>NC_064632.1:299488373-304288373 GCF_023864275.1 Schistocerca cancellata
TTACCTCGGGTTCCGAAAACCAACAAAATAGAACCGAGGTCCTATTCCATTATTCCATGCACACAGTATTCAGGCGGGCTTGCCTGCTTTAAGCACTCTAATTTGTTCAAAGTAAACGTGCCGGCCCACCCAGACACTCAATAAAGAGCACCTTGGTAGGATTTCAACGGGGTCCGCCTCGGGACGCACGAACACGCACGAGGCGGTCGCACGCCTTCGGCTCGCCCCACCGGCAGGACGTCCCACGATACATGCCAGTTAAACACCGACGGGCGGTGAACCAACAGCGTGGGACACAAATCCAACTACGAGCTTTTTAACCGCAACAACTTTAATATACGCTATTGGAGCTGGAATTACCGCGGCTGCTGGCACCAGACTTGCCCTCCAATAGATACTCGTTAAAGGATTTAAAGTGTACTCATTCCGATTACGGGGCCTCGGATGAGTCCCGTATCGTTATTTTTCGTCACTACCTCCCCGTGCCGGGAGTGGGTAATTTGCGCGCCTGCTGCCTTCCTTGGATGTGGTAGCCGTTTCTCAGGCTCCCTCTCCGGAATCGAACCCTGATTCCCCGTTACCCGTTACAACCATGGTAGGCGCAGAACCTACCATCGACAGTTGATAAGGCAGACATTTGAAAGATGCGTCGCCGGTACGAGGACCGTGCGATCAGCCCAAAGTTATTCAGAGTCACCAAGGCAAACGGACCGGACGAGCCGACCGATTGGTTTTGATCTAATAAAAGCGTCCCTTCCATCTCTGGTCGGGACTCTGTTTGCATGTATTAGCTCTAGAATTACCACAGTTATCCAAGTAACGTGGGTACGATCTAAGGAACCATAACTGATTTAATGAGCCATTCGCGGTTTCACCTTAATGCGGCTTGTACTGAGACATGCATGGCTTAATCTTTGAGACAAGCATATGACTACTGGCAGGATCAACCAGGGAGCTGCGTCAACTAGAGCTGAGCAGCCGGCCGCCCGGGAGTGTGTCCCGGGGGCCCGCGCGAACACGCAAGCGTCCGCTCAATTATTCTGCAAACAGGAGGAGGCTGGGCTCCCCTGCACAATACACCTCGAAACCCTCTCAGGTCCCGGCGGCGCGCAGCGCCGTCCTAAGTACTTGGTCGGGTTCGAGAGAGGCGCAATCGCCCGGAGTTAGGCGAGTAGACGCTTTAGGTGCGACCACCCGTGCTCCCAACTGAGCTTGCCGCTGCCGACAGAGGCCCGGGAGCGTGCTGTCGTGGCATTGCCGGCGGGAGACAACACGCGCCACCTACGGTGACCGGCAGCTCCAACGCCAGCGCCACAGAAGGGCAAAGGCCCCACGTGGGTGCCGAAGCGAACTCTCCCAGCACAGCGCACGTGCCAACACGTCCGCACAACTGCGATACAAACCACCAGCGAGAACCGCTGGGGCGACCGAGCAGCAGACGGCGTCGCGGCGCCGAGTGCCGGGCGGCGGCGCATCCTCAACGCACACAGTCCTCAATCGGACCAGCACACTGCAGATGTCCACCGCGCTTCGCACCGGGTCCGCGAGGACCCACTTTGGCTGCACGGCGCCGCGCGCAGGGTGCCCCGGCGCGCAGCTGCGCCGCCTGCCGCGTCCGTCGGCCGGCGCGCCTGCCACTGGGCGCCCCCACCAGCCGGCTGTAGCGCGTGCGCCCACGCACCGCGCGGCCAGCACGCCGGGCGGCCCCCCCTCACCGGCCGGGGACAGTCCCACCCACCCACAGCCGCGTATCGCTTCACACCCAGATTCACATTCACGTTCGTTGGTATGGTGGGGACCGCTTCGTAGCTGTACCGATCGTTGCCCTCACAGATGTACCTCCAGCAAGATCAACCGCACCACAACGGGTTACCAGTTGTTCATTTGCGTAACGTCACCAGTAAACGTACACGTCCATCCCCGTTTGCAAAGTCAACTATTATTGCATGCCTGCCTGTCAGGTGTCAAGACACACTACATTCGCTCACATCCACGCAACAAAATGTGCCCGACTAGAGGGCACGTGGAAGGTGCCCCCGTACATATGCGATCTCCATTGCGCGACCAACTGTCAACCGGCCTCTGTAGCATGTCGCAGATGTGGAACGCGGGGCACCGTGCTATCACATTGTGTGAGAAGAGACTACTACGTCTGCATACACGCGCCACTACATGAACAGACGGCTCATGCTGATCGCCATCCACTGCGTCCATTACTCCCACACGTCTCTATGGCGTACCACACTGCAATGCAGCTGTTATGGGGAGATGACACATAGCTGTGTACACAACATTCTGAGCCGGTTGCGGTTGGACAACAATACATTAATGTAACGTGTCATATGCCAATTACAGAGCAGGGTAAGGCACAACGTGGGTTAGGTTAAGGCACAACGTGGGTTAGGTTAAGGCACAACGTGGGTTAGGTTAAGGCACAACGTGGGTTAGGTTAAGCCACAACGTGGGTTAGGTTAAGCCACAACGTGGGTTAGGTTAAGGCACAACGTGGGTTAGGTTAAGGCACAACGTGGGTTAGGTTAAGGCACAACGTGGGTTAGGTTAAGGCACAACGTGGGTTAGGTTAAGGCACAACGTGGGTTAGGTTAAGCCACAACGTGGGTTAGGTTAAGCCACAACGTGGGTTAGGTTAAGCCACAACGTGGGTTAGGTTAAGCCACAACGTGGGTTAGGTTAAGCCACAACGTGGGTTAGGTTAAGCCACAACGTGGGTTAGGTTAAGCCACAACGTGGGTTAGGTTAAGCCACAACGTGGGTTAGGTTAAGCCACAACGTGGGTTAGGTTAAGCCACAACGTGGGTTAGGTTAAGCCACAACGTGGGTTAGGTTAAGCCACAACGTGGGTTAGGTTAAGCCACAACGTGGGTTAGGTTAAGCCACAACGTGGGTTAGGTTAAGCCACAACGTGGGTTAGGTTAAGCCACAACGTGGGTTAGGTTAAGCCACAACGTGGGTTAGGTTAAGCCACAACGTGGGTTAGGTTAAGCCACAACGTGGGTTAGGTTAAGCCACAACGTGGGTTAGGTTAAGGCACAACGTGGGTTAGGTTAAGGCACAACGTGGGTTAGGTTAAGGCACAACGTGGGTTAGGTTAAGGCACAACATGGGGGTAGATTGCGGTACAAATTGCGTTACATTGCGGTGCAAATTGCGTTACATTGTGGTGCAAATTGCGTTACATTGCGGTGCAAATTGCGTTACATTGCGGTGCAAATTGCGTTACATTGCGGTGCAAATTGAGTTACATTGCGGTGCAAATTGAGTTACATTGCGGTGCAAATTGAGTTACATTGCGGTGCAAATTGAGTTACATTGCGGTGCAAATTGAGTTACATTGCGGTGCAAATTGAGTTACATTGCGGTGCAAATTGAGTTACATTGCGGTGCAAATTGAGTTACATTGCGGTGCAAATTGAGGTAGGTTAAGGTGCAACACAGGTTAGGTTAAGGTGACATAGGTTAGGTTAAGGTGACATAGGTTAGGTTAAGGTGACATAGGTTAGGTTAAGGTGACATAGGTTAGGTTAAGGTGACATAGGTTAGGTTAAGGTGACATAGGTTAGGTTAAGGTGACATAGGTTAGGTTAAGGTGACATAGGTTAGGTTAAGGTGACATAGGTTAGGTTAAGGTGACATAGGTTAGGTTAAGGTGACATAGGTTAGGTTAAGGTACAAACTGGGTTGTGTTATGGTACACATTGCGTTGTAGTACAGTACACGTTAGGTTTGGGTACGGTACACAATGTGGTATGGGATGGCGTGTTGTGGGGGGGGGGGGGGGGTGAGGTTCGTTGATATCGACCGTAGGACGTGGATGCCCGAGGCAGCGTCAGTGTGTCAAAGGAGTTATGTCACGTCGGGATGCGCTTTCCGCCAGTGAGAGGGGGGGGCGAGCCGTGTCTGTGGTTGCGGCAGACCTGTGTGTTTCATTCCTGCCAGTGTGTTTGTGCTGTAAGACGAGGCAGTGTGGTGATGTTGGGTGCACCCCTGTGTAGGACATGTGTGGGTGTTGGTGGCTTATCTGAGCAATTGTGGTTGTCGGACGAGTGGGATATTCTGTTTTATGATTGGACCTCCTGGCCTGGTTATCATAGTCTGGTTGGTGTACTGTGGCGGATAGGATGCACCGGACGTTGGTCCATGCCGGTGCTTAATTATTGTATCTGTGTTTGTTACAGGCAGAGAGTAGTGTGTGATAGAGTGTGTGGGTGATAGAGTGTGCGGGTGACGTGTGGTTCGTTTTGTTTGCACAGACGTTCAGCATGTATAGGGGCATTTGCGTATTTGATCTATCTATGTGGGCCTGCATAGTTTACTGAGCAGTGCTGCGAGGTGACTGAACTACGAGCGACGTACTCATTTACAGCGGAATGGTTGCCTTCTACCAAAGATGGAGTATCGACTCTACGACAGCGTTGGCACCGCAGGAAGCGGTGTCGTACAATGGCCCCCACACCGTCATCGTTGTGCGGGGTAGGGACCGTATATATTCTGCGAGGAGCCCTGTTTGCCACAGGGCGTGGGGTCTCGCGTCCTGCGGTTCAGTGCCCCCAGGGAAGCGCGCGGAGGTGGTGCTGCTGCTGCTGTAGCAAGCGAGCTACTTAGAGCATGTATAGGGACAGCGGGAATATGGCATATTGGATATAACTCTTCATGAAACGCAAGATATAGGGGTGGATTGCACGATAGGAGTGCGGGAAGAGTCCGCCATTCATCCGCTGGAGTTGCGATTTGGGCGGTTGGAGTGGGGCACGTGCGGGTGCGGGTGGAGCGATTGTCGGTCGACGACTTCGTGCGGCGCAGGCACTGGCGTTGGGGCTCCTGTGGTGGACAGATGATGCAGGCTGTGTGGGTGGCGTCGAAAAATGGGCACTGTGGGACCTAGCGATGTTGTAGTCGGCGTGGCGTCGCCTAGATGGCGGTATCGTCGGTGCAGCAGGTCATGTTGCGGGGGACCTGCAGATGGCGGTCTTTTTGTTTGTGGTGCGCTCGCCATGGTGGACGTAGTGTCGTCCGATTCGCGTAGATGGAGCTATTGCATGTGGTTTCGTCACATTGTCATAGATGGCGGTGCCGTGTTTTGGAGGTATGGTTGGCGTAGTTTCGTTGGATTCCTGTAGATGGAGGTGTCGTTTATGGGCCGGATGGCAATGTAGTTTGGTCACATTCCCAAAGATGGCTGTGTTGTGCCTGTGGGCGGCATTGTCAACATCGTGCGGTATGGTCTGTTTATTGTGGACGTTGATGGCGTCGGGACCAGAGGGCGCGCGCGAACCGTTGACCACGCGTTATTCACGCAAGCACACTTCGTACTATTTTCCCACCCTCCTATTACTCGTTGCAGATACATGGAAATAATAAACGCCCTCAACGAAATGATGTTCACCTCTGTTGCATCTGTCCACAGGGACAGAACAATTGACGACGTCACAAAACAACAATAATAATTCACAGAGTCACCCCTACAGACTTATCACCACACACACTAACCGCCCCGGGGACTTGCCAACGACACACCCTATCCCAAGTCTATTTTCTTGCGGAGCATCATGTCTTATTATATTTTATTTCCCATCCATAGTTTAGAGGTATTGTAGGTCACCGTACTGCGGTGGACGCTATGTTACCACACGGCGCTGGGGCCGGCGAACGAAAACTTTCAGAAAACTTTCAGAAAACTTTCAGAAAACTTTCAGAAAACTTTCAGAAAACTTTCAGAAAACTTTCAGAAAACTTTCAGAAAACTTTCAGAAAACTTTCAGAAAACTTTCAGAAAACTTTCAGAAAACTTTCAGAAAACTTTCAGAAAACTTTCAGAAAACTTTCAGAAAACTTTCAGAAAACTTTCAGAAAACTTTCAGAAAACTTTCAGAAAACTTTCAGAAAACTTTCAGAAAACTTTCAGAAAACTTTCAGAAAACTTTCAGAAAACTTTCAGAAAACTTTCAGAAAACTTTCAGAAAACTTTCAGAAAACTTTCAGAAAACTTTCAGAAAACTTTCAGAAAACTTTCAGAAAACTTTCAGAAAACTTTCAGAAAACTTTCAGAAAACTTTCAGAAAACTTTCAGAAAACTTTCAGAAAACTTTCAGAAAACTTTCAGAAAACTTTCAGAAAACTTTCAGAAAACTTTCAGAAAACTTTCAGAAAACTTTCAGAAAACTTTCAGAAAACTTTCAGAAAACTTTCAGAAAACTTTCAGAAAACGCACTCAAATATAAAATAAATAACACCACAATTTCAACTATTTTATATAACACAATATATACAATTATTACAGTACATTATTCCATCTACATCACACTGCAGTATACATTACAAATAAGGTTCTAATACTTCCTTATACAATACAGATTTGTTTTCTATACATCTATCACTACACATATTTTCACCATGTAACATGCCATCACTTGACAGTAACATATGACAACATATTCTATTCACCATTGTATACACATACTACAGGAATCCATTTCCATGATGTAACACCATTTACATGTCTGCTGTTTTCAACACATGCAACAACATACACATGTTCACACTAACATTAAACATGCAAATCCATTTTAGACTAACCAATTATACAGTACTCTGAATGATTACCATATACTGCTTTTTGCATTTAACACATGTCACATTTGTCACATTCACATTTCAGCCAATAAGTACATATACAAATAGTATACAATATTCACAGTAATGGTAGTGCACTTGCCCACAAAAGGCAAAGGTCCCACATTCACGTATCAGTCAGGCACACAGTTTCAATCTGCCAGGACATTTAATATCAGCACACACTCTGCTGCAGAGTGAAACTCTCATTCAGGATTCACACTAATGATTGCAACAATAAAATGCAACTATATTCTGTACATAAGGGGTCACAATTCCATCAATCACACCACACATGACATCAAGAGAATGAGCACTGATCTCATACAGTTCACATTCATCTACCACACATGTACAAACATCAAATCCTCAAAACACCACCCACAGACAACACATGCATGTTACCTATACCAAACAAACCATGTCAACTCTTCCCTTTACATCGCATTCCATACCTTATCACTGCACTGACAAAACAATAACACAGACCACCTCAACATACACACTATAACATACAGTCACTACACTACAACATTTCATAACCAACACAATAACATACAACACTCCGTGGCAATAACTCTCAACCTCTACATCCAACAAACAAAAACCAACTACCACATACTATCCACCCCTATTACACAACTAACAGTATACACCACACTAAGCTACAGAAGACACATGCTCCCCCACACCCACAGACCTGAACACCTCATACAATCTAAACTCCCTCACTCAAATCTTCAAACCTACATCACTACACCCACAGTGTGAAATTCTTACTTACCCCTATTCTTACCAAAAGTATTAACCTGCCTCATAGTCCACAACATACCTACATATACAGACATTTCATACTCAACTGTCCATAAATCCCCACAACATACTCAAAAGTGCAAATACACATCCCTGGCACCAGATTTCAATTTAAACAAGTCACAATATACACACCAGGCTCTATTTATCCAAACAACACACACACACACACACACACACACACACACACACACACACACACACACACACACACTTTCTACAGAGCACCAACCAGCAAAACTTTCAGTACCATCACAATCCATTTACTAAACCATACTCACAATCAAAAATCTCCATTCCAACCATATCTTTGCACACAACATATTTCTCCTTTCCACGTTCTACAATGACCACAAACAATTAGATGCACTCTGCAGACCTATCACAAATACAGATATCTTTTACTCACCTACCACAAATACAACACCTACCACAAACCATTATTTCATAACATATATTCCCTTTCATGCCTCTTTCTGCTACACCAAGCATTCTGACCATCTCCACACCACTATCCCTATCCCTATGAATCAAGGGTTTCACTTCCACCAACAATCTATCCCTATCCCTATGAATCAAGGGTTTCACTTCCACCAACAATCTATCTTCCCACACCTCAATTTCACCATTTTCTTTATCACACACAATTACTTATATCATTACCCTTTCCAAAACAGGTTACATATTCTAACATGAACAATTGTAACAACCATTCATATAAACCACCTACTTATACCATAGCATTCACTGCACCATATTTCCTACTAATGAATGTTCTTACATCACCTCTCAGTAGTCATTAACTAAATGACTCAACACCTCAAAACTATGCATTACACTTACTCAACACCCACAGATGAGGCAATGTACTACATGATAAATGAAAGGGTTTCACAGTAACACCATGTCACAATTCATCACCCAAACCACTTTCATACATGCTCCTCATTAACAACAACTCAAATCACACCAAAACAAACTTTTAGTGTACTTCATTAACATTAACATCAACACAATTATCAACCACTACCATCTTCTACATTTATGATACAGTATTCCTCCTTGCCCCACTAACAAATTTTAACACACCCACATTCCCATGTAGAAGCATTTACACTGCCTGTATACACACTGATCACTATCTCACAATCCTCTTCTACACATTAACATTACTAACACCATGAATAACTGAACCTACTTTAAGAACCTTACCAACAAATATAAACATTCAGATCAACTACATTTACAGTACAGAACAGCAAACTTCACAAATATAACAGGAAACTACACACAAACCATGTCAATGCATCCAGCCAAGCCAACAAAGTCATCTCCCACTACATTTAACCACCATTTCACTTTATCAATCAACAATTATTAATACCTTATTTCTACAGGGACCATTTCCAAACCAGCTAAATCACACTACAATTATACCTCTCTACAAGAACTGACAAAAAAAAGACCAACCAAAGGTCAATTGTTATACTATCTGCCTTCTAAACAATATTTGAATACTGTATTTTCACTATCTTAGAAATACATTTACATGTTAACAACATAATCACATCTTCTCAATACCAATTTCAGAAAATTGGGTACAACACACATGTTTCTAGGAATGTGCTCACATCTCATTGACCATAAACAAAATTCTGTCCATATATATTTCTTGATCAGTCCAAGGCCTTTCACATGGTCAACCACAAGCTACTGCTTATTAAACTCCATAAGTACAGGATTAGAGGTATATCACACAATTGGTTCCATAACTACTACCACTAAAGAAAGCAAATGTGTAGAAATGAAATCAGAGACATTGAGGCACTGCATACAACACAAATGGCATCCCACACACATCTGTCCATCCCGTTTTTTTTTTCGTTTTCTTCATAAATGATCTCCCAGAACACATACCAAATGCCACCTCCTATCTGTATACAGACAACAAATATCCTGATAACCAGTAGACACAACACATTGCAAGATGCACTTAAACTTCTCATTTGCAGTCATGGTTTGACTCAAATAGACTACTCAAAGAACTGTAAATATGGACATCCAGACTAGACAAAATATAAGCCACTTCAATGCATTTATATTTATCAGCAAAGATGACATTACAAACAGGCAGGACACCAAGTTTCTTTGACATACTATCAGTAACACACTAAATTGGGAACCACATATTGAGGTATTGTGCAAAAAGCTTAATACAACCTGCTATCTATTACAATCATTAAGACACAGCCACTATAGATACCTTGAAGCTCGTGTAACATGCCCCATTACAGTGTCTTGACCTATGACATCTTCTGGTACAAGACCTCTCATTCTCAGACTTTTCACATTACAAAAACAAGTATGAAGGATAATGTAATGTAACGGACAAACTGAACACTGTAAACCAATATTTCAAAAGCTTTACAAACTGCCACTGCCATGCCTCTATCTATTGGAACTGGCTTGTTTTACACTACAGCACTTTCACACCATGAACAGAAATGCAGACCACCACACACAACACTATAAAACACAGTTACAATTACAGCCCACAACACAAAATAATATGAAAATGGGGTTAAAGGTATGGGCATTACAATACATCACTGCATCACTACCTCCCAACACACATAACAACAAGCAAAACCCCCAAAAATGACACATTACAGAAATTGCTACTATATCACTGTTTGTATTCCATAGATTAATTTCTACAAAAATTTTTAATTACTTGCAATAACCTGTTTACTCAGTTGTAGATGTCTATGTAGTACAATAATTCACATAGCAAGACACACATGACAGCAGAATATAGGAAACAAACTAATTCAATTATTTACCACAATATTTACATTACTTGTAATAAGCTGTATATTCACTTTTACATATTTCTGCTTAGGAATACAATTATTGCTTGTTACTCATATTCTGTCTGCATATCTTATATGTATTCTACTATGTGTAGTATCCACCACCATCTCATTCACACACCACCTTTTCTTATATCTCATCTATACATCCTGTATGTATTCTGCTATGTGATATGTGCCACTACTGTCGTCTGCCACTACTCTCACCCCTTATGATATATCTTAATTTTTCAAATTTACTTGTCCTGTATCATGTGCTTTGCTGTACAAATTGTATGATATACAGGATCAATAATAAATCAAACACACTACTGTCATTTAGTAGAAACCACTAACTTTACTACCTTCATTTCACAGACCAAATACTATCAGGAATCTCTTTACTTGTACACTGAACTTCAACACATTCTGAACCCCTCTTACACTAATACATCAATAAATGGAAAATACTCATTAGTACTTTCACTTCATAATATTTCATATGTACATGCATTCCATTTCCAGATAAACAGTATACCCAACTGAGAAAATGCCATTTCCTACATGCAACATACACATAACTACTTCATGCTACAAAATACATATTCTTTCATTCCACATTTATTATCCAACCCTCATATGCAACACGTACTTACATAGCTGACACTCTATTTCCAGCAGATAATACTCAATTTTAATTTAATAACATTACAAAAATACTTCTGTACAGACATCAATACAGCTTTCACATTACTTCTCCCTACAATACTAATTACATCAAATGCCACAAATTTCTCATTAACATATATAAACAACAGAGTTCAACAAAATTCATATATCACATTATCTCTTAATTACACTAACACACTATTATTAACTATCTACACCTTTTCATGACCTCATACTGTCTTTTACATTTACTCACACACTCACTTTGTAAGAAACAGAATTTTCACAGTAAGTCATCCTTACATTACACACATTGCTAAATACAACAATGTGCACCCCCAGTAGCAGAGTGGTCAACACAACTTTCAATCCCAAGGGCCTGGGTTAGATTCCCAGTTCAGTCAGATTTTCTCCACTCAGAGACTGGGTATTGTTTTGTCCTAATCATTTCATACCCATCAACACACAAGTCACCAAAATGGCATCAAATCAAAATGATTGCACCAGGCAAGCAGTCTATGCAACAGGAAGTCCTCATCACACACCATTATTAATACAATGTAACAATGCTCAGCAACTTATAAATACCCATCCTGATGTCAAACAGCCAATAGACTGTAGAACAAAATTACACCCATTCATTTCCACATATACCAACTTAACACTGAATAAAACACACACAGTGACTTGTCCAGCAACTTCATGAACTGCCATCATTTCAAGATCTTCACAATCTCTCACCCATATTTATCCAAACAAAAACACACCACCCCGACTCCCTCACCATACATTATATATGTCATTATCTACCACACCAACAGCAACTTTACACCCATATATATTTCTGATATTTTAAATAGAATACCATTTCTTTTACATTTCACACCAAAATTCAGACTACATTCACATATAGAACTTTGCTCACCAGCTAATACTGTAACATGTCCTCTCATTACTACTTCCCAGCGTTTTACAATAAATACCACTACACAAAATCAAACTGAGAACACAATACACAACTGTCATTTCAAACATCAAATCAAACTACATCTACAAACAACTAATAGTTCCCTCACATACCTTCTATTACATACTTTCCATAAGATATACATACACATTTTACATACATTTGTCCTTTCCATTTCATTGGAACACACATTTTTCACATCAGTAAGATTTCTCTACACATACTCAATACAATCACACCACACTGAAGGCACACACAGACAGTTAATTTACCAGGAACTGTTCTACTCCCCATTACACAACTACATCTTATACCATATTACTCCTAGAAACAACTATCATCAAATGACACACACAAACCATTTCCACACAAACCAGTTTCCTAGTGCTCTACATACTTCATTCTCCACATCATTTACCTGTATGTTTACAATCAACAATTTCATCTCACAGGTACCATTGCACCATTTACAAAGTACAGCCTGCATGTAATAAAACATTTGCACAACATCAAAACACACGCACATTTGCCATTAATAGCTTTTCAGGTTATGGGCACACAATACAGACAAGATACAAACTGGAAGAACAAATACAATTCTAATATCATCTATATTAATGTTTTTTCACACAACATGTCATACTCCAAACACTTCCACAGCAACCATCCAAAACACCACCACATTCTTCTTCCTAAAACCTGTCACCTTTTCTGTTAGAGTGCTGTAATTTCTGCATATCCTTCATTTACCATTTCTAACTTTGAAAAACATATCACAAACCTTTCACTAATGTATAGACATTTCTTATTTTGGACATTCAATGTTCCTGATTTTGCCTAAACCATGATTGCATTTACTGTCACATAGCTAACATGCCTCACAGAAAACATTTACAGAAAATTCCTAATCAGTGATTTCTTTTTCTTCATTCACTCATTCACAAATAATCAACCCAATCTACAGATAAGCACACCACCACTTTAACTGCAATGAACTATACATTTCTGTTTTTCTTAAGCCCACAAATTACCTTACTTATCCACCTATCTCATTACAAATTTATTACTTTTAAGGTTATCTGTAGTCAGTCAAACAATGTAACATTTAACAAACAGAAACCACTCTTCACACATCAGTTGCCAAAACCCCATTTCTATACATCCATCTCACAGAACCAGGCAATACATCATCATGCACACAATTAAGAGTAAATATTGCTGTAGAAAAACATGTCACATGCAATTTGAAGTGCATAAGCTGAAAATATTTTTCAGGCACATTCATTTGTTCACTTTCACACAACTATAGATCAAGCAAGTATGCTATCGTGAAGCCTCTCTTTAAGAAAGGAGAAAACTGATGTTAAAAATTTCAGACCAATATCTCTCCTGACTGTGTTTTCAAAGGTACTAGAAAAGCTCATGTATTCTAGAATTTTAGAACACCTACATAAATTCAATATTCTCAGCAAACATCAGTTTGGTTTCCAGAAAGGTCTGTCAACTGAACAAGCAATATATGCTTTTATAGATAAGGTTTTGGAATCTCTAAATGAGAAAATGATGACAACAGGGTTATTTTGTGATTTATGTAAAGCCTTTGACACTGAACCACCAAATACTGTTACTGAAGGCAGACCATCTAGGAATAAGTGGTGTAGCAAATAACTGGCTTCAGTCATACCTGACAGAGGGGAAACAGAAAGTAGTCTTAGATAAGTCATCGGAATGGAGAGACGTAAATTGTGGAGTTCCAAAGGGCTCTATTCTTGGTCCTTTACTGTTCCTGTTATTTATAAATGATTTACCTTATTCTTCAATGATTCAGTGCAATTTTACCATCTTTGCAGATGATACTAACATAATGGTTAATGGTCTTAAATGTGAAAATGTTCAAGAGTCTGTTAATACTATTCTTATAGATTTAATGAAGTGGTTTACTGCAAATGGTCTTTCACTTAACCTGAGTAAGACTAATTATATTCAGTTCACCCCAACTGCCAAAACTGAGGAAGAAATGACTTAAATATGCCACACAGGTCATAGAAAGAGTGGAAGTAACAAAGTTTCTAGGCGTGAAGATTCACTGTAGAGTAAACTGGTCCCATCACATTTTAGATCTTTACAAGAGACTCAACTCTTCAGTTTTTGCAATGCGAATCATCTCTGTCAGTGCAAACTTAAGCATTAAAAAAGCTGGATACTATGGTTACTTCCATTCTTTGATGGCATATGGAATTATTTTCTGGGGAAATCAACGTCTTGCAAAGAAATTATTCATTGCTCAGAAGCATGTTGTAAGAGTGATGTCTGGTGTAGATCCTAGATGCAGCTGCAGAAGCCTATTCCGGAATCTGGGAATTCTTACAACTACTTCTCAATATATATACTCACTTATGTGTTTCATAAGTAAAAACACTGATTTATACAAATTTAACAGTGAATACCATCAGTATAACACAAGGAGGAAACATGATTTCCTCACTGAAGGTAAAAATTTGAAGATTGTGCAGAAGGGTGTACAGTCCTCTGGTATAAAGATATTTAATGCTCTTCCTCCAGAAATCAAATGTGATTTTGCCAACAAATCTACATTTAAAGAGCTTCTGAGGCAATTTCTTTTAGCCATGTCATTCTACAATTTGGAAAAGTTTATGAAACACAGTGAGAAACGGCCTTAAAATAAGATGTATTATCATATAAATTGAACATTAAGCTGAACATTCTTATCACATATGTAACTCTTAGTGTTAACTGCTTATATTTAACAGTCTGGGTTGTATGACCTTTTCAGGTTTAATTCACTGTTTTATACCTGTAATCTGTAGGTCTAAGGATTCTCATTCCATTATATTGTATTGTGTTATGGATCATTGTAGTGGTTAAGTAACTTTATATTCTTTACCTGTAAACATAGTGTACAAGTACTTTTCATTGACAATGTAAAAATTGACACACACTACATCCATGTGAAATTGTCACAGTTGGGTCCATGGTGTAATAAATAATAAAAAAGACAACATTCAGACTAAAATCATTCACTAACATAAAATGTTTCTACACCTCTACCTTTTTATTACATACATCACTGATTTGCAAACCCCAAAAAAGACAGTACTTTTAACACAGACACTGAACAGCCCTCAAAACACTTAAGTGGCACAAAACCAACAAAGGTGTGGCAAACTAGTGTACTGCAGATGCCACATCAAACACCACCACTCTCTGCAAAAATGAATACATTACACACACTTTCAGTACATCACAGGACATTAATCAATTGTCAGTAAATTACTTGCCAGCATTTCTACATTACTATTACTGACACAAAGGGTCACACACTAGCATCATTACATACCTACCAACACACTCCTGCAAACTCCAAGATAAAAAGTACATTCACAACCTTATATACAACATTTCTGTAACCAACACTATCAACAATACAGGAAATCAAAGCAACCACATAATCAGGTTAAATGCACTGAAAAAATACTTTATGAAAAAAAATTGTACACACAAATGTAGGAAAACCAGGAACATCAAAATAAAAGGTAAGGACAATACAGCTTCAAGTACAAGACACTGTCAATCACTCATTAACATTAGCAAAATGCTTCTCTGGACTACATTTGCCATATATAACTAGCACCAAGTTGTTAAACACAACCTAGAAACCAGAATTTACTTTTATAACATTATTAGATGCTAGTCTAAGCAGAATTGCATGGTACACCACTTTCCCAAAATTTTCAACTCCTTCAACCATCTTTCACATACTATCAAAACCATCCTCACTACCTGATACTTCAACTACCTCAACAGCATCCATTCCACCAACAATGGCAGCTGTATTTCTTTCACAACCTCACTGGCCAATCACTATAAACACTCCTCCCACACAGCTTTCACACATCAACACAAAAAACTAATACTCAGAATTTCAGCAGTTGCCATCTGGCTTTCACATTCTACACTTGTTTTACACATTAATTCACCCTTTCTTGCACAAAGGCAAACATTTGTCTTCCCTAAAGCATTCCTTACATGGTTCCATACCCTGCACTACTATAGAAACCCAGTATTTTCTCAATTTATAGGATTCAGTCACCATCATACTGACACCAACAATGCATCATGTCTTACAATACAAACTTTACATACATGCACTTAGATTTTGTCCTAACACCTGGCATTACTTCTCCACTTCAACCAGGCTCATAACTATTTTGCAAAATGTGGACAAAATTGAACCATGTTAGAATTTCACAATATTCATACTTCTCACATTCCCAGTTCAGCACAACACATGACAACAATACATTACAGCATTACCAAGTGAGCCTCTACAAATTGCTTCAAACAGCACAAATACTGGGCCAAAGGCATCCACATTTACAAAGGAAGTCACAATACCACCTAGCTTTTTGGAGACACTACCAACATTGCACAGATTATAGAAACATAAAGAATGGTGTGACAACACAAAACTTATGACAATATATTGCATGTCACTGAAAAAAGACTATTTCATCTCAAACTCCTATTAAACTATCAGTTCCAATTCAAAGTGCAGCACCAAACCAATTCCAAAAGCAACCTCACACTGCTGTTCATTAACATCTTACATACAACAGACAGCCCACTCAACATTCAAAACACCACTAAACAACATGGCTTCCAACACATATCCATCAGTCACCTTCCAATTATATAGCAAAACAATCCAGAGGCTACAGAGCCAACCACTGTTACAGAGGAGTATCAGGGCAGTCAGTGCAAAACTCTAAACTCAAATAGACAAATTCAACATCTTTTTCCTACAGAATGCAACCTGCCACCCAAATGTTAAATTAACTTTAAAAGTGACACACCCAAAAACATTGAATCAAATTCACACCACACAGAGAAGGATACTCATTTACACTCTCCAACCACACTACACATGACTCTTCAGTCTTCTTTTACCTCTCTCTCACTTTTACAACTGTCCTTCCAACTTCAGTTTCTTTCCTCACATTGTATTGTCAAAACAAAAAAGGAATAAAACCATAACCTGTTACAAACTTCAACACAGGGTTCACACATAAATAACAGGATGCATTTTTGCCCATCAAGACCAAATAAATTTAACCAGCAACTACTGACTACCATTACAAATCACGTGCTACTCATGGGTACCCAACATATTACCCATTTTGGTATCTGACAAAAGAGGATAAAAACACAACTCCTGCAATTCCACAACAGTAACAATATCAGACTGTTCATTGTAGTATTCAACACACACCAACACAAACAACTCAGGCACATATTTCACTACCTTTCCTACAACAGCCCCACCATCAGCACCACAAAAACCATTGACAGATGGCAGTAATCAAAATATTGCAAATGGACTGTATACATTCAGTTATTATGCCAGTATTAAAGCATTATCTATATGTCTACATCCAATTTCATTCCCTCCTATTCCTGAAAACTAGCCAACATTAAATGGGAACAAGACAAGCTCTACAGAGTTATACCAACTTTGTGTCCTCTCTGCTGCCATCCAAGAGTAGAAAATGCAGACATGTGTCACAACAGACCTTCAGCTGACTCGTGAGAGTCACACTATACAGAGTGCACTATCCAAAAATTACCTCAAGCAATTAAACAGAAAAACAACTCATCAAGATAACATCTTGGACCTACTGATAATAAAGACCAAAACTTTTCAACTCTGTAAGTGTACAACAGGGAATCAGTGATCATAACACCATTGCAGCATTCCAAAATATGGAAGTAAATAGGAATATTAAAAAAAAAAAAAAAAAAAAAAAGGGAGGAGGGTTTATCTGTTTAGCAAGAGTAATAGGAGGTAGACATCAGACTACCAAACAGATCAAAACAAAACTTTCTGTTCTAACACTGACAATGTTGACTGTTTATGGAAAAGTGCAAGGCAATCATAAAATGCATTTTAGATGGGTACATGCCAAGTACAACTGTGAGGGACAGGAAAAACCCACCCTAGTTCAACAACAAAGTTAGAAAACTACTACAAAAGCAGAGACAGCTTCACTGCACCTTTAAAAGCAGCCAAAACCTCTCAGACAAACAGAAGCTAAACAATGTCAAAGTTAGCATAAGGAGAGCTTTGTGTGAAGCATTCAGTGAATTATAAAGTACAATTCTATGTACCAGCTTGACAATAAATATTAGGACGTTCTCATCTTATGTTAAATCAGTTAAGTGGATCAAAACAGCATATCCAGACACTCCAGGATAATGATGACATTGAAACAGAGGATAACATGCATAAACCTGAAATACAAAGCACCATTTTCCAAAGGTCTTTCACAGAGAAAGACCAAACTGCAGTTCTTTCTCTAAATCCTCACACAAACAAAAAATGGCTGACATACAAATAAGTATCTAAGGAATACAACAGCAACTGAAATCAATCAACAGAGGACCATCCACCAGATTTGTCAGAATACCAATTCCATTCTACACACAGTGCACAAAAGAACTTGGCCCTCTTGTAATACCCATGTACCACAAGTCTCTAGAGGAACAGAAGATTCCAAATGATTGGAAAAGAGCACACATAGTTCCAGTTTTCAAGAAGGGTCATCAAGCAGGAGCACAAAACTACAGGCCTATGTCTCTGACATAGATCTCTTGTAGAATTTTAGAACATTTCATTGCTCACATATGATTTCTGAAAAAAAAAAAAAAAAAACCAGAATCTACTATGTAGGAATCAACATGGATTCCAGAAACACCAATCATGTGGGACCCAACTCAATTTATTTGTTCATAAGACCCAGAAAACATTAGATACAAGCTCCCAGGTAGATACAATTTTCCTCAACTTCCAGAAGGCATTAGGTACAGTTCCACACAGTCACCTGATAAAAGTAAGAGCATACAGAATATCTGACCAGCCATGTGTCTGGATCAAAGAGCTTTTAGAAACAGAACACAGCATGTTTTTTTCAATGGAGAAAAATCTACAGATGTTTAAATAACCTCTAGCATGCCACTTGAGAGTCTTATGAGACCATTGCTTTTCACAATATATACATAAATGACATAGTAGATAGTCTTGGATGTTCCATGCACCTTTTCACAGATGATTCTGTAGTATACAGAGAAGTTGCAGCATTAGAAAATTGCAGGAAGATCTGAAGCAGACAGGCACTTTGTACAGGGAGTGGTAACTGACCCTTAACATAAACAAATATAATTTATTGCAAATACATAGAAAGAAGCATCCTTTATATCATGATTATATTATAGCGGAACAAACACTGGTAGCAGTTACTTCTGTAAAATATCTGGGAGTATGTATACAGAACAATTTCAAGTGGAATAATCATAACAGTAATTGTTGGTATGGTAGGTGCCAGGTTGAGATTCACTGGGAGAGTCCTTAGAAAATTTAGTGCCTCAACAAATGAGGTGGCTTACAAAACACTCTTTCAACCTATTCTTTAGTATTGCTCATCAGAGTGAGATCCATACCAGGTCAGGTTGACAGAAGAGAGAGAATCCAAAGAAGACCAGTACATTTCCTCACAGGGTTATTTGGTAAGGGTGTTAACATTACAGAGATGTTTATCAAACTCAAGTGGCAGACTCTGCAAGAGAGGCCCTCTGCATTACAGTGTAGCTTGCTGTCCAGGTTTCAAGAGGGAGTATTTCTCGACGAGATATCTAATCCATTGCTTCCTCTACTTATACCTCCCAAGGATATCACAAATGTAAATTTACAGAGATTGGAGCACACACAGGGGCTTTCCAGCAGTCACTCTTCCCACTAACTATACACAATTGGAACAGGATAGGGATGTAATGACAGTGGCACAAAGTGCACTCCACCATAAACCATTGGGTAGCTTGCAGAGTATTAATGTAGATGTAGCTTTCAGGTGAAGTTAGTCACAGCAATTTTTTTTTCACACACTCATCCCCACCCACCAAAGCCCAGTACAAACATAAGGTGTGCACCAGCTCAGAAGATGCAGGCAGAGTAAGAGGACAGGTAACAGCAGATATACCTTCAGTACACATCTCCAAATTCACAACAAATACTTCATTATGTCAAATATGTACTATCCATACCTTTTCTAGCACATCATTGCATAGGAAAACACTTCATTTCTGCAGTTTACCAAAATTCCCATTACAATGTGTAACAGGAATCCATTCCTTGATCCTCACCACATGATAGTCAAGGTGCAACTTAAGCCTGTTACCTTCCACTATTACATTCACAAGAAGCCCTCATACCATATGAAATAACAGCATTACAAAAGGATAAGATTTCCATTCACTTCATGATGTTCATGAGTTTATTTTTGTGACCCATGACACTTCATCTGCACCACATTCACAGCACCACTCGAAGCAACTATTGCCCATCACCTAAACAAATCTGATGCCTAACAGAATCTGATCCACTTATCCTAGCCACATCATAGCTTTCTTCCACACACAGATATTAGGTCAATTTTTCTAACACAGTATCAACTCATGCTTCACAACAACCACACAGTGATCTCCACAATAGCCCAGCAGTCAGCTAGGCACACATACAAGTTTACAAAATGAACTATTTTCTTGTACACAAAAGGAAACCTCATATCCATTAAAGATCCAAATGCAGTTAATGAATCTGCTCTCCTTAGCACTATCTTTACATTTCTGTCCTACTGTATTTCATTTCTCATTTCCTCTACTTCAATGCAAACACACTAGACTAACAAATGATAGGTTGTGGCAACATAACAAAACACCACCACAACCACTGATATTCAAACTATGTGTACTTAAGTACCAATTCTATTGTATTTCAATGATCCCTCACTCTCTTCCTAATTATCCATTGTACATTTATAATATCAGACAATATTAATTCAATGAACTATTACTGTAAGGTACCAGATTTCTCCTATTCTCAGCCTTTCCCACAGTTGCAGCTCAGAACTAAAACTATTCTATTCATGTTTGCTATACATTCCAGGAGTACAGCATAGCATCCCAAAGAACTTTTCAGCAATAATAATGAAGGTACAAATACAAGACATCATACAGACTAGTTATATGAAATAAATTTACTACATTTCATCTGCTCTCCTTCTCCCAGACCTTACCATTCTCTTCTATCTCTCACCTCCCCACAGCCATCTACTTTCAGCAGCAACAGCAAACAAAGTCACATCAATGTTACATATATACATAAAAAATAAACTATTCAACGTTGGCTCAAACTTAAATAAATGTAGTATTCACTAGCATCTAAATCCTCTTCCTTCCTACAATATACATCAAGATCTAAACTTCAGCAATAACAATACATGACTATATCTGTAATTACAAACATGTACCTTCACAATGAACACATATTTTTTAACCTACAATCTGTGCTATTTACAAACTTCTGGTTGAAAAGGATTTCCTGCCTTCACATCTCCATTTTGAAGAACTATCACCATACTTTATGTTACCTATAAAGTACTATATTACAGCTTAATATTAAAGACACAAAATAGCTTGCATTTGTCACAGTCATATCACAAGAATTACTTCAACAGACATACCTCCATTTTTTCAAATAGCTCAGAAACAATGAATTACAGTTTTTCTGCACATATTTTACTGCACAATACTACTTAAGTATCAATACTACAAATCACCATGGCACATTGTCAGTCCCCCACAGCAAGAGCCCTGAACCAATATAAACAAAACCTACACACCATCTACAAATTTCAATTGTCTGACAAACCACTTACAGCATCAGCTGCAAAATACTAATTCTATACTAACACATACTTCATCCATCCATCCAAATTTCACACTTACATGAAATTAAGTGTTGTCACATAACACACCACTCAGAAGGTTTATCCCTTATGAAACTCTTTCCACCCACACTGCAGGTTTAATGTTTGAATCATGACACATTACATCTTCATTGTTAACTATTCACAGCACACTTCAGAGATAGTAAGCATAACATTCAACATAATACACATCTGATAACATAACAAACACCATTACAACTGACATGCTACACAAAATTAAACTTTCAAAATACTCAGACACACATGAAAACTGCTCAACAGGTAACTTTTTTTTTTTTTTTTTTTTTTTTACATATGCACACACAATAACACTTAAGATCTTAAATCCACAGAAAAATTTCGACCAAACCAAATACATTTCTTACTATTCACAACAAACTGAAGAGACAAATGATCAAAATTTTTCTACATGATTAAACAATGCCACATCCTTCATTACAATAACACTTATTCCAACATTTTATTCTTTTCACACAGGAATACTGTATCTATGTCTTATAGGAATAGTGTAAGAATGTCTTATTTAGCACTGTTCTGCACTAGTATACAAATAGTCTTCTGCAGTACATCAGTAACTCCAAGAAACTAATTTTCCTACATTTGTCATATACATAATGTTACAGAAAATTCCCTTACTTCCTTACACCACATTCTGTCAAATAAACATTGACAATTAATAAAATAGTAAGTGTAACACAGAACACAGCAATTTGTGTACATCTTGCATAAATCATGCAATGGTCACCTTTGTAGATTTCATTACTATTTCAATGTCACTAACATTCATAATAAATAAACAAGTACTGCATCACAGCTTCCTTGCACAATGCATGTGAAATTATATGGAACTGAAAGATTCCTTCTACAAACTCCTACATAGCTCTTTTAGTTATATTCACAATTCATCCACTTATATCAACAGATTACATTATTACACATAATGAACAAAAATTCATACTCCACATACAAAACCACAGCAACAGCACAAATTATCATTATCTAACAATACTTTCACACAAACACATAGGCAACAGCAGGAGGAGCAAAACAGACAAAAACCATCACCTGATAACATACCAGCGAACCTAATATTCTCACTCATCAAATATTATATCAAGAAACAAAGTTCACGTCTTATAACCAACAAATACATTCAAACATGATTCATGTCTACAATGGCAGCTCATTTCCTTCTGCTGGCACCTTAGCCAATTTCCCTTCCAAATGGTACCTTGCAAACTCCAAAGTAATAAATTGACACCAAACTACATAACAAGCAATAATCAGTCAATTGAGTTGCATGTGTCAGTTTCCCTTGTGAGGTGGTCCTGTGTGCAACAGTTAATACAAGCTACACCAACCAACCCCCTCCCACACACATCGAAAATAATTACATAATTATCATCTAAGCATTTGTTTCATCACAGGTGGTGTGGGAAATCTACAAATAAGTCACCCATTCATCCCACTTCTCACCCTCTAGTCCACAGAGCTTTATGGTGCAACCTTCAAAACTACATACACTTCACTGTATACCCATCAACATGACACACACACACACTGCCAACAATAGATTCATAAGTTTAGCAAGTAATAAAAGTGAAGCTGTATGAGCTGCAGTGAAACAAGAGGAACTGAAGTAGAGAGACAGAAAATGAAGAACACAAATGACTTTCAATGTAACAAAAGAACTAGCAAATTATGTGAATACTTTAGCAGCATCATAACAAAGTTTAAGAAAAATTTCCAAAAATATCAGTAACCAATACAGAAACATAGCACACTAAGGTATTGCTTCCAACTACTAAACAGGAAAAATGCAGTTTTTTAAGGCAATAAAAGAACTCAGCAGGTTTAGATGAAATAGTGTGTGTGTGTGTGTGTGTGTGTGTGTGTGTGTGGTGTTTTGAAACATGCATGAACAGTATGAAAGCTCCACTAACAGAAATCAAATGACTCATTTGAAATTGGTTGCTTCCCTGACTACCTGTCCAAATTTCACCAGTCCACAAGAAAGGTGACATTGAAAACACTGAGAAATAAAGACCAACATCCTATTCTCATGCTTTTCCAAAGTGATAAAAACAGTGACAAACAGGCTTCTAAGCTATGAAAGTATATTCAACCTCCTCTGCAATGACTTCCCTAGTTTCAGGCCTGGTAGAGATACAGAATCTGCAATAGCAGAATTTACAAAAACTATTTTAAAAGCAGTAGTTGAGAACAGCTATGTAACTGGCCTTTTCCCAGACCTGTCTAAAGCATTCAATACAGTTTATCACCAGAGGCTGATGCATAAGTTATAGGCACTAGGAGTAACAGGAGTGGTTATCAAATTCTTTCATTCATATCTACAAAACAGTTGTCACACACAACACATATCTCCAGTGGATCAACATACATTGAGAAACACACATGATCCACATTACATCTATATTCAGGTCCCTCAACAAAGTGTACTGGGCCCATTATTGTTTCTGGTGTATATAAACAATTTCCCACAACATATCAGCCATGGAGAAAAGACATTGTTTGCTGATGACAGCAACACAGTAACCACCAGTAACACACCAGAACAAATGCTGGAAAATTCTACTCCACTGCTGAGGGATGTTCAGAAATGGTCTGAGGAAAACAAAGTAGCTCTTAGAGAAAACAAATACATGCTTTAGAATGAACAAAAAACAAAGTCCCTTCAATTTTGAAACTAATTAACATATCCATAAATGATTTACCTACAACACAATTCTTAGGGCTGCACATTGACAGTCAAATGAAGTGGAATGAACATGCTATGAAACACTCAAAAAAATATCCTCAACACATTTTGCACTTACATGTCCTATCCACATGCAGAAATCAATATCTGAGAACATTATACTATAGTTATGTTCATTCAGTAGTCAGTTATGATATTTTCTGGGGAAACATTACTGCAATTTCATAAACAGTGTTCAAAATGCAAAAGACAACAGTGAGAATAACAGAAAAGCAGTTTGTGTGCCCACTGCAGACAACTTTTCAAAATATTAGAAATTCTAACTGTTCCTTGTGAATTTATATTCCAAACCATAGTGTACATCAACAAAATATAGAAAATTATAGCACAAAAAGTTATCTTAACTACAGTACAAGAACAGGTCAATGTCTTCATCTATACACCAAGAATAAACATAAAACTCAAAACAGCTGCAGAAAATAAACATAACATGTACTGCTTTAGGACAAACCTGAAATTGTTTTTGCAAGAACACTGCTGTCACACTGTAAGTAAAGTCTTCACTATAAAAGACTGAAAATTACTTTCTTTCACAATATTTAATGTTTTGATAAGGGGCAAAAATCATTGTAAATAACATTTGTCATAATGTTTAACTACATGTAAACAACTGCAAAAATATATGAATTTATACAAAGTGACAACACCCATACATCTTAAAATGTCCACAGATCAACAATTAAATAATCAGCAACATGTATTCACTTGCAGCAACCACAACTTCACAAATTTTACACCTCCACAACTTAATCTATTCTCAAATATCTATGGTATTACTTGATAACTCTACAATAACCTGTAATGCTACATTATAAAGCCCCATGTTCATTTATCTTAGTCACAAAATACACAGAATATCATTCCACTGACAAACCTTTTTCCTCTTTTACAAAGTGGTGCAATATGGCAACCACCACCACTATTACATCCATCAGATAAGCAAATGATCCATCAAGGGAAACAACAAGTACTGCTAACAGTTTTTTCATCTGTATAGAAGCACAATTACAAACAATCCACTTACATTCACACACACCTTTCATTACATAATAAAATGTCATACCTCACATAGATCTTCAACAATATTATAGTAACATACTCAATGACAACTACAATCACACTTTCCATTGTACAAATACAACACAGCACTACTTTCAAAACTCACAATAGTCACAGGTTAACGTGTTAATAAAGGTATTCTCCAACAATAAGAGACAAGTTCAAATAAGAACATGTCAGAGCCACAATTAGTGTATAAGTAACTGTCACAGCCAGTATATAGTAGACATGCTCCCTGACAATCGAAAAAGTTAACATAATTTTATATAGTTATGGAACACTCAGGAAATAATTCTTTTAATAAATACTATCTTTCCACAGCTCATCTGACAAAGCACTGGAGTACAATGAAAGTGCACCACTACTGATTGCAAAATCCCTTAGAGGCAGGAACACAGTAAAGAATTGTGTCAAGCAGCACCACAGCAAATTCTACTAGTCTACATCTACATGATTACTCTGCTATTCACAATCAAGTGCCTGGCAGAGGGTTCATTAAACTACCTTCAAGCCATCTCTACTATTCCACTCTAATGGCACACAAGAAAAACAAGCACTTCAGTTTTTCTGTGCAAGCCCTAATTTCTCTTATTTTATTGTGACCATTTCTCCCTATTTATGTGGTTGCCAACAAGATGTTTCCACAGAGGAAGAAACATAATTAACATTTTGATATATGGTCGGAAACATGGCGGCGAGTAGAGAAGCAGTAGTAAGGGGCTCCGGGAAAAACGTATTTTTCACCGATATAAAATGTACTCTATGCAGTGCAAGTCTTCGAAATGGATTAAGACTGTTCAGCGAGTCAAAAATGGATTCATACAAAATGTGCCAAACGCTTCGTCGCAGTAAATATGAAGGGTGACAAGGGGGAAATTAGCTACTGTTGTTTTCAACCGACGTGTTTATCAAAACAAGAAAATGCACAGGAAGGAAACGCTGGCTATACACAAGAACAGGACGTACTTCAAAAGGTAAGCACGATTTGTAATTGTGGAGTAATCGGTTGTTTACGATCAATTAGTTTAATAAAACAAGCAAATATGCAGAAAGAAAACGTAGTACAAACTCTAGATCAGGATCTACTGCAAGCTAAAGAGTATACAAAGAACCTAGAAAAATCAATCAGGGAACTAAAAAAATGGAAAATGAGTCATTTGCTAGTCCTATAAAAAGCTGGCGTGTTAAACAAGGGGTAAATTGGGATCGTAAACGAAAACAAGACGTGGAAATCGAGCAGAGTACTAGGCATAAAATAACCTGGCGTGTGAAACAGTGTAAAAATAATCACCATCTGAAAACAACGAATAAAGTTGAGATTCCTGACACCACTGAAGACTCGATCAAACAGGGAACTAAAATTAAGGATCATATGTACGAGACAAGTGAGAAGAATAGAAATGAAAGTGACATATACATCTTCTCAGACAGCCACGGAAGAGGCTTAGCAGAAAAAATGGCCAATATGCAAAACAAACTAAAAGTAAGCGGAATCACCAAACCAGGCGCGCCATTAAGTGAAGTGTTGAAATCCTGGGAAACATCCATAAGAAAAGGAGCGAAATGTGTCATAGGTGGAGGAAACGACATTTATAGAAACGAAAGTATCAATGCAAGAAGAGTACTGAGGGAAACTAGGGAAAGCTACTCATTATGAAGTATATGTGCTAAGCATTCCTCAAAGACACAACTTGATGGTAGAGTCCTGCGTAAATAAAGAAATTACCAGAACAAGTAGGATATTTAGGAAGATATGTAGCAGCTTCCCAAATGTAACTTTCATAAATGCAACAAGCTCACAAAGAGAGCATTTCACAAGGCATGGTTTACACAGAAACAACCGCAGAAAAACTATTTTGTGTAAAGATATTTTGGAAAAATTTGACAAACTACAAGGGCAGACACACACACACCCATAATACTACCAATGAAGGAAGAGGCATGAAAGTCTCCACTGTGCCACATAAAAAGAAACAACCCCATCAACAGAAGCAGACCCACAAATCTCACCATGGCCGATAGAGGAAAAAGAAGCAACATCAGCAACAGAAGAGGACCCACTACCCCCACCCCCAAAAGAGGAACAGATAACGCAAACAGGAAAAGAAGTAAGGTCATCAGAGACCCGACATAAGATATGGGAGGGGACAAAGAAAAAAAGAAACCCATCAGGGATCAGGACTTCCTATATAATGAAGCCAGAAACCAGCCAACCTGCAAGAGGCTGTCATCGAAGGAAACTCAGGATTTTCACTGGCCCAAGACCAGCAATGCCACAACATAGCAGACAATCTGAGAAGCACACCAGTACTAGAGTGTCGAAACCAGATGTACCCAGAGACGACAAAACCAGGAGAAAATGAGGGGAGAAAAAGCATGAAGATAATGTTATGCAATGTAGAAGGATTGAAAAACGCAGCATGCATAGCTCCAACAGACTTTCTCAAAGGTTATGACGTAGCAATATTCACAGAAACTTTTCTCACAGATCATTGGCAACACCCTAAATTCTATAGCATAAATATGCTGGCAAAGCAAGGAGAAAGGGGGCAACCCCAAGGGGGAATAACAGTCTTACTGAAACCATGGATAACACCAATTATAGCGACAACAGAACTAAATCACTCCATTCTAATAGAAGTAAAACATCACAATATTAGCAACCTACTTCCAGCCAAGCGAATCAGCCATAGACATAATCGATGAACTGAGCCAACAAATAAGAGAGAGCAAGAAAGACATCCCTTTACTTATCACTGGGGATTTAAACTGTCAGTTGGATGTACAGAATCACAAAACAAAATTTGTAGTCTAGTCACTACAACAAGGCCTCATCTTGCTAAATGACACGAATGTCCCTACGTACTTCTGCCATAATGGCAAAAGTGCTATTGATATCACCCTCCTAAGAGGAAACAAAAGGATAAGCCCACTTTGGAATGCAAACCACACACCTATAAGAAAACACATCCCAATGAACATAGTCATACAAAGTAATTGGAAGGCAAGAGAGAACCAAGAGAAGAGATTGCTCTCAAGGAGACTGGATCCAATGGAGCAGAAAACAAGTTTGTGATCAACACCGACAAAACGGAAATGATGGTATTCAGACCAGGCGGGCAAATCCAAAAAACGACAAGAATTGCACTACAAGGAAAGCAAACATCTATCACAAAGATTACAAATATCTAGGGATAACACTCCAGGCATCCACAAAGTGCTTCACTAAACACACAATAGAGACAGCGACACAGCCCATCAGAGCGATAAACGAAATAAGTTCCATCATAACACTAAATCTAGACACAGTTATGGCACTCTTCAAAGCAAAAATAAAACCAATACTGACTTATCGGATAGAAATCTTATGGATACACCTAAATGAAAAGAACTTAGAAACATTGGAAAGAGTAAAAGCAACCTATATCAAAAGAGCATTAGGGGTAGCAAAAACCATGAGATCAAGATTAGTCTACCTTCTCGCCCAAGAATCTTTCCTCATCGAGGATCTAAGGACAATGTTCTTACTTCCCAACACATCAGCATCAGAGAACCTACTAAGATCAATACTCAAAAGAGAGGAACTACCAACGGAATTCTATGGATCCGGGGCCATGATCAACCGCACTTGGACAGCAGCAAATTTCGATATGAGACACATACATACAAGACTCGCAGTACACGGATTCCACCATGAAATTTGTGCAAATACAACATACCACGAACCATCAAGCCTTTGCAAGTGTACACTATGTGGACAGTCTTGTGAGAGATACCATATAGAAACATGCAACAAGAGGACCAGATCGATTAGAGACTATGCAATAAATAGTTCAAATGACAATCTGATATACCTGCACTGAATGTAATCTAAGAATTATGCAGACACTCAGTACATCCTTGTAATTCACTCTCAAATGATTGAAATCTAATGTATAACTAAAATGGCTATTTTGCTGCAATAAATCGTTTACATAATTAACGTTTCACAAGAAAATCCGATCACAACAAAAAAACCACCTTTCTTTTAATGATTGCCACTCCAATTCACATACAATGTCTGTGGCATTATCTCCCCTACTTCACAATAATACAAAACAAGCTGCCCTTCTTTCAGATTTTTAAAAGTCATCCATTAGTACTACTTTAAGGAGATGCACATCACACAGCAATACTCCAGAATAGTGTGGACAAGTGTAGTGTAAGCAGTCTAGTTGACATCGCATCAGACCTACATAGACACCCCTCCCTGATAACTTCAGTAGTCTTGGAGCTCACACCACACCACTTTACACCTTACAGCACATATAAAACACTCCCATGTTAGCACTTAGAACACAGACTTTATGTTTAGTCAACTTTGACCACCGCCACTACCACCTCTCTCCATGTCACATGCTATCTTAACACTATGACATCCAGCGACACCAGTCATGTCATGCACAATATAGCACTCAACAGCCAGCAACACCATAGTGTCATCCACGTAGTGTCACTCAGTGGCCAGCAACAACACTTTAGTATCTTTTGCATTCTATTGGTGTTTTATTTAGGTAACACCAAGTTACACACAGCACCAACTTTGTTTTTATAAGTACTTGTGCCCTTTCATCATGGCGGACGAAAGAGACAATGGGATTATTTACGATTAATGCATGGACATCTTGTCTGACGTTCCAGACGACTTGGCCAATCACGAAGACGACATTGGATATCAAAACAATGAAAGTGAAGCAGAATCATAGGAACAGTGTCACACATCCAAGAAGAATTCGGCAAATGCTACATTTGCCAACTGATTCGGCTCAGACGAAGGCAGTGCACAGTGGTCAGACTGATTTACCGAGGGCTAATTATAAATTTGAAACAACCTAGGGTCCAAACATATTTCCCAAAGATACACAGAGCGTCGAGGATAAAGTAGAATTGTTTATTGGGAACGATCAATTTGATTATATTAGCAACAAAACCAACAAATACTACAGTCAAAATTGCAATAGAAGAAAACTTGATTTAAAAAATGCCAAATTTGTCAACGTTAACAGACCCGAACTTAGAAAATGGTTTGGGCTTCCTATCCTTATGGGAATTTCAAGGAAAGCAGGGATACACACAAATATTTCACAGTCCCACAACCGATTCACATAAATATTATCAATTTAACAATTTTTCCGACAGGAACAATAAACTGGATAATGCCAACGGGCTTCAATTCACAATTGATTATTTTTCCAAAAATTTTAAGGAAACGTGTAATCTAAGTCAAAACATCTCCATTGAAGGGATGATACCGTGGGCGTGTACAAATAAAATTTAAAGTTCACAATGCGTCAAAAATTACGAAACACGGCATTCTCATTCAGATGCTGTGTGATTCAATTATGGGACACATTTCCTCATTCAGGATATATTCTGACGCTCGACAGCCTTTAGCAAAAACAGTGATTGAACTATTGACACCTTCTGATGGAAACTGGCAGCACCTCTGCAATGTGATTTATTATAACAGTGTAGAACTTCCAGAGAAGATACTCGAAAATAAGAGTTTGTGAAAATACAGCAAGATATAGCATTTCCGGGAAATTTACACACGCAAAAGTCAATGCATTTGAAGCTTGCCATCAACAGAAAGGTGACAAGCAGCCAGCAACAAGCCAAGTAATCCAAATTAGTGCTGCCAGCACCAAGCAAATAAGTTTGTATGAGATGTGCGGACAGCAAAGTGTTAAGAGACTACATAGCATTACCAGGTAACACCCCAACACCCTCTCACATCCTTATAAACACTTTCTAGAAAATTTATTCCCATTTCTGTTTTTATACACTTCATTTTTTTTGTGGTTTTAGGGCGAACAACTTCAATGGTCATTAGCGCCCTGACGACGTTAAGAATGCACTGCAAGGCACAAGTTTAAAACAACTAAAAGGGAAAACACGATAAAAGACAGACTGACAGGCATAGGATTAAAAAACAGCGTCATCAAATGTCCTTAGTGAGGTTTGTCAAATTGATAAAACGAAGAACACTAGCAGCTGCTCGTGGGTCATCCGCTAAAACGGCATCTCAAGTACATGGCAGGTTAAGATCGAGACGCAGTGCATTAAAATCCGGACAGGACATTAAAATGTGGCGGACCGTCAGCAATCGCCCACATGGGCAGAACGGCGCCAGCGCAGCCGTCAGCAGATGGCGATGGCTGAACCGGCAGGGTCCAATTCTTAACCGGGCCAAAACTACCTCCTCCCGCCGAGAAGGGCGTGAGGAGGACGTCCAAGCCACAGGAAGAGGTTTCAAGGCCCGAAGCTTGTTGGCTGTAAGGGCAGCCCAATCGGCATGCCACAGCGATAAAATGCGCCGACAAATAACCCTGCTAAAATCTGACGAAGGGACACAACAAGAAGCTGTCCGAGGCTGGAGGACCGCAGCCTTGGCCGCGGCATCTGTAGCTTCGTTCCCAGGGATACCGACATGGCCAGGGACCCACATAAAGCTAACCAGAGAACCAACGTCCACCAGCTGCCGAAGAGAGCGTTGCATGCAATGCACGAAAGTGTGAACCGGATACAGATCACTGAGGCTCTGGATGGCGCTCAAGGAATCGGAGCAGATGACATAAGCAGAATGTCAGTGGCGGCAGATGTAAAGAACAGCCTGGTAGAGGGCAAAGAGCTCAGCTGTGAAGACCGAACAATGGCCATGGAGCCGGTATTTGAAACTTTGTGCCCCAACAATAAAAGAACACCCGACCCCGTCATTGTTCTTAGAGCAATCTGTATAAATGAAAGTCATATTGATGAACTTCAAACGAAGTTCCACAAAACGGGAGTGGCAGACTGAACCGGGGGGGTAACCTCTTTTGGGAACGAACTGAGGTCAAGGTGAACGCGGACCTGAGCCTGGAGCCAAGGTGGCGTGTGGCTCTCACCCACTCTAAAGGTTGCAGGGAGTGAAAAATTAAGGTGTTGAAGGAGGCGACGAAAGCGAACTCCAGGGGGTAGCAGGGCAGAGACATACAACCCGTATTGACGGTCCAGAGAGTCGTCAAAAAAGGAACGATAAGACGGATGGTCGGGCATTGACAGTAGCCGATAGGCCTACCGACAAAGCAGTATATCGCGCCAGTAGGTGAGTGGCAATTCGCCAACATCAGCATGAAAACTCTCTATGGGACTAGTATAAAATGCTCCAATCACAAGTCGTAAACCCCAATGTTGTATGGAGTTGAGGTGGCGTAAGATGGATGGCCGTGCAGAGGAGTATACGAAGCTCCCATAATCCAGCTTGGAGCGGACGATCGACCGATATAGACGAAGTAGGACGGTTCGACCCGCTCCCCACGACATACCACTGAGAACACGGAGGACATTTAAAGAACGGGTACAACGGGCGGCCAAATATGACACATGTGGAGACCAGCTAAGTTTCCTGTCAAAGGTAAGGCCTAAAAATTTGGTTGTCTCCACGATTGGGAGAGCAACGGGACCGAGTCGTAAGGACGGTGGGAGAAACTGTGTAGCGCCAGAAGTTAATACAGACCGTCTTCTCGGCAGAAAAACGGAAGCCATTGGCGACACTACAGGAGTAAAGACGGTCAAGAGAACGCTGAAGACAGCGCTCCAGGACACGTGTACACTGCGCGCTGCAATAGATGGTAAAATTGTCCACGAAAAGGGAGCCTGATACATCAGCTGGGAGGCAATCCATTATTGGATTGATCGCGATGGCGAAGAGAGCGACGCTCAAAACTGAGCCCTGTGGCACCCCATTCTCCTGGCAAAAGGTGTCGGACAGGACAGAACCCACACGTACCCTGAACTGTCAATCCATTAAAAAGGAACGAATAAAAAGAGGGAGGCGACCGCGAAGGCCCCATGTATACATGGTGCGGAGAATGCCCGCCCTCCAACAGGTGTCTTAAGCCTTTTCCAAATCAAAGAACACAGCCGCGGTCGGGCGCTTCCGCAAGAAGTTATTCATAATGAAGGTCGACAAGGTAACCAGATGGTCAAAAGCAGAGCGGCGCCTACGAAATCCACGTTGTACATTGGTAAGTAGGCGTCGAGACTCGAACAACCAAACCAATCGAGTGTTAACCATTCGCTCCATCACTTTACAGACACAGCTGGTAAGCGAGATAGGTCGATAACTGGAAGGCAAGTACTTGTCCTTCCCCAGCTTAGGAATCGAGACAATAGACTCGCGCCAGCATGCGGGAACATGTCCCTCAATCCAGATGCGATTGTATGTACGAAGAAGAAAACCTTTACCCGCAGGAGAAAGGTTCTTCAGCATCTGAATATGAATAGAATCAGGCCCTGGAGCGGAGGACCGTGATCGGCCAATTGCGTTTTCGAGTTCCCGCATGGTGAATGGGGCATTATAACTTTCACGATTCGAGGAGCAGAAGTTAGGTGGCCTAGCCTCCTCTGCCTGTTTGCGGGGGAGGAAGGCAGGGTGGTAATGAGCGGAGCTCGAAACCTCTGCGAAAAAGCGGCCGAAAGCATTGGAGACTTCCTCAGGGGCCACAAGGACGTCATTCGCGACCGTCAAGCCAGAAACTGGTGAGTGGACCTTAGTGCCAGATAGCCAGCGCAGGCTACCCCAGACAACAGAAGGAGTAAAACTGTTGAAGGAGCTTGTGAAAGCAGCCCAGCTGGCTTTCTTGCTTTCTTTAATAATACGACGACACTGAGCACGTAATCGTTTATAATTGATACAATTCGCCACTGTAGGGTGGCGTTTAAAGGTGCGTAAAGCACGTCGACGAGCACGTAAAGCGTCTCTACATGCTGCGGACCACCAGGGGACCAGTACACGACGTGGAGAAGTAGGGTGAGGGATGGAATATTCAGCAGCAGCGAGAATGACTTCCGTGAGGTGTGCGACCTGACGATCGCAGCTTGGGAAGGTTTGATCCTGAAAGGTCGCCCTGGAAGAGAAGAGCCCCCAGTCTGCCTTGGAGATGGTCCAACTAGAGGAGCACGGAGAGGGGGTATGCTGCAGGAGATGGATAACACACGGGAAGTGGTCGCTTGAATATGTATCAGAAAGTGCATACCACTCAAACCGGCATGCAAGTTGGGGAGTACATATAGAGAGGTCTAAATGGGAATAGGTGTGAGTTGTGTCCAAAAGAAAAGTAGGGGTGCCAGTATTGAGGCAGACAAGATTGAGCTGGTTGAAAAGGTCTGCTAACAAGCAGCCCCTCGGGCAGGATGCTGGAGAGCCCCAAAGGGGATGGTGGGCATTGAAGTCTCCAGTTAACAAAAATGGTGCAGGTAGCTGAGCAATAAGTTGCATCATGTCTGCCCTGGTAACGGCAGATGACGAAGTGTAAACGGTACAAATGGAAAATGTAAAAGTGGGGAGAGTAATGCGGATGGCAACTGCCTGCAGGCCAGTGTACAACGTGATGGGATCGTAGTAAATATCATCCCAGACCAGCAACATAACCCCTCCATGAGCTGGGATACCTACCACAGGGGGTAGGTCAAAACGCACAGAGGTGTAGAGTGCCAAGGCAATTTGATCGCATGGGCGTAGCTTCGTCTCCTGGAGGGCTACGACGAGCGGACGGTGCAAGCGGAGCAGCAACTTCAAGTCCTCTCGGTTGGAGCGAATGCTGCGAATATTCCAGTGAATAAGTGCCATCGTAAGAAAAGGAAGATGAAAGAAGGGGTCACCTCTAAGGCCGCTGAGGGCCTGGCTTCGAGTGAGCACTGCCGCCGCTATCAGTAGGCGGACAGTCATCGTCCATTGGGTCTATAGGTTCATCGGCCATCTTGGGAGGATGGCCGGGAGGGGGAGCTTCCTCCGCCGGTGAACGGCCAGATGTTCGGCTACCAGCGGTGCGGCCAGGCGAAACGGATGACGGCCTAGGGCGGCAACCGCTGGGTGGCACAGGAGAAGAAATGCGCCGTGGCGGAGAAGGAGAACTGTGCTTCCTATGAGCCTTCTTGGAAGGACGTTTGGTGGAAGTACCCGTCGAAGGCTGGGAGGTCAAGGTACGTAGGAAGTCTGCACGGGATGGTTCCTTCTTGAAGGCCCATGCATCTGACTTCAGGGTCTTCATCTTAGCAGAAGCTGATGAAGGGGCTGGTGTCTGTGGGGTGATGGGAGGAAGAGGAGACGTCGACCGCGCGATCTTAGCACTGGCCAAATGGACGACCGTGGTGCTGAAGGTCAGATCGCATGTCTGGGTTGCCACCTCCCTGGTAGTCCGAGGAGAGGCGAGGACAGTACTGTATTTCCCCACTGGGAGCAGCGCAGGCTTCCTACTAGCCAATAGCTTGCGAGCAGCCGAGGTGGACACTTTCTCTTTGACCCGAATTTCTTGGATACAGCGTTCTTCCTTATAGGCATGACAGTCACAGGAGGATGCAGCATGGTCACCCTGACAGTTCACACAACAAGGAGACGGAGGTGGACAGTCACCCTCATGGGCATCCCTGCCACAAGTAACACATTTAGCCGCATTGGAACAAGACTGTCGAGTGTGATTGAAACGCTGACACTGGTAGCAGCACATAGGTGTCGAGACATAGGGGCAAACAGAAATAACCTCGTAGCCCGCCTTGATGCGCGATGGCAGCTTAACACTATCGAAGGTCAAGAAAAGTGTCCGGGTCGGTACAAGGTCATTGTTGACCTTTTTCATGACCCTATGTACAGCCATCACGCCCTGCTCAGCGAGGAAAGATTGAATCTCCTCGTCAGTCAATCCGTCGAGGGAGCTAGTATAGACTACACCACGAGACGAATTCAAAGTTCGGTGGGCCTCCACCCGGACAGGGAACGTGTACAGGAGTGTGGCCCGAAGCAGTTTTGTGCCTGAAAGGCACTCTCATTTTCTAGTAATAAGGTACCGTTACGCAACCTGGTACAAGATTTGACAGATCCGGCTATGGCATCTACGCCCTTCTGGATAACGAAAGGGTTGACAGAGGAAAAATCCTTTCCATCCTCAGATCGAGAAACGACGAGGAACTGTGGGGCAGGCGGTAGTACTTTTGTCACTGGTGGCTGGTCACATTTCCATTTTTGGGCAGAAGTCAAGAGAGATGGAGTAGAATCCATTGCGGAGGAATCCCCCATGATTGCCAGCGTCTCCGATGGCGCGCTCCTTCCTTGTGGGGACCCTCTCAGAGGGCACTCCCGCCTTAGGTGAATGTTTACACCTCAGGTCACACCTCCCGAGAAACAGACAGAGGGACCAATTGGCATGGTCAGAAGGTATCAGCTCAGGCAATCACCCCTCCTCAGGCCTGGCCTTTACCAGGGGGTACACGCGTGCCTTACATGTCTACCCAGGGCGGGGAATTACGCGTTACCCCGTCACCGGCTATGCGTGCAAACGCGTGGGTCAGCCTTCAGGCACGCACAGGGAGGAAGGAAGAAGAGGAAAAAGACAGACAGGGAGGGAGAAAGAGGACAGACTATCTCAAACGCCGAGGCAGAGACCAGAGAAGGCATGGAGAAGAAGGCAATGAAAAGGCAAGGAGAAGAAGGCAATGAGAAGGCAATGAGATAAGTCAAGGGAAAGAGTAAGGAAGACAGTGAGGTGGAGAAGAGCAAAGAAAGGAACCAACCAAAGGAAGTAAGAAACGAGAAGTGAAAAACCAAAAAGACCACAATTATAGGTCGTGGAACCGTCCATCTCCGGACACAGGCTCTAACTACCCCCGTGAGGGGGATGGACTCCTTGTAGTCACCTCTTACAACAGGCAGGAGTACCTCGGGCCTATTCTAATCCCCGGACCCACAGGGGGGATACTCTTCATGCCTACCATTTTCTTTTCAGGTATGTATGCAACTTAATACACATATTGACACAACAAGAAACAATCATTACTCCATTCACTGTTCTGCACCCAACATACCTTCCTTTCCATTCATGAAAGGTTTTCCTAACTTAGTATGAAATGGAGATGTTCTACCTCTAACAATTTCAACTATTCAGGAATTTACAATTTATCCACACATCTACATACAAAAATTTGAAACATGCCATTTTCTGAAACATTGCCTGTAACTGCTGCAGCTCCTCATGTGCTCTTTGTGCATTTAAAACTTTGGAATAACTCACCAAACTAACTAACATGAGCAAACAACTTGATGCATGTTTCTGAAGGTCAAAACATTCGTTCAACAGTGTGGGACAAGGAAACAAATTGAGTGTAACTAGGTATGAAACATTTGTTTCAGTATATCACAGTATTACAATAATTTCAATTAACAAATAAGCTGTTCTATTACAACAAATAGTTGCAATCTCTCACTAACAGTGACACCAAATCCATCTAATGACAGGGAACTTGGAACATTCCAACAATCCACATCTCTGTTCCCATCTAGAAAAAGGGAACTGTTTTCATCTACCAACTTCACCCAATAGTTACCAAAAGGTTTAACTTTTAAACGTGAAATGACGGCACAGATCAGAATCCTAACTGCATAAAGGATTCCCTATACATTAAGTAACATGCAGCCTCACATAGCCTCCCACATAAGTTATTCCCAACAATATATTTTGCAACTGCACAGCTACATTGCAACCACCGCATACTATGCGTTTCCTTTTTCATGCTGGCTTCTACACCTTATTTACAAGCTTTAACATAACTAATTACTCAATACTACCTGCACAATATGGTTCTCCCCACAGTGAAAACCAAAAGTTACACAAAAGACATTACTATACAAGCCAGTAAGAGTTATGTAATCTCAGAAATGCAGTATTCTTCACAGAAAATGTCAATGTCCCACAAAGTATGGAGAGCCATATTCTCTAAAGGTATATACTATCTCACTTTGCTTTTTCACTAGTCATAAACATTTTGTGCAGGACATCATACAACCTGAGACTGAAAATGAGTCATATCAATACTAGCAACATCAGCATTAGTTTGACCATATAGATCATTTTCCGAAACTTTGCAGTTTCTTTAGGCAAGTTCACTGCATTAATGCTACTTTCCTGGCGATCCAACTACTTTGACACACATACCTGCCTGTATCAAGCACATTCTCATCTCACATTTAGGAATGAATGAAAATCACAGGCAAGTATGTACAAAACAATTACACATGTTACAGATCAACATAAATCTTTATTTCATCAGCTGAATTACACCTGTCCAAGACGTTTCATTCACTTCAGCACAATTTCATAGTATTTCATTTGCAATTTCCTTCTCTAGTTACAATTATGTTCAAGCCATTACTAGGTTTAACTAAAGCAATATTTCATTGTCATGAGACATTGACTCCTGACATTTTATACTGTCTACTTTCACCATAAAGCAACACAAACATAGCATAAAGTATATGACACCTCTCACAGCCTGTGGTTGAGCACAAATTCTCACAGTAAACATAAGTAGGATAAACAGAACCAACAGTTTTATCCCACCACCACCACCACCACCACCACCACCACCACCACCACCACCTTTCATCCATTGCAATGGAATCACTCAGTTCTCATTCACATTCTCCCATCATTAACAACAAACACCATAATTTAACAAATGGCTTCAGAGGACAGTAAAGAGCAGAGAATGGGCCAGACTGTGAGAGCAAGTGCAAACATTATATACACTAAGGGATAAGGCAAGCCTTCCACTCAAGTAGGTATTCCTGAGAACTGCACACCAAAATTGCAGACACTTCACACTCAGCAACTTCCATCCAACAAACTTATCATAACTTTGTCAAGCTGAAATTATTCTATTACAACATACTCAATGAAATGGAAACCTGTAGAGTCAATTCATTATGCAACCACCTAATTACTTGCTACTCACAATAGGCATTAATGCTACTGTCAAAATTACACTTCCCTTGCATGGAATGCATATTATTGCAAATACATACTTTCACAGCAACAAAGCTTGCCACTTTGAACAACTCACAACAATATTACAACATGCTGTCTGCATTGAAACTGCACTTTAAGATTTATATACTAATAAACATCACATTATAACCATAGGGCATACAAATTTAACAGGGTAGTATTGAGTTTAAGCAACAGCCAACACATTTCTGCAACCTGGATTCTATAATATAAATCATATAGTTTGAAAGGAATGTCATTGCCATATTGCAGCATTTACTCACTTAAGTAGAAGCACTTTTTCTGTATATTTCACTCATGGGCTATACCTCAATTATTAATATTATAACATCCAATACTTTGAGCAAGTATTAAATTTAGGCATTCAATGATGTCATTCACAACTCACTACTTTCAAATTACAAACATTCCAAATGTTTTTATTTCATTTCTACCACAACACAATTCTCAACAAGGAAGTACAACCAACTGAAATTCCATATGCTACAACCACATCCACTACAGAATTCCACACACATTTGTTATATACCAACCGGAACCAGCCACTTTCCTACAAACTACAACTATGCTGACTTACAGTAACACCATCAGCTCCACTACTGCATGTCCATAAAGGTTTTCAAAAACCTTCATAAAGCAATCACTTCTCTCAACAGTGAACTGCAACACTACCTCACAACTATTGTCTTTCTCTGTCAACATTCACTTTCCTTGAAAATTTCCTGGAAGATTAAAACTGTGCCAGACCAAGACTCGAAATCCAGACCTTTGCCTTTGGTTTGTAAGGTAGGAGACGAGGTACTGGCAGAAGTGAAGCTGTGAGGACAGGGCATCAGTCATTCTTGGGTAGCTCAGATGGCAGAGCACTTGCCCACAAAAGGCAAAGGTCCCAAGTTTGAGTCTCAGCCCAGCACACAGTTTTAATCTGCCAAAAGTTTCATATCAGCACACACTCTGCTGCAGAGTGAAAATCTCATTCTTACTTTCCTTGTTGCACAAGAACATGAAAAACCACATCAGTAAGTTTACAGCCAAATATTTTTCCCAGTTCAACATCCTTTCATTCTATGCATACTTTCACTGGTGCAATACCAAAAATCGTTTTCTGATTTTGCCATTTCCTTAGTATCAGGTTACACACAACGCATGACAATTTTAACATGCATTATCCATGCATATTTCTACTCTTGCACAACCAACGTCACACCACTATTGGTCTGTATCACCATCACTACACTCTGCCATTGTCCGTTTTTCCTAGGAGAAATGTCCTCAGACAAAGACATCTACATACTAGTTATCTGCTGGATTTATGCGGACATTTTACCTCTTAGATTCAGTAATATTTCCAAACATAATAAAATATTAGTTAACAGCAAATATGTCGATACTGGTAAATCTTCTACAATTCCCAATACACTCATAAATCATGTACTAATGCTTGTAAATGCATTCTATACAGATGCTACAAGGCAACAATATTATTTGCCTCACTGTACTTCAATCTCATGTTTCCAAGTCATGTTCACAATAGTCCACCCTGTTGTGCTCGACTACTAAGCTGTTTTCATTGTTGACAGAAATAACAAGTGACTCCGCTAACAATGTACCTCACTATGTATCTATTTAAGACTGATTCTACTCATGTTCCTGAAGCTGCTTCGTGACTCACGCACTATAAATGTGTTTGTCATATTACCTTCACTAAAAATTACAACGTTCACCTACAAACTGCATGTATCGCCAAACTCAAAAAACTATTTCAAGAACGCACCTAATCCCCACTCACTATTAGTCCTAACAGACAATTTTCACTAGAGAGAATGGCTGAAGAATCAATTTGTGGCACACCTTTGCATGCAGGATTTTATCAATTGTACTAATACGTCGAATCTATAACTAAATGACATACGTGGGACGACGCTTACACATATCCTAAATCGACAATGAATGCTTCTGCCGATTTCGACAACAAACTCTCATGGCAAGTACACCTGCATTCAGAAGCTCAAACTTGCCGCTCTTTACAACATATAAACTAAATCCGCTTTCAATCACCACATCCGCAGTACGCGCTGGACCGCCGCGCTGTCCGACTGCATTTCAAGGGTCGTGCACGCCTACTTATAGCGAAACTGGCGGTCAGAGATTGCAGTCATCACGTCCGTGCTCTGTGCAAAGCCCGCTGCCAACTTCACACGATGCCGTGCTGCCTCAAGCAAATACTCGGTTGGTACTGGTCACATGACAACATCCGAGTAGCGCTACCCTCCACTTCCCGATTCCGAGAATGCAGCTACAAGTGTCCGCACGCATTCATATTATTTACAAGATGAACGCGCCGCCACGTGGCTCCGATTTTCCGCCTCGCGCTGTCCGGCACATCGGTGCTCCCAGTTACACGGAGTAACTGTCCCACAGCACATCCCACTAGCGTAACTTCGCGCACATGATCGACGCAACTGATTTTCATCTCCTAACACTCATCACGGACAACTACATATGTCCAGGTAAGTGCGGCGTTGGCGTATTGATGTGTAAAAATGTTGCGTTGAGTGAAATTAAAAATTACTGACCTCAGTCCAATTATGCTCACTTCTCATTAGGAAATATGTTAATATAGCATCGTCAAAAGTTATTCGACATTTTCATATCAATATCAAAGACCAGACAAATGCAAGTACGATTCGCACTCTAAGGGTTCCAAACAAACGTAGACATTTCAATATTTCTTTAATACCTTTTGAAGATTGTGTTGTCGGATGTCTATATACATGACATAATGACCGACTCCTTAGATTCCATTGATTAGGCGCACTTTTTACCCCGCCATAGGACCATACAGCTTACTACTTCACACGCGTTTCACGTTCATACATCTAACGTTTCCAGAGAAAAGGGGATTTCGAGGGAAAAAATTATTAACAATTTTTTTACCAATTGAGGTGCAGGAGCCTACAGAGCGTGAAGCTGCACCTGACATAAGTAACTCTCACTGGCATTGGTTACAGCCACAAACCACACACAACACATTCTACCTATCTGCACTTCTTTCCAGACAAATAATTATTCAGCACAGCTCCTATGAACAAAATGCACACTTCAATCTTTACATTAAAGTCGTCGTAGCGCTATCTAACAATGTGTACTACAGCGCTCTTAATATCCTATATTCATGGAAACTAAATGTACGTGAACGACAGGCAAATACTTATTTACACCATTACAGGCCCTACATCACTTATATTAGGCCCACTGCAAAAATACTCATCAGTTTTCGACTAAAAGAAAATTCGCAGAGGTAGCAAAGATAATCTCAGTATAACACTACACCAACTTATGCTGTGTACGTAATAACGCCGCCAAGATGAGATACGCCATAGTATTTGACGTTTCAAACCGACGTTTCTGCCTGTTCCTGAGAAAACAGGGGTCATGTAAGATGGAAAGGCAAATTTATTGTACAAAGATTTCGTCTTTAGTAACTCAGATGCTGAACCCTCAATAGACGTGCTGCACCCATATACAAAAGTACATTACTTAGAGAACTTGGCGCTATCCCCACAGGACACAGTAGGCTACAGCTCTATGTTTCTTTCCGGACAAATAACTGATCAGCGCAGATGAGCTAAGATGTTTCACGACGAGCCACCGATAAAACGCTCATTTACTTTTCACACACACTGGACAGGAAATCGCCAAAAAGACGGTTCAAACACGCCTCCAGCCACCTTGATATAAGTTTTTTTTTAAATCACTTAAGACAAATACTATTATGGTTCCTTTCACAGAGCACAGCCGATTTCCTTCGCCACCCTTCTCTAATCCAACCTTGTGCTCCGTCTCTAGTGACATCCTTGTCGCCTGGACGTGAAACACTATTCTCCTCCTCCACTGACTTTCACATTAAACACGAGCTAATTTGTACTTCAGCTCTCTGAACATCGTCTTAAACGCACAAAAGCTGTACATACGACAGGAAACAATTTACGTAATTGGCAGCATTAACTTCTATACATACCTCGACATCACACGTATTAGGACCCTTCAAAGAACATGTATTTATCGGATTTGAACTGAAGGACAATTCAAACATGAATTACCTATACTACTCATGAAACTACATAAAGTTGCGCTGGATTACCTCACTATCAAAAACTTTGTAGGTAACTTTCGTATCAATCATTTAACACGTTGCGCTCACAACGTTCTAGTCATCGGTATTCCGATTACACTGGCACAAATATTCAAGATACAACTCGCGAGAATCGTAGCAATTGAATAACATTCTTAGTTCAGTCATCTCCTTGCCGAGACATGTATAAATCGAAAAGGTACTGAAATTGCGAACAAAAGGAAATGCACAACACCACCAGATCACTTATATTCTTTACCTGCAATAAACACAGGTGCTGTCAACTACGTTCTAGGATAATGATGCATTTATCCATATCCAATGCTAGGACAACAAACTTAACAGCCATTATTTTCCAAATACTGCTCTATGGGAATTTTATCTTATTAGTGCAATAGCTGCGTAAGGATTATTACTTCGTAAAGCGAAACTTTTCCTCACTCAGCAAAAACGGAACTCTCACATCACTTTATTGTACATCTGTCAGTACGTCTTTTAACACTTTCTTTCTCTGCAGCGCACAAAGGTTTCACATTGAATTTTACATCAAGTACTTAAGTCTACAGTCTCTTTGGTATGTACACATTTTACGCTTCAGAGACCGTGCAATCTACGGCTGTTCAAGTGGCGTATTTTCATAGTCTCAAACTCCATCCGCAAAACGTACAGGTTAACTGTTTAAATAATGACTTCTGTACAGAACAATACAGCACAAGACCTACCACCACTTCTCCTTTCTTCCAATTTCCTTCAATCGCAGATCAAGCCAAAGTGACAGTTACATTGCCCAAATTCTTCTCCAGTATTTCTAACTACAAAGTATTATTGGCAGCCTATTTATAATACTAAACTTCCTACACTATACTGTACAATAGACATGTCTACTGAAAATTATACCTATCACACAACATGAATCGAAAGTATACTCGTGTTGGTATTGAAAAATCTGCCTAACCTCAGTCCGATATCCTACATTTTCCACAGCTGCATGTGCCATGTAAACCAGCTTGTGGAGATGGCGCCCGAATTAGCATATACACATTCCTATTACCATTATTACATTTATTCAGTAGGAAGGGTCTAAAAGACCTATACAAATAAAGACAAAAAATAAACAACCAACTGAAAGGTAAGGAATGCACCCGAAAACATGTAAATTTGTAACCAAACCAGTTTCATTCATTGCAGTCACATTGTAATAAACCATTAACAAAATAATCTGACAAAAAGCAGTGCTAGAGCACATTACCTACTCCAACACTTTCATACCCTCATGCAGTACCACTCTCGCAAATGCAATACATCCTTTGAGTCAAATATTTCCATTTTACCTTTATATTACCATAAGACTTTTCGTCATCTACAGTTTCAAACTGTCAAACTCCAGTGCGCACTTCCATTACAATTAGGCGTTTTCACTTTACTCTAATTCCAGTTATGATTTTTACACCTGCAAATAAATTACCTATAGTCAGGTAACATATGGCAAGTGACACGAAGTGAGCTGCACGAATAGCGTCTCGAAAATCACAGTCCTCTTCATGTTATAATTCCAACTGTTTGCAAGAGTACATCAATTCCCAAAATCACTTTATCCCATTATCAGTTCATTCATTCAGGAAACTGAACATCTTCCCCTATTCTTGTAACATTCCTTCACCCATGCACCCTTTTTTTCTTTTCGCTAGTGAAAATTCAGAGCGAATGACAACACCTAGCGCCAAATAGCAGCTATCTTGGACCTCCAACCTTTCACCTTAAAGGGGCCTATACATGCACCGACCGACCAACCATTTTACAAAGCAAACTCTTGTGTGTAGGCGGTTTGATGGAATGACTAATGAACTTTCTTGAAGGTACGTCGCGTGTATAGAACCAGCCGCCGCCGCCCCCGACCGTTACACCCAACAAATTGTTTCATGTGTAGGGCTGTCGCGTCAATTGCCCAATACAATTTCGTCTTTTCTCATTGAGAGCAAATTAAATGCTGTTCTAATATACATGGCAGCGTGCGAGGTTGACGAAGCTAAGGCCATATTTTATACAGAAGTGTATAGATTGCAGCTGTTTCTGGAACACATCCAAGTAGTATACCAATATTGATGCAGAAAATTAAGCTCCTCATGTTTACTATATCCTCATGGTTTAGTGTGGAACATGAAGAGTAAAGTCCAGCAACCTCCTGTATATCTGTTCCTACGGATTCATTTCCCAAACTTATTGGAAACAGTCTAAAAACCAAAATATCGACTTTCAATAGAGGTCAATTCATAAAATATACCTGCTTCATTACTGTAAGTAGTAAAGTACACCCCATTTACAACCACTATGACGTGAAAACTGTGGGAATATTTTGTTTTAGTTCCAACAGCTGCCAAATATTTCACTTATTTTGTGTCTGTTGTATTTATTACATACACACTCCCTCCTTCGATTATCACATGTTTCTTAAAACTACGCGTCGTCTTTCATGCTACACATACATAAAATACATAACGTTCACATAAACTCTTATCGTGGTGTACTTCCAAAATCAACCACAAATCACATTTCAGGAATCATTTTAGTTAATAACTGGGGATTAAACAGCAACGAATTGAACGTCCTCTTAACTTCTGCCACTGGCTAGAAATCGTTATGTAACGAAGAGCCCCTCCTCACACTTCAGTCTCCCTCATTGTTGTCGTATTTCTCGTTAACAATGGTTTATGGTGGCCAGCACCTCCAAAATGTATGATTCATCCGTTTTTAGATAATAAATCATCATCTCCAAACTTATGTAACAGAACTTGGGTGAATTTCTTTCCTTACATAACCCACAGCTTTTAATTCACTTTTTCGTCTGTTACAGTTACCACAGCCAAGACAAAAACGATTTTCTTTCGCATAAGACCAAGCGAAATCGCGTACAACAAACACATTGCACTTAAGGTAAACATCACAATAGGGAGCCGCCGTAACCGCTGAATGCATTCGAGAGGGGAGTGTGCACACAGCTACAGACGACCAGTCAAGAAATGGGTGCGTCCATAGCGGTCTTACTTGTTCGCCATATTTCACTGTCTCCAGTATACGATAAAATTACCCAGTAAAAATGTCGACCTAGTAGCAGCAATATGACCACAAACTGCGCGACGTGTAAGAAATGCTGTTCTTGCCCCATTTACATTATCACAAAAAATCTGACATTTGAACGAAAGTGTCAACTGAGTCCCGGCCCATCACAATGTTGCACCTATACAGAAATATAGCTACACGTAAACTACAAAAATAAGGAGCACACGACCTGCTGTTGACTGGTTACACAAGAGTCGCAAACAAAATCAGTCACATTCATCTTCACAGCATCGTTCAGAGATTTGCTTAAAGCTATTTACGAAAATCGTTGAAAAATTAAAAACCGTGTGAGAAGATAGGTGTTTAACTCCTCTTTCTCCCAATAGGAGGGTACAAACTGTGACACTAGTGCAATCTACACCACCAAACAACTGGCACCTGTTCCTTTACTAAACAAACCACTTTCTTATCACCCACAGTTTATTATACAACTCCTATCCCCCACATGTCTCAAAGGCTGCACCCTTTTCCTGAACATTCCCTTTTATAGTAATCTCCATTGGCTAGAGTAGTGGTTACTTCATGGCAACAATATATGTGAGCCACAGTACATCTTTCTCTACATCTCGTGTAGTCCTCACTTTCTATACTCTGACTTACACCATCCTTTAAAAGAATCACATATAATTTCAACACAACAAACCCAAGGGACCTATTTTACTGAATAACAAGCCATGATTGATGATGAATTCACTTCTATGGTAAAAAAAGTCATGCACATTGCACTTCATACACAATCCATATTTCTCCATCATATTCAGTTAACTATGATTTACACTACAGTCTAAGTCATTCAGACAGTATTCACTGAATAAATATAATGCAACTCACATGTTGTACTAGAAATTGTGCATTTCAGAAAGTCACTTTACCTATACAACTAAATTTCAAATGACAATTTGACACTAGATCATGAGGCACCACTTCAGGGTCACCATATCACCATACATAGCACACCACTTACATTTTTCTCAGATTCAACTGACACTATCATGTACTACTCTGAGTGTAGAATGCAATTGTTAGGAGCATAACAACCATCTGAAGGGCTTATTTCAATAGTGGTACAATTCCACTTTTGTTCATTTTGAGATACAGTGTGCTAGAGATACATGAGCACTGAAAAATCTGCAGTTGAGATACCAGAAATATTGAAGCATATGGCTACTTGCTAGAGATGAACTTTTCTTTCTGATTGTTTGGATCATTAATTTCAGAAGCATTATAGGCAGAATAGTGGAGATAATGGACTTGTACCACTATTGAAATAAGGCCTTCATCTGATCTCACCTGCTGAACCTTCAAAAGTAAATACACAATGGGCAGTACTGTTCTGAGATGGATATATCTTGCTGTCTTTCCATTTCCAGGAATATTTATACTATGTTCTTAAACTTCCATAACCCCTTTCTTTACTTAAAGTTTTTCCCATTAAAAGAATAATTTCACACAATAAAAATAGAAAATCATAGGCAACAAAAAGAAAAGCTTTGGTCACAGAAATAATTTTCTACAATATTGCTACAACAAACAGTCACTCAAGATATTTCTATTTGAAGCTTACAAACAAAATCCTGTCATTAGGCAGGCTTTACTTGTATGGAATGACAACTTCATAAGAATCTTCAAACTAAATAAAAGCCATGTGACAAATTATTTAAAAAACTGTTAGTTCAACACCTAAAAATAACACTTCTATATCACTTAAAAATTCTACAGAAACAGAGCCACATACAGTTGAAAAACAACACAATGAGTACCATATTTCACCTCACAAGCCAAAGACCTCACTCAGGCTAACTACAAGGAACCATTACAAAGTTCCACCAATACATCTAACACTACTTATACTTCACTGTTTATGAAACAAACCCCAATGACTTTCTAAACTAAATATAATCATTGACCAATTAAACGCTTAAAGTGTGTAGTCTTCCCATGGTACAGCCATTGTCATCCATCTTCAACCATTAATGAAAACCTGGTATTTTCCAGACACTCACGAAATAACTACACTTTCCATTATTAAAGAAAGATGTCCCAAATTTTCTGTGCAATTACTGACCTTTGTCCATGTTAAGCATCTTTTCAAAAATCCTGAAAACACTAACAGACCTACAAATTTCATAAATAACCATGCACCTATCACCATTCAACAATATGGCTTTAGCATATATATGTCTACCCAAACAACTATTCTTTAACTACTGAACCACACAAAAACCAACCAACACTATAAACCAGCAAGTATCTTCTCAGACCTCTGTAAAGCTCTTGATGTACCACTACTACATCATACAATACTGCTTGATACATTGGAAAGAGGTGGAATAAGAGTGTAGCATATACTTAGCTATGCTTCTACTTACAGAACCACAGATACAACATAACACTTCTATAAATATCAGTGTGCAGAAAAAATAGGCAGTACCTTCTTTCAAGCATTAAAAATCAATATAGTTTTCTTCAGGACTCTGATCTAGGGCTATAACTTTCCCTCATTTATGTACATGACATGTTGATCATATGACCTTTCCTGATGACAAGCATAGCATTGACTCACTAGTCCTCAACACCTTCACTCAGTGTCTAATAACTCAATGAAACAACTTTCTGAGTGACATTACAAAAATCACCAAATTGTTAATAGTAGAAAAACTATATATATCAACCTACACTCAAAATCCCTCATCCAACCATAAACCTATCCAAGTAAATTAAAACAATAATAGAATTCAAAATGAAAATGCAAACATTAAGTTCAGATCTATGGGTTAAGCAAAACTTAAAAAGGGATACACACACAAACTTATGGATTAGATAGATTAGATTTACTTTTGTTCTAATTTATCTGTAGTGAGATGGTCCTCCAGGATGTAGGACATGTCAGGAAAACAACAATACATGACAAATATTTACAGATAAAACAAATAACCATTCCACAAGTCCCAAGAGAAATGATTTTTTTTATCAGCACTATATGAAAGTCATTTTACAAATAATGCACTGAATTTAAACCTATATTTGTTGACAGCACAGTACATTCTCAAGCAGTAGCCTATTTAGCTACACATTTCTTAGCACTTCAAATTCGTGGTGTGTGTGGTGTGTGTGTGTGTGTGTGTGTGTGTGTGTGTGTGTGTGTGTGTGTGTTTACAGAGAACAATGGTCTGCAACTGTATTTCTTCACAAAACATGACTTGTCCTAAACTTTGTACTTTTTGTACAATATGTGATCCGACAAATTTAAAAACATTGTCACACTAGTAACAAGTTCAGTGAAATACATTCTTACATTGTTTTCACTACGCTTTATCTTCCTAGCTGAAAAGTTCTCACAGTATATAAAAGCAGGTGAAATAACAGAATCAACTTCCACTCTCCAACTGTCAATTAAACTGTATTAACCAAAAACTATCCCTTTTAATAACACTACTTTACACCTAAAATTCACCCAAACTGTCTTGTCATTCAACAATGCCTTTCAGTTTATCAAAATACATAACATTTGGAAGCAAACTCTTAGAATGTCACTCTAGTGCGTAACTGATTACAATTGTAAAACAATATAATCACAAATAATAAAATATATCATAAAGGTCTGTTCACATAATCATCATCATATTTCTGTGCCTGTTGCTCAAAGTTCCAATGGTTTCAGAATAGGAGGTAATATGGATACCACATTTGGTTCAAACCAACCCAGGGGGCTTTGAAGCAGCTTATTACCAGTCTCTGCCTGCATATGCACATCACAAATACTGAACTGTTTCACACATTTCTGTACTCAAATTCACCTCCATCTCTACAGAATTTGTCATAAATGTGAACACTATCCAAAAAGTCACAAATACAGTGAGCAGTTAGGAAACAAACAAATCAAGAACTCACATCATGCACTAGTCCTACTCCATAAACAGCAAAAATGCAGTAAGCAATAAACATTTTTCCTTTCAACATTTTGTGCAGGGTTGCCACCAATAAAAGGGCTCTTAAGCAGTTTTAAATTACTTGTAAAGTTTGTTCAAAGTCACTACCTGCTTCCTTTCTCATACACTAGATACATAAGATCTGAGTATTCACACATCATGGCCTACACATCTTTCACCAAAACCCCCTACCCCTTTCAATAGGCATGTCATTCTTTGCAGGCAGTAACTGATACATATACCACATTTGGTTAACATCAGTCCACCAGTTCAGAAGGAAACACGGAATATAAAAACATATTATGGATTTCATCGCATGGAAGGAATGCATCAGCTGACATCTTCAGGTTCAGGCATTTCTGCCAAATCGAGCTGAAGGCATGGGCAAGGCACACATCAGAGGGGTAGATGTAGATGGGCCCAAAAAATAGGTGGGAGAGGGAAAAACCCAAGCCCAGAGAGAAGAGCCCAGACATTAACAGCAATCATACACCCTGAATAGGACCACCATTCTGGGAGATAGATGACAGAGTTGGGGAACAGGAGATAGTAATTTGGACACCCAGGCAAACTACAAACATGTGCAGCATAAGCAGCCAACAGTCATTGGCACCAGATCTGCAATGGAAGGACCCCAGCCTCCACAAGGATGCTGTTTATAGGGGTTGTGTGGGAAGTGCTAGTTGCAAGTCAAATCCCACAATGAAGTATGGGGTCAAGCAACAACAACACAGAAGGTGATGCCAAACCATCAGCCAGACACACAGTCAAGACAGGACTGAATCAACATCTGGTAAAGCCATAGACCAATCAGCACCACAGCTGGTATGACTCAAGCAACATAGAGCATTAAGATGCCAGCAGCATGGAAGGGGTCCCTTCGATCCCTCCCTTCCCTGGCATTAGTCACCCAGTAACACAAAAGGCAGCAGCAGTTGGGCAATCAATGCAGACAGTGCATGCTGTGGGACATCACCATCCAGTGGAAGATAGTCTGCAGCATCTAACAGCAACAGCCTTGGGTGCTTGAAGAGGCACACACTCACTGTAAAGAGGGTTAAGGACATAGACACATACTCTACCAGATACCCTTTCATAAGCTGCCCAAGGCTTACAATAACCCAACAAGGGCAAGGGTTCACATCACCAGAAACCAAGTTTCCTGGGGATCAATGCAAAAGAAAGGGTGAAAGCTGATAAGTTGTTGGAGCTAACTAAGTAAGGTGGTGGAAAAAACTGCCAGAATTCCACTTGAGGATAATATGATCTTGAGGATGGGAAGGCATTGAACATTCAATGAGGCCATTTACACCTCAGGTTCACCTCCTGCCACCAACTGATTTCCTGAGGAGGCAATATCCACTGCATCTGAGGATCAAGCAAGATCCAGGTCCTCAGCAGACAGCAGAATCTCAATCTCATCCTCAGATACAGAGCTTGTAGGTAGCAATGAGGTGGACCTAGAGCAGTTTTAGCAGCAGTGTAACAGGTGGTCATACAAAGAGGATAGAGGTGTTCACCTTCCACTTAGCCTCAGTGTAGGTCAGACAGTTCAGGGTCTTATATTCCATGATTTTCCTCTGATTCAGTAAAATCCTGCAGTCTGGCAAGCAAGGTGAATGATGCTCTCCACAGTTGACACAGATGAGAGGTGGGGCACATGGAATATTGGGATGTGCCAGACATCTGCAATCTCAACATGTGAGGCTAGAAGTACAGCAGGAAGACATATAGCCAGCACTTAAAGCACCCCATCCAGGGAGGGATATGGGGCTTGACAACACAGCAGTAGACAATCACCTTGACCTTCTCAGGAAATGTATCACCCTCAAAGGCCAACATGAATGGACCAGTGGCAACCTGATTATCCCTCAGACCCCCATGAAGACACCAGACGAAATGAACACCTCTCCACTCCAAATTGGCACATAGGTCATCAGACTGCAAAAGGTCCCTGTGGAATATAATGCTCTGGACCATATTTACGCTCTTATGGGATCGTGATGGTAACAGAAACCTCCTCCAACCTGTCACAAGCGACTAATTCCTGTTACTGGGCAGAGGATGCTGCTTTTATAAAAAGTGCCACATTATAAAAACGGCACATTTTGGACAGGCCCTCCACCTCCCCAAACTTGTCCTCTACATGCTCAACAAAGAACTGAGGCTTCATCATTATCAGACTCCCTATCAGCTCTCATACAAACTAGGAAGTGGGGCAAATAAGTCTCACTGCCATCCTTAGCTTTTCACTCCTCCCATGGTTTGACCAGGAAGGGGAACAACGTGGGGTCATACTTCTGCACATTGAAGTGAGTCCTCAAACACTTAGACTGCTGGCAGCTGGCCAGCAGCAAGAGATGTGCCACACTTCATTGCATGTCATCCACCCTGTTGCCACCCACTCAAGCTAAGGGCCCTCCCCACAGATGCCACCCAGCCATAGCAAGGGCCACCATGCAGGATGGCCACTGCAACAAGTCCCGATGCCCCACAGAGATAGGCATCTACTCCTTGGCATACATGGGGAATTTACAGCACAGGCGTCAGCACAGCAATCCCTGTGTTGTCAAGGGGCTACAAGCATCAGGGTACAGGGTGGCCCCACTACAACAGACTGGCTACCATGCTGGATATGAGGCACAAAGAAGTCCATGGTTGTCATCAGCACAGTAAGTAACACTGCAAAGTGCGTGGCAGAAACCACACCGAGAAATGTATCCTTACCCAAGAGATGGAGAATACCCTGGACTGCAATGCAACAAGAAGAAAGGGAGTGAAAGATCTCAATACACAATGGACACAATGCACCATGCAAGGCACCCTTCCCAAATTGGCTCACTCTTCGGAAAAAATTGCAAGTATGGAGGTCTAACCCTACAGGGGACCACCACATAAAGGCCAAAACACGACTCATTTTAGTCACCTCTTACAACAGGTAGGAATACCACAGGCCTATTCCAACCCACAGACCCACGGGGGAGGGGGGGGGGGGAATTATATGAACTAGCTGCTTCTCAATAGTACAGCTTTCTCCAACAGTAAACACAGATACAAATAAGAACAAACAAACATTACTTTACATTAGTTCTCTAAGCAAGTCTCCCAACTCATATCAGAGAATAAATACAAATGAAACTACACTGCTGTTTAAGACAGTAAAACAAAATCCCAAAGTGTCAATTCAAACCTATTATGTAATACAAAACCAGTAAATTGCTGAACCCAAACCATCTCAGTCTCTTCTATACAATCAGTTATACTAAATGCATCTTATATTGTGTTACTGTTTTTAAGTGCAAATCAATCACAATTATTTTAAATTATTCCAGCCTGGCAGAACAAGGAACATAAGTCAGAAAAGGACCCACCTACAGACAGTTCAGGTGGAACCACCTTTGAACACAACTGCAAAACCCCTATCCCTGCCCACTGTGATTTTTCCACCTCCAGTGCTGACACATCCCTCATTCAAGTGCCTTATACCCTGGGTTGTGATGCTGCATGCCTCATTATTAACAAATTCATACACTTTCTAAATACAGTTAGTAACAGGAATTTTCATCCAAGTTAGACCCATTATTGCATGAGGCAGAAAACATTTAGAATTCTTCCTACATTTTCATTTTATGTTGTTACTTTGGAGAGGGAGAGGAGGGTGAGGGTGAGAAATAAAAACATGCAGATGCACTACAGCCATTGCAGATATCACTTCATTAACTGTCAGCCAATATTTCAAACACTGAAATGATAGTGCAATGAACCACACTAAATGATTGACTAATGCATATATACTGGAAAATGTAGAGGAAACCACATCAAAGGTGTACCTACTCCCAAAATGTCACAGCAGTCCTCTACTACCTCACCTTTCCAAACAAGATAGGGCCTACCCCAACACATACATAGAAACTGAAGCACCAATCCAACAACTTATCCAATCATTTCCCATTTTGTTAAATCTACTATCAGCATGGGTTTCAGGCTCAGCAGTACTCTTCCAAGCCCACAGAAATTTGTTTCCACAACCTTCCTTGCTTCTGCCAAAATATGACTAATCTGTAAAAATGGCATGAACATAACAGTACACAAGACATGCTACCAATGAAACTAATACACCATTAAACAGTATGGGGCAAAACATTATAAAACTTGTTAACAACACTAACATTTCTGTCCACATAACTTCACCCTTGCTACAGTATTCCCTTCTCATCTACTTCTCATACTCAACTTGAGCAAGTAAAGAAATATCCAGATACTACAAATAACAACTACACCAGAGAACAGTCTCAAATGTGCCATTTCAGTTTATGTGGCAGTGCATAGAGCTATTGATACCATCTGTATGCAAATAGTCACATAATTGAAAGAGCCTGTTGTGCCTATCTGTGACTCAGCACCTCCTCCATATGGTGAGTAGCAACTTTCCATCTCATAATATTTTTACTTTCTTTAACTTGTCATGCACCTTATTCCTTTAAATTATCATGCAACTATTAATATGAATAATGTACTGGTTATTTTGCTGTATGAAAATACTTACCACATATCATGTTTCTTTATTAAGGTGTCACATAATGAGAAGCATACTTAAGTTCAAAATGGCTAAACCAAAGATCCATCTCAATATTGTGTGTGGAAAAGAGATGGTAAAATAAAAGCATTGGAGTTTATGGCATGTCAGGAGATATGTTTACAGTGTCTTGTGTTTGTATTGGTTTGTATTTACAATAGCAACTACAGCTCTGGACATTACAAAAGGCAGGGCATGTCTCTTAATACATTATCTGACAACCATGGATGCCAATACTTGCTCTGCAATACTAGCCAGAAGTTTCTTAGGTACTTCATGTGGTATTCAAGTCTATTCTTCTGCCAACACAGCTGACAATTGCAAGATGGTAATCAGTGGATGTGAAACTTCTATAATATGTCCCCTCACATGTTGGATGGAAATTAACTCTCACAATATACAAGGGGTATGGGGAGTAGGGGTGGAGTACATGACTCCCACCTTTTGAAAATACTGTAATCTAGTCTATGATTTTATATTGTAAAAGTCTGAAAAAATATATGTTGAGGTCTTCTACCATGATCCAGGCATGTTTTAAATTTATTAGTTAAACTTAACCACTAAATTTAAATCCCTATAGTAGTTATGATACTGCCCCAATGAATATTGTATTCAATGTTTCTAGGTTCAAAGCCTTGTTTACACATCACTCACTTTAAAAAAGTATGTTCAGACTAAACATCTGCAACTATGAACAGAATTTGAATTACATGTTTTATTCATAGCCAGTGGGAAACACTTTTGGAAGTGCACTGGTATTATTAAGTTTGTGCTACATGGTATTTTCAAGTTTTTGATCCTACCTACATGCCAGTATATATTTAACAAATGTTGTTAATATAATTGAACAACTAATAAATTGTTACTTTTTTAAAGGTGAACATAAAAGTACACCAGTCCCTTCCCCCACCCACCCTCCTTGGTGAGACACTACAGAAAATGCCATGGTATTACTACAATCAGGACAAGGGAACAGACAGGCCAGTCCAGCCATTCACCAAATACCATCTTGTTCATAGAGATCTTGTACCTGACCTGATCACAAAGTTCCACATTGTCATTCACAAGAATGAAGCCTGTTAAATTTTCTTCTGAAAAGACAAATGTCAAGGAGGAGTATAACGTCACAAGGCTGTTGACTGGTGGCTGTACTGTGCACAAAGATTTGGAGACAGTAAGCCCACACTTGTACCAACAACCATCCAGCTGTTAACTGCATTGGTGGAGGAATGAAACACCCCACTACAAGGAAACTCCTAACCAATCCTGCACCCAACATGGAAGCACATCAGAGTATGCATTGCCATCCATGGTGATTACACAATCTATTAAGAACCACATCTTGCTTTTTTGTAAGATACAGGGGACCTCTATAAATCAGTGACTTCAGTGTAATTTTTGTCATTTTATCACAGTGCCATGTCTGTTCATGTCATATTTTTCTTTCAGCTAACTCTTGGATTTTACTGTACTATTGATCACACTTTGATCAAGCTATGATACTTGGCAGCAACACATAATGCAAAAGTGGCTTTTACACCAGTGATGTATGTAAATATGTATGTATATACATACATAGGCCAATGAATGCTACCAGGACACTGCTCTTCTTCAATCTTGCATGTCATCAGCCTGCTGTCATTTACAACCTGAAGCCATCCTCCACACATTTTACTGCATTGTAAATCAGTTCTGAACTGTATACATTTCATCTGTCTTGTTTAAATTATACATTGTAATGTAATTGTTCTATGTAGACGTCACAAGTCTAAAGAGCATGAAAAACAAGTTTTGTTGTTTAATAAAGAGGCTTTCAAGCTGTTACCCAACAGTCCTATTTGTGCTAAGTAACATTCACCAAATTACTTCATTCAGATATAAAGAAATAATCATCCTACAGCTTAAAATTAAAAGTGGTGCCCTGCTGAGAGTTGATTTGTGTGTAGTAGTAAATATGCACAATAACATTCCACTAATAACATATACCCAATGAAAACACTTTGAAAGAAACCATGTTGAACCATTCATAATAGTGAATGGTGCTCATCACTCTTGCTTGCAATATAATGAAATATAAAGCTAATAATTACATCAAGTCCTACTGAACCATTAATGACACCTGCTGACTGTTGCTAAAAGTATTACTAGGCTTCACAATCAAACAAGTTTATGAAAAGGATAGTTTCTACTCACCATACAGCAGACATGCTAAGTACAGACAGGAACAACAAGACTCTCACAAAGATCAAGTTCCCACCAACTAACTTCACCTAATCTAGTCACATCTGCCTTCTACCTACAGACCTGCAACCAAGGTTACGATTTTTTTTTTCCTTGATAACTCTCATCAGTGTTTTTCTTGTGCTTGCATGCAACCCATCACCTCCACTATACAGTGAGTAGCATCTATCCTATTCATAATACTGTCATATTCCAACCTGGATTTTAAAAGTTTATGGAAGAAGCACATATACACTCAAAAAACCAAACTGCTGCTGTTATTCTTATTGAGTACAGAAAACACACTACATATTCCCATAATAAAAAAACTGAGATGAGTCCAGGAAAACACATCTGAGATACTTGGCATTACTTCTATCCACTAACCAATTGAAAGGAATACATTACTCGCTTTGGGGTCTTTCATTCAAAAGTGTACAAAGGGATGTTCACATAGTCATTTAGGATGAGTGGAACACAGGCTATTAAATCAACTGTTGAGTATATGTTACACATGAAGTATGTTTCACAATTGCTGAATCATTTGAACTGAAGTGTTTGCTATGCCAAGCATAAAACTAATTGACAAACTGTTCTACAGAAATTAAACTTCAACTAAACAATCAATGAGGAGAATGAGATGTTCAAAATTTGGAGTAACATATGAATGGTTTGAGATTGTTTCTCCCACTCTTTAATGTCTAACCTGAAATCACAGTTTATTTTGCACATTAAACTGCACAATTCACAATTTTTAACCTGAAACTATATTATTGTCGTACAGAAAGATGTAAGTGGGCTACATCTGAAAAGTATGCTGTATCAAAGTAAACTTCAATTCATTGCTTTGCATCTACAAATCAACACCAAAACATAAGTTTCAAGTACACTTGACAAATTGATAGTACATAACATTTCTTAGAACTGAACAATCAGCTACATTGGCACAACTGTCAGTTTGTTAAAAAATATGCTGTATTTAGAATATCTCTCATATGAATAAATGTTCTGCTCATTTTCTATTTCAATGGTTGCAGTGCATTGAGGAATAATTATTTGCAAACACCTGGATGAAATTTATACCTAGTTCTGCATCTTGGTAACAAATGCTATATTTCATGAAATTTTATTCACGACATGTGAAAAATCATAATTAATATATCCATAACACACACACACACACACACACACACACACACACACACACGAACAAATATTTTAAGCACATATTTCCACAATACCATGAATTACATTAAACTATTTACTTCAAGAAACAGAACACAATGTTGTGGCAACAGTTGTCATTTGCAGATTATATTTTATATTTTGGTCACACAGTGATGGGTTTCAAACAAAAAGAGGAAAAAATGGAAGATAATATCTAATAATCTCAATGCTGTATTTTCTCACAACCATGTCTACAACAAATCACTTAATCAGGTTAATGTGAGAACATTACAGTATTTCTTTTACAATTAGAGCTACACATCATGAGGGCAAATTGTCTGCATAAACTGCCACTTGTTTGCTCTCACAACACAGACATATTACAACATATGAACAACAGCCACAATCCTATAGTGCAATCCATAAAGAATTTAATTAGTAGGGTACCTTCAAAATAACAATATGAACTTACTAAACATTAGACATGGGACGAATTACAGTCAAAAGCACCCATCCAGCTTATGCCGTCTGGTAAAGGTTCACTGTTTGCTCTAAAGCAATGTTTAAATGGCAAACTTCAGCCACTGTGAAACTCATCAATTTTTAGCTTTTGGTACCATGTGGCATACAATTAGCAGGCTTCTCATTTCAACTGACAAAACAATTACACAATAAATGATCAGTGGAGCCATATGAAATAAACCAAACATAATAGCAAAGTGCTGATAGTCTACAACCACATGACATCTTGCACCTGCATATGCCTGACATGTAAATCTACATCAGGTTTCATTCCATGGGATTTTTTGACCTACATATGAATCTCCCATCAAATAGCACCTCTTTTCCTAGAGAAAATAGTTACCAAAAGTTTTAAAAGGCAAATATCATGTTCATTTCACCTCTAAACACACTTGCCACCGACACATCCTTCTCCAGTCAAAATTATGCCTCCAGGATCTACTGGTTGTGTTACTAAATACCAGATTTTGCATCATTTTTGATACATATAGCATTACCCACTGATTGCCCATGACATTAATCCCATAAAATTACAAATTATGTAAGTATGACAATGTTAAATCAATTACCAATTAATAGAATCTCAAACCAAAAACAAAATATGCATTCATTCATACACAATGCACAAGTATATATAAAAAAATATCTGATTTCTCAAGCTTCAGTTATAGACACTTTTGTAGCAAGTCAGTTCTCAATATTTACATTTGCACACTTAGATTAAAACATGAATATCTGCTTCATGTGCCAAAAGCAGGAACGAGATCAGAGGCCACGAAAAGCCACAACTGGCACATTGACCAAAGTTGCCTATTTCCCAAGAACAGTAAAAGTCTTTTTCTCTCACCTTACATTAAGCCTCAGAGTATGGTGTAATCAATAAAAAATAAACAAGCCACACACTTCAGAACACTCAGGCTGTTCTCAAGAATATAACACAACACAGAAAATATACTTTATCTGAGTCACAAGCCATTGACTGTGGAACAATGACAATACACCTACTGGTCATACATTTTGGCATAGAATTAATATAGTAACTTGCTAAGTGACTGTTGCTTTCACTTAGCCACAACTTCAGATATAGGAAAGACCTATAAATTGGACAAACATACAAATATAAACTCTTAGATTTCTCAATTGTTACCTCTCACATACACTTATTGTTTTCCCCAATACAGTCAAGGCGACAGATTGTTACTGAACAGTTATAAAACCACAAGAGCAATACAGATGACTGACATATCACAGCTGGACATGATTAAATCCCACAACTTTGGAAAGGAAACACAGAACTACATAAGTGACTGCACTGTTATCCATAATGCTACATCAAATCTTTATAACTGTATTCCTGCATCGGAAGTATATAAACATCTTCAACTTATCAGAGACCATGCCTCGGAATTACAGAAGCGTCCGATTCCAACTATCTGCTTCGACCCATGTCATAATCAATAAGGCAGAAACGGGTCCTTCAAGCGTATACAATATTGCGAAAATGACGTCACTACATAGACACACACAGCAAAAATTGAAACACACGTTACGGCTCACTCCAAAAATAAAATGAAACGAATGGGACAGTCGCGAAAAATTGGGGGCTTAGGTAGGGGCCACCATACATATAAAAAGAGTAAAGAATAGAAATATATTACAAAATTCCGCTGCACCAAAAAACCACAGGAATCGAGAATTTCCCTTGACTTAAAGCTCAACCGCAATCGCAAATATTGATACCAAAAAAAACCAACACCTATAACCCAGAAAAGAGGAACAAAAACCCCAACATCTCAAAAGCCGAAATACCTCTTATTCACTACATGAATTAAAACACAACCGATCTACTGCAAAAAACAACTCAAAAATGACTTACCAACAAAAGCCTCCGGAGATACTACCTTCGTTGGCCACCACGCGCACGCACCATACCAATTACCCAAACTCAAAACCACATTAGCGCAATGACAACCCACGCGCAAATGAACCCAATACCACAGAATATTGCAGCACGTCCACGTTCACCACCAGAGGGCACTATCAAATACAACACGACATCTACAGACACAACCAACACAGAAACACCGCGCCGTATTGACGTTACATACATCACCCCCATTACGTCAGACAGGTGTAATCGGATTTTATTTTTTTCTTCATGATTCTACTGCGGTTGTAATTGTCACGAGTAATAAATGTATATGAATACTAATACAGATATCTGGTAATTTCTAACATTAACAATAGATTATGAGCCCAGGTGCCAGGTTTTACAGTACAACAAATAAAGGTGAATATCCTAAACAATGAATTCATACATAACTGTCATGCCTTTGGAGATGGTGAATTACAGGCTACTGTTTGACAACATGAATTTTACTAAATGGAAATTTCGAATTATTGAGTTTTATGGATAATTCCTACACAGAAATGTGTACAGGATAACAGAGCTCCACAACATCCACAACAGAAAGCTTTTCTGGGAGAACTCCATAAAAATAACTCACAAAAAATACAACAACTTTACACAGTTCCTTGAATTATGCCAAAAACGTGAAAACTGTCTACAAATTGCGGAATTCACTAATGCAATGTTTTGAATGGGAAGGTAGGGCTCTTCAACCTATACTAAGAGAGGCTCTATTGGCACACAAATGACAATACATTGAAACTATTTCTTTACCTTGGGTAAGGTACTCTGCTTTGAAAGCATACTGGGCTAATATTCAAGAAACTGATGACTGTGCAGTTTGTTACTAACAATGCACCCACAAAAGGTTGTAGTTGTTGCTCTGGAACCTACTCAAGTGAGCAACTGAAACCAAGTTTTATAAAAGATAGGCTATTAAACAAAGAAGCACAATGTAATAATTCTGAAGATAACAGGTCAGTAAATGAACTGTATTTCTCAACAGCATTTGTCTTACAGTAAAGTCAAAGGACATATCAATTTGCAAACAAACAAGATACAATTTTGTTTGCAAGAAAGGTTGGAGAAGTAGATGTTGCAAGCATTGTTTATGGAAAGCAATTTCAAATAAAAGATCTTGTTGTAGTATCACTTTTACTACATCATTTGCCACTGTGTAAACTACAAATGACTGCATACTACACTATTTTCTTAAAATTCAGTGGGTTCAATTCAAAAGTGTGAAAAAGACAGAGCTATATCTCACAGAAAACATACTAAGAAATCTAGGTGGAGTTCTCATATTTCAGAGTGCTGCAGACTTGTGGCATAAACACTTAGAACATTTCAACCTCAAAGATAGGAAGAAACTTCATTACCTCACAGAGGGAATTGACAAATTTTTCACCATCATAAAGGGCAAACCAACACCACATGTTCAAGTCAACCAACCACCAGAGCTGATACATGGTAAAGTATTTAGACCTATAACACCTATTTCTTTTGACAGAAAGCAATATATAATGGCTTCCATTGATGATTATACTCACTTCACAGCAGCTTACATTATTCAATCAGTCCCAAGTATTTCATTCTTTTAAAGTACATTACTGCAGTAATGGCTACTACTAATTTTAACATTACAATCAATCATCAGATCTAGCTAGATGTGACAATGGTCATGGATACATTTCAGATGAAACATTACAATTCCTTGAAGAAAACACTGCATTGCTAGTTTACCATACAATACACACCTCAACAAAATGGAGTGGCAGAACAACTAAATCATACTGCAATTGAAAAGGTTCATTGCACACATCTTGTATGCAACAGTTTTGGTCAGAAGTAGTACCAGTACTATTATTAACTGTAGTCCTACTCCAGCTTTAGATGAATAAATTCAAGCACCACTAAGGTATGGAACAAAACCATATTCGAAGAAACTGTGTGTTTGGACGTGATGCATACTTCCACATTCCAAAGGAACTATTGTCAAATTGATTCACAAATGAATATTGTCCAAACAGTCACATTACGATTCCCAAACAACTCAAGATTGTATTTAACAATGAAACTACTCAATGTTGTCAATATAAAGTATTTCAATACAAGGACACTCACAGCCTGAGACTTGAGAAGAAACAAAGGAAGCACAACCTCTGCTGAAAGGTAATATAATGTATCCATAAATATTGAAACACACAAGTCACATTTAGTTTTTAAAGGTTATGCTCACATTACAGATATGAATATAAGGAGACATGCTCCAGCTGCTCAACTCACAATACTGAAAAAAATTCTTAGTCAGGTAAATGAACATGATTTGTTTGTGGAACAAGTCAACGTACAAAACACTGACTGAAGAAATTCATATGATACTTCTTCAAGGTGTAAAAATTAGAGGACAACTTGTATGCAAACTCAATAAAACTTTGTATGGACTGAAGAAAGCACCAAGAGCTTTGAACTCTAAATTTCACAATTTTATGAAACAAATCAGGTTTTGACATCCCTAGTTGACAGACATTTCTATGATTATAATACTTAAAGGAAAATCAGACATTAGGAAGAGGTTAAAACTTAAATTTCAAATGCCACAATTTGGAGAACCAAATTTATTCCTTGGAATAAATGTACAGAAGACCAATGGCCAAATGTTCATTGTGACAACTTATTCAAAAGATGCAATATGGAAGACTGTGAACTCTGCAAATCATCAATGGAAGTAAAATCCAGTGCAGATGCTTCTGTGGGTATGATTCAAAATAAATTGCATAGGGAATTAATAGGTTATTTGACATATTTAATGATGGCTACAAGACCACACATCTGTGCATCAGTTGACTATTTTAGTACACATCAAAATAAACAAACAGGATTCTAGTGCAAAGGTTAGAAACAATTTTTTCAGTATTTTAAAGGAACACTCATCTCTGCTATGTTGATTCTGACTGAGGAAATGAGAAAGCTAAAGTATCTGCAGCAGGATACATACACCAGGTTTACAAAATACTGTTTGTTGAGCTGACAGGATGCAGACACGTGTTTCACTATCAGAAGTAGAACATATTGGTTCACCAACTGCTACAACAGATATCATCTTGAAGAACTCAAAATGTTCATGAAGTCTCATACATCTTTTGAATATAATCATTAACAGAAATGTCTATTACAGAAGTGGTAACATAGTCAACTGAGGCATCTGGATATTAAATACATCACACATTAGCTGTACAACAAAGTCCGTCTGAATGTTCAATGTGCAGATATTTTAACAAAAGCAACAGAAACATTACAGCTGTACACCACTGTCCCTATTCTACTCTCTTATCCTAGTGCACAGTTCAGTAGACTGTACACACATTGGATTGGTGAAATCTGCAGATACTTAATTAAATTATTAAACTGGTCAGGGGCGGGAGAGGGGGGGGGGGTTGGATATTTCAGTAATGACTACGTAATAATTATGCTTCGACTTCTTTTCTCTTTTTCTTTTTTATATGTGCCTTTCTCTGTTTTTCTGCTTTCACGACTGTAATTGCAACAAACAACTATTGTTACCTTTTTCACAATATTCGCCAAAGCCCCACAGAGGGCACAAATTCAAAAGTTCCTGTAAAAGTTATATAAGAAACCACTCTACATCTAAGGTTCTAGTTACGTCCACAGTGCAAAATCACGTTCGGGCTACTTGTCAAAATATTGAACTTCACTGCGAATCGTGAGTTTGTGGGGATACGATTTCTCATATCGTTTTTCACCGATGCACAATGTTTACGCTACCGCAGACGTTTACATTCAGCGGGTATCTACTTCATATTCAGACATTTAATGAATTCCACAGAACGACATCAATAGGCAAACGCGAAACATTACTTGAACTTCATAGCTTTGTTGGCATTAAAGGAGGCAGCACCCAAAGTTCCACGGTTTGCCGAACTGGCACTAGTTGTGGTATTTGCAGTTTCCAACCGTTTCGAATCGAATATTTCTTTCCTTCCTCGTATCATACTGGCATTCAAATGTTTTGCAAACGTCAGAACTTAATTTCCAGTCCATTCGCGCCGAACGTTTTCATTGGATGATTGTGATTCCATTCTCATTCGTAGACTGCACTGTTGAAGAAATAACTTTGGAGGCATACACAAAACATTCCGCAGCTCTGGCACAGACAACATAGTATTACAATTTACTTAGAGAATGCTGTGATTTGCACAGTCAAAGGATTATAATAGGTCACAGAAAATGACAGTAGCCTCTAATTTGTTATCTAATGAATTAGGTACGTCGGTGGTACCCAGCCAATATATGAGCGGAAGGAGAAAAAAAAATCAGCATAATAAATGACAGTAAAATATAAACATGATGTCCATTAAGTATAATATGTGACAATTATCGACAAAGTAATCACTTAATATAATCTGATCTTTCAGGGAAACATTACACTTGGAAAATAACGCGGTTGGAATTGTTATCTTGGTAATGAAAGCTTAGGTTGCAGCACCTGGCAACAGAATAGACAGGCCAGTTGTTCGTATGCAATTGACTCAAAATCTTTACGTTTATAAAATGTTGCTTGCCGCATTACACATAAATAAACGAAGAATATAAAAGTGATACGGATCAGGAAAGCATTGTGAAGCGAGGCATACATTTCCGTTGCAAATGAGCCCGTCAGGACTACGCAAAGTACTTAGTTGCGTGCATTTGCCTTTGTTTGTGCCCATACTTCTTTCATTGTTTTGCTGTGGGCTTATTTTCTTTCTTGAGACCACGTTGTTCCAGTCTTCTTCTTTGGTTTCTTCTCTTGGTCAACTTGCCTCTGACGTAATTCCTGCTAGTTTCAGATCTGTTTTGATTTCACCGAACCATTTCATTGGGTCTGTTTTAGATTTACTCCTGTTTTCATAGAATTCAACTATTTGCTTTGTAAGTCTGTTCGGATTCATTCTTTTGATGTATCCATAGAATCTTAATCTGTTTTCTAATGTCACTATGAATATAAGAGTATTGTTTGATTTTCTGTTTGCCTCTGAGCCGAACCTGATCATCTACTAGTTTTTCTTATGATCTTCCGTTCCTTTTTCTGAATGTTTTATATGTCTGTTTTCCCATTTAAAATTAGTGTCTCTGATCCATATAGGCATTCTGGTTTTGTGACGATGTTGTAATGTCGTAGTTTTGTGTGCTTGGAGACATTTTTTATTGTAAACATTTTGAGTGAGTCAATAAGCAGTGTCCATCTTTTGGCATCTGACTTCGTTGGCTTTCGTTTCTATTCCATTTTCCTGATTCGTTTCACCGAGAAACCGGTATTTAAATTGTAGGACCCATTTAATTTAGCCATGTTTTGTCTCCATGAATTTTGTTGCTTGTTTGTAGCAAGTCTTATATTCTGTCTTTTCAAAATATACTTGCAGGCCAACATTTTCAACAGTTTCTTTCACGAGTTCCATCTGTCTTTGGACTGTTGAAAAATCGCAAGTTAAGATGCCTACAACAGTTGAACAGTAGTGGAGAGAGTCCATCTCCTTGTCTTACTCTTGTTTTGATCAGAAAAGTTTAAGAGATTTCCCATGTAAATTTGACTTTAGATTTTGTGTCTATCAATGGATGTTCTATGATTGCAAGTGTTTTCAGATCTAAACCCTGTTCTTTTAATATTTGGAATAATGATTGACGATTAACTGAATCATAGGCATTTTCAAAGCCAACAAATGTGCAAACTACATCTTTGCCACTTTTCAATGATGACTTAAGATTAGTTTTAAATTCAGAATTTGCTCCAGACATGAACGGCTTGATCTGAATCCTGCCTGATATTCTCCAATTTTTTGTTCTAGTTGTTGTTGTGCTCTATCAAGAAGGCACTGGGCTAGAATTTTGTAAGCTACTGATAACAATGAGATTCCTCTATTGTTGTTTACATCCGATCTATCTCCTTTTTTGTGTAGAGTATAAATTAACGCATCTTTCCAGTCATCCAGAATTCGTTCTGTTTGTATGATTTCGGTGATTTCTTTTATAGTATTGCTGATTTGAGGATTTCCGCTACGATTCCATCTTCACCTGCAGCTTTATTGTTTCTAAGACGTTTGATCTGTTTGGTGATTGCCTCTACATCTGGTGATAATGAATTTGAGTTTGTAGATTCAGGTTCCTGAGGCGGAAATTTTTGTGTTGGTTCTGGGCAGTTCAGTAGTTTTTCAAAATATCTTGCAAGTTCTTCGCAATTTTCTTGATTGTTCAGTGCAAATTGCCCATTTCCATTCTTGAAGCAAAGAATATGCGGCTGATATCCTTAAAGTTTTGTTTTCAAATTCTTGTAAAAATTTCGCATGTTGTTTCTTTCAAAGTCTTTCTCGATTTCAAACAGCCGGTCCTTTTCGAATTTCCTTTTGCTCTTTCTGATTAATTGGGGTTTCTCTTTCCTCACTGCCAAGAATATTATGTAATTCTTCTCAGTATTTCTGCTGTTTCACTTACTGTGTACTTTATGTCGAGATTGGATTGCTTCTTCACATTCTTCGTTCCACCAAGGGTGTTTTGTTCTATTTTGCAGAGGTATCAGTGTTTGTGCGGTTTCGATTAGTTTGCTTCTCAGTTGCTTCCAATTGTTGGAGGGCTTTTTCTCTAATTCTTCTGTGAACGATGGTTGGAACCGGTTAGTGTCAAATTTTCGCATTAGTGGTTTCCTCTGAGGTTTTAACTGTAGTTTGATTCTCGTTAGGTCTACATTTGCACCCTTTCTTACTTTGGATATTCATAATTTCTCCATGATTTGGAAAGGAAATTGCTACATGGTCACTTTGGAATTCACCAATGAGTGAGTTGGGTGTACTCCATGATTTTAAGGTTGAATATCCGGGTCGTCAGAAGCGTCCGATCCCGCGTGTCGGCTTTGACCCATGACGTAAGGGTGTTGTAGTGTGTGACGTCATGACGGCGCGGAGTTTGGTTTGTGAGTGTGGCGTGTTTGTAGATGTCGTCGTGTTGTGGTTTTGTGGAATTTGGATACTATTTCTTCTAGTGTTTCTCACGATTTGTCTACCTTTGTGTGATCTGTTTTATTGTCATCATTGATAGGCATGTGTGCATTGATCACTGTGTATGCTTTATTTGCACACTTTAGGGTGATAATTATTAGTCTATTATTTACAGGATTCACATGAATTACCGAGTTGTGTATCCCCTTTTTGACTGAAAAAGCAACTCCTAAATGTGGTGTATTTTTGAGAGTCTGTTTGTCTGGATTGCTTTTGAAAAGTCTATAGTTCTAGAAATCCATTGCATTTTCGTCAGTCTTGTTATTTGGAGAGCCAGTATTTCCAATTTTTGTTCGTTAAGGATTTTCTCTAGTTCGTACAGCTTCCCTACCCACAAGAGAGATGTACGTTTAATGTTCCAAAAAACATATTCTTATTTGGGCGAAGTTGGTCAGAGGTCTCCAACTCCCTCATGCGTGTCAAACCGGATTCCCCGGAATTCGATAGTCTGTTTGTGCTGTTGATGGCAGCAGTGGATTGGTTACCAACTGGGGAACAAATTTGTTTCCTGTCACGCCTCATAGACTTGATCATCACAAGTTTTGGACCGTAGTTCAGTTTCATAGAACCGGAGTGGATAGTTCCAGAACATACATTTCCAGCTGCACCTCTGGTGATCAGACGCTGACCACTTTGCCGCTTGTTGCAAGGCAGAAGCCAGACGCAGAGAGGAAGTCAGTTCATCCGCCCTCTCTGCCATTGAGGTTTCCCCTCTTCTGCCTTCGAGAATGTTGACAATTTTTCTCATTCCCTCACTTGATCCGCGGGTGCTTACTTGCCTATGCCTTATTCACACCTGCCCTGCATATCTACAGGAATTCCCGTATCAGCAATTGGGCCGGGCCGTGTCGGGTTTGAGGGCTCCCATCCCAGTGTCGTACGAAGTTATGCCTAGCTCTTACTCAATTCAGAACGAGACCCCAACATAAGCTGATGGGGCACGTTGTTATTATTATTTAGTATTAATATTATTATTATTATATACTTCAATGGAAAGTATAATTCTAGTCGAAATCACGTACGAGTTATTTACTGATTTTCAGCATTATATATAGCGATTTCAGTGTATTACCGATGCAGGTGTGCCTTAAATTAGTTGCAGCTCTTGTTTTGTTTACTTGGAGTGGCCGTTCTTGTCACACAAATGAATGTTTGCGGTTTCGTGTGGCCCTGTCCATAAGCAACTCGTGTATTGAAAAATCCCATACTCGCCAAGTATGGGGAAAATTTACATTAGAGAGCGTAACCATTAAAATATATGCTTCACTCATAGTAGCAGTATAAGTTAGGTTAAAACAAGTGTCACCTCTCACCATAAAAGTGTAATTAAACGATTACAAATCATATTTATCAACACATTTCCTATTGTTTACTACATACACACAATGTGGTCATATATTTTCTCAGTTGTAAACGTTTACAAACATATCCAAACAATCTTGATAACACAACAACATAAGTATGTAACTATTAATTCATTCGTCCCCTACTACATCTTAAATCAGTACAGCAACAGCGCAAAACAGTATAGTGTATTTTTTTGTTTACAAACATCCAATCACACATTCATCATAAATGTCATACATTCTTTTCAGTTAAACTTAATCCTTCTTTCGAATGCAACCATGCGTCATGAATAAGTGAGCTATTACAGGGTAGCAATTACAGTGATTTGTTGCCAATCTTGTAGGAAATATTTTTAGTGTAAGGGTGGACTGAAGTGCACAGAACGATACAAAACTTCTGGAACTGCAAATTATGCAGTAGGAACATTTTGATCAATGAACAGTAAAGGAAAATCTGAACTCCTTCAGGTGCAGCTGAAGAAAAAATTAGAATTGACTAGGATCATGGGAGATATACAAGAGACCCTCTGTTAGGACCAGGAGCAGGAAATTTACAGTACATTTCAACAAAAGTCAGGAAGCCTAAGAATACGTTAGCATTGCATAGAACACAATGCTGATGCTTGGTAGGAGCTATGGACTACTTGCAGTCCCTCAGCTACAGGAAAAGTTAGGGGAAGCATACCAGAACACCATCATTTTCAAACTAAAGACAGGGCTAAGTCAATTTATGGAGGAATTTGGGTCTTTATTTAAGGACTATTGTGTGTGTGTGTGTGTGTGTGTGTGTGTGTGTGTGTGTGTGTCAGTCAGTCAAGCTTCAAGTAGTGGTGTGGACACTTTTTTAATAAATTAACAGAAGTTCTCAAAGTCTCAAGTACAAAAGTCAACAAACTTCTTTATAGAGACATAAACATAAATATCAAAACACAACCAGTAACACCCTCATCAATATCATTCAGTTTTTCCATGACCCAGTTGTTCACTAGTGCAACAAGTGTTAATACAACTCCATCAGTAATTTACCATGCAGGCACAAATATGGGCAGCAAAAAAGTTCGATGTCAAACCATGTATGGCAAATAATAACAATAAAATCTGGTATGGAAAAATCCCCTAAACAGCACACATACAAAAGATATGTATCAGACATAAAAATTCAAGGCTTTACAAAATAAGTGCATTATGCTGAGAAACTAATGTAAATGTCAAATTTCCTAAATTTTCATCATTATTTAAATTGTATTTTGAAAAAACATTTACAAAGGTACCCACATCAGTATCACTGTCTCACAATAACAAATGGATGACACCAAGTATTAAGAAGTCCTCCCAAACCCTTAGGTACCTCAGTTCCACAAAAAAGAATCATAAACACACAGAGTTCTTTAATATGTAGCCTGAAAGTTGTGCTAAACATAACATGGGTCAAGTATGAAATTACATGTGTTTCATGATTGACAGAGGAGAGGGATTTCATGATTGACAAAGGGGAGGTATCTTTTCACAAGGTTTCCCCAAAATATTTCAATAATGTGCCACTTTAATGGCATGCTACATGTAGAAAATGCAAAATTCCATTGGCTTCTATGCTGCAAACAATTGAAACATTAGGGCAATTTTGGGTTGGGGTACAGATGTACAACTCCCTCTGTTCAAGTGAAAGAAATATAACATAGAGATATCATGGACCTGGATTTAAAATATAAATAGCTCATCATCAATAGATCATGTACATTAAAAAAAACTGGTACATTTATTATGACTGAACATTACCAGTTACCACTGCACATAACACAGATTTCTGTGTGACCTATGGTTTGCATATTCATCAGCAGATTCTTTAAATATCACAAGCTTACCTATATGACAATGACCTGCAACGGCAAGTCATCTTTCAGCAAATGTGTTAAGGCACACATGAAGGAGGCAGCAACTACCCAATTGGTGTATATTCAGAAACAGAATTTTTATTATCACATAACATACAGGATCAAATCACAGATCTGATGTGCTGGGGCCTCGTCAACATTACGTTTATATTACAATTACAATTTGTATACACTGTATTACAAAAACAATATATCAACACTCCAGTTTACATTTATTATAAAGTAATTATTAACTGCTTCAGATAGTCTCAGATTAGAGATGTCACACCCCCATTTTCCAAGTAGAAAACTTTAATATTGTTTCCTTAAATTTAGACAATTATTTTTTATTGCTTTTATATGTTCTGAAAGTTTGTTATACAATTTTGTGTGTTTAATGTTTGTTTGTTTCTGGCCAGTAGCCTTGTTTACTCTTTTTAAATGGATATTATCACACATTCATCTATTATATGAATGCAGGTCTGAGTTGGTTTTGAAATTTTCAATGCACTTCTTATGTTAGTTACACTTTTTTATATAGAGAGACATGGTAAAGAAGCTCCTAGAAGGGTATTTATCTTGAACTGTAGGTAATTATTCTAACAGTTCATGTTTGCAGTAGACCCAAGAAGCACTCAACAGCCAGTTGGCTGTCTGTAGACATTTTGAAAGCATCCAGGATTATATGGATGTCATTACTTCCATGATCCAACAAGCTGCTCACACATCCATCCCCAGCAGCTCAGGTTATCAAAGAGACATCTAGTGCTTTCTTAGAACAAAGTCCACCATTCCATAATCAGAAGTTGTACACTGCCTATGCACAAGTTTTAGCTATTTTCTACAATAGAAACCCTCGCAGACTCTACAATGGTAGGAGAATAATTAAAGAGATTCTATGAATTCTATCAGCAGGTCAACTTTTGCAATTATTTGTGTCAAATATTTAACTCTTGGCATCTTACTTTTTCACAACATTTTAAATGATTAACAGAATTGTTTCAATGTTTTTCTAGAGACCTAGATAATCCATATTGGTTTGGTGATTACTAAGACACAATACTATTGTTTCTGTCTGTTTATTAAGTTTGTCATAAAGACTCACTGTTGTTTTCTTTGATACAAGATTTTAGTGTGTTTTGAGAGTGGCTAGGTAAGCCAAAAAAAGTTTCATACTCACTACCCAGCTAAATTATTCTGTTATATTTTTCATTCAGTCCATCATTTGCCCCTTTTCTCCACATTTAATATTTTTCTGAACCTTACTTTATCCAAAGCCCACTTACCGTCATATATTGGCATTGGTGAAAATTCCCCACATGTGTGTAAGTATTGTTTCATTTCGTAATATTGCACTACTAGAACATAAAGTTTAAATATCTGACTTCATTTATCATTAAAACATTACTCATAATGGTGCAGTAGTACATCACATACAACACACATTGAAAACATAACAATACACAACACACTCTACATCAGGAAGTTATTTATTTAATGCATTATGTATTGAGTTGCAGTCATGTGTAAGTATTATGCATCCTACATTTAATCAAACACCATTTCATAACAAAATGCTACAAAGACATCCATCAATATGCCTGAGATCATAATAGAATTACATTAATATAGAAGCTCTGGAGGCAGCAAAATTGACTATATAATGGAATTTCCTGGGAAATCAACATTTTCCAAAACACACTGACATAAATCACAGAAATACAAATGTCCTCCTCCTGTTAAACCTGTTCATCAGTCTCATTATAACACCAGACTGATAATATGTTTCATGACAAGTCACAATTAATTTCTCTCTTTATCTTGATACAAAGTTCCATGTAGTTAGTTCAGCATATCACAAATCAAAATGTAGCTACCCTATTCTTCTACAAAAAGTTTTTCATATCACCATGAGACTTTTAAAATTATCAACTGTCTGTAGTTTGAAACCTAATATTTTTATTTTAGAAGTGTTACTCTCACAGAGGTACAAGTTTCATTAATTGAATCCATATACAGTTACTATTTAGCTATTCAAAATGGAGATACATAACAGGAAAAATAAAAAAAAAACACACTCCATTCTGGCTCAACTGCCTGTGTACTAAACTTTCCTGATTAATTGTTCAATATCTCATGTATATTAGAAAGACAATACTTGTTACCAGTTCCCAACTCAATCAAACAGGAATTCTGTGAAGCATGGTAATAGCACTTGGATCACACTCAAGAAAACCAACAAATTGGTTAGAAATGTATTCCAAGGAACTGCAAGATCATGAGATTGGTGGTGATCTGTCATTCCTTTGTCTTGTCCTACATCTCCATAGGTAGCAGTATTCAATCAAAACCATTTGTGATGTATACACCACTAAAATTAATCCTTCATGGTGCAATAGAAAGTACTATTTTTGAAACACTAATTTTTTTTTTTTATTTATTTCGTATTCCATTAATCCGTATTGTGATAAATCACAAGGATGTGGAATGAGTCATGATTACATACAACAGATATAATACACATATATAAAATGACAAAAATGTACCATAAGATTATGAATAAGTTTGTAGGTTAAAATCAAATCAAAGGTATAGCTCAAGTAATATAAAACAATACCTAAAAAGGAAATATAGTACATTTTCCAAATTAAACAAATAATACACATATATAAAATGACAAAAATGTACCATAAGATTATGAATAAGTTTGTAGGTTAAAATCAAATCAAAGGTATAGCTCAAGTAATATAAAACAATACCTGAAAAGGAAATATAGTACATTTTCCAAATTAAACAGTTAATGTGATCTATAGCAAACAAATTTTTATCAGTATAAAAAATCAACATGCAACATGAATTATGTGAATGACCCTGACTCTTGAGTTCAGATATCACACCCACTTCTGTAGAGCAGCTCTCACACAAACTAAGCCAGTCTTTCCATTTTTATAATCTATTACCCCTCTCCTTACCTTTCCAAATATATCAGAGGCTCTCTCCAAGATATTCCAAGAACAGCTTTCTCCACTGAAATGATAGTGAGGAATTATTAGACAGCCTAGGGGTTGTTCTTCTGTTATGTTTAGAAAGGTATGGACACACACCCTGGGTATAAAATTGTTAATCTGTGAATCATCTGTAAGATGTGCATCAGTGGCTCAGTTTATTTTCAGCTACAGTAAATTTACATTACATAACTTGTCTACAGTGACAGTCATGATACAAATTATTATTTAAATTAACTACAAAACTTTACAGATTTTCTCAACACCACTTCCAATTTCCAGTATAGTAAATAACATTTCATTTTGTAGAAAAGGCAATGCAATGATGAAGACGCCAATTCTTTAATGATATAATTTTAACAAATCATTAAATTTATATACATTACTAACACATAAGAGTAACAAAAATGTGAGGAACAAGTTGTTGCTGGCCTGACACTCAATATCTGATGTTTCACAAAGAAACCATTACCTTTGCAAGTCCAGTAACCTCAACAATTAATCAATAATAAACTTCAATGGTTACAGATGAATTACTTTCACTTTGCCAACTACAGACTCAATCACACAAGGTTAAACACTCCTGTTGGTCATACATATGCTATATCAAACTATAATTTCATAAATGCATGCCACAATTTTTATTGTTTGCTTGAATAGTAAACCACAATAACATTTAAAAGCTTTACAATTTAGAACATTGTGAACTAATTCCACAAATACAGTACCAACAGTACACGGAAATTACAGCATGATACATGCATAGTATCTCGAATAAAATAATTCAAATATTAGTGACTGACTGACAACATACAATCAATTATTTAATATTTGATACATTAGCAGAAAAGAAATGCCATTAATGGAAGTGTATTACAGAAATAATTTAAAAGGTGATGTTCAAAAATACATAATTACATTCTTCACTTAAGGAGAAATCCTGCGTCAACCAGATGGCAGTGAATGAGCAATGTCATATTACAATAAATGACAGATATAAATCTCTAAGGGTTGATAGAGCCTGTTTGTTTTCTCCTTCATCAATTTAAATGTTTGTTCACAATCTTTAAAAACAGAACAAACAAACAAAAAATAACAATAAGGACATGGAAAATATCCAAATTTTCAATGGCTCAACCAAAGACATCTGGTACAAGTCCAGTTGAAATATCATGGAATGAAGTTAACAATAACTGGCTGCAATCCCAAAATCTCTTCAAACATCCCAAGAATCCATCAGCAATATCAGGTTACAACAGTCTCATGTTTATGTAAAAAGTCATGCTTTATGAGACAACTTCTGCTTTATATAGCAAATACCAAAGTATTTCAAGAAGCTAAAATTAATGACTTTGCAGCTGTTTCATATTACATCAGAACTGTTTCAGATAATGTATTGATTGCATGATTTATTCACAAAAATATCTTGCACAGACATGAAGTTACAACAGGAATTTGCATGCATAACTTACAAACTAACATGGATTCCACAGTTGACAGTGAGCTGCTCACTCACCTAAGATTTGGTGGTGATCAGCTAACACAATGCTACAAGTGCTAAAAGTCAGTAAGTACAATATTCTAAAAAAAATCATACATAGAGCAGCAGTCCTTCAAGTTAAGTCCTATCTCTAATAATCATAGCTGTTGACATGACATAAAACAGCTATCTACCTTCTTCCTTGTTTAGTCATCAGTCTCCTGACTGATTTGATGCAGCTAGACACAGATTCTCCTCATGTGCCAACTGCTTCATTTCACAGTATCCCTCAGGTGCTGAAATTGTCTGCTGTGTGTATTTGATGATGATTGGTTTGTGCAGCACTCAACTGTACAGTTATCAGCACCCATAAAAATGCAGAACCTTTGCTCAGTCCAATCTCACCACTTTCAGGAATGATGATGAAATTATGAGGACAACACGAACACCCAGTCATCTCGAGGCAATTGAAAATATCTGACCCTGCCAGTGTGTATTTGACTTAAACCTGCAGTTAATGATTGTTGTTGTTGCGGTCTTCAGTCCTGAGACTGGCTTGATGCAGCTCTCCGTGCTAATCTATCCTGTGCAAACTCCTTCATCTCCCAGTACTTACTGCAACATACATCCTTCTGAATCTGCTTAGTGTATCCATCTCTTGGTCTCCCTCTACGATTTTTACCCTCCACGCTGCCCTCCAATGCTAAATTTGTGATCCCTTGATGCCTCAGGACATGTGCTACCAACCGACCCCTTCTTCAAGTCAAGTTGTGCCACAAACTTCTCTGCTCCCCAATCCTATTCAATACCTCCTCATTAGTTACGTCATCTACCCACCTAATCTTCAGATTCTTCTGTAGCACCACATTTCAAAAGCGTCTATTTTCTTCTTGTTTAAACTATTTATCAGCCATGTTTCACTTCCATACATGGCTACACTCTGTACAAATACTTTCAGAAACGACTTCCTGACACTTAAATCTATACTCAATGTTAACAAATTTCTCTTCTTCAGAAACACTTTCCTTGCCATTGCCAGTCTACATTTCATATCCTCTCTACTTCGACCATCATCAGTTATTTTGCTCCCCAAATAGCAAAACTCCTTTACTACTTTAAGTGTCTCATTTCCTAATCTAATCCTCTCAGCATCACCCAACTTAATTCGACTACATTCCATTATCCTTGTTTTGCTTTTGTTGATGTTCATCTTATACCCTCCTTTCAAGACACTGTCCATTCCGTTCAACTGCTCTTCCAAGTCCTTTGCTGTCTCTGGCAGAATTACAATGTCATCGGCGAACCTCAAAGTTTTTATTTCTTCTCCCTCGATTTTAATACCTACTCCAAATTTTTCTTTTGTTTCCTTTACTGCTTGCTCAATATACAGATTGAATAACATCGGGGAGAGGCTACAACCTTGTCTCACTCCCTTCCCAACCACTGCTTCCCTCTGATGTCCCTCGACTCTTATAACTGCCATCTGGTTTCTGTACAAATTGTAAATAGCCTTCGCTCCCTGTATTTTCCCCTGCCAGCTTTAGAATTTGAAAGAGAGTATTTCAGTCAACATTACCAAAAGCTTTCTCTAAGTCTACAAATGCTAGAAACGTAGGTTTGCCTTTCCTTAATCTTTCTTCTAAGATAAGTCGTAGCGTCAGTATTGCCTCACGTGTTCCAACATTTCTATGGAATCCAAACTGATCTTCCCTGAGGTCAGCTTCTACCAGTTTTTCCATTTGTCTGTAAATAATTCATGTTAGTATTTTGCAGCTGTGACTTATTAAACTGATAGTTCGGTAATTTTCACATCTGTCAACACCTGCTTTCTTTGGGATTGGAATTATTATATTCTTCTTGAAGTCTGAGGGTATTTCGCCTGTCTTGTACATCTTGCTCACCAGATGGTAGTTTTGTCAGGACTGGCTCTCCCAAGGCCATCAGTAGTTCTAATGGAATGTTGTCTACTCCCGGGGCCTTGTTTCAACTCAGGTCTTTCAGTGCTCTGTCAAACTCTTCACGCAGTATCTTATCTCCCATTTCATCTTCATCTACATCCTCTTCCATTTCCATAATATTGTCCTCAAGTACATCATCCTTGTATAGACCCTCTATATACTCCTTCCACCTTTCTGCTTTCCCCTCTTTGCTTAGAACTGGATTTCCACCTGAGCTCTTGATATTCATGCAAGTGGCTGTCTTTCCTCCAAAGGTCTCTTTAATTTTCCTGTAGGCTGTATCTATCTTACCCATAGGGAGATAAGCCTCCGCATCCTTACATTTGTCCTCTAGCTATGCCTGCTTAGCCATTTTGCACTTTCTGTCGATCTCATTTTTGAGATGTTTGTATTCCTTTTTGTCTGCTTCATTTACTGCATTTTTATATTTTCTCCTTTCATCAATTAAATTCAATATTTCTTCTGTTACCCAAGGATTTCTACTAGCCCTCGTCTTTTTACCTACTTGATCCTCTGCTGCCTTCTCTACTACATCCCTCAGAGCTATCCATTCTTCTTCTACTGTATTTCTTTCCCCCATTCCTATCAATTGTTCCCTTATGCTCTCTCTGAAACTCTGTACAACCTCTGTTTTAGTCAGTTTATCCAGGTCCCATCTCCTTAAATCCCCACCTTTTTGAAATTTCTTCAGTTTTAATCTACAGTTCATAACCAATAGATTGTGGTCAGAGTCCACACCTGCCCTTGGAAATGTCCTACAATTTAAAACCTGGTTCCTAAATCTCTGTCTTACCATTATATAATCTATCTGACACCTGTTAGTATCTCCAGGATTCTTTCATGTATACAACCTTCTTTATGATTCTTGAACCAAGTATTAGCTATGATTAAGTTATGCAAAATTCTACCATGCGGCTTCCTCTTTCATTTCTTAGCCCCAATCCATATTCACCTACTATGTTTCCTTCTCTTCCTTTTCCTACTGTTGAATTCCAGTCACCCATGACTATTAAATTTTCATCTCCCTTCACTACCTGAATAATTTCTTTTATCTCATCATACATTTCATCAATTTCTTCATCTGCAGAGCTAGTTGGCATATAAACTTGTACTACTGTAGTAGGCGTGGGCTTCGTGTCTATCTTGGCCACAATAATGCGTTCACTATGCTGTCTGTAGTAGCTTACCTGCACTCCTATTTTTTTATTCATTATTAAACCTACTCCTGCATTACCCCTATTTGATTTTGTATTTATAACCCTGTATTCACCTGACCAAAAGTCTTGTTCCTCCTGCCACCGAACTTCACTAATTCCCACTATATCTAACTTTAACCTATCCATTTCCCTTTTTAAATTTTCTAACCTACCTGCCCAATTAAGGGATCTGACATTCCATGCTGCGATCCATAGAACACCAGTTTTCTTTCTCCTGATAACAACGTCCTCTTGAGTAGTACCCGCCCAGAGATCTGAATGGGGGACTATTTTACCTCCGGAATATTTTACCCAAGAGGACGCCATCATCATTTAATCATATAGTAGAGCTGCATGCCCTCGGGAAAAATCACAGCTGTAGTTTCCCCTTGCTTTCAGCCATTCACAGTACCAAAACAGCAAGGCTGTTTTGGTTAGTGTTACAGGGCCAGATCAGTCAATCATCCAGAATGTTGCCCCTGCAACTACTGAAAAGGCTGCTGCCCCTCTTCAGGAACCACACGTTTGTCTGGCCTCTCAACAGATACCCCTCCGTTGTGGTTGCGCCTACAGTACGGCAATCTGTATCATTGAGGCATGCAAGCCTCCCCACCAACGACAAGGTCCGTGGTTCCATATTGCACATAATTAGTTTTTTTGCATTCAGTGTTAGCTTTTTTGCACTAAACCATTTTTGTATATCTTATAGGACAAGGTCCACTGTACTGTGCAATGACTGCTTTATATCACTAACTATTAAACTAGTATCATCAGCAAATAACATGCTTCTAGCTTTTCTCTCTGACACCTGAATATCATTAATGTAAATGAGGAACAGCAAGGGGCCTAATACACTTCCTTGGGGTACTCGTACTGTGACCTCCCTTGGATCTGATCTTAATTTAATTTTTTGGTTAATATTTGATGCTGTAATTTCAACCACCTGCATCCTCTTTTCCAGATACAACTCAAACCACTTTTTTACCAGTCCTCTGATACCTATAGCTTCAAGCTTTTCCAAAAGTATGCTGTGGTCAACAGTGTCAAAGGCTTTTGACAAATCTAGATTTATCCCAACTACACTTTTTCACTCTTCCAATTTACTGATTATTTCTTTTGTGTATTCCAGTACAGCTGTTTCAGTACTTCTCCCAGCTTGAAATCCATGCTGATTACTGTTTATCAGATTGTGGATATTAAGATAATGTGTGACTCTATATTTCAATAGTATCTCTAAAACCTTAGAGAAAGTTGGTAGAAGTGGGATGAAAGTAAATCTAATCTAATCTAAAGATTAGATTGTACCCACCATGTAAACAGAGCATGAAAAACTAATGTCAAGAGTAAAATTGCAGATCTGCATAAAACAAATGAGGCATACCACTTCATTAAATCAGTACTACTGCTCAGAAATGTAAATACATTTGCGAAATCACTGCAGAGGCTCAGTAGTGACCCTGAAACATCAGAATTCATTTCATACTTCAAACCCCACTATGAGGGAAATGTGCAGTGTTTGACATACTGTCACGAGTGTATCCCAGTCTCAACACCAACATGCATGTGGAGAGTGTGCATGGGAGCTCGAAGGAGATACATGGTAATGTAAGGCATGCATAGTGACTGGACAGAGGAATATCCATCTTGATCTCACCAGGTACAGCCAAGATGTCTGACAGTCTTATATTAAATGTAGAAGGAAAGCTTACAAGCAAAGTGCAGGACATTTATCATCAGCACAAAACTATTTTGTTAATGGACAGGAACTTCATTACTACAGTAGATGGTGGTTCAGAGCCACCATGTTCAAACTTTTGCAAGGTTTACAGTGTCAAATATAACAGAGTAAACTGTGAATCATAATTAACATGCACTGAATGCAAACTTTACATACATAGGTAATATTGTACGTATGTGGACTACACTATTACATTTGATATGTTTAAGCACATTCACATTCTTGGCCAAGATGAGTGTTGATTAAGATCCCCTGGAAAGTCCAGAAATATCAAATTGATTGATTAGCAATGAGAGAAAAGCAATTTCCATCAAAGCAAGCAGAAACCTACTTCTACAGCACTGTAGACATCATTAGCTTACTTAAATGTTCTCCACTATTCTCAGTGGAATGACAGAGAGTGAACTACAGTTAGCTAAAAAAAGCAGTGCTATCTTTAATGCAAATATAGGTACTGTTCAACCTCAAAAGTTTCTTCAGAGAAATGGATAGGCACGAGGAAAGAAAACTTATACCACAAACTAGGCTCTTTTCTACCAAGGCAGAAACAACACATAACATTTCTCTGGCTGTGAAGAAATCCAGTTCTTGACAATTGGACCTGTAAATAAATCGACATCAGATTACATTAGAGATTAAATTCAATTAGACATGACATTACATTAATACTTGTTCCATACATCATGAATACAATACATCATAATGAAGTCAAGTGCATCAGTTTAACAAGAGCTTTCTTTGCATGACATATTTCATTTTTCTTTATTTTAATATATTTGTTATTGTAAAATTACTAATTATCTCCAACAGTTCATCTGCCAAGCAGAAGGAGTTGTCATTCAGAAAATCTTTAATTTATTTTCAAATGCTGGTTGGTTATGTTACACACTTGACACTATTTGTCAAGTGACCAAAGACTTTTGTGGCAATACAATTCATCACTTTCAGTGCCAAAGTTAGATTTAAACCAGAATAGTGAGAATCAGCATTTCTAATAATGCTATAGCTATGGATATTGCTGTTGATTTTGAACAGAGATGACTTATTAATAACAAATTTCACAAGTAAAATGATAGACTTCAGATGATTTGTAGAATAGAGTGGATATACAATCAGTGTACAAAGGGAATTGCTTTTAAATAACTTATGCAACCAGTTCTCAGATATTGCTCAAGTGTTTTGGACCCACATCAAATTAAGATTAACATGGGGTACTCGAAAGTATACAGAGAAGGGCAGCTCAAATGGTTTGATCCATGGGAACATGTCAAAGAGATACTGGAGAAACTGAAATGGCAGACTCTTGAAGACAGACTTAAATGGTCCCAAGGAAGAAATGATGACTAGGAATATACTACAACACCTTACATATAACTCACATAGGGATCAAGAGGATAACATTATAATAAATACAGCATACAAGGAGGCATTGAATCATTCTTCCAACCTTCATACATGAATGAAAAGGGAGAAACCCTAATAACTGGTAAAATGGCATGTACCCTCTGCCATACACTCCACAGTGATTTACAGAGTATAGATATAGATGTGGGTGCAGATATATTTTGAAGCTACTGTGTATCCCCTAGTTCCCTGAATAAATGTGTGCAATATGATCTTGGGTGGGCTCCAGCTACCACTATGATAAAACACTTTCATGCAATGAATACTTGTTTTCCTTAATGAAGAGTAACCCAAAAATATGATGCCATACAAAAGCAGTGTATGGAAATATCCATGGTAAGCTAATTTACTATGTTAATCACAAAAATTTGAAATAACCCTAATTGCATAAGTACTGAACTCAGATATTTCAGAGGATCACCACTGTCTTTCTTCCAGTTCTACATCTTATCAATACACTTACCCAAAAATTCTGAGCAATCCCCCCTAGCTACACATTTTATTAATAACATTAGGCAGTTTGCTCTGCAGAACTGTATCAACTGTGTGTTACCAAAATTTAACAAGACTACATTTGCAGAGAACCACCTAATAACATTCTGAAAGACATTATTTACAATTCTGTCAGCTGATTCTTGTTGGTTTGGTGTGATTATTATACTTGCATAATCAGCAAAAAGAACTAGCTTTGCATCTTCATGAATATAGAGTGGCAAGTCACTAATATATACAGTATTAAGAAGGATGTGGACCCTTCACTGAACACTATGGAACCGTTTTCTTGATACATCTCCAGTCTGAGGACTGTGCTAATTCTTGTGCATTATGTGAACTTTTTATTTTCAGCATTCTGCATTCTTACAGTTAGATATCAATTCAACCATTTTTGCACTGTCCCACTGATACCACAATACTTAAGTTTGTCTCAAAGAATTTCATTATTTACAGAATCAAAAGCATTTGAGAGATCTCAACAAATTCCATTGGATGATTACTTATTCAGGGCATTCAATGTTTGATCAGTGAAAATATATGTAACATTTTCTACTGATTAGCCTTTCTGGAAACTAAACTGACATTTTCTTGGTACTTTAGTTTTTGAAATATGCAAAGCTACTCTTGAATACATGATATTTTCAAGAATTTAGGATGAGGCTGTCAGAAATCAGAGTGGGTGGTAGTTGTTGGTATCAGACCTTTTCATGCAATGGTTTAACAATTGCATATTTCTATCAGGAAAAATGCTCTGTTTCAGTGAGCTATGACATTTGTGGTTGAGAATCCTACTTATCTGTTGGGAACAGGCAATTAATAACTTTTTGTTGCAAACAAGCTTTTAGTAACTTGATGGGAACACCTTTAATTCCAAGTAAGCTTTTGCTTTTGACAGACTTTACTATATTCCTAATATCAAAATGAGAAGTGGGTCAAATTTCACAGCCTTCCCTTTTCTTACACTGTCTCAATGGATGTTTGTCATTTGTCCCTCATTGATTTGTACGGTAATTCCGTGCAGTGTTGCTTGTCTATTAGCACTGACAAGTCTACCCAAACACTGTTGTTCTTGGTCATTAAGTGAAAGCTGTTGGCCACTGCATTCTCTGTGCTGTGAGATAATACCTGAAATTTGGTAGTCTCAACATACTCTTGACACTGTGGATCTTGGACTGTGGCACCAGACAACAAATGCAAGTGCCTTTGCTAACAGCACCTCACCTGTACTGCCTCCCCTGGGCTTGAGACGATATCAGTTGGACTGTACATGACTGAAAAACTGTGGCCTGGTCAGAAGAATCCCAATTTCAGTTCACAAGAGCTGATGATAGTGTTCAAGCGTGGTGCAGACCCCCCAAAGCCATGGATCCAAGTTGTCAACAAGGCATTGTGCAAGCAGGTGGTGGCTCTCTAATGGTGTACACTGTGTTTAGATGGAATGGACTAGATCCTATGGTCTAACTGAACCAATCATTGACAGGAAATGGTTCTATTGAGCTAATTGGAGACCATTTGCATCCATTCACACCAAGCAAGGTGGCACAGGTTAGCACACTGGACTCGCATTCTGGAGAACACCAGTTCAAACCAACATCCAGCCAGCCAGATTTAGGCTTTCTGTGATTTGCCAAAATCACTCCAGGTAAATGTCAGAATGGTTCCTATGAAAGGGCACAGATGATTTCCTTCCCAATCCTTCCCTAATCCAATGGCACCAATGACCCGACTGTTTGGTCCCTCCCCCAAATCAATCAACCAACCAACTCACAATCACATCCCTTCATGGAGTTCATGTTTCTAAATATGTCACCTGCCCACAATTGTTCACAACTGGTTTGAGGAACATTCTGCAGAATTCAAGCAAGTGATATGGCCACCTAGCTCACCCAACACGAATCAAATCAAACATTTATGGGACCTAATTGATAGACCAATTCATGCATAAAATCCTGCACCATTAATACTTTCACAATTGTGGCCAGCTACAGAGGCAGCATTGCTCAATATTTCTGCAGCAACTTCCTACATTCACACTACCATCATCAGGTGCTTTGTAAATACAGAAGTAAGTTATGGTCAGTAACTATGATCAGAAAAGTTATAATATATTCACTTGGAGTTTTTACCTTACATGTGATGTCATTGCTGCCAAGTCCTGTCTTTTATTTTTAGAATTAATAGTTTCTCCTTATACACTCCTGGAAATTGAAATAAGAACACCGTGAATTCATTGTCCCAGGAAGGGGAAACTTTATTGACACATTCCTGGGGTCAGATACATCACATGATCACACTGACAGAACCACAGGCACATAGACACAGGCAACAGAGCATGCACAATGTCGGCACTAGTACAGTGTATATCCACCTTTCGCAGCAATGCAGGCTACTATTCTCCCATGGAGACGATCGTAGAGATGCTGGATGTAGTCCTGTGGAACGGCTTGCCATGCCATTTCCACCTGGCGCCTCAGTTGGACCAGCGTTCGTGCTGGACGTGCAGACCGCGTGAGACGACGCTTCATCCAGTCCCAAACATGCTCAATGGGGGACAGATCCGGAGATCTTGCTGGCCAGGGTAGTTGACTTACACCTTCTAGAGCACGTTGGGTGGCACGGGATACATGCGGACGTGCATTGTCCTGTTGGAACAGCAAGTTCCCTTGCCGGTCTAGGAATGGTAGAACGATGGGTTCGATGATGGTTTGGATGTACCGTGCACTATTCAGTGTCCCCTCGACGATCACCAGTGGTGTACGGCCAGTGTAGGAGATCGCTCCCCACACCATGATGCCGGGTGTTGGCCCTGTGTGCCTCAGTCGTATGCAGTCCTGATTGTGGCGCTCACCTGCACGGCGCCAAACACGCATACGACCATCATTGGCACCAAGGCAGAAGCGACTCTCATCGCTGAAGACGACACGTCTCCATTCGTCCCTCCATTCACGCGTGTCGCGACACCACTGGAGGCGGGCTGCACGATGTTGGGGCGTGAGCGGAAGATGGCCTAACGGTGTGCGGGACCATAGCCCAGCTTCATGGAGACGGTTGCGAATGGTCCTTGCCGATACCCCAGGAGCATCAGTGTCCCTAATTTGCTGGGAGGTGGCAGTGCGGTCCCCTACGGCACTGCGTAGGATCCTACGGTCTTGGCGTGCATCCGTGCGTCGCTGCGGTCCGGTCCCAGGTCGACGGGCACGTGCACCTTCCACCGACCACTGGCGACAACATCGATGTACTGTGGAGACCTCACGCCCCACGTGTTGAGCAATTCGGCGGTACGTCCACCCGGCCTCCCGCATGCCCACTATACGCCCTCGCTCAAAGTCCGTCAACTGCACATACGGTTCACGTCCACGCTGTCGCGGCATGCTACCAGTGTTAAAGACTGCGATGGAGCTCCGTATGCCACGGCAAACTGGCTGACACTGACGGCGGCGGTGCACAAATGCTGCGCGGCTAGCGCCATTCGACGGCCAACACCGCGGTTCCTGGTGTGTCCGCTGTGCCGTGCGTGTGATCATTGCTTGTACAGCCCTCTCGCAGTGTCCGGAGAAAGTATGGTAGGTCTGACACACCGGTGTCAATGTGTTCTTTTTTCCATTTCCAGGAGTGTATGTACATTGGAGACATATATCTGAGTTTGCTCAGATTTTATGTATGCTGTTTCTCACCTGACAGCTTGGATGATTAGATCAACAATATTGCATGTTTACTATAGTTACCATCTCAAATAAGTAATGTGTGTAAATTCAGTTTTTTTTATTATTGTTATAGCTTTGGTTCTATTTATGTTTTTGTCTGGAATTTCTTTTAGTTTCAGTTAAGGTTATTTATTTATATTTTTTCATAACAATTTTGTTATTGTCTATGATTTGCAAAGTTTTCTTGGTGTTATGTCTTTATACCATACTCTTCATGTTGTTATCACCATTACTATGCATATGTATTATTTAGTGTCTCTCATTTATTATTTTACCCATTTCATTGCTTTACAATGTGAATAAAATTACTGTGTCCTTTTTGTACTTTAGGTTTGCTTCTTCATTCAGTAACTTTGTGGAGCTGTTGTATGCATGTGAATTCATTTCTATTTCTTTGAGGAAGTTCGTGATTGCTCCCTTATGCATAATGTGGCTCATTTCTAGTGCTTCATTTCAAAACAGGAGTTATCAAGGACATTAGAAGAATGTTATGAAATCACTGTAATGTGGTGTATTATTACAGGAATTATTCTTCCTTACTTGCTAATATGAAAAGAGTTTTTGTACTGCAGAAGCAAACCTTGAGGATCATAGCAAACATAACACCAGGAACTTCTTGCAAAACCCTATTCATTATACACAATGTTCTCACAGTTTATGCCGTGTACATACTAGAAACAATAGTGCTACTGAAATAAGACACTATGATCAAAAAGAAGCATGGATATTCAGAACCATGAAACAATGCATAGAAAAGATTTTCATATGGTTAACAGAACAATAACTTTAACAGTGAAAAGCCCCTATGTCAAAGGAGCTGTTTTTAATAACTTGCCACCAAAGGAAGTTAAGTTATTGATAGGGGATACTTTATAAAAAAAGCGAGTCAAGCAGTGACTTATCCACAAATGCCCTTATAACTTGAATTTATCATGAATTAAAATGTAATAAGAAATAGTCTATAAAAAAAATTGTAATTGTAAAAACTTTATTCTTACTTGACGTGCACATGCATGTAGAATTACATGTTACAAGCAATAAATTGAAATGAATTGAATTGAACTGAATTGCTATGTTGCACTAGTGACCTCGCAATAACATAATATTCCACGTGTTATAGATGCCAGTCCTCCCCACTTTCAAGTCAGCCTGACAAGGCTGAATTGTCTTCAGTCCTGGGGTCAGATATGACATAGTATCTCAAGTCTACTTCTGCAGCAGTTCCAGGTGGGAGAGGGGATTGCAATCCTGAAGTCCAAGTCATTAACACATCTCAGGTCTTACCCATCTGCTTTCAGAGCAGTACACTCTGCACTGAAGTAAACATTTAATCAGAACTCAGACATGACACATTAGTTCCAAGTAACAACAATACACATAAAGATTTATTTATTTATTCTTCCAAAAAAATTTTCCACATTGTGGGACACAGAACAAACACAAAACACAACAGTAACATAACACAACACAGTAAAAATACAGTATTATTTCCACAGATACATAAATTTCAGCTCTATCCACAAAAAATCTTACACTCCTTGCAGTAGCTAAATTGTCTTCTTTCAGGTCTCTTGTATCTCAAATGTTCTACAGACTCTGCTACTCATTTGAAGCAATGACCTAATAAGAATCCCTTTCAGGTTTTATAAAAGAGTGTGAAGGACAATATGACTATCAACTTATATGTAAGGCTATTGTAAATTTGGACACCACTGTTTGTTACAGAAGTTTTGTAGGCTGAGGTCCTTACTGACTGGACATCAAGCTTAGCCCTTTGTCATGTATCACACTCATGGATATTAAAATTTTCATTTATCTCCTTTACATTTTTTTGACATACCTACAGATATCTAAATGTACATACAGGGAAGTTGGAGGACTGACAAGTTTTGAAAGAAGGGTTTGCAAGAATCTGTCTGTCAACCATGTTGCATTGCTCCTACAGTTCTTTTCTTTTTTGGGTTATGGAAATGAGTGATCTAGGTGGTGTATTGCCCCAGAACACAATTCCATACAATACACTGCTATGGAATTGAGCAAAGTAGACAATTGAGACACTGCTAAAACTTGCTTTAACATACAGTAATCCTAGCCTGTAACACCTTTTATTCAGTGTCCATTTATTTTATTTACATGTTTATGCCACTTGAACTTATTTTGAAGCCATATGCCTTAAAACTTGGTTTCCATGGAAGATGAAATTTTATTGAAGTTTTCTGTCAGACTGATGCATACATAATCACCTTTTAAACAAAATTTAGGAATGTTGCTTCTTTGGTGTTCATTAGCAGTTTATTCCCCTCAAACCATCTATTTAGCTGTGCTGTACTTTTATTGACAGTTACTTATAACTGCCCTGGGGTGTTTCCTGTTACAAGGACACTTGTGTCACTTCCAAAAAATAAAAATCTTTGTGACTCAACATTTAGGTATAAATCATTTATGTATAGGAGAAAGCTTTCTGCATCTGAGAAACATATCATAATATTTTCCTTTGATTCATTTATTTGTATTTTATGTTTGTCAAGTACAATGTGAACCGTCTATACTTGGAGCTTCTCCAACAGTATTTTGTGGCCTAGTATGTCACAGTGGTCAAGTATAAAATCATAGATGGCATTAGTTATTCATTTACTCTTCCTGAATCCATGCTGAGTATCAGTGACAAGTTCATTTATCTCTAAATATTTAATCTATTACATATTACTTTTTCTGTGATTTTATTGCAACCTGACAATAAAGCAATTGGCCTATAGTTTTCTATAATTGACTTCTCTCCTTTCTTGTGAATAGGAACCAATTTATCAATTTTTAAACAGTCTGTATATGTGCCTATCATAAAACATGAATTGACTATATCTGCAATAGGCAATGAAATGTTTCTAATACATCACTTTATGAGCCAGCCAGTAATACCATCAACTGCTAATAATTTTCTCTAGAGAGTTGATGCAACATAAATGTTTTCATCTGGAGTTGTTCCACAAACATAGATTGAACAGTAACATGACTCCTCTTTGTTTTCCTGTTTCTTTCTAGTATCTGTTTTGTCACTGACTACTAAATGATTTGTAATATCTGCACAGTAACACCTGAAAGGATTTTTGGTGCGTTGCAGATCAGTTACACTCTTGTTCTCATGGTTCAGACTGATATTTTCATTTTAGGGGACACTTTATTTCTTTTCTTGTTCATTATTTTCCCATTGATAGAACCCCCAAAACTCTGGGGTTGTAATATATCAGAATGACCAAGACCTATGGTTTGGGAGAGAAGGGTGACTCACACCAAAGAATGCAGAAAAACACTGGCAAGTATGTCATTGACTTTATTGTATCAGAGGTACACAGCAGGTCTTCAGCTGATCCCAGTGATGGTACCACATACGATGCATGCATGGCTCAACAACAATACCAATGCCAGAATCTGCTGCATCAGCATCTAGCACCAAGCCTTGCAGACATAGTTAGTACTCCTACTGACAACACAGTTAAGTGGCTGCCATGTGTGCTGGGCTCCAACTGGAAGCCAAGAACACAGCTAGCTGTTCCCTCAAGCACAACTCATGGACCTAATGTAGTGCACCAAAGAGAAACAGCCAAACACCATGATTGTAGTGACACTCAGCAGCTCCAACCATCCACCCACACCAGCTCAGTTGGTGACCACAGACAGCTCTGCACACAGGAGACTGCAAGTTCATGCCCTGGCCCCACCCCTCAGACAGCAGCATGCAGTCAGTGTCATCCAGAGAGAAGAAGCTAGCAGCCCTTGTACCAAAGCAGCTCCAAGGTGCAGCCTACCCCACCCCTGCTATGGCTAGTCTGGACATTAGAGGTTGGTGGTAGTTTCAGCAGCCCACTTGGCCACCGATATTCATCACCAGAAGGTTGTCTTGGTTGGCCTGCAACTTATACAACCTCATTCTTGCAGTTTAAGCACAAACAGAATGGCAATGCCACTGGCACCATTTGAGCCTCTGGGCTCACTTATTTATACATCTTTTGCCTACACCTGTGAGGTAGCTCCTCTAGAGGAGACTAGTGGAGTGCTCTTTAATAATTACATCAGCTTTCCTCAGCTTGCTTTGCCCCTACACACAGGTCACTACATACAGTTATAACTGCAATGTATGGCTTCTGCACAGCATGTGCCCTGTGCTGACCTAATTACTGCACAACTGTATACAGTGCCCACCAGGCCATGCTTGCAAGCAGTGTTATAAGCCTGCCTCACATTGTGTGTGCTACATATCAACATTGCAGACATCTGCCATCCATGTGACAATCAGTCCCATAACTACTACCTTCCAGCCATACCTGCACAAAATTGACAATAATTCCCCAAATTCACTTATTTGTTGCACAGCACATTACAAACTTAGTACTGGCCGTTTTGTTTGCCTAGCATATTAATGTGAATGAATTTCTGAAGGGGGGGGGGAGATGTTATTGCTTTTCCTGTGTCTCAGTAACTACCTTTCCCTAAAATTTGAGATTTTGAAATCTGGTGTTATCCATCTCTTTGCTTTTGAAAATTTGCCTCGTATTACTAGTATTTTGAAAGCGAATGATGCAATTTCAAAGCAATGACTGAGGACATACATACATACATACATTAATCCTTGTTCCATACATCATGAATACAACATTTCATAATGATGTGGAATGTATCACTTTAAAATAAGTTTTCTTTACACAAAATAATCTTTTTTAGTTACTACCTCACATCTAAGAATTCATCTATTGAGTAGGAGCAACTGTCATTCAAAACTTCTTTTAATATGCTTTCATATGTCGGTTGGCTACCTGTCACACTTTTAATACTATTTGGCAAATGACCAAAGATTTGTTTTGCAGCATAATTCTCCCTTTTCTGCACTGAAGTGAGATTTAATCCAGAATAGTGAAGATCATACTTTCTCTTCTAGTGTTGTAGCTATGCACTTTGCTGCTATTTTTGAATTGGGATGGGTTATTAGTGACAAATTTCATAAGTGAATATATGAACTGCAAAGGTACTGTGAATCTCCCAAGTTCCTTAAATAAATGTCTGCAAGGTGATCTTGGGTGGGATCCAGCTACTATTCTGATTACACACTTTTGTGCAGTGAATACTTTCTCTCTTAATGACAAATTGCCCCAAAATATGGTGCCATATGGAAGCAGTGAATGAAAATAGGCATAGTAGGCTAATTTACTGATATGTTTATCACCAAAATTTGCAAGCATTGTGTAACAGGCTACAGCAGTCTACTCCCCCCACAACAAATCCAGGGTTATTGTGCAGTTTGGCCCCCAGTGGAACCCCCCCCCCCCCCTCCCCCGCTCCCAGGAACATGTCACATCAGATGAGTGTAATCCCAATGTTTCTTTGCATGATAAAGTAATTATGGTGTTCATGTGCAAGGAGTAAGTGTTTGCGAAGCAATCGCCACATAGTGTAACTGAGGCAAAATAAGGAGAAACAGCCTGCATTTGCCAAGGCAGATGGCAAACTGCTTTAAAAACCACCCACAGACTGGCCAGCACACTGGACCTTGACACTAATCTGCCAGGCAGATTTTTGCCTGGGACTGGTACACTTTCCACCTGGAAAGCACTGCATTAGACCACATGGCTAGCCAGACAGGCACAGTACTGACATTTTAATAACTGTTTCTACAAAAAGAATTTGCTAGTATGTACCAAGGTATAGAAAAAAAGACAATGTTCAGTATTTAGCAAGTGCTCTGAAATGCACAGTACACTGATAAAGTGAAGTTCTGTATGTAGTAAAATCTCTACAGTCAAAAGTTTGTTATTGACAGAATATTTTGATGGCAAACAGAAGGCCCTTTTTTGCTGCAACTCATTTTTTACCAGTACTGATTTTTACATTAACATTAGAGTTCATTAAGGGCATTTTAATACACCACTTACCTCTTTCTTACTATGCAAGGATTTATCTATAAAAATCATCTGTCTTCTTCTGAGTTGTTGGAGTTTGAATCTTTTCCTTCAATCAGATGTGGACCACTTGTGAATAAGAGGGAGACGATTGATGTTTTGTGAACAAAGAACATCTAAAGATGGATCTGTTTTCTTTGATGTTGTACATCTTATCTCCAGTTTCTTGACTACAAATCTGATTATATTTTCCACCACAAACTTCTACCCTAGCCCATTTCAGTGTATTTCATATTTAGTGTGCATTCTACATCCTATACAACTGAGATCAGCAGCTTCTACATTTTCATGTTGTGTGCATATTTTCAAGAGCAGTACATTTGCAGTGCTAATCTCCTTGTTTACTCATGTCCACAGAAGTAAGTCATATAGATGTGGAGTACTCATTACCAGGACATTTGTGTGAGTAAAGTGTCTTAAACACTTCTTTAATTCATCACTGTCTTTTAGGGTTTCATTTCTAAATACATCATTTGCTCCTCCAAACAATACAATAAAAACACTTTTAGTTGAATCACTAACTCCAGGCAAGTGGATGAGTTTTCCTATTTCAGGCATGGGAACACCAGGCTTAACAAATGCTGTTGTTTTTGCAAACATTGTGCCATTTACCCAATCTCATGACCAAGACTGTAGGCAAGGATAATAAAATTACTTTTTCATATTATGACTCATTGGCACCATAACAATGTTATGAAAAGGTAAATTGCTACCCACCATATAGCAGAGATGCAGAGTCACAGATAGGCACAACAAAAACTCACAAATAAGCTTTCAGCCAGCAAGGCCTTTTTGACAAAGGCCTTGCTGGCCAAAAGCTTATTTGTGACAGTCTTCTTTTGTGTCTATCTGCAACTCAGCATCTCCACTATATTGTGAGTAGCAGCTTTGCTTTTCCTAATGATGTTGTATTCCATCCTGGATTTTCCATTGTTTGATCATTGGCACTGTACATTTTTATGACTTTCAGAATCAAACAAACACAGATACCTTTAAACCTACATTAAAAGTTGGAGGGTCATATTTTCATATGTCCTTTTTTGTGTCAATTTTGGAGCTCAGTATGTTTCATAATAACAATTAAGACACTCTCTTTTCTTTTCTTTTTCCTCATCACTCTACATCTGGATTGTTTATCTTACCACATCTGTTTTCAGGATTACTAACAACATAGTTCATCTTGGTTGCTGAAATTACACTACAATTTGTTGAGATTTCATGGTGAATGCTGTGCATTTTGGACAGTTGCAGCTTTCCATATTTTTCTCCTCACGTTTGCATATCTTTAGTTAGTAGTATTCCTCCAAGACCACTAAACTTGGTATTCTTTTGAAAGATAATAGAAGGCATAAAACTGTATGTTCTGAGAGAGAGAGAGAGAGAGAGAGAGAGAGAGAGATCTGTTGCACATTTCCAATTCAGCATATACTCCTAATCTAGAACCATTTCTGGCAATCAGTTTCTTCAAAATTGTGCAGACACTGTCCCAACTTTCAAGTGAACACAGATACTAGTACGTGACATTGTTAAATCGATAGCCAAACTAAGAAAATCAGCATCTGAGGACATTTATAGCTTATAAAATTGTATGATTAAACAATAATGGATCTCATATCAAACCTTCTTTGTATGCAAATAAACGGCATGTACACTAGTGACCATTTTCCAGAGCGCCTAAAAAGAACAGTTGTCATCCGTATTCATAAAAATGATAACAAGTCAATGCACAAGTAATTATCATCCAATTTCACTGGTAGTTATTCTCTCCAGAATAACAGAATACCACATACAACAGGATGTTTGTACACATTTGCCTGAAAACAATATTCTGACTCAATATCAGTATGATACTATTTACAGTGCCTGTGTTATTCTGAATTACAATGCTAAGTTCCTAGGCACTGCAGCAGCTGCAGCCATTATGAAATATATGAAATGTATTCACAATTGCGAATATGGACAACCATCAGCTGTAGAATGGAATGACTACAATGAAAGTTTCTGCCCAACCAAAACTCAAACCGACATTTCTCACTTATCGCAAGGGGCCGCCTTATCATATGGCTATCTGTGCATGACTCACACCCACTCCCTGGTTGACAACATATGAAAGTTTGTGTCTGGCTGTGAGTTGTGCATGGATAGCCAAATGTTAAGGTTACTGCTCACAATAAGCAGGAAATCCAGGTCCGAGTTCCAGTCACACACTAATTTTCATTGTAGTCATTCCATTCTACAGCTGATGGTTTTCCATATTCACAATTGCAAATACATTTAATATCAATCTCAAAATGGTTTTAGTTCCAAATTATCAACAATAGAAGCAGATGAAGACATCATTTTTTTTCTTACAACCTCATTTGAATGAAAGTTATCTGCTGCAGCTATTCTAGTACACCTCAGCAAGGCATTTGATTCAGTGAACCATACAATATTACTGAAGGAACTTTGCTGTTTTGGAGTCAGAGACTCAGAACTCTCCCTCATAAGCTCCTATCTCAGTGCAAGAAACAAATTGTAGTTTACAATAACCAAAGGTCCCAATACTTAGATGTAACTTGAGGCATTCCTCAGGGTTACATGCTTAACCCTTTATTGTTTATAACATTTGTGAAACAATCTTCTAAGTAACATGTCCTGTAAATCAGTACTTTATGCCAAGTACAAGATATTCATTAGCTCTGGGAAAGACTTAAACAAAGTGAAACTGGAAAACAAAGAATACCTAACCTCTCTAGTGCATGTTTCAAAGCCAATAAGCTATCCATCAACTATGAAGGGACTGTGAACATCATTTTGAGTTTATCAAGCAGTGAATCTGTGTGCTTTGATTCTGTGTATCTTGAGATTGACAAAGTCAACATTTTTCAATCTTTATTCAATTTTATGTTTATTACTGGAAATACTAGGATTAAAAACTGAAAATCAGTTATTTCAGAAGGTGTTTATTTTGAATAATTTTAATGCTCAGGTTAAAATGGCATGGAAAAAATTTATATAACCAAAAACTAGTTGTTTCATCAAAAACCACCATCCCAAGGCTGACTGCAGTCAGACACGTCCCTGCCCACCATTTGCCACTTCCACTCACCCAAAAGTGTCTATGTACAGTAAACACTTTGCTCCCTGATTGGCTCAGACATTTGATATCATGCCCATGGTTGAGCAATCCATGTGCATCATTTGGTTCAAGTTGTTACATATTTCCTCTATTGACTTATCCAATGGCATTTGTTTCCACAAGACCATTTATTTTACAGTATTAGATGCAATGCAACAAGAGGCTGCACATAAAATGAAAACAGTGGCACAAGAAAGTGTCAAATTATTTTAGGTTTTTCACAGTTACACACATAGATTCTCAAGTACACCATGGTACTGAGTAGCATGTTAATGTAGCTTAATGGTGGATAAAGTCATAAACACATTTTACGACATGATTTACAACTAATGACAGGTGATGCTGTTCTGAGTATATACATTTTCAACAGTAACAGTGCAGGAAACTAGCCAAGATGTTGTGCTTAGACAGATTCAGTTTAGCATCTCAATATTGCAGATCCAACATGGAGAGGGGCGGAGTAGTGATTTATGTTATAAATTATGTAGTATTGAGAACTCTTGGTGTAAGCAAATTTTGTATTGAGCAGCACTTTGAAGTATCAGTAGTCATATTATCAATTTATAGAGCACCTGCAGGGTTGTTGATCAGTCTAGGCACAGTAGCTTGACAGTCAGTCAAGTCCTAAATGGGCTGTCAGACCATGATGCTATACTTCTGACAATCCCCCATTTACATCTTAACAGAAAACCAAAAGCTATCTGGGAAAATGCAAGACCAATAAATAAATAAACAATGGATACATACAGGCAGAAGCTACAGTTAGTAGACTGGTCTGAAGTATTCAACTCAGCAGATGTCAACATAAAATTTAATGCATTTATTAATTTAACATCAAATCTTTTTGAGGAGGTGTTTCCAAACAAAAGAGTCAGAGCAAATCAATGTAACCATGCGTTTAAGCCATGGATTACCCAGGGCATCAAAATTTCATGTAAAACAAAAAGAGAATTGTATGCCTCAGCCAGACAGTCTAACAATACTGCAGTGATGGGGCAATATAAAGTGTACTCTAAGATATTAAGGAAGGTGATCCAGAAATCTAAAAGTATTTATCTAAAAAAGGAAATTGACAAATCAAATAACAAAATGAAAACATATGAAAATATGTTAAAATTGAGACAGGGAAAAGCCTATCTGCCAAAGAAGTGATTAGCTTAAGAACTGGGAGCCTTTCAGTGGATGCTCCCAAAATGGTGGCTAATATCTTTAACAATCATTTCCTAGCAGTCACCAACCAAATGGGATGCCAGGGTTTTGTAAAGAAAGCTACAGAATACTTGCATAACACCTTAACTAACAAAATAGATGAGATGCATCTTCAAAAAACTATAGTGATAGAATTAGAAAAAATAATTATGTCTTTAAAATGTAAAAATTCTGCTGGAGTTGATAACATTTCCAGCAAGTTACTGAAATACTGTTGTAAAGAAATAAATACAGTCCTCTGCCATATTAGTAATACGTCATTGGAAGAAGGTGTTTTTCCCAACAGGCTAAAATGTGGGCTTATACGAGCAATTTATAAAAAGGGAGAAAAGACTGAGGCTACAAACTATCGACCAATTTCATTACTCTCAGTTTTCTCCAAGGTACTAGAGAAATTGATGCATAACAGAATGGTTGAACATCTTAGTAAATATAACATCCTCATCAGTAGCCAGTTTGGCTTTTGAAAAGGGGTATCAACCATGGATGCAATACATGCCTTTGTTGACAATGTTATGGAAGCCATAAATAATAATATGATGACGGTTGTAATATTTTGTGACCTGTCAAAAGCTTTTGACAGTGTAAGTCACCATATTCTCTTGAGTAAAGCCAAGACCCTAGGAATGGGTGGAACCGTAGGCACATTGTTATATCCTAGCCAGTAATGCCAACCGAGCCCGCTGCCAAAAGGTTGGCAGCATCAAAGTCCGGACGCCGTCTGCATAAGCAGCGCCAGCGATACAGGAAATTGCCGCAAGTCTGTGCGCGCCACCGCTGGCTTCTGGCTTCTTAAGCGCTGGAGTCGCGAGCGCTAGGACAGTTCTGTATTCACCGCTCAGTTGTATACTCGCCACCGATTTGTGCTAGTCAGTTGTGTGTTCATCGCAGCAGAGTTGTTGTTTGTCGTCAGCCGACGCTGACCTAGCCGCTCCGACTCGAACTAGACAGATTTCTGTAGACATGGAGTTCACTACTGTGTTTCTGTATCTTCGTTAATAAAGATAAGTACCGACTTTTATTTAATCAGAGTGTTTGGGTTTTCATCTTTCTGTTCACTGTTCCAGCGGACCGGTCGGCCCGCTATTAAAAGTGTGGCGGTGACTTCGTAAGCCGTTTCTACAGCGAAGTGTTTGTCGCTACGAACGCCGCCACAAAACACATGGCTTGAAACCTATCTGTGTGGTAGAAAGCAGAAAGTAATCATGGAAGGACTGCGTGGTGACCAGGTATCTTCTGAATGGGGCTCCATTACTGCAGGAGTACCTCAAGGCTCAGTATTGGGCCCACTGCTCTTTCTAATATTTATAAATGACTTAGTACTATGTACAGAATATGGAAAAATACTCATGTTTGCTGATGAAACCACTTTATCAGATAATAATCTCTCAGGGAATGTGTCAAATGAGGCTGCAAATAAAGCTTTTGCAGATTTGACAAACTGGTTCGAAACCAATGGCCTTACAGTCAACCTACAAAAGAAAAATTACATTCATTTCTCTTCTAACACAAATGTTACTAATGAAATGAACCTAGAAATGGGTGAACATGAGATTTTGAAGGTTGAGTCTTCCAAATTCTTGGGTCTGCATATAGATAGCAAAATGAAGTGGCACCACCATATTCAAGATCTGTGCAAAAGGCTAAGCTCGGCAACATTTGCCTTAAGAATAATTTCAGACAGGCACTAGCGAAATGAGCACAATAAAAATGGCATATTTTGGCTATTCTCACCAACGTATGGCCTACGGTATAATATTTTGGGGAAATCAATCAATAGCAAAAAAAGTGTTCCATGCACAGAAGCAAGCAATAAGAATTATGTGTGGAGTACATCCTAGGCACTCGTGCAGGGATCTGTTTAGAGCTCTACAAATCCTTACAACACCTGCCCCATATATTTTTTCCCTGATGTGCTTTGTTTCAAAAAATAGCAACTTATTCAAAATCAATAGCTCATACCACAGTTATAACTTCCAAAGGAAACAGGATATTCATTATGAGCTAAAAACAAAAAGCATGGTCCAGAAGGGGGTTTTGTACATTGGTACCAAGATTTTTAATGCCCTCCCACTGCTCATTAAAGAACTGGATGGAAACATGCCAAAGTTTAGAGAAAATCTGAAGCAGTTCCTTTTAGATGAATCTTGTTACAGTATTGATGGATTTCTTAGCAAAAATGCATAGAATCTCTTGTTCGTGCTTAAACCTTACTGTGTGACCTCTACAATTGATTAATCATACTCTGTAAGTACAGTGTAACTTAATACAATACCCATATTTATGTACGTCTGTATATGACACCTGTATAACTTAAGAACCATACCCAAATTTATGTATGACAGTATATTATTTCAGATGTCCTGTATCTTATCTAATATGTAAGGGTATATGCTAAACTTCATAGTTTCTTTAATCTAATGATAAGATCAATGTATCTGTGCACAAAACAATAATCTGTAAAAAAAAACCTTGATTCGTTCTATATCCAGGGATATGTTCCCATATGGATCTATGGAACATGAAATAAATAAATAAATAAAAATAAATAAGGGATTTCTTTATGGAAATACCAACATTACAATATTGAAAGAACTGCTTAGCCAGCAACATATATTCATAATGAAATGTGGCATGGCATTATAGTATTCAGGATGAAAGTAAAAAAGAAAAGTGAAGCTTAAGCAACACAGTATTTAATTTGATTTGATTTATTATTGGTCCTGCAGATCATTAGTAGTATATTATTCATCCATGGACAATTTAAATTGACACACACACACACACACACACACACACACACACACACACACACACACACAGACAGACAGATGCCCAGTACCCTGCAAATACAGCAGTGCATAGTACCCTACACAATCACACATTCAGAACTGCACATTGTTTATGAATGAACAAGATATTTTACATGGAATACTTAATTGATAAATTACATAAAAACACATTATCTATCTACATCCATACTTCACAAGCCACCTGACGGTGTGTGGCAGAGGGTACCTTGAGTACCTCCATTGGTTCTCCCTCCTATTCCAGTTTCGGATTGTTCATGGAAAGAAGGATTGTTGGTATGCTTCTGTGTGGGCTCTAATCTCTCTGATTTTATCCTCATGGTCTCTTCACGAGATATACGTAGGAGGGAGCAATATACTGCTTGACTCTTCGGTGAAGATATGTTCTCGAAACTTCAATAAAAGCCCGTACTGAGCTACTGAGCATATCTCCTGTAGAGTCTTCCACTGGAGTTTATCTATCATCTCCGTAACGCTTTCGCGATTACTAAATGATCCTGTAACGAAGCGCGCTGCTCTCCATTGGATCTTCTCTATCTCTTCTATCAACCCTATCTGGTACGGATCCCACACTGCTGAGCAGTATTCAAGCAGTGGGCGAACAAGCGTACTGTAACCTACTTCCTTTGTTTTCGGATTGCATTCCCTTACAATTCTTCCAATGAATCTCAGTCTGGCATCTGCTTTACCAACAATCAACTTTATATGATCATTCCATTTTAAATCACTACTAATGCGTACTCCCAGATAATTTATGGAATTAACTGCTTCCAGTTTCTGACCTGCTATTTTGTAGCTAAATGATAAGGGATCTATCTTTCTATGTTTTCGCAGCACATTACACTTGTCTACATTGAGATTCAATTGTCATTCCCTGCACCATGCGTCAATTCGCTGCAGATCCTGCTGCATTTCAGTACAATTTTCCATTGTTACAACCTCTCGATATACCACAGCATCATCCGCAAAAAGTCTCAGTGAACTTCCGATGTCATCCACAAGGTCATTTATGTATATTGTGAATAGCAACGGTCCTACAACACTCCCCTGCGGCACACCTGAAATCACTCCTTCTTCGGAAGACTTCTCTCCATTTGGAATGACATGCTGTGTTCTGTTATCTTGGAACTCTTCAATCCAATCACACAATTGGTCTGATAATCCATATGCTCTTACTTTGTTCATTAAACGACTGTGGGGAACTGCATTGAACACCTTGCGTATGTCAAGAAACACAGCATCTACCTGGAAACCCGTGTCTATGGCCCTCTTGAGTCTCATGGAGCTGGGTTTCACACAATCGTCTTTTTTGAAACCCATGCTGGTTCCTACAGAGTAGATTTCTAGTCTCCAGAAAAGTCATTATACTCGAACATAATATGTGTTCCAAAATTCTACAACTGATCGATGTTAGAGATATAGGTCTATAGTTCTGCACATCTGTTCGACGTCCCTTCTTGAAAATGGGGATGACCTGTGCCCTTTTCCAATCCTTCGGAACGCTACGCTCTTCTAGATACCTACGGTACACCGCTGCAAGAAGGGGGGCAAGTTCCTTCGCGTACTCTGTGTAAAATCGAACTGGTATCCTATCAGGTCCAGCAGCCTTTCCTCTTTTGAGTGATTTTAATTGTTCTCTATCCCTCTGTCATCTATTTTGATATCTACCATTTTGTCATCTGTGCAACAATCTAGAGAAGGAACTACAGTGCAGTCTTCCTCTGTGAAACAGCTTTGGAAAAAGACATTTAGTATTTCGGCCTTTAGTCTGTCATCCTCTGTTTCAGTACCATTTTGTTCACAGTGTGTCTGGACATTTTGTTTTGATCCACCTACTGCTTTGACATAAGACCAAAATTTCTTAGGATTTTCTGCCAAGTCAGTACATACAACTTTACTTTCTAATTCATTGAACGCCTCTTGTATAACCCTCCTCACACTACATTTCGCTTCACATAATTTTTGTTTGTCTGCAAGACTTTGGCTATGTTTATGTTTGCTGTGAAGTTCCCTTTGCTTCTGCAGCAGTTTTCTAACTCGGTTGTTGTACCACGGTGGCTCTTTTCCATCTCTTACGATCTTGCTTGGCACATACTCATCTAATGCATATTGTATAATGGTTTTGAACTTAGTCCACTGATCCTCAACACTATCTGTACTTGACACAAAACTTTTGTGTTGAGCCATCAGGTACTCTGTAATCTGCTTTTTTTTACTTTTGCTAAACAGAAAAATCTTCCTACCTTTTTTAATATTTCTATTTACGGCTGAAATCATTGATGCAGTAACCACTTTATGATCACTGATTCCCTGTTCTGCGTTAACTGTTTCAAATAGTTTGGGTCTGTTTGTCACCAGAAGGTCTAATATGTTATTGCCACGAGTCGGTTCTCTGTTTAACTGCTGAAGGTAGTTTTCAGATAAAGCACTTAAAAAAATTTCACTGGATTCTTTATCCCTGCCACCCGTTATGAATGTTTGAGTCTCCCAGTCTATATCTGGCAAATTAAAATCTCCACCCAGAACTATAACATGGTGGGAAAATTGTAACACTTCTGTTCAAAATACTAATTCAGAGCATAGGAAACATTTGACTGAAAATACTATTGACATTTACTGTGGCATGTAGAATACTGATACAATTAGTTGCTACTAGGTTATGATAGGTATTTATTTACAGTGTAATAACTGTTGGTCATTAAAATTTTGGATATTGCTTGCTTAAATGTAGATACTTGCTGAACTACCTAATTTAAGTGTAACAAATCAAAGGCATGACTACTATACAAGAACCTGTACTTCTAAGCTGTTGCCACAAAAAAGATTAGCTAAAACTAACAATAGTCATATGTACATGGCAATTAAAATATATAATCAGTTGTCTAAGAACACATCAATCAAGCCTCACAACTTATTTAAAGAAAATGAACATAACTTCTTGTAAACTAATCCATTCTATCCATTAGAAGAATTTTTAGAAATGCCCAACATAAACTTAAACATGTAAAAATTTATTTTGTAAAATTAATAGGTTAAATGAACTGAAAAAGTCTATTGCATGTAATAATGCTGAATGACCAATAAAGAATCTGATTCTGAATCAGATATATTTTTTTCCTTTATCTGTGCCAGAAATGTGTTATACAGTTTAGCACTCTGAACACTTGTTTTGTGCTACAGCCTTGTTTCCTCTTTCTATATGGATGAAGCGGCAGATTCTTGTGTTATATTAATGCAGATCTAAGTTCATTTTGAAATTGCCAGTGCACCTTTTAATGTTAATTACACTTTTTTATGTAGAGGCTTGGTAAATGTAGAATATTTAGTTGTGAAACAAGTGATTGTAAGGTGTTAGCTTTGAATTGTTGGTAATTATTCTAACACCACATTTCTCTAGTGTGAAGATGGTTTTTGAATTTCTCTTCTTATGACCCCAGAAAATGAGGCAATAGGTAATAGTAGTGTGAATGTAAGGGGAGTAGAAAATTCTGCTACACTGTTTACTAGTCATATTATTAATTACACATAGCACAGTGAGCAGAACCTACCTTATTATCAAGGTAGTGGATGTGGACTCTCCAGTCTAAATTTTCATCTGTACGGCCACCAAAAAATTTTGTGACAGGTGCTCTCGTAAATACTTTATTTTATATTCTAAGGTCGTAAATACTTTATTTTATATTCTAAGGTCCAGATCAATTTGTGACTTTGCTTTCTTCTAGTGGATGTAAAGAGCTTTTGCAATATTTAAGGTTAACTTGTTCAATTCAAAGCAATTTTGTAAATATTCCAAACTCTAGTTACAGATGTTGTAATACCTGGTTTATATCAGTTATAACAACATATTTATCATCAGCAACAGGTTTATATCAGTACAACTGATTGTAATCTTGATGTCATTTACATAAATTAGAAATATGAGAGGTCAAAGGATACTTCACTGTGGTAGCTCAACAGGTACAGCCTGAAAATCAGATCTGTAAGCAATATATTTTTAATGTTGGCTGAGGTAAAGTCTACTATGTCTTATTCTATTAAGATCAGACTGAAATTATTTTTTCACAACTCCTCATATGTCAATAGCTTGTGACATGTCTAGCAAGATATCATGATGGACAGTACCAAATATCTTCAATAATTCCAAATTTCTTTCTTTCGTACTGTTGTTTTGTATGGGTACAAAATCTCCCTTACATATGATGATTTTATATCCATGTTTTGTACCTTCAAATAAATGAACAAGCAGAATGATTTGAGAATTAGAGTATTTCTTGTTAAGAAGATAATTATCTAGACCATTTTGTGAACTGTTTCATTTTTGCTGTCTGCATTTGTTATATTCTTGTCCAAGGTATTCCTTTCAAGCTACATGTGGCACCAAGAGCAGTTAGGCTGCCCATGACATCATCACAAGTAGCTGCAAAGAGTCCCAGGTCATGTGCAGCTATCAGGTATACCAAGAATTGGAACATAGAGATGACAAGAATGTCAACAAAAAATTTAATTGTTTCTTGTCTGAGAAGAAGGCTGGTCAATCCTGCTTGTATGTATTCATCTATGTTTGTGAATAAATAATAAACTGCATGAAAAAAAGGATATTGTCAAGGGTTAGTCAACATTTGCTCCACTGAGGACAAATGGTAGTCAAGATCCTCACAGTTTCTGTATACAGTAGGGTCCCATTAATCCGAACTAATGGGGGCCTGACCTTGTTCAGATTACCAATTTTTTTTGGATTAGTTAGAATTATGGTGACAAGTTTCTAGAATGAAGTATACAAAGTGGATAAGTAGGTACACCATGGTAACAAATGGAAACAAGTGTGGGAACAATGGCTCACTCTCACTCCCTGCCCTTGTTGTTGAGCACTGTTGAGACCTTTGTAGTGTCTGATGTCAGTGCACTGCCAGTTGGCTCGCACAGAGCTTGGAAATGTTAGTTATTGATAACTGGCATGCACAACAGTTGTATTGTATTCATTCAGGTGTAGTGGTGTACATATTCTCGTCATGAGTAAACAGAAACATACAATATTAACTCTCAAAGAAAAACTGAATGCTTTGAAGCGGATAGACAATGGTAAGAATATATCTAAACTGGCAACAGAACAACTGAGTGTTGATAAAGCAACCATTTGTGATTGGAAGAAGAACTGAGTGAAGCTTGAACAGTCCTGTGCAACATCTTCGGGAAAAACACTCTCAATATTCGGCAGACTTTGAAACAGTCCCAGTATGATAAAGTGGATGAAGCTCTTTTCCTTTGGTTTATGCAGGAAAGAGAAAGGGGATCTCCTTTGAGTGGAGCACTGGTTCAGGAGAAGAACGTTTACCTGAACAAGTTAAGGAATGGTGATGAGTCTTTGGACAGATTCAAAAAACATCATGGAATCCATCAGCTAACAATTACTGGAGAGAAGCTTTCTTCTGGCCGTGATGCAGCAAAGGAATACTTGGGTGAGTTTGAAAAATGATAAGAGATGGGAAGTATTCTTCCCAACAAATTAATAACAGTGACAAGACTGGCCTTAATTTTAGGACATTGCCATCAAAAAGCCTTGCATCAAAAGCAGAAGACCATGCTCCTGGTTTTAAAATGTGCAAAGATCATGTGACTTTATTAGCATGCAGCAACACTGCTGACATTCACAAGCTGCCTTTTATGGTGATTGGCAAATCTTCTAGGCCCAGAGCTTTTAAAAACTGCAACATGAAGTCCCTGCCCATATACACTCCTGGAAATGGAAAAAAGAACACATTGACACCGGTGTGTCAGACCCACCATACTTGCTCCGGACACTGCGAGAGGGCTGTACAAGAAATGATCACACGCACGGCACAGCGGACACACCAGGAACCGCGGTGTTGGCCGTCGAATGGCGCTAGCTGCGCAGCATTTGTGCATCGCCGCCGTCAGTGTCAGCCAGTTTGCCGTGGCATACGGAGCTCCATCGCAGTCTTTAACACTGGTAGCATGCCGCGACAGCGTGGACGTGAACCGTATGTGCAGTTGACGGACTTTAAGCAAGGGCGTATAGTGGGCATGCGAGAGGCCGGGTGGACATACCGCCGAATTGCTCAACACGTGGGGTGTGAGGTCTCCACAGTACATCGATGTTGTCGCCAGTGGTCGGCGGAAGGTGCACGTGCCCGTCAACCTGGGACCGGACCGCAGCGACGCACCGATGCACGCCAAGACCGTAGGATCCTACGCAGTGCCGTAGGGGGCCGCACCGCCACTTCCCAGCAAATTAGGGACACTGTTGCTCCTGGGGTATCGGCGAGGACCATTTGCAACCATCTCCATGAAGCTGGGCTACGGTCCCGCACACCATTAGGCCGTCTTCCGCTCACGCCCCAACATCGTGCAGTCTGCCTCCAGTGGTGTCGTGACAGGCGTGAATGGAGGGACGAATGGAGACGTGTCGTCTTCAGCGATGAGAGTCGCTTCTGCCTTGGTGCCATTGATGGTCATATGCGTGTTTGGCACCGTGCAGGTGAGCGCCACAATCAGGACTGCATACGACCGAGGCACACAGGGCCAACACCCGACATCATGGTGTGGGGAGCGATCTCCTACACTGGCCGTACACCACTGGTGATCATCGAGGGGACACTGAATAGTGCACGGTACATCCAAACCGTCATCGAACCCATCGTTCTACCATTCCTAGACCGGCAAGGGAACGTGCTGTTCCAACAGGACAATGCACGTCCGCATGTATCCAGTGCCACCCAACGTGCTCTAGAAGGTGTAAGTCAACTACCCTGGCCAGCAAGATCTCCGGATCTGTCCCCCATTGAGCATGTTTGGGACTGGATGAAGCGTCGTCTCACGCGGTCTGCACGTCCAGCACGAACGCTGGTCCAACTGAAGCGCCAGGTGGAAATGGCATGGCAAGCCGTTCCACAGGACTACATCCAGCATCTCTACGATCGTCTCCATGGGAGAATAGCAGCCTGCATTGCTGCAAAAGGTGGATATACACTGTACTAGTGCCGACATTGTGCATGCTCTGTTGCCTGTGTCTATGTGCCTGTGGTTCTGTCAGTGTGATCATGTGATGTATCTGACCCCAGGAATGTGCCAATAAAGTTTCCCCTTCCTGGGACAATGAATTCACGGTGTTCTTATTTCAATTTCCAGGAGTGTATTACCACAACCAGAAAAGAGCATGGATGGATGGTAAGCTGTTCAAAGAATGGTTTCATGGCCACGTTGTTCCCTCTGTTCGATGGTTTTCTAAGGAAAATCATTTGCCTCCCCATGTAATCGTTTTGACTGATAGCATGCCTTCTCACCCCAGCAGTGAGGAATTATGTGATGGAGAAACTGTGGCAAATTTTTTTCCACCAAATGTTACACCACTTCTACAGCCAATTAACCAGGGAATATTGAAAATGTTAAAATTGATTTACAGAAAACAATTTTAAAGAATGTTGATCCAAGACGATAGCATTCCTTTAGTGGACAAAATAAAAAAGACCAATGTGAAGGATGTTGTTAATTGGGCCACTGAGGCATGGCAGAATATTTCAGAAAAAAACTCTGAGAAAATCATGGAGAAAACTGTGGATATCTTTTGAATTTCAGAACAACCTAGTTGAAAATGAAAAGGAAAATTTACTACAAATGATACACACACACACTTCCTGGATGTGAAGAAGCTAGTGAAGAAGATGTAGATGAGTGGATGGCAGCAGAGGGGGCATGTGTGGAAAACCTTACTGATGCTAATTTAGTTGCTGCTGTGACTCAAGACTGCTGTGACAGAAGTGACAATGAGCCTGAAAGTGACAAAAGAGAGCTGGTGCCACACAGTGATGCAGCAGAAGCCCTAGACCTCGCACTACGTTATTCAGAGCAACAGCCCACTGCTACACCTGCTGATTTGATGTTTATGAGACAATGGCGCAACTACGCATCATATAACAGACTGTCTTCATTATGCCAAAAAAGAATGACTGTCATCTAAAAAGTAGGGATAAAATTTCCACTGTATTTTAGTAAGTTTGACAGCTTTTCTTTCATTGTTATGCATTGTTCAAACCTAATGTTTTCTTGCCAATTTTTCTAATACATGTTTACTGTACTGTGTAAATTAAAATAGTGTGTTTGTACAGCAGTTTACCATACAGTTTTCCATACTTAGACTAACATTCTTCATATTTGGATTAACCAAACTTTCGGATTACCGGGGTTCAGATTAGTGGGACTCTGCTGTACTCCTATTACAATATTTTCAGTGAAATGGGTAATAGCTGATTTTGTACTCAATTCTTTGCAAAAACCATGTTCGTTTTCAGACAAGAGATTGAATTTTTCAAGGAAATTTCTTCTTTGATGTTTCATGACTGTCTCTATTGCTTTTGAAAATACAGGTAACAAAGATATTGGTGTATATTTTCTCACTTCATTCATATTTCGCTATTCACACAGTGATTCTTTATTTTTGAAATTGTTCATCTTTGATGAAACACTCCCTTGATAATGACGCATTTATTATGTGTGAGAGTGGTTCTGACATGACACTAGCACATTTTATTATGGCTGAACAAGGTACTTCATCAATCCCTGAAGATATTTTATTCTTCATTGTTTTTTTAGTATTCTTAGAAATTCTGATTCATTTCTGGAGCATAGAAATATTGAATTAGCACTTTCTTATCTTGAAACCAAGATTCTACTATTCCTAAGACCATTTTTACTCAGTTGTCAATATCAGTTACATTTTCCAACAGCCATGCAACTAAGATGCTATTTTATTTCATTTTGACAACAACCAGTTTTGGTATTCCATTACAACATCTTCAGGCCCCTGCATAATAAAAGAGTATACATGTAGGGAGTCTCTCTCCCAGCACAATACACTAAAACATGCACATATTTGTTAACCATAGAACTATTAAACACCATAGATGTACAAGAGAACATGTGACAACACCAGAGAGATCAGAACTAGACAGTATACAATCAGGAGGTATGCTGAAACAAAGTTTCTTTCTTTTTTTTAATATAAAATCCTATATAATTCTTACACATGATACTTGATACTACAAGTTTCCTCATCTGTAAGAATTATATACAATTTTATATTATTTAAAGAAAAAGAGACAAGCTTTGTTTCAGCAGAGCTCCTGATTATATACTGTCTAGTTCTGATCTTTTTATTGTTTTCACGTTCTCTTGTAAATCCATGGTTTTAACTAGTTTTATGACTAATAAATGCGTACACATGTTTTGGTCTATTGTGCTAGATGTACAGAGAGATTTGGTTTAATGGCACTACTTTCATTTGTAGTTTTAAGCGCTTTCATGATTACACATCACTTTCCATAAGCATGCTTTGTACTCCCTGATATGCACAACATGTATATTCTTTTTATTATGCAGGGGCCTCAAGATGGCATGGTGGAATGCCAAAACTGGTTGTCATCAAAATAAAATAACATCTTACTTACACAGCTGTTGGAGAATTTCATTGATATTGACAATTACTTAACTGCCTGATGTGCATGATGGATCAACAGAGAATTTTTACTCAGGTTGACTGACTGGGGAATTTATGAGGCAATCAGTTATATAATGTGTTAGACTAAGATCTCTGAGTAACACTCCACAATTGTCTTTTAAAACAATGTCATCTTCCCTTTTAACTTTTTCATTTCATTTTTACTACATTCCATATCGCTTTTGATGTGTTTGCTGTCCCTAGAATTACTTTGTCATTGTACATTGCCTTAGCTTTTATGATCACCTCCCTAAAACATTCTTATATGTATTCACATAGCCCACAACGTGTTTATCTTTGTTGTCCTTTTTGATTTGACTGAGATGTTTTTAGAGTTTGACTACATACACTGAAAGCAGGTGATATGCACTAGCTGCTGTTCCTTGGCATGACACTATTTTTTGTACTGTTTTTGAGAACATATCTCAAATAGACACATGAAAATACTAGAAGAAACAAATATTCTATGAGTCATTGATTGTTTTTGGAAATACATTTTCCAATGCTTCCTTTGCTAACATCTGAATAAAAGTATTTCCTTTTTCTGTACAGAAGTGCCTTTATAGAAGAATTTATACATGTGAGAACTATATTATGATCTGGAAAACCTAAGTTTACATTTAGTGAGACCATTTTCCATATGCGTGAAGGTATTATGTAACGGGGAACATGACAAATCTTGTTCCATTGGCGTCCATAAAAAGAGTGGTTTCATGTGAAAACTGTTTAGGATACTCAAAGGCTGTCTCTTTTTGTCACTTTCAGTTAACATGTTAATGTTCTCACATTAAAATACTTCCACTTCATAACTATATAAAGTACTTAACACTGCTTCCAGTTTTCTTTTTCATGTTTTTATTTCCCATTCGTGATCTGTGCCTTAATATGACAATTAGTTTTTCTATTCTTCTCCTCAGTTTTTTTTCTCTATGGCATATGATTCAAAATGTTTTTTTAGTATTTAGATGGTCCACCTTTATTGTAACTCTGCAATAGTATAAATGCATGCTCCACCATTTTACTTACAGTGCAGCAGTAATAAGATGGTAATTTAAAACTGCTGACATTTATAAGACATCAGCAGAATCATGAAAACCTAATTCTACATCTACATCTAAAGTCTGCAAACCATTGTGAGGTGCATGGCAGAGGGTATTCCCATTGTACAAGTTATTAGGGTATCTTCCTGTTCCATTCATGTATGAAGTGCAGAATGAACAACTGTTTGAATGCCTTTGTGCATGCAGTAATTACTCTGATCTTATCCTCTCAATCACTAAGTGTGCAACACACAGGAGGTTTCAGTATATTCCTACAGTAATTATTTAAAGCTGGATCCTGAAACTTTGTGAATAGACTTTCTCAGGACAGTTGACGTCTACCTTCAAGAGTCTTCCAGTTCAGTTCCTTGAGTATCTCTGTGATACTCTCCCATGGATTAAACAAACCTGTGACCATTCATACTGCCCTTGTTCGTATACATTCAATACCCCCTGTTAGTCCTATCTGGTACAGGTCCTACAAACCTGATCAATGTTCTAGAACTGGTTGCACAAGTGATTTCTAAGCAATCTCTTATGTAGATTGATTGCTGTTCCCAGTATTTTACTAATAAACTGAAGTCTACCACCTGCTTTACCCATGACTGAACCTATTCCATTTTATATCCCTACAAAGTGTTAGTCTTCAGAATACAAAAACGAGCTGTGAGGCTAAAATGTGGGGTCCCTAATGGGACATCTTGCAGAGGTCTCTTCAAATCTCTCAGGATACTTACCATCACAGGTCAGTATATATACTCACTGACTCACTGATGTTATTTGTAGCCAACAACAGGGAACTGTTTCAGAAAGATTGTGACATCCACAACCATGACACAAGACAAGACAGGTGAAAAATTTTCATCAAGGCTCTGCATCTCTCACTACAGTACATAGGGGAGTTACTAAGTCAGGTATAAAGGTCTTCAATAAGCTCCCCATCAATATAAAAAAGGAAATAAATAATGTACAGGTTTTCAAAAGGAAACTAAAAATTATTTCTCATCGAACAAACTTTCTATAAAATGAATGAATACTTAGAGTTATGATGTACAAGAGTGGGGAAGACTGCCTAAGAAAAGCACTCCCTTAAAGATAAAGTGTGATGCTGTTACTTGCAGTTTAACTGAAATTGTGGTGATAAAATGTAAATTTATCTGTTTCATTATGAGAAAATGTGAACTCTCACTCTCTTGAGCATTCACTTTAACCTCTTCTTAAGGAATGCAGTTAAAACTTGTATTCATTCAAACCATGACCATGAAGAAAATTTACTTCCTTATATACAGGTCAGTAACATAAAAATAAGCACTGTCACTTATTCTATTATTTTAAACAGTCACTTAAACTGTTTTTGGCATAATGCAGGCTTTAATACTGCATGCAAGTAATTGTTCTTGTAAAATAAACCAATGTCTGTGCAATGTGATGTATAAATGTTAATGTACTACTGTAATTGCATCAATTGACCTGTCCTATATTACTTGTACACTGCCTGTATAATATGTAATCAACAGGACCAAATAAATAAATAAATAAAAATACACCCTAATATTTGTGTTAGTTGGCCAATTCCAATAGTGACTCATTTCTATTACGGTCACAGGGTACTACATTTTTTTGTTGTTTGAAGTGAACAATTTTACATTTTAGAACATTTAAAGCAAGTTGTCAATCTCTGCACCACTCTGAAATCTCATCAAGGTATGACTCAATATTTTTGCATCTTCTTTCAGTTAGTACTTCATTATAGATAACTGCATAAACTTCAAAAAGCCTGATTTAGTATTAATATTGTTTGGAAGGTCATTAATACCCAACATGGACACACTTCTCTTGGCACACCCAAAATTACTTCCACATCTGAGGATGAATCTCAATTCAAGATAATATGCTGCATCCTCCTTACCACATAGTTCTTAGTCCAGTCACAAATTTCACTTGATACCCCATATGTTCATACTTTCGACGATAAGCATAGATGTAGTATTGAGTCAAATGCTTTTTGAAAATCAAGAAATACAGCATCTACCTGATTGCTTTCAGTGTATCAAATGAGAAAAATGTAAATTGTGTTTCACATGATTGACGTTTTTCAAATCCATCCTGGTTGGCATTGAGAAGGCCACACCCTTCAAGATCCCTCATTATGTTTGAGCTCAGAATATGTCTAAGATTATACAACAAATCAATGTAACTGATATCAGATAACAGTTTTGTGGATCACTTCTACTACCCTTCTTGTAGAAGTGTGTGATCTGTGCCTTTTTCCAAGAACTGGGCAGAGTTTTTTGTGCAAGGGAACTACAACAGATTACAGTTAGAGGAGGAGCTAACTTAGCCGCAAGTATAGAATCTGACTGACAGGGATTCTATTGAGATCTAGAGCTTTGTTTAATTTTAACAATTTCAGCTGTTTCTCAACACCACTCACACTAATACTTTTTCATTCATCTTTTCAGTAGTACAAGGATTAAATTGTGGCAATTCTCCTGTGTTTTCCTTTGTAAAGGATCATTTGAAAATGGAGTTAAGTATTTCAGCTTTTGCTTTGCTACCCTCAATTTCAGTTCCTGTCTCATTCACTAGTAACTGACACAAACTTTGATGCCACTGACGGCCTTTACATACAACCAGAGTTTCTTTGTATTCTGTGAAAGATAACTTTACCATATTCTGCCACAGTAGTCAGTCATTGAAGGCTTCATACATTGCTCTCTTGGCAGCCAAACAAAAACATTTCTTTCAATCTATCTATAACCCTTCACTTTGTTTACACCTATTATGCAGTACTCTCTGTTTCTTTACAATGACTGTTTGTTTGTTTACCATTCAGGTCCCCCCCCCCCCCAATTATGAACTGTTCTACTAGGAACCTATCTTTCCAGAGCATGGTTAACTATTCTTTTAAACTCAAGCCAGATTTCCTCTTCTTGCTTCTGCCCTGTGCTGAAAACTTCCAGTTGCTCATTGAGGTTCAACACTACTGACTTCTTACCTGGTTTACTGAACAAATATATCTTTCTGCTTGTTTTAGTTGTCCTGTGTACTTTGGTAATCATTGGTGTCACAACCATGCCATAGTCACTGGTACCAGTTTCAATGTGAAAATCCTCAAAGTGGTCAGGCCTATTTGTTGCCATTACATCCAATATATTTCCATTATGAGTGGGGTTCCTAATCAGGTCCAGGTAGTTTTCAGAGAAGGTATTTAGTAAAGTTTCACAGGTGTTGGATGATTTAAGTCTCCACTGATGATTACAGTATGATCAGGGAATTTATGTAAAAGTGAACTGAGGTTTTCTCTAAAGTTTCAGTTACACCAGGAGATGAGATGAGTCTGGTGGCTGACAGAAGGATCCAGTTATCATTTTATGCACACTCCTGATACCAAGTCTTGCCCAAACAATCTCACATGCAACTTCAGTTTCTGTGTTGATGGGTTTGGGTTTGAGTTTCTTTTCTATTTAACTAATACATCACCTCCATTTCCCATTTGCCTATGCTTTTCGTATACACTTCAATTTCCCCCAAAAAGCTCTCTGCTATCAATTTCAAGTTTCAACCAGCTTTCTGTGCCTAGTATTATGAGAGCTTCACTGCTTTTTATGAGCACTTCTAACTCTGGCACTTTCTTGTGAATACTGCAGCAGTTAACTATTAGGAGTTTAATACTCTTCCTTGTGGGACAAGTTTATTTCCATCTTACACTTACCTGCAAGTTTTCAGACTATTTTGTTGCAATGTTTTCCTTTGTCTCAGTTTGAAGCCCTAACAAAACCTCATTACATGGCTCCACCTTAAGCAGTGTTGTGCTGTGTATGAAGAATGTAGGAAAAATGCAGTTCAGTCTTGTACTGTGTATGCAGCAACATGCATTAACCATCTCAGCAACTATTTATCAACCTCTTCAACCAGTTACATGAAATTGGTAGTGTAACACCTACACAATGCAGCTGATCCACATATTAGCTCCCACACAATCACACAAGAAAGAGTAATGAGTCAGGAAAGAGTCCTACACATTCTCCATCAACATAGGTTCCATTCCTATCACATCTCTCTCCATCAACAGCTACATGGAAATGATTATGAGGATCATGTTAGCTTCAGTACATGGGCATTAAGACAGGCTACTCCATATGTATCATGTAATTTGCTTAGTGATGAAGCCATATTTACCAATCATGACAAGGTAAACCATCAAAACATGCACTAATGATCTCTTCACAATTCCTGTTGGCTTCATCAGGTCAATTATCGGCATCCATGGAGTATGAACCTGTAGTGTGGGTAGTGAACCATCAGCTCATAAGCCCATTTTTCATAGAGAGAAAACTGAACACACCCAAGTATTGCAACCTCCTTACAGTCCATCTTCCATGAATGCTAGAAGACATTCCTCTGCAGACTAGGAGAAACCTATGCTACCAACATGATGGCTGTGTAGCCCATAGTGCACAAAATACTACAGCATGTCTTCACAGATTGTTTCCAAATCATTAGATTGGACATAGAGGACCTGTACCTTCGTTGGCCCATTCACACAATTTGACACCAGCTGACTTTTTTCTGTGGTGAAAGACACTGTCTACAAGGAAGTACCACCTACACCAAATGATATGGAAAGCATATTATAAGAGCCTGATCAGACATCTCCACTGAAATGCTAACACATGCACAGCAAAATTTCAAAAACATTACATGCACAGCAATCATTTCATATCAGACTAGAAACACATATTGCCATTGCCAGTGGTCAGTTTTAACACAGCCTGTGGTGGTCAGTTCTCTTGTTACTGGTCAGAGTCCACATAATTGGTGTACGTACTTGTCTTGTCACTGTTCTGTGTAAGAGTCAGTGTGGAAACATTTCAAAATACAACAACTCATCAACAACTCACACTAGAATGCTGCAACAGACAAATACCACTGACAATTCTAATTTATTCTACTTTTAGTATGTTATTGGCAGTGGGCATGGTTGCATTTAAAAAGTGAACGTTTGCACAAAAAATACATATTCCAAGTATTATTGAACTCTGTTGATACGCTAAAAACACAAGCCCCTGACTATGAGCCCTTCTGTGAAAACTGCACATTAGTAGCACGTTCCCTTTCTGCAATATTTGCAGTGCAAATTTTAGGTAATTACTCTGCATTCCCTTGTAGATCCCTTCATTAGGTGAGCTTAGTTATTTCTACAAGACTTCACAAATGTTAACCCTAATGTTTGATATCTTTCATCATCTGAAACTACTCTTGGCACTTGAGTAATTTCCCGATAGTTTCATGATTTATAAAATAAAAAAAGTGCACGGAAAAGTTGGCTGTGCATATAATGTGTCTGTGTTTCACAAGTTTTTTTTATTAAAGTTAATTTCTTGTTTTTGTTTTGGTAGTTAACACTCACTTCGCTACCCCAACACCAGTGACTATTGACCAGTGTCTGTCATTTTCTGAGAGGGTCAAGAGGAATATCAATAGAAGTCATTAGCTCCAACCACTGACATAATGATAATGGCAGGTGCCACATTACCTTCTGATGCATATATTGACAGTTTTGTTGTTAGTTGGAAAAGGCAAAAAACACTACTTGTGGGGACACATTGGCCTGTACCTTAGTCCAAGGTATAGGTTCGGTTGGAAGGTGACAGTTTGGTTGTGAGTTATCTAAGCCAACAAATGTGAAATTAAACAAACCTGGTCGTAATGACAGAGTAATCTGTCACTTAACACCCATTTTACCAAAAAAAAAAAAATCCTGTTTGTAGCATACGTCACATTTTCCAATGTCCAATGTAACTGGTAAAAACATGCAACCCATATTGAACATTCCTGTATATCCTTTCTGAGATACCTTCAAAATTTTGTCCTGTAGTTATTAGTGTCATATAATCATCAGAAGTACTGAGATTAGCACAATTGAGATTATTGGTCAACTGGGACTGTTATTTTCTTGACTGCAATTAATCTCTTTTAGCCAGATTCCAGGCTGCCCTGCAATTACTTTCAGAGTTTAAAGTAAAGTAAAGTACACACACTTAGCAATTTTTAATTGTAGATATGCACAATTTCCTCATATTTATACATGTGGCCTTGGCAACCAGACACTGTGATCATGTGTTTGTGTGTTGCATTTGAATGAGTGTGTATCTGTATGTTGTCTATTCTGATGGAGGCCTGTTTGGTCAAAAGCTTTGTTTGACACTCTTCTTGTTGTGCCTATCTGTCACTCAGCATCTCCACTATATGGTGGGTAGCATCTATCCTCTTCATAATATTGTTATATACATATCTTTATTTTCATTTCTATTATGGCTCATACCAGGATATTTAGCACTACATTAAGTTTAGTATTTTATCCATCCTCAGCATACCTATCACATTTTTTGCAAGAGTCAACAATAAAATGCATACAGCAAAATGCCATGGTCCTAAAAAATGCACAGAAGCAATAAGTAATAGAGTACCAAACTCATTAATATAATAAGAGCTCTTAGATGCCTACATGTAGGTCACAGTATCTGCATATCTAAGAGCTCTTATTGTATTAATGGGTTCAGTATTGTATTTCTTATTGCTGCTGTATATTTTTAGGATCATGGAATTTTGCTGTATGCACTTTATTGATGACACTCACAAATAATGCAATAGGTGTAACCTCCTGAAGAAAATTACCAAGTGTCCAAAAACAGTAAAGAAATTAAAGTTTCTTTTATGCAACTGATTGCTCATTATTTCATTATATACTGTTAGTTTGTTTAGTTGTTGAATGTAGCACTTGTGGGTATGATGCTGTTTCTGAGTAATGTTAATGTGAGATTAAGTGTTAGCTGGACATGTCTTATCTTACAGTGTGTGTTTACTATCAGCTTGGAAAACAGAGAATATTATTTTATCAGTATGCTGTTTATAAAACAAATACATAACTTTTAACTGGTTTCTCATAATTTCTATGTTACTCTCAGAAACAATTCTACCTGTTATCTCATCTTTCTGTGGAATTGGAATCTGACTTTTCTGTTTTAAGCCATAAAATTAACATTCTCTGATACTCCTCAAGTGTTTCAAGGTGGTTTTTTGTGTATATTACTAATTCACTACTAATACATGGATCTGGCCTAATAGCCTTTTGAGTGATACAGCAATCTGCTTCCACAGCTGAATGGTCTGCGTATCTGGTGGAAACACTGGTGACCCAACTTTGATTCCCAAGCACTGCTAGGAATTTTTCCTTGGTGGGAGAACTGAAACATGGTGCTTTTAGCATCAAGAGAATAACTCAGTAACTGCCTGCTTAAAATAAGTAGTAAAATTGATACACAAGCTACGAAAGACATTTACACATGTGTCTTGAAAGAGTAGGAAACCAAGGATGTTAGAATATGTATAACATTTATTGTTAGATAACATCTACAGTGATGTAATTTTTACTATAAAGACTTAATTCCTTACATCTTGTTATTGTTTCAGTTTATCACAAACTAGCTTTTGTGTAGCTTCAACTTATATTATGCTGAAATCTATTACAAAAATGTTAATGTAAATAGCTTTTTTATATATACCAACACTGTACCAAGTGTGATAGTCATCTTGCAGCAGCTAGCATGTTGCCAAGGAGAACACATTTCATACTCCTTCAAGTTTACGTTGAAGACATCATATATTGATATGGAAAAGAACAGTATCATTATTGCTGCACAAACATATTTGCAGTTCAGTGGATCCAACACTCCCATTTATTTATTTCTGGTTGGAAAGGTTCAGAGAGATTCACTAGAAAGCAGGATTCATTGGTAAACACCAATTTGTGGTGCATATTATCATGTGTGTGTTTCATAGGTCTCCAGACTCTGAGAAGAAACACACTAATGAGTGTGTCAAAAATGAGAACAGTGTTGTTTGTGCAATTTCTGTGTAAAAGGCCTGCCATTTATTTCTGTTAACAAGAGTCTATTAACCATGTATATGACAATAATGAACATGCAAATAAAACAGAAGTATATCAGGAGGATGAAAGTGTATCAATATATGTACAAGGTTACTGTTCTATCTCACGAACACTGTACCAGGTTACTGTTCTCATCCAGGAACTCTGTACTTTGTACTTTATTGCTTGAACAGTAAACACACGTGGAAGACAAGGCACAATACAATTAGCAATACACAAGTGGCTGATGGAGCCTTGTGCTCTGGCCTACATATTCATTAGCTCCATCAGGGGCTGCGGCTGGCAGGCTGCACAAACACTGCTGTTGTATTAGCAGGCCTCTAGTGGCCAAATGAAGCACAAACTTCACACTCAAACTATGAAACAGCACAAACACAAAATTGTTAGTTCAGTACTCCTCTTACTTTACAAAGAAGTGGCCACTGTGTTCACATCCATTTCTTCTGTGGTCGTCATTGGTTAGTGAGTCATCCAAGGCACTACCACCAATACGTACAGTTGGAAGTGATGTGAGCACTGAGAGGTGCAGCACTTGCTCCCTCTGAGAGATCATGTTGTAGGACAGGCAATACAACCTCAGCATCCATTTCCACATCCAAGTCCAACCCCAGGGAAGGAGGCTGCTGTGAAGGCAGTGGAGATGACAGCAGCAAAGGCATCAGCTGCAACAGCACAGGAGCCAGGGTTTACCATGGCCCCCAACAGCTGAAGGGGTTACCCACAGCAGAGGAGATAGGTGTGAAAACATTGACAGCACCAGCACAGAAGGTGACAGTACCATCCGCAATGTCAGAGGCTGCTCGCAGATGGTGGAAGCACACCCAGTGCACAGCCTCCCAACTAGGTCATATCTGGTCGATGTGTCACAACATTCTCCCCTCACCCATGTGGATGACACACAAGTGGCAGTTCCAAGTACTCTCAATTACTGTTTTGACCAGCAGCCTAACCCACAAGTCCAAACAGCTGTGCCAGGCCTGAAGCATTGCAGTTGCCAGTGCCAGAGGACTGCTTGGCACCAGCAAAGCAGATGTAGCAGGATCTAGGGCTGACAACTGTGCAACAACTCTGCTGGACTCTTATTGCTAACAGGTGTGAGGTACCAGTCAAGAGCTACTTCTCATCACAAATCAAAAACATGTTTTTTCATTTGAGTCTTAAATGTTCATACCAGTCATTCCACTTCCTCATTCAAATGAGGGTGAAAAGGAGGAGCTGTGACACAGCAAGCATCACTTTCTTTACAAAACTTTTCAGAATCCTGAGATACAAATGGTGCCATTGTCAGTGACTAACATGTACAGAATATCTACCATTGCAAAAAGTTTTGACAAAGCATAAATTGTTGCTGCCACATAAGTAGACAGACAACACACCACATACAGAAGCTTACAATAAGCATCAATTACAACAAGCCAGTAGAAATTCATAAAATGTCCCACAAAATCTGCTTGAATTCATTCCCAAGGCTACTGTGGATCCAGCCACAATGACAAAGAAGCATGGGGAGCCACCTGATAGCTGGTGCAATGTGGGCAGGCTGCAACAACTCACACTGTTTCCTCATCAATGTGTGGCCAAGAAACATGTCTTCATGCTAATACTTTTTTGCGTGACACACGCCAATGGTCCACATGAAATGCATAACCTCACACTGAAGAGCAGACAGGACTACAATCTGAGGAGCAGTGTCCTCTGTAGCTAACAGCAGCACTCCCAAACAAACAGAAAGATAATTTTGCAATGCAAAATAATTTCTCAAAAGATCAGGAGCACACCCCTGAGGAATGTCTTGCAGAGCAAGTTACTAAAAAAAAAACACTTTACTTAAAACAGGATCTGCAGCTGCAATTTTTGTGCTAGTAATGGGAATATCATCAACAACATTTTCTACTTCCAATTCTAAATGAAAACAAAGTAATTCCTCTTTATCAGGCTCTGGGTCCAGACAAATAAGGTATGCATGTTGTGCTATAGATCAAACATGTATCTCATACTTACATTGTGAAAGGAAAAGGAGCCCACAGCTGTAAGGAAAGTGCAGCTTTGTCTGGCTAGGATGCCAAAGGCTCAAAAAGAGATCCAGTAGTTTGTGGTCTTTGTTCATGTGAAACATAGACCCATATAGAAAAACATGGAATTTTTTTTACAGCATTCATGATTGCCAAAGCCTCTTTCTCTGTCTGAGAATAACACTGTTACAGTGAATTTAAGGATTTAGAGGCATATGCAATGTTGTTGTTATTGTGGTCTTCAGTCCTGAGACTGGTTTGATGCAGCTCTCCATGCTACTCTATCCTGTGCAAGCTTCTTCATCTCTAAGTACCTACTGCAGCCTACATCCTTCTGAATCTGCTTAGTGTATTCATCTCTTGGTCTCCCTCTACGATTTTTACCCTCCACACTGCCCTCCAGTACTAAATTGGTGATCCCTTGATGCCTCAGAACATGTCCTACCAAGCGATCCCTTCTTCTGGTCAAGTTGTGCCACAAACTCCTCTTCTCCCCAATTCTATTCAATACCTCCTCATTAGTTATGTGATCTAGGCATCTAATCTTCAGCATTCTTCTGTAGCACCACATTTTGAAAGCGTCTATTCTCTTCTTGTCCAAACTATTTATCGTCCATGTTTCACTTCCATACATGGCTACACCTCATACAAATACTTTCAGAAACGACTTCCTGACACTTAAATCTACACTCGATGTTATCAAATTTCTCCTCTTCAGAAACGCTTTCCTTGCCATTGCCAAGTCTTCATTTTATATCCTCTCTACTTCGACCATCATCAGTTATTTTGCTCCCCAAATAGCAAAACTCATTTACTACTTTAAGTGTCTCATTTCCTAACCTAATTCCCTCAGCATCACCCAACTTAATTCGACTACATTCCATTATCCTTGTTTTGCTTTTGTTGATGTTCATCTTATACCCTCCTTTCAAGACACTGTCCATTCCGTTCAACTGCTCTTCCAAGTCCTTTGCTGTCTCTGACAGAATTACAATGTCATCGGCGAACCTCAAAGTTTTTATTTCTTCTCCATGGATTTTAAAACCTACTCCAAACTTTTCTTTTGTTTCCTTTACTGCTTGCTCAATATACAGATTGAATAACATTGGGGAAAGGCTACAACCCTGTCTCACTCCCTTCCCAACCACTGCTTCCCTTTCATGTCCCTCGACTCTTATAACTGCCATCTGCTTTCTGTACAAATTGTAAATAGCATTTCACTCACTGTATTGTATGCAATATGGGGATCAAAACTGTCCACATACTTATCAGCAAGGATGGTACCATGGTCAAACTGGGACATGCCTATCACTAATACAAGGAGCTGGCACAGCTGAAAAGTGACCAAACAAGGGGCCAACTGCAGCTTGGATTTCAAAAACTAGAATGCCTGGTCACAAACCAGGGAATAGTATTAAAAAGTTCTAAAAATAATTCAGAATGATAGTTATATAGCATCAGATAAAAGTTTGCTTGGATCAGCAATACAACATTACAAGGTCAAAGCACTGTACAAGGCCTAAATGTGCTAACAGTAATGTGACATGGGACAGAAAAAAATACCATTTTCAGTTTTTATGGGTTAACTGGCTCCAATCAAGTACAAGGGCAGTGCCGGTCAGGGCTCTTTTCCTGTATGTCACAAGGGTTGACAAGGTATAGCAAGGTGTTTTGTGGGCCAAAATTGAAACCATTCCATATTCTTTGCATATTATTTGTGGTGTCATTGGTTTATGTAAAGTAGGCAAAATTACCACCGCCAAAGCTTACATAGATTTTCCAACATTTTCTTTGGAACCATAGCTGTTGTGATACTTTGGTAGAAAAAAACTCAGCTCAGTTAATGAAAAATTTCAGTAGAGATTTTGCCTGCCAGTCAAATGACACATTCATGTGATAAATATTTTGCCACAATTTTGAGATTACAGCCACTGTTTTTCTGAATACATTGGGCAACCTGTGATTATATTTGCAGCAGTATTTGACAGAGTTGCTTAAACTCACTGCTGCCCTATCACCGGATACTTACAATCAACTGTTGGCATAGCCCTTTCTGTTCCTGTGACATCTCACAAGCCATCATTTACTAGTACTCTGTTTTATACTTTTACAGGATTAATTTACCTTAATAATCTGTCCAGTAACACAATGTCCTGGTGAAGAAAACTCTTTGGAGATCTTGATTCATTGTCAGGAGAAAACTGTACACCAAGAAGTTATACAGAACATGGTCGTGATGAGGTGTAAAAGGTATAACAGAATGCTAAAATTTTTAAATTCTTAATTGCCTTCTCATTAATGATATGGTTATAATAGAAAGAAACATTCCATGAAGGAAAAATATACCTAAAAACAAAGATGATGTGACTTACCAAATGAAAGTGCTGGCAGGTCGACAGACACACAAACAAACACAAACATACACACAAAATTCAAGCTTTCGCAGCAAACTGTTGCCTCATCAGGAAAGAGGGAAGGAGAGGGAAAGACGAAAGGATGTGGGTTTTAAGGGAGAGGGTAAGGAGTCATTCCAGTCCCGGGAGCGGAAAGACTTACCTTATGGGGAAAAAAGGACGGGTATACACTCGCACACACACACATATCCATCCACACATATACAGACACAAGCAGAGTGGATGGATATGTGTGTGTGTGCGAGTGTATACCCGTCCTTTTTTCCCCATAAGGTAAGTCTTTCCGCTCCCGGGACTGGAATGACTCCTTACCCTCTCCCTTAAAACCCACATCCTTTCGTCTTTCCCTCTCCTTCCCTCTTTCCTGATGAGGCAACAGTTTGTTGCGAAAGCTTGAATTTTGTGTGTATGTTTGTGTTCGTTTGTGTGTCTGTCGACCTGCCAGCACTTTCATTTGGTAAGTCACATCATCTTTGTTTTTAGGTATAATTGCCTTCTCACATACATATATAAAAATTAAAATATAATGATGCACTGGTGGGGAGCGCCAAAGATGACCTCGGTTTGAGGAAGGCCGGCGTGTACCAGATTCCGTGTCAATGTGGCAAGTCGTATATTGGTCAGACGATGCGTACCGTCGAGGATCGATGCCGTGAACACCAGAGGCACACTCGACTGATGTATCCGAGCAAGTCGGCGGTCGCTGAACATTGTTTGTCGGAAAATCACGCCATGGAGTATGACCGCACGAGGATTCTGGTACAGACGTCGAGATACTGGGACAGCGTTGTTAGAGAGGCCATCGAAATTCGCACCAATGACGACCTCATAAACCGGGACTGTGGCTACAATCTTAGCAAGGCTTGGGAACCAGCGATCGGGTTAATCAAGAGTAAATCGAGCAGACGTATAGTTGTGACGACCACGGCGGACAGAGCCATCACACCGACGTCATCTCAGACGCCGTCGCAATCTGTTCCACCGCGCGACCGTGGCGCTGGGCGCGGACGGCGGAGGGAGCGCGCCGCGGGCGGAGGGTATTTAAATCGGCCGCCGCCGCGACCGAATCCAGTTCCCTCTGAGCAGCCATAGCGTACGGATCTCCGTGCCGGTACGTTCACAGGAGCTCAGTCCGTCAGTTCACCTGATGATGGCGACATGTTTGATCGCCGAAATATTGTGCCCGTTGGACACTATAGACCGGCAGCATACCCGTGGATATTTTGATTATAATGATGAGATAGTTTCATTTGTCAGTGCAACCATCCACAGATCATTCTCATATTAGACGCTGGTTTAACAAAAGCTGGATGCACCAATAATAACCAGATCATGCAATAACTTGCACTTGTTAAATGGAAAATTTATTTGTCACAACAAAAATGAGAGGACTCTACAACATGGGTAAAAAATCTTAGTCAAACATAAAATATAAAAAGGCTATTGTAACACCACCTACCTTATGAACAACAAAATAAAATGTTTGTATCGAATCAGACTAACTTGGTTAATTACTCATTCAAGGCCATAAAAGAATGTATTTGGAAAACTACACACTTGCACATAAATGTGAAGATTTGCTTGAGTCACTACTAATGATAAGGCAATCACTCCTCTCGAAAGCAATGATGTTTTTCAGAACAATTAAATACACCCTTGGTTCCCAACTAGGCAGTTCCAATGTATGCAAACCAGATGTACAGCACAAAAGTCACTGCACACAATAGTGAAATACAACTAACCAGACAGTCAATGGTAGGTGTACAGCGACTAGATTCTGGGAAAATCAGAAAACTGAGTTGTAGCATGTATTTAAAGCTATCTAAGGAAGATTAGGCTTTAATTTAACTTCCCATTGACAACAAGATTATTATAGACAAGGCACAAGCTCAAATCAATTCAAGGATGGGGAAGGGAGTTGCCCAAATCTTTTCAAAGAAACTACCCCAGTATTAGCCTGGAGCAATTTATAGAAATCGCAGAAAACCTCAATTTGGATGACTGGACATGGATTTCAACTATTGTCCTCCCAAATGTAAGTCCAGCATGCTAAACATAGTGGCACCTTGCTCAGTTTAAAGCAATTGAGTGGAGGGATCACTGATAATACAAAATGTAAAGAGCATGACAGTTACATATCTTCCCTACTGGTAGCTACTGACAAGAGGTTTCCTAACCTTCCAACTGCCATCAGTTTGAAACAAACTGAATGAAATAAAAATATTAAAAACATACCTCTGTCATATCTTCTGTATAAATCATCACCAGCTCACACACGGTGAACCTACCTGGCACATTCATGAAGGATGTGTTCTAGCAAGTATGTTTTTAGGACTAAAATTAGCCATGGAGGAGCAGCTGTTTTTGTAAGTAAATTGCTTACCATTAGCTATGACACATGAAATGTTAAAATGTTTTCTAAGAGGAAGTTTTACAAACTAAGCTATATCTTTTTCTGGTATTAAGCTCATACTTGTCTCTGTCTACAGTAACCCACACTCTGATGATACTGCATTTTTTCTGAACATGTTACGGATCTCACCATCTGGAGATTAAATATGACAACTTCAAGCTTGTGTTTATTGAGGACATTAATCTTTACATTTTGTGTAAAACAAACTATGGCCTGTGTTTTGAACTGTTTAGGAGCTATCAATTTTTATTGTGTTAATGAACTTCCTACAAGACAAGATGCATGCTTGGAAAATATAATTACCACTCCATAAGAAAAGTAATTAGAGTGTGGTGTAATAGATCCAATGTTACCAAATCATCTAGGCTTATGGATGACTATTGAGAGTGTTAATTATAATGTACAGCAAAAGTTCTTTGTTAAGGAGCTCAGAATGTTAAAAGCAGATCACATATGTTTCAGGAACATGTTATCCAAATCTGAGTGGGAAAGTCTGGGCAACTTTGACAATGTTAAAAACTACAAACAACTAAAGAGAGTCAACACTGATTATCCACCAAGCACACTGAATAAACTACACTGGTACATGCAGTGTTTGAAAATACTTTTTACCTTTTCCATCATGACAAAACTTGCTGATCCTGTTCTGGAGGAGAGTTACAGAGCACCAAAAAATTTTTATACAAGATGTAAATGCAAGTCTCACAACAAATGCAAAGTGGCTTGGAAGGTAGTAAACTCCATAGCTTGGGGGGGGGGGGGGGGGGGGGGAGACCAGAACCAAGCAAATGAAATTTTGCCTAAGGTGTAAAATAACTTCATGAGTGAATCATGGAAAATCTGCTACCTCTGAAGTAAACAGAAATAATTCTGATGGTACTTTACTTTGGACAATTTAGGCTTACCTAATTTGATACATTACTCAGGTTAGTTGCCACATTGTATACCAAATTGTGTCTAAGCTAGGTAACTCATGTAGTGGAGTTAGGTATTGCTTCTCAAATTGCATCCTATACATATCATTGATATTATAGTGTCTCCTCTGACTTACTTACCTTATAAATCGCACATTTCAAGCTGGAAAATACCATAATGTCTTCAAATCCAAAGTTGTTCCAATTTATAAGAACAGATATAAAAACAGTTCTGACAGTAACTGGCCAATATCTATAATTCACAAAAAACCTGAGGTAATAGAACACCGCATTAAAACACAGCTATGGAGCTACTTTGAGAACAATAAGATAATCTGTTCTTCACTATATAGATTTTGATCTGGTGTACCCACCATCGAAGCTGCAAAATCTCTGGTTACAGATGTTTGCAAAGTTTTTTAAAGCCATTCCTCTGCCTAAGCTTTGCTCCTTCATCTGAGTAATTGACACTGTGTCTTAATCATGAGAAATTGTAAATGGCTGCTGTTCCAGGTAAATAATGTTGTTCCAGGTAAATATTGTATTATAAGTCAATGTTACGGGAGCTTGTATTTGCCTATGTGCTACATTTTATATTTTGTAAAAATAACCTGCATGCAACCAAAGCTAATTGCAATCTTACATGCAACAGAGATTACAGATAATCCTTTCAAAATTGCTTGTAAATATGAAAACAATTACTAGTTTTCTCATAGATTATGTTTATACATTTGCAAAGTGAGGAACAAAGCACAGTTAGCGTTTCATGTAACAATGATTTCGGATTGTCCATTGATAATTGTTTGCATAAATGAAAGAAATTAATAGTTTTCTCTTAGATTATGTTTATGTGAACAAGATCAGTAATCGGGATATAGAAAACATAATTCCCATATATGTTGTAGTTCATATATATTTACACTTGACACTGCATCTGTACAGAATAAAGTACAACAAAGAACTGACTAAAGTAAAGTTGAGATGGAGGCTCAACAGAGCACTTAGAGTTCACAGATATTAAGTTTCCTGGATGATATGAACTATCAATGCCACAGAGGCAGTCCCCCTCCCCTCCGCAGTACGGTGTACTACAGATATCTAGGGGGTGAGGGAGTGGTGAGAGGCAGGTCCACTTCATAGCCAGTCAGCCACCATGGCCAGAAGAAACAGTGACCGGCCCAGGAGTAAGCGGGCGGGCCGGTCGACAGCGAGGTAGAGACGTGTGTGGCCCTTAAGTGGATCGAGCCGACCGTAGACGTGAAAGCACGTAGAGCTGCTCGGTCACACTCATGCAGGAGTGTGAAGTTGTGTGCAATATTGATATGCAAGGGACCGTCTGACAGCAGGACCTTGGTATCTGTCAAAAGAATAAGCACTCGGTCATCGAACGTCACTATAGAATCATCGTTCACTCGGTGCAGCAGCACGCTGCAGGACAAACTGATAGTAGGTGTGTGTGTGTGTCTGACGTTGGAGGTAAGGGCGCAAAACCTGCGCAGGGCGAAACAGGGGCGACATCGGGAAACCAGTAAATGGTGCTGAACAGTCTCTGGCGGAAGATGTGTGCGGTGAGGTTGATGGGAGCACATCTTTGTTCTCGATCAAGGATGGATCATCTGCCGAGTCCGACTGCAGTGGTGTGAGACCATCAGGGTCAACGAAAGCCGGTTTCAGGCAATGCAGAGAAACTGTCTGTGTGTGGTCTTTAATCATGATATCAAAAGGCATGTCCCCCCCCCCCCCCCCCCCACCAGAGGACCTTGCAGAGGCCAAGATAAGGAAGTTGAAGACGCTGCCTAACTGCATCATCACACAGCATTATGTGGGAGCAGTCGGAGAGTGTGGTGTGAACGTAAGTCTCGGGCAGTGAGTGACTGATGGGCGGGTGCAAATGCACTTGGAAATGTGTGCGCTTGCGGCTAATGAAATCTGGCAAGGGGGGAAAATCCTCACTAACTTGGGGAAGAATAAGTTAAGTTCCCCATGTAGGACTGGATTCTCGCTGAAAACAAATTTGGATATAGTCCCCTGTAGGTCAGGTCTATAGGTCGAGCATAGACAAAGTAGCACCCACAGGAGAGCTTCTGACCAGAGACAATCATGGTGTCGAAGGGCAGTCTTGAGGGTGCAGTGCCATCTCTCCGCCAACCCATTGATTTGTGGGTGATAGGCGGTAGTGTGTATTTTTTTAATACCACAGATATTGCAGAGTATGGTGAAAAGGGCGGTTTTAAACTGTTGACCCTGATCAGTGGTAATAGTGGTTGGGCACCCGAAATGAGTGATCCATGAGCCAATGAAATCCTTGGCTACCACCTCAGCAGTAAGGTTAGGGAGTGGGACAGCTTTGACCCAGTGAGAAGAATGGTCAGTAGTTGATAAGATATGTCTATGGCCCTCCAAAGGAGGAAGAGGCCCAATCAGCTCAATACGTACGTGACAGAATCGTCCTGCGGGAATGTCAAACTTGCCCAGAGGTGGGGAGGTGTGGCTTGTTACGCTGGCAAGCGGCAGAGCTGTGCACCCAGGTTTGACAGTCCCATTTGATATTCTTCCAAACAAAACGTTCTGACACAAGACGTGTGGTGGCTCTAATGCCTGGGTAGGCTAGGTTATGCATGGTGTCGAAAACCTGTCGGCGCAGCCCAGGTGGGAGCATAGGGCGTAGGGTGCTGGTCGAAGAATCACACCACACCTCGTCAGAAATGCCAGGAAATTTAGCCTTTGTGAAAACAAGTGATGCTTGTGGGTCTCGTAGGAGAGCCTGAGAATCTTCGTCAGAGGCTTGGAGGGAGACCAGATTGGAAAGATAAACGATGCGGGAAACAGCACTGATCCGCGAGAAGAAATCTGCAGCAATGTTATCTGCACCCTTGATGTAATGGACATCCGTTGTGAATTGAGAAACCAGGTTACAGTGGCGGTAACATCGAGGGGGTGGGTCCTCAGGTGGGTTGCAGTACACTTCTGCCAGTGGTTTGTGATCGATGAGGACGAAAAAACGAACGTCCTTCGATGTCGGGGCAGAAATGTTTGATTGCCTCATAAACAGCAAGGAGCTCTCTACCGAATGCAGAATATTTTCCCTGAGCCGTAGATAGTTTCTTGGAGAAGAAATGAAGGGGAGAACCGTCTTTCCCTTGCATTGTTGCAACACTGCCCCACCCGATGTCACTGGCGTCCGTAGTGATGAATAACTCGGCTGAGGGGTCGGGGTGGGCGAGTGTCACAGTGTGAGCTAAAGAAGTCTTCAGAGCCTTGAAGGCCCTATAGCATCAGAACAGTCCAAGAGATGGGTTTGATACCAGAATTTTGTTTGCCTGATAGTGCGTCCATCAGGGGTTCCTGAACAGCGGCAGCGGAAGGCAGATGGCGACAATAGTAATTGATGGTGCCAAGGAAATGGCGTAGCTCTTTGTAAGTAGCCGGGGGTGACAGAGACATAGCATGCACACGACATTTGGGAGGCTGTATTCTGTCAGTGGAGATGGTGTAACCTAGGAAGGAAGACATGCTTGGCACAACTGAAACTTGTCTTTGTTGACCTCGACACCATTGGAGTTCAAGGTCTGGAGGACCGTAGGCAGATGATTTTCATGTTCCTCCGCTGAGCTGCTGAAAAATGAGAATGTCGTCCAGATAAGCAAAGCAAAACTTGAACTGTCGCAAGATAGAGTCAATGAAACATTGCCACATTTGCACCATGTTCTTTAGGCCGAACGGCATGAAGTGGTGTTGGAATAAACCAAGTGGTGTGATAATAACTGACTTATGAATGTCTTCCAGTGCCACGGGAATCTGGTGGTAGACGCGTTTACAGTCAATAACACTGAAAATTGTGGTGCCTGATAACATATGAGTAAAGTCATTGATGTTCGGCACTGAGTAATTGTCCATGACGGTATGAGCGTTTAAGCGTCTGTAATTGCCACTCATTCGAAAAGATCGGTCATGTAAGGGGATGAGGTGGATTGGTGAAGACCAGTTGCTGTCTGAAGGTTGCAGAACACTTGCCGCCAAAAGTTCATTAATCTGCTGCCAGGCTGCGCACTACTTGATAGGGTTGAGGCGTCGGACCTTATGCCTAATAGGAGGACTGACAGTGGTAACTATCTTGTGTGTCGTTCCATCAATGACGGAAGAAACTGAGAATTGCACATGAGATTGGTTAACATCCTGGCACCGAGTCTTCGGACGAGTAGGGTGCGGCAAGGCGTAGCCGTTAGCACGAGTGGGGAAAGGTAGCACGAAAGTCACACGTCTCTTATGGGGGCATGGCGTGCGCTAGTGTGGAGGGGGTGGGTGCATTCGCAGTGCAGAGCAAAGGGGAACAGGCAGCGACTGTCTGCTGTTAACCTTGCACTGAACAACTGGTGTGGGCAAGAGTAGTGCTGGCGTCGCACGTGGGGCCACAATGGCCACTGGGTCATGTGGCCGGTGAGTGAGAGAGGGGGAATGTTTATCAACAAGTGCAGTAGCTGTCCGAGAGGTGGGCATGGTTGCAAAGCGTTGTAACAGGGCGATTGTAACGTCACACGCAAGTAAAGTTTGGCCAAACAATCTTGTTTAGGTGGCGGCACTGTGGACTGCAGTTGCAGAAGTGAGGTACGAGCTGCGATGAGCTTGCTGTAAGTGGATATGATGCGTTGTTTCAACTTCTCATTGTCCTGGCGGAGTTGCGTCGCTGAGTCGTATTCTGACAGTAAGTCAGTAATGCAGGTCACAATGTCGCCCGTGAGGGCGGAACACTCACGTGTGATATCGTATGTTGTGGTGGAAACAGAGCGTTTGACATAGGTGCAGGTGCACAATATGTGAGTGCTTGTAGGATGGTGGAGCACTGAACCCTATATGACGTTCAGAAATAGATCACAATGAGACAAAAATTCCACACCAAGGACGGTTCATCGATGTTGCAATGCAGAACGTCCAGAGAAAATGTAGAGAAGGAGATGGGGTCACCGTAACCTTTACTGAGCCTGAGGTAGGTAACGCCAACGCATTGACAGCTTGTAGACGAGACTTCATCTGTGAAGTAGTGGATGGAGCCATCAAAATAGCTATGATCGACATGTCAGCACCAGTGTCAACCAGAAAAGCTAGACCTGACACAATGTCAGTCACATAGAGACTACCACTCAGCCGGGCAGTCAAGTGAACAGAGTGTAATGTAAGAGGATGCCTGTTAGATTCCCCACAGGACTCAGCGTCTCTTAGTTTCTGCGGGGTTGGCATTTGGGTATTGGCATGGCAACCTGCACTTCTTGGCATCATCGCCGAACACTTTGTGGTACCAGCAGAAAGGGTGAGCAAGAGGTGGAGACTGCAACAGTGGGGGTGGCTTGTCCTCGTTGATTTGTGATTTGTTCTGGTAAATAGACCAGTACGTAAGGTGCATGGGCGATCCTGCAGTGCTCAGACAGCGGAGAGAGTGAGCCGATACAACCAGGAGAAGTAGACAAGGTGACAGTGGAGCAGGCCCTGCCTCTGCCGGCCAAAGGTTGGTATGCAGGGGCGGCTGTGCCACCGAACAATGTGGAATGAACTGGTCAGCAAATACAACTTGTCAGCGATGCGTAGCCGGGAGCCGATGGACTGGAACAAGTGTGGTAACAGATGAACCTGTATATCAGTAGGTAGTTTGGCAGACCACAAAGCCCATAGCGTGGTGTCAGGCATTGTATGCTCATTCATGAGCAATCGAAGGCAGCACCAGAGTTGTGAAGGGGTGCATTCCCCCAGGTGCTCCTCATAGAGAATCTTGATTTTTAACTTTTTGTGGTGAGCAGGAAAGTCATTCCATTATATTCTTCTTTGCAAACTCGTATTTTGGTGCAAGTAATGGTGAAAGGATCAAGTCTCAAATCAAATCCGAGTGGTCATGGAGGTGTGTGACGAGGCAGAGAAACTTTGAGTTGTCATCAGACACATGATGTAACTCAGATACTCAATGAGTGCAAACCACAACGCCAGATTGTCCTCGTATAAGGGCGGTAGCTTTAGCAGGCAGCCAGGAGTGGATGATGGCAGCGGCTTTGGTGTCTCCTGGGGTAGCGCCTGAAATGAGGTTAAGTCAGAGGCCGGCGCAGTAGGTCCAAAAACACGGCGGGCAGGCACGGACAGTACCGTGGAAACGGGCAGATGGATGGCACACGAGGGAGGTGCAGAAACTGGACGGTGAGTGATGAGTGCTGGATGGAAACAACCTGCTTCCAGAACAGGGCGAGAGACCGGCGCGGCAGACACAGGCAGTGCTGTGGGAGCGGCAGGCGGTTGAGCAACCAGAAGCGGGAAACCCCACAAGTGAGGGGGTGGGGGGTGGGATGTTGAGAATGCCACCCACGTGGAAACTATCTGATGCATAACATCCCTGTACTGCATGTGGCAGGCCACTGAGGCAAGGTAAGGGGTCCACGTTATGCGAAACACTAAATTGTGCATGTAAATTAGACACAAGTGGAACACCATGCGTGCAGAACGGATCCAGCACAGTTTGTAGTAATGGCGGCATTGCACACAGCATGTAGCATGCCAGCGGGTGGTTAAACATGTGTTCGAATGGAGATCACATTGTACTTGAAGATTATGAGAGCCACAATTCGAAATATCATTCAATTCACATTTCATTGTCAGATAGGCATAATTCAGTGATGTGAAACCTGAGTCCATTGTTCACTCTAACAGCGTAGTTGTCAACCACTGAAAATTAATGAGTTTAGCACACAGCATTGGTTGAGAACACAAATCACTGTGCGTAAATGATGAGTATGCCATTGGCAAAGAAACGACAAAACTCGGTGAGCGGAGTTGTGCTTCCACATCTTCGAACAAGACATTGGTTGGTGTCATCATTGCATAGTGCATATAACCTGTTGCATAAACATCGGTGCGGAAGACACATGATCTGTACATTGATAGTGTACAACATTCATCAAACTACAGGGCATCAGTCACAAATTTACTTGATAGCAGATACACATCAGTGAGTTTGTACACAATAATGAGGGTGAACTGCAGTACAAGTTTATTTCAGTTCACTTGGTTCCTTACACTTCCATGATCTATGTAACACATTTAATATACAAAGATTATGCAACATACAATCCACTGAATGGACTGAATACATGTTGTGGAATTAAAACTCCCATAAACAATTGCGCAACTGTTGTACTCACAAGACAATGTTGGGTACTCATTTTTGCATCTGTTATCAGTTCAAACAAATATCTGGAATGACCAGAGTAGAACTAAATATCATAGCTGTCAAAACGTCTTTCAGTACATCATACACAATGTTGTTAGGTGTATGATGTCAGATAAAACATCTTTACACTTAATCATACAAGGGGGGACCCAAAAAAAAACGGAATTTCTTTCTAGAAAGCATATACTTCATTGTTTTCAAATACAACCTTAATCTCCATGGAAGTACTCTCCATTAGCATTAATACACTTGTCCAAATGTTCATTCCAGTGTTTGAAGCACCTTTTAAATTCAGTCTCTTTGATACCTGCTAGCACTTTCGTGACATTGTGTTTTAAGTTTTCCACATCCACAAAATGCTTCCCTCTCAAGTCTCTTTTCATCCTCAGGAATAGGAAGAAGTCCAAGGGTGCTAAATCTGACAAATAGGGCACATGGGTCAAGGTAGTCGTCTTCGTTGAGGCCAAAAACTGGTGAACGCTGAGAGCCGTGTGCGCGGGAGCGTTGTTGTGATGCAGGAACCACACGCCAGAATCCCACAAAGCCAGACTTTTTGTGACAAACTTCTGCGAAGCCATTTCATAACCTCCAAATAGAATTTTTGGTTTACTTTCTGGTTTTCAGGGACAAATTCAGAGTGTATGATCCCTTTGATGTCAAACAAACAGATCAACATCGTTTTCACATTCGATTTCACTTGTCGAGCTTTGTTTGGTCGAGGTGAGCCAGGTGACTTCCATTGTGATGACTGTTGTTTACTTTCTGGGTCATACCCGTAGCACCGTGACTCTTCGCCTGTAACGATTTTGTTGAAAAAATGTGGATCATCTTTGAACGCTTCTTTCATTTCAAGACAATCTTGAATGCAATGATCCCTTTGATCTCCAGTAAGAAGCTTCGGCACTAATTTTGCTGCCACTCTTCGCATCCCCAAATTGATGGTCAAGATGCGCTGAATTGAGCCTTAGGACAACCCGGACAAGTTCTCGAGTTGGTTGATTGTCCTGAGTCGATCTTCACTGATGAGATCACGGATTTTGTCAATGTTGTCTTTGCTTCAAGCAGTTGAAGGTCGACCAGAATTGGGCTGAACTTCAACCACCGTTTCTCCCTTTTTAAACCAGGAAAACCATTCAAAAACTTGCGTTTCACTAAGAGCATGGTCTTTGTTGGCTGCCTGAATCATCGCAACAGTTTCTGCTGCATTCTTGCCGAGCAAAAAACAAAACTTCACTGCCGCACGTTGTTCATAAGAACTAGCCATTTCCTCATGTCACATCTGCACTGTACACACACTCAAAGAACTGCCAAAGAAACCACACTTCTCACTGTTGGGTGACGTCGCGTGGCAGAATGACTCAGCAGAGCTCCTAGTACAACCCTCTGGCGGCGCAACCTGCTACTACAAGTACACGATGTGCAGCATTACGATTCCGGCTACTTTTGGGTCCCCCCTTGTGCATCTATTCTGTACTCTGCAAACCACTGTGAGGTGCATGGTAGTCAGCACATCCAATTGTACCAGTTACTAGGGCTTCTTCAGGTTCCACTGACACATGGAGCACAGGAAGAATGATTTTTAATGCTTGCTGCATTTATTCTAATCTTATCATCATGATCCCTGCATGAACAATACATAGACGGTTGGGTTATATTTCTTGAGTCGTCATTTACAGCTGGTTCTTCAAACTTTGTTAGTAGACTTTATCAGGGTAGTTTATCTCTATCTTCAAGAGTCTGCTAGTTCAGTTTCTTCAGTATTTCTGTGACACTCTCCCACATATCAAACAAACCTATGACAATTTGTGCTGCACTTCTCTGCATACACTCAATATCCCCCATTAATCCTTTCTGGTATGGGTCCCATACACTTGACCAATACTCCAGAATAGGTCACATGAGTGATCTGTAAGCAATCTCTTTTGTAGACTAAAGGCAATTCCTCAGCATTGCACCAATAAACCAATGTCTACCACCTGCTTTACTCACAACTGAACCTATGTGGATCATTCCATTTCACATACATACAAAGTTTCGCACCCTGGTATTTGTATGAGATAGCCAGTTCCAACAATAACTCTTTGATATTATACTCATAGGATACTATGTTCTTTCATTTTGTGAAGTGCACAATTAACCTTTTTTGAACATTTAATTCAAGCTGCCAATTTTTACACCACTCTGAAATCTTATCAATTTCTGAATGAATATTTATGCAGCTTCTTTTTGACAATATTTAATTATAGATAATTGCATCATCTGCAAAAAGTCAGATGGTACTAATAACATCATCTGCCAGGTCATTAATATACAACTTGAACAGCAAGGAACCCAAAACACATCCCTGGGTCACACTAGATGTTACTTCTACATCTGACAATGACTCTACATCCAAAATAACATACTTGATACCCCATGTAATCATACTTTCAACAGTAACCATAGGTGTCATACTGAGTCAAATGCTTTTCAAAAATTAAGAAATGCTGCATCAACTTGAATGCCATGATCCAAAGCTAGCTTTCAGTATGTCATTTGAGAAAAGTGTGAGTTGGTTTTCACATGATCAATTTCTTTCAGAATCCATGCTGGTTAGAATGGAAGAGGTCATTCTGTTTGAGACCTCTCATTATGTTGCGCTCACAATATGTTATAAGATTCTACAACAAATCAATGTCAACGATATTAGACAGTAGTCTTCTCATAAACATGTGATCTGTGGTTTTTTCCATGAAGTGAGCACAATTTTTTGTTCAAGGCATCTACAATAGGTTATAGTTAGAAGAAAGGCTAACTCAGCCACAAATACAGTATAGAAGGAGGAGGAGGAGGATATTAGTGTTTAACGTCCCGTCGACAACGAGGTCATTAGAGACGGAGCGCAAGCTCGGGTGAGGAAAGGATGGGGAAGGAAATCGGCCGTGCCCTTTCAAAGGAACCATCCCGGCATTTGCCTGAAGCGATTTAGGGAAATCACGGAAAACCTAAATCAGGATGGCCGGAGACGGGATTGAACCGTCGTCCTCCCGAATGCGAGTCCAGTGTGCTAACCACTGCGCCACCTCGCTCGGTCAATACAGTATAGAAGCTCATAGGGATTCAATCAGGACCTGGATGTTCAATTTTAATGATTTCAGTTCTTTCTCAACACCACCAACATTAATACTTATTTCCTTCATCTTTTCAGTGGTACAAGGATTAAATTGGAATAGTTGCCCTGGATTTTCCCTTGTAAAGGAACATTTGAAAATTGAGTTAAGCATTTCATCTTTTGCTGTGTTACCATCAATTTCAGTTCCTGTCTCATTTGCTAGGGACTGGACAATAACTTTTATGCCACTAACAGCCTCTACATACAACCAGAATTTCTTTGGATTTCTTGAAATTTCATTTGACAATATTGTGTTATGGTAGTCACTGAAGGCATCATGCATTGCTCTTCACAGGCAAATGCGTTTCATTCAGCATCTCTCTATCTATAGCCACACACTTTGTTTTACACGTATTATGCAGTAATCTTTGTTTCTTTGGAAGTTTCTTTACAGTGACTGTACACCATGGAGGTTCCCTCCCATTATGAACTGTTCTATTGGGTACATATCTACCCAGGGCACGGTCAACTATTGCCTTAAAAGTGAGCCAGTGTTCCTCTACATGCTTCTGCCCTGTGCTGAATGTTTCACGTTCCACATTGAGATATGGCACTACCAATTTTTATCTGGTTTACTGAAAATATACACGTTTCTGTCTGTTTTAGTTGTCCTACATACTTTGGTAATTATAGTTGCCACAACCATGTCATGGTCACTGGTATGTTTTTCAAAGTGAATAACCTCAGAGAGGTCAGGTCTGTTTGTTGCCATGAGATCAAGTACATTTCCATCATGAGTGGGAATCATTGATTATAGTATGATTAAGGAACTTACATACAAGTCAATTAAGAGGAGGTGAGTCTGGTGGGCAATAGGAGGCTCCAATTATTATTTTATGCCCTACTCTGATACCAAGTCTTGCCCAAACAATCTCACATCCAGCTCCAATTTCTATCTCAATGGATTTGAGTTTCTTGTCCCTTGCATCAAATACACCACCTCCATCCCCCATTTATCTATCTTTTTGATATGAACTTAAATTTTCCTCAAAATTCACACTGTTTTAAATTTCGGGTTTTAGACAGCTTTCTGTAGTATCTAGTTTCATGTGAGCTGCTCTGACTTTCAGGAGCACTTCAAACTTTGTCACTGTGTTGTGAATGCTTCAGCAGTTAACCATTACAAATTTAATAAACTCACAGCTACTGTTGGAGGGTCTACTTCTTCTTCTGCAGCTCTACAACTCATAATAAGTCTTGGCCCCTTCAACTATTTCCTTCTATTTATCCTAGACCCTTACTTACATAGCAATACAAAGCCAACTTTGGAATTTTCCCTTGTGTGAGACCACTTGTACAAGATCATGGGTCAATTTATACAGTAGTTCTAGATTAACATATTTTACTGCTCACATCACTTCTTCTGCATAATCTTTCATTGATAGTATCAATACCTGTTTGTATAGTGTATTGTGATATATTTTGAAATTTCAAGATCTCACAAGTGCCATGATAAACTAGTTCTGTTATTATCAATTGTAGGCTTAAACTACATTGTGCTCATTTAAAATTTTTGACAACAGTAAGCCTATTCTCATTCAGTACAATCTCTCTCTAATTTCATTGTACAGTTACATGAGAAATAGGTTAGTTTCAGAATTTTTGGATGCTTACAAAACTATATTTTTGTAAGTTGGCAGTATGAGTGTTTTGGATACATAATTTAATTCTTAGCAAATCAGCATTTGTGGTTCACAATACAGCCACAGCATAACACCCCTGAATTTCAGCGTATATCAGCACAAATAAACATGTGTTTATGGGAATTTTCAGAACCTACTATTATCCTTTGCATAATATACAAGCAGTTTGTAACAAATCGACATTGTGATTTAGTTACTGTAGCAGATTTTCTAACTAACTAACATATTGTGTTACATCTACTTTTCCCTTAAAGAGGAGTAACCCTGCCTGTGATCTGCATTTATGATAAATTAACTCCGTTTTCGAGTTTGCTAACAACTATAATTAACGTCAAAATGTCTTAGGAAACTAGTAATTTTTACCACAGTTTTGTGTTGCCTTAATAGAGATCTCATTTTGTGTATCTTCTTCAATTCTTACAGGGAACTAACAACCTTGTAGCTCAAAGATTAAAAGATAATCAGCAGGTTCAATTCAAAATTAGCACTTCACTGACTTGTTATACATTGCACCAGTCACAATGCATCCCCACTGTGAATGCTGTCCTCAAACACAGGATGAGTTGGTTGACATTCATAAGCAGCTAGAAATCACTCTGACTACTGTTAAACAATTGGAAGCTGCTGCAAATAGGTGTGTTGGAAGGGATCCCGAGAGTCATGTACCTTTGATACCTACACCAGAGGTACTTCAGGTACTATCCTCTCCTGTGGATCCCATCTCCTCTGGAGAAAGTACAGGATCTGTCATTACCCATCCACTTGACAACAAGCAGTGTGTCAGTGGTAGATCTACGCATCCTGTACTGGGCGGATGGCGAGCAGGGAGGACACAGGGCATTGTACCAATTCCCATGGCCAACAAGTCTGCGGTCCTGTCTTTCACTGAAACTGGAACTGAGCCAATGGGGCCCACTTCACCTGTTTTAGGGAAACCTGTTTTATAGTGTCATGAGGAGATGACCAAAAAAGGGTAGGGGTCACTTAATTTTCAGCACCTCAAATATATGGTGAATGATGGTATCCCTTAGGGACAAGGCAGCAAGGGACACACAAGGACACCAGGTGGACTCAGTATGTATGACCAGGGGACACATTCAACATGTTCAAGAGGCTATTGCAGCAGACATTGAGGGAACAAGATGCAACCAACTGCAGATTGTAGTGCATGTTGGAACAAATGATGCCTGTTGTCTGGGTTCAGGTTAAGAAGACCAGTCATGTGTGTAGAGTTTCAATAAAGTTCACAATTTGCAGCATTGTCCCCAGAACTGAATGTCGCCCTTTGGCTTTGAGTTCAGTGGAAGGACTGAACCAGAGACTTTAGTGGTTCTGTGACAAGCTAGGCTATGAGTTCCTGGACTTCTGCCATAGGGTTGAGAACTGTAGGGTCCCCCTAAATGGGTCAGGTGTGCATTACACCTCACAGGCTGCTACTCAGGCGGCTGACTGTGTGTGGGGTGCATGCAAGATTAGATTAGGCAACTCTACATGCAATCCAGGTAACGATAGCTGTAGGAAACCAAGAAGTATCAGTGTAAGATCAAGGAAAAAACAAGCCTCCCATATGTGAGATCATTAAAATCCTAATGGTAAATTGCTGAAGCATTCACAACAAAGTGCCAGAGCTTGGAGCACTCATGAAAAGCAGTGAAGTTCACATAATACTATATTGCCGATGATACAAGTATAGCTATCACACCCAACAGACAATTAACTGGTGAAATTGTAAATGATGTTTTTCAGAAAATCATTAAGTGGTTCTCTGCAAATGGGCTCTCATTAAACTTTGACAAAACACAGTACATACAGTTCCACACAGTAAATGGAATGATGCCGTTAATAAATATAGACTTTGATCAGAAATCGGTAGCTAAGGTAGAATATTCAACATTTCTAGGTGTATGCATTGATGAGGGGTTGAACTGGAAAAAACACACGGAAGATCTGCTGAAAAGTTTGAGTTCAGTTACTTATGCCATTAGGGTCATTGCAAATTTTGGCAATATACATCTCAGTAAATTAGCTTACCACACCTATTTTCATTCTCTGCTTTTGTATGGTATCATATTCTGGGGTAACTCATCATTGAGTGAAAGAGTGTTCATTGCACAAAAGCGTGTAATCAGAATAATTGCTGGAGCTCATCCAAGATCATCCTGCAGACAGTTATTTAAAGAGCTAGAGATCTTCACTGTAGCCTCACAATATATATATATTCACTTATAAAATTTGTTATTAACAATCTGAACGAATTCAAAAATAATAGCAGTGTACATGGCTACAACACTAGAAGAAAGGATGATCTTCACTACTCAAGGTTAAATCTAACTTTGGCTCAGAAGAGGATAAATTATGCTGCCACAAAAGTCTTTGGTCACTTACCTAATAGCATCAAAAGTCTGACAGATAGCCATATAGCATTTAAAAGGAAATTAAAAGAATTTCTCAATGTCAACTCCTTCTACTCATTAGATGAATTTTTGGATATAGTAAGTGGGTAATTTCCCCCCCCCCTCCCCCCCCACACACACACAAAATAAATAAATAAAAATATTAAGTGTCATGTAATATTTTGTGTAATGTAATATCGTGTATAGACACCTTTTATTAGCCTGACATGTTCCACATCGTAACGAAGTGTCATATTCATGATCTATGGAACAAGTACTAATCTAATCCAATCTACTCTAATCTATGGAAAGGTGGTTGAAACTTGAAATTGATAGCAGTGAGAATTTTGGGGAAAACAGAAGTGTATATGAAAAGGATATGCAAATGGGAAATGGAAGTAGTGTATTTGTCAGACAAGAAACTCAAACTCACCGAGATAGAAACTGAAGGTGCCTGTGAGATTGTTTGGGTAAGACTCAGTATCAAAGGTTGACATAAATTGATACTTAGAGCCTTCTGTCACCCATCACACTCGTATCCTGATGTAACCAAAAACTACAGAGAAAATCTCAGTTCACTTGTACATAAGTTCACTGATCATACTGTAATCATCAGTGGAGACTTTAATCTTCCAGCAGTTAATTGAGAAAATTATAGTTTTGTTAGTGGTGGGCATGATAAGACATCCTGCAAAACTTTACTAAATGCCTCCTCTAAAAACTCCTTACAGCACATAGTTTAGAATACCACTCATGACAGAAATATATTTGATCTCATGGCAACAAATAGACCTGAAGTCTTTGAGAATGTCCACATCAAAACTGGTATCAGTAATCATGACACTGTTGTGGCAACAATTATTACCAAAGTATGTAGGACAACTAAAACAAGCAGAAAGATATGTATGTTCAGTGAACTAGATAAAAAGCCAACAGTGTCTATAGATAGAGAGGTGCTGAATGAAACACATTTGGCTGTCAAGATCAATGCATGATGCCTTCAATGACTACCATAACACAATAGTCAAATGACATTTCAAGAACTCCAAAGTAATTCTGGTTGTATGTAAAGGTTGTTAGTAGCACCAAAGTTAGCGTCCAGTCCCTAGCAAATAAGACAGAAACTGAAATTGATGGTAACACAGCAAAAAATGAAATGCTTAACTCCATTTTCAAATGTTCCCATACAAAGAATTGTACCACTGAAAAGACGAGGGAAATAATTATTAGTGTTGGTGGTGTTGAGAAAGAACTCAAATTGTTAGAACTAAACAAATCTCCAGGGCCTTATGGAATCCCTGCCAGAGTCTATCCCGAATTTGCAGGTGAGTTAGCCCCTCTTCTAATTATAATCTATTGTAGATCCCTTGATCGAAAAATTGCGCTCAGTTCAAGGAAAATGCACAGGTCACACCTGTCTATTGGAAGGGTAGTGGAACTGATCCAGAAAACTACTGTCCGGTATCCTTGACACTGATTTGTTTTAGAATCTTAGAACATATTTTCAGCTCCAACATAATGAGATATCTCAAACAGACAACCTCCTGAATTCCAACCAGCATGAATTAAAAAAAAAAAATCATCACCTAAAACCCAACTTGCGCGTTTCTCAAATGACTACTGAAAGCCAGCTTTGGATCAAGGCATTCAGGCTGCTGTAGTATTTTGTGATTTTCGAAAAGCATTTAACTTAATGTCAAAGGTACAATCACATCGGGTATCAAGTGAAATTTGTGACTGAATTGAGGACTTTTTGGTAGGGACAATGCAGCATGTTATCTTTGATGGAGAGTCATTGTCAGATGTAGAAGTAACTTCTGGAGTCACCTAGGAGGTGTGTTGGGACTGTTGCTGTTCATGTTGTTTATTAATGACCTGGCAGACAATATTATTTGGCTAACCATCACCGAAGTTAAGCACTGTTGGGCTGGGCAAGTATCTGGATGGGGGACCATCTGTTCTGCCAAGTTCTGTTGGCAAGTGGGGTGCACTCAGCCCTTGTGAGGCAAACTGAGGAGCTACTTGATTGAGAAGTAGCAACTCTGGTCTCAGAAACTGACATATGGCCAGGAGAGCAGTGTGATGACCACATGCCCCTCCATATCTGCATCTGGTGACCCCTATGGGCTGAGGATGACACAGCAGCCAGTTGGTACCATTGGACCTTCATGGCCTGTTCGGGAGAAGTTAGTTTAGACCATATCATTAGTAATCACAGGCTTTTTGCAGATGATGCAGTTATCTATAATGAAGTACTGTCTGAAAGCAGCTGCATAAATATTCACTCAGAAATTGATGGATTTCAAAGTGAAGTAAAAATTGACATCTTTCATTAAATGTTCAAAAATTTAAAATTATGCACTTCACACAACAAAAAAACATAGTATCCTATGACTGTATCATCAAACAGTCACTATTTGAATTAGCCAACTCATACAAATTCCTGGGTGCAACACTTTGTAGGGATACAAAAGGTAATGATCACATAGGTTGAGTCATGGGTAAAGCAGGTGGTAGACTTTTGTTCATTGATAGAGTAGTGGGGAAGTTCATCACACTACAAAAGAGATTGCTTACAACTCACTCGTACAATCAGTTCTAGAATATTTCGGTAGTGTATGGGACCCACACCAGATAGGACTAACTGGGCATATTGAACATATACAGAGAGAGGCAGCACAAATGGTCACAGGTTTGTTTAATACATGGGAGAGTATCACTGGGATACTGAAGAAACTAAACTGACAGATTAGCAAATTTTCAAGAACTAGCTTTAAATTGTTACTCTAGTGATATACTACAACCCCCTAAATATCACTCCCATAGGGATTGTAAAGATAACATTACAATAACTACTGCACTCACACAGGCATTCAAACATTCTTCCCACACTCCATACATGCACAGAAAAGGCAGAAACCCTAATAAATGGTATAATGGGACATACCCTCTACCATGCACCTCACAGTGGTTTGCAGAGTATAGATGTATCCCATCTTCTGAGGGCCTCCTATGACTCCATCCTTCTATCGTTTTCAGTTCACCACAGGTATTTCTGCATCATTCATCCATGCGACATTTCTAGCCCACATTGGCCTAGATGATTCCACAATCATCCTAACAGGCTGATCTTTGGCATGCAATTCATGGTTGTATCTCATCTTCCATCTCTCCCTTTCACAAATTGGGCTAATGATTCTCCTGAGTATCCTTCTCTTGAACACATCCAGTGATTGATTCAGCATCTTTTGCTGCTAGAGTCAGGGTTCCAAAGGCATATGTAAGCAATGGTCTGCTCAGTATTTTATAGATAGTATGGCAGTTTTAGTAAGGGGTCTTGAAGATAGAAGCTTTGTTAAGGCAAAATAAGCTTTATTAGCGGCAATTAGCCTCTGCTTTATTTTGTACGAGATATCATTTAGACTGGTTACAATCAAATCCACATATTTGAAGGTCCAAATCTATCAATGGTATAACTACCCATCATTATTTTGGATGGCATGTTCTCCCCGTGCACTTTCTCAGCAGTTAGGTATTTTGTTTTTTGATAATTGATATTTAGTCCTAAATTCCTGCCAGCCTGTTAAAGTGCAGTGAATGTCTCTTCCATTATCATCAGAGTTCTTCCTACTATGTCAGTGTCTTCCTGATAGTCCAGTATCTGCACAGATTTATGAAAAATCATTTTCCTACTCAAGATATTTGCTTCTCTCATCACTCTCTACAAGATGGCGCTGAATAAAAGGCATGCCATTGCATAACCTTGCCATACTCCATTTTTAATTTCCAAAGTATTGGACAACATTCCTCCAGTTTTTATGTTACTCTGTGTTCCTCTAATTGTCATCCTTACTATCCTTATCAGTTTTTTGGAATATCCAATTCACCTACAGCTTGATATATCTACTCTGTGTCTATACTATCATACACTGCTTTAAAATCAATAAAAAGATGATACGGTCCAATCCCATATTCCTTTGTTTTCTCCAGAATTTGCCTTTGGGTAAATATCTAGCAATAGTTGACTTATTGGGGATAAATCCCCATTAGTGCAGCCCCTTTCCCGCTGTATTATTGGAAGGAATCTATCATACAGTATGTTAGAGAGGATTTCATATCCCAGATTAAGTAGTGCTATCCCTCTGATATATAACTTACCAAACGAAAGTGCTCGCAGGTCAATAGACACACAAACAAAGACAAACATACACACAAAATTCAAGCTTTCACAAACCACGGTTGGTTCGTCAGGAAAGAGGGAAGGAGAGGGGAAGACGAAAGGATGTGGGTTTTAAGGGAGAGGGTAAGGAGTCATTCCAATCCCGGGAGTGGAAAGACTTACCTTAGGGGGAAAAAACGATTCATGGATATGTGTGTGTGTGTGTGTGTGTGTGTGTGTGTGTGTGTGTGTGTGTGTGTGTGCATGCGCGAGTGTATACCTGTCCTTTTTTCCCCTAAGGTAAGTCTTTCCACTCCCAGGATTGGAATGACTCCTTACCCTCTCCCTTAAAACCCACATCATTTCGTCTTTCCCTCTCCTTCCTTCTTTCCTGACGAAGCAACCGTTGGTTGCGAAAGCTTGAATTTTGTGTGTGTGTTTGTGTTTGTTTGTGTGTCTATCAACATGCCAATGCTTTTGCTTGGTAAGTTACATCATCTTTGTTTTTAGATATATTTTTCCCACGTGGAATGGTTCCCTCTCTCTCTATATATATTTCCTGCACAAAAGACATTTGCTGCTGTGCACCAAAGGTTTGTGTCATTGTAATTCTCTACCTGCATGTGATAATTATGCATTTACATTTTAATAAAGTACAGTACCTTTGTAAATTTTCATCCGTATGCGAAACATATCTTCTGTTCTGATATGCTTTCTTTTTTGTTACATCATGACAGTATACAACTGACGAGTACGTATTTAATTTCCTTAGATTGAGAGATACTGGCTCTTTACTGCCCCGCGCAAAAGGCAGAGGCCCACAACGCGCCGATCGTACATTGGAAGCTGGGGAAAGAATTCTGGACCGCATCCAGGAGGATCCTTCTCAGAGTACTAGAAGCTTTGCCCGCCACGTACGTATATCGCACACCGTCGTTCATTGCACTTTACAAGAGGAGCGTCTGCAGCCTTACCACAATCAACGTGTACAAGCATTGGAAGAACAAGATTTCCCTCCATGACGTGAATTCTCAGAGTGGTTTTTGTTACACAGTGCGCAGCATGAATTTTGTCAACAAAATACTCGTCACAGATGAAGCGTGTTTCACTTGTGACGGAATAACTAATTTTCATAACATGCACACGCAGAGTGTACACAATCCTCGCCACGTAGTGGCAACACATTTTCAGCGACAATTTTCCGTAAATGTGTGGGCGGGTATGCTCGATAATTACATTATTGGGCCCTATGTTTTACCTGCACATTTGACTGGTAACTATTACCAAACGTTTCTAGAGGAAAAATTGTTACCAACGTTGTTAGAAGACATTCCGTTAGGCATACGTTATAACATGTGGTTCCTCCACAATGGTGCTCCACCCCACATTGGTCACAGAGTACACAGATTTTTGGATAGTCGATTTCCAGGATGATGGATCGGGTGTTCGGGTCCAAGTCGATGGCCAGCACGCAGCCCTGATTTAAATCCACTGGATTTTTACTTTTGGGGCCATATGAAGGAACTTGTTTATGCTGAGCGAGTAAATAATGTGGACGAATTGACGCAGAAGATTTTAGATGCTGCCAATACCATAAAGGCCAATATGCATGTGTGTGAACGAGTGCGACGAAACTGGGATTGCCGTAATGAAGCATGTGTAGAAGCGAATGGTGGTCAAATGGTTCAAATGGCTCTGAGCACTATGTGACTAAACTTCTGAGGTCATCAGTCGCCTAGAACATAGAACTAATTAAACCTAACTAACCTAAGGACATCACACACATCCATGCCCGAGGAAGGATTCGAACCTGTGACCGTAGCGGTCACGCGGTTCCAGACTGAAGTGACTAGAACCGCACGGCCACACCGGTCGGCGAATGGTGGTCATTTTGAACATTTATTGTAGTATTGTTGTAAGAGGAAACGAAGTAATGGGTTTTCATTTTGTCACGATGTTGTTGTACAGAAGGAAAATAATGTGAATTTAGTATTCGTTATGGCATTGCCATAAAAAGGTGAAACAATTGATTGTAATTAATGCACAACTATCTACTTGGTGATTGAATTTGTACTAATGGAAATACATTGTGTTTGATATTAGCTTGTCATTACTACTATGACCTTTGTTATCGACTTGTTGCGAAACAGACTGGTTGTATTCAATTCACGTAAAGCGAATTACACATTCTTGACAACCCAAAACTGTTTACATTCCTTTTTTCGGTACCACCTGATTATAACACCACGTAGTCGTACACGTCTAATGATTTCAATCCGCTGGTTTGCTCGTTGCCTTTCTCTGGCCGCCCCGTCATTTTAGGCAATAAGCTCAGTACGCTGTGTACTGTTGGTTGACTACGTAAACAGAAATGCGTATACTATCTATCCTACGAACATTAGGTTTTAATAATACAAAAATAAAGCATATATATATATATATATATATATATATATATATATATATATATTGGCACGTCGATAGACACACAAACATACACACAAAATTCTAGCTTTCGCAACCAACCGTTGCATCGTCAGGAAAGAGGGAAGGAGAAGGAAAGACGAAAGGATTTGGGTTTTAAGGGAGAGGGTAAGGAGTCATTCCAATCCCGGGAGCGGAAAGACTTACCTTAGGGGGAAAAAAGGACGGGTAGGTAAGACTTTCCGCTCCCGGGATTGGAATGACTCCTTACCCTCTCCCTTAAAACCCAAATCCTTTTGTCTTTCCCTCTCATTCCCTCTTTCCTGACGAGGCAACGGTTGGTTGCGAAAGCTAGAATTTTGTGTGTATGTTTGTGTTTGTTTGTTTGTGTGTCTATCGACGTGCCAGCGCTTATATATTTTGTGTGTATGTTTGTGTGTCTATCGACCTGCCAGCGCTTTTGTTTGGTAAGTCTCATCATCTTTCTTTTTAGATATATTTTTCCCACATGGAATGTTTCCCTCTATATATATATATATATATATATATATATATATATATATATATATAAAGAAAGATGATGAGACTTACCAAACAAAAGCGCTGGCAGGTCGATAGACACACAAACAAACACACAAAATTCTAGCTTTCGCAACCAACGGTTGCCTCGTCAGCAAAGAGGGAAGGAGAGGGAAAGACGAAAGGATTTGGGTGTTAAGGGAGACGGTAAGGAGTCATTCCAATCCTGGGAGCGGAAAGACTTACCTTAGGGGGAAAAAAGAACAGGTATACACTCGCACACACACACATATCCATCGTATATATATATAAACAAAGATGATGTCAGTTACCAAACAAAAGCGCTGGCATGTCGATAGACACACAAACATACACACAAAATTCAAGCTTTCACAACCAACGGTTGCTTCATCAGGAAAGAGGGAAGGAGAGGGAAAGACGAAAGGATGTGGGTTTAAAGGGAGAGGGTAAGGAGTCATTCCAATCCCGGGAGCGGAAAGACTTACCTTAGGGGGAAAAAAGGACAGGTATACACTCGCACACACACACACATATCCATCCGCACATACACAGACACAAGCAGACATTTGTCAATTTGAACCCAACAATTACGTTTGTTATTGTGACTGTTGCATTTTGAAATCTTTTCTGTCATCTTATTTTCTCTTTCTGTTTTTGCATGATGATGTGACTTACCAAGCAAAGAAAAACGACTTGCCGCAAAGAAAAATGATCCTAATCCTACTCCATAATGATCCAACTCCCCAAGACACTATCCAAATTGAATCCTGCCTGGAACAGTTCCGTCCTCTGTCACAGCGGGACCTACCACCTCTTCCTCAAAATCACCCTCTCCAAACCTTCCAGGAATCTCTGACTTCCAGCCTTGCCTCTCAATCCTTCTTAAAAAACCTTAATCCTACTCACAACATCACCACTGCTGAAGCCCAGGCTATCCGTGATCTGAAGGCTGACCGATCCATCGTCATTCTTCCGGCGAACAAGTGTTCCACAACCATAGTACTTGATCGTCGGGAGTATGTGGCTGAGGGACTGCGTCAGCTTTCAGACACCACTACATACAAAGTTTGCCAAGGTAATCCCATTCCTGATGTCCAGGCATAGCTTCAGGGAATCCTCAGAACCTTAGGCCCCCTACAAAACCTTTCACCTGACTCCATCAACCTGCTGACCCCACTGACACCCAACACCCCTACCTTCTACCTTCTTCCTAAAATTCACAAACCCAATCATCCCGGCCACCCCATTGTAGCTGGTTACCAAGCCCCCACAGAACGTATCTCTGCCTACGTAGATCAACACCTTCAACCCATTACATGGAGTCTCCCATCCTTCATCAAAGACACCAACCACTTTCTCGAACGCCTGGAATCCTTACCCAATCTGTTACCCCCGAAAACCATCCTTGTAACCATTGATGCCACTTCCTTATACACAAATATTCCACACATCCAGGGCCTCGCTGCGATGGAGCACTTCCTTTCACGCCGATCACCTGCCACCCTACCTAAAACCTCTTTCCTCATTACCTTAGCCAGCTTCATCCTGACCCACAACTACTTCACTTTCGAAGGCCAGACTTACCAACAATTAAAGGGAACAGCCATGGGTACCAGGATGGCCCCCTCGTACGCCAACCTATTCATGGGTCGCTTAGAGGAAGCCTTCTTGGTTACCCAAGCCTGCCAACCCAAAGTTTGGTACAGATTTATTGATGACATCTTCATGATCTGGACTCACAGTGAAGAAGAACTCCAGAATTTCCTCTCCAACCTCAACTCCTTCGGTTCCATCAGGTTCACCTGGTCCTACTCCAAATCCCATGCCACTTTCCTTGACGTTGACCTCCATCTGTCCAATGGCCAGCTTCACACGTCCGTCCACATCAAACCCACCAACAAGCAACAGTACCTCCATTATGACAGCTGCCACCCATTCCACGTCAAACGGTCCCTTCCTTACAGCCTAGGTCTTCGTGGCAAATGAATCTGCTCCAGTCCGGAATCCCTGAACCATTACACCAACAACCTGGTACAGAAGCAAATAACCAGAGCCACTTCCTCATCCCCTCAAACCCAGAACCTCCCACAGAAGAACCCCAAAAGTGCCCCCCTTGTGACAGGATACTTTCCGGGACTGGATCAGACTCTGAATGTGGCTCTCCAGCAGGGATACGACTTCCTCAAACCCTGCCCTGAAATGAGATCCATCCTTCATGAAATCCTCCCCACTCCACCAAGAGTGTCTTTCCGCCGTCCACCTAACCTTTGTAACCTCTTAGTTCATCCCTATGAAATCCCCAAACCACCTTCCCTACCCTCTGGCTCCTACCCTTGTAACCGCCCCCGGTGTAAAACCTGTCCCATGCACCCTCCCACTACCACCTACTCCAGTCCTGTAACCCGGAAGGTGTACACGATCAAAGGCGGAGCCACGCGTGAAATCACCCACGTGATTTACCAACTGACCTGCGTACACTGTGAAGCTTTCTATGTGGGAATGACCAGCAACAAACTGTCCATTCACATGAATAGACACAGGCAGACAGTGTTTGTTGGTAATGAGGATCACCCTGTGGCTAAACATGCCTGGTGCACAGCCAGCACATCTTGGCACAGTGTTACACTGTCCGGGTTATCTGGATACTTCCCACTAACACCAACCTGTCAGAACTCTGGAAATGGGAGCTTGCCCTTCAGTATATCCTCTCTTCTCGTTATCCGCCAGGCTTCAACCTCCGCTAATTTCAAGTTGCTGCCGCTCATACCTCACCTGTCTTTCAACAACATCTTTGCCTCTGTACTTCCGCCTCGACTGACATCTCTGCCCAAACTCTTTGCGTTTACAAATGTCTGCTTGTGACTGTGTACGTGTGGATGGATATGTGTGTGTGTGCGCGAGTGTATACCTGTCCTTTTTTTCCCCCTAAGGTAAGTCTTTCCGCTCCCGGGATTGGAATGACTCCTTAGCCTCTCCCTTAAAACCCACATCCTTTCGTCTTTCCCTCTCCTTCCCTCTTTCCTGATGAAGCAACCGTTGGTTGCGAAAGCTTGAATTTTGTGTGTATGTTTGTGTGTCTATCAACCTGCCAGCGCTTTCGTTTGGTAAGTCACATCATCTTTGTTTTTAGATATATTTTTCCTACATGGAATGTTTCCCTCTATTATATATATACAGGGCTATTACAAATGATTGAAGCGATTTCATAAATTCGCTGTAGTTCCATTCATTGATATATGGTCACGACACACTACAGATACGTAGAAAAACTCATAAAGTTTTGTTTGGCTGAAGCCGCACTTCAGGTTTCTGCCGCCAGAGCGCTCGAGAGCGCAGTGAGACAAAATGGCGACAGGAGCCGAGAAAGCGTATGTCGTGCTTCAAACGCACTCACATCAGTCAGTCATAACAGTGCAACGACACTTCAGGACGAAGTTCAACAAAGATCCACCAACTGCTAACTCCATTCGGTGATGGTACGCGCAGTTTAAAGCTTCTGGATGCCTCTGTAAGGGGAAATCAACAGGTCGGCCTGCAGTGAGCGAAGAAACGGTTGAACGCGTGCGGGAAAGTTTCACGCGTAGCCAGCGGAAGTCGACGAATAAAGCAAGCAGGGAGCTAAACGTACCACAGCCGACGGTTTGGAAAATCTTACGGAAAATGCTAAAGCAGAAGCCTTACCGTTTACAAATGCTACAAGCTCTGACACCCGATGACAAAGTCAAACACATTGAATTTTCGGCGCGGTTGCAACAGCTCATGGAAGAGGATGCGTTCAGTACGAAACTTGTTTTCAGTGATGAAGCAACATTTTTTCTTAATGCTGAAGTGAACAGACACAATGTGTGAATCTGGGCGGTAGAGAATCCTCATGCATTCGTGCAGCAAATTCGCAATTCACCAAAAGTTAACGTGTTTTGTGCAATCTCACGGTTTAAAGTTTACGGCCCCTTTTTCTTCTGCGAAAAAAACGTTACAGGACACGTGTATCTGGACATGCTGGAAAATTGGCTCATGCCACAACTGGAGACCGACAACACCGACTTCATCTTTCAACAGGATGGTGCTCCACCGCACTTCCATCATGATGTTCGGCATTTCTTAAACAGGAGATTGGAAAACCGATGGATCGGTCGTGGTGGAGCTCATGATCAGAAATTCATGTCATGGCCTCGACGCTCTCCCGACTTAACCCCATGCGATTTCTTTCTGTGAGGTTATGTGAAAGATTCAGTGTTTAAACCTCCTCTACCAAGAAACGTGCCAGAACTGCGAGCTCGCATCAACGATGCTTTCGAACTCATTGATGGGAACATGCTGCGCCGAGTGTGGCAGGAACTTGATTATCGGCTTGATGTCTGCCGAATCACTAAAGGGGCACATATCGAACATTTGTGAAGGCCTAAAAAAACTTTTTGAGTTTTTGTATGTGTGTGCAAAGCATTGTGAAAATATCTCAAATAATAAAGTTATTGTAGAGCTGTGAAATCGCTTCAATCATTTGTAATAACCCTGTGTGTGTGTGTGTGTGTGTGTGTATGTTTGTGTTTGTTTGTGTGTCTATCAACCTGCCAGCGCTTTCGTTTGGTAAGTCACATCATCTTTGTATATCTGTGTGTGTGTGTGTGTGTGTGTGTGTGTGTGTGTGTGTAGACACACAAGTTCATGTGTTTTGTGCAATCTCACAGTTTAAAGTTTATGGCCCCTTTTTCTTCTGCAAAAAAATCATTACAGGACACGTGTATCTGGACATGCTGGAAAATTGGCTCATGCCACAACTGGAGGCCGACAACGCCGACTTCATCTTTCAACACACACACACACACACACACACACACACACACACACACACACACACACACTCCCTCTTTCTATGTTTGTTTGAGGTATGTCCTCTCTTTTTCTTCTCATACTAGATGAACCAGTTTCAGGATGTTCCTTGACAGTTCACAGCTTCCTTGTTGAAAGTTCTGCTGGAATGTCAGCCATTCCTGCTGCCTTGTTGTTATTTTCCTCATTGCAATTCTCACCTCTTCTAAGTTACATGGATCCACTCTGTTATCTGGGTCCTCTTCCTCCTGTATTTCTGTTGAGTTCCTTGGTACAACAGGTCTCGGAATAAGGAGTTTATCAAAGTAGCAATGCTATATCTCACATATCTCCTCCTCTTCACTTACAATTTCACCCTTCTCATCTTTTATTAAACTTGTTCTGCCCCTGAAACATTTCTGTGCCTTACTTACCTCTCTCTAAAAATTTCCTTGCCTCATTTGCACTTCTCAGAAGCTCCATTTCTTCAATATTTGCCTTCATCCACTCCCTCTTTTACCTTTGATGAGTCCTTTTCGAATTCTCTGTTTTCATTTATATTCTTCCATTATCTTCCTGGTACAATTTGGTTGTAATGTTTCTTCTGTATGTTTCATTTTTTTCCCCATTTGTTACTGTTTCACAAACCATGAGGCTCCTGTTTGTCTTACATTGTTCCCAATTATCTTCTTTGCTACTATTTCCACTGTCTTTTTTATGCTTTTGTGTTGATCTTCAATGCTGTTACATTCCCCATCATTTTTAAAAGCCTGAATTATTCTCTCCTGGTATAATTCCCTTGCTGCCTCTGGTTCTAAAGCTGTGTCCTGGGCCAGGTTCCTTTTGCTGCATTTGATATTCTTGCCCTCATCCATGCCAAAACTAGGAAGTGATCCATGTCTATATTTGGACCTTTTAAAGTCCTTACATCCAATAAGTCTAACTTGTGTCTTGCATCAATTAGAACATGGACAATCTGATTTATTGCACTTCCATCTGATGCTGTCCATATTCCCTTATGTACCGGGTGATCAAAAAGTCAGTATAAATTTGAAAACTGAATAAATCATGGAATAATGTAGATAGAGAGGTACAAATTGACACACATGCTTGGAATGATGTGGGGTTTTATTAGAACAAAAAAAAAAAAAAATACAAAAGTTCAAAAAATGTCCGACAGATGGCGCTTCATCTGATCAGAATAGCAATAATTAGCCTAACAAAGTAAGACAAAGCAAAGATGATGTTCTTTACAGGAAATGCTCAATATGTACACCATCATTCCTCAACAATAGCTGTAGTCGAGGAATTATGTTGTGAACAGCACTGTAAAGCATGTCCAGAGTTATGGTGAGGCATTGGCATCGGATGTTGTCTTTCAGCATCCCTAGAAATGTGGGTCGATCACGATACACTTGCGACTTCAGGTAACCCCAAAGCCAATAATTGCACGGACTGAGGTCTGGGGACCTGGGAGGCCAAGCATGACGAAAGTGGCGGCCGAGCACACGATCATCACCAAACGACGCACGCAACAGATCTTTCACGCGTCTAGCAATATAGGGTGGTTCTAACAAAACCCCATGTCATTCCAAGCATGTGTGTCAATTTTTACATCTCTATCTTCATTATTTCATGGTTTATTAAGTTTTCAAATTTATACTGACTTTTTGATCACCCGGTATTTCTTTGCATGTGAACAATGTGGAGCCCACCACCATGTGTCTACATGTTCAAATATTATCAACCTTGTCCCATTGTCATTACCTAGAGTGTGTTTACTATAGATACTGCCTATTACTCTATAGATCTGTTCTCTTCCCACCACAGTGCTTAGGTCTCCAGCTGCTATTTTTATATCATGCCCTCGCCATTCATCATATGGTCTTTCCAGAGATTCATTGAGAGCTTCTTTGTCCTCATTCTCAGATTCTTCAGTAGGTGTGTGGGCGTTAATTATGGAGCAACTGAGGAATTTCCCTTTTAGTCTACATGTTGATAGTCTTGGGTTTACAGGTTTCAATCCTGTTACTAAGTGCTTTAGTTCATGATGCACCACAAATCTTGTCCTGAACCAATGGCTCCTTTTGTTACAACTATAAAATATGTTTGTTTCTTTATTTTCTAGGATTCCACTCCCAGCACATATTACTACTTGTAATGCTAAGATGCTCTGCTTCAGGTTCAGTATTTGGTCTAGCATCACTTTCGGGGCTCCTGGGTGGTATAGTGATCTCACTTTCCAAGTACCGATGAATAAATCCAATTTAACTTTATATTATTTTTATTTCTTTTCTTACTTTTCTCGTCTCTTATCATTTTTTGCCCATCCCCCATAACCTTTCCATGCAAAGTTGATTATCCTTTATTTATCTGGATTTTCTTTGTTGAAGTTTCATACCAGGCTATTTTTTTTGCAGACTGTGCTGTCAACACTACATCCAATCTCGATCAGAGGATGGGTAACTTTTATTCAGGGTTTTCTTCCCTTAGCCTTTGGAGATACAACTGTTGGCCACAAGGCAGCAGTTTTATAGTTTTAGTCCACTCAGGTGTTTAATTTCCCCAGTGTCCACCACATCTGCTGAACATCGCCACCTGGGGAGGCACCCAATGGGAGACTAGCAACTCTGGCACTTCTTTGCAAATACTTTGGTTAAGTATTAGCATTTTAATACTCTCACTTATGGCAGACCTCTCTTTTAATTTTACACTGATACTTCTGGCTTTCCCACAGCCAATCCTATCAGGATTGAATGGACAGTCACCTAACCTATAAAGCCACAGTGTGCTCCCCACACACAGTCAGCTATCTGAGTAGTAGCCCCTGATGTGTAGTGCACACCTGACCCATTTAGGGGGACCCTACAGTTTTCAACTCTATAGTGCAAGTCCAGGAAGTTGCAGTGTAGCTTGTCACAGAACCTTCAAAGTCTCTGATTCAGGCCTTCCACTCAACTCAGAATCAAAAGGTCACAATCAGTTCTGGGAACAATGCTGCAAATTGTGAGCTTCATTGAAATTCCCTGCACAAGTCTGGTCTTCTCAACCTGAGCCTATACAATGGGCATCATTTTTTCCAACGTGCACCACAATCTGCAGTTGGTTGCACCCTGTTCTCTCAATGCCTGCCACAATAGCCTCTTCAATATGTTGACTGAGTCCCCAGACATAAACACTGAGTAAACCATGTGCCCTTTCCTGTCCCTTGCTGCCATTTCCCTAAGGAGTACCATCATTCGCCATACATTTGAACTGCCAATGATTAATGGACCCTACCCTTTTGCATTTGCTGTCTCTTGACACCAGACAAAACAAGTTTCCTCAAAATAGGTGAAGTGATTTGCACTGGCTCAGTTTCAGCTCCAGTGAAAGACACCACCTCATACTTGTTGGTTAGGGAGATCAGTACAACACACTAAGTCCTCCCTGTCCCCATATATCCTGTAAAGGATGCCTGGAACCACCAGCGACACACACCACTCACAGTCAAGTGGACAAGTTAAATGACAGATCCCATAATTTCTGCAGAGAAGACAGGATCCAGATGAGCAGATACAAACCAGTACCACAGGTACATGACTCTCGGGAACTCTTCCAACACAACAACCCAATACAACAACTCGCAGTAGCTGCCAACTGTTTGACAGGGCAATTTCCAGCTGCTTACAAACATCAGCCAACTCATTTTGTGTTCGAGAATAGCTTTCACAGTGGGGCTGCATTTTATCTTGAGCAATGTTTTACAGGGCAGTGAACAAATAACTTTAAATTAAGCCTGTATATTATCTCTCAATTCATTGAGCTAAAAAGCTGCCACTTCCCTATAGGAATTGAACAAATACACAAAATGAAATTTCTATTCTGTAACAGAAAAACCTGAGGTAAAAATCAGCAGTTTCCTAAAATATTTTTGAGTTAGGAAACTCAAAAACAGAGTTAATTTATATTAAATGTAAATAATACAGAGGGCTACTCTTCTTTAAGGAAAAACTAGAAGTAACTACAAATTAGATTATGTGTAGGACAACAGTAGCTTCCCTTAATTCTCAAAAATGCAAATTTATTTGCATTGACATACAATGAATTTTGGGGATGATCTACTCTTTGGTAGTAACTGTCAACCATAAACACTGATGTGTTACAAATAAGTTATGTATCCAACACATTCATATCAGTAACTTATGAAAACATAGTTTTATAAGCATCCAAAAATTCTGAAAAATAACCTATTCTCACACAACTATACAATGAAATTAGAGAATGATTAATCCGTACATCAAGAGAAGATATCACCAAGAATTAAAAAAAGGTGTTACCTTAGGCACTGGTTCAAAGATTGATCAATTGTTATGTACTCATATCACTGAAATGATTGAAGATACAGTATTTTGTCATGAAGTGTGCACATCTATTAGTATAAAAGCAGCAAAGTAGTCCCAAACAAATGTATAGGCCAACTGTTCACTCCATAAAATTCTCTGTAAGTGTTTTGGCATCATGTCGTCCTGTACCAAGGTAACCTGATTACAAAAAGGCTTACTTGAGCAATAATGTGCTGTTTGTATACTCCGAAAAACTGGACTGGACACTTAGTATGTAATGTACTTCAGAGTTACAAAGTACCCAGGAACTTTTCCTGTGGGTGATTTGACAAGCATGAAACTCAACTTGCATAAAAAATGAACAAAATTTAATTTTTAAAGTTCACAATCTATCCCTGCCAGTTAATAAGTGGAAACATCATAAAAACATTTTGCAACTCATGTAAAAATGGTTACTCTTTTAAAATAAATCAGATCAGACAAAATTAATTGAAATTTTATTTATTCATCTCATCTCTGGGCTTTGAACAATAGTATATTAACATCAAAACATTATAGAAATAGCCACATAAAAATTAGTAGGAATTAACATATTGTCAGTCTATATAGTGTCAGGACTGGGCAAATTGACAAAGAGCTGAATGTTATCATCTTGACATTCACCTTAAGAGATTTAGGAAAACCTAAACAAAGATGACTGACTGACAGCAGAGGGATTTGAAATCCTAGCCTCCCAAATTCAAGTCAAGTCCAGTGCCATAAACATGTAGGAAGTACGTACTTGTGCTGAATAAATTACACATTCACAACTACACTGAAACAGTTATTTAACTTTCAATAACTACAAATGAACACCACCTGCACTCAGCTTTGTTCACAAACAAACATTACTTTTCAGACTCACTTCTGGAAGAAGCTGCAGATGCAATGTACCTGAAACAGGCAAAACGGCAAAAGAAAGTTTACGTGAATACACTCTTTGAAATTCTGAAGGTAGCAGGGGCAAAATACAAGGAGTGAAAGGCTATTTACAACTTATACAGGAACCAGACAGCAGTTATAAGAGTCAAGCATTGGTTGAGAAGGGAGTGAATAGGATTGCAGCTTATCTCCAATGTTAATCCAATCTGTACAGTACATATAGCTAGCTATGAAGGGAAGCAATGAGAAATTTGGAAAAGGGAATTAAAACTCAGGGAAAAGAAATAAATGTTCTGAGGTTTGCTGACAACACTGTCATTCTGTCAGAAACAGCAACGGACCATGAAGAGCAATGGAATGCCAGTGTCATGAAAAGAGGATACAAGGTAAACATTAACAAAAGCAAAAGAAGGCTACTGGAATGATGCCAAATTACATAAGTTGATGCTGGGGACATTAGATTAGGAAATGTGACAGTAAAAGTAGTAATGAAGTTTTGCTATTCTGACAGTAAAATAGTTGATGACCAAAGTAGAGAGGATATGAAATTAGTCTGACAATGACAAGAAAAGCATTTCTGAGGAAGATAAACTGTTAACAGTGAATATAAATTTAAGTTAAGTGTTATCTGAAGGTATTTGAAGTCTAGTCATGCGTGGAAGTAAAACATGGATGATAAACTGTTTACACAAGAAGAGAAAATAGAACCTTTTCAAATACCAAAGATTAGACAGGTAGATGGTGTGACTAATACTGAGGTACTGAATAGAATTGTGGGACAACTTGACTAAAAGAAGGTATTAGTTGAGTATTGAAAGGGGGAGGGGGTGCATGAGGGAGGGGGGGAGAGATGGGGTGGGGGGATAGGGAGAGAGGGGGGGGGAGAGAGTGAGTGAGTGAGTGAGTGAGTGTGTGTGTGTGTGAGAGAGAGAGAGAGAGAGAACTGCATCAAGCCAGTCTTCAGACTGTAGACCACAAATACAACAAAAGCACACAGTAATATAGAAGGTCTGTTATATGTACATACTCAGCAAATATTGTAAGGAATTAGAATTAGCATGAACCAACGTACTTACTGAATGTGTTTAAATATATAAGTAGAAATATCAGCAAAATCTAACCAGACAAGCACAGAAGCAATGATAAAGGTGAGACATGTGATAGTAATCTGTAGACAATTGCATTTATCCCCTGAGGCTGTGCTACAGTTCAGTGAGCCACAACAATATAACTTAAAACAAATAAAAATTGTGATGTTTTATTCTGTCTGTGTTCTCTTTTGAATATCTTCTCACAGCAAAAGAATGGTGTATTGAAAGTAGACCATCTTTGCTACTTCATCTATTTGCCAGAAGAGGCACTATTTCTGTCCATAGAGAAGTTCCTAATTTTCCTTCAGTCTGAACTGATACTGAAATTTAAGCCAGTTATATAAATACAAACACATTTGACGATCTTTTCAACAAATCTATAAAGGGCAAATTCAGAGGGTATCTCAGGTACCGAAGCTTTAGAGGGAAATGGTTAGATGTATGGATACTATGCAGTAAAAAGTGACAAATTGTTTTAGTAATAAAGTTTTATTGGGTCTGTCACTATACATATAAACAATAATATTTGGAGGAAAATTATTTAGGGAGAACCATTTTAGTCACACAATACAGGAAACAAAGATTATTTTGTTCTTCCCACAAGAAGCACACTAAATGAAATTATACTATTAATCTCCACAAAAATTCAACAAATTCATACAAAAAGGTCAGTATCAATCTACATCCTTAAAATGAAGGTTACATGATATTCTCTGGGAGAAATGTTGCTCTTCAGCGGATGAATACTTTCAGGATTAACAGATGACTTTAGAAAGCTATGAGTTACTAATTTATTAATATTTTGTGGATCTCATCATGAAGTCAAGCCCTCAGGAGTATATTCTTGAGTGCAGTGATGGTGTGCACTCCCCCCCCTCCCCCCCCCCCCCCCCCCTACCTAAAAATCTTGGTTGTGGTGACTCATCTATAGAGTAGCCTGAGGTCTAAGTTTGATTGAAATGTGTGATTATTGTTGTGAATTAAGAAAGCCAACAAATTTTGAAAAACAAGGCCACAGTAACAGATCAATCTGGAGCTAGCCCCATGTCTACGTTCACCACTGCAAAGTTTCCTATGTATTTACAATACGCCAATACAACTTATTGTTCAGCTATTTCCAGTTTTGGTATGAATCCTTCTTAGTTAACATTCACTCCATGTTTAATATAGTCTTCTTCATACATAACAAAAACAACAAGGTACACTCAAATATTATGAATATTACATAAATGACGGAAAGCAAAATCATAGTTGATATTACTGGTTGACTCGTGAATTATGTTCATGCAGAAAAAGCTATGATGGCAAAAGAAGTCTGGGGCAAATTACAAAGTGCATTTGAGGATGGAGGTCTTACAAGAAAAGTAGGATTATTTGTCAGTTAATTAACACTCAGCTGAAAAAATGCGAGAGTGTAGACGAATATCACTGACATGTGGGTAGGGACACTACTGTTGGCAGGACATCATTTTCACTTTAACACTGTTACTGTGATCGGTATACCTGAGCTTTCCAGTCCCATAATCGTAGGCGCAGAGGATGTAAAGAGTACTTCAAGCTGTCAAGTATTGGAGAAGGAAACTGCATCTGCTCTTTATTCAAAAAACAAATGGAAGAAATCAGCGAGCTGCCATAGATGTCAGAACAAGTGGCATATTGCATCTCAGTGCAGACAAAAAGTAAACCCAATGTCAGACACGCAGCAAAAGAGGTATGTTGCTGATAGCCCAGAGAGAGGGACCAATAATAAAGGTAAGCCACTCCCATGTTTCTATTCTTTTGGAGATGTGGGTAATTGTCAACTGGAATGGATTTTGGAGTCAGGTGCATCTTTGCATATTGTTAAAGACAAATCTCTTCTTTATGATGTTAAAGATAAGACTCATTTGGGAATATCTACTGTTGATGGCAGCAAGCTCCAATGTCATTTGGCTGGGAAACTAAACCTACATGTAAGTGTAAATGGTTAACCCACTATTGTTACAGCACATGAAGTTCATTGTGTAAAAAATGTTGCAACTAACCTACTGTCTGCAGGGGAAATTGTCAAGAAGGGAAATACAGTCACTTTTGAGATGCATGGAGCAAGAGTTGTTGTTGTTGTGGTCTTCAGTCCTGAGACTGGTTTGATGCAGCTCTCCATGCTATTCTATCCTGCGCAAGCTGCTTCATCTCCCAGTACTTACTGCAACCTACATCCTTCTGAATCTGCTTAGTGTATTCATCTCTTGGTCTCCCTCTACGATTTTTACCCTCCACGCTGCCCTCCAATGCTAAATTTGTGATCCCTTGATGCCTCAGAACATGTCCTACCAACCGGTCCCTTCTTCTTGTCAAGTTGTGCCACAAACTCCTCCTCTCCCCAATTCTATACAATACCTCCTCATTAGTTATGTGATCTACCCATCTAATCTTCAACATTCTTCTGTAGCACCACATTTCGAAAGCTTCTATTCTCTTCTTGTCCAAACTATTTATCGTCCAGTTTCACTTCCATACATGGCTACACTTCATACAAATACTTTCAGAAACGACTTCCTGACACTTAAATCTATACTCGATGTTAACAAATTTCTCTTCTTCAGAAACACTTTCCTTGCCATTGCCAGTCTACATTTTATATCCTCTCTACTGCAACCATCATCGATTATTTTGCTCCCCAAATAGCAAAACTCCTTTACTACTTTAACTGTCTCATTTCCTAATCTAATTCCCTCAGCATCACCCGACTTAATTTGACTATGGAGCAAGAGTAATCAATGAAAATGGTGATGTTGTAACTACATCAAGTAACAAAAGGGGTATTTTTAAATTGGTTTGGTTTGTGCGGCACTCAACTGTGCAGTCATCAGCACCCGTACAAAGTTCCAATTTTGACACAGTCTAATTTTTACACAACACACTCTCACCACTGTCATGAATAATGATGATGAGGATAACACAAACACCCAGTCCCCAATAGAGAAAATCACCAACCCGGCCAGAAATTGAACCCAGGACCCCATGATCAAGAGCAGCAATGACAGTCACTATACCACAAACTGTGGGTACCATTGGATACCATGGACTGTAAACCTAGGAATGTTAGTCATTCAGTATACTTAGCAGAAAGTTTTTTATGGCACCACAGACTTGGACACAAAAATAGAAAGAGTCTGTCTTTAACAAAGGATATGGTAAAGGGAATACAGAATTAAAGTGTATCCAATGTCCCTTTTCAAATATGAATAAAAGGAAAACAATTCCAGTAAAGTAAATCTGCAGTGGTCTTTCAGTTAATCCATACAGATGCCTGTGGCCTAATGGAGTGTGAATCCATAGGTGAGAGTTGTTATTTTCTTCCACTTATTGATGATTATTCACGATGTACTCATGTTTATTTTCTTCGTTCCAAAGACCAAGTGCGTGACACTTCTGAGGAATATCATAATATGGTCAAAAGGTGGATGGGAAAGGAGATTAAGATCATCAGGTCTGGTAACAGGAGTGAACATATTAACCAGAAATTGAAGACACTTCTGGCAAAAATGGTAATCAGGCATCAAACTACCACAAGGTACAGCCTATTTTGAAATTGGGTTCCTGAGAGGGCTAATAGGACCATTGTCAAAAAAAGCAAGGAGCATGATAACTGATGCTGGATTACGAAAAGATTTTTGGGCAGAGGAGGTACCAACAACCATATATTTGAACAATAGATCACCTACAAAAGCATTAAGGAATGGAACCCCCTATGAGATATTGGTAGGAAATCTGATCTAAGCAACATAAGGGTTTTTGGGTGTGATGCACTGGCATACATTCCTAAACAGCTGAGAGGAAAATGGGACCCAAAAGCTAAAAAGTATATTTTTGTACATTATTGTGAGAATTCAAAGGGCTACAGATAAATGGATCCATTGAATAAAAGGATAGTTACACACAAAAATGTAGTATTCTTTGAAAGTAGAAAGGACTCTGAAGAGGGCAAGACTACCAAGTTAAATGCAACTAGTTCCAAGAGTGAAACCTTATGTGAAGAAAGAGAAAGTGAAGAACAGGAAGAGCACAGTCAAACATAAATTGAGACTATTTATGATCAATGAGTTTGAGGATGAACAAAATGAAGAGAACAATGTAAGGCACTCTTCTTGCATACCAAAACCTGTGACAACGTTCCCTGCTTTCTCTCTTTGTTGATTGTCCTCAGTGTCAATGTAATGGCTGAAAAAATAAGGGGTGGGCATGCAACTCTTTTACTTTCACTGTTTACAGCCCCCCAATAATACACAGTTATATGGCCAGTGCACTATTGTTTAACCTTCAATAAACCTCATTAATATGTTCAGGCGAACATCCACATACTGCTACAATAGTTTACTGTTGAACATCTATGAGCAGTAAAAGCATAACCACATAATTCACATGTTCTTGAAGAATAGAAAAGTACCTATGGAGCAGACACTCTCATTGTTTTAACACACTGCCTAATTGTGTAACACTTATTTCACAGTTAAGTTGAAGCATTATTGCTGTTCTAACTAACACAGGTTTCTTGTCTGAAACTCAGCTGTGGACTGTCTGTCTTGTGACCAAAAAATCGGGCCCTTATATATCCTCACAATAATAGTTGCTGAAATTACACATCGTTTGAAGTTAAATTTACAGAAATTACAATTAAAACTTAACTGAATAAATTAACTGAATACATCAAAAATTGGTTCTTTTTAACAGTTTCTTCTACTACAAGAGTTAGGCAGGATTATTTGTTTAAATGATGAAATTAACAGATATCATTACGCAAACACTGCTTTTGATGAAACTGAAAATTACTTTGGAATTAATGAATGGCTGGTTTTGCTAACATGTTTTTGAAGAGAGCCAAATAGATACTTTAAGATTTCCAGTATTTCATCTTCCAAATGTTTATAATTAGTACAGAATTTATATTTGTTTATACGTCAGCAATAGACTTCAAGCTATGAAACAATTACTGGTTTCACCCTATAACAAAAGATACTATGTAGGAATGGTCAAAATAAATTATAAAATCAGTTACATACATGAAACTAAGCACAAAATTAGATCTGGTGTTAAATTCTTTCAGACTGAAGGCCAACCTTTCCCTTTTATGAAAATGCAGATTATACTCATATATGTTAATGGTAATTAATTCAAAAACAAAAAAAAAAAACTGAATTTTAAGGAAGCAGATGGCAAAACAAGCTTGCTTCATCACAAGCCGAAAGAATATCCAGGTTTTGAGATGTATGCAGCCCAGCCTTTAATGATGAGCCAGCAACAGCAGAAGAAGCAATGAGCGGCCCAAACTCTCAAGAATGGAAAGAAGTGATTAAGAGGGAATTGGAATCTTTATCTCAGTACGAAACATTTGAATGGGTAAATATACCAGCATGTAAGAAATCATTACAGGCAAGGTGGGTATTCACTTTGAAGAGCCCGAAAATTCATCACCAAGACATAAAGCACAACTTGTAATCAAAGAATATTTGCAAAAACAAGGGGTAGATTACAAAGAAACTTTTTCACCTGTAGTCAACTGTGCCTCACTGAGATATCTTTCAGCCTTGAAACAAAACAAAATTTAACAATTCATCATATGGATGTAAAAACAGCATATTTAAATTGGAAATTGGACGAGTAAATGTATGTCATTCCACCAAAAGAAGTCATGAAAACCAGATCAGAAAGGGAAAAGATTTGCCGTTTGCAAAAAAGTATTTACGGACTTAGAGTGGACATTGCTGGAATTGAACATAAAACTCTAATAAATATGAATATGAAGGAATCTAAGGCAGATCCCAGTATATACTATAAAAGAGGAAGAGAAGAGATAATAATAAGAATAATAATGGCAACATGGGTGGTCAACTTCTTTATCCTGACTGCAAACAAAAGCCAATTGAGAATTTTTAAGAAACATCTGCAAACCAAGTTTAAGGTGCATGATTTTGGAGAAGTTAAATGTAATTTATGTATGCACATCACTAAGGATGAATAGAGACAAGAATTGAGCATAAATCAAAAATCTTAAAGAAATTTGGTATAAGTGATTGTAAACTCATAACTACTCCAATGGAAGTAGGAGTGAAGTTAAGTATAAATGAGACGTGATAAGAATGTTACATACTTAGACGCAGTTGGGAGTCTGTTATATTGGTCTCAAACATCATGATCCGACTTTGCTCTTGCCACCAATGCAGTGAGCAGATTTTGCAGAAACCCAAAGGAAAAGCACTGGAAAGCTCTAAAAAGGATATTACAATATCTAAGAGGAACTTCAAACCACAAATTAAGATACCATAGAGAGGTAATGCAAAACTAGAAAGCTACAGTGATACGGACTGGGGGAGTGAATTGGGAGATAGGCACTCCACTACTGGCTACTGCTTTAAATTAATGGGGGGCCTCATTTCTTAGTCCTGTCAAAAGCAAAAATCTGTTGCATTGAGTACCATAGAGGTCAATTATATGGCGCTATCTTACACCACACAGGAAACATCATGGCTAAGAACATTAATATGAGAAACAAAACCCAATTTAATCGTGGAAACTGTAATAATCTTCTGTGACAATAAAGCAGGCATTAACCTAGCTAAAAATGATTTCAGTAGTGCTAGGACAAAACATATTGATAGCAGGCACCATTTTATTCGAGACTATATAGAGCGACAGAACATTGCTGCACACAGAAAACATGTCCACTGATCTTTTGACAAAACCCTAGGACAAAGAAAAGTTTGAAAAGATTGTGGGGCTATTTGGTTTATCTTGTGAAGGCAAACCACAAAATATATGTTGAAAGGGGGGGGTGTTGGAATTGTGTGAACAATATTTTTCGTGTGAGATTGCGGCAAAGTGCATCATGTGAAATACAATAGACCTCTCTGGTGCTATTGTACGCTCTGAGTTTACGTGTGTCACATAATGTTCCTCGGTTGTTGTGTTCGATGTAGTTTACCTGGAAGTGCAAATATAGTTACTGGCATTATATGTCTCTTTCTAACAATTACTTATTCAGCTTTGTCATATCAATTTTGTTTCCATACTATATGATGACACATACACACAGGGTGATTATAATTAAACTTTCAAAATGCTTCAGAAATAGCACCACTGGTCAGAATGACGTCAAAATATATCAGAATATTATCGAAGAAGGGAGAAAACTTATGACACAAGAAAAACATAGTGTGAAAATTGATCAACAGATGGTGCTGTATCTGTCAGAATATGTAAATGAAAACACCTGTTATGCGCACAACCCATTGAAGTTGGTATAAATATGCCGGGTACACAGCTTTTCCTCCTTTCACATTTGCGACGTTCGCCATCACTCTCTCAATGCAGGATCACACCCCACTTGTAAAGCTGTATTACAAGAATGATGACTGTGTACACATTGCTATTTAGAAGTTCTGGACACTGAGGGGAATGAAAAAAGGAGTTGGTCCAATGACTTCCATGGGTCTGGAGAAAATGATTCCGAAATTCCAAAAGACGGGTTCGTTTGGTGTGCAACCTGGTAGAGGGAGAAAACAAATTGAATCAACATCAATGGAAACAGTGGCCACAGCAATGCAGGAGCAAACGAGTGGTGGTGTGCAGATATGTAGTGCATGGAGAGTTGCACGAACACTGGACATACCCGTGAGCACGGTGTGTAAAATCCTATAAAACATTCTTCTTTGCTAACCATTCAAAATTACCCATGTGCATGAGTTGCTTCCTGTTGACTTGCCAGCAATAGAGACCTTTGCTTTAGAATTTTTTGCTCACTTGGAAGTGGACAACGATTGGCCGTGGAAATTTTGTGGACAGATGAGGCACACTTCCATCTGACAGGATATGTCAGTACACAGAATTGTCAAATATGGGCAACAGAAAATCACATGCAAATCAACCGGTACCACTTCATCCTGAAGAGATCATTGTACGGTGCGTGTTTACGGCATCATTTATCATGGGGCCATATTTTTTCAAAGAGACAGGTGCTTCCAGTCCTGTTACCTGTACTGTCACTGGTACGTGTTATGAGTGTCTTTTGTGCAACCACATCATTCCCCCTCTCCAACAGTGTGGATATGTGGATGGGATCATTTTTATGCAAGATGACACATCTCCATACATTACAAATCCAGTTAAGCAGCTGCTGAAGTGCCATTTCAGGAATGCTAGACTTATCAGCTGCCATTTCCCTACAGCTACACCATCCTGATCACCTGGTCTTAATCTGTGCGACTTCTGGCTGTGGGGCTATCTGAAAGATGTGTTCAGTGTTCCAATTGAAAACAGCTGCATTGAAGGCATGCACTGTGCAACACATTCTGAAGGTGGTCCCAGAAACACTTTGGATCAGTTGTGGAACATGCTGTTTCTCAATTTCAACTTGTTGCAGAAAATGGTGGTCAGCATATTGAACACGTTTTGCTCCAGTCACACGGACATTAATAATCCAGTTTGAATTTGATTGATGCTTTTTATGCGGTTCTTGGCCTCAGGACAATTAAAAACCAATTCTTCCCATACAATTTAATATGACCTTGCCATGGTGGATGGGCTTATGTAACTAACTGTATCACACCTATACACCCATGTACACTGAGTAGTATAGTCTGTTTAACATCAAACATACAGCTTTGGCATTGTTGTATTATTCTTTCATCATATGTAGTTGACCACTATTAAATTATGGCACTTACAGCGCCATCTATTGCTACAGTTTGTAACTATTTATTTTTCTTCTAATTATAATCACTCTTATATATAATCTTCAGAGGTATGAAGGTCAACTTTGTTTTTTTAAATGTGATGCTATAGTTTGGTACCTATTTTCTGATAGCAGCTATCAAGATGAATCCAATGATGTGTAACAGTAATGTCTTTGAAGGTCAACAAAAGTCAAATAGGTGGCATGAACGTCCATTTACAGAAGGTGTTCAAAGAATGCAGTGCTGCAATATTCTTATCATGGATAGAGTGGTATTCCTTACCACATCGGCACTTATTGAAGCACATGCTCTGACAATTCTCTCTCGCGTATCTTCAGGTGTAGTTGGAATGTCTTTATAAACAATGTCTTCCACGAATCCCCACAACTAAAATTCAGAGGAGTCAAGTCAGGCAAATAAGCCAGGCATGACACATCTCCTCATTCAATCCAACGATTTGGGAATTGTCTCTGCAACTCATTTCTAGCCATCAGCGAAAAATGTCCCGGACACCCATCATGTTGATACCACATTCTGTTCCTTGTTCCTAAAGGTATTTCTTCCAATAACAGACCTAATGTTTCTTGCAGGTATGTGGTGTACTTCCTATCATTAAGATTTCCTTCAATGAAATAGGGGCCTATAATTCTGCCCTCCAGAATCCCACACCATACATTCACCGACACTGGCTTTTAGTGTGCAACTTGCCACATCCAACATGGATTTTCAGTTGCCCAATAATGCATGTTGTGCAAATTAACATTTCCATGTTTCATGAATGTAGCCTCATCAGTAAATAAAATCAGATTAATAAATGTCTCATCCCTCTGAATCTGAAGTTGAGCCCATCGGCAGAAATCAATCTGATGCATAAAATCCCTACCAGTTAATTCTTGGTGGAGACTGATATGGTAAGGATGATATTTATGGTGATGCATAACATGAACACTAGTACTCTGGCTCATACCAGAGTCCCTTGCAATTTGATGCAAACTAACACACAAGGATCTAGAACCACAGTGGCAAGAGTACCAATTTCTGTTTCCTCATTAGTAACTGTCCTTTACCAGATATGTTTCTGATGGATTAAAGATCCAGTTGTTCTCAATTTATCATTCACATATTTAAATGTACAATGTGTAGGGTAAGTATGTTGAGGATACCTTTCAGCGTATACATCTCTAGCTGTCACTGAATTTCATTGGCATTCTCTGTAAATGAGAAGCATATCGACTTGTTCTTCGCAGGAATACGTCATTCACATTTGCTTGATTCAACGATACTAGTCTTACCATTTCTATTAGTGTTGTATTGCAAAAAAAATCAATGGCATATTAGATAGATACGATGTATTCGGCGAATATTTACTATTTGCACGATATACAAGAGAGAATTGTGAGAGCATGTGCTGCTATAAGTGCCAATGTCATACGGAATACCACTCAGTCCATGATAAGAAGATTGCAGCACTGTATTGATACCGACGGTCATCACTTCAAACACTTTCTGTAAATGGCCGTTCATGCCACCTTTTTGACCTTTGTTGACCTTCAAAGACCTTACTTTTACACTTCATTGGATCCATTTTTATAGCCGCTATCAGAAAATAAGTACCAAACTATCTTCTTCTTTTTTATTGGCTCTACAGCTCATGATGAGCCTTGGCCTCTTATACAATTTCCTTCCATTTCTCTCGGTCCTTTGCCAATACTCTCCAGTTTCTATACCCATCTTCCAAGATCTTCAATTACTGCATCATCCCATCTGGCTCTTGGTCAACCACGTCCTCTCTGCCCTCCTGGCTTGCCTTGTAATATTCTTTTTGGTACTTCTGTATCATTCATGCGAGCCACATGTCCCGCCCACCTCAATCTGGAGGATTTCACTATCCTTCTGATGGATTAGTCTTTGTATATGATATACAACTTATGGTTGTATCTCCTCCTCCATCTTCCTCTTTCACAGATTGGGCCGATAATTCGTCTGAGTACCTTTCTTTCAAATGCATCCAGTGTTTCAATATCTTTAGTTGTTAATGTCCAGGCTTCAGAGGCATATGTAAGCACTGGTCGTATAAGTGATTTATAGATTGTTAATTTAGTGGTACAAGTTAGGAGCCTTGAGGATAGAAGTCTTGTTAGGGCAAAATAGGCTCTATTGGCTAGTATTAATCTCTGCTTAATTTCATAGGAGGTATCATTTAGATGCATAACTGTCGAGCCCAGGTACTTGAAATGTTCAACTCTCTCAAACGTATAATTGCCCATTGTTATTGCATTTGGCATATTTTCTCTATGTGCTTTTCCAGCTGCCATATATATATATTTTTGTTTATTAATAATTTACCCCATGTTCCTACTAGCCTGTTCGAGAGCTGTAAATGTCTCTTCCATTGCTTTTTGGATTCTTGCTATTATTTATTTTATTTTATTTTATTTATTTATTTATTTAGCATCTGTGTCATCGTACAAACGATATTGGACTTGTCATACATATAAATAAACAATATATGGTATACAAAATGAAATTGTCTACAACTGGATTTGTCATACACAGAAATTAAAATATAGAATGTACAAAATGAAATTGTCTATAATGAATGACAGCAAACTTACAGTTTCTTTCCACATAAATGGTTTATAGTAATTTGTTTCTCAGTAACAATATGTAACTAGTTCTATAGATGGTAAAGTATAATAAAAGCTGAAACAAACAAAGATAGAAAATTTTGGAGGTTAGTTTAGTTTGTAAAGTCATTTTCTTGGTCTTCAAGATATTCGTTTACTGAGTAGCAAAATTTATCAATTACAAATTTTCTAAGTTCCAATTTAAAATTTGTATTGTCCTTTAAATCTTTAATGTACTGAGGCAGTGCATTATAGAGCTCAATGCCCATGTGGTTTACATGCTTCTGAGCTCGTATTCTTCTTACTTGTTCTATGTGGAGATCATTCTTGTTCCTTGTGTTATAGTTGTGACAGTCTGCAATTGTGTGGAAATTGCAGAGATTAGCTTTGGTTAAGAGTACACATTTAAGTATATAGTCTATGTCATCTGCATAGGCCAGTATCTGCACTGATTTATAGAAGATTTTTTCCCAATTCAGGTGGTTTTCGTTTCTCATCACCTTCTCCATGGCGGCATTAAAGAGAAGACATGCCAATGCATCACCTTGTCACACTCCGTTTTTAATACTCAATGTATTAGACATCATTCCTCCTATTCTTACACTACCTTGTGTTTCACTCGTTGTCATTCTCACCAGCCTTACCAACTTTCTCGAGATTCCCAGTTCATCTAGAGCTTGATATAACTGCTCTCTATTTATGCTATCATAAGCTGCTTTAAAATCTATAAAGAGGTGATGCATGCCAACCCCATATTCGTTTCTTTTTCCAGAATATGTCTTAAGGTGAATATTTGATCTATACTTGACTTCCCGGGAAGGAATCCGCATTGGCACAGCCCCGTCGTCCTCTGTATGATTGGGAGTATTCTGTCGAATAGTATATTAGAGAATATTTTATATCCCAAATTAAGTAGTGTGATCCTTCTGTAATTGCCACACTCTATCTTATCTCCTTTCTTATATATAGGGCATATGATACCCTTCATTGTTGGGGCATTTTCTCCTCTTCCCATATTCTGGTGACCATTTTCAGATGGCTTCGTTCCAGCTCTCTGCCTCCTTGCTTAAACAGTTCTGCTGGAATACCATCTGTCCTACCGCCTTGTGGTTTTTCAATTTCTTCATGGCAGTTTTCACTTCTTATATATTTGGTGGAGTAGTGTTGTTGTCTGGATCCTCTTCCCCATTCGTTTCTGCTAGATTCCCTGGTGTAGTTATTCTAGGGTTGAGGAGACTATCAAAATAGCTGCACCATCTTTCGCTAATTCCCTTCTCTTCACTTATTATATTCCCTGTCTCATCTTTTATTAAGCTTGTTTTACTATCAAAAGGCTTCTGTGCCACATTCACCTCTCTATAAAATTTTCTTATTTCATTTTTGCTTCTCATGAGCTCTATTTCTTTGACACTTCCTTTCATCCATTCTCTCTTTTTTCTTTGGTGAGTGCTCTTTTCAATCCCCCATTTTTCTTTGTATTCTTCTACTATCCTCCTCGTACAGTGTGATTGCAATGTCCTTCTATATGCTTTGTTCTTTTTTTAAGTTACTATTTTGCTTTCAGTATCAAACCATGATGGTCTTACTTGTCTTGTCCCAATTCCAAGTATCTCTCTTCCCAATGTCTCCACCGTCTTTGTTATCACTTCCCACTGATCTTTGATATTGTTATATTCTCCAATGTTTTCCAGAATCTGAGTTATCTTCTCCTGATAGTATTCTCTAACTTCTACTGATTCTAAAGTTATTATATTATAATCCTTGCCCACACCTATGCTCATACCAGAAAATGATCTGTATCTATCTTTGAGCCTCTGAGACTCCTCACGTCCAATAGGTCTGATTTGTGTCTCAAATCTATCAATACATGGACTTTCTGGTTTACTGTGTTTCCATCGGTGAGTTCCATGTTCATACATGTATTTCTTTATGTGGGAACAGTGTTGATCCTATTACCATGTTTCTAGGTGCTGCGAACAGTATAAGCCTTGTTCTGTTCTCATTACTTGTTGCATGTTTGCTGTGGGGGCCAATCTATAAATCTGTTGTTTCCCCACCTGAGCATTTAGGTCTCTGGCTATTATTTTATCATCATGCCCTGGGCACTCATCATAAACTCTTTCCAAAGATTCATAGAATACGTCTTTCTCTTCTTCTGTTGGTGCATGGGCATTAATCATGGAATAGTTAAAGAATTTCCCCTTTATCCTGAGTGTTGATAATCTTGGACTAACGTGTGTAAACCCTATTACCAAATGCTTTAATTGATGGTGTACAACAAATCCTGTCCCCAGCTCATGATTTCTTTCGCTGCAGCTTTCCTAAAACCCCACTCCCTGTCCTTCTAATTTCTTGTAATGCTATTACACTTTGCTCCAGATTCATTATTTGATCCAACATTACTTTCAGTGCTCCTGGTCGATATAGGGATCTCACATTCCAAGTACCAATATATTCTAATTTCTTGTAATGCTATTACACTTTGCTCCAGATTCATTATTTGATCCAACATTACTTTCAGTGCTCCTGGTCGATATAGGATCTCACATTCCAAGTACCAATATATAGATCAGATCTACACCTTACATTTCTTTTCTTCCTAATTTTCGCTCTTGAATTCGCTTGTATTCCATCCTATTTGTTCTTTTCCATGCCAGGTCCATCTTCCTTCATCCGTCCGTCTTCAATTTGTAGAAGTTTCGCAACAATTGTTTTTTTACAGAGCGGGCTGTCAACTCTGCATCTAACCCCTACCGGGGGACGGGTGATTTTTAATCAGGGTTTTCTACCTTTAGCCTTTGGAGACCCAACTCCCAACTGCACGGCAGCAGTTGTTGTTTTGATAGTTTTGGTCTGCCCCGGGTATTTTATTTCCCTGGTGTCCACCATATCTGGTGAACGTTCCCCAATCCGCCACCTGGGGAGGTACCCGATGAGAGACTAGCAACTTCACATGGGAAGTACCCAACTATAGCATCCCATTTAAAAAAACAAAGTTGACCTTCATATATCTGATGTGACCCAACCTAGCAACAAAAAACCATCATATTATGATCCCCCTTGTCCCCTGCAACATTTGTCCCTTTGGAGTTATTCTAAGTGGCAATAGTTAGTGACTCACCCTGTATATACACACATACTTTTAAGGTTTTTAGTAAATTTACCCATCAATTTTGTTTCCATACTTTATGAAACGTTAAATATGTAATTTCTAACGTTGTGTTACACTATGTGTTCTCATTTGTCACATATATTAATTAGAGGGACTTTCTGAGGGGTGAAGAACTGTCCTACTTCACTCCCTGCCCCACATTTGTGCTGCAATGAACCTTTAGTTCACTATGGAGGTGAAGTGCAACAGAGATTTTGCTTTTTTAAAAAGGGAAATAACACAACAAAGTGTAGTAAGTAGAAAACTGTTTATAGTAGTCCAGGCCACTATATAACGAAGTTTGGTGGAGAATATTTTTATGTTACATTCAGAACCTTTTCCTGAAAATGTGACAATTTTAATACACTAATACATGAAATAAATAATCTTAAAAATCTATATGCAGCTTTGCTATACTGTTCATTGCTAATTTTCACTTACTTGACTTTTGTAATATCAAGATCCTTGGGCAGTGTTGGGGAGAGAAACCTTCCTCTCCCCAGTGTCTGGATACACATCAATTTTCCATACACTATTTGTGTACAGAACATTTCGGTTGTCAGGTACTTGAGGGAAATGGAACACTGTCATTTTTTCCATTGAAATTTTATTTAAATCATCTTATCCTTTTGTATGCCCATTATTTCTCACACACAGAGTTTTGTTCAATGGTCTTCTTCTGAGATGAATTCCATCACAATAAAGTCTGGTTTGTTCCCTTGCTGATAGTGCAAATTGAGGTTTCATTTCACTACTTCCCTTTGTAACTGCAGGAATTTGAATGTCTCCATCACTGCTTCTCCTCTCTCCCATTACTGGTAACACTTCAACTTGTTGGGTATTAGTGGAAGACTGGTGTTTGAAGATACTGTTATGGGTGGTAGAAGTTGTGGAAATATTCAAGTCAAAATCTGCAGGCAAAATGCTCATACCAGGTTGGAAAATCAGTTTCCTACCTGTGCTTCTAGTGGACTCAGACTTGGAGTGCTGAACTCTCATTGGAATTTTCTGCAACCCTTTCTCAGGATCTAATGGTATTATGACACATGCTCTTTTTGTTATTATTATTATTTTTACTGGACTTTAGGCAGACAGCACTTGGACAGTTTCTTCAACTTCACCAAAACAACCCTCCATGCTGTTTTAATGGGCCTAAATACACAACAGTCAGGGGCCATGTAAAATGTCTAGAATTTGGAGGCAGCACTATGAGTGACACAAACTTATCACTTCCTGGGAGAGATGACTTGGAAGACCATTCCCTATAACAACTTTTCTTCCATCAAATCTTCTCGAGCATGGCAGAGCTAATTTGACAAACCATTCTTCAAATAATTGCATGTCAAACCAAGCAGGTTTACTTGCTCCATAGTATTAGCCATCAAAACCACCTTCTGTCCAAGTTGGATAGTCTTGGGCTCACAATCTTATACACAATAAACTGGGGGAGGAGACATGAGGGCAGGGGTGTGGGGCAGGGGGGAGGGGGGGGGAGGAGAGGAGCATTTCTTCATTTCCAGGTACAGCAGACAATACACTGGTTGACTGTTTGCTGTGGTCAATAACTCTTTCTGTATGTCATCATCCTCTTCTTACAATGACCCTGGAAGATCCAGAGTCATCTGTGAAATTTGTTTCATCACAAAGTAAGAGCATATGGACTATCAGACCAATTGTGTGATTGGATTGAGGAGTTCCTAGATAACAGGACGCAGCATGTTATTCTCAATGGAGAGAAGTCTTCCGAAGTAAGAGTAATTTCAGGTGTGCCGCAGGGGAGTGTCATAGGACCGTTGCTATTCACAATATACATAAATGACCTTGTGGATGACATCGGAAGTTCACTGAGGCTTTTTGCAGATGATGCTGTGGTGTATCGGGAGGTTGTAACAATGGAAAATTGTACTGAAATGCAGGAGGATCTGCAGCGAATTGACGCATGGTGCAGGGAATGGCAACTGAATCTCAATGTAGACAAGTGTAATGTGCTGCGAATACACAGAAAGATAGATCCTTTATCATTTAGCTACAAAATAGCAGGTCAGCAACTGGAAGCAGTTAATACCATAAATTATCTGGGAGTACGCATTAGGAGTGATTTAAAATGGAATGATCATATAATGTTGATTGTCGGTAAAGCAGATGCAAGACTGAGATTCATTGGAAGAATCCTAAGGAAATGCAATCCGAAAACAAAGGAAGTAGGTTACAGTACGCTTGTTCGCCCACTGCTTGAATACTGCTCAGCAGTGTGGGATCCGTACCAGATAGGGTTGATACAAGACATAGAGAAGATCCAACGGAGAGCAGCGCGCTTCGTTACAGGATCGTTTAGTAATCGTGAAAGCGTTACGGAGATGATAGATAAACTCCAGTGGAAGACTCTGCAGGAGAGACGCTCAGTAGCTCGGTACGGGCTTTTGTCAAAGTTTCGAGAACATACCTTCACCAAAGAGTCAAGCAGTATATTGCTCCCTCCTACGTATATCTCGCGAAGAGACCATGAGGATAAAATCAGAGAGATTAGAGCCCACACAGAGGCATACCGACAATCCTTCTTTCCACGAACAATACGAGACTGGAATAGAAGGGAGAACCGATAGAGGTACTGAAGGTACCCTCCGCCACACACCGTCAGGTGGCTTGCGGAGTATGGATGTAGATGTAGATGTAGATGTTTAGAATCCTTTCTGGAGGAATGTATTTCACATTAGCTACCAAGTTTTTGAAGTATACAATGGGGCAGTCTTCATCAACAGCTGCACCTGATCTCGTCACATTTTCTGAAACAGAAAATGTGAGATGAGGATGTTGATGAAAGAGATTCTGAATGCAATCCCTCCCAGGTCTACTGTTCTTGAATTTCTTCATATGATATCCATTTCAATCAAAAAAATTTTTACTGTGTCCCTAATATCATCACTTTGAGGAAGATGCCCTCACTCTGCAAAAGTGAAAATTCTTTCTACTATTAATTTTTCATGCTCCTCACTTAAAACCTGCTAACCCCCACGTTTCTTCTTAAATTTTTGAATTGCCCTATTTGACAGTGTAGTTCTTGAAACACCATACTCTTCCACTGTTTACCTTATATTTCTGCCACCTCTCCTGTGCTCTGCAATAGCATTTTCCATTGCATGTTCATCATATTTATAGAGTTTCCACCATCCCCTACAACTTCTTTATAGTTTCTGACCATGCCACACTTCACTCCTGAAAATGTCAATTACTTAAACAAATTAGTCTCACCAGTACATTAAAGACAATAACATCATGAAAATTTGTATACAACATAACCTCAGTACTAGGTCTGAGACTATAGGTTAAGCTGTGAACTGTATTAAGATTCTTGAAAGTTATGGAGGAGGCTTGTGAAGATACTTTATTATTTAGCTTTTTCAGTATGAAAGACAAAATGATCTGTTAATTACATACCAACAAAATTAACTTCAGACACAGTGTATCTGCTTTATTAAACTTTGCTGTCTATAGAAAGTGCAGAGATAATTTCAGAGTGACCCACTAGATGCCAGCACCAACAGACTAACTTAGATTCTGCCTGCACTGCATATCAGTCTATCAACACTAAAACAATTTGAGGAGGGGGGAGGAGGTGCAAGAAAAATCGCTTGTTACACAGTGGGCACCTCGTGCATTTCTCTGCCTGACCCCCTCCCTTCCCCTCCTCCCCCCCTCTCTCTCTAATCCTAAAAGCATTGTTGTTTTGACAGACTGATATGCATCACAGCAGGAATCTAGGTTAGGATGAAATGTGACAATTTGGCAAAGCCAACAAATGCAAACGCAAGTAAAGATTGTTGTAAGAATGCAGCCTATCACTCACGTTCTCACAACTTATTCAAATGCACATTTCTTCTAAATGTTTTCCAAGGTAAATTCAGAAAATGTATATTAGAAACATAATGGTCATGTTCTTGAGGAGTATTTTTATGCCAAGGGTTTACTGTGTACATATATTGTAAATACACCAAAAAATGCAATGATGTCCACTCTAAGTTTTACCAAAAACCAAAATGCTTACAGCTCAATTGCTCACCTGAAAACGATGAGATTTTCTGCATCATTTCAGTTGCCAAAGGCACATACTGAAATCAGTATAAATGTCTTCATAGTTGTGGATGCAGCAAGTGCAGCCAAAAACCCAAGATAAATTACATTTGCATACAATGTGTGGTCACACAGTTTCAGATACTTTTTCATAGAAAAAGTTTTGTTGCAGCATATGCTGAGGATGCTTCTTATGTTTTCAAAAGAGTAATGGAAATTTTGCAAAAAAACATCTAAAATTGTTAGTCATCCTCAAAATTCAGCATAACTATTTTAAAAGTTTTCCTAGATGCAATTGGTATGTAATAATCTGCACACTAGAGTAATACCCATAATATAAAAAACTTAATTTCTAATGCATAGCTTACCTGCAAAAGCCTGGAACTGTAACATCTCTTCATTAGCCAAGACTTATTGTGAAATACCACAGATGATTTGGCAGCTGCGAATGCAGCCTCAACAAATGAAATTGCAAGATATTCACATGTCTACCCCATGAACATATGCTCCTTTTCTTTGAAAAAAGTTTTGTTTGTGCAGATGAGTCTTCCACAGTTTGTGTCCATATTGTTCTGCTTGGCTTCCTGTGTGATGTGCGGGACAGTGAAGTCCTTGTTTGCTGATTATCTGTGCAGGACAGTAAAGACCTTGTTGGTGAATGGCTGAAAAGAAACATTAATCAGGTCATTCTTTCAGCCAGTCAGGGAACAAGGACTTTACTGTACATAGATGCCACCCCAACCATCTGGTAGGTTCTACATACAGTAAAGTCTTCTTTGGTTGACAGATGACATCACTGTTTTATCTGTCTCAACCAATCAGCAAACCAGGACTTAACTGTTCTACACAGTCAATCAGCAAACAAGGACATTACTGTACTGCACCTTGCAAGAGGATGCCAAGCAGAAGTAACATGGACACAAATTCTGGAAGTCTTGTCTGCAATGACAAAATTTTGTCAAACAGTATTTAATACAGCATATGAAGAATGATCTTGGGTCAGACACAGGAATATCTGGAAATTTGATTTGTTCAATTGAGTCCGTATAAACATTCAGGCTGCATTCACAGCCAGAACTACATGTTTAAGTTCCACTCTTTTGCAGGTAAGCAATAGATTAAAAATTAAGTTTTTTATATCATCCCTATTATACTACTGTTAAGATTATCACTTACCAATTGCATCTAAGAAAATGTTTTAAATAGTTATGCTGAATTGTGAGGAACAGTTTTGGTCACGCTCAAGGGGTCAGCATTCGTCTGTTGGCACAGGGTGATGCCAAGGTTCCTGAGCTGGGAACTGGTATGCGCCACCTATCCTCCATCATTTCAAGCTCTGGGCATTATTCGGCGATTACCAGGCAGTGCGGTAGCAGAATGTTGTGTGTCACAGGGAATGGGTATCTTGGCTTGACTGCCCAGATCACAAGGATGGAAAAAACATCTAAAAAAAAAAAAAAAAAACCTTCAATCTCAAAGTGTGCTGTACACTGATGAGATGGACAGCTGTAGAGCTGGAACAGCCATTAGTGGGCATTCTCTCATGCTGTTGTTGTTGTTGTTGTTGTTGTTGTTGTGGTCTTCAGTCCTGAGACTGGTTTGATGCAGCTCTCCATGCTACTCTATCCTGTGCAAGCTTCTTCATCTCCCAGTACCTACTGCAGCCTACATCCTTCTGAATCTGCTTAGTGTATTCATCTCTTGGTCTCCCTCTACGATTTTTACCCTCCACACTGCCCTCCAGTGCTAAATTGGTGATCCCTTGATGCCTCAGGACATGTCCTACCAACCAATCCCTTCTTCTGGTCAAGTTGTGCCACAAACTCCTCTCCTCCCAAATTCTATTCAATACCTCCTCATTAGTTATGCGATCTACCATCTAATCTTCAGCATTCTTCTATAGCACCACATTTCGAAAGCGTCTATTTTCTTCTTGTCTAAACTATTTATCGGCCATGTTTCACTTCCCTACGTGGCTACACTCCTTACAAATACTTTCAGTAACGACTTCCTGACACTTAAATCTATACTCGATGTTAACAAATTTCTCTTCTTCAGAAACGCTTTCCTTGCCATTGCCAGTCTACATTTCATATCCTCTCTACTTCGACCATCATCAGTTATTTTGCTCCCCAAATAACAAAACTCCTTTACTACTTTAAGTGTCTCATTTCCTAATCTAATCCTCTCAGCATCACCCAACTTAATTCGACTACATTCCATTATCCTTGTTTTGCTTTTGTTGATGTTCATCTTATACCCTCCTTTCAAGACACTGTCCATTCCGTTCAACTGCTCTTCCAAGTCCTTTGTTGTCTCTGGCAAAATTACAATGTCATCGGCGAACCTCAAAGTTTTTATTTCTTCTCCCTCGATTTTAACACCTACTCCAAATTTTTCTTTTGTTTCCTTTACTGCTTGCTCAATATACAGATTGAATAACATCGGGGAGAGGCTACAACCCTGTCTCACTTCCTTCCCAACCACTGCTTCCCTCTGATGTCCCTCGACTCTTATAACTGCCATCTGGTTTCTGTACAAACTGTAAATAGCCTTTCGCTCCCTGTATTTTACCCCTGCCAGCTTTAGAATTTGAAAGAGAGTATTCCAGTCAACATTGTCAAAAGCTTTCTCTAAGTCTACAAATGCTACAAACGTAGGTTTGCCTTTCCTTAATCTTCCTTCTAAGATAAGTCATAAGGTCAGTATTGCCTCACGTGTTCCAACATTTCTACGGAATCCAAACTGATCTTCCCCGAGGTCGGCTTCTACCAGTTTTTCCATTTGTCTGTAAATAATTCGTGTTAGTATTTTGCAGCTGTGACTTATTAAACTGATAGTTCGGTAATTTTCACATCTGTCAACACCTGCTTTCTTTGGGATTGGAATTATTATATTCTTCTTGAAGTCTGAGGGTATTTCGCCTGTCTCGTACATCTTGCTCAGCAGATGGTAGAGTTCTGTCAGGACTGGTTCTCCCAAGGCCGTCAGTAGTTCTAATGGAATGTTGTCTACTCCCGGGGCCTTGCTTTCAGTGCTCTGTCAAACTCTTCACGCAGTATCGTATCTCCCATTTCATCTTCATCTACATCCTCTTCCATTTCCATAATATTGTCCTCAAGTACATCGCCCTCTATATACTCCTTCCACCTTTCTGCTTTCCCCTCTTTGCTTAGAACTGGGTTTCCACCTGAGCTCTTGATATTCATGCAAGTGGCTCTCTTTCCTCCAAAGGTCTCCTTAATTTTCCTGTAGGCTGTATCTATCTTACCCCTAGTGAGATGAGCCTCCGCATCCTTACATTTGTCCTCTAGCCATGCCTGCTTAGCCATTTTGCACTTCCTGTCGATCTCATTTTTGAGACGTTTGTATTCCTTTTTGTCTGCTTCATTTACTGCATTTTTATATTTTCTCCTTTCATCAATTAAATTCAATATTTCTTCTGTTATCCAAGGATTTCTACTAGCCCTCGTCTTTTTACCTACTTGATCCTCTGCTGCCTTCTCTACTACATCCCTCAGAGCTACCCATTCTTCTTCTACTGTATTTCTTTCCCCCATTCCTATCAATTGTTCCCTTATGCTCTCCCTGAAACTCTGTACAACCTCTGGTTTAGTCAGTTTATCCAGGTCCCATCTCCTTAAATCCCCACCTTTTTGCAATTTCTTCAGTTTTAATCTACAGTTCATAACCAATAGATTGTGGTCAGAGTCCACATCTGCCCCTGGAAATGTCCTACAATTTAAAACCTGGTTCCTAAATGTCTGTCTTACCATTATATAATCTATCTGATACCTGTTAGTATCTCCAGGATTCTTCCATGTATACAACCTTCTTTTATGATTCTTGAACCAAGTGTTAGCTATGATTAAGTTATGCTCTGTGCAAAATTCTACCAGACGGCTTCCTCTTTTATTTCTTTCCCCCAATCCATATTCACCTACTATGTTTCCTTCTCTACCTTTTCCTACTCTCGAATTCCAGTCACCCATGACTATTAAATTTTCGTCTCCCTTCACTACTTGAATAATTTCTTTTATCTCATCATACATTTCATCAATTTCTTCATCATCTGCAGAGCTAGTTGGCATATAAACTTGTACTACTGTAGTAAGTGTAGGCTTCGTGTCTATCTTAGCCACGATAATGCGTTCACTATGCTGTTTCTGGTAGCTTACCTGCACTCCTATTTTTTTATTCATTATTAAACCTACTCCTGCACTGCCCCTATTTGATTCTGTATTTATAATCCTATATTCAACTGACAAAAAGCCTTGTTCCTCCTGCCACCGAACTTCACTAATCTCCACTATATCTAACTTTAACCTACCCATTTCCCTTTTTAAGTTTTCTAACCTACCTGCCCGATTAAGGGATCGGACATTCCACACTCCGATCCGCAGAACGCCAGTTTTCTATCTCCTGATAACGACATCCTCTTGAGTAGTCCCCACCCGGAGATCCAAATGGGGGACTATTTTACCTCCGGAATATTTTACCCAAGAGGACGCCATCATCATTTAACTATACAGTAAAGCTGTACGGCTGTAGTTTCCCCTTGCTTTCAGCCGTTCGCAGCACCAGCACAGCAAGGCCGTTTTGGTTAGTGTTACAAGGCCAGATCAGTCAATCATCCAGACTGTTGCCCCTGCAACTACTGAAAAGGCTGCTGCCCCTCTTCAGGAACCACACGTTTGTCTGGCCTCTCAACAGATACCCCTCCGTTGTGGTTGCACCTACAGTAGGGCCATCTGTATCGCTGAGGCACGCAAAGCTGTTTCACAGAGGAAGACCGCACTGCAGTTCCTTCTCTAAATCCTCGCACAAACGAAAAAATGGCTGACATCGAAATAAGTGTCCAAGGAATAGAAAAGCAACTGGAATCACTCAACAGAGGAAAGTCCACTGGACCTGACGGGATACCAATTCGATTCTACACAGAGTACGCGAAAGAACTTGCCCCCCTTCTAACAGCCGTGTACCGCAAGTCTCTAGAGGAACGGAAGGTTCCAAATGATTGGAAAAGAGCACAGGTAGTCCCAGTCTTCAAGAAGGGTCGTCGAGCAGATGCGCAGAACTATAGACCTATATCTCTGACGTCGATCTGTTGTAGAATTTTAGAACATGTTTTTTGCTCGAGTATCATGTCGTTTTTGGAAACTCAGAATCTACTATGTAGGAATCAACATGGATTCCAGAAACAGCGATCTTGTGAGACCCAACTCGCTCTATTTGTTCATGAGACCCAGAAAATATTAGATACAGGCTCCCAGGGAGATGCTATTTTTCTTGACTTCCGGAAGGCGTTCGATACAGTTCCGCACTGTCGCCTGATAAACAAAGTAAGAGCCTACGGAATATCAGACCAGCTGTGTGGCTGGATTGGAGAGTTTTTAGCAAACAGAACACAGCATGTTGTTATCAACGGAGAGACGTCTACAGACGTTAAAGTAACCTCTGGCGTGCCACAGGGGAGTGTTATGGGACCATTGCTTTTCACAATATATATAAATGACCTAATAGATAGTGTCGGAAGTTCCATGCGGCTTTTCGCGGATGATGCTGTAGTATACAGAGAAGTTGCAGCAGTAGAAAATTGTAGCGAAATGCAGGAAGATCTGCAGCGGATAGGCACTTGGTGCAGGGAGTGGCAACTGACCCTTAACATAGACAAATGTAATGTATTGAGAACACATAGAAAGAAGGATCCTTTATTGTATGATTATATGATAGCGGAACAAACACTGGTAGCAGTTACTTCTGTAAAATATCTGGGAGTATGCGTGCGGAACGATTTGAAGTGGAATGATCATATAAAATTAATTGTTGGTAAGGCGGGTACCAGGTTGAGATTCATTGGGAGAGTCCTTAGAAAATGTAGTCCATCAACAAAGGAGGTGGCTTACAAAACACTCATTCGACCTATACTTGAGTATTGCTCATCAGTGTGGGATCCGCACCAGATCGGGCTGACGGAGGAGATAGAGAAGATCCAAAGAAGAGCGGCACGTTTCAGCACAGGGTTATTTGGTAACCGTGATAGCGTTACAGAGATGTTTAACAAACTCAAGTGGCAGACTCTGCAAGAGAGGCGCTCTGCATCGCGGTGTAGCTTGCTCGCCAGGTTTCGAGAGGGTGCGTTTCTGGATGAGATATCGAATATATTGCTTCCCCCTACTTATACCTCCCGAGGAGATCACGAATGTAAAATTAGAGAGATTAGAGCGCGCACAGAGGCTTTCAGACAGTCGTTCTTCCCGCGAACCATACGCGACTGGAACAGGAAAGGGAGGTAATGACAGTGGCACGTAAAGTGCCCTCCGCCACACACCGTTGGGTGGCTTGTGGAGTATAAATGTAGATGTAAATGGAGATGTAGATGAAGCATCCCCACCAACAGTAAGGTCCATGGTTCATGGGGGGGGGGGGGGGGGCGGATTTTCATAGTACATTGAAATGCTGTTACATTCGAAGATCAACAATACGGAATTTGTATTTACGTCTTTGGATAATGTATGAAAATGCAGTGGTCGAAACTCGGGGCGGAGAAAAAAGCTCGTCTTCCACCTTTTTTTTTAAATTTATTTACTGACGGAGAGGTTTTGCCACCAGTATTTATCTTTGTGCCTGAAAAGCATGCCTGTGTAGCGCTACATACCTTCAACGGCAGATGTTAGTTGTGGCAGCACCTATCAACATTTTTCAGAACTTCCGCTTACTTTGCACTTGATTCTAAGCCGCAGGCAGTTTTTTGGATTACAAAAACTGGAAAAAAAGTGCAGCTTCGATTCGAGTAAATGCTGTAGATTCTGGCTGCACAGCAACCTTGATTCTGGCTGCACTGCAGATCGCTCTGTCACCACAACAAAGATTTTAAGGGGCGAGGGGGAGAGAGCAAAATCAATAGTTACATAGTGATCACATGTTGAATTCCCCCCCACCACACACACACACACACACACACCAAGATTTATGTACAAAATTGGAAATAGATGAACCATAAAGCAGTGTTCGCAAGTTATAATGCCATGTGGTAAATACACAGGAAACTTTGCAATGAAAACATAGACCATGGGCTACGCTAAAGATTTTTTTTCCCCACATATGTTCGTTTTTTTTTTTAATCAGCTCACAACCAAAGTCATATGCACCTTTCAAACCTAAGCCTCAGGCCTCTCTATATATCAGTCACTACAACCTAGTTCTCAAGGGAATGATGTAGGGGGAGTACACACTATCACTGCACTCTAGCACACATTCCTGAAGACTCCACTTCAAATGGGATCCATGAAGCATTTCATCAGTTAATCCTGATAGAATTCATCTACTGAAGAGTAGCATTTCTACCAAAGAATATCTAGAATCGTTTATTTCCATGAATTTACATTCATACTGATTTTTTTCTATTAATTTGTTAAACATTTTGTGGAAATTAATAGTGTAGTTTCATTCAGCATGCCTCTTGTGGGACGAGTGAAATTATCATTGTTCCTCTCACTGAGTGACTTAAATGATTCTTCTTAAATAATTTTCCTCCAAGCATTATTGTACATTTGTATATATGTATAATGACAGAACTAATAAAAGTGTTTGTAAAACAACTGCCACTTTGTACTGTACAGTATCCATACATCAAACCATTTCCTCCTGAAGCTTCAGTACCAGAGAGATTCTTTGAATTTGCCCCTTGCTGATTGTTGAAAAAGAAGTCAAATGTGGGTGCCATTGTGTTATCAGCCTAAACTTCAGTATCAGTGGAGACTGAAGGAAAATTGTTAAATTACTCTATGGACAGACATAGTCCCTCTCTCATAAAATAGAGGGACTAGCAGAGATAGTTTGTTTGCAATACCCTTTTCTCCTGCTGTGAAAAGATATCAAAAAGAGAAAATAGATACAATTAAGTTATATTATTGTAGCACACTTGCATGTAGCATAACCTAAGGTAATAAATGCAGTTGTCAATAGTTTACTGTCCTGTGTCCCATTTTTGAAATTGCTTCTAAGCTTGCACTTTGGTTTTGTCATTATTTCTACATAAAGAAAGTTTGCACACATTAAGTATGTATATTGGTTCACGCTTATTCCACTCACTCACAATATTTGCTGAGTATGTAAAGGTAGCAGGTGTACTGTTTTACTGTGTGGCAGTGGGCCTGTAGTCCAAAGATTGGTTGGATGCAGTTCTCCATGCAACTCTATCCTGTGAAAGCCTCAATGTACAGACTGAATTAACATTGGGGATAGGCTACAACGCTGTTACACTCTTTTCTTCAATGACTGCTTGACTTTCATGCCCTTAGTCTCTTATAACTGATATCTGGTTTCTGTACAAGTTGTAAATAGCCTTTTGCTCCCTGTATTTTATCCCTGCTACCTTCAGAATTTCAAAATGCCTGTCAACACTGGCAATAGCTTTCTGTATTTTTACACAAGAATATATCACACATGCAGCTTGTAAGAATGCATGTGGACTCCTCCCCCTGTTACATTTTGCTTCTTCTCAAAATTTTTCTTTTTGCAAGTATTTTCAATAGTGTTATTTTTGATATCAAAAATCTCAAATATTAACACAAGACTTAGGCAATTTGACATTATTATCCATTACATTCATTTGGTTAGTTAGAAGTTATTCATGTGATTAGTTTAGTTTACCAAAAACCTGTGATAATTACAAATACCACTAATTGTAAACTTAGTTATCATTGTGGAGATGGTATCTGTTCTTTCAGACATGTCCAAAAGAACAGATACCATCGGTGACCATGCAGCTCCCTAGAATGAAATGATAATTAAATCAATACCTTAAGCTGTCAACAGGCATTGATATACATCAACAGGGACAGTTGAAAATGTGTACCCCAACCGGGACTCGAACCCGGGATCTTCTGCTTACATCCACACAGAAGAAGGAGGTCAATGGCCAGTTAGCTGAAACTATTTGGAGATGGAATCTGTTCTTTCAGACCAGGCACTGACCTTCTTCTTCTGTGTGGATGCACATGCACTGCCGAAACTCTTACGAGACTTGGTAAGATTGTCTGCCACGAGTAATGAGTGTAGTGGGCAGGGGCACTATAAATGTAGTGTGTGGACATTACATTGGGAATGTGGGTCTCACGGGGAGCGTGCAAGGGATAAATCCCTGCAGTCGCACTACCCTCTGTGCCCTCAGTGGGTCAGATGGATAGAGTGCCATGTAAGCAAGAGATTCCAGGTTCGAGTCTCGGTTGGGGCACACATTTTCAATTGTCCCCGTTGATGTACATCAACGTCTGTTGACAGCTTAAGGGATTGATTTAATTATCATTTCATTTAGTTATCATTATTCACATGTATATTTATACCCAGTTACTAACTTTCGGATAGAATAGAGGAAAAATGTGGATAATTAATTATAGCATTTATACAGCAAATGCTGGAAATATGTTAGCAAATTCTGCACTCATTTAGTTGCAGAGTAATTAACATTAATAGTTCAAAAATTCTTACTGAAATAGAATACCATAATTTGGCAAATAATACAGCAGAATTTAATAGCAATTATTGTTTTATTGAAAATTTTGCATTTAGAAGAATCTTCCCTTACTGCTCATTTGCTCAGGAACAAAAATCTTTAACCGTAAATTATAAAATGACAATACCTGAATGTATTCACGATGTATACGCAGACATGGGGGAAAAAAAAAATCCCTTTTTTTCCGAATTTCCCGGTTAAAAACACAGTTTCTCCAGTTGAAAATACATATTTTCCATGTTAAGTGACAGTATACTTTCCCTCAGAATTGTAAAAGTTATCAACCCTTTGAATGACCGGTGTAGAATTTTTCAGTGCTTTAGTGAGAGAGAGAGAGAGAGAGAGAGAGAGAGAGAGATAACACGTTTTTGAAAGATCTTTGATGTCAGCAACATGTACACTGCATATTTTCGTAATTTGATATGCTCCATACTTTCATATTACGAATGTATAAATTTGAATTCCACCAAACATAGTATGTTAGTTTCCACAGCATTCAAATTGAGATTGCGACACGATTTTGTAAGCAAATCATACCTTATGTCATGTGGTCTCTCCAGAAGATGACACCAGATATTCAGAGCATAAATGATGTATGACTTAGTCAACCAATAGCAACATCACTGTTATGTAGTGCAAACACACAGATAGGAAAAGTTAATGGTTTAAATTAATGCACATAGTGTAGCTAGGTACAAGAAAAACTACGCTTCCACATATAATACAGGTCTCGAAGATTAATAAGCTACAAGAAAAGCTAAGCTTTCACTTGTAATATTGGTCTTTCTTTGCATGTGTTCCACTTCATGACACATCACACAAAAACGTGCCAGTAAAATTTCAATAATGACATAAATGTCTGTTTTTCTAGGCTCGAAATTCTTCTTGAGGACTCAAAGTGTTAAGTTTTCAATGCGAGTCAAACGTTCTATGGTTTAAGAAATTCATCACACATTCTCACACGTAACATAGATCATCTTGCATAAAAGGAAATTTATTTTGATTGTAATGCTTTTCAAACAACCATTCGCAAAATTTTTCTGCTACCTGTCAGAAATAAGTTCATTTCAGATTTTCAGCAGTTGCCAGAGCATGCCAGAAAACAGGTGTTACTGCACTTGCGTAGCTAACAATGACCTAAGGAAGCCCGTATATTGATACATGTAAAACATTAAGAGATCCTACATTACGTCATAGAAGAAACTGGACACCAGAGGACACTCAGGGGAAATATTAATAAAAGCAAAATTTTTTAACAAACTGATAAAAATAACTTTATGGAAACATGATGCATGTAGAGATATACTGGACAAACTGTCCCACAAATATCTGCACATAAATATATATTTCCACAGTAGTCATACACATGTACACAGCAAGAGACATCAATGCAGACTCTAAGCAAATATATGGCGGCTAGATTTTCCAATCTCAGTCAAAGATCATGTTGTTCGTAGTCGATATGACCTATTGACGCCACACAGCCTCCCCCCCCTCCCGCCCCGCAGTACAGAGTGCCACAGGTGAGTCTTGGCTGGAGACAGTGTGGGCACTGATGCTGTTGTTGGTTGTATGAGATGGTAGGTGCACGACCAGGACCACCACCTTGGCCGGGGTGAAGTGCGGAGGTGGAGTGACGGGAGGCAGGTCCACCTCAAAGTCACTGAGCCAGCGAGGGCGGACGATGCAGAGGCCGGCCCGTGAAGGTGCGAATTGTCATCGGGTCGCACTCACGAGGGCGGGTGAGGCTATGCACAACACTGGAGTTTAGCTTGTCGTTTGGTGGCAAGGTCGTGGTGTCTGTGAGTAGAATGAGAACTTGGTCATCGAGAGTTACGATTGAAATGTCATCCACGCGATGTGGGGTACGTTGCAGAGCCGGGTGACAATGGGAGGGATTGCCTCCATAGTTGGTGAGGTAGCAGCGAAACCCGCACACGGCGTGGTGTTGACGTATTCGAGATTCCCGTGAATGGCGACGGGGATGTGTCGGGTGAAAAAATCGGAATGGTGGCCCAAGGAGAAACATTGTCGGACTCCATGGCGAGAGACAGAGACTGGCGGGAGAGAATCTGACTGAGCCAGCAGGGGGGCATCAGGGTCCAAGAATGCTGGTTTGAGTCAGTGTAACGAAACAGTTTGGGGAGAGCCTTTCATGATAATGTCAAAAGTTGTATTGCCCTGCCAGAGGACTTTAAAAGGGGCCAAGGTAAGGTGGTTGCAGAGGTTGTCGGACTGGATCATCTCTCAGCATTACACGGGAGCAAGTGTTGGGGGTGGCTGGCACATAAGTGTCCGGCAGATAGTGACTGATAGATGGGTGCAGGTGCACATATTTGAAGTGAGTGCGCATGCAACTTATGAAATCCGGGTGGGGGGGAATCATTGGGTACCTGAGGCTGAATGAGTTCCCCTGGTAGGACAGGATTCTCCCCGAAAGCGAATTCTGAGACAGTTCCCTGTAAGTCGGGCTTGAAAGTTGAGCGGAGGCTGAGGAGCACCCATGGAAGGGCTTTGGACCAGAGGCAGTCGTGGCACCTGAGGGCCGTTTTCAGAGTGCAGTGCCACCATTCTACTAGCCCGTTGCTTTGTGGGTGGGAGGCTGTGGTATGCATTTTCTTTATGCTGCATATATTACTTAAAATGGTGAACAGGGAAGACTTAAACTACCGACTCTGGTCAGTGGTGATGGTGGTTGGACAACCGAACCTAGCAATCCATGAGTAGATGAAACCCTTCGCCAAGGTCTTGGCTGTGATGTTAGGTAAAGGAACTGCCTCTACCCAGTGGGACATGCGGTCGATGGTGGATAGAATGTATCTGTGGCCCTCCGACAGTGGAAGAGGACCGATAAGATTGATATGTACATGACGAAATTGTCCAGGGGGAATGTCGAACCTGCCCAGTGGTGGGGCGGTGTGGCAGCCGATTTTGTTGTGTTGACAGGGGACACAGCTGCATTCCCATGTCTGACAGTCCAATTTTATATTTTTCCAAATGAAATGCTTGGAGATGAGCCATGTAGTGGCACGGACGCCAAGGTGAGCGAGGTTATGCAGCGCGTCGAAGGCCTGCCGCAGTACGTGTGTGAGTGTAGATCGCTTTGAGTGTTATACAATTGATCAGTAGGTACACAGTTTTGAATATTGTTCACTTCAAACTTCACACTTTGGGGAGCACAGTCCGGCGACACAAAACCCAAGTCCATTGTTTGTGTTAGCGGTGTAGCACTCGACCACTGTAGAGTGACAAAGTTTGAGGTCAACATGGCTGTAGATCGCGAAACGCTGTGAATTAATGGTGGAGGAATGAAGAGGTCTGGCGATCGTTATTGAGCCTCCAAATCTTTGGGCAAAGCGTTGGGTGAGGTGGCCACGGCGACGTGCACATAACCTGTTGATGCTACAACACCCAGCGTGGTAGCTGCAGAAGATGTGGAAACTCCAGGGTCACCAGTATGGCAACGTGATGTGTATAAGAGTACACTGAACAAACTGTCCCACAAATATCTGCACATAAATATACATTTCCACAGTAGTCGTACACACGCACACAGCAAGAGACATCAGTGCAGACTCTAAGAAAATACATGGCGGCTCAAATGTCCAATCTCAGTCAAAGATCATGTTGTTCATGGTCGATATGACCTATCAACACCACAACTTCATTGTTCTGCAACACAAAAAATGCTTGACTACCAAATATGTGCAAATAAAAAAAGCAGAAATTAATAACATATTTTAGCTTTCCATAATGATATGAATGTATTTTAATTCACTTAATAGCTCCCGGACACAGATATCCATATTGTTTTCACTTGTCATGAGAACTGTAAATGAAGAGGAATCACTAAACTTAAACACAGGTCACGTGGAGACAATCTCACTCCCCCCACTAAAACTCGGACTGCTCTGGACATGTGCAAATCAGGTAGCTTGGGCGCACCAGAAAAATTTTTCTTATTAGAGTCAACACAGTTGAATAAATAATAGTGAGTTAAAGACACTTAGCACCAGTGACTATATTTGCACTTCCTGGTAAAATACATCAAACACAACAACCAAGGAACATTACATTACTCACATAAAACTCAGAGCTTACAATAGCACCAGAGTGGTCTATTTTATTCCACATGATGCACTTTGCCACTGCCTCACATGAAACATATTGTTCACACAATTCCAACAGCCAACCTTTGAACATATATTTTGTGGCTTGCCTTCACAAGAAAAACCAAATAGCCCTACAACCTTTACAAACTTCTCTTTGTCCAAGGGTTTTGTCAAAAGGTCTGCCAACATGTCTTCTGGGCGCAGGTAGTCCACGGCGATGTTCTGTCGCTCTATGTGGTCTCAAATAAAATGGTGCCATATATCAATATGTTTTGTTCTAGCACTAGTCAAATCATTTTAGGTAGGTTAATGGCTCCTTTATTGACACAGAAGATCGTTATAGGTTTCACGATTAAATTGTGTTCTATTTCACACATTAATGTTCTTAGCCACAACGCTTCCTGTGTGGTGTAAGATAGGGCCATATATTCAGCCTCTACGGTACTCAATGCAACAGTTTTTTGCTTTTGACAGAACCATGAAATGAGATCTCCTCCTATTAATTTAAAGCAGCAGCCAGTGATGGAGTGCCTATATCCCAATTCACTCTCCCAGTCTGCATCGCTTTAACCGTCTAGTTTAGCATTTCCTTCTGTATTGCATATTAATTCGTGGTTTGAAGTTCCTCTTAGATATCAGAATATCCTTTTCACAACTTTCCACTGCCTTTCCTATGCAGAGATTGAACTTACATCTAATTACAGTACATACAAGTATGTGTAAGAAAGGCATATATTATGCTGGAGTTATATTACATAAACACATGCATTTGCATACAAAGATGCCCACACTAAATACATTTAAAATTAAGTTGAAACAATTCTTACTTTGCCACTAATTTTATTGTCAGACTTTCTGGAGCAGCATAATGAGCAAACTTCACTTACACATAACATAATAATATCAACCCTCTGTACTTTTTGTTATGCTAACTTACTGTGGACTTGAAAAAGATGGAATAAGAGACAATGAAAGCAGGAAGCTGATACTAAACTCCAACTCAGCATGCTTTGGACACACAGAATGGGCTGCCACAAGCCAAGTTCAATGAACTTGCATATTAACCAAAATCTTACCCAAAATGATTTACATTTCCAAAAACATTGTTTGTTATAATCTAATAATTGCATACTACGATATTGTGAAAAGGAAAGTTGCCGCTCACCATTCAGCAGAGATGTTGTGTCGCAGATAGGCACAACAAAAATACTGTCACAAACATACCTTTTGGTCAGTAAGGCCTTAGTCAAAATTACACACAAACACAAACATGCACACACATGCAAACATAACTCACACACACAACTGCAGTCTCAGGCAACTGAGGTCACACTGCTAGCAGCAGCACCCGTGCATTATGGGGCGCACAACTACAGTGGTCATTAGTGCCCAGACTAAATTATGAATGCACTGCGAGGCACAATGATAAAACAGCAACGAAAAAGGACAACACTATAAAAGGCACTTTAACAGGCAAGGGATTAAAAGAAAACAGCATAATCAAATGTCCTTGGACAGGTTTGTCAAGTGGATAAAACGAAGAACACAAGCAGCTGCTCCTGCATCATCCGCTAAAATTTCATCCAGAGTACATGGCAGGCCAAGATCAATGTGCAGTGTATTAAAAGTTGGACAGGACGTTAAAATGTGGCGTACCATCAGCAATTGCCCACATGGGCAGAACGGCACCGGCGCAGCCGCCATCAGACGGCGGTGACTGAACCGGTAGTGTCCAATCTGTAACTGGGCCAAAACGACCTCCTACCACCGATAAAGGCGTGAAGAGGTCGTCCAAGCCATGGGGAGAGATTTCAAGGCCCAAAGCTTGTTTTTAGTAAGTGTAGACCAATCAGCATGCCACAGCAATAAAATGCACTGACAAAAGACCCTGCTAAAATCAGATGAAGACACACAACAAGAAGCTGTCCGAGGCTGGAGGACCGCAGCCTTGGCTGCGGCATCTGCAGCTTTGTTCCCGGGGATACTGACATGGCCAGGAACCCACATAGAGGTAACCGGAGAACCGTCATCCACCAGCTGCTGAAGAGAGCGTTGGATCCGGTGCACGAAAGGGTGAACCGGATATGGATCACTGAGGCTCTGGATGGGCGCTCAGGGAATCAGAGCAGATGACATAAGCAGAATGTCGGTGGCAGCAGATGTAAAGAACAGCCTGAGAGAGGGCAAATAGCTCAGCTGTGAAGACTGAACAATGGCCATGGAGCCGGTATTTGAAACTGTGTGCCCCGACAATAAAAGAACACCCGACACCATCATTGGTCTTAGAGCCATCTGTATAAACGAAGATTGTATTAATGAACTTCGAACGAAGTTCGACAAACCGCGAGTGGTATACCGAAGCTGGGGTAACCTCCTTTTGGAGCGAGCTGAGGTCAAGGTGAACGTGAACCTGAGCCTGGAGCCAAGGTGGCGTTTGGCTCTCGCCCACTCTAAAGGTTGCAGGGAGTGGAAAATCAAAATGCTGAAGGAGGCGACAAAAGCGAACTCCAGGGGGCAGCAGGGCAGATACATACAACCAGTCTTCACGGTTGAGAGAGTCGTCAAAAAAGGAACGATAAGACGGGTGGTCGGGCATTGATAATAGCTGACAGGCATACTGACAAAGCAGTATATCGCACCAGTAGGTTAGTGGCAATTCACCGGCTTCAGCATGAAGACTCTCGACGGGACTAGTATAGAACACTCCGATCGCAAGACATAACCCCCGATGTTGTATAGAGTTGAGGCGGCGTAAGATGGACGGCCGTGCAGAGGAGTATACAGAGCTCCCATAATCCAGCTTTGAGCGGGCGATCGACCGATATAGGCAAAGTAGGATGGTTTGATCCGTTCCCCTCGACGTACCGCTGAGAACACGGAGGACATTTAGGTAACGGGTACAACGGGCAGCCAAATATGACACATGTGGAGAGCAGCTAAGTTTCCTGTCAAATGTAAGACCTAAAAATTTTGTTGTCTCCACGAACGGGAGAGCAACGGGACCGAGATGTAAGGACGGTGGGAGAAACTCTTTGTAGTGCCAGAAGTTAATACAGACCGTCTTCTCGTTAGAAAAATGGAAGCCATTGGCGACACTCCAGGAGTAAAGATGGTCAAGACAATACTGAATACAGCGCTCCAGGAAACATGTACGCTGGCCACTGCAGTAGATGGTAAAATTGTCCACGAAAAGGGAGCCAGATACATCAGCTGGGAGGCAATCCATTATGGGATTGATTGCTATGACGAAAAGAGCGACGCTCAAAACTGAGCCCTGTGGCACCCCATTCTCCTGGCGAAAGGCGTTGGACAGGACAGAACCCACACGTACCCTGAACTTTCGATCCATTAAAAATGCACAAATAAAAAGAGGGAGGCGACCGCAAAGGCCCCTTGTATACATGGTGCGGAGAATGCCCACCCTCCAACAGGTGTCATGAGCCTTCTCCAAATCAAAGAACACAGGCACTGTCTGGCGCTTCTACAAGAAGTTATTCATAATGAAGGTCAACAAGGTAACCAGATGGTGAACAGCAGAGCGGCGCCTACGAAATCCACATTGTACACTGGTAAGTAGGCATCAGGATTTAAGCAGCCAAACCAAATGGGAGTTAACCATTCGTTCCATCACCTTACAGACGCAGCTGGTAAGGGAAATGGGTTGATAACTGGAAGGCAAGTGCTTGTCCTTCCACAGCTTAGGAACCGGGACAAGAATAGATTCGCACCAGCATGTGGGAACATGACCCTCAATCCAGATGCGATTATAAGTACAAAGAAGAAAACCTTTACCCGCAGGAGAAAGGTTCTTCAGCATCTGAATATGAATAGAATCAGGCCCCGGAGCAGAGGACCGTGCACTTTCGAGTTCCCGCATGGTGAATGAGGCACTATAACTACTTTCATGATTCAAGGAGCGGAAGTTAGGTGGCCTTGCCTCCTCTGCCTGTTTTTGGGGGAGGAAGGAAGCTCAAAACCTCTGCCAAAAATTGGCCGAAGGCATTGGAGACATCTTCAGGGGGCCACAAGGACATCATTCGCAACTGTCAAGCCAGAAACTGGTGAGTGGACCTTAGTGCCAGATAGCTGGCACAGGCTACTCCAGACAACAGAAGAAGGAGTAGAACTGTTGAAGGAGCTTGTGAAAGCAGCTCAGCTGGCTTTCTTGCTTTTTTTAATAACATGATGACACTGCACACGTAATCGTTTATAATTAATACAGTTCACCATCGTAGGGTGGCATTTAAAGGTGCGTAAAGCACGTCGACGAGCACGTATAGCGTCTCTACATGCTGTGGTCCACCAGAGGATTGGTACGCGACATGGAAAAGTAGTATGAGGGATGGAATATCCAGCAGCAGTGAGAATGACTTCCGTGAAGTGTGCGACCTGACTATTGCAGCTTGCAAAGTTTTGATCCTGAAATGTCACCCTGGAAGAGAAGAGCCCCCAACTAGTTGGTCATGGAGATGAGGTATGATGCAGGAGATGGATAACACAAGGGGGGTGGTTGCTCGAATACGTATCAGAAAGAGCGTACCACTCAAACCGACTTGCATGTTGGTAGTACATATAGAGAGGTCTAAATGGGAATAGGTGTGAGTTGTGTCCGAAAGAAAAGTAGGGGCGCCAGTATTGAGGCAGACAAGATTGAGGTGGTTGAAAAGGTCTGCTAACAGGGAGCCTCTCGGGCAGGATGCTGGAGAGCCCCAAAGGGGATGGCGGGCATTGAAATCTCCAGTCAACAAAAATGGTGCATGTAGCTGAGCAATAATTTGCATCATGTCTGCACTAGTAATGGCAGATGACGATGGAGTGTAAACAGTAAAAATGGAAAATGGGAAAGTGGGGAGAGTAATTTGGACGGCAACTGCCTGCAGATCGGTGTGCAATGTGATGGGATCGTAGTAGATATCATCCCGGACCAGCAACATAACCCCTCCATGAGCCAAAATAACTGCCACAGGGGGTAGGTCAAAACGCACAGAGGTATAGTGTGCCAAGTCAATACAATCGCATGGGCGTAGCTTCGTTTCCTGGAGAGATACTACAAGTGGACAGTGCAAGCGTAGCAGCAACTTTAAGTCCTCTCGGTTGGAGCGAATGCCGCGAATATTCCAATGAAGAAGTGCCATCGTGAGAAGAAAAAGGAGAAGCAAGAAGGGGACAGTTTGTAATGCTATTGTAAATATAATACTGCCATTAATCTGTATGTTTTAAAATTTTTTTGTCCCATAATAATTTTGAAAAATTAAGAAAATACTATAACGAGAGTAAGCTTTTGTTAAGTGTAGTTTATCTATTTAAAATAACCTCTTTGGCGTAGGTGGAATAAATGTATTAAAACATATTTTGTAAATAATTATGTAATATTTCAAGTACAACAATAATTAATTAGGTCAATTTTGTATGTATATGTTGTCATGCAATTGTAGATGGTTCATACTTAGGGTTTTTGTAAGCAGAAGTGTAAATTGAAAAGGTATAGGGATCATAGGTAGAACGGAACTCCGTTCTGTGGTGGAATGGAAAAGGTGGTGGGGCATGCGAATGAGATTTTGGCGCGCAAGTGGCTCACACAGTTGGCAGCTGCCCTGCAAGTAGTGAACACGCATTACGTTGGTCAAGCACTGGAGGCCCGGAATTTATCCTCAAGACTGGGTTTTTGGCCTCGGACATGTTCTACATGATTGGCACATAGCGGCAATAAATTAATAGCTCAGAAATTTGCAATTTTATCATCGCCACCAAGAGGAAGACAGAGCTATGTACATCAAGAGCCGTACCTGCGCAATGTTACTATGCGGCACCGCCTCACGCCACCTTCGACATCGGTAACAGGCAAAGTACTTCATTTAGAAGTGTATCACAGTATGAACCATCCATCTTCAATCAGTGGAATATAAGTGTTAAGTGTACCTTTGTGTTTAACCATGATTTTCCTATGTCATTTGCCTCAGTAGGGTCCTTACCTAAACGAATTTATTCCGAGTATCCTGATGTTTATTGAACCTTGAATAATAGTAAATTACTGGCACTAGTACTGTTTCGGTAGTAAATTCTGAAAATCATTATTAAATACTAAGGTTTGCACGTATCAGTTTAAGGGCAACTGCTTTGTGTAACCATGAGGATAAGTTTTCAATAGTATTTCTGAAAGTAAAGTAACATAATTGTTTAACTGCAACAATCTTAACAGTAGTTGTTCGTGTTGCTACTCCATGTCAAAGAAAGTCAGACAAATATTGGTGTTAGTAAAACGTTAACAAATAACAGTCCTAAAGAAATGAAATTTAGTCATGCTAGATAATAGTTTTGATCATATGAATGATAGCTATAAGTTTACTATTTTTTTGTATCCTTGTTGAAACATGCGTGTCTCTCTTTAAATAACTGCTGAAGTATAGTGATAAATTCCATAAGTAACAGAAAGTGGGATTAATAGTAATTACTGCCAAGTGACCGTAGTAAGTGAAAGTAGTTATTTATTCAGTGTTGAAAATTAACTTCATCTTTTTGTGTAGCCACTGTGCCCGATTTGGGCTGGCGGCTGTTTTATTAAGCAAAACAGTTTATTGTTATAACAGGCTTTGTCTGATAAAAGGTTTCCAAAAGTAATTATTCTCACTGCTTTCTCCCAAACTGTATGATTCGGAGAAAAATAGTTCAATACTTTACCATTCGGTTGAACACGGTTAAAATCTCTCTCTGAGAGTCGATGGTTTTGAGTGTTAGTGCTGCCTGATTTTTTGGTGGTGTTCCTGCCGTTACTTACTACACGGTTCTGACTTTTGAATCGTGGATACAGTTCTGACATTCCGAATCGTGGATCTTCAGTATTTACAGTGGTAGGACTTAAACGTTCTGGTACTGTATTGACGAGAAGGTGAAAGGGTCGTTGTAAGTTCCTTCTTGATGGCCTGTGCATCTGACTTCTGGGTCTTAGTCTTGGCAGAAGCTGATGAAGGTGCTTGTGTCTCAGGGGTGACGCGAGGAAGAGGAGACATTGACCGGGCGATCTTAGCACTGGCCAAATGGACGACCATAGCACTAAAGGTCAGATCACATGTCTGCATCAATACCTCCCTGGTAGGCCGAGGAGAGGCGAGGACAGTACTGTATTTCCCTGCTAGGAGCAGCGTGGGCTTCCTACTAGCAAAAAGCTTGTGAGCAGCCGAGGTGGACACTTTCTCTTTAACCCGAATTTCCTGTATACAGCGTTCATCCTTGTAGATGGGACAGTCGCGAAAGGACGCTGCATGGTCACCCTGACAACGAGGAGATGGAGGTGGACAGTCACCCTCATGGGCATCCCTGCCACAAGTGATGCATTTAGCCACATTAGAACAAGACTGGCGGGTGTGGTTAAAACACTGACACTGGTAGCAGCGCGTAGGTCTCGGGACATAGGGGCGAACAGAAATAACCTCATAGCCCGCTCTGATGCGCGACGGCAGCTGAACACTATCAAAGGTCAAGAAAACTGTCCGGGTTGGTACAAGGTCATTGTTGACCTTTTTCATGACCCTACGGACAGCTGTCATGCCCTGCTCAGCGAGGAAAGACTGAATCTCCTCGTCAGTCAATCCGTCTAGTGATCTAGTAGAAACCACACCATGCAACAAATTCAAAGTGTGGTGAGCCTCCACCTGGACAGGGAATGTGTACAGGAGTGTGGCCTGAAGGAGTTGTTGTGCCTGAAAGGCACTCTCAGTTTCAAACAACAAGGTACCGTTACACATCCTGGTACAAGATTTGGCAGATCCGGCTATGGCATCTACGCCCTTCTGAATAACAAAAGGGTTGACAGATGAAAAATCTTTTCCGTCCTCAGATCTAGAAACGACGAGGAACTTTGGGGCAGGCGATAGTACTTTTGTCACTGGTGGCTGGTCAAGTTTCCGTTTTTGGGCATAATCCAAGACATAAGAAGAAGAGAAATCCATTGCAGATGAATCCCCCATGATTGCCAGCGTCTCCGATGGCGCACTCCTTCCTTGTGGGGACCCTCTCAGAGGGCGCTCCTGCCTTAGGTGAATGTTTACACCTCAGGTCACACCTCCCGAGAAACGGATGGAGGGACCAATCGGCATGGTCAGAAGGTGTTAGCTCGGGCAATCACCCCTCCCTGGGCCTGGCCTTTACCAGGGGGTCGCACAGGCTCTACTTGTCGACCCAGGGCAGGGAATTATGCTTTACCCCATCACAGGCTATGCGTGCGAACGCGTGGGTCGGCCTTCAGGCATGAACAGGGAGGAAAGAAGAATAGGGAAAAAAAAAAGGGAGAGGGGGAGAGAAAGGACAGACTGTCTCAAACGCCGAGGCGGATACCAGAGGGTGGACAAGAAGGCAAGCAGAAGAAGGCAAGGAAAGAAATAAGGAAGAGAGTGAGAAAGGGAGAAGGACAAAGAAAGGAAACAAATAAAGGAAGGAAGAAACCAGAATAAGTGAAAAACCAAAATGACCACAAATGTAAGTCGTTGAACCGTCTGTCTCTGGACGCAGGTGCGAACTATCCCCTTGATGAGGAGGGACTCCTTTTAGTCGCCTCTTATGACAGGCAGGAATATCTCGGGCCTATTCTGACCCCGGACCCGCAGGGGGGTATGGTGAGTGTGGTGACTGGGTGTGGGGTAAGGAGGAGGCTGGAGCAGTGATGGGGAGGGATACTAAGGTAGGGGTGGCGGACAGTGATATGCTATTGGGGGGTGCGCAAGAATTAGATGGAAAGTGGGTAGGGCAGCTATGTGCAGTTGGGAGATTAGACGGAGGGCAGCAGAGAGGTCGGGAGTGGGACCTGGGGGGTGGGAGGTGGGGCGAGTGGGAGTGGGGGAGGATAGCAGAAAACATGAGAAGTAAAAAAACTGGATGCAATGGAAGAATGAGGGCTGTGTAGTGCTGGAATGCGAATAGAGAATGGGTTGGATGGGAGAGGACAATGACATGAATGTATGACATATTGCACGGAAAGTTCCCACCTCTGCAATTCAGAAAAGCTGGTGTTGGTGGGAAGGATCCATAAGGCACAGGTTGTAAACCTGTCATTGAAAGGAAGGGTGTCATGTTTGGCAGCGTGCTCACCAACAGGGTGGTCCACTGGTTTCTTGGCCACAGTTTGTTGGTGGCCAGTCATGGGGACAGACAGCTTGTTGGTTGTCATAGAATGCCCAGTGTGCATGACAATCAACCTGTCTGTCCACATGAATGGCCACCAACAAACTGCGGCAAAGAGACAAGTGGACCACCCTATTTCTAAGCACACTGCCAAACAAGACATCTTTCATTTCAGTGACTACTTCACAGCCTGTGCCGTATGGATCCTTGCTACCAACACCAGCTTTCCTGAACTGCGCAGGTGGAAACTTTCCCTGCAATATATCCCATGTTCCCGTAACCTTACTGGCCTCAACCTTCATTAGTCATTGTCCTCTCCCATCCACCACCTTCTCTGTTCCCATTCCAGCACTACACAGCTCTCATTCCTCTACTGCACACAGTCTTTTTACTTCTCTTCTTTTCCGCTATCCCCCCTCCCAGGGCCCAATCCCAACCTCTCCGCTGCCCTCTGCTGAACCTCCCTTCTGCATACAGCTGCCCTACCCAGTTTCCACCTCATCCCTGCACATTCCCCAACAGCATGTTATTGTCCGCCACCCCTACCTTATTGTGCCTCCCCCTCCCAGCCCCAGCCTTTTGCTCACCCTCAACCAGTTGCCACTCCCATCATGCACCGGTGCTGCTGCTCACAGTTTGGCCTCAGTTGCATGATACTGCAGTTGTGTGTGTGTGTGTGTGTGTGTGTGTGTGTGTGTGTGTGGTCTAATTTTGCGAAGGGCTTAGTGGCCGAAAGCTTCATTTGTTACAGTCTTTTTGTTGTGGCTATCTGCGACACATCATCTTTGTTATGTGGTGAGTGGCAACTTTCCTTTTCACAATATTGTTACATTCCATCCTAGATTTTCCATTGTTTAGTTGTAGATTATATTTGCAAATGATACTTTGCAACCATGTAAAGGGCTCCCCCCCCCCCCCCCCAAGGCAGGTCCAATTAACTTCCTCCACATTAAAAAATGCGCATAACACGCTAAATCTTTCCAATAATTTTATTTATTATAAAACTATAGTTACATATTACATTCACAAATGACAAAACATATTTTTGTAAGTCAGGTACAAGATGCAAAAAGTTAACTGAAACAGGGAAAGGAATTACACAAAATACAACTTGTAATTTGTAAATATAATGTACAACTCAACAAGTAAGGGGCAGCTGAACTCGCACTCAGATAAATTTATATGAAAATGCATACATTTCAATTAAATTGTTATAATTGTTACAAATCACAATACATTACTTCTGTTTCCTCAGTCTGGGACAGTGTGTGGTTTGTAATTTTCTTTTTGTCACCTTGAACCCAGATAAACCAATACCTCAAACACCTACATAATGGGTGACTAATCCCTTGATCACATTACGGCAAAGCGGTACTTCCGTATGTAAATCAAAAATATAATTTACAATAGTTTGCTTACTGATACTTGCTGATAACTAATTTTCTCTATATTTCTTAATGAACCTTTCTGCAGTCCTTAAAATGTCCAACTCAACTTGTGAAATGTACTTTAAGCCCCCAAAGTCTGAAAATTCATTTTGTTCTAGGTCATCATGTCCACTTTTGTCAAAAATATGTGCACTCAGTGCAAACCCCCTTTTTCAAAACAGCAGATACTGAAATACCCACTAAGTAACACACATTATTTATGTCTTGACCACTTAAGTCATCAGTGGAAGCACTTGGTCTAAGCAAACTAGTTGGAACATCTGACTTAAGGCCATTCTGATTAGTGTCAGAGAAACTGAGCAAAGCTCTGTCACTATTAAGTAGTAGTTTGTATTACTGAATGGTGTCAGAAACTGTATCACAGTAATCAATTTGAGTTATTTTCTCGCAGCTAATGCAGAAAGATTCAAACCAGCTTTCTTACATATCTGGGCAAAAATGTTTTCCAAAGATTACCTGCTTCCCATCAGGTATCTGTAGCCCTTATTGAAAGCAGCTTTAGCCAGGCATATAAATGATAGTGTGCTCACAAGATAACCTGTATGCAATGGCTTCCACCCAGAATCTTCTCTCTTGGTTTCATCAACAATTTTCACAAAATTTTCCAGAAACTCCAACTTCTTTTAAATTGTTTTTCGTCAATAATGTCTTAATTGTTCAGGACATCAATAAAGTGGACCATTCATTCAGAAATCTATTACACCAGGCTATGGTAAGAGCTTCAGGTGGCAAAATTTGCACAGTTACTGACATTTCCTGTGCACTAGCTCTTTTCAAGGACAGATATCTTAATGCAAGGCCAACATTCATTTTTTTTTAATAATCTGGTAGAGGTATATAGCTGTTTGAAAGATGGTGCAATGATCTGAGTCTACTCTCACTGCTTAACTCCATAGTCCACAATTTTGAAAGATAATAAGGTGTGACCACTGTTGAGTGTAACCGTCTTTATCTGCTACTTTCTGAAGGATAACAGTGTTACTGCTCCAGATGCCAGAATGCCAATTTCTTACAAGTTGACGAACACTTGCAACAACACAGGTATCAGATCTAGCATGTTGGAAAGAAATTCTTCAGAGCACGTAGCTGAAATACCCACTCCACATCACAGACTTTTGTTCATTCCTCCCATATCAGAAACAACAGCGGAGACATGTAAATCAATTTCTGTTGTCTTATCAATAAGGACAAAAGTGAGAGTTCCAGTATCATTTCCTGCTGTGCTAGGGCCAGTAACATTAATTTTGTGTAAATATTCAACCGTCTGCTTCCAGTCTCAAAATTACAACAGTCAGATGGCTACCTGTTGCTGAACTGTTTCCCAAAGCAAAGCAAAAGAATCACAAAACATCTGCCTCTAATCATCAGATCGATCACTGCCAGAGGCTTCCATCTCATCAATCATTAGGACAAAATCCTTTCTAATATCTTTCAGAAGATCTACTTTGATCTGAGCAATACAACAATACAATCAAAAACTCCAAAATATAATTTCACACCACCAATATAATTGTTCAGGGTTTCATATTAAGGATTTATAACCTCCTTTGCCCAATATAAATATTAACTTCATACCTTTTACAATGCTGTCTGCTGATCACTTCCAAACTGTATTGTTACCAAGTCTGTTGATCTGTTCTGAAGTCTGGAAATTACTTAATGTCCTATCAAATCTTTCAGCGGTTCTTTAAGAAAGAATTCTCATGTTTCAAAACAGAGCAACCCTGTTTTTATGTTCTACTGTATCTAAATCAGGTATCTGCTCAAAGTTGTGTATCATCTACATGTCTTGATTGTAGGCATGATGGACTCAGAGGAACCATGTTGCACCTACATATTTATACAACATTAATGTTACAAATTGCAATACGTAATCACATGAGTACATTATTAATCACAATGATTTTCTTCAGTTTCTAACAAAAACCAAAGGGATCTGAAACGGTGGATAAAACCGAAAGCTCAAGCTGGTTTTCAAATTTTTTTCCAGGCGGTTTATATCATAAAACTTGTGACAGGGCTGTAAGTGGCAAAGTCTGAGCTCAATGTCAGACAGAAAATTTATTGGGACTTTTAACCAGCACATATTTTTACTGTGTGTATTAGTATTCTGTGACATGTTTTTGAGTACAGAGGGAGAAGGACCTGAAAAGGTGGACATCTACAATTTCCTTGTACACAACACTGTACACAAAATGAGCATATGACAAGTTGAAAGAATAACTTTGGACTTATTGACAGCTGCTGACAGGGCAAACTGTGGAATGGTGATAATCATGCTACAAGAAGTTGAATCAGACCACAGACTAAATAATACAGCAAAATATATTAACAGAAATAGGAGATTGGGGGTAGGGGGAAATATACTAATGTGTTGTATTGGGTTTATTTGAGCCTTGGTGTTGGATGTGTGACGTCGTTGGCTGTGTTTGTAATTCCAAACGTAAGGTTTGGAAGTTTTTTCAGAGTTATCACTTTTTTTGTTTGTGTGTTTGGCGTTTTCGTTATGTGTTGTTTGTAGTGTGGTGGGACGTTTAATGTGTTTGTAGGAAGGAGGGGATTGGGGGTTGGGCTGGCCGACCTAGTTTGCAATGCCAAAATTTGTTGGTGGTAAGTAATTTTTTTTGTATATTCGTCTCGAGTTGTGAGTTTGTGTTTTTTTTGGTGTCTTGAATGTGTTTTATTTTATTTATGGATGTTTGATTTGTAGATTTTTAGGTTGTGGTTTTATTTTTTGTAGTTGTAGGTGTTGGTTTTTTGGTATCAATAGTTGTAGTTGACCTATATAGATCACTGGAAATGTCTGATCCCAATATTATAGTTTTAGTTGTGGGTACTCTTGTTTAGGTATCGTCATCTGTGGTTGACCCATATAGGTCAAGGGAAATGTCCAATTCCAACTTTCGTAGTTTTAGTTGTAGATATTGGTGTTTTGGTATCGTCACCTGTGGTTGACCTATAGAGGTCAAGGGAAGTGTCCAGTTCCTGCAGATTTTGTTGGTGTGGCGGAATGTTGTAATTTCTTTTTTTTTTTTTTTTCTTTTTGTTCGTCATTTTGTGTTTTGGGTCGTGGTGTGTGTATTTTTTTTTATTATTATATTTAGCTTGTCCTCACCCTAAAAACCCCCAATATCTCACGGTTGCCCATTAGTGTGATTGTATTTTTTGGAGGAAGATGTTATTGTCTTATTTATATGTATTTTTGTGTTTTTTGCCGTGTGTATGTAGTGACGTTATAGGCGCGATATTGGGGGCATTTAGAATAGTCATTTCTGCCATTTTCATACGTCATGGGTCAAAGCAGACGGGTGGAGTCGGACACTTCTGTAATCACGATTTTGCAGCTGAATTTTCGTTGTGGTGAATAACCAATGCCTAACGCACAACTAATTGCCTTCTTTGCTAATGAGATACCCTGACAGTCTAAACCTACTCTCAGGCTATCCTACGAACAACAAATGGCATGAGATACCCTGACAGTCTAAACCTACTCTCAGGCTATCCTACGAACAACAAATGGCATTGATTACCAGCTCACATGCAATTCCTACCTTGCCACTGTGACTGGTATACATCCAATGGTACAAAACACACACACACACACACACACACACACACACATACACACACACGGCACTCTTCATTCTTGCGCCCTCCTACAATGATATTATACAGGATATCCCAGGTACTCTGGCATCTGCAGTAACTGCCTTCATTTTTGTGTCACAAGGAATATTTAACACTTTTTCCCCCAAATGCCTAACACTCTAACACTTAAAATGTTTACTTGCAACTTGCTTAACATATTCTCCTATCATATTTATGTAAATGTTTACGCTGGAGAACTTGCAGTTGATAGCACACTGAGAAAACAATCTGGGAAACACTGAATTTATTGTAGGATTAACATCTTTTATTCACTAACTCACCATTTCTTATATATGCTTTTACTCTGGCTCTCCGCTACGGTCGCAGGTTCGAATTCTGCCTCGGGCATGGACGTGTGTGATGTCCTTAGGTTATTTAGGTTTAAGTAGTTCTAAGGTCTAGGGGGCTGAGGACCTCAGATGTTAAGTCCCATAGTGCTCAGAGCTATTTGAACTACTTTTGATCTCTGGCTCTCAACCTGGAAGTTGAGGATAGGGCACATCAAAGAAGAGTAGGAATGACATTTGGTTGCAGGTTCTTCTTGTCTGCCTGGTTTTGCTCAAACTAGTTTTCTTCAAAATGGACCTCGAGTAATAATTGCAAATATTTTGATAGCACCAAAACGTTGTCATTAAGGAATATTAATTTACTCCTATTAAATTAACAGCTCCTTAAGGCGACTTGTGATTTTATACATTTGTTCTAAATAAAATCAAGAGAAGTAGCTTACTTTAAACTTACAATGTTACGTCGCGTTATATACACATAACCTGCAGCAAAATTATAATAAACACACTCCTTATATCATTATTTCATTACCGTCCCTCTGCCAATGTGTCTCACCGAGCGAGGTGGCGCAGTGGCTAGCACACTGCCATCGCATTCGGGAGGACGACGGTTCAATCCCGCGTTCAGCCATCCTGATTCAGGCTTTCCGTGATTTCCCTAAATTGCTCCGGGCAAATCCCGGGATGATTCCTTTGAAAGGGTACAGCTGACTTCCTTCCCCGTCCTTCCCTAATCCGATGACCTCGCTGTCTGGTCTCCTTCCCCAAAACAACCCAACCCTCTGCCAACGTGCCTATTCCCAAAACAAAGAAAATGGTTTTACTTACAATACACAGGTAGTTGTTCGATTTTGGTGTCCAGTCTTGGCGTCTTAAACTTACAAGGCACCTCTTACGCCCATCTATATCTGACAGAAAACAATAAAACTTATAACCATCAGTCTGCTATTATTTGAGCATTTTGGAGCTGCACACCCAACCATTTGACGTTTTGAAAGAATAAAATTAAGCAAAATTCATCATTTCGCTTTTCTTCGCCACACGAAGCATACAATATTCGTCGTCGTCGGATTTGGCTTCAAAATTGCGTATTATTCAGTTCTGTACAATCTAGGGGCATAGTACAAGTACTCTATGAGAACTTTACTGCACTGTGAAGGGAAACATTTCCATTATAAACAATAAACATTGATATTTATCTGCTAACGAAAATACGTACAAACATCTCAAACAATACTTATAACTGAACAAAAAGAGTCTCTTTACCTTAACCATCGTGTTTCCTCCTTACGAAACTAATACCGTCATAAGGAAATATATTTTTCTCCTTCATTGTAGCTGACTTTTTCACTTAAAACGTTATTTAATGAAAATTGTTTTCTTGCTTATATTCAGTGTGGGTGACAGCTCTATTCTGTTACTGTAAGGCATAAACCTAAATAATTCTTCGCATTTAGATATCTGACATCGCTTGTGGAGTAAACCTCAACGGAAAAACTATTCAAACTGTCACGGGACAGTTGCAATTTGTCACTAAAACAAAATACAATAATAAAATTAAGATGAAACAAAAACACAAGATTCACTACTATCACTTGAGTCGGCGTGGAGAAAATAGGTTTTCAGATGTTAGCAGACGACGACGTTAAAACTTTCTTCCCAAGAAACCTTGACGTGACGACACGTTGATGGGCTGTGTGAATGCAGCTACTTGAAATGCATTATGGAACGTTTTGACGGTATGGGACGTGACATGACGTGATGGTCAGTGTGAATTTCTCTTTTACACGTTATCTTTCCTTGTGTCTTTCAAGCCACTATCTATATTTCATTTTCATTTCATTTATTATCGTCCTTTGCGTCATTTACATGATATAGGAATTGTCATAATATTGTCCAGAATATGCGCAGCAGAATATTACAAATTTCGATCAAACACATAAAATTAACATTATATAATATGTTGAAAATTAAAACATTGAATTAATGGGTTGTTCTTTTACATGTTCTATCTTCATCAGCATTCCTATACACTGCCCTCCCTTCTGCCTTCTAAAGTGCTGCCGAAATCATAGCGTTGTGGCATCACTTATTTTGTGAAGCGAAAGGATGTAGGTATACTTCTCTTCTCTTCCCTTAATTTCCCAGAGATGTGAGGTATATCGAAACCAAAGATATTTGTTTTGGTGAATGCGTCATAGGAAGCACTTGTCATGTGTGTTGACGTCGGAGTTTGTTATGATGAAAGTTAAGAGAAGCGATGAAGAGTTTTCTTGGCTGTGGTGTTGGTGGTAAAGGCGTATAAAACAGAGCGCAGTATACGATTACGTGCTTGTGTAGTTCCTTTTCCGTGACTTTACAGTATCAGTTTTGAGAAAAATGAAGAAAATGACAGGTCAATTCCGCAACACAACGTGGGATCCAATACTGATTATATCGCAAATCGTAGCCTTACAAAGTGTAATGTATGTTGGTCTCGGACTGTGGATCACCATCGTAGATTTTATCGTCGGATCATCTCGCTCATTAGACCACATATTTAAGTATCAGGTTGAGTATCAAAGGACGAGCATGTTTCGTCAAATCACCAAGTGAATAATTATAAGAACAGTATTAGTAGCAATGTGCTTGTGTGATGAGGGACAACCCGTCTATAATTTCTATTACCGACTCGTACCCCTTTGTTCTATGTATATTGCCTATCATTACCGGAGTACTGTTCATGTTACTAATGTTCTATATTCTTGTGTGAAGTGATGTAGTTTTCAGTGTAGCAGGCGATTATAAACGTTCCTTGAAACGTTGTACGTAGTGAAATATGTTATGAAGTTTCGTCCCTAAGTCATATTAGTGCTAGGGAAATAGTTTATCAGTTCAATAGTAATATACGATCCCACAAAGTTCGTGCGCCATTAATCCAAGAATCAATTATACTGCTCCACCAACTCTTACCTTTCAATCTAACCAAGGCTTCAGACTACAACGCAGATCATTCTGTCATCATAAACTACATTGCAAAAAATAATATAGTTATAAAGGAAGTGTTATCGGAGTTTTATTCACTTTCTGTTTCTGTTGTCTTATGTCACATGACATATCTTAATCAGGTTATGGGATGAAGCCAGCATTTGGTATCGGAAGGTATAGATGACCCACGTCCATCAAAATAATGACTATCCTTGTGAGATACCCGCCTGTGAACACTGACTTGAGACTCACCATTCGAAATGTTTAATAACAGTAGCAATCCGGCTTTGGTATCACTTTTATTGGTTTCAGATTACAGCCAAATTTACAGCCTTTCCACTTAATGTATCTCTTGGACTGAGCTGTAGATCAGTCACACCAATCTTCAGTCCACATATGTTCTGTCATGTCACCAGTCAAAACCAGTGGTCAGATTCACAATCCCTACTTGACCACTTAGTAATATGTTGTTGCATTTTTAAGTAACGCTAAATAAATCTTAAGAAAACTGCTAGACTATAGCTTTCTCTCTTACTTATTATGGGAGATGATAGCCCCACAAGAATATTTTATTTGTGGACTGGCTGTTTTCATTCTGGAAAGGTATTGGACATAGTTGCATTATTGTTACAGCTGTGTGTGTGAAGTAAATGTGACTCATTTAGTAGACAATAAAGATTCAATATTCAGTCAATCCAGAGAGCTTTTCTTCTGGCAGTTATTGTTTCTTTCACCTCTGGCAATGATTAGTATATATGGAAAATTTCAAATGAAGTCGTGACTCAGAGTTCATGTTAAACTGTTAATAGTTAGCTGCTTAAGTAAGTTAAATACTGGAGGAAAGCCAGAGTGTACCACCTCCAGTGTGGAGGTTAGCTGTCACATATTTGAAAGAAAGCTTTCTCGAGATTTACATTAAGAGCTCTATAAATTTATTTACACTTTTATGCTAAGTGTGGAACACACTTTTTAAACAATGTGGTTGCAGTGAGATTCATTACATTTTGCAAAAAGTCTGTATTGTAGTCCACTTGTATATACATGTGTGTTTAAATCTTATTTTAGCTAAGGATTGCAGATCTAGTGTGTGTGACCAAAAATATGTAGGGAAATCCTCCCAGTGGTTTAGTTAGTTTTGTGATTCTCTCTTCAAAACTTCAAGATTTAATATCAATACAAAATGACTTGTGTTGAAACAAGGCACCAATCAAGCGGTTCTGAATAAAGTTACTTTGTGATTGATAGATTGCAGCTGTGTGCGTGGGGGGGGGGGGGGGGGGAGGAGGATGGCAGTATTTCCAGCATACAGCCAGCCACATTTCACAAGACACTCCACATATCTGCACAGCAGGCAACACAGTGAGCCACAGTGCTCGAGAATGAACTACACTTGTTTGGGCCTTACATACTACTCGACTTGCTGAAATGTCAACCATAAATTGATTATAATTGGAGTGTAAAGGTATGGTGTTTTACACTAAAAATTACCTGGTGGCATTTCTAAGAGACAGAGTGAGGTACAATGATTAAGGTGCTGGAGCCTTTTTTAATTATTGGGGAGGGGTCAGATCCCTGTTTAACATCCAGGTTTGACTTGTCAGAGATTTTTTTACATTGTTTAAAGCATTAAAATACAAATTAGATAAAACCACCGAAATGTTCACAACTTCTTAAATGGCTTCAGAAAGGTAAACATTACCTAGTGGACCTGTTGAATTTTGAGACGTCTTCATTGAATAATGAAGGTTCTGAAAGCAGTTTTTGTTGTTATAACAAAAAGTGTTAAATATAGCACAAACATAGGAAGCAGGCTACACTGCAAATTGTTGTTACCACATCCTTGCTTCACATTCATTGGCTTTGCCACCTACAACCAAATTAACACCTTCAAACCTAACTTAGAATTCAGAGTGCACTACAGTCAGTCTGTCACCACAATCAAAATTTCAGGAGGGGGAGTGCTTCCACCATCACACTCTAGTCAGGAAGATGAACAAAGTAGTGGAGTTCTTCTGGGTATTAAACTCTCTGGTGATTTCTGGAAATAACTCATAACCAAACACTGACACATTGCTTGTGAACGTAGAATAAAGGTCCACTGCCTTTCTTATGCTTGGTTTCCTTATTGTTGGATGGTCGCAAATCTTTATCAAGATTAATAGCTGAAAATTTTCAAATAATAAACTGCAGTTAGTTCTGCAAATGATCTGGTTACAATGAATGTAATTTCATGTACAATTACAGAAATACTCTGCAAATCACACTTAAGTGCCTGGCAGAGGGTTCGTCGAACCACCTTAACAATAACAGTGCGCAGAAAAAGCACACACCTGTATCTTTCTGTGCGAGCTCTGATTTCCCTTATTTTATTATGATGATTATTTCTTCCCATGCAGGTCATCACCAACAAAATATTTTTGCATCCGGAAGAAAAATGTGGTAAATTTTGTGAGAAGATTCCACCGCAACAAAAAACGCTTTCGTTTTACTGATGTTCACCCCAAATGTGGGTTTATGGGAATATCCGATTCCACCCATCAGCTTTGACCAGTGACGTCACCAATATGGCGGAAACGACCATTCACAACTCCCATATTGCGAGTATGGCGCCATTACGTAAACATGACAACAAATATGAAAATAGATCGAAAAACAATCACATACATATTCCTCCGATATTATAATGAGCCTCACGGGACAAGCGGGGGAAATTGGGGGTTTTTGGGTGGGGACAAACTCATAACAAACGCACGCTGCTAAACCAAATGATAAAACCGGTAAAATAAACCGACCATAACATTCGCAAAATCAACTACAAACAATATCCAATGGAATCAAACACATCCCTTGACCTATATTGGTCAATGGGAAGTATCGATACCAATTCAGAAACCTTAAAACCTACAACCACTTCCACAGTCATCACTACCTCGAAAACCACAAGAAAACACCAAATCTGGAATCGTACACTTCCCTTGACCTATATAGGTCAATGGAAAGTATCAATACCAATTCAGAAACCACAAAACCTACAACCATTTCCACAATCATCACTACCTCAAAAACCACAATAAAACACCAAATCTGGAACCAAACACTTCCCTTGACCTATACAGTTCAACAGGAAGTATCGATACCAATTCAAAAACTGCAAAACCTTTAACCAATTCCACAATCATCACTACCTCAAAAACCACAATAAAACACCAAATCTGGAATCGAACACTTCCCTTGATCTATACAGGTCAAAAGGAAGTATCGATACCAATTCAAAAACTGCAAAACCTACAACCACATCCACAATCATCACTACCTCAAAAACCCAAGAAAACACCAAATCGGGAAACAACACTTCCCTTGACCTATATGGGTCAACGGAAAGTATTGATACCAATTCGAAAACCACAAAACCTACAACCAATTCCATAAACATCAGTACCTCAAAAACCACAAGAAACCACCAGATCTGGAATCGAACACTTCCCTTGACCTATATAGGTCAAAAGTAAGTATCGATACCAATTCAAAAACCGCAAAACCTACAACCACTTCCACAATCATCACTACCTCAAAAACCACAAGAAAACACCAAATCTGGAATCGAACACTTCCCTTGACCTATATAGGTCAATGGAAAGTATTGATACCAATTCGAAAACCACAAAATCTACAACTAATTCCATAATCATCACTACCTCAAAAACCACAAGTAACCACCAGATCTGGAATCGAACACTTCCCTTGACCTATATAGGTCAATGGAAAGTATTGATACCAGTTCAAAAACCACAAAACCTACAACCACTTTCACAATCATCACTACGTCAAAAACCACAAGATAACACCAAATTTGGAATCAAACATATCCCTTGACCTATATAGGTCAACATAAAGTATCGATACAAATTCAGAAACCACAAGTCTACAACCATTTCCACAATAATCACTACCTCAAAAACCACAAGAAAACACCAAATCTGGAATCGAACACTTCCCTTAACCTCACAGGGTCAACAACAACACACAAAACCTACTCACCAATAACAGCAACACAACCCCCCCGACGCACGATCCACAAGTCATCTAACCAGATAAAAACATGGAGAAAAAAAAACCAAAACTCACCACATGAAAGCTCCGGCACTGCCTTCTAAATCGAACACAACTCTCTCTCTCTCTCTCTCTCTCTCTCTCTCTCTCTCTCTCTCTCTCTCTCTCTCTCACACACACACACACACACACACACACACACACACACACACACACACAATAAATGACACTAAACATACTTACCAACCCCCCTCCCACCCCCCAAAAAAACTATCCAAAACAAAGTAAAAAAACCATTCACAGTCTAAAACTACAACAAAACAAATCCTCCACAGAAAAGCAAAAATCCACAACCATCACCCACCTTCCTCCCCATGAAACCTTACCAATCCCCTCCCCCCCTTCCGCAACCCACAGCCAACCACCCCCCCCCCTCCTCCCAAAACCTCACTAACCCACAACCCTGGGCCTGTATATCTTACTAACAGCCCTTAAGAAAACCCTAAAAATACAATACCCCTCAGGGACCGTCTTCCGCCAACAGTACTCATCTAAATGAGCCTGAAGGTTGGAAGAGCTCCTCTTCCCCTTCCCTATTACAGATTTAACAGCCCCCCAATACCTCTATAGTATTTGTACAGGTCCCACTATCATAATTCTTGAACTCTACATTATGATAACAATCAGATGCTTGTAACCCTCCTGACCCAACCCACTATAAGATATAAACCCATCAGACACTACTGTAGTACCTTGTTCTACATAATCTTGAATCAACCCCACTAACTCCCTCTTGGTACGATTTTCCAGAACCCTAAACATACACAGAACAACCAGACCCCGATACCACAGCCCCCCACACCCATAAACCAACCACAGGCTTACCCCTCCCATACTTCCTTCTACCAAACTGTGACTCATCAATCTCAACCTTTACTCCAGGCCCACCCAACTTATCCCTGTATTTAATATACTCTGAACAGACCTCCCAACAAAAAGAATACCAATCAAGGACCGTCGCTCACTCACACCCACCTCGTGTACAAAAACCGTGTGAGGACTGATAACAAAAATGTTAACTCAACAAAACAATTTCACGCATGCCCAACATAGACTTCTCGAACCAGGTACCCAGGTGAATGGAGTGCCAAATGTTGTCACACCGGCACCTCCACATATAGCATCCGAGACGCCGAAACTTTCGTCAACTTCATATATTCTCCGCACTTCACTAGCTCAGCCAATAGTTCAAAGAGCTGCAAAAACGTAATGAGTGACATAGCTGTGTTACCCATCATTCCCCACAGCCGAAAACTGTTCAGTTTATCATTCATATCCATTCCTAAAGACAAAAAAAACTGATCTCAAAAATTCAAACACGAGAACCCTCATACAACACTACATTACTATAAAACAAAACAAAAATTAAACCATCAGCTCACTGCACAATACACCACCAATCTTCACTTACAAGCACAACAACAGCTGACAACATCAACAACTCAGATGAACCAATTACGACACACACCACACAACCCACAAACCCTACCAGAGAGCACCACCAAACCGCAACGGCACGCCACCTACAAACGCATCACAAGCACACACTAAACCAACAACAAAACGCTATCCGCAACTTACAGACACGCCACCAGAGAGCACCACCAACAACACAACAAGACATCTACAAACACGCGACACTCGCAAACTAAACTTTGCCCCGCCATGGCGTCACACACCACAACAGACTTACATCACGGGTCAAAGCCGACGCGTGTTATCGGACCCTTCTGGTGACCCCCAAATCTTCATGTCTGTGACACACTCTCCCCTATTTCTTGATAGTACAAAATGTGCTGCTCTTCTTTGATCTTTCTCGATCTAGTCTGTTGACCCTATCTTGTAAGGATGCCAGACCACCTGTCAGTACTCTCATAATTGTAATTCCTAAGTATTTAGTTGAACTTGTGGCCTTTAGATTTTACTGATTTATTGAGTAACCGAAGTTACACAGTTTCCTTTTAGCCTCCGAGTACGAATTTGGGACAAAGTTATCTTACATGGTGACCATAATGGTCTGTTGAAGATCACAGTAGTGCCTGTCTGTATTTTGAAGAATGTTCTGTTGATGGACTCAATCTTAGCATGCTAAAATTGTAGTCCAAATTGGGAGGTGATACTTCAGCTGAGAGTTGGTGAAACCAACAAATTTATCACGGCAACAGCTAGTTTTTGAAAATGAAGGTTGTGATGATGGACTGACTTTTAGTGGAGTCCAAATTAGATTGGAAGATGACAATTTGGTTGAGAGTGTACGTTGCCTGGAGAAAAAAAGAAATAATTGAAGCAGCTGCAGCATGATGCCAGGAGTAACGTCAGAGAGGCTCTCCAAAAAAAATTAGAAGAATAAGACCTCTCACCAGGTCACTATTATACTCACTGACTATGATCTGATGTCATGTGCTATGGCTCCCCACAGTGTAAGAAGTAACACCACAATACCTCTCCAAATAATTGGAAGAATGGGACCTTTCCCAAAGTCACTATTATACTCACTGACCATGACCTTACGTCATGCCCTATGACTCCCCGCAACGTGACGCAAGGCGTAACACTGCAGTGCCTCCAAAAAGCTGGCACAGAATGTTGCAGGCAGTCCATTACTTGTTAACAAGATGTCATGCACAGATGTGAAGAGTTGTGATCTGTGTGGTGCACAATACTATGATCCTTCCTTCTGATTGTCAGATGTGGTCAACCAGAGCCTTATGACAAGTATGCCTGCCCTCATGTTCCCATGGAGTCCACATTGGGCCACTATCACATCCAAATGCCCCAAAAATCTTGATGTTGTACAATTCAGTCAACCGGCTGATTGGAGACCCACAATGAGGTCCCTTTTAAACTCGTCAGGTGCTGATAACGTTGTCTCACACAAATGTGCTGCATCTTCACTCTGTGATAACTGAAAATCTTATGCTCTTCACACCTCTTATACATCCTACCAGATATGGTGACAACACTAGGCATGAACTTCATGTATCCACTCCGGTGGGCATTCTATCTGTCACAGGGAATTACAACTGTAATCATTTACACACTCACCAATGATGTGCAGTGTACAAAGTTACTTTGATATCCAGTCATGTCTTCTGGGTGTTTCACTTCTTTTTATCATGCAGTGTATTTATATAGACATCCTTGATCAAAATCCTTAGTTTCCCACTGCGATATGACATTTTCAGTTTTTTATTGTTTGAAAGTAGTAATAACAAGAATAGCCTCATCAGAGCCCTCATATTCCTATGAGAGACCCAGTGCTTTGATAGGTAAAATATAAGTGATTGTGTGAGGCCACCATACTCATTGATAGTGTCACTGATCGAAGCGTATACTTACATCATATTCTTCAGCATTACTGTAGATAAAGAATGGTTTATTGACTCAGTAATATCTCATTTGCAGAAATGAACCTCTATGTTATATGTTTTAGCTGATTGTGTGCCGCTAGGAATGGATCATAATTAATTTACCAAGAACTTAGCTTTCTGTTTCATCATCTTGATCATCTCTTTGCATCTGATGATTGAGTGCTCTCCACTTTGGTCTGTTTCGAAAGACATCTTCCATAATGCCCTGGCTCTGTTTTGATTGTCTTCCTTCCAAATCTTGGTTAATCTGGTTGGACTGTCTCCTTGTTGGCTGGTTTATGGGTACTTCCAGTTCTTTCTCTGGCCATATTCTGCCTGTTTCCCCCCTCCCCCCCTCTCTCTCTCTTTCTCTTTCTCCCTCTCCCCCCCCCCCCCCGCCCTCTCTCTCTCTCTCTCTCTCTGTGTGTGTGTGTGTGTGTGTGTGTGTGTGTGTGTGTGTGTGTGTGTGCGCGCGTGTGCGTGTGCATTTTGTGTTGTTGTTATCATCATTACAAAACACATACATATACGTTGATAACATATTTATAGTTTGGTGTTTAAGTTTGTCAATCAGGTCACAACACTTAGTGTCAATTCGTGCAAGTCTTTCAGACCACTTTTGAAAGTGTAAAGTGGGCAGTTCCTACAATATGTCTTTCTGTGTGTTCCTCTGGAACATTTTCAGATGCAGCATTTTCAAAGTAACCCCATTTCAGAATGTGACCACATCCCCATTGTCTTATTTGAGTATGGTTGAGTCTTGATCATTCACGATGAAAATATCAACCCCACAATCATCTTCATTGGGTTTTGAATTAGATACGTGTTCCAAGGTGGATGTTTATTCCTAAAGTCTTTCCACTTCTCGCTAACGTCAATACCTTCTCACTGAACACGCATTTGGGAGGACAACAGCTCAAAGCATTGTCAGCCTCCCAGATTTAGTTTTTCCATGATTTTCCTGTGGCAAATACCAAGGTGATTTCGTTGAAAAGGGCATGGTGAATTTCATTTGCCATTCTTCTTTGGCTCAAGCTTGTGCTCCATCTCTAATGACCACATTTTTGAAAGGACGTTAAACTATAAAGTTCCTTTCCTTTAGAAAGCTTCTGTGATCAGAAGATCAACCCAAGCTTGCTTGCTTGATTTCAGACAAAGCTGGTGGATTTGGAGAAATGCTTTTCGGAACTGAATTCAAGTGAGACCGTGTCTTCTTAAGAATTTCTACTTTGTCAGTTTTTTTCCAAGATCTGGAGTACAAGTAACCACAGAATGGAAAAGGATTCAACATAGTGTCTAGTTATCTTATTAATTCTGAACAACATTTCTGTTTTACTTTGTCCAAATGGTATTTTCTATCACAATAATACTTTATTCTTTTATAGTGATATGGGACGTACTTCTAACGCCTTTTGTCCATGTCAAAATAATTTTTTTCATTAACTAAGGAACACCCCTGTCAAGCAGAGCATTAAACATCAAAAGTGAAAGCACATGGCATTGTGATACACATCCTGGTATTATGGCAGCAGTGTCTTCTGCTTCACTGCACAATAGAATCAAATTAACTTTGTGATCAGTAAAGTGCGGTAGCCTCTTCAACACTGTACACATTAATAATATTTGTCACTGTCTTGGGGTAACAAATGCAGGGAAGTGCAATGTAGGGAGAATGATCAAAGTTACCTGCTGCAGAAGTTGATGTACTGGAGTCTTTTGTAGTACGACATGGTCACACTCTCGGAACAGTTTACTTACATCAGCTCCAGCTTCTGGGACCTAAGGATATATAGGCTCTATTAAAACATCTACTTCTCAATTATTGCCACATTGCAGTAGCAAAGAATGTGTCCAGTGTTGTTTGGTAGGCTTGGGAATTCATGGTTCAAGGAACTAAAATAGGTGGTCCCAGTCATGAAATAGAGCCATTTCCCAATATGTATTTGCCACTGTCCTGCGCGTGGAGATAGTGCACTGGATAAAGTAAATGTGTCTGGCATTTATTAGATCTATGAGGCTGTCGCAAACTGTGAAATGTTAATGATGGAAAACCTATTGTCACGAGAGATAATGCAACTTTTTCAGTCTCACAACGTCAGTCACATGTAATAATCATACTTAGATCTAAAAATTAAATAAAACATTAAGAAATAGCTGTTTCTACAATAACAATGGCTGCAAATATTTAAAACTTATTATTTTTTTAATTGTACCTGGATAAGCTGGTAACATGTTGAGAATGTGTAAAATCCTTAAAGCTGTACCTAATTAATCACGAGTTGTGAAAAGTCAAAATTGTTTAAAAGGACATAGTACTGTAATGTAAAGGGAACAACAAAATAGTATGCTCATGACAACATTCCATGGCATTTAGCATTTTACTAAACTCACTATGCATCACATAAACTCGTGTGATATGGATGATGGATATGGAAGAGAGGAAGGTAGGAGGAGGAGGAGGAGAAGAAGAAGAAGAATACTGCTTTTGTATGGTATTAGAATGTAACAAAGGACTGTAATACATGAATGTCTTTTTAAAATTTTCTAGTTAAATTAAAACATTGAGTGCATGCAATTTCCCCAGAGGGTGTCTGAGATGTGTTATGTTTGTGTTCATTCAACTCAGTCCACTTGCAGGGTCAATGGAAGTGTCTGATTCCACACATCGGCTTCTTGTGGTGTGTGACGCCACGATGGTGCGGAATTTAGTTTGTGAGAGTGGCGTGTTTGTAGGTGTCGTTTTGATGTGCTCAGTGTTGCTCTCTGGTGGTGTGTTTATGTGTTGTGTGTTAGGTGATGTTTTTGGTTTAGTTTGCAGGTGTGGCATGTTTATAGATGGTGTATTGTTGCGGTCAGTGGTTCTCTTTGGTGGTGTGTTTATGGGTAGCGTGTTATGCAGCATATGGGGTTCATTTGGGTGTTTGTTGTGTGTGAAATTTGGTAAATTTCTTTGTCTTTGGTAGGTATGGATATAACTGATAAGGTCAACAGTTTTTGGTTGTCAGCGATGATGGGGGACAGTGCATTGTCTCTAATAAAATTTCTTCAACTATTTGGATTGTTCGATGAAGTCGTGAAGTGTTCAGTGTGTCGTGAAGAAATGAGGCTTACTAAAGTTCCGGCATCTCAGACCAGGGACAGCTATATTATGGAGATGGTGTAAGGATAACAGGTCAAGGGAGTCCACATTTGATTTTCTAGGGTTTTATACTGTGGTATCGGTTGTTTCTGTTGACCTATATAGGTCAAGGGAAGTGATCGATTCCAGTGGATTTTTGTGTGTAGTGGAATTTGGGGAGGTTGTGGGGTCTTGTTATTTTAGTGTTTTTTGTCATTTGGTCTAGTGGTGTGTGTTTATATTTAGTTTATCCCCACCCAAAAAACCCCAATTTCTCCCACTTGTCCCATTAGTTTCATTATATTGTTGGAGGAATATCTGTTTGGTAGACTTTTGATCAATTTTCATGTTTGTTGTCATATTTACTTGATGACGTCACAGAAGCAGTATTGGAGTTGCTGTGAATGGTCGTTTCCGCCATATTGGTGATGTCATTGGCCAAAGGAGAGGGGTGGAATCAGACGCTTCTGTTATACCCATATACACACATCAAAAAAAGTTATGCATCACCCCAGTTTCCAGGACTCCTGTAGATAGATGCTGACTGTGGATATTGTATCACAGACAGTCCCTTTGACTGTTCAGAGATGTCACTAAACCCGCCCAAAGATGTAAACAACCATGCATGAGCAGTGCCTATTAGACAGAGGGGGTCCGACAGCTGATCAGTTCCAGTCATTCCATCAGGAAATAGTACATGGCTCGTGTTTTCTGTAGTTCAACCATGCCTAGATGATCAATACTGCAGTTCGATCACGTCCGCATTGTTACTTTGTGCCAAGAAGGGCTCTAAACAAGGTAAGTGTCCAGGTGTCTCAGAGTGAACCAAAGTGATGTTGTTCAGACATGGAGGATACAGAGAGACAGGAACTGTCGATGACATGCCTTGCTCAGGCTGCCCAAGGACTAGTACTGCAATGAAAGGCTGCTACCTATGGATTGTGGCTCAGAGGAACCCTGACAGCAATGCTACCATGTGGAATAATGCTTTTCGTGCAGCCATAGGACATTGTGTTATGACTCAAACTGAATGCAAGAGGCTACATGATGCACAGCTTCACTCCCAACGTCCATGGCGAGATCCATCTTTGCAACCACGACACCATGCAGTGCAATACAGATGGGCCCAACAACATGCCAATTGGACCGCTCAGGATAGGCAACACATTCTTTTAACCAATGAGTGTCGCATATGCCTACAACCAGACATTCGTCAGAGACGTGTTTGGAGGCAACCCGGTCAGGCTGAACACTTTAGACACATTGTCCAGCGAGTGCAGCAAGGTGGATGTTCCCTGCTGTTTTGGGGTGGCATTATGTGAGGCTGACATACGCCACTGGTGCTCATGAAAGGTGCCGTAATGGCTGCACGATACGTGAATGCCATCCTCTGACTGATAGTGGAACCATATCGGCAGCATTTTGGTGAGGCATTCGTCTTCATGGACAACAATCCATGCTCCCATCGCGCACATCTTCTGAACGACTTACTTCAGGATAACAACATCACTCAATTAGAGCAGCCAGCATGTTCTCCAGACATGAAGCCTGTCAGCATGCCCGGTATAGATTGAAAAGGGCTGTTTATGGATGACGTGACCCACCAACCACTCTGAGGGATCTACGCCAAATCTCCATTGAGGAGTGGGACAATCTGGACCAACAGTGCCTTGATGAACTTGTGGATAGTATGCCACAACGAATACAGGCATGCATCAATGCAAGAGGACGTGCTACTAGGTATTAGAGGTACCGGTGTGTACAGCAGTCTGGACCACATCTGAAGGTCTCACTGTATGTTGGTGCAACATGCAATGTGTGGTTTTCATGAGCTATAAAAAGGGCAGCAATGATGTTTATGTTATCTCTATTCCAATTTGTCTACGGCTTCCAGAACTCTTGGAACTGAGGTGATGCAGAACTTTTATTCATGTGTGTATTTCAAGTTCTTGCAAGATGTTCAAAGACAGCCATTAAGCATTGTTTGTAAAACTTCAAGATACATGTCTGTTGCTCCAACATAGTGTTAAGTTTCTGTCAGTTTATCTTCAATGTTGCCTTATTATTTTATAGTGTAGTATTTTCTCTGAACTGAGCCTCAAAAGTTCTACTTGTCCAACCTATATACTGTTTGTAACAGTTGTTGCACTCACTTATAAGCAACCAATGCACTAACTTTACAACTTGATTTATTTGTATAATGTTTTAGCTTAAAACAAAGAGTTTCATTTGTGCAAATGCCCAGTCTATGCCCAGTTTTTGCCCAATTTAGAGCTGGTTTTCTGAAACTGATGCAGTGTCGTATCTGACATCATTCCTCTCTATTCTGTAGACATCTACACTTCCCGAATAGCTGAAGTGGTTAAGACAACTGACCATCATGTGTAGGAAATCCAGGTTCGAGTCCCTGGCAAAAATTTTCGCATGGCACTAATAGGTAGTGCATCTATATCTCATACAGCTAATGCCAAGATTTTTTTTTTTTAGCAAATTCATTTCGAATTGGTTACTTTGTATCATTTTGGCTTAAAATGAAGAGTATCACTTATGCAAAAGCATGTTCTTCGTCTGGTAGTCAGAAACTCTTTGTGCTGTTGTATGACATCCTTCCTCTGTATTCTATAGGCTTGTAGATAAATTTTTCTGCTTGATGTTCCTCTTTTAAAGCAATAGTAGCTGTTTCCTGCATGTGCTCTCTCTCTCTCTCTCTCTCTCTCTCTCTCTCTCTCTCTCTTTCTCAAAAGACCGCTTCCATCTTGTAACCATTACTAATAGCAACTGGGATAATACTGGTCTTTTCAGTTTCCTATCTTGCTCTCCAAAAGGTTGCTTAAGCAATCTGTTAATTAAAGAATGAAATATGTGAAGGTTAGTGCTTTTCAGCCCAGAGTAAAATTTAGTGTTGAATATGAATCTAAAGGGGCACCTAATCTGTTTATTTGATGTAATTGTCACTGAAGCATTTACAGGAAACCCACTTGCGCCATTCTAGCTTCTACATCATGGCATCCAACAATACAAGGTTTCTGAGGAGGAATGGTCAGTATTTAAGGATACAACAGGAACAATTGTTCGAACAAAAAAGTCTGGTAAATGTAGGCTCTAGAATCCATACTTTAAGAACTCTGAACACAACTACAACTTTGATACTGTGAAATGAATGTCTTTTACTGTGAGCTCTTTGCTTTCCTTATATTGGGAGGAGATAGAATGAATCTAAATAAGGAAAAAAATGTCCAGTGAGCATGGACTCTAACACGCAAACTTTAATAGCTACGGGCACTTACTCAGTAGAAGAGATGCGTTCCACAGAATTGAAGATGTAGTAGTGCTCGTAGTCCATAAGATATGCATTTTAGAGCCAATTGTTTACTAGATATCCTTGTCATACCCATTGAATATTGACCATACTGTTTATAAAAATGGCATATTTTTGTTACTTAATTAGCAGATTGCCTAAGCTACCACTAAATAAACAAGACAGAGGAAAAGAAATACTCATTCTCAAGCAGTTTCCTATAAGTTATGGTTACAAGGCTACAGTAGTCACTAAAATTTTTCAAAAAATTAAGACAGAGCTCATACGGAGAACAGATACAAGTGCAAAAAGCTGTGTATGTGTCTATAGAATAGAGAGGATTGGTGTTAGAGATGGTAGCACAAGAGTTTCAGAAAACTGGTTTGAGAGTAGGCTTCTGCATAAATAAACACTTTGTTTTAAGCTCAAACATGATACAAATAAATTAAGTTGTAAAGTTAGTCCATTGGGTGCTTATAAGATTAAGTGCAACAACTGTCATAAACAGTATATGGGTCAGACTGGTAGAAATTTTGAGACCCAAGTTAAAGAACAAATTGTAGTAGAGAGTAATAACACATCATCTGAAGATCATTTAACTGATAGTAAACACTAGGGAGGACCTAGGGTCACCCATCTTGAAATTTTACATGCTATGCCTAAAGGACTTTTTTTAAACATTTTGTAAGAACTTGAAATATGCAGATATCATTTGAAAAAACCAGATTACATACCTGATCCTCAATGTATCTTCCAGAATTCAATCTACTTCAAGATTTTTAATGACATACTCAGATGGGCCAGTCATCAGAAAGTCTCCAACATTGCTAAAGCCTCACTTAGTAAAATACTACCTTAGTAGCTCACCACACTTGCTGGCAGCATGGCCACAGGCAGAATGAGTGAATTTAATTATAAAGTGAAAAAAGTTTCATGTATTAATGTTAGCATCATTACTTAAATTGCTTCTTAATTTTAAATTACTAGTATTATGACATTTAAACAGTTCTTTGTTACATTTTAACTGGGTGTTGTGTGTTGTCCTTAGGTTAGTTAGGTTTAAGTAGTTCTAAGTTCTAGGGAACTGATGACCATAGATGTTAAGTCCCATAGTGCTCAGAGACATTTTTTTGTTACATTTTAATATTGCACACAGTCAGTATTTTTTTCCTCTTGTCTTCCCACCTTTCTCCCTCTGCTATCCATCATCCATGACACATTAACCTCTATGATGCATAGTCAATTTAGTAAAATGCTAGTCACCATGTAATGTTGCCACAATCATACTTTCATGTTGTTAGCAGTTTCTTACAGCTTTGATTATGTTATTTTTTAAATAGTTTTGACTTTCCACCCTTTGACTAATCAGATACAATTTTATGGATTTTAAATATGGTCAATCTGTTACCTGTTAATTCAAGTACAATTAAAATTTTTAAAATTTTTTTTCCATCTGTTTGCCACTTAAATAGCTACTGTATTTACACGAAACTAATGTGCCATCAAATGTAATGTGCATCCCAATTTTGAAGATTAAAATCATAAAAAAAGACTTCATTGTTGCATCACTGGTAGGCTAAACTTATTTTACACAACAATGGTTGTATATATGAAATATCGAAACATCATCAATTTTTAAGTGATCCAGTCTTAAATGACACAGTCAGTATTAAAAATGAATGCCTAGTTTGATTACCTACATGACATGCAAACAAACATACTGTAAATTACAGGCATTATTAGTCGTTATTCAATAATGTCGTCATTACTGATATCCTCAGAGAAGTCTACATCTGAAACAGATTCATTTCCTTTTTCCCCATCATCCTCAGTGTCATTCTAGAGCACATCATCTTCACTGCCATCCATTTCTGGAATTTTGTGGTTAGTGTTGCCTTTCCAGGCAGCCAAAACCCAGTATGCCATAATGTGGAGTGCAGCATGCTTAATTTTTCCTTTTGGAGTTGGTCACAGGTTGGCTCATACAAAAATTTTTAGTGTTCCTGAACATAACCTTTCAAATGTTTGTTTATAGTAATGTTCAGAGGTTGTAACACAGGAGTCATTCCTCCAGGAATAATAACAAGGTCACCAGCTAGGCTTCTTTGTTTACATCATCAGTGAGATGATCATGAAATGCATCAAGGCAAAGCATTGATGGTAGCTTAGAAAGCCCACAAGGACAGAGTTCCCATACATTTAGAAGCCAGTCTTGCCTTGGTGTATTAACAACTGCAACCACCTGTTTTGATTCATTCCTTATGGTGTCACTAGTCACAGGTTTCCCATTCTTTCTCAATTCATGGATGAATTCCAAAATTTTTGCTTCAGCATCAGGATGTCTTCCTTTGCAAGGGCCAGTGGATTTATTTCTAGTAGCATTACTTGCAAATAATGCCAATTTCTCTTTCTTCCTTAAGCTACATTAAACTCGTCTCACTCTCCTTTTACCATATTTTTCAGCATAAAGAATTACTTTACACTTGACAGCAGCATCATACAATGTTCTTCTCTGAGGGCCTTCCGTTTCGTGAGTACCTAATACAAACACACAGCACAGAAATAGGCCAATTCTAATGTAATGAAGTTGAGAACTGCAACACTGCATTGTGATGTAAGAAACAATACTTAAATTTCAGTGAGATTGCTGGTGAACAACAGATTCAATTTTTCACTTGAATGTAATGCACTATCAAATCTTATGCCTTATTTTTACATTTGAAGGTGATCATTACATGTGAAACTAGTTACCAAGTGTGACTGTTTGCAGTTGAGGCTGCTGTAATAAATATTTAAAAACGCTGTAAACAATGTTTTTTTTTCTTTTCATTTCATGTTTCTTCAGATTAACTGAAGCCCTTGATGCTGCTTCACCACCTCACAGCTAAAAAGTCACCTTTCAGACTGACCTATGCCTTGAGCTACTCTGCAGATTGGTATTTCGCCACAACTAACATTTTGTATTCACATTTGTCAACTTAGTCAACTCACAACCAAATAGTCACCTATCAACTTTACCTAGACCTTGGGCTGTGCTATAGATCAGTGTGTTACTCCATTCTACAGTCCAAAGAAAAACAGAGCTGCAAAGAAATATTGTCACTGTTCTCTTGTCTTCCGGTTTGTGCATATATGACCTCAAACACCACAGCATCATTACATCACAAGACGAAGCCGACATTAGATGTCGATAGGGTCAGTTGATTCCTTCCCCTACTTTAGATCGTGTTGATGATACGTTTTCAATCACTTTATTAGATAGCAAGCATTCCATTTGCGACACTTGGTTTGTGTCCAGCAGCATATCCCTGTAATCCATTTGCTTACGTCTCTCGACTCCAAAATTTGGAACAGTGTGGCACCATTTTCTGGAGGTCAGTGACAGCAATTTATTACAAAACTTTTAAATTTGTAATCATGTCAGAACAGTTTGTCTGCTGATGTTTCACTCCTCTGATTGAGACTGTGGTTCTATATGTACCTACCTACCTTGCATTTTTATTTCACAAAAGCTGCTGTTGAATTAGGTGCCTAAAATTTGTCCATAACTCAGATTGAATAAGCAAATCAGAGTACCAGTAACAAATCTCTTTTCAGCTCTACACCGTCCTCACTGAATGTCTATTTTGACTGGTAGGGCTAGTTAACACACAACTTCATACAGTCGCATAATCTGCTTTAATGATGTGCTGTGGAACCTTGCTTAATGAGCTCCTCTCATAATGCACAATTCACGTAGCAAGCAAAACAAATTGTAAAAAAATTACTGACTTAATGAGTGATGTTTCGCCTGATGAGTGACGACGATTTGAAGTGACGTCACCAGCTGTTCACATGCTGTGGGGAAATGTTCAACAATATGAACACCTTTCATTTTCAGCAGCAGCATATGAACAATGTCTTTAGTACATACTCCAGTCAGGATGTAGTGCTTCTTCTGCTACCATCTTAGTGCAGTTGGTCATTACACATTTTTCTAAACATGTGTTTTTTTGTGTTCATGTTTTTAATAACCTTCATAGAAATGTCCGCGAAGATAAAGCCACAAGAATACAACCATGAGAGACAGAAAATGACCTTAGAAATGAAACATAAAATCACTGGAAAAGGCGAACATGGTGTGAGTGTTGCTGATTTAACATGCATATATGTAGTCTGTCTACATCAACTATTTGCACTATCCTCAAGAACAAGTACAAGATTAAGGAGAGACATGCTTCTAAGGGAGTGAAAGAGTATCTAAACTATGGTTTCTTATTCTGGAAAACGTTGAAAGGTTGCTCCTTGTATGGATAAATGAAAAGCAATTTATTAACAAGAACATCATTTGTGAGAAGGAAAGAATGATTTTTACTGACCTTGTTAGGAAGACGCCAGGATCATCAGCATCCAAAGAAATGTTTAAGGGAAGCCATGGGTGGTTTGAAGAGTTTAAGAGAACAACTGTCAGCTGGCTCCGACACAAAGGCAACAGAGAAATTCATCGGCAACTTTAAGATGCTCATAGATTCTGAGGGTTATCTGCATCAACGTGCTTTTAATTGTGATGAGACGGGTCTATTGTGGAAAAAGATTTCAAAGCTTAACAGAGGAGAATGTATTTTCCAGTCACAAGCCAATGAAAGACTGTCTCACACTGCCGTTCTGTGCCAATGCAAGTGACAATTTGAAAATTAAACCATTGCATGTTTACCATTCAGGAACTTTGATACTTCAAGAAGTGTAAAGTCCAGAAGAGCAGGTTGAATGTGATGTTTAGGTCCAACAACAAGGCTTGGCTGACATGTGATCTATTTTGTGATTTTGATCAATGAAGTGTTTGGTTCTTTGGGGAAAAAATATTTGCTTGAGATGAATCTGCCACTCCATGTCTTGCTTGTTATGGACAAAGCTTGTGCCCGTTCTCCAGGCCTACAAGACTACTTCCTAGAAGAATTTCAATTCATCAAAATCTAATTTCTGCCTCCCAACACTACTCCATTACTCCAGCCTATGGACCAGCACAGTATTTCCAAGTTCTACACTAAAGTGCTCTTTAAGCATTGCTTTAAGTTGACTGAAGCTACCAATCTCACTCTCAGAGAGTTTTGGAAATATCACTTCAACATCACTGCCTGCAACAAGATGATCAGAAAGGCTTGAAAAGGGGTCACCAAAAGAACTCTCACGTCTGCTTGGAAGAAGCTTTAGCCACAGTGCTTTGTCGAATGTGACTCTGAGGCATTTGAGTCAGTACCTGTGGAGCCTGTAGTCTATGAGATTGTGTCTTTGGCCAAGAACATGGGACTAGAAATTCATAACAATGATATCGATGCGCTTGTAGAAGATCATAACCACGAAATGATCACTGAAGAGCTTATGGAGTTGCAGTGTGTTTGACAGCAGGAAGCTGTGGAGAGGAGTTCTTCAAAGAAAGAGGAGGAGGAGGAAGAGGCAGTTAACAGCAAAGCAGCAGTCTTCTGGCGCAATAAGAGAAATGCTGAAAGTGTGGGGATTGGTTGCATCAATTGAAAATCATCACCCCAATAAAGCAGTGGCTATGTGCACTACAAGTTTGACAAAAATGCTTTGTTGCATTTTCACCAAGTGTTGAAGCATTAGCAGAAACAAATTACTATAGATAGCTTCCTAGTGAAGAAGAATTAGGTTATGTATTATGAATAATAAAGTGCATAGTAGTGTGTGTATAATTTCCTTGAATAAATGGCATGAATAAGATAAAACTTTTAGCATGGAACACATTATTGTATTTCACATTAATTTTTATATGGGGTTAAATTGTTTCACTTAATGAGTGTTTCACACTACGAGTAAGATTCTGGAACAAATTACGCTCGCTGTGCGAGATTCCACTGTATAAGCGTATGCTACTTAACTTTGATGGATTTGTTCAATTATTGACAAATTTCCATAACTGATTTATTCTGTTGCCCATGGTTTTATTTCTGGACATTCTTGCTAAGAAGCTATGGATTATTTGTCTATATGAAATTCATTGATTGTGAAATCACGTTACTGATCCTGAAATGATGGTGTACAGCTAGCTTTATGCTTTGTCTGCCTGAACCAAATACTGATTTATCACAGATTTAACTGGCTTCATAACAAATAGTGGTAGGCATATCTACCAAACAATAAAACTATGTTTGTGAGAACTGAACATGCTGGTCAACATGTCATCTACTATAGGATTGTTCACCATGGTTGGTAAAATTTGTCCCCTTTGTTCCCTTATCCCTATTTCTCTGTTGAAATAACTAACACATGGGTCATGCTAAATAATACTGGAAATTCCTGGATGGAACAATAGATAAAATACAAAAAATGCAACCACTCACCTTTAGCAGACTAACATGTGGCACATAGGCATACATAACAGAACATTGCATTAACTAGAGCAATGAAGAATGTCCTACCAAAAATCTTAGACACATCACCCAATCTGCCACCTACTCAGCATTCAGAATATACTTGTCCATTCCTATTCCAGTGATGTACCCCATGGTTCATTTCCTTGTGGACAACCCAGGTGCAATACCTGTTCCATACACCAACCCACCAGCCCCTACCACAGTCTAGTCACAGGCATTTCCTGCCCCCTTAAAAGGCAGGGCCACACTTGAAAGCTGCCTAGTTGTACATCAGCTATGGTACAGTTACTGTGCAACATTCTATGTTGGCTTAACAAATAACCAACTGGTTACTCACATGAGTGACCACAGCCAAACTATGGCAAACCACAAATTTGACCGCCTAGTTTCCGAACATGTTGCACACAACAACATAAATGACTTCAGCTGCTTCACTATGCATGCCATTTGAAACTCCCTTCGAGCACATATTTTTCGAACTATGCATGTGGAAATAGTCTTGCAAGCACATTATGTGTTCTCACAATCCTTCCGCCCCCCCCCCCCCCCCCCCGCACACTCACACACACTTCTCCTCTCCCCCCCCTCCTCTCTTCTCCACCCTTCTCCTCTGCCCCCTTCTCCTCTCCCCCAACCCTCCCCCTCCTTGTTCTTGTCCCTGACTGTGTCTTAACCCCTACCTTCCTATCTTTCCCTGTCCCCCTCACACCCTGTCTCTCTCCAGCTCCACCTTCCTCTCTTTCCCCCACCCCTCCACTGCTCACCAGTTACATTGCACACATTCATTGCTCTCCTGAACATCCTAATTACCATCTTCTTTTCCCAACCATGGCAGTTCACCTCCCGCATAGGCTGTCCAGGTCAGGGCTAATGATTGCAGTTTGCGTGCGATCGCTTCTGTCTGCACTGAAGCCCTTGCCTGTACCACGTCTCCTCGAAGTCAATTCATGTACACCACTGTGGTTTAGCTGTAGGCCAAAGCTTTGCCTGGACCTTTGGTGTGGCCCTAAAGGCTTCGTTAATCCTGCAGCTCTCCACAGTCACTTCGCCTCGATTCTGGAAGTGTTCTGTGTTTCTGAAGTGGTTTACACCAACGGCTCGATGGCTGATGGTAATGTTGGCTACGCCTTTGCCCACAGAGGCCATATTGAACAGCATTCCTTGCCCAATGGCTGCAGTACATTCACTGCAGAGCTGGTGGCCATACCTCGTGCACTTCAGTATATCCATTCGTGCCCCGAGGAATCGTTTCTTCTGTGTACAGACTCCTTGAGCAGCTTACAGGCTATCAGCCAGTGTTACCCTCGCTTTCCTTTGGCGGTGACCATCCAGGAGTCCATCTATGCCTTGGACCGGTCCCATCATTCAGTGGTGTTTGTGTGGACCCCAGGACACGTCGGTATCCCAGGCAACGAACTTGCTGACAGGCTGCCCAAACAGGCTATGCAGAAACCGCTTCTGGAGATTGGCATCTCTGAACGTGACCTGCGTTCTGACGTACGCCGCAGGGTTTTTCAGCTGTGGGAAACGGAATGGCATAACAGTATGCACAACAATCAGTGCGTCATTAAGGAGACTATGAATGTGTGGAAGTCTTCCATGTGGGCCTCTCGCAGGTAATCAGTTGTCCTCTGCCGGCTCCACACTGCCCACACTTGGGCAACCCACGGTTACCTGCACCCACCTCATTGTCGGTGCAGTGCCCAGTTGACAGTGACCTGTAATCTGGTGCACTGTCCCACTTTGACTGCCCAGCGATGAAATCTTGGGTTACCAGACTTGTTGCCACTTATTTTATCTGACATTGCCTCATTGGCTGATTTAGTTTTATGTTTCATTCTTGAGGGTAGGTTTTATCATTTGATCTTAGGTTTAGCACGTCATTTGTCCCTCTGTGTCCTCCACCCTAGTGCTTTTAGAGTGGAGGTTTTAATGCGTTGCAGAGTGGCTGGCTTTTCCTTTTCATTCTCGTGGTCAGCCAGCCACTGTGATCTGCTCTCTTGTTTTACTCTCTTCTGTTTCTAGCATCACTTTGTTGTTTTCTTGTCCTCTTTTGTTCCTTTTAGTGTTTGTTGCCCTTCCTTCGTTCTTGTGGTTTTCCCTTTCTTTCCATTTTGTGTTATATTCTTGTCTGTTTTAATCTCACACTTGGGGCATTGTTTTATGTGGAACAAGGGACTGATGACCTCATAATTTGCTTCCTTCTCCCCTCTTTTCAACCAACTGACCTCTCCCCCTCCCTCTCCCTCTCCCCCTCTCTCTGCCCCCCCTCTCTCTGCCCCCCCTCTCTCTGCCCCCCCCTCTCTCTCTCCCCACCTCCACCTCCCTCTCCCTCTCCCTCTCCGCCCTGTCCCGCCACTGTTTCCCAGTTCCACACTCTCCTTGTCTCTATCTCCACCTTCCTCTTTCCGCCCCCCCCCCCCCCCCCACCTTCCCCTCTCTATATCTCGTGTACGCTCTGTCCCCTCAGAACACCTTTCGTTGTCATTGTGCAGACACTGAGTCATCTATCTTTTCCACTGCTGCCTTGAGCTATTTCCTCCCTTGCCGCATGTGTCCCTCCATATCCCACTGCCCCTCCATCAGGCAACTGTTCTGTAATAGTCAATGTCTTTATGTCTGCAATATGTGCTGTTGGATGCCTGTGTGGTTGTGTGTGTGTGTGTGTGTGTGATTGTGTTCATTTTCACCCAGAAAAATAGCCAGAGCTTGAAAGATGTAAATAATGATGTGTTCTAATGTGTGTGACTGTGTGCCACAAACATACAGATCACTCAATTTTTAGGAGAAGTGCAAAAACATTTGCTGCTGGACGGAGCTTCACAAATAAATAATTGAGTATAAAAGTAGCAGAAATTAGTGACAGAACAAAATTCAGGATAGATGTTGAACAGAGAAATAAACCACAGCCCAAGTAAACAGCATACTTAGCTGCAGACCATCTTTGCAGAAAAGAGACACTATGGATGTGAAAGATTGAAAAAATTCAGATTAAATGTAGGTAGAATAGATTTAAAAAATTGCAGACGGGGTGTGTTTCTGTAGTTCATGTACAGTATTATGGATAAATAATAGATCAAAAGTCGTGACACATTCACAGTGTTAGGAATTGTGTAGTAGTAAGACATAATTTTATCACAGTGTACTACAATTTGTAACACCGTTGAATTAAACTATGTCTCTTGCAATGTATTGGAACTGCATAGATATTATTTATTTTGTTCGTAACAAATTGAAATTGTAGATATTACATTAAACTGGCTTTACATGTTATTTATTTTATCTTCTTAACATGCCAGTGGAAAATTATTATTGCCCAGTGGCATATTATTTAATTATTTTAAGTTGTTTTTCTGTAGCTTTTATGATGTCTATTTAACAATTTTGCTCTCTTTTTATTTCAGGAGGTTCATGTACGAGATGTTAATGGAAAATTAATCATTACTGCATTTGTCTTAAATGCTCTTGTTGGGTAGGTCATTATTGCTGCAGATTTTTTTCTGTTTGATAGGTATTTTATTAAGATCTTTCATGAGTTAATATTTCAGTGTTGTAAAACATTCGAGTCCACAGCTTGGTGAACACAGTTGATTCCACCATTTGTATTAGTACTTAATTTCATTTTGTTAAATTTATTTAGTGTCATGTTCATTGAATGCCATGTCTGTTTGTTGGTGGGAGTAATATTCAAATGAACTTGCACACATTGTAACAGATAACTTTAAAGTTACAATAGCAATTGAAAACTTAAACAAAAGGAACATATATCTGTTTCATTCATTTCCCTTTCTTTATTACAAACGCAGGTCACTATGGGCCCCAGCCATTCCAATGCTTCAGTGGTGAGGTTGTGGATGTCTTGTAGCACACCCTTGAAGGAGGTATTGGGGCAAACCAGGGCCAGGTGGGTGATTGATTGCTCTTTGGCTCCACATCGATCACATTGGGGGCATTCTGAAGCTGCCCACTGAGTCAAGCTTTTGTTGCAGATGCCATGGTTTGTGCGAATCTACACCGGCAGCTGCATAGATACACTGAAAATCAGCATAAAGTGCATGGCAGAGGGTATCCTATAGCACTACTAGTTCCACTTGCAATTAGAATGGGGAAAACACGACTGTCCGTATGAGCCCTAATTTTTCGTTACTTACCTTCATGGTCCATATGCGCACTGTATGTTGGCAGCAGTGGAATCATGTGGCAGTCAGCTTCAAATGCCGATTCTCTAAATTTTCTCAATAGTGTTCTTCAAAAAGAATGTCGCCTTCCCTCTAGAGGTTTCAACTCAAGTTCCTGAACACATAGGTAACCTGCCTCTGAATTGCTTTGATGTCCTCCTTCTATTTGAGCTGGTACAGATCCCAAACACTGGAGCAGTAATCAAAAATTGGGTGCACCAGTGCCCTATATACAGTCTCCGTTACAGATGAACCACATTTTCTTAAAATTCTCCCAATAAACCAAGGTTGACCATCCATCACCCCTACCAAAGCCCTCATATACTTGTTCTATTTCATACCACTTTGCAACATTATGTCCAGATATTTAAACAATGTGACTGTGTCGAACAGTACACTACTAATGCTGTATCTGAACCTTACTGGTTTGTTTTTCCTACTCGTTCACATTAACTTGCATTTTCCCACATTTAGAGCTAGCTGCCATTCATCACACCAACTAGAATTTTTGTCTATGTGATCTTGTATCATCTTGCAGTTACTCAACTTCGACACCCTATGTACACCACATAATCATCAGTAAACAACCACAGATTTCTGCCCACCCATCTGCCAAATCATATATGTAGAGAACAACGGTAGTCCTGTCACACTTCCGTATGAAACTCCTGATGGTACCCTTGGCTCTGATGAGCACTTGCCATCGAGAACAACAAACTGGGTTCTATTACTTAAGAAGTCTTTGAGGCACTCACATATCTATGAACTTATTCCATATGCTCATGCCTTCGTTAACAGCCGGCAGTTGGGCACACTATCAAATGCTTTCTGGAAATCTAGGAGTATGGAATCTGCTTGTTGCCCTTCATCCACAGTTTGCAGTATATCTTGTGACAAAAGGACAAGCTTAGTTTTGCATGAGTAATGATTTCTAAAACCATGCTGATTCGTGGACGTAAACTTCTTAGTTTCAAGAAAATTTATTATATTCATACAGAGAAAATCTTCAAGGGTTATGCAGCAAACCGAAGTTGGAGATATTGGCTCTGTAATTTTGCAGGTCCGTTCTTTTATCCTTTTTATATACTGGAGTCACCTGTGCTTTTTTTCCCAGTCATGTGGGAGCTTGTGCTGGATGAGAAATTCATAATAAATGCAAGCTAGGTAAGGGGCCAGTGCCATAGAGTACTCTTTGTCAAACCAAATTGGGATTCCATCCGGACATGGTGACTTATTTGCTTTCAAATCTTTCAGTTGTTTCTCTATGCCAGGAATGCTTATGTCGTCCGTATGGGAGTCTGGCCGATGATCAAATGACTGTATGTTTGCACTATTTTCCTGCATGAACAATTTCTTGAATGTGAAATTTGAAACTTCAAGTTTCATTTCGTAATCTTCAACTGCCATGCCAAACTGGTCAACAAGGGCCTGAGTGGAAGCCCTAGCAATTTTAAATAGGACCAGAATTTTCTTGGGTTACCTAGCAGATCTTTTGCTAAGGTATGACTGTGGTAGTTGTTGTATGTATCGCACATAGATCTTTTCACAGAGACACAAATCTCTACTAACCTTTGCTTGTCGTCATTTGTGCATTCTCTTTTGATCCGAGAGTGCAACAACAGCCTCTGATCCTCAGCATTTTCTAAATTTCATTATTAAACCATGATGGTTCTTTTCCATCCTTTATCCACTTACTCTAGGCACATAACTCTCCTGACCATGACTTACAATGTCATTGAACTTTGCCCATAATCCCTCTGCATCCATCTTACTGTAACTAAGTGACATTAATTCACTCTCTAAGTGAGATGCTAACAACTGCTTATATGCTCTACCTAGCAGAAACACTCGCCTAGCCTTCTTGACTGCTTTATTAACTTTCGTAAGTATAGTTGCAATAATAACATAATGATCGCTAATCCCTGTTTCTATACTGACAGTCTTACATCATTATCTTCAGGAAAGAGAAAATCCTGGTACCTTCAAAGTTGGACCTGTCATGAGATGAGGGTTCATGACATTCTGATCTTGCCAGAGTGATGTCCAGTGATCATTGATGTTGAAGTCATTGAGCTGGTTGGCAAATGCTACAGGGGGTGTCTTGACTTCAGTCTCAGTTGCTGTTATTTGGGGAAATCAACACAAATGGAAAGGGATGGTTGACATTACATTTTCCCAACTGTGATTTGAGGGCTGCCAGCCATTTAGTTTGGAGAGGCAAGAGATTGTGGCAGTCATTGGAGGCCAGTTGTTCTAATAGTTTCTGTTATGGTTTGGATTGCCTGGTTTAGTTGTTTGTTGGAAATGTTGGTATGGCAACTGTTGATTCACAAAGGAGCACAGAATTCTGCAGTTGAGTGTATGAGGGCTGTTATGGTAATTCTTGAAGTTTCATCAGTAGAATCCCACAACATACTGCCCAGCTTCTGAATCTGACGATTTTTTTTTTTTTTTAGTGCTGTTTGAAGGTGAGTGTTCTTTCAATAGTGACGCAGAGGTATGTAGGATGTGGATTACCTTTCAATGTGACTCCATCATAGTGAACAAAAAGAGTTCTTTGAGCTTCTCTGCTGCAAAGATGGAACAATGTGACTTTATTTTTGTTTGGAGTCAGCTGGAAACCATATTCACTAATTATGACAAGGTCTTCTGTCAGTACATCATCTGTTTGGGCCAAACTCAAACACTGAGTACCGATGGTAGTGTTATCTGCGTACATGAATTTCCAAGATGTTGGTAATGTATCTGTGATGTATATGTTAAACATTAGAGTAGCTAGTATAGATCATTGAGGTAGGCTAATTTGTAGACTATGGAAAATATTTGACTATACTAGCTACTCTAATGTTAAACATTAGAGTAGCTAGTATAGATCATTGAGGTAGGCTAATTTGTAGACTATGGAAAATATTTGACTTTCCATAGATGTGTTCTTGGAAAGGTCTGACACTAAACATCTTGTTGAGTAGATGAAGAAAGTGTATGCAAGGAATAAGCTGTTATACCATGAGTGTCAGTCCTTTCCAAACTGTATCATAGGCTGAACTTAAATTAAGAAATGCAACTGATGTTTTTTTGTTGTTGGAATCTTCTGCCTATGTAGGCTTTGAGCAAGAGGACCTGATTACAGGAGCTTCTCCCTGTCATAAAACCATCTTGCTTATTGGTATGCTGTTGTTTACAAATGGTGTTAGACATGCATAAGGCATTCTTTCAAGTATTATGAAGCAATTGGTTAAAAGTGCATCTGGTCTGTAGCTTTCTGGCAAAGTGATGTTTTCCTTAGGCTTATGGGTAATAATAACTTTGCTGCTCTTGAAAGGTTTTGTTAACTTGCCTCTTGCAGAATATCATTGTAAAGATTTAAAAGCCAGTACCACATGTTTGCAGCCACATGTTCCATTAATTCAGTATATATGTTGTCTAACTGTGCAGCTTTTCTGCATTTTTACAAGTTGATTGCAGTATTGAGTTCGTTCACTTTGATAAGCTCTGATTTTCATGAAGAATTATTTATTTATAGCTTAGTTATAAACTGTAATACTGAACTGTCAAAAGAAACAAAAGAACTTAATCAACAAATTTGTGTTTTTTCTGTGAATATTGTTTCTCCTCGAACACACAAAATTACTGTCCAGTATTCAGCTTCTCTGGAGCACATCACCAGTCTCATCAGGGGAAGCCCTTAACCCTCAATCCGAATCCCACATTTGGTCATCCTGATATCATCCAACTCAGATTATGAGTAGTCACTTGGCCAGGGTTTCATAAAATCTGTGCATGTTGTTGCAGTTCTAGGACCCTTGTGGTTATCATGTTCTTGGCATATGTCATAGGTATCATTAGTTTTAACTTTTGTGACTCAATAGGGACCTAAGTTCTTGGCCTTTAGCTTTAGTGTTGGTCCAGTTTGTGTTCATTACCCTCCCACCAGGTCACCAACTTCAATCTTCAAGGCTTTCTTCCGACATCGGTGAAAGTTAGCTTGGTTTTCTTCTTGCACCTTGCTGATCTGTAGCTTAGCATCTTCCTTCAAATTACTGCCTCTCTTTAAAAGTGAACTACAAATTTCTTCTTCTACAAGGTGTACAACTTTGATTCCTCCGTTTTTTCCCCAACATTTGAGACTTTAATGAAACAAATTGGTTACACATGTGTTATTCAAAGTATTTTCCATCGCTGGCCATTACTTTCTCCCATCTTTCGGGCAGTGTACGAATCCCATGTCGAAAAAATTGTTTATCTCTAGAAGTGATCCACGAATTGATCCAGTTTTGACTTCTTCATGAGATCAGAAGTGTTGGTCAGCCAGACCATGCGCCATTGATCTAAACAGGTGATAGGCAGAGGGAGCAATGTCTGGAGAATACGGTGGCATGGATAGGACTTCCCGTTTTAATGTTTCCAAGTACGTTTTGACCTCTTTTGCAACATGGGCTTCAGTGTTGTTGTGCTGCAAAATCATGCCTCTCACTGTATTGTGGCTGTTTGTCTTTTAATGCTCTGCTCGAACGCATTAATTGCATTCAATAACAGGCACCTGTGATTGTTTTACTTGGTTTTAACACCTGATAGCACATGACATAGAGCTGGTGCTACCAAATGCAGAGCATGATTGTGGAGCTGTGAATATTCAGTTTGGCCATCAATGTGGAAGCATGGCTGGGATATCCCCATGAGTTTTTGCATTCAGAGTTATTGTAATTAACCCATTTTTCATCCCCGGTCACAATGCAATGCAAAAATCCCTTCTGTTTTTGTCTCTGAAGCAACTGTTCACAAACACACAAACACTGTTCAACGTCTCTTGGTTTCAACTCACACGGGACCCAAGTTCCTTCTTTCTGAATCATGCCCATGGTTTTGAGATGTTTTGAAATGGCTTGCTGTGTCACTCACACTAATTGTGCCAATTCTTCTTGAGTTTGACATTAGTCTTCACTCAGCAATGTCTCCAATTCTGTATCTTCTATAACATTCTCTCTTCCACCATTATGGTGTTCTATGGTGTTAAAATCACCATTCGTGAAGCGTTGAAACCACTCATGACACGTTCTTTCACTAATAGCGCCCTTACCATACGTACTTGAGAGCATTCAATGAGACTCAGCTGCTGATTTCTTCTATTGAAACAAAACAGTAACACCTCCCACAAATGACAAGAATTAGGCTCATAAACTGACATTTTCAATCAAGAACAACTCTATGATGCAGGTACAAATCAACCAATGTTTGAATGAGGTTATGTTGACCGAAGCACCAAGCTAACTGCATGATGTCTGCGATCTCTTTCTTTCCACTGCTACTTACAGTTGTTGCCACCTACCGGCAAATGGCGGAAGCAAAGTTGTACACCTTGTAATAATTTTATGCTGTGAAGATCAGTCTGTTTATGCATCGTAACTCCTATCACAAATTAAAATAGGGTTTTCCCAGTACTTCTGTTGGATGTTGAACTGATAGTACCACCTTGTACCACTCATTAGAGCTATCAATACTAAGCTTAACAGTGATTTTAGTCAAAGTAGACTTGATCCTCTCAACCTGTCCACTGGCTGTAGGAAGTCTGCCATTATTAAAGTGTGTTCCTTCTGTAGTGCAGTACTCCTTGAATTCTTGAGAAGTAGAGCAAGTCCCTCTGTCAGTAATTACTTGCACTGGATTTACAAAATTGGCTTTCTGGTAAGTCTATCTTGCTAGTTGCTTCTATTGATCTTGTAGTCTTACACATGATAAACTTGATAAATGCATCAAAAATTCTTAGTTTTTGCTAACATTTTTGGAGAACAGCGATCTTGTAAGGTATAAAATTAGTGGAAAACAGTCTAGAGCATAATGGTTATTTTATGTGAACAAACTGGTTTCAGCCTAGTCTTAGGCCATCTTCAGAATAACACCATCAGCTGATGTTGATGACATCCAGAACTGTCAGTAGACCTCAGTTACTGAAACAGAGCAGTTTCAGCAACTGAGGTAGGACTGTTCCAGATGTCGTCAACATCAGTTGATGGTGCTATTCTGAAGATGACCTGAGACGAGGCCAAAACTGGTTATTTTAAATAAAATAACCATCGCAGTCTAGACTGTTCTTCACTAATTTTAAATAATTCTTAGAATGTGGTTGTATCCTTTGTGCTTTGATTGAAGTGGTCCAATATGATCCATGTGATAAGCCCATAATGGTTCACTTTATTATGATAAGGATAGTTGTTATTCACCATGTAGGGGAGAATGCTGAGTCATGTACAGGCACAATGAAAAGACTGTCAGAAAGTGAGCTTTTGACAAACAAGGTCTTTTTTTGAAAAACACACACACACACACACACACACACACACACACACACACACACACACACACGCACACGCGTCTCTGGCAGCTTAACTCAGACTGTGGCTTAAGCTGCCAGAGACTGTAGTTGTGTGTGTGTGTGTGTGTGTGTGTGTGTGTGTGTGTGTGTGTGTGTGTGTGTGTGTGTTTTCGACAAAGGCCTTGTTGGCCAAAAGTTCACTTTATGACATTCTTTTTGTTGTGCCTATCTGTGAGTCAGCATCTCCACTGCATGGTGAGTAGCAACTACCCTTTTCATAATATTTTTATATTCCATCCTGGATTTTCCATTGTTTGATAATGGCTGAGTTTCTTTGAATAAGGGATGAAGGAAACTTTCTTTCCTGATTTCTTACTTACAATTAAACATTTAACATAATTTAAGACCCTTCTTTTGACCTTTTTAGACAAATTCAGTTTATAAGTTTGTTTTACTTCCTCCTCAGTTTGCTTAACTCAGTTCTTATGCACAAGCTTGATGATTTTACATTGCATAGTCGGAGTCTCTCTTCTGTCATAAGACTTGAAAAGAATTCCACATCTCATTATAAGGTTTTCATAAGGCCATTATTTGAGAATGCTCTTGACTGCTGCTAAACCATAATCCTTCTCTTGAGCTTACTGTCTCCAGCAATTAAACCATCTGCAAAACCAAGCAGTACATTCATACACTGACTTAAGGCACCTATATGTTTCAGCTTAGAATCAGAGTGGTATTCAATAGTGTAGGAATGCTCTTCCAAGGCTAAAGCCCATCTTGCTATTGTTGGTGACAAACCCTATGTATCCATAATCTTTTTGATTGCAATGCAATCCATTAAAATTTTAAAATGTATTCCTCACAAAGACATGCTGAATTTCCTTAAGGCATTAACAATAGTTAAAACTTCAAGCTCATATCTATTGCATTTTTCCTCTTGAGGTGTTTTTTACTCATATATGAGACTGGATGGAACTTGTCATTGTCTGTAGATTTTTGAAAAATACTTCTCCAAAACATTCTTAGCTTGTGTCCCTGTGTAACTCAGTTTTGCATGTTGTGCTGTAGCTTTTTTAAACTGGGTCCAATGAAAGAATATCTTTGAGCTTGAATACTTGCCTCTGCTACTCTTCAATCCTATGGTCTCAATTATTCCTCAATAAATCACTCAGGGGTTTGGCAGTTGCATACTAATTTGAGCAAAACTTCCTAAAGGATCCTATCAGACATAGGAAGTTTTGTATTGCTGCAATAGATTTTGGTTCTGGAAAATTTTGAACAGCTATTGTCTTCTCAGGAGGAAGTCATATTTGTCTACACTGTATAACACACCCAAGAAATTCAACGTTCCTCTTCAAGAACAGGCATTTTACAATATTAATTTCCAAGCTGTATTCTTCTGCAGTTTCTAACACTAAATCAAGCCATTGAAGTGCCTCATGATCACTCTTTGTTGATATTATAGTATCGTCCATGTAAATAAATATGATTTTCTCTTGAGTCAATCCCAAAAAAATTGTAAAATGCTGGAACACTACAGGTGAATTTGATAAGCAAGGTGGAACTTTTCTAAACTGAAACTACACTGAGTGTGCCACAAACGAGGTATATTTTCAGCTTTCTTCTTCAACATCAATGTGGAAAAAAACATTCTGGAGGTCTAGCATGGAAAACACCCAGGTATCTTGTAGTTTATCTAAAAGATCTTGTATGAGGAGCAATGGATAATGATCTTTCACTGTGATCGTGTTTAATTTGTGATAATCTCCATTTTTATTTTTTACAACTAACACCTGGCTAGCATATTCAGATAAACTTGGTTCTGTTATTCGATGATCATGCCACTTCTGGACATGGATGTTAACAATTTGTTTCTCTCCTGGTGACAATCTTATGGGTCTTCTACGTACCGGTTGTTGTTCTCCCACAGTAATCTTCATTCTGACATCACTGGACTTTGTCTTCATTGGGGTGTAATTAGTCACTAAATCCTCAATGTCTTTCTTTGTTTCATCACTAACAGAGTTTTCAGTGTCTAATTCTAGTTTATGTATTACATGGATACATGTAAGATGAGCTTCCCCTTCAAGTTTGTAATTGTAACTCCACCCTTGTTTATTAAAACTTCAATTTGATCTAGAAAATCAATTCCATGTACCATTTCTAAATTCATTGTGGCTCTGGAAACCACACAAATATGTTTCAATTTTCACACAATCAGTCTCGACAATGCCTGTAAAATACACATGTGGAGAGATGAAGTTTTTTCCAGATCCTGTCAAGACTCCATCTGTTTCTTGCAAAATTGGAGTATCCACAGACTAATGAACATCATGTCATAATAAATTAAATTGGTTGCCACAGCCAATTAATGCCTTCACTTCTCAGTTAGTTATTCGTACGTATTTAAATTTGCAGTCTTAACACTGTTTGCATTCATAATCGCTTTTTGATTATTCTTCTCGTCGCTTGTTGTTGTGGTTGCAGTCACTTGACTTGTGACTGCTCGCATCACAGTTGAAACACTTTTTGTTTGGATCCCAAGCTGTGCTTGTAGTATTTCTGTTACTTGAGTCTTTAGCCTCTTTCTTAACGGAGTTTAAATTTTCACTGCTGCAACTTTTTTAATTTCTTTTCAGCAACAATTTCACAGCTCTTTCATAATGCCTCATTTTTTCCTTAAACTTTCTCACACTTCCAGTTCCATAAAGTAGAAGTTTTCTGCTGGAGTCAGCTTCTGTTCCATCAGTCACATACTGAAATAAGGAGTCAAGTATTAATGGCACAGCTGGCAATTTCCTTCATTACAGGAAAATATTCTTGAAGAGACTCTTCTTGTTTCTTATTTCATTGAGCCAGCAGTTGGTTAACCTCCACAGCTTTTGTTTTCATGCCAAACTCTTCCTGCAAAGCTTTCTTAAATGCAGCCCACAATGTAAGACCCTTCTCACCGTGAATAGAAATCTTAGCCAAACCTTCAAGTGATTTTGAAAAAACAAGCATATGCAGTTCACTCCAATCCATTAAAAATGCCATTTACTCAAAAGTCCATGATACATGTTTTAACTGGTCATCTTCCAGTGCCCTAAATGACTTAATTGCGCCCTTGACATCACTAAGTGACAGAGTAAATTTACATTGATCTTGTGAATGCAGTGAGATTAGTGTTTTGCTTTTATCTCTTGTTCCTAAATCAAAATCTTTTTCCATCTTCTTCTCAAGTAAACTTGATGTTTTATGACCACCCATTTGTATTTCATCTTCTTCTTCATCATCAGCATTGTCACCATCCCCTTCACATTCTGTGTCATCATTAATTTTCAAAGTAAGTTTGTCAGTTTTAGATAAATAATAACAAATCTCAGTAGTCATTTCATTTTTCTCTAATAGCATGGCTAAGCTGTGTGCCTGTGGTTAAAAAAAGTTGTCAGGATTATATCCTTTCCTCCATCTTGCAGATTTGAAGATAGGTTTCTGTTTAAAATCAAAAGAAGTTGTAGAGCTGGTGGTGTGAGTTAAAAATCTCCCTCTCTCCCTGTGTGTGTGTGTGTGTGTGTGTGTGTGTGTGTGAGAGAGAGAGAGAGAGAGAGAGAGAGAGAGAGAGAGAGAGAGATAATGCCAAATTTAAGTTTAAACAGTGGAAAGAACATGTTGGAATATCAACAGTTATGAAAGGATAGATTGCTATTCACCATAAAGGTGGCATGTAACTGTTTGAGTTTGCCTGAAAGCTTGCGAGGCTATTCACTTTTGCTACAACTCATGCCTTGTACATTAATTTGGCATATTCTAATTTTGAAGGCAATTATCAAATGGTCCTTAGAGTTTTGTTTGCTTCTTTCTTGTCACAATGTGTTTGATAGGAGATCAAAAGACAGTCTGGCAGTATTAAATAATGGAGAGGGCAGCATGAGTACGTACTGTTACAGATGCAAGCAGCTTTACCACAGTCCCGCCCCCCCCCCCCCCCCAGTTTTAATATTAAGACCTAAAATCAATTTTGTGTGAAAAGTGTGTACCTTACAAAGCTTATCAATAAATGATAATGAAGTGGAAATGTTTAAAGCAGAAGGAAACCTGCCTACCAGATGTCGAAACATAGAAAAATCCAGTAAGAAAGGGGGGGGGGGGGGGTGTTGAGATGATGAGATGGAAGAAGTAATGTTGGACAACTGTTGGAACTTCATCAGTTTTAACATAAAAGAGAAAACAAAATTTAATGGGGAGAAGTAAAAAAGAAATTTACATAGAGGAATTTAGGGAGATGGAAAATAACCCTGAAATGTGGTCACATGAGAAACAAGACATAGATAATGAGTTGGAAGTATAACACACAAGATCAAGTCACATTTTAGAAGTGCCTGACAGATTGTAGTTTTGAGAGATTTGTTTAAATTTCCCACAGTTTGTGTGCTGACACATTATAATGCTCATGTTAAAGAGCAAGTTTTTGAGACTGAACTAAACTACTGCAAGGACAGTACTACTGATGCACACAAATTCAGAAAGTTTTATAAGAATTATTAATCTAAGATCTTGATCTAAAGACATTTTGAAATCATTCACTTTTGTAAACAGACAGTTGTTGTCTGGAAGACTGAGCTTGGTACAATAGCCCCCACCCCCCACAGGGATCACAAATCTTTTTGAGTATGTGCTTGGCTACCATGGGGCCTACAACTTTGCACCACAACTTCCCTTTCTGTGCTACAAGCCTATGTTTCCACTATCCCTTTCCCCCCTCTGTCTTTCTAACAGAAGGTCTTCCCTCTGTCTTTCTAAAAGAAGGTCTTCCCTCTGTCTTTCTAAAAGAAGGTCTTTCTGGTGCAGTTCCTGCTTGGCCCTGGTACATGTTTTAGCACCTTAGTTTTCTATTTCAGTTCCAATACTGTCTACACTTTTCATTAATAAATACTTGGTCCCCATTGTTGGGTTTGATCTGCCACCACTTTTCCAGTTTTTTTCAGAAGTGCATAGCATGCTGGGAAAGTCGCCCAGTGTGATATGTGTTCCACCTTTGTGCCTTTCCACCTTAGCACCTTTCTTTTCCAATGAGATAGTATGCTGAAACACAGCTTAGTGGCCATCCCATTGTGAGGGGGTCATCTAGTACGTGCATGCTGGTAGCCCCGGACCATGCAGGGACTGCAATATTGTGCCTGAGCTGAAACTTCCCCATGTATGCCAAGGAGTATGTGCCCATGGTGCTGGGGCATGGGGACTCCAAGCAACAGATTACTGACCAGGTAGCCATTGCTGAGGGTGGGTGGCTCCCACGGGGGAAGCACCTGTTCAGAGTTTGTGGCACTGTGGTGGATGACTTGCATTTGAAGCAGATGGAGTTTTCTCCCACTTGTGGTCATACGGCCCCATCAGCCTACTCAGAAGGAAAAAAACTTATTCAGCGCAGAGAGATGGCCACAAAATGTTTCCTTGGCTTGCTACACCATGGGAGGAATGTAGGGCCAAACGACAAGTATAGAAATACTCCCTCCATAGAAATACTCCCTCCAATACTTGATTTATACAAGGACAGATGGCGATTCTTCTTTGATTAAAACAGCATCCCCTGCCCAGTTAAGGGCATTCCTTCCCTGTGACTAGCTGGGTAACATTCAGGTGACTGTCACTCCCAATAATAATCTTAACATGTTTCAAGTCATTATTTTCTATCATGACCTTCTCTTGAAGTCTGACAATGAGGCGGACCAACTTGGAGCAATGGGGTGTACACTTTGATAGAACAGCTTTGTGCAACAGTTATAGAAACTGTCATTTAGAAAGCAGAATATTTTTTGAATGCTGAATTTATAATCCATGGGACAAATAATTGGTACTGACAGTTCAGGCAGGCAGACAGCAATGTTGCTAGACATGGGTTATGCAACCCCACACCCAGTCACTACTAATCACATTCTCAAATGGCAAAAACAAAAGCCTCGACAACATGCAGTTAATGCATGAATTTATTTAGAGTTGCTGTTTGTAATATATAAACTCCAAAACTTCAAAAGTGTTATTTAGTATCTAGTAAGGCAAATTATCATAAAGGTATTTGTTATACTTAACTGTAGAAATGAAAACTATTTTCACAATGTCAGCAAACATTCAGAGTTTTTATTTTCGTTGTAAAATAATTGCATTATGAACTAGTTCTGCATTGAGCAGCTGAATAATTTACTCAGTGGGATGACAGGATGTTTCCATGGTGCCTTTTTAAATTCTCAAGTGTGTTGCAGTTGTGCTAATGGGAAAACACCACTCGTATCACTGTCAGAATCTGATTTAGAATAGCTCTTTTCTCCTTTGCTTGAGCTATGACTGCTCTCTCACAGATGTATTATTAAATTTTCTGTGCATTTTTCCATGACATCTTTGTGGCTGCTTATCTAATGACACATGCAGTTATGATCACAGTTTTTGTACACATCTTACTTGTCACTGTTTACAGCTTTTACTGGAAGATTCTTAATTATAAAGATTAATTTTGTTGTTTTTTGTAGTGTAATTTCTTATTTGCACCCATACCCCTTGAATTTCATTGAAATTACAGTAGCATGGAGGAAGCTGAATGATTTCATGCCCTTGCCTTTTATCAAACTCATCAGTTCTGTATGCTGGAAATTGTTTCTTTTGTGCTACAATTTTGAGCAGTTCAGCCTTCTTTGAAAGTTGTCTGCCATCTCCATTTAGTCTTTTCATCCACTGAATGAGGTCACAGTGCCCCCCCCCCCCCTCCCCCCTCCCCTCGAAGTTTATGTCTTAGATGTGAACAATAGAATAATGTGGGGCATTATCCACAATGAGCATTGATGGCCTTGTCAGATTTATCATAAGCAGTGTCATGAACCACTTTGAGAAAACTGTGCTGTTCACCACTTCATTGTAATCACCTGTCTGTGTTGAAAAAAATATTAACAGACAGTTTGGAACAAAATGCCCGATGTACCTGCACATAAAACAATAATTTTCCCCCCTTTTCCAACAGGCACTGCCATTGCATCCTTGGGCATTTCATTTTTCCAGCCGCTACTTGAAGAATGGCTGGCATTAATCCAAGTTTCATCTCACCATGTTACAGCCATGATTTTGCACAGAAATGTGCAATGCCATGCAACAACACCTGTCCTATCCATTAATATATCACATCCATTAAACACTTAGAAGCTGAAGCCTATGTCTTTGTGCACTGTATGCAGTGAAAATTTGCTGCCTTTAAAAAGATCATCTTTATGAAGGAGCAATGTAGTTAATTTGGGATTTTCCCTTCTGTTATAATAGCCTGATGACATATAGCATGTTTGTAGGAATCGGTTAAATCTCTTACTTTTTCCTTGGCTGCTTTTTTCCTGGTGTCTCCAGCCTTGATTTGCCACTCTCATCACAATCTATATTGTACTGTTCTTCCCATATCTTTACAACAGTGTTCACTTACTTTCAAAGCTGTTCAGTTGCCTTAACAACCTCACTGACAGGATAAAAGGGCTCACTTTTCTCCTTTTCTTTGTCTACATAGTCCTTCACTGAACATGCAGATTCACAAACCTGGCTGTGTAGCACGATTTTCTTCCCCAGTTTCACTTCACATCTTGGTCTTGCAAGTTATGCAAGCACAACTCATCACAGTGGACATAGTTTGAAATTAATTGAAGCAAATAAACTCATAAAAACAAAATAAACTATGAACTAGGTTTCTAGTTACACAAACAATGAAACACATGCATGTCAATTTTACAACATGGCAATGTGGCTTGTGCTACCTGCTCGAGCCCAGTCCATTACTGGCTGGCGTGCAGTGGTCACCAGACAATACAGTAACAATACTGAGCTGTCAGTACCAAAGACACATCTTCCAGACTACATTGTTGAATATGATTTAATGTTTGAGTAGGTATTGAAACAAAAATTATTTTGATTCGTTGCCCATAAGAGAAAAAATATACTGATTTATTTTAAGCCATTAAATGACCTGCATTGGCAGAAAGAATAATAATAATAATAAGAAGAAGAAGAAGAAGAAGAAGAAGAAGAAAAGAATAGGCCTCCGGTATGTTCTGCCAGTCGTAAAAGGCGACAAAAAGAACAAACCACTAATAGGGCTAACTCCCCTTTTAGTGTGATTACTTGGTTCAGGACAGAACTAAAGAAGCCTCGGACAAGTGCCGTCATGGTCGGGGACGACGCTTGAACCCTAAGCCTGCCCACAATGGTAACGACACTGCTAGCCAACTGGAAAATGATTTAAATCCAAATAGAGGTGTTTTGCAGGATATGCTTCCTGCAACCACCCTAGAAGGAAAACAAAGACAGAGGATGAGATGGTCAGATGAAGTTAATCGACACCTCATGTTCTGTTATTACCAAGCAACAAACCTAGGAACCAACACAACTGGATACAGATCACAAGTATACACAACATTGGTTACCAGATACCCAGAATTAAAATTTTTAACAGAACAACGACTAGCTGATCAGATCCGTGTAATAATAAAAAATAACAGGATACCCCAGTCAGAATTAGAAAACATCAAACAAGTACAACAAATACTGGAACAAAATAATGTGCAATCAGAAGAAGAAGAAGAAAATACAGTAACGGACTCAAGCATCCCAGAGCAAACAAACAAAGAACAACACGCATCAATTAAACAATCAGGGGAAAACGAAATCTTAAGACAGCCACCAGAACAAGCACAAATAGAACATGAAGTGACACGCATGTTAGATATAGAAGAAAAATTTCAGCTGACATACACTCTTGTAAATGGAAAAAAGAACACATTGACACCGGTGTGTCAGACCCACCATACTTGCTCCGGACACTGCGAGGGGGTTGTACAAGCAATGATCACACGCACGGCACAGCGGACACACCAGGAACCGCGGTGTTGGCCGTCGAATGGCGCTAGCTGCGCAGCATTTGTGCACCGCCGCCGTCAGTGTCAGCCAGTTTGCCGTGGCATACGGAGCTCCATTGCAGTCTTTAACACTGGTAGCATGCCGCGACAGCGTGGACGTGAACCGTATGTGCAGTTGACGGACTTTGAGCGAGGGCGTATAGTGGGCATGCGGGAGGCCGGGTGGACGTACCGCCGAATTGCTCAACACGTGGGGCGTGAGGTCTCCACAGTACATCGATGTTGTCGCCACAGTGGTCGGCGGAAGGTCCACGTGCCCGTCGACCTGGGACCGGACCGCAGCGACGCACGGATGCACGCCAAGACCGTAGGATCCTACGCAGTGCCGTAGGGGACTGCACCGCCACTTCCCAGCAAATTAGGGACACTGTTGCTCCTGGGGTATCGGCGAGGACCATTCGCAACCGTCTCCATGAAGCTGGGCTACGGTCCCGCACACCGTTAGGCCGTCTTCCGCTCACGCCCCAACATCGTGCAGCCCGCCTCCAGTGGTGTCGCGACAGGCGTGAATGGAGGGACGAATGGAGACGTGTCGTCTTCAGCGATGAGAGTCGCTTCTGCCTTGGTGCCAATGATGGTCGTATGCGTGTTTGGCGCCGTGCAGGTGAGCGCCACAATCAGGACTGCATACGACCGAGGCACACAGGGCCAACACCCGGCATCATGGTGTGGGGAGCAATCTCCTACACTGGCCGTACACCACTGGTGATCGTCGAGGGGACACTGAATAGTGCACGGTACATCCAAACCGTCATCGAACCCATCGTTCTACCATTCCTAGACCGGCAAGGGAACTTGCTGTTCCAACAGGACAATGCACGTCCGCATGTATCCCGTGCCACCCAACGTGCTCTAGAAGGTGTAAGTCAACTACCCTGGCCAGCAAGATCTCCGGATCTGTCCCCCATTGAGCATGTTTGGGACTGGATGAAGCGTCGTCTCACGCGGTCTGCACGTCCAGCACGAACGCTGGTCCAACTGAGGCGCCAGGTGGAAATGGCATGGCAAGCCGTTCCACAGGACTACATCCAGCATCTCTACGATTGTCTCCATGGGAGAATAGCAGCCTGCATTGCTGCGAAAGGTGGATATACACTGTACTAGTGCCGACATTGTGCATGCTCTGTTGCCTGTGTCTATGTGCCTGTGGTTCTGTCAGTGTGATCATGTGATGTATCTGACCCCAGGAATGTGTCAATAAAGTTTCCCCTTCCTGGGACAATGAATTCACGGTGTTCTTATTTCAATTTCCAGGAGTGTATATAGAATACAAAGACACAAATACAGACATTAGACCATTCTTGCATAGACCGCCAAATAACCCACAAGTCGAAACAACAATAACAACTATCAACACAATCATACACAACAAAATAAATGAAAACACAACTATGGAAGAGTTACAACTACTGGCTTATATAGGAGCACTCACTACACTAAATACACACACTAGGCAGAGATCAGAACCAACCAACACACAGAAGAAACCCACAAAACCAGCATGGCAACACAGGCTACAGATCAGAATAGAAAAACTGAGAAAATACATCGGACAGCTGACACAATTTATAAGAAATGAAATATCAGACAAAAAATGAAAAAGGTTAAGTAAAATCTCACAACAAGAAGCAATAGAGCAATTAGATGAAAAGAAGCAGAAATTACAAGCATTGGCCAAACGACTTAGAAGATACAAAAAAAGTTAAAATAGAAGGAAACAAAACCAAACATTCAACACAAACCAAAAGAAATTTTACCAGACAATAGATAACACACACATTAAAGTAGACAATCCACCAAGCATAACAGACATGGAACACTTCTGGAGCAACATATGGTCAAATCCGGTACAAGATAACAGGCATGCACGGTGGATACAAGCAGAAACAGACACATACAAGATGATACCGCAGATGCCTGAAGTGATAATTTTCCAACATGAAGTCACCCAAGCAATTAATTCTACTCACAATTGGAAAGCCCCTGGAAAAGATAAAATAGCAAATTTCTGGCTAAAGAAGTTCACCTCAACACATTCACATCTAACTAAATTATTTAACAGTTACATTGCAGACCCATACACATTCCCTGATACACTTACACATGGAATAACTTATCTGAAACCTAAAGATCAAGCAGACACAGCAAACCCAGCTAAATATCACCCCATAACATGCCTACCAACAATATACAAAATATTAACTTCAGTCATTACACAGAAATTAATAACACATACAACACAGAACAAAATTATAAATGAAGAACAAAAAGGTTGTTGCAAAGGAGCACGAGGATGTAAAGAGCAACTGATAATAGATGCAGAGGTGACATATCAAGCTAAAACTAAACAAAGGTCACTACACTACGCATACATTGATTACCAAAAAGCTTTTGATAGTGTACCCCACTCATGGTTACTACAGATATTGGAAATATACAAAGTAGATCCTAAATTGATACAGTTCCTAAACATAGCAATGAAAAATTGGAAAACCACACTTAATATACAAACAAATTCAAATAATATCACATCACAGCCAATACAGATTAAGCGTGGAATATACCAAGGAGACTCATTAAGTCCTACTCATTAAGTCCTTTCTGGTTCTGCCTTGCTCTGAACCCACTATCCAACATGCTAAATAATACAAATTATGGATATAATATTACTGGAACATACCCACACAAAATCACACATTTGCTATACATGGATGATCTAAAACTACTGGCAGCAACAAATCAACAACTCAACCAATTACTAAAGATAACAGAAGTATTCAGCAATGATATAAATATGGCTTTTGGAACAGACAAATGTAAGAAAAATAGCATAGTCAAGGGAAAACACACTAAACAAGAAGATTACATATTGGATAACCACAACGACTGCATAGAAGTGATGGAAAAAACAGATGCCTATAAATGTCTAGGATACAGAAAAAAATAGGAATAGATAATACAAATATTAAAGAAGAACTAAAAGAAAAATATAGACAAAGACTAACAAAAATACTGAAAACAGAATTGACAGCAAGAAACAAGACAAAAGCTATAAATACTTATGCTATACCAATATTGACCTACTCATTTGGAGTAGTGAAATGGAGTAACACAGACCTAGAAGCACTCAATACACTTAAACGATCACAATGCCACCAATATAGAATACATCACATACATTCAGCAACAGAAAGATTCACATTAAGCAGAAAGGAAGGAGGAAGGGGATTTATCGACATAAAAAACCTACGTTATGGACAGGTAGACAACTTAAGAAAATTCTTTATAGAACGAGCAGAAACTAGCAAAATACACAAAGCAATCACTCATATAAATACATCGGCTACACCACTGCAATTTCATAACCACTTCTACAACACTCTAGATCACATAACATCAACAGATACAAAGAAAGTAAATTGGAAAAAGAAAACACTACATGGCAAGCACCCATATCATCTAACACAACCACACATCGATCAAGACGCATCCAACACATGGCTAAGAAAAGGCAATATATACAGTGAGACGGAAGGATTCATGATTGCAATACAGGATCAAACAATAAACACCAGATATTACAGCAAGCATATTATTAGAGATCCCAATACCACAACAGATAAATGCAGACTTTGCAAACAACAAATAGAAACAGTAGATCACATCACAAGCGGATGTACAATACTAGCAAATACAGAATACCCCAGAAGACATGACTATGTAGCAAAAATAATACATCAACAGCTTGCCTTACGACATAAACTTATAAAACAGCACGTTCCCACATACAAATATGTACCACAAAATGTACTGGAGAATGATGAATACAAATTATACTGGAACGGAACCATTATAACAGATAAAACAACACCACATAACAAACCTGACATCATACTCACCAATAAAAAGAAGAAATTAACACAACTAATCGAAATATCCATACCCAATACAACAAATATACAAAAGAAAACAGGATAAAAAATTGAAAAATACATCCAACTGGCTGAGGAAGTCAAGGACATGTGGCATCAGGATAAAGTTGACATTATACCAATTATACTATCAACTACAGGAGTCATACCACACAATATCCACCAGTGCATCAATGCAATACAGCTACATCCAAACTTATATATACAACTACAGAATTGATACATGTTCAATCACCCGAAAGTTCCTAAATGCAATATAACATATACCGTACAGTTAAAAGGAAGTCACGCTTGATCAAGGTCCGCGTCACTTTCCATTTTTGACCAGACATAACGTCTGAGAAAAGAAAAAAAGAATAATAATAGTGTAAGCCATAAAACCAAAAATTAAATTGAATTTCGTGTGGCACTGTTGGTCAGGGATATCCCAAGGTGTGGGTTCAGCTACCCTGATGAAAAGGGTGTTTCTCCTCTACGCACATTGGCCCCTTTCCTACAGATAAGTGAGAGATGTGTCATATGTATTTGTGGAATGTAGATGAGTGTAATGAATGTGTGTATAGTGTAGTGTCACATTTGTGTTGTGTGATTATAGTCAGAGGGAGAGGGTGATACCTGGTGCTGGCACATAGCTTACTCCCCTTTAATAGCACCAAGGGAGCAGCTCAGCTATATGTCCCAATCCTACAGATGAATTAACATCAATAGTGTCACATGCTCTCACTTCACGAGACTGCTACCGCCTCTTCTCCCCATGCCAGCAAAATGCTGGCTGTGAAAATTTCATACACCAGAAGGATTCAGACCAGCAGCCTATTTCAAGAACTGCACAGGCATGTGTTAGTGACCTCAACTTTGAGCATGGATAATACAGCCAAGATATTACTTGTAGTTCTTTTCTGTGTGGAACTAAGCTTTCATTGTACAATATATTTTTGTAATACTAGAAATACCAGAATGAAATTTTTACTATTTGATAAAAGTTCAGGTTTGTGATAAAAACAGCTCTAACCAAAAACATCTTTGTCTTCTAACATTTGACAGCAACTTAGGCAGAATTGACACATTACTCTGGCATTTGATGTATCAGGTTGGTTTTGTTTTGATCTGTTTTGGGCAGTGACCAACATTTGTTTGATAGGAGATACAAGCTCAGATGAAAATCTATTAATGCACTCCTTGACATGTGATTAAATGCTTAAAACTGAAATCAACAACACACATGAAACATCGTGAGTTCTTTGACAGATGATAACATTTTTGTCCGTTACCCACATATGATTAGACTAGTGACGCTTGATATACCTGTCCTTCCAGCATGTATTGAAAGAAAATTGGTAACACTCTGGAATGATTTCACATTCTTTTATTTACCATTCTATGGGTAGTCAATTACAATGAATACGAATTATTGTATAATCTAGCAGCATATCTGCAAGGTCCGAATCCAGACAAGGTTAAGACACTAGATTTGTGATTCTCAGGTTTTCTTGGTCTGAATGATTTTAATAATGTGATTTTGGTGTTCTGCCACGTTATTCTTTCCATTTTATGCACAATAGTATGACAATCAGCCCAGTCATCATCTTTTAGGTGCTGCAAGTTTTATTGGTATGTTTACTCGCTGCTTGGGCTCCAACCAGACTGTGAACTATTGTTGTCGCACCTCACAGTGTATAGCTTTATGTTTTTCAGACCTCGCACTGATGTTCTGTGAAACACATGTTCTTTCAGCTTTTTCAAACTCTGGCGGATATGATGGCTGTTAAGATTTTAATAAACTGAGTGCTGGACCTCAAGCGTTATTTAAATTAAAACTACCATCCCTGATTATTTGGTTTTCTGACATCTTTATTTCAACAGAATCCTTAATTATGCTGTCCCAGAGGCAGTACCTTGAATATAATCATGAAATTAAATACAATGAGACCAGTATTGTGATGTAAATGCTAAGTTTGTGGCGCAGCATAGTTAGTGTCTGTCATTAACAAGGACAGTGGTTTCAATTTGAATAACGCTTGGGGTCAGGCACCCAATTTATTGCAATCTTGTTGGTCATCATATCCATCAAAGTTGGAAAATGCTGAGAAACTTTTGTGTTTCACAGAATACTAGAGCAAGGTCTAAGAAACGAACGTGTCAAACAGAGCAGTGGACATCGGGAATCAAACTCAACTATGAACAATAGTTTACAGTATGGTGGGAGTCTAGGCAGCAAGTACACGTAAAAACAAAACTCACAGCATGTGAAGAAGACAGTTGGATCACTTGTTGAAATATTGTGCATAAAATGGAAACAACAGCTCGATAGAACACCAGGAAGCACACAGTTAATTACTAGATTTGTATTTGAGCAGCCATATTTGTAATTTCTATTTCCACATATCAGTACAGGTGAATGTCGTTATAACCCCACCAGTAAAGACACAGCTATTTCCTTTCAATACTTTTATTCCGATAGAGTTAGTGTGGAGTCTTTATAGATCTTTCTTTAACCAAGAGATGACTAAGATGTTCTTATTTGTGATATATACATCATTGTGTTTTGGGAACAGCACAGTGGTACCACTGTTCATCATGAAATATAAAATTTGACTGTCATCTCTCTCTCTCTCTCTCTCTCTCTCTCTCTCTCTCTCTCTCTCTCCCCCCCCCCCCCCCCTCTCCCCCTCTCCATCTCCCCCTCACCCTTTGTGAGACATATTTGTGTCTGCCAAAAATTCACAAACATGTTACAACATCAGAATTGGGAAGCAGAGAAATAGACAGGTCAGTTATCAGAAGAAAACCAAAGACTTAAAAAAAACATTGGAGGTACTTACTCATGTTAAAACACTTATTCATGTTAAAATTGAAGCCAAAGTTGCAGTACACAAAATGGAAACAGACATAAACAATTGGGTATTTCAATTGAAACCACGTCTAGTTTCTCTTCAAATATTACATGGGCTTTTACTCTTAACATGAATTGGTCCATTTATCACCGTTTTTTTTTTTTTTTTTTTCTTTTGTGATTGATGAAAATCTTTGTGATCTATTATTTTGTACAATAAATAATGGAGGCCGCAAAGAAGATATGAAGTCTACTATAATTATTTATTTGTCTTATGTTTGATGCTATATAATGCACATTTCCCTACTACATTAAGGCTGAAACTGAACTTTGTAAAGAGTATGATCTTGTTATATCTTTAGTTAACATATTGTAAGAATAATCATAATACTGATATACAATAAAAATGAAGTATGATAAATATAAGGGGCAATCAAAAAGTTTCAGTTTGAAGGCTACACAGACCAGAATCAGTATGCCAATTGGGCAATATTACCATGAACACTGACACACTCATCCCACCAATGCACCAGCTTGAAGATACCCATTTGGTAAAACACTGTCTTGCTGCATTAATAAGTCTGTAACTGCGTGCTGCATATCCTCATCTGAAAGGAATTGTCAAATCTATGGGGCATTTTTTTAAGGAACCAAAGTCACGATAATCCCATCTGGGAGAGATCAGGACTGTAGGGCTGGTGCTAGTGTGTCTCCTATTTACATTGGTGTAACATCTGCGTGCTTTGCAACATTTGCAATATGAAATATGTTATCATGAAGCAGCAGTAGTCCATTCATAGTTTTCTTGGACATTTCTCCTTAATTGCATGCTATAATTTCTCCAGCTTTGGTCAGTACCATTCCCCAGTGCCCCAACTGTGGTTTTTGGCCGGCATGTTGCCCCATACACATTCTTCTTTCTCCAAAGGATGTGTACAGGTGTGTGTCCTTTGGCGGCCAAGAAAAGCAGCAGTCCTTTTGGGGTAATGCTGCCATAATTTGTTTTCTCATTTACCACATGCACATAAGAAAGACACAAATGCCACATTAATCCCTTGCCTACATGTTGGCACTTGTATACCCACATCAGAGTCGCACTGCATTGGATATATGATGCAGCAATGCCCTCAGATGGAAACATTTTGATGGCCACTTACATATTCTTGTCTTACATCAACAACCCCTTTTGGTATGATGATAAACCTTGATTTTAATTTCTTTTCAGTGCTCTAGGACTGTGGTTTATTGTGCAGCGTACAAAGCAGTGCTTGGATTTTTCTTGTACAGCTCACCTAATACACCTCATTATATGCTGGTACTACAACAGCCACTTCCCAAGTGCTTTCTCATGGTGGTTGTTGAATATAGTGTGCCTCACAATCATGTGTGTGTGTGGAGAATTTCTTTGCATGAGGACAGAACTACAAGCAATTCCTTTGAATATGGGACCTAAAGCAGACCTGTGATGATTAATGGTGCAACAGATGACTTTAAATTTCCATGTTTGTGCTCGTTTGACTAGGAGAAATGTAACATTTGTCTTAAAAATAAAAATGTTCTACAGCTGCAAATGCATTTCATGAAATTTGATATTGAAATATAACAAGACTGTGATATGATGTGGAGAAGTCAACAATTAATCAGAAATACCAATGGATATAAAGATAGAAATATTTACATATGATCCATTTTTTTTTCATATAACTGCCCTTTTGCTGTGATTCTTACCCCTTTAAAGCTCAAAGTCTTTAGATTTTTGCTATAGATGTTATAGGATATCCTGTTCCATCATTGAAAGACAAGATTTAATTAGCTACAGTTACTTTTCCAGACACTGAGAAGGCATTCGCTCCACAGATGTTTTTGAGAGTGCAGCTGGCAGGCAAGCATAACTAAAGCGATGCCTGTAAGCTTAGCAGCGTAAGTCTACAGTAAGAATTACTCAGGTAGAATAGCGGTTATGCACACTTAAGAATTTGTACTATCAAATAAAGGAAAATCGTGGATGGAATGTAACAATATTATTAAAGGGTAGTTGCTACTTACCATATAGTGGAGATGCTGAGTCGCTGATAGGTACAACAAAAAGATTGTCAGAGAGTGAGCTTTTGGCCAGCAATGCCTTTGTCAAAAATAGACAAAACACACGCATATGCTCATGCTCTCTCTCATGCTCACGCATATCTCACACACATGATCACAGTCTCTGGCTGCTGAGACCAACCTCCGCATCCATAGAGTGTTGTCGTGTGTGTGTGTGTGTGTTTTTGACAAAGGCCTTGCTGATAGAAAGCTCACTCTCTGACAATCTTTTTGTTGTGCCTATCTGCAACTCAGCGTCTCTGCTGTATGGTGAGGAGCAACTATCCTTGTCATAATATTATAAGAATTTGTACTGTCAGGTCCCAAAGTGAAGTGATATGTTTGTGCAACACAGTAACTTACACTGTTTTGATGAGTCAATTTTTAAAAAGGTTAGAAAAATCGTTAGGTCACTGAAAAGCAGTGATTCTTGTGATTACGATGCTGTTTCAACCCAAGTATTAACCCTTCATTACACATTTTTTTAGAAGTTAAAATATATTTTATTTTTATTTTTTGTATTTCAAATTGTTCAAAGATGTCAGGAAAAATGTTGAAAAAAATAAGATGTTTTTAATTCAGAAAAAAAAAAATTATTTTTATTCAGTTTGAATTTATGCAAAACTGTGGAAAACTTATCCTATACACTCATAAGTGACACTTTGCACATATGCAAAACCATGTGAAGTTTTTCACACAAAAAGGTTATTAACTGTAAAAAATATTTTTTTCGTGTCGAATTAACAACAGATATGAAAGAATTAATGACATTCGAAAATTAAAGAAAGACACATGTCTTAAACACTGTGGAATGCAAGAAAGCAGTTTTTGTCTTTATTTAAACATAAATTCACTTTGCACTTTTCTCACATGATAAAGGTATAGCCTTTGCAGTTAGGGCGTTTGCATGTTGTTCTCTTCTTATTCTGCACTGGCCAGTGATCATAAGGATCTAACCTTACTTCCTTTGGAGGTAATGATGATCCCTTATATCATTTTTTTGCTCAAGGACCAATCTGGCGAAGAGTTTGAGCCAACTCAGTTCTAAATTTCTTCTGATTCATTGGCATGTTTACTGTTGTTTTTTCCATTAGTACCCTTCTGTACAGAATCCATGAATTTATTACAATTATATCAATCAGATGGAAAAACAAATGTAAACACCAGCATTTGGATCTAATTTTTATGACATCTTCCAATGTTGCTATCCAAGAAATATACATTTCCCATATGTGAGTTGTAAACAGAAACAACAACTGGACACTGCACCATTCTGTGCTCTCTCTTCTTTATGTCAAATCTTGTCACTTCAGATTTTGGCAGCTCACCAACAAATGTAGACAGGAAACAGACAATATTATTATCTTTATACAAAACAGAGGAAATGTCCACATTGTCAACAGTAGTGATGTATTACTCAGAATAGCCACGTGCTTCTTTCTTCAGTTCCTTTTCTTCCTTTTGAAATTTGCAATTTGGTATCCTATTCCTTTGTACTGTTCCTACACTCTGGATCCCAAGTTTGAAAAGATATACAACTAGATCCATAGACGTATAATATCTGTCAAAGTAGATCTTGAATTCTGATACCTTGGAACTTCCCTTATGAGTCGAATCACCACATTTCCAGATGCTCCAATATCTGGTTCATTATCTAACCTGAATTTTGGATTATTTTCTTGCCCACTGTAGATTACAATTTTGTGTGCAAACCCCATATCCCCACACAAAACAAATGGTTTATACCCCTATTTATGTGGTTTGTCTTTCATATAAACCTTCATGTGGTGCCTTGCTTTGGTTGCACAGATTTGTTCATCAACTGACAAACACTCACTCATTGGAATCAAAAGACATTTTTTATTCACATGATCAATTATAGGCCTGATTTTGTACAATTTGTCATGATCTTGACTCTCAGGGTCTGGCCGCTTTGTATTGTCATTGAAATGCAAAGTGGCCATCAGATTCTCAAAGTATCTCTGAGACATTGTCTGTTTTACTACCTCAACACCAATAACATCATTTCAGAGATCACGGACAGCAATAGGTGGAGCCAAAGAACTAATAATACATATGCCTGTAAGTTCATGAATGTCATGAACATTGCAATTAAATGGTTTGTTTGGATTTTTTTTGTGTGCTGTAAAGATTAGTTTCATCAACAATTTTTGTCATTAATTCATCATTAAAAAAATATTTTAAAAACTGATATGGCGTGGACAACTGTAGTGCTGACTGTGGCAGTGAGGACTTTCCTTTGAATATAAATTTATCATTTCCAAAGGAAGCACTTCGTTTTTTCCAGATGATTTGGTTTATCTGAACCTTTTGGTGTTTTTCAGAAGCTTGTGGTACCTGTGCATCAGCAACAGCTTCATTCTCATCATCCTTCAAACAATAATTATTTGAATTATGTGTATTAACTACAGTAGCCTCAGGCTCGCTATCACTATCTGCGGAGTCCAGATCATTTACGTTTATTGTCGGGTCTTTATCTGAATCGTCAAAATCTAACTCATCTTCACTGCCAGAAGGGCATTCTAGGGACATGAATTCTTCATACGTCATCACTTTACGTCGTCCATTGTCGAAATATGAGAATGACTCCATTACAGCACTCAAACTATCACAATAAACTAAGCAAAAGCAGAAAGAAGGAAACACTACTTTCTCATCCTTCGATTGTGGATAGAAGTATTATTATGCACTACTGCACATATGCAAACGAAATTGATTTGTATACTACTCACATATTTATTAGCAGAAATACAAGATGAATGGAGCAGAATACTCTCCAAAGGTTGTAGAAGCACTACAAATTTTTTGCATTCACGTGTTCTTCCATTCAACTACTAACAATCACTGCCGAAAGAGAGCAATGTCAGCCTGACTTACAATGCTACTCACAGCAACACACATTGGCACGTCATACACTCAGTAGCACATTCTAGTGGCAGAATCTTATCAGTTACTGTCATAATACAACATAGCACATCAGCAAAGCAGTTTCAAGCATTAAACTTCAAGAACAACGGCGAAAAGAGAGTTGAAACTTTGCTTTGCACATCTGCAAAGCAACGCAGTGAAGGATTACAATCATTTGCTGGCTTGATACTGCCTTCCTTGAGTTACTTTTTTAATCCATCAATGAATCAATGTGTATTTCTTAAAAGACTGAAGTATGCAGTAGTAACACCCATTTAGTCTGAGAAGGTACCTTACAACAGGATATTGAACCATTTTTATGAGAATAATCTTTTAACAACAGCTCAGTTTGCCTTTCATAAAGGATTCTCTTCAGAGAGAGTCATAAATGATTTCACAAATTCAGTTCTGGTCGACCTTTACCTTTTCTATGTCCTGTCACAACCTTCCAGCAGTCCACTTGCAAGAACCTACACCAGTACTCTGCAAACCACCTTAAAGTGCATAGCAGAGGGTACAGCCCATTGTATCGTTTATTAGTGTTTCATCCCTTTCTATTGACATATGGACTACAGGAAGAACGTCTCTGTGCGTGCTATAATTATTCTGATCTTATCCTCACAATCCCAATGTGAGCAGTAGTATATTCCTAGAATCATAATATAAAGTCTGTTCTTGAAACTTTGTTAGTAGACATTCTTGGAATAGTTAACATCTATTTTAAAGAGTCAGCCACTTCATTTTCTTCAGTACCTCTGAGACACTCTCCCACGGATCAGACAAATCTATGAACATTCGTGCTGCCTTTCTCTGTATACATTCAGTACCCCCGTTAATCCTTCCCACGCACTTGAGCAATATTCTAGAACCGGTCACATGATTGATTTATGAGCAAACTCCTTTGTAGACTAATTGCACTTCCCCAGTATTCTACCAATAAACCAAAGTCTACCACTTGCTTTACCCACAACTGAGACTGTGTGATCATTCCATTTCACATCCCTACAAAGTGTTTCCCACAGGTGTTTGTACGAGTTGGCCAATTTAAACAGTAACTAATTGATATTATAGTCATAGGGTACTATTACTGTTATTATTATTATTATTATTATTATTATTATTGTATAGAGCACAATTTTATGTGTTTGAACAGTTAAAGCAAGTTGCCAATCTTTGCATCACTTTGAAATCTTATCAAGATCTGTCTGAATCCTGAATGTTTATGCAGCTTCTTTGAGACAGTTCTTCATTATACGTAACTGCATCATCCGCAAAGAGTCTGACGTTACTCTTAGTATTATCTGCATGGTAATTAATGTACTACATGAGCAGCATGGGTCCCAACACACTTCTCTTGGTCACAATCGAAGTTGTTTCTACATCTAGTAAACACTTTCCATCCAAGATAACATGCTGCATCCTCCCTAACAAAAACTCCTCAGTCCCGTCACAAATTTCACTTGATACCCTGTATGACCATACTTTTGACAATAAGTGTAGGTTTGGTACTGAGTCGCTTTTTGAAAATTAGTAAATACCTCATGTACTCAAGTGCTTTCAGTATGTCATTAAGGAAAAGTGGGAGTTGGGTTTCACATGTCCAGTGTTTTCAGATTCCATTCCGGTTGCACGGAGAAGGTAATTTGTTTGAGGTAGATCAGTATGTTGGAGCTCAGAATATGTTCTAAGATTATACAACAAATCGATGTCAAAGATATTGGACAGTAATTTTGTGGATCAATTCTACTCCACTTCCATTGCTTTTTCCTAAGAAGTGGGCACAGTTTTTTGTTAGAGTGATCTTCGAAAGATTATAGTTAGAAGGGGGGCTACCTCAGTTGCAAATTCACTATAGAATCTGATAGGGGTTCTGTCGGGCTGTGGAGCATTGTTTAATTTTAATGATTTCAGCTGTCTCTCAGCACCATTGACACTAATACTTATTGCGTTCATCTTTTCAGTGGCATGAGGACCAAATTGGGGCAATTCTCCTGGGTTCTCCTTTGCAAAAGAACTTTTGAAAATGAAGTTCAGCATTTCAGCTTTTGCTTTGCTATCCTCAGTTTCATTTCCTGTCTATTTGCTGGGCACTGGACACTTAACTTTGGTGCCACTAACAGCCTTTACAGATGACCAGATTTTCTTTGGTTTTTGTGACAGATCATTTGACAATGTTCTGCTAGGCTAATCACTGAAGGCTTCATGCATTGCTCTCATGACAGCCAAATGCATTTCATTCAGCATCTCTCTATCTGTAGCCGTATGCTATTTTTTACATCTATTATGCATTAATATCTACCGAGCGGGGTGGCGCAGTGGTTAGACACTGGACTCGCATTCGGGAGGACGACGGTTCAATCCCGCGTCCGGCCATCCTGATTTAGGTTTTCCGTGATTTCCCTAAATCACTCCAGGCAAATGCCGGGATGGTTCCTCTGAAAGGGCACGGCCGAATTCCTTCCCAATCCTTCCCTAATCCGATGAGACCGATGACCACGCTGTCTGGTCTCCTTCCCAAACCAACCAACCAACCAACCAACCATTAATATCTGTTTCTAAGTTAGTTTACAGTGGCTGTATACCATGGAGGGCCCTTTCCATTATGAACTGTTCTACTGGATACATATCCAACTATTCTTTTAAACTTTAGTCATAGTTCCTCTACAGGGGTGCCAACATATAAAAAATTTTTGGGGGGCGGGGGTGGTCTTGCCCTGGCAAATTTTCTAAATTTTAGATGAAAAATAGTGAGTTTCAGAGTTTTTTTAAGCATTCTAGAGTCATATGATCAGTGAATATATAGCTCTGAAAAGACTGAAATTATATTTAAATTAATCCTAAACTATAAATTATATTTAAATAAATCCTAAACTATCATTAAAAGAATAAAACATAAAATATTGCTGTCGTGCAGTAATAGCACTTTGATTAATAAGTGAAATAGCCAATTTAAGCTTACTTTGAATAAAAGCACTATCTCAAAGTGAATGCTTTAATACAGTTAATGAAGTTAATACAGTATGCCTAATACTTTCAGTCAAAAAGTATGTAAATAGCAGGTTTTAATTGGGTCTTACACCCTAAAAATATTTGGGTATTTGAAAATAACTAATACAGTACTATAGTAATATAGTAATACAGTATTAGACTGGTAATAATATTTTGAAACTGAAAATTTAACATTAAGTATATATTTAATTCTCTATTTTATAATTTTTTTTAATATTGCTCTAAATGCCATTATTAGGGCTAGAGTATCTTTAGAAAGGTGTAAATGTCAACCGTCTGACTGGATTACTGAATATGAAGTCATTGCTGACTGGTCGAATATCCAATTCATCCAAAACATCTTGGTGGGCATGAAGAACATCCAAGTTGTTCAATCGCTTCTGTCCTATTGTTGATCGGAGATATGACTTCAGATGTCTAAAGGCACTAAATGACTATTCTGCTGTTGCTGTCGTGATTGGAACTACTTGGAGAAGCTTAATGCACTTCACTACTTTGCATAACATCTCTCCAACTGTAGGCTCTTGTGTAATGTACTTTCTTACATCACACATGTTTGTTAAGACAAGCTGTTTTTTATTAGCGACATCGGCTAACATATTCAAATGTAAGCACAGTCTCTCAGTGTCTAGGTCATTTTTAAAAAAACTCATTTGATTTTTCCAAATTTGTTTCACCTCTGTTTACTAAAAGCAAGCACTCTTGTTCAACTGCAATGACCTGTGTGAGTCCAGTTGAAGCAAACTGCTCAGTAATTCAAGAGTGCATCATTTCACAAACTTCAGTGTAAATAGCTTTGTAGGATTCCTTTGGAGTTTTGAAAGTGTGCAGTGAGCTGGCTTTATTGTTTTCATACTTCTTTGGTATACTTCAATTCCGGGGAAGCAAAGGATGATCAACTTTTGAAGGTTTTTCTTTTAAACACAATTTCCAAAAGTGTTCTAAACTATCATGCCTTCCATTCAATATACAAATCAAAACCTCATATATTTTTTCCAGATTAGCAATATTTAGATGAGGGCATTGAATTTTTTCATTGGCATTCTCTGCTGGGTTCATTGCATGCCAATAAGGATGTAAAAAGAAATAAGTCCTTAATTGTAACATTGACTCAAGGTAGCCTGCACATTTGTAACCTGCCTCTGTTTTGTCCTCTGCAGAAAATGTTTAAAAAAACTCTAGTTCTTCACAGTTTTTCAGTATTCTCAAGATACTAGAAGCTCGCATAGTCCATCAAGTTGGGCAAAGGTGTTGTAGACGAGCTTGGTCATTGGCGCTCCCACAGTGTATAATTCTGAAAAGTCCCATCCTTTTGTTGGATTCCCTTACGGTACTTATTAAGTCCTTGGCTAAAGCCATAATATCCCTCATAGATGTAAGATGGCGGAGACTGTCTACAACTGCCAAGTTTAAACTGTAAGCAGTGCAGTGCACATAACCTGCTTCTGGTTGTATATCTAAAACTAACTTCTTCAGTCCTTTGAACTTACCTCTCATACTTGAGGTACCATCATAGCACTATCCTCTTAAGTTATCTATTGACAAATCAAGATGAGCAAAAAAGTCTTTTAAAATAATAAACAGAGTTTGAGATTCAGTGTTTGGGGTCTTGTATAAGCCAATAAAGTCTTCATGATGATTAAGGAATCATCAGCAGTACGAATACAAAATGACACTTGTTCGTGAATCGAAGAATCACTTGTTTCGTCATCCAAAATAGAAATATGTTCAGTCTTCTTGATTGAAGCTAATACCTTTCTCAACACACACTTTCCTGGTAGGTCAATGGTCTCATTTTGAATATCGTGGAACATCCACTTATACCCCCGAACATCCAACCAATCTTTAAACTCAGGTATGTCATTCTTTTGGAGTTCCAACAATTGAAAAAAAATTTGAGTTTACTTCTTCACGCCCTCTTATTGCGAGTCCTTGTTGGCATAGAAATAGTACGGTAGTATAAATTGTCTCAGGAGGTAAACAGCCTTGCTTCATATCACTATCTAACTGTTCATTCCGTTGGGAGCCACACTTAAGTTAGTGATAGAATTTAGTTTCAGAACACCTTCTTTATGCATAACGTATTTTCATGAAGGCAGAATTTTTCCAAAGCCTTTTTCCAGTTGGAAAACCCTGTGGAAGTAAATGAATCTTCCTTTTTTGAAGAAAAGTGTAATAGATTTTTAGCATCTGCCTCTTTGCAGGTTTTGCAAAAACGTTTTCGGTAGATGCTTCATATTCTAGCCCTGTATATTTGATCAACCAAGACTTCTGAAATGATCTTCCCTTATCGGGTTGTCCATGTTTCGGCTGTGAACAGTTCTTGCCTGAAGATAATAAAGCAATTGACAACATAATAATTGTTGGAGATTGACTTGCAGTGTCAACAACTTCCAAGTGCACCTTTTCGGTAACAAATTTATCCATTGCAAACTTAATTCACAATACACTAAGAGACTAAAGTAAACGAATAAAATACAGTCATATAAAGTAGTCCACTAGACACTAAAGTTGGAACACTAAACACGTCTGCAGCATGCACTGAACAAAACTATCCTCACTGAATGACTGTGACAGCAGGGTGGGCTTTATACAGCTGCAGCGTCGTAATGTCTCAAAGCATCAAGGCGGCGCGAGGCGGAGGGTTCCAGGTGCTTCTGCTCCAGTCTTTTTGATGTCATTGTGGCTGCAGCGCTGGCCCACCGGCACCAGACTTTACCCGAAGGTTCGTGCACCAGGACAAATTCTAAGTGTGCCTGCAGCCCTGTAACACTATCATGATTCACACCACTCGTTTTCTGTTATACTCATTACTGAATGTATTTTGAAAGGTAGCTATCATCAAACAAGGAAAATAAAAAATTCCAACATAATTTTGTGATTTTACAAAGCATAATATAACTAATAATTTTATTAAATTATTGGGGGGCTCTTTCCCCTCCCACAAACCAATTTTTGAGGGGGCTTGGGCCCCTTCAGGCTCCATGGAGTTGGCGCCTGTGTTCCTCTACATGCTCTGCCCTGTGCTGAAAGTTTCAAGTTCCTCATTGAAATGTTACACTACTGATTTTTATCAAGTTTACTGAACAGATGTATCTTTCTGCTTGTTTTAGATGTCCTTTGTTTGTTGCCAAAACCATGTCATGATCACTGATACCCGATTCAATGTGGATATACTCAGAGTTCAGGTCTATTTGTTGCCATTAGATCCCATAAATTTCCATCATGAACGGGTTTCCAAATTATCTATTATAGGTAGTGTTCAGAGAAGGCATTTAGTAATGTTTCATAGGATGTCTTATGACACCCACTACTAACAAAACTGTAGTTTTCCCAAGTGATTGTGGGATGATTCAAGTCTCCACTGATGATTATGGTTTGATTGGGGAACTTACGTACAAGAGAACTGAGGTTTTCTCTAAAGTTTTCTGTTACATCAGGATATGATTCTGGGAGGCAACAGAAGGATCCGGTTATCATTTTATGCGCACCCCTGATACTGAGTCTTGCGCAAACAGTCTCACATGCAGCTTCAATATTGTCTCAGTGGATTTGAGTTTCTTGTCTATTGTGATAAATACACCACCTCCAGTTCCCATTTCCCTGTCGTTTTGACATAAACTTAAATTGTCCCCAAAAATCTCGCTGCTGTAGAATGATATATACCAGAAAACAGAATTCCACATGAGGTAATGGATACCACAGGAACAAGACTGCTTTTGATGTAGAAAAAGATACTTTAACCCTCAGCTGTTTTTATTTGATCTCTAATATCAACCAGTTTTGGTCATGGACCATCTTCAGATGATATCTATCAAAAGTACAAAATGGAACTAGTAAGTGCACATGAAAAATACAGACTGCAAAGTGTGTAATAGGTAAATAAGCATAATCTGTTCATGAATACTGAAAAAGCAAAAATAGATCAGGTACATAAATAAATAATTTTGATTTCTGTCTAACAGAAAATCCAAAATGTCTTAATAGGTACAAGAAAAGAACACAACATTTTCCACAAAATTCTAATGGAGATGTGGGCAATGTAGCAACAGTTAATGTAATGATGTACAAATGGTTAAGAAATGAAAGAGTTTAGGGCTATACAGTGTAACCTGTGTAGTATAAGTCAAGGAAAATATCAAAGCACATTCTATCGATATACAGTCGTGAGAAAAAGTATTCATACACTGTTGTTCATGTACAATAACTTTATTTATTAGAACTAAAGATCACAACCAGAGATGTTATTTGGTAAACTACCAGCATGTGGATTTCTTTCTAATCTACTTCGATCAGAATAAACAAAATTTCCCTTCTGCAAAAATAAAATAAAAATTGTGGACCAGCTAACTTTACACAGTGGGGATAAAAGTAGTCATTCATACAAAGAAAATTGCAATGTACATAAATGTAATGACAATGTTAACACTTTTTTAGCATTTGTCTTGAATGCATCACTTCCATTGACCTGTTTGCCATGGAATGAACCAAATTTTTGTGGTCTCTGAGATAATATTTCTCAATTCTTGTTGTAGACATTGTTTCAGAGCAGTCTTACTTAATATTTCATGTTTTCTGACTATTCTTTCATATGTACTCCAAAGATGTGCTTTGTGATGAAAACTTGAGAATATGGGGAGTATTGTACATCAAACACAGTCAGTTTCTTTTGTATGCATTGGGTCATTGTCTTGTTGAAAGTAGTAATCTGTGGCTAAATCCAAGCTATGAACACTTCTTTGCAGTTTTTCCTTTAGGATATTTGAATAGTGAAATCTATCCCCATTACGTTCAACAAAAACAAATTATTTACCAGATGTGGCTGTATATCCCCATACCCTAATTCCTTCACCACTGTGCTTTACTGTGGGTTGAACGTGTTTGGGATCCAGTTCAGTTGGTTGTCTCCACATCATTCTTCTGCCATCATTTACAAATATATTAAATTTACTTTCATCTGTGAACAGTACCTTGTCTAGAAACTTGTGATCTTGCTTATGTGGTCTCAAGCATATTTGAGTGTTAATTTCTTGTTCTTCTTGCTGGTGTATGGTTTTCTTCTGGTCATACTAGCTCCGTAACATGCACTACTTAAAATATAGCAAACAGCTTTTATTGTGATTTCCTTCCTTAACTGATCATTAATATGTGCAGATAATGCAGAAGCTGTCAATTTAGGATCTTTTTTGACCATCCTTATTGACATATTCCATTCTCTTTACATTGGTTTGTGGTTGACCTCTTCTTTCACTATTAATGAGAGTATTTCTTTCTCTAAATTACAATATTATTTACTGCACTGCTGACCAGGTGCTTCCATTAACATCAGTTATTTCTGAAAATGATTTTCTCTTTTCATATTGGGAGATAACTATTTGTCTTTCCTCTACAGTTGTTTCCTTACCATTGTGTTGTGACTCGGCGACCTTTCAAAGTGCCGTCACACAGTTACACGCATCCTCTACGTGCAGCACTGTCTGCCAGCCATGCAGCAGCAGCAGCGCCACCTGAGTGGCCAGCCAGCCAGCGGCTGCTAGACTTGGACTCAGTCATGATTTGACTGTTAAAGTGTACACACACGCCTTACTCTGTTTACTTGATTTGTGACTTCCGTGTATTGCGTCATCCTGGAAATATATTTGTTCAACTTGAAGTTATTACAATTGGCGACGAGGTAGTGATTTTTCTTTTCCATCGTTGACCCACATGATTCCATGGCTACTTTAGAGCAACTATTGCAAGGTCTCATAGAACAGCAAATGCTTCTCACAAATGCGATTCGTGATTTCGTCGGGGCGTCAAATGCGGGGCATCTCTCGTCGTCATCTCTACCTACTTTTCCTCCTTACGACGAGATGGCGTAAGACTGGTCTGAGTACGAAAAACGTCTTCGACAGCACTTCTTGGCATTTCATGTCGCGGACGAACAAACGTGTAAGTCTCTGTTCCTTTCATGGATTTCACCTCAAATGCATCGGTTGTTGTTGCAATTGGCTTCTTTGAAAGATCCTGCGTCTTTGTCCTTTGCTGAAATGTGCTCACTTCTGTCCGTCTATTTTCAAAAGCAAACGCATGTGGTGGCCTCTCGTGTTGCTTTTTATCATTGTCAAAAACAACCAAATCAATCCTATCGCACTTGGGCTGCTGAACATCATGGCCTCAGTAGAAAGTGTCAATTTTGTTACTGAAGTTCACAAAGAATGTTATGCCGATTCCATGGTACGGGATGCTATTATCCGATAGGCACCCGACAAACAAGTTAGGCAACATGCCCTTCAGTTGGCAAATCCAACTCTAGATGAAGTCCTATCCATCGCTCAGTCTTTTGAAATTTCTTGCGCCACTGGAGCGCAAATAGAGGCATGGTGCGACGTCGGGGAAATACAACCTGTGTGCGATGTTGACGAAGCGTGTGGCGTGTCCCCGCCGGCCGACGTGGCCACAGTACACTCTCAAGCGCAGCCTCGGCCTAACCGTAAACAAAATGCTAAGAAACTGCAGCAAAACCCACAGCAACTTCCTTCATGTCCACGGTGTTTTACGAAACATTCACAAGAAGATTGTCCACAATGTTAGGCCGTGTGTCACAAATGCAAAAATGACGCTGATTCTGATTCTGTGTTGTCTGTCAATTGTACTTCTTCCCTTTCAGGGAAGTTATTCCTCACTGTCCAAATACTTGGTCGAGATGTTCGCATACAGGTGGATACTGGTTCTGCTGCTATTATCATCAATTCTCAGACGTATCTTCAGTTGGGTTCTCCAATCCTGTTACCTGTCACTAGGCAATTACGGACTTACAATAAACAGAAGATTTCTCTCTTGGGACAATTTGATGCTGAGGTATCTTACAAATCTGTCATTCACACTGTTCCCATATTTGTGGTCGACCATAGTAATGCGGAGAAACTTTTTGGTTTCGATGCCTTTCGCGTTTTTGGGTACTCCAAAGATGACTCTGTCAATATCATCTATGTCAGTATCGTCTCTGATGCTATTCCTTATGCTCAATTGGATTCCTTGTCGACGACATTTTCGTCCATTTTTTTCTTCGACGCTGCTTCCCAGCAGTTTCTGGTCCTTAACACGCCTTTCGGCCTCTATGAATACTAACGATTGCCATTCGGGGTTGCCAGCGCCCCTGCTCTCTTTCAGCGATTCTTGGAACAATTATTGCTCACTGTCCCTGAGTGTATAAATTACCAGAACGACATTGTTGTCACTGGCTCCACCACTGAGGAGGCCCCATGCCTGGATACTTATCGACCTGGCCAACATCTTGTTCTTGCCACGGACGCTACTCAATATGGGGTCGGTGCAGTCCTTGCGCACCGTTTTTCTGACGGTTCTGAACAACCCATTGCTTATGCCTCCAAAACGCTCACGGATGCCCAACAAAAGTATTCTCAAATTGAAAAAGAAGCTTTGGCCTTTATTTATGCTCTTCATAAGTTTGGTGTTTTTCTCTGTGGATCTAAATTTCATCTTGTTACGGATCACAAACCACTTGTTTCCTTGTTTCATCCATCAACGTCACTTCCTGACAAGGCTACACACCGCCTCCAGCGTTGGGCACTTTACTTGTCTCGTTTCAATTATGAGATTCATGTCCAGCTGACGGCTCAACATGCGAATGCTGATGCACTGTCTTGCTTTCCCATGGGTCCTGATCTGTCATTTGATAGGGACGAACTATTGTGTTTCCACCTGGATGTTGCTGAGCAGCGGGTTGTGGACGGGTTCCCCATAACCGGGGACTGGCTGGTGACTGCTACGGGTTCTGACCCTACCCTTTCCCTGGTTTTACCCTGTATTCAGAAGAGTTGGCCAGATCGTCCGTCCACTAAGACTTCTGATCCGTTGCGGAACTACTACGCTTTGCGTTACCGCCTCACTGCTAGGGATGGTGTTATCCTCCTTTCCACCGAAAATGCTTAGCCGTGTGTTGTGGTACCTGTGGTTTTGTGTGCTTTGGTCTTGCGCCTCCTTCACCAAGGGCACTGGGGTGTCTCTCACACAAAATCTTTGGCGCGCTGCCATGTGTACTGGCCCGACATCGACTCTGAAATCGCAGACGTGGTTGCTGCTTGCGACCCTTGTGTGTCACAGGCCGCCGCCCCGAAGTCATCTTTGTCACCATGGCCTTCGCCTGAGAAGCCCTGGGAGCGTATTCATGGTGACTTCGCGGGACTTTTTTAGGTACTTCTTGGCTTCTTGTTATTGACGCCTACTCTAACTTTCCTTTCGTTGTCCGTTGCAAGTCACCTACCACAGTGGCAACCACCAATGCTCTAGCTCGCATTTTCTCTTTGGAAGGCCTTCCCTCTACTCTTGTTACTGATAATGGTCCACAATTTGCCTCTTCCGATTTTGCGGTTTTTTGTGCTCGTCACGGCGTTATGCATGTCACAGCCCCTCCGTTCCATCCACAGTCAAACGGTGAGGCTGAACGACTGGTCCACACATTTAAAGCTCAGATGAGGAAACTCCTGACTTCTTCTGCTGATGAAGCGCTTCTCCAATTTCTGGCTTCTTACCGTTTCACCCCCATGGGCGACCACAGCCCGGCTGAGCTCTTACATGGCCGACAGCCCCGCATGCTACTTCATCTTCTGCGGCCTTCAACCTGACGGCCGCGGGTGCTGTCGCTTGGCCGGTTCACCGCCGACGACCTTGTATGGGTACAGGGATATGGCAGGCGGCCAAAATGGAGTCCTGGCCGCATCTTACGACACCGTGGCGAATGCCTGTATGAAATCCAGATGGACATGGGTGTTGCAGGGCGTCCTTCGGACCAGCTTTGGCCTCGTGTGCCGGCAGCACCTGTTCCGGATGCCGTTACACATCTTCGGCTCTACCTGATGCTCGGGATACTGGAATCTCTCATTACTCACAACGAAGTCCTCTCACCATCATATCGGTGCCAGCACAAGAACTGACGCCACCAGGAGACGTGCCCATGCAGGAACCAGATGACCATCATCTGTCTGAGCAACTCTACTCGCCTCCTTCTCCTACAGAGGCGGACACATCGCCCATGTCTCCTGTTATAACAACTGGACTTGCCGCAATGGGCCCCAACAGATTTGGCCCCCACGTCTCCTGTCATCTCGACCCATTATCATCGGGGACACTTCTGTCTGTACGGGAAGCCTCCTCGTCGTGACGTTACGGCCAGTCAAACGACACCTATGGACGTTAGCAATCTACAGGCCACCTCCATCAAGACCTGTGCCAAAATTTCAAAGGGGGGAAAAGTGTTGTGACTTGCCGATCTTTCAAAGTGCCGCCGTGCAGTTACGCGCATCCTCTACATGCGGCGCTGTCTGCCAGCCATGCAGCAGCAGCGCCACCTAAGCGACCAGCCAGCCAGCGGCCGCTAGACTTGGACTCAGTTATGATTTGACTGTTAAAGTGTACACACGTCTTACTCTGTTTACTTGATCTGTGACTTTCATGTATTGCGTCTTCCTTGAAATATATTTGTTCAACTTGAAGCTATTACACATTGTGGCCCAATTTTTCTGTTGCACAGCATTCGCCGTGTATCAAAACCAACATGCATGAGGTGCAGCATGCCACTGAAGGCATTGCTTGCTGCAAGTGGTTTTATAGTCATTTCTGTGTTTACATTTCTAGTAGTGTAGGAAGACTTCCCCTCCCCCCCCCCCCCCCCTCCCTTACCACACTTTGCGAAGCAACCTGGTTCAGAATTTTTATTTACTTTTTGAAGAAGGCTAATTTAGTTAATCCTTTTAACATGTACAGATTAGGAAGAAAACACAATACTGTTAATTTACTGAATAACATATTTGGTTTTGATCTTCAGTTCTAATAAATGAAGTTATTCTACATAAACAATGGTACTGAATACTTTTTTTTTCCATTACTATATATGAAAGTTCATGTCTAGAATGAGTTGACAGCTGACAAGAGCTAGATAGAATATCTGTGGGAGACATCTTAGTTGACATAAAATGTGAACAAAGGTGAAAGTGATGTTACAGTGTGAAGACACTTTTGCAATATAAATACCTAGCTGAAATTTCATGCATTCAATTAGGGTTCTCACCTGATATGAGGATCACTTAACATGTGATCATGGCACTTAATCAACTGAAGAGGGTTAACTATATAAGATTGATGGTCTATTTTTCCTTCTTCTGTGTTGTTAATGTATTTATGTGCTCATAAAGCTTGTACTTTAGTACAGACATTACCTACATCTCATTTTTGTCATTAATAATATTAAATTTTTATTTACACTCTTTTCCGACTGTTGTTATGATGAATATGCTACTAGTTCATTATTTATGTTCCTTCTGTAACTTTTTAATTGTACTTGACTGGTACCCGTTTTTTATACTGTAACCTCACTTTCACCTTTGTTTACATTTTATTTTGACTAAGATGTCGCATAGCTGTATGAAGGTGCTTTTATTTGCAACTATGGGTTTCCTGTCAGTATAGACACATCTTCAGGTTTATCTGTCAGAAATACGTATCATGTATGAAATTATTGATATGGTCGAAATACAGAACCATAGTGTTGACATTCAACAAATAACAATGACGAGCGTTCACAGAGCTAATATTTCTGTAATGTAGATGGACAATTATAGAGTCCCAGCTTTTGGGAAGGTATCCATGTTAAAAGTCAAACCACAATGATGGGTTGCCTGAATAAAATTGGATACACCCAAAGCATGCTTATAAAAGTGTACAAAGCATGACAGCTGAATGAACTGGTCTAAAAAAAGTGTGTGTGTGTGTGTGTGTGTGTGTGTGTGTGTGTGTGTGTGTGTGTGGTGCGTGTGAGGGGGGGAGGGGAGACCAATAATGAATGTAACTGGGGTAAAATGCCTAAAAATAACTAATGTCTAGGGAAAGTACTGTGAATCTACGGGGAATAATCCCAAAAATAATAATCCAATATGGAACCAAAGCATCAAGAATGGAAGAACTCTGAAAAACAGCTTACTGGATAACACCAGGAAGAATATATTATAAGTTCCGGTAGATACCAACTATATAGAAACTGAAGTAATACTTAAAATCCCACGTAATGTATGTACTTCCGATATATTGATAACCAACTAATTTCTCCAGAATGAGATTTTCACTCTGCTGCAGAGTGTGCACTGATATGAAACTTCCTGGCAGATTAAAACTGGGTGCCAGACTGAGACTCGAACTCGGGATTTTTGCCTTTGGCGGGAAAGTGCTCTACCAACTGAGCTACACAAGCACGACTCACAAACCGTCCTCACAGCTTCAGTTCTGCCAGTACCTCATCTCCTGCCTTCCAAACTCCACAGAAGAGCTTCTGTGAAGTTTGGAAGATAGGAGATGAGGTACTGGCAGAAATGAAGCTGTGATGACTGATGGATAGTCATGCTGGTAGTCAGCTTCTGAAAAACATCGAAAGATAAAGTAACACCTTCCATAGTTACCCGTGGGTCTAAATATGGTAAGCAGTTATCTATACTGTGTCCTATTGAAAGTCGAATTTCATCCTGCAGAGAGTTCAGACAATTTACAAACTGGTTACAATCATTGTTCAAACCTCTGTACAGCGTAGATACATCATCTACATATTGCGGCCACAAAATAATCCTATCATTGTGCTTTGGTGATTGGTGAACATATTGATGCTTGAAGTATGTCATGTAGACACTGGCAAGACAATAAGACAAACGGGAACAATTTGCCCAGGGCATCAGAAGAATTTTGAAAACGTGCAATGTTCACTTACAAAACAAACGTACTGTTGAAAAGCACCAACACATCCATACCAGGAGAAAAATGGAACAGCCGGGATAGTAATAGAACACGATAATAACTGTTCAGACAAACAGCTTAACCATTAATATTAGAAAAATTTGTGTTACATAATTCCAAATTAAAATCATTTACAGGCGCAAGCATTGGATATCACACGTGAAGCCCCATCCAGTTTGTGTCTATTGAAATTCTTAGGCATCCAAATGGTCAATAAACCAAAGTGGCCACAGCATGTGTATAAGTTCACCAAAAATATCAGTTTTGCCTGCTTTGCACTTAAAAATCACTTCACACAATACTGTCCTACGGCACAATTTTTTAAGGTAATACTATTACAGTCAAAAAGTATTTGTTATACAAAAACTGCTGAGCAATTCACAGCCACAATATTAGAAGTAATAATAATTTCCATGTAGACTGTGTGTCCCTATCCAAGGTTAGAGTGGAATTTTATATTTCAGTTCAAAAGTCTAAAACAGACTGCTCGTACACATCATTCAGGCAATTGAAAATCCTCTATAGTGCCTCCAATGCAAAGTGGGTTGGCTATGAGCCAGGATGGTGTGAGTGGGTGGTGGAGCCCACATGGCTCCAGAGAAAGGCAGCTGCAAAGGTAACAAGTTCTTTGTTGAAGCATCTGTGCTGCATAGGGCAGTGGCAAGCTGGTTGCTGAATTCTGCTGGGCTGCTTGCTTGCATGCCCTGCAATGCTGACACAGATTCTCCACCAAGCGCCAGTGGCCTCATTATGTAAACTGGCAGCATAGTTCACATACCAATGACGTGTGTGCTCTATGAACGTGTATCTGCTGCACCCCTGAGCAGATGTGTCACAGCAAGGGGTATCCACCTCTCTTGCTTAACTGCCGCTACCAGTCATATATCCTATAAAACACTGTTGCCACTGTCTGTTCATATCCGACTTGCCCTTTACTGCACAAGTTTGCTGTTTCAGCAAGCTAACCTGCCTCGCAGCATTGTGTAGGTGTTGTTGAATTATTATAGTGACAACATCCCGCAACTGCCTGCTGTCAGCACTGTTGCAATACATCACTCAGGTCTGCACTAATATGTACTACTGGTACACTTCATTAGCCCTCTATATGAACAAGACCCAGTCCCTCAGGTCAGCTTTAAAAACAGTCTCATGCTTCATGTTCGTACCAAAATACAGACAAATTTTAACCAAGACAACTGACGGTTTGCCCACATGGATCATATACCACATCCAATCTTATTGCTACTTTACTTATGAGTCTATTTATTACACATGTTTTACACTTCTAACAATTTGAACCTTCATAGCTTGTCCTGTTGCTTCCTTTTATCTTAAACTTAAATTTACATCTTTTGCATATTGACACTACAAGGTTTCATTCTAACTCTCTCTCTTATGCTCTAGAAATCCAGGAATCAGGGCTGTTGGTGGTTTATGCTGACAGCTGACTTCCAACCTCAGAAGGAAAGAAACCTATGCACAGCAGAGTTAGTTCCACTGTGTCACTTGGTATTGCAGCATTCAAAATCGACGTCATGTGTCAGCCTTCTCTGAACTGCTCTGAGTGCTGCTTTAACTGCTTGACTGAAATGCTTCCTTCCTGCACAGAAATAAATTGATCCAGGGAATGGATTTGGTCAGGTTCTAGAGTTTGATTTAGGAACATTATATTCAACACTGACAATAATTCCAGAGTACATCTGGCCAATAAAACTGTGGTTGCGAGATGCTCACTTTCATGATTCCTGTAATTGCTGGTGGTAGATGGAACATTAGCCCTGTTATGTAACATGTAGTCCCATTGATTAATAACTTACTTTCAGTCTGTCTGACCTGCATGAGCTTTCCCTGCTTCTGACAACTCACCATTATTACCATGTCTTCATAAATGGAATAAATCCAATGAAATCCTGCTTGCTGGAAATGCAGTCTGGATTCCACGATATCCCTCTGGCAACTTTACAATGCATTGTGCTTTGTGCTACCTTGGTCAGACAAACCATGACCTTTCCTCTTCCCTGTTTGACAATGCTTTACACTTCCTTTGTCATTACTGCATGCCTGCTGCCATCTTCCAAAATCCCTTGGATCTTCACCTGCATGAATTTTCTATGAACTACCCACTTCACTGGGTACGTGTGAAAGGTGTAACACTTACACTGTGCACATCTTTCTGTTATCTATAGCCCTGACAATTACTATTCAGGCGACATAATGTAATAGTTCTATGACTTCCACTCTTGCCCTTAGTATCTCACAACCTAAGGACAAGCTAACATCACCCTTCCTCCCTCCTCAGAAGGCTGCTGCTTCTGGCAAGCCTATTCACAAACAACAAAAATAACAGAAAATAATATTTACACTAACGTATTTTATCCATTACAGTAATGCAAAATAAAAAAATAAAAAGAAACCCTTGAGAAACACCACTCATTTTCTTGATGTTAATGAATACAATACTTTGTGCACAGGCTCAAATGCATTTTCTTGTCTCTTCCCCCAGTTCCTTCTTCTCCAGCGTCACCCCTGAAACTCTAGAAATCGACTATGGATTACCTAGGAAAGGTCTCAGGTGCCCAAAATGTACTATTGGCATTCTTGTTGACAACTGTAGCTTCATGTTGATTCGTAAAGTAGTCTCCATCACCTGATAAAGTGCTTAATGCCTAGCGATGAACTTCATCTTCCCTTTCAGCGTGCAAGGACTGGAAACATCACCCATTGTTCTACTTTATATTGCGGTAAATGTGCTAGTTAGTTGGCAAGAACTTTCAACTCTGCTATCTTTCTGCTTAATGTGTCTCTTCCATGGCTTATGTACTACTTCATAGTTGAGTCTCAGGGATCTTACCAAATAGGTCCTTCAGTCCCAATAACAACTTCAAAGCAAAGCAACTTGGTCAGTTACCCACAAATTTTTCACGTAAAGATAACATCTAAAATATGTGACACCATAAATGAGGCTCAAAATCTCTCTCTCTCTCTCTCTCTCTCTTTCTCTCTCTCTCTCTCTCTCTCTCTCTCTCTCTCTCTCTCTCTCTCTCTCTCTGAATAGTGCTTCTCCATTGTATTCAGCAGTTTTGACATGTAAGCTACAGAAAACTCCTTACCATTAATCTGCTGGCTTAAAACACATCCCAAAGCATGATTAGAGGTGTCATAGAAAAGGATAAACTCCTTATGAAATTTTGGAAATACAAGAACTCTGCTGGATCTCAAATTCTCTTAGTTCTTCAGAGTGCGCTTCTGTCCAAACGAGTTTCACACCTTTCCTTAGCAACTGCGTACTTGGTTGTGCTATATCAGTGAACCCTTCCATAAATTTCTGTAGTACTTTAAGATCCCCAAGATTACTGTAGTTCCTTAATCAACTTAAGAACTATCATAAACTTGAAGTTGTCTTGGAGTCTGTCCATATTCCATCTTTACTAATTATGTGGCATAAATCCTCTACCTCTTCTAGTGTAAAATGGAATTTCTCAGTGCTCAACACCAGATGAGCAGCCCTCCGTCTCTTAAACATGTCTTTCAGATGCTGTCTATGCTGCTCTGTGTCTCCTGAGAATACGATGATACCATATAAGTGAACTAGATACTGACACGGTTTCAAATTCCTCAATGCACCATCATTAACCTCTGCAATGTTGCAGGTGCATTTGTCAATCCAAATGACTTTTGCTTGAGTGGATAGCTCCCACATGGTACCAAAAATGCTGTCTTCAGGAACAACCTCCAGTTGATGGTAACCACTTCTGAGATCCATGGTGGAAAAGTACCGACATGGCTCCAAGTTACAGATGTTCTCAGTAATGTTGGGGATGGCGTATGCATCCATTATGGTTCTGCTGTTCAGGAGATACGAGTTGCATTCAAGTTCTAAGGCCTCCGATTTTTTTTCTCCAGACTGGAAAGAGATAGAAACATGCGCATTGTTTTGAAATGAGGCCGCGTTCATTGTCAATACGTCCCAGAGGTGGCAGCACCGTACGGCAGATGGAATTTTACCGCCAGTGGCGAGAATTAGAACTGTTTTAAATACTTTAAATGGCGACGTTTTCCTTACTTGAACAGCGTGCAATCATTCGTTTTCTGAATTTGCGTGGTGTGAAACCAATAGAAATTCATCGACAGTTGAAGGAGGCATATGGTGATGGAGTTATGGATGTGTCGAAAGTGCGTTCGTGGGTGCGACAGTTTAATGAAGGCAGAACATCGTGTGGCAACAAACCGAAACAACCTCAGGCTCGCACAAGCCGGTCTGACGACATGATCGAGAAAGTGGAGAGAATTGTTTTGGGGGATCGCCGAATGACTGTTGAACAGATCGCCTCTAGAGTTGGCATTTCTGTGGGTTCTGTGCACACAATCCTGCATGATGACCTGAAAATGCGAAAAGTGTCATCCAGGTGGGTGCCACGAATGCTGATGGACGACCACATGGCTGCCCGTGTGGCATGTTGCCAACAATGTTGACGCGCAACGACAGCATGAATAGGACTTTCTTTTCGTCGCTTGTGACAATGGATGAGACGTGGATGTCATTTTTCAATCCAGAAACATAGAGCCAGTCAGCTCAATGGAAGCACACAGATTCACCGCCACCAAAAAAATTTCGGGTAACTGCCAGTGCTGAAAAAATGATGGTGCCCATGTTCTGGGACAGCGAGGGCGTAATCCTTACCCATTTCTTTCCAAAGGACACTGCGGTAACAGGTGCATCCTACGAAAATGTTTTGAAGAACAAATTCCTTCCTGCACTGCAACAAAAACATCCGGGAAGTGCTGCGCGTGTGGTGTTTCACCAAGACAACGCACCCGCACATCGAGCTAACGTTACGCAACAGTTTCTTCGTGATAACAACTTTGAAGTGATTCCTCATGCTCCCTACTCACCTGACCTGGCTCCTTGTGACTTTTGGCTTTTTCCAACAATGAAAGACACTCTCCGTGGCCGCACATTTACCAGCCGTGCTGCTATTGCCTCAGCAATTTTCCAGTGGTCAAAACACACTCCTAAAGAAGACTTCACCACTGCCATTGAATCATGGCGTCAGCGTTGTGAAAAATGTGTACGTCTGCAGGGCGATTACGTCGAGAAGTAACGCCAGTTTCATCGATTTCAGATGAGTAGTAATTAGAAAAAAAATCGGAGGCCTTAGAACTTGAATGCACCTCGTAGTAATTGCAGCAGAACTTGCATTGTCTCAAATTATCAAATTATCTATAGAATTTTTTTTTTTATGACCACAATTCCTGCACCCCACGGTCTATTACTATCTTCTCTTAGCTGATGGCTGGTTAATAAAATCTTACATGATCAGTTAAAAATATCTAGGTATGCAATATGGCTTCCAATACACTGATGATTCATTTCCTGTACCATTCGGTGTAGAGTCACAGGCATTGGTGGCAATGAACCCCATGGAAAAAATAAAGTCTGAAATTCTAACAGCAATTCTTCCATTCTCTCTCTCTCTCTCTCTCTCTCTCTCTCTCTCTCTCTCTCTCTCTCTCTACATACTTCCTTTACATCTCCACTTTCTTATGTAATGCAGTCTTAATGGCAGCTTGTGACTGCTTTTTGGCTCACACTCTTTGTGCACCACTTATTCTCAACCAGAATGTCTAAACCTACTATTCACAACACCTTCCTTAACTTCACTTACTCATCACCAAAATTATCTGTAATTACGGGTACCATTCTCCCGCCATTCCTCTCTTCTACAGGTACAACAGTTCCCTTAATAAAACAGCTTGCTGGATCCAATATATCATTCTATACCCACAGGTACTTCTGGCATCACATTGATCCAAAGTGACTTCCCAGTGCCAACTGGCAAACAATCAAGCAAATCAAACCTAGTGCAGTAGTACATGTCAACTGGTCTGTCCTACACACTAGCTGCTCCTCATGGCAGTTCTACACTGGCAACAGCTTACCCTATCTGGAATATCGTTGCACTAAATTCTACGGTATGTTGCCAAAGATCAGTTTTAACACAATGCTGATACGAAAAACCTAGCCGTAGGATCAAGCTGTAGCCCTGGTCCAGTACCACTTCCACACACTGTAAACTGAAACACTTGTATACGAAACTGTACGTCACTGACCCCAATGGCCTCACATCATTATTGCCGACCTCATATAACCTATAGTGTGACAAGTTCCATTGCTTCAGACACTCTGTTTCTGTGTGTCCCTGTGTCCAACAAAATATTATACTGTTTACCTCTTACAAAACCCATTACTGCGCACTCCACCTCTGCATATATATTTCTTTCATCTAATTTTGACAGGAATGCCTGTAGGTGGACTTTGGGTTCCCCCTTGCTTTAATGGCACTTTACCACCTCCTTGTCCACCCCCAGATCCATTACCAAAATTCTGCTGCTGATAGCTTCTATATCCTCTATTTTGATGTGGCTGGTGACACTGTCTCTGCAGATTCCTTTACATCCACACCTATAACACAATGTTCGCAGAAAATACCCCACGTCTACCCTGTACCCCTGTAGATATGACAGTTTCTTCACATTCCATCACTAACCTAATGGCAGAATGCAAATCCATAGGTGCACCTGTTGTAGAGCTCCTCTCTCATTATTAATGCCTTTTCTGTTTATTTTTAATTAAATTTTGTAGTTATTGGACTCAATTATGGGAGCTTTACATAGAGAGCATGCTTTATTGCAAAATAAACCCGATCACATGCCTAATATGCATATAGGTCTCTCTTACTTTTCAAATATTAAAGATACCCAATTGAAGAATGAAAAATCTCACTTTGGAATGATAAAAGTACAAGTCAAATTACTTTTTGCTTGTTGCTTTTTCATGTAACACACTTCCTTAACAACGCCTTTGCTCATTTAGACTCGTTTAACAGTTATGTTTGTTTCAAATTCACAGTGAAGTAACATGCGCTACATTGCATTTCCACATTAATTAAACAGGTATTCACTGATCACAAAAGCATTTTAGTTTACACTCTATTACCAATAAGTTTCTCCACAACAATTACTGATTCTCAAACATGACACTATCACCCATCTATCTATCTATATCCGAATCCCACTCCAGCTACTGCCGGGTCTGGGTGCTGACGAGTCCTCTCCATTTGGCTCGGTCCTCCCACCACTTTTCTTCCTCCACTTGCTGCCAGGTCACACCTCTCCTTTCAACAGATATTCTCACTCCCATTTTCCACCGTGTTCTTGGGCGCCCTCTAGGTCTTTTCCCATCCATCTTTAGTTCTTCCATAATTTTGGGGAGTCTCTGCCCATGCATCCTCTTAACATGCCCGTACCATCTTAATCTCTTTCTTTCAATTTCTTCTCTCATACTTTCTTGTTTGAGGTCCTTTCTAATCTCTACATTCCTTACTCTACTATCAACCATAAATCTCATTATTAATCCGTGCAAAATAACTGAAGTACAAAAATACTTTTCTTCCACAAACTGATGTAACACTTTCATCTATTAATTCCACATTCTTCTAAATCCTTCATACTATTTATTCTTGATCAGCTGTGCATGACTGCTCCATGTGGGAGCCCAACATTGACTGTTGTGCACATGCCAAGATGGCACTTGACCACAACTGCTGGGGCATTGTTGTCATTATACAGCATGGCAATGTTCCCTCAGAGAAGAGAAGCGATCGGCAATATCAGTACATTGTGACATCAAAAAGAGGAACCCTACATCCTGCCAGTAGATTTTTTTGTAAAAACTCCAGAAAAATGTTTTTTTTTTAAATAAAAGAAAAAGAAAAAGAACTCGCACAGAAATTTTGAGCTAGCAGCAAGATTCTCATGGAAACAAATAACTAACAAACAACCCAGCAATGGTTCCCTCATGAGTTGTTATACTGTAATACAACAGAAATATCATGTACACTTCACACTCTCTCATCCATACACCAATAATTATGATCTTTACAATTAGTTTGTATATGTTATAAGGAGGCAATGAAAATATGTAGAAAACAAATTTGTCATATAACTATAAGGAGTGTTCGAATGAAAAGATACAAAACTTTGTAACAACTAAACCAGTTGCAATTTGTGTATGTCAATTTGGGATAACGTAATGAGACATCTATGGGCGTGAATGTAGCGTCACCACCTCTCCCTAAAAAATTCAAAGTTGTGCCCTCAGCAGGCAAGGTGGCGATCACCATTATTTTCAGCATATGAGGTCCGATACTCATTGAATTCCTCAAGCATGGACAAACCATTAATAGTGATGTGTATTGTTAGATCCTACAGCCTGGACATGTCGCCCTGCCAACTTCCATGTGTTTGGTGCACTAAAAAATATCTTTGCAAATGGAAGCACTTCAGCTGGAATGACAGACTAAATGGCAGTGGAGGACTGGCTCCTGTCACAGTAACAGGCATTTGGGAAACACGGAATCCTTCGGATCATGGAACAATGGGATAGTTGTGCCCTGGTCTCTGGTGATCACGTTTGAATAAATACTTCAGTTACACCCACAGTGTTGTCTCACAACTTTTTTTTTTCTTTTTTTAACATTCCTTATAGATTAAATAGCAGCAAAAATATTAAAATTCTTCCACAGCATACAGCACATCCAAATCATACTGCTGTTAATGCATATTTATATACATCTACAGAAGTTACATGCACAGGTTGCATAGAAAAAAAAACAGTATCATTAGCAAATCATCATGTTACTGAAAATAATTCTTATGACTGTATAACATACTGTAATAATATACTTCCACAAGACTAAAAATCATGATACCTCAACAGTATTTTGTATTCAAACACTCATCAGTCTATGCAGAGAAATATTTTTACGTACAGATTAGGTTAGTGCATAAGTTCATAGTGTTTTATTGTGTGTTGGTATCCTGGTTGCTATGGGTTTCTTTAACGACTGTCATTTTTTATTTGTAGTTCACGGTTGCTATTTGAGTTTACATATTGTCATTAGGAGGTAGTGTGTGAGGCTGTGGATGCTAGAAAGTGGAGTACCACATGGGAAAATCAGGATATTTCTGACAGATTTTCTGTTTGACTTCGATAGAGGGGGTAACAGCAATGGAGGCAGCCAGAAACTTTTGTGGCGTAGATGGGGATAATGCCACTGAACAGAGCATGGCAAGAGAATGATTTTCTCATTTTAAGGAAAATCATTTTGACATTAGTGACTCTCCACATTCAGGAAGAAGTGCGGGGTTTGGCAGAGATTGTTGAAACGCATTAATCCACTATGATCCTTGTCAGTGTACCCGAGTACTGGCAGGTGTGATGAACTGTGATCATTACACCATCATGCAACACTTGCATTGCAATGGGGAAGGTTAAAAAATTGAGCATATGGGTACCACATGCTCTAATCTAAAAATACAGAACTCAGCAGGTGCCCATATGTGGATCTCTGCTTGCTCGTCACCAGTTGGCTCATGAAAAACCCCAACCATTCCTGTCCTGTGTTGTTACTGGTGACAAGAAATGGTGTCTTTACACTAACATAAGGAAAAGAAAGGAATGGTTGAGCCCTAACAAAGCAGCAGCTCCCAGTATAAAGACCTGCGCACTTCGACAAAAGATAATGTTATGCATCTGTTGGAGGAGTAATGGTGTGATGTACTGAGTTGCATCCCTAAGATGTAACCGTCACTAGTGACATTTATTGTCAACAACTGAGACTTCTTGCAGATGCGGTCCAAGAGCAACAACTAGGAAGACTGTGTGATGTGATGTTAATCCATGATAATGCCCACCCATTCTGCCAGACTGACAAAAAACATTGTACAGGAGCTAGGTTGGGAAGTCCTCCTTGCACCATCTTACCCATCTTTCCAGATGAAAATGCGCTCCGAACCTGGTTTGATGATTTCTTTGCCTCAAAGCTATGCGATTTCTACAGTCACAGAATCAAAAAGTAACTGCAGCATTGACAGACTGTTGTAAATAATGATGGAGAACATAGTATCTGTTATATGTATCTATCATGTTTATTACACTTCTAGAAAAACACTACGAACTTATGCACCAACCCCATATTACTCCTGCTCAAATTACTACCTACTTCAATACTTCCAGTCAGTAAGTTTTCCTGTATATTGCCATATCTGTATGCACAGAAGCAAAAAACATAATATTTATGTCTTAATAGTAAACAACATGTCATCATGTATAGTACAAATAATAGCTTCAAGAATATTAGTTCGCATTACATAAAGTAGTAGATAAAGGCTTGTTTGTGTGTAAGTAATGTAAAACAGGTAGAAAATGTGGTATTTGCGGTTGAAAGACATCAAGAAATGCAATTAATAATTATTGGAGAACATTTTATTAAAACAGGGCACTTACCAAACACACTCGTATTTGGCACTTTCTTTGCTGCACAGCGCTTTTAGCAATTCATGCACTCACTGGCAGGTGGGCATAGGAGCTGATTGTGATGGCTGAATGTCGATTGTTGCGTAGTGGCCAACAGCATGGCTCTTGACCACTGCAGGAGGCAGCAGGTGTTTGGGTTGCTGGCAGCACTAGGGCCTGGTCGGTGATCTGTGGCTTGAGGCCAGGTAGTATGTTGGCATTGCCTGTGTGAACGGAGGTCAGTGTTCTCAGATGGCTCTGTTGAGACAGTAGGGGATGAGGAGTACCAGAGCGAGCATGCACCTGGACTGGTACAACCCCACCTTCTAGGCTGCAGATAAGGCAGGACATGATAGTAGTGATGCTGCGTCACTGGCACCCACTCTGTGACGTAATGCAGTTAACATGGAAACAATAACATGGCTCAGCATATGTACCCTTGTCAAGAAATGAAAAAACTGCATAGCCCATATAACACTCTTACTTTTGTATGTGTTTACATGCGGAATGGTAAAAAAATTAAATTTCAGTTTCATTGTGCATTATAATGAGTCGACATTGGTTCTAACCAAATGCACTTGTACATGCACAATACTTTAACATAAACAATACATAATCAGCCAAATAAGTCACCGTTCATAAATACTTGGCAGTTCCTTTATTTGGAGCCGTATAACATGTATTTCCCCATCTCTTCTTTCTTCTGCTCTTCCACTGCATAATGTTTACATCCATTTAAGAGATCAAATGACAGTATATCACTTCAGATCTGACTTTCATGTTTTGTGCACACTCGTTTGACCTTGGCCAATTGCTCCGCTCTCATTCCACTTCTTTCTATGTTTCATATCGTAAGTTGGGAAGCCATAATAATGTCACACTTCTTCACAATGGTAATCACGTCCTCTCTTGTTTCTTTCGCCTGATTTTCCTCTTGATTCCTGTCACTTCTTTTCTGTTCTGCTTTGTGCGATTCTTTGTTGTAGCACCTGTACAGTTTTCATTATTAAGGTAGGCAGAAGACCATAATCTTTCAGTGTCAGCCGTTGCGTCACCCTGTGTACCATATTATTCTCCATATTCTGCAGTTCGGAATATGATTTTTTAAATTCTTTTTGCAAAAATTACATGTGCATTTGGTCATATCTCTGGTCATCCAGGTTATTGCAAATAAAATGTAAACTCTCAACTTTCGCACTTTTAGATCAGTATTCATCCAAAAACACCATCTCAACCTCTTCAAATGACACATTTTCTTCCCAAACAATTTTCTTCTCAAGATATTAATGAATCTGACATTTCTCTTCTACATCTTGTTTCTGTCTCATATTGTTTTGCTCCACCCTCTTTGCACCAACAGTCTTCACATCCTCTACCTGAATACTCTGCTCTTGAAGTATGTTCCTTATCTACTGAAAATACATCTGCATCCATACCAAGAATGTGTGCATCCCACTGAGTCATGTCATCTTCAGTGGCATGTGCTAGACATTTGGTCACCTAAGATCGTATTAGCTGGCATTCTGCTAAGTTCAGGCCTGGGTGTTTCATTTAACAAGTCAGTGTCTGAAGTTGCTTTTAATTGTGACTCCGCATGTAGTGTACAGTCTGTAACAATACTAAAATTTTGCATATCTTCATATATGTTTTTGCATTTCTCTTCTTGTCTCTCTTCGAATATCTTCGCCATTCTTTTATCATGTGCCTGTTTGAGCTCCTCAATTATCTTTTTTTGCTGCTTTAAGAAATTGGCTATTAATTTTTTTAACTGTCTCTAATTTCCCTCACAATTTCATGTATTTACTTTGTGTTTTTGTTTTCTTGATTTCCTTTTAATTCTTTTAGTCCCTTCATGATTTCTTTTGCAGCTACCTGTGAAATTTCTTTTTGGCCTTCCTGAAGTTCTTTGAATTATTTTCTATATTCTTTCATAAAAAAATTCTCTTGACTTGCTCTTACAGCATATTTTCTGTTCTCTAGTCTGAGCTACCATAGCAACACTATCTATTGGTACAACATAAAAATTTACAGACGTGTCATTCTCGTCGCAGCCCATGGTTGATTGATCATAAATGTTCTGTAGGCAGTAACATCTCACTGTGGGATATTCTCCAAACTACTCGCTGATGAATGTAGGGCAGAATTGATGTGAACAATAACTGCAGTAAGCCATACTTGGTCAACATCATCTTGAATGCTTGTGGTGTGAAGTCCACTCGGCCACTAGGAAAAACAGCAAACCCATGAAATCAAAAGTACAAAACACAAGCCTAACTTATTTCTTCCTTGCAAGATTCTCCACACACCATACAATTTTAAAGTTTCGCTTACAGCAACAATTGCATTATTGCAACTTTTTTTTCCAGTGACTGTTGTGTTGGTTGCTGTGACATATTGTGATGCTGCAAACTGCGCCCTTCGTATTTTTGAGATCGTCATCTCGAAGTGTGGGAATCCAAAATGCTGTAGACTTCCATTTTACACACTTTGTTGGCAATGATGCACTTATATTACTTTCTCTGCACATAGACTTTTAGCTCTAGTCTTCACAATTAAATCTAATTTTTGCTTTCAGATCACTAGTCATCATCTCAGCCACTAGACATAAAGCTCCTGTTCTCATTATTGCCATCAAAGACAGCTGTACTCCTTCCACTGTACACACCATACTTGACATGTCTGACAGAAACACCCCAGAAAAGCGTCGAGAGCCCTCTGTTCAGCTTCTGCAGCAAAACTGCACTTGCTCATTACATTTCCTTATCTTGACTGTGAAATCTTCCACAGCTTCCCCATGATCCTTCACAGTAGTGCTCAACTGCTCCCAAAAACACTTTGCACTATTCTGGTTTTTTGTATATTTGCAAAAGCCCCTTCACCAACTGCTCAAGCTTGCTGCATTCTACAATACCTCCATACATCTCACATATGTTTTGCCTTTTCCCACTAGCCATTACTGCACTAGCAGCAACATTTGACTATTGGTCCAACTATCTATCTCCACCAGTGTCTTAAGGACTGCTAAGAACAACTGCACATCCTAAGATGATTTTCCAGGAAAGGAAACAATCCTGTGGCAGCTGGATCCACCTCATGTTGTACCTGAAGCAATCCTAAGGCTCAAGTTGTTAAATGCCCATGTAGATGCACTACCTTTTCTAACAGTACCCATATTGCTTCTGGCTCTGATACTCTTTGCGTCTCTGACTCTGCCACTGTGATACTCTTATTCATCGCAAACTAGACTTTACATCGTACCATGACCTACCTACTCTCTTTATACAGCCTCGCAATGTGACCATATCAACAAAGTGTGTAACTTGTATATATATATATATATATATATATATATATATGATGATCTCTGCCCAAACTCTTGTCTTTAAATATGTCTGCTTGTGTCTGTATATGTGTGGATGGATATGTGTGTGTGTGCGAGTGTATACCCGTCCTTTTTTCCCCCTAAGGTAAGTCTTTCCGCTCCCGGGACTGGAATGACTCCTTACCCTCTCCCTTAAAACCCACATCCTTTCGTCTTTCCCTCTCCTTCCCTCTTTCCTGATGAGGCAACAGTTTGTTGCGAAAGCTTGAATTTTGTGTGTATGTTTGTGTTCGTTTGTGTGTCTGTCGACCTGCCAGCACTTTCATTTGGTAAGTCACATCATCTTTGTTTTTAGGTATATTTTTCCTTCGTGGAATGTTTCCTTCTATTATAACTATATATATATATATATATATATATATATATATATATATATATATATATATATATATATTTAAAAAGAAAGATGATGAGACTTACCAAACAAAAGCGCTGGTAGGTCGATAGACACACAAACAAACACAAACATACACACAAAATTTTAGCTTTCGCAACCAACGGTTGCCTCGTCAGGAAAGAGGGAAGGAGAAGGAAAGACAAAAGGATATGGGTTTTAAGGGAGAGGGTAAGGAGTCATTCCAATCCTGGGAGCGGAAAGACTTACCTTAGGGGGAAAAAAGGACAGGTATACACTCGCACACACACACATATCCATCCGCATATACACAGACACAAGCAGACATTTGTAAAGGCAAAGAGTTTGGGCAGAGATGTCAGTCGGGACGGAAGTACAGAGGCAAAGATGATGTTGAAAGACAGGTGAGATATGAGCGGCGGCAGATTGAAATTAGAAATTAGCGGAGATTGAGGCCTGGCGGATAGCGAGAAGAGAGGATATGCTGAAGGGCAAGTTCCCATTTCCGGAGTTCTGACAGGTTGGTGTTAGTGGGAAGTATCCAGATAACCCGGACGGTGTAACACTGTGCCAAGATGTGCTGGCCGTGCACCAAGGCATGTTTAGCCACAGGGTGATCCTCATTACCAACAAACACTGTCTGCCTGTGTCCATTCATGCGAATGGACAGTTTGTTGCTGGTCATTCCCACATAGAATGCTTCACAGTGTAGGCAGGTCAGTTGGTAAATCACGTGGGTGCTTTCACACGTGGCTCTGCCTTTGATCGTGTACACCTTCCGGGTTACAGGACTGGAATAGGTGGTGGTGGGAGGGTGCATGGGACAGGTTTTACACCGGGGGCGGTTACAGGGGTAGGAGCCAGAGGGTAGGGAAGGTGGTTTTGGGATTTCATAGGGATGAACTAAGAGGTTACGAAGGTTAGGTGGATGGCGGAAAGACACTCTTGGTGGAGTGGGGAGGATTTCATGAAGGATGGATCTCATTTCAGGGCAGGATTTGAGAAAGTCGTATCCCTGCTGGAGAGCCACATTCAGAATCTGATCCAGTCCCGGAAAGTATCCTGTCACAAGTGGGGCACTTTTGGAGTTCTTCTGTGGAAGGTTCCGGGTTTGAGGAGATGAGGAAGTGGCTCTGGTTATTTGCTTCTGTACCAGGTCGGGAGGGTAGTTACGGAATGCAAAAGCTGTTTTCAGGTTGTTGGTGTAATGGTTCAAGGATTCCGGACTGGAGCAGATTCGTTTGCCACGAAGACCTAGGCTGTAGGGAAGGGACCGTATGATGTGGAATGGGTGGCAGCTGTCATAATGGAGGTACTGTTGCTTGTTGGTGGGTTTGATGTAGACGGACGTGTGAAGCTGGCCATTGGACAGGTGGAGGTCAACGTCAAGGAAAGTGGCATGGGATTTAGAGTAGGACCAGGTGAATCTGATGGAACCAAAGTAGTTGAGGTTGGAGAGGAAATTCTGGAGTTCTTCTTCTGCTTGTGTCTGTGTATTCTGGAGTTCTTCTTCTGCTTGTGTCTGTGTATATGCGGATGGATATGTGTGTGTGTGCGAGTGTATACCTGTCCTTTTTTCCCCCTAAGGTAAGTCTTTCCGCTCCCGGGATTGGAATAACTCCTTACTCTCTCCCTTAAAACCCATATCCTATTGTCTTTCCTTCTCCTTCCCTCTTTCCTAACGAGGCAACCGTTCGTTGCGAAAGCTAGAATTTTGTGTGTATGTTTGTGTTTGTTTGTGTGTCTATCGACCTGCCAGCACTTTTGTTTGGTAAGTCTCATCATCTTTCTTTTTAAATATATTTTTCCCACGTGGAATGTTTCCCTCTATTATATATATATATATATATATATATATATATATATTGTTGTTGTTGTTGTTGTGGTCTTCAGTCCTGAGACTGGTTTGATGCAGCTCTCCATGCTACTCTATCCTGTGCAAGCTTCTTCATCTCCCAGTACCTACTGCAACCTACATCCTTCTGAATCTGCTTAGTGTATTCATCTCTTGGTCTCCCCCTATGATTTTTACCCTCCACGCTGCCCTCCAATACTAAATTGGTGATCCCTTGATGCCTCAGAACATGTCCTACCAACTGATCCCTTCTTTTGGTCAAGTTGTGCCACAAACTTCTCTTCTCCCCAATCCTATTCAATACTTCCTCATTAGTTACGTGATCTACCCATCTAATCTTCAGCATTCTTCTGTAGCACCACATTTCGAAAGCTTCTATTCTCTTCTTGTCCAAACTATTTACCGTCCATGTTTCGCATCCATACATGGCTACACTCCATACAAATACTTTCAGAAATGACTTCCTGACACTTAAATTTATACTCGATGTTAACAAATTTCTCTTCTTCAGAAACGCTTTCCTTGCCATTGCCAGCCTACATTTTATATCCTCTCTACTTCGACCATCATCAGTTATTTTGCTCCCCAAATAGCAAAACTCCTTTACTACTTTAAGTGTCTCATTTCCTAATCTAATACCCTCAACATCACCCGACTTAATTCGACTACATTCCATTATCCTCATTTTGCTTTTGTTGATGTTCATCTTATATCCTCCTTTCAAGACACTGTCCATTCCGTTCAACTGCTCTTCCAAGTCCTTTGCTGTCTCTGACAGAATTACAATGTCATCGGCGAACCTCAAAGTTTTTATTTCTTCTCCATGGATTCTAATACCTACTCCAAATTTTTCTTTTGTTTCCTTTGCTGCTTGCTCAATATACAGATTGAATAACATCGGGGAGAGGCTACAACCCTGTCTTACTCCCTTCCCAACCACTGCTTCCCTTTCATGTCCCTCGGCTCTTATAACTGCCATCTGGTTTCTGTACAAATTGTAAATAGCCATTCGCTCCCTGTATTTTACCCCTGCCACCTTTAGAATTTGAAAGAGAATATTCCAGTCAACATTGTCAAAAGCTTTCTCTAAGTCTACAAATGCTAGAAATGTAGGTTTGCCTTTCCTTAATCTTTCTTCTAAGATAAGTCGTAAGGTCAGTATTGCCTCATGTGTTCCAGTATTTCTACGGAATCCAAACTGATCTTCCCCGAGGTCGGCTTCTACTAGTTTTTCCATTCGTCTGTAAAGAATTCGTGTTAGTATTTTGCAGCTGTGGCTTATTAAACTGATTGTTCGGTAATTTTCACATCTGTCAACACCTGCTTTCTTTGGGATTGGAATTATTATATTCTTCTTGAAGTCTGAGGGTATTTCGCCTGTTTCATACATCTTGCTCACCAGATGGTAGAGTTTTGTCAGGACTGGCTCTCCCAAGGCCGTCAGTAGTTCTACTGGAATGTTGTCTACTCTGGGGGCCTTGTTTCGACTCAGGTCTTTCAGTGCTCTGTCAAACTCTTCACGCAGTATCGTATCTCCCATTTCATCTTCATCTACATCCTCTTCCATTTCCATAATATTGTCCTCAAGTACATCGCCCTTGTATAGACCCTCTATATACTCCTTCCACCTTTCTGCCTTCCCTTCTTTGCTTAGAACTGGGTTTCCATCTGAGCTCTTGATGTTCATACAAGTGTTTCCCTTATCTCCAAAGGTCTCTTTAATTTTACTGTAGGCAGTATCTATCTTACCCCTATTGAGATAACCCTCTACATCCTTACATTTGTCCTCTAACCATCCCTGCTTAGCCATTTTGCACTTCCTGTCGATCTCATTTTTGAGACGTTTATATTCCTTTTTGCCTGCTTCATTTACTGCATTTTTATATTTTCTCCTTTCATCAATTAAATTCAATATTTCTTCTGTTACCCAAGGATTTCTACTAGCCCTCGTCTTTTTACCTACTTGATCCTCTGCTGCTTTCACTACTTCATCCCTCAAAGCTACCCATTCTTCTTCTACTGTATTTCTTCCTCCCATTCCTGTCAATTGTTCCCTTATGCTCTTCCTGAAACTCTGTACAACCTCTGGTTCTTTCAGTTTATCCAGGTCCCATCTCCTTAAATTCCCACCTTTTTGCAGTTTCTTCAGTTTTAATCTACAGGTCATAACCAATAGATTGTGGTCAGAGTCCACATCTGCCCCTGGAAATGTCTTACAATTTAAAACTTGGTTCCTAAATCTCTGTCTTACCATTATATAATCTATCTGATACGTTTTAGTATCTCCAGGGGTCTTCCATGTATACAACCTTCTATCACGATTCTTAAACCAAGTGTTAGCTATGATTAAGTTGTGCTCTGTGCAAAATTCTACCAGGCGGCTTCCTCTTTCATTTCTTAGCCCCAATCCATATTCACCTACTACATTTCCTTCTCTCCCTTTTCCTACACTTGAATTCCAGTCACCCATGACTATTAAATTTTCGTCTCCCTTAACTATCTGAATAATTTTTTTTATTTCATCATACATTTCTTCAATTTCTTCGTCATCTGCAGAGCTAGTTGGCATATAAACTTGTACTACTGTAGTAAGTGTGGGCTTCGTATCTATCTTGGCCACAATAATGTGTTCACTATGCTGTTTGTAGTAGCTTACCCGCATTCCTATTTTCCTATTCATTATTAAACCTACTCCTGCATTACCCCTATTTGACTTTGTGTTTATAACCCTGTAGTCACCTGACCAGAAGTCTTGTTCCTCCTGCCACCGAACTTCACTAATTCCCACTATATCTAACCTTAACCTATCCATTTCTCTTTTCAAATTTTCTAACCTGCCTGCCCGATTAAGTGATCTGACATTCCACGCTCCGATCCGTAGAACGCCAGTTTTCTTTCTCCTGATAACGACATCCTCTTGAGTAGTCCCCGCCCGGAGATCCGAAAGGGGGACTATTTTACCTCCGGAATATTTTACCCAAGAGGACGCCATCATCATTTAATCATACAGTAAAGCTGCATGCCCTCGGGAAAAATTACGGCCGTAGTTTCCCCTTGCTTTCAGCCGTTCGCAGTACCAGCACAGCAAGGCCGTTTTGGTTATTGTTACAAGGCCAGATCAGTCAATCATCCAGACTGTTGCCCTTGCAACTACTGAAAAGGCTGCTGCCCCTCTTCAGGAACCACACGTTTGTCTGGCCTCTCAACAGATACCCCTCCGTTGTGGTTGTACCTACGGTACAGCTATCTGTATCGCTGAGGCACGCAAGCCTCCCCGCCAACGGCAAGGTCCGTGGTTTATGGGGGGATATATATATATATAATTTCCTTTTTGCAAATTTTGTGATATCTTCAATAATATGATTAAATAGCATGAGCACAGTGCTGTATCTTAGAATCTCAAAAAGTGACCCAGGGCTAATTCAACTAAATTTTTTTATCAGTTACCTTCTTTTGGCTCTTCTGAGGCCATTAATGCAGTTAGTGTGGTAAAAAAAGTACTGATTATGAAATATCAGAAATTTAAAGTTTCATTATAATTGTGATTCTTCAGATTCTCCTGACATATTTCTTACCCAAACAGTCCACGGGTTTACTGCCAGTCCATAGAGTCCAATGGGCATATTTCAGTGATCAGACATGTCGCCATCGTCAGGTGTGCTGACGAACTAAGCTCCTGAGGGCAGGCGGCCGTTTTAAATTCCCTCCCCTCACGAGGCGTTCTCTCCGCAGTCCACACCCGCGTGTCAGCGGCCAGTGAGACGTTGGTGTCTGCATCTGTGGTGGCGTCGGTGTAACTGCCTCATCCGCCCTAGTTGCCATTTCATTCCTTTGCAGAGTGTCCTCTTAATTAGATTCAGTGCTGGTTCCCATGCCCTGCTGCGGTTGTAGCCGCAATCTCGGTTTATTAGTCTGTCCCTGGTACGAATTTTGATAGCGTCTCTAATGACACTGCCCCAGTATTTAGATGTCTGTGCCAAGATTCTGGTATGTTGGTCATTTCGTGATTTTCGGACAAACAGTGCTCTGCAACCACCAACTTGTTGGTGTACCCAAGTCGAGTATGCCTCTGATGTTCTCAGCAATGATCTTCAATGGTATGCACTGTCTTCCCTCATTGACAAGAAATCTGGTATGTGCCGGCCTTCTGCAAACCGAGATCGTCTTTGACACTTCCCAATAATGCTCGTGTTTTATTTGGTGGGCAAAACACAGTTCCTACTCGGTGTTCCGTCAATATTCATCCTATTTTCCCCTATAGTGTGCCAGTATACAGTATATAGGCAGTGGCTCTCTCGTTCTCCGTGACTTCTTCCGTCTCCACACACTGTACTGTAGAGGTGGGGCGGAGAGTGCGTCTTATTTGCCATTCCCAGTACCCGTTTTTCTGGAATACAGTTTTGAGGTGTTCCAGCTCTTGGGCAGACTCTCTGTATCAGAGATAGTGCACGCCCTGTGCACCAGTGTTTTTAGCACCCCATTCCTCTGCACAGGGTTGTGGCAGCTATCTGCTTGCAAATACAGGTTGGTGTGTGTTTTTTTCCTGTATACCCTGTGGCCCAGGGTACCATCCACTCTTCTTTTGACCATGACATCCAGGAATGGTATTTTCCTTCTGCTTTGGTCTCCATAGTGAATTTGATGTTCGGGTGTATGGAGTTCAGGTAAGTCTACGAGCTTGCCATGGGGCCAGTTCATGAACGTGTCATCCACATAACATAGAAAACAAGTCTGTTTCCATTTGGATGATGCCAAAGCTTCCTCCTCGAAGTATTCCATATAGAAATTCGTGACCACAAGTGAGAGTGGGCTCCCCATTGCAACTCCTTCTGTTTGTTCATAGTATTCTCCATTAAAGAGAAAATACGTGGAGGTCAAAATGTGCTTGAAAAGGTCGGTCATCTTCTCGTCAAATTTCTGTGCAATAAGCTCAACTGACTCTCGAAGAGACACCCTGGTGAATAATAAAACGTCAAAACTCACCAGGATCTCTGAGTCTTTCAGCTGGAAGCTGTCGAGACGTTTTACGAAATCCACAGAATTATGAAAGTGATGATGGAATTTACCGACATAAGGGCTTAGTAATTCTGCCAGGTATTTGGCCAGCAAATATGTAGGTACCCTAATGTTGCTGACAATTGGGCGTAACGGCACCCCTTCTTTGTGGGCTTTAGGGAGTCTATAAAGATAGCCACTGCCTATATACTGTATACTGGCGCACTATCAGGGAAAATAGGATGAATATTGAGGAAACTCCGAGTAGGAACCGTCTTTTGCCCACCAAATAAAATGCAAGCATCATTGGGAGCTGTCAAAGACGATCTCAGTTTGCGGAAGGCTAGCATATACCAGATTCCATGTCAATGTGGGAAGACTTATATTGGATAGACATTGCACACCATCGAAGATCGTTGCTGAGAACATCAGAGGCACACTTGACTCGGGTACCCCAACAAGTCAGTGGTTGCAGAGCACTGTTTGTCCGAAAATCACGACATGGACTACCAACATACCAGGGTCTTGGCACAGACATCTAAATCTAAATACTGGGACAGCGTCATTAGAGAGGCTATCGAAATTTGTACCAGGGACAGATTCGTCAACCAAGATTGTGGCTACAGCCTCAGCAGGACATGGGACCCAGCACTGAGTCTAATTAAAAAGATACTCAGCAAAGGAAACGAACGGGCGCCTTGGGCGGACGAGGCAATTACACCGACGCCACCACAGACGCTGACGCCAGCATCTCACCTACCGCTGACGCACGGGCGCGGACCGTGGAGAGAACGCCTCGTGAGGGGAGGGGATTCAGGACGGCTGCCTGCCCTCAGGAGCTCAGTTTGTCAGAGCACCTGACGATGGCGACATGTCTGATCATCGAAATATTGTGCCCATTGGACACTATGGACCGGCAGTACACCCATGGGTTGTTCAAGTTTCATTATAATTATTTGTGTGTAAGAAATATATGATTACTGACTTCCTGATAGATGAAAGAACTCTAGAAATAAGTAAATTATTGAAATATCCGTCCATTATTGTTATCAGAAATGTAAATCTGTAAGCATAATTTGTGAAAATCTGTCAAACAGTAATAGATAAAATCAGTTCTAATTATTGCAAACTTATGAAAGAAGCATGTTGGAAGCCATGTTAAGCCAGCCTATTGTGAGTTTTGAATGGAGCAGCATCTCTGTCCATGAATATGGTGGAATGTATCTCAGTTTATGTAGTACAGATTAAAAGTCAGAAAATGTTGTGCATTTTTTCCAAATTTTTATTCCAGAAGTTTATTCAATAATTTAATGACTTTTTTAAATGATTGATTGAACTGTGAAAGTGTAATTACTCTACTCTCATGGGACACACAAAATGTAAGATTATCACTGATTGTGACAAGAGAACTGGGCAATGAACAGTGCTGCTTTCAAAACTGATACAGTGCATATTTTATTCATTCTGATATTATGATCTGCTTCGAAGGCCAGTGTAAAGAGTGATTTATTTACGAACTGTATTGTGTGTTTATTTGTCCCATGCAAAGAATCGTACTTAATTATGTTTTAGTTGGGTTACTGCACTTGAACAATATAATGGGATATCAACTGAATGTAGTACATAATTACTCATTTATCTGTGCATAATTGACCCTTGTACTACCAGGATTTGTTTGTTCACTGAGTACCACTGGGGTTGTGTATTTGCAGAATGAACTAACATAAAAATATGCATTACATCTGTCAGTGCAAAAGTCATCATTCTATTTCCATAAATGTTACATTCAAGAAACAAAAAGAAATTTAGACTGGGATCATATTGACCCCAGTGGTGCTAAGTGCTAAAAACTATTAATAAATTTTAATGTGTTGTAAATATAAGACTGAACATAATGTTATTAGATATAACTGACTCAGTGGGAGAAAACCGTATCTTTTGAAAATAATAGCTTTGAAAACAAGGGAGATATTCTTCCCCATTCCATTCACATATTGAGGATGGGAAGATTGATTGTTTGAACACCTCTGTGTGTGCTGTAATTATTCTAATCTTGTCCTCATGATCCCTATGTGAGCAATACGTAGGGGTTGTAATATATTTTAGAGTCATTCCTTAAAATCTGTTCTTGAACCTTTGTTAACAGTCATTCTTGGGGTAGTTAACATCTATCCTCAAGAGTCTGCCACTTCAGTTTCTTTAGTATCTCCATGACACTCTCCCATGGACCAAACAAACCTATGACATTTCCTGCTGTCTCTCTCTTTATACATTCAATACCCCCTGTAGGTCCTATTTGATATGGTTCCCACATACAGGGTATTCTAGAACCAGTCACATTGATTTGTAATCAAACTCTTTTTGACTTATTGCACCTCCCCAGTATTTTGCCAATAAAACAAAGTTTACCACATGCTTTGCCCACAACTGAGCCTATGTGATCATTCCATTTCATATCCCTACAAAGTGTTGCACCCAGATATTTGTATGAGTTGGCCAATTCCAACAGTGACTCATTAGTATTATAGTCATAGGCTGCTATGTTTCTTCATTTTGCAAAGTGCACAATTTTAAGTTTTTTAACATTTAAAGCAAGTTGCCAATCTTTACACCACTTTGAAATCTTATCAAGATTTGATTGAACATCTATGCAGCTTTGCATCATCCGCAAAAAGATTGATGTTACTATTGTCTGATTTGATCCATTATAAATGGTTTTTTGAAAGCCTGCGACTGTAGATACAATAGGTTTGTTTATAAATAAATAAATCGTGACTGGTAGCAGAAGATTTATTTATTTATAAACAAACCTATTACTATTGTCTGTTGGGTCATAAATATACAACATGAACAGTAAGGGTTCCAACTCATTTCCCTCTGTCACACCTGAAGTTACTTCTAAATCTGAAAATGACTCTCCACCCAAGATAGCACACTGTGTGTCCTCCCTACAAAAAGTCCTCAAACCAGGCACAAATTTCACTTGATACCACATATGATCATACTTTTGGCATTTCAGCTTTTGTTTTGCTGTCCTCAATTTCAGTCCTTGCATCATTCGCTAAGGACTGGACACTAACTTTGGTGCCATTAACATCCTTTACATGCAAGCAGAATTTTTTTGGGTTTTGACAGTCATCTGCTATGGTAGTCACTGAATGCCTCATGCATTGCCCTTTTGACAGCCAAACACATTCGATTCAGCATCTCTCTATCTATAGTTCTATGCTTTGTTTTACACACATTATGCAGCAGTCCCCGTTTCTTTGGAAATTACTGTAAACCATGTAGGGTCCCTCCCATTATGAACTTTTATACTGGCTACATATCTGTCCAGTGCATTGTGAACTATTCTTTTAAGCTTGGGCCGTAGTTTCACTACATGCCCCTTCCCTGTGCTGAAAGTTTCATTTCCCTTATTGAGATCTGACACTGCTGATTTTTTTTTATCTAGTTTGCTGGTCGTATACTATACTGAAGTCAGTACCGAGACTAAGTTATCTGTGTACCATTCAATCTTTTGACAAACTTTGTTGTATGGGAGCGAAAGCTGGGTGGATTCAGGTTACCTTATCAATAAGGTCGAGGTTACGGATATGAAAGTAGCTAGGATGATTGCAGGTACTAGTAGATGGGAACACAATGAGGAAATCAAAGAAAAACTGGGAATGAACTCTATAGATGTAGCAGTCAGGGCGAACAGGCTTAGATGGTGGGGTCATGTTACACGCATGGGAGAAGCAAGGTTACTCAAGAGACTCATGGGTTCAGCAGTAGAGGGTAGGTGTCGGGGTAGACCAAGGAGAAGGTACCTGGATTCAGTTAAGAATGATTTTGAAGTAATAGGCTTAACATCAGAAGATGCACCAATGTTAGCACTGAATAGGGGATCATGGAGGAATTTTATAAGGGGGACTATGCTCCAGACTGAACGCTGAAAGGCATAATCAGTCTTAATTGATGATGATGATGATGATGATGATGATGATGACTAGTCGTATATATATTTCTGCGCGTTTGAATTGTCCTTTGTACTTTAATAATCATTGTTGTCACAACTGCATCATGATCACTGACACCAGTTTTGATGTGGACATCTTGAAGAGGTCAAGTCTGTTTGCCATTAGATCGAATGTATTTCCATCATGGGTGGGATTAATTATATGTTCTAGGTGGTTTTCTTAGAAGTCATTTAGTAATGTTTCACAGGATGTCTTATCATGCCCACAATTAAGAAAAATTCACTCATGATTACAGTTGATTGGAGAACTTACATACAAGAGAACTGAGGTTTTCTCTAAAGTTTTCAGTTACATCAAGATATGAATCTGGTGAGTGATAAAAGGACCCAGTTTCCATTTTATTCCCACCTCCTCATACTGAGTCTTTTGCACAAATAATCTCACATGCAGCTTCAATGTCTGCCTCAGTGGTTGTGAGTTTCTTGTCTACTGCAACAAATACACAACCTCCATTTCCAATTAGCCTATCCTTTCGATATAAACACAAATTTTCCCTAAAAGTCTCACGGCTATCAATTCAGTGTGAGTGCATTGGCAGCTAACTACTAGGATTTTAATACTCTCGTTTGGGAGGCATTTCCGATATGTAGTGCACACTTGACCCATTTAAGGGTATTGTACAGTTCTCAACCCTGTGCCGTCAGTCCAGGAAGCTGCAGCTAGCTTGTCACAGAACTTCTGAAGGCACTGGTTCACTCCTTCCACTCAACTCAGAACCAAGGGGCCATGATCAGTTGTGGGGACAACGGTGCAAATTATGAGCTTTGTTGGAACTGTGCATAAGGCTGGTGTTCTCAGTCTTCTCTGGCAGATGCTGGAATGATACAAGTATGACCTCTAAGCCCAGACAACAGTCATCATTAAATTAAATTAATTCACAATTGCAAATAAGGACAATCATCAGTTGTAGAATGGAATGATGACAATGAAAATTTGTACCGGACTGGTACCTGAACCCGGATTGCCCGCTAATTGCTTGCAGTTGCCTCACCATTTGGCTATCCGTGCATGACTCACAGCCAGACCCAAACTTCAATATGTCGTCAACCGTGCATCTATGACCTGTACTCCTACATCCATTATGTATATTCCCATACAGGTCAGACATACTTGAAAGTCGCTGGCTGAGTAAGGCAGATAAATATGATATTGCAGTGCCTGTGTTATTCTGATTACGATGCTACATGGTTGACGACATATGGAAGTTTCTGGCCATGAGTCATGGAGATAGCCAAATGTTAAGGCAGCCACTCATGATAAGCGGGAAATCTGGGTTCGGGTTCCAGTCCGGCACAAATTTTCATTGTTGTCATTCCATTCTGCAGCTGATGGTTCTCCTTATTTGCAATTGAATTCATGTAATGTATTTCATAATGGCTATAGTCACTGCAGTGCCTGTTCCTTTGGCCACACATGCACATTCAACACAGGCATTGCAATATTGGCAGTCATCATTTGTTCCAACATGTGTGACACGATTTGCAGTTCCTTGCACACTGTTCCCTCTATGGCTGCCGGAGTAGCCTCTTCGACATGTTGAATGAGGCCCCCAGGCATACAAACTGAGTGCACCCAGTGACCTTTTTTGTCCCTTGCTGCCATTTCCCCAAGGGGTACAATCTTCCTCTGTATATTTGAACTGGTGACAATTAATGGACTCCTACCCATTTGCATTTGCCACCTCTTGATACCAGACAAAACATGTTTCCCCAAAACAGTTGGAGTGAGTCTCATGGGCTCAGTTTCAGCGAAAGGCAGCACCTCAAACTTGTTGGTTAAGGGGACAGTATAACACCTTGAGTCCTCCCTGTGCCCTGTCCATGCTGTACAGGACACCTAGATCTAGCGTTGAAATGCCACTCACAGTCCAGTGGACAAGTAATGACAGAACCCGTACATTTTACAGAGGAGACATAGCCACAGAGAAGGATAGTAACTGAGGTACCTTTGGTATTGGTACCACCCACCGATTTGCAGCAGCTGCCAATCGTTTGACAGTAGTCAGGGCGATTTCCAGCTGCTTATGAACAAGTCAACTCATCCTGTGTTCAAGAATAGCATTCACAGTGGGACTACATTTTGGCTGGTGCAATGTACTACAGGGTGGTGAACAAATAACTCGAAACTAAGCCTGCTGATTATCTTTTATATCTGTTGATCTAGAAAATTACTAATTCCCTATAAGAACTGAAGCAAATACACAAAATGAGGTTTCTGTTAAGGCAACAGAAAAACCTGTGATAATAATTACCAATTTCCTAAAACTAACTGAGGTTAATTACAGTTATCAGCAAACTGAATACAATTAATTAATAATGTACGTAGATAAAATATGCTCCTCTTTAAGGAAAAACCAGATGTAACATGTTTGTTTGAATATGTACTACAGTTACTAAATCACTAACACCAATTAACTACAAATTAAATTATGCACAGCCCAATGGTAACTTCCGAAAATTCTCGAAAATGCATATTTACTTGCTTTGATATACAACAAAATTCAGGAGTGATCTATTCTTTGGCAGTAACTGTGAACCTCAAATACTGATTTGTTATGAAATCAGGTACTTATTCAAAACACTTGTACTGATAATTTATGAAAATATACTTTTATAAATAACCTACTTGTCATGTTATTACACAATGAAATCACAGAAAGATTGTTTTGAATGAGGATAGGCCTACTGTTTTTTAAAAAAATTTAAAGAGTGCAAATAAGTTTAAGCCTACAATTGATGATGATAACAGAAGGTGTTTATCGAGGCACTCACGAATGTTCAAAATTTCACAGTATATCACAATACAAACAGATATTGATATAGTCAATGAAAGATGCAGAAGTGACACAAACAGTACAATACGTGAATCAGAATTTCAAATCAACACACAAATCTTGCACATGCGGTCTCTCACGAAGGAGGATCCCGAAATTGGCTTTTACATATAAATAAACATGTGAAATCCATGGATTTTATATATTTATACATACACTTTTTTTCCCCCAGTAGTACTAGGAAGGGTACAACAGTTGAGGAAACTGGGGCAAGAAACAAAAATAGACTAATTGTTGCAGGTGTCTCGTATAACAGCTGTTTAGTGTCACAGTCATCATTCTACTTTCATAAATGTTATATTCAAGAACAAACAGTTCAAATTGGAGTCATACTGACACCAACTGACTCAGTGCACAAACCAATAATAAATTTTAGTATGTTCTACATATAAAAAAGAATGAAATATCATTGGATTCAACTGACTCACAGGGAGAACATCATGTATTCTGAAAACAAAACAATAGTTTTGAAAACAAAGGAGACATACATGTCCAATACATACCCAAATGTGCTTATGGGGTAATATTGACCCTAGTGGTTCTAGAAGGGTTAAAGCAGATGAGGCTTGAATTGGCCATAAACAGCAGTTTGTACAGCATCCAAGTATAATTAAAATGTATGAACTGCAATGTTGGCGTCTACTACATTATTGGCACCAGAGTATTCCCACCACCAACTTTTCAGACAGTTTCGATAGAGGCAATGCTACTGAGGCCATCTGTGCAAAGAAAATGGGTAAGCTACAACTGTGTTTAGTATTACTGCAGATTTATCAAACAGTCTCATATAGGCCCTGCACAGGAGTGACATATTACAGGAAAAATTATATTAAAAATGTAATTACTTTAGGAGTAAAGGAGATGAGTCACTGATAACCAGAAGCATTGAGTCACCAATACGAACACACAAAAAGACAGAAAACTTGCTAACTTTCAAATCGGCTCCTTTCTCGACCTAAGACTATACATGCATACAGAAAAACATGCACTTACACACAAACGCCTTTGCCCCTTCCTAGTGCTGGTTGGATGCACAATGCCAGGAGTGCAGTTTGGCAGATGGGCTAGATTGCAGTGGGGTTGAGTCAGGTAGGGTGGGTAACTAGAGGCTTAGAACAGAAGGAGCCAGCCAGTTTCCTGGCTAGAAATGCAGGAGGGAGGAATGACAGGTGGATGGGCTCTGCATGTAACCAATGGGTGTCCGAGCTAATGGAGAGCAGTGCATGTTGAAGATGATGTGGAGAGATGAATTGAGAGGGGGTGATAGGACATAGGAAGGGGAAGCGGTTGGGTGGTGGGTGTGGGGACAGTCAGTTAACTGAGATTTAGGCCAGGATGGTTCCAGGAATGAAGGAAATGTTGCAAGAATAACTTCCATCTGCACAGTTCAGAAAAGTTGGTGGTGGAGGGAAGGATCCAAATTGCCTGGGTTGTGAAGCAGCCATTTAAATTGAGCATGTTGGGCTCAGCTGCACGTTGTACCACCAGGTGGTCTAGTTTGTTCTTGGCCACAGTTTGGTGGTGGCCATTCACATTCAGGTGGACAGCTGGTTGTTTATGCCGTCATAAATTGCTGTGCAGTGATTGCAGCAGAGTTTGTATATGCCATGGCTGCATTCCACAGGGATATGATCCTGTGGCAAGGGGCTGGGAATGGGAGTTGCATAGAGATGGATTAGGATGTTGTGTAGGTTTTACTACAATTTCATCAAATATCATATGTGTATTTTATTTGTAAATATGCAGATAATCATATTTCATATCACTTAAATATGATGTACATTTTCACACATTGAAGTGGTTTTATGTTGGGCTTTTTAGTAATTTATGCATATATTTCATTTCAAAACAAATAATCATTTCCAATTATCACATTTACTACTAATGTTAATTGGAGTAAAAACCCTAGCTCTTTGACAGTCAGTATCCCCAGGGAAAAAAATTGTCATTGCCATTCTTACATTGCATTATAGTATAATGTTCTCTCAACTAATGGATAAGGTCACATGAGGTGCACGCACACTGTGAGCAGAATGCAGCAAGAAGGGTTAAGACGAGGCTTTCCTTTGAGCAACACAAGTTCATACTTTATTTTGTTGTTAGTAGAAGTGTAAAAACATTACTTATGATACAAGTAATGTCTTCTTCAATTTTGAATTCAGCCACTGATATATCTAACACTTACCCATATCAGGATACATTTAAGAGCTATGGTACTGTTCACGAGTTGAGTAAGAAGCGTTTGGTTTCTTTGATACTAACAATGGAAGCTATGGTGCTATGTTGTTGTAACATTTTACCAAAAAATCTGTGAATTAGGGGTAACACAATTAAATGTACAGCACACTGTGCAGGCTGCAAAGTATAAAGCCTCAGGTACTGTGTGTAGTTCTAAGGCATGGCTTATATGAGTATGAGTTTGCAGCAAATGTTAATCATTTCAGATAAACACTATTGAAAATGAATAGCCCCATAGATCGTTAAAACTGTGTGCTGGGTACTCTTGAAAATTAACATGTTTGCATGAACAAGGAAACCAGTCTGTCTGTCAGGGGTTAATGTATGCATTGTTACTGTCATGGTCTTCAATCCAAAGACTGATTTCATGCAGCTCTCCACACGAGACTAGCTTGTGCAAGCCTCTTCAGCCCTGAATAACTACTGCAACCTACATCTATTTGATGATGCTTACTGTATTCAAGCCTAGGACTCCCTCTACAATTTTTATCACTTGTACTTCCATCCACTACCATACTGAATATCCCTTGATGACTTGGCATCTGGGTTAACCAGACCCTTCTTTTCCGCAAGTTGTGCCACAGTTTCTTTTCTCCTCATTTCTTTTTCTTCAGTACCTCTTCAACAGTTATTTAATCTACCCACCTAATCTTCAGCATTCTTCTTTAGAACCACATTTCAAAAGCTTCTATTCTCTCCTTGTCTGAACCATGTTTCAGTTCCATACAGGTCTGCACACTCTGAACAAATACCTTCAAAAAAGACACATTTATATTGGATTTTAACAAATTCCTCTTCTACAGAAATGCTTGCCTTGCTACAGTCAATATGCATTTTATATCGTATCTACTTCATCCATCAGTTACTTTGCTGCCCAAATAGCAAAACTCATCTACTACTTTCAGTGTTTCATTTCCTGATCTATTTCCCTCAGGAACAGCTGCATTCCATTACTTCATTTCAAGACACTATCCATTGTGTTCAACAGTTCTTCCAAGTCCTTTGCTGTCTTTGGCAGAATAACAATGTAATTAGCAAACCTTATAATTTTTATTTTTTCTCCCTGAACTTAACTTAATTTCTTCTCCAAATTTTTCTTTGGTATCCTGTACTGCTTGGTCACTTTACAATTTGAATAACATCAGGGATAGACAACCTTATCTTACTCCCTTTTCAACAACTGCTTCCCTTTCCAACAACTGCTTCCCTTTACTGTCTGTTGATTCTTAAGACTGCAGTCTGTTTTCTGTACAAGCCTCTGTTTCATCCCTGTTACCTTCAGAATTTCAAATAGTGTATTCCAGTCAGCAGTGTCAAAAACTTTCTTCAAGTTTACAAATGTTATAAACATAAGTTTGGCTTTCTTGAATCTTTCTTCTAAGACAAGGTAAATATAAAATGCTAGAAATGTTTCAGCTTTCAGAAAAACTCCTTCAGAAATAGAAAACCTGCTTATCACTGTTAGTGCCACCTCTCCCTACATTAACATCCCCAACATCCATGGCTTTGCTGTTATAGGACAGTTCCTTACCCAACATGCGACTGACTGACTCCAAATCTACAACCTCCTTCTTGGTCACCATTACCAACTATATCATCACCCATACTTCTCCTTTGAAGGCATCACCTGGATACAAATCTGTGGTTTAGCAATGGACACCCACACAGCACATACTAACCTAGTCATGGGCCATCTAGAGGAATCTTTCTTAACAATTCATATTCATTGATGACATCTTCATGATCTGGACTATCCACATTCCTCCAGAACCTCAAAATCTTCTCCTGCATTTGCTTCACCTGATCCTTGTCAACCCAACATCCTAGACGTTAACTTCCACATGTTTCTCATCGTGCCCTGACATATCCTCCCCTCCCCTCCCACAGTGATATTCTGCCACCCAGCCAACCTATGAAATATCATTATCCGTCCCTACTCTACCCCTGTTCAAAAACCCCTTGCCTGACAGTTTATATCCCTGCAAGACCTGTCCTATACATCCTCCCACTACCACCTACTCCAGTCCTGTCACTGGCACTACTTTAACTGTCAAAGGCAGGACCACCTGTGAAAGCAGTCATGCAATCTACCAACTTAGCTGCAACTACTGTGCTGTATTGTATGTGGCATGACAACTAACAAGCTATGTGTCTACATGAATGGACGCTGCCAAACTGTGCCAAGAGAGAGCTGCCCTACCCTGTTGCTGAGCTTGTCACCCAATAAACAGCCTATGCCATCTGGATTCTTCCCATGGACCCCAGCTTTTGTGTAATGTTCATTCGTAAGAGCTCCCTGGCCTCAACCTTCATACCTGCTACCCTCCACCTGCCTATCCCCTTCACTGCTCTCACTCGCATACAATGCCCTATCCTCTTCACTGCTCCCACTTGCATACAATGCATACTCACCTGGATGCTCCCACAGGGAGCACTAGCATCTTCCCCCACCCCTACACTTCTATCCCTCCCATTTGCCATCCCACACAACTCTTTGTTACCCCCACTACACACCCCATCCATATTGCTCTTCATGCCAGATGCAATTGCACCTTAGTGCCTATTGACAGTGGCCCTGTGTATATTTTCTTCGAGTGAAGGTCTTTGTCCGAAAGCTGAAACATTTCTGGCATTTTTCCCCCATTGTGTCCATCTGCGAATCAATGCCTTCTCTATGTGGTGAGTGGCAATCTATCCTTTCTATATTATTCTAATTCCATCCTGGGCTTTCCACTGTTTTATTTCTCTCTGTAATACCGCTACTAAACTTTAGTGATTTGTGCTGCATATTACATCTTGAACCAAATACCTTTGCAAGGAGACCAAGAAAATATACAAGTGTACAAGAAAAGCCCTTTATTGGTAACATAGCATTCTAGTTTATAGGGTAGCATTACATAACAATAAAAGCAAAATGTGATTCACGCACACTACCCAATAAAGCAATAAAATTATGTAAGCAAATAGTGCATACATATAAAAACGTGCAAATATTTAAAATGACAACGCTATTTGACACAAGTCAAATCTACCAGTCAATGACATATCTTTGTCAAAATTAGGCCATTAACTATAATAATCTCTTTATCACATACTCATTTCATTCCAATATTTTGGAACCTAAGACAGCACATTTGTTACAAATACCCACAATTTATAACACAAAAAATATCTATCAACTGCAATTGTGTGTAATCTTTCACGTAATTTTTAGTGTTTTCTTTGGTTATGATTTATTTAAATTAAATATCTTCATCTTGAAATAGTGAAATTACTGAAATATATCATCATACATTCCAGAGAGAAAAAGTAGATAAAGTAAAGTAAAGTAATTTAATAAATAATTTATCATATTTTCAGTGTGGACAATATTAATAAGACATTCTTACACTAAAAAGTGCTTTTTCACACAGAAAGACAATTGTTTTGACTACTTATGAATTGTGTGTGCTACTTTCTAAAAGATGCCTACAAGAAATGTAAAACTGTTATATTGACACTTATTTGCAGTCAAGAGAAATTCCTTAGAAGAAAAAACAGTAATGATACATCGAAAAAACTCCTTAGCATTCCTGTGAACAGATTCCTGAAAGCTTAACAGTAAAAGTCGAATGTCCTGGAACTCACTGCTAGAAGTCAAGGGCACAATAGGGGTTAATGCGTTCTTTCATGTCATTGGAAGGTTGTATGTGATAGCAGCACATAACTATATCTACATAAAAAGATGCATAAATTTTTCCCCAAGAAGAAAAATGCACTTAAAACCAGTGGTTCCATTTTATATGCTAATTTGGTTCATTAATAAGAGCAACAGATTTTGAGTTTTCTCCATATAAAGGCCACAATTGCTATCTACCTTCAGCAACAGTTCTCTTCATCTCAAAAACTCTCTCCCACACATTTCTCACTGTCTGAAAATGGAGATATGGGCTAGAAAGACTATCACTGAACACTGATAACATTTCTGTATTATCCCAAACTTGTTCTCTTTGAAGGTCATAATGGGAAGTAGAATATCCATAAACAAAATTATTATAACAATTTTTGGTAACAGATGGTTAAAAAACAATAGTACTATACTCCAATAAAAATTACTTTGTGATTGACAGACTGTTGTGGTGGGGGCAGTGTTGCCAGTGTGCTTCGCAAGGCACCACATATAACTACAAAAAAAGACAACACAGTTTGCATACGGCACAGGGCCCCTGCCACCTGACTTGCTGAAATGTGTCACAGCGTGGGACCTAGGTTTCTACTCTTGAAGTGCCATATTGAGAAAATAGTCACTAACACATTACAGTTTCAAAATTCAGATTATGTAAACATACCATACAAACTAAATGACAAATGTGTGCTTTAATTCAATATTTTACAACTTGATTTTGTGTCTTCCAGTACATCCAGATGTAAATACAGTTTCTTTGATCAAACTAATTTTGTGTGATGAAGATGACAGTTTCTGACTGTACTTCAGAAGTATGGAATGAAGAGATAAAGATCAAAGGCAGACACAAACGTTATTACACTGTGTATTTTGTAATCTTGTGCCTGGAAACATAAGGACATCTGCTGAGAGACTGTGGCTCTTTATAGTGCTAGGTGGTGATTGATATTACATTGTTATCTGAAATCAGAATCTGACAATCAAAGCATAACCCAATTTAAATTTTAAAAATAGTAATATCAAACATACTCATGATACAAGCGGAAAATCCACTTACTAAACTGGCATAAGTCACAGACACAGTTTTAAAATATGATTAAATATTGAGCAGAATTTTTAAAAATTTCATTGGGATATGCAACAGATAAAAGGCACAAGCATTGCAAAGAAGTAGAAAGTGCTCCAAAACATGGACATGGATGCGAGATCAAAATTAAACAAACACTTAAATGAGATGAAAAGGACAGGAGGGGGGGGGGGGGGGGAGGGGGGAGACAAGCAACTAAGAGAATATGATAATGTAGAATGTAAAAAGAAAAGTGAGAAAGGAAGAAAATTGCTTTAATGCAGAAACAGCAACTGTAAGCACTCCATCTTCAGGCCACAAGTGGCCCATCGGGACCATCCGACCGCCGTGTCATCCTCAGTTGAGGATTCGGATAGGAGGGGCGTGTGGTCAGCACACCACTCTCCCGGTCGTTATGATAGTTTTCTTTGACCGGGGCCACTACTATTCGGTCGAGTAGCTCCTCAATTGGTATCACAAGGCTGAGTGCAATTCAAAAAATGGCAACAGCGCATGGTGGCTGGATGGTCACCCCTCCAAGTGCCGGCCATGCCCAACAGCGCTTAACTTCGGTGATCTCACGGGAACCGGTATATCCACTGTGGCAAGGCCATTGCCAGAAACAGCAACTGTACTGTATTATAAATTCATACAAGTTATACTTTCTTTGGATCTAGTATGTTATAGACAGTGCTCATCTAAAGATGATTTATGAACACAATGCAAATAAAACATGTCTGTAAATATGAACAGAAACTTTAAAAATCTGCATGCTTGCCCAGCCTCCCACCACCTCCCTCCTCTGACACTCATTTGCAAGTGATAAACCTGCTATTTGAATAACATAACCAATGAGTATGCTAAACCTTTCCCCTACAGCTGGGTACCTGCAACCTTCCAAAAGTTGATATAGAGACTTAGGCAGATGAGTGAATTATCTAACTTTTAGTGGTTTCCTTTTTCCCCTTCAGACTGTTCTAATGGTCTAAACCAATTTAATTTCTGTAGCAGCTTTACTTCCATTCCTCTAAGCAACACACAATTATTATAAAGCAATGAAGGTTATTTATCAATATTTCAAAGGCTGTAGAAATACTTTGGCCAAAATAAATGCTGCTGGGAAAGTTAACAATAACGAGTAAGAATCAGCATAACAACAGCTACATTCAAAAGAACAAAAATTATACAGTACCAAGGTAGATGTGATAAAATAACGAATAAGTGGATGAAATCATTGGAGGATGGAATAGATTTTCATCTTTTTGTTTACAATCTGTCAAATAGGAGATATAGAAGCTCTAAATTTATACTGGCAGATGACAAAAGATTCGCCATTGTAATCAGCAATTAATTGTCTGCTCGAACAATGCTGAAAAATTTTGTGTCACCATGATGGAAAACTCTTTTTTAACACGTTGACTGCTACACACACAGTGCCAGACATTTCACTGCCAGGCCAGGACAGAACATAGCATCAGGCATGAGGCTCTGCTGTGGCTGCCGGCAAGCACACAGTGTCAGGAGTAATTCTGTATTACAGCTGGTGGTGGCCTTGTGGCATTTAAAGTGGTAAGTACAGAATAACTGAAGTGTTGGTATCAATGAAAGAAGAAGATAAAGCTGTTGCCTTCCTTTGGGTGATGTTGCTTAGTATGATTAACGGTAGTGAAATTGTTGACCACTTAGCTATAGATGCTATGGAAGCAGACATTACTCAGATTAAAATTCCAAATATGGATTACTTGGACTAAAATCTAAAGTTCAGACTGCAAATGAGTGCTAACTAGAAGACTGACAACATGAATGGAAGCAGACAACAAGGCACAATGGCAAGAGTCATGCAATTCATCTACTTGGCTTCTTTAACAGCTAGACTCAGATTTAACAATGGGCATTTTCTCAAACATCTGCACATTACACAGACTGCTTCTTGTTTGGTGGAGTACAGAAGAACTCTCAGAATGTCTTTTTTGTCTGTCAAGGAGGACATGAAACTATGACTGTTCTCTCACACAAGCGAGTGAAGTTTGGTCATCTGTCACCCCCGTTTCTAATGGCCATGTTAACAATACGGGAATGCAGAACTTACAATACACTCTGCAGATACCGACATCTAATGTAACATAATGGAGCCCATGTGTGTAAAAACATACTGTAACAGTAATGATGTGTAACAAATCAAAGTTACTGATGGATCTGTTGCTAAATAATGATTACAATGGGGATTATTTGTTTATCACCTGACCTACAAACAATAATGTTGGAAAAGTGGTTGGAGAACAGTTGGAAATACACCAGAAGAAAAATCTTACTGGAAGAAGAATGACGTTGCTGGGACATATCCTACAGTGTTTCAGGATTAATTAAATTGCTCATAGGGCAAGAAAGCTGCAAAGTCTGAATATGTAATAGTGTTTATTGGGGATATTTATCATACACTATATAAAAGAGATAAGTAGAGGAAATTAAGATACGTCACTATACACTGCTGTTTGTTTGGAGAAAGAGACAATTAGGAAGTTCAGAATTTGGTATTGTGTTAAGAGTGGGATATGCTGAAGTAAGGAAAAACACAGACCGAAATGAATCTGAAATATGTACTTTACTTTATGTTTGTTTGTTTGTCTTCTGGTGTTACTCTACTCTAGTTATTATTTTTGGTCACTAGCAAGGCATTCTTCTTATATTGAATAATATTACATTAGCTCGCATTTCTCTTTCATACTCTGAATTAAGATGTTAAAATCGTATTAGAAGAATATTTTTATTGGGTTGTCACATATCATCTCCTCTAGACATAATGTTAAGCTCTCATATTAAATTATGGCTTAATGATACCCGTAATACAAGAAATTAATATGTATACAGTATATGCTGGAAATAGTTATAATGGAAGCCTGTAGAAAGAAATGGAGATCTGCAAAACAAAGAAATAACACATCAAAGAATGGAAAATTTGAGAACATAGCATGCTTTTAATGTGTTTGTTTTAAGTTACTTATGAGAATTTACACTGAAAAGTGAAACAGTGACAAAAATTAAAAGTAACTTCGGAAAAAAAAAATAAAAATAAAAGAAAAAAATAATAATAATAAAAATTAATACTAGTAACAGAGACAGATAAAATAATAATAATAATAATAATAGTAAAACAATGTTCCTGGATTCATTCTTGTCTATTAATTTATATTCATGAAAGGCCAAAGCTATATTTCCAATCGTCATTTTTAGAATGACATTTACTCGAGCACTATGCAGTACATACAAGGCAAATGCAAACTGCATGTTCTCGGATTTAATTTTGAAAAGGAGAGAGAAAAAAAATTACAATAAATAAACAAACTTAATGATGCGAAGAAAATAAAGTTGTTACGACTGCTAATTGGGTGGGGGGGGGGGGGGGGGGGGGGGAGGCACGTGAACTAATAAATAGAGTAAAATTACTATTTTTCTCATTATACAGAGGGCTCTCTTAAGCATGTTTGGACGCACGAAACACAGATTTATGTGCTTAGGCTTCTGCTATTATATAGAAAGAGAATTCTTTTTATAATAGCTTCTCCTACAATAAAATAATAAGAGTAAGCTACCAGCTTATACAACAATTAATGTTCCATGTATTTTTGTGAGGTTTTAAAAACGAGTAACATGTAAACAATGCAAATTTAGGACACCCAAAAAGCTGTTTTGAAATATATTTCAGTTTCAATAAGTGAGAGGAAAACTTGTGACCACCAGCAAATGAAATTGTTTTCTCCAAGTGAGATGCTTCCAGAATAGCGTCCTATAAGTGATCACTTCAAAGATAAGAAATTTCTTACATTGTTAATAATGAGCAAGAATTCCTCAAACAGGACAAGACACAATGATGACTGTGCATGTCTGGACTACATTAAAAGCTGCAATAAACAGCAAGTATAATTGTCACTACTTTTTAATGTATTCATTACTGCACTGTATTACTACAACAGTACATATGTTTTGATATTATTAACAGAAAGTTACAAAAAATGGACGGAGACACATTACAAGACTGCAGACCATCATTTTATATTCTTTAATAAGCCTGTAACATGGCTCTTGCATTTAAAATTCTAACACTGTGCAAAAACTGCAATCAACGTAAAGTATGTACTGAGGGCACAGGGTGTGTGTATGTGTCATGATAAGCTTTAAAGAAGATATGCAGTGAAAAGATGACACAAAAAATGAAGTATGGGATATTACTAAAATCACAAGAATTCAAGTACAAAATATAATGTTTGCTACCAACAAATATCATGATAATTTTTATCTATACAGAAAAAGTTTTTTTTTCACTGAGTCCTGTATTGTTTCACATGGCATACTCTGCACTTTAATTGAAATGAAACATGAAATTAAATTTTTTGAGAAAAATTCTCAGCTACTATCACTAAAATATAATGAGAAAAAATCAAATATAATTATAATTTTTTTATATACCATATTTTGTTACAAGGAAAACAAACAATTATTTAAGAGTAATATTTGACATCAGAAATCTAAATCCCAAGAATTGTCTTTGGAAGGTATAAATATATTTTGTACTGTTACCACTGTGCTTTACATGTATGTTCCAAATTGCAAAAGCAAATTGAAATTAAAATTCAATATAGGTCTATGCACAAGCAAATGGGTCACAATTTTGTTTTTTTCTCACATTTTAGACTCTCTAAGTACTATTAAATAAATATAAAATATTTCTTGTTTGTACACATTATTTACATTTAATAAATTAAAAGTGATAAAATAAAAGAATCAGTGATAATAATATAATTATGGCAATTTCTGGCACTTAGGATTTCAAGTGCAAGATTTTTGTACAAGAATATTGGTAAACATTAGCATAATTTGACAATTTAATGTACGATTATAACACACAGCACCATCAGTTACCTAGAAAATGTTTCAAAAACTGAAGTTTGAAACAAAATCCATCTAGTTTAAGGAGGTAGTCAAATAGATAATAAAATTAAAATTATATAAAATATTGTACATCCTATACATTGAGTATTACCAGTGGTACCACATATACTGTGTACAAAAGAAGGAAAAAGATACCGAGTCCAACAGTAAATGTGCAATACGTCCACAGCCATTGTCATTTATTTAATTCTCCTCTGTATTAAAATTTATAGTAAATCACATACTGAACTAACATGTCTTTAAGTATTTGTATATAAACTACGACTGATCAATGCTTCCCTGAGGTGAACATTCATCTTCTACTTCTGGGATTACAGAGTCTTCCTCGAGCCTCTTCCGCTCCAATAATAGTTCCTGGCGCTTCTACAAAAGCATAAGACAAAAATCGCAATTTATTTAAAATCTCAGTAAAAATTCTATACAGTAACAGAAGCTGCACAATTTAATAAGCTAATAGTTACCAACAGCACCTCCAACTCCCAGCAACAATAGGCAATCACATGTTTATGTGAAAAGATAAAGTTTAAAGATGCTTGACTTTTCCATGTTGTTTCTTTCATCCATTGGCAATTCATGATTTTCCAGGCCCTATGAATCTTGAAATTCATTGTCTTTTTTTTCTCACCAGAGCTATTGTTAGTCTATTAGAATTTAAAAATTTTCAGTAAAAATAAACATCTGAAGAGATGGGCAGACGAAATTGCTAACTCTCAATTTTGTAAGCATGAGCATGAGTACACTATTACGTGTTATATATTTTCAATTTTGCCAAATACTGTATTATATTCATGTTCTTGCCTCTGAATTTAAACAAACAAATAATATCCAATAACTCAAACTGACGCTTGTTGGACTAGCACTTTCTTCTATCTACCTCTTCAGTTTTTAGGATAAGCCAATCAATCATTTAGAATGTAGTACAATCATTTGCCATTGTAGACATTCAAGATTTAATTCCAACCTAAAGCTTTAAAGGTATAACTAGAACACTATTCAGTGAACAACTGAATGTTGTTCTGGTTTGAAGTAGCTCTGCATCCTAGTCTCTCTTTTGCATGCCTTTTACACCTGTGCATAACTAATACATCCAACATACATTTGAACCTGATTACTATAGTCAAACTTTGATCTCCATCTACAATTTTTAGCCCCCACAGTTCTCCTATTACCGATTTAACTATTCCTTGATCTCTCAGGATGTGGCCTGTCAACTGACCACCTTCTTCTGTCAAGTTGTGCCATAAATTTCATTCATCCCCAAACTTACTTAGTAACTCAACATCAGTTACTTGACCTATGCATAAAATCTTCAACATTCTTCTGTAGCACCAAACTTCAACTTCTGTTCTTTTTTTATCTCAATTGTTTATCATCCTGCTGCACTAGTGTCAGTCCTAGTCAAGGGAAAGGGAAATTTTATCAAAATTCAATGAGGGTGCAGTTGGGCGATGAAATCTAGAGCCGCTGGCAGAGTATGGTAACAGTCAACAGCCAGCAGGTCAGGCAAGGTAAACATGGCACTCGCGGGTGCGGAGCTGCAACAGCGGTATTGCACGCATGATTTGTTTTAACTGGAGCAACAACGAGGCAGGTAACTGCAGCGTTGCTTTGAGTTATTGCGATGTATGAGGCGAGGCACTACGCCAGAGCCAAGAGTGGTGATTAGTAAGTGGCAGATGTGTGGGAATTTATCCTTGCTGAAGTTTCTGACACTACGGCAGAAGCGAGGGAAAAGCTAGTATAAGTAGGTGAGCAATTTTAGCTTGGGTCAAAGTGTGTCTGGTCAGTCGAGCATCAGGACAGACCTGTGCTGGTCTTCGCTTACAGGAGCCAGTCTGGCAGCAATGTTATAAGTATTCTGCATAAACTTGTATTCTGTTTTCTATGTACTTGTTCAGGCTGTATTCTGCCTCCGGGGCCGCAACACTGGGGTGGGACGGAACGGCAGCCTGGAACTTGGAGATTGCATGGCCTGCCTGAAAGAGGGCAGTGACAGTGGTCTGCAGTGGGTCCAGAGCGGCTCAGTTTCACTCGGGTCTGCAGGCCACGTTCGTTTCCCACCCGGCACACCGGGGTCCAGGCGAGGCATATGCTGCGGGAGGCACAGCAGTACTGCAACAGGCCAGAGACGGTGGCGCGTGTTGCCATCCGGCAAGCACCACTAGCGGCAAGTTGCAGCACAGTATCCAGGAGGGCGTGGGTTCAAGTCCAGTCCTACCCTGGGAGCAGCAGCGGCCCAGGGGCCACATGTGACTAGTACACCCACCTTCATCCCGTGGTCAGACAGAGCTGGCCAAACGGGGCGGAGGGCGGTGAGGTCCAGGGGGTTGGGTTGGGTTGTTTTGGGGGAGGAGACCAAACTGCGAGGTCATCGGTCTCATCGGAATAAGGAAGGATAGCTAAGGAAGTCGGCCATGCCCTTTTCAAAGGAACCGTCCCAACATTTGCCTGAAGAGATTTAGGGAAATCATGGAAAACCTAAATCAGGATGGCCGGACGTGGATTTGAATCGTCGTCCTTCCGAATGTTAGTTCAGTGTGCTAACCACTGCACCACCTCACTCAGTCAAGGTCCAAGGACTGAAGCAGTCTCCGGAATTGTGGACAGTGGAGCAGCACCAGACCCAACACCCTGGCGGGTGGCGACCAAGGGAGCATGGGCTACTTCCATCAGTGGGCGGCCTTGATGATGGCAGAAGTGGCGTCAGCATACCAGGAGTTTGCTGAGCCGGCTGGAAACGCGGGACAGCGTGGCCGGCATGCTGACATTACGCTTCACCCATCGAGTACTGTCAATTAGCTGAATAAATGAATGTTACAGAATACTGCTGTATCACTCTGCACTGCGACTCAACGCTCTTGAAGTTGCTCGGCCTCCTGACAAAATATGGCACGGTGGGTCCCGGCTTCAGCTCTGCCATCTGGAGTCCCGGATTTGACACACCGACCCCACAACAGTGGTGTCGGAAGTGATGCCGGTTAGAACGCTGGTACCAGATTTCCACTCCCACATCTTATGTCAAGCAAGTAGCATTGAGGTGTGCCTGTGTGGAGGGGTAATTGAGGTGTTTGGTTGCATTCGTGACTGTTGGTCTTGCACTTCTTGTTACGTCTTGTTGTTCGGGATGTGTTCGTCCTTACCAGTATAGGGATGAAAGCAGGACTGTTCACCTGCACATGAGCACGATGTGGAGGGGTGAGTGACATTTGATTTATGGTTTATGTGTCATTCTTCTGATAATTAGGATGGAATTTTTAAAGGTGTCTTTTGTAGGACCGGAGGGGACTGTAGATTTATCTGGATTCAGGGGAAATGAGAGACATAGCGCCTAAGCGATTTAATTGTTGTAACCTGTCAGGCCACGGTTTACCGTGTACAATGTGGGTTCCAAAGAATTGTTTTATTTGTACGAGATTTGGTCATTTTGCGCGCAATTGTTCAGAATGTAGATAGGTGATGATTCGCCACAAGAACTAGAAAAATATGAAGAATTAGCAGGGAGATTTGAGGCACTGCGAGTAGGGGAAGGGACGTCAGGTGAAAGTAAATTACGGGTTGTGGAGTGTCACAGACCATTTGACCCAGCAATCGCGGCATTGATTAATCCCTTTTCGGGCAAAGCAACGGAGGATGTGTCGGTATTCCTTAATGACATTATCACAATGGCTGAGGCCAGTGGGTGGTCAGATGTTGTAATGTTGAGAGTGGCAAAGTTACGCTTGATAGGGGATGCTAAGTCGTACATATTGTATCATGAAACGTTGAACAATGTGGGGACATTCTTGGAGCTTGAGGTTGGGTTACGCCAGAGGTACCAAAAACAGAATAGTACCAGGTTTTTTCGTGAAAAATTAAGTGCATTAGTTATGAGGAGCAATGAGACTGTGGAGGTTTTCTCAGACAGGATTCGAAAACTGAAAGCACAAACGTTCGAACTGTCACAGAATGGGGAGACTAATAGAGTGCTGTTACAAGAGGCCGAGAACAGGGCATCAGATGTGTTTTTGCGGGGGTACAGCCAGAGATGTCACGTCAGGTGAGAATGGAGAATCCCAGTGATCTTGTGACGGCTCTAAGGATTGCCGCATACTTAGAGGAGGTAGATTATGCAACGAAGCAAAGGGTGAAGCATAGAGTTCTGGCAGCGGAAATTAAGAGTTTTGGTTGTGGCCAGGTAGGGCACATTAGGAGGCAATGTCAGCGTTAGTTGCGGTGTTACTCATGAGGGAAAATGGATCACCGGCAGTGAACTGCAGGAGTAAAAGTGGGGGGGGAACCTCGACAGCAGCAGCCGTTAAATGAGAACGGGATTGTTTCAACCATCGGAGGGCAGTACCGGTCAAATTAGGTAATGAGCTTGTAGGTGCACAGACGGAATGCTGCTTATTAGGCTTGGTGAACAGGAGGGAACAAAGGTTTCTGGTTGACACAGGGGCACAAGTGTCTGTTATTAGTCTGGACCTGGTTAGCAGGAGAAGGCTTCAGCCACTATGTTATAGGTTACATGGGGTGAAAGATAATAAAGTGGAGTCATTGGTATGATGGTACTTCAATTCGTGATCACAGGAACCAAGTTTAGTGAACAGGTAGAGGTGTTACCATGTGTGGGTGAGGGATATTCGGTGATTCTCAGACTGGACTTCCTTGACAAACATCGTGCAAGGATAGATCTTTGGCAACAAACAGTGGAACAATGTTTTGCATGGGGGATTCGGTTGCAAATGGACAAATGTCACAAGGCGCACTTAACATGAAGGTGAAGCCAGCTAAACTGCGAACGGATTCATTAAAGATCGATCAGCAGGATAAAATACTGGCAGGTACAGGGAAGGTAGTTTGGGTTTCGATAAATACAAACTTACCAAAGCATACGTTGTACATGATGGAGCCACTCTCGAGTGATGAGGAGTTGGATAATGCACACTATTTTGTGCAGAGGAGTTTAGCTCATGCAAGTTATGTGGAAGGAGATTATAGAGTTCCAGTGAGTACAGATAACTGCAGCAGAGTGGATTTTAGCTTGTCGAAAGGGTTGTTATTGGCCACGTTGGGGGTTTTCGATGAAGACGACCTAATAGGGAGGATTTAGAGGTGAGCTGTAAGCAAAACGTTGATGCAGCACAATTAAGGGGAAAATTATAGCATTTGCAGGGAGACGACAGGGTCGCGTTGGAGGAAATTTTATTGACATTTAGCGATTTATTCGCAACAGAGGGTAGGTTACCAGCAACACCAATTACAAAGCATCACATACCAATGGAGGATAATACACCAGCATTTAGGAAACCATATAGGATAGCACGTCATATGCAACCGCTACTAGAGGAGTTTGTAGAACAACAACTACGAGATGGAATCATAGAGCATAACGATAGTCCATATTCAAGCAATGTAGTTCTCGTACCTAAGAAGTTGGTGTATGGTGCAAGGAAATATCGGTTTTGGTGTGATTATAGGTTTCTGAATGCGAAAATCATTTCGGATGCGTATCTGATTCCGAATAGCACGGACACATGGGACAATCTGGGGCAGCAATGTAAGTATTTTATACAATGGATTTATGGAGTGGATACCATCAGTTGGAAGTAGTGCCAGAGGATAGGGCAAAGGCAGCTTTTACTGTTCCTGGGGGACACTATCAATATATACGTATGCCATTCGGGTTGAAGAATGCACCAGCAACTTTTCAGCAATTATTAGATGGAATTTTAAGGGGACTGAAACCAAAGACGTATATGGTTTACCTAAATGACATTATAGTATTTTCAAAGGATATACTAGAACATGTATCATGTTTAAGAGAAGTCTTTAAAAGAGTGCAGTCGGCACGGTTAACATTAAATTTAGGAAAATGTAATTTTGCGTACATGCATGTCAAATATTTAGGTCTTGTAATAGTGAACAAGGAGTTCAAACTGATCCTCGGTTACCAGAGGCAGTTCAAAATTTTCTGACACCACGTACAATGAAGCAATTACAATCGTATATTGGATTATGTTCATATTATCGTAAATTTGTATAGGATTTTGCTAAAATAGCCGAGCCAACAAAGATTTTAAAAAAAGGGGTTAAATTTCAATGAACGGAGGAATGTCAGGGACGGAGGAATGTCAGGAAGCTTTTAATGGATTAAAGATGAGATTAGTTTCTGGACCGGTATTGGTGTTTCCGAATTTAGAAGACGACTTCATCTTTTCATGTGATGCTTCAAATGGCGCAGTAGGATGTATTTTGGGGCAAATGGTGAATGGACAGGAGCATCCGGTGGCGTATGCTTCTAGACAGTTAAATAGGCAGAGCGGAATTATTCCACAATGGAAAAGGAGATGTTGGCTGTAATATAGGAGTAACTTATTTTCGTTGTTACCTTTATGGTAGCAAGTTTAAGGTCATGATGGATCATGCAGCATTAAGATGGTTACTGGGACTCAAGGATCCTTCTAGTCGGTTAACACGGTGGGCTCTAGAATTAACTGAATTTGACTTTGAAGTAATTCATAAGCCAGGGAAGAAACACGGGAAGGCAGGTGTGTTATGTCGCAAATTAGACGTATTAGAAGTAATGGGTAAGAGTGTCGCGGAATGGCAAAGGGCACAAGCAGAAGATGAGGACTGCCAGGGTTTTAGAACTCAACCACATTTCATTGTGGAGGGAAATTTGTTGTTTAGAGTTACCAGGTGCAGACCACGGGTAGTGGTACCAGAGTTAGAGAGAGGAAGTCTTAAAGCAGGCCCCTGATCATGTGCTTTCAGGGCATGGTGGTCATCAAGCAACAGGAAGACGAGTAGCTGAATTATTTTGGTGGTGCACTCGGAGAAGGGATGCGGAACAATATGTAGCAAATTATGTGCTGTGTGCACAGTGTGCAGATGTGACGCATGCAAGAATTCCATTGCAGCGGTTACCAGAGGCTTTGAAACCATTCAAGTTTATCGGGCTAGACATTTGCGGGCCAAACAACAAAACACTGGTAGGGAATTGTTATGTTTTAACTATAATTGATCATTTTTCATGGTTTCTAGCCATGGTTGTAATACCAGACCAACAGGCAAGTACGATAGCATGAGCTTTAGTCAATAACTGGTTATTGAAGTTTGGGGTGCCTGATACCATGATCAAGGAACGAACTTCATGTCTAAATTAATGTCACAGTTGTGTCATCTATTGAGAATTAAAAAACTACAGACCAATCCATTTCATCCGCAGGCGAATGGGAGAACAGAGCAAGTACATAGGACAATTTCGAAAATGCTAATTGGGACGTTTATCTTCCATACAAGGTATCGAGTTATAACACTAAAATACATTTGGGGATCAGAATATCACCATTCGAGATGGCCTATGGAAGAAAGATGCCATCACCATTTGACGTTCTATGTCCGAAATCAGGAGCTAAAGGGGAAGCAGTGAGGGAATTTGCATGAACAATATGGGAAGTCTGGAAGAGGGTACAGAAGGCCAATATGAAAGTGTTAGAGAGGCAGGAAGAACCGAATAAGTGGTTGGGACCTTTAGCACAGTATAGGGTAGGTCAATGGGTATTAATCATGAATCCATATACACCTAAGGGAAAGACGAAAAAGTTCTTGACAAAGTACCACGGACCATATCAGGTCGTGGAGATGAGTTCGCCTGTGAATGTTAAAGTGCAGCTGCCAACAAAAACATCCATTATCCACGTGAGTAGAGTAAAGCCTTTTAAAGGAATGGTGGCTGGATTACCTCAATTACAAGGAAGTGGCTCGATTGCAGAGGCTAGGCAAAGCAAATGGAAGAAGGAGGTCTCAGGGGAAGGACAACAGCAGATGCATAACATTCCATATACGTTATGGTCATGGAGGGAGTAAATTATTGTATGTGTAATATTTTATGGCATGTTTACATTTTGTGTTTTAGTATCAAGGGATAATTTGCATTTTGTTTTTTGTGTGTGGGTTTTCGTTTTCTCTCTCTTTTTCTCACGTTTTCGTGGGTCCAATAATAACTGCATTTTTCTTGTTTGTTGTTTTAGTTTTATGGGGGAGACAATTACTTTTTCTTTTCCAGAGAATTCGATAGGGGCAGAGTGAACTGCCGGGAATTTTTGAGGATGTCGTACGATGTTGTAATATCTTGTAGTGGAAAACGGGTGGTACAGGCATGTTTCGTTCCTTTTCTTCGCAGGGTCAGAACATATGTGGATATGCTGGGTGATAGCTATGGGGATGCTGATCTATGGTCACAACAGTGGAGATGGACATCAACAGATAATGATCCAGACCTTGCAGTCAAGGGTACTGTATTCACGGCAGCCAGATATATTAGTAACAAGTCAAAAGTGGTCACCACGAACAGCAATAGAGCTATGGAAGATCAGGAATGAAGTACAAAAATTACACAAATCATTCTCAGAATTGTATACCGAAGGGAGGGGAAGGGGGGGGGGAGGGGGAAGGAATCACATATTTAAAAATGTACAAGGGGAGTATCAAGAATTACAGTTGCCTTATAGTAAACTCAGGGTGCAGTTGTCTCGTATAGTGGAGAGTGTGCCACAGGCGGTAATTAGGAACAAGAGGGGATGGATAAATGCAGGGGGATAGATACTGAAAATAGTATTCGGTACAGCAGATGACAATGATGTCCGAGCATTGAATCAATCAGTAATGCAGGTGTAGCAAGCGGTCAGTGAGGTTAGAGGAACCATAGAGTGGCATGCAACATGCTTGTCAAGCCTAGAAACGAGGGTCTTGAATAACACCAAGCTCATACGAACCTTAGTGGAGGATTTTTCCAGAATGAGATTTTCACTCTGCAGCGGAGTGTGCGCTGATATGAAACTTCCTGGAAGATTAAAACTGTGTTCGAGTCTCGGTCGGGCACACAGTTTTAATCTTCCAGGAAGTTTCTTAGTGGAGGAGTTGACTCGATATGTGGGAGAGACACAGGAAATTATAAATAGTGATTTAGAGATACTGCAGAAATGATTGAACATATTGGATGGTAAGTTGTCTGTTGCCTGATTGCTCAGGACATTAGCAGACTAATTAAGTGATGCACGTACAGAGGTTACGATGTTACAGGGATCAGTTTATCATGCAGTAAACAGGCATCTTAGTCCAGTGTCAATCTCGCCAGACGATCTTTAAAGAGGATTACAATTAGCAAAGAGACAATTCCCACCAGATATAGAGCATGTAGTGGAGGTATCATAGACCGCTATACCAATATTCTTCTGTGTATCGTTGGTACAGGTGAGGACAGATGGGGACAAGTTTACATCAATGTCAATTTTCCAGTAGTCGGAATTGACTCACATTATGAGTGTTACACTATTCATCCATACCTAGTGAAATGAAAGGAGATCAGTAAATGGATGCAGATTAGGACGCGAGACGTACTTTTTATTTTGGCAAACACAGAAGCTCACAGAGTACTACCATTGTCAGAGTTGGAGCATTGTACACAAGGACGAGTGACGATTTGCCCTAATTGACCAGTTTTTTCAGACAGTAGTACATGCGAAGTTGGATTGTTCCTGGGGATTATGAACGGCTCAGATTGTGAGACAGAGGTGTTATCGACACATTCCTACTTCCAGAAGGTAGGGAGGCATTGGTTATATTCGGTATTTACAACGATATGGGTGATGGTCACTTGTTATACCAATCAGAGAGCAGATAAAATAAGGAGGTTGCAACTGCGGGAGAGTGGAATAATTATAAATGGTATGGTTTGTGAGATTTTGGGGAGGATTTCCATCTTCCAGCATCACGTACAGGTGAAACAACTTTAATTTTGTCACAGGGAACGTTGTTTTATCCGGAAGGGGTGCTGGAGATATTACCAGTGCAGCATCTGACATATTCGAACTCCACGCAAAACCCAGAGTTTTTTGAAACATTGCATTCCTTTATTAATGCACACGAAGGATCTATCATGGTTATTAAAGTATTGCAACACATTCGAACGTTGCAACAGCATCGGAGCGACAGAATAATGACAGTGAGCATTTCAGCCACAGGGTGTGCTGTTTTTCTATTTTTCTTTAGTATAGCTTTGTGGAGAATGTGGAAACGTGCACCAGTGGAGGAGGTGCCAAGACATCAGTTGCCTACAGCATGAGTAATCAGTGCATAGGTGTAGAGTAAATGTTTTGACATTCTCGATAGTTTTGGTCTGTAGAATGTAAGTTTTGTGAACAAGGTATGTCTATAGGCAGCCACAGGCCACATCTGTTTTATCAGGGAGGTGTGATGTGCTAGTGTCAGTCCTAGTCGAGGGAAAGGGAAATTTTATCAAAATTCAATGAAGGCACAGTTGGGCAATGAAATCTGGAGCTGCTGGCATAGTGTGGTAACAGTCGAAAGCCAGTGGGCCAGGCAAGGTAAAAATGGCACTCGCGGGCACGGAGCTGCAACAGTGGTATTGCATGCATGATTTGTTTTGAGTGGAGAAACAATGAGGCAGGAAACTGCAGTTGCATTAAGTTACTGCAATGTACGAGGCGGGGCACTAGGCCAGAGCCAAGAGTGGCGATTTGTAAGTGGCTGACATGTGAGAATTTATCCCTGCCGTGGTTTCTGTCTCTCTCTGACACTACGTCAGAAGTGAGGGAAAAACCAGCACAACTAGACGGGCAATTTTAGCTTGGGTCAGAGTGTGACAGGCCAGTTGGGAGTCGGGACGGACCTATGCTGGTCTTCGCTTATAGGGGACAGTCTGGCAGCAATGTTATAAGTATTATGCATAAACTTGTATTTTGTTTTCTATGTACTTGTTTGGGCTGTATTCTGCTTCCGGGGACACTACACCGGGATGGGACGGAACGGCAGCCTGAAAGAGGACAGTGACAGCGGTCTGCAGCGGGTCCAGGAGAGGCCCGGTTCCACTTGAGTCTGCGGGCCATGTTCGTTTCCCAACATTTCCCACTTGGCGTACCGGGGTCCGGGCGATGTGTTTGCTGCGGGAGGTGCAGCAGCGCTGCAACAGTGCCAGAGACAGCGGCGGGTGTTGCCATCCGGCAAGCACCACTAGCGGGAAGTTGCAGCACAACGTCCAGGAGGGTGTGGGTTTGAGTCCGGCCCTGTCCTGGGAGCAGCAGCGGCCCGAGGGCCACGGGTGACCAGTACACCCACCTTAATCCCATTGTCGGATAGAACAGGCCAAATGGGGCGGTACGCAGCGAGGTCCAGGGGGTTGGGTTGGGTTTTTTGGGGGAGGAGACCAAACTGCGACGTCATCGGTCTCATCAGATTAGGGAAGGATGGGTAAGGAAGTTGACCGTGCCCTTTTCAAAGGAACCATCCCGACATTTGCCTCAAGAGATTTAGGGAAATCACAGAAAACCTATATCAGGATGGCCGGATGTGGGATTGAACCGTCGTCCTCCTGAATGCGAGTCCAGTGTGCTAACCACTGCGCCACCTTGCTCAGTTGAGGTCCAGGGACTGAAGCAGTCTCTGGAATCATGAGCAAAGGAGTGGTGCCAGTTGCAATGTCCCAGCGGGCGGTGACTGGGAGAGCTCGGCCAACTTCCATTGGCGGGTGACCTTGATGATGACAGAAGCAGCGTCGGCATACCAGGAGTTTGCTGAGCCAGCTGGAATCGCGCGACAGCACGGGTGGCATGCCGACATATCGCTTCACCCATCGAGTACTTTAAATTAGCTGAATAAATAAAGGGTACCGAATACCACTGTATCACTCTGCACTGCCCCTCGACGCTCTTCAACTTGCTCGGCCTCCTGACAAAATATGGCGCGTGGGTCCTGGCTTCAGCTCTGCCATCTGGAGTCCCGGGTTCCACCCCCTGACCATCTATATTTCACCCAAGGCTACACACCAGAGAAGTACCTCTAAAAAGCTCTTCTTGACTCTAATTGAGTAAAATCTGAACTTGATGCAACTACAATTAAAAAAACCAAACAAACAATTCAATTTGACGTCTGTAACACCCAGAAAATACCTTTGAAGGGTTATTTTTGAATGTGCATAACACAGGAGACATTTCTTGTGTAAATAAATTTTCAGCTCACCTACTTCTACACTCTGCAAACTACTGTGAATTACATGGCAGAGATTAGTTCTAAAGTAGTATACATCAGTGTGGGAAAACTTATTGCTTAAATCCCTCTGTATTGAAATTAGTCTGATATTGCTTCTTTGGTGATACATAGGAGGCTGTAGTATATTCATACATACACAGTTAATTCTAGTTCTTGAAACTTCATACAATGACTTTCATGGTATAGGTGATGTTTATCTTCAAGCGTTTTCCACTTCAGGTTTTTCAACGTTTCCATTATGCTCCCCCATGTGTCAGATTAACCTCCAATCATTCTTTGCATACATTCAGCATCCCCTGGTAGTCCCATTTGGTAAGGGTTCCACACACTTGAGCAATATCCTAGGATGGGTAATCACATGAGAGTTTTGAGATTAATCTCTTTTGTAGACCAACTACATTTTTCCTGTATCCCACCAATGAACCAAAGTCTGCCACCTGCTTCAACCATGACTGAGGCTACACGATAATTCAGTTTCCTATTCCCACAAATTCTTATGCAGAGGTATTTGTATGAATTGACTGATTCCAATTGTAACTCATTGTTACTGTAGGCATTTGTGGAGTTCACAATTTTACATTTCGGCAAGAAATTTTTGACCAGGGATTAAAAATGTAAAAACATATTGGCAAAATTTAGTAAATGTTGATGGAGGAATGGGACAAATTATATTTAATAATCTGGCTATAATTTACAATTTCCTGCCTCATTTCACAATTACTCTTCACTATCCATGTGATAAGAACTTTGAAAGACACATGAAACCTTGCATTTTCCACGTTGTATGAAGGACACTGAATTTGTCTTCAGTAAAAAAAAGTTTTACTGCAAAAACATTTTAGAATATTAAAAAGATAAAAAAAGCATTAAGGGTTTGCACCATACTGCAGCATTGTCAAAAGTGAACATTGCATTAACTGCCAAGTAACAATGAGCCTCAAAGTCATGAATTTAGAGTCTGCAATTTATATGTATTGCCACCAAACTTCTGTCTGGACAATAAGGGCATTCATAAAAATATAGCTCCTAATTTTAAATTGAAATGTTTCTTTTGTGAAGAAAATGCGAGCCTACTACAGAAAAAAGTGATACAACATTATTTTGTTATGAAACTGAATACTTTTCATAACTGCAAAGCTTGGTATCAATAAAAACTAGCCTAAAAACTATCACACTTACATTTATCCTGTAAATGTCAACAAACATACCCCTGTTCAAAAATGCAATGTTGGGAAAAATTCTTGTTTTGCATAACAAGATTTTATATACAAGAGGTGATCAAAAAGCTTCCATTTGAATGCCGTACAGTACAGAACTGTTATGTCAATTAAGAAAATCACGATGAGCATTGAGGCAAACATCCCACTGACACACTATGTTGAAGATAACCATTAGGTAAAACACGGCGTCCTACCATGTGAAGAAATCTGTAATTGTCTGCTGCATATTCCTTATCTGACAGGAATTGTTGACCCTTCAAGACCTTTTTCAAGGGACTGAAGGCATGATAATAGCATGGGGAGAGATCAGGAAAATAGGGCAAGTGCTCAATCATCTCCCAACAGAGTTGGCAAATTTTTAGCATTACGAGTTTTGCAGTATTGGGATGTGTGTTATCATGAAGCAACAGCACCCTTGTCACAGTTTTCCCCAGACATTTTACCTTAATTGCACATTCTTTGTTCTCTGATGAATGTCAACGGGTGTTTGTCCTTTGGCAGCCATGAATATAATGACATGGATAACATTGGTCCTGTTTGGATGCATTTGATAACAACATTGCCGTAGTTCATGTTTTCATATTTACTGCTATCACATCAGAAAGACACGTATGCCACACTAATCCCTTGCCTTCGTGTTAGTGCTTACATACCCACATCGGAGTTGTGCTATATTGCATATACACTGCAGCAACACCCTCAAATGGGAACTTTGTGATTACCCCTTAACACGGATCAGCCAGAACAGCCAGCCTCTGTGGCACAGCGGTTCTAGGCGCTTCAGTCCAGAACCGCTCTGCTGCTATGGTCACAGGTTCGAATCCTGCCTCGGGCATGGATGTGTGTGATGTCCTTTAGTTATGTTTAAGCAGTTCTAAGTCTAGGGGACTGATGAACTCAGATGAACTCAGAAGTCCCATAGTGCTTACAGCCAGAACATTATGATCACCCAACTAATAGCTGGCATGTCCACCTTTGGCATGGATAACAATGGTGACATGTCATGGCACAGTAGCAATGGGACCTTGGTAGGTCGCTGGAGGGAGACAGCACCACATCTGCACACAAGTCACCCAATTCCCGTAAATTATGAGCAGGGGGGGGAGGGGTGATTAGCTCTGATGCCACATTCAATCACATCCCAGCTGTGTTTGATCGGATTCAGATCTGGTGAATGGCAGGCCTGTACGTCAATTGAAACTTGCACATCTTTCTTGGACCACCCCATCACACTCTTGGCCTTGTGACATGGCACATTATCTTGTCAAAAAATACCACTGCAAATGGGAAACATGATCATCATGAAGGGGTACATGTGGTCTGTAACCAGTATGTGAAACTCCTTGGCCACCACGGAGTCATGCACAATCTCCACTGGAACCATGGGTGCCCACATGAATGTTCCCCAGATCATAATGGGGCTGCTGCCAGCATATCTCTATCCCACAGTAGAGGTGTCAAGGAGCTGGTTCCCTTGAAGATGATGGATTTGTGCTCTTCTATTGACATGATGAAGAAGATATTGTGATTCATCAGACCATTCAATGCTCTGCCACTGTGCCAATGTATAGTGCCGGTGGCGAGGAGCCCATTTCAGTCATACCTACCAATGTCATGTTGTTAACACGTGGGTCGTCAGCTGCACAGGCCCAGTGTTAGGACTGTTTGGTGCACTGTGTGTTCACACACACTTGTACTCTGTCCATCATTAAAGTGTGATGTTAGTTCTGCCACAGTTCACTGCCCGTCCTCTTTTACCAATCTGTCCAACCTGCGACACCAAACATCTGTAATGAGGAGTGGCCACACAAAACCACAATGTCTGGACATGGTTTCACCTTGGTTTTGCCAAGTGTTGATGACACTCACCACAGCATTCCACAAACACCCGAAAAGTTGTGCAGTTTCCTAAATGTTCATGCCAAGTCTCTGGGCCATCACAATCTGGCCTTTGTCAAACTCAGATAGATCATGTGCCTTCCGCATTCTACACACTGACAGCTTGCTCACTGATATTACGTGCTCCATGCATGTGTCCCACCAGCAGTCCTTCCTCACCGGGTGACACTGCTATCACCTGGACAAGCTTATATTGATAGTAGGTTGGTTTTAATAACACTCAGGCCGATCAGTGATATGAACTTTGGGTACCAGAGTGCAGAGAGAACCCACATCCACTGAAGCATTATTACAATAAAGAACACACTGTTATATTTATGAATACTCATTCCAGTAATACTTATGTACAAAACAAATTAACAAAACAAAAAATAATTTAGTACCAAAGCAGTAACTATGTCTGTTGAAAGTTACTGACCTGATCAGTAAGGATCACTATTCGACCCTCAACACGTGGCATCAATTGACAGGACTCATGCTCTAGATCATCGAGACTGGCACGCCGAGTTAGACGGTTACGTGGTTGAGGAGGTGGACTCGGGGAGTGTCGAGGCCCTTCACCAGAGCCTACATCTACAGTAGTTGAGCGGCGGAGTGGCGTAGGTCCATCCAGTTCACCACCATCCAACATTTTTACTAGGCTGTGTCTGAAAGCATATTGGATCCTATTAATGACTGTTATTTGATACAATTTTACATAACATTGCTAAACACAAGTTACCTCTTTAAGACATAATGTCATGATGAGCTGCAGCCCTTCACTAAAGCTAACATGTCATTCCTCTGAACTGCAGCAGATACACCTTGCTGAGTAAGTAATGGTCTACTTCATTGCTACATGTTGAATACTGCATAACAATCTTATGCTCTCCATGACGGCACATTAATATTCGTCTAATTGCAGGAACAGAATATACTAACTGAGAAATTTTTCAACAACAGGACCATCTCAGTAACAATGTCTTACTACTAACAAATAAGACAGAACTACCCCTCGAGGCACTGTCACAACTGATGCAGATTGAAAACTGAGAATCTTTATATGTTGACTGCACAATGGGGGGCAATCGTGAGACTAATACATTTAACTTATTGCAGGTCAAAAACAAATGAAAGGCACACAATCTGCACAGAAAGAGTGGTATTTGCCTGTTGATTTGTTTTTGGATAATAAAAATAAATCTTAATTAGTTAGTGATGAAAGTCACCTAATCTTTATTAATTATTTGCCTCTGTATAATACTGTGCAAATGAAATTCTAATAGCTGTTTTGATAATAGGCAATAAAGAATACGAATGCTGCAAAAGCTACTGATAAATTAAATTTACACAGCATGGCATATCACTACAAAATCTTTAGGTTTAGGTGCACACAACAAAGCAGTCATTAATTAGTCTGGAATCTGTACAGTAGGAACATATTTGTAGTGTAAGCACAAATATTAGCTATTTTTTTTTCTTTTTTCCACGCATTTGGACAAATTTTGTTTTGGTTTCCAGTGCAATAATGCATACAATTTAAGACAGGTCGAGACATAATTGTGCTTTGATATGTGTACTTTGATTTCTTTCATAAATACAATACATATGTAACTGATGTCAAAAACTTAAAAACTGAATCTTAAACTCTGCGAACAGGCTCTGAATACCACTTGATGTCGACAGGCTACCATGCCATCCTCTACGATGTGGCATCACGGATACGGTACATAGGGTCCTTTTTAACATAAATAACAGCAGATTGTTATAAGGTAGAGTCTACCAGTGGTGAAAATAGTTTGTTGTCTTCCATCTGGTGTGGATGCATACATTTGAAGTTTACCACACCAACTAATAACTGGCCACACTATGTTCAGAATGATTTTACTTGGTAACATCTGATGCTGCAAACAAGGCACCAGCTATCAGAAAGCACTGGCACGGCCTCTTTGAGCCCACTAGTTTGCAGAGCCATTGCAGCCAAAGAGATCAATATTTGTATGTCAACATGTCATTGCATAGATTGTGTAAAAAATGAGCCATGTACCAGAATATAACTAATCTCATAATAAGCTTTAGTAGGCATACAGCAAAACATTTTAACAGCTTCATTCCATCACTGTTGCTCGATGTTAGTTTTTAATTCTCATTCTCTGTCCATGTTTCCTCTTCTCAATTTAATGGCAAATAATACATGCTCTTATTCATCCTTAATGATTATGAATTTCTGATCAGATCAATGCATTGTTTGGTTTTGAAATGTTGCCATGGCAAAACTGACTGCAAACTAATTTTTTTGCCTCAGTTAGCCTCTTACATTTGATGACATTAGGCAGCAGATTAAAAATTTGAATGTGATATCACTGAATCTTGCTACATGAAATTTGTCAACAAATCTGCCCAAAACTTTCAGACTATATATTCCATATGGGTCTAATCACTTGAGTTTATTTGCATGTATAGAGTTGTCTTCATTGTACTGTACACATGGGGATTTTGCTAAATCAAGACAAACTGCAGGAAACAATACATGAGAGGGTAAGGAGCAAAAAAGATCATATGGAGTATGACTGGAAATGGACTGATGTTTATGCTACCAAGGTGATTATTAATTCATCATGCCTGTACAGTACAATGCAGTGCCCAACATTTTGTGTGAGACCACCATTAGACAAGACATTTGAAGTGGCTCCCAAGGGCCTCCAAGCATTCACGAACATGACACACAGTGAATGACGCACACATTCAAATGTGCCACCCTGTAATTGAATGGCATCACAGGCAGTGTGAATGTGTTGTTCCAGTGTCTGCTTGTCCATTATAGGCTCCACATACGACACGTTTTTCTGATTCCCCCCACAGGTAGAAACCTAGAGAGTTGAAACTGCTCCGATAAGGATGCACCACTGCTGATGGTTTACTGCTACTGTACCGTGGGGAGTCTCCACAGCCCGCAGGTGAGCATTATGAAGGTTGAGAATTGTGGAGAGAACAAATCCATTGCCATGGAAGTGAATCCATAGGTAATAAGACCTCCACAAGTTGTGAGTGATATGGATAGTGGCAGCTGTTGTGGGGAAAGTTCTACATAGTCACCTGGCTTGTAACGTGCTGGCAGGTCACTTGCCTGGTGCTGATACTGAAGTCTTCTTGTACAGGGTGCAACACCTGCTCCACCAAGGCTTGTGTATGTCCCAGGCACACCCACCTTAATGGTTACCCATTACTGTAAAGAAGCCCTTTCAGCAAAATCATCCTATATGCAGATAGCTCTGCAGATGATGAAGAAATTGAAGAAATGTATGATGAAATAAAAGAAATTATTCAGATTGTGAAGGGAGACGAAAATTTAATAGTCACGGGTGACTGGAATTCGGCAGTAGGAAAAGGGAGAGAAGGAAACGTAGTAGGTGAATATGGATTGGGGGTAAGAAATGAAAGAAGAAGCCGCCTGGTAGAATTTTGCACAGAGCACAACTTAATCATAGCTAACACTTGGTTCAAGAATCATGAAAGAACATTGTATACATGGAAGAAGCCTGGAGATACTGACAAGTTTTAGATAGATTATATAATGGTAAGACAGAGATTTAGGTACCAGGTTTTAAATTGTAAGACATTTCCAGGGGCAGATGTGGATTCTGACCACAATCTATTGGTTATGACCTGTAGATTAAAACTGAAGAAACTTCAAAAAGGTGGGAATTTAAGGAGATGGGACCTGGATAAACTGACTAAACCAGATGTTGTACAGAGTTTCAGGGACAGCATAAGGAAACAATTAGCAGGAATGGGGGAAAGAAATACAGTAGAAGAAGAATGGGTAGCTTTGAGGGATAAAGGAGTGAAGGCAGCAGAGGATCAAGTAGGTAAAAAGACGAGGGCAAGTAGAAATCCTTGGGTGACAAAAGAAATACTGAATTTAATTGATGAAAGGAGAAAATATAAAAATGCAGTAAATGAAGCAGGCAAAAAGGAATACAAACGTCTAAAAAATGAGATCAACAGGAAGTGCAAAATGGCTAAGCAGGCATGGCTAGAGGACAAATGTAAGGATGTAGAGGCTTATCTCACTAGGGGTAAGATAGATACAGCCTACAGGAAAATTAAAGAGACCTTCAGAGAACAGAGAACCACTTGTATGAATATCAAAAGTTCAGATGGAAACCCAGTTCTAAGCAAAGAAGGGAAAGCAGAAAGGTGGAAGGAATATATAGAGGGTCTATACAAGGGCGATGTACTTGAGGACAATATTATGGAAATGGCAGAGGATGTAGATGAAGATGAAATGGGAGATATAATACTGCGTGAAGAGTTTGACAGAGCACTGAAAGACCTGAGTCGAAACAAGGCCCCGGGAGTAGACAACATTCCATTAGAACTACTGACGGCCTTGGGAGAGCCAGTCCTGACGAAACTCTACCGTCTGGTAAGCAAGATGTACGAAACAGGCGAAATACCCTCAGACTTCAAGAAGAATATAATAATCTCAATCCCAGAGAAAGCAGGTGTTGACAAATGTGAAAATTACCGAACTATCAGTTTAATAAGTCACTGCTGCAAAATACTAACACGAATTCTTTACAGACGAATGGAAAGACTAGTAGAAGCCGACCTCGGGGAAGATCAGTTTGGATTCCGTAGAAATGTTGGAACACGTGAGGCAATACTGACCGTATGACTTATCTTAGGAGAAAGATTAAGGAAAGGGAAACCTACGTTTCTAGCATTTGTACACTTAGGGAAAGCTTTTGACAATGTTGACTGGAATACTCTCTTTCAAATTCTAAAGGTGGCAGGGGTAAAATACTGGGAGCGAAAGGCTATTTACAATTTGTACAGAAACCAGATGGCAGTTATAAGAGTTGAGGGGCATGAAAGGGAAGCAGTGGTTGGGAAGGGAGTAAGACAGGGTTGTAGCCTCTCCCCGATGTTATTCAATCTGTATATTGAGCAAGCAGTAAAGGAAACAAAAGAAAAATTCGGAGTAAGTATTAAAATCCATGGAGAAGAAATAAAAACTTTGAGGTTTGCCGATGACATTGTAATTCTGTCAGAGACAGCAAAGGACTTGGAAGAGCAGTTGAACGGAATGGACAGTGTCTTGAAAGGAGGATATCAGATGAATATCAACAAATGCAAAATGAGGATAATGGAATGTAGTCAAATTAAGTCGGGTGATGCTGAGGGAATTAGATTAGGAAATGAGACACTTAAAGTAGTAAAGGAGTTTTGCTATTTGGGGAGCAAAATAACTTATGATGGTCGAAGTAGAGAGGATATGAAATGTAGACTGGCAATGGCAAGGAAAGTGTTTCTGAAGAAGAGAAATTTGTTAACATTGAGTATAGATTTAAGTGTCAGGAAGTCGTTTCTGAAAGTATTTGTATGGAGTGTAACCATGTATGGAAGTGAAACATGGACGATAAATAGTTTGGACAAGAAGAGAATAGAAGGTTTCAAAATGTGGTGCTACAGAAGAATGCTTAAGATTAGATGGGTAGATCACATAACTAATGAGGAGGTATTGAATAGAATTGGGGAAAAGAGAAGTTTGTGGCACAACTTGACAAGAAGAAGGGACTGGTTGGTAGGAAATGTGTTGAGGCATCAAGGGATCACCAATTTAGTATTGGAGGGCAGCATGGAGGGTAAAAATCGTAGAGGGAGACCAAGAGATGAATACACTAAGCAGATTCAGAAGGATGTAGGTTGCAGTAAGTACTGGAAGATGAAGAAGCTTGCACAGGATAGAGTAGCATGGAGAGCTGCATCAAACCAGTCTCAGGACTGAAGACCACAACAACAACATGCAATGTTCTGCTTGTTCTTTCACAGGGTTAATAGTTTTATTTAACTATTGTTGTCAGGGTAGGTTTCGGCTTCATGGCAGCCTTATGTCAGTTGTAAGAGTATGCTTCTGACATCTACTTATTTGTTCCATTTTGTACTTGCTGCACAACTGTGTTTCCCAATTTTTGTGAATCTATGGTCACACTGGTTGACCCACTTTCTGAATGAAATTCTCACTTATCATATGCATGCATCTGCAAACACTGATAATCATCATCATCATCATCATCATCATTTAAGACCGATTATGCCTTTCAGCGTTCAGTCTGGAGCATAGCCCCTCTTATACAGTTCCTCCATGATCCCCTATTCAGTGCTAACATTGGTGCCTCTTCTGATGTTAAACCTATTACTTCAAAATCATTCTTAACCGAATCCAGGTACCTTCTCCTCGGTCTGCCCCGACTCCTCCTACCCTCTACTGCTGAATCCATGAGTCTCTTGGGTAACCTTGCTTCTCCCATGCGTGTAACATGACCCCACCATCTAAGCCTGTTCGCCCTGACTGCTACATCTATAGAGTTCATTCCCAGTTTTTCTTTGATTTCCTCATTGTGGACACCCTCCTGCCATTGTTCCCATCTACTAGTACCTGCAATCATCCTAGCTACTTTCATATCCGTAACCTCAACCTTGTTGATAAGGTAACCCGAATCCACCCAGCTTTCGCTCCCATACAACAAAGTTGGTCGAAAGATTGAACGGTGCACAGATAACTTAGTCTTGGTACTGACTTCCTTCTTGCAGAAGAGAGTAGATCGTACCTGAGCGCTCACTGCATTAGCTTTGCTACACCTCGCTTCCAGTTCTTTCACTATGTTGCCATCCTGTGAGAATATGCATCCTAAGTACTTGAAACCGTCCACCTGTTCTAACTTTGTTCCTCCTATTTGGCACTCAATCCGTTTATATTTCTTTCCCACTGACATTACTTTCGTTTTGGAGATGCTAATCTTCATACCATAGTCCTTACATTTCTGATCTAGCTCTGAAATATTACTTTGCAAACTTTCAATCGACTCTGCCATCACAACTAAGTCATCCGCATATGCAAGACTGCTTATTTTGTGTTCACATATCTTAATCTCACCCAGCCAGTCCATTGTTTTCAACATATGACCCATAAATAATATGAACAACAGTGGAGACAGGTTGCAGCCTTGTCTTACCCCTGAAACTACTCTGAACACTTCTACGGCAAATAATGGAGAAGTGTTATGAGTGGAACAGGGAATTGTATCTATGCTTTATAGATCTAGAAAAGGCATATGACCGGGTTCCTAGGAGGAAGTTATTATCTGTTCTACAAGATTATGGAATAGGAGGCAAACTTTTGCAAGCAATTAAAGGTCTTTACATGGATAGTCAGGCAGCAGTTAGAGTTGACGGTAAATTGAGTTCATGGTTCAGAGTAGTTTCAGGGGTAAGACAAGGCTGCAACCTGTCTCCACTGTTGTTCATATTATTTATGGATCATATGTTGAAAACAATAGACTGGCTAGGTGAGATTAAGATATGTGAACACAAAATAAGCAGTCTTGCATATGCGGATGACTTAGTTGTGATGGCAGATTCGATTGAAAGTTTGCAAAGTAATATTTCAGAGCTAGGTCAGAAATGTAAGGACTATGGTATGAAGATTAGCATCTCCAAAACGAAAGTAATGTCAGTGGGAAAGAAATATAAACGGATTGAGTGCCAAATAGGAGGAACAAAGTTAGAACAGGTGGACGGTTTCAAGTACTTAGGATGCATATTCTCACAGGATGGCAACATAGTGAAAGAACTGGAAGCGAGGTGTAGCAAAGCTAATGCAGTGAGCGCTCAGCTACGATCTACTCTCTTCTGCAAGAAGGAAGTCAGTACCAAGACTAAGTTATCTGTGCACCGTTCAATCTTTCGACCAACTTTGTTGTATGGGAGCGAAAGCTGGGTGGATTCGGGTTACCTTATCCACAAGGTTGAGGTTACGGATATGAAAGTAGCTAGGATGATTGCAGGTACTAGTAGATGGGAACAATGGCAGGAGGGTGTCCACAATGAGGAAATCAAAGAAAAACTGGGAATGAACTCTATAGATGTAGCAGTCAGGGCGAACAGGCTTAGATGGTGGGGTCATGTTACACGCATGGGAGAAGCAAGGTTACCCAAGAGACTCATGGATTCAGCAGTAGAGGGTAGGAGGAGTCGGGGCAGACCGAGGAGAAGGTATCTGGATAATGCCATGGCCCTAAATGTAGGAACTCATTGTTAATCAATTCACTGAAGCGAACACTTTTGGTAGGTCACAGAATATTCCTGTATCCTTTTTTACCTTTACATGTTGTGGAGCATATTGTCTGAGAAAACTCATTGATGGCAGTAAAGGCAGATAATGAGCTACCTGAAGTGTAATGCCATCTTATAACAGTGTATGGCCCTATGTCTAAATTCATACTCTCCAATTTACTGTGGTTGGGGTATTTCCCATTGTATAACAAATTATGGTTTCTTCACATTCCAATTGTATACAGAGCATGTGTAGAACAGCTGCTAAGTGCCTCAATGCATCTTGTAATTAGTCTAATCTTGTCTACATAGTACCTACAAGAGTTTTACATATGGGCATGCAGTATATCCCTAGATTCTTTACTTAATACTAGTTCTTCAACATTTGTAAATAGGCTTTCATGGGATACGTATCTTTTTTATTCAAGTGCCTAATAGATTAGGTTGTTATGCATTTTCACGATTCCCTCCTGTATGTCGAGCAAACCTGTCATCATTTGTGCCTCTTTGAACAGGTTCAACATCCCTATTAGTCCTATTTGGTACTTTACCCATTCACTTGGACCATATTCTTGGAGTGCTTTGTAAACAATCCTTTGAGCAGGGATGTTTTCCAAATGTATTGAAATATGCTGAGATAAAACTATTATTCAAAAAGGGATGACAGAAGATATGGGAATTCTCTCTCTTCTGTCAGTCTTGTCTAAAGTGCTTTTACATGAAAATTAAGTGCCAATATCTATGGTGCAAGATAGTAGTGTCTTGTCAACCTCTAAGCTCAATATCTTGTTCGTCGTGGGCAGGTATTGATACTGTTTCTCAAGTGGACTGGGGGGAGGACATGAAGACACGCATGCTGCATGTTTATGGGCGTGGAGACAGTTTTCTGGGCAGACTAGAGGGAGCACAAGCAACACTCTGTTTTGCCGCTCTGATTTTATGTTTCCCTAAAGTATTTCAGGCAAATGCTGGGATGGCTGCTTCAACATGGTCATAACCAACCAGCTGTCCTATCCTCATATAAACATACTTATACATTCTATGTTTATATACATTTTGAGTTATTTATCTTCATTGTGTTATAATAACAAACCCTATATAACTGTAGGATGATCCCTGGATGAATAAATCAAATGAAATATGACAGCAAAACAAATTCAAAAATTTGTAATAAAAGTGACATAAAAATTGGATTCCAACAAGGAAAAAGCACTCTGAATGCCATCAATGAGTTTTCTCAGGTGATATGCTCCACAACATGTAAAGGTAAAAAAGGATACAGGAATATTCTGTGGCCCACCAAAAGTGTTCGCTTCAGTGAACCAGTCCTGTAGGGACTACTTCATCAAGTATAATTTCCTGACTGTGTGATCACTGCATGTCCTTAAAACAATTATATTAGTAAAAGAGAATGAAAAAATAAGAATAATGAATAGAGACATTCACCAGTTATGATAAATACTCAGTCAGAGAAGATAATATAACTGGACTGATAAAAACATCTACTCATCAAGCAATGACAGGAGCAAAAAACACATACAAAGGGTAAAGAAATGTGCAAGCTTTTGGAGCCACTGGCTCCTCCTCCTGGTAGAAGGGTTGAAGGGGTAGGAAGAGTGATGAAGGAAAAGAACCAGTCAGGTTTAAGAAATGGGGAGAGTTTGGATAAGTTTCCCAGAACTCCATACCAAGGGACACTTATCAGACAGAAAGGAAAGACTCTTCCTCTCTAATCTTGTATTGAAATGTCTGCTGACCCAAGATTCTGAACAACTTTTCCGAAAGCTCTCTATTTCCTAAGCATTGCCTGTACATTTCTTTCATCACTTTTCCTTCCCCTTCAAGCTTTCTGCAAAAGGAGGAGCCACTGGTCGCAAAAGCTTGCAAGTTTCTTTAACCTTTACATGTGTTTTCTCCTGCTGATGCTTAGTGAGTAGATTTTTTTATCTATGTATGCCAGACAAGGCATGTCTGGAAAGTAATTTAGAAAAAAATCCATAAAAAGATATTTTTTTCAAACCAAAATTTATTTTTACAAGAAAGAGCATTTCTTAAAATAGTTTTCTACATAGTTGTCACCATTGCTCAGATATTTGCAAAACCAACTTTTCCATGCATTTTTCATAGGAAGATGCTGCCAGTGAAGATAGCCACTTCTGATCACCACTTTTTGCATCATCCCTGTCAAAGCGCCTCCCTTCAAAATCACACCTCAAATTCAAGAACAAGTGGTAGTTAGAAGATGTGAGATTGGGGCTGTATGATGGGTTATCAGGCTGCTCTCAACCAAACTGCTGAGTAATGTTTTGAATGACACCAGCAGAATGGGGATGTGTGTTGTCATGCGGCAACACAATGCCCTGACTAAGGATTCCATGCCTTTTGTTTTGAACTGAGTGCTGAAATTTTCTCAATGTTTCATGGTATTGTATCACATTGACAAGCAGAATGCCCTGTCTGTCCCAGAACAGAGTGCACATGATTTTTTGTACTCACAACATTGTTTTGAATTTCTGTTGGAGGATCACGAGCCCTTGACTCCATAGACTGTTGGTTCTATTCAGGAGTGATATGACAAACCCAAGATTCATGACCAGTCACAATTCTGTATCCTTCATCACTCTATCATGTAAGAAATGTCAAATCAGTGCCAAGTTGCTTCATTTTGTGGACATCCATAAGCATTTTCGGAACACAACAGGAACACAATGTGTGAAATTTTAAGAGATTTGTGACAGCCACATGCAAAGCAGTTTTTGAAATTTGTGTAAATTCATCACAAAGTGTTCTTATTGTGAACCATCTTTTAATGAATTTTCTCATTCACTTTCTCAACTATACCATCACTGAGAACAGAAAGCCAACCATCCATGCTTCATCATGGACATTGGTTTGTCCATCACTGAACTATCTCAACCACTTTCTAACCATTCTTTCAATCATTACATTGCATCATAAATCTCCACAAGTTGGCAATGAATTTCAGTTGGCTTAGTTTTCTTTGCATTCATAAACCATATTTCAGAACACACTTCACAGCTGATGGGCTCAAAAATCGTCTTAAATAATTTGTTAACAGAATCTTCCATTAGTTCTTGGTAGAACAACATTATAATAAATGAAAAGCATCAGTTTGCTTTTGATCCACAATATTACTTTTATTGTTAACCGGTTTTCGGCTTACAAGGCCATCTTCAGACATTTACGGAGTACTATCACAGATTGTGGCCAAAGCACTGAAATCCTGCAAGTATAGGCTTTCCTACTATGTCAGGAACATGACAGCCCAGTGTGTTTTTAATAGCAAAGACAAGATCCAGTTATTAGCCAACAGTAGGGTATACAAAATCACTTGTTCTGATTGTGACAAATTTTACAATGGTCAGTCAGCGACATAGCAACTAGGGTGGCTGAACATGAACACACCTGGAGGTTGCAGAATTCAGACTCTGCAGAATTCAGACTCTGCATTTTCTGAGCACATACTGAGTGAGGGTCACAACTACCAGCCAGTGTCCCGTATACTTCACCTAGCAAACAAAGGCCATAAACTCAACCTGCTGGAAGCCCAGGAAATTAACAAACATCTTGCTCACAGTCCAGATCTAATCCTAAATGACCAGACACAGCTCAACACTTCCCCTCTCCTAAACTTCACATAATCATCTCTGTTGTTCATTACTTCCCACACTGTCTCTTCCTACATATTCCCATTTTCCTGTATTCATTAAGTTCTTTTGTTTTGTTGAAGTTGTCTTTTGTTCACATTTTACTTTGTTCATTTATTTAATGCAAACTATTACACAGCCACTGTTTTGATTATAATGTTAATGTTAAAATGCAGTACCACCACACTCTCAAAGATTGCATTACTGTAGGTTCCCTCAAACGCCTCCATTTTCCTGCATTTATTTATTTATTTCTGTTTATCTTACTGATATTGTGTAAGTTCCTTATGTATTCTGTAGTTACATTGATAATTGTCTCTTCTTTTAATTGGTTTGTGTATCACTCTTCGTGTTTCATACTTCCTGATGTAGCCTTGTCCAGTACTAATTTTATTATATTTTATTAGTTTTGTTTATTAATAGAAAATGTTATGTAGGCATGCTATTCCTATTTTGTGTTAAAGGTTTTCCTGTCTACTCCATTGTTATTTATGTACTGTTCAATTTTTAGTTTTTCATTGCATTACCACCACACTTTCAAAGACGTTATTTACTGTATGTTTCTACTTCAGTCTAGACATGTTACGTCTCTTCCAATGTTGTTTGCAAAAATTGGAACTACTTTGGTGATAATACTCAGTAAATGTCTGAAGATGGCCTTGTAAGCTGAAAACCTGTTAACAATAAAAGTAATACTGTGGAACAACAACAAACTGGTGCTTTTCATTTATTAAGTATTTTGAACAGTCACTAGCAAATGTAAACACAACACAATCCAGTTGCAATGGCATCAGTGGAAATAACAATGAACCAGAGAGACGAGTGCAAACGTGTGGAACTGCAACAACAAAGCTTCAGTGGCAGTAGAATGACTTACTTTCTGGACATGCCTTATATAATATTTTCAAAAAATTGATTACTTCAGTAATAAAAGAGCATCTGGAAGACAATTCTGTAATAGGTTGTCAAATAATATAAAGCAACTCTGTGGAAATCTTTTTAGGGGCAAAATGAAACAATTAAGTAAAAGATTTTTAAACTAACTCAAAGATTTCTGAACCCCATTATCAATAGCACAATTGTTGTACGTTGCAATATATTAGCGGTGGTAAGTGTTTATATAATAGTAACTAATGTGCTATGTGTTGTATACGTTCATTATATTTACTGCTTGATATCGATGTGCGAGGGTCATCCACAAAGTAAGTTCCGTTCCTATTTCTATCTGCAGCAGCGCTATGTTTGCAGTTCCGAGCATGCGTGGCAGGAGAAGACATGTATGCCATTTTCAGATCACTGCTGCTGACGTGTGTTGTGTAGTGCTTCTTTATAATGTCAGCCATATTTGAAAATGCCACCGCATGTGAAATCAGATCTGTGATTAGTTTTCTAAATGCAAAGAAAGTTAAACCAAAGGAAATTCATCAGCAAGGTTTACAGACTAAATGCTATTAGTGATTCAATGGTTAGAAGATGGGTCAGACTGTTCAATGAAGGATGTGGTCAAGTGCACGATGAAGAAAGAAGTGGATGTTCAACTGTGGTTACTGATGAACAAGGCCAAACAAATTAAGAAATTGCGCTCCACAATACAGGAGTGCCGAGGATTACTGTCAAAAGGTGGTGGTGTTTTTTGCCACAATAATGCCTGACCTCACACGGCGAATGTGACCAAACAATTCACGCGAATTTCACTGGGACGCATTTGATCATCCTCTGTACAGCCTGGACCTCGCTCCTAGTGACTTTCATCTCTTCTTACACCTAAAATCTGTCCTTGGTGGTCAACACTTCAATTATGATGATGAGCTGAAATAAAATGTTACCACATGGTTGAATACACAGACAGCAACCTCCTATGAAGAAGGCATACAAAAACTTGTGCCACACTGTGACAAGTGCCTACAAAATTTCGGAAGCTATGTAGAAAAGCAGTTTAACAGTTGTAGATTTTTGTACAATAAATATTTTTTCTGTATCTGTACACGTTTGTTTTATATAACAAAATGGAACTTACTTGATGGACATACCTCGTAAATACACAAAAAAATGGTGATGCTCAACACTATAAAGTTACTAAAGACAAATAAATGAAAATAATCAATTTTTGAAAATATAATGTAATAGGATAGATAAAAAATAGGCAGTGATAGGAGAACACACATATAAAATGTATTAAAATTTCCAAGCTTTCAAAGCCAGTGACTCCTTCTTTTGGCAGAAGGTTTGAAGGGGAAGGACGAGAGGTGAAGGAAAAGGACTGGTGAGGTTTAGGAAAAGGAGTTAGAGTTGGAAACAGTTGCCCAGAACCCCAAGTCAGGGGAGACTTACTGGATGAAACCAAACTCTGCCTCCTTTTCCTTCACCCCTCTTCCTTCCCCTTCAACCTTTTGCCACAAGAAGGAGCCACAGGCTCTGAAATTTGCAAACTTTGATACCTTTTATATGTTTGTTCTCCTGCTGCCGCTTGGCGAGTTGATTTTTTTAAGGACAATAAATATTATTTTTATCATGACTATTATTATCACTTTTCCACAAATTACAGATACATGGAATGAGTGGTGTCCATCACTCTTGTAGATGCTTGTTTCGTAAGATGGGGAACCTTATCACCGCCTCACAGTACTATCTTTTTTTGTTGACATTTGTCTGTAATAACCCTTCTGTCTACAAAGTTAACAGCCAATTTCATGACTATAACACAAGGACCAAAAACAGTCTGCACATTGAATTGAAAAGTCTCACGATGGTTCAAAAAGGAGCTTACTACTCCAGTACTAAGCTGTTTAATGCTCTCCCACCACACATCAAATGCCTTAACAATAGATTGCCACCATTCAAACAAACTCTCAAGGTGTACCTGATAGAGAAATCTTTTTATACAATTAATGAATATGTGAAAGAAAATGTATATAATCACTAAACTTGCAAGTGTTGTATAAATAGTGTAATTAATTTTTAAAGAATTTTTCTTTTTAAAATTCAGTCTTGATCACACCACATATGCTACAAGAACATGTCAACTGTTGACCACTTGACATCACAGCAGCTGAGAAGGGTGCTCCACCTACCATCTTCGAAGGATGCCATGGGTCTGATGGTGGTCATATGATATGACCGAAACTGGTCACCTATGTTTTTGTAGCATACATGGTGTGATCAAGACTGAATTTTAAAAAGAAAAATTTTTAAAAATCTTTTGATTGCTGTTCCAAAAATAATTATTAAAATTGTAATTAATTTTGTTTTGAATAGGCATATGAAAATTGTTTATTGGTATTTCTGTATTTCCCTTGGAATAGTGAACTTATCTTGATTCCTGTATATATTACTCATCCTTAACATGTGAAACAAAAACTTTCTGTTAATTGAATGTGCTGTTGTTTAGTTGGTATCTTATTTATAGTGTATCTTTTTGTTGCATTTATGTAAGATATATTTCACGTGTGTACAATCAGACACAATCCATATCGTGTATATATATATATATTACTTATGGTTATAATAGAAGGAAACATTCCACGAAGGAAAAATATATTTAAAAACAAAGATGATGTGACTTACCAAATGAAAGTGCTGGCAGGTCGACAGACACACAAAAATAACACAAACATACACACAAAATCCTAGCTTTCGCAACCAATGGTTGCCTCGTCAGGAAAGAGGGAAGGAGAGGGAAAGACAAAAGGATTTGGGTTTTAAGGGAGAGGGTAAGGAGTCATTCCAATCCCGGGAGCGGAAAGACTCACCTTAGGGGGAAAGGAGGGAAAAAAGGACAGGTATACACTCGCACACACACACATATCCATCCTCATATACACAGACACAAGCAGACACACCTGTCCTTTTTTCCCTCCTTTTTCCCCCCAAGGCGAGTCCCCCCGCCCCCGGGACCGGAACGACTCCCCACCCTCTCCCCCAAAACCCAAATCCCCCCGTCCCTCCCCCCCCCCCCTCCCCCCCGACGAGGCAACCATTGGTCGCGAAAGCCAGACCTTGCGTGTATGTTTGTGTTTGTCTGTGTGTCTATCGACCCGCCAGCGCTCCCGTTCGGCAAGTCTCATCATCTTTCCTTTTAAATATATTTTTCCCACGTGGAACGCTTCCCTCTATTATATTCATATATATATATATATATAATAGAGGGAAACGTTCCACGTGGGAAAAATATATTTAAAAAGAAAGATGATGAGACTTACCAAACAAAAGCGCTGGCAGGTCGATAGACACAGAGACAAACACAAACATACACACAAAATCTAGCTTTCGCAACCAATGGTTGCCTCGTCAGGAAAGAGGGAAGGAGAGGGAAAGACAAAAGGATTTGGGTTTTAAGGGAGAGGGTAAGGAGTCATTCCAATCCCGGGAGCGGAAAGACTTACCTTAGGGGGAAAAAAGGAGGGAAAAAAGGACAGGTATACACTCGCACACACACACATATCCATCCTCATATACACAGACACAAGCAGACATTTGTAAAGGCAAAGAGTTTGGGCAGAGATGTCAGTCGGGGCGGATGTACAAAGGCAAAGATGATGTTGAAAGACAGGTGAGGTACGAGCGGCGGCAAATTGAAATTAGAAATTAGCGGAGATTGAGGCCTGGCGGATAGCGAGAAGAGAGGATATGCTGAAGGGCAAGTTCCCATCTCCGGAGTTCTGACAGGTTGGTGTTAGTGGGAAGTATCCAGATAACCCGGACGGTGTAACACTGTGCCAAGATGTGCTGGCCGTGCACCAAGGCATGTTTAGCCACAGGGTGATCCTCATTACCAACAAACACTGTCTGCCTGTGTCCATTCATGCGAATGGACAGTTTGTTGCTGGTCATTCCCACATAGAACGCTTCACAGTGTAGGCAGGTCAGTTGGTAAATCACGTGGGTGCTTTCACACGTGGCTCTGCCTTTGATCGTGTACACCTTCCGGGTTACAGGACTGGAATAGGTGGTGGTGGGAGGGTGCATGGGACAGGTTTTACACCGGGGGCGGTTACAGGGGTAGGAGCCAGAGGGTAGGGAAGGTGGTCTGGGGATTTCATAGGGATGAACTAAAAGGTTGCGAAGGTTAGGTGGACGGCGGAAAGACACTCTTGGTGGAGTGGGGAGGATTTCATGAAGGATGGATCTCATTTCAGGGCAGGATTTGAGGAAGTCGTATCCCTGCTGGAGAGCCACATTCAGAATCTGATCCAGTCCCGGAAAGTATCCTGTCACAAGAGGGGCACTTTTGGGGTTCTTCTGTGGACGGTTCCGGGTTTGAGGAGATGAGGAAGTGGCTCTGGTTATTTGCTTGTGTACCAGGTCGGGAGGGTAGTTACGGGATGCAAAAGCTGTTTTCAGGTTGTTGGTGTAGTGGTTCAAGGATTCCGGACTGGAGCAGATTCGTTTGCCACGAAGACCTAGGCTGTAGGGAAGGGACCGTTTGATGTGGAATGGGTGGCAGCTGTCATAATGGAGGTACTGTTGCTTGTTGGTGGGTTTGATGTGGACGGACGTGTGAAGCTGGCCATTGGACAGGTGGAGGTCAACGTCAAGGAAAGTGGCATGGGATTTGGAGTAGGACCAGGTGAATCTGATGGAACCAAAGGAGTTGAGGTTGGAGACGAAATTCTGGAGTTCTTCTTCACTGTGAGTCCAGATCATGAAAATGTCATCAATAAATCTGTACCAAACTTTGGGTTGGCAGGCCTGGGTAACCAAGAAGGCTTCCTCTAAGCGACCCATGAATAGGTTGGCATACGAGGGGGCCATCCTGGTACCCATGGCTGTTCCCTTTAATTGTTGGTATGTCTGGCCTTCAAAAGTGAAGAAGTTGTGGGTCAGGATGAAGCTGGCTAAGGTAATGAGGAAAGAGGTTTTAGGTAGGGCGGCAGGTGATCGGCGTGAAAGGAAGTGCTCCATCGCAGCGAGGCCCTGGACATGCGGAATATTTGTGTATAAGGAAGTGGCATCAATGGTTACAAGGATGGTTTCCGGGGGTAACAGACTGGGTAGGGATTCCAGGCGTTCGAGAAAGTGGTTGGTGTCTTTGATGAAGGATGGGAGACTGCATGTAATGGGTTGAAGGTGTTGATCTACGTAGGCAGAGATGCGTTCGGTGGGGGCTTGGTAACCAGCTACAATGGGACGGCCGGGATGATTGGGTTTGTGAATTTTGGGAAGAAGGTAGAAGGTAGGGGTGCGGGGTGTTGGTGGGGTCAGGAGGTTGATGGAGTCGGGTGAAAGGTTTTGTAGGGGGCCTAAGGTTCTGAGGATTCCTTGAAGCTCCGCCTGGACATCAGGAATGGGATTGCCTTGGCAAACTTTGTAAGTAGTGTTGTCTGAAAGCTGACGCAGTCCCTCAGTCACATACTCCCGACGATCAAGTACCACAGTTGTGGAACCCTTGTCAGCCGGAAGAATGACGATGGATCGGTCAGCCTTCAGATCACGGATAGCCTGGGCTTCAGCAGTGGTGATGTTGGGAGTAGGATTAAGGTTTTTTAAGAAGGATTGAGAGGCAAGGCTGGAAGTCAGAAATTCCTGGAAGGTTAGGAGAGGGTGATTTTGAGGAAGAGGAGGTGGGTCCCGCTGTGACGGAGGACGGAACTGTTCCAGGCATGGTTCAATTTGGATAGTGTCTTGGGGAGTTGGATCATTAGGAGTAGGATTAGGATCACCACCTTCCCTACCCTCTGGCTCCTACCCCTGTAACCGCCCCCGGTGTAAAACCTGTCCCATGCACCCTCCCACCACCACCTATTCCAGTCCTGTAACCCGGAAGGTGTACACGATCAAAGGCAGAGCCACGTGTGAAAGCACCCACGTGATTTACCAACTGACCTGCCTACACTGTGAAGCGTTCTATGTGGGAATGACCAGCAACAAACTGTCCATTCGCATGAATGGACACAGGCAGACAGTGTTTGTTGGTAATGAGGATCACCCTGTGGCTAAACATGCCTTGGTGCACGGCCAGCACATCTTGGCACAGTGTTACACCGTCCGGGTTATCTGGATACTTCCCACTAACACCAACCTGTCAGAACTCCGGAGATGGGAACTTGCCCTTCAGCATATCCTCTCTTCTCGCTATCCGCCAGGCCTCAATCTCCGCTAATTTCTAATTTCAATTTGCCGCCGCTCGTACCTCACCTGTCTTTCAACATCATCTTTGCCTTTGTACATCCGCCCCGACTGACATCTCTGCCCAAACTCTTTGCCTTTACAAATGTCTGCTTGTGTCTGTGTATATGAGGATGGATATGTGTGTGTGTGCGAGTGTATACCTGTCCTTTTTTCCCTCCTTTTTTCCCCCTAAGGTAAGTCTTTCCGCTCCCGGGATTGGAATGACTCCTTACCCTCTCCCTTAAAACCCAAATCCTTTTGTCTTTCCCTCTCCTTCCCCCTTTCCTGACGAGGCAACCATTGGTTGCGAAAGCTAGATTTTGTGTGTATGTTTGTGTTTGTCTCTGTGTCTATCGACCTGCCAGCGCTTTTGTTTGGTAAGTCTCATCATCTTTCTTTTTAAATATATATATATATATATATATGGTTATAATAGAAGGAAACATTCCACGAAGGAAAAATATATTTAAAAACAAAGATGATGTGACCCACCAAACGAAAGCGCTGGCAGGTCGACAGACACACAAAAAAAAAAAAAAACACAAACATACACACAAAATCCAAGCCCTCGCAACCAACGGCCGCCCCGCCAGGAAAGAGGGAAGGAGAAGGAAAGACAAAAGGATATGGGTTCCAAGGGAGAGGGCAAGGGACCCTAAGGTGGGTCTTTCCGCTCCCGGGATTGGGGTGACTCCTTGCCCTCTCCCTTGGAACCCATATCCTTTTGTCTTTCCTTCTCCTTCCCTCTTTCCTGGCGGGGCGGCCGTTGGTTGCGAGGGCTTGGATTTTGTGTGTATGTTTGTGTTTTTTTTTTTGTTTTTTTTTGTTTTTTTTTGTTTTTTTTTTGTTTTTTTTTTGTTTTTTGTTTTTTTTTTTGTTTTTTTGTTTTTTTTTTTTTGTTTTTTTTTTTTTGTTTTTTTTTTTGTGTGTCTGTCGACCTGCCAGCGCTTTCGTTTGGTGGGTCACATCATCTTTGTTTTTAAATATATTTTTCCTTCGTGGAATGTTTCCTTCTATTATAACCATATATATATATATATATGAATATAATAGAGGGAAGCGTTCCACGTGGGAAAAATATATTTAAAAAGAAAGATGATGAGACTTGCCGAACGGGAGCGCTGGCGGGTCGATAGACACACAGACAAACACAAACATACACGCAAGGTCTGGCTTTCGCGACCAATGGTTGCCTCGTCGGGGGGGAGGGGGGGGGGGGGAGGGACGGGGGGATTTGGGTTTTGGGGGAGAGGGTGGGGAGTCGTTCCGGTCCCGGGGGCGGGGGGACTCGCCTTGGGGGGAAAAAGGAGGGAAAAAAGGAAGGGTGTATCTGCTTGTGTCTGTGTATATGAGGATGGATATGTGTGTGTGTGCGAGTGTATACCTGTCCTTTTTTCCCTCCTTTCCCCCTAAGGTGAGTCTTTCCGCTCCCGGGATTGGAATGACTCCTTACCCTCTCCCTTAAAACCCAAATCCTTTTGTCTTTCCCTCTCCTTCCCTCTTTCCTGACGAGGCAACCATTGGTTGCGAAAGCTAGGATTTTGTGTGTATGTTTGTGTTATTTTTGTGTGTCTGTCGACCTGCCAGCACTTTCATTTGGTAAGTCACATCATCTTTGTTTTTAAATATATATATTACTTATCCTTAATATGTGAAAAACAATTTTCTGTTTATAGATTGTGCTGTTGTCTATCGATTTTATTTACATTGTATCTTTATTGTATGTATTTATACAAGTTATGCTTGAACTCTGTACGATTTGACACGTTCCACATCCTTGCGATTCACTCGCTTCCAGGATCTACGGAACAAGAAATAAATAAATAAACAAAAAAAATCAGGGACAAGCTTTACAGAGGTTCAACTCTTACTTCACAGATAGGAAACAAAGACTAATTGTAATCTGAACTTCAAGCAATTACTTCTCAAACAGGAAAAAAATTTCCCAAGAAGTCCCACATGGTATGATTTTATGTCCCTTTATCTTCCTTTTTCACATAAATGACCTACCACTTGCTATTGATGTCCTTTCTGTTTTATTTGCTGATGATACATCAATTCTCATTGAAAATGAGCCAACTGAAAGGATTCTAAAAAGTGTCAAAAATAATTCAGAAAATCTTGACGCTTGGTTCTATCAAAATGGATTAAAACTAAACCTAACTAAAACCAAAATTCTGCAATATGAAACTAAATCATTAGAGTGGAGTAAAATGAAAATAACTTTCAATGATCAGGATATCACAGAAGCTTTTGACAGCCAGTCTTGTTCCATTTGGTATTTATAACTAGCCCTATGCTTTGTTTCAGATCTGCTGTGTAGTAGGTCCTGTTGCTTTAAAAGTTTATTTACAGAGACTTTGTAACATCGATGGTCTCTCACATCACAAACTGTTTTACTAAGTACACATCTATCAACAGCCTGGTCACTTATTCCACTAAAGTTCTGCTACATTTCTTATACATGCTCATGCCCATAGCTGAAAGTTTTAAGAGCTCCTCCTTGGCCTGCAAGGTCTGAGACTTCAAAGAGGGTTGGATTATTGGTGTTTGGGAGCTCCAATGTTATGCTCATGATGAAGCCACTTAGGGATATGGTTGATAATGAGGAGAAAATGTCCAATTTGTACCCTGTGTGCATATTGGGGAGAGTTATTCCAGATGTGGAACTGATCTTTCTGGATGTCATACAAGGTACAACTGCAGGTGGTGGCACATGTCAGTACTAAGGATGTGTGTTGCTTTAGACCAGAAGAGGTTTTCTCAGGTTTCCTGCAGCTGTCTGAAGTGATAAAGACAGCTAGTCTTGCTTACAAGATGAAATTAAATCTCATCATCTGCAGCATCATTTACAGGAGCGACTGCCAATATTCAGTAGAGCGCTGAATAGAGTGGTTAAATGGGAGGTTTAGGCAGTTCCATGAGTGTCTAGGCTACAGATTCCTTGATTTGCATTACAGGATGGAGAGGGGTCTGGATTTCCTTAATAGTTTAAGTGTCCACTATACATAGGAGGTTACTACATAGGTAGCAATGGCTGTGTGAAACAGACTGGGCAGTTTTTCAGGTTTAAGGACTTCAGAAAAGCAGGGGTACAGTCTCAAAGGGAGCAAGTCGAACACGAGATAAGGGTGAGCTCATAAAACATTTGTATTATGATTGTAAACTGTTGTACCTGTGTTGGAAAAGAACCAGAACTCCAAGAACTCATAGAAATCACTGAAGCAAAATTAGTTATATGTACTGAAGGCTTTCTGAAGCCAGAGATAAGTTCAGCTAAAGTTTTTACCAAAGAACTAATGGTGTGCTGAAACAATGGACTAAATTCAGTTCACAGCAGTGTGATTGTTGCAGGTAATAGTAGTTTTACTTGTAGAAAAACTGGAGCTAGAGTAGATAGTCCCTGTAAGTTAGTATGGCGAGAAGTTATATTCAAAAACTGGAATAAATTAATAATTGGTTCCTTTCCTCTCACCCTCCTGCCCCTTCAAATTCAGGTTGGTGGTATGAGGACGATAAGCATTTTGGGGCATATACTGTGTTCCAACATTATGAAACACTTTGAAGAAAACACTCTATTGACTACAACCAGCTTGGTTTCAGAATATATTGCACTTCTGAAACACAACTGACTCTCTATTTATATGAAGTAACGAATGCTATTGACAGGGTATCAAGTTGATTCCATATTTCTAGTTTTTCAGATGGCTTTTGGTGCCAGTCCTCGCCAGCAGCTTCTATTGTGAGTGCCTCTGGAGCACTGTCTCAGCTCTGCAATTAGATTCATGATTTCCTGCAGAAAGGTCAGTCTGTAGTAACTGACAGGAAGTCATCTACTTTGGGATTTTCCATGAAAATGTTGCAGGAAAATCCAGGATGAAACAATGACAATATTAAGAAAAAGATTGCTACTCATCCTATTGAGGAGATGTTGGGAGAAGCAACCTGTGAAATAGCAGGGTATGGGTGGAGGACAGTAAAGTGCTGCTTGTAAGAGCATGCAAGGACATTGTGAGGATAGGGTTGGACAGCTAGGTGCAGTCAGGAGTTTTACAGGAGGGGGGGGGGGGGGGGGCGGGTCGCAGAGCAGGGGAGAAAGACAGCTGGGTGGGTTGGTAGGATAGATGGCTATATAGTGCTAGAGAGCGAGCAGGGAAGGGGATAGATGGGGGTGGGAGTGAGAGGGCAAGACAGGGAATTGGGAAGGTTGAGGCCAGGAGGGTTATGAGAAAGTAGCATATATTGCAGCGAGAGTTCTCCCTGCACAATTCAAAAAAGGGCGTTGGGCCAGGTGTCTCTTGGGCACAGTTTGTCTGTCAACATTCATGAGAACAGGCAGATGCCAAGTTTGTTTTGTTTGCCGATGATACAAACATTGCAATAAATAGCAAATCAAGTGTAGTCTTAGAAAGATCAGCCAATAAAATATTTGTGGACATTAATCACTGGTTCCTAGCCAATTCTTTGTCACTAAACTTTGAAAAAACACACTACATGCAGTTCAGAACTTGTAAGGGGTGTCCCAAGAAGATATGTCTAACATACGATGACAAGAAGATAGAAGAAGTGGACAGTGTTAAATTCTTGGGATTACAGCTTGATAATAAATTCAACTGGGAGGAGCACACCACAGAACTGCTGAAGCGTCTTAACAAATCTCTGTTTGCAATGCGAATTTTGTCAGACATAGGGGATATAAAAATGAAAAAGCTGGCATACTATGCTTACTTTCATTCCATAATGTCATATGGGATTATTTTTTGGGGTAATTCATCAAGCCAAGCTAAAGTTTTCCGGCACAAAAATGTGCAGTAAGAATTATATGTGGTGTGAACTCAAGAACATCCTGCAGAAGCCTGTTTAGGGAACTAGGGATACTAACTACAGCTTCCCAATATATTTATTCCTTAATGAAATTTGTCATTAAAAATATATCACTTTTTCAAACCAACAGCTCAATTCATGGAATCAATACTAGAAATAAGAATAATCTTCACAAGGATTTAAAGTCACTTAGTCTTGTACAAAAAGGTGTGCATTATTCAGGAACACACATTTTCAATAACTTGCCAGCAGCCATAAAAAGCTTAAAAACCAATGAAATTCAGTTTAAGAGAAGCCTAAAGGATTTATTGGTGGCCAACTCCTTCTACTCCATTGATGAATTTCTTAGTAAAACCAACTGATTTGTATATAAGTACAACATAACTTCTGCACAATTTCAGTGCAGTAATGTGTTCACTGAAAATGTGTGTGTGTGTGTGTGTGTGTGTGTGTGTGTGTGTGTGTAAGTAAGTAAGTATAATCTAACTTCTGCACCATTTCAGTGCAGTAATGTGTTCATTGTAAATAAGTATTACAGTAGTTGTATTACATGTTTATTACCTTATAAATAAATAAAAAACTTTTTTATTTTAAATTCAGTGCATTAGTATTTGTAAAATGACTCTTAGTGTTCATTAAAAAATGACGATCATTCCACTTGGGACCTGTGGAATGGTACATTAGCTTATTTGTTTTAGTTGTAAATATCTGTCATGTATTGTTGTTTTTCTGACATGTTCCACATCCTGGAGGACCTCCTCACTACGGATCAATTGGAATGAAAGTAAATCAAATCAAATCAAATCAAGTTCGTTGGTTGTCATGTCCACATAGAAAACAGCACACTGGTTGCAGCTTAGTTTGTAGATCATGTGACCTCTTTCACAGGGAGTCTTGCCTTTGATGGGATAGGTGACGCTTGTGGTCGACTGGAGTAGGAGGTGGTGAGAGGATGTAAGGGACAGGTCTTGCACCTATGCCTACTGCAAGGATATGAGCCATAAGGGAGGGGATAGGAGCAGGGCTGGAGTCGGGATGGACAAGGACATTGCATAAGTTCAATGTGTGGCAGAATACCACTGTGGGAGGGGTGAGAAGCATAGTGGGTAGGATATTCCCCATTTCAGGGCACAATGAGAGGTAGTCAAAACCTGGCAGAGAACATGATTCAGTTTTCCCTGTCTGGGTCACAAGGGGAGTGCTCCTTTGTGACTGGATGGTGGGAATCTGGGAGGTGGCAGGCGACTGGAGAGACAAGGAACAGGATATCTGTTTCTGTACAAGGTTGTGAATGCCTCAATGAGACCCTTAACATATTTAGAGAGGGACCCCTCATCACTAAAGATGCGATGGACACAGGGATTTCTAGGTATGGAATGAGTGCTGACTGTTGAAGTGGAGGTATTGCAGGCAGTCGGTAATTTGATATGTATGGATGTAGCCATCTTTGAGGTGGAGGTCAACCTCCATGGCTCATATCCCTGCAATAGACCTACATTCAAGACCTGTCCCATACATCCTCCCACCACAACCTCCTCCTCCTGTCTGGTCATAGGCATCACACATCCCATCAAATGCAGTGCTAGCTGTTTTAAAGCAGTCCTATGATCTACAAACTAAGCTGCAACCACTTTGCTGCTTCCTAAGCTGTCTGTACACATGAATGGCCACTGACGAATTGTGACCAAACTATAGCCAAACCACCCATTTGCTGAACATGCTACCCAACACCAAGCACTTCACTTCAATGGCTGCATCACAACCTTTCCCATCTGGATCCTTCCTACCAACACCAACTTTTCTGAACTGTGCATGTGGAACCTCCCCCTCCATTATATCTTATGTTTCGATAATCCCCCTGGCCTCAACCTTTGCTAGTCCATAACCTTCGCCCACCTATCCACTTCCCCACCCCCACTTCAGCACTACACAGTCTTCTATTCCATCAAGCACCCATTAGTCTTTTTCCCTCCCTCTACTTCTTTTCTGCCTCTCTCCCCCCACCCCCACCACCACACCTCAAACCTCATGAATGCACCTAGCAGCCATACCTTATCCTCACCATTCTCCTGCATGCTCCCACAAGCACAGATGTCTCTCCCACCCCTACCCTGATATTCCTCTCTATTCCCCACCCCAGCCTCCCCCTTACCTCCATCACCAACAGATTGCTTCTGCCATCAGGCACAGTGCTCGCCCATGTGTGTGTGTGTGTGTGTGTGTGTGTGTGTGTGTGTGTTTAGCAGTTTTCTGTTGTGCCTGTATGCCACTCAACATCTCTTCTGTGGTGTCGTCTGAAGAGCAAGGTGCCGAAGCAAGGTTGGTACCTCGCAATGTGACCACAAGAGAAGATAGTCACTGCAAGTCACATCACCAAATGAGCTACACCCACATAGCCACACCCAAAAACATTTTGCTACACCACTGCAACCAGTCTTCTACTTAAGACCAAGCACAGTACCACTTAGCTCAGGCTGTAATAATCGACTCAGATGACAGCATTGTCTTCTAGTAGGGCAGCTGTGTGATCAATGTATTAGGCAGAATTCTATGTGAGAGTTATTGTTAAATGCACTCAGAGACAATTGTGAATACCATGACAATCCTGTGGAAATGGATTGCACAAAGTTAAGTAATTCTTCTTATAATACAATGCAATAATTCTTCTTACTAATATTTTATATGTTATAGTTTACATTCCATCTCCTCCAAGAGCAAATTAAAGAACCCGCTATTGTACTGACAAGTCTACTTTCATCCAGTACGACATCCTCTATATGAAGAGTCCCCCACGATCGTTCGCTGATAATGTTGTGTTTTTTGTCATCTACTTAAGTCATTAGAAGATCAAAACAAATTACAAAATGATTTAGCCAAGCTATCTGCATGGTACAAAGAGTGGGGTTGGAACTTGAACAATAAAAAGTGTTAAGTACTACAGATAAACAATGAAAAATTCTGTTAAGTTTCAGTTACACTATCAATCACATGAACTTAAAGGCTGTCAGTTCAACTACATAGGGTACCCCAGAAGGAAAGGCCAATATTCTGTGATATGACAGGAACGATCATTCAAAGCAAAAATGTCTAGCAAACATGAGCTCTAAAATATGTACCTCAAGAGCTATGAGCACTTGTTCAGTTGAAGAGATGTTTCTTAGTATCAAAGATGAACAAGTACTCATAGCTCTTAAGGCATGCATTTTAGAGCCCAAAGTTACTACACTTTATTGCTTCGAATGATCATTCCTATAATATCCTGAATACTGACCATTCCACCTGGGACACTGTGTATTCTTAGGGATTACAATTATGACCAACTTAAAGTGGAACCCTCACACAGAAAATACTGTGCAGAAGGTGTTACAAAGACTGTGTAAAAAGACAATGCATTTACTACACTTGTGTTTCCTCTTCTGGAGTACTACTACAGGGTACAGGATCCTTACCTGATAGGATTAATGGAAGACATCAAAAGAAGAACAGCTCATTTTATATTATCACAAAATAGGGAAGGAAGCCTCACAGTGAGTTCAGCTGGTGATAATGAACAGGTGTTTTTTGTTTCAGTGTGATCCTTTAAGAAGTTATTGTCACTCATGTACTTCTCTGATTGTTGCAACATTTTGCAGCCCAAAACCATCGCATTCTTTCTCTGGCTGCTTGCCTTCTCACATACATCCAGCCCGTGTTCTGGTTTTGCTTATTATGGAAGCCCTTTAAATTGTTGATCACGTAATCTGTACTCAAATGCTCTTTAGATCATTTCATACCTTCCTGAACCATTTACCAGAAACTTTGGGTCCATTCTTCAGTGCATTAAGAGTCTGCTTTGTTACTCAGGTCACATTCATCTTGAACAGATGTATGTAGAACACTGGTCATAGTAGCCTTATTGACTCCACTAGCCTTTCATTATTCCCCACACAAATCTTCTCTTCCTTGTGGTCTCTGTGTCCAGGTATCATTTCAAGACCCATTATTTTCCAAAAAATCTTGCACTCAAACTTCTCAACTTCAATCAATCAAACCTTTCCTGTCAACCTGTGACATTCACTTGTTTACAGATATTTGGTTTTGATCACTGTGTTATAATGCCCAAGTTTAGCCTCTATTGAGATCTGTTTGTTTTGTTTTGTTTTAGCGCATGAAAAACAACTAGGTCACATGCACCATGTCAGAACAGTAGAACACAAAGAAAAAAAAAAGGAGTTAAAAACGACTACATGTCCAAATCAATGGATGGAAAGACAGCTAAAAACAGGAACTTGGAGACAGATCCAAAAAATACACCAAAGAGAAATGGAGGTCCTAAATGAAAGATTAAATGTCCTTCGTTATATTGTTACAATGGATAAGTCTAATTACATCTGTCTGTATAACTTCACTGGGCAACTGTATTGCACTTCGTGCGACTGGATCTTCAAAGTAAAGCTCGATTTTGCAAGCCACATCCGAGCCCGTCACAATACACACTAAATGACTGTCGGAGTCGCTGTCGCCAGACATGGCGAGGAGGACATGATGACAATGGATAAAAAGTAAAATGTGGTTGATAGCATGCATGAAGTTCTCTAAAACAGCTGATAACACAGAATGCAAACATAAATAAGAATGTAAGTTGTTTAAAAAAAAGGACATTCAATCAGGAAATGGCGAACTGTCAAAGGTTGAGGGCAATGAGCACAAAATTGAGGCTAAAAAGACAGTGCCCAATATGCAACCTAACTGACATGAACTACTCATGGTGAGAGGGCCAAGAGGAAGTCATTCAAGCCACTGAGAGATGCAAAAGTGATACCACCTGCTGACAGACGACAACACACAGGACATCAGAGGGAATGGAACAACTAGCAGGCCAAGGTATCAGGACTGCATCCTTGACAGCAGTGTCAGCGGTCTCGTTTCCCATCAGACCGACATGACCAGGAACTCACATAAACATCACATTGGCTTCATCAAGAGTGGAAGGTGTCACACCTTCCCTGGACCCATTGCACCAGGGGATGGATGGTGTACAGCACACACATGCTCTAAAGGCGCTGAGAGAGGAGGAGCAGATGACGCCATTGAAAAGCCTGTGTCTCCGGATGTATTGCATGGCCTGATACAGGGCGAAAAGCTTTGCTGTAAATGTGGTGTCACCGCCAGACACCACACTTGCTAGGTGGTAGCCTTTAAATCGGCCGCGGTCCGTTAGTATACGTCGGACCCGCGTGTCGCCACTATCAGTGATTGCAGACCGAGCGCCGCCACACGGCAGGTCTAGAGAGACTTCCTAGCACTCGCCCCAGTTGTACAGCTGACTTTGCTAGAGATAGTTCACTGACAAATTACGCTCTCATTTGCCGAGATGATAGTTAGCATAACATTCAGCTACGTCATTTGCTACGACCTAGCAAGGCGCCATTATCATTTGCTATTTATCTTGTGATGCATGTACCGTCAGACCGATGTTCACCCATTATGGATTAAAGTTAAGTATTCCAGCAGCTACATATTATTTTTACTAGACTCAACTACTTTAACTGTTCCAGACCTCACGCCAGCCTGCGTGAGCTTAAATGCGTGCCTTTCGGCTACCGGTCATAGTGGCTTGGCTGTCTTGCCAAGTCACAACAGTAAATACTGAGCAGTGTTCCGGAATCTGATAGCAAAAATCGTTGGTGCCAATGATGAAGGCACACGCAACACCACAGTCAGCCTGACAGCCATCAGTGTACACAAAGGTACTACCGCAAAGTGCTGTGTGAAGGTCATAAAACTTATGGCATTAGAGCGAGCCTGGAGTAGTGGCCTTAGGAAGCGAATGAAGAACAAGGTGAACATGGGCTGCAACATGAAACCAAGGTGGTGAAGGATTCACACTCATCGGGAAAGTGGGAGGTAGCTTGAAGTTAAGCTACCAGAGCAAGAACCAAAAGCGAACTCCTGGAGGTAAAAGAGGAGACGGACGCAACCTCAGTACATCTGAGGAGATGTAGGACACTGAGCGACTGTGTACAGTTGGCCGCCATGTAAGACACGTAGGAGGACTACGAAAGTTTTCTATTCAGAATGAATCCCAGGAATTTTGTAGTTTCAACGAATAGAAGAGCAACGGGCCCAAGATGTAAAGACGGTGGATGAAAATTGCGCCACCAGAAATTCATGCAAATGGTTTTGTCAGTGGAAAAGTGAAAGGCATTGTCGATACTCCATGAGTAAAGACGATCAAGACATCACTGAAGATGCTACTGAAGGAGACAAGCTCATAGAGAACTGCACTAGAACACATCTTCATCTACGAAAAGGAAGCCGGAAACACACAGCAGGAGACAGGTCATAATAGGGTTAGTGGCAATAGCAAAGAGGACAACACTCAAGATGGAACCCTAAGGCACACTGTTTTCCTGGATAAAGGTGTCTGACAAGGCGGAACTCACACATTTATTGAAAACTCATACTTTTAAAAATTCCTATGAAAACCAGTCTTTACTGAAGTGGTTATATATGTTTAATGTTTTTCCTTAATAGTTTCACAATGACTGATATTTGTAAGTTCTACATGTTGATGACATATGCACTTGTAGATGCTGGTTACCGTTGGATTCAGGGTCTTGTTGTTTGCTATACAAGTGACTTTTGAGACAGAGAGGTAAATTCTTAATACTGTTGCTCTTGTGGTCTTCAGTCCTGAGACTGGTTTGATGCAGCTCTCCATGCTACTCTATCCTGTGCAAGCTTCTTCATCCCCAGTACGTACTGCAACCTACTTCTGAATCTGCTTAGTGTATTCACCTCTTGGTCTCCCTCTATGTTTTTTACCCTCCATGCTGCCCTCCAATACTAAATTGGTGATCCCTCGATGTCTCAGAACATGCCCTACCAACCAAACCCTTCTTCTAGTCAAGTTGTGCTACAAGCTCCTCTTTTCCCCAATTCTATTCAATACCTCCTCATTAGTTATGTGATCTACCCATCTAATCTTCAGCATTCTTCTGTAGCACCACATTTTGAAACCTTCTATTCTCTTCTTGTCCAAACTATTTATCGTCCATGTTTCACTTCCATACATGGTTACACTCCATATAAATACTTTCAGAAACGACTTCCTGACACTTAAATCTATACTCAATGTTAACAAATTTCTCTTCTTCAGAAACACTTTCCTTGCCATTGCCAGTCTACATTTTATATCCTCTCTACTTCGACCATCATAAGTTATTTTGCTCCCCATGCTCCCCATGAACCATGGACCTTGCCGTTGGTGGGGAGGCTTGCGTGCCTCAGCGATACAGATAGCCGTACCGTAGGTACAACCACAACGGAGGGGTATCTGTTGAGAGGCCAGACAAACTGGTTTCTGAAGAGGGGCAGCAGCCTTTTCAGTAGTTGCAGGGGCAACAGTCTGGATGATTGACTGATCTGGCCTTGTAACAATAACCAAAACGGCCTTGCTGTGCTGGTACTGCGAACGGCTGAAAGCAAGGGGAAACTACGGCCGTAATTTTTCCCGAGGGCATGCAGCTTTACTGTATGATTAAATGATGATGGCGTCTTCTTGGGTAAAATATTCCGGAGGTAAAATAGTCCCCCTTTCGGATCTCCGGGCGGGGACTACTCAAGAGGATGTCGTTATCAGGAGAAAGAAAACTGGCGTTCTACGGATCGGAGCGTGGAATGTCAGATCCCTTAATCGGGCAGGTAGGTTAGAAAATTTAAAAAGGGAAATGGATATGTTAAAGTTAGATATAGTGGGAATTAGTGAAGTTCGGTGGCAGGAGGAACAAGACTTCTGGTCAGGTGACTACAGGGTTATAAACACAAAGTCAAATAGGGGTAATGCAGGAGTAGGTTTAATAATGAATAGGAAAATAGGAATGCAGGTAAGCTACTACGAACAGCATAGTGAACGCATTATTATGGCCAAGATAGATACGAAGCCCACACCTACTACAGTAGTACAAGTTTATATGCCAACTAGCTCTGCAGATGACGAAGAAATTGAAGAAATGTATGATGAAATAAAAGAAATTATTCAGATAGTGAAGGGAGACGAAAATTTAATAGTCATGGGTGACTGGAATTCGAGTGTAGGAAAAGGGAGAGAAGGAAACGTAGTAGGTGAATATGGATTGGGGCTAAGAAATGAGAGAGGAAGCCGCCTGGTAGAATTTTGCACAGAGCACAACTTAATCATAGCTAACACTTGGTTTAAGAATCATGATAGAAGGTTGTATACATGAAAGAACCCTGGAGATACTAAAAGGTATCAGATAGATTATATAATGGTAAGACAGAGATTTAGGAACCACGTTTTAAATTGTAAGACATTTCCAGGGGCAGATGTGGACTCTGACCACAATCTACTGGTTATGACCTGTAGATTAAAACTGAAGAAACTGCAAAAAGGTGGGAATTTAAGGAGATGGGACCTGGATAAACTGAAAGAACCAGAGGTTGTACAGAGTTTCAGGGAGAGCATAAGGGAACAATTGACAGGAATGGGGGAAAGAAATACAGTAGAAGAAGAATGGGTAGCTTTGAGGGATGAAATAGTGAAGGCAGCAGAGGATCAAGTAGGTAAAAAGACGAGGGCTAGTAGAAATCCTTGGGTAACAGAAGAAATATTGAATTTAATTGATGAAAGGAGAAAATATAAAAATGCAGTAAATGAAGCAGGCAAAAAGGAATACAAACGTCTCAAAAATGAGATTGACAGGAAGTGCAGAATGGCTAAGCAGGGATGGCTAGAGGACAAATGTAAGGATGTAGAGGCTTATCTCACTAGGGGTAAGATAGATACTGCCTACAGGAAAATTAAAGAGACCTTTGGAGATAAGAGAACCACTTGTATGAACATCAAGAGCTCAGATGGAAACCCAGTTCTAAGCAAAGAAGGGAAAGCAGAAAGGTGGAAGGAGTATATAGAGGGTCTATACAAGGGCAATGTACTTGAGGACAATATTATGGAAATGGAAGAGGATGTAGATGAAGATGAAATGGGAGATACGATACTGCGTGAAGAGTTTGACAGAGCACTGAAAGACCTGAGTCGAAACAAGGCCCCCGGAGTAGAGAACATTCCATTGGAACTACTGACGGCCTTGGGAGAGCCAGTCCTGACAAAACTCTACCATCTGGTGAGCAAGATGTATGAAACAGGCGAAATACCCTCAGACTTCAAGAAGAATATAATAATTCCAATCCCAAAGAAAGCAGGTGTTGACAGATGTGAAAATTACCGAACAATCAGTTTAATAAGCCACAGCTGCAAAATACTAACACGAATTCTTTACAGACGAATGGAAAGACTAGTAGAAGCCGACCTCGGGGAAGATCAGTTTGGATTCCGTAGAAATACTGGAACACGTGAGGCAATACTGACCTTACGACTTATCTTAGAAGAAAGATTAAGGAAAGGCAAACCTACGTTTCTAGCATTTGTAGACTTAGAGAAAGCTTTTGACAATGTTGACTGGAATACTCTCTTTCAAATTCTGAAGGTGGCAGGGGTAAAATACAGGGAGCGAAAGGCTATTTACAATTTGTACAGAAACCAGATGGCAGTTATAAGAGTCGAGGGGCATGAGAGGGAAGCAGCGGTTGGGAAGGGAGTGAGACAGGGTTGTAGCCTCTCCCCAATGTTATTCAATCTGTATATTGAGCAAGCAGTAAAGGAAACAAAAGAAAAATTTGGAGTAGGTATTAAAATCCATGGAGAAGAAATAAAAACTTTGAGGTTCGCCGATGACATTGTAATTCTGTCAGAGACAGCAAAGGACTTGGAAGAGCAGTTGAACGGAATGGATGGTGTCTTGAAGGGAGGATATAAGATGAACATCAACAAAAGCAAAACGAGGATAATGGAATGTAGTCGAATTAAGTCGGGTGACGTTGAGGGTATTAGATTAGGAAATGAGACACTTAAAGTAGTAAAGGAGTTTTGCTATTTGGGGAGCAAAATAACTGATGATGGTCGAAGTAGAGAAGATATAAAATGTAGACTGGCAATGGCAAGGAAAGCGTTTCTGAAGAAGAGAAATTTGTTAACATCGAGTATAGATTTAAGTGTCAGGAAGTCATTTCTGAAAGTATTTGTATGGAGTGTAGCCATGTATGGAAGTGAAACATGGATGGTAAATAGTTTGGACAAGAAGAGAATAGAAGCTTTCGAAATGTGGTGCTATAGAAGAATGCTGAAGATTAGATGGGTAGATCACATAACTAATGAGGAAGTATTGAATAGGATTGGGGAGAAGAGAAGTTTGTGGCACAACTTGACCAGAAGAAGGGATCGGTTGGTAGGACATGTTCTGAGGCATCAAGGGATCACCAATTTAGTATTGGAAGGCAGCGTGGAGGGTAAAAATCGCAGGGGGAGACCAAGAGATGAATATACTAAGCAGATTCAGAAGGATGTAGGTTGCAGTAGGTACTGGGAGATGAAGAAGCTTGCACAGGATAGAGTAGCTTGGAGAGCTGCATCAAACCAGTCTCAGGACTGAAGATAACAACAACAACAACAAATAGCAAAACTCCTTTATTACTTTAAGTGTCTCATTTCCTAATCTAATTCCTTCAGCATCACCCAACTAATTCGACTACATTCCATTATCCTCATTTTGCTTTTGTTGATGTTCATCTAGTATCCTCCTTTCAAGACACTGTCCATTCCGTTCAACTGCTCTTCCAAGTCCTTTGCTGTCTGACAGAATTACAATGTCACCGGCGAACCTCAAAGTTTTTATTTCTTCTCCATGGATTTTAATACTTACTCCGAATTTTTCTTTTGTTTCCTTTACTGCTTGCTCAATATACAGATTGAATAACATCGGGGAGAGGCTACAACCCTGTCTTACTCCCTTCCCAACCACTGCTTCCCTTTCATGCCCCTCGACTCTTATAACTGCCATCTGGTTTCTGTACAAATTGTAAATAGCCTTTCGCTCCCTGTATTTTACCCCTGCCACCTTTAGAATTTGAAAGAGAGTATTCCAGTCAACATTGTCAAAAGCTTTCCCTAAGTGTACAAATGCTAGAAACGTAGGTTTGCCTTTCCTTAATCTTTCTCTTAAGATAAGTCATACGGTCAGTATTGCCTCACGTGTTCCAACATTTCTACGGAATCCAAACTGATCTTCCCCGAGGTCGGCTTCTACTAGTCTTTCCATTCATCTGTAAAGAATTCGTGTTAGTATTTTGCAGCAGTGACTTATTAAACTGATAGTTCGGTAATTTTCACGTCTGTCAACACCTGCTTTCTTTGGGATTGGAATTTTTATATTCTTCTTGAAGTCTGAGGGTATTTCACGTGTCTCATACATCTTACTCACCAGATGGTAGAGTCTTGTCAGGACAGGTTCTCCCAAGGCCGTCAGTAGTTCTAATGGAATGTTGTCTACTCCCGGGGCCTTGTTTCGACTTAGGTCTTTCAGTGCTCTGACAAACTCTTTACGCAGTATCATAGCTCCCATTTCATCTTTTTCTACCTTCTCTTCCATTTCCATAATATTGTCCTCAAGAACATTGCCATTGTATAGACCCTCTATATACTCCTTCCACCATTCTGCTTTTCCTTCTTTGCTTAGGACTGGGTTTCCATCTGAGCTCTTGATATTCATACAAGTGGTTCTCTTTTCTCCAAAGGTCTCTTTAATTTTCCTGTAGGCAGTATCTATCTTACCCGTAGCGAGATAAGCTTCTACATCCTTACATTTGTCCTCTAGCCATCCCTGCTTAGCCATTTTGCACTTCCTGACGATCTCATTTTTGAGACATTTGTAATCCTTTTTGCCTGCTTCATTTACTGCATTTTTCTTAATACTAGTTATGTATTAAATGAATGATATAACTTGCCTGTTTTGAGACATTTATATACAATTTCTAGGTATATAATATATAAAGAGTTGAATATTATTGTTGTGGTCTTCAGTCTGAAGACTACTTTGATGCAGCTCTCCACATTAGTCTATCTTTTGGAAAGTCTTTTCATTTGTGCATAACTATTGCAACATAGATAACCCTGAACCCGCTTACTGTAGTCAAGCCTTGGTCTGCATCTACAATTTTTATCACATGCACTTCCTCCCATTACCAAATTAAACATTCCATCAGGATGTGGCATATCAACATATCCTTTCTTTTCTGTAGTTGCGCTATAAAGCTCATTTACCCTTCATTCAATTCTACACCTCTTCATCAGTTACTCCATAAACACACATGATCTTTGGCATTCTTCTATAGTGCCATACTTTGAAAGCTGGGTGACTTCAAAAGTTGTGTGGTGATCCATTGTAACATACTGGTCGATGGTCATTGGTAAAAATAAACTTTATGAGTGAAAAGAGTATGAGAACAACGTTTTATTTTCATTATACTTACTAGATAACTGTCTCAGATTGACTCTCTATTGTAACTCCTATTTATGTTAACAAGCCTACACTGATTGAATCTTACAAAGTTTGTGATGTTAACTTTCAGATTCCTTAATCCGTGCTGCAAACAGTAATACATTTATTACTACAAAAATATGTTTTCTTCTGAATGATTTGCAGGATACATTTAGCCAGTACAGAAGAACTAAAGGAAGGGAGATATAGCTCACCTAGTGAAACAAAAAATCAGTTACCTTACCTGCGAGACAAAGTTACAAGGCTTTGTCGGTGTTTTGAATGTCGTTTAGTTTTGCCCAGGCGCATATTTATGGCATGGAAGTGATTCTGAATTGCTAAACCCAATTCAGGACATTCATCTTCATCTACCTAAAATTAAGCAGTCACAGTTAATTTAGTGTGAGTAATACATTTATATTTCACTGTATCCACTAACTTTGGAGTAACATACCAGCAGGTAGAATCAATACTTCATTAAAAAAAAAATAATTAAAAAACTACAAAATAATAGATGAGACAAATTTATTCTCCACTTCTGCCCAACAACATGACAGGGCTTGGGAGAAAACTGTATTATGTGGCAAACCACCACACAATCTTTCTGTAAATTATGGAAGCAATAAAGGTTACACGTACCCACACTGTTGAGGAGCTCAGTCATCAAGAGGTACAAAACCAGGCTGAAAACACACTGAAGAACATTTTGTGAAGGCTTGGCAACATTTTTGGTCTTGTTTATGTACATACTGGCCACTCAATGCCTTTACAGTGAGTTGCTACTTTCACTGCTTCCATTATTACATTCCACTGTACACAATCCATTACCTCCATGAATGCTCTGTGAATTGATATAAATTTCTGATTTGGAATTCCACTCATCAGGTCATATATTATATCTTTTCTTATGCTTCAGTCCCTGATTTATCTTCAAACCTCGAAGTTTCTTTTGATAACAGAGTATTAACTGATTTTAAGATAATTTTCAAAACACTGTAAATACGGTTTCCATTCCTCTAATACATTGTTAAACCTGTATGTGAAATATTTGGTATCGCAGTCACCTACATGAAGCAAGCGTAATCTCAGTTATGGTGAAAGTCAGTGAGATACATTTAGGTATATCTAGTGATTCTGTACACAAATGGAAGAGTTATTTCTCACTGCTGCCGAAAATATACTTTACAGTCACATTAAAACTTGGTAAAGGGAGGGAGATGCTCAAAAAATGATGTTTTTGGAATAGGGGAGGAAGAAAATAACCCCAAATCAACCCAACTCTGAGAGCTTGAAATTGTAACCAGTGGAATGAAAATTTACCAACATTTTAGATGACATTAATGTAACATATACACATTTTAAGAACTATCTGTAGGACTTCTGTGTGCACACACCCGCGCAAACACACACGTGCATGCTCTCTCTCTCTCTCTCTCTCTCTCTCTCTCTCTCACACACACACACACACACACACACACACACACAAACTTACAAAACATTCTTGCCTCTATTTTATCTTTCAAACTGAGTGTATAACTCACCACTATTTTGGCATCTTTAAACATGGTGTATCCATCGCAGCCAGAATAAAGGTAAGACTTTGTTGCAAGGCGATAATGCTGATCTGGAATCAGGTACTCATCCCCAATGCGCACCAGCTGAGGATCTACTCTCTGCCCCGCTGCTTTGGATGGGTCAAAAGCGAAGCTTAGACCAGCTACTTGAGGAAATCTTCCCTCTAGCTTTGGATAGTTTGAAACACCATTCTCCAGTGCTCTGAGTATATCATTTCCTAAAAATAAAATAAATTTTGTGTCTAACTTCCAAATATCATGAGGTAACTATTAAAATGTGACACCTTGATAAAATCATATACTGACTATGTTCTCAACTTATCACCACTGACCACTCTAAGAATAGCATAAACATAGGTTCCATTTGTGAAGCAGGACTGACTAGTGAATCTGTAGAAGCAGCTGCCAAACACGAATGAAAATGAATAACACCACTATCTTCATGGCTTACAAGCAGTATGAGCATTCAGCAAGACAGATGTTTCATCACACAAGTTGCTGATTTCACTGTTTAGTTGGAAAAAGTTGCCTGCATCATAAGACTGCCTCCAGATATATTAAACAGAGTACAATATCAAATTATGTGAAAGATGCAGTTTGCACCAACTGTTACCTCTTCATATCCTTAAGCACAGCTGGTATTCAGAGAATAGACATTTTTAGAGTAGAGTATTCATTTAATGTAATTTTATTGTATCAACATTAGAAATGAAAAACAAAGGAAAATAGTTACAAAAAGTTCCCTCCATACATGTGATGATAACAATAATCATGTGTTACAATGCAAGAGTGTGTGGAGTTTTGAACTGGTATTACAAATAGGCATATCTGAAAGATATGCCCAGATACCTACTGCATCAGGGAACAGACTCTTGTTACCAAAGTATACAGTTTGTCAGTGATCATTAGTCTTACTATGAAATGAACTATGGTAGAGGTTCAGACAGATTTTGATATTCATGGGTGTAGCCACAGACATCCATAATAACAATAACAACACTCCGTGATTTACACCTGACAACACATGCAACAATTTCATCTGTGTGTGGAGCAGTTTCTCATTTCATGTACAACCTGTCAAGGAGCTGTTACCAAGTCATTTGGGTTGGCTAGTCTCAACACAATGCCCTTCACATCAGCTCCAAGTGAGTAGAGAAGTCTAGTATTGAGTGAAATAATGATGTCATAAAAACTTTAATGAGTATGTCAGTGAAAGAAGTGTAAATTAAAAGAACGCTAAACCTTATTTGCTTAATTCGTGACAATGCTTTATTAAGAAGACTTTTGCAGTACACAGAGAAGTGGCAAGTAATTTTTAAATTACCCTCTTTCTGCAACTTTGAATATTAGTTTAATAACTGATTAAGTGAAAATAATGTTATGCAATTGTATTGAAGCATGGTCCTGTCAACAAACAAATGTGGCTTGCACTAGAATAAACAGTCAAATATAATATAAGTGTAATAACATTAAAGAAAAACTATAAAATTATGATCAATAAAGCTTTGCATTTCAGCTTTTTAGTTCATGCATGTGGTAGTAATTGTTTCATCAGAAAAAGCACTAATTGTGAACTAAATCTGGCACAATTTTAAAACATACCCCCCCCCCCCCCTCCCTTTTCCCCGTAGCTACGCAATTTTTCTGATCGTGGCTAACCAATACTCCATTGTCATAAATGACATTGTGAATCTGCATTGTTGTCCTCTTTCACAACTACCTTCCCAACATGAACAAGAAGTGCAATCTAACTTTTGTTGAAAGTAATAATATGAACACTTTATCTGAACAAGGCATCACACCGAGAATCCAACTGTAGGTCAGTGTGTGATAAACACTTTTTAAATTTGAGCTGCGCATTTTTATACCTTTCATATATATTTCCCATTTCATTTAACACAGAAAACATTACGGCTGCAGTTTTCTGTGTAATTTGTGTGTGTATCTGTTATCACAGTGTTCTTTTAAGCTAAATAATAACAGTTTGAAGAGAACTACCTTATGCTACTATTACCACGCATAAGAGTAATTTCAGCTTTTATGGCAATCGATATGAAAACCAAGGTTTCAGAGGATTTAATATTTACCTGGAGATGAAAACATTAGCCACGACAGGAAAAGATGGAGGACAGTATCACACCAGTTGAATGGCAGCTTAGGAGGGAAAAAGACTTTGCACCTGCATTTTAATGGTCTTCTCAACCCATCATTTGACGAACTGGATTGATAATCATTCTAAATTTTTTTATGCCACATTCAAACCTTCTGCCTAACTGTAGATTGCTCAAAATTTACTGGTTACTTTAATGGATTACAGTGATTATCTCGTATGTAATGAAGGTGCATGTGTGACTCAAATTCATATGAAAATCATATGAAGATCCTCTAGCCTTATGGAGAATTGCTAATATCTTACGATCAACTCATTTCACACATTTTGGATGTGTGTAGTAATGAAAACATATGACTGATGCCGAAAACAAAATAGTCAGCTCACAATTAGCATGTGATAATGTCGACAGGGAAGAGAGAGAATAAGGTTTGGACAACACAGCCATCTGCCCACTGCCCACACTAAGTTATCACCAACAGTCATTTCTAACATGGTAAATGAACATGAGTGCTCATGCTTGTCAGTTTACCTTTTTAACAACAGACAACTGTTTAAGGGGTTAGACACTTTAACTACAGGGCAATTCAAAAAGTAACAGCAAGCTATCAGTATTAAATGTAATTAACACATCAGGCATTTGAAACTCCCAGGAAGTGAAGATGCATGCTCTGAGGAAGTTCTGGCATATCCGAAAATATGGCACAACATGCTGAATAGGAAAGGCGTTGAAACAAAATGGCTGCATCCCTAGCTGTGTGCACCCTAGAAGAACAGCAAGCAGTGATATGATTTTGGTAATCAGAGGACGTAAAACCTCAACAAATCCATAGGATGATGGAAAGAAAGGTATGGAGATAGCTGCATTAGTGAGAGAAGAGTGTATGTGTGGATAGACACCTTTAAAAGTGGATGTATTTCAGGCACAGATGAGCAATGCTCTGGTCATCCCAGCACGGCTGTTACTGACATGAATGTGGGACTTGCTGACACCATGATTTGTAAGAACCAATGTATTTCTGTACAAACATTACCCAGGGAACTAAGTATGTGTCACATATTATTAGTGAGGTTCTCATGTACCATTTTCTGTGTGCACGATGTGTGCCTAAGGCACTCACTGGTTAACACAAGATTATGTGTGCTCAGGCTGCCACATAATTTCTGGCACGATGTAACACTAAAGGATACAACTTTCTGCCATGTATCATCACAGGAAACGAAACCTGGGTGCATCACTTGTAGTGCCTCGAGAATTTCAGTGTAAGTTTCAGAGACACTCAGCTTTCCACTGTCCCGAACACCCGATATTTTAAGTAAGAGGGTGAGAGAGTGGAGACGTGTATACTTTGCCACCGGTTTTTGTGTGTGCAGGATGGACGTGTATCAGGAAAATACTACAATAGTGACGGTCGATCAGTGTGGACAAGCATTTGCTGCGTGTGCCATAGAAGCTTTATGTCCAGTACAAGGAGCAAGCACGCACTATTCTTTGATGGTGTAACGACTGTATTGTTGTGAACAAATGAATTGTGTATTAAACTAAAGACATTTACATTTGACTTTCTGGTGTTGGACTTGCGAGAAGCAAGAACTGGTTTTATAGGGGTTATTAAACCAAACATATTGTAATTGTATCTGTTAGTATCTAATGGTCCAAGATGGGGTCGACTCAGGAGTGTTGAACACTTGTGTGAAACTTGTGAAGTTGTTTTATTGTGGAGATGAAAATATAACAGAGTTGAACAAAAGTATCCTGAGAGTACAGAATCATTTCAAGAGTAGAAAAGAAGTCTATTTTGAAATTCCTTTAACCAGCTATAGTCTTCAGAGAAGAAGAAGTTGTGAAGATCGACACAGCCATCTGACCGGAGAAGAAGATCAGCTGCACACAATATGTGAGTCAACTGTGAGAGACATGTGAGTCTTGCACCCAGTACCACACTGTCTCCTGTAATCCCCTAAGTGACAGGACCCAAAGAAAGCAGTAATTTAAAGACAGAAGCGGTAAGAAGATATTAGGTGTTTCCATAGCACCAAGCCTAACAACATACAAGAACAGTTTCCAGTAATCGTATTGAGTCCAATAAACAAATCAAAGATAGCTGTGAGTGCAATGCCGTAAAAGACATGAGAAAGTAATAGCGGAGACAACTGGAGAGAAGACCTCAACTTTTAGACTAAGAAGATTGGGTGTGGAGAGTAAGCAGTCTTCACACATGTACATCACGCCAACACAGTAACCAGCCACAGATGCCGACTGCACCAGCTGCTGCTTACCGGTGCTGACTCCGCATCCGCTCGTTGACGACGATGCTGAAACCAACATCTGACGCCGCCGGCGCCAGTACTGATCCACCGGTACTGATTACACATCTGCTCACCAACGCAGCTAGAACTCTACGCCGGGTGATCGAAAACCAATAATTATTTAGTAGAAGTTGAGGGGATGGAGGAATGATAAATTATTATTATAGTTATTGTACTCAGTGGTGAATTTTCTTTAGATGATTACTGGGTCTAAGATCAATAAAAATATGGATCAGGAACAACTAGCAGAACCAGTCACAGTGATTAGAGTGACCAGGGAAATGCCAGACTTGTCTGAATTAGTGAATTTAATTAAAGCCCAGAATGAAACTCTAAGGAGAGAAATAGGTTTAGTACATTCTAGATTAGATGCTAAGTTAGATGACCAGAGAACAGAGTCAATTTCTCAAAGTGCTTTGTTGAGAGATGATATGAATGCTCAAAATGCTTCAGTGAGAGATGAACTGAGTGCAAATTTAAGCCTTAAATTAGATTCAGTGAATACCCAATTAAATAGTAAATTAGATGCTCAGAGAGAAAATTTTAAGTAATCCAAGTGAAACCTTGAATAGTCACGCAGCAAATATAGTTTTATTAAAGTCTGAATTTGACTCTTTACATAAGAGGTAGAATATCTGAAGTTAGATTTAAAGAGTAAAATCACTAGTTCTTTGAATACCCATGTTAATCGACTATTTACTGAATTTAACCAGAAACAGGATGAGCAACTTCAAGATTTAACTAAAAAAATTAGAATTTCACATTGAAGATAAATGTAATAATGTAAAAATGGGACTTGTCGAAAAATTAGGATCATTTCAAAACATATGCAATGTTACCTTCAATGTCATAAATCAGAGGTTGCAAACCCTGAAGGAGAATACTGAGAAACAAGATAAGTGAATTCCTTTTGTCCAATCGCAAATTGCAGGTGTCAACAATCCAGCTGATACTGTGGAAAGGGGTTTTAAAGAGAAGCTAGCGACATCAGATACCTTAAATATAAGCAATCTGGAGGAACAAGTAGAAGAGTTAATAGACAGAAAAGTGGCCAAGAGGGTAACCCCTAACAATGTTTCTTCAGATTTAGCTTTGGAACTTAATGATACGAAGAAAGACATGGATAGTTTATGGAAAGAATTCAAACTTGTCCGTGACAAGGCATAAAACAAACTAATACTTTACCTGATGTTGTGTTATGTAGTAAAGTGGTGATTGTTTTGTTGTGGGTAGACTTTCACACAAAATTTAACGAAAAGTACTGGTTTACATTTGCTCCAGTAAGTTTAATATCAGATCCATGGGATCTGGGCAGAGTCACATCTGTCCCCCAGGGACGTGAACATTCTGTGTTAACGGACAGAGTGACGACCATCAATCCCTAGTTGTTTTCGGCGTTTCTTCAAACTTAGTTTTCTTGCATCAAATTCCCTTCAATTCTTAAACTGTTCTGTAATCTATTCTTGAATTCTTAAACTACCCTATAATTTTATTTCATAGGAAACTGGATATGACTACAGGATTAGGACCAATTTAAGAGAATCACAGATGAACAGTGATCTCTAGACCTGAAATGAAATGAATAAAATATTATTTGAGTCAAAAGTATAATATCATAGTACTATTCAAACAAAGTGATATCTAATTAATGATATGAATATAATAGAGGGAAACATTCCACGTGGGAAAAATATATTTAAAAAGAAAGATGATGAGACTTACTAAACAAAAGCGCTGGCAGGTCGATAGACACACAAACAAACACAAACATACACACAAAAATCTAGCTTTCGCAACCAACGGTTGCCTCGTCAGGAAAGAGGGAAGGAGAAGGAAAGACAAAAGGATATGGGTTTTAAGGGAGAGGGTAAGGAGTCATTCCAATCCCGGGAGCGGAAAGACTTACCTTAGGGGGAAAAAAGGACAGGTATACACTCGCACACACACACACATATCCATCCGCATATACACAGATGGATGGATATGTGTGTGTGTGCGAGTGTATACCTGTCCTTTTTTCCCCCTAAGGTAAGTCTTTCCGCTCCGGGATTGGAATGACTCCTTACCCTCTCCCTTAAAACCCATATCCTTTTGTCTTTCCTTCTCCTTCCCTCTTTCCTGACGAGGCAACCGTTGGTTGCGAAAGCTAGATTTTTGTGTGTATGTTTGTGTTTGTTTGTGTGTCTATCGACCTGCCAGCGCTTTTGTTTGGTAAGTCTCATCATCTTTCTTTTTAAATATAAAGTGATATCTAATCGTGATAAACTGAACAGAGTACTTTATGTGTGTATGAAATATAGTGTAAAGTGAATGACTAAAGAGCTATGTTATCGTAGTGTATAATTTTCTATTTTTTAAGAATATTTTATACCTTTTGTGAGATGTAATGTAAAGGGGAGGGTAGTGTAGGTAAAAGCACGACTAACACTACACACACATCACACCTTTCGGACAACCCTCGCAGACAAGTGTAACTGATTCTTCACCATTTGCCATTCCATAGGTATTGCTAAGATTTTTCTTTGGTGGCTTCAAAGCTGAAAGTGAAAATGTCCATTCTGTAGGAGACGTTTAACATCATACCTCCTCCGACTTCTCACTCAAGTACCAGCGAAGTAGGGATCCTGGGGAACGGGGGAGGGAAAGGTTTTCCTGTCTTTGGGGCTATCTTCTTTCTCTTCTTCGATCTTAGCAACCAGTTCTACTTTTTCCTTTCTTACTTCTTATTTGAGTACCAGTCTAGCTTTCCCTCTTTCCACGTGCATATACTTCTATCGCTGAAGTCCTTCTTATTTTCTGTGGTTTCAATAACCTTCAACTTATTTCATATAAGTAGGCTGAAGAATCAGGATACACGAACACACATATACATACACGCAAAGACATACTTAGGCACAGACAGAACAATTACGAATTAGGAACCTGAAGGACGTCAGAACTGCCAAGGGATGTAGGGGAATAAAGATGTACATATATCTGAGTAGATGCACATATTGCATTGTTGATATGTGATGGTTCTGCATCGTTAATTTTTGTTGCTCTCAAAAATATATTTACATGTGCCATGCTAGTCCTTTGAGAAAAGGCATCGTATCTATAGGGAGTTAGTAAATACAGGTAGACATAGCATCTATGATGTGTGGGCATGATATCTGTCTATATAGTAGGAGTGAGGAGTGAAAGAGGCCTCTAGGGTATTAGAGGTAGTATTGGAAAGTGGAGTTAAGGTGAAAAGTAGATTTGTAATTTTACCAGAGGTTATTTAAGAATAGTATACATAAAGATGTATGCTAGGCCAATGAATCAGGAGGCCCACTCAAGAAGGATATGGAGGGCACAATCGACATTCACTGGATGAGAAAAAGGGTGGATAGGCAGACGTAGGAAAAGCTCACCTATACTGCGCGGGCGGGGGCACCAAGAAAGGGGTTTACCTGTACCATAGGAGGATAGGAATAAGAAAGGGGCGTACCTACCAAAACAGAAGGAAAAAGGGTACTCCTAGGATCAACCCATGTAAGATATAGGTACTGTTCCTAAAGGGAAAAAGGGCAGTATCATGACAGAAGTCACATGTTTAAAGGAAAGAGTCTGGTAAGTTTGGATTCTATACATTAATAGCCTTATTAAGTTTCAGGTTACAAATGTATTCATGAGTTATGCACACCTGTAATTTATGATTGGAAGAGGAATAGAAAATGAAGATTTGGTACTCACAAATTTTTGGAGATTGAAAAGAGATAACTCCAACATGGATTGCAAGGGTCATGTATTATAATTGTGCTAAAATATTCACAGTTATTAGTAGAAAGAGAGGCACTGTTAAAACATAAAGAATTATTTTGTGTAATTGTAAATAATGAATATGTATAAAATATCGCGTGTTCGAGCTAAGGGAAGGGATATCTAGTGCCTCGAGAATTTCAGTGTACGTTCTATAGACACTTGGTTTTCCACTGTCTCAAACACCCGATATTTTAAGTAAGAGGGTGAGAGAGAGGAGAGGTGACTACCTCGCCGCCAGTTTTTGAGTGTGCAGGATGGATTTTTATTGGGAAAATACTACAATAGTGACAGTCGATCGGTGTGGACAAGCGTTTGCAGCGCGCGCCATAGAAGCTGTATTTCCAGTACAAGGAGCAAGCATGCTCTATTCTTTGATGGTGTAACAACTGTATTGTTGTGAACAAATGAATTATGTATTGAACTAAAGACATTTACATTTGACTTTCTGGTGTTGGACTTGCAAGAGGCAAGAACTGGTTTTATAGGGATTATAAAACCAAACATATTGTAATTGTATCTGTTAGTATCTAATGGTCCAAGATGGGGTTGACTCACGAGAGTTGAACACTTGTGTTTGTGAAGTTGTTTTATTGTGGAGATGAAAATATAACAGAGTTAAACAAAAATATCCTGAGAGTACAGAATCGTTTCACAAGTAGAAAAGAAGTCTATTTTGAAATTCCCTTAACCAGAGTCTTCAGAGAAGAAGAGTTTGTAAAGATCAACGCAGCTGTCTGACCCGAGAAGAAGATCAGCTGCACACAATACGTAAGTCAACTGCGAGAGACGTGTGAGTCTTGCACCCCAGTACCACACTGTCTCCTGTCATCCAAAAACCGTTAGCAAGGGAGTGAAACAGTGAACAGGGCTCAGTACAGTGCCATGTTGAAGAATGAACTAAAGCCAGCAATATGGAGCTGTCGGAGAGGACTTCTATCTAGAGGCAATCTTATCCTTCATGACAACACATGCCTCCACACTGCCATGCCAACTCCTGTCATCATTCACAGATTGAGATTTCAGGTCATACTGTATCCCCCATAAAGCCCTGATCTTGCTCGTTTGGATTACCATATGTTTGGACCCCTGAAGAATGATTTGAAGGTGATGATGAGGTTAAGGATGCGGAGCACTCTTGGTTGTGGGGAAAACTGAAAATCTTTTATTCCAATGGAATAAAAAAGTTGGTATGAGGGAGACGTCGAAAAATTGATAATTTGGTGGGTAGGGTAAGAGTTCCTATTTTAATGTTTCCAAGTACGTATTGACCTCTTTTGCAATGTGGGGTCAAGCATTGTCATGCTGCAAAATTGCTTTATCGTGCCTCTCGCTGTATTGCAGCCGTTTGTCTTTTAATGCTCTGCTCAAATGCATTAGCTGTGTTCGATAACGAGTATCTATGATTGTTTCACTTGGTTTTAACACCTCATAGTACACAATACTGAGCTGGTCTCACCAAATGATCTTGGAGCTGTGAATATTCAGTTTCTCCCGAGGAGATCACGAATGTAAAATTAGAGAGATTAGAGCGCGCACAGAGGCTTTCAGACAGTCGTTCTTCCCGCGAACCATACGCGACTGGAACAGGAAAGGGAGATAATGACAGTGGCACGTAAAGTGCCCTCCGCCACACACCGTTGGGTGGCTTGCGGAGTATAAATGTAGATGTAGATGTAGACATGGAAGCATGACTGGGATATCCCCGTGATTTCTTGCGTTTAGGGTTATTGTAATGAACCCACTTTTTGTTCCCAGTCACAATGTGATGCAGAAATCCCTTCCATTTTTGCTTCTTAAGCAACTGTTCACACATTTTGAAATGGTTTGCTGTGTCACTCCCACTAATCTTGCCAATTCTTCTTGAGTTTGATGCGAGTCTTCAGTCAGAAATGTCTCCAATTCTGCATCTTCAAAAACATTCTCTCTTCCACCACTATGCTGGTCTACGACGTTAAAATCGCTGTTCTTTCACTAACAGCGTCCTTACCATATGTACTTGAGAGCATTCGGTACGACTCAGCCGCTGTTTTCATATTGAAACAAAACAGTAACACCTCCTGTAAATGATGAGAATTAGGCTCGTAAACTGACATTTTCAATCAAGAACAACTTTACGATGCAGACACAAATCGACTAATGTTTGAATGAGGTTATGTTGACCAAGGTCCAAGCTAACTGCCTGACATCTGCCATCTCTCTCTTTCGACCGCTACTTACTGTTGTCGCCACCTACTGGCAAATGGCAGAAGCAAAGTTGTACACTTCGTAATTTTTCATTTATCTGTAAATTTTTTCTTGGAATTCAACCTTTATGAGGCAAATCAGAGTGTGGAAGAGGGGGAATCTGTTGGAGAGAAAAACTGCTGCATTCTAAATATATGATAACAGATAACGGTTTTATGCATAAGCTTCAATTTGATTACATTCCACTCATTTCTTTTTCTCCATTGATGCAGAAGCATTATTGAAATTTGTCTTCTGCTTGATAGTATTATATGTTCATTTTGAACATACCACAGTATTGGCTCTACTACTGGTGCAATATGTATGTTCATAACAATAGCAGCACCCATAGGAACCAATTCTTTTTAATAATTATGAATTTTCAATACTTATATGCTACTAAGTGGCAAAAGGAAATACAAACACCTTTGTAGGCATACGAGAGAAATTTGAGGATAAATTAGGAGGAAACACATAGTGCATAAAACTTATCTCTGGTACCTGTCAAAGAGATTAGGCACTCCAATATTCTGATTCTCAGTGATATATGGAGACATACAATACTCTAAAAGTGGCCGTGACCTTATTTGTGCAGTACATCATTCTGCTTTTAGTTGATGTGACTCCAGAGATTGCAGCACACGTGTCACACTGAAATGGCCATTGGCCATCGGCCATCGGCAAAAAATAAAAATACGGTCCAGCAAGTGGATCAGCAGTTCGCATCTTGTTACTGAAGCCTCTAAAGTCCAGTTCCCAAATGCAACTGTTCTATGCTTCTTTTCACTTGGATTTTGACTTTGACTTGGAACACTATGAGATACTGCATTGTTGAATATGTTCTGGTTTTGCTCATCAGTACTGATTTAGGCATATATTACTAGCAGTAACAGCATTCTCTTCCTTCTGCTATTTTGGCCATCAGGTTGGCATTAATATTGGTTTTTACACATAACATGATTCACAGCAATGATCTGTGAAACAAAAGGCACTTCACTAAGAATGCCCTGCTGATTTGTGGACCACTGTGTTAATAGACCCAACAGTGTTTTCACTTTTTCTCTGACTATTAAACTTCCAACTGACATAACTTCAAAACTACATGATGATCTCTGAAGGACTCACACTTTTTTTTTTTTTTTTTTTCCCCTGTGTCGTACACATCTTGAATGTTTTATCAGAAAGGAGAGAGAGGCTCATAATATTTTTCATACATATTGAAAATTATATGAGTGTAGCCACAGTTGCCACACATTTCCTGAAGTGAAACTCTCTGATTTCCAGACACAGTTTTAGTATTTTTCCCTGACAAAATTTGACACCTGAAGAGTAAGTAAACAGGTAAGTTCACAGAAAAAGTAAGGAATTCTGCATTTCTGAATGTATTTTTAACTCTTAATTCTGAATGAAGAGCAAGTTATTGTCACCTTTACAGGATTTATGATCTTAAGGGTAAGTAAACAGGTGAGTTGTGTAAATAAAAGCCAGTTTTAGTAAAAGGATTTTTGTGTTTATTAATGAGTTAAACTTCGAATGAAGAGCATCCATACAGGATCTATGAACTTTCCATGCAAGATAATCCATCAGATCAGACAAGAAAAATAAAAGGAATGTTTTGTATAACATAACAGTTTCAAAAATAAGAATGATAGCACTGAGGTATGTACTTTTACAGTAACATTTTCTCTGCCAAATAATACTTAGTGTTTGTCAAACAATAGAAAGTCAAACACACAATTAAAGATCAATCAACGAAACCTGTGAAAATCTCTCTGTGACAGAAGTGATCTCTTCATCATTTCCACTCAGCTCAATGGCCTTTGGCTAGTATCTGTGACTTTTTGACCCATTAAGTACGCACCACAGTCCTGAGTCCCTGGATAAATCATGGAAATCCACTGATTTACACCACACACGAATGGATCCAGCCAGCTGGCAGATCAGAGAGACTAGATACAATGGGCAGAACCTGCACTTTAGTGGGAAATGACAGGCCTCAGATAAATGGGGCTGATCCATCAGATACCCACAGAACTGGCCCACAGTTCTGGCCTGTCGTGGAAATCAACTCGTGTGTGGCCAGCAATTCACACCCACAGTCATGAGTCACCAACAGCATGTTGATAAACTGAGACCACAGTGATCAATCTGTGCAACGGATAACTTGTGTGAATACTCTGAGATCCAAACATACCACTTCTCATGCCTCCCTGCTGCTCTCGTTGGCAGTTGTTCAGCTAGTGGTTAGCACTGGTGGTGGCGCTGGCTTCAAGCTGAGGGGAGTGGTGGGAAGGTGAAAAGTGGTAGGGAAGGTGGTGTAGGGAGGCAGCACCTGACAACCAGCAGCTACTCAGCTGCTCCTGGCCAGCAATAATGCATAGTGTCTCCATAAAAAAACCATTTCATCTGTTGAGTCAAAAATGAAATTTTCCAGCATTTTTTTTAGAATTTCCCAGACACATTTGAAATTCCATGATTTCTAGAACTTGTGGCAACCCTGGTAGCATGAACAGACTCAAGTGCCTAGTGCTATTATTTAGTCATAAAGTGTACTTCATCTCAATTGCAAATTACGTCTGACAAAGTACTTAACTTTAAAGCTATTTTGCTGAATCTCACCTGTGACAGAAAGAACTAGTAACGGATCCATCATAGGTATTACAGCAACAAGTTCTCTCATAGTAAATGGTCCTGCTGGGTGGATCATATCTGACCTGAATGTTCCTGAATTCAATAAAACCAGATCAGCACCAGTTGCAGCTAACACAACATCACATACCCAGTTGCCCAAATTGGTCTCGCAAGTTCGTACACTTTCAAATCTGCCATCCAGTGGAACAGCAAATGATCCTAAAACTTCATCCATTTTACCTTCCATGATACCTAAGAATGAAATCAAAAGAAATGACTTCCCATGCTGAACTACAATTCACACAATACATAATGTTTTAGAATTAAAGATTCACTTACTTGAATATTTCTCCAAAGCTTTGGACAGTATAGCATCCTCACAATATTCAGAGGAAACATTAATCTCTTCTATGTTAACATCAATATTGTTTTTATCAAATGTAACAGTGATTTTTGAAAATTGCCGAAAATCTGTCCCACTTTTCACAACATATTTACCATTCACCTGTAATTCCACACAAATGAAATTACCAAATAACAATAATGAACTAATTAAAAGTAGTGAAAGGCAGGAAGTTCAGAAACACAGAGTCACATTTAGATCTCACTCAGTCATCATCGGATTTTACAGCATGACTTCTTGCAAAGAAGAGAACTTTCATTGACAAGAACATATTGAAGGAATATGCTGCCAGAGGATCAAAGCTATCACAAACTGCTTCTGAATTCTATACTAATAACAATTACTAATAGTCTCATTATTTGGCATCAAAAGAGCACAACTGTTTTACTGACGATTATTATTTACAGTTTTACTTAGTCTTTAGTAAGGTTATACTACTTAGCTGCAGTTTATTTTGTAACATGTGCTTTTCACTTACATATTAGTAACTAGTTGCCAAAGGAAATACATGGTGCCCCAAACTTTTAGGCTCAAAATTATACATAAGGTTCAGGATCATAAATTGAATACATTCAAGCAATCATTAATTGTTTTCTGTAGATATCATCAAGTAGGAGATCCTTCTGCGATGTGGAATGAGTCAAGATATACATTAACATGAGACAAAGACATCACAGAAACTTAATCTGTATAGAATGAAGTATCACTATGCTGTTTAACACTATCTGTGCTTAAGCCACACAAAATAAGAAAGCTGCTACTTTGAAAAAGTACATGTCTCCTCAATTTTATCGTATAGATGCTGTTTACCTGCTACGTGTAACTTAATATTTACTTGATTAGAAAGGTACTTTTCAGACAAAATATTTTTACATCTATAAATACTGAGTCCTTTTTATATTATATAGTTATTTGTCGTACAGCTTTCTAACCAACACTGCAACATGTCATGTAGCTAACAGAAATGTTTGATCTCAATGTAGATATTCAGATAATTTGTAGGCAGAGTGGCTCATGAGCTATGTTTTTATTCTTTGAGGTCAGGAATTACTGGCTGGAAACAATTTCACAGTTTTCCATTGATGACCAACTCACACCTTATATCAACATCTTCAGCTCATAGTAACTTACGTAGCAACCTCCAGTCACAATCACACAACAGCAATGCAAAATTTTACATGCTCTCTCAAACAGCCTTCTGTTTTATGATGGGTCAGGCAGCTGGAACCCTACCATCTCATCATCATCATCATCATCATCATCATCATTTAAGACTGATTATGCCTTTCAGCGTTCAGTCTGGAGCATAGCCCCCCTTATACAGTTCCTCCATGACCCCCTATTTAGTGCTAACATTGGTGCCTCTTCTGATGTTAAACCTATTACTTCAAAATCATTCTTAACCGAATCCAGGTACCTTCTCCTCGGTCTGCCCCGACTCCTCCTACCCTCTACTGCTGAATCCATGAGTCTCTTGGGTAACCTTGCTTCTCCCATGCGTGTAACATGACCCCACCATCTAAGCCTGTTCGCCCTGACTGCTACATCTGTAGAGTTCATTCCCAGTTTTTCTTTGATTTCCTCATTGTGGACACCCTCCTGCCATTGTTCCCATCTACTAGTACCTGCAATCATCCTAGCTACTTTCATATCCGTAACCTCAACCTTGTTGATAAGGTAACCTGAATCCACCCAGCTTTCGCTCCCATACAACAAAGTTGGTCGAAAGATTGAACGGTGCACAGATAACTTAGTCTTGGTACTGACTTCCTTCTTGCAGAAGAGAGTAGATCGTAGCTGAGCGCTCACTGCATTAGCTTTGCTACACCTCGCTTCCAGTTCTTTCACTATGTTGCCATCCTGTGAGAATATGCATCCTAAGTACTTGAAACCGTCCACCTGTTCTAACTTTGTTCCTCCTATTTGGCACTCAATCCGTTTATATTTCTTTCCCACTGACATTACTTTCGTTTTGGAGATGCTAATCTTCATACCATAGTCCTTACATTTCTGACCTAGCTCTGAAATATTACTTTGCAAACTTTCAATCGAATCTGCCATCACAACTAAGTCATCCGCATATGCAAGACTGCTTATTTTGTGTTCACATATCTTAATCTCACCTAGCCAGTCTATTGTTTTCAACATATGATCCATAAATAATATGAACAACAGTGGAGACAGGTTGCAGCCTTGTCTTACCCCTGAAACTACTCTGAACCATGAACTCAATTTACCGTCAACTCTAACTGCTGCCTGACTATCCACGTAAAGACCTTTAACTGTTGCAAAAGTTTGCCTCCTATTCCATAATCTTGTAGAACAGACAGTAACTTCCTCCTAGGAACCCGGTCATATGCCTTTTCTATATCTATAAAGCATAGATACAATTCCCTGTTCCACTCATAACACTTCTCCATTATTAGCCGTAAGCTAAAGATCTGGTCCTGACAACCTCTAAGAGGCCTAAACCCACACTGATTTTCATCCAATTGGTCCTCAACTAATACTCGCACTTTCCTTTCAACAATACCTGAGAAGATTTTACCCACAACGCTGATTAAAGAGATACCTTTGTAGTTGTTACAATCTTTTCTGTTTCCATGTTTAAAGATTGGTGTGATTACTGCTTTTGTCCAGTCTGATGGAACCTGTCCCGACTCCCAGGCCATTTCAATTATCCTGTGTAGCTATTTAAGACCTGACATTCCACTGTATTTGATGAGTTCCGACTTAATTTCATCCACCCCAGCCGCTTTATTGCACTGCAATCTATTGGCCATTTTTTCCACCTCCTCAAATGTGATCCTATTTCCATCATCATTCCTATCCCATTCTACCTCGAAATCTGAAACATTACTGATCGCATTTTCACCTACATTGAGCAACTCTTCAAAATATTCCCTCCATCTGCCCAAGGCATCCACAGGATTCACCAGCAGTTTTCCTGACCTGTCCAAAATACTTGTCATTTCCTTCTTACCTCCCTTTCGAAGACTACCAACTAGTTTCTCTAAAATTTCTTTTGGGGTCTCACACATAAATAACTTTGAAAACTTCATAGGAATTACAGCTGATGATCATGCAAGTCATGGAACAGTACCTGTCTTCCAATATAATGTGTGTGTGTGTGTGTGTGTGTGTGTGTGTGTGTGTTGTTCGGGTGCTCACAGACATTAATGTCAAAGTGTGATGGTGCACCGTCATGTTGAAACCACATCTTCTAGTGAACAACAAGACATACAATCTCCAGCAACTGTGGAAACGTATTGCAAATGAACATCAGTCACTGCTACAGTGGCAGCTGAAAACACCATCACAACTGAAAGAGGAGTTCAGCAGTGCGGTATTGACTGGATATCCCATTAACAAAACTGACTTCTAGAACCAAAATCATTTGGCCCAATTAATTTCACATATAGTTTACAATAGGGGTATAATTGCTGCTCCACTCTTACTCCCCAGATTGTAGGCCTCCAAGGTGAGTGTTTCACAAACAAGTTAACAGGTATTGCTCAGAATTTCCTCCAACATGAGCAAACACTATCTTCCCAAATTAAATTATGGAAACAATTCTATGTCCACTATCTTCATCAGCTCCCTGTGGCTTGAATAATTCAGTTTCTCCAACAAATTTCTTTCACTTATAACATTGCCTGTTGCAAAACTTTTCACTGTTAATTCGTTCAGCTTTCTGGGCATTGTGTTCTGTTACACCACACATTAAATGCGTATCAATATAAGTTCCTGTTATGAGTAATGATTCGCCTCCAAAAATCACCCATGAACTGCAAACAGTGGTAAAGTCTACTGTGCACAAACACAGACAATTTTGTCTGTTTTTCAAGGCAGGACTATCAATATTGATACAATAGGCAGTCTTTTTTTTTATGAAAACGCTAATTTACAAACACATGAATAATATACATTGATGATTCAAGACCTTGTGCTGGCTGAATATTCATTTGTGATCATTCTTTTCTTATTTTAAAACATCTGTTGAAGATCCTCTAACATCTGCAACTCTTTGACTTTAAAAGACGGGAATGCCCAGTAGATTACACATGGAAGACTTATTTTACCCGGAACATTATTCCCTGTATCAATGAGAGCTATTTGTAGTACCAGATGCCACATGGTCAGACAATTCACAGGAACAGATAAGACACGAAGTTTCCAATTTATTTGCTCAATAGACTTTGTGAATTGTTCTATTTCCGGAAAATTCTGCAGTTCTCCACTGGAGATTACTGTCATGAGTAATACAAAATGTTAGTCACACAGTTCCATAAATTTGAGAGTAACTGAGATGGTGATGTTTTAGGTTCGTTGGTTGGTTGGTTGATTTGGGGGAGGGGACCAAACAGTGGGGTCATTGGTCCCATCAGATTAGGGAAGGTTGGGGAAAGAAATCAGCCGTGCCCTTTCACAGGAACCATCCCGGGACTTATCTGAAGTGATTTAGGGAAACCAGGGGAAACCTAAATCAGGATGGCTGGACATGAGTTTGTACTGTCATCCTCCCAAATGTGAGTCCAATGTTTAACCACTGCAGCAACTCACTCAGTGTGATGTTTTGCATGGGAGATTTCTGAGAAGTGGAATAAGAATCAATGGTTAAGAAAAATGAATCATTTGTTCACATTTACTATTACACTTAGTTGACTATATGAGTGCCATGGTAATGAAGAGATGATGTAGCAGTATTTTTCATTAAAATTATCCAAATGTGTTTTGTCTAGAACTGGAATCAGACTCAATTCAGTAACACATTTTCAACCAAAAGAACATTAGTACGTTGAGAAAGATATTACAGCTATAATGCAGCCATACAACACAGTAACACACAATCGCAATGTCAACATTTCAATATCAACAGAGAGACAATTACCAGAGAAGACAATGGGAAAGTATGAATCTTATACGTCAAGAGAAATTGAGCAGATATATACAGCAAATACTGTCATATATGCAAGTGTGAGCATAGCTGATGATCTTTGTTGTACAGATTTGTAAGCTGACATTTGTTTAAAAAATCTCTTGTATTGTATGATTAATGATATCGACATAATGATGGATGAGTATTACTGGAAGTCAAAGGAGAAAACCACTGAGACTTCAAAATCGTTGAGACATAATTATTATGTAAGTGCAGCAATCTAAAATTTGCAACATTAAAATAAAAGACTTCATTTAACTTCACTCACATATGTTGCAAGCAAAATGATAGACTGATCTGTCCCAAAGTTCCATCCATCTCAATCAATTTTCAGCAACTATCCACAGGCAGATGTTTAATTATGTACAAAAGATAGCTGCTAAACTGGTAAGCCTGTAAGCAGTTTCAAAAGAGTCATTAATGCTGTTTCCCAAACTGACATTACATTTATGGATTGTGGACATCTTTCTTGTGATATGTGTATATTCCAAACTAAACGTACTGCTTTGTTCATTCAAATGACAAACACTGAATCCATGATCATTTGACAAAACTTCTCTGTCAGTGTTCATACAGCTTTACAGGAAATGATCAACACATAATACACATATGTACACAAACCACTAGAAGATCATGACATTGTTATTTTCATAATTATGCCTATTAAGAAACCAATATTTTTTCCATATCTGTCTTGGTTGGTGACCATGAAACTGCTGCCATTTCACCAAAAATACAGCACAAAAGACAAAAGTAAACATGAACAGCCTCCTGAGGGCAAACAGCCAATTTGGGAACCACTAAATGGTGTAATCAACAGTGACTGGCTGCTGTTCTAATTTCCAGTAAGTAATCACAAATAAATATTATCATTGAATAAAGTCTGCAAAGAAATAGCATAATCAGACAAGTGAAACTATAAGTAACCGTTTCTTGTGAATCAGAGTATTTGACCCACATTGCTGACTAAAATGATATGTCATGCAGACAGTATCACGAACTACTTATACAAGTTTATTAATAACTGTTGACTGCACTCAGCCCATAACTAGCACTAGTTAATGTATCTCTGTATACACAACAGTTTACATTGTTTCTATTATCAGAATATTCCTAATGATCTAATGTCAGCAGAAAGACAAAACCAATCATATTGTGAATTACATGATAAACAGTGATCAAGATGGGCAGTTATTAATAAAGTGCCAAATCTGATCGCTAGCTTGTATACAGACTTTGTGTGACTGATTGAGAAATTTATACACGTATTTGGGCACACTTGAATATTCTCACTACTAATTTTTAATGAGTAAGATGTTAATGTGTGGTTATTTTAATTAGTGTCTTAGTGAAAAGTAACAATATGAGAAAATATTTCCTGACATTTTGTTTTCCAGTTTAAGAAGGCATGGGGCACACAGTGTCATTTGTAAGTACCTCTGGGGCTTCAGAAGATGACTGCACAAAATCTACAAGAGATACAGGAAATGGTCATACATCAGCAGATAGAGCATTTTTAGACGGTTGTAGCTCACATTACAGGTGCTGGTGCTCATCTTGGACACTCAGATGTGGCAAATGCCAATACATGTGTGCTATTCATTGACACGAATTTTCCAGGAAGGCACGACTGGCCCATTTTGCAAATCTGTTCATTGGGTTGCCTATCTGCAGGCAGGAACTAATTCAATGTGACAATGCAGAGCAGAGGGCTTACAACGAAACTTGAAGATGGCACAACCTACAGGTGCAGTCTGTAACGCAAGTATTCTGTGAACCACGAGCAGGGACCCCTTTACTTGTGGGCCAGTGATACAAAGCAAAATATATACAAATTCTCTCTGATTCTATTGTAATCTATCATGGAATATATGTGTTCCAATAGTAGTCACAGGGTTAAGTCCAGATGGTATAGAGGCAACTTATTAAAACACATGGATTTGCCACTTGGGATATAACATGTTGCTGACAATAATGACAAAAATTAATTTCTTAATTTCCATTGCTAGAAAAAAATTCTGTTTTGAATCATTTTTAGAAACCACATAAATACAAATAATTTAAAAAAATTTATGAAATTTGCAGTTCGACGCTGTCACTTACCACTTCATTTGCTACATCATTACTTCTTTTCAAGAAAGTCATACTCAGAAATTATTTATTTATTTATTCATTCGTTTATGGACCATTTGCATTGTTTGTGTGTTGTCAAAAGTCTACATAGTTCAAAATACACAAATACAACATAGACAAATAGTTCAAACACACAGTAATCATTCAAACAATATTTGTAATTATACATCCTCACAATATCAGTTTGTTATGTTATATTTTTGTACAGTTTATGTCACTATTATATTGCACGATGGCTTTTGATCATAACAGTTAATTGCCCAGATGGAAACCTGCCTAAATAACCTGCTTGTCAGTTTAAATAATCCTCAACAGTCCAGAAACTTTTATTTAGTAAATTGGTTTTTACTGTTTTACTGACAGCATGCTCTTTGATCTCTTGTGGAAATCAATTATATAATTTTATTCCATTGTACAAGCGAGTTTTTGAATTTCAGTTTCGATTTTCCTGTTGAAATGCAAATGATGGCCATATCTGGTCCCATGTTCAAGTATTGACTCGTTGGCTTAGTACTGGTGAAAGTTTTTTCTTTATAGAGATAACTGTTTGATAAATATGTTCACAGGGATCTATAAAGATACCTAAAGTTTAAAATCAGGCAGTTCAGTGGACTGCACTTTGTTATGAAATCGACATATGCACAATATGTTGTTCTAACACATGAGCTGCTAGACACTGAAGATATTGTTGACAATGATGACACTGTCAGCAAATATTTTCTTCTTAAACTGTCTAAATGCAATAATTTCACTGCACAAGAGTGCATCACTACCAGCAGCACTTCTTAAATTGTGGGCTACCAAGGTTCATAGAGACACCACCCCATCTAACTTCCATTATCTGAATCTGCCTTTCAAACAAAACTACATACGAAACTTCGTGGCAGATTAAAACTATGTGCTGGACTGAGACTCGAACTTGAGACATTTGCCTTTTGTGGGCAAGTGCTGTACCAACTGAGCTACCCAAGCATGACTCATGACCTGTCCTCACAGCTTCAATTCTGCCAGTACCTTGTGTCCTACTTTCCAAACTTGAAATTGTGAGGACGTGTCGTTAGTAGCTCAGTTGGTAGAGCACTTACCCGCGAAAGGCAAAGGTCCCGAGTTTCAGTCTCGGTCCGGCACACAGTTGTAATCTGCCAGGAAGTTTCATATCAACACACACTCCGCTGCAGAGTGAAATCTCATTCTGAGAACTACACACCATTAAACTTATATTCCAGTAACAGCTACAGCTCTGCCATGGTTGATAACATACTACGAAAGAAGTAAATCACAGTTACACCACTTCAGTATTCTGGCCAACAGGAACCAGCCAATAGTTACGAAAACTGTTGCACCATTCCATATGTTGGCAAAACTTTCAGATTATCTTACTAAACATTAAAGTCTCAGAAATAAAGGCCTGCATTGTATATTATCAACAGCACATAAAATTTTTTATTGAACATTAAGGACAAATTGCAACCTTTTGCACAGAGTAGTGTATACAAAATTACATGCAAACACTGTGGTAAAGTACATGGTGACCAGTCATGCAGTGTTACAGTAAATAGGCTATCTGAATATGACAGAGGCTGGAGGTAAGGAAATGCAGATTCCACATTAGCCAAACATATCTTAACAGAAAACCAAACATACAATGAAGCATGTAAGTTTCACATTCTGTTAAGAAAAGTATAAAGATGACCCCATGGGAAATACTGAAATCAATAAGCATATGACCCATATCGCAAGCTTAGTATTAAATGACCAAATTCAAGTTTCCTTTTTCCCCTCTGTTAATTTAAGATTTTGTTATACAAATATTAGATTGCAATTCAACTTTAATTTTCATATATTGTTAAATATAACTCCAAATAAAACTATTTTTTTTTAATTTAAATGTAACTGTTTCTGTGTGACATACAACTCTAATACATTTCTGTGCAAACACTCCACACATCATCATTTTTGTATCCCTTTTCTTCCATCTGATGATGGTTTAAGAAGCCGAAAGCCAGTTCTGGCTAAATAAATATTTCCTATTTGATATTAGTCTTGTAATATATAATACATAATTTGGACTGCTCATCCACAAATACCTGCAAAAAGTCTAGCTCATTTATGAAATACTGTACATTTAGAGGTGCAATCTGGTTTTAGACTAAAGACAGACAACAAGGCACATGAGATGCAGTAAGACTCTTGCGAATTTTGAGAGAGAGATTTACTGGAAAGGGAAAAGACCTTTATATGTGCTTTATAAACCTGAAAGGTGTCTTATAATGTAACTTAGGATAAGCTCGCAACTATGAGAGAAAAACAGTAGGGTGGAAAACGAGATGACTTATAAACCCATTATATTTAAAATTAAAAGCATCTGCAAAAGTGGGAAGAAAGACTGCCAACTATACAGAAGTAAAAAAAGGAGTAACACAAGGCTGCTTCCTGTTTCTTATACTTTTCTGTCTGTACCTAGCAAATATGACTGCCCACTGCCCACTAGATGACAAAGGGGTAAAAACTAGAGGAAGAAGAACATTGTATTTGAGGTTTGCAGATAACACGGTCCTTCTAGCAATAGATGAAACAAAATTACAGGATATACTGGATACCGTTGAAGCTAAAGGGAAGAGTTATGGAATGAAAATCAATGTAAAGAAAACAAAAATAATGGCCCTAGAAGGAAATAAAAGGGGTGAAGATAACACTGAATGGAGAAATATTAGAGCATGAGCCAAACTTTAAATACCTAAAAAGTAGGATAAAAAGCAACTGGAAAAACAGCACAAAAATTAAAACCAGAATAGTATTGGAAAAAGACACTTTTTGTAAGAAAATGTGAGGTTTTTGCAGCAATCTGGACAAGATTTAAGGAAACGACTAGTAAAGTGTTTTGTATGGAGTGTCATTCTACATGGTACTGAAATGTGGACAATGCGGAAGATAGATAAAGCAAACCTGGAGAATTTTGAAATATGGATATGGCAGAGGATAATAAGAGTAAGTTGGATAGACAGAGCAAAAAAATGAGGAGATACTGAGAAGAGTGGGAGAGTAAAGACAATTACCAAATGTAATAGAAATAAACAAAAATAACTGGAGTGGACATTTATTAACAAAGAAGGAGAGGCTCATAAAAATGGAAGTAGAGAGGTAGAAGGGAAGAGGAGACAAAATAGGAAGAAGTTGTAGCTCCTGGATGATGGGCTGGATGGCATCACATACAGAAACATTAAGGGGACTTGTATGTGAATAACTGTTAAAAATTGATTTTTAATTTTTGTCTTAAAAAATTCTCTGTAGTTTTCGGAACAAGAAAAAATTTATTTCCAGAAAATGGGCCACAGAAAGTACCAAAATTAAAGGAATTTAAAAGTGACTGCACGTACCATGACATTCTCATGGGACACAGTCAGCTGTCTTAAAAATAAAGTTTTAATCTCATTTGTTTCCTTTTTATGACTTTTTAGTCCCTTAAGTTGGCTAACCTGCAAAAACTTTATAGATGCTTATATTTTGTTTATACAGAGTGTTTAGTCATTGTTTGCTGTTGTTTTGGCATGAATATTTTGTTTACAGTGAAGTAATTGTGTGTGTGTGTGTGTGTGTGTGTGTGTGTGTGTGTGTGTGTGTGTTTCTTATTGTGTGCATGAGTTTCTTATCCCACTTGAAAGCAATGAGAAGAATTAAGAAGTTCAGTGTTAAACAACATAAATTTTATGTAAATCATTTCACCAAACGGATTAACTCTGCTAAAACTGAAATACAATGTGATACAATACTTGAACCAGCTTCAACTGCAAGTGCTTCGAAGCTAAAACTGAAATATTTGTGCAATGGGCTTGACAGTATTAATGCTGATAATATACACACACCAACTGTTGATTCAGGTTATACTATTGTTGAACTCTCTGTTCTATCTGAACTAATAAATAAAGCTTTGCAGTGTAAGGAATGTGGGAATAGCAGTGTGAAGGTAGTTGAGAAGATACGTGCTAAGAGAGTTTGTGCATCAAAATTAATAATTGTTTGTAAATAAAGCAAATGTGGTTATACTTGTGGAGTAACTAAACAGAGAGTGTATAACACAAATATTAAACTTGCTTATGCTATGAGGTATATAAGCAAAGAGTACAGAAATGCACAAATTTTCTATGCTCTTATGGACTTGATCTCCCCCTGCAATGTTCAACAGGTACAATAAAATTATTCTACAGACTTTAGAAGAAGTAGCAAATGATAGTATAAAAAATGCTGTTCAGCACAGTGTAGACATGAATGACAGCAATACATGTGTGTCTGCAGCCCTGGATGCATCCTGGCAATGAAGAGGCCATAGTTCTCAAAATGGTGTAGTGACAGCTAACTCCTTGGATAATGGTAAAGTCACTGACGTGGACTGCATTACCAAGTATTGTCATGGCTGTACTTGTGGAACTGAAAATTATAAATGTTTGATTAATTTTAGTGGTTATAGTGGAGGGATGGAATCTGAAGGTGGTGTGAAGATATTTCGAAGATCCGTGGAGAAATGTCTGATGTGTACATATTACCTAGGAAATGGAGAGTCAAAAGGATACCAAAAGTTTGTGAATTCCAACCTTATGCTGACAGAAAATTTGAAAAAATGGAATTTGTTGGACATGTCCAGGAAAAGCTAGGTACAACATTGAGGACCGTGAAGAGGAATTTGAAGGGAAAGAAATCAGCTGATGGTAAGTGCATTAGTGGACATGGTCGGCTTTCAGACAAAGAAATACACAGGTTACAGTATTATTATGGACAAGCCATAAGAAAAAATAAAAATGACATTCAAGGAATGAAGAAGGCAGTATGGGCTACCTTCTTTCATAAATCCTCCACAGATGACAGGCAACCTATGTCATGCACTCTGCCCAGATGCCAGAGGGCTGTTGCTAAAGGTGAGACCTACAATCATAAACATTTTTGCCATTTGCTATAATGGAAGGTATAAAACCTATACATAAGGACCTTCGTGACACAAGATTATTAGAGAAATGTTTACATGGTAGGTCTCAAAATCGAAATGGAAGTTTCAACAACTGTGTATGGGAATAGATACCAAAAACTGTTCTAGTAGGGTTAGATACTTTGAAAATAAGTGTTCTAGATGCTGTTCTATGTTTCAATGACGGTGCAATGTCAAGGTTTAATGTTATGGAACTGATGGGATTGCCTGGTGGACTAAATACGAGGTGTGGCTAGAAAAAAACTGGACTAGTACTGGTGAAACAATAAAACGAATGCAATAAGTCTGAAAGTCGCGTGGCCTGTCACGTGACTCTCGCTCCGCCTACTGCTCGAGTTTCATCTGCCTCCTGCACTCAGTCTGCCCGTGGCGTCTGTTTTAAGTAGTTGACGTTTTGTCTGTGCGTCGGAAAATGTTGAGTGTACAGAAAGAACAGCGTGTTAACATCAAATTTTGTTTCAAACTAGGAAAATCTGCAAGTGAAACGTTTGTAATGTTACAACAAGTGTACGGCGATGATTGTTTATCGCGAACACAAGTGTTTGAGTGGTTTAAACGATTTAAAGATGGCCGCGAAGACACCAGTGATGACACTCGCACTGGCAGACCATTGTCAGCAAAAACTGATGCAAACATTGAAAAAATCGGTAAACTTGTTCGACAAGATCGCCGTTTAACAATCAGAGCAGTGTCTGAGTTAACAGGAGTTGACAAGGAAAGTGTTAGGGAGATTCTTCATGAAAGTTTCAACATGAACAAAGTGTGTTCAAAAATGGTTCCAAAGTGTCTCACAATTGAACAGAAGGAACGCCGAAGAATGATTTGTTCTGACATCCTGGAAAACATTGAAAGTGATCCCACCTTCTTACAAAATGTTATTACTTGCGATGAATCGTGGTTTTTTACTTACGATCCCGAAACTAAACGCCAATCGATGCATTGGAAAACTCCTGGTTCTCCACGACAAAAAAAAGCACGAATGTCAAAATCGAAATTCAAGGCAATGATGATTGTTTTTTTTGACGTCAAAGGGATTGTGCACATTGATTGGGTACCAGAGGGACAAACAGTGAATCAGCATTACTACATTAGCGTCCTGGCTACCCTACGTGAGCGAGTACGAAGAAAACGGAACGATTTGTGGAGAAAAAAGTCATGGATCCTTCACCAAGACAATGCCCCAGCTCACAGTGCGTTGTCAGTGAAGACGTTTTTGGCAAAACACAACATTCCCATCTTAGATCATCCACCCTACTCACCTGATTTGGCCCCCTGTGACTTTTTTCTTTTCCCTAAAGTCAAGTCAGCTTTGAAAGGAACTAGATTTGAGACTGTTGAAGCAGTAAAAGAAAAAGCGACGGAAGTAATGTATGGACTTACCGAAAATGATCTGCAGCATTGCTATGAACACTGGAAAATTCGTATGGAGCGGTGTAGAGACCGAGGAGGAAAGTACATTGAAGGAGATAACATGAAATTGTAAATAATTGTAAATAAATGTTTTTTCCAGCATCAGTCCGGTTTTTTTCTACCCGCACCTCATATGCAAAGAGCCATTGACCGAAGGAGACTCTTTGCAGCAGTAAAATCGGTGTTGGACGCCACCAAAGAAGGAAGAATACAAAGAAGAAGAGTGAGGAAGAGAAGGGAAGAACAACAACACAGGAAACAAGATAAATATGGACTTGGTATGCATTAGTGCCATGCAAGTTAAAGTATTTCATGCTTTGGTACACTTTGGCTAAAAACTATTACAGATAGAGTATACTGTCTTAAAACATGCTTAACTAAAAGGTAGACCACTCTTTTGTCTTAACGTTAAAAATAAAATCCTTTTTTGAAGAAAAAATCTGAGTTCATTTCCAACATTTTTGGTAATCATACTTAAAAATTTTTTGTACCACATTTTATGACAGCACCATCTTTTCAATAGTCTGCTTTAAAGATAATAGTGTAAACATTTTTGGTAATCATACTTAAAATTTTTTTGTACCACATTTTATGACAGCACCATCTTTTCAATAGTCTGCTTTAAAGATAATAGTGTAAAGAACTTACAGGAAAAAAATACACCTTCTACTTTGTTTGTATTTTGAGTAATGTATACCTATGATGTACATAAATAATTAGTGTAGTTTATTTCACTTGCAACAACAAAAAGATTAAAAAAAGTGTGAGAGCTAAAGCTGTGGTTCATAGATAAAAATGCTCCCAAAATATTTCTTTAAAAAAGCATTATAAGGGCTTACAAATTCTTTGAGTTACACTGGCAATTTTTTCAAGGTTTCCCCAGGTATTTATGGACCAGTCCCCTTAAGAAGAAAGCAACGGTTTGCAGGAAGTGGACACTCAAAGGACCTGCTAACACAGCAGATTATTGATGATGATGATGATGATGATGGGTGATGGTGACATTGGTGATGACATTTAGATGTATCATCCTCAAGGGTGTAGCTTCTACTTGGCTGTAAGCTAGTCTGTAAAAACCACAACTATCTGAGACTGTATCATGGCAGAATGGAATGACACAAACAGAATCTAATGGTAGGGTATGATACTAAAGACATTGCTGCATCCTGCTACTAGTGCATGTGATGTGAGTGCACCAAGCGTGGGTCGCCACGTATGTGCATTTGTATTGGCTGCCAACTATATCAGTGTGGGCTGGCTGCTGGAGGCCACATGTGGGAGGCATCTCCGTTGGGCCATCTGCTGGTGACTCACACATATATATGTGCAGAGCAGCCCTGACTACTCTCTATTCTACTCTAGTTTTGTATAGTGCACATCCATTGTTCTGTGTCTAGCAGAGCCCTGATAGGCTATTTCCGTATTTATTCAGAGGTTATGAATAAAGACCTATTTGTATGACTTGGATTGGGTTTGTGTATTCCTTGGTTACTACAAAATTTGCAATGAGAATGGGATGGTTTCTGCATGTGCAATCTTTAAGTGCTGTTTCATCATGTTTATTCATTATGGATGCCATGCTACCAGCCATGATTGAACAGCTTAACTTCAGGTGTGAACACTTTGTTGGCTTCCATAACAGACAGGGTACCAGTCCACTGGTCAATCCATGCACTTTTGCTCCATATGACGATCCAGCCAAGGATTGGGAAGCATATGAAAAAAGATTCGGACAGCATTTTTTGGCTTTTGGTATGACGGACTCGAATTTGTGCAACACCTTCTTCCTCTCATGGATTCCACCCAAGGTATATCAATTAATGTGTCAGCTTGCCCCTTTACAAGTACCAACAGCTCTTATTTTTCATCACATGTGCAGTTTATTGTCCAACTACTATGACACACAAGTGCATGTCATAGTGGTGAAAGTTGAATTCTACCGGTGCTGCAAGAAAGCAAACCAGTCATACATGGCCTGGGCAGCCGAAGTCCATAGCCTTAGCCGTAAGAGTCAATTCATTATTGATGCCCAAACTGACTCTTATGCAGACTGTAAGTTGCACGATGCAGTTATCTGTTTAGCTCCAGGCATGGAAGTGTTCAAGAAGACTTAACCCCCATTGGCAGAAGCTTTGCAAATAGCACAATCTTTTGAAGATTCACATGCAGCAGGTGACCAAACTGAAGTGTGGGGTGATGAGACAGTAGTGTCACAAGATGTGCTCACTAGGACGACAGATAGCTTGTACGAGTAAGCAGCAGTAGCAGCCATAAACATGTGGGCCCAGTGCCAAGCAGACTAAGGCCAGCTCAAGCAGCTGTGAAAACCACAGTGCCAGCATCAGCATTCTCTGTTTCCATCTTCTCAAGCACGAATGTTTCCATCTTCTCAAGCACGAACATTCAGTGTGCCCAAAACACAGGGCTATTTGTAATGCTTGCCACAAGAAAGGCCACATTGCCTCTGTGTGTTGTTTGCCGAGGTTTGCTCAGAATACAGATATGGATGTAAACTATGTGAGTCCAATACTCGTGACTTCTTCCAAGTTGTTTATCAAGTTAAGTGTTTTCGCAAAGTGATCCAGCTAAAGGTCAACATACGTGCTGCTGTGACATTACTGAACTCTAAAACTAGTGTCAGTTTAGGCTTGCCACCACTGACACTGGTCACACGGAAGATGGTCAGTTATAACAAACAGAACATTACACTGCTGGGACAATTTACAGCATCTGCCTCTTGGAAATCAGTGGTTTGTTCCATGACATGTTTGGTGGTTGCTGGTGTTGGGAACTTGTTCGGGATGGACGCAGACTTCTATTCCTAAATGTGGTGAAACGTGTTATGGCTAGCGAATGGTTGTCCCCGCTGGTTGTAGTTCAGAAGCCATCGGGGAAACTTCGTCTCTGTAGCGACTTCAGTACTACTGTCAAAGCGTCTTCAGTACTACTGTCAACATCCAGTTGACTGTGGACACACACACCCCCGCCAAGAGAAACTGTAGGCAAAAATACTGAGTGACCAGTACTTTTCTAAAACTGATTTGTCTGAAGCGTGTCTGCAGGTTCCTGTGGATGAAGGGTCTCAGTGAGTTCTGGTTTTGAATGCTCCTTTTGCACTCTATCAATATTTTCCAACGATTTTTAGAGCAACTGATTATGCCTGTCCAGGGTTGCATTAATTATCTGGATGATACTGTTGGCACACGCTCCTCCACAGCCGATCACTTAAAAAATTTGCAGACTTTGTTTTCTGTCTTACAATCCGTAGGCTTACAGTGAAACCTCACGAAATGTCCGTTTTTTCAACCTTCTATTGTTTATTTCAGGTTCAATGTCTTATGGGATGGGATTTGTTCTCTGCCAGGTCTCATCTCTGCTGTTAAGTCTATGCCTTGCCCCCTCATCTATGAAGGAGCTTCAAGCCTTCCTAGGGAAGACAGCCTACAGCTATAAATACCTGCCAGGGATGGCCATATTGGCCCACCAATAGCAAGCTTTGTTACACAAGAAATTACCTTTCTGCATCAGCCCAGACTGCAAATGTACTTTTCAAATATTGAAATCCAAACTGTTCTTGGCCCATATGCAGCTACGTTCTCTCATACCAGCACATAGTTTTGGTAATTGATGCCTCACAATATGGCCTCAGTGTGGTACTAGTACACTGATATGCCGATGGCTCTGAACGACCAGTGGCTTTTGCTTCTGAATCTCTCACTCCAGCTCAGCAGCGTTACTCGTAGGTGGAAAAAAGAGGCTTTTGCCACTGTCTATGCTCTACAGAAATATCACTTTTTTGGTATGGCTCCAAGTTTCACCTTATTACTGACCATAAACCCTTGGTCTTATTGTTTAACCATCACACTTCCTTGCCTGACAAGGCAGCATACCACCTACAGTGCTGGGCACTGTTCTTGTCATGCTACAACTAAGAAAACCATTTTTTACCTCTCTCTAAACATGCCAATGTGAGAGCCTTGTCCAGTCTTCCTGTGGATCCTGATCCCAACTTTCATTGTGAAGAATTGCTTTGCTTCCATTTTGATGCTGGAACACAGGCTGCAGTTGAAGATTTCCCTATTACGAGCTCACTCATAGCACCTGCCACTGCCCCGACCCAGTTCTCTGTCAGGTGGTTCGGTTTCTTCAACAGGGCTGGCCAGATCAATTACTGGGTCATGCTTCCGATGCCATGTGCAACCATTTTTCCTTACGGTATCGACTCTTTGTGATGGTGTTTTGCTGTTGTCCACAGAAGACCTCTCTCCCAGAGTAGTCATTCCCACCACATTACAGTGGAAGATTCTACGCCTTCTCCACCAGGGCCACAGGGGAGTTTTGCATACTATACTGTTAGCTAGGATACAGGTCTTTTGGCCAGGGATTGATGGCGTAATTGTCCATTTTGTCACAACTTCTGAGCAGTGCGCCCGACAACAGGCAGCTTCCAGGGCATCCTTGTACCCCTGGCCTGCTCCCCACCAGCCATGGGAACACATTCCTGTAGACTTTGTGGGCCCCTTCTTGAATTCCTATTGGCTCTTGGTTGTTGATGCATTTTCCTGGTTTCCTTATATTCTACAATGTGCGTCAGTGTCAGCTGAGGTGACAATTTGTACACTTAAAGAGGGTATTACCTATTGAAGGGTTGCCTTTTGACTTAGTTTCCGACAACGGGCCCCAAGTCATTTCTCACACCTTTAAATTGTTTTGTCCCCATCACAGCATTCTTCATGTTACAGCTCTGCCATTCCATCCTCAGTCAAATGGCATGGCAGAACGAGTAGTGTGCACTTTCAAGTCCCAAATGAAAAAGTTTGTTGTGGATTCTTTGCTGGATGACCCCTCCTCTGTTTTCTGAGCATCTATCACTTAAAGCCTAGGAGGAGCAGAGCCTAGCTGAGTTACTTCCCGGCTGGAATGCTATTCCACCCTCTGCAGCCTGTGCTGCACCTGCTGCAGTCGAGTTCTTGCAGCCACTTCATGCCAGGGCCACTGGTGTGAGCACGGGGGTTTGGTCGCCATCCCAAGTAGATACTGGCCACTGTTACCTGCCACCATTTTTGTGATATCTCGAAGGCCAACGGACTGGTGACACATCACATTGATCAGTTGTGCCCCCACTCGCCACCGGAAGCTAATGGTTAGTGAGTGCGGCCCCCATCGCCGCAGGCTACCCCACCTCCCTCAGCCTTGAGCCCTTCATCTCCTACTGTGGAGGGCCCTGTTCCACTGCCTGCCTCCTCCAGATGTGGTGCTCTACGTTCCACCTTCCCAGAGCCAGACATCGGTCTGTCTCCAGTCTCAGGTCTATTGTCGCAGCCTGCTGTTCTGACTGGGCCACCTCCACCGACACCCTCATCACCACTGCCTTGGCCATTGTTGCTGATGGGTCCAGTCCCATCTCAACCACACTGGTGACAACAGAGATGGTGATTGCACCCTCCTTCCCAGTTCTGTTGTGTGCCATGTGGGTTCACCACCTTTGAGAATACCCAATTCTCCACACATTCTAGCCCCATGCTCTGGTGCCTGCACAGCACATCGTCCTACCCCCTCCATCGGCACTGGCTGCTGCCATTCGAGATCTGATGGATGTGACTCTTGTTGGGCCGCCAGTGTCTCCTCCATCAACTGGGCACACACTTCACATGAGGGAGAGGTGTGCTACTAGTTCATATGTGTGTGAGGACTCCGAGTGTGGGTAGCTGTGTGTGTGCATTTGAATCACAGGCTGACTGCTGGAGGCTGCCTGTGAGATGCATGGGTGCAGTGCAGTCTCTGCCGCACCGTTTTCCAACTACTCATGCACATGTATGAGTGGAGCAGCCCTGACTGACTCTCTATGCTAGAGTCATTCCATGTCAATTCAATGCAGTAAAGTAACATTTTCAACCTGGGCATCTCAGATTTCTTTCAAATTTGGTGCAATCAATGACCCAGATAAGAGATGGAAATATGCCAGTCTGCAGGTGTGTGTGCTACAACTGTGAAGAAAGTTATAGGTCTGTACAGTCTGGAATTAGTACGAAATTTACATGCATCTGTCACAACATAAATAACTGTAATTCTGGTTCTAATTCAGTTACAGCAATGACAAATGGTGCCACTGGAAAGCTAACGAATAGACCTTTACATCGATATGCTACATGCCAAGTTTATGAGAATTTTCATACTTAAGGTCATTGACCTTGTCCTTGACCTTTGACCTTGAACATCTCAAAACAGCCCCTCTTCAATTCTGCTGAAAAAAAAATTAATTGCTCCAGTATGTTACTATAAATATGGTAAATAACAAGATGGTTCACCAAAGTCATCATGCACAAAAAATTATTTTGTCAGCATCAATACACTACCGAAATGAAGAAGGTTACACACACATATGAAACACAAATTATGATAAAGTAAAGTCCATAAGTAATATTGTACAAAAACATGGTTTGTGTTATTATAGTGGTATTATGAATTATTTAGATTACATTCATTATTTACATTACAGTTGTAATGAAAAGGCAATGAAAAGTAATGAGATCTCTTCTCACAGTTCTCCAACTAAATTGTTCATGTTCATTAGATCTGATGGAGGGAGATTGAATGTCCTTCCAGTTGGTGTCACTGGATCCACTCTTGTGATAATGTCACATTTTCTGACGAAACAAGTGTCTGGTTTGGCAGGAAACACACATGGCAGAGATGGTCCATATGGATGCAAGAAGCTGACCTTTACTTCAGCTGTTTCTTCACACGTTTGTAAGACCCACCAATGACTGTCATACATACAGGCAACAAATCCATGTATATTTGTTAACAGCATTTCATTCACCATAGCAATCACTGAGTCTTCTCTACTAACTAAAGAAGCAGAATATATCTTTGTCTTTACTAAACCTTTGTTAACAGGTATTACACAATGAAGCTTATGGGCACCTGGAATCATCCTTGAATTTTAAAATGTTGTTTCAGCTTGGCTGAATCTTCATCTTGATGGGAAACCAATTATAACGGAAGACACATGAAGGAATATTTCCCTTGCACCACTCAAACAACAGTCGTGATGTCAAAATGTGATTCTTGTAAGGTCGCTTGATGCTGGCAAGTCTTGCTAATCTCTTTACAGTCCCTGTAACCCATCACAAGGTCCTTTACCATGCGCTGTAGCAAAAAAATGCAATTCTGCTGTAACATCAAAATCTTTTTGATGGTAGGACAGATTCATAAAGTTCTTTCTGTTTTTGTATTGGGTAGCACATCCATCCAAAAAGTAATAAATGTGCTTTGGATTTGAAAACTGACGTTTCAAGAAATTGATGAAATTTGTCTGAAAAGAACAAACCTACACTGTACAATGCTGACGGCAGTCGGATATTTCCACGTATTATACATGTCGTATTTCATTAGTTCTTGGGTCTATGTAGTAAGCAACAAATTGGTGAATTGTAGCCTGTGAATTATTCCAGTGGAATCCTTGTACCTCATTCTGAATGGTGAAGGAGTAATATTCTGCAAAGTCACAAAGAACAAGAAACTCGTTTACTTTGAGATCTTCTTTAGTGATTTTACAGAAATGTGACTGCTGCTGGGAGATAAATGAGTTCAATAGGAGCTGTTGTAACCTCGATTCAAACACCTCAATGAAATCATCTGTAGACTTTGTTATAGCCTCTAGAACTACCCTGCCTGTAGTTAACCAACACTTATATGCAATTTCTTCAATGCTGTTCTTACCAAACAGACCATACAGATAATAAGTTAGTCTTGTCATGCCTGGACAATAGGGACATGAACCTAAGAAACATGCTGGTAGTGCAGGATTACATGTAACAAATGCTAAACAGTGCTTGTATGGCAGTAATGTGTATTTTTCACTCTTTGTTAGTGCTTTAAGTTTACAATCTTCAATCATTAACTTGAATTTCTGGTGCAACACACACACACACACACACACACACACACACACACACAGCATGGGTTCCACTGGCATTGGCAAGAACACAGTGCTTTAGCCGCAACTCACAAATTTTGGAGACTCCAATATTTATATCTAGGTATTTATCTTTGAAATACGCATACATCTCCTTAAGGTTGTGCAACACTAGCTGCTTTTGTTTATGTACTGTTAATTCTATTTTCTTTCACAGACACAAAGTCTTTTCTTCCTGGCACCATACGGCTCATGTCATGATCACAGTAAAAATCATGCACACACTGAACAGTTTTCTCACGTAATGTCTTACCTGGCTTTGGATTTGGTGTCATTAATATACCATGTTTGCTACTAACTGTTTTGCTCTCCATGCCATGTAATCTGAAGCAGAGAATTCTTTCATAGTTTTCCTTATACTCCAGCTCTTTGGGAGTACAGTTAGAATTTGTGTTTTGTCACACATTTGGTCTGTGGTCTAAATTGTGAAACTCATCTATCAGCTGGGTGATAATTTCACTTTCTCCATTTTCACTCTCTTCTTTTTCTGATTGTGCCACATAAGTATGCTCCAACACACAGGCTTCCCCCCCCCCCCCCCCCCCTCCCCTTCCCCCGCTTTGTGTACTTTTCGTTGCTCTGAAGCCTCTTTTTCTTCACACAAGATTCACCTAAATACTGAAGGCTACTATTTAAAGGATCGAGTGCCAGATATGATGCTACTTCATCTTCACTTAAATCTTCTCTGGAAGTACCTGGCACAACTGAGGCAAGATCTGCAGTGATTGTTGGGTTAATTTTTCACCTAACAATACATTAGGTTACTTGTTTATCATCCACTCCTGAATATTCCTTAAATTCTTCTGCACTCTTGCATGACCTTCTTCCCTAAACAGATTGCAATAATACAATTTTGACTTGAAATCCATTTTTTACTAAATATTACTTTACGACACATTTACACTCTTTTTGATAAGCAAGCCACAGCCATAAAACATACAAAACAAAATTTGCATAATTTACAGAGATCAGTGGACTAATGGTGACTAGTTGAAATAAGAGTCTCTCTGATTGGCTGTTCACTATGACAGGCTAATGTTGACTGTTTGAAATAAAATTCTCTCTGATTGGCTGTTCACTGAAACAGGCTAATGTCGACTGGTTGAAATAAAAAGTCTCTCATTGGATGTTCACAGCTAGAAATATTAAAGAATTAGTCTGAATAAAAGTAACTGCAATTGGCTGGTGTTATAGAAAAAACTGGATACATAGCTGCTCATTGAAGGTTGTGGTGTACTTACGTTGACAAAATAATTTTTTGTGCATGATGCCTTTGGTGTGCCATCTTGGTATTTACCATATTTATAGTAACATACTGGAGCAATTAAATATCTTTTTTTTTTTTTAATTGAAGATGGGCTGTTTTGAGATATTCAAGGTCAAAGGTCAAGGCCAATGTCCTTTAGTATGAAAATTCTCAGAAACCTGTCATATGGCATATCAATGTAAAGGTCTATTCGTTAGCTTTCCAATGGTACTATTTTCATTGCTGTAACTGAATTAGAACCAGAATTGAAGTCATTTATGTTGTGACATGTGCATGTAAATTTAGCACAAATTTCAAACTTTCCAGACCTGTAACTTTCTTCAGAGTTGTAACACATATCTGCAAATTGGTATTTTTCCATCACTTATCTGGATCATTGAATGCACCAAATTGAAAGAAATCTGAGCGTGTCAGGTTGAGATGTACATTGAATTGACATGTAATGACCCACTATTGTACTACAATAGTGGGTCATTACATGTCAATTCAATGTACATCTCAACCTGACACGCTCGGATTTCTTTCAATTTGGTGCCATTCATTGTTCTGTATCTTGCAGAGTCCCAAGAAGCTATTTTCGTATTTCTTCAGAGGTTATGAAAAACACCCTATTTGTGTGACAAGGATTGAGTTTGTGTATTACTTGGTTACGACAGTCATGAACATCAATTACTAATTGTGTATAGCAGTTAATTTCATTATTCATGAGTGCATTTGTTAACATTCAAAGCTGAACTGTGCCTGAGATACTGCTTATTTCATACTTAAGATAGTTTTCTTGCTGATAGTATCATTATGCAATTAATTGATCATAAAAATATTTCCATCAATGTAAATATTACTGAGATCTGATTTTAGATTAGATTAGATTTACTTTCATTCCAATTGATCCGTAGTGAGGAGGTCCTCCAGGATGTGGAACATGTCGGAAAAACAACAATACATGACAAATATTTACAACTAAAACAAGTGAGCTAATGTACCATTCCACAGGTCCCAAGTGGAATGATCGTCATTTTTTAATGAACACTATGTGAAAGAGTCATTTTTCAAATACTAATGCACTGAATTTAAAATAAAAAAGTTTTTTATTTATTTACAAGGTAATAAACATGTAATGCAACTACTATAATACTTATTTACAATGAACACATTACTGCACTGAAATGGTGCAGAAGTTAGATTGTGTACACACACACACACACACACACACACACACACACACACATATTTACTCATCAATGGAGTAGATGGAGTTGGCCACCAATAAATCCTTTAGGCTTCTCTTAAACTGAATTTCATTGGTTGTTAAGCTTTTTATGGCTGCTGGCAAGTTATTGAAAATGTGTGTTCCTGAATAATGCACACCTTTTTGTACAAGACTAAGTGACTTTAAATCCTTGTGAAGATTATTCTTATTTCTAGTATTGATTCCATGAATTGAGCTGTTGGTTTGAAAAAGTGATATATTTTTAATGACAAATTTCATTAAGGAATAAATATATTGGGAAGCAGTAGTTAGAATCCCTAGTTCCCTAAACAGGTTTCTGCAGGATGTTCTTGAGTTCATGCCACATATAACTCTTACTGCACATTTTTGTGCCCGGAAAACTTTAGCTTGGCTTGATGAATTCCCCCAAAAAATAATCCCATATGACATTATGGAATGAAAGTAAGCATAGTATGCCAGCTTTTTCATTTTTATATCCCCTATGTCAGACAAAATTTGCATTGCAAACAGAGATTTGTTAAGACGCTTCAGCAGTTCTGTGGTGTGCTCCTCCCAGTTGAATTTATTATCAAGCTGTAATCCCAAGATTTTAACACTGTCCACTTCTTCTATCTTCTTGTCATCATATGTTAGACATATACTCGTGGGACACCCCTTACAAGTTCTGAACTGCATGTAGTGTGTTTTTTCAAAGTTTAGTGACAAAGAATTGGCTAGGAACCAGTGATTAATGTCCACAAATATTTTATTAGCTGATCTTTCTAAGACTACACTTGATTTGCTATTTATTGCAATGTTTGTATCATCGGCAAACAAAACGAACTTGGCATCTGGCAATGTTACTGACGAAAGGTCATTGATATACACAAGAAAAAGTAAGGGCCCCAAAATGGAACCTTGTGGGACCCCACATGTAATTAGTTCCCAGTTGGATGATGCCTCATAGCTTGATACATGTCTCTTTCCTAATAACACCCTTTGTTTCCCGCCAGGTATATAATATTTGAACCATTTTGCAGCATTTCCTGTTACACTAAAATATTCTAATTTACTTAAAAGGATATTGTGATTTTCACAGTCAAATGCCTTTGACAGATCACAAAATATACCAGTTGCCTGCAATTTTTTGTCTAATGAATTAAGCACATTTTCACTGTAAGTGTAGATAGCCTTCTCAATATCAGAACCTTTTACAAATCCAAACTGTGACTTTGACAGTATGTTATTTGAGATAAGATGGTTATAAAGGCGACTGTACATTACTTTTTCTAAAATTTTTGAGAATGCTGGCAACAGTGAAATAGGACAGAAATTTGATGCTATTTCTTTATCTCCCTTCTTAAACAGTGGCTTAACTTCAGCATATTTCAACCATTCAGGAAATATTCCACTGATAAACGACTGGTTACACAGATAGCTTAATATGTTACTTAGCTCAGAATCACATTCTTTAATTAACTTTGTTGATATTTCATCATACCTACTAGATGTTTTTGATTTTAAAGATTTTATGATGGACAAAATTTCTGTTGGGGTAGTGAGTGTCAAATTCATATTATGTAAGTTACTTGAAATGTCTGCTCTGAGGCATTCCATAGCAGCATCTACCGAACCTGACAACCCCATCTTTTCAGTAACAGCTATAAAATGTTTGTTAAAAAGTTCTGCAACACTATACACATCTGTCACCAATGTATCATTTACTCTTAATGCTATTTGTTCCTCTTCATGTCTGGTTCTACAGGTCTCCACCTTCACTATAGCCCATACTGTATTTGTTTAGTTATCTGATATGACTATCTTTCCCTTGTAATATATTTGCTTTGACGTCCGTATTACAGTCTTTAATATTTTGCAGTATTTCTTGTAATGTGCTATAGCATCAACATTGGAACTGTTTCGGATTGACAGATACAGTTTTCTTTTGTTTTACAAGATACCCCTATTCCTTGAGTAATCCATGGCTTTTTTTTGTAGACTTTGCTCTAACCTTGGTAAGTTTTGGGGGAAAGCAGTGTTCAAATAAGGTAAGCACTTTATTAGCAAAAGTGTTATATTTTTCATTCATGCCATGAGCTCTGTAAACATCAGTCCAGTGAATGTTTCTGAGGAGTGTCCTAAAATAATCAATTTTTGGCTTATTGATTACCCTCTTGAGCTCAGATTTAACAGATTTTATATCCTGTTCAGTATTAACATTTAACAGAAGGAACTGCATGTCATGGTCTGAGAGGCCATTGACTATTGGTTTTGTAATATAATTTTGTTCATTGGACTTTTCTATAAAGATATTATCAATGGCTGTTTGTGAGCAAGTGGCTACCCTAGTGGGGAACTTTACAGTGGGAATTAAGTTGAATGATAGTGTTACTAACTCAAATAAGTTCTTATTGGAAGAGTCTTTAAGGAAATCTACATTGAAATCACCAGCAACCACTATTTCTTTGTTTTTGGTTGTTAAATGGGCCAGTACAGCTTCAAGGTAGTTTACAAACAGATTAAAGTTACCTGCAGGTGCTCGATATACACTTTATATTATGAAGGATTTTTTGTGAAATTCTAATCCTGTTGCACATGCTTCCATATGCTGTTCTAGGCAAAATTTATGAATGTCTAGGTTCTTAAATTTATGACAGTTCCTGATGAATGTGGCAACTCCTCCTTTCTCCATTTCTGATCTAGAAAAGTGAGATGCTAACCTAAACCCTGTAACACCTAAAAGTTCTATACCAGTGGTCACATGATGTTCAGAGAGGCAGATTATGTCAGCTGGGTTTGAAGACTCTTAATTCATCTATGCAGATAGGTGAAGACTCTAATTCATCTATGCAGATAGTTGAAGACTCTAATTCATCTATGCAGATAGTTAATTCATTAATTTTAAAATGTTATTACAATAAAAGTCAGTTATTATCTAAAATATATCTTGTATGAATACTGCAAATTCATATTACATGCTGTAAATTAGCAGTAATTTGAAATTTAGTTAAAATTATTAATGCCTGATATAACTTCATACAATTTCACATAATCCATTTGTACAATAATAAGATTATTAGCAGAAGAAGATACTTATGTAATACTGTGATTTATCACAAAAATAATTATAACAAATACATAAATTTTCCTGCATTTATGAAAAACGTTTTTGTAATAATGAAATATTATGTAAAGTATTCGAATATTTGCAAAAGTTGCACCAAAACCAGTTTGTCATCTATTTTATTCAACAGATAAAATCAGACTATGGAAAGACCAGGGTGGAATGGATATGGAACAGATAGATTGCTGTTCACCACACAGAGGAGACGTTCAGCTGCAGACAAGCACAACAGAAAAGAATACAAGAAATATTTAAGATTTCATGCAAAATCATTCCTCAGAAGTGGAACTCTTACACATCAAGACCACAACTCTCTCTCTCTCTCTCTCTCTCTCTCTCTCTCTCTCTCTCTCTCTCTCACGATGCTGTGCTGGGGGTTGGGACAACAGAGCAGTAGAGAAGAGGAAAGGACTTGTAGATGGGTTGATGGGATGGAAGGTATGCATTTATTGTAGGGGGAGCAAGGAAGGGGACAGACAGATAGCAGACAGGGACTAGTAAAGGTTGATGCCAGGGATATGTGAGAGCACAGAGTATGTTGTGCAAAGTGTCCCCACCTGCAAAATTCAGGAAAGTTGCTGTTAGTTTTAAGAATACAAATGGCAGCAGCTGTGAAGGAGTCATTAACATGAGACACATCATGTTGGGCAACATGTTCAGCAACTGGGTGGTCCAGCTGTATCTCAGGCACAGTTAAGCACTGGTCATCCATGTGGACAGACAGCTTGTTAGTTGTCACTCCCATATGGAATGCAGCATAGTGGTAGCAGCTAATTTGTAGATCAAATGAATGCTTTCATGGATGGAGCTGACTTTGATGGGGTAGGAAATCCCTGTAAAAACTGGAATAGATGTTTGTGGGAGGATGTTGTGGACATGCATTGCGGTCTATTGCAAGAACATCAGCCGCGAGGGAATGGATTCACAGCAGGGATAGAGAAGGGATGGGGAAAAAATGTGGCACAGGTTGGCTGGGTGTCAGAATAAAACTATAGGTGGGGAGGATAGTGGGAAGGATCCTTGTCACTTCAGGGCAGCATGAGAAGTAGTCAAAACACTGGCAGAGAATAGGATTTATTGCTCTGGTCCTGAATGATACTGAGTAACAAGAAGAGAACCCTTTTGTTGCTGGACTATGGGTATGTGGGGAATAGTAGGTGACTGCTGAGACAAGGCACTGGCAATCTGTTCTGGGCAAGGCTGGGAGGGTAATTTTGGTCTGTGAAGGCCTCAGTGCACCCCTTGGCATATTTGGAGGGGGACTGCTAGTCACTTCTGATGTGATGACCACAGGTGTCTAGGCTGAATGGAAGGGGCTTCTTGGTGTGGAATGGTTGGCAGCTGTCAAGGTGCAGGTATTGTTGATCGTGGTAGGTTTGGTGTGGAAGGAGGTATTGATGCAGCTATCCTTGGGAGGCAGGCCATCATCAAAAAAGGCGGCTTGTTTGGCTGAGGAGGACCAGGTGAAGTGAATGCAGGAGAAGATGAGTTTCCAGAGGAATGTGTATAGGGCATCCTCACCCTCAGTCCAGTCATGAAAATGGCATCAGTAAATTTCAACCACATGAGGGGTTTGGGATTCTGGGAGGGGGTGGGGGTGGGGATTAGAAAGAATTCCAGTAGATGACCTATGAATAGGTTAGCATAGGAGGGTGCCAGGTGGGTGCCCATTGCTGTATGACATATATGTTTGTACGTGATGCCTTTACAGGACAAGCAATTATGTGTGAGTATATGGTTGTTGAGGGTGACCAAGCAGTCCGAAGGTCTGGAGTCCATCAGGTGGTTGGTTGGTTGGTTTGTTTGGTTTGTTGTTTAAAGGGACTAAACTACTAAGCTCATCAGACCCTTTTTCGATGTGCACCTGTCTCTATTTGCCAGCCACTCAACAATGCACTAAAACCATCAGCCTAAAAGCTTAAGCTGAAGTCCAGACACAGCACAAAACACAGTCAGAGAGACAACAGGGGGAGGAAGAATAAAAAATGCATGTAGGGTGAGAGCCTGGGAGATAAGGACAGATGCCCACCCTTAGACTGAGTGATAGAAACCCCTAGTCATGAAAAAAACTTAAAACTAGATCAGCCATTGAGGCATTGTCATCTAACACCACAGGTTAAAAGTCGTCTCAGGGCAGTTAGATTGGGACAGTCCAACAAGATGTGGACCACTGTCAATTGAGAACCGCAGTGACACTGTGGTGAGTTCTCAAGGCAAAGGACACAACTGTCAATCAGCCAAGTACGGCCGATGTGGAGCCAGCAGAGGACAACGGAGTCTCTGCAAGTGGCTTGCATGGATGACCTCCACACATTGGGTGTTCTTTATAGCATGTAATTTATTTGGCACGTTAGCGTCTGCCATTCGGTATTCCAGATCATGAAAACTTTACAGTGTAATACTGACTGGAGATCAGTTTCTGGTGTGCCAATCTCCAGAAATGGTTTACTGGTAGCCTGTTTGGCCAGCCTGTCAACAAGTTCATTTCCCAAGATTCCGACAGGTGCTGGGGTCCAGATGAAGGCCACTAAATGTTCACATTGTTCAAGGGCATAAACAGACTCCTGGATAGTAATTACCAAAGGATGGCAGGGGTAGCACTGGTCGAGAGCTTATAGGATGCTTAAGGAGTCACTGCAGATGAGGAAGGAATGTTGAAGACAGTGAGAGATGGCTACCAACTCTGCAGTTAAAACTCTGCAGCAATCTGGCAAGGAGTGCTGTTCAGTATGTCTAGTGTGAGCATGAGCGAAGCCAATGTAACCGTCTACCAGTGACCCATCAGTGTAGACTACCTCTGAGCTGTGGATTGCACCAAGAATTGAGAAAAATTGGTGGTGGAGGGCCTCACAATGAACTGAGTCTTTTGGGCCTTGTGATAGGTCCAGACAAAGCTGTGGCCGAGGAATGGACCCTGGAGATGTACATGAGTAGACCTGGAGGAATGGTGGTAGAGGGAAAAACTAGAGTCCACAAAGAAAGGACCCAACGTGGACTGCTATCATGATCCCTGACCTGGGCCACCATTCTGGGAGTTGGATAACCCTGTTTGGAAAGAGGAGGTGTAATTCAGATGCTCAGGTGAACTACAAACATGTGAGTCATAATTAACAAGCAGTTGTTTGCACCTGATCCGCAATGTAGGGACCCCAGCCTCCAGGAGTAGTCTGTTCACAGGGCTAGTTCAGAAAGCTCCTGTTGCAAGTCGAACCCCACAGTGGTGTATTGGGTCCAGTATCTGCAATGCTAAGGGTGATGCTGAACCACATGCCAGACTCCCATAATCAAGGCAGGACTTCATAAGAACTTCATAGTGATGCAGAAGAATAGAGCGATCTGCACCCCAGGCAGTGTGACTCAGGCAGCAAAGAGGGTTAAGATGCTGGCAGCACTTTTGCTTAAGCTGACGAAGATGGGGAAGTCAAGTGAGCATGGCATCACAGACCAGTCCTAAAAAGCAATAAGCCACCAATATGTTAAGTAGTCAGTCATCAAGGTAAAGTTCTGGATGTGGGTGGACAGTACAATGATGACAGGGATGCATGACACAAATCTTGGTGGTTGCAAACTGAAAGTTGTGGGTGAGGGCTCACCACTGTGCCTTTCGGATGGATCCCAACAGTCGGCATTCGGTAACACCAATACTAGGGCAAAAGTGAATGCAAACCAGGAAGGTGATGCTGCGGACCCCACGGCCATTCCTAGATCATTAATGGACACTAAAAAGAGAGGAACACTCAAGAAAGAACCTTGTGAGACCAAATTTTCATAGATACGGGCTGAACTGTGAAACACACTGACTTGAATTCGGAAAGAATTTTATATAAAAATTGGGAGCGGGTCCTGGAGACTCCACTTGTGTAATGTGCAGAGGATGTGATGTCTCCATGTTGTATCATAAGCCTTTTTCAAATTAAGAAAGTTGGCAATAAGGTGTTGACATCAGGCAAAGGCTGTACAAATAGCAGACTCTAGGTATACCAAATTTCATTGGTGAAGAGGCCTTGGCGAAAACAACTCTGGGACAGAGCCAAAAGGCCCCTCGACTCAAGGAGCCAACACAGCAGCCAGCTCACCATGTGTTCGAGCAACTTATACAGAACACTGCAGATACTAATGGGGAAGTAGCTGTCCATTTCTAGGGGGTTCTTGCCGGGTTTCAGCACTGAGGCAATGATGCTTTCCTGCTCTTGCGATGGAAACTCACCCTCACTCCAGATGCGGTTGAAGATGGAAAGGATGTGACACTGGTAATACACTGAAAGATGTTTAAGCATTTGATGGTGAATCTGGCCCTGGAACTATATTACGGCATTGGGCAAAGACACTGAGGAATTCCCACTCACTGAATGGTGTATTGTATGGCTCAAGGTGGTGTGCAGTAAAAGATAAGCACTTTTATTCCACCATCAGTTTTAGGATACGAGACGCAGGTTGATAATTCTCAGATGTCGAAGTGCAAGCATAATGTGCAGCAAAATGTTTGACGATTGCATCTGGCTCTGAATAGATAGCTCCATTTGTGGAAATCCCAGGTACACCTGCAAAGATCTGAAATCCATGAAGGAATCTGGTATTTGTCCTAGCCCGAGAAGCAGATGTGTGTGATCCAATGGTTGAAATATGCCATTCCCAGCACTCCTGTTTCTATCTTTTGACTAGATGGTGGGTCCGGCATAGTAGGCACGGAGCCATTTACAGGCAATGTGGTGCCCTATCGATGGGTGCCCCTTATGATGTTGGAGAATCTGCCTATGATCTCTAATGGCCTCAAAAATTTCTGGTGATCATCAAGGCACTGTTTTCTGCCAGGGGGGATCCTGAGGAACAGGAGATCGTCAAGTCGGCAGCAGAAACAATGGTAGCAGTTTTATTTTGGACCATAACATTGATAGTGACATGTGGTGGAGGTCCAACAGTGACAGCAGAGGTGAAAGCATACCAGTCAACTTTGTCAAGAGCCCATCTGGGCAGACGGCCAAGAAGTGATGCTGGAGTAGGGACAGGAAAATCGGAAAGTGATCAGTACCACACATGTCGTCATGAACTCTTCAGTTAATAGATGGTAGAAGGTCAGGGCTGCATTGAAAGATCAATGGCCAATTAGGTGCCATTTGCCATGCTGAAATATGTGGGAGCATCACTACTTAAAGCAAAGATCGAGTTGTGCCAGTAGATTTTTGACGTCTTTGTCATGGCCAGTGCTTTTGGTTCCACCCCACAGGAGGTTATCGGCATTTAAATTGCCCAGAGTTAGGAAAGGAGGAGGGAGTTGAGAAACCAGTGCAGCCAATACATTTTGAAGTACTTCACCATCTTGGGGGAGATAGACATTACATATGGTAATATTCTGTATTGTCCTTAACCTAATAGCCTCAGCTTCTAAGGTTATTTGGAGAGACACAGATTCACTATAAACAGAGTCAAGGTCATACATACATACTCCACCTGACAACACCCTATCATAGTCAGTATGGTTCTTGTAATATGGCCAATGGCTGCAAAGGGTGGTGGTCCGCATTGCTGCAACCCAAGTTTCCTGAAAGGAAATGCAGAAAGCAAATGAAGTGCCTAAGACTTGTTGTAACTCAGCCAGGTGGTGGAGAAAACTGCCACAAATTCCACTGGAGTATTACGTTTTCAGTGTACTGGCAGAGCATGAAGGGACCGAGGAGGCAGCTTATGCCCCAGGGTCACCTGCTGCTACCACCTGAGTGCTTGGGGTGGCTGTGTTCATTGGTTCTGAGGCTCTGGGGAGCTCTAGGTCCTCGGGGGACCTGAGGGTCTCCACCTCATCCTCAGAATTGGAACCTGGTGGTGTGGGGGCATCTGGGACCTCTTTCTACCTAATAGGTTTCTTCTTTTTCTCCTCTCACTTCTCTGTAGGTTTCACTGGCTGGGAGGGCTTCTCTGAATTGGTTTCAGGAACTGATGATGATCATGAAGTCCTACAACCAGCAGTTTCAGGCTCCTTCAGCCACTGGCTGGTGTCCGGCTTCACAGCAGCGGAAATCACAGAAGGTAATGTCCCAAGGGACCCCTCCGTGGTGAGAGAAGCCAGAGAAGGTTGGTGCTTTTCCAGCTGAGGGATGGGAACTGATGTTCCCAATGGATGAGAGGACATTGCTCCCAAAGTAGGTGGTAAGGAAGCAACAGGAGGAGGAGAGCCCCCAACCATCAAGGGAGCAGGTGTAGTCCGGCAGTCCTGGTGGCCCACTTTAAGAGGCAAAGCTGATGGGGATGCCAACTTCACAAAGGATGACGTCAGCGTAGGCATAGCATATGATGACATCATGCATACAGGATTAACATGGTCGTATTTCTTTTTTGTTTTTGTGTATGTTGGCCTGTCCAGGGTCTTATATTCCATTAGCTTCCTCTTTTTCTGATAAATGATGCAGTCCGGAAAACAGGGGGGATCGTGTCCTCTGCATTTGACACAAATGAAAGGACAGGCACAAGGAATAGTTGTGTGATGATTTCCGCATTCCCAACTTGTGAGGCTGGCATTACATCAAGAGGATATGTGAAGTAGGACTGTTGATATTTTTAAAAATTTTGGGAATCCAATACATTGATATTTTCAAAAATATCATTATCAGCTCTTGATACATCGAAAAAAAGTATTGCTGTATCTGTGGAGAAAGTATCGATGTTCCTACCTATAAAAATATCAGTTGCACATTGTAACTGCACGGTTTACAGCTGTGTAAGTATTGATTATTATTAGATATTCTTTAAATCAACAAGCTAGCAGCCTGCCTATCCCCCTCAGAGCAAGATTTGAAAGGAAAACAATGCATACTCCTGCTTGGTCACAACTACATTGCGAACAATGGTAACTGCATGTAAGTGTCACAATGAAAGGTGTCTAATGGGTCCATCATTTGGTTTTGTTACATATCAGATGTGTCCTGAAGACTTCATGTTGGCTTCCCCATTTTTTCATTTCTGTGAACACCATGACCTAGTACTTTTTGTGTCAAAATTGTGCTGTGATGCTAAATGTTGCAGTTTCCATTGTTAGTGCCAAGCATTGATTACATCAGCACTTCCCCTCACACATCTTCTCCCACTGCGATGACCAATCCTGTCATTTAGATTTTTGTTCATCATTTTCAGCAACTGTTTGTAAAGAATATTGATGTGAAGAAATGGCACACTAGTGCTGTTTCTTCACATCGGAAATCTTGTATTCCATTCATATCACCACCCCCAGAGTGATCGGACATCATCTTATGTGCCACATATAATTGCTTCACACAGTCAAAGGGACAGATTGGATGTGATGAAAGTTCAAAAAGTAGTAAGACTCATTCACGTAGTGAATATAAAATTATGTCCTACTACAATTTCCAAAGAACAACTTCATATATTTTCTGAACATTGTGAAAAAAATATAATTTAAAATAAAAATATCACCACTTGATATTGCCATTTTGATATCAATATATTGGGGGAAAACATTGCCAATATATAAAGATGTTTTCTTGGAAAAAATATCAATATATCTAAATTTTATCAACAGCCCTAATTTGAAGCACTGCATAGGAGGAGGAACACAGGGTTTAATGTCACACAGGTATAGCATCACCTAGACCTTTTCAGGCAATGTATCATCTTCAATTGCCAAGCTGAAGGCACTGGTAGCAACGTGGTTGTCCTTAGGCCCTCTATACACATGCCTGATGAAGTGTACACCTCATCGCTGTATTTTGGCACGCAACTTGTCATCGGCAACTTGGCACAGGTGATCAATGCATGCAACTGGGCAAGGGTAGCTGCTTTCATTGATACTGACCCATTCTGCCTTTTGAACATTCCCGAGACTTCTCCAGATTTGTCATCTAAGTTCTTAATGAAAACAGAGGCTCCATTGTCATAAAGGATTCCCAATCAGATCTTGCAGAAACTAAGTGTGGGGAGAGTGTATCTCTCCTTGACCTTTAACCCTACGTTCCTCCCATGGTGTAGTCAGCGAAGGGAACGAATCGGGATCGTATCTCTCAGCATTATATTGCACCTTATATCTCTTAGAGACTGCTGGGGCCATTTGACACCAGCGTCGAACAACTTCATCTGCTTCACTGCAGGTCATCTGCCCTGATGCCACCCACTCTGACCCGGCACTCTCCCCACAGGTGCCACCCAGCCACAGCAAAGGCCACCTGGCAGCATGGCCATTGCCAGGAATCCCGATGCCCCAGGTATACGGGCATCTACTCCTTGGCATACTTGGAGAGTTTGCAGTGCAGGCATCAGCAGCACGATCCCTGTGTTGTCAGGGTACCACAAGGGTACATGACGGACTGGCTACCATGCTGGATGCAATTGAAGGATCCATTATTGTTGTGGATGCAGTAGATGACAGTGCACAATTGATGTAAATTATGCACTCTGTAAGGCGTCCTTGCCCAAAAGCCTGGGTTACGGGTACAATTATATTTCCATTACAATAACAGGTACAGACAGTATCAGCACACAATGGATAGATGATGCACCATGCAAGGCGTCTTTCCCCAAATGGCCCGCACTTCTATAGAATTTTGAAAGATGGAATTCAAACCCTAAAAGGGGACTAAAACTTATTAAGTTGAAAAGCAGGAGACTCCTTTCAGTTGCCTCTTATGACAAGCAGGAATACCTCAGGTCTATTCTAGCCCCAAACCTGTGAGGAGCAAAAGCTACTGTTCAATAGCAGGAAGGTGATGGGCATTGGGGATGTTAATGTAGAGGGAGGTGACATCAACAGTGATAAGCAGGGAGATAAAGGAACAGGAACTGTGGAGTGCCAGTGGAGGAAATTGAGAGTGTATTTTCCATGCTGAGGGATTTGGATATGAAGGTGAGGAAAGTTTCAATATTAGGAAATTCTGGAAAATTAACAGGGGGTGAGTTGGGAGCAGTGGGGGGTGGATCAAAGTTGGATGGAGGATTATACTGAGTGAAGCAGGGTTCAGTATTGGTTGTAGAGTAAATCTGGTTGCTAGGATTAGTGGTGAAAGAGAGTTTCCACTGTACGGACCAGAAGAAGGAGAGCATGTCTTTAACAAGTCCAACATGGTTGAGAATGAGGCAAAAAGTAAGGCCCTTGGAAGAACTGATGCTTCTGTGACACTGAGGCTTTTGGAGGACACTTTCATAACTGAGTTGTAGGTCTGTTTAGGCTCTGGGATCTCTAGGGTGGCAGGAGAGAGTTTCTCAGGGTGTGGTAAATGTGGTAGGTCACGAAGGCTCAGTTTTGCAGCTATTAGAGGATCCAAAGGAGATTTGATGGATGATCTTGTAGTGGTTATTAATTTATGACCAACTATATCCTCATCCATAATTATTCTCCTTTGAAAGCATCACCTACAAACAAACCTGTGGCACAGCAATGGGCAATCACATGGTACATCCTATGCTAACTTATTCATTGGGCCATATAGAGGAATCCTCCCTAGCCACCCACAATCCAAAACCCCTCACATAGTTCAGATTCATTGATGACATTATTATGAGCTGAGCTGAGAGTAAGGGCACCCTATCCACATTCCTCCAGAGCCTCAACACCTCCTGCATTTGCTTCATCTGATACTCCTCAACCCAACAAGCCACCTTCTATGATATTGAACTCCACCTGAAATAAGACTACATCAGTACCATCATCCACATCTTACCTACCAGCCACAGACAATGCCTTCACTTCAACAGCTGCCACCCACTACACACTAATAATCTTCTTCCATAAAATCTAGCCACCAATGGCTATCACATTTGAAGTGGTGACCAGTTCCTCCCCAGAAATGACAAGGGCTGCACTGAGGCCTTCACAGACCGAAATTACGCTCCCAACCTTGTCCAGAAACGTATCTCCTGTGCTTGTCTCACTAGTCACCTACAATCTCCCACATACCCATAGCCTGGCCACAGAGCAGCAATGTTCTTGTGACTTAGGAGCATCCAAGATTGGGGCAACCGAATCAAATTCTTTGCCAGGAATTTGAGTACCTCTCATCCCACTCTGAAATAAGAAATATCTTTCCCGCTCCTCCCACAGTGATGTTCTGCTGCCCACCCAACCTATGCAATCTTCACTCCTACTCTACTCCCGCTCCCAACCCCTTGCATTATGGTTCATATTCCTGCAACAGATCCACATGCAAGACCTGCCTCATACATCCTCTCACTACAACCTATTCCACTCCTGTCACTGGTACTGTATTTACCAGAGTATAACACAACTCTGAATATAAAACACCACTTCATTTTAAGAGGCTCCTTGACAAAAAATTATTTATTAACATATTCTGACAAATCAAATGTACAACTTTTACCGATGTAAGGTTATCTGCCTAAACAGTTAACATTACACTGTTATAATGTCAAGTTTAACTCATATATTTCAAAACAACACAACACATATAAGTCACAGAGTAAGTTGACAAGCAAGACATGTGTACACGTTAGCATTCAAATGAGCACTGAGTCCCAGTCTAGCGGCCACTGCTCGGCTGGCTGCTTAGGTGGTGCAGCTGCTGCACGGCTGGCGGACAGCGCCGCACGTAGAGGACGCGCGTAATTGCGCGGCGGCACTTTGAACGATCGGCGAGTCACAACACTTTTTCCCCCTTTGAAATTGTTGCACTGGTCTTGATGGAGGTGTCCTGGAGATGGCTAACGTCCATAGGCGTTGTTTTAACTCACCGTAAAGTCTCGAGGAGCAGGCATCCCGTACGGACAGAAGTGTCCCCAATGATAACGGGTCAAGATGACAGGAGACGTAGGGGTCGAATCTGCTGGGGCCCCATGCACCAATCTGCCCGTTGCGGCAAGTCCAGTTGATATGACAGGAGACATGGGCGATGTGTCGGCGTCCGTTGGAGGAGGAGGCGAGTAGATTTGCTCTGACAGAGGATGGTCATCCGGTTCCTGCATGGGCACGTCTCCTGGTGGCGTCCGTTCTTGTGCTAGCAGCGCAATGACGGTGAGAGGGCTGCATTGTGAGTATTGAGAGATGCCAAGATCCCGAGCGTCAGGTAGAGCCAAAGGTGGTGTAGCGACATTCGGAACAGGCGTTGCTGGCACACGAGGCCAAAGCTGGTCCGAATGACGTACTGCAACACCCGTGTCCATCTGGATTTCATACAGGCATCTGCCACAGTGTCTTAAGATGCGGCCCGGGCTCCATTTTGGCCGCCTGCCGTATCCCCGTAACCAGATGAGGTCGTCGGCGGTGAACCGGCGAAGTGAAGGCACCCGCGGCCGTGAGGTGGATGGCCGCAGAAGATGAAGTAGCGTGCGGGGCTGTCGGCCATGTAAGAGCTCAGCCGGGCTGTGGTCGCCCATGGGGTTGAAACGGTAAGACGCCAGAAACTGGAGAAGCGCATCATCAGCAGCAGAAGAAGTCATAAGTTTCCGCATCTGAGCCTTAAATGGGCAGACAAGTCGTTCAGCCTCACCGTTGGATTGTGGATGGAACGGCGGGGCCGTGACATGAATAATGCCGTGACGAGCACAAAAATCCGCAAATTCGGAAGAGGCAAATTGCGGACCATTATCAGTAACAAGAGTAGAGGGGAGGCCTTCCAAAGAAAAAATGCGGGTGAGAGCACTGGTGGTTGCTGCGGTGGTAGGCGATGTGCAACGCACAATGAAAGGAAAGTTAGAGTAGGAATCAATTACGAGGAGCCAATAAGTACCTAAAAAGGGTCCCGCAAAGTCAGCATGAATGCGCTCCCAGGGCTTCTCAGTCAAAGGCCATGGTGACAAAGATGACTTTGGGGCAGCGGCCTGTGACGCACAAGGGCCACTATTTCAGAGTCGATGCCAGGCCAGTACACATGACGGCACGCCACAGATTTTGTGCAAGACACACCCCAGTGCCCTTGGTGAAGGAGGCGCAAGACCGAAGCACGCAAAGACGCAGGTACCACAACAATCGGCGAAGCATTGTCAGTGGAGAGGAGGATAACACCATCCCTAGCCGTGAGGCGGTAGCGCAAAGCGTAGTAGTTCCGCAACGGGTCAGAAGTCTTAGCAGACGGGCAATCTGGCCAACCCTTCTGAATACAGCGTAAAACCCGGGAGAGGGTAGAGGGTGAATGCCTGATCAGGACCCATGGGAAGGCGAGACAGAGCATCAGCATTTGCATGTTGAGCCGTTGGCCGGAAATGAATCTCATAATTGAAACGAGACAAGTAAAGAGCCCAATGCTGGAGGCTGCGTGCAGCCTTGTCGGGAAGTGACGTTGATGGATGAAACAAGGAAACAAGTGGTTTGTGATCCGTAACAAGATGAACTACTGATGGCCTCGGGAGAGCCAGTCATGACAAAACTCTACCATCTGGTGAGCACGATGTATGAGACAGGCGAAATACCCTCAGACTTCAAGAAGAATATAATAATTCCAATCCCAAAGAAAGCAGGTGTTGACAGATGTGAAAATTACCAACTTATCAGTTTAATAAGTCACAGCTGCAAAATACTAACGCGAATTCTTTACAGACGAATGGAAAAACTGGTAGAAGCCGACCTCGGGGAAGATCAGTTTGGATTCCGTAGAAATGTTGGAACACGTGAGGCAATACTGACCTTACAACTTATCTTAGTAGAAAGATTAAGAAAAGGCAAACCTACGTTTCTTGCATTTGTAGACTTAGAGAAAGCTTTTGACAATGTTAACTGGAATACTCTCTTTCAAATTCTGAAGGTGGCAGGGGTAAAATACAGGGAGCGAAAGGCTATTTACAGTTTGTACAGAAACCAGATGGCAGTTATAAGAGTCGAGGGGCATGAAAGGGAAGCAGTGGTTGGGAAAGGAGTAAGACAGGGTTGTAGCCTCTCCCCGATGTTATTCAATCTGTATATTGAGCAAGCAGTAAAGGAAACAAAAGAAAAATTTGGAGTAGGTGTTAAAATCGAGGGAGAAGAAATAAAAACTTTGAGGTTCGCCGATGACATTGTAATTCTGTCAGAGACAGCAAAGGACTTGGAAGAGCAGTTGAACGGAATGGACAGTGTCTTGAAAGGAGGATATCAGATGAATATCAACAAATGCAAAACGAGGATAATGGAATGTAGTCAAATTAAGTCGGGTGATGCTGAGGGAATTAGATTAGGAAATGAGACACTTAAAGTAGTAAAGGAGTTTTGCTATTTAGGGAGTAAAATAACCAATTCTGGTCGAAGTAGAGAGGATATAAAATGTAGACTGGCAATGGCAAGAAAGGCGTTTCTCAAGAAGAGGAATTTGTTAACATCGAGTATAGATTTAAGTGTCAGGAAGTCGTTTCTGAAAGTATTTGTATGGACTGTAGCCATGTATGGAAGTGAAACATGGATGATAAATAGTTTGGACAAGAAGAGAATAGAAGCTTTCGAAATGTGGTGCTACAGAAGAATGCTGAAGATAAGGTGGGTAGATCACATAACTAATGAGGAGGTATTGAATAGGATTGGGGAGAAGAGAAGTTTGTGGCACAACTTGACTAGAAGAAGGGATCGGTTGGTAGGACATGTTTTGAGGCATCAAGGGATCACAAATCTAGCATTGGAGGGCAGTGTGGAGGGTAAAAATCGTAGAGGGAGACCAAGAGATGAATACACTAAGCAGATTCAGAAGGATGTAGGTTGCAGTAGATACTGGGAGATGAAGAAGCTTGCACAGGATATAGTAGCATGGAGAGCTGCATCAAACCAGTCTCAGACCACAACACAACAACAACACAACAAGATGAAATTTGGAGCCATAGAGAAAAACACCAAACTTAGGAAGAGCATAAATAATGGCCAAAGCTTCTTTCTCAATTTGAGAATAATTTTGTTGGGAATCAGTGAGCGTTTTGGAGGCATAAGCAATGGGTTGTTCCGAACCGGCAGAAAAATGGTGCGCAAGGACTGCACCGACCCCGTATTGAGAGGCGTCTGTGGCAAGAACAAGATGTTGGCCAGGTCGATACGTAGCCAGGCACGGGGCCTGTTTCAGCATAGTCTTCAATTTCTGGAAAGCCGCATCGCATGACACGGACCAGTGAAAAGGCACATTTTTATGCAACAGGCGATGCAACGGCTAAGCCACCGAAGCCGCAGACGGTAAAAACTTGTGATAGTATGCTATTTTCCCCAAGAAGGCCTGCAGTTCCTTAACAGATGTAGGGCGAGGAAGGGCATCGATTGCAGCGACAGTTTGCTGAAGCGGACGAATACCATCCCGAGAGAGTTGAAACCCCAAGTACGTGATAGATGCCTGAAAAAATTGTGATTTTTGAAGATTACACTTAAGACTGGCAGTCTGTAAGACATGAAAAAGTGTGCGGAGATTTTGAAGATGTTCTTCAGTGGTGGAGCCAGTGACAACAATGTCGTCCATGTAATTGATACACCCGGGGACAGGGAGCAATAATTGTTCCAAGAATCGCTGAAAGAGAGCAGGGGCGCTAGCAACCCCGAATGGCAAGCGTTGGTATTGATAGAGGCTGAAAGGCATGTTAAGGACCAGAAACTGCTGGGAAGCAGCGTCGAGAGGAAGTTGATGATAAGCTTCTGACAGGTCAATTTTAGAAAAATACTGGCCTCCAGCAAGTTAAGTGAACAGTTCTTCAGGACGGGGCATAGGGTAAGTTTCGATGAGGCATTGAGCATTTACAGTGGCTTTTAAATCGCCACAGAGACGAATATCGCCATTTGGCTTAGCAACGACAGCGACAGGAGAGGACCACTCACTGGAAGTGACAGGAAGCAAGACCCCTGAAGTAGTGAGACAATCCAACTCCCGTTTTACCCGATCACGAAGGGCCACAGGAATGGCCCAAGCCCGAAAAAACTTAGGCCGAGTAGTGGGTTTGAGCGTGATATGAGCTTCAAAGCCGTTTGCATGGCCTAACCCAGGAGAAAAAAGGGACGAAAATGTCGTTGACAAGGAATCCAATTGAGCATAAGGAATAGCATCAGAGACAATATTGACAGAGTCATCTATGGAGAACCCAAAAACACGAAAGGCATCGAAACCAAAAAGATTTTCTGCGTTGCTCTGGTCGACCACAAATAGGGGAACAGTGCGAACGACGGATTTGTAAGATACCTCAGTATTAAACTGTCCCAAGAGCAAAATCTTCTGTTTATTGTACGTCTGTAATTGCCGAGTGACAGGTGACAGGAGTGGAGAACCCAACTGAAGATACGTCTGAGAATTAATTATAGTGGCAGCAGAACCGGTATCCACTTGCATGCAAACATCTCGACCAAGAATTTGGACAGTGAGGAATAACTTCCCTGAAAGGGAAGAAGTGCAATTGACAGACAACACAGAATCAGAACCAGCGTCATGTTCATGAACATCTTGTATGCGGTTGGATTTGCATACGGAAGACAGATGACCTTTCTTTTTGCAATTGTGACACACAGCCCAATGTTGGGGACAATCCTCACCTGAATGTTTCGTAAAACATCGCGGACATGAAGAAAGTTGCCGGGGGTTTTGCTGCAGTTTCTTTGCGGGTTGTTTACGGCTAGGCCAAGGCTGCACGTGGGAGCGCACTGCGGCCACGTCGGCCGGCGGGGATGCGCCACACGCGTCGTCAACAGCGCATAGAGGTTGTATTTCCCCGACATCACCCCACACCTCTATTTGCGCCCCAGCGGCGCGAGAAATTTCAAAAGACTGCGCAATGGAGAGAACTTCATCTAGAGTCGGATTCGCCAACTGAAGGGCACATTGCCGAACTTCTTTGTCGGGCGCTGACCAGATAATAGCATCCCGTTCCATGGAATCGCCATAGGATTCTTTGTGAACGTCAGTAACAAATTGACACTTTCGACTGAGGCCGTGAAGTTCAGCAGCCCAAGTGCGATAGGATTGTTGTGGCTGTTTTTGACAACGATAAAAGGCAACACGAGAGGCTACCACATGTGTTTGCTTTTGAAAATAGACAGACAGAAGTGAGCACATTTCAGCAAAGGACAAAGACGCAGGATCCTTCAAAGGAGCCAATTGCGACAACAACCGATACATTTGAGGTGAAATCCAGGAAAGGAACAGAGACTTACATGGTTGTTCGTCCGTGACATGAAATGCCAAGAAGTGCTGTCGAAGATGTTTTCCATAATCAGACCAGTCTTCCGCTGTCTCGTCATAAGGAGGAAAAGGAGGATAGCCAACGATGAGAAACGCCCCGCATTTGACGCCACGACGAAATCGCAAATCGCCGCTGTTAGAAGCATTTGCTGTTCAAGGAGATTTTGCAATAGTTGCTTGACAGTAGCCATGGAACCCTATGGGTCAACGGTGAAAAGGAAAAATCCACTACCTCATCGCCACTTGTTATAAAGTCAAGTTTAACACATATATTTCAGAACGACACAACACATATAAGTCACAGAGTAAGTTGACAAGCAAGACATGTGTACACGTTAGCATTCGAATGAGCACTGAGTCCCAGTCTAGCGGCCGCTGCTCAGCTGGCCGCTTAGGTGGCGCAGCTGCTGCATGGCTGGCAGACAGCGCCGCATGTAAAGGACACACGTAATTGCGCGGCGGCGCTTTGAATGATCGACGAGTCACAACATACACATATTCTAAAATTCCATTTATTGACTGTCTACATTTTCATAATACAAGGAGAAATAAAATTTAAAAGTAAAAGAAATTGTTTAACTTAAATTTTATCTTCAGTGCCTTTTTCCTTTACTTAGCCTGTCACATGTGGTATCAATATTTTTAATAATAATAATAATAATAATAATAATAATCATCATCATCATTCTAACAAGATAGCTGTGGAACTTACATCTTTGCCCATCTTGGCCCAAATATTTGTTTGCTTCTTTTGAATATGTTGCGATTTCTAAGGTTGTGGATATGGTGGGACCAGAGTACACAGCTGTTTTTTCTGAACTCATAGCAGATTTCACTTTTACACTGACATGAGAATGTTATAGTCTTTTGCTTCCAAACATATCATCTGTTTGCCAATCTCTCATTGGCTGTGTAGAACAAGCAGCTGATAATATTCCCCCTATTGTACCCATCATACCTCACAGTGTTCATTGACAACAATGCTGCACAAAACATATAAGTACAGCACTCGCCCCAACCTAGACTTTTAGCATCTCCTGCAGATATTTATGCTACTGTTGAGTATTTGTCCAATTTTAAAGCAATTCGATTCTGAGTGCAACTGGATTCTGATAAACTGCAGTTTAAACATGCTGGTTGTTCATAAAAAGCCAAAGTACACAGTATACATTCCCACAGTCAGCAACTTGACATAATTTCTGCCCATTCATTACTCCCCTCCTCACACTTATCCAAGTTCACAGCCAAACTGGTGTCACCGTGTCCCCTCCAACATTCCATAACGCCATGTTTGATCAACTGTGAGGGTGCAGCTCATTATGTACCAACAGCAAGTAGTACGTCAATAGAAGATTGTAGTCATGATTCAATTCGATTCTCAAACTTTCGCTCATCCCGCGATGCAGTGATGTCTGTTGGTTCTGCTGCATGAAGTAATTTATTTTACAACTGCAGGCAGTTTAATGTGATTTATTTCATATTTTAGAGATATAATTCTGGATTAATTTTCTTTCTCATTTCATCTGAATGTAATCATCTCGTTCTGAAGCTGATTAAAAGCTGGTACATTTTTCCCTGGTATAACACATGAACAGCACCTGAACTTCCCATTTGCATCTCACTTGGTAAATCATTACAAATAAAATATTGACTTGGGTTCAGAATCCAGCAATGGGTTTTCAAGGACAAGATGTTCACCTTTGAATTTCACCTTTACTTAAAAAGCAGCATAAATGTATGTGTACGTGTGTGAGAACTTTTATTGCAAACCTGTTCAGATACAATTAAAGTTTGTAAGCTGACAGAATTTGAAGCTATTTGCTCTGGTGTTTCACAAAATTGTCAATTTTTAAACAGAGTATTAGTTACTGTAGTCTCTACTTTTTAGTATCTCGCATATCCCTTCTGCTGGTGTTGCGAGTCAAATGATGCACGATTGTTTGAGCAAGATCAATACTGTACCGAGTGCTTCAGCGTACTGAGAAATCTCCAGTCTATTTGACCACAGGCATTGTTTGCTAAGTTGTTCCCCTTGGGATTGACCACAAGAAATTTGTGTAACACCCAAAGCTTGAACTGTAAATGTAAGAAGGCCCCCAAATTAATCCATTAAGCAATGTAAAAACCATTGACCTCAGCAGCAATAGTTTAATCTGTGAATACAAGGCAACCCCATATTTTTCAAATAATGAATTTGGAAAAATACCTTGTCTTATAATCAGGTGAATATGGTATCTTCTACTCCATACAAGATAGGACCAACTGTGACAGCATCCATGCAATCTACCAACTTAGCTGCAACCTCTGTGCCGTATTCTATGTGTACATGACTATTAAAAGCCCTCTGTCTGCATAAATGGGCACCACCAAACTGTGGCGAAGAGCTGGACCACCCACTTGCTGAACATGCAGCCCAACACAATGTGCTTCACTTTTATGATGTTAATGATCCCTTTATAGCCAGTGCCATCTAGATTCTTCCCACCAACACCAGCTTTCCTGAATTCCACAGGTGGAAACTCTTCCTACAACATATCCATTGCTCCCATATCCCCCTGGCCTCAACCTTTGTTAATCCCTGTCTTTTACCAGTCTATCCCCTTCCCTGCTCCCATTACAGTCTACAAACACCCTCCCATCCCACCAATCCACCTACAAGTTCTTTTCTCTTCTCTACTTCTCTCCCCCCCCCCCCTTTTCCCCCTCTTCCTCCACCCCAACACAGCAACTCCATGCTGCACCTATAATCCGTTCACGATAAGAATGAACATGATGTAAACAAACACAAATGTAATGATTGGTCAGAAGCCATAGCACACGTACACTGGTGTTGTTATGCTCTTGAAAGTAGGTCCTACTTATGTATTAGATATATTATTCCTAAGTTGCATTAAATGAAACTTTAAGATATTCAAAAGTATTAATAGCCATCAATGTTTTTCTTAATCGGCTGAGGCAGCTTTCTACATCTACATGATTACTCTGTGATTCACAATAAAGTGCCTGGCAGAGGGTTCAATGAACCACCTTCAAGCTGTCTCTCTACCGTTCCAATCTCAAACGGCAAACAGAAAAAACGAGCACTTAAATTTTTCTGTGCGAACCCTGATTTCTCTTATTTTATCGTGATGATCATTTCTCCCTATGTAGGTGGGTGCCAACAGAATGTTTTTGCAATTGGAGGAGAAAACTGATGATTGAAATTTCATGAGAAGATCCTAACGCAACGAAAAACAACTTTGTTTTAATGATTGCTACTCCAATTCACATATCATGTCTGTGACACTATCTCCCCTACTTCGCAATAATACAAAACGAGCTGCCCTTCTTTGTACTTTCTCAATTTCATCCGTCAGTCCCACCTGATGCGGATCCCACACCGCACAGCAATACTCCACAATAGGGCAGACAAGTGTGGTGTGAGCAGTCTCTTTAGTAGACCTGTTGCACCTTCAAAGTGTTCTGCCAATGAATCACAGTCCTTGGTTTGCTCTACCCACAATATTATCTATGTGATCGTTCCAATTTAGGTTATTTGTAATTGTAATCCCTAAGTATTTAGTTGAATTTACAGCCTTCAGATTTGTGTGACTTATCACATAATCGAAATTTAGCTCATTTCTTTTAGTACTCATGTGAATAACTTTACACTTTTCCTTATTCAGGGTCAACTGCCACTTTTCGCACCATACAGATATCTTATCTAAATCATTTTGCAAGTCGTTTTGATCATCTGATGACTTTACAAGATGGTAAATGACAGCATCATCTGCAAACAATATAAGACAGCTACTCAGATTGTCTCCTATGTCGTTAATATGGATCAGGAACAATAGAGGGCCTATATCACTTCCTTGGCGAACGCCGGATATTACTTCTGTTTTACTCAATGACTTTCTGTCTATTACTACGAACTTTAACCTTTCTGACAGGAAATCACAAATCCAGTTGTACAACTGAGGCAATACTCCGTAGGCATGCAGTTTGGTTAGAAGACGCTTGTGAGGAACGGTGTCAAAAGCCTTCTGGAAATCCAAAAATATGGAATTAATTTCACATCCCCTGTCGATAGCACTTATTACTCCATGAGTACAAAGAGCTAGTTGTGTTTCACAAGAACGATATTTTCGGAAACCGTGCTGACTACCTGTCAATAAATCGTTTTCTTCGAGGTACTTCATAATACAGTATATGTTCCAAAACCCTACTGCAAATTGATGTTAGTGATATAGGCCTGTAATTCAGTGGATTACTCCTACTTCCCTTTTTGGGTATTGGTTTGACTTGAGCAATTTTCCAGTCTTTAGGTACAGATCCTTCTGTGAGCGAGTGGTTGTATGTAATTGCTAAATATGAAGCTATTTTATCAGCATACTCTGAGAGGAACCTGACTGGTATACAATCTGGACCGAGGGCCTTGCCTTTATTAATTGATTTAAGCTGCTTCATTACTCCGAGGATATCTACTTCTAAGTTTCTCATCTTGGCAGTTGTTCTTGATTGGAATTCAGGAATATTTACTTTGTCTTCTTTGGTGAAGGAGTTTCGGAAAACCATGTTCAATAAATCTGCTTTAGTGGCACTGTCACCAGTGACTTCACCGGTGTTATCGCGCAGTGAAGGTATTAATTGCATCTTGCCACTGGTGTGCTTTATGGATGACCATAATCTCTTTGGGTTTTCTGACAGATTTCGAGACAGAATTTCATTGTGGAAATTATTAAAAGCATCTCACATTGAAGTACGTAAACTTCTGTAAAACTTTGCCAATCTTGGGGATTTTGCATTCTTTTAAATTTGACATCCTTTTTTCTTTGCTTCTGCAACAATGATCTGACCCGTTTTGTGTACCATGGGGGATCAGTACCATCACTTATTAATTTATGTAGTATATATCTCTCAATTTCTGTCAATACTCTCTCTTTGAAAACATTCCACAACTTTTCTACACTTACATGATCAGATTGGGAGGAGTGAAGACTGTCTCTTAAAAAGATGTTAAGAGCATTTTTATCAGCTTTTTTAAACAGATATACTTTGCATTTCTTTTTGATGGTTGTAGGTGTTATGGTATGCAGCCTAGCAGCAACTGCCTTGTGGTCGCTAATCCCTGTATTCATCACAATACTCACTATTTGTCCAGGATTATTTGTTGCTAAAAGGTCAAGTATGTTTTCGCAACCATTTACGCTTTGAGTGAGCTCATGAACTAATTGCTCAAAATAATTCTCTAAGAAAGCATTCAGTACAATTTCGGATGACATTTTATGCCTGCCGCCGGCTTTAAACATATAATTTTTCCAGCATATCGAGGGTAGATTGAAGTCACCACTGACTATAATTGTATGAGCAAGGTACTTATTTGAAATGAGACTCAAGTTATCTTTGAACTGTTGAGCAACTATATCTTCTGAGTCGGAGGGGGGGGGGGGGGGGGGGGGGTCGGTAAAATGATCCAATTAATAGTTTAGTCCAATTGTCACGTATAACCCCTACCCACACCATTTCACATGAACTATCTACTTCAGTTTCGCTACAAGGCAAACTACCTTGGACAGCAATAAATACTCCACCACCAACTGTATTTAATCTACCCTTTCTGAAAGCTGTTAGATCGTTTGAAAAAATTTTAGCTGAACCTATTTCCAGCTTAGCCAGCTCTCTGTACCTACAACTATTTGAGCTTCAGTGCTTTCTATTAGGGCTTGGAGCTCTGGTTCTTTCCCAACACAGCTACGACAATTCACAACTACAATACCAGTCATTTCTTCATCCACCTTACTGTGTTTTACCTGCCACTTTTAGATGGACATCCCTTCTGTGGTTCCCTGAGACCCTCTAACCTAAAATACTGTCCAGTCCCTTCCACACAGCCCCTACTACCGGTGTAGCCACCTCCTGTTTGTAGTGGACTCCTGACCTATTAATCAGAACCAGGAAACCCACCACCTGATGGCACAAGTCAAGGAATTTGCGGCCTACATGGTCACAGAACCGCCTGAGCCTCTGATTCAGACCCTCCATTTGGCTCTGCACCAAAGGACCACAGTCAGTTCTATCAACGATGCTGCAGATGGTGAGCTCCGCCTTAATCTCGGAAGCAAGACTGCCGAGCTCCGCCTTAATCTCGGAAGCAAGACTGGCAGTCTTTACCATTTCCGCTAGCCGCCCGAAACCAGACAGAATCTGCTCCAACCAAAGCGACACACGTCATTGGTACCGACATGAGCCACCACCTGCAGTTGGCTGCACCCTGTACTCTTCATGGCATCAAGAAGCACCCTTTCCACATCCGGAATGACTCCCCCCAGAACGCACATGGAGTGCACACTGGCTTCCTTTCCCTCCATGGCAGCCATGTTCCTAAGCGGACCCATTACGTGCCTAACGTTGGAGCTCCCAACTACCAGCAAACCCGTCCTCTGTGAATGCCCAGACTTTGCGGGTCGAGACACTTCCTCCGGAACAGGGTGGACGACTGCACCCGGCTCAGAGACATTGTCAGCCACAGATAATGCCTGAAACCTGTTCGTCAAACGAACAGGGGAGGCCCTACAATTGGCCCCTCGGAAAGTTTTTCGCTGCCTGGCAGACTTTGAAATGATCTCCCACTCGACCACAGGTGAGGGGTCAACCTCAGTGCAGGCAGTACCCGGGGCGGCCACAGCAGTGGACTGATCGGAGGACACGTGGGACGTGCTCGACATCCCTCGTATCCCCGAGTTTGATCCCCCACAGTGACGCCCCTGGCAGCAGCCTCAAGCTGTGTGACGGAATCCAAAGCAGCCTGGAGCTGTGAACGAAGGGTCGCCAACTCAGCTCGCAACTGTACACAACAATCACAGTTCCTATCCATTACTGCACTGGCTCCTGTTTGAAGCTCGTAAAAATATGTAACAAGCAAATGATGTACTCGTCTTATTAGTAGCAGGAACTAGCAGTGCTGCTCTCGCTGATGGTCTAACTGACACTGAGCTGTTCTAACCAAACAAACAAAAGCCTGTACAATGCGAGGGTCGATAGCAATGGCAGTACTGTACACTACACAGCTATTCAAATAAAAGGTTGTGCCTAGTAAGCACTCAAACTCCCAAGAAATTACAAAAATAAACTAGTAACTACCCAGATAACTGAGAATAAGTCACTCCTGTTTGAAGCTCATAATAATATGTAACAAACGAATGGTGTACTCGTCTTATTAGTAGCAGGAACTGGCAGTACTGCTCTCGCTGACGGTCTAACTGACACTGTTCCGTAGTGAAACACGCACGTGGAACACTGTTAAAAAGTGCCAAGAAATAGGCTGCTCTTAATGTTTTTCATAAATTTATGGAGATAATCAGCTTCACAGTTTTCCCAACCGTTATACTGCAGTTGATAATAAAACCCACATTAAATGTGTGGTGCAGTCAGTAGCATAAGGGAATGTGAACTAAACGTGGTTACTTGTGCGTTGGTTAGTATCTCCCCGATATTTATCGCTTAAATTGAAATACCTACATCTCGTAATTATAAAACTCCATCATATTTTTTTTTTATGAATAATGCACTACTTCTTGTTTCTAATTAGATATTGGACATGAAGTTCCTGTTTTCATTTCAAATACAAATTCTTAATGATCAATGTTTTATGAAAGACTGTTCATAAAAGTTGTTTAAATTAAGAAAACATAACAATTTAATTTTTTAAGATGAAAATGAAAAACCAAATCCTCTTTATTTGGACTGTGTCCATCGTTTAATACCACAGAGGTAGATAAGTATCGTAGAAATATGAAAAACAATCATTTTCACAGCATCAAGCACATCATACAAATTCTGCATCTTTACATTTGCCACTGTACCATTACAATATGAACCCAACAGAACTGATCTGGAACCAAGCTGCAAGATTTGGTCCGAGAAGTAACAAGACTGTTAAGCTGTCAGACGAATTGGAACTAATGCACGCAGCTTATTCACACGTCTCTGCCAAACGCTGACGGGATATAGAATGGCTCATCATAAAAGAAGAAGAGAAAATGCTGCACCTGGTTGGCTTCATGGATTCTGTTGTTGACAGGCTCATTATCAACGTAGCAGGTGACACTTCCAGAACTGAAATGTATTTCTTGGGTTCGGATAAGGAAGGAGCTAAGAGATTAACAGACGACTGACTGTAAGTAATACCTTCAGTGGGTTCAGTATATAACTGTTTGGTGAAATCCCTCAATACTCTCTTACTTTACACTCAGCTTATGCAGAAAAATTACCCTGTGGTTAAGTCAGGAATTTTCATCATTCTTGTCTTTAATTACAATAGAACATAGCTAAAAATGATCAACGTGTTGCGGTTTTTGTCTAGTCGTCTAAGGAGCATATTGTGGGAGATTTGCAGTGTATTATTTCATTCTGCTCAAAAATTAAATGCATTCGAAGCTGTATTGCTCCTCTTCTTGTCTCTTTTTATGTGTGAACTGTAGCTGGTCACGTCAATGCAGGCTAGCTGTACCAGCTGACCGGCCAGTGCTATCCAAGTTAAATGTGCCGGTAAAGCTGCTGTCCCACATTACTGCTAAGTCAATGTGCGCGTAACGCACAGCACAAAACATACACTTATTATCGTACTTGACAGTACTCGAGACAGCTTGGCTGCAATCCCACGTGAAACGGACATTCAATGAGGTTCCGGCAAACACAGAAGAATACATAGTGCAATGTTTACATCAGGTTCATTCTTATGATGAATGGATTATAGCAGCCCTGTCCTGTCCACACCACATCCCTGCACACTCCCACAGGCAGCAGCAGCATCTTCCCCCACATTTACCCTAGTATATCCTCTCTCTATCCTAGTATATCCCCTCTCCCTCGCCACATACCTCCTCCTTACCAACACCTTCCACCTGCACCCATCAGACAGTCAGTCAGACCTTAACACCCATAAATAGTAGCTGTGTGTTGAGTGAGTTGTGTGAAAGTGTGAGAGGTCTACTTCTGAGGAAGGACTTTGTCCAAAAGCTCAAATATTTCTAGCTTTCTTTTCCATTGTTTCTGTCTTTGGCTCAATGCCTCCTCTATGTGGTGAGTAGCAATCTATCCTTTCCATATTGTTGGAATTCTATATATAGTGTGTTATATATGCTTCAATTTGTATGTCTTTAGGATTTCAGGCAGTAATATTTCAAATATACAGGGTGAGTCGCCTAACATTACCGCTGGATATATTTCGTAAACCACATCAAATACTGACGAATCGATTCCACAGACCGAACGTGAGGAGAGAAGCTAGTGTAATTGGTTAATACAAACCATAAAGAAATGCACGGAAGTATGTTTTTTAACACAAACCTATGTTTTTTTGAATCGAACCCCGTTAGTTTTGTTAGCACATCTGAGCATATAAACAAATACGTAATCAGTGCCGTTTGTTGCATTGTAAAATGTTAATTACATCCGGAGATATTGTAACCTAAAGTTGACGCTTGAGTACCACTCCTCCGCTGTTTGATCGTGTGTATCGGAGAGCACCGAATTACGTAGGGATCCAAAGGGAACGGTGATGGACCTTAGGTACAGAAGAGACTGGAACAGCACATTACGTCCACATGCTAACACTTTTTTATTGGTCTTTTTCACTGACACACATGTACACTACCATGAGGGGGTGAGGTACACATACACACGTGGTTTCCATTTTCAATTACGGAGTGGAATAGAGTGTGTCCCGACATGTCAGGCCAATAGATGTTCAATGTGGTGGCCATCATTTGCTGCACACAATGCAATCTCTGGCGTAATGAATGTCGTACACGCCGCAGTACATCTGGTGTAATGTCGCCGCAGGCTGCCACAATACGTTGTTTCATATCCTCTGGGGTTGTAGGCACATCACGGTACACATTCTCCTTTAACGTACCCCACAGAAAGGAGTCCAGAGGTGTAAGATCAGGAGAACGGGCTGGCCAATTTATGCGTCCTCCACGTCCTATGAAACGCCTGTCGAACATCCTGTCAAGGGTCAGCTTAGTGTTAATTGTGGAATGTGCAGGTGCACCATCATGCTGATACCACATACGTCGACGCGTTTCCAGTGGGACATTTTCGAGCAATGTTGGCAGATCATTCTGTAGAAACGCGATGTATGTTGCAGCTGTTTGGGCCCCTGCAATGAAGTGAGGACCAATGAGGTGGTCGCCAATGATTCCGCACCATACATTTACAGTCCACGGTCACTGTCGCTCTACCTGTCTGAGCCAGCGAGGATTGTCCACGGACCAGTAATGCATGTTCCGTAGATTCACTGCCCCGTGGTTTGTGAAACCCGCTTCATCGGTAAACAGGTAGAACTGCAACGCATTCTCTGTTAATGCCCATTGACAGAATTGCACTCGATGATTAAAGTCATCACCATGTAATTGCTGATGTAGCGACACATGAAACGGGTGAAAGCTGTGACGATGCAGTATGCGCATGACACTACTTTGACTCAGTCCACCGGCTCTCGCAATGTCCCGTGTACTCATGTGTGGGTTCATGGCAACAGCAGCTAACACACCAACTGCACCCGCTTCTCCTGTGACGGGCCTGTTACGGACCCGTTTGTGTGCTACGACCATACCTGTTGCATACAGTTGGTGGTAGATGTTTTGCAATGTGCGGCATGTTGGATGCTCTCTGTCCGGGTACCGTTCTGCATACACCCTGCAGGCTTCAGCTGCATTTCGTCAACACTCGCCACAGATGAGTATCATCTCCACCTTTTCAGAGTTCGAATACACCATGGTCACAATTCCTACAACACTACACTATCACAGACGTCTGGTAACTCGATGTACTACAGTTGGTCTGCGTGCGGAGACGAATGCGGACACTGCAACAGCTACACCAAACCACAACAGTGCACTACAGCCACACTCGTAAACACGGTTGTCATCGTAAACATGTCCCTGCAGATGCTGCTCGCCGACTGTGGCCCGTGTTTGTTACAACACGCAACTGAACGTCGGAGGTTTCAAGCGTCAACTTTAGGTTACAATATCTCCGGATGTAATTAACATTTTACAATGCAACAAACGGCACTGATTATGTATTTGTTCATATGTTCAGATGTGCTAACAAAACTAATGTGGTTCCATTTAAAAAAACGTAGATTTGTGTTAAAAAACATACTTCCGTGCTTTTTTGTATGGTTGTATTAAACAATTACACTAGCCCCTCTCCTCACATTCGGTCTGTGGAATTGGTTCGTCGGTATTTGATGTGGTTTACGAAATATATCCAGCGGTAACGTTAGGTGACTCACCCTGTATATTTAGTTGCAAGCAGCTAGACACCTGCCATCAAAGTACCAGTACTTCAAAGTAAGTAAATGTGTTAAAGGCACATTTCAGTATATGGGATTTAGAATCATCTTGTACATTACCCATCACTTGAATGACAGACCGATGATATAAGTTACTCATTTCTGGGCCTATTTTGTACCCAGGTGTAGAGGGTTCAGGGACATGAAAACAGTCAAGTTGATCACTGTTGCAATACTTCTTTATCCTTTACAAATACTTGTAATTACTGCCTATGATAACAGCATTCTCCTTTTAAAGGAAAACAGTTGCACAATTTCATTTAAATAATTGCCTAAATAACTCTGCTGAAGCCATTGTCATGAGGTGGACCACTTCATCTAGAAGTTTCAAATCCACTTGAAATGTCTGACAAACCTTACTCAATTTATTGAATTATTTGGTTGTGATATCTTAAGATAATAGTTTTACACAATCATCCTTAAAACTGTACGTAAGTTCATCATACAAGAACGTAGACTGGCCACACCAATTGAGACAAGTAAGAAAAATTTGTAATACTTCCAAAATCTTGCACATTCTTTAAATTTAGTGACGTTTCTTAATATTGCTCTGCTGTTCTTCAAGTTTTTCAGTTACCTCTGAACACACTGTTATAAAACCACACACATGTATTAGCTATTTTGCAAAAGAAAATGCAACTAATTTACCTGTCTAATGTCATAAATGTGATCATGTCCTCCCAGAATCAAATCAATTTCTTCAACAGCTTCAGCAAGTTTAATATCATTTGGCATTCTCATATGAGTGAGTGCTATAACATAGTCACAACCCTGAAATAGTAAATAAATTTGACTGAGCATAGTTGACAAATGCAACAGAAGTGCAATTATTTATGTTACAAGACCTGTTGTGTGAAAATACAAATTACTGAACACAACATATGTTAGTTACATTACATAATAATAATCTGAAAAGAACATCTATATAACACTCATTTGTTTGAAGTTCACACAAATAATCAAGGAGTCTACACTGCATATAAAGTGTATAAATTCAACAATTTGCTATTTCACGTCACTCCCTCTCCAACTGTCAACAATACTTCAGACTGAAGCACATGCAACACCCAAAGTGGTTTGTGACTGTAGGTTTACTCAGACGGCCCCATTTCTCCAAACAATAGTATGTTGTCTGTTCATAAAGTTAACACAATCAGTACTATAGAGACTGTGGAAATGAAAAGAAGCACAGAATTAAGATGATTCCTGTTTAAGACTTACCATCTCAGAAATTTTCAGCAGTATTATACCAACTCAACACACAAAAAGAAAACCAGTTCAGTATGAAGTACTCTGGCTCTAACGCTCAATGTCTGCACTTCTGAAGCGATATCCTCAATTTCAGCTTCTCTGATAGTGCATGGTTTTTAAACAGGGATCCAGCATGTTTGGATCAATCAGGATATTATATCATAGATTTGTAGAATGAGAGGGTAAGAATGCTGACTAGATGCCAATAGAATTCAATTAGTAAATTAACATTTAAGTTCCACCAGGAATTCACTTTTGAAGCACATCTTTCAACAGCAGGAATCAGCTTCAGAGAGAGAGGGGGAGAAGAAAAGAAAAAGAAGAACTAAGGTCGAATACCAGAAATGAACACAGAAGGGGGATTGGTGAAAAAGAGAACTATGTTCATTCACTTGTCAAGAAAGAAGAGCTACAAAGAATATTTACTTCCATGATGGAAAATTAGCTATACCAAGAGAAAAGTTTTCAATCAAAAAGTAACTATACCATAAAGCATTTTATCCAACCTGAGGCATTAAGAATGTTTATGATGAAAGTGTCTTAACAGTACTTGAATTAACATATTAACTGCACCATAACCACCTCAATTATTATCTAAATTCTACACTTGTCTGACAGAATATACATGAAAATGCTGCTACTGCCTTTACTTGAATTCAATGCACTCTCATTTTCTGCTGTTACAATTTCTGTGTGCTACACTATATGTAAATAAATGATCCATAATGTAATAACAGATAAAGCAAATAATATCCATGTTGATTATATATGACAAGTCACAACTGGGTGCCAGACTGGGGATCACACCTGAAGGTAATGTATTACCAATTGCATTTCCTGAGCACACCTTATGGATGAGTGCATAGCTTCAACTTGCCACAGACAAGTGAAAAAATGAGGAGAGACCTGAGGCAAGTTGTAGTTTTCTACTTGGTACATGAGGTGTGCTCTGAAAGAGCAAATGATGACTGTGTATCCATAATCAATTCCAGCACACAGTTTTGACTTATCAAATGTAGTTATCACAGCATATACCATGAAAAAAGTAGTATAACTGAATCTCAAAATAATTTTAGAAAAGACACTTTGCCTCTGACTGCAATTAAAAGGTCTTCATTTTATTTAGACATTATCAATTTCAAGATGTGTATCTGACACTTATACATATGTGATATGCACATAATATAACTATGTATTGTTGACATAACTGACTCACAAAACTGTGTTCTGTCAAACAGGGACATTTAGCATGACTCATGAAGCAAACAGCCACTGAGGGAGTGACTTCGTCAATAATGCTAAAATAAAATGAAGACTATTTAATTTTAGATGGGGGTAAAGTTTTTTCTCTTAATTATTGATATGGCTGTGTTACCTACTGCTATATCAGCAATGGAAAGCTATAATACACCTCAAAGTAATATCTACTTACCACATGGCAGCAAACTAACAGACCAACAAAGGCTTAGAGACTCATAACTTATAGAAACTAGAGTTCGTCATTCAAGAAAAGAGAATGGAAAAAGTTGACAGAAACAGGATACTAGAAGAATTAGACACCAAAGACACCCAGTAGCTCGGGTAGAGGGAACCATTATAGAACAATGTTGCTGATGTCCCTTTCATCTTGTCCTGTTGTGCCACCTTACCCATTCTATCTAGCAATTTATCATTGTACACTATCTTCCCTCAAAGCCTTTCCATCTCTCTTTTGCTGAAGAAATGACTGCCAGGTTCTGAAGCAAGTGATTACCTACATTTTTGTAAGTCTGCCACTTTGCTGATATCTCACAAGTAGATATATTTCCTATATTTGTTTGGTTAATGATTATTCTAAGTTATTTCTGTGTTTTATGCATCTGGCTTGGAACAAACGACACACGTTGGTGTATTGAAGGTTTATTACTGAGTTCCACGTATCTTATTCTCTGGCAATTCTGATAGTAAAGTAACAACAAATTAGTAATGTAACAACAAATTGTACATAGAAGACAATGTCACAGTCTTCCTCTACGCAATATCCTTAGTGTTTTACCAACCTAATCAATCCAGAATGGCTGTAACAAGTACCATCAGAACTTTTAGTTCATGAATGCAGCAGTTGTTACGCCCTGAAGCACCCTACATGATGTGGATTCTTAGAACTGGAATGATAGCAGATGTTGCTGGAGGAGGATTATGAGGAGGCTCTTTTGAGTTTTGCTTACATTTCCTCACACTGCAGTCTAGGAAATGCCTTCCATTATGTCTACAATAGAAGGCAGATGACTTCAGAATTTCATGTAATCTCATACTGAAGCATGACAGATTCTTGGCCACTTCTATAAACACGTCACCACCAAGTTACAAGACTATCCTTCTTTGGGTACTAATAGTCAGTTTGAATATCTGTCAAAAATTATAATATCAGTTTATAATCTTGCTATGATATCCAATATATGTGCACATAGTTCTTATTTAAATGTATGCAATTATGTTGTAGGTAAATCAGAATTATTTCATATTACAAACGCAAATTTTAAATTTTTTCAGTAATTTAACCCTATTAACTTCATACAGGGAGGCACACAATAAGTTGTTGACAAGCTTTTGTAATCTATTGATGTAGAAGTAAAGAATACAGTTTGGAAATACAACCTAATGAATCACATGTTCAATATGACTGCCATTTTGGTTTACAACTTCTTCAAGTCACACACGTGCATTTGTGACAACTCTCCGACAAATATTCTGGAATGGTGTGGCATAACTCCACAATGATGGCTTTAAGTTGCACTGCATTTTTGGGTTCTCTTTAAGCAACCACCAAAGGAAGAAGTCATGTGGGCTAATGTCTGGGCTGCGGGGCGGTCACATTCCTCCTCCCACATAATGTTCTGGAAATCTGTTTGACAATACCCTTAGGCCACGTCTTTTGTGTAGGAAATCAAGCACAACGTTGGCACTATGGGGGCACACTCCATCCTGCATGAATAACTGTGTCTGCAGTGGAAGATGTGAGACCATGAGTTGAGGAAAGAACCGGTTTCGCAGCATGTGTCGATAGTGTTCACCAGTTACTGTAGCATCGAAGAAGAATGGACCAATGATTCCATGGCCTGACATCCCGACCCACTCGCGCACTTTCTCCTCGTAGGTGTCTTTCGTGTGGATTATTCGCTACGGTTCATGTGCCCAGAATCGAACATTCTGTTTGTTCACATCACGGATCACGTAAAAATAAACTTTGTCAGAAAACCATGTGTTGTGTAGCACTGCCTCTTGGTCTTGCTCGATTGCCCACTTTGCAAACTGCAGTCTCCACTCCTTATCTCCTGCAGTAAGCTTATGTGCCACAATCATCTTGTATGGATACCAGCGAAGGTCGGATTGAATAATTATTTGTACAGATCGGCTTGAAATTTCCAACTCTGCACTGGCTCTTCCTGTTGATTTACTCAGACTGAGAGTCAAAGCCACTCAAACTGCTTCAATATTTTGTGGCGACTGTACGGTACGTGCATGTGGCCGCTGACACTCCAGAACAGATCCAGTACCCTCAAATTTTTTATGTAATCTGCGTATTGTCTATGGGGTGGGAGCCCACCATGTGCCGAAATGAGCATGAAACCTTCTCTGTGTCAATCTAACACTGTCCGTCGCCACGAACAGTAACACAGTAACACCTTTTGTGCAATGGTCAACCGTCCTCTGTCCAACCATCCAACTGAAATGGTGGACCCACAACAGAAGTGATGAACTCGCAACGACATCTCACATAATTTCCATGAACTGCACCGAGTTGAGCGCACAATTTGAAAGTTATTGCCCAATAGTATAGTTGTAGGATCAAAATTCAATTGGTGACTTATCATGTGCCACTCTGTATTCTTTGTAAGACTCTGCCATGATGGCTGATGCTGCTTTGCATTCTCTGTTGCATAAGAGGCGTTCAAAAAGAAACGAGCCAGAGACATAATTACAGAAACCAGTACCTGTGTGTTAGAAGCATCGACCCTGGCTGTTGAGAAACTTGTCCCACTGTGACACAAGGATGTGAATGGCTGTCTCATGAAATTCCCGGAACTGCGATGTTAACCAGTTCCACACATACAGCTGGACAACGTCATCTGAGGTGAATTGTTTGCCCCTCAGAACCTTTTTAAGGAGACCAAAAATGGCGTAATCGCAGGGAGAGAGGTCCGGACTGTAAGGAGGGTGGCTGAGAACCTCCTATTTTAATTTCTGTAGGAGTGCCGCGACTTTGTTGGCTGTATGAGGCTTTGCACTGTTGTGGAGCAAAATGACCCCACGGGTGAGATTGCCTGGTTGTTTTGATTTGATAGCTTGGCGAATGGTGGTCAAGGTTTCCAAGTAATGCTGGGCATTCACTGTTGTCCCGTGCAGCAGGAAGTGAATCAGAAGGGGGCCATCTTGGTCAAAGAAGAAAGCCAGCATAACCTTTCCTGCACTCATGTGGACGACAACATCCAGCTGTACGTGAGGAACTGGTTAACATCGCAGCCCTGGGAATTTTATGAGACAGCCATTCACCACCTTGTGTCACAGTGGGGTAAGTGTCTCAACAGCTAGCGTCAATACTTTTAACAAATAGGTACTGGTTTCTGTAATTATGCCTCTGGCTCATTTCTTTTTGAACACCCCTTATATGTTGCAACAGGGAGGATGAGATTTGCACATGCACACAACAATGAGTAAGCTCAGCACATTTCCATCACACTATCTGAACCACAGTAAAATGCATAAAGGACAATTGCCACCAGTGCAATAACTTCTACAAAATATTGATGTATTAAATTTTCTGCACTAAAAACACTCAACACACATTTTTATTCGCGACCATGTTGCAGCTTGTCAACATATATTTTTCTGTGTCACCTGCTGCTACTTTACTAGTAGCAAAATGAACGAGTGAGAAATAGTTTCACACACAGCCCTGAGAAATCAGTTTGGAAAACTTGTTCTGAAGAAGCACCTACAGTGAAATCTGTATGGAGGCTTAAGGAGTCACTTACAAATACATCCTTATCATTTGCAGTTGTTACAATCTTTAAAGGCTACACAGTATGATTTACTTGTCAACTTTGAGAATGAAATGTTGCTGCATGGCGATTCAGATTTTGTGGATAGTCTCATTTCCAATGATGAATTGACATTTCACATAAGTGGAAATGTGAACACACATAATGTGCGCATCTGGGGGTCAGCAAATCCCCTCGACATGGTACAGTACCAATGAGGCCCTCCTAAATTGAATGTTCCTTGTGTCATATCCTGGTGGAAAGTTTATGGGTCTTTCCTTTTTGGTGAAGCAACTGTAACTGGTGTTTCTTATCTTGATGCGCTAGAACTGTGACTATTTCCTCAACTGGAAGAAGCTGAATCACAGAACTTTACTTGGCAGCAAGATAATAGGCATAACTCAGTACACGATTGGTTAAACTATGTTGTACCCAACTGCTGGATTCACCGTAAGGGGCCTGGTCACAGAGCTCATTTCACATACTCTCTAAGTTCACCAGACCTGACAACAATGTGATTTTCATCTTTGGGTTTTCATATAGGATCAGATGTATGTTCCTCCATTACCAGCTCCTCTGCTTGAATTTAGAATCAGAACTGAAGTAGCTGTTGCAACAATTACTACACACACACACACACACACACACACACACACACACACACACACACACATACTGATCACGGTTTGGGAAGAACTTGCCTCTCACCTCGATGTGTGCAGTGTGATGAATGGTGGTCGCATTGAACAGTTGAAAGGAAAACTGTTTGATTTATTCTTTCAGTTGATGTATTATTTATAATTGTGAGTTGAATATAATAAATGGTACAAAGTGTTAAAACCTGGACATTCACTCTGAAACAACATGTGCTCTTACTTGGACAATCTGACATCCATCTGCTGGGACTTTGGCTATTTTTCTGAATATGGTTTTAAAAAATTTCAGTTCAACTAAATATTTTTATTACATAAAACAGACTTGACACTAGGTGCTATATAAATAGAGCACAGAAAGTTCTGGCAGAATGTAAATAGCTTAAGAGCAACTTTTAATAGTTTTCAGATGAATCTTTTTCCAAGCTAGCGTGCACACACATGCACACATGTACAGCCACACTGTGCCAGCTGAATACTCAATACTGGGACTGCAGTTCTGTAGGCATACTGGCTGAGGGGTTGTGTTGGGTGGAGTGGATGAAGGGAGAAAAGAGGCAGAGAAGGTGGGGTGTGGTTCACGAAGGGTAGGAATGTGTGTGTGTGTGTGTGTGTGTGTGTGTGTGTGTGTGTGTGTGTGTGTGTGTGTGAGAGAGAGAGAGAGAGAGAGAGAGAGAGAGAGAGAGAGAAGATGCCTGGAATCTAGCAAAGTTTTTAAGTACTATTTGTGTGCCTTTCAACAACTCAATGCCTCTAATATTCATTAACTTGTTACCTCATTTATAATTATTTACAAAGTTGACACACAATATTAGTCTCTTTTGAATGGTACTGTTGTAGACTGGGTGATTACAATAAGCCTGATGAGACAAATGTCAGGATGCATAAGGTTCTAATATACTGAATTCTTGATGTGGTCATTTGAATTCCATTTCATTGCTATGGTTGTACTATTACTAACAGATAAGTTGTGGTAATTAGTATAGATTGTCATCTTTTAGTAATAAAGTAATTACTGTGCATTTTATGGAAAAGTGCTCCTGAGAGTTCCAAGCAAATAGAATTTAACAATCACAAAATAGTGTAACAGCTAGAATCATGGCAGTTTCTGGAAAACCATTTCAGTCACTCCATTACATCATCCTGACATCACCAGCCAAATAACAAGATGATTAAACACAGAAGAAGTCACATGCAGTAACAGCAGGATCCCATCAGAATTATTTCTGATGAAGTACATCAAAATTCTGAATTTAACTTTTGAACTGAAGTAGTCGAAGAAACAATTACCTTTTAGATGCAAATGGCACAAAAAATGTTATCATCTTTATATTAATAACAGCTATGCTATGAGTGCCATATTATACTTATCTCTGGTAACTGTTTCTACAACACTGATAAAATTATAAGCACATATTCCTTTACCATCTTCTTCACACTCTACATCAACAACAGACAAACTGTTATGAAACTTTTGATAAGCAGTGATCTTTCTTTATGCAAAAACTTTCTTCTATGTTGAAATTTAAAAACTGCATCGCTTCCTCAGGACAGATGGGTGACAGCCCCTATTGCTAGTAAGAATGTTCAGAAGACTTACATAAAAAATTACAAGCATTACTGTAACACCATGAAACTGAGATATATTATACAAAATCCATATACAGTGTGTGGCACATCGGAAATAGACATATAGAGATTACATACATAAACATCAGATGGAACACGATTTGGAAGGGACATAAGTTTGGGTGGGGGTTCATACAGTGGTGAGGAGTATCTCATCAAAGAGCAGTGTATGGGCTGTTTCCAGTGGACACAATGGGACGTCTGGAAAAATGTTGAGCATTTATTTCTGAAGAAACTATCAAAACATGGTGGCTGCTGATAGTAACATAGTGAGCATCTCCTGCCCGCTTTGTACTCGGTGAGTGGTTGGGAGTGTGTTAGGAGGGATAAGAAAACAATTCACTGTTGGTTGAAAACTTTACAAAAAAAGGTTCTGCATTGACACAAAATTTCCTAGCCATCCTCGCACCGTAACAGACTTAGAAAAAGGGCAGCTGTCAGGGCCTTGGAGTTATTCACAGAAACACATTGCTACACAACTGCTGCCCAACAGAACTGCAAGGATAATTCCGCACTGAGATCTGCAAATGCATCCCCACAAAATAGCAACTAGATAAAAAGTGAAGGCAAGTGAGTGTCAAAGCTGTAAAAAGATATGCTGACACCTTCTGAATGCTTGCATACAGAAGTTTTTTTTTTCCCCCCCCCTCCTTGATGACGTACATTTCCACCTTTCTGACACAGTAAACTGATACTGGTCTGGCAGTAACCCTTGTGAATTTCACTAATGAGTAACACATGATACCAAAATGACAGAGTGGTGTGCCATTTTTTACTCTTGTGTGTTGGATTCATGACCCTCTCACCTCTGCTCCCCCCCTCCCACCTCTGCCCCTTTTTCTAGGATTTCTTACCTTCATCAGTAAAAACAGAACTCTTATAGGATTACTTTGTTGTCTCACTCCGTCTGTCTGTCTGTCCAATGGTTCTAAACCCTATTTCTTAGGAATAGGTAGACATATCAACTTGAAACTTACATTATATATTAAGATCTACAGTCTCTTGGCAATGTAAAAACGTGAAGCTTTAAGTCAATATAATCAGGAGGTACAGTTATTTATGTCTCATATTTTGATAGTCACAAACTCACTCATCAAAACCTACAGGATACTTTCCATTGACCTAGAATCATGAAATTTATCAAGAAGCAAGATTTGACACTATGACCAAAGGAAAAAGTCTGAAATTTGTTAATCTGTATTTAAATCACACAAATAAAAACAGTCTGTCATTTGTTATCACACTATCTGTCTGGCCGTCTATTAAGACCCCTTGCTCTCAGGAACAGATAGGCATACTTAAGTTGAAATTTATGTCACATCCCTTGATGGTATAACAAACATAAGCTTCTAAGAGAATGCAATCAAAAGATACAGCCATTATACTCTTGAAACATATACAGTACTTTCCCTTCATATAGGATCATGAACTTGGCGAGAAGAAAGATTTCACAATGGAAGTAAAGGAAAAAATTAGAAAACAGTTAATTTGTAATTGTATCATATGAAAAAAAATATTTTGTTCATCATTTGTTACCTGACTTCAAGTCTGAAATTAAAACATTCTTGAAAGTCTTGGAATCCCTATAACCAATATCTTGCCAGTATCAATGTCGATAACAGGCAACAATTGAGATGCTCAATTCCCGGACTGGATGAACTGTCTACATATTTAATTAAGTATGTACAGAACCCTCAATGTGCAAATCCTATTCACACCAGGAGCCCCCCACCCCTTTTTTTTTTTTTTTTTTTTTTTGAGGAGGATGGTGTCACTGTTATTGGTAAGTGAGATAATGATTGAGGTGTTACAGAATTTTTTCCAGCCTCAATTGGGTGAAATTCTCCATGATTATTATGCTGGTAATATGTGGTTCACCAGATGGTACAACACTGATGCCTTTCCCTTCTGAGACACATTTTTACCATACATAGTGCCCACTTGTCTGCTAGTATTAAGCACTCCCATGTTCACCAGCTCTGACCCACAGTTCAGATTTTTCAAAGCAAATGGTGGTTCATTTGTAAAATTTCCATTGTTTTAAATAAATCTTCACTTTGCTAATGAGCTGTGCTTCACAGTAGTTAGACACAGGGAGATGAGGAGGATCTACAACGAAGTTCAAAATAATTATCCTCATAAAACATAACAAGTGGCCCAGATAATGCCTTTCTTCATTGAATTTATTAGCTTCCAATATTGGGAAGTTCTTTCAGTCACACCCTGTATTTGAGAGTAAATATCGTTAGTTTTAGAGAGAAACACTTACTGTAATGCAACAATTTATGCATGCCAGTGTCAGACAGTGTGGGTGCAGAGCGAGAGAAAAGTGCAAGTATGTGTGCGCACACTAGCCACAGACAACACACTGAAATGTACATACCAGAAAGCCACAAGTACCGGAGCAAAGGGTAAAGGAATTGGATATAATATTTCAAAACTATGGAAATTGAACTTATGCTGCTTTACCTCTCAGGTACAGGTTTGTTCCTCAAAAAGTAATCCACCAAGACAGTGTGAATGTCTGGATTGGTCACTGGAATCTACCTCAGTTGATTACCTTAATCCTCACTAAAATTTAACTAAGGGCTTTTAATAGTGTCATAGTTTTCATTCTTTCCAATGTAACTGTTCATAGGTAGTACTCAAATATAGCACACTCATTCTTTTCATCTGACATTCATTAATACAGCTCAACTGGATGAAATACTGAATTTTTTTGTCATGTGAAATAGAGGGCAGGAGAGAGGAGACGAACTATTCGTTCTGAAACACACTCAGTATTTCTTCCAGAAACAATTTTGCACAGCGAAATCCACTCATTTGGGCAGTATCTTTGATACAGTGGCAAGAGATAGGTGTGAATTTCTCAATTTACTACAGTGGGGAGACAAGTTAGACCCATAGGAAAATATTCAGCAAATGTGACAAATTAAGAAACTCAACTGAAAATACTTGAGCAGGTAAGGTGCTGGAGAATGGTTAAAATATTGTTGTCAAATGCAGGAAGACTTGCAGATGATGTTTGGTTTGTACAAATATTGAATGCTGACTGTCAATGAAATAAAATTTATGGAAACGAGAACAAGATGACTGTCCATAAGTTAAAGTTCAAGGTAACATGCGCAATAACATAAAAGAGATTTGATTCCATATTGACAGAGTAAAATACTTGAGCTACGCCACAAGAATCAGTAACAACTATTTAAAAAAACAATGATTTCACAGACTTATGATGGGACAATCTTCATACAGTTGTCAAGAAACAGGTGCCAAGCTACGATTCATTCAAGATTTCATCTAATGAGTAACTCACCTATGTCGGAAATTGTTAAGGGACCATTTGCCCAACCTATCCTGGAATATTGGTACTCTTTCTTGGTTCCTTAGGAAACAAAATGAATGCAGCAAATAGAGAAATTCTATAGACGAATGGCACAATATGTCATGGGTTCATCTAAGCAGAATGGGTGACACGTGTGACCCACAAAGTTGGAATTATTCCATTTATTACAGCTTCAACTCCTGTTAATAACTAATTTTCTTTCACACAATTTTGTGAGGGGTTGGGGGACAGCGAGTTACCCTAAGTTTAGGTGAGGGAAGTTACAGGAGCGAAGGATGTACTATAAGGATAGCTCCCATCTGCACAGGTCAGAAAAGCTTATCCTCATTCCTCCACAATCTCAACACCTTCTCCCCCATCCACTTCAGTTGGCCCTCCTCCACCCATTGCACCACCTTCCTAGATGTCAATTTCCTCCTCTCAGTAGGCTCCATCCACACCTCACTCCACATCAAACCCACCAACCATCATCAGTACCTGCACTTTTACAGCTGCCACTCCTTCTACACCAAAAACTCCCTCCCATACAGTGTAGCCACTGGTGGCACACACGTCTGCAGTGATGAAAACTCCCTCCCCCAATACGCTGGAGGCCTCACAAAGGCCTTCGCAGACAGGCAATACCCCCAAGACCTAATACACAAACAGATCTCCCGTTCCATCTCCTCACATCCATCCCAAGAACCAACCACAAAGAAGTGCCCCTCTTGTCACCCAATATCACCTGTGACTGGAATGACTGAACCATGTCCTTCGTCAGGACTCTGATTATCTATCATCATGCCCAGAAATGAGGTACCTCCTACCCGAAATACTTCCATCCCCTCCCAAACTGGTGTTCCACCACCCACCAAACTCCCACCCCCAATCCCCTGCCAGAGGGATCATACCCTTGTGGAAGACCCGGCTGCAAGACCTGCCCCATCCACCCACCCAGCACCACCTACTCGAGTCCCCTCACAGGCTTATCCTACACATTCAGAGGCCGGGCCACCTGAAAAAGCAGCCATGTTGTATACAAGCTCTGCTGCAACCACTGCAAAGTGTTCCACATTGATATGACAAGCAACCAGCCGTCAACCAGAATGAACAGCCAGCGTCAAACTGTTGCCTAAAACAAGGTGAACCACCCAGAGGCACAACATGCAGCAGAGCACAACATGCAAGATTTCAATAGCTGCTTCACAACCTGTGCTATATGGATCCGCCCCACCGCTACCAGCTTTTCTGAGCTGCACAGATGGCAGCTATCCTTACAGCATATCCTTCTCTCCTGTAACCTCCCTGACCTAAACCTAAGGTAACTCGTTGTCCCCCACCCAACCAAATAGAGTGTGTGTGTGTGTGTGTGTGTGTGTGTGTGTGTGTGTGTGTGTGTGTGTGTACCCCCACCCAATACATGTCAACTAATTGTGTGCTGCCATCTCACACCCTAGTCTGTGAAACTGAGGGCTCAGCCCTCTGCCACATGCCCCCTCTACCTGCATCCCTAGCTAGCCCATGGACAGCTCCCCACTCTCCCACAAGCAGCTTCCTCCCAACTCCCTCCCTGCCTCTCACCTCTCTCCATCCCACACCACATCAAACACTGCACTCCCACCTTACCCCAGTACACTCACCATCGGCCAGGAAAGAGTTGGCAGTCAAATGAGCACAATGTAGGGAGACAGGCGTGTGTGTGTGTGTGTGTGTGTGTGTGTGTGTGTGTGTGTGTGTGTGTGTGCGCGCGCGCACGCGCGCGCGCGCGCGTGTGTTATAGTTTGAGAAAGGAATTCCATTCTGAAAGCTAGCTTTAGTCTGTACCTTTTATGTGTGTATCTGATACCTACTTGAAAATTCCATCTCATTACATATTAAGAAAAACCTTGAGGACTAATATGTATGAGGGCATGCTGAAAAGCAATGCCTCCACTTTTTTATGTGAAAATGCTTAAAGCTTTGTAAATAAAACAAACATAACATTCTACACCTTTATTCTCGATGTTTACACATCTGCAGCCCTATGTCACTAATGGCCTCTGAATTGTAGAATATAACATGCCAGTGTGCAACATAAATATGTCAGTGTATATGAAACAGCATGCAACAGCAATCTGATGCCTTGTGCTCACTGTTACCAGTCATCCTCTATACAGTCACAATTTGGTTCCATCCAATTTTCATCTGTTTCCAAAACTTCAAAGAACATCTTCAAGAACTTCACTTTGGTAGTGATAAAGCGATGCAAGCAGAGGTGATGTTGTTGCTCCAATAACAATGTCAAACATTTAACAGAGACAGGATTGACAAACTGGTCTCTCGTTGAGAAAAATGTGTCTGCCACCAGGACGACTATGTTGAGAAATAAATATGCAGAAACAAAGAATAAAGATGTAGAATGTTGATAAAGTATGTTAAAATATTTTAAGTAAAACATATTTTAACAGTTTTCACATAAAAGATTCAAAAGCATTACTTTTTAACATACCCTTGTATTTCAGGGTACGATGACACCACTAGTTATAAAGATTGGCAGTTCCACTTTCAAATAATGTATTTCAACAGCAGCTACATTCCATTATACTTTTACTAACTTGAATTTTATGCACAAGATGACATACTTCATTAAGTGTCTATTCACTAAGATTTTTATATAATTTACCATGATTTTCAAATTGGCATTTGTACTCTTAGAAGTCAGGTATTCCTAATGTAGGTGCATAAAATGATTCCATAAACCTTTCTAAACTCCTAAACCAGAACATTTTTCACAAACCAAATTTTTATCAATACTTACAGTCCCTCCTGAATAACAAAATCTAACATAGCCATTTTTGAAATGACAGTGTAGTTTCCAAATTTCCATGCTGATCTTTAAATAGTCAGTCTCATTTGAGATCTGCAGTCTGTGCCCAGTCGTACTGAGGCTAATGAACATGTAACACATATGTCGAGACTGCTACCAATGTTCGCTCATATAATTGTTATGTGCAGTTTGTCCGTGCAAATGTGTGTATCAGTATGCATGAAAATGCAGTAATTTTGAAGTTTAAAAGCCTACAAGTGTTTTATTAATTAAAGTCTGATTGTGTTTTAACTGAACTGTATGATAGTTTGTAGGACATTCAGACCAGCAGTACCATTTTGGGTGATTTAGTATTGAACAAGATGACTTTCACTTAGACCAGATTAAGTGGATTACTGCAATGTACTTTTGCCCAGTGGATTACTATAAGACAGTATGTGTATTGTTATGTATAGTGTAAATATGTACAGTGTTTTGTGGCTTATTTAAATATTTTGTTTAGTGACTTGATAGAACTACCAATGATTATCAGGTGGTACGTCATTAATCTGTGCTACAATAACTTTACAATTTATTTGAGTAAGTCTGTCACTGGACTCTAGTACATTTGTGGGCACTGACCCAATTTATGTGCTAAATAATTGTATGAAGTTGAAATAATGGCCATCACTTAAATAATAATCCTCAAGGATAACAAATGTATAAAAAGTTAAACCAAAACTGTGGTGCTGCGTACATTTTTTAGCTGTCCAGTAATGATTAAAATTTCAGCTTCATGGCTCCAGACTGACATTCCAGCAGAGAGGCAATGGAGAAGAGAGAACGGAAATCAGGTTGGTGAACTTACACACACAAGAAAGTGTTCAACCAACTCATGTGAGATATGTTGAAAGTGAAGATGATGTGTGTCATGAGAAGCATTATGAAAAAAAATTTCACAAGCACCCACAGAAAATGGCATGACACAAATTACTGTCTCATGCATATACGGAGCAATTCCAGATGAATATATTGATTACAAATGACTAACTATTTAAGGCATAACGATACATCACCAAGAATTACAGGGCACGTACAAGAAAGTTCAAAATTTTTATTGTTGCGGAAGAGCAGTGAATTTAAGGCCAGTGCAGGTGTGGTGATGCATAAGTAAAAAGTTCTGTGTCATAAGTATAAATGGTGGATCCTTCCTGAAGACATTCTGCATGTTAGAATTTAACAATTGTTGTTCCGTCATCACAGTGCAGAGAAAATTCCGTTGACATTTGAGGTACTTAACAAGTCAATGGAGGCAAGTGCATTTTCCCAGTGCATAAAGTTTAATTGAGTACTGAATGGGCACGAGTGTCCACTGTTGCATGAACAAGAAAGGTAAGCTTCAGTCCAGCAGGTTTTGATATCTACAGGCAGAAATAAGTACATCATCTGATTTTAACAATATTGTTCCATGGTCAACTGAGGCAACAGAATAGCCCAATTGCTCACCAATTGTTGTACACTGTGATTCAGAAGAGATAAAAATTTATGTTGATGCAACTTCTGAACTTGAAAACATTTTAGATAAGATTTTCACCCATAATTCTGGGGGAAAATCACAAACAAGGTCTGATAATGAGGATTAGAACATGAATGATCTTTTCTGGCAATAAGCTTCAAGGTTAATTGCTCTCCTAACATTGTAATTACATGGTATACATTTTGTCATTAATTTTCCTACAGTTATGTTGAACATACACGCAAAGGAAATGTTTTGGCATTGTGCACTGCACACAGCAATTCACTTTTGTCACTCCTATTTAACATCAACAAAAGTCTGTACAGAATATTTTATGAAAGTGAATAATTATTTTTTTCAAACAGCAGAAAGGATGTATGCTGGCATATGGTGGCACTCAGCATTTATGGTGAATAGTGCTTAATTCTGTGGCCGATAAGTAACAAAAATGGATGCTGCCATGTCAATATTAACACAAATACTGCCCATACCACTGCAAGAAATAACCTCCAGACGTAGCACCACACCACAAATATAACTACATAACTTCTGCGTGCCATCTGAAAATGACTCTGAAAAGCCTCAAAGACTCGTTAATGGTAATAAACAGGTATTTCATAAATGACTGGTTGCAGTTATCTGAATTTATGTTCAATCATACAGGAACTCACTTTTACTTCTCTGGAGTTAAACTGCCATACTTTGCATTTTCACATTTACATTTTTTAACTCTTAATGCAAAGGCTGACATAAATGATGATAATATTCCGTGAAAACCCATCAGCTTCAGAGAAAGTGGCAGTGAAAGATGAGAATGATTCACTTGAGAAGGCAAAAAAAACCATCAGTCAGTTGTTTCGACTGTATTTTATTTTCAGAAAATTTTCCCTGCAACAGCACTCACCTGCATGAAGATCTATAAGGCACAGCAAATGTAGACTTAACATCTTTGTGTGTGCATTCTAGATGAAGGAACAACTACTATGTATCTGTGGGACACAGTGCTGACAAGAAAGTTTCTTGCTTACTGGAGAAGTTCCTGAAAACATTACCTATTGGTTTGAAGCACATTGCAGCCTTTAATGACAACAATGGTAGGCAAAAAAAAAAGCCAACTTGTGATAAGCTCTGGCTGTGGGTCATGTACAGAACAGGGATTGGAATAGTTAGCTATAAGTACTTCTTCAGTGGACATTCTTCTGATTAATGCGATCAAGATTTTGGTTTCATCAACAAAACTAAATTTCACAATCAGCATGAAGTTTATGTCCCAGAACATTGGCAGCAGGCTGTTGCTAAGTCTTGCAAAAAGCTTACTGTCATAAGAATGGAAAAAGCAGACTTCGAAACACCATCAATGCCATGTATGCAGGCAACAGCAATGTACTGGCTGCTTAATACACCACATTGTGTGTTACTGGTTATTAATTGTACACAAGTTAGTCACATTATGTATCTTCAATATGTATTCATATCCAGTAATGGGACAAATGGATTGGGACCAGAAATAGATCTTTTTTTATGATGACATTTCACTCAGACATGTCAGATATATTGTAAAATTACAATGCGCGCTTCTCCTTGTGATATCTGGCACATCCAACAATGAAAATGGTGCTAAAAGTATGCCATTTTTAAACTTAAAAGGCTGTAATTTGACATGACAGCTGTAAGTCAAGCTTTTCACTATGGGGTTCGTCAATGGATTGGCTACTAGATTGTATATAATCACCAAGGCTAATCACCAAGACTTACTATTAATTAGATTTGTTATTGTAATCAGTAACATTTGAACTCAGACCTTCTCACAGTAAGGATATGTTCTAACTGCATATATTGTGCACATATACAGGGTGTTTGAAAAAGGACTCCCTAGTTTTAATGTGTCCTAGAATCTGTACAAAATGACATACGCCACTCTAGTTTGTGGTATTTGATTAATCAACTCTCCAAGTTTGTATCCGCTAGAGTTGATAGGTCTGCTCGACCTAGGGACGGTGCGAGTGCTGTTTTTTTGGCTTGTGAAAACTGAGTCAGTTATAACAGTGCAATATAATTTTAGATGACAGTACGGTGGTGAACCACCTATAGCAAAAAACTATCCGCCATTGGCTAAAGTCTTTCGAGGAAACCGGTAGTATTTTAAAAACAAAATCATCAGGTAGACCACGAACTTCTGAAGGTGTTGTTAAACAGATCCGTGTTTCGTGTGTTCAGAGATCAAAGTAATTATTGGCCAGACATAGCCTACAATTAGGAGTGCCTAAAGGTACTGTGTATGATGATGTGCATAAAAGACTTAAGTTGCGTACCTACAAATTCGCCACCGTAAAGCCCAGACATGATCCCACTGCACTTTTTCTTTTGGGGCCACATAGAAAATGTTTTGTACAGTGGAAAGATCAGAGACAACAATCATTTAATAGAAAGAATCATCATGGCAGTTTGGACAGTTACATCTCAAATGTCGGTGAATACGTGGCGAGAAGTGGAATATCGTCTTGACGTGCGCAGGGCAACAAATGGATCCCACGCTGAAGTCTACTAAAACTAAACAAAACTTGAAGGAATTCTCTTTCAAGATATGTACTCATTGATGTAATTTTTCATTAATTTTCCAGTTAAATTTATACTTAAAACAAGGGAGTTCTTTTTCACACACCCTGTATGTATTACTAGTACAGAAATAAATACCTCCTGCTTCAGCTGAGCTCCTAATTTCTTGCCTGCTTCCACAAAATCAAGGAATGTTACTTCTTCTGGGTTTATAGTTGCAAGTGTGTCCAGCCACTCCTTTTCTACAAGACCAACCTGCAAAATAAATACCAAATCAAGTCATATTTATTCACCAATGTGGCAGCTATCAATGTAGCAATCTGGTGCCTGACATGTCACATATTAGTTTTTTTCTGATTTGTACCTGTATTGTAAGAGATTAGTGTGGCTTACATATTGCTCTTGCACATATGACACACACACACACACACACACACACACACACACACACACACACACACACACACCATCTCTGTCAATGAAAAAAAAAACACAAAAAAAAAAAACCAACCTTTGGATTTTCTAGAACATAACATTCTTTTAGAACTAACACAGTCTTGGTTTCCATTTTGAATATTAAATTATTTTCCAGAGCAGTGATGAAAGAATCTATCCATATGATATACACAGCCTGTTGCAAATTCACAGAGAGATCATTTAATACCTTAAAGAATTCAATTACAGTAAACCCTTGCTAATTCAGAACTAACAATAATACTGATGGTGAAGTGAAATGCCTCATTACTATACTGGATATCACACACGTCAATTTCATTTATGAAAAATGTTGAATACATCCTCTTTCTTCCCACTTGCTTCACTTGTGGCCAATAATGAGTAATGAATGGTTTTCTTCAATGCCAAAGACAATGGCAGAGACAATATTGGTGAACAGGTCTTCATGAAAATGAAGGCTTATTATGAGGTGCAATCAATAAGTAATCCAAAACATTTCATTTTTTCCCACCCAATTCATGGGTGCTTGCAGAATATCTATGTAGACCTGGCAGTGAACAAAACCACGGTGAGCTGTTAGGCAAGGCATCTGTCATCATCGCAATAAGATTGCACAAACCTGTCTGGTCTCTCGCATTCTGGCCAGCCACACACAGCTGTGACACCTGCAATGTTAGAATATGTGGACACACTCATTTAGTCATTGATGGATCACAATTAAACACTTCACTGCTCAACTGGATGTCTCTTTTGGTAGTGCTGACACACTCATCCACCAGTTGGGGTCCTCAAAGGTGTGTACCAACTGGGTCCCTTGCCGCCCAACAGAAGACCATCTCTACATAATTGCTTGCATGTAGCTAGGCTGATCATTACAGTTTTCATCATACATTGACAAAGGCAATGAAACATAGGTTCATCACTTTCAACTGCAACCAAAGCAGTAATCCATGGAGTGGCATCACATCATAAGTCCTCTGAAGAAAAGCTTCAAAGCCCATCCTCAGCTGTTAAAGCCATGGCGACATTCTTCTGGGATTCTGAAGGGGTTATTCTGTTTGATGTCCTCCATCGTGGTACAATGGTCTACTCTTAAGTTTGCTGTGCTACCCTCATGAAATGACTTAAGCATGTTCGACACCACCAAAATGCAAATCAGCTTCTCCTTCTCCGTGACAACACAAGGCCCCACACCAATCTGTACACTCAAGAGGAGCTCACACAACTTCATACACACTACAGCCGAGATCTCACACCTTCCAGCTTCCATCCATTTGGCCCAATGAAAGGTGCACTCTGCAGGAAGCAATACATGGATGATAGGGGATGATAGGGAGGTCATTGATGCAGCAAGACATTGGCTCTCTGACATCATCCAGTAAAGTGGTACCATGTGGGCACACAGGCCCTCCCAGTAATGTGGTATAGGGCCGTCACACTTAGTGGAGATTATGTTGAAAAATAGGTTTTAGTAGCCAAAACAGCAGGGAATAATATGGTGTATTGAAATCCTTAATAAAACCAATCTGCTTTCAGAAAAAAATTGCTGCATTACTTACTGACTGTCCTTCATATCAAGAGTGCCATTTTCAACTCGATCAGCAAATGGAATAAAGTTATCGGTTTTGAAAAAATAGAAGATTCACATTTCCAGAATGTATTTGCAGCTACAACCACGAAGAACGTTTGTGACTGAAGTCAACGATATTGATGAATGAACAGGTATTAGAGAAATGTTTGAAATTGTGGAAATAAGGGAAAATTTGGATACATTTATCAATTTTATTGAGATTAATATAATCTTATGTTGAAAGAGGTGCAGCAAGAAGTGACAAAAGAACAGTGCACAAGAGTGTCTCACAAAATTAGGCCATTATCAACAGATGTTGGCATTATGAAGATGTCACATCTCTGCCCAAGCTCTTTGCCTTTACAAATGTCTGCTTGTGTCTGTGTATGTGCGGATGGATATGTGTGTGTGTGTGTGTGTGTGTGTGTGTGTGTGTGTGTGTGTGTGTGTGTGTGTGTGTGTGTGCGCGAGTGTATACCTGTCCTTTTTTCCCCCTAAGGTAAGTCTTTCCACTCCCGGGATTGGAATGACTCCTTACCCTCTCCCTTAAAACCCACATCCTTTTGTCTTTCCCTCTCCTTCCCTCTTTCCTGATGAAGCAACCGTTTGTTGCGAAAGCTTGAATTTTGTGTGTATGTTTGTGTTTGTTTGTGTGTCTATCGACCTGCCAGCGCTTTTGTTTGGTAAGTCTCATCATCTTTGCTTTTAGATATATTTTTCCCATGTGGAATGTTTCCCTCTATTCTATTCATGTCATTAATTTAAAGTTAAGTTTTGTGACATAAAAGACCTCTAATATATCTCACACATTTTTCCCCAACAGACATTAGTTCACTAATGCTATTTTAAAGCCCGCATCTCATGGTCGTGCAATAGCGTTCTCGCTTCCCACGCCCGGGTTCCCGGGTTCGATTCCCGGCGGGGTCAGGGATTTTCTCTGTCTCGTGATGGCTGGGTGTTGTGTGCTGTCCTTAGGTTAGTTAGGTTTAAGTAGTTCTAAGTTCTAGGGGACTGATGACCATAGATGTTAAGTCCCATAGTGCTCAGAGCCATTTTGCTATTTTAAAGAAAACAGACCCCTCCATGATGCAATGTGGAGTGTCAAGGCCTTATGCTTACCCAGCTAGCAACCAACTACTCAAATGGGTTATGCGGATATGGACCTCACAGGCAACAAATTGGAAATTTATGGTAAGGTCTTATGAGACCAAACTGCTGCGGTCATCGGTCCCTAAGCTTACACACTACTTAATCTAACTTAAGCGAAAGACAACACACACACCCATGCCCAAGGGAGGACTCGAACCTCCGATGGGGGAGCCGCGCGGACCGTGACAAGATATCTCACACTGCGCGGCAACCCCGCATGGCGCAGGGAGCAGTTCTTCAAACAAACAAGGTTGTAATTTCCATCCATACTGAATAGTAATCAACTGTGACTGTTTCAAAAATACAAAAAGGTTATCAAATATGATTATGAGTCACATTCTTGAGCTACCAGTGACTGGTAGCAACATTTGAAAACCTTTACAGGTATGGATGTGCTCCATCTGGCAACAAGGCCAGATGTCAATGGCCCCACAGACCTTTTCTCCTCCATGTGCCACATAACTGAAAGTCGTACCTCCAATGTCCTGATGCCAAGGCAGTATTTAGGTCAGTGCCTAGGCTACACTTGAGAGTTCGCTCCGAGTGATTTTCTTGGGCCATGCACTGACTGCAAAAGCTTTTCCACAGTCAGGATCTCACTCGCGTGTCACCCATAAGGTGCTAAAAATGTCATCCACGTCAACCGTCATCTCCAGACGTGGCTAGATACGGACCTACACCGTTTGGAGCCACTACACTAAAGAGAAATGGCCTCTGACACCAGCAATTGGAAATTGTAATGTTTGTCTTTGTTCTTCATCAACAATACTCTGGACTTAAACTTTTGCTCATCGTTAGGGGACTTCAACGTTTACATGCCCCTTTCAGACTTCAATTGTTGCACACTTAGTGAATGGACATTGGATTTTGGAACTTCTAGTGTACTGTACCGTTTTCAGGTCTTTAGACTACAGGAATTATTACTGTTCTTTCAATATTCAAGAAGTTACTTGTGTTCAGTTACTGTGTTCCAAACTAACTCCAGTTAGGAGTAATTGGTTATATGCATTACAATTAACTTCATATTCATTTTTATACCTGGGTGTTTTTTCTGGGCCACCCTCGGATGACATTCCAAAAACATTAGCTAACAAAGGTAGTGAAACTTATATGTATAAAGCATCAATATATACAGACATGCACAAATTGTGACACAAATGCAGGGATTTGGAACTTAAATCAGAATGAAAGGAAAGGTCAGGATGAGTCTGGATTAACCAGGAATTAATTATCTATTTTCAAACAATGCAAAACAAAAGTTCAAGCAGAAATGCTAAACTCAAGTTTCAAAACGTTCCTTTACATGGAGGGTCCAGGGCTGTCCCAATTTAATTATTACAAAACCGCAATGTTATTTTTATATAGATATTATTGTCACCCATGAAAAACCCAATTTGCACTTTTTTCACCTGAGGTCCTGAAAGCCATAGACCAAAGCAACCGGATGGATGCATTATTTTTCTGAATTCTGGACAGGATTTGGCTCAATTTGACACCAAAATGTATGGTAACATTGGGACATCAAACAAAATTGGCAACTGGTTTGAGAATTTCTTGGTGAAGAAATTGCAGCATGGCATAACGACAACAGAAAAGACTTAGCTAGGAGAAGCATGTTGGGCCATTTATTGTTCATGTTGTATATTAATAATGTGGCAAATAATATTAACAGGACATTTTCTTCTTTTTTATAATGAATTACTGTCTGAGAAAAAGTTGTTCAAATATCCTATCAGATCTTGATAAGATTTCAAAGTTTTGTAAATTATAGATTGCAGCAATCAGTTGCCCTTTTTAAATTTTATTGTGCAGATCTAGATTTCGGCTAGAAGCTAGTCATTCTCAATGCCCTATTATTTTTGCTCAATGCATGTAATTCCCTGTTGGTTGGGCTCCATCCACAGTTCATTTAATACTACTCAATATTCCAAGAACTATGGAGGAAGCCCGACCAACAGGGAATTACATGCATTGAGCAAAAATAATAGGGCAGTGAGAATGGCTAGCTTCTAGCCCAAATCTAGATCTGCACAATAAAATTTAAAAAGTATGACTAATCACGGCAATCTATGATTTACAAGTCAATATAACAGTCGCTGAGTGCAACAGCTTTCTGAATGGAAGGCAACCTGATGTAGATTTCAAAGTGTTATGCATATTGGCAACTTGCTCTGACTGTTGAAAAATATGCACTTCATACAACATACATGACTAAAATATCAATGAGCCTCATTTGAAATAAGCCAGTTCATAAAATACCTATGTGTAACAATTTGTGGGAATATGAAATAGAATTACCACATAGGCTCAACTTATAGGCTCTAGAAAGGAAACAGATTACAAAATACACATGAAGCCTATCCTAGAATATTCCCGAAATGCATGCAACCCAAGCAAAGTGGACTGACAGCAGGTATTAAACATATACAAAAAAGGACAGCATAAATGGGTACAGGTCGCCCAATTCATGCAAGTGTCTCTTTAGAAATGATAAAAGTTGGAAATTATAAAATGATATGGAGACAGAATGGCTGGCCAGTACTTAACTACAGTAATTAAATTCCAGTAATGTTCCCACAAAATTTAAAAAAATCTTTTCTAGCTTTCGGAATCATTGTTTCCTTCATCAAGGGGGAGGGGAATCAGATGAGGAAGATAAAAAAAAAAGTGGGGCAGGACACCGTAGAATGAGAGAGATACCCACCTATTGAGGGGATGAAAACTGGCAGATGTAAAAACCCAGATCATCTATCTGCTGAAAGCCCATTTACAATGTTTCGAGAACTGGTATGAAGCAAGTAATCTAGGAATATAGTATAGCTCCCTACTTGTCACTGCTGCAGGGATCACAGAAAATTGCCGGCCGCTGTAGCTGAGCGGTTCTAGGCACTTCAATCCGGAACCGCACTGCTGCTACGATCGCATGTTTGAATCCTGCCTAGGGCATGGATGTGCGTGACGTCCTTAGGTTAGTTAGGTTTAAATAGCTCTAAGTCTAGGGGACCATAAGTCCCATAGTGCTTAGAGCCATTTGAACCATTTGATCACAGAAACAAGATGAGACAAATTACAACACACACAAGGATATTTAAGCTGTCATTCTTCTTGCATCCATATGCAGATGCGATGGGAAGAAATCCTAATATACTGTAGCCTTTACCAGGCTACAGATTAGCTGGCTGTTTCTCAAGGACTTCCTTGCGAGGTGGGGGGAGTGGCTCTGTACGTAAAAAGCAGTATTTCATTTGAGTCCATAGACGTATCACGACACTGTACTGAACAGATATTTGAAAGTTGTGCAGCATTAGTTGAATTTAGTGAAACTAAACTTCTAATTGCTGTTGTTTATAGGTCCCCTAACTCCGACTTCAGAGCATTTTTGCTTAAGCTAGAGAAGGTTCTTGATTCACTTTGTAGGAAGTACCAGAAAGTAGTTATATGAGGTGACTTCAATATTAATTTTGTACATGACTGTGCAAGAAAAAAGATGTTGGTAGATCTCCTAAATTCATATGATCTGATGCAAACTGTGTTTTTTCCAACTAGGGTGCAGGGGAACAGTAGCACAGTTATAGACAATATTTTTATTCATTCTTCATTACCAGATGGGCATTCTGTTAGTAAAAGGGTGAATGGCCTTTCAGACCATGATGCACAAATTTTAACACTAAAGGGTTTTTGTATTCAAACCAATGTCGTATTTAATTACAAACTACGTAGGAAAGTTAATCCAACAGCAATAGAGAGTTTTTCAAAACTTGTCAAGGAACAAGAGTGGCAAGATGTTTATAGTGCCGATAATATAGATGATAAATACAATGCTTTCCATAACACATTTCTCATGCTCTTTGAGAGTTGCTTTCCATTAGAACATTCTAAACAGGGTACTAGCAGTAATGTACAGCCTGGTTGGCTGACTAGTGGGATAAGGATATCATGTAGAACAAAGCGGGAATTATATCAAAATGTTAGAAGTAGTCACAATCAAGTTACAGTAGCCCATTACAAACAGTATTGTAAGGTGCTTAAAAATGTTATTAGCAAGGCAAAAAGTATGTGGTATGCAAATAGAATAGCTAATTCACAGGATAAAATTAAAGCCATATGGTCAGTTGTGAAGGAAGTGTCTGGTCAGCAGCACAAGGTTGATGATATAAAGTCAGTTCGCAGTAATAATATTTCTGTTACTGATAAATCAGATATATGTACAGTATTTAACAACCATTTTCTGAGCACTGCTGGTGAATTAAATAAAAATTTAGTTTCTACAGGAAATAATATGAATTTCTTAGCAAATACCTTTCCGAGATTGACGTCTGAAATACTCCTCTGTGATACAGACAAGATGGAGATTGAGTCAATAATTAAATCACTGAAGACTAAGGACTCTCATGGTTATGATGGAGTGTCTAGTAGAACATTAAAGTATTGTGCTGCATATGTTAGCCCTGTATTTAGCCATATTTGTAATTTTTCCTTTAGGAATGGTCAGTTTCCTGAGCGATTGAAGTACTCAGTAGTAAAGCTGCTTTATAAAAAGGGAGAAAGGGATAATGTAGATAATTTTAGACCTATTTCTATGCCATCAGTGTTTGCAAAAGTTATCGATAAGGCTGTGTATGTAAGGTTAATTGATCATTTTATATCACATGATTTGCTATCAAATGTACAGTTCGGCTTTAGAAGTCGTTTGACAACTGAAAATACTATATTCTCTTTTCTTTGTGAGGTACTGGATGGGCTAAACAAAAAGTTTCGAACGCTTGGCGTATTTTTTGATTTAACAAAGGCATTTGACTGTGTTCATCTCACAATATTGCTCCAGAAGTTGGACCATTACGGAATAAGGGGAGTAACTCACAATTGGTTCACCTCTTACTTTAGCAACAGGCAGCAAAAGGTCATTATTCACAATGTTGATATTGGCTGTGATGTGGGATCTGAGTGGGGTACTGTCAAGTTGGGGGGTGCCCCAGGGATCAGTGTTGCGCCGCTCCTGTTCCTTATTTATATAAATGATATGCCCTCTAGTATTATGGGTAACTCTAAAATATTTCTGTTTGCTGATGACACTAGCTTGGTAGTAAAGGATGTTGTGTACAACACTGACTCAGTTTCAAGTAGTGCAGTACATGACCTCAGTTCATGGCTTGTAGAAAATAAACTAAGGTTAAATCACAGTAAGACTCAGTTTTTACAGTTTCTAACACACAATTCAACAAAACCTGACATTTTAATCTCATAGAACAGGCATATGATTAGTGAAACTGAACAGTTCAAATTCCTAGGTGTTCAGATAGATAGTAAGCTGTCATGGAAAGCCCACATTCAGGATCTTGTTCAAAGACTTAATACTGCCATTTTCACTATTCGAACAGTATCGAAAGTGAGTGATACTTTGACACGTAAATTTGTCTACTTTGCTTATTTTCATTCACTTATGTCGTATGGTATTATGTTTTGGGGTAACTCTTCCCATTGTAGAAGGATATTTTTGGCTCAGAAACGGGCGGTTCGGGCAATAAGTGGTGTGAATTCACGAACCTCTTGTCGACCTCTGTTCACGACTCTGGATATTTTGACGTTGGCCTCTCAACATGTATATTCCTTATTGTCGTTTCTTGTTACCAATATTAGTTTATTTCCAACAATAAGCAGCTTTCACTTGGTTAATACTCGGCAGAAATCAAACCTCCATTTGGATCAGACTTCCTTAACTCTTGTGCAAAAAGGTGTGCAGTATACTGCTGCATCCATTTTCAATAAGCTGCCACTCGAATTCAAAAATCTTAGCAGTAATCCACGCGCTTTCAAATCGAAACTTAAGAGTTTCCTCATGGGTCACTCCTTCTATTCTGTCGAGGAGTTCCTTGAAAAATTAAGCTGATTCTCCTTGTATTGCTGATAGCGTTTGCTTAAACTTATGGACTGATTTTCTTTCAGGTTCATGAACATTTATTTTTATCTGTTATTACTTTTATGTTGTAAGTTCATGTACTGTCACGTTCCATGACCTTGAAGATTTGCTCCTCAATTTGGTCCTACAGAACTTGACATGCAAATAAATAAATAAATAAATGGGAAGTATCTTCTATGATGTACTTCACAGTGGTTTACAGCATGTGGATGTCAATGAAGATGAGTACCATATTATCAGTTACTATTACACTATTTTGATGAGATGATGTTCCATCTTCTTTTCCTTCCGTTTCCTCTATCTATCTTCTACTCCTTCCCCTCTCCCTATTCTTCCCCTCCTTCTCTCCCTCTGGGTTCATCCCCTCCTCACCCCCTCTCTGAGTGCAACTCCTTCTCCACCCTATTTCTGCTCAGCCACACCCTTCTGCTCATATAGCTCCTGGGATGCATTCCAGTATTACCCGCGATACGCCTGTTATGCAAAGCAGTGTAGATGTCATGGATTACCAATCCTTTTCACACTCACCCGAGACAGTAAGTAGCACATATACCAAATTTGGTTGAAATTGATCTTGTAGTTTATGAGATGCGGAAACACACACACACACACACACACACACACACACACACACACCTTCATTTTTCTCTGCACTGAAGTAATTTATACCAATGAATTGTATGGTGTCAATCTTAAAACAGTAAATTATTTAATCTAAAAACTAACAAAAAATATCAAATTTATGGTAAATCTGCAAAATAAATTATTTGATATGCACCAACAGCACCTCAAAATTGTTTGCTCAAAATTTAAAAGAAAGAAAATTACAAGCATTTTTGCTACTCTTAACAACCACAAAAGAATAACTGGGTTGTGTAATTAACTGAAATTTTGCATTTGGCATGCCTAGATGATGTCAGCAAAGGAATTTGAAGGAAGGGAACATTAGGATTTAATGACTCATTGATACCAAGGTCACTACAGACAAACCACAAGCTCAGCTCGAGGAAGGATGGGAAAAGATAGTGGTCACATCTTTTTCAAAGGAACCATTCAGGTATTTGCCTGAAGCGATACAAGGAAACTATAGAAAACACAAATCTAGGGAAAAATGTGAAGTGCCATCCTCCCAATTGTGAGTTCAGGGCCTTAATCACTCAACCAACTTGCTCTGTACAAAAACTTGAGGTTGCAGCAGCAGAAAACCCAAGATCTATTTTTGAAGCAAGCATCTGAACATTGTATATACTACAGTACCTGCACCAGTAATCAAACAAAACAATAGTAGCATAGAAACTGTTTGTTATTGAAAATCATTTGCATTGTGGAGTGACAGATAGTTGAAAAAACAAAAGTTTGATGTATGAGGTCATACTCACAAGTCCTATTCTCTTCCCATTCCAGTCAACAACATATGTTATTCGGCCATCTCCCAAAGGCCTCCCAGTCTCTTGATCAATAACATTTGACATCAGCCATGGAAAAGTAGTCTGATTCACCAATTCACCAAGAACTTCTAGTCCAAAGTCTGAAAGTAGTACAGTATTGTCATTTATTTTCACTTCAGAATAACAATAAACCACAAAAAATGGAAACACATTGACTGTAGCAAAATGTATAAGCAGCAAAAGCTGTATTTTACTGCCTTTTTTTTTTTTTTTTTTTTATTTTTTTTTACAACAGAATTCATACAAAAACTCCATCAGTTGATCCATGGATGACTCTTGATCTACCCTCACAGCTTTACTTCTGCCAGTATGACTCCTACTTTCTAAATTTTGCAGAAATTCTCTAGTTTACCTTGTGAAGGAAATGTTCTTGTGGGGTAATAGCTTAGCCAGTGCATAGGGGATTGCTTCCAGAAGGAATTTTCATTTTGTGATGGAATGTGTGCTGATCCTGTAAAGTTTGGAAAATGGGAGAGAGATGTAATGGCAGACGAAAAGCTGTGAGAGCAGCTTGTGAGTCGTATCTGGGTAGCTCACTTGGCAGGGCACCATACCATAAAAGGCGAAAGTTCTTCATTCAAATCCTTGTGCAGCACAGTTTCAATCTATCAGGAAGTTTCACATCAGCCCACTCTCCATTGCAGAATGAAAATTCATGATAGACAAATTCATACATTACAGCATCCGTGTAGTCCCAGGTCTTTTGACACCATTTGTTTATGTAAGAGTTTTAAAATTATTCTCCAGTAATAAAATATTATTTCTCTTTGGAAATACCAACCAGAATTGTTTTCTAAAGATGAAGCTGCCATGAAAAATAATTTTACAGCAGTACAAAAAATGTTCATTCTTTCTACAACAGTACTTTAGGTTTTATATGAACAATCATTGCCAGTTTATATCACTGTGGCGCGGTCATCAGGAGTATGAATGTAAGTTGTCTCTCAGAGGTAATTCTTTATTTGGCATTCCCTATCTGTGGGAGAACAATCCAACACATTGGGAATACAGTTTAATGATGGCAGGAAGAAATAGTGTCAAAGAATTAAAAAATGCTATGACAATGAATATTATGGTTGCTTCAAGACAGTTATCCTGTGGTAACTTTTCAGTAACTCTCCCTCGAAACTCAGGAAGCCATAAGGATCAGTGAGTGGTGCTTTGTAGATCTTATGTACACTGGAGATTACAATAATGGCAGCTTTTTACTCTTTTTCTCCATGAGATGCCTGTCCTCCACAAACTGGCTTGTGGCAGGCTAGCTTGAGTGACTTGCTGAGACTTGTAACATCTCTGTCACCTGTCAGTGTCTTTGCTGCAGAGTCAGTTGCACTGAAATGTCGGTATACCATTATGCAGAGTATGCACACAGCCATTACAGTATCTTACACCTGTATCTCGTTGGAAGAGATTGAGGAGATCAACTGATATACATTTGCTGTGGATAATAATGAGCTATTTATTCTCTTTCTTATTATATCCAGTTGTATGTATTGTTGTTTATTAGTCACCATCAGTTAGGAAAAAATGTGTTTTGCAGTTGCACGATATGTCAATGGTCATCATGTATGCCAGATGATGTTGACTTAAATGCTTTACCATCGATAGCAATAACAAATAACATTAAATAAAGCTGTGCGAGGGGCATATCACACTAGGAAGACTAAATAGTGCATGTAGTGCACATTTAGCTTGAGAACATCATGTTGTGATAGTTGTAGTCATCAGTCCAAAACCTGGTGTAAAGCAGCCCACCTCCTCCACCCCGCCCCCTCCCTCCTCCTCCAACTCACACTTCCCTCCATTGCTACATAAGTGTTCCTTGAGGCCTCTGGGTGTGTTCTATCAAAGAATCCCTTCCTTTAATCTAGTTGTGCCATTATGTTCTATTCTGCTCAACTTGATTCAGTACCTCTTCAATAGTTAATATAACCATCTACACTAGAATACTCTTCTGTGATACATTTCAAAACTTCTGTTCCCTTCTTGTTTGTATAGTTTATCATCCACGTTTCAACCCTCTAAATACATTCCTGCAAAAAATATTTCCTAACAAATTTATACTTGAAGGTAATATATTTCATGTTTTCAGGAAGCTATTCTTGTAACTGCTAGCCTACATTTTATATCTCTGGTATCAGGCTCTGTGGAAGTTGGATGTCCCCCAGAAGAAATGGAGGATTGATAGAGACATAGTATTGCCACAAAGCTGCACTTGCTTAGTGAGCGTGCCGTCCATCTCGCCCCATGAATATGCTGGCCAACAGTGCTCCTCACGGCTGGTATAAATATGGCTGCCCAGCAAACCATCAGTCAGTTCTATACTTCATCTGATATTGTCAATTACTGTCAATGATGTATTACAGACTACATGATGACAACCTCGCTTGAAAGTTGCTTCTTCTCTCTGGTTGTGTTTTGGATTGCCTCTCTCTTTGTTCTTGACCTGCTGATATCGCTGTGATGAAGGTTTTCGCTTTGCATCACATTGTTGCACAGGTTGCTTTCGGCTTGTCCTAGTCCATGTCTCATCCACCATCAGTCAGCTGTCTTTCGCTCAACCACCACTTGGTACTGTGTTGTCTTCCACAGGTGGTCCTCCTGCCATGCGGCTTCACCTGTATCTCTCTTGGGTTCTGAAGCATGTGGTGATATTCACGTACTCAAGGGCATAACAATATTGCCTTTAGTTTTGCCATTATCTGCTATTTTGCTGCCCAAATAGAAAACTTTGTTTATCACTTTCAGCATCTCATTTCCTTAACTAATTCCCTCAGATTTAATTCAACTGTACTCCATTACCCTTGTTTTACTTTTATTTATGTTTGTCATATAATCGCATTCCAAGACACTATCCATTCCATTCAACTGGTCTCCCATGTCCTTTGCCATCTCTGATATCACTTGTACACTGTCAATGGCAAACTTAACAGTTTTTATTTCTTCTCCTTGAACCTGAATTCCTTTCCTAAATTTCTTGTTCAATGTGGGGTGCAGGTGGGGGAGGTGGGTACAGCTATGTCTCATTTCCCTCTCAACAACTGCCTCCTTTTCGTGTCCTGCAAGTCTTAGAACTGTAATCTGGTTTCTGTGAAAGTGGTAGATAATCTTTCACTCCCAGTGTTTTATCACAGATAAATCCAGAATTTTGAAGAAAGTATTCAGGTTGTAATGGGACATCATCCTCCAGCATTACCTTTCCTCAACAGTAGTTGTTGATACTATTATTATTATTATTATTATTATTATTTTAAATTTTGGACAGGTCAATATTATCTCAGTTGCTTTTCTGAAAACTTTCACATAATTTTATACACAGTATGTTACATTTTGAGCTAAAATTTATGAAAAGGAATTACTTTATAAAACATTTCAGTTTCGATGTTACAATCGATACCTAATAGTTCTGAATGTACAGTTAAAATTATCTTTTTTTAGAAACATCTGAAATTGCGAATTACTTGCACACTTAAAATTTCTGTTATTAATTATGCAATCCTGTACTGTTTACTATGTTTATTTCTGGATTCATTTATGAAATAATAATTGAAATTAATAATGAAACAAAAACTGGTAGGAATTCATTTGTTAAGTAAAATTGTAAGCCTTTTGGAATATTGTTATTTTCGCAGAGTCTAAGAGTCGTAAGCTTGTTTCTGATGTGATCAGATGTATCTTTGTGCAAACAATGTAATTTTGGCTTTGTTAATGTGAGAAATCAAAATACAGTATGATATACTAAAATGTGATAAAATCAGTGGAAATATATTTACGTAAAAAATTCTGCAACCACAATCCTCCAATTTATTTATTTCACACCAACCGTGTGGACCTGATACATTTTCAGCTTCAAGAATCAGCCCCCTAGACAAGAAGAACTGGAGCCATCTAAACATGACAAGCTAAGTAAACTTGAAAGTTTTCTGTAATCTCCTTACTTTGCTTATTAATTACTTGGACTAGGTATTGTTTAATGTGGACAATACATGGAAAAAGAAAGGAGGGGGAAGATTACAAGACAATACTGTCAAAAGCTACAAAAACTAAAATTGTAGGTTTGCCTTTCTTCAACTTATCTTAGAAGATAGGTTGTAGGGCTAGTATTGCTTCACATACTCCTGTTTTTCCCAGATACTGTTGTTCTCCCTGTCTGTAGATAATTTGTGTTAGTATTTTATAACAACTTATTAAACTGATGGTTCAGTTGTACTAAAACCATTCAGTAACTGCTCTCTTCAATTATTACATTCTTCTCGAAGTCTGTGAGCATTTCACCTATCTCATAATTCTACATACCAAATGGAAGTCTTTTATGGTTGGATCTCCAAAGGATCACAATAATTCCCAAGGAATGTCATCTATTCCAAGTGCTTTGTTTTGCTTTCTTATTGTCAAATTGTTCTCGTAGTAATGACATTGAAATTCTTTTGGTTATATAGCCCTTCTGTTTATTTCTTCTTTCTTTCAGCATTCTCTACTTTGCTTAGTACTGGCTTGCCATCTGGCCACCTAATGTTCATGCAGCTGCTTCTCTTAAGATTTCTTTAGTTTTCCTACAGGCAGCATATACCTATCCTACAGTCATGCATGCTTCTTCACCCTTGCACTTTTCCCCTAGCCATTCTAACGTTTTTAGCTGTCTATATATCATTTCACTAGTTACATTTGGTGGATTTTTATATTTTTTCCTTTCATTAATCAAATTTGACAACATCATTGTTATCTGCACATTTCTTCTGGATCTTGGCTTTTTGTCTAATATTACCTCTTATGCCTTCACTCTTTCATATCTCAAAGCTAGCCATTCCTTTTCTAATGTACTCTGTTTCCTCCATTTTAATCAGTCACCACATAGCGTTCTCTTCCCGGTCACTGAGCTGTTATTCTATAATGTACTCACTGTGCCTAACCCAACAGCATTAGCATAACCGCAAATGAAACATCAGTAATTAATTCAAGACAAATCTGCATCTGACATAAATCATTTAGGGAACAAAAATCTGTTTCACATAATTAATAAACAGTTCACTTTGTCAAGAACATTTTAAAAGTGACCAAGATGACATAACAAGAAAGTAGTTCACATCAATATCAGTGCTTGACAAACTGCTTGAAAAGATGGTACTCAATCAGATGGAGATTTGAGAAAGTGGAAAGATGGATCCAGAAAAGAAAATTCAAGATAGCAGCAATGGGAACTTATTTCTAAGGAGAGATAAGTAAGAGAAATGGCAAACTTTAGCGTGTTAAGGTATAAACAACAACCATGGCAAACACAACAATTAGGTAGTAAATCATAGGTACAGCCTAAAACTGATAAATTTGTTATTTTTTATCACGGAAATCATCTCAATTGATAGAGTAGACAGAAGTACACAATCTGGTTGCACAAAGTCTTCATAAGTTTGAAACAAGTGAGGTACAAAGGTGTCCAAGAGATGGCACTTTGACAAAGATTTAACATCAAGAGTAATTTCTTACTCTGCATGTTGCCAAGCTTGAAATCAATAGGACTTGTCATACAAGTTTGTATCCTTCATGTGACCACAGAGAGATAAGCAATTATCTCAACTCCCTGCCCACACAACAGCAATTTATTTCATACAGGGAGGTGAGCGGTATTAACTCAGTGTGCACAATATTGCAAAAACAACACCCAATAAGAGTTGGCAGGCTACGGAGATAGTTCACGGTAGAGACCTGAAGAAAAATGAAAATGAACTTTAAACTTTGCACAGTCATCCAAATATTATCTAACGTATTGAGGAACTTTCAAGCTGGTCCTTCATACTAAACACATGCGCTGAGGTGACAGAAGTCACGGTATTCCTCCTAATATTGTATCAGACCTCTTTTCGCCTGGCACAGTGCAGCAACTTACACTGCTCGGACTCAACAAGCCGTTAGAAGTCCCCTGCAGAAATATTGAGTCATGCTGCCTCTATAACCGTCCATAACAGCAAAAGTTTTGCCAGTGAAAGATTTTCTGCACGAACTAACCTCCTGATTACGTCCCATAAATGTTCGACGGTTAATGTCGCGCAAGCTGGGTGGCCAAATCATTCAATCAAACTGTCCAGAATGTTCTTTAAATCAATCGCAAACAACTGACATGGCACACTGTCATCCACAAAATTCCATCATTGTTTGGGAACGTGAAGTCCATGAACTGCAGCAAATGATGTCCCAGTAGCCAAGTTTAACCATTTTCAGTCAATGATTGGTTCAGTTAGATCAGAGGATCCAGTCCATGCCATGTCAACACAGCCCACAGTATTATGGAACCATCACCAGCTTGCACAGTACCTTGTTGACAACTTGGGGTCCTTGGCTTCGTGGGCTCTGTGCCACACTTGAACCCTACCATCAGCTCTTATCAACTGAAATTGAGACTCACCTGACTTGGCCAGGGTTTTTCAGTTATCTAGGGTCCAACCAATAGGGTCACGAGCCCAGGAGAGGTGCTGCAGGTGACGATGTGCCAACAGCAAAGGCACTCGCATTGTCGTCTGCTGCCATAGCCCATTAATGCTAGATTTCACTGCACTGTCCTAACAGATGCATTCATCGCGCATCCCGAATTGATGTCTACGGTTATTTCACACAGAGCTGCTTATCAGTTAGCGCTAACAATTCTAGGCAAATGCCACTGCACTCGGTCGTTAAGCAAAGGCTGCCAGCCAATGCATTGCCCATGGTGAGAGGTAATGCCTGAAATCTCTTCACACACTCTTGACAGTGGGTGTCTTGGAATATTTAATTTCCTAAGGACTTCTGAAATGGAATGCCCCAGCATCTGGCTCCAACTACCATTCCACATTCAAAGTCCATTAATTCCCATCGTGCAGCCATAATCACGTCAGAAATCTTTTCACACGAATCACTTGAGTGATAGCTCTGCCATTGCACTGCCCTTTTATACTTTCATCTGTATACGTGTGTATAACTATCCCATGGCATTTGTCACCTCAGTGTAAAATAAATAGTAGTATACACTGCAAAAGTTACAAGTCTATGGAGCATCTGGAACTTTTTATAATTTGATTCTTTTTGTTATATATACAGAGTGGTCCACTGATCGTGACCGGGCCAAATATCTCACAAAATAAGCGTCAAACGAAAAAAACTAAAAAAACCAAAACTTGTCTAACTTGAAGGTGGAAACCAGATGGCGCAATGGTTGGCCCGGTAGATAGCGCCGCCATAGGTCAAACGGATATCAACTGCGTTTTTTTAAAAATAGGAACACCCATTTTTATTACATATTCGCATGGTACGTAAAGAAATATGAATGTTTTAGTTGGACCACTTTTTTCGCTTTGTGGTAGATGGCGCTGTAATAGTCACAAACATGTGGCTCACAATTTTAGACGAATAGTTGGTAACAGTTAGGTTTTTTAAATTAAAATACAGAACGTAGGTATACATGTACCTTTTTGAACTTATCATTTCTGAGAACGCATGTTGTTACAGCATGATTACCTGTAAATACCACATTAGTGCAATAAATTCTCAAAATGATGTCCGTCAACCTCACTGCATTTGCCAATAAGTGTAATGACATTTCTCTCGACAGCGAGTAGTTCGCCTTCCGTAATGTTCACACATGCATTGACAACGTGCTGACGCATGTTGTCGGGCGTTGTTGGTGGATCACATTAACAAATATCCTTCAACTTTCCCCACAGAAAGAAATCTGGGGACATCAGATCCGATGAACGTGTGGGCCACGGTATGGTGCTTCGATGACCAATCCACCTATCATGAAACATGCTATTCAATATCGCTTTAACTGCATGCGAGCTACGTGCCGGAAACCCATCATGTTGGAAGTACATCGCCATTCTGTCATGCATCTTGTAGCAACATCGGTAGAAAATTACGTAGGAAATCAGCATACATTGCACCATACATTACCCGCTAAGGTCACTGATGTTTCACTTGTCGCAGCCATCGCGGATTTTCCATTGCCCAATAGTGCATATTATGCTGGTTTACGTTACCTGTTGGTGAATGACACTTCGTCGCTAAATAGAACGCGTGCAAAAAATCTGTCATCGTCCCGTAATTTCTCTTGTGCCCAGCGGCAAAACTGTACACGACGTTCAAAGTCATCGCCACGCAATTCCTGGCGCATAGAAATATGGTATGGGTGCATTCGATGTTAATGTAGCATTCTCAACACCGACGTTTTTGAGATTCTCAATTCTCACGCAGATTAGCTGCAACAGCAGCTAAAACACCTACTTGGGCATCATCATTTGTTGCAGCTCGTGGCTGACGTTTCACATGTGGCTGAACACTTCCTGTTTCCTTAAATAATGTAACTATCCAGCGAACGGTCCGGACACTTGGATGATGTCATCCAGGATACCGAGCAGTATACATAGCACACGCCCATTGGGCATTTTGATCACAATAGCCATACATCAACACGATATCGACCTTTTCCACAATTGCTAAACAGTCCATTTTAACATGGGTAATGTATCATGAAGCAAATACCGTCTGCACTGGCGGAATGTTATGTGATACCACATACTTATACGTATGTGACTATTGCAGTGCCATCTATAACAAAGCGAAAAAAGTGGTCCAACTAAAACATTCATATTTCTTTATGTACTACACGAATATGTAATAAAAAATGGTGGTTCCTGTTTTAAAAAAACGCAGTTGATATCCGTTTGACCTATGGCAGCGCCATATAGCGGGCCAACCATAGCGCCATCTGGTTTCCCCTTTCAAGCTAGACGAGTTTCGTTCTTTGCAGTTTTTTCCTTTGATGCTTATTTCGTGAGATATTTGGCCCAGTCACTATCAAAGGACCACCCTGTATAAACGGAAAAGAGACCCATAAACGTGAAACATTTTAATTTATGCATATGATGCAGTTAAATTTGAGATACTTTTACAAGACTTAAATAAAATCATGAAACTAGTTAGAACTGCATTATAAATAAGCTGTTTGGGAATAATGACACAACGTTTTGGAATGATTTTTATGTCTCTATAAATCACTGCTACAGATCATAAATATCTACGTATGACATTGATGTACTCTCCATCACAGGTGTGTGTGTGTGTGTGTGTGTGTGTGTGTGTGTGTGTGTAAGGGAAAGGTGACTGTGATTTACTGTCCCATGATGAAAAGGTAATTAGAGTGACTATAAGCTTGTGTTAGAAAAGGATGGAGAGAGTTTAGACATTATATATACCATCATCAAACATCTGACATCCATTGCTGCATAAAGGCCTCCTCTAGACTTTTACATACCTTCTATTACCAGTTGTATACAGTTCTTTAAACAGTTGGACAACCTAACAACAGCCTTTCACTGCATTTAGTCCCTTACAAAGTTTGTTGCCAACAATCACAGTTTAAAAAGACCAGTAACATTAATAACTACAAAAGTTGAGAGGGAGATTGAACATGGTTAAGTATAAATCACAGCATGGAAAAAATTCATAGCTTAAGACAAATGGACAGTATATTACCATTATTTTCAATTAAGAAAGTACAGCTTAAGCACTCATCACTGTAGGTTTCCTGCATCATTTGGTGTTCCTCTACAAAGGTTTTCTTGAGTTTCACATAGAATTTAATGTGGATGTGTTGTATCCCTAATTCTGCCATTTCAAAATTGTGCTACACAACATTCTACTCAATATAGCACTGAACAGAAACTAACCGACATACAACAATGAAGCTTCTGACAGTTACACATTAAACACAGGCTTGTGCAGGAATGCCAACCGCATTTCACACCAACACACCATTGGTGGGAAATTACAACTGTTCTGGAATTTTTTGAATAAATCTCGTATGTATATTCATCATTTTCCAAGATGATGAACTTGTTGCTTTTGAACCAGTATACTTCCCTATGTGATGTAGCTTCACTCCTGATGTATGGTACTGTCAGTGCTAAGTCACCAGACAAATATCTCGATGGAAGAAGTACTCCAATGTATCACTGCCCAGCAGCAAGCTTTTGCGGAACAGCAGCAGGCTTTCACCACCGCTATCAATCATGTGGCATCTGAGTGTTCGCGGCAGGTTACTCTCCCGTCAGCACAACAATCGCTCTTTCTGGCATATGATGAATTGTCTGAAGGTTGGAACTCCTGTGAGACATGGTTACACCATTATTTCAAGGTTTTTGTGTGGGCAATGCAAATCTGTGTAGGGCTTTCTTTCTTTCCTGGCTCTCGCTGTGCATTTATAAGCTGTTGTGCCAACTTGCACCTTTGAAAGGCCTGGCCAGGTTATCATTTGGTGAAATTTGCAAGCTTGTATCATACTATTTACCATGACAGAATGCATGTCATTGCAAAGCGATTAGAATTTTACCGTTTTCAGAAATGCCCAAACCAATCTTACAAAGCCTGGGATGCAGAATTATACGGGTTGAGCCACTGTCATAAATTTGCCACTAGTACCCATCATGAATCCTACACTGATCGCGTAGTGTGTGATATTATTCGTCTGACCCCGGATAGGGAAGTCTGTGAAAAAGCACTTCAATGTGAGAATCCGACACTTACGGACATGCTCAATGCAGCAATATCTTTGAAGTCTCACAGGCTGCAATCAACCAGATTGCTGCATGGGGGAAGTATTGGAAGTTGCTCAGTCAACTCCTGTTAGCCACACTGCAGGTGATCAAGATGACATGGAAGCCATTGCAGCAGTACAATCTTCGATTCAATGTTGCATGGGACAGTGTTGGTTACGGCCACAGGAGCAACGGGCTGTGTCACAACAGCAGCCACATGCCCCCCTTCTGTCTTGCCCATACCGCTTCATCCAACATGAGCATGTTGCATGCTTTCAAAAGAAACACCACATTGCATCGGTGTGTAACCCCTCTTCAAACGTGGTGGACACAGTATTACCAATGGACATAAACTGTATCTCTACAATGACTGTCTCCCTGAACAAATTGTTTATTGACTTGCATGTGTTTAATAAATCGCTAAAAATGCAAGTGGACACAAAGCTGCAGTGAGTTTAGTAAATGCACAAATGCACACGGACTTCAACTACCCTCCCCTCACACAGGTTTTATGGAAGCTGGTTAGCTACAAAAACAGCAGATTCCAATCCTAGACCAGTTCTCCGCTTCCATCTCCTACAAATATGTTGTTTGCTTTCTCACCTTCCTTGTTGTGGATCATTCCCATACTGCAGACCTGTTCTGGTTAGATACGTTTAATGCTTTCGGTTCCTCCATTGCCGATGATGTACATTAGTGCCAGATCAAGTTCCATAGCAACAAGTGGTGTCCCTTTGCTCTCTGTTTTGTCTGTTTTCCCCTGAGGTTGGTAGTGGTACCAGTTTCCACAGTATCACAGAAGAGTCCGCCTGTTCTCGCCCCCCCCCCCCCCCCCCCCCCTCTCCACCAGGTGCAGCCGATGCCTGTCGTGTTGCGCGACTGCGTCAAGTCCAAATTAGACTGTTTAATGTCATTCAGCCTATTTCTTCCAGTGCATGGGTTACACCACTGCTCATCATTAAGAACCCGATGGGTAAGCTTTGTCTCAGCAGTGACTTCTGTGTCACAAATTAATGCACAGTCCATGATAGATACATACCGTTTGCCCTGCCCTGACAAGCTGCTTGCAAAATTGTCTGGTGGCAACTACTTTTCCAAGACTGACTTGTCAAAAGCATACCTCCAGTTCCCCTTGGATAACGTCACTACATGCCTTCTCCTTGTCAATATACCTTTCGGCCTACACCAATACCAACACTCACCTTTTGTGTCGCTAGCACACCCGCAACTTTTCAGCATTTTTTAGAACTGCTGATAGTCTCTATGCACGGCTGCATCAATTACCTTGACAATATCGTTGTTTTGGGTACTTACATAGAAGACTATCTTAGAAACATCTGATCATTTTTTTCTGTTTTCCAATCTGCAGGCCTCAAGTGCTATCGTGCCAAATCTCAATTTTTGCAGCTGCAAATTGAGTATCTAGGTTTTGAGGTTTCTCACACAAGGGAGGGGGTCAAGCCGTTGCATCACCATGAAGACCCAACTGCAGCACTGGCACAGCTAACCACCTTTAAGGAACTGTAGATGTTTCTAGGTAAAGTTGCGTACTACCATAAGTTTTTACGTGATGCATCCACTGTTGCTCAGCCCCTGCATGTGCTTTTGTGTAAAAGTGTGCTTTTTTTCTAGTCCCCAGCTTGCGACTGAGCATTCTCTTTGTTTAATTCTAGCTTGAATCTGCCCTGTGTCTGCCCACTTTTCAGCCTAGTCAGCATCTGGTGTTGGCTACAGATGTGTCCCAACATGGTGTTGGTGTGGTGTTGGCACATAAATACTCAGACAGGTCTGAATGACCCACTGCTTAACTCCCATTCAGCATTGGTATTCTCAGGCTGAAAAGGAGGCATTAGCAATTGTATCCACCCTCAAGAAATTTCACATCTTGTTGTATGGTTCTGCATTCCATTTAATCACAGATCACAAGCTATTGATTGTTCTTTTCATCCCTTCAACACCTGTGCAGGACAAGGCAGGGCATCATTTGCAGGGGTGGGCTCTCTTCCTCTCCCTTTATCATTATCAGATCTGCTACAGGCTGACGGCGCAACATGCCAACACCGATGCCCTTTCTCGCCTTCTGATTGGGCCAGACCTGGCATTCGATCAGGACAAGTTGTTTTGTTTGTATTTATATACTGAGAACCTGAATGTGGTCAATGGTTTTCTCATCATTAGTGCCACGATAGTATCAGCTGTCAACACGGAAGCTGTAATTAGTCGGGTCCTCTCTTTCTGCAGCACGGTTGGCTGGAAAGACCCCCGGGCCGTGCCTCAGATCCCTTGCATAATTACTTCTCCCTCCAGCATTGCCTTTCTTTGTTTGACGGGGTTCTTTTGTTAGCTACATAGGATACTGCTCCCTGGGTTGTGATTCCTTATGCCACAATGTACTGTGACTTCTGCATGTTGTTCAAGGGGGAACCTCTCGCACCAAGGCTGTGGCCCACTGGTATTTGTATTGGCCAGACGCAGACGGGGACATTCCACAGCTTATTGCCTCTTGCGGTCACTGTGCTCAGCAGCCAGCATCCCCGTGGGTGTTTTTTTTTTTTTTTTTTTTTTTTTTTTTTTTCCCCTTGGCTGATGCTGCAGTGCCCATTGGAGCATCTACATGTTAATTTACCTGGGCCCTTCCTAAATCAGTATTGTCTAATTGTAGTGGATGCCTGTTCCAAGTTTCTCTACGTGGCACGTCATCCATCCACATCTGCAGCGGCCAATATTTCGGCCATTGCAATTTAAAAAAAGGGATTTCAATATACCATGGTTACCAATAATGACCACCACTTTGTTTCTCGAGAATTTGCATCTTTTTGTTAGGCTAGTGATGTTTGTCATCTCACAGCTCCCTCATTTCATCCTCAATCTAATGGTGAGGCCAAACGCATGGTTCAAAACTTTTAAGACTCGGATGCAGAAATATGTATCGGACAGATCCCCTGAAGCTGCTTTAGGGCATTTTTGGAGTTACACTCCAAAGAGGCACAAGAGCCCAGTGGAGCTGTTGTATTGATACTAACCACAGACCCTCCTTCACCTGCTGCATCCAACACTGCATCCATCAATGTTGCCAGCTCTGTGATGCTTCCGGCTTTATGTGTCTGCCTGGGCTCATGGTTTCGGCTGCCGGCCGAACTGGGTTCTGCCATCATCGAGCATCATAGGGGCTGGTGCCTGTGTGTCATTTGCACTCCTGACAGGCAGATGTCCTGTCACTCTGACCAGCTGTGGCCATACATGGTAAGGTCTGTTCCAATGGGCCCACTGCCTCCCCCACCCGTGCCCTTGTCGTCAATGCCTGTTCCTGTGTTGCAGATGGTCCGATTCACACTGCAGTGGGGGTCGCTGCCTGGAAGATCACTGTCTGCCCGACCCCTTGACTGCTGTCGCTGGTGCAGCCCCGCTGCACCTGATGCCACAGCAACAGCCGGCCCCGTTGCTGGGTCCTGTGCGACCATCGTCTCTGACGTCCCTGTTGACACCGCCAACATCAAGCGCTGGTCTCAATGAGGACGTCACTATGGAGATGACAACCCTCGTCCTGGCCTATGGCCTCTTACGAGTGGGGAGACGGCATGCCAGCCCACTCCCTCATCACTTCCGCCCCTACTTGCCAGAGACTGCCCACCACATGCTGAAGCAGCCGCTGTCATTGGTGAATGACACAGATGTCAGTGTCGTCATAAGTGTTTCCCATGACTTGTAATCTCAGTGCCTTGTGAGATAAATGTTTTTTTTTTTTATGGTATCATTGCTTTTTTGATACCAATGTGTCTTTTCTGTACCTTGCATTTTTTCTGTACCATATATATTTCTGTGCCTAATGTTTTTATATATGTATGTGGTTTTCCCGCCCCCTAGAAAGGAGGAGTGATGTATCTTCACTCATGACACACACTATTTCAAGACAGCACGTCCATACAGTCAGAGGCCGGTTATAGAGGCTTCTTGGCTCGGACCCTGTTGTGCTCTGGTTAGCCACCAAAGAAACAGTATTATTTCAGCGATCTCAAATGAGTGATTGGCCTATTCTGTAACCTGTATTACTGCCATCCAGTGAAGGTGTTCAGTGCTCTGCACAACCTGTACTTCATGGTGCCCTATGTGCTGCTCTATAAAATACTATATTCCATAAATTGTGTTTGTTCTTGCAATAGTACTCTTCTTAAATAAATTGTCATAATCTACAATTTCTGATTTCAAGCCTCATGAATCTGTTTCTTTACATCTTCATAAATATTTTTTCTCTAGGCATCTAACGTCACTTAAGATACTGAAGTACTTTAAGGCCATTGCAGCCAATAAAATTTCTTTATTGTTTGACAATGTACATCTGATTTAATTTTTCCATTTGTTTTTCTGTTTCATTCAGTAAGAGCATGTCACATAACTGACGGTGAGCCTTCCAGAATTTGGAACCAGCGTGGATTAATGACTGCTACAGAATTGGGACTACCAGTGTCCATGGTAAACAAATAAAGTAGAGCAGAAAATGCATCTTACAACAAAGACAATTCCAAATTCAGTTTCCATATGAAAAAGATGTTGGGTATAGATAAAACCAAAGTCATGTCTGATCCTCCTCTATAATAGAAAAGTATATCCTTGCTCATGATAACCATAATGCAGAAAAATAATCATCTGAGTGAGCAACATTTCTGTATACTGCTTTGGTATTGTGGCAATTAGCAATGATACATTTTACGGAGTAGACCTTTCTCTGTCTCTGAGAATCAAGGTAGCATGTAACTCCTTAGCATGGCTGGCATCTTTGCATTCATTCTTAACTACCTCAATGGAGTGTTTTGGCAGCATTGTAGCAAATCCAACTTGGCAGAGTTCTTTCGCGTGACAGTTGTATTGGGTGGTCGTAATTACACTGACAGTGTTGTGAGTGCAGACTTTATACATATCAGGGTGTTGAAATAATTAAAGTATGTTCATTAATCAGTGCTTCTGCAGATTATGCAGAAAAAAACAATAATTCCACTTTCTGCCACCAGGTGGAGATATGGTTCCATACGCAGTCAAAATGTAAAATGTTTCCTATTTTGACATCAGTATGCTGTTTGTTGCTTGGTGATGCATGCTGATTTCCTCTGTGCAGTGTTTGCTGGTACAAATGGTTAATCTGGTTGTTTTATCAGAATGGCAACAATAGCAGCACTGCATAGCAAGAATATTTCCAACACAAACAGCTGTGAAGAGGCCCCATGTCAATTAATGGATTAAGAAGAAAATCAAGAAACTTGAAGCAATAGTTGAATTAGGTAGTGTAGAGGGAAGTGGCTCATTCCCATAGTAGTTGTTGATGAATCTGCTGTAGTTGTAGCTGACTGTGCAGCACATGCTGCAAACTCTGCAGCTAGTGTTCAAGCTGCATCATGGGAACTGTCTCTCCCGTGGTCAATACTTAAAAAGATTTTGCAGCACATTTTACACTAGTGTCCCTACAAGATTCAGAAAGTGCACCAAATGAAGCCCCAAGATAGGCTACAACACTGCGACTTTGCCCTTCTCTTTTCTGGCAAGTATGGAAATGGATGACGTGCTCAGGGAATGTTCATTGGACAGACAGTGGAATTTTACTCTGCATAGTGCCACGAATGCCCAGAACTGTCACATAAGGGGATCTACTCTGCTACATGTGCAGTAACATCCATTGCATTCAGCTTATGTGACTGAGTGGTGAGGTCTCACAAGCTCCTTCAATCTCGGTCCATCTCTCTTCAAGGAGATGACATCTCACAGGCCTGTCATGTGTACAGTGACATCTACACATTGTAACAATCTCCTTGTGACTCCATGTGACTCCAACTTTCCAAGAGCACAACAGTATCTGCACACTATTAACATATAAGATGGGGCAACACCACAAGTCAGATTTGTTTCAAGAAACCTTTGGTAATGACTGCATCATATCTAGGCAATTTGAAGACATGTGGCCTTCCAGACTCCCTGGACATCTGAAGGATTGTGTCTATCAGAGATGTATCCAGATTCTTCATTATCTGAAAGATTCTGATTAACCAGATATGCTGAAAGCAACTGTCGACAATGCCACGTTATGCATGCAACAAGTTGTTGAGTAAGGAGACCATACTGAACACATGTTGAAAGTGACGATATCCTAATAAACATGCCAGAACCATAATTATCATGTGTTTCATCATTCGTCCCCTTTTCACGCGCACATCATATTCTGACTGTTTACAGCATCATATTTCCACCTTTTAGCAAAAAGTGGAACTTTTTTTTTTCGCGTACTCCATGAGTGCACCAATTAATGGACATACCTACAATGTTCCAGTGTCCTGCAGTGTATACAACCTGCACTGCAGCACTCAGAACACCAACAATTTAATTACAACCACTTGGTATATGAAAAGTGGATCCAGACTGAGAAGTGGTCTTCTTATAGTATAGACCTGCCACTTGAAATGTGCTACCATGAACAGCATGATAAAGGGTTTTCAGTGAGAAAGAATGACTGTAACAGTGCTGAAGTGGGTAACACCTCTAGTGTTTGAGACAGATACACTGCTCAAAAAAAGTTTGGAATACTATCTTAAAATGTAGTCTACGATACTAGAGATCTCACTGACACAGGCACTTCATGCAATACCAAATTACAGCCCATATACTGGACGGTGTTTACTACTGGCATGCTTTGTTGCCATTTCCTAGTCACATAAAGATACCAGTGCCGCAGCGGCACACTGCAACCAGTCAAGTATCAACAGCTCCATTCAGTTTGTGTTTAGCACTGCAGTAACATTTTGATAGAATCAGGATCGTGGCTTTACTTTCAACAGGTCATACACAGCAAAATATTACTGATCAGTTACACGTCACTCAAAGTGGTGTGTTTAAGGTGTCGATAAAGTAGAGAGATGGGAAATGTGAATGACAGCACTTGCAGTGGTTACCCTCTTATGACAACACCAATGTTTCCTCCAACTGTTGGCTTGCAGGTGGCCAAGACCAACTTCCAGAAATATTGGAAATGACTTTTCCCAGGCAACAGGGATTCGTATCTCAGACCAAACAGTGTGTAGAAGACAGCATCAGGGTGGCCTTCATTCCAGAAGACCAATGAGAAGTTTTGCAGTGAACCAACGGAACTGATGCAATTGAAGGGCCTGGGCTCTAGCACATCAACATTGAATGGAGTAATGTCAAGTATGCTGATGAGATCAGGACTGCAACTGGACACTAGATGTGTTAAAAGTTTGGAGAAGTGCTGGACGACATCAGGAATTCCGATACGCACAGAAAGTCCATTCATTTGCAGGTGGAAATGCAATGTTCTGGGCCGCAATAATGATGAGACAGCAGACCATTCTAATTCCCATCTACAACAATTTGACTGATCTCCGACACCTCCAAGAGGTACTACAAATGATTGAAAGGCCCAATAGACATCAAGTAGGTGACAGTTTCATCCTCATCGATGACAATGCAAGACTGCACCATGTTCTAGCAGTGTCTCAGTATCTTGAACGATGCAACATCAACTGAATGCATTGGCCAGCACAGTCCCCAAACATGAATGCAATTGAGCATGTATGAGACCTGCTGAAGGACACTATTGCACAACACCCAAATCTACCTGACGATTCTCAGGACTTCACTGAAGCTGCCATTGAGTAGTGGGACCTCATACCAGAAGGTAAACTTGTCGTCTCATCCAGAACATGCCTTGCAGAGTGCAGCAACTCATCTGTGTGTGGGGAGAACATATTCGCTACTAAAGACTGACAATCATCACCATGAGACAAAAATTTCCACCATTTTTGTTTTCAAGATGTACACTTAGGAGACAGCCTGCTTTGTTTTGTAATGATTTTTTGTAGCTGACCAAAATTGTTCTTATTTTCAGAACGTATTATGTTTATTTTGTTAATATGGTATTGTACAAAATCTGAATGGGTGTATGAGGTCTGTTCAAAAAATTTCGGATCATTTGTAATTTCGCACCAATGATGCATTGGAGCAAAATGCGGTTTTCATTCCTGCACACGCCTATGCTTAATGCGTAACTGGCAGAAGTTTCATTGCTGTGTGTGTGTGTGTTAGTTATTGTTAAGTGCTGTAATGAGTAGAATGCTGGGTCACACAGTTTGCAAATTTTGAGATGGCAGAGTTAGAGGAGAAACGAATCTCCATTAAATTTTGCATGAAAGTCAAGAAAGTTTTTACAGAGACATACCAAATGATGCAGAAAGCTATGGTGATGAGTGCTTAAGCTGTACTCAGTGTGGTGAATGGTTCACATGGTTTAAAAACGGACGGAAGGAAGTTAAAGATGAGCCTTGTTCAGGACACCCTTCGACATCTTCTGACGATGCTCACACCCGAAATATCAATAAAATTGTGCATACCAATCAAAGAATGACTGTCCAAGAGATTGCAGAAGAATGTAACATTTCAGCTGGATCATGTTATAAAAATCCTAAAACAGCATCTTGAAATGCATCATGTTGCTGCAAAGTTTGTCCCATGGCTCATGAGTCAAGACCAGAAAGAGCTTTGCCTCCCAACCTGTGAAGAGCTTTTGTATCACGCAAAATGGAATGAGATGTTCCTTAAGAGAATCATGACTGGTGATGAGACGTTGGTCTATTGTTATGCTGAGACCAAGTTTCAATCTTCACAACTGGTCAGGAAAGGTTCCAAAAAAAGCTCATCAGGTCAGATAAAATGTCAAAGCCATGCTGATAGTATTCTTTGACTTTGAAGGATTAGTTCATCATGGATCTGTGCCACAGGAACAAACAGCTAATCAATGGTATTATCAAGACATGTTGCGATGCCTGCAAGAAAACGTGAGAAGGAAACAGCCTGAAATGCAGTGAGACAATTCATGACTCTTGCATCATGATAACACACCTGCAGATACATCCCTACTGGTGCATGACTACTGCACAAAAAAACAAAATCACTATGCTGCCTCATCCTCTGTACTTTCCAGACCTGGCTCTTGTGGACTCTTTTTTTATTTCCAAAGTTGGAAATCCCACTGAAAAGGATGAAGATTTACAATGGTGGAGGACATAAAACAAAACTCACAGATAGTGCTTTGTGCAATCCAGCAAGAGGCATACCAAGACTGCTTCCAGAAGTGGAAATGGCATTGGGAGCAGTGTGTCAGTTGCGCAGGAGAGTATTTTGAAGGTGGCCATGGACAACAAGTAAAAGATAAGCATAGAAAAATTTTGTGGACAAAATTCTGGAATTTTTTAAACAGATCCCATACTATAAGAATGCATTGTAGTAAACTCTATAATACCCCAAACTTTTGTTGAATGTGTAGATCTGAAGTAAGGACAATGTCAGTTACTAGTCTTAAGGCAGATTATGGTACAAGCCTGAAAAGCTAAGGCTCCATGAGGGAAAATGACAAGGTAGGGGGGAAGCGAACAAAATGGAGGAGGAGGAGGAGGAGGAGGAGGAGGAGGAGGAGGAGGAAAAGAAAATCAAGTATTCAGATAGCTTAATATTTAGAATGAATTTTCTCTCTGCAGTGCAGTGTGTGCTGATATATCGGCAGAAGTTAAGTTGTGAGAACAGGTCATGAAATGTGCTTGGGTAGCTCAGTCTGTAGAGGACTTTTCCACAAAAGGCAAATGTCCCAAATCCAAGTCTTGGTCTGGCACACAGTTTTAATCTTCCAGGAAGATTCAGCTTAATAAGTATTTGTTGTGGCACATCTACTGCATTATCACCACCATGGTATTATGAGTGCAGGTCCGCATCTTGGGGACATGCCCACTACAAGACACATTCACCAAAGTACAAACAATGGCACAACCACCAGCTGAAGCTGGCCAATGGCATTAGCCTCATGACAAGATTAAGCTTTTAAAAAGGCAAGGTCAGTCTAAAATGGCCTGGTTCATGTTCTCATCCAGCAGCATCAATATTTCTTGCTTCTTCAAACTGTGTGGTAATCAAAGAACTGTGTACCATCTTGGTATATACACTTTGGATTAATCTTGTGAACTCTGCTTGCTTTACTACTGTATATAACTTTATCCTGCCTACTTCTATTTTGTCCTGACACTGCTGAATGGCTGAGCCTAACATTCCACTTTGCAATACTTCTGGAATGGCTGCTAATGCATAAAAATGATCTAACAGTGAACTCTCAGCCTATTTCCATTACATTCCAATAGCTGCAGAACAACTCCACCTTGTCATTTTTGTCTTGTTAAGTACACTCCATTCTTAACATTATTATAGTTTTAGTCACAGGCCTCAAACAGACACACAAATCACTCACATTGTGACTGAAAGATACATGTATCGATACCACAGATAGCTGTATATCAGTGGGTAGAGAATGTGTAAGGACTGTGTGCATCATTTAGAAACTCTTCCATTTCACATTCAGCCATGCAACTAAGATCATCTTTCTAATGGAAGGCATAGCATCCTGTTCTACCTGTGGGAAGTTGGTGCTCTAGTTGAAGGACTTGACTGCTCCCTAAGAGAAGATTTTAACTATCATAAGCTACATGGAACAGCCATCTCTGATACCTCAGGTACCCAAAACAATACCATTTGGTAGTTTGAACATAAATGTTTAAGCTTGTCATTCTCACTTATTTTGTATTTGCCTCTTGGCAGAGGAATCAGCAAAGTTTCAGTTTCAACCACTTTGTTCTCTTTGGCCACTGACTGACAAGAATGTTAAGTAAAACACTGGACACTTTTGTTGATAATGAACTGTTTGCCTATGGCCTTGTGCCCATAATGGGAGTGAATCCCCATGACCCATTACTTCTTCACATGTACTGCCATATCCCCATCACAATCATTTTAGAGTAAGTTCTATTCTCAAATTTCATCACATGTATTCTGGATTTATTTGTATATAACTTAATTTTATTGAATATAGCTTATTAATATTTAAATTTGCTATAAATTATGGAAAAGATATTATCTGCAAATGAAAATTCCATGGTGTCAGCATGGAGGCTCCCAACAAACAGAAGACTTTTCCTATCTTGTTACACAAAGTACAACTTTCTGAGAGGTAACACCACTGCAGTGTTATCGTTTGCTGCTTATGTGACAGAGATGTGGTTTCATTTCGTTTCTGCTCACATTTCATCCATCAAAATAACAGAAAAAAAATCTACAGTTGGTATTTTTATACAAACATGTTGACTGCTGCACGCTTAGTTATGGATGTTTCACTGCCAGGCCAGGCGCATAGCGTTAGGCATAAAGCTCTGCTGTGGCTGCCACCAGCCTTATGATGATGATGATGTTTGGTTTGTGGGGCGCTCAACTGCGTGGTTATCAGCGCCCGTACAATTTCCCAATCTTTGCTCAGTCCAATTTCGCCACTTTCCTGGATGATGATGAAATGATGAGGACAACACAAACACCCAGTCATCTCGAGGCAGGTGAAAATCCCTGACCCCGCCGGGAATCGAACCCGGGACCCCGTGCTCGGGAAGCGAGAACGCTACCGCGAGGCCACGAGCGGCGGACACCAGCCTTATGGTGTCAGGCATGTGATTCTGTTGTGACCACCAATGGCCGCATGTTGGTCAACATGTTAAACAAGATTAATTCCAGTTTTTGTTTTCAGAAAACTGTTGCTTCTTTGCAATGTACCTTTGACCGGCTCACATTAACACCCCACTGTTTTTTTAATAATTTTTTTAAATTCATTTATTCAGTTTTATTTGCTCCCAATCTCTTTATCTTCAGATGAACTTTCTAAATATAGTACAAGTAGATAAAGAGAGTAGTCAAAGGGAATTACACACATCAACATAAAGATGACAGTGAACATGTTCCAGTTTCAACATAATGATTATTAATTCCAAGCTGCTTTCAGACACTTAGAACTTTCCCTCATGGTAACTTTTGGTAATAATATTTTCCCCAAAGAGATAAAAGTAAAGGCTCTGCATGTAATACCAGGGCCAAGAGACAAGTTGGGGCAATGAAATTTCATTTTACAAATATGAATATGGTGGAAAATAATTCTGGAAAGCTAAAACAACAGTTAATGTGGCTACTATATAAATAACATTTTATTTATCAAGGAACTGTCAAGGTGAAAAGCTGGAGACATTGCTGCTCAAAATAGCCATTCATTCACTGAATAATTTTTAATGATTACGGTGTTCATGTGACTTGTTTTGTGTAAAAACTTACATTGCTTGAACAACACAAACTTTGGGTTTGTGTTTAATCAATGAACTTCCCATAACTGTAAAAGTTTGTAGACCAGTAAATTATCATTCCTGTTAATATCGATTAAATAAATTATCTTCTTCACAATTACTCCTGTGGTAAGTAGCTTTACACTAAGTTCTACTAGTACTGTAAAATTTAGCATCTCAGCATGCATTAATTTAAATTACCAAAATCATGGTTTCCAAATACAGCACAATGTGTGCCACACTCGTTCAGGACTGGAACCATCTGCTCTCCTTTTGTGAAGGAACTCACTGAAAGAAAAGTCATTATACAATTTGTAAACATTACCACACTCCATAAGTACAAAATTTTGTCAGATTTATGAATAACAATAAAAACAAAAAATATTACGTAACGGGAAGACTGTAGATTGATATGAAACAATGAAAATGAAATGATCGTGTGGCATTATTGGCCAGGGGATCCCATCTGGGGTTGTTCGGCTGCCTGGTGCAAGTCTTTCTATTTGACACTAGTGGCTTGGATGTCAATGAAGATGAGAAGAAATAATTAGGACAACATAAACAAGAAGAAATAATTAGGACAACATAAACATGCAGATGCCCAAACAAAGAAAATATGAGACCCACCCTGGAATCAAACCCAGGACCCCACAATCCAGAGGCAGCAACACAGATGACTAAATCATGAACTGTGGATTATGAAAAAATAAACAAATGAAGTTGGCAGAATGGTTAAGAGTGCTGTAGAAGAAGAGATTGGCAATACATTCTTATTCAAGAAACAAGCACAGATGGATGTTGTTCCACAATTTAGCCACAAAATTCCACACAGTTGGTCTGTAAGTTTTGTGCCCTTCACTTCTGTACAACTATTTAATACAAAGTAGTAGTGGTATTTAAATATAGATGATCTAAATGATTAATGGAAAATCTCATATAAAGATGTGAAACAAATACTAACAAAGAGATAGAGGGGCTGGCCAGTACTTACCTCAGCTCAGTACAGCCGATAGATAAACAAAAAACAGAACCGAAAATTTACATTCCTAGCTTTCGGAACAAATGTTCCTTCATCAGGAGGAGAGAGGGGAAAGAAAGGGAAGAAGGGAAAGTAGATTCAGTTACTCACAACCCAGGTTATGAAGCAACAGGGAAAGGAACCTCTGACAACCATGCCTCCATCCTTGCTACCCTCCCTGTTTTCCTTTCCCTGTTGCTTCATAACCTGGGTTGTGAGTAACTGAATCTACTTTCCCTTCTTCCCTTTCTTTCCCCTCTCTCCTCCCTGATGAAGGAACATTTGTTCCGAAAGCTAGGAACGAAATTTTCGGTTCTGTTTTTTGTGTATCTATCGGCTGTACTGAGCTGAGGTAAGTACTGGCCAGCCCCTCTATCTCTTTGTTAGTATTTATTTAAATATATATTAAGGTGTATGTAAAAGCCTATCACACAAACAGTCAGCTTATAACCATACTTTCACTGTGAAGATGTATCACATCTGCACAGCAAATGAGTCCTTTGACATCACTGTGAGATACTACGAATGTGATTATGGTGATAACTATACTAAATGAAAACCTAACACCTCATTATTGCTTTGGAGACAATTAAGCAAATATACAGTGTGCATAAAAAAACATGAACAATGATTAGTAAGATATGTAGGACAGTAGTTTTGGCATTTTTCAAGACAGAACCCCTGTCCAGAAGTGGATACCTTTTGCACTGTGGGGCATTGAAGGTTGAGAATAATGACTTCCAAGCTTCTGTAGTGATCTCACAGGTTACTCTACACCTATCTCCTGGCAACACCATGAATATACAGCAGTCAGCAGATCACTATCTGTCATGGTCAAAGGATTGGATTTTGTGCCATTGTCAACATGTGTTACATTAAATAACCAGTGGGATGGTAATAATATATGTGATAGTAGTTATTCATCATCTTGTTCTACAAGACAGTAAAGAGTCTTATCTCTAGGCAAAGTGTATTGTTTATTAAGTACTTCCATACTGATGACTCCAACAGAAGTATTAAGGAGCAGTTACAACAACAACAACAAATGGAACAATTATAGCAACAATGATAACACCAGCAATAACTGACAAAACCACAGCAGCACATGGAAGAGATCCACACACTGCAACAGCGACATTAGGAGCAGCTACAAACAAGGCTGGAAGCAGAGGGACAACCTACGGTGCAACTACAGGTGTTGCCACAGTTGTACATCCAGGAAAGTTGGTGTCCAGGCACCCTGGCATTGTCTGCTGGCATCCCACCAGCAGCCAACACCTGTTCTACAGCCTGCAGCTGCAAGTTCACAGTCTTATCATCTGCTGCCACCCTCTGGGACTGTCCCAGTAATATAAGTGAACTGCATGGCACTTAAAGCACCAACCCTCTTGACAATTGTCTGTCACCGTGGTTCACACACATAGAATGATTTCATCACCACTGTGATAAATATGCATATGTGGCGGCACTACTGGATAGCCAGTCCACCACAAGGTTAGTGAAATAGTGACTGGAAAGTACAAGGTTTAGGCGAGCTCATTTGGTAGGTTTCCCTCACTAACTCGCAATACTTAGAATAATTGTTGCACAGGGAGGAAATTGGTGACAAGAAACTGTCACAGTTTCTATAACATCTTCGCACCTTGGCCAGATCAGCGGTTCTGGATCCACTCCTTTGATTCATATGGATCTCACATTTGCTGGAGATGCATCATACCATGCTCTCAGCAATGCAAGAGGTGAACCTGACTAAGCTGGCATAGATCCACAGCTATTAACTACAACACCCTCCAGAGAGAGACTGCATGACATCACCTTGCAGTTCGGTGAGATGAAATGATGGGTCACAGAACTCGGCACATACAAACAACGAGTTTGCATGCCATCACATGGCTAACATAGGGTGGGCTCTTCGCACTCACCAAAATGGAACAAATGCTTTTACCTCCACCACTTGGCAACAGCACATGTAGGTGCAGATCTTCATCTACACTGCCGTATTCCTGGATGGGAATGCAAACCGCAGCCTCCCACACCCACCAGTGCCAGCAGCCACCAGCCAGTAGCAGCAGCCTGTGCAATTATTGTGTCATTTAGTGGTAACTGAGATGCAGTTTCTGATGGCAGGTTGTATGTATGTGTGTTCCCCAGGTGCCTGCTTTGGCAACTGTGACTATGTGTAAATCATGATTTATCAGCTGCAAATGGTTAGCTCATAGCTACATGTGGGCTCATGACTTTAAATTTGAACATCGGTTAAACTGGATTTCCTGTTCTCTTATGACCCCATCCTGGATGTGTGGAATGCTTCTGTTTTGGATTGGGTTAAATCACTGTAGGTTGGATGCCACAGTGCAGAAGTCTTTCGGTAGGCTTCCTCACTGCATCACTGCCACTTGTGTGCCTGCTACACCTGTCCCTATCAGCCACATGATCTGCCGGAGTGCCATCATAGCCCTGCCACACAATAGTGCATCACATCAGGACTACACCAGGTTCTCTTGTTTTCTAGGTGCCCAGACAGTGGGTGCCCAACAAACTTCACATTGCAAAACCAAAATTCATCACAATGATCCAAGCAGGTATGGCATGACCATCAGAAAGCAAATGAACTTCTTTCCTCCACCTGCACCTAAGCAATCATTTCGCTGGCACCCTTGTGGTGACTATAATGGACTCAACACTCTGACAATTGCCAACCAGTATCCTGTGCACTTTTGGAGATTTTGCATGATAAATGGTGGGCTGCACTGCTTTTTCAATGCTGGATCTAGCAAAAGCCTATAATCAAATACTTGTGTCAATAACTGCGCCCTGTAGACTATTTGAATTTCTATAGATGTCATATGGCCTAAGGAATGCTGCACACACTTTTTAGCACTTCATCAATGAAGTTTTGTGGTAATGGACTTCTGTTTCACGTACACAGCATTGTCATACTCAGAAGAACACAAAAGATATCTACACTTAGTATTCCAAACACTTGGTGACCGTAGAATCCTTATAAACCTGGCTAAATGCGTTGTCAGTGTTAATGTAGTGATCAGTACATATGCTGAGTGCATCACCACAATTACAACTTAAACTGCCCTAAAAATGGTGTGCGAAGTGTGTTGGTACCTTGGGATGATAAACTTTTACCATGTTTTTTACCCTGAGCTGCTGAGACACAGGTGCCACTCCATGCAATCCTCTCCAACCCTGCAGTGTGTGGTTCCATACCTGTCACTTGGACTGATGAACTACAGGCAGCATCTGAAGCCTGCCAGACAAATTCCAAGCCAGCCACCCTCTTGGACGTGTGCACGCAATTGCTGATGTCCTGCTAATGATTTTCTCAGATGCCACAATCCGCACGGTCAGTGTCATGCTACAACAGAATATTAATGGGTACTGGCAGTCTTATGGTTACTTCTGCACAAAGATGGTTCAAATGGCTCTGAGCACTATGGGACTTAACTTCTGAGGGCATCAGTCCTCTAGACTTAGAACTACTTAAACCTAACTAACCTAAGGACATCACACACATCCATGCCCGAGGCAGGATTCAAACCTGCGACTGCAGCAGCAGTGTGGTTCTGGACTGAAGTGCCTAGAACTGCTTGGTCTCCACAAAGATCACAGTAGCAATGCTCGTGGCTGCCAATCTACAATGAACTTTTAGCACCTTATGAAGCAGTTAAATACTTCTGGTTCATGATGGTTAGACATGTAATCACTATATATACAGACCACTGGCCACTAACTTTTGCATTTTTGCAGCTGTGAAGTAACTATCCCCCAATGCGAATCAGGCAACAAAATTTTAATTCACAGTTTACAATGGACATTTGGCACATAAGCAGTTCAAAGAAAAGTCACCACTAATGCTTTATCTAGAGTGGAAGGCTTTTCCACACCAGTGGATTTCGCCAAGCTGGTGACAGTACAAAATGAAGATGAGGAGCTGCTCAGACACAAAATATCCCAGCATTTGTGTGGCTTGCCAGTGGAAGACAACGAAGAGCTGATATACTGCAGTGGATCGAGAGAGGCTGTACGTACCGACGCTACCAGGACTCTACTATGAGGGCACTAGTAACACATGGTTTCATGTGGCTTCGTATACAGAAGGACTACCATATATGGTCTCACAACTGCATTCCAAACTAGAAGTTCAAAGTAACACAGCGCATGCAAGCTCCGCTCAGACCATATCATTTATACAGATTAGAGACAGTAGAAAGCCTATAACACTAGCTTGGGGAACATCACATTTAATTTCTGTTTTACTGGATGACTTTCCATCAGTTACTATGAACTGTGACCTTTTCGACAGGAAATCACGAATCCAGCTGAGACGATTCGCAATTTGATTAGAAGTTGCTTCCAAGGAACAGTGACAAAAGCCTTCTGGAAATCTTCTGGAGTCAATTTGAGATCCCCTGTTTATAGCACTATTATGTAGGTTGAATAGAGAGCTAGTTGTATTTTACAATAATTATATTCTCTAATGTTGAATATTTCCACCATTTGACTGAACAACTTCTTTATTTTATATTACTATCATGATCTTGGCCTTAAGCCATTATCAAATATAACAATGTTGGGTGAAGAGTGAAGTCATCGTTAAGCTCTATTGAACTTCCATAGTATATAATTTGCGCTATTTTCACTGCACATATAATTATTGTACTGGTGTTCATTCTGTGGCTCAGTTGTTTTATACTTGGAAAACTTGTTTGCTACCTGTCTTACTCATCTAGGTCAATAGATCTTGATGGTGATTTCACTTAACAGAGTCTACTTATACCCAACATTGTTGTACTTTATAATGGCTTAAGGCCAAAATCATGAGAGTGATATAAAATAAAGAAGCTTTACAGTCAAATGGCAGAAATATCATTCAAACATTTTTACATGATTGTGGCCCAAAAATATGAAAAGATATTTTCTGAATCCATGCCATCTATTTATCAATAAAATGTTTCCTTCAACATAATTCAAAATGATCAACTACAGTTTATGTTCCAAAACCCTACAGCAAACTAGCGATAGTGATATAGGTTTGAATTCAGTGGCTTATCATATTTCCTTTCTTGAGTATTGGTGAGATATGTGCAACTATCGAGTCTTTAGGTACGGATGTTTTGTTGAGCGAGCTGCCATATGTGATGCCGGAGGACTTGCCCTTATTGAGTGAGTCAAGCTGCTTCACAACACAGAGGATATCCACTGCTAAGTAACCCATGTTGGCAGCAGCTCTCAATTCGAATTTTGGAACATTTACTACTTCTTCTTTGGTGAAGGAATTTTGGGAAACTGTGTTTAGTAACTATACTTTAGGGCCATTTTCATTAGTAACACTACAGAGTGTGTGTGTGTGTGTGTGTGTGTGTGTGTGTGTGTGTGTGTGTGTGTCTATGTGGAATCCAAATGGTGCAGTATATCTGCATCAGAACTGGCTGCTTCTTGTTATGTGATGAGCTTTAATTGTACCTTGTCCAATAGGAAAGGAAAACCATCTCTGAGATAAATGGTAAATTGGTTCTGTAAGTCTTGTTGGCATTAGATATGACCCAATAATATGATAACGGACACACGAATTTTTGGTTGCTAAAGACGAGTGTCATTCAATTCACAATGCCATATTGCGTGAATGTGCATTCATCAGTAAACAGCACCCAAGTCCAGAATAGTGGCTGGAAATAACATTGCAAAAACTGTACTCATCATCAGTGGTCCTCAACAACTATCCCCTGCAGTTCCTACACATGGTATTAATCAACCACAATTCATTGGACCTGGGAATGAAGGTGCTTCAATTGGCTTATCATGAGACAGTGAATAATCAGGGTTGATAGCATATGCACAGCTGACGTGAATGCACTGACTGTGCAATGCATTCAGAAGGCCTACTGTATGGACAGAAAATTTCTCATTACCACACAGCAATACTGTCTATACAGGTAAATGTAGCAAGTATATAAAATGAACTTTGCTGTATGTACAAGTTACAATTTTGACAAAATTCTGGGAAAGAAAAAAATAGTATGAACTTGCAGTTTTACAGTCTCCATTATCTTCTCTCACTAGCTGCAAGCTTTGAATGATGGAAAATATTCATGTTGGGGAAATGTAACTTTGCAATTATCATGAACTTTGCCACACACAAGCAGCACGTTGGCGTTTCATTACTTGTTTACTGCCACATGCAGTAATGTTGTCAAAAACATTAGTGTTCTGGTAAACACAACTATCCAATTATGATGATATGAAAGGACAATGTGAGAATGAAGCACATGTGCAGGAATGTTAAAAGGTGCAGCCCATGAATCCATCTGACACTGATTAACAGAATGCATAACTCAGTGGTTCCTAACCCAAAGGGGGCTACAGGCAGTGGGGCACTGGGCCACCGACAGTGTGACACTGGGCCGTGAACACTGATCGAGAGCTGAAGACAAAATAAAAATTGTAAGGAGCTTCTGGGGTTTCACTCGTCAGCCATCAGGATCTGCAAGTATAGAATGAAATAAAAATTGAAATGCCCAGTCACTATACAATAACACTCACAAGGAAATGATCCATTTTGTTATGTTGAAACCTGTCCTGTTTTTTCTCACACAGAAAAAAAATGTCAATATAAGCCAGTAAGACAGACTGCCAGTCTCTCTCTCTCTCTCTCTCTCTCTCTCTCTCTCTCTCTCTCTCTCTCTCTCTCTCTCTCTCTCACTCTTTTTAAATGTTGAAAATTACCAATATCATGTGCCACCAGGCAGCTTGAAGCACGTACCCTTATATGGTGTGTAACAGGGCTGGCGTGTGACCTTGGATAGCTGCTTATGACATAGATGCTTAAAATATCATAATCTGATTATAATTTGCTGAATTGGGAGTTTCTCGTTCACAAGGATGTCTCCCGTCAATTTGATCTTTTAATATCCACACACAACAGGAAGGAAGGAAGGAATTAGTATTTCACAATTTTCAGAGTACATTGAGAAGTCAATCTACATAACACACGCATTCTTATAGCTGACATCCAACACCTCTGGTGTCACTCGCTGTCTCCAATAGTTTTATACAAAACTGCAAGAGAGGGAGCATTAACATCAGCATTTTCTGTGTGCAGGCACAGTTTTAAAGAGATTTGGTAATTGCAGAGACATAATGGAAATTGTACGGATTATATGAATGCATAGTGTCCATTCTTTCGGACATGTTTGAAAGAACAGACACCTTGCGGAATCCACAACTGTGATACATTATATGTAAACTGAAGGCAGAGGGGGTGGAAAGGGAAGGGAAGGGAAGGGAAGGGAAGGGAAGGGAAGGGAAGGGAAGGGAATATCAGCTGCATCGGGACATTACGTGGGATCAGTGGTGGCGAGCACAAATGTGTACTGCACCGGGATTCAAACCCAGGATCTCCTGCTTAATAGGCAGGTGTGTTAAACACTGCACCTTCAGGTACACAGTATAACTACAACTGTACAGACTAATTCGGCACGCCTCACGGCCGACCCACATTCCTACCAAGTGCCAGCTATCCACAGTCCCTGTTCATTTCCTCCATGTACGCTACTCTGAGATTCCCACCGGAGATCAGATGTACCTGTGCATCGGCACTGAAGAAGAAGGATCCAGTGCTCATCTAGGCTAATCAATTATATGAATGTGTGGTGTCTGCTATTTTGGACCACACATTCATATAACTGATTCACCTAATTGGACAAGGAGTACACCTTCTTCAGTGCATATGTACAAGTATGTCTGACCTGCAGGAATCTCAGAGATGTGAAGTGAACAAGGGCTGGGGATAGGTTGCGCTCAGTGGAAATGTGAGTCATTCGTGAGGCATGCCGAGACAGTCTATGCAGTCGCAATCACACTGCGTCCCGAATGGCAATGATGGCAAGAGCACTGTGTGCACTGTCACACCACAGATGAGTACGAACACAACCTTTTAAATTCCTAGAACAATATTTCCAACTACATTGGTGGAATCATGGGACAGTCATGGCACTGTGGCATCCTATATGTGTGTAAATCCACTTTCAGTCAAGGATTGTGTCTCATATCACAAGAGTTGTGCCTGCTGTTATTAGTTACTGCTAATTTGCATCAATATGGACGCTTGGTTTGGGATGGGACTTGCCGTAAGACAAAGCAGTCAAGTGATGAAGGAACTTCCACATCAGATTTTGTAAGTTGTGGGAATGTTGAGTCCAAGTAATATCAAAATAGTGAAGAAGACAAACATATTTTCATACATACAGTCACCATTTTTTTAAAAACTCTAGATTGTGTATTCTGGTGCTGAGTGGGAGAGCAAATGCCGCAATGTGTGATTTGTTTCAAAACACTGTATGAGCAACAACAAATGTATGAAACTATTATAACTCAAAATGCATCCCTCATCTAAAGGTCCTGAATGCATACAAAAGTCTCTCAATTTATTTCAAATCAAGAAAATATTTTTTCTATGACTAAATCCACCATGGAACAGGCTTCAAAACAGAACATACTAAATAGAAGAGTTTCTTATGAGTTTTCTTTGTTAACTGAAAAGGAGTTAGCTCACACTGCAGGAGAAGAATTTATTATACTCACAGCAAAAGTAATAAGCAACACTTTGTTTGAAGAAAAATGCACACAAAATACAAAAAAACTCCATTATCAAAAACAACTGTGAAGAGAAGAATTGATGAGGCATCAAAAAATCTGAAAGAAGCCACCATAATTGCTTTGAAACAAAGCAAATATTCTTTTCTGGAGATGAAAGTACAGAAAAGCTGGCCAGGCTAATTTATTAGTGCCTGGAGTGTGGTCTCAGCTCTCTGAGACTGCAGACATGTATGCAAGTTGCATTTATCTGTGTGTGCCTGTGTGTGTGTGTGTGTGTGTGTGTGTGTGTCTACTGCTGACAAAGGCCTTAATGGCCGAAAGCTTTAATTGTGTGAATCTTTTTATTGTGCCTATCATGACTCAGGATCTCCGCTATATGGTGAGTAGCAACTTTCCTTCTCTGGTATTGTTACATTCCATCCTGGACTTTACATTGCTAGAGAAAAAGGTTTGTTAAGACTTAATGTCCTGTTGTTGTCAGTCATTAAATATGGCTCAAGCTTGGACTGGGGAGAGGAGGGGGGGGGGGATTCCAGATTGCCTGATGTATTTTAGGGAAAACAATGGAAAACCTATATCTATATGACCATATGAGGACTTAAACTCCAGTCTTTCCAAATGCAAATCCACTGTCTTCACTGCTGCACCACCTCACTACAATCCTCACCTTGTTTCAGAAGAGGTATTTGGTGTAGTGTCCTATTTTTTCACTTTCAACTGAACAGAGGAGGGGGGGGGGGGGGGGTTCTTCTGTGAACCCTGTGAATGCACTCTGCATGGTGAAATGGACCTCACAGTGAACAGATGCTATTATGAACTGTAAATAATGCTGAATTCAGATCCCATGTGTTAACAGGGTAGCCACAAAATTTTTTACTGTCTGAACCAAAGTTCTTAACTTTCACTGTAAGTGATGTCTCTTTGATGATGTCACAGCTGGGTCACAGCTCGCAGTTGATTCTGCAAATGTTCAGACTAGTCAGGGCTATGTCACCTCCTTAGATTTGGACTGAGAGCAATCATAAGTGGTTTTAAAAGACCTAACCATGATCTTTCTTGTTCTGCTTTATAATCCAGCTGTACTTTATCTCTCACTACCTGAGAGACTGCAAGATTTTCATAAGCCCATTAGCACTGGAACGTGCACAGAGCTCTTTGTCTGCCTACGATTGCAAGATGGTAGATCCCACTCCACCAGAGCACAGGTCTTCATACATGGCATGAATCCTTTGAAACAGATGTACCGGCTGCTCTGTGGATTACAATCAATGTGTAAGCCACCCCTTCCAGCACTGCATCTTTACTGTCACAGCCAGTTGGCTGTGCCCATTCAGCCTTGCTGAGCATCCATTTTGGCAGCTTCCTTTAGGGATTTGTTTATCTGTTAGTTATGTCCAGATCAAGACGCAATCATTTAAGGGCAAGTTGTCACTAAGCAGCATCAATGTGGACTGTAGAGTGTATCAGGAAACAGATGAAAAATAATGACTTACTTTTAGTGTTGCAAGATGTAATCTGCCCCATGTCAGAAGACTCTCTTAAGTTATGCTCTCAACAGCTCTACCTTGGGGCAAGTTGTGGTGGAGCTGAATAGCATATCCTGTGCAACGTAGTTTCCATAAAGCAGCAGTGACTGAAAGAGCTGTGTACTGTTCATAACCTCACTGCCTACACCTTCATTAGACATCAGTAAAGGGAACATATGGTCACCTATTGCAATGCTTGCACTTCTTCAGCAACTGCTTGTAACCTGGTTAAAAAGTTGAGGGTCTGAAGTGCAAAGTGGTGTGTATTGTTGAGAAATATAGCCACACCAGCTTTAGCCCTCATGCCACTGAGTCATCCTTTTTGCAGATACCACAGTCCTTTAGCACAGGAGCATCAGTGTGTTTCCTGTAGACAAACAAAAATGTTTAAATACCACTACAGTATGATAACTAGTTTTTAGAAATGTTTCTTTCCATCAAACTGTTGTGCCTATGGTAGAGGGGATTTTTGTTGAGGGACTGAGAATAATACTCAAATTCTATATGGTCATCATCAGAACCATGAGAGAAAACCAGTGTTGCTCAATCTGATTGCTTGGGACTGGTTTTTCTCAGTTTTTACTTTTTTGCAAACTTCTCCTTCTGTAGTCTACATGGGCATGATGTTGGCAACACTCCATTTACTTTTGCTGTGGTTTGGACCGTGCCTAGCCAGCAATGTCTCTTTGGCAAGGTAGCAGGAGGGGGAATGGACGTATAAAGGAAAGCACTGAGGATGCAACAAAAATGGTATACAAGAAGAAAGGATGAGCCTGAACTACCAAATCAGCTTCAGAATATGGCAAGTTGAATAACTGTTTAATGCCAACTACTGCCCTCCATTTAACATATTTAAGATTGACCTCAAAACATCCTGCCAGGAGCAGTTTCATGGCAGATTTTTAACACATTCAGAAAACAATTAACAAAATAAATTTCAGTGAGATGTCACTTGAAATGCTGAAACTTAGTTTATCTATTTATGTTTCGATCATAGTTTTAAATATTAGACTTTTTATTACTTAATGTTTTTGTTGTTTTCAAAAATAAAAATAAAATTGTACAAATGATTACTACCTACATTGAAGCTCTCACACATCGCTATAAAGATTTCCTTGTGGATCTGTCGATGTTGGATGCACTTTACAGACATGTGATGTAAATTTTTCCTGAGTAGGTAGTCTCTACAGGGTAAGACTCAGATAAGCAACAGTTTCTTGACAGTTGTTGCCTTGTGCTGCAAAAGAATTTCCTAACTCTACAAGAAATAGAGGGGACAAACTTTTGCCTTATTACAAATTTGTTGTCTCTTCACAATGTGCCAATACATTAGTAATGTCTAATCATAAAGAGAAAATAACAAATTTTCTATCATTTAAATTATTCTCTTGCAAAGACAATAAACACTTATTTGATGTGATTTACCCTCTCTTATATTTCACTATGATTTCTATTACTGAAAATTATTATTTCAAAGTGTTTTAGTGTGCTGACAATAGGCCAGCAGAGATATGTACACATAGCAAGTGAAAATATCATGGGTTACAACACACTGTTACATTGTTGCTGTGAACTACAGATAGTACTAGATGGTAGTGCAGAGGTCTTTTCTTGGGTTATCAACAATCCTAACAGAAGGCATAAAGTGCAAGGGCAGGACAGAATTTTTACACACAGTGCAAACAAGAGTCTGGTGCCACCAGCCTGACTAACTGCTAACCTTCTACCCCTTTGACATTTTCAAGTTCCAACCAAAACATGTTAACACACCATACAAAGCTGAAATACATACATAAACTACAGATAATTTAGGAAGAATGTATAAGTTGATTCAGAAAAACTATTTGTACAGTATTCTGAGCACCATTTGTACATGAAAGCAGCCACACTGAAAGGTGATTCACGAAGACATAAAATCAGCTGTATTGAAATGTGTCAAATAAAACATCATAATAATGATGTCTGGAAAAAAAACACTATTCAAACAAAGTGATTTTCTGCTGAATGAGGTAAGAAAATGCTGAATAAAAGCCTGCCTAAAGTCAGGAATTTTAAATCTACTGAGCAGTCAAAATACATTTTGAGAGCAGGGGTTCATCATTAGGAGATTCATATCAGTTTCAAACACAATACTTGTATTTTTCATTGGTCACATTACATAAAAAGAAATTTCCTACAGGGCAATACCTTAACACAAAGATAACTATTTCCTAAAAACCCAACGATGCTCATTGCATCTATAATAATGAGCAGACCCTCTGAAAATATACCAAGAGTCACACTGAGACCTCCACAGACGAAAATTACCCCCTCAACCTTGTACAGAAACAGATCTCCCAAATCTTGCCTCTTCAGTCACCTACCACCTCCCACATACCCACCATCTAGCCACAAAGGAGCACTCCCTTCATGACTTAGTATGACCCAGGACTGAAGCAAATGAATTAGATTCTATGCCAGGGTTTCGAATACCTATTGTCATGCTCTGAAATGAGAAATCTCGTATCTACTATCCTTCCCATTCCGCCGTCCTCTGTACGTACGTAACATCCTTGTCCATCCCTAATCCATCCCTGCTACCAAAATCTTCTCTCTTGGCTCATATCCCTTCAACAGACCTAGATGCAAGACCTGTTCCATGAATTCTCCTACTATCACCTACACCAGTAAGGACACTGTCATTTATTATCCCATCAAGCGCAGGGCTATCTGTGATAGTAGACACATGATCTACAAACTCAGCTGCAACCTCTGTGCTGCTTTCTACGTGGGCATGACAACTGCTAAGCTGTCTGTTAGCATGAGTGGCCAAGAGACAGCTGCATCACTTAGTTGCTAAACATGCTGTCCAACACAATGTGCTTCACTTCAATGACTTCTTCACAGGCTGCACCATCTGGATCCTTCATATTGTTGTGACTCGCCGATCAATCAAAGTGCTGCCGCGCAATTACGCGCGTCCTCTATGTGTGGCACTGTCTCCCAGACATGCAGCAGCTGCGCCACCTAAGCGGCCAGCCAGGCAGCGGCCGCTAGACTTGGACTCAGTGCTCATTCGAATGTTACCGTGTTCACATGTGTTGCTTGTCAACTTGCTCTGTGACTTATATGTGTTGTGTCGTTTTGAAATATATGTGCTCAACTTGACGTTATAACAATTGGCGAGCAGGATGGGATTTTTCCTTTTCACCGTTGACCCATGGCTACTGTCGCACAACTATTGCAAGGTCTCATTGAACAGCAAACGATTCTAACATTGGCGATTCGCGATTTCGTAGCGGCGCCAAATGCGGGGCGTTTCTCGCCGTTGGCTATACCTCCTTTTCCTCCTTACGACGAGACAACGGAAGACTGGTCTTATTATGAAAAACGTCTTCGACAACACTTCTTGGCATTTCATGTCACGGACGAACAACCATGTAAGTCTCTGTTCCTTTCCTGGATTTCACCTCAAATGTATCGGTTGTTGTCGCAATTGGCTCCTTTGAAGGATCCTGCGTCTTTGTCCTTTGCTGAAATGTGCTCACTTCTGTCTGTCTATTTTCAAAAGCAAACACATGTGGTAGCCTCTCGTGTTGCCTTTTATCGTTGTCAAAAACAGCCGCATCAATCCTATCGCACTTGGGCTGCTGAACTTCACGGCCTCAGTCGAAAGTGTCAATTTGTTACTGACGTTCACAAAGAATCCTATGGCGATTCCATGGAACGGGATGCTATTATCTGGTCAGCGCCCGACAAAGAAGTTCGGCAATGTGCCCTTCAGTTGGCGAATCCGACTCTAGATGAAGTTCTCTCCATTGCGCAGTCTTTTGAAATTTCTCGCGCCGCTGGGGCGCAAATAGAGGTGTGGGGTGATGTCGGGGAAATACAACCTCTATGCGCTGTTGACGACGCGTGTGGCGCATCCCCGCCGGCCGACGTGGCCGCAGTGCGCTCCCACGTGCAGCCTTGGCCTAGCCGTAAACAACCCGCAAAGAAACTGCAGCAAAACCCCCGGCAACTTTCTTCATGTCCGCGATGTTTTACGAAACATTCAGGTGAGGATTGTCCCCAACGTTGGGCTGTGTGTCACAATTGCAAAAAGAAAGGTCATGTGTCTTCCGTTTGCAAATCCGACCGCATACATGATGTTCATGAACATGACGCTGATTCTGATTCTGTGTTTTCTGTCAATTGCAATTCTTCCCTTTCAGGGAAGTTATTCCTCACTGTCCAAATTCTTGGTCGAGATGTTCGCATGCAGGTGGATACCGGTTCTGCTGCCACTATAATTAATTCTCAGACGTATCTTCAGTTGGGTTCTCCACTGCTGTCATCTGTCACTCCGCAATTACGGACGTACAATAAACAGAAGATTTCTCTCTTGTGACAATTTAATGCTGAGGTATCTTATAAATCCGTCATTCGCACTGGTCCCATATTTGTGGTCGACCAGAGTAACGCAGATAATCTTTTTGGTTTTGATGCCTTCGCGTTTTTGGGTTCTCCATAGATGACTCTGTCAATATCATCTCTGATGCTATTCCTTATGCTCAATTGGATTCCTTGTCGACGACATTTTTGTCCCTTTTTTCTCTTGGGTTAGGCCATGCAAACAACTTTGAACCTCATATCACGCTCAAAAAGATTTTTTGGGCTCGGCCCATTCCTGTGGCTCTTCGTGATCGAGTAAAACGGGAGCTGCATCGTCTCACTACTTCAGCGGTCTTGCTTCCTGTCACTTCCAGTGAGTGTCCTCTCCTGTCATTGTTGTTGCTAAGTCAAATGGTGATATTCGTCTCTGTGGCGATTTCAAAGCCACTGTCAATGTTCAATGCCTCATCGACACTTACCCTATGCCCTGACCTGAAGAACTGTTCACTGAACTTGCTGGAGGCCAGTATTTTTCTAAAATTGACCTGTCAGAAGCTTATCATCAACTTCCTCTCGACACTGCTTCCCAGCAGTTTCTGGTCTCTACCACGCCTTTCGGCCTCTATCAATAGCAACACTTGCCATTCGGGGTTGCTAGTGCCCCTGTTCTCTTTCAGTGATTCTCGGAACAATTATTGCTCCCTGACCCTGGGTGTATAAATTACATGGACGACATTGTTGTCACTGGCTCCACCACTGAAGAACATCTTCAAAATCTCCGCACACTTTTTCATGTCTTACAGACTGCCGGTCTTAAGTGTAATCTTCAGAAATCACAATTTTTTTTCAGGCATCTATCACGTACTTGGGGTTTCTACTCTCTCGGGATGGTATTCGTCCGCTTCAGCAAACAGTCGCTGCGATCGATGCCCTTCCTCGCCCTACATCTGTTAAGGATCTGCAGGCCTTCTGGGGGAAAATAGCATACTATCACAAGTTTTTACCGTCTGCGGCTTCGGTGGCTCAGCCGTTGCATCACCTGTTGCATAAAAACGTGCCTTTTCACTGGTCCGCGTCATGCGATGCGGCTTTCCAGAAATTGAAGACTATGCTGAAACAGGCCCCGTGCCTGGCTACTTATCGACCTGGCTAACATCTTGTTCTTGCCACGGACGCCTCTCAATACGGGGTCGGTGCAGTCCTTGCGCACCGTTTTTCTGACGGTTCAGAACAACCCATTGCTTATGCCTCCAAAACGCTCACGGATGCACAACAAAAGTATTCTCAAATTGAAAAAGAAGCTTTGGCCATTATTTATGCTCCTCCTAAATTTGGTGTTTTTCTCTATGGCTCCAAATTTCATCTTGTTACGGATCAAAAACCACTTGTTACCTTATTTCATCCATCAACGTCACTTCCCGACAAGGCTGCACACCGCTTCCAGCATTGGGCTCTTTACTTGTCTCGTTTCAATTATGAGATTCATTTCCAGCCAATGGCTCAACATGCAAATGCTGATGCTCTGTCTCGCCTTCCCATGGGTCCTGATCTGGCATTCAATAGGGACGAACTTTTGTGTTTCCACCTGGATGTTGCCGAGCAGCGCATTGTGGACGGGTTCCCCATCACCGGGGACCGGCTGGTGGCTGCTACGGGTTCTGACCCTACCCTCTCCCGGGTTTTACGCTGTATTCAGAAGGGTTGGCCAGATCGCCCATCCGCTAAGACTTCTGATCCATTGCGGAACTACTATGCTTTGCGCTACCACCTCACGGCTAGGGATGGTGTTATCCTCCTTTCCACCAACAATGCTTCGCCGGATGTTGTGGTACCTGCGTCTTTGCGTGCTTTCGTCTTGCGCCTCCTTCACGAAGGGCACTGGGGTGTCTCTCGCACAAAATCTCTGGCGCGCCGTCATGTGTACTGGCCTGGCATTGATTCTGAAATAGCACACATGGTCGCTGCCTGCAGCCCTTGTGCGTCACAGGCCGATGCCCCGAAGTCATCTTTGTCACCGTGGCCTTCGCCTGAGAAGCCCTGGGAGCACATTCATGCTGACTTTGTGGGACCCTTTTTAGCTACTTATTGGCTCCTCGTCATTGACGCCTACTCTAATTTTCCTTTCATTGTCCGTTGCACGTTGCCTACCACCGCAGCAACCACAAGTGCTCTCGCCCACATTTTTTCTTTGGAAAGGCCTCCCCTCTACTCTTGTTACTGATAATGGTCCGCAATTTGCCTCTTCCGAATTTGTGGAGTTTTGTGCTCGTCACGGTGTTATGCATGTCACGGCCACGTCGTTCCATCCACAATCAAACGGTGAGACTGAACGACTGGTCCGCACATTTAAGGCTCAGATGCGGAAACTTCTGACTTCTTCTGCTGCTGATGATGCGCTTCTCCAGTTTCTGGCATCTTACCGTTTCACCGCCATGGGCGACCACAGCCCGGCTGAGCTCTTACATGGCCGACAGCCCTGCACGCTACTTCATCTTCTGCGGCCTTCCACCACACGGCCGCGGGTGCCTTCACTTGGCCGGTTCACCGCCGATGACCTCGTCTGGGTCCGGGGACATGGCAGGTGGCCAAAATGGAGTCCGGGCCGCATCTTACGACACCGTGGCCGATGACTGTATGAAATCCAGATGGACACGGGTGTTGCAGTGCATCATTCGGACCAGCTTCGGCCTCGTGTGCCGGCAATGCCTGTTCCGAATGCCGCTACACCACCTTCGGCTCTACCTGACGCTCGGGATCTTGGCATCTCTCAATACTCACAACGCAGCCCTCTTACCGTCATCGCGGTGCCAGCACAAGAACGGACGCCACCAGGAGACGTGCCCATGCAGGAACCAGATGACCATCCTCTGTCGGAGCCAATCTACTGGCCTCTTCCTCCTACAGACTTCCTCCTACTGGACTTGCTGCAACGGGCAGATTGGTGCACAGGTCCCCAGCAGGTTCGAGCCCAACGTCTCCTGCCATCTCGACCCGTTATCATCGGGGACACTTCCGTCCGTACAGGAAGCCTCCTCCTCAAGACGGCCAGCCAAACAACGCCTATGGATGTTAGCCATCTCCAGGCCACCTCCATCAAGACCAGTGCAACAATTTCAAAGGGAGGAAAAGTGTTGTGACTCGCTGATCATTCAAAGTGCTGCCGCGCAATTACGCGCGTCCTCTACGTGCGGCGCTGTCTGCCAGCCATGCCATGCAGCAGCTGCACCACCTAAGCGGCCAGCCAGGCAGCGGCCACTAGACTTGGACTCAGTGCTCATTCGAATGTTACCGTGTTCACATGTATCGCTTGTCAACTTGCTCTGTGACTTATATGTGTTGCGTCGTTTTGAAATATATGTGCTCAACTTGACGTTATAACACATATCAACACCATTTTTTTCTGAATAAGGCAGATAGGAACTCTCTCTGCAACACATGCACGTTCCCATAATCCCTCCCTATGCCCCCGGCCTAAACCTTCACTAGTCTCTGCCCTCCCCCTATCTATTCCCTCCCTGCTCCCACTCCAGGATTGCATAGCCTTCTATTCTGCCAATGTGCCCACCAGTCTTTTTCCTCTTCTCTACTTCTCTCCTTTTCTGCCCCCCCCCCCCCCCCACCAAAAAAAAAAAAAAAAAAAAAGTCACTCACACACACACACACACACACACACACACACACACACACAAACCTCCCGATTGCACCAAGTAACCCTACCCTGTCCCCACCACATCACTGCACATTTTCACATGCAACACTACACCTTGCTCTACCCTTACCCCTATCTTCCTATCCATGCCTCCTGCCCACCATTGCCTCCTATTGACCCCATCCACCCACACCAAATTGCTTCTCCCATCAGGGTCTGTTTGAGTTTGCAGTCAGACCGCAGGGGCCAGAGACTCGGCTCCTGTGTGTGTGTGTGTGTGTGTGTGTGTGTGTGTGTGTGTGTGTGTGTCCAGGTAGGGCAACAGTTTATATGGTTTTTACCCTTATTGTTATTACATGACAAGTATGTGGATGACAGCAGCATTATTTCTTGACGTCTCCCAATACCATAGGTAGAAACATTACATGAAACTCAAAGTCAACAGAAACATTATCATAACAGAGCTACAAAATGTATTGACACCATGATTATTAGCAACAACATGTCTGGACAGCTGTGCATGTTAAAAGCACTGCCTCCAGGAAATGTCGAAGCTCTGGCACTAGACTGAATCTGCCTGGCAGATTAACGATGGCGGATGGTGTGCCAGGTAACTTGATAGCTGGTTTCCCACCTCCCGTTAGGTGACTATCGGGTGGGACCCAATTCCTACCTCAGTTACATGATTCGCAAACATTTTCACTCGCTTTCATTTGAATCACAATTACACACAAACAATTATCCTCAGGGGTGGAGGGGAGTGTAACAGGGTGCGACAGGAAGGGCATCTGGCAAAACCCTAAACTAACCACACAAAATCTGTTAATACCAATGCCAACCCTGCACTGTGAAGGACACAAGAACACGAAAAAGAAGCAGCTTAACAACAGCCTTTAAGATAATATCAAAGAAATAATGTATATGTTTATCAGAAAGTGGAGTACAGATCAACTGTGGACAAAAATGTGTGCATATTTCAGAACCTATCTAGAGCCTACACACAAACCCGTAGCTCTAAAGTAATGTATATTACTCACCAACACAGTTCAACGCAAATTTAAAATGGATCCTTGTACAGATTTTGATAAACACTTCTTCTGTTCAGTAACCAGATCTTCCTCTTAATGAATGTAGGAAATAAAATGAATCAATGAGCTTTATGTATTTAAACAGTGACAGATGAAGATCTACACACCAAGTGGCAGCAGATGCAAGTATGTGGGAAGTCAGAGACTTGCTAACTTTTGAAACCAGAGGCTCTTTTTAGTAAAAGGAAGTTGGGTGCCAGTCTGCAGCAAATATACAGTCCAAATAAAGGCTGAAATATTGAATAATGTGAACACAAACCCTACTCACCCACATATTTTATGACTTGCACTGCTAACAGTGTTAATCTTGATGGTGCTGGGATTTCGAGACAATGTGAGTTCCAACTTTGTGAAATAAACAGAGATAAACAGAGATTTTCATTTGTGGTTGGAACAACACTACAATACACATAATAAAAAAAAACATTTTAGTGCTTTTCTCTTTTATAAAGAAAGAACTAATTTCTATAGCCATTCAGATGCAATGTATATCCCATTTCCCCAATACTGAGAACTAGGTTTCTGTAAGAGACATCCCAGTGTCATCCATGACCTTCATAAAAAAAATGTAGTCTTGAAGTTACACCTCAAAAGAATGGTTCTTCACTATCATTCATGGCTTATTTTAATTGTCTCTTTACTTTCAACAATCAATTTATCGTAACCTTAACAGTAAAGTTGTAAGTTGTTGTTGTATTTGAAATTCAGCATGGAAGAGGAAGAAGAAGATGACTTTTGCAGATATATAGCAGGAACTGAACCGGAAGACTCTTTAAGGACAGACGTGAACTATCTCGAGAAATTCTATAAACAAAGTTCAAGAAATGGCTTTAAATGATTACCCTAGGATTATACTACAACCCCTTATGCATCACTCACATAGAGACTGTGAAGATAACATTAGAATAACTACTGCACACACAGAGGCATTCAAACAATCATTCTTCTTGTGCTTCATAGATGAATGGAACAGGAAAAAACCCTAAAAGCTGGTACAATGGGATGTACCCTCTTCCATACACCCTCACAGTGGTTCACAGAGTACAGAAGCAGATGTAGAAGATGCTGAATTTAAGGTATTTTCAATAGCATGGTCAAGACTTCCCTTACTACATATGAAAACACACATCTGTTTTCAGGCAAAATGTCGGTACTGTCACTAAAACCTATAAAGATATATGCACTACACAAGCTTTTAGGACTAATAGTTCCTTCTTCGGAAAGGAGAGAGGGATAGACTGGTGAAGGTTAAAACAGAATGCCAAGTGATCCAACCTCACAATTAGAGGGACCCATCTTTTTAACCTACCCGAATCCATCTTTATCTCCATCCTGAAGAAGGAATTATTAATTCAGAAAGCAAGGATAATGTATATACTTTTATATTTCTACCAACAGTATTTAAATTTCTCCTGAAAATACTGGCCAGAAACTCTGTCTCATAATGTTATAGCTCACTTGAGTGTCTTGTTGGTCCACTCAGAGTTCATCGACTTCCTCTTCCCTAACACTAGAAAGCCTGGAATTTCACAAACTTTTAAACGTGTGTTATATAGTTGCTATTATGAACAAGGATAGTGGGCAGGTCTCCAGGCAAGGTGAGAAAAAATGGCACTTTTTACCATTTGCATTACAGAAGGTGGTACTCTCTAGTTTAAGTTTTGATGTCAGGAAAGCTGTTATGTGTGTGGTTTGTAATATGTTGTTGCCTGGGCTGGTACATTATGGATCTGAATGTCAAGTTTAACATCCTTATGCTAACAGAGGAAAAGCCTGAAAAGCCGAGCACCGTGTGTCTTTCTTTCTTTCTTCCTTTGTAAAGTATGGTGCAGTGGTGAAGTATGTCAACTGACAAAATTGTGGAGAGCTTATGAAAAATTCTCAGAGTGGTTCCTTCCTGAACTAGCAATGGTTTTATGTAGCACTGTCCAGATGACAACTCATGGCAATCCATTCAGTGGGGAAACTAGTTTGAAAAATATAGACTAATAATCTGTAATATGGCTACCTCACTCCCTACTATTGTTATAGCTCCTCCGTCTGCTTTTTTGCTTATGAGACAAAGTGAACGTTCAGCTATTGATTGGTTTTCATTTTGTATGAAACATGTACAGAATTTATCAAGTGTAGGGGCACATAGATGAAACTGGAATGGTAGTGAAAAATGGAAAAGTAAATATGAGAAGGGCACAAAATTGTGGGTAACTATGTGTGTGGATCTTTTGTTTCTGGAGGAAGGGGGTGGGTGATATTTTTGAGGTTGTTTTTAGGGTAACTGGGGGGAAGAACAAAGAGGGTGCTTGTGATGTTAATAGAAAGGTACATTAAGGAGTATTTGGACCATTTCAGATTATTTTACCATATGGGGATTTGGAGAGATGGGCAATTAATCCCTTAATGAGATTTTCACTCTGCAGCGGAGTGTGCACTGATATGAAACTTCCTGGCAGATTAAAACTGTGTGTCGGACTGAGACTCGAAGTCAGGAACTTTGCCTTTCGCGGGCAAGTGCTCTACCATCCGAGCTACCCAAGCACAACCACGCCCCGTCCTCACAGCTTTACTTCCACCAGTACCATGTCTCCTACTTTCCAAACTACACAGAAGTTCTCCTGCAAATCTTGCAGAACTAGCACTCCTGGAAGAAAGGATATTGCCGACACATGGCTTAGCCACAGCCTTGGGGATGTTTCCAGAATGAGATTTTCACTATTTGACTGCAAGTCAAAAATTTGAATTTAAAAGTATTGAGATAGGGGCCTGTATTAATACAACAAAGATGTATTGGAATGGCATTGAATCTATTTTGGGCAGGGGTAAAAGGTGCTCTTCTATCTTGCAGAATTGCTGTTGGCTAAAGTGGGGTGGGTTGCTTGTGGAGGGAAAGGGGGTGGGCAGCATTTTATGATTGTCATGTTTCATTTCAAAACGAATGTTTTAACTTTTCTAACTTAATATTGGTTTGCTTATTGTATGGAAATGTGCATTGGTTGGGACAAGAGGGGGATGTTTGTGGGAGTGGGATCTTGGGGGAGTATATGGAATAAGTATTTTATATAGTCCTATCTTATTCAGTGTTGTTTGATTTGTATGCTGAATGGTGTCTTATCTCACTAGTCTTTTTCTTTTTAGTTTGAATTGTTTTGTAAGTTTATTGTTAAAATGTGTTTCTCAATATTCGGTTTTAATTATGAATGTAATGATATGTGTTTAGTGGGTGTCACAAAATTCGTTTTGGCTGTATGGGTAAATTGAAATTAATGGTACCAGATGTATGTTCATATTAACCTCCTCTTCCTCCTCCTCCTTCTTGTTCTCCTTCTTCATGAATATTGTTTATTTATCATTTGCAAGTATCAGAGAGTTCATATTAGCTACACAGGTAATGTGCAAATAACACTAACACCCATATGTTATAAATATCTTGTTATGTTTTGGATACCGATGTCCTAGAGTTCATTTTAGCTCTATTGGTGAAGTGAATTTATCAATACCATCAACTGTGGCATTTTTTTTTTTTCATTCCTGTATATGCCAGGTAATAAACCAGCTATTCTGTGTTATTTGGATAACTCATGTAACACGAGAGTAATGGATTTTTAATAAGTTTTTGAATTTGTTTCGTATCTGAGGGGAGAGGATGGAAGATGTATATCAAGTTTTGTCCATGCCAAAAGTTGCCAAGGTGCCTCAACAGTTACATACTGCCCCGCACTCCCGCATACTCACACATTCACATACTTGTGAGAGTAAAATTAAACTCTTGACATTGGGGCACAACTGGATCTATTTCCAACAAGAATAAGTCAAACAAGTGCAACACATGCTGGCTCAAAATCAAATGACTTTATCTGCTAATGATACAGGAGGAATAGGGGATTAGCAAGAACAGTATTAATGCCATCACTCACAGGGATATGGGCAAGTGGTAGAGCTGTTCCTGATTTGTACTACATAGACTCACTGGCAGACAGAAGGCAAACATGGAAACTGATGATGATGCCATTGACATGTTCAGCCAAAAATCAATCTTATCATCAAATAATCTAAAGGAATGACATCAGATGCACCATTTAGATCTAAAACAGAGAAGGTAACCATCATGTCCACAGCACACAGCTCTCTACATCAAATGTATGTCAGATGATTACAAGGCCGTGTTCCAATCGAATAAAAATGAAATCATCAATTTCTAAAAATGCTGATAACACAGATTGTGGCAACCAAAGCTTACTTTGAAAGAAAATGTTATTTTGCTTGTACTTTCTGCTTTCTTTATTTTATAATACCAATAATGAAACCTTTTAGGTGGCACTTTGGATACTAGAAAAGACAGTAAGTCACCACTAAGGCATGAACAATATCTTGGACATTAAATCCTGGGAGCTATAAGAAGCAGAACTCCAAATATGTATTAAAACTTACGATATCATATTCACAAGCATAACAAAACTAGGCAAACTCTAACAGAACCCTCATTATTTGATGCAAAGCACTTTTTTTCTTTTTTTAATTTGAAAACTTGATCTGAATGTCACAAGATATATGGCTGATGGTAAACAGCTATTATTTTAACAAAAATAAGGCTTTTATGAATGAAAGTAGTTACATCACTCAAGACTACGAAGGGAACATACCAAATAACCCATTTGGAGTACACTTCTAAGCAAACAGGATCTTACAGGGAATACGTGACAAAAGGGTAGACAGAAACAAAAATTACTGAAAAAGTGCTAAAAAATGATCTAATGAGATACGCAAAATATTCAAACAAAACAGAAAAGGTGATATATAAAGAAGTGCCTTGAGTACAGGAACAGAAATGCGGATATTAAACTGCAAGCCACTCACAATCTTGGTTGTGGTGACAGACTGATCTGTATAATAGCGTAGGCTTCCGCAGCCAGTCAGTCGACATAAAAGTTTCCTTGGTTTGGTACCGCATCATAATGTAAAAACTACTGCTGCTGGAGAAAAACCAATGTTTCGGCCACGATTGCAGTGGCCTTCTGCATTAGACCCAAAAGAAGGCCACTGCAATTGTGGCCGAAATGTTGGTTTTTCTCCAGCAGCAGTAGTTTTTACATTATGACACAGTACCAAACCCAGAAAACTTTTATGTCAACAGACTGATCTGTAGTTTAGCCTGACACCAAGGTTTGGTTCACAGGTGACAGTTTTATAGGGAGTAGGGAAAGCCGACAAATGTAAATAAGAAATTAAAATTGTCTTCACAGATTGATTTGTAGTTTAGTTTTGCGTTCTGTGTTAACTATATTTCCTGCATATTTCATTGTAATTAGCTAAAACAGTGAGTATAACTCATAAAACCTTTATTACACAATAGACAAATCTCTCTCAAGTAATTTGGAGCATATTACATACATGTACCACACAGCAACTATGAAAAAATCAAGAGGAAGGGGGTATGTACTTTGTTACTTAACAATAACACAGTGAAAAACACTCAAATAATTTCATATCATGATGCTTACATTTTAAAACCCTATGGTTTGGTGTCAATAAAAAACTTATAAGTTGGAAGCAATTACTGACTTAACTAGTAAATATGATAATTGGAGGAGAGTTAAAGGCTTACTGAATGTAATTAACATCATTTTTGAAGATATTTTCTGGCAGACTAAATATTACATAATATCAGTCCCAGTAATAAATAAAATATAGAGTATCATCTACTCCAAACCAAAATAACTGTTTCTGGTCTTTTCAGAGACAAAGTTACTCATAAAACAGTATGGGAAATAGTTACTTAAATGATGATGATGAAATGGCAGAAAATTTTACAACTTGTTCAAGGCTGCCCTATATTTTATGACAGTGGCAATGGCATGTTTTGTGACTTGGATATTTTAAAAATTAAGTTATGCAAAATAAATAGTACACAATTTTATAAAATCTCGAACGAGAAAATCAGTCTAAGGAACAATTTGGGTCAGGGACTTAATACGACTGCAAATAATACATTGTATGCAGTCAGTGCTTTGATAATAGAAACGTATCCCAGTGTTAATTATTGACTTACTTTTGTCAGCACAGTGGCATCTAATGTCAAATTTACTTCCATTAATCAGTGACATTACAGATGTGCAAATTATAGATTATCTACACATACGCTTAGTGAGTGAAACTGAAAGGCGACAATGACGTGAAAAGTTGAGCTAAGGGCTATGCAAATTCTATTGCTTAATATTCACAGCACCACCATCACCACCACCCCTACAGCTGCTGCAAAACAGAGTGAGGTTTGCTTCTAGGCACATCAGCATGGAGGTTCTCTATCTGCTCCCACATCAACATTAACTCTCCTACCATCCCCTCCCCCCTCCCTCTCTCTCTCTAGGGTTAGCTGTGTGGATGGGATGAATGAGGCATTAGCCCCTACTAAAGGAAAAAAAATTAACTAATTTGGGGGGGGGGGGGGGGGGGAGGTGGGCATGGAGATACAGATGTGAAAGAGAGGAGGATGTCATTGAGAACACACACACAAAAAGTACAAACATGGTGCAGATAAGATTACACTACCCAAGGCAGCTGCCAATAATTCTTCTAGGGAACATCTCCTGTCCTATTTTCCACACTTGACTTCAAAATGTGGTACAACTGTCTATGAAACTTGGAAACTTTCCATGTACCTAGGAAATCTTAACTATAGTATGATTTGGTGACTTATCAATCTATTTAATGTAATTTACATTTTTTAATATTCCTGTAGGCCTATATGTTTCACATTTATGAAAGTTTTGTTTTAAAATTAACACACAGAAGACTTACGCATGCTTGGAGAAAATATATCACCACTGAACAGCACTAATGGATTAAGATGGCTGAAAGATTTAATTGCAGTACAGAATCTTGCTGCTCCTCCCACTGGTTCCGTTGCTCTGGACTCGATGTTATATACATCATTATAATGCAGAATCGTAATGGGAGAAGTAGCCATAGCTCCACCTGACAAGGTAGTGAGTGTTCTCCGACCTGCCTGGCGTACCTCTAGAGACGCCTACATTGGAGAAATATAATTAGTTATTAGTTACGATTGTGAAGTGATGTTGCTACACTTTCTAACATAACGTGTGTCTACATACAATATGAAATGTGGAACAACAAGATTTCAAAATACTTTCAGTAACCATAATTGCTAACCAAATTAAATGTGTAATGTACGTTTACAGCTATTTTGTGCGAAACTGCGCACGAAAACTGCAGTGATGGCCAGCAATTTAAAATGTAATGCATTAAATAGTGGTGCAACTGTCGTAACATATTTTCTACTTATATCAACAAATATTAAGCGAATAAGGCAATAGCTGTGATGTGTGTGCGCATAACTTAAGTGCAACTAAGTTCTTAATTGTTGGCGCTCTTAAAGCAGGTGTTGGAAACAGTGGCAAGAGAAAACTGTACAAAATGATGTGGTGCAGACGAATTTTACTCTCATGCCTGGTATCTGACAACAATCGTCATGCAAATTAGAAATTCTGATTTTTCTATGAAAACACGTTAACCTGTTTCAGCCATCCAACAACACTTCTCACACCCGACGAAACCTCTCCAGGTACATCAAATGAGGAAGACTCAACCAAATTACTCCACTTTGACCTCAATGCTGCCTGAGCAGCAAAGCCTGCCATTCTGAGGTGCAGCTTCCAAATTTTTAATGATAAACTACAAAAAAAGATTAAATTTTCAAAGAATACATGTGAATTACTTCGAACAGGACAAGATCTGAACTTTAGCACAAACATTAACTTAGCATGACAGGAATCGTTCTATAAGGTATATGCCAATCTTTATTTCTCCTTGAGTTCATATGCAGTTTTTCTACACTCTGGAAAACATGGGAGATGTGATGTTTTACGACTCCATGCGAAAAAAAATCTTACATTTAATGCTGAATTGATAAGTATCTTTATTTTGGATGCGAGAGTTCTGTTAGACGCAAACTGACAACCAACTATCCCTTGACAATTCGTAATATACACTCTTCCATAAACGTAAGTACTAAATTGTTTGAAATTCAACAGCACTGTCAAATTCTTGTTGGCCAACATTACAACATAGAATTCCCCACAGATACTAATGAGCATCTAGGAAATTTGAAACACAAATATTACTTACGCGTAGCTTAACTATGGACAGATCGACTACGTCATACAGATAACGCTACCGTATCCGTTTAAGTATTCGTCGACAGTGTATGTGAATCAATTCGGGTCAGGGAACATTTATTTAACAATTACTCTCTTCACAAACGCGCCAATGACTTTAGCCTATTCACAAATAAGTGCAGCGACAATTTTTCGAACCTGTTACGAATCTGTACATCTTCATGATATAGTTATTTACTTAGCATTTGGCTGTTATCACTTCACACAAGAAAACATGTTAGCAACTATTTTTATTGTTATCAACGTGAAACAAAGAAAGTGAAATTTCGGGGAAAGGTAAAAACAAGAACAGGGTTTTGCATGCTTTTGTGAGAGGTAACATAAATGAGGGACGCAAATTCTATTTTGCAGTTGCCAAGCTGTGATAACCTAATGAAATAGTCTTGTTGCATATGGAATAATCATTATCTATTATAAGCTAAGATTATCTGCTGAAGCCTGAAGAATGTTACTCCTTCTTCCTTTTTTATTCTTGTAAGAAGGTGAACGCCAATAATTGCACCGAAAATACTGGACGCTCAGAGACGAGTGTCATAAATCGCTTATTACTACGACATTTACACTCTTGATCGAACAGTACGTGAGCTATGTCTCAAATTGTTTCTTCCTTCTTACTGCCATTCACTGTACTGAAAACAGAAGTAGCGATCAGGCAAACTGACAAAAAAAATGAGTGTATGGCATTGTTGGCCGGGAGGCCCCATCCAGGGAAGTTCGACCGCCGATTGGAAGTCTTATTTCAATCAACGCCTCACTGGGTGACTTGCGTGCCAGTGATGAGAATGAAATGATTATGAGGACAACACAACACCCTGTCCACGAGCTGAGAAAATCTCCAACCTGGTCAGGAATCGAACCCGGGCCTGCTACATGGTAGGCAAGAACGTTACCTCCCAGCCAAGCAGACGGGCATGTAATAATAATAAGATTTTAATTATTGTAGGTCATTACATCAGTAGATAATCCAAATAGGTAGTACATCAGTTAAATCAATATATACAAAATGCAACATATTAGGCAGATAAATTACATTATTATATTAAAATTAATGTATTATATCCTCTCGCAGAATGGTTGGGCAACTAACCAATCAGTCTTTGTTTGAATTGAAGCTCATTACAGGCTTGATCCTTTGCTCAGTGAACACAGGTAGGCAGCGTATTTCAGTAATTATCATAATGGTAACGAAAGGAATTAGAGTTGTCCTACAACATAACTTTTCACATGATATACACTGAGGTGACAAAAGTCATGGCACACCTCCTAATATCGTGTCACACCGCCTTTAATCTGGCGCCGTGCAGCAATTCGACATGGTATGGGCTCAACAAGTCGTTGGAACTCCCCTGCAGATATATTGAACCACGATGCCTCTATAGCCATCCTTAATTGCGAAATTGTTGCTGGTGCAGGATATTGTGCACGAACTGATCTAAAGATTATGTCCCATCAATGTTCGATGGGATTCATGCCGGGCGATCTGGATGGCCAAACCATTCATTCAATTGTCAAGAATGTACATCAGATCAATCGCGAACAACTGAGGTCTGGTGATATGGCGCATTGTCATCCATAAAAATTCCATCGTTGTTTGGGAACATCACCATGAACAGTTGGACACGATCTCATAGTAGTCAATAATAAGTTCAGGTGGACCAGAGGACGCAGTACATTCCATGTAAACACAGCTCACAATGTTAAGGAGCAACCTCCAGCTTGCCCAGTGCCTTGTTGAAAACTTGGGTCCATGACTTTTTTGGGTCTGATTATGGAGCAACCACGAGAGTGCACTGTGTCTTGTTGACAACTTGGATCTGTGGCTTCTTGGGGTCTCCATCACACTTGAACCCGAACATCAGCTCTTACCAACTTAAACTGGGATTCATCTCACCAGGCCACGGTTTTCCAGTTGTCTAGGGTCCAACTGATTTGGCTACAAGCCCAGGAGAGACACTGCAGGTGATGGCTTGCTATCAGCAAAGGCAATCGAGTAGGTCGTCTGTTGCCACATCCCAATTTCTCCACAATGTCCCACATTGATTTCTGTGGTTATTTTACGCAACGTTACTTGTCTGTTAGCACTAACAACTCCATGCAAACGCCACTGTTCTTGGTCGTTATGTGATGGCCATTGGTGACTGCTTTGTCCGTGGTGAGAGGTAATGCTTAAAATTTGGTATTCTCAGCATACATTTGACACTGCAGATCTCAGAATATTGAATTTCCTAAAGATTTCCAAAATGGAGTGTCCCTTGCTTCTAGCTCCAACTACCATTCTGCGCTCATGGTCTGTTAATTCCCGTTGGCTAGACATAATCAGGATGGAAAACTGTTCATGTGAATCTTCTCAGTACAAATCACAGCTCTGCCAATGCCAATGTACTTACCTTGTGTACGCAATACTATCGCCATCTGTATATATGCATATCACTACCCAATGACTTTTCTCACCTCAGTACTATGCTCTGAAATAGCGAAAAACGCGATGACATAATATAGATATCGAATGCACAATTCATGAAGCACCTTTACAAATAAATCACTGTAGGCAATCTCCCATTAATACATTCTGTACATTGTCGCCACAGTAACTTACCAGTTCATCAGCTATTCCTAAGTACTAAACAGACCTAGGATCATCAGCGAAAAGATTGATTTTCAAACAAAACACCATCTGTTGCGTTTGTATATTACTCGGCAAAAACATATTTGCTTCAACCCAAAACTACGTTTTGCTTGTATTATCCACATATTTTTAAAGACTGTTAACATAATTTACTGCGAAAGAAGGTTGTGTCAGCTGCATTTAATATTGTATTGGATCTCATAACCTAGGCTCATAACACAGATCCCTGTCAGACACTTACTGTTCTGCTTTAGATCGTTCATTATCTACACAGACAACTTGCTTACATTTATCTAAACACGATTTTAAAAGTTTTAGGGCTTTTGTTTCTAGCATCACAAAATTCCAGTTTGTATAGGAGGGATACGTGTTCTACGCAATCAAATGCTGTCTTTAGATCATAAAATGTAACCTGCCCAAAGACCTTGTCCTTGAACACTTGAGGGACAAATGTAATTACAGCATCACACATTGATAACTTTTTCCAAAAACCATATTGTGCTTTATTAGTTATTCCCAGATTTTACAAAGAAACACATAATTGACTGTAGACGAGGCCTTACAACATTTTAGAGAAAACTGGAACAACAGAATCTTGTGTGAACCTCAAAAGAGAATGTTTATCTCATTTTATATAAAACAGAACCACCCCAGAAAGTTAAATTCTCTTGGAAAGTATCCCTCACATATACTCTTATTTGTGGTATATATTAAGGGTAAATAAAACACTCTATTGAACTTTTAAGTCGGTTGCAAGGTGTACCATATCTTATGATTTAAGTTCTTTTCTAACTCTGGAACAAAACTGAATTAAACCTCAGAGAAAATAAACATAATCATATTAGTTGATACACAACAACGATTTTGGGAATAACTGTTTGCTGGCCTGATGATAATACTGCGTAATTCATCCATCGACATAATAAAAAACACTGAATTTTTGATGTTGTTTCTTGAGTTTTTGGCAATTCCATTTACTAGTTTCCACACAGCTTTTTATATGTTGAAGGACTTGTCACTAATATTGAAACCATGAACTTTTTATGCTGAGTGTCAATCCAGGCAAGAAAAAGGATGCCAATTCAAACACAGTAAATAAATGGAGGACAGAAAAGAGATTTCTTCTGCTAGCTACGTCCCAATAGTTCTCCCTAAAGCCATAATGTGTTGAGATGTGTACCTGATGGTGAGTATAATTCTTTTTAGAACCTGACACCAATGTTCCATCTCTTTTTCCAGTAGTTCAAAGTCAATTTAGTCAATAATACTTTTTTCCTTCAAATGTATCTCACATACTATCCATTATTTTATTTATTTATTTATATTATTTTTTTTGCACAGTCTATGAGGTTAAATGATGATTCATGCTCTTGAAGCCGATTTCCTCAATGAAGCCAATCACAGAGTCCATCACTTGATAGCTTGTTTGAATGAGATTCAAAAAGTTTACAACAAAAACAAAAAATTTTGTTGGTAGATTTCGAATATACAAGCCATTTGCGAACTCTTTTTTCTCCATGTGCTAAAGTTCTCATGTAAGAATGAGTTGAAAATTTTCTTCTGTTCTTATTTAAGAGATACTCAAAATTTACAATTTTAGTAGGGCCTTTCTGTACAAATTCATTTATCATGGAGAATGTTAACGTATTAGGCCAAGTGCATGGGTCCAAAATTCTGATTACTTCACAACTGTTACTACTAGGCCTATCTGCATCCAATGCATGATATTTAAATAAATAATATGTATGTATAATCTCAGACTGTGTTTGTGCTTTATTCCATAAGTCTCTCATTGTAGTTCAAGTATTATGCTTACTAATATCACTATTTTCAATGCTGCACCTATAATCATGCAGTATTAAACAACTGCCGCAAACTCCTCCTCACCAGTCATTGTCAAAATAAATTATGAAGTTGTATATGAAAAGTTGTATGAAAAGTAACTTCTTCATTAACTTCAGCAACAATTGGTGAGGAGGTGTTCGAGGAAATTATCTACTGCTGCATGATTATAGGTGCAGTATTGAAAATTGAAATATATAATAAGGTGGTCCACTGATAGTGTCCGGGCCAAATTTCTCATGAAATAAGCATCAAACGAAATAACTATGAAGAACGAAACTCGTCTAGCTTGAAGGGAGAAACCAGATGGCGCTATAATTGGCCCGCTAGATGGCGCTGCCATAGGTCAAACAGATATCAACTGCGTTTTTGAAAAATAGGATCCCTCGTTTTTTATTACTTATTCGTGTATTACGTAGAGAAATGCGAATGTTTCAGTTGGACCACTTTTTTCGCTTGGTGACAGATGGCGCTGTAATAGTTGCAAACGTATAAGTATGTGGTATCACGCAACATTATGCCAGTGCGGAAGAGATTTGCTTCGTGATACATTGCCTGTGTTAAAATGGACCATTTACCAATTGCGGAAAAGGTCGATATCGTGTTGATGTATGGCTATTGTGATCTAAATGCCCCACAGGCGTGTGCTATGTATGCTGCTCGGTATCCTGGACGACATCATCCAAGTGCCCAGACCGTTCGCCGGATAGTTACGTTATTTAAGGAAACAGGAAGTGTTCAGCCATGTGTGAAACGTCAACCACGACCTGCAAAAATGATTATGCTCAAGTATGTGTTTTAGCTACTGTCGCTGCTAATCCGCACATCGGTAGCAGTCAAATTGCGCGAGAATCAGGAATCTCAAAAACGTCGGTGTTGAGAATGCTACATTAACATCGATTGCACCCGTACCATATTTCTATGCACCAGGAATTGCATGGCGACGACTTTGAACGTCGTGTACAGTTCTGCCACTGGGCACAAGAGAAATTACGGGACGATGACAGATTTTTTGCACGCGTTCTATGTAGCGACGAAGCGTCATTCACTAACAGCAGTAACGTAAACCGGCATAATATGCATTACTGGGCAACGAAAAATCGACGATGGCTGCGACAAGTGGAACATCAGCGACCTTAGTGGGTTAATGTATGGTGTGGCATTATGGGAGGAAGAATAATTGGCCCCCATTTTATCGATGGCAATCTAAATGGTGCAATGTATGTTGATTTCCTACATAATGTTCTACCAATGTTACTACAAGATGTTTCACTGCATGACAGAATGGCGATGTACTTCCAGCATAATGGATCTCTGGCACATAGCTCACGTGCAGTTGAAGCGGTATTGAATAGCATATTTCATGTCAAGTGGATTGGTCATCGAAGCACGTTCACTGTATCTGACGTCCCCGGATTTCTTTCTGTGGTGGAAGTTGAAGGATATTTGCTATTGTGATCCACCGACAATGCCTGACAACATGCGTCAGGGCATTGTCAGTGCATGTGCAAACATTGAGGGAGGCGAACTACTCGCTGTTAAGAGGAATGTCGTTACACTTATTGGCAAATGCATTGAGGTTGACGGACATCATTTTGAACATTTATTGCAATAATATGGTATTTCCAGGTAATCATGCTGTAACAACATGCGTTCTCAGAAATGATAAGTTCACAAAGGTACATGTATACCTATGTTCTGTATTTTAATTTAAAAAACCTACCTGTTACCAACTGTTAGTCTAAAATTATGAGCCATATGTTTGTGACTATTACAGCGCCATCTATCACAAAGCGAAACAAGTGGTCCAACTAAAATATTCATATTTCTTTACGTACTACAGGAATATGTAATAAAAATGGGGGTTCCTATTTAAAAAACGCGGTTGATATCCGTCTAATCTATGCCAGCGCCATGTAGCAGGCCAACCACAGCGCCATCTGGTTTCTCCCTTCAAGCTAGACAAGTTTTGTTCTTTGCAGTTTTTTCGTTTGATGCTTATTTCGTGAGATAACTGGCCCAGTCACGACCAATGGAACACCCTGTATAGCTGAATTCTCTGTGTAGCCTGTATAGCTCATTGTAAGTAAATTGAAGGTGGAGAGAGGAGGAAAGGAAAGGGAATGGGAGGGGTCACAGCTGTCAGCTGCATGGGGGCATTGCCTAGCTGGGCAATGAGTCCACCTTCTTCAGTGGGAATGCACAAATATGTCTGACCTCCTGTGGGAATCTCGGAACAAAAAATATGGAGGAAATGGACAATGGCTGCAGATAGGTGGTGCTCAATGGACATGTCCGAAAGAACAGACACCACACATTCATATAATACCATATAGACAGGGCTATAGTGGATACACATACTATTGCCATCCTTAGAAGGGCGTCTTTCTATATATGCGCACTACTTGTTGGTACCTGATGTAGTTGGTATTGTAGCAGTGTGGGTGAAATACCCTCATCATAAGGGTTTTTTGTTGGTGACAGGTCCTATGAAGATACCAAAGAAGAACTGAAGAAGAAGAAGAAAAATGAAATACTCCTTCTGATAATACATGAGCAGTTACTGTAGGTCCTTCCAGTTGTGGCAAGACATATGTCCTCATGACGCTGCTAACACACATATTACAGGAGATACTGCACACCATAAAAGGGGTCACGTACACGACATTCAGTGAAAGTGGTGATATCCCCCCAACTGAAAAAGTAAAGCCAAACACTGTGTTCATATTTGACGATGTTGCGGTGGAAAACCAAAACCAAATTCGAAAATATTTCTGTTTCGGTCGTCATATGGGTGCTGATGTATTTTACCTCAGTCAAACATATTCCAGAATCCTGAAACAGTTGGTTAGGGATAATGCAAACCTCATTATAGCCGTCAAACAGGACAATCTGAATTTAAAACACATTTACCAAGCACATGTAGGAAATCACATGTCGTTCAATGACTTTGTAAATGTGGGTGCCTATTGCTGGAATCATTCACAGTATGAGTTTCTCGCTATTGATAAAACAAGAGAACTGAATGATGGTAGTTAAAGGCGAAACTTCCAAGAGTTTCTGTACGTATAGTCCAGTAAGAGAGGTAAGTACATCAATTTACGCTGCATCATGGACATATTCATGCACATGTTTGGCTCTCAATCCGAGAGAAAGAGTTTACATAGACAGAACATCCGCTTGAACACAGATGAGAAACTTCAGACTATCGTGCATAAAGTTGGAGGTATGCATATGGAGACATATTACTGGACTCTTCTGACAATGATCAACACATTAAATGAGTTAGTTAATGAAACCGGTAAGTAACCGATTTAACTGAAAAGACTGAGGCTATTGGGAGGAAAATGGATGTAGATGCCCTTGTTGTAGAGAAGGAGGAGCAGGTACATAATAAAAGGACAAAGAGCAGCTATATGAAGCCTCACACTGCAGAGACGTCTGATTAGTATACATCGAATTGTCAACGAAGCAGAAAGTCATTCAGTCACAGAAAGCCGATTGAGAGAAATTAGGGCTGCTACAGTTAGGGCATACGGAACGACAGCAACACTAAGAGAGACCTTTAAGCTGGTTACTGAATCTCTCAGTCAGCTCCCAGCAAAAGCAAAACCACACGATAACGATGGTTTTGAAACTGATGAATGCATCATCCTTCACGCCCCTGGCCAGAAAGAACATTCAGTGTCAGCAGGGGAAGACTGTAAACGCTGGGTATGCAGCCTATAAATGTAACTGATGCACAATACAGATTGATGATAGGCTGTTTGAGGGAACACCTGGCTTAATGAATCTTATTTTCCTAAAACTCACGAAAAAACATAAATTATTCAGTTAATGAGAGTGAAATGTGTTGTGAAATACTCCATTTGACTGATGTACATAATACCACCAAAAGCCAGAACAGCAAGAAAAATAAATCCACATAAAACCCAAACTTGATGGCGAAAACAACAACAACAGCAACAGCGGTGATGGTATTGACATTGATCCTAAAACAATGAACCATCGGATCCCACAGTATATAATCAAGGAGCTAAAGAAACTGGTACATGGTCTAATATTGTGTAGGGCCCCCACGAGCACGCAGAAGTGCCACAGCACGACATGTCATTGGCTCAACTAATGTCTGCATTAGTGCTGGAAGGAACTCACTCCATGGATCCTGCAAGGCTGTCCATAAACCCGTAAGAGTACGAGCAGGTGGAGATCTCTTCTGAACAGTGCGATCCAAGGCACCCCAGATATGCTCAATAGTATTCATGTCTGAGGAGTTTGGTCGCCAACGGAAGTGTTTAAACTCAAAAGAGTGTTCCTTGAGCCACTCTGTAGGAATCCTGGACGTGTGGGGTGTCGCATTGTCGTGCTGGAATTTTCCAAGTCCATCGGAATGCTCAATGGACATGAATGGATGCAACTGATCAGACAGGATGCTTACATACATGTCACCTGTCAGAGTCGTATATAAAAGTATCAGAGGTCCCATATCCTCCAACTGCACACACCCAACACTGTCCATGGATTCATGAGATTGTCTCCATACCCGTATACGTCCATCTGCTCGATAAAATTTGAAACGAGACTCGTCCAACCACGCAACATGTTTCCAGTCGTCAACAGTCCAACGTCGATGCTGATGGGCCCAGTAGAGGTGAAAAACTTTGTATCATGCAATTATCAAGGCTACACGAGTGGGTCTTTGGCTCTGAAAGTAGATATCAATGATGTTTCATTGAGTAGGTCGCACGCTGACACTTGTTGAAATCTACAGTAATTTGCGGATGGGCTGCATCCCTGTCAAGTTGAACGAGTCTCTTCGGTCGTCAATGGTCCCGATCCTGCAGGATCTTTTTCCACCTCAGCTCTGACAGAGATTTGATGTTTTACCAGATTCCTGATATTCACTCGTGAAATGGTCATATGGAAAAATTCGCACTTTATCACTACGTCGGAGATGCTGTGTCTCATCGCTCGTGCGCCGAATATAACACCACGTTCAAACTCACTTAAATCTTGTTAACTTGCCATTGTCGCAGCAGTAACCAGTCTAACAACTGCGCCATACACTGGTTGTCTTATATAGGCGTTGACGACTGCAGTGCTGTATTCTGCCATATCTCTGTAATTGAATATGCATGTCTATACCAGTTTATTTGGCGTTTCCGTGTATTAGCGTTTCCGTGTATTATGACGACCCCAACGAGCTAATAGATCGACTACATCTGCTCATGGCATCAGACGCTGCAGATAATACAGCTCATTCGAATGAGGCTGTTTCAATAACGTCTGAGCTTAAAGAGAGAGGTATCATCAAATAAGTATGGAGACAGTAGTTCGAGAACTGCACAAACCTGCACGCAAAACGTACCGTCACATACATGTTATGATTAGAGATTTGGGTGACTTATGGCTGGCTAATCTTATTGAGGTGAGGGAATATTCACATGAGAATAATGGATATAATGGATTCAAATGTATTTTATGGTTATTGATACATACTCAAAATTTGCCTGGGCATTACCTGTTAAAACAAATATGGGGAGAAGTGTTGCAGATGTGTTTCAGCGTTTGCTGCAGACAGGGATGGATCGATGCCCAGACAACCTCCAAACCGATCATGGTGCAGAGTTTTACAATAGGTGTTTCAAGACTGTGATGCAGCAGTGTGGAATAATTTCTCAGCATAATCGAACCAAACATAGCACAATAAAAATGAGGTGATAGACTTATGAATGCTGTGTACTATCGCATTAAAATGCTGGATCCACGCAAACTGAAATTTAATGTAGGTGATTTGATATGTATCTCAAAACACAAAACAGGATTTGAGAAATCATACCAACCAAACTGGTCAAAAGAGAGATTTACAGTTTCAAAGGTGCAAAGAACGAACCCTAGAACTTATTTCTTGAAGGGCTGTAAATGTGAAGAAATTGCAGGTTGCTTCTACACCAATGGACGCAATCTAAAGCACATCACTTCACTGTCAAACAGCAAAGTGACAACGTGTGTGACCTGTGAGTTTCTTAAATCAGTTGGCTTGAAACCTTGCCATGATGTCTGCACTTAATCTAACCAGTCCAGTAGAACATGAAAAGCGAATTAAACATCAGGAATACTTCTTGCATAAAACTGATGCATCCATGCAAGAGTTTCATATATTTGGAGGGATCATTCAAGAAAAGCGATGGCAGCACTACAGTGGGATACAAGCTTAGATGCAGTGCTTTAGCATTCCTGTACACTATGAACTCGGTGGGCCTGAGATCGGCCATACACCCAATGTCAGCATAACATCAACCCATAAAACATATGTCTCTGCACCACCCACGAATTTGAATGGATAAGAAAATGCGGGATGGTTCTTAGACAATCAGTGGATAGTACAGTTGCATAGCACAAAGGATTTACTGCATATATACTTCTAAAAATTCTTATGGGCTACTTTGAGGACATGAAGCAGATTACTATAAATGGTAATCAGGAATTGATTCTGGTAAGAATGCGATGGGTAATATACATTCAAGGAGCTCAAGAGGAGAATATGATCACAATCAGAAAGATAACATGGAAAATCCCTCAGATCAATGTGTAGCCTCCCCCTCACTTAGTAACCTTAATGACAGTGAAAAATTAAACCGCGTGTACCTAATGGAAATTTAGGAAAAGCAATCATCACCAAAGTTAATCTGTCGATAAAGAGGAAGGAAAGGGTTACATCTAAATGAAAGGAAAAATGCAAATGAAATTGGTGGAAATTAATTTTGAAAAGGGGTAAAGTTAATAAAGAAAGTAAATGTGCGGTCATTACATTAACAATTAACTGGCATTAATTAGATATTTGAGATTTGGGGAAAATTATGGTCGCCAGTCCTATGGACAATTACTATAATAACTGAAACAGATAGGTTATTGCACATATAATTAGCACTAAAAGCATGGCAACTGAAGGTTGACACGTGTTGTGTGAAAACTGAATGTTTGTCAGAAGTAATAAATTTCGCTACACTATGACTTAATTTAGCAAAAAATTAATAAAACTGGAAAACTGAAAGTTAATTTAGTGACTGAAATTAATAGTGAGCTTTGTTTCTGAAGCACTGCGAAATTCAGTAAAATAAGGTTAGTCTTGGGCTACCTCAACAATCATTTCAAAAGCTACTTGAATCTACGCAATTTAGAAATAAGAGATTTAACTTTGAACTTGAATTAAATGATTCTGAACAATTAACAATAGTAAAATTCAGTACTTACCAAGCTCAGCTGCAGTCATAGGTAAGCTGAAATATGGTAACAAAACTCGCACTCTTAATTTGTGCTTGTGTAATCTAAATATTGTAGCCAGCTATGAATACCTTAACTGAACTTCGAAATTAAAGCAGTGAAATCGAATGATATTACTTTAATGCTGGGACCGATGACCGTAGCTGTATGCTCCCTTTCATCCCACAAACCAACCAACTTTAATGCTGGCGTTTGAATTTCAACGACACTAGGGTTCATTCCGGAAAAGGAAGGGACCCTGCTTGGTAATGCAATTGGGACAATGAGCAACTAAGGTTAATGCTAAGTTGCTGTAATTTTGTGAGGCAAATGGAACAATTTTAAAAGCTGAGGTCTGCCATACAGTTCTAAAACTTCACGTGCTTCCAGTCTTCCTTGTTGGTTGATTGAAGGTTTGAAGTCGTTGGTCGAGGAGGTGGTGACAGTCACTCATTGTCGGCTGTCGTTGTTGCAGAAGCTGGATGTTGGGGCGTCTTCTTCTCGACACTGTCACCAGGCGAAATGAGCTCTTGATGTGCGCCAGCTTATGCTTCCTAAACACTTTGGTTCTCCACACGACCTATCGATGTAATCGTTCGATAGCATAGTTTTCCCTAGGCAAGACCCAGCGTAAAAATACAATTAGTATTTACAAAACAAACCAATTATACATCGACATAAGTGCATAAATATATACATACAAACAGTAAAACAATTACAATATATAAAGACACAGAAATGTCATATCTTCAGGTAACAAAATAAGGAAAAAATGTGTAGTACAATAGATGGAAATAGAAGGATATGCATTTCCGGCGTTACAAATGTATCAGATGAGGTGTGTTTGAAGCTTTTAGAAGTTCTGAATTCCGGTATATGTCTATCACTAACATTCCACTCTTGGGAGGCTTTCGAGTACACAGTGCTACCAACTGCAAGCAGACAAATAGGGGCTATTAAAACATCTTCATGACAGGGACACCTAGATTCATCATAGTTGCGTTTCAGACCAATAGAAGAGGGATATGGCAAATTATTCCATTGTATTCGACAACTGCAAGTTAACTAATGCCATAGTCTACCTGAATTCAGAATTCTGCCCATAATACAATTTACATCTGCAATGGGATGAAAATGTATACAGTCTAGCATATAACATGTATGCGAGGTTTCGTGCTTCTTACAATGAAAGCGCTGAAGAAGAAGAAGGAGGAAGGTGTTTATTCACTCCATGGAAATTCAGGGAGCTATCACTGATCATCGTAATAGACTGTTCAAAACAAAAAGAGATAATTAAGGCTGGACCTGTGGACGTACAAATTGTATTTGAATCTTCAGAAAATTTTCTGAAATGCACTGCAGCATATGCTCTAGTTCTACATGACTGTGTGATTAACTACTGCCTGCTCACCAGTGTTGTGCAACGAGCTGTATAAATGAACAGGTGCTGCACCATACCTGGGCATTCCACTGTGGTATCTCAGGGTGTGAACATCAATGCAGATGCTCTGGGTTTCTATGATGATGAGTGTAGGCAGTTCATATTTAAAAATGTTGCATACACAGAAGATGCTGGAATAATAGAGACATCCCCAGCAAACCTCGCATAACTGAGGTGTTTCAAGGATGTGAAATGTGCTAAAATACTTCAGAGTGTAAAGTGGTTAACACATTTCTACCATAGAATTCACTGAGATGATGCTGGCGTACCCTATAAAGATATGGTGACGTTGCTTCGACTATTCGACCACACAGATACTATCATCTACATGAAGGGAAAGGAGAAGATCTTATAGATGCGTCGAATCTGCCATTCAAGACCTGGAATTTTACAGCTGTCCTGCTCTTCGTCAACTCGAGAAGAAGATGTGCGAAAATATTCCTCCTGTGTATGCTTATGAAAATGTAAAATTACTTTCAATTTGGATGAGAAATAAATGAATTTTTACCTCATAACATGTGTATGATTTCTCTTCACCATGTTCCCATTCTGATAGTATCCAGTATCATCCAGATACTACGTCTGTGTTTTTCTTCAAACAAACGAGATATGATTTTAGACATGTTTGCTATATGTATTTGGAAGTGTACATGGTCACGTGGCTCCTGCTCCCATAATCCAGTACCTGATGCACAATAGGCGTAATTCCATCCAACCATTCGACATATTTTGTTATTATCTGTCTTAAACTTCACCTCCTTAATACCACTCATCTTCAGAAAAACTAATGTCATTTGTGTTCTGCGCTGCCTTCGTATACACGTACATAATGCGATAGGGGCTAGGTATTTGTAAATAAAAATAAAAACAACAAAGTCATATGGTAATGAACTGTTTTGTTTATTCATTTCACAAACATACAATTCAGTTCTTGAGATACAACATAATTCTTGAGGTACAATTTGAATCTGCTATTTGAATGCAGAGATGCTTTTAACTTACATGCTAGAACAGTAACACTGGTTGAGAATATTTTCTTACAACTTCTTTCCAGTAGCTCTGGATGAGAATATTTACAACTTTTCCAGATATAAAAACATGCACTAAAAACTTATGTGGAGATAATGTTCGCTAACAGTACTATCAACAAACAAGCAATCTCGTAACATATTTCCCGTCAACGTACATTCTCCATAGATCAGCAGCATTTCTACCATATCCTAATGTATGTACTTTATACTGTACAGTATAAGTTCCACAACACAACATTTATTCACAATGTGTACTACCTCTGTGCTGTCAGTAGATTACTCTGATGCACGACTACACTGGCAAGCGGTGTACTGCACGCCAAAGCAACAACAAATGGGATGCTTGGAGGGTGGTGGAGTACAGGAGCTTGCATGGGTCGCAAATCATAAACAAGGCGAAGTGGTAACTGTGGCAGTAGTGGGAACTACGTTGGACACTTGACTAGGTAGAGCCAGGCCCTGCGCGACAGGCACAATGGGTCATATAACGCCTTAGATAAACCTTATTTTGGGTGTGCAGGATAAATAAGACAACCTGAAAGGTGTACACCGATCGGTACTGGTTCATATTGTGTACATAGATACGTAAAACGTGCAAGAGGGAAACCATTATGTGCTTATGAGAGCTGATGGCAGCAGACCATATTATTCGTTTCGGACCTCTCGGTAAGTATGGAGGTGTGATTACACATGTCAATCACATCGCGATTACGGGCAGCATGGGGTTCACGCCTGAGCCGCAGGACGTGCGCTAGCAGCGCATGTCGGGTGTTTCAAGCGTCAACTTCGCGTCTTAATATCTCGGGATGTAATGGGAATATTGCGATGCAATCAACGCCATTGTGTATGTGCTTTGTCATGCTATGGATTGCTGAAGAAAAAATGTAGGAGGTCGATTTAAAAAAAACATAAGTTTGTGTTAAAAAACCCATATGCTTTTGTTTTAGAATACGTAAATAAATACATATTTACACCTCACACACACAAAATTAATTAACACTATGATTAAAGGGTCATACAACTGCTCTGTAGACACTTTCTGTCCCTGTGTCTGTCTGTCTATTTCTCTCTCATTCATTCTCCTCCTCTCACTCAATCAGAGTGTCCCACCCATTCTCTCACTACGAGTGAGTAGTGATGATGATGATGTCTGGTTTGTGTGGCGCTCAACTGCGCCACTATCAGCGCCCGTACAAAGTCCTAATTGTTACACAATCCAGTCTTTTCGCAGTCTACTCTACCCACTGCCACAAATGATGATGATGATGATGATGATGATGATGATGATGAAACGGTGGGAACAACACAAACAGTCTGCAGGCAGAGAAAAACCCCAATACAGCCAAGCATCGAACCCAGGGCCCTGTGATCCAGAGGCAGCAACGCTAGCCAGTAGACCATGAGCTCTGGACAAAATGAATAGTATGAGTTTCAATCCTGTCATCACAAATTACCCTTTTATGGTCATGCCGTGACAGTCCAATATTACATTGCAGCACAGTGTACACCTCATATCCTCTTGATCGAATACTAGTTTGCTGTACTATATGTGGCAGCTGTGGTGCAGCAACATGAACATCTCTGTACAGGAATTTCAAACAGTTTTGATAGAGAGGACTCTCGATGCCTTACGATGCTCTCCCTTAGTGTGCCTGTAGGTGGCACCTTCCAATGTGCAATATGCATTCATTTTTGATAGCCAATCTACAAACTCCACAATCGCAGTTCTGTGGAACAATACCGTAAAGACTATCGGCTATGTATGAGGACATAACGAATTCATTCTGTGGTACCTCATCACTTCATATGGATTGCAGTCCTCCGCCAAATAGATTAACCTATCTACATCCATATAAAGTAATTTAGGATGAGTGAAATAAGTTTTCGCAAACTCATATTGATAGCGGTAGATGTGGAGTTTGGGATGCTCTAGTATGCACATCGCTACACAAATAGGTTTCATAAACTCTACTTCACTCTTCGCCATCTCCACAGCAGCAAACCTGTTACTGAATATGGTAAATAGCTTAAAATTTGGCCTGACAATGCAATTTCTTACGCCATAACGTCCATCCCATTCGGTTCTAATCAAAATTTCACGTCGTTCCCTCAAATTCTCCATTGTTTTGCCGAAAACGAAAGTATTCATTAACTTACACAAATATTTTTCAAAGTACAACGTCCCAGAAGCTCTATGTTTCGTTTTCAAATCAATACAATCCTTCAGCCAGGAGGACTGCTTGAAGGTGATAACCTGAGTGATTCTAACTCATATTGAAATCAATATGCTCCTTCAACCAGGGGGACTGCTTGGAGAAGATAGCCTGGGTCATTCTAACCACCTCCAGCTCCAAGCTGACATACTGCTGGAGATTATGATACTGAGTAATGTATCTCCACTTATTCGCCAGCATTCTCATCTGTTTTGGGATGGAGCTTCCTCACAGAACTAGTTGCTCTGGACACAGTGTGCACGTCATACAAACTAATAGGGTATGTGCGTTTTGCCTTTACCACATACCCTACATCAGAATCAGCCACCATATCACCTATGATTTTTCCAACTAATCCTGTGCATTCGTCTTCAGGCATCTATCGAAACTCACCAGTCAGCAATGATCCTTGCATGGCGTACCCGTATAAGTTATTTACATCCAAGTACATTATGTAACTCAAATCAAGTGAATCGTGAACCTATCACCCATCTGTGGGTTACTTGCCTTCACGTGCCTATGGACACATTTGCGAAGTCCGCCACAGATTCCTTGCTCAAAGAAAATAAACATGTCAGCATCAGTCAATAATTCGTTGCCGCACTTCGTTTTCCTGAGCATTGCATCCCAAGAGAGGCCAGGCGCTGTGTAACGAAAGGCAGGATCCAGAGAATATAAGTTCATGCATAGACTCCAGAATTTCTGGAAAATGTCTTCAAGCAAGCACACATCTCTTTCCATGTAGAGTTGTGCGTACTCTCCTAAAAGGAAGATGTTGAATTCCCGCCAGACATTCACAGCGTGCTCAGGCCTTGCATCCATTATGGCATCGTCTGCAAGGTTACTGGAGAATGCAGTATGTCAGATAGTGTGGTTTCGTTGTGTTTTTCCATACTATCCACATATTCATATGGGAAAATCCTCTTCCTAGTCACAAGTTGAAACTTTTGCTCATCGGGAAATGAAGTTTGAGGGATATGTATATCCCCTTAGGTAGAGTTTCAACGAGTTTCTGGAGTGACACCTGCGTAAAACGTAGCGCTTCAAGGTAGCAGATCGTTATTCTCGGAGTCATTCGTTTGGAGTATGATATGTATTTCTCGAAGTTTTCATGTAGGACGCAAATCGTTCTCCATGCTGTAATCAGTCAAGTCCTCAACAAGAATGTGAGCATCGGACCCACTTAGACTATGGAAGAAAACAGGTATGTGCCTTGGTAGCTGGTACTTCAAATTGCACATATTGTGAGCTGCTCCAGCGAACGTCCCCGTAAGATGACAGTGCTACCTACAAGGAGTTTCTGCTTTTCTATATGATGGCAGCCGACAAATGTTACAGTCAGCCACGTTATTGTACAAATCTTTATTCTCCTTCGATTTGCTCATGAGATTGTTGTCACTGTAAAGCTTATCAACCTTTCAAGTAAGGTTTTCGAGCTCAGTGAGCAGCCAAACTTCAAGATTACTCCCAACATAAGATTTGTAGTGGTTAAGACTCGAATCATACGACGATACAGTTTGGTATGTTGCCGCATATGATACGTGCTTTTCTGTAAACTGAGGTCGTGGTGTCACCTTCACATGGATCATGGGAGCATGGAGGCATTCAAGGTCGGCATACACTCCTAATGGGCATCCCTCCTGGTGGTGAGCATTTTTAAACTTTGTGAATTTGTTTACCTCAGCAGGCTTCATAACAAGTACCAGGTCCTAGGACTTGGTACTTGTTATCAAGCTTGCTGAGGTAAACAAATCTATTAGATGCACTGCTAAGAACTTAGTAAGGAAAATACATTGAGGCATCTTAAGCAAATATGCTTTTTACACTCAAGTTTACTCAAATGGGCGGAAAGGAATCACGACTTGTCTTCTATCCAAACATAATGTTAATTATCATCTTCAGAGAAGAGTAACGTGTGTACATGTGTCTAATGCTCACTGGTAAAGTTTGAGAAATGGAGAAGGCTGACGACTATATGCTTGTCCTGTTCATCTAACTTGCTTTTTTTTTCTCCAGACCATAAACATGAACTAATATTCCAGTATTCTGCACCTCAAATTTAAGTATTCCTGGATGTTGATGGGAACTCGATACCATCAAAGTTATAACACCCACGAATATTATCACCTATATGGTATGTACTGCGACACTCAAAATGATCTCTGTAATTGTAATTTCTCTCGCAAGCTAGTACTGACTATGTAAAACTAGCCTGATCCTTTTTGTTTTCAACATTAAAGCTTGGCTGCTTATTATCTCTATCCTTAGGAAGCTTGATGTAGCTAGACCCTCCACTTACTGAATCCTAGACATGTGTATGGATGTTCAGGTGTAGTATCCAGCTGAGTGCTTTAGCTGTTCCTCTCACTTCCATCTCAGAAAACTGGGCCAGTATAGCTCTCAAGATGGAGTCACTAAACCCCTCAGTGACTGACGTGCTCCACATTGTCACGTCATATTCCCCCAAACATAATGAAGACTTGTCTTTTCAATGCCACACGCAATTTTGTATGAGTGCAATAGTTCGACGCAGAGCACCATACTGCATTTAATGGCGTGATTCCGCGGGTCATTGACTACTTTGAGGAACTCCTTTTTCATGACAGGAAGGCACGCTCTTAGAAACCCAGCAGGGTTGTGATACCCTCCTGCCGGATTCTCGAGCCTTGTGAATGAGATTCACTCCTCAAAGGCATCTGCTATCACCAAGTATTCCAACTGCAGTATGGTGTCTGTGACCTGATGTCCTTCACTAAAAGAATGGGAGAGGAAACTACTGCTAACCGCAGGATCACCTCTATTACCAATAATATTACTGCTAGAGGATGATGAGATCCATCCTGTTGATGACTAAGTCGGCGATATAGACCTTGGGTTTGTGCCAAGGCACACATAGCTTTCGTTGCCGGCGATGGTTCTGATAAGGCTGAGAGGGAGGATGAAGTGGCACTACTGGGTCAGGCCAGTGATAACAGTCAGGCTGTGGCGACGGTTCCTAGTGCTCCTTTTGCTGCTGCTGTAGGCCTGATGCGCTAGCCTGATTGGTGGTAGTTCGTTGCTCAGTCCAGAGACGCGATGCTGGGGCGGCTGTGGCGGCTTTAGTGGCGGCTGCGACCTCTTGTGCGGCGACTAGCGGTGCCCTTGCTGGCGAAGCATGCCGCCACACAGGACCTCGCCTCCATGCTACAGGCCTCGCCGTCACCGGTACTCACATCACAGTGTCCTGTGGTTGTGAGGATGTAGCTGCTGTGAAGAAAAGGAAAAAAATAACGAACACTACTAAGTTCAACGTTCTAGGCACTGCTTGCTGCTGCTGGAAGGAGAGAAAGGACATTGATTGTCTGTAAGTAGAGTGAGTAGTTACTAGAGACCGGATTATATGCATTTGCATGTTGCTTATGCATTTGCATAGTTGGATCCTTTTCACTGGTTTTAGCATACTTTAACTAAAAACTAGTGACGATGCATATATTCGCCTATTTCGCATTTACAAAATTTTAAAAATTTAGACGGGTGGTGTGTAGTTCGTTCTAGTTTTGATGTCTCACAGATTGACCGCGACCTAGAACTCCGTGCAGTCGCTAATCGAGAGACCACTGTCTAGCGAAATTACTACAGAAGAGGAACAGGAACAGGCAGACAGAGTCAATGCTCCTGCGCCCACGCACCCGGTTAATCCCCTCTGCTGTCACACCGTACACGTCGGCAACAATGAAATTAAACTACGCAAGCTTTTAGTCGCTCGCTCTTGTTTCAGTTTAGCTTTCTATTTACTCGCACGTAGTTGAACGTGTTTATGACGTGTAGTGCGCCATGCCACCAGGAAAAAGAAACGTCATTTCGTGGATAGCTGACCATCCTGGGACATTTTCATATGACAGAATTGTTTTATACTGTCGAGATTGCGAGAAAAACGTTTCGTGCAAAAAAAAAAAAAATCAAATAGATCAGCATGTCAAGACAAGTCTTCATATCGCAGGAATGCAGACGAAAGGACCCACAACAATAACTTCTGACAACAGCAAGTTCCAATAGCAGGAATTCGTCCAAAGGTAACCAAAAAAGTCTGTTTGACATGAATCTATGTAAAGCATCCATTGCAAGCAATATTCCTCTTCAGAAACTTACAAACTCTAAGCCTTCCTGCGCAAATATTGCTTAAATCAAAATACATCAGATGAATCAACATTGCGTGAAAATTACATAGCGATAATTACGTAAATGTTCTGAAAGAAATACGCAGTGAACTCAAGGACAACATTATCTGGATTTCAGTCAACGAAACTACAGACAGTTGTGACTGTTACATTGCAAATTTAATTGTTGGTGCTTTAAAAGAAAAAGTAAATCTTTCTACGATCGCCAGATTTGCGAATAAGGGTATTAGAAAATATTTCCAGAATCTTCTGCAGATGAAAGCCGACTGCAGTGACCGAGCGGTTTTTAGGCGCTTCAGTCTGGAACCGCGCAACTTCTACGGTCGCAGGTTCGAATCCTGCCTTGGGCATGGATGTGTGTGATGTCATTAGGTTAGTTAGGTTTAAGTAGTTCTAAGTTCTAGGGGACTCATGACCTCAGATGTTAAGTCCCATAGTGCTCAGAGCCATTCTGCACATTAAAGGATGTTTGTGTTTATTTGAGTTACTGCTCCCTATATGTCCAAAGCAGGAAAAGTCCTCTGAGTATTTTATGCCTATTTGGTTCATGTGACGTTCTTTGCTCATGGAGTACATCGCCTTGCTAAAGAAGTACGTTCCAAGTTTGTGAATTAAATCAGTTGATTTCATCCACAAAGAAAGTGTTTCTAAAGGCTCCTGCTCACATAAAGACCTACAAAGAAAAACTACCAGATGTGCCTTTATCTCTCGAACCACTGGTTACTCGCTGGGGTACCTCTTTGGAATATGTGGGTCGTCACAGTGTTGTTTTACAATGAACATTTGAAGGCCATTACAGGGATGGTAAACGACTTCGATAGTGCAGAGGCTTTGGCAGTTTGTTAGCGCAAGGAAGCTTTTAATGATTCCGGTATTAAAAAATACATTGCTGTGATTAGCACTTCTTTTTGCCATATACCTGCAAGTATTAAAAAGCTTGAAACTCAAGGTTTGGCGATGAATGAATCTATTGACTTAATGAATAAAGTTATTCTAGTGAACTCCTCATTACTGGAGGCATTCCCAAGAAAACTTGAAGAAAAGTTTGAAAACATTTTAAACAATAACACACCTTGAACCCTTGTGCCAAATTGGTAGTTTTATTAATGGGGCTGGTGAACTTTTACCAGAAACAATAAGTGCTAACATAGCACGCAAATTCAAATACTGCCCAGTTTCCTCAGTTGATGTAGCACGGTCCTTTTTTGCTTATAAAAATGTTCTGAGTGATCGAAGGCATAATCTTACTACCAAACATTTTGAACACTATTTTATGTTTACAACTGTAGAAAAAAGTTAATGCTGTTCAAAAACATTTATGAATGCGTGTTGTTTGTTAATTAAAATATTAGGGATTTTTTGAGTGTGCCCCTCTGCGTGCGATATATCTCGAAGTTGGTCCTGTACATATCGATTGTTTCGCTGCGATTCACTCGCATTGCATTCGCTTGTTACCGACAACAATAGTAAAGATGTTACAATTCTTGGAACACGATATGCGTCCCAATATTGCAAATTTTTAGAAAATAATCCCAGAAAGGCTCCCTTCCTAACCTCTACCAGAAACTGTTCAGAAAATGGTATCAGCGTTCTAAATGTACCGATTTTTCGCGTGGCCGCCGCTCTTCCTCGTAATTGATGTGCACAGGTTCGATTCTGAGATATAATAGACACAGTAACTACCATGTTTCTGTATTATTTCTTTACTTCTCATGCATTTTAAGCATTTTGATGCATATTTTAAGGTTTTTATGATGCATATAATCTGGTCTCTAGTAATTACCTTTCACACTCTAGGTCCACAGCATGAATATTTCATTGACATTGCCAAGTATCGCTACCATTCCTTCAGGAAACTCATCGTCTGAAAGGGCCAAGTCACGCTGCCTTTGCAGCTCTTCATCTATGGCCATTTTCCTCACTCATTCAGGGATGACTTCATCATCGGAACCAATATGGTGCCCTGGATCCATCTCGTCTAAAACAACATAAAGATATACGTACAGATTTGTTAAAGAATAAGAAAAACCTTCTACGCTACAGACACAAACACACCACAAGAATTAGAATTCTTTGTTTTCCACTTACACTACTGCTCTGCTGTCTCACTGGTTGTCACAGACTGCTGATGCAGTCGATGAATAGCCTCCAGCTGCCTGCCTAGGACGTCAAGTCTCCCTACAATTGTTGTAACAAGATGAAGCATAATTTTTACTACATAGACATTTTTTTCTATGCTTATGTGACTGCTGGCGTTGTGCATTCTCTGCTGGAGGCTGTTTCACAGCATCTGGCTGCTGTATTTTTTCAGCCTCCAACTCGAGCTGTGTTGTCACCATGTGAGTTACATCAAGAACGAGTATCAAATAAGAAATAAACCAATATCACTACCATGAATTTTTTAATACTCACGTGGCAGCTCTGTTGCAGGCCTTCCGTAGGAGGCTGGACCTTAACAGAGGAAGTTTGCTGTGGTCCAGCGTCCCCCATTCCTCCTCCTGTTTACCCTCGCAATCCAGGATAAAATCCTGGCGTTGCATTGTAAAAACAAGGAAAAGGAACAGAATTAATGACGAGATTTTTTCAACTCCATAACCACATATTTACAAAAATGAATTATTTATTTACATGGCGTTTCATATTTTTCCTATCCTACAATTGCACGTCGTTTTACACAAACGATGATGGTGTTTGGTGTTGCCTAATGCTTCATTTTCAACAACAAACGGATGCACACACAACTAAAAGAACAATCACACCGGGAGTTGATGGGTTAGGGTTTATATAGATGCACTCATTTGAAGGGAAGTAATCAGGAAAGGCTTTCGATGGTAAAACCTGAACAGTATTTTCAGGAGCCAATAGGAATGCAGCATTCCACCCCACCTACTGATGAATGCTGGTTTGAGCATGCAGGACAAGCTGGTGCTACCATGGATTACACGCACTTTTGCATGTGGGACTCTGGAAATACCAACTTGTTCTGCTGATGTGTTCTATGTATGCTGAAGTGCCTCTGCTTCCGGTCGCCGCTTCACTTGTGGCGAGCTGCGACCGCTGGCGGATGCGCCCCTGGTTCATGGGTCCCGTGTTACGACCGTGCCTTGTGTAGCAAACTACTATGATAGTGTATTTAACAATTTTTTTACGTGATGTAGGGTTGTTTTCAGAGTTTCGACTTAGAGTGTTTGCACTCATTTATTTTAGTTTCAATTTATAAACAATATTCCATCGCCAAATATTTTCGAGTGTATTTGTCGTAATATATTTCCATTCCATGCACACCTGGAAAGACTGCAGGTTTTTTTTGTGTCCGAGTGTATTTGAAACAAATTGTTTAAAACAACATTTGCAAATAAATGTATTGAGGCGTTAAACACTTTACCTTATTTGTTTGTGCACTTAAATATTCCATAACAGTGGAGGAAGACTGATGGGTTTCACGAGTGTGCCACAATCTTTTTAGAGTCTGTGTTCAATTGAGGTGGAAACTGTATGTAAAGACATATTCAATTTAATTTAATAACTCCTGAAGCAGCTCGAGCTCAAAGATAAGGTGTTGGTGTATCCAACAAAAGCTATCTTCAAGTGCGGTGGTGGTATTCCTCAGAATAAAATGTGCAGTTACATCACAAATTAGGTAAATATTCTTGAATCATCTGCAAAGTCTCTCTCTCTCTCTCTCTTTATCTCTCTCTCTCTCTCTTTCTCTTTCTCTCTCTCTCTCTATTTGTGCAGTGGTACACTTAGCTCATGTGACATTTTCAACTTATGTATGTAACAATATTCGGCACATTGCTTAAACACTAGATGAAATAACGCCTGAAACAGTTCGTGTTCTATGACAAAGGGTACCTGTTCGCCAAGGGTGAGGTGAGAGGCTGCAGCTCTCAGGAAGTGCTCTGTGCAGCCGCACTGCAGCTACTGAGTGCCAGCACTGTGAGCCCAACACGAGGTCTCTTCCAGCAGGTATGGAGAATCTGGGGCAGGTAGCACGCTCGGTGGAGTGGGTGAACGTCTTGTCCCTTGCGCTTCGGAAAACTAACTGGACTTTTATCAAACGATCTACAGTTACAGCACATGCATTTCTCAGCCTTACTTGCAGAGTGTAACTTAGCCTCATCCTGCTGCATCTTCGTTATTGGTTGAAGTGTATTTATCTTCATACATTCACCAAATACCATTGCTTTCCAAGCGTTGTGCAGGTGACTATGGACACAGTCCACAGCTGTATGATAACAGCTAATATACCCATTAAGCTCCTCCTTCTCCAGCACAGACATCTCATCCATTGAACATATAGTACACAGTAAACAATTACGTCTGTCCTCTTGGGAAGCTCAGCACAGATTGAGCGAATTTCGCGCCGATTTTTCCCTGAACCGCTATCTTGGATTATGTCATGGGATGGGAGGGGTAGTGGAGGGAGAGGGAGAGGGAGGGGGTGGGGAGGGTTAGGGTCAACAGCTCCCTCTGGTAGTGGTGTTGTGAACTAGATCATTTGGACTCTGGACCACAAGCTGAGCACACTGGATGGAGCGGCTATCTATGGCAGCTCAAATTGTTGAAAGAAACAATATACCACAATGCATACAAAATACTTACATCCACCCTATCCAGCAGCCCAGCACAGACTGAGTCCCTTTCCAGATAGGGGAGGGGAGGGGAGGGGAGGCAAGGGGAGGGGGAAAGTGGAAGGGGAGGGGACAAGATGGAGTTAGGTTAGTGGAGGTATCTCCATTGACCTATTGTACCACCAAAATTTGAAATTCGTGGCATGATGTCAGTGGATGTTACCACATCTATGGCTGCCGTCTTGGATCCGCCATCTTGAATAAATTTGGCAACAATGTAGAGTAGGATGACACCCCCTTTGCTCCACTACTACACTCCTGGAAATTGAAATAAGAACACTGTGAATTCATTGTCCCAGGAAGGGGAAACTTTATTGACACATTCCTGGGGTCAGATACATCACATGATCACACTGACAGAACCACAGGCACATAGACACAGGCAACAGAGCATGCACAATGTCGGCACTAGTACAGTGTATATCCACCTTTTGCAGCAATGCAGGCTGCTATTCTCCCATGGAGACGATCGTAGAAATGCTGGATGTAGTCCTGTGGAACGGCTTGCCATGCCATTTCCACCTGGCGCCTCAGTTGGACCAGTGTTCGTGCTGGACGTGCAGACCGCGTGAGACGACGCTTCATCCAGTCCCAAACATGCTCAATGGGGGACAGATCCGGAGATCTTGCTGGCCAGGGTAGTTGACTTACACCTTCTAGAGCACGTTGGGTGGCACGGGATACATGCGGACGTGCATTGTCCTGTTGGAACAGCAAGTTCCCTTGCCGGTCTAGGAATGGTAGAACGATGGGTTCGATAACGGTTTGGATGTACCGTGCACTATTCGGTGTCCCCTCGACGATCACCAGTGGTGTACGGCCAGTGTAGGAGATCGCTCCCCACACCATGATACCGGGTGTTGGCCCTGTGTGCCTCGGTCGTATGCAGTCCTGATTGTGGCGCTCACCTGCACGGCGCCAAACACGCATACGACCATCATTGGCACCAAGGCAGAAGCGACTCTCATCGCTGAAGACGACACGTCTCCATTCGTCCCTCCATTCACGCCTGTCGCGACACCACTGGAGGCGGGCTGCACGATGTTGGGGCGTGAGCGGAAGACGGCCTAACGGTGTGCGGGACCGTAGCCCAGCTTCATGGAGACGGTTGCGAATGGTCCTCGCCGATACCCCAGGAACAACAGTGTCCCTAATTTGCTGGGAAGTGGCGGTGCGGTCCCCTACGGCACTGCGTAGGATCCTACGGTCTTGGCGTGCATCCGTGCGTCGCTGCGGTCCGGTCCCAGGTCGATGGGCACGTGCACCTTCCGCCGACCACTGGCGACAACATCGATGTACTGTGGAGACCTCACGCCCCACGTGTTGAGCAATTCGGCGGTACGTCCACCCGGCCTCCCGCATGCCCACTATACGCCCTCGCTCAAAGTCCGTCAACTGCACATACGGTTCACGTCCACGCTGTCGCGGCATGCTACCAGTGTTAAAGACTGCGATGGAGCTCCGTATGCCACGGCAAACTGGCTGACACTGACGGCGGCGGTGCACAAATGCTGCACAGCTAGCGCCACTCGACGGCCAACACCGCGGTTCCTGGTATGTCCGCTGTGCTGTGCGTGTGATCATTGCTTGTACAGCCCTCTCGCAGTGTCCGGAGCAAGTATGGTGGGTCTGACACACCGGTGTCAATGTGTTCTTTTTTCCATTTCCAGGAGTGTAGTAATGGATGACATAGCAGAATCTTTCTGTTCTGAGGACCTTGGTGTACTGAGTGGTAGTAGCCATCTCAGACAATGAAAACCTGCCAAAGAAACTGAACCACTTATGGAAAACATTAAAAAAAACGGCTACAACGACCGCCATATATCGCAAGCCATATTTCTGTAACCATGTAAGAAGAAGGACCCCAAGGAGGAATCGAAGATGCTTGTGGTTTTGCTATTCTGTGACTCAGTACCAGGAAAGAATATCTGGCTCCTAAAGAGGCATGAAATCGATTCAGTCTTCAGGTCTCCGGCAAAAATTCGACGACTAGTGAGATCTGTGAAAGGCGACATAGGCTTCAAAACGTCAGCGGCGTAAAATACCGTATGGGTGTGGATAATTTGAAGTTGGACAGACGGTCTATACTATTGAAAAGTGCTGTGTAGAACATGAGAGACGTTTTAATCTTTGGTACCCTGAGAACTCAGCGGTAGCAGAGCGTTCTCTAGAAAACGAACACTGTATAACATTCAACGAGGTATCTGTTGTTACATGGACTAATAATTTCTGGGACAGCGTCATAAAAGAAGCGATTGAGATAAAATATTTGTGACAACAGCCTCAATAACGGCGGTGGCGTGCAACTAAGGATGGCTTGGAGTGAGCACCAGCATCATCACAGAAGTAACATGGAAATATAAGGACATTAGCAGCAACAATGAGACAGTCACCACTCGACAATGCCCGAGGAGTAATCGGCTGAAAGCTCATGGATTTCAAACCACTTGATGTTACTGGTACCTAGGAAAAATTTACCAGTTTCATCATTTGTTGTGTCAAATTGCGCCTATAATTACTAAAATGAATACAGTGTCACGAGCTGCCATCACAGCCTATGATAAATTTGTTTATTTAAGATTAAGTTTATTTGCCACTTCAGTGTAAATATTTGTGCAATTGTCATATCTCCCTCAATACCTATCTCTTCGAGATTTAGAGGTTTTCTTTACATCTTGTATTTGGCTTTCAATAGTTCAAGTACTTTATTTGTACTGAGGTTAGCTAGTGAAGCCACATGAATACTGACCACTGATGTTTGCAAAACTGTTGCAAACACAACCTAGAGAGCTACTTAACAATAGACAAGCCTGCCACAAACACATATTTAAACAAACAACTCTAATACATTATTTGATGTATACATCACAAATAAAAAGTATTTTGCCCCTGGTGTTGTGTCTGAAGGTTTCAGTCCATTTCTTTATCAAATATTACAAATGTCTGACAACATACAAATAAATTGCACTTAATAATGAATCTGACTCTACCCATAGTACTTTTCCCACTTCAACCTGCAGCCACATGGCAGTGTATTCATTGTCAAATATTAAATATGGTGATATTATGTATAAAAATCCACTTTATAAATGTAATAGAGGGAAAGTATTTTAGTACACTCACGTCGTACAGTTCAGACTGTTGGCCTCACTGTTTTAGTTAATCTTTCATCATTCATTGTAGAATTGTACATTTTAACAAAAGAAATAATGAGACGAAACACTTAATAACAAATAACAAAAATAATGAATAACTAAGACTTAAAATAACAAATATTAACCACGAAAAGGCAATGTAATGAAGTATGGAGATGATCGTATGGCTGTGTGTTGGGAGAAAATGGGCTTCAGGGTCACGTGATCAGCAACGGACGATGATGTCAGCCATCAAAACTTTCTTACCCAGAAACCTTGATGGTGCTGTGCCATGTCAGGACGTGCACTGACGGCCAGTGTAGATTCTGCCATTTGAAGTGCTTGTGGGACTTGACGTGATGGTCAAAGCGAATTGGCCTTCACAAAGTCTGTCAGGTTGACATGCACCTTACAACACGCTTTCTGCGGGAATTGTTCTCTGTGCGACTTTACTGCAGACGTGTCTCTGTTGATGCTTGGGAGGAACTCGCACTGCACGCTAATCTCAGATAACACTACTGACAATGAAAGTTTTTCCTTAGAGGTAGAGGTTTATTCTGGTATATTTTTGGGTGGTGATTTCAGGTATTTATAATGTTCAATCACATCCAGTTTTGACACAATTTTGTAATTTCTGTGAGGTATGCAAAGTGTAGCTACTTAATCCTCTCATTAATGCCTGTGTTGATTTGTGGAAGTTCACAATGTAACTTGCTAGAAAAAGATATTTAATTTTATACTCTATAGCACACTCCCTGTATAGCTCAGCAATGTTGTATCGTTGAATCCCATATGTTTGTTTTACTTATCATTATGTACAAAGTTCTGCAATGAGTGATAACTTGGATGATGCCTGCGTTTGGAAACTTCATGGGTTTAAGAGGTTATATTAATTCTCCTGGCGACTTCTAATACATTTGTCACGAACTTGTAATGAAAAAGCTGCAGCAGACAATCTCATACTTTGCCAAAGATGTCTATTTTGAATACTTTAGCATAAAAGTTGGGGAACAGGACAAGTAATGTGTTCCATGCTGAGTGTGTTAAGTTGTGTGGGAGGATCCCTGCTTCCTATGTGAATCAGACAGTTGTGGAAAAAGACAAGTAGTTGGGAAATGCGAGTTCTCATGGATGTTTCTGGTATCAAACTGATATGCAAATTAATTAAATTGTGACAGTTAATTGCTTTATGACTTAACCTATTGTTCTACTAAGTGGTTTTTCATGTAACCAGTCCCTCTCCCCTTACCAATATCCCTTGGGTACAGGAGTTATGTATAATCTACTTCATTGTTAATCAGGCAGCAGAAATAGAAGAGCTGCAAGAAACAGTTAGGTAAAAAAAACTTCCTGGGAGATTTGAACTGAGTGTAGACTGAGGCTTGTAGACAGAACCTTTGCCTTTTTTGGGCAAAAGCTCTACTGACTGAACTACATAAGCATAAGTCACGACCCACCCTCAAAGCTTTACTTCCACCAATACTGCATCCCCTACCTTCCAAACTTCACAGAAGGTCTCCTGAAAAACTTGCAATATGGTTCAAATGGCTCTGAGCACTATGGGACTTAACATCTGAGGTCATGAGTCCCCTAGAACTTAGAACTACTTAAACCTGACTAACCTAAGGACATCACACATCCATGCCCAAGGCAGGATTCGAACCTACGACCATAGCAGTCGCGCGGTTCCGGACTGAAGTACCTAGAACCACTCGGCCACCGCGGCTGGCACACTTGCAAGACTAGCACCCCTGGAAGAAAGGATACTGCAGAGACATGGCCTAGCCAGAAGCTAGGGAATGTTTCCAGAGTGAAATTGTCGCTCTGCAGCGCAGTGTGTGTTGATATGAATCTTCCTGGAAGATTAAAACTGTGTGCTGGACTGTGTCCTTTGCATCTCACAAGCAAGTGTTCTACTGACTGAATTACCCATCCATGAGTCATAACCCGCCATCACGGATGCACTTCTCCAGCACCTCATCTCCTACCTTCCAAACGTCACAGAACTTCCCCTGTGAAACTTCAGGACTAGCACTCCTAAATGAAAGAATACTGCAGAGACATGCCTTAGGCATGGTTTGGGGGATGTTTCCAGAGCAAAATTTTCACTCTGTAGTGGAGTATGAGCTGATATGAAACTTACTGCCAGATAAAAACTATGTGGATGTTTGGTGAGTCATGCTTGGGTAGCTCAGTCAGTAGATCACTTAACTTGCAAAAGGTAAAGCTCCCTAACTTGAGTCTCAGTCCAGCACACAGTTTTAATCTGCCATGAATATTCATATCAACCACACGCCACTACAGAGTGAAAATTTCATTCTAGAAACATCCTCCAGTTTGTGGTGAAGCCACGTCTCTGCAATATCCTTCCTTCCAGGAGTGCTAGTCCTTCAAGATTTGCAGGAGAATTCCTGCGAAGTTTGGAAGGTAGGAGATGAGGTACTGGGGGAATATAGCTACGAGGATGGGTCGTGCGTGACTCATGCTTGGCTAGCTCAGTTAGTAGAGCATTTGCAAATGAGAGGCGAAGGTCCCAAGTTTGAATCATGGTCCAGCACACAGTTTTAATCTGCCAGGAAGTTTCATTTCAGCACAAACTCTGCTGCTGAGGGAAAATTTCATTTCTAAGGGTTAAGTAACTTCCAAACTGCGCTAATCTGTCGCAGTGAGAATTAAATTCTGATGAGCAGGTAAGGAAAGGAATAATCCTGAGTCTAATAATAGTTTATGGAATGGTGAGGGTGAGGAGATACAGAGACATTTTATCCATTTACCGTAACCTATTATGGCTATTATACAAGGGATTAGTAAGTTGCAAATGGAGTCTAGTGAAGAGATTGTAGAATTTTTTTGTATTTATCATGTTACAACAACAGGCTACTGCACTGTAGGTTCCTGATCTTGAAGTTCTTCAGATTACTTACCACTAACCAGCGATAGGTCGGCTAGGCTTAGCGGTCAGGTTATTCAAGAGAGGGATTCCTTGAGTGGTTTGTGTGGCAGAATTGTTAACCAAAGGTTGTCAGATAGATCGAGAAACCTGTTGATTAGCAGGTATTATATCTGGGCCAAAGGTCAACAAGAAACCATTGTGAATTACGTTGAAATTATTACATATGAACAATGCATCATGTAGTGTTTTCAGCCGTTCTGCGTATCCCCCTCCACTAGCCACTGACAGCCAATAATATTCATTCTCTTTCCGAGCGGCTATCAGGGAGTTACAGCTAGACGAGACTTGGGCTCTTACATGCTGCACTGTTGCCGTCCTTCGTGACATCCGAATTATTTGTTCAACTGTCATTTTTTGTTTTCTTTTTTTCCTTGTATCAATATAGCTGTGAATGTGTATCTGTAAATGTTTAAGTGCTATTAAAAAAAACAGACGAGGGGGATTATTTACCGCATTTATAACTTTTTTAAACGTGAATTTGAAAGCAGGGCTTCTACTGTTTACATTTGAAGACACAAGAACCGTCTCCAGAGCAATGTGGCGTCGACAAGAGAAGTGTTAAGAGAATTGTAAACGATAATGTCAGAGCTGTAGAAAGCGTAGAAAAAGTTGGTTTCGTGTTGCCTGGAAAGCATCGAAGTTGCAAGTAACCTGTAACACAAATGGATGGTTTTAACAATGACGTTTTAAAGGGCTCCATGTGAATGATCAATGCTCGACATCACAAAAACGTGTTACAGTTATGCAAGAGACAATTGTCTTCAGTGGTAAGTGCTTTGTCGATGTACAGAATTTTAAAAGACGTGGGTTCCACATATGTTAAGAAGAGACTTTTTAGTTCAAAGATGTGACATAGGTGCAGCACAAACTCCATCTCATATAAAGTTTCACAATAGAAGAGGAGGTAGTTCAACAGTGTATTACCTTTATTAAACATGGGTCAATTAGAATTATTCACGGAAATCTGCTGGAAAATGAGTGATGGCACTGGCGGTTTTAAAGTTCTCATAGGTATAGGTTCCTGGATAATTATTCTGCAAGCTGACTCTTCTTCTGGTTTTGTTTGTGAGAGTAAAAGCAGTGCTTACTATTCGGAAATGAACGCTGTCAGTTTCGTGACGTGAATCACAATTCTTGTCACCTTGTCGGTCATTGCCAGTTGTAATTCAACTCTTACATAGGAAACACCAAGTACAAACACCAGAAGAGCGGATATTTTTCCCTGGTTTAAACATAAAACTATTAAGCACAATATAAACCAGACTCGTGCCGATCTCCCATTAATTCATACAAGTCACGCGACAGAACATACAAACTTGACTTCCTTACACAGCTTTGCGTTTAGCTACGTGTTACTGTCAGTGTATCCCCATGGAATTAATTCGGGCAAAAGGTTAAGGCTATGTGGGAGGAAAAACAAAACCTTCAAGGTAACACACACTAAATCGTTTGTGCATGAGGCAATAGAAAACATCCCACCTGGAGCGTGGACACAGTCTGTGTGACACGCCGAAAAGCCTCAGAAAGAAGAATTTGACAGGGAAGTGATGAAGGATATAAGCCTTGAACATCTCTTCGTAAATTTACAATCGGATTGTTCAGAAAAAGTCTCAAATAGAAGTTACGATGGTACTAGGATGTAGACTTTGGAACAAAGTAATAATATTTCTTAGTTTTAAAGATTCATAGTTTAAAAAATGTGTTTGTCAACATATCAGTTGCATACATAAAATGAGAACTTCCTAGCCTTTTTGATTATGACTTAGAATCCTTTGAATTATGCAGACTATAATGTTAACATATTACCCAAGGAGAAGTTAAGCTTCTCTCACCATGTTGTATCCTCTAACAACACGCGAGAATTCTGCTGAATAAATTCGTCAAAAGTCCGATATTTACACTTGCAAACCCCTGTCATTTTGAAGGCATGAACTGGATAAGGTCCTAAAATGACAGTAACTGCTACTTGTCGACATATCGGCGGTTTCCGATGTTATCAGTCAGCATTCCCTGGAATTATTCGCAGATGATGGTTAATTGTCTGCTTGTTCAATAGATTATAAATGCTGTCTCTCACTGTAATGTGGAACGAGTTAGTTTACACTCATGATGCCCATTAACAGCGAAAAATATGACGACTTACTGACTATTTTTACGCCAGTTCTTTACATTATTCTTTTCTACCACTAATTCTTTTTTACGCGCCGTGATTACACTTAACTACAGTCATCCACATCCACACGCATACACCTTATATACATTTTTAAGAGTTCTATTAAGTAGAAGCAGTTGTCAAGCAAATGAAATGATTTCGGTTTATACTTAAAGTTAATTTCGTTGTGTATTAAATTTTTACTCATAATAATAGCTCAGATCGCAATGAATGATAATTATTGCAAGCAGTTTCAATTATCTTGTCTTTAGACAACTGTCATTTTGAGAAAAATTGTACTTTACGTTTTCACAAACCTGTGTCAGCTGTTCTAGACTCCCAACGTCACGCAGAGTAAATCTGTGGAGCAGAGGACTCAACATCGTCAAGGCATGAATTAATATTTCTCTCATGACGATTGGTCAAAATTGGTTTTAATATTTACTATTCCCCTCATACATCTGGACATATAATACCTTGTACCATAGGCAAATGGGCCTGACTACTGTCTGCAGCAACGCCGTTCACAACATGGACTTTCCCTACTCTCTGCTGCCGCGCAAGCACAGTTCTCATCCGCCCACGCTTGCTTACTGGTCTGCCTCTGTGCACAGAAGGGCTGTCCTACGAGATGTGGGCTATAGCATTCCATGCTGAGTTCAGCAAAAGTGTATTTTCTGGCAATATAACTGACGTATGCAGGCGGAGGACCGTTTGCAGCTAATTTTTGTTAACAGACCTAGTAGCTTCAATGTGTAGAGGGCACACGGTTGTTGGCACCACTACGCTGTTGCCAGGTAGCACTGTGGGGTTGACACAGATTTCAGGTCACCGTTGGGTGAGATGGAGAAAAGGGCCAGTGGAATCCAGTGGCAGACTGGCGGCTGAGAGAAATATTTTATTATGCTTCAATTGCACATCCATCATTGACCATGTGCTTAAGAGAAATATTTTGTTGGGTTTCAGTTACACATCTCATTATTGACAAAGTGAGTCAGACATGCCCCCCCTCTGTGACAGAGCAGGCCAACGATGGCCAGTGGACTGCTGATTTCTGTCCTTGCAAAGAGGTACATACGTCAGCACTCTGCAATGCTGACATCAGGCCAGCAGCAATCCAGTGGCCCATCAGTCAGCTGAGGCTCTGACGTCAGCAGCACTCCCCTTCTTCTGCTGTGACTGAATTCCACTGCAGAACACCCAGGTCCAGGCGACTATGATCCAGCTCACGTCCACTGCATTGATGAAAGAAGACCATACATGGTTCACAGCCCTCTGCTTCCTGATAAGGAGTCTGGTGGCAGTAGGTGGGCAGTATGGAGGCACCAAGGCCTGCAGGGTGATTTTAGTGCAGGAGGTAGCTGTCCCCACCTGCACTCAAACACATGGCTGCAGCTGGCAGCGCCTAGTCGTCTTGTTATCAAGCATTGCCCTGGCATCATGGTGGTGCTCCTGGACTCTGAATGAATCTGCCTCAAAATATACAGTCATTTATATGGCCCTATGGCGCATTTGTTGCACTATTCAAAAAATGTGTGTGTAATCTTATGGGACTTAACTGCTAAGGTCATCAGTCCCTAAGCTTACACACTACTTAACCTAAATTAACCTATGGACTAACACACACACCCATTCCCGAGGGAGGACTCGAACCTCCACCGGGACCAGCCGCACAGATCATGACTGCAGTACCTTAGACCACTTGGCTAATCCCGCGGCCTGTTGCACTATTACCCAGGCAATGTTCCTTCAGACATATATGCATGTCTAAAAGAACTTTACATCATATTCAGAATAACATGTGCACTGCAATTTCGTATTTATCTGCTGAAATGGGGCCCATTCAAGTAAAATGTCTCGCCTGTACAGAAATACACTTAATGAATGTACAAGTACAGGTTGCTGGCACATAGGTGACAACATATGGAAATTTTGGGTATGGCCATGAATCGTGCACTGACAGCCAAATGGTAAGGCGACTGCTCGCTATAAGCGGGGAATTTGGGTTCGAGACCTGGTCTGACAAAAATTTTCATTGTCGTCATTCCATTCTGCAGCTGATGGTTGTCCATATTTGCAATTGTGAATACATTTAATATATTTCATAAAAGCTGTGGTCGGTGCAGTGCCTCTTCCTTTGGACATGCATGCGTCTCCAAAGGAGTTTTGCATCGTATTTCGAATAACACAGGCACTGTAATATTGTATCTTCTCGGTATGGTCGACCCACTGCCTTGCTCCTGATCAACTATATGGTGCATTCTCTTCGTCTTGTCTGGATCTCACAAGAGGGAAACAGCGTGACCACCCTTCTTTAATATTGCTGTAGGTCTCTCTCGATCAGCAATACGTGCCGATCTTTGTCTTCCACTACCAGTAACACACCATCCTCTTTTATCTTCACAAACTTCCCCTACCGTTCCCAGTCGTAGTGGATAGGTTGTAAGTAGGCTGTTTAGGATTTTTATGTTGGTAACGCCACGTGGTGCCCTGTATGAAAATCGCTGACTGCGCTGTGTTCAGTCTGTGGCTGGTTGGACTCATAGTTGAAATATTCGCTTGTGTAGTGTTGGGCAGTTGGATGTGAACAGCGCGTAGCGTTGTGAATGTGGGAAGAGAGATGCCATTGTTTTGAGAGGTTACTACGACCAGACGATCTGGACGTGTGTCCGTCAGAAAAAGGAAATTTGTTTAATTGGATGTCACAAAATTATATATATGTTATGACTTTTGAACGCTTTTAAGGTAAAAACATTGTTTGTTCTCTATCAAACTCTTTCATTTGCTAACTATGCCTATCAGTAGTTAGTGCCTTCAGTAGTTAGAATCTTTTATTTAGCTGGTGGTATTGGCGCTCGCTGCATTGCAGTAGTTTGAGTAACGAAGATTTTTGTGAGGTAAGTGATTCATGAAAGGTATAGGTTATTGCTAGTCAGGGCCATTCTTTTGTAGGGATTGTTGCAAGACAGATTGCGTTGCGCTAAAAATATTGTGTGTCAGTTTAGTGATGATCAGAATAAGTAAAGAGAGAACTGTCTGAGTACGTTCAGTTTTGCTCAACTGTTTGAAAATAAAATAACGTAAGAGTTTTTCCAGCACTGTCATTCTTTACATACAAAGGGGAAGTTTCAAGGTGTGCACAGTGTAGCACCTGCACGATGCATACTTGTCCTCCACTGTACTGTCACTGACACATGCAACAGTACACTGTCCGTTTTTAGTTCCACAGTTGTTTCATGGCAGTAAAAAGGTAGGTTCTGACTGCTAGGCTCTGCTACTAACTGTAGTTCCAGTTGTACTTCTTCCCACAATTAGTTTGATACCACTCCCAGCACTTTTTACATTTGCACCTTCAACCACACACGAACTACAAGCAACTTCTTGTGCTCCTCTGCCACCACCCTGAGTGCTCCATTCCTACTCGCTAACTCTGGCAAACCCAAAAATATCCCTTCCAACGTCCTTACTTCGTTCAGAAGTCCCCATACATTAAACATCAGTGGACGTTAAGTCCATTTGTACCGAGCGGGGTGGCGCAGTGGTTAGCACACTGGACTCGCATTCGGGAGGACGACGGTTCACTCCCGTCTCTGGCCATCCTGATTTAGGTTTTCCGTGATTTCCCTAAATCCTTTCAGGCAAATGCCGGGATGGTTCCTTTGAAAGGGCACTGCTGATTTCCTTCCCCGTCCTTCCCTAACCCGAGCTTGCGCTCCATCTCTAATGACCTCGTTGTCGACGGGACGTTAAACACTAATCTCCTCCTCCTCCTCCATTTGTGACTAGAAAATACCAGGTCCTGCTGCCCACAAAACAGAACTCCCCTGTCCAGATGATGATTATGCAGCGCCAATACTCTGCCCTAAGCAGAGACATATAGCACCAGTAAAATTGGTATTCTTCCTTCCTCTCCCTCACTGAACAGCACTCTGAGGATAGGAACCATTATCATCTCTCCTTCCTCCAAAAGAAAGTTGTCTCCAATCAGCATCTCTCACCCAATTACGAAAGATAATTCCTACCCTAACATATGTGATCCTACCTGTCATTGTGTTAACAATCTACACAACATACAAAAAACAAAATAAGCAAAATCACAACAATCATAAAAAACGTATGACACATTGATGACCTTCTTGGCCTTAACGAATATGGTATACAAGCTGCATGGTGCTCCTTCTCGTGTTGCTCAATCCTCCACTCCTCAGGTTTTGCTCTTTTCTTTGCATCTACCATTATTGCCCATGGGATCGACTCTGGTGCACACTTCAATGGTCGTAAGTATGTGACACGTAACCTTTGATCTTGTTGGCAACTGTAGCTTCACATTCACAGGTGACATGATTTCTGTCACTTGGCATGGCTCAGGTACTGTATTACAAACTTCTTTATCTTCCCTTTCAGTGTATATGGGCTTGACAACATAACCCACTGGGACACCCTGTGTTTGAGGTAAAGTTTCTGTTTGCTTTACTGCCTCCTCTTGCCTCTACAATGCCTTGGTGTTCATTTGTTGGACCCTCTCCCAAACTTCTCTGACACTTCTGGCGAACTCTCAAACAGACTGATTGCTCCTACTCCCTATCTGCGGAACCATATCAAATGGCGATGGCTTCTTTGTACCATACACCACCTCTAAAGGCGACAATGCTGTGGTTTTGTGCACTTCCGTATTATACATGCTCACCACAATAGATAAACCTGTGTCCCAGTCTGTATGGTGGGAGTTAACATAGCAATTAAGCATCTTCCCGATTCTGAAGAGCCCACTCCATCCTAACATTTGACTGAGGATGAAGGGGACTAGTTCTTAATTTTTTCACACTCAATAACTGATACAATGTAACAATATATATATATATATATATATATATATATATATATATATTTAAAGTCAAAAATATTATGTAGACTACTCCATCATAGTGCCTCAAGTTCAGTTGTGAAAGGAGTATGGGGAGGATTAACACCTCATTAAAATAATTTGTTTCAACTAACCAGGGTGACAGTACCCTGTGTTAGCAGCAGACACAGTGGCTGCGCCAAAGACTGAGATGGCGTGGAGTTTTACAATTATTTATTGAACTTTCTTTACAATTTCTCCCTCATCGTCGCTGCCCAGCCCTGCGGATCCCTCCGCCTGGCTGCCGCTGTGTAGATTCTCCAACAATGCGCGCAACGCGCGCTGCTGATCGCACTCAGGAGCCTCAGGCCACCAGTGCTCCGTTGAAGCCAGGATGCCCTGTAGTTGAGATGAACTCGTCGCTGCCCGGCGCCCCAGTACGGGCACGCCCACAGAGCCTCGTCGCCGTGAGGTCAGCTGCCGATGCCTGCTCATCGGCGTCTGGGAAGCCGTCAGTCGTGATGTCCACGAGGTCCCGTCATGGATGGACCACACGCCTTGGGGCCGGGTTGCCGTGATGTCCGGGCGTCAGTACCCGGCGGCGCCTGCGACCAAGACCGCGCTGCGGCCGGTCCTGCTGGAAGTTCTGGCTGTGGTTAGTCAGCCATGGTGCCGATTGAACTCGGGCCGACCTCCAGAGCTGAAGTTGATATCTGGCGGCGAAGGGATGACTCCTGAGAGCTGGAACAGACTTCCGGGATCATCACCCACGAAGATTGAACATTCGGACACGGACCACGTCCGTCCTCAGATCCGAACTGCTTCCTAATGGCTTCTGTCTGTTGCTGCCTGCACTCCACTATTTATATCCGGCAGGAGGACGTTTTTTACCCTCAGTGGTAGCTTTTTGTTATTATTCCCACAATATATTGCAGAGTAACTTAGTGTGCTGGCCTCACTTCCCCTTACTCAGCACTCTCCTGGCTTTGCTCTGCGCTCAGTCTTTGTGAGTCCTTGCGACAGCCTGTTGGTAGACTGCTGCTGTCAGCAAGGCTATCTGTGCCTGCCTACTTTGCAACGCCTTGGTCGCCGGCGTGCCTCTGTTTTGACATTCTCCTCTGCATGAAGCAACGCTTACTACATATGGCTGCAATTCGTCCCCGAATTTACCCCATACGTTAACTCTAGTTCTATGCTATATTCTACTTCTTCCCTATATACATCCAGGTTGCCCTGACTCATGCCCTACTGGTAATCCATTCTACAGGAATCTTATGGAGCGGTCTTGCATTAATATGCTGAATCCTCCGTTTTAATAATACATATACCACACCGATAAATACAATCAACATGATAATAGTACTGGTTGAAATACCATTGCTCACTATGCTACGTTTCCACCTGGTATCTTACTCCTCCACATGCCTTAATAATTGCTGCATTGAAATTTGACCTTTCTCCGAATCTACTAGTTTATCTATCGTTTGCAATAGTGTAGCATCCAAGGTGTTGTTAATATACGTCAAATTTTCCCCTGGAGCGATGCTGAATGCCTCATCTGGCCAGTACAACGTCAGATGAGTATCTGCAACTTTGGTGACTCCCGTGACTGTCACTGGTAAGCTGAAACGATCCCCTACTATTCCACAATTTGTCCCATTGATTAGCAAATCACTGTCCCGTAATTCCATCTCTGTGGTTGCTGTCCAGTTCCCATTGTCATAACACTTGGCTGATATCCTCTCTGTAGCGAATACTGAATACAACCAATGCCTCCCAACTTGCTGAAAATGTGCAAAGGCTTCACTATTATTCTCCGACACTCCAAAGCTTCTGCTTCTGGCCTAAATAACTGGATCTCACAGGACTCCTTGCCTGTGAAAACAACCCGTGATGGACAAATGGAAATTGACTCCGTTAGACACCTGCTCAACTCTAAACTCGACATAGTAGCATGAGTATCCCCCTCCTTAGAAATTAATAAAACCTCCTGTGTCCTGAACTGTACGCCCTTCCCCATGCGCTCCCATCTGACTGGATAAGGATGCACTGTGTAACAGTGATACTGTCTCCCCACACTAGTTACTGGAAATCTAATCTCTATATACATCTTAACTAGATCCGTTGTTACCTTAATCCTAGACATATGATAAAAAAAAGTGACACACTCGCTTCAATTATCGGCACTACGTGCTCTACCCCCTCTGGAAACTCTCCCTCTGCCTGCTTCAGACTCCATCTGAATTTTTCTGGTGACATCAACGTCACACTCACCTGCCCGTGCAATATGTGAGGTACTGCAAAAAAAAAAAAAAAAAAAAAATGGCTCTGAGCACTATGGGACTCAACATCTATGGTCATCAGTCCCCTAGAACTTAGAACTACTTAAACCTAACTAACCTAAGGACAGCACACAACACCCAGCCATCACGAGGCAGAGAAAATCCCTGACCCCGCCGGGAATCGAACCCGGGAACCTGGGCGTGGGAAGCGAGAACGCTACCGCACGACCACGAGATGCGGGCTGAGGTACTGCCTCTTGCAATTCATCCATCCTCACTCGTGCATCACCAATGCTGTTAACCAGTTCCCACAGCAATGTAGCCATTTCCAGCTTCCTTTCCACTATATCCAATCGCGTTTGTACCTGTTCCAGATCTGTATTCAATAATTTCTGTGTTTGTTCCATATATGCTCGTAACCCTGTAGCCATCCCACGCACCACGCGTGTCACATTCAACAACTCTGTACCTAATTCCCGTATCTCTGTAGTGTGCATATCCATTAACTTCCCTATGCTTTCCTCCCTGTCGCGAATAACTGTTAAAGAATTGTCCAAACCCTCAATATCGTCTCTACCCGCAGTTCCAAAAATTGTTTTCAGCAACTTCCCACCTCCATTTAACCAAACCCTCAAGCCTGGTACTCTTCTTGCACGTCCCGTAATATTCTGTTCTTAGATGCAACCGTTTCCACACTCAATACCACCTTCTGTAGCTGCCGCATCTCGTTCCTTACCTGCAGGATGTTGAGAACCACATCCGGTTGTTTCCTGAACAACACCCCACTTTGCAACAGCATATCCTGTACCTAGCCAGCTTGTGTCAGCTGCCAGAGGACTATGCCCCATACTATCCACTTGTACCCTATCCTGCGTCACCTACAGAAGGAAAAAACTCCCCTCACTACCACTTAATACCAATAAAATAACCCTAGTCCGTGCACAAAAATAATACACACATGATAATTACTGCTAACTATACATCCCTCGAAAGCAACTTATACTTAATACCCGGTTTACTGTCTGCTTCTGGCGCTTCTTTTCGCTTTCTGCCAGAAGGAGAAGTACATTTACACGGATCTACTACCCCCTGGAATGTCTTAACTCTACTAACGTGAACCACCGCTGTCTTGGTAGGCAACTGTAATTTTACATTGACAGGTGACGTCATTTCCACTAACTGGTACGGTCCATGGAACTTGTTTGTGAACTTCTTGGTTCTCCCTTTTGGAACATATGGATTGGCTAGTAGCACCCATTGGCCTACTCTGTACTGTGACAACTTCCTCGTTGTTCCTCCCATCCGTTCTTGTTGTTCCAACGCTTCCCTGTTAGCTCGTCTAACTCTCTGCCATACTTCCTTAACGGTTTTCGCAAATTGTCTTACATGCTCGCCCTCCGCTCCCAGGCTTGCACGAAGCATGTAAAAAGTTGTTGGCATCTTCCGCCCATACACCACTTCGTATGGCGACAATCCTGTCGACATATGTACCTTACTATTATTTGCACTGGTTACGAATTGCAAGTACACATCCCAGTCGGTGTGTTGACTATTTACATAGTGACTCAACATCTTAGTGATCGTGTGATGCACTCTCTCCGTTCGTCCGTTTGCTTGCGGATGGAATGATCCACTTCCTGCAAATGTGTAGCTACAGGCAATGCTGCTGCTAGGTCACTTGGATTTTCCATCTGTATCCGGAGTGAACAATCCGGCGAGACCCCTCGCAAAAATGCATGTAAAGCTCTATTCTCTGCTTCTTTCAATAGAACTTCATTTGCACTCACATCTTGCGTTAACTCATACGTGTGCACGTTCGTTCTCCTAATTCTGTCTGAAAATTCTTCTACCATTTCACCCGGTTTTTGCATCATCCTCCTCAATTTCTCTCTAAAAAATCTGGCACTGTTTTGTTTCCTAAACCTTTGCAATAATCCCTCAGCCAACTCTGTGAACGTAGTAGCATCCTTTAACCCTTCGTGGTATGCCACATAAGTCTTTGCATCACCTACTAACCGTAACCTCGCCATTTGCAAACACATTTGATCTGACCAGCCACACAGACTAGCCGTACTACGTACGTCACCAATGAAAACATTCACATTCTCTGATGTTTTACCCGAGAAGGAGGGTATCAAATTAGCCGCTGAACAATCTGCCACACCGGAAAAGACAGTACCCTTGCATTCTACACTATCGCTTCCCGAGCCTGATTGAGTATTTTGCAACAATTGTTGCTTCATCCTCTGCATGTGCTGGCTTTGCAACTTATTTTCTTCAATAAGTTTCTTAACTTGCTCTGTCAATGCGACTACGGCGTCACTTGTCCTGGTTGCACGTGTCTCTGGCATTTTCCATGTTGTATACCTCACCTCACAAAAACAAAATGGTATTACCCAGAAGCAAGTTAATTCCTAGCACGTTTAATGGTAAGCCATCTAGACTTACCACATTGCCCCGTTACATGACCGTAGAAGCCACACGCATCACAAGTGCTTGGTACAAATTTATCACAAGGAGCGACGTGACCTGTTAATCCACACACTACACGTTTAGATGGTAACGTGACTATAATTACCACGAAACTGCAATAAGTCTACAGGGATGCAGCAGACACAGTGGCTGCGCCTCAGACTGAGACGGCGTGGAGTTTTACAATTATTTATTGAACTTTCTTTACAATTCTCCCTCGTCGTCGCTGCCCTGTGGTTGAGATGAACTCGTCGCCGCCCGGCGCCCCAGTATGGGCACGCCCACAGAGTCTCGTCGTCGTGAGCTCAGCTGCCAACACCTGCTGCTTACCGAGCACGTTCAACTATTTTCACAGTGGGGTCAATGAAAAGAGGAACTATATTGGAACGTTTGAGATGGTTTCCCTGTCACCTATATTATTGACAACTAAATGCAGGAAAAAGTGGATGGATCAAAACATGGATGAGCAAGCAACAGAAAAGACATCAAAATGGAATAAGGGTCACCCATCAATTAATAACGTGAAATGTAAGAGGTGGACTAGGTTTTAAGGAGACAGAAACAATCCAAATACTGCCAGAGAAACAGTATAATATATGTGGCTCATTGGCCTGGTGCAATTTGTAATGATGTGCAGTATATCTTAAGCCCTTCTACTGTACACATACATCGTGGTCGCAAGCTATGATGTGCATAACCAAAAGAAGACAGAGTCCCAACGTCTCATTGGTAGACTGTAACATGGCCTTATACCGTAGCATTGCTTTCCTTAGCTCTGATTGGTCAAAAGCCAAAAGAAAGGGAATCCACAGCAGCTTGACGGGAGAGTTGTGTGACAACTGTCACTGACAGCGGCTGTGAGTGCGAACTCACTGATATTGGAAGTGTGTTGCATACATTATAGTTTTAACAGCTATGTTTTGTGACCAAAAGATTTTTTTGAAAATTTTAATTCTTTTGTGCAATAAGGCATCAAATGACCAAAAATGCACACCTTAGTTGCTATGACGTTGTGAACTAAGGAGATGAGCGTGGGAGGGGGGGGGGGGGGATGGAGGGGAGTGGCGCTGGCAATGAGCAAGGATCCTATCATTTGTGGCAGGGTAACGAGGGAGTCTCGAATAGCATGTTTCTAAAGTAACTAATGCGAACTTATAATGTCAAAATTGATACTGACAAAGAGCAGAGGGGTAAAGACTAATCTAAAATTGTAAATATGGAATTTAATTCATACTCTGATCCAAGCTAAAGCTAAATATATTAACGAAACTATCCATTGGGAGCGGCCTCGACGTGGGAAGCCTTCGAGGAAGCGACACTTCATTCATCACTAAGGGCAGACCCAGTGGGGAGACACCAGTGGAATGTTGACACCATAACTGCCTCTTACAAGGCGAGCAATCTGGGGTGGTGGAGGACACTTCAGAGGGCTACAAACATTCACCTCGGCATCCAGGAACTTTGTTCCACATGCGATCATCAAACACCGTCAATGGCAAAACGTCAGCTATCAGGTTGAGGGGATCTGGCCAGAAATCGACTCATGACATACAGGATACACAAGAAAGGTCCATAAAGCTGTCAGCTATTTATTGCAGCATAAATTCCTGTTAATGGGAAAGGGCAGTAACTTCAGAGACTTTCTGGGCCATCAACTAACAGCAGCCAGTAACAGAGTGACACAATGGTACAGACTGTTTTGTTAATTAATTGTGTTAATTAATAGTGTTCAGAATTGGTAACTTGAGCTGCTGAATTTTATCTCACTGATGCCTTCAATGATCCTAACACTGAACTTGAATATTTTCTTGTGTAACTTTGCTTGAGGCACAAGATAGGAGCATGTAGGCTACAGCCTGACATTTCACCACTGACAGCTTCATCTTCAAGTTGACGAAAAGTAAATGGACATTAACCTTACCTATAACTGTATCCTTATCCTTTCACCTGTATGAGTCCGTTTCCAATGTGGCTTGTTACACGTAGGATACAGCCTGACACTGCAGGACTGGGAGCTTCATCATAAAGTTGACGAAAAGTAAGTGGACGTTAACCTTATCTATAACTGTACCCGTATCCTTCCACCTGTATGAGTCCGTTTACAATGTGACTTGTTGATCGAGCCATCATCGCTATCAATACTCTTTTTCTGTGCATTAATGGTAGGGTAAAATCTAGTAGAAGATGTATGTGTATAAGTTGAACTTCACTTCTCCTGTGGAATTTGGATTGTTATTCCGGCATTCCTACTCAGCCAATAGTGGACAGTGTTATCAAGGAGGGTAAGAATTAGTTGTTTGTCACCTAAGAAGATCCATGTCGAAGGTTAGTAGAGTGTCCTATACCAAGGGAGCAAGGTGGGCTGTATCCTCTTTTTACAACATAACTGCACACATGGATTAACAGGGTTCGTTGCATACATGAACAGGAAGCTACTTACCTTTAAGAGAGTCGATATGTTGTGGTACAAGCTCTTCCCTAATAGTTCATATTAGTCTCACTGCTGGGGAAGTACAAGTCCCACTATGCGATGAATGACAGGCGCCAAACTGGCGTGGGAGTTGTATCACTGACTGAGCGACTGCGCTAGTGCTTGAGTCTGGGACTGAGCTAGTGACTGAGAGACTGAATGACAGACTGAGACTGAGGTAGTGACTGAGAGACTGACAAGTGAGTGAGTGAGCCCTCCAGCCACTGGCAGCGATCTAGATACCTGAGGTCGAGAGGGCATTGGTGGCGTATTGCTTGCGAGCGTTTTTGGCCTTTCTTCTGATTGGAACACTTGATCCAGCTCCTACTATCGACCTCCTTGCTATATCTTTGCCGAATGGTGTGCTGGCGACAACTCATACCAGCGCATTCCTCCACACGAGGATGCGAGCGACAACAGGGAGGGAGGCAGGAAGCTGGACATTGAGATGAGCTGGAAGCCGTGACTGTGGAAGATGGCATACTCCCAACTGTACCACGCCATCTGGGTTGCGAGGCAACAGGAAAATCCTCCAGTAAACTATTGCCAGGGCAAACGTCCAGGCCTGAGGGCGTGTCCTGGGGCGATGACGGCGACAGCGATTGGTTTGACCAAGTGCACTGAGTCAGAGAGCAGGGACGGTGGGGACGAAGGCGCATCGTACATCCATCCTCCTGCAATGACTTAGTGGCACCAGTGGGCGGCAGTGAAGACCATGTGGTCCCATCAGGCGGTGAATCTGGAGGAAGAAAAGCAGCAGAATCATGGGGCAATCGACATGCACGAATTTGGTTCTGGTGGTGACGCTGTAAACCATCGGGACCTGCAATCATGTACATAAAAGAGTCAGGGCGTTCCTGGATCACGCCACCCAGCGCCCATAGTTGCCATAAACCCTTAATATGGTTCAAATGGCTCTGAGCACTATGGGACTTAACTTCTAAGGTCATCAGTCCCATAGAACTACTTAAACCTAACTAACCTAAGGACATCACACACATCCATGCCCGAGGCAGTATTCGAACCTGCTACCGTAGCAGTCGTGCAGTCCCAGACTGTAGCGCCTAGAACTGCTCGGCCACCCTGGCCGGCGCCATAAACCCTGAAATGAACAATATCACAAGGCACAAGGCCATACCTGCAGACCATTGGGGGCGCTCGTTGCTGCGGTGGGCTTAGCAAATGTAGCAGCATCTGAGGGTGGTGGCCATGCAGAACTTCTGTCGATGATGGTCCGCATCGTGGGTGGGAGAGATAGGAGGCGAGAAAGAATTGCAGCGTCTATTCCCGTGTGTGGTTGATGCGAAGCTTGGCCATCTATAGCTTATAAGTGTGTACAAAGTGTTGTGCTTCTCCATTGGATTGTGGGTGAAATGGGGCACTTTTTAGATGATGAATACCATTTCGTTCACAAAACTGTTCAAAATTACTTGAAGTGATCTGTGGTCCGCTTTCTGGCACTTCTGGCAAACCTTCTATGCAAAATATGGAGGACAACTCTTGAATGGTGCCACATGATTTGGTAGAGGTCATAGGCGCCGCGAATGGGAACTTGCTAAAAGATTCTACCATTATGAGGCAATGAGTGTTCCAGAATGGTTCTGCGACGTCTATATGCACTCTTTGCCATGGCGATTGAGTCTTAGGCCAAGCTCAGGATGTCTGTGGCGGATCGGGTTGGTTTTCTGTGCATGCGCAACACTGTGATATTATCTGTTCAGTATGAGCGTCCATGCCCTGCCAAGTACAGTGCCAGCGCGCTAACTGTTTAGTGGGAACAATTCCTCAATGCTCTTGGCGGATCAATCGCAACAATTTCTTTTGCAACACTTTGGGGATAAGCACAAGCGATTGTCTACTGCCATTTTGAACTAGAATCACGCTCTGTTGAACTGACAGGTTATGCCGACGTTCAAAATATCGGCGCACAACGGAATTCTCGATACTGTTCAATGACCGTGGCCAAGACCTGCGAATGTAATGCAACAAAATCGAGAGATCGGGGTCTGCTTCCGTGGTCCGTGCGATTTTTCTGTAGTGGAAGGGAAAAGATTCCGGAAATTCAGAGTCCTGGCCATCAATTTGGCTACAAGAGGGGGAAGATGCATCATAGTCTGAGTCTGGGCCAATCGGTAGGCGCGATAGGACGTCTGCATTGCCATGCTTTGTCGTACATATGAACACAACTTCAGTCTGATACTGCGAAAGGCCGGCCGCGGTGGTCTAGCGGTTCTAGGCGCTCAGTCCGGAACTGCGCGACTGCTACGGTCGCAGGTTCGAATCCTGCCTCGGGCATGGATGTGTGTGATGTCCTTAGGTTAGTTAGGTTTAAGTAGTTCTAAGTTCTAGGGGACTGATGACCACAGATGTTAAGTCCCATAGTGCTCAGAGCCATTTGAACCATTTGAACCATACTGCGAAAGCAAAAAACCCCAGTGTTGCAATTTTTGAGTAGTGCGTGTAGGAACCGACTTTAACGCATGAAACAAAGATTGCAAATGTTTCTGATTTGTCACTAAAAAGAACTTCCGACCAAACAGATAGTGCTGGAATTTTGTCACACCATACACAATTGCAGGGGCTTCTTTTTAAATTTGAGAAATGGGTTTGAGACACGAGCAATAGTTCTGTCTTGTGCACCAATTCTGTGTGAAAGCACAGCGTCTATTCTGTAGGAAGAAGCGTCGACTTGCAAAACTACCAACTTGGCAGAGTCAAAATGCACTAAACATCTGTCACTGACCAAAGCATTCTGAGTTTCTGAAATACGTCTTAACAGTCTTAAGTCCACACAAAAGGCACATTTTTCCGACGCAAGCGATGCAATGGAGCAGCGATCTGAGCGGCATTCGGTATGAACCGAATGTATGTAGTATGTCATCTCGCCTAGTTCTGACATTGCGAGGAACAGGCAGGTCACGGATTGCAAGCAAATAAGATTGGAGGGGTTGTACACCATGACTGTTTATCACATGACCTAAGTACTTTACTTCAGTTTGAAAAAAGTCACACTTATCGAGATGACACTTGAGTCCTGCTTCTGACAGCACTCGAAAAAGAGTATGGAAATTGGCAATGTTTTCTTCCAGTGTACGACCTGGGACGACGATATCGTCAAGGTAGTTTGAAGAGAATGGCACTTGTGCAGTCAGCTTTTCCAAGTAACGTTGAAAAATGGCGGGTGAGGAAGCACTGGCGAAGGGCAGACGCAAATACTTCAACAGTCCTAAGTGTTTATTTACAACAGACACTTTCTGTTATTTTTCATCCAATGGAACCTGCAAGTAGGCATCAGGCTAATCCATCTTAGGAAAGTAAGCCTAACCATGAGTTCCTGTGGGCGAGGTAATGGATAAGTGTCAACTACTGTCTGTGGGTTGACTGTAGACTTGAAGTCAACATAAATGCGAATGCGACCAAAAGGCTTATGCAACAAAACCAGTGGACTTGCCCACTGACTACGTGGAATGGAAGGAATTACACCATTATCTTGCAATTCTTTCAATTCACTGGCTTCTTTGTCTCTTAAGAGGACCACACCATAGTTCAGCTGCAAAAAAAAATCGATTTTCGTTTTTCATCATATTTCGATAGATTAAGGTTTTACTTAAGTACCCTGAAAAAGATTTTGCTGAAAAAAGTTTATCGAGCATTTAAAGAGCATTTTCCTACCACATGTGTTTATGCGCCACGCCCACTTTTCTGTCACCCAATTTTCTGCATATATTTTAGATCATTATATCCCCTACATTGCACGTTAGGGACTATTTTACTCCCGAAGGTGTTGGCTATCCTTGGAGTGCAACGGTCGGTATTCTTTTGTTTCTGCTGTTTGTAAACAACACGCTTTCAAACACGCGGTTAGTTTTGACTAAGTATGACTGCGAGTAGTTGTTATTCTTATGTTTGCAGTGCTTGTTTACGGTTTTGTTGTGTTTATTGAATATGACGAAACGTAAAGGCATTTTCAAGAAACGACAATTTAGAGGAAACAAATTTAGAAAGCTTACTGTACAAGGGGTTATGTCGCCTGGCAACGATGTTTCTAATTGTAGTTCTTCAACAAGTGCATCATCAAAGAAGCTCTAACTATTTCAAGAGAGTTACAACGAATTTACTGTAAGTGACAAGGGGTGCAGTAACATTATTATAAATTTGAGAATATTATCAGATGTAATTTCTAAATTTGTACAATGTAGACGGTGTAGTGAGTCACAGAGTGTGACAATTTGTGAGAGTTCCAGTGGGAGAAAAGGCCTAGCAATTGCTTTGGATTTGATTTGCACTAAATGCTCAGCTGTGATTTTATTTATGAGTTCTTCAAAACCAGGTGCAAGTAGCCATTATGAAATCAATACTAGATTAGTTTATGCCTTACGATCCATTGGCAAGGGCGTGGGTGCAGGGAGAACATTTTGTTCAGTGACGAACTTACATCAACCACCAAATAAATTTGAAAAACTGCCTGCAATATTGGAGAAAGCTGTATGTGAGGTCAGTGAGGAAATCATGAAACTGGCTGCTAGCGAAGCAGTGGAAAAAAGTGATAGGTGTTCGGATATTGCAGTTACACTTGGAAGCTGGCAGAAAAGAGGACATACTTCCCTGAATGGAGTAGTGACTGCCACGAGTGTAGATACCGGTAAAGTATTAGGTGTGGAGATGTCTAAATATTGCAAATGTTATAAAATCAATGAACATAAAGAACACAACTGTGTGGCTAATTTTAGAGGAGCAAGTGGTGGAGGCAAACAACATTGTTGTGAGTTCTAAGCCACATGGAGAGGCCATTATTAGCAAAATAGAATGTGTAGGCCATGTTCAGAAACGTTTGGGAACAAGGCTGAGAAAACTAACTGTTGATATGAGAGGAAAAAAAATTAGAAGATGGAATATTGTTGACCAGACAGGGTCAGTTAACTAAAACTGAAATAGAAAACTTGCAGGTATACTATTGGCAGGCAGTTAGGAGACAGAAAGAGAATCTGGAAGAAATGAAGAGAGATGTTTTGGCCATAATCTTCCATAAGTCCTCTACTGATGATAAGCCATGTCATGGATTGTCTCCATCAGGAGAAAACTCGTGGTGCAAGTACAATAGGGCTCAGGCATCTTATTCTCACCAGCATTCTCTACCTGCTGCTGTTATTACAGCAATTAAACCTATTTTCAGAGACTTGGCTCATCCTGACATTCTAAGGAAATGTCTGCATGGGCAGACACAGAACACAAATGAATGTTTCAACAGCATAATTTCGAACCGCCTTCCTAAAACTGTATCTGTAGGCATGCCTCCAATGAAACTAGCTGTTATTACATTCATTTGAGGTAATATTGGAAAGTGTTGGATATTGAGAAATCTGGTAATTAATCCTGTGACTGCTGGCCGGTGTGGCCAAGTGGTTCTAGGCGCATCAGTCGGAAACCGCGCGACCGCTACAGTCGCAGGTTTGAATCCTGCCTTGGGCATGGATGTGTGTGATGTCCTTAGGTTAGTTAGGTTCAAGTAGTTCTAAGTTCTAGGGGGCTGATGACCTCAGATGTTAAGTTCCATTGTGCTCAGAGCCATTTGAACCATTTGAATCCTGCTGAAAATATGATCACTGGGCTGCAACATTGCGGTAAAATGAGGATAGCCAATGCAGACAGGTTTGCATATAATATGGCCAAGAAAGTAAGACAAACATCCAGGAAGGCGAAAAAGAAGCTGGAAGACCTGCTAGAGGCCAAAGAAGGGCCATCATATGCAGAAAAACTGTAACTGTAAGTAACAAATTTCAGAAGTTTTTTCTTTAAAGTCAATTTCCCGCAAACTAAAATTTTCAGTACATATGCCCCATTATATCAGAAACTATCATAGATAAATGAATGAAATTTTCAGAGACTCTGCGCAACATAAAAAGCCACCTCTGGTACTACATTCATTAATATTCCTCCGTTAGGAAGTTCACAAAAAATATTTTCTGCGGAAACACCTTAATATTTTTTGTTAATAAATTTAAAAAAGTATTTCTTAAAAACTATAAAATGGATAAAGTAGATTTTAGTTCAGTTGACTCTATTAGCATCATGTAACATACAGTAAAAATATTAAGGTCCTGCATCAAGTAGTTTTCTTCAGAAATGGGTCAAATACTTGCCTAAATTAACATGGGTTAGATAGGCAGGGTGTGGTCCCCTTAAAGCAATTGGAATGGGGCGTGCCCAGAAAAACTTAGGCTCTGCATTGTCTTTCAATGTAACATGCACTACTAAGTTATTAGCTTTTCCCATTCCTTCTGAAAACAGTTCATGAAATTCTTTAAGCAAGCTATAGTCCGTCTGTAAACTCAAAAGCGAGCAGCGCTTTGGTGGTGGTAGTGGCACTCAAAATCAGTTGCCTGTTACCTGTTTAGCAGTGTAGATCGGCGTGCAGTGATGTACGTCCTTTATGTTCGTGGGATGTTAGTACCCAGTGTCAGTCAGTTAATTTTGTGTGCTCACTGATGTACACATCAAAAAAAGTTTTGCATCACCCCAGTTCCCAGAACTCATGAAGATAGACGTTGACTGTGGATACCATATCACAGACACAGTCCCTCTGACTGTTCAGAGATGTCACTAAACCCGCCCAGAGGTGTAAACAACCGTGCATGAGCAGCGCCTATTAGACGGAGGGGGTTCGAGAGCCGATCAGTTCCAGTCATTCCACCAGGAAGGAGGTACACGGCCCATGTTGTCTGTAGTTCAAACATGCCTAGACGGTCTATGCCGATGTTCGATTGCGTCCGCATTGTTACTTTGTGTGAGGAAGGGCTTTCAACAATGGAAGTGTTCGGGCGTCTTGGAGTGAACCAAAGCGATGTTGTTCGGACATGGAGGGGTGATACAAAGAGACAGGAACTGTCGATGACATGCCTCGCTCAGGCTGCTCAAGGGCTATTACTGCAAAGGATGACCGCTACCTACGGATTATGGCTCGTAGGACCTCTGACAGCAACGCCACCCTGTTGAATAATGCTTTTCGTGCAGCCACAGGACGTCGTGTTACGACTTAAACTGTGTGCAAGAGGCTGCATGATGCACAACTCCACTCCCGACGTCCATGGCGTGGTCCATCTTTGCAACCACGATACCACGCAGTGCGGTACAATGGGCCTAACAATATGTCGAACGGACCGCTCAGGATTGGCATCACGTTCTCTTCACCGATGAGTGTCACATATGCCATCAATCAGACAATCATCAGAGACGTGTTTGCAGGCAGCCTGGTCAGTCTGAACGCCTTAGACACACTGTCCAGCGCGTGCAGCAAGGTGGAAGTTCCCTGCTGTTTTGGGGTGGCATTATGCGGATCCGATGTACGCCGCTGGTGGTCATGGAAGGCGCCAGAACGGCTGTACGATACGTGAATGACATCCTCCGACCGATAGTGCAACCATATTGACAGCATATTGATGATGCATTCGTCTTCATTGTAGACAATTCGCGCCTCCATCGTGCACATCTTGTGACTGACTTCGTTCAGGATAACGACATTGCTTGACTAGAGTGGCCAGCACGTCCTCCAGACATGAACACTATCGAACATGCCTGGGATAGATTGAAAAGGGCTGTTTATGGATGATGTGACGCACCAACCACTCTGAGGGATCTACGCCGAATCGTCGTTGAGGAGTAGGACAATCTGGACCAACAGTGCCTTGATGAACTTGTGGATAGTATGCCACGACGAATACAGGAATGCATCAATGCAAGAAGACGTGCTGCTGGGTATTAGAGGTAGCGGCGTGTACAGCAATCGGGAGCACCACATCTGACGGTCTCGCTGTATGGTTGTACTACATGCAATGTGTGATATTCATGATCAATAAAAAGGACGGAAATGATGTTTATGTTGATCTCTATTCCAACTTTCTGTACAGGTTCCGGAACTCTCGGAACCTGTACAGGTTCCGAGAGTTCTGGAACCTGTACAGAATAGAGATCAACATAAACATCATTTCGTTTTCGATGTGTGTACCTTCTGATGAATAATCGCCCTGCACAGCAAGAAAATGAGCAGAATACGAAGAACAAGAGGTATTTGCGGAGTAACAAGCGTTTGATCGTCTCTAATGTTATTAAGCGTGTGTTTAGTAGGCAACACAAAAAAGAACTGTTGACTAATGTTTCCAGTCCCAATGAAAGAGCTGCAGTTTATTCAAACTTCTGCTGTGCCACAACAGGATGCATCAGGAAGGAACGCGAAAATAAGCATCATGGTTTACTAGAATCGCCACAAAGGAAAACTAGTAATTTTGGGAGGAAACCCATCGTTACAGACAGTTTTACAAAATGGAACATTCGACGAACGATGGAGGACTTTTACATAAGCCAAAAAATAGTGCTGACATTACGGAAATTACTTACTGCTGTGAAACAAAGCCGGCCGGCGTGGCCGAGCGGTTCTAGGCGCCACAGTCTGGAACCGCGCGACCGCTACGGTCGCAGGTTCGAATCCTGCCTCGGACATGGATGTGTGTGATGTCCTTAGGTTAGTTAGGTTTAAGTAGTTATAAGTTCTAGGGGACTGATGACCTCAGCAGTTAAGTCCCATAGTGCTCAGAGCCATTTGAACCATTTTTGTGAAACAAAAAATACATTTTCCTTGGCAGAAAGATGTTTTAAACAAGACACTGCGTGAAATGGGATTTACCTGGAAGAGATGTATAAGTAAAAGAAAAATTCTGGTAGAGAGAACAGATATAATGACTGACGATGTAAGTACCTGATCCAAGTGAGGTAATTAAGGGAGTTAGGCAGAAAATCTTTAATATTGATAAAACATGGGTGGACAACAACATTACCTGCAGAAAATGTTGGCAGCGCCCTGGCGTTGATGGTGTTATGGACAATGTTAGCGGAAGCAATAGGATTATAGTGGTCAATACTGGATCAAAAGATGGGTTCTTACCCAACCACAGGAAACTACCATGCGCAAATGATCCTGTGTTATCGTTATGGAGAACGCTTCATATCACAACAAGGAGCATAACAAAGCTCCAACTAGGTCCTCATGTAAAAGGGAAATGATTGAATGGTTATTAAAAATTAATGTGAAAGCTAATTTGTCAATGAGAAAAACAAAATTATTTGATTTAATTAAACAACATAAGCTGGAAGACAAAGTATTTGAAATTAATAAAATATTTGAAGCTCATGGACACACCGTGTTGCGACTTCCACCATACAACTGTGACTTAAATCCAATTGAAGTGGCGTGGGCAAAACTCAAATATTTCGTCAGAGGAAGAAATATTCTTGGAGATATTTGCACAACAAAGTTACTGCAGTTGGTGAAAGAAGGTATGTAGCCATTTTCTGAGCTTCAATCTTTTATTCCAAACTAAATTTTGCAGTAACCGAAAAAAAGCATTTACAAACACTTGTCCCAATTGTTACAGGTTTTGAAACGATTACTCAAGATGACTAGAGAGCATACTGCCTCCATGTGGAGAAACTTGAAAGATAATACTGGGTTAAGGATGGGAGTATTGAATAGAGACTAGACACCATAGTTATTAATTTAGAAAATGACGACGACGACGATAATACTGTTGATGATGACTCCTAAAATACGATGTATGTAAACAGACAATGCATAATTTCTTAAAAATAATTTGTGTGTTCTTTCAACCATGACTCTGCTCATACATGATAAAGTTTCTTTCGGAAGAAATGTACTACATGGTAGTAAAAGTGTTAAACAGTTTTCCAAGATAAATGCAGTCAAATGTGGTCCAAAGCAATGAATACCTTTATCACAAGTTGTACAAAATCAATAATAATTTAAGAACTTCATGGTAAAATTAGTTAACTTATCACTAGTAGAATGTGATTCAATAACGTAAAACCTTTGATGCTTATGGAACAGTAACATTTGAATGTATTCTATCACTAAATCTCTATCTCGATTACTATTCACCCAATTCTAAGACATTTTGCATAAAACATGTGCCCAATAGCTGTTCTAAACATTGCTGAAATTTCCTTCGAAACATGTACACCGATTCTGGACTTCTATATAAGAAGCTTGATGTACGAAGTGTGTTCACAAATTAAATTTTTGGTAAGGACTTTATTTGTTAATCTACAGCAATTTTTTCCTCTTTAAAATATTCCCAATTACGTATTATACACATATTCCAGTGCTTTTTCCAATTCCCAAAACACTTTAGGAACTGTTTCCTCAGGACAGTTTATAGGTCTCTTAACTCTGCATTTTTAATCTCATCCATGCTTGTAAAACCGTTATCCTTTAAGGTCTGCTTTGAAATGTTTACACCACTTTATGCCCTTGGTTTACTCATAATAGACTCACTAAAAGTAATATTTAACGTTTCTAAAAATTTGATACACTTTATTCCATTCTTATAACAAAATTAAATACAGATTCTCTAATCTATCTTTATAAAAATCAAATAACACTAGTCAGCAAATTTAAACTTTTTTTGCATCTGGTTTGTAAATGGGTGAATTTACTTAATTTTGGGGTTCTGAATACACTGGTAAAATCAGTTTTTCTCTATGATGTCACATTTCGTAGATACACAGCAAAATAAAAAATGGTAATAGCGAAAATTGACACAATTAAGTCAAACAAAAATACACATTCAGAACATCTGAAATCAATACTAATTTGTATGTGTATATAAGCATGATTCCAATAAAAGGTCCAAATTAGTTCAGAAGATATTTTCACCTTTAATCGTCTTTAGTTTTTAAAAAACGCGACGACTGAGCCGTAGTCGCCCATCATTGAAGGGTTCCAATGGCCTTGGTAACAGCGTTCCATGATAAGAATGTCTTGGTGAAAGCGTTCACCATGCTCATCACTTACAGCTCCCAAATTTTCCAGGAAGAAATCAAGGTGAGAATGTAAAAAGTGAATTTTAAGCGGCATTCTACACTCCATGTTCTTTTAGTTGTCAAACAGATCATTCACAATGGTACATAGTTTTTGTCTTTTCTGATACCTAAAAAGCCCTTCACAATTGCTTTAAAAGAAGACGAAGCAGCTTATTGAAAATCGGTGAGTTTGGTATCAAAGGTTGGGTCTTTCAGCAATTTTCTTATTTGTGGTGCAGCAGCTTTGCCCAATTAATTTGGGAAACTTTTCTTTTAAGTGATTGAAAGTCTCACCTTCTTTATCCAGAGCTTTTAGAAAGTTCTTGATAAGGCCCAACTTGATATGAAGGGGAGGCAAAATGATTTTAGTGGGCTCAACCAATGGGGTATTGTTCACATTTATGTTTTCAGGAACTTATGACTTTCTTATAGGCCATTCTTTGATTGTATACTGGTTCTTGGTGCCACGGATTTTCCAAAGGCACAAAAAGCAGCAGTATTTCGTGAATCAAGCCTGTAAACCTGTAAGGAGTGCAACAACTTTTAAATCACAGCAAAGCTGTCATTCATGATCCTTATATTTGATTGCCTCTCGCAGCAAAATCATGGTTTCATAAGTTTCTTCCATGTCTACTGCGTAAGCCAAAGGTACTGACGCAAATGCATTGCCATTACGCAGTAGTACTGCTTTCAGGCTGGTTTTACTGGAGTCAATGAATAGCCGCTACTCCTGTGGATTATGTTGTACACCTAGCTGCATTATCAGACTATTGACATCTAGATACACACATTGAATTCTGCATATCGAAATACTGAGCGAAGGAAGCACCTCTTGATCTGAAACAGGAGATTTTTGTCCCTGGACCTAGAAAGTTCCGTTGTTGCAGTCTCAACAGACCCCAAGAGTTCAGCTTGCTGCTTTGAAAGTTTTAAATCGCGAACCAAATTGTTCAGTTCCTTTTGATTAAAGAGTTGAGGCGAAGTGTCAAGATATTGGGGGCAGTACTCTTCTATATATTCAATACTTTCTGATTCACTTGACATGGTGTCTGGTTCCGTGGCTTTCAAGTTACAGACAGGAACAGGGAACCCCTCATCATAGGGCTCAGGCAAATGCATTGAAGATACATTTGGATACTTTATTTTATGCCTAGTTTTGCTTGAATGTCCCGAAAAATTTGTAGGACAGAAGTAACAGTCTGAATAATGGTCTTTAGGCTCACAACACATCATTGGAACAGCAAATGACATGGCTCGGCGTTTTCCTTTCAGCCACTCGGTTAAGGTTGTAGTACAGGCTATGCAGGCATTATGAAGTGCAAAATTCTTGTCTTGATCACCAACAGGACAATCAAAATACAATTTATATGCCTTGTTAACCAAATCAGTGGTTGGTTTTCTTTGGGCTTTTGGAGTGAATTTCCCACACACATTACAAAAGTTGTCAGGATGGTTTAGACAGCAACGAGATTTACTAGCTGCAATTTTTCTTAGTGTAAATTTTAAACACAAAAATTTTGCGCTATCTTTCACAGGAAATCTCACTGACTATCTCTTTCACACCGCTTGAGTACCACACCAACCATTTACTGGCGATTTGTAGATTTTCTAGCTCTCCTCTGCAAATCAAAAACAAACAATTTAACATCAAAACAGAAGAACAGCAAAAAAGCAAAATACTGAATACGATAAATAAAAACCTTTAAAAACTCAAAATTGGTACGTGCTAGAACATTTTGAAAGGTATATTCGGATTCTACACACCAAAATACATACTAGTTGATGCATCACGTCCCAGATGCAAAATGGCTGTTGACTAGTGTAATCGTTGGTGCTACTGAAACACATGTAACCTTTTTGACAGCTGACAACAGAGTAAATACCCAGTATCCATAACGTTATTGAAATACTTTTCAGGCATGTTTACGAAGACAGTGGCAAAAAAGTAGTGCAAATCGGACTGATACAAAACACGAAATTAGAAATTTCTAGTTATTTTTCAAACAGTCTTCGTGTCGCAAGAATTAGATTTCAATGCAGCCCTTCAAAGAAAACTTCTACCTTTTAGTAGAAACACAGACTAAGAACAAGCCTTGAATTCCACAAACTGATTGCACTATATGTGGTTTGCCTTACAAATAGTAGTAGAGGAAAACATATTCACATAAACTGGCATTCGGCTCTATGTTTGTAGTAGAATCCTGACTTCCGTTCTTTTGTTAATATTATTTACTCTATAATGCTGTGTTTCGGAAGAGGCTACCGTCTTTTGTATTCCTTATGGTCTTAACGCACTTGTCTAAAAATAAACGCGGCCGGGATACGTACACGGCGTCGAAACAGATTTAAAGCGCGCGCCGCGGCAGGGCCGGGACTACGTTGTGAAACAGCCCGTAGTAGCGCCTTGTGACGTAGCTGGGTAGGTAGAGAGGGACTCGCTCGCTCGCTCTTCAGTTTATCGACAGACTATAGCTACATTGTCTTTTGGGTCAAAAGATGCTAAGGCCAAACGAATCAAAGGCATCTAAACCGAATATGTTCTCACTGTCTCGTGATTTCAGCACAGTAATGTTCACTGTCCTAGAGTGAGATTTGTACGTGACAGGCAAACTAAACTTTCCAAGCACTGAAATTACCTTTCCGCTGTGATCAGTGAAGTGAGGTGCTTGGCAGATTTAGAAAGGCATGGTGAGCCTAACTGTTCGTGCGGGGCATGATTAAGTAAAGTTACTGAGGCACCTGTGTCTAACTGGAAGCTCACATGACGGGCAGCAATTCGTAATGAGACAAATTGTTGGTTAGAACATCGTTGCATAGCACTTTTTTTTTTTTTTTTTTTTTTTTTTTTTTGCTGGGAGCAGGCAGAATTGGCGTTTTTGTGACGCGGGAAACAAACTGTTCGGATATGGCCTTTTTTTCAACACGTGTAACGCGTTGTGTTACGTGATGGGCAATAATGTCTTCTATGGCGAGCAAAACATCTAGGTCAAGACTTCACTATATTCATAGGTCTGTTTACGTGTCTACATGGCGACTGTATACTCGCTTGTTGTTGTGGCTGCTTGGGGCGGTCGCGTGCAAGATGCGACTCGACAGGACAGATCGGTTCCTGGTCAAACTAATCGGCCTCTATTGCATTCGGATCACATTATTCTAAGATTTACAATACATGGGGAAGTGATGGATCAAAGTACTTTAGTATCTATTCTCATATTCTGCTGTCTGGGACACTGAATGTTATTGCATCCCATATCATGAAATCAATGTAAAAGTTGTCGCAACTATACTTAAATTTACCCTTCCTAGTCATGCCCATTAGTTCTGTGTACCACTGATGGTACGTCTGTTCCAGCTTCTTCCGCAAACGAAAGAACTGATATCTAGCTGCAGCTACTTGGACTAGCTGGTCATAGTACTGAGTTAATGCTACACTTACTTGACCACAGTTGAGTTCGTCGGGAGACGCGGTTGCGAATAGTTTTTCTATTAACCTGAACACTGGGGACCCCGCAATCGGAAGAGAGTATTGTAGGTTAACAGTACCTTGAACACGACGAACTTGACAATGTGCTTGGAACTGAGTCAGGTATTCGAGCCATTCCTCTTCTGTGTCGTTAAATTGTCGGAACGGTGGTGTGCTGGTCGGCGGCAGTTGTTGGGCTGGTTGGTTAGTCTGTTTCGCGGCCGGCACAACTTGTGCAGCCAGTAGTTATACCGTCGGCAGTAGGATAGCAATTTGTTTGCTCTGAAATTCAAAAACTTGTGTTAGATCCATCACATGGACCGTCTGCAGCTGAGGCGCAGGGGTGGAGGAGGCAGTGTAGCCATGGCTTACACAAATACCTTATATCAAAAAGCGAACAAAGCTTCTGGAAAGAGAAATTTGATTAGGTCTGTTGCTCCCCTCCTGAAATAAATGCAAGAACACAACAACGAATTATCAAATACTTGAACATTACCACCCTTGCAAGCAAAACACAAGAGAAGCAAGCAAAATCGTCGGCCAAGTTTACTAACTTCGATCGCCTTCTGAATCAACTTCGGCGCCACTGTAGTGTCCCGCACCAAGGGAGCAAGGGAGAGGATGTTGGTTTGGGGGCAGTATCCTCTTTCCACAACAGAATTGCACACTTGGATTAACAGGATTCTTTATTTACATGAACAGGAAGATACTTATCTTTAATAGTGTCCATGCGTTGTGGTACAAGCTCTTCTGTAATAGTCCAAGTTAGCCTCACTACTAGTGAAGTACAAGTCCTGCTATGCGATGAATGACAGGCACCAAACTGGAGTGCGAGTTGGTGCGTCAGTAACTGAGGTACTGACTGAATGACTGCGCTAGTGCCTGAGACGGAGACTGAGCTAGTGACTGAGAGACTGAGTGAGTGACAGACTGAGCTAGTGACTGGGACACTGAGTGAGAGAGCCCTCCAGTCAATGGCAGCGATTTAAATACTTGCAGTCGAGAGGGCATTGGCGGAGTGTTCCTTGTGAGTGTCTTTGGCCTCTCTGCTGATAGGCACGCTTGGTCCAGCGCCTGCTATTGATCTGCTTGCTACATCTTTGCCGAACGACGCGCTGGCACCGGCTTATGCCAGCGTAATAAACAGCAGCGACGACAAAGTAGTTTCACACCAGAAGAAAAGAGATAGTCATCTGACCGAATTGCCAATTGTGCACTGTGGGCTAGTGATTGCATATTTTCTGTATTTCTTACCAACCTGAATGGACGGCTGATGCTCTCGCTCAGCTGGAGTTTTTATTTTCGGAGATGGCTGCTGAGGGTCATGATATAAGTGATAAACACCCCACACTAAGGAAATGAGTGGTCAGTTTAGACGTATCGAAAAATTAGGATCAAAGAACCAAATCAGTTTGGGAAGCTGATTCTTTTTGCATGGCACTGAGGCTTTAACATCAAAACTTACAAAATTTAGTGGATATGACAGTGAAACCATAGCTGAACGAACAGACTAACGAAGCCCGATCGCAACACAAGGAAACTGGGGGACCCATTGCATAGTGTATTCACTGCTCAGAATATAATAAAGTGTTATTAAATGTAATCTGCTTTATGATTACAAGTTTAAGGTCACGACTTCTGTTCCGATTAGTAGGTCAAATAAAGTAATTATGTATGTGAAAGTATAACTTTTTTTATTATTTGAGTATATCAGCAGTAGGAAGTAACGACGATTTTCTTGTGACAAGTGTAATGACAAGAATTGCACTTGTGGAACAAATTCATGGTATCCCTTAGAGGAAGCTATGAACTTACTACTAGAAAATAGTCCTGTACATTTTCTGTAATAATTTCACTGTGCCAAATCGTAAACAGAACCACAACTGAGAGTGTTCACCTGTGAGAGGGACATCAACTTTGAAAACCGGTAGGTGAGCAATTAGGATTCTGGCCATATCTGCCTGACATTGTACATACCCACATGCAAATCTCATGTGATCTGTTAGGCTGCTACAACCAGCTACACCCTCATGCCACAATTAAGTAAAGGTATTGCACTAAACCAACATCAGTGTATTTATAAAACAAAAAAGAAATAGTGAGGTACCAAGAATAGCGGCCCTTTCACCATGATAAATAGCAGAGATGAGAAAGAAAAACGAGCAACTGCAGGGGTAGCTTTAATAACTGATCGGAAATAGAAAAATGAAACAGATTATCACACACATATCAATGAAAGGATAATACTAGCTTATTTTAACACTGATAGGAGATATCTGTAGGTGATAAGTGTTCATGCTACAGACAAGTATAGAAATGATGGAATATCCTCTATATAACTATACCACAAGTCACCAATCAGCACAATAAACAAGACATATTTAGAGACCTGAATGCAAGAGGTGGCAAAACACCAATGCAACAGGTAGTGGGACATACAAAGAAAAATGCATCAACAAAAATGAGCAAAAGCTTAGAGACATCCCCACATTTAATTACCTGAATACATTCAGCACCTCCTTTTTCAAGAAATAAATTAATAAATACATTATGTACGACAGTACAAGAGGGGCTAGATCCCACATTGACTGTGCAAATGCTAACCCCAGAATAGTACCACAACTGATTGACACACATACTTTTAGAGGATATGATGCTGACTCAACTCTATGGCAAACTCTGAACTCCAGTTGTGGACAAGATAGAGAACATCAAAACAGTGAAATTGTCCTAAACATGTAGAAAAATATGAGGCGGCCATCTGCAAATGGAATGTATTATACATTGAAGAGCCAAAGCAACTTATACACCTGCCCAATATCGCGTAGGCCCCCGCAGGCATGCAGAAGTGCCACAACACTATGTGGCTTTTACTGGAGGGAACTGACACCATGAATCCTGTAGGGCTGTCCATAAATCCGTACGAGTACGAGGGGGTGGGATCTCTTCTGTACAGCACATTGCAAGGCACTCCAGATATGCTCAATAATGTTCATGTCTGTGAAGTTTGGTAGCCAGCGGAAGTGTTTAAACTCAGAATAGTGTTCCTTGAGCCACCCTGCGGCAATTCTTGACATGTACAGTGTCGCATTATCCTGATGGAATTGCCAAATCCGTCGGAATACGCAATGGACATGAATGGAAACAGGTGATCAGACAGGATGTTTATGTATGTGTCACCTGAGTCGTATCTAGGCATATCAAGGGTCTCATATCACTCCAACTGCATACACCACCATTACAGAGTCTCCATCAGCTTGAACAGTCCCCTGCTGACATGCAAGGGGATTCTGAGCCACTCTGCATTGTTGCCAGATGTATCCAAGTGGCGACATATACTTGGCAACAGCGCATGACATTATCCAAGATGGGAGCCATGACATCATTCTAGATGGCTGATTTTGGTGGGAAGTTTGAATTTTGGTGGGAAGATAGATCAATTGGGCTACCTCCACTAACGTAACCCCCTCCTCCCAGAAAATGGCAGGAATTTCAAATTCCATCAGGATAATGCAACACATCTCTACTAACCTAAGAAAATGGTGGGAAAATAGATCACTTGAGCTACCTCCACTAACATAAGTCACCCGACCACCAACTCTTCCTAGGGATTGGTGGAGAGTGGACTCAACCTGTTGTAAGAGGACTGCATCTGTGTTGGCAGCTCTGTGTAGCGCTTTGCATTGGATCTCTGACTGTGCTTTCTTTGTAAGAGACTCTGTGGCTGGTTGGACTCGTTGTTGGAAGTTAATCGCCAATAGTGTTGGGCAGTTGGAAGTTAGTCGCCAGCAGTGATGCTAGTACTGTTGGCAGTTGGAGGTGAACGGCCAGCAGTGAAGGATATTAGATGTGAGAAGTTAGTATTGATGGAGGGTAGAGTCTGAAGTGTTGGTGTAGGCTAATGATCTGTACATTTTCGACTTGGAAATTGAAAATTATTCATGTTTATATATCTGTCACATTATTAAGGTAAAAATACATCATTTGGTTTGCAAAAAAAAAAAATCTTTCCTTTGCTAACCATGTGCCTATTAGTGCTTAGTGGCTTTAGTAGTTAGAATCATTTATTTAGCAAGCAGTATTGACACTCGCTGTATTGCAGTAGTTCGCATAATGAAGATTTTTTGTGAGGTAAGTGCTTAATGAAATGTATAGGTTATTGTTAAGATTTCTTTTTAGTCAGGGCCATTCTTTTGAATTAATTATTTGAAGTCAGGCTGTAATTTTTTTTGAGCAGTCAGATTGCGTTGTGCTAGAATATTGTGGGTCAGTGTTGACATGATAAGAAAAAGTAAAGAGAAAGTAGGTTTGCTTGCATTCAATTTTGCTCAGCAGTTTAAGTAAAATATTTAATAAAGAAGTTTCATCTTAATAACAAAGTTTCACTGTGCTGGACATATTTAATATTTTGCATGCTCTATTTATTTAAACAATTTGATTCAGTACAGCCATCCAGTATGTTCTCCATGAGGTCCGGACTCCAACTGACCTACTATGCAGTACCACCACCAGAGGGTGCTGTCATCTGTTCCATGACGTAATCCAAGATGGCCGCTGTGACGTCAGCTGATGACGCGAGTACCGTTACCCAGATGGCAGAAAACAGTGTGTTCACCATGAGGTCTGGGCTTAGTACACAGTACTGCCACCAGAGGGCGCTGTCGTCCTTTCTATTACGTAATCCAAGACGGAGGCCATGACGTCAGCTGATGACGCAAGTACCGTTATCCAAGATGGTGGCAAACAGTGTGTTCGCCATGAGGTCCGGGTCTAGTACACAATATCACCACCAGAGCACACTGTTGTCCATTCTGTGACGTAATCCAAAATGGCCACTGTGACATCAGCTGATGATGTGAGTATCGTTACCTAAGATGTTGGGATACAGTGTTTTCACCACGAGGTCCGGACCTAGTACACAGTACCACTGCCAAAAAGTGCTGTCATCTATTTCACCTGTTAGACCGCTTTCTCTCTCCAGCTATTTTAATGGGACATGTCTGACATGTATAGCCCACATGCGAACACATACTGACGTCACAGTGCCTAGCCCGCAAGTGCATACTGATGTCACAGATTGTGTTCTAGAAATTAGCTAGCAATTATAATGGAACACGTGTCACGCGTAGTTGACACATCACTATGTAAAAAAATAACAACCAAGTCGAACTCTTGGAAATTCTATAGTCTCCCACAAATACTTAACATTCGCTTTCTTGATGTCTCTATAGAAAAATTCATGCCCTTACGTAAGCTGTTTAACAAAGTAGCCCAGAATTTCATCTTTCCTGCTGTACACCATTCATAAGTACTATAAAAAAAATTCTATATTTTATAATCTCAAGACTTTCTAAATGATTTGCTTCAGCATTTACGAAGCTAAACTAGATCTAACAAACACTAGTCCTAATACCAGCAACCTAGAATTACACATATATAGCATTCATGTTTGAAACAATCACCAAGCTCACAGATGTTGAGCGAGATGCGACAAATCCTTGCTTAAGAATATATCTAATTGCATTCTCCTTGGATGAGTTCGTAATATACACATAATGACTCCAGATTCAAAGGTTGAATTCAATATCATCCAGTGTGTATTCCAAATAGCATCTTAACTCATAGTATGAATTCTTTCACTGTAAATCAAAAAATTATCATATACTCAGTTCTCCTCTAGGTACTGGAAGCATCTGGCTACTTCATCTTTCAGTCACTATGACCGCTAGTGAGCCTACCCCCCACCCCCCAAAATGTTCAACACCCTAGGTTCACACTAAGATCACATGATACTATGTCATCACATGTACGTAAGGAATCGCTGTCCAACAGTCTTTCTCAATCGTCCGTAGTTCGTCGTATTGTTCGTTTGTTTGTGTGGGTGTTTGCTATCTTTTTTATCCCTGCAAAGATGAAGAGAGTTAACTCCAACCTCAGAGTCTAGTAGGAAGAGACTTAGAGTCCAGGATATGGTATTGCCAAGTAGTAAATAATTTCTATTTTGAGTGTGAATTTTCGTGTTTGTGTTAAATTCTCCTTATTAATTCTGTCTCCTTGTTATGGTACAACTCGCGGATTTTGTCCTTGAGTGTGAGGAGTGGGCTGGACTGCAACAGGTTTTGGAAGTCCAGCCTCCTGCGTTTAATGCACAGTCGGCATTGCCTTGTGAGTATAATTTTCATTCTAATTTGTATTTTTCTTCTATGTTAGCCATTCAAATTTTTTTCTTTTTTCATACTTCTTATGTTTTTTGTTTCTAGATCACCCGAAACAAATTCAGATTCAGTTGGAGGCAGAGCTGGGGGATGTTCAACGTAGCAATGCTGCAGTAGATAATTGTTTTCAGCCCCCAGCTGTAGATAACCGAGAACAGCACTCACATAATTATAGAGAAACACATCCATGTGTGTGATCTTTCAGTGTAACTAGGCATTCAAAATAAATAAAATTATCTCTCCTCCTGTTACAGGAACAGCTCTAGACGATCTAGATTTACTGGACAGGCGGCTGGAGGCTGTTCATCGGTGGATGCAGGAGCAGCCCCCAGCGAATAATAATGAGATGGCCAAGCAGAATACTTGAAAGTTTTTAAAAAGATTACCTATCTCTAATAGTAGTGCTAGTAGTAGTATAGGAAGTTTTTTCTCTAACAAATTCATTTATATATCTTCTTTGTTCTAGGCGAGGACCGAAAAGATCAATCGTATCTCTCGCTCCTGTATGACAATCATGATGATTTCTTTGACACTGCGATGGAGCCATCTAATGAATTTTTTATGCCCTGGAGCCAGAGCGAAAAAAGTAATTGCTCATTATGCTTATAACCATGTGATCATTATAATTCATTCTTTCACTGCACCAGCAATGGTAAACAATGTACTTAACTATTATTATTTATTTTATCTCTACTTGTTCTTCTTCAGTGGTTATGCCTCAACACGGCATCGTGCGCGCACCAGCGGCAGCTAAACCATCGTCATTATCATTAACGTGGCGTCCGGAAAGGCATGCATCTCCTATAAGGGCACCACTAGTCGCCGCTCGGGAAGAGCGCGCCACAGCAACCACACCTGGTGCACCTGGTGGCGACCCTGTCCCTGGCTGCTCTCACTGGGAAGCAGCCATCGTAACCCACCCACCCCGCCACCACCACTGCAGCTGCTGCTACCCTGACCACTACATCAACTTTCTGGCCTCCACAGGCCGCCCTCTCTCAGTCTAGCAGGTTAGGGTTGCAGCAACCAGACTGCTTGCAGCGCTCTGATTCCACGCTGCCTCCTCCTCCGCCATCAAGTTCTCGCCATCAATGAAAGGCGTCTGTATCATGGCACATACCCCTCCCTGCAGCAGACACATCCTCACCAGCCCTGTCATCGATGGGATTGCCTCCTAGTTGTAGTAGTAGTAGTAGTAATAGTAATGTTGATTACTCTATGGCTAGAAGTAGTGCTCTCCCCCATCCTATTGATAGTGAAGGACATCAGAAATGGTATAATGACCCCTCTAGAATACTCAGCAGTTGCTAGGACTTTTGAGGGGCGTATATCATTCACAAGGATTGAGAATCTGGGAAGGAGGTATCGCGGTCCTGTCGGGTTTTTAGAAGTGTACCTCCATTTCTTGGAGGCCGAGCTCCTCAAAGTCCTAGATGAGCCGAGATTTAACGCCATTAAATGCAGCGCAGTTCTATGCTGCGAGTTGAATCACCCACCTAAACATTTTGGTGACGCAGAGGCTACAACTCTGCATATAGCGTGATAATGGCGTTATTTCTGAGAGCACTTCCATTGTTGAGTGGTATCATGAATCGACATTGAGCACTATATTGTCCGGTTTTCCAAGATGGAATTTCATTGATCCGATAAAGTGCTTAGCAATATACCATACCTTGACATCCATATACATGTCTACAATCCAGTAAATGGAGGGTCTAGCCATATCAAGCCCCTTAAAGATATGGCTAAGAAGAAGGCGTGCATTAACGTCGAAAATAAAAAGGATCAAGCTTGTTTTGCATGGTCAATCCTGGCTTGCGAGAGAAAGTACAAATACGTAGATTATCCGCAGTGTCCAAAAAGTTACAAAGTCCATGATATTAAGACATATTACAACTTTGATGGTATAGAGTTCCCCATCATGATCCAGGACATACCTAAATTTGAGGCGCAGAATACCGGAATATTGGTTCATGTTTGTGACCTAGAGAAGAATAACAACAAGTCAGATGAGCAAGACAAGCACACCCTCGTCGGGCCCCTCCATTTCTCAAAATCTGCAGGTGAGCAAGAGCTGCATGTAAACATGCTGCTCTTCTCTGAAGGTGATAATTATCACTATGTATGGATCACAAACATGTCCCACCTCCTTTGTTTCCAGTTAAGTAACAAATGGTGTAAAAACATATTTGTTTAAGTTGTCTGAATTATTTTTCATTAGAAGAGTTATTTGCGATACATTTATTAGGTTGTGCTTCCAAGGACCCTGTATGTGTTATTATGCCCACAGAGTAAAATAACTTCATTAAATTTCAAAATGTTCACCACCAGCACCGATGCCCGTTTGTAGTGTATGCCAACTTTGAATGCCTGCTGGCTCCTATTACTTGTTGTGAAGGGAACCCCTCAGCCTCACATACAACCTTCACCCAGAAACATGTATCTTATATGGCAGCACTCCAAGCTGTATGTGGATATGATTCTAAACTTAACTGCTACATGTCTCATGTCGGGGACGATCCTGCAGTTTGGCTTCTCACTGAGCTTGACAAACTTTCATGGAAAGTTGATAAGCTCTACAGCACCAACATTCCCATGACAAAATCAAAGGAAGATGATGAATTGTATGAAAAGGTGGTTAATTGTCATATTTGTGGGCTGCTGTTAGACAGATAAACGGAAACTTCCTGTAGAGATCATTGCCATCTTACAGGAAAGTTCTGCAGTGCAGCTCATAACACATGCAATTTGAAGTATAAGTTACCACAGCACATACCTGTCTCTTTTCATAATTTGAGTGGGTATGACGCTCATTTTCTCGTTGAGCACTTGGCTAATTTCGCTATGAAGAATGATCTGGTCGGTGTCCTGCCTGAAGGTGTTGAGAAGTACATTTCTTTCTGAAAACGAATGACGCCAAGAATTATGCTCTGCTTCCTTGACTCTTTACGATTTATGCAGACTTCACTCCAGAAACTCGTTGAAACTCAACCTCAGAGCCATATGCATATCAGTCGATCTGCATTTCCTGATGAGGAAAAGTTCCAACTTGCGATTAGAAAAGGAGTTTTCTCATACGAGTATGTTGATAGTATGGCAAAACTCGATGAAACCAGGTTTTCCGACATATCTGCATTTACCAGTACTCTCACAGGCGATGCCGCAACTACAGCAGATAATGAGCATGCTGGGAGTGTCTGGAGGGAATTCAACATTCCCAGTTTGGGAGAATATGCAAGACTATACATGGATACAGACATGCATTTGCTTGCGGATGTTTTCGAAATGTCCCGAAGTGTATGTATGGCCACGTACTCTCTGGACCCCACCTTTTATTACACGGATCTTAGGTTGTCCTGGGATGCTATGCTCAAAAAAACGGGGTGCACCATCGAACTTTTGACTCATGCTGCAATGCTTCTATTTTTTGAGCGCGTGATCTGTGGGGGACTTTGTGAATGCGTTCACAGGCATGCCAAGGCAAATAACCCAAGGATGGGTTTCGGGTTTAATGCATCCCTTGATTCGAGTTACATTATGTAATTAAATGTGAGTAACTTATACGGGCACGCCATGATGCAGCCACTGCCAGTTTGTGGGTTCCAATGGGTGCCCAAAGACGAAGTGAAGGGATTAGGTAGAAAAATAATGGCTCTTGCAGCCGATTCTGATGTAGAGTATGTGCTTGAGGCAGACATCACATATCCTAATAATTTGCATGAAGAGACAAGCGACTTCCCATTATGTCCAGAGCGACAAATTCCATGAGGAAGCACTGTCCCTAAACCGTTGGCTACTGTTGGAGATAAGCAGAGGTATATTATTCATTATTGTAATCTCCAGCCGTGCCTCAGCTTAGGGATGAAACTTGTTACAATCACCTGGGCTATCTCCTTCAAGCAATCGCCCTGATTGAAGGAGTATATCGAACTAAATACCGAAAAGAGGGCGGTTGCGAGTAATAATTTTGAAAAAGATTTTTATAAATTAATGAACAATTCCATTTTCGGGAAAAATATGCAGAATGTAAGATATGAACGCGATATTTTGATTAGAACTGAATGGGAAGGGCGTTATGGCGTGAGAAAGTGTATCACCAGGCCAAATTTAAGCTTGCCACCATCTTCAATGAAAACTTTGTTGCTGTGGAGATGTCGAAGACTGCAGTAGAGTTTATGAAGCCTATTTATTTGGGGATGTGCATACTGGATATATCCAAATTATAGATGTAGCGCTTCCACTATGAGTTCGTGAGACCTCATTCCGTAGAACCAAAGTTGCTTTATATGAATAGAAACAGCATTATCTACTGGACCAAGAAGTGTGATCCATATGAAGTAATTGGGTGCCACAGTAAAGAATTCGACATGTCTTCTTATGAGGCCGATAATCCATACAGTATTGTTCCTAAGAACAAAAAGGTTATCCGTCTCTTGAAAGATGAAACGAATGGTTTCCAGATCGTAGAGTTTGTAGGATTGAGGTCCAAAATGTATGCATATCGTACAATAGACGGGTGCACCCATAAGCAGGTAAAAGGAGTTAGATGTGTGGCATCTCGCGCCCTCACGGTGGAAGACTATTTGCAGTGCCTGTATGGTCGCAGCATTCAAGCCACTCCTCCGCACATTGTTTCGCAATCTAGTATTCGATCATGAGGTCACAAAGTGTACACTGTACTGCAATCTAAAGTCGGATTGTCTCCTCATGACGATAAAAGAGTCATTTGTGAGGATGGGGTGGGAACCCTCCCATACTCACACTATTTATTTGAAGCAAAAGTAGAGGTGGGGGACTCTGATTGAGAAATAGAGAGAGAATGAGTGTGTGAAAGGAGTGCGGGGGGGGGGGGGTTTATGTATCAAATAGTATGGCCCTTTTATCATAGTGTAATTATTGGTTGTGTGTCTGATGTGTGGTGTAAGTGGGTGTGCTTGTGTGTGAGTGTAAAAATATGTAAGAATGTGTGTGAGTGTAAAATATGTTCAAATGGCTCGGAGCACTATGGGACTCAACTTCTGAGGTCATTAGTCCCCTAGAACTTAGAACTAGTTAAACCTAACTAACCTAAGGACATCACAAACATCCATGCCCAAGGCAGGATTCGAACCTGCGTCTTGCGGTTCCAGACTGCAGCGCCTTTAACCGCACGGCCACTTCGGCTGGCTGTAAAATATGTATGAATGTGTATATACACTCCTGGAAATGGAAAAAAGAACACATTGACACCGGTGTGTCAGACCCACCATACTTGCTCCGGACACTGCGAGAGGGCTGTACAAGCAATGATCACACGCACGGCACAGCGGACACACCAGGAACCGCGGTGTTGGCCGTCGAATGGCGCTAGCTGCGCAGCATTTGTGCACCGCCGCCGTCAGTGTCAGCCAGTTTGCCGTGGCATACGGAGCTCCATCGCAGTCTTTAACACTGGTAGCATGCCGCGACAGCGTGGACGTGAACCGTATGTGCAGTTGACGGACTTTGAGCGAGGGCGTATAGTGGGCATGCGGGAGGCCGGGTGGACGTACCGCCGAATTGCTCAACACGTGGGGCGTGAGGTCTCCACAGTACATCGATGTTGTCGCCAGTGGTCGGCGGAAGGTGCACGTGCCCGTCGACCTGGGACCGGACCGCAGCGACGCACGGATGCACGCCAAGACCGTAGGATCCTACGCAGTGCCGTAGGGGACCGCACCGCCACTTCCCAGCAAATTAGGGACACTGTTGCTCCTGGGGTATCGGCGAGGACCATTCGCAACCGTCTCCATGAAGCTGGGCTACGGTCCCGCACACCGTTAGGCCGTCTTCCGCTCACGCTCCAACATCGTGCAGCCCGCCTCCAGTGGTGTCGCGACAGGCGTGAATGGAGGGACGAATGGAGACGTGTCGTCTTCAGCGATGAGAGTCGCTTCTGCCTTGGTGCCAATGATGGTCGTATGCGTGTTTGGCGCTGTGCAGGTGAGCGCCGCAATCAGGACTGCATACGACCGAGGCACACAGGGCCAACACCCGGCATCATGGTGTGGGGAGCGATCTCCTACACTGGCCGTACACCACTGGTGATCGTCGAGGGGACACTGAATAGTGCACGGTACATCCAAACCGTCATCGAACCCATCGTTCTACCATTCCTAGACCGGCAAGGGAACTTGCTGTTCCAACAGGACAATGCACGTCCGCATGTATCCCGTGCCACCCAACGTGCTCTAGAAGGTGTAAGTCAACTACCCTGGCCAGCAAGATCTCCGGATCTGTGCCCCATTGAGCATGTTTGGGACTGGATGAAGCGTCGTCTCACGCGGTCTGCACGTCCAGCACGAACGCTGGTCCAACTGAGGCGCCAGGTGGAAATGGCATGGCAAGCCGTTCCACAGGACTACATCCAGCATCTATACAATCGTCTCCATGGGAGAATAGCAGCCTGCATTGCTGCGAAAGGTGGATATACACTGTACTAGTGCCGACATTGTGCATGCTCTGTTGCCTGTGTCTATGTGCCTGTGGTTCTGTCAGTGTGATCATGTGATGTATCTGACCCCAGGAATGTGTCAATAAAGTTTCCCCTTCCTGGGACAATGAATTCACGGTGTTCTTATTTCAATTTCCAGGAGTGTATATATATATATATATGTGCTGAAAAAATAAATAAATAAAATAATTATTTCCTTATATATATATATGTATATATATATATATATATATATATATATATATATATATATATATATATATAGAGCCCCATGTTCTAAAAATAAAAATTATTGCGATCTGAAACATCTTATTGGCTTCTTCATCTTGTACTTACAGTATAAAGCCGACATTGTTTCTTTGTCTGAAGCATTAGAATCTGTTTCATTCTTCACGTCCTGTAGAATCTTTACCTTAACACTATCTGCTGTAATGGATATTACCGAACTTTCCAAACCCATAATCATTGGCGAATATTTCTCAGGTAGTCCAGCTAACAATAAAGTTCCAATCCATTCATCCGCAATTTCAAAATCAATATTCCTCAGACGATTGGAGGCTGAAATTATGTTATTCACATATTCATCGACGGTTTTACACTTATTCAATCTTGTGGTTATCAGCTCATGAAGTAATCTAACTTTTCTGGTTAAATCACCATCTTCAAATGCGATTTTCAGTTTGTCTCATACCTCCTTTGCTGATGTAGCCTTTTCCATAATTCACTGGATCAATCAAAAGGATTAGTTTTGATTTCGCCTTCCGATCCTTAGTAGCAAAACTTGATTCCGTAGGTGCCAATTTACCGTTTACGACGTCCCATAAGTCATCCAGGTGCAAATACGACTCAACGGAAAATTTCCAGGTCGCGTAATTTTCGCGCCCTACAAGCCGCTCTATCTGCGGTATCTATGTTGTACTCATTTTACAGTTCTTTTCTTCTTCGTATAGCGTACACCATCCAAGTTTATACGAACTTCCGCGCACCATTTGCGCAAATACACGTCACGTTAAAGCTTATTATTTCTTTAATCCAGTACCTGGGCCTGTAACCTGTTGTAGTTTATGCAGGTTAACGCTGCTAAATGACAGGTAACAGGATTTGAGGGACAAAATAAACTTATGCTTTATTTGCACAACACATATTAATACATCTGACTACCAAATTATATTACGTTGCCCCAACAAAAAACACGGAAAATGTATATTCCATAGAGTCTAATGCACTCTGCACATCATATCTTGAGCGCCACTATGCACGCTGGAAAATGTTTGTTCACATATCCCCAACACTGACACATTATTAAATGTTTTCTGTGCTTGGCTTAGTTTCCCATGTAATATATTATATTTGCAAACTATTCTGTTTAATCCAAATATGTGGTGATGTGGTGATCTTGATCGAATCTGATAGTACAGCTAAAATTGTCTATTAAAGAAACAGTATACATATACTACACAAATACTTGACTCTATATTTCTTAATTGGGTGCGATTTCTGAGGGTAAGTTTAGGTAGGGACTTCAGAACAGAAGTTAAATTACTGTGCCTGAAATGATTAGTAATTATAAATATTATGCTGTTTTTTACAATTATTTGGCTGTTTTTGCAAGTTTTTTCAGGGTAGGTTTAGCCAGGAATGTAAGTGCATTGCTAATAGGCACAAGACTGAAATAAGTTGTAATGCTATTGATAATTTTATTTTTTTCGAATAATTTGCTTCCTTTTTCAATTGTGTCATCGTCTAGGTCTTGTATATATGAAATCGATTCTTCTGTAACAAGTCATGCTTTTAGTGGTCGGTCGCACTTGCAGTGGATGTGTATTTTTTTGTGACGTGTTTAGAAGTAATGATTTAATTTTGTGGGACTGAGTCTTTGGTTACTTTTTTCCTTTGCCGTTACTGACTTGTTAATTATCGTTTGTACAGCGATTTCAATTTTTATATGTGTTTTTCTTCTGTTTATTGTGGAGGAGCTTGTGTTTTCTAAGGTTAATTCATTATTTTCTGGGGGTGTGAGTGGTGTCCCTGTTTTAGATTGAGTTATACACATCAGGGGACGAATAAAATTGCAATTGTCTAATTTTTTCGATATATTTTAGAGGCATTTGTTTGTGCATTTTTTTCTTTGTGTTTTTATTTTGCAGTGTGGTACCTTTTATTGCTGTCATCCATCAAGATATATAGGTTTAGCATATATTATCGTCTATTTTGTATTTTCGTTTGCTTTTTTTGTAAGAAGTTGTGTGCATTATTTGACTTTTTCGTTTCTTGGTGGAATGTGTCTTTTATTCCTGTCTCCATTTGAGCTATATTACTCAAGAGAATTATTCGATTGCAATTTCGAATTTTATGTATATTTTCGCTTCATTTATTCCAGATGATTTCGCGCAATCTATTTTTCGAGGTCTTGGTAGCACTTGAATGAGCTTGTCTTTATTAATCTTTTTTAAGTTTGTCTGGACCCAAAATACCATTAATTTTATTTTATTTGCTGATTGAAACACTTTGTGGTTTTTTTATGGGTAACACCAAAGACTTTCAACAAATGCTCTGTCATTTTGTCATCACAAAAAATATCGACTATCGATGGGGGAGGCACCATATTCATTTTGTCATATCCAGATTTTTTGTTCTACAATTTACATTGTACCATTTCCAACCAATGGCGCATTGAAAACTGTAATATAATTGAATACCAGTTAATAACGCATCAGTGATATAAGAGTTCAAGATATACTATAATAATCAAGGCAGGAGACCAAAATATAGTGTCCAAGTGCTATTGCAATGGATAGTATGGTGGCTTATGGAGGTGAGATGGTATAGGTTTACTTCCCACTTAAATTTTAATAGTTTTTACTTCTTAGCGTTGTTAACACATTCTGATACTTTCACATGAATGTAATATAAGTATGTTCTGCAATATTCCATGTTATTTATATTTCTGACTGATTAAAGAATGAAGGATGAAATAAATATTTGGCCATTTTGAGTGTTTGGTTAGGCAGGAACATAAGAGGCCAGCTTAAATTACTCTGTCTGAAACGAGGAACAATAAAATTCAGAATCTTCTGTGTCGCTAATATTTCATTGTTCATTTCCGAATATGTGGAGGATTCTGAGTGTATTGTTAGGCAGGAACCTAAGAGAACAGCTTTATTAGCTGCAACTAAAATGAGTAGCAATAAAATTCATATTCTACCTTTTCAAAAATATTTAGCTCTTTATTTCTGAATTGAATTATTATTTTGAAAATAGTTGAAGAATGTAGTGAAATTAGAGACAGGGGAACCCGCCACAGAACAGGATAACATCACTACTGAACCAAATGGTAAGGCTATAAAGGATGAGTCACAAGTGGCAAATATATTTAATTATCATTTGTTCAGCATAGTAGAAATTACATGAACAAACAGTTCAAGAGAAATATCACAGCAGTATGTTGAAAAAGTAGCTCTAATAGAACTCAGTGAAATAAATATAACACCAATTTCTCCTTTTGATATTAAGAAAACTATACATTTTCTCAAACACAAAAGCACATCTGGTTTTGATGATGTTTTCAATACAATGCTAAACATTTGTTCCCATATAATAATCCCTGTTTTATCAGAAATTTTTAATGCATTACTAAAACAAGGAATTTTTCCAGAGAGACTCTATTGTCAAACCCCTCCATAAGATAGATTATTGGAGATATGTCAATAACTACCAACCAGTTTCACTGCTGACATCATTTTCCCAAATTTTTGAGGAGGTGATTTATTCTAGAGTAGTATCTCATCTGAGCAACAATAACATCCTTAGCAAATTATAGTTTTAATTTCAGAAGAGTTTCTTTACTGAGAATGCCTTTTACATGTTCACCAACCAAATTTTGCAAGCATTAAATAATAAAAACAGTGCCGGTAGCTATTTTCTGTGATCTGTCTAAGGGATTTGATGGTGTGAATCACAATACAGTCATAGATAAGCTGAAGTTTTGTGGGATTGGTGATATGCCATAGCAGTGGATTATGTCACACCTAAGCAAAAGAATGGGGAAAGTTGTACTTAGTAATCCAGTCAATGTAGTATAGGGGCAGTATTCTGACTGGGGAGAAATCACATATGAGGTTCCCCAAGGACTCCTGGAAATTGAAATAAGAACACCGTGGATTCATTGTCCCAGGAAGGGGAAACTTTATTGACACATTCCTGGGGGCAGATACATCACATGATCACACTGACAGAACCACAGGCACATAGACACAGGCAACAGAGCATGCACAATGTCGGCACTAGTACAGTGTATATCCACCTTTCGCATTAATGCAGGCTGCTATTCTCCCATGGAGACGATCGTAGAGATGCTGGATTTAGTCCTGTGGAACGGCTTGCCATGCCATTTCCACCTGGCGCCTCAGTTGGACCAGCGTTCGTGCTGGACGTGCAGACCGCGTGAGACGACGCTTCATCCAGTCCCAAACATGCTCAATGGGGGACAGATCCGGAGATCTTCTGGCCAGGGTAGTTGACTTACACCTTCTAGAGCACGGTGGGTGGCACGGGATACATGCGGACGTGCATTGTCCTGTTGGAACAGCAAGTTCCCTTGCCGGTCTAGGAATGGTAGAACGATGGGTTCGATGACGGTTTGGATGTACCGTGCACTATTCAGTGTCCCCTCGACGATCACCAGTGGTGTACGGCCAGTGTAGGAGATCGCTCCCCACACCATGATGCCGGGTGTTGGCCCTGTGTGCCTCGGTCGTATGCAGTCCTGATTGCGGCGCTCACCTGCACAGCGCCAAACACGCATACGACCATCATTGGCACCAAGGCAGAAGCGACTCTCATCGCTGAAGACGACACGTCTCCATTCGTCCCTCCATTCACGCCTGTCGCGACACCACTGGAGGCGGGCTGCACGATGTTGGGGCGTGAGCGGAAGACGGCCTAACGGTGTGCGGGACCGTAGCCCAGCTTCATGGAGACGGTTGCAAATGGTCCTCGCCGATACCCCAGGAGCAACAGTGTCCCTAATTTGCTGGGAAGTGGCGGTGCGGTCCCCTACGGCACTGCGTAGGATCCTACGGTCTTGGCGTGCATCCGTGCGTCGCTGCGGTCCGGTCCCAGGTCGACGGGCACGTGCACCTTCCGCCGACCACTGGCGACAACATCGATGTACTGTGGAGACCTCACGCCCCACGTGTTGAGCAATTCGGCGGTACGTCCACCCGGCCTCCCGCATGCCCACTATACGCCCTCGCTCAAAGTCCGTCAACTGCACATACGGTTCACGTCCACGCTGTCGCGGCATGCTACCAGTGTTAAAGACTGCGATGGAGCTCCGTATGCCACGGCAAACTGGCTGACACTGACGGCGGCGGTACACAAATGCTGCGCAGCTAGCGCCATTCGACGGCCAACACCGCGGTTCCTGGTGTGTCCGCTGTGCCGTGCGTGTGATCATTGCTTGTACAGCCCTCTCGCAGTGTCCGGAGCAAGTATGGTGGATCTGACACACCGGTGTCAATGTGTTCTTTTTTCCATTTCCAGGAGTGTACAACAAGCACAGTTAGTTATTTTTGTAGATGACCCTAATATTGTAATCAGCGCAAGTATATACACAGAAACAGAAGAAATGGTTTTTTGTGAAAGGTCTCACTGTCCATTTTAAAAAGACACAACATATTCAGTTCTGCATATCTGGGGGTTGTACAGCAATGATACTCATAACTCATGTTGAGGTGATAATAAATAGGATGGATAACTTCAAAATCCTTAACTGTTTATAGTTAAGGCAATTTAAACTGGAAAACACACATTTTAGAACTCTTAAAACATCTTAATACAGCCACAGTTGCAATTAGAACCGTTTCAAATCTTGGGAACAGTAAAATCAGTAAGATGATATGTTTTGTGTATTTGTAGATGAAATTCATATTATAATCAACGCAAGTATACACACAGAAACAGAAGAAATGTTAAACAATATTCTTAAAAGTATCGTTGACTGGTATTTTGTGAATGGTCTCACCCTCAATTTTAAAAAGTCATAACATATTCAATTCTGCATATGTGGAGGTTCTACAGTAATGATAATCGTAACACAAGGTGAGGAAATAATAAACAGTGTATAAACTTCAAATTACTTAAATATTCATATGGACGAGAATTTAAACTGGAAAGGACACATTTTGGAACTCCTAAAACAACTTAATTCAACAATGTCATATGGAATAATGTTTTGAAATAACATCATCAAGAAGGAAAGTCTTCATTTCTCAAAAAATTGCTGTAGGATTAATATGTGATGCACATAAATGATCATCTTGTAGACATCTGCTTAAAGGGTATATAAAATGTCTGACAGAAACTGAAGGAGAATTTTAAAACAAACTAACAATTCCTTCTGTTTTGTAGAGGAATTTCTACTACTGTGATGTGTAAAAGGTGGTGGAGAGAAAATACTAACTCACATCTGAAGGTATCAACAAAAAAATTAAACATTCAGGATACACTAATACTTAAAAATTTAATTGTGATGTGTACGTGAAATTACTCGCTCCACACCATTACGAATTATCGTGCAAATGGTCAATGGAACGTGAAACTAAATTAATAACTAACTGGCTATTTCCAAGAATATGGTTTGGCAGGACAGCTTAAATTGCTGTAAATGAAATGAGGAACAGTAACATTCAAATTCTTCATTGTTCCAAAATCAATACCATTTCCTGCAGCTGTCGATATTGCATTTGACTTGCAGAACGTCTTGTGAGGTAAATACTATCCGTTTCTTAGGTTTAGTCATTAACTTAATCATCTGTCTTGTTGTCGGTATCTTGAAGTGTGTAATCAGCCTGTTATTAATATCATTTATGATTTCCTTACCAACTGAGGCAAACGATCGCTTTTTGCGTATTATAACGTCATTGGTCAAAGCAGACAGCTGGAATTGGACGTTAATTTATTCTCGACAATGCTGTCCCAAAAGGTGAGGCTGTATGCTCTTCTGCTGAAGGCACATAACGTACTGGCCGGTCCTAACCGCTGCCAAACACCGTGGGAGCAAAACCATGTCACAAATACAGTTCTCCTCTAATTCGTCAATGTGAGCCTGTAAAATTCAGCCTTAAATTACAGTCAATATAGAATACAAGCTCCCTTCCATTCCACTTGCGGCATCCACTCATTTGATGAATCTTAAGTACACTCATTTTAAGTAAACATACTGCAGTAGTGAAGGCAGTATTAAGTGTTAAAATTTGCTACGTGCCTCTAGTTTACGCACAACAGTGAAGGCTATGATGCGGTTTACAGCCCAGAAAAAAATTATGGAAATTGATTGCGGTCAACAAGCCTATTAACTTAAATAACTATGTTCGCTTTTCGTATTTGATCAGATTCATCAGGATTTAGCAACCGAAGTGCCGTGCCATCAACACATTTTGCTTTTCTTGTAAGTTATTAGGCTCATTACAATTTGACACTTGCTTCCTTTTTGCACTGCTTTATTTACCGAAGCATCGCTAAACTTCCAGCCTAACCGTACAGAGGATGTATTGTTCCATGAATTAATTTTTATTTTGACTGGTAGCGTCACCAAAATTTTCTTTACTTGCGTACAGCAGTGATCTTTCGCGCCACCCTCCAAAGATTGCACTAGCGCAATGTAAACCAGTGATAAACATCATGGAATTAGACACCGAGAGTACGACAACTTCAATTGATGACAAAACAGAAGATTTCTGCGAAAATCCTACCCGCGATACTTTGGCTGAAGGATTGATGTGTTTATTGAAGCCAACGATTGATCAACTGGATGAAAGAGTTCGCGCAACTCGGTACTGTAATAGAGATGATGGTTAACTTATAAGTGTCATAATAGCCTATCCGAAACGAACCACTTGTTTCTTTTGCCAACAGAATAAGCCAAGTTGAGTTGAAACAACAGATTGAAGGCCTCGCGGAGGAATTAAGGAAAATTTCAGATTCCCAGCAGTGCCCCTTGGATTTGGACGCCTATGTGAAAAAACTTATGACAGCGAAACAAAAAGTAACTGTCGTTAGTAACATCCTGCAGACGGCACAAGTAAGAGAAGATCGGTTTATGAACCAATCATATGTCACAATAGCATCACAGGCGTTGCTTTACTGTAGGGTACTAGTTAGTATTTTGTGAAATATGAGAATGAACGCTCAGTACAACAACAAATTGCAGAGGAATGGATGAAAAAGAATTTAAATTACGGTATTATTTTTTAGCAAACCAATTTTAAATAATTTCATATAATACAGAAACATTTTACACATCAGCTGAAAGCCTAAGCCGCGTAAATACGTTATAAGTAGAGCAGCCACTTTCCCCTTGGTACACACAGATGTGGCAGAATGAGCCTAGTTATTTAACGGAGTGGCTACCAGAAGTATTTACTTTGAGCCACAAGTAACTGATTTGTAATATCCAGACACTGCCAGTTTGGTAGGCCTGTTTGTAAGACATAATTTGTTGGCATTATTTAACTCTTGGGGTGATCATTAGGCCAGCAGTGTATTGTCTGTCAGTGTTGCAGATATTTTTTAAAATATCACTCCCCTTCGTGATGGCTGGTACAGCTCAAGGACAGCTTTAAGTGTATTGGGCAGTTTATATATTTTACTGCATTTTTACAACAATCTTTTATCTGAAAGTTGGTATCTTGCAGTTATTTATAAATGTACAATGTAATTCTAATTAGGATGCTCATCCTTTAGTTAGTTCATTTATTAGACATTTTTCAATTATTACTTGCTCAAATTTATTTACAGTTGTTTGTTTGTAGTATGTTTGATTAAGCTTATGGTTTTACATGTATGATGTGAAATCATTCTTGATTTCTAACATGGCATTAACTTTGTGTACTGTCATGAGCCATGATGGTAGGCTGTTACTTGAGTGGTTGTTCCCGGAACTCAGTTGCGGGAATGGAAGTATTCTCTCTCTCTCTCTCTCTCTCTCTCTCTCTCTCTAACTTTAATTAAATTTAGTCAGCATGTCAATCAGTATTTATTAAAGAGTCCTGATGATGATGTCTATGAATGATATGGATCTGTCTTTGGTTTTCCTAGTATGGGAATCATTGTGTTGGTCAGTTTTAATGTCAAAACTGTTGAGCCAGTCTTTATGCAGAAGTTGCCAAGTTGAGTTAGAAAAATGTTCTTTTGGTTTTTTTTTTTTTTGTGGAGATGGGGTCCTTTTATGTTGGTGTTGTCAGGTGTATTTTTCTGTTTCCACTTATTGTGTGCCGGGCACAATCTGGTTATTTTTGTGATTAAGATCAGCTTTGTCTGCAAATATTTGGGGCATTTACTTCAACATCTATGATTTGTTCATATTTTTTGCTGACAGCTGCTACATAGTGTTTGATAGCCCTGTTTGTTGGTTGGAGGACAGATGGGCAGGGAGAGGTTATGATTGTTGACAAAGTAAGGGGAAGATGATTGGAGGTCTCCAATGTTAGTGTCACCTGAGCTGTCAGTGATGTTAGGGCTATGGAACCTGTGGTTTGAGAGCAAGTGTTCTGTTGTCCAGTAAATAGTGGTGTGTGGAGGGAGGGAGAGAGAGAGAGAGAGAGAGAGAGAGAGAGAGAGAGAGAGAGAGAGAGAGAGAGAGAGAGAGAGAGGCTGCTTACATTTTTGGTTGCCAGGAATTTGAATAATGCCTCATCGTTAGGGTTCATATATGTGCTTTCCAGCATGTCTTGTTGATCATGGAAGTCTCCCATGAACATGAACTCTGGTATTGCCATTGTATCCCTGATTGATTTGACTGGTAGGCTTTTATTGAGCAAATCATACATGCAAGCAATTATTAGTCTTCATCATGTAGGCCATATTGCTACTGCCATTAGTGTCTGTGTCGTGATATTATGTGATTTTTGTGTGTGTGTGTGTGTGTGTGTGTGTGTGTGTGTGTGTGTGTGTGTGTGTGTGTCACTCTTGTATTTTTATATTGATTCCCAGCACTAATTACAAAGCAAATGTATAATACCAGCAAAGCATGAAATGGGAGAAGCCCATGTGCTGCATAGAGCGTAATCCTCTGCTTCTCACACATCCCTCAGTAACTGATGAAGGAATGTTTGCTGAATAGTATTTACATTATAGAAAGTTGTTCAGACTAATTTTTAGTTACGTTTCTGGCATAAATGTGCAAACAGTTTTACAACTGTTTGTGAATTTCATTGTTAGCAAATTTTTTAAAAAAATTATCAAGCTGTGATACTTGATGGCAGATTAAAACTGTGTTGGACTGAGACTTGAGCTCAAAACCTTTGCCTATTGCGGACATGTGCTCTACTGACGGAGCTACCCGAGCATGACTCACAACCTATCCCTACAGGAGAGCTTCTCTGACCTTTGGAAGTAGGAGATGAGCTGCTGGTGGAAATAAAGATGTGAGGTTGGGCTGTGAGTTGTGCTTGGGGAGCTTAGTTGTTAGAGTACTTGGCATAGGTTAAGTGCAGGAGTCTTGGTCCAGCACACAGTTTTAATCTACTGGGAACACACTCCGCTGCAGAGTGAAAAACTCATTGTAATTACTAGCAGCCTTCAATGTGTTGCCTCATAGTAAATAAACAAACACTATTTTTTCCCTTGTTTCATGAATTTTGCTATGGTTACTGCACAACTTGGGTTTTGGGTCATAATCCCATTTTCAAGTACACGACTGACTCCAAAGACGATAAAACAAAGATAAATATGATGATAAGGTAAAGATAAACATATCAACTTCTAAACGTATCAATCCTTCGCTTAATGAGAAATTACTTCAGTGATGATTTTTTGACAAATTACATATGGAATTAATGTATTTAACACTAACATGACTAAACATACCTAGGAATGAAGTTATGCATCAGCCTAAAACTTTTTATGCACTCGCAGATTGTGGCCCAAAGCTTTACTTCTGTCTAGTTGTGGCGGAATAATTGATTAGGGGTTGCTCATTTAATAATAGGTGCAGGGATATACTCATCTATCTTTCAGTTTCTAACTGGCCAAGTTTTGCCCTGTTTTTCTCTGTGTGCAAGACTTCATCAGTTATGTATTTGGGGTTTTTGTTGAGGCAGTAGCTTGAAGATAGAATACAGCAACCATAAATTTAAAAATTATTGTAGAGTCTCCTTCACTGACACATTCATCCCAGCTTCCTCCCAACATCCTAGAACCTGTAAACATGCAGCAATCCACCACATAATCCACTATCTCCTTCTTACCCCCATGTTCCAAGAAGACTTTGACCAGGAACTTAATACAGTAAAAAAATAGCTACAAATAATGACTCATTGACAGAATTCTAAGTAAAAAGATGAAGTAGTAAGCCAAGTCCCTACTGTCCCCAATGAACAACAAAGACAAACTGGAAAAGAACTGATGCAGATTACCTCTTGTAGGATAAGTAAAATTTTGAAGGCAGAGGGTTTCTGTGGGCTTTTTTATGTCCCTCAGACAATAGGTAGTTGCTTGTTCAATGCAAAAGTCAACCAGCTAGCCATCATAAAAAGTGTGGTTTGTAAGATCATATTCCGGAAGTGTCAGTCTTGCTACATGGAACAGATTGGGAGGCCAGTCTGCGCTAGGCTTGAAGAAAATCATAGATGATGGAGACTGAGGAAGCCTGATTCAGCTTTTGTGGACACTGCCAGTCATAGATGTTGGAGACTGAGGAAGCCTGATTCAGCTTTTGTGGAACACTGCCTTAACAAAAACCACAAATACGTAATAGATGTTGGGTCAATGGAAGTGTCAGATTCCGTCTGCTTTGACCCGTGACGTAAGGGTGTTGTGGTGTGTGATGTCATTACGGGGCGGAGTTTGAGTTGGTTGCGCTTGTAGATATTGTCTTATTGTGTTCGATGGTGCCCTCTGCTGTTTTGTGTGTATGTACTGGGTGTAATATGTTGAATTGTGTTCATTTGAGCCTTGGTTTTGGATGTGTGAAATCATTGGCAGTGTTTGTAGTTAGGGACGTGAGGTCTGGAAGCTTTTTCAGTGAGTTATCAATTTAATTTAATTTTATTATTTTTTTTTTCCTATCTGGTTTGCTGTTTGTGGTGCAGTAAGACGTTTAATGTATTGTGTAGCTTCTGTTGTTAGGTATGGATATGACATTTGAAATATAACAGTCCTATGTCTATATGGCATACGCACCCCTCCAGAGGTGTCTAGGCTGCCAGAAGATAGAAGCCTGTAAATTTGAAGTCCTCAGATACTCAAAAGCAAAATAAACAAGTGCTTATGAATCGTTTCTCCTGTAATTTAATGAGAACAATTGGACTCTTGTGATGTAAATATCTGTTAATTCCAGAGTTCACATTAAAGAGGCTTTCAGTTTCACTGGAACATAGACAGCTATAGTTTCTTTGAAACCATTAGAGTTAAATAAATGCTTAGTATGATGCAGTTGATAAAATCAGCAATTGAGAGAAGATACAGTGTTGGACTTTTTTTAGCTATTGGCCAGAACCCTTTATCAGACTGAGAAACGCATATATACGCGTGTGTGCATGCGTTTGTGTGTTTGTGCTTGTTTCTCAGCCTGATGATTATTTTTTCTGACTGCTAAAAAACCTCGTAGTCTACTTTTAAAAGTGCCTTCTCTAAGTGGCCAGTAGTAATCTATCCTTATTCATATTGTTATTCCAGCCTGTATTTTCTGTTAAGTAATGCGTCTAGTCATCATTAATTAGGTTAGTACTAGTTACGCTTTGTTGTGAGTGTATTTACAGATGTACCCTACAGTGGCTGCTGCTGCTTATTTATAACTTGACTCATTCTGCAGCCCTGAAGGCTCTCATTGATAGTAGGATTTACAGAACATGGGGCGTGAATGAAATAATGAATGGTGGGATACAGGCTGCACCATGTGTGATACATTCCTGGGGGCTATAATTTATTAGTGTGTCTTGTGTTTCTGTCAATTGTTTTGTGCTTCATGCTGCCTATTTATGTAGCTATAGCTGATGGACAGAGGTAACATGAGTAGAGCTTTTAGATGTAATTGAGTTCGCCACTATTTGTGGAGCTGTGAAAACATCTGCCAGTTCAGGACCAAGATACTGAGAGATAAAGTAAGTGTGCAAATATTACTTAAAGCTCTAGGAAAATAATTGACATTTTATTATCTAGCTGTGTTATAGATAACATTAATTCCATCATGTCTTGCGTGCAGATAGTCAGTTTTGTTTGGCTGCCAGTTATTTGTTGAAGATAATCTTACAGGAAGAAAAGGTCACTATATTTCTTGCACTGGTTGGATGTGTTTACTCTAATAATACCTTTGACTAGTGGTGATTTAAAGTTAGAGCTGAACCACAGTGCCCCCAGTTTCTCGGCTGATTAGTGCTACCTTCATAAACAAGGTCTGTTCAAAACATTCTGGAACTTTGCCCTCAAAATTTTTCCATGCTTACCTTTTACTTACTGTGCATGGTATCCTTCGAAACACTATCCTCCACAATTGTTATCCTGCTCCCAATGCCATTTCAACTTTTGGAAACGGTCTTGGTACACCTCTTGCTGGATTGTGCAAAGTGCTATCTTGAATTTTCTTTTATCTCATCTATCATTGCACATCTTCATCCTTTCAACAGGATTTCAACTCTGGAAATAAATAAAAGTCCACAGGGGCCAGATCTGGAGAGTGTCGAGGATGAGGCAACACAGTGATTTCATTTTTCGTGCAATAGTCGCACACCAACAGTGAGTTGGCTGAAACCAGATGTAAACAGTAATGAAATTCTAAACTCAGATTGGAATGTATACCGCAGAGACAGGCTGGACAGTGAAGGGGAAGACGTGTTTATAGGGATAAAAAGTGCAATAGTATCGAAGGAAATTGACGGAGACCCAAAATGTGAAATAATTTGGGTGAAGGTCAAGGTTAAAGCAGGCTCAAACATGGTAATTGGATGTCTCTATAGGCCCCCTGGCTAAGCAGCTGTGGTGGCAGAGCACCTGAAGGAAAATTTGGAAAATATTTTGAGTAGATTTCCCCACCATGTTATAGTTCTGGGTGGAGATTTTAATTTGCCGGATATAGACTGGGAGACTCAAACGTTTATAACGGGTGGCAGGGACAAAGAATCCAGTGGAATTTTTTTAATTTCTTTATCTGAAAACTACCTTGAACAGTTAAACAGTGAACTGACTCGTTGAAACAGTTAACGCAGAACAGGGAATCAGCGATCATAAAGCGGTTACTGCATCGATGATTTTGGCCGTAAATAGAAATATTAAAAAAGGTAGGATGATTTAGAGCAGATTTCAGAGTACTTGACGGCTCAGCACAAAAGTTTTGTCTCAAGTACAGATAGAGTTGAGGATCAATGGACAAAGTTCAAAACCATTGTACAATATGCATTAGATGAGTATTTGCCAAGCAAGATCGTAAGAGATGGAAGAGAGCCACCGTGGTACAACAACCGAGTTAGAAAACTGCTGCGGAAGCAAAGGGAACTTCACAGCAAACATAAATATAGCCAAAGCCTTGCAGACAAACAAAAATTACGCGAAGCGAAATGTAGTGTGAGGAGGGCTATGCGAGAGCCATTCATTGAATTCGAAAGTAAAGTTCTATGTACTGACTTGGCAGAAAATCCTAAGAAATTTTGGTCTTCTGTCCAAGCGGTAGGTGGATCAAAACAAAATGTCCAGACACTCTGTGACCAAAATGGTACTGAAACCGAGGATGACAGACTAAAGGCTGAGATACTAAATGTCTTCCTCCAAAGCTGTTTCACAGAGGAAGACTGCATTGTAGTTCCTTCTCTAGATTGTCGCACAGATGAAAAAATGGCAGATATTGAAATAGACGACAGAGGGATAGAAAACAATTAAAATCGCTCAAAAGAGGAAAGGCCACTGGACCTGATGGGATACCAGTTCGATTTTACACAGAGTACATGAAGGAACTTGCCCCCCTTCTTGCAGCGGTGTACCGTAGATGTCTAGAAGAGCGTAGTGTTCCAAAGGATTGGAAAAGGGCACAGGTCATCCCCATTTTCAAGAAGGGACGTCGAATAGATTTGCAGAACTATAGACCTATATCTCTAACGTCAATCAGTTGTAGAATTTTGGAACACGTATTATGTTAGAGTATAATGACTTTTCTGGAGACTAGAAATCTACTCTGTAGGAATCAGCATGGGTTTTGAAAAAGACGATCGTGTGAAACCCAGCTCGCGCTATTCGTCCACGAGACTCAGAGGGTCATAGACACGGGTTCCCAGGTAGCTGCCGTGGTTCTTGACTTCCGCAAGGCATTCGATACAGTTCCCCACAGTCATTCAATGAACAAAGTAAGAGCATATGGACTATCAGACCAATTGTGTGATTGGATTGAAGAGTTCCTAGATAACAGAACGCAGCATGTCATTTTCAATGGACACAAGTCTTCCGAAGTAAGAGTGATTTCAGGTGTGCCGCAGGGGAGTGTTGTAGGACTGTTGCTATTCACAATATACATAAATGACCTTGTGGATAACATCGGAAGTTCACAAATGCAGGAGGATCTGCAGTGAATTGACACATGGTGCAGGGAATGGCAATTGAATCTCAATGTAGACAAGTGTAATGCACTGTGAATACATAGAAAGAAAGATCCCTTATCATTTAGCTACAGTATAGCAGGTCAGCAACTGGAAGCAGTTAATTCCATAAATTATCTGGGAGCTCATTAGGAGTGATTTAAAATGGAATAATCATATAAAGTTGATTGCCAGACTGAGATTCATTGGACGAATCCTAAGGAAATGCAATCCGAAAACAAAGGAAGTAGGTTACAGTACACTTGTTCGCCCACTGCTTGAATACTGCTCACCAGTGTGGGATCCGTACCAGGTAGGGTTGATAGAAGAGAGAGAGAAGATCCAACGGAGAGCAGCGTGCTTCGTTACAGGATCATTTGGTAATCGCGAAAGCATTACGGAGACGATAGATAAACTCCAGTAGAAGACTCTACAGGAGAGACGCTCAGTAGCTCAGTATGGGCTTTTGTTGAAGTTTCGAGAACATACCTTCACTGAGGAGGCAAGCAGTACATTGCTCCCTCCTACGTATATCTCATGAAGAGACCGTGAGGATAAAATCAGAGAGATTAGAGCCCACACAGAGGCATACTAACAATCCTTCTTTCCACAAATAATACAAGACTGGAATAGAAGGGAGAACCGATAGAGGTACTCAAGGTACCCTCCACCACACACCGTCAGGTGGCTTGCGGAGTATGAATGTAGATGTAGATAAATGTGCAGGTGCATTATTGTGCTGCAAGAGCCATGAATTGTGTCGCCACATTCAGGCCATTTCCCCCACATTTTCTTGCAGGCATCACAATACCTCTCATTAGTACACTCACACACACACACACACACACACACACACACACACACACACACACACACACACACACACACAGAGTGAGTTCCGATTGAGGAGCAAATCTCCAAGGTCATGGAACGTGTCAGTTCATGAAATTGCAGCATAAATGTAATAACAGATATAAAAGTCCATGAACCCAAAAAAAAAGACAAGCCACAAGTTTATGTAAATGTGGTCAACAATATAACACAGTAATTAGCTTAATTTTTCAGGGAACTTCCCAACAGAATAGGAGGAGTGACACATGAAGAAACTCTTCATGTAGATTTGAAAGTGCTTGGATTACTGCTAAGATTTTTGAATTCTTGTAGTAGCTTATTGAAAATTGAAGCAGCAGTATTCTTTTCTGCACAAGAGTCAAGGAAGTGTGATCCAAATGCATATTGGATTTCTGCCTAGTATTAACTGAGTGAAAGCTGCTAATTCTTTGGAATAAGCTGATATTCCAAACACCTTGAAATTTGAACTGTTCAGTTTTACTAAGCGTATGCCCATTCTGTGAAATTAAAACATTGGGTTTTGTTGAATGGTTTGTTAGAAACTGCAAAAATTGAGTCTTACTGTGATTTAGCATTAGATGACTTTCTACAGACCATGAACTTATGTCGTGAACTGCACTGTTTGAAATAGTGCCAACATTTCACACAACACCCTTTACTACAAAGCTATTATCATCTGAAAACAGAAGGACTTTAGAATCATCTGTAATACTAAAGGGCATATCATTTATATAAATAAGGAACAGGAGTGGCCTCAACAGTGACCCCGGGAGCACCTCCCCGCCCCCATTTAACTATGCCCCACTCAGACCCCACATCATAACCATTTTCAACACTGTGGACCTTCTGCTATTGTTAAAGTAAGAGGTGAACCAATTGTGAGCTACCCATAGTAATCCAACTTCTGGAGCAATATTTTGTGATCAACATGTTCAAATACCATGGTTAAACAAAAAAAAGAAGCTTAGTGTTCTAAAATCTTTTGTTTAATCCATTTAGTACCTCACAGAGAAAAGAGAAATAGCATTTTCAGTTGTTAAACCATTTCTAAAACTTAACTTTATATTTGATAGTAAATTATGTGAAATAAAATGATCAATTATCCTTACGTACACAGTTTTTCCAATAACTTTAGCAATCACTAATGGCATAGAAATAGGTCTAAAATTGTCTACATTATCCCTTTCTTCCTTTTTATAAAGAAACTTTACTACTGAGTGCTTTAATCATTCAGGAAACGTACCATTCTTAAAGGAAAAATTACAAATGTAGCTAGGTACAGGGCAAACATGTGCAGCACACTACTTCAGTACTCTGTTAGGTATGCCGTCATACCCATGAGCCCCCTTGTAAGTATCACATACAATGATTTCAGACATTAGTCTCAGAAAAGTATTTCCCAAGAGAGTTATATAATTCCCTGTAGAAACTAAGATTTTATTTAATCCACAAGCAGTGCTCAGAAAGTGATTGTTAAATACTGTACATATATCTGACATGTCAGTAACAGAAATATTTTTATTATGAACTGACTTAATGTCGTTGACATTGTGCTGCTGACCAGACACTTCCTGCATGACGGACCATATGGTTTTAATTTTATCCTGTGAATTAGCTGTTCTATTTGTTTAATGAGCTATTCTATTTGTGTACCATATACTCTTTGCCTTCCTAATAATATTTTTAAGCATCTTAGAATACTGTTTGCAATGGGATACTGTAGCTTGATTGTGACTATTTCTAACATTTTGATGTAATTCCCACTTTGTTCTACATGATATCCTTATGCCACTAGTCAGCCACTTAGGCTTCCTTTTACTGCTATTACCCTTTTTAGAACATTCTAATGGAAAGCAACTTTCAAAGAGCATGAGATCCCCCAGGGGGCTCACCAGTTTTTGGTGGGTTCGTGCTTGGCTACCACTGGGCCCCAGCCTTTGCAGCATCTTTTCCCTTCCATGCTGCTTGTCTATCCTCTTGCTATTCTTTTTCCCCTCCCTTGGGGAATACATCTGGGGTGTTATTGGAAATTTCCACATTGTCTGTCGCTGACATAAAAACAATCTCACAACTGTTTTCTATTCCCTTTTCCTTTCTTTGTTTCCCTTCTCCTCTCATTTCTCCACTTTGGTGTTTGAGGTTCCTCTTTTTCTTCTTCCTCCCTCTGTGCTCCTGAAGGACGGCCCACGCATCTGACGCGTAACAGGAGACTGGGTAGCGCGTAATTCCCGGCCTCAGGTCGACAGGTAGGGTTTGCACATACCCCTTGGTACAGGCCAGGGCCAGGGAAGGATGACTGCCTGAGCTGCTACCTTCCCAAATTGCCAATTGTTCCCTCTGTCAGGTGTTCAGGAGGTGTGAACAATAACTGATAGCAGGTGCACCCCCTTGTGAAGGGGGCCCCCAGTTGGAAGGAGCGCGCCATCGGAGATGCTGGCAATTGTGGGGGATTTTCTCTCAATGAGCCAATCATCTTCACAATCAACATATACGAAACGTAAATGGAATGAGGCTAACAATTCAAAGACCCTTCCACTTCACCACAGTTCCTCGTGATCTTTCTTACTGAAGACGGTTAGTCCTTTGCCACAGTAAATCCGTTCATAATTCAGAAAGGTGTTGATGCAATTGTCCGCCCTGTGAAATCCTGCTCTCGTTTAGGGAATGGCACTTTGCTTTTAGAGACTACTTCTGACTCTCAAGCACATCTGCTTGCTGTCTCGCTTCTCCATGATCACCCTATTGGTGTCGAGGCCCATAGAACTCTGAATTCTTCCTGTGGTGTTTCTTACGCTAGGCTGCTCGATGGTCTGACTGAGGCCAAAATCCGATCTTACCTCTCTGATCAGGCTGATGAAAACTGTAGATTCCTCCGTAATGCTCACCCGGACTCTTTTTCTCACCTCTGATAGTGTGGTGCTTCTGTCCAAGATCAAAGCCGGTTATGAAATTATCACAGTCTGACCATATATTCCAAACCCAATGTACTGCTACCACTGTCATCATTTAACCACACTAGAACATCTTGTCGACACCCAGCCAAATGTGTAACCTGTGGTAGGGTTGCGCACAAGGGCGATTATCTGCCTCCTCCTCCCTACAGTATCAACTGCAATGGCGGCCATGCCGCCGCCTCTCAGGATTGTCCTGTGTATCTTGATGAGCGAGCTGTCCAGGAGATACGGGTAAAGGAAAAAGTGCCTTACCCAATCACTCGCAAGTTATTGGACAGTCACGAACCCTGCATTTTCCCATCTGTTACTATAGTTCTGTTCTTGTTACCCCTCGCTCCATTAAGGGCATGGCCACGCAGACATGCAACCTCAAATTCAGCTCTGAGGTTGTGAAAGCACCCAGTGTCAAGGCAGCATCACCATCCCCCCCCCCCCCCCCTCCCTTCCAGCTGTGCAACAAGCCATCTAACTCTCGCCTCAAGGGGTGAAGCCACCAGCTACACAACCAGCAGGCTGGAAAGGATAGAAGGCGTACTCCAGTGAAGACTTCCTCAGTCCCTCCAGCCAAACAACACCCAAGTCTTTCTTTGCTAACCGGAAAGGCTCAAAGAAGTTCACCAAAGGCAAATGGTCTTCTCCTTTGCCGACTTGAAGATTGTCTTTGATGGTGTTGCCACGTGATACCTTACCCCGGCCAGCCTCCGTGTCACCGGTGTGCACCACCAACTGTTTATCTGCGTAGGACTCCACAGACCAACAGCACAAGCCAGCTGATGCTTCTGTGGACCTCATGGAGCAGGATCCTCCTGCTTCTGTGCCCTGCAGCAGCAACTCTAGCGTCTATGGTGTGGGTTCCTCTCCCCCCTTCCTTCCTCGCTGTAGCGCACTCGATCTTGCTGTCACCAGCATATGTAGCTAGTGGCTAGTCCATGTGGTGCGGCTGTTTTGCACCCATCTGGCTGAGGCCCTGACAACACAGGGATCACACTACTGATACCAGAGCTGTTCCTTCTCCATGTATACCAAGGAGCAGTTGCTTCCTGGAGCATCAGAACTCCCGGCAACAGCTGCTGTGCCAGGCGGTCCCGTGCTCTGACTGGGTGGCACCCATGGGGAGAGCGTTGATCAGGGTGGGTGGTATCAGGGTGGTTGCTTGGTACATGAAGCATATCAAGCTGCAAAAATCTGCCTGTTCTCAAATTGCCATTTCTTAGAATGGTGAAGGATCATTGAATGCTGCTTTGTATGATCCGGCAGCCTTCCCTTCCTGGCTACACCATGGGAGGAGGGCCAGGCTTTACATCTTGGGATGAAACACTTTTGCCGCTACCTCATCTGTACTAGGACAGATGGGGACACATTCACCACCACAAAGTCATTGTTTTTTATGGAGAATATCAAGGACAAGTTTGGTGAAGTAGAGTCTCTCAGTAATATGTGTTCAGGCTCCCTGTTGACCAAAGCTTCTTCTCCCACCTAGTCTACAGCTCTTCATGCTTGTGATCATCCTCGCAATGTCCCAGTGTCTATTACCCCTCACCAACCTGTGAATGTGGCCCAGGAAGTTATTTTTCATAGGGACCTCATCGTGCAAACTGATCAGGAACTCTGTGCTAATCTGGAGTGATGCTGTGTTCATTTTGTTTGGTATGTGCAGAAGAGTCACAAAGACAGCCACACCAATACCAGGTTCTTCATTCTAGATTTCGAGGGGGATACCCACACAGAGAAGGTCAAGGTTATGTGCTACAGATGAGACATGAAGCCGCACGTCCCAACCACCCACGAGGTGCTTTTGATGCTTGCATTTTGGACATATGTCTTCCTGCTGTACTGCGGACCCTCTGTGTGGTGATTGTAGACACCCACTCTATGAGAGAAGCCCCTGCGTTCTGCCACCTTTGTGTGTCAATTGTCATGAGTGCCACTCCCCTAGCTCGCCGGATTGCCCAACTAACAAGAGAGAAAAGAAGATCCAAGAGTACAAATCCCTGGATCCCTGTCTTATGCTGAGGCTCGCAAAAACTATGAGAGACTCCAACCAGTGTCACTTTCTTCAACTTGTGCCTCTGTTACAGTCTTTCCCACTCCTACCTCTTCCTTACCCCAGCCTGTCCCCCTCCCCCTCCCCTGTAGTTCCCACAACCTCCCATCCAGGAGTCGCTCCCCCTCCTTGGCCAAAGAAGTGCTCCCCCCCCCCCCCCTTCTTCGGCACCTGCCAGTGGTGGGGCTACCCTCCACCCCCCTCCCTCACTGCCCTCCCAGGTACCCCTCTCCCAGATATCTCTCAGGCCGGAAGCCTCCTACCACAACTCGGCCATGAAACACACCACCTGTGCCCACCAAGGTTCCCCACTCTCTTTCCTGGAGGTGCCATCTGCCCCCTCGCAACCCGTGGCTGACATCTTATTTATGGATGTCACTCCATCTTTGTCAGTGACAACCACTGACTGAGTGACATGACCACCTCTTGGCTTCTTTATGTCTAACCTGGACTCTTGCCACATGATCATCCAGTGGAATTGCAACAGATATTATCTTCATGTACTGGAAATAAAACATCTTGTTTCCTCCCATTCTGCATTCTGTCTTTGCTCTTCAAGAAACACACTTCTGTGATGACCACTCTCCAACATTTCATGATTATCGTGAGTTCTGTCAGAACTATGCCAGCCCCAGGATAGCATCTGGCGGGGACTGCACTTTGATTCACTCCAATGTCATTAGTGACTGGATCCCCCTTCATACGAACCTGGAAACAATAGTGAACAGAGAGCAAATGACTACGGCAATTACCGTTTGTAATGTCTACCTCCATTCAGGTAGGCCACTTCCTTATGTTGAACTGTCTACCTTAATATAGCAACTTCTGCTTCCGTTTCTCCTCCTTGGGGTCTTCAATGCATACCATCCCCAGTGGGGGAGTGCCTAATTCACCATCTTATCAGAGACTTTGATTTGCATCTCCTCAATGATGGTTCCTCTACCCACTTCAGTTCCGCTCATGGCACCTTTACTGCTGTTTATTTCACGATCTCCTCCCTGCTCTCGTGGCTTCCCTATACTGGTCATCCCATGATGATCTTTGTGACGGTGTCCACTTTCCGCTTCAACACCTCCCTCTTGAATTGCATTGATGGAGTCATGCAAGGCATCTCTGCCACTATTCTCCATGCTGCTGTCACTGCTGTCCCCATATCCATGGGTCCCCCTCATTATCGACAGGTACTGTGGTGGACCAAAAATAGAAAGCGGGGCTGCCCCATATTTACCACTTAAAGACTGCATGCATGCGGAAGCTTAATGCTCTCTGCCTCTGGCCCACACAATTTGGGGTGCAGACGGTACCAGTCTTTTCCATCTTTACCATGCTCTGGTCTTGTCCAGACTAGATTATGGTACTCAGGTTAATGGCTCAGCAGCTTCTTCCACTGTGCAAATACTTGACATGCACCATTGTGGGGTGCGTCTGGCTATTGGTACCTTTCGCACTAGCCCTGTTGACAGTCTCTTCATAGAAATGGGGATTCCCCCTCTATAGATACAATGGAGCCAACTCCTGGTTTCTTATACAATCACCATTCACCAATTCCCTGACCATCCTGCGTACCATGTCCTCTTTGCAAATGAGGGATGTCTCACTCATGACAACTGCCCAAGAGTGGGATTGCAAGTTATAATGCATATAACTTCTCTCTGTCAAGATCTTCATCTCCACTCACTGCCCCCTCTTGGATGGTGCCTAGACCACGGATTAAGACTGAAATATTCCAGGGTCCTTAAGGTCTCTGTCACTCCTATGGTTTTTCGGCTTCTTGTACATGCCATCCTTGCAGAATTCCAGGGTGCCATCATCTTCTACACTGATGGTTCTAAGACAATAGATAAGGTGGGATACGCTTTCATGTCTCCTACTGGCTTAGAACACCATTTATTGCTAGGATCATGTAGTTGTTCACAGCAGTGTTTTTAGCCATCTACAGAAACTGCCATTTTGTTTCTCACACATTATCCTCCTCAGCCTATCTAGTTCCTCCTTTGCATTTTGTAACTGCACCTAAATTCTGCATTTCCAGGAGAGGATCTCACTAGAATGCTTGCTGGCTTCCCCACTGCATTCCCCCCAGTGAAAATACTTTGAACAAATCTCACATCGTACTCTACTACTTACCAACCCACGACAAGGCCCCCACTTCTCACTCATGGTAAAATGTTAACAGTTACTGAAAAAACTAAATTTCTGTGTTATCTAAATTCAATTACAATAGTAGAACTGTTTAAAGAATTAATAACAGTGATCTCGAATTTCTCTCTCTACTAAAAAAGCAACTACTGTTATTAATTCTACTAAACCACAACTAATATGAATAGCACAAAAAATTCTCACAATTTCATATCTCAAAACAAAAATTCAAGTGACCACTGGAACACTCAATGAAATTAAACATGTTGAACGAAAGTTTTACTGAAATATTTCACTACAAACAATAAGAAACATCGGCTGAAAACTACCATACTAAATTTAATAAATGACTTCAACGCGCAAACAACTCTATAAAAAACAGTGGGCAAAAGTTTATTAAACCATTATTCCATCAGAGACAGCATGAGACATTGTTAAAAACTACTAAATTTAATAACTGAATAACAGTGCACAAACAACCTTGTCAGAACTTAAGAACCGCTACATCTGCAACAGCATGCTGAGAAATGTAAACACACTGCTAATATTTGGATGAACAATTGGAAACTACTAAATTTAATATTCGAATACAGTGCATAAAAAATATTGTCATCACTTAGCTTTAGAGCCACCACACCTGCAACCATATGCCACGAAATCTAAACTCGCTGCTCACCAGTTATGATTCTCTTAAGGAACATCTCATTCTCATATGTGCAATTCAAAAGCTCTTCACATATTGTGAGGCAAAGGTCTTTCTGGTCTTGACTCTTGAACCGTGGGACAAATTTGGTAGCAAGACAACACATCCAAAGATGCCGAGTCAGGATTTGAAGACACAATCCAACAAAAATGTTACATTCTTCTGCAATTTCTCAGATAGTCAGTCTTTGACTGACAAGCACAATTTTGTTGACATTCTTGGCATGAGCATTGTCGGTAGATGTCGAAGGGCGTCCTAAGTGAGGGTCATCTTTAACTTCTATCTGCCCATTTTTAAACTGTGTGAACCATTTGTAACACCAAGTACGGTACAAGCACTTATCACCATAAGCTTCCTGCATCGTTTAATGTGTCGGTGTAAAGGTTTTCTTGAGTTTCATGCAAAATTTAATGCAGACGCATTGCTCCTATAATCATACCATCTCGAAATTCGCAAACTGTATGATTCAGCACTCTACTCAATACAGCACTGAACAATAACTAACAGACATACAACAGTGAAACTTCCGGCAGTTACACATTGAACACAAGCTTGTGCAGGGATGCCAACTGCGTTTCGCTCCAATAAACCACTGGCACTAAGTTGCAAATGTTCCGTAATTTCTTGAACAGACCTTTACAATAACAGGAAAAAGTATTCATACACTGTTGTTGATGAAGAATAACTTTAAAGGTCAAAAACATAAATGTTTTTGGTAAACTAACAGTGTGGTGTTTCCTTCCTAATTTGCACATATGAAAGGATTGGCCTTTTTTCAAAATTAAACAAATATTGTGTACCAGCTGGCTTCAATCTATGGAGAAAAACTATTTGTACACAAACAGATGGAAACAACTTTAGAGGAATGGCAGATAGCTGTCTCCCAATATGAAAAGTGAAGATCATTTTCAGAAATAGGTGATATTATTAGAAGAAGCCAGGCGACTATGCAGTCCATAATATTGAGGAAGAAATTCTCTCATTAATAATGAGAGAAGAGATGGACCATAGCAGCTAACACAAAGAGAATGAAATATTCAAGAAGGGCAATAGGAGTAATCCAGAAAATTACAGGCCCATATCATTAATGTCAATATGCAGCAGGTTTTTGGAACATATATAGTGTTTGAACATTATGAATTACCTTAACGAGAATGCTCTATTGACACACAGTCAACACAGTTTTAGAAAACATCAGTCTTTTGAAACACAAGTAGCTTGTTACTCACATGAAATGTTGAGTGCTGTTGACAAGGGATTTCAAATTGATTCCGTATTTCAAGATTTCCACTAGGCTTTTGACACTGTAGCGCTCACAAGTAGCTTGTGATTTTGTCTCAGTTATCTGACTGGATTCATGATTTCCTGTCAGAGAGATTACAGTTTGTAATAAGTGATGAAAAGTCATCGAGTAAAACAGAAGTGATTTCTGACATTCCCAGAGGTAGTGTTATAGGCCCTCTTCTGCTCCTCATCTGTATAAATGATATAGGAGACAATATGAGCAGCCGTCACCAGTTGTTTGCAAATGATGCTGTCATTTGTCTTCTAGTATAGTCATCAGAAGATCAAAACAAATCACAGAATGATTTAGAAGAAATATCTGCATGGTGGTGCGAAAATTGGCACTTAACCTTAAGTAGTGAAAAGCGTGAGGTCATCCACGAGTGCTAAAACAAATTCCTTAAATTTTGGTTACGCAATAAATCATTCCAATCTAAAGGCCTTAAATTCAACTAAATACTTAGGAATTACAATTACAAACAACTTAAAGTGGAAATAACATATAGAAAATGTTGGGGGAAAGCTAACAAAAAACAGTGTTTTATTGGCAAAATACTTCAAAGATGCAACAGATCTGCTAAAGAGACTGGCTACACAACACTTGTCCACCATCTTTTGTAATACTGCTGTGTGGTATTGGATCCTTATCAGATAGGATTAGTGGAGTACATTGAGAAAGTTCAAAGAAGAGCAGTACATTTTGAGAGAAATGGGGGAGAGTGTGTCATAGACATGATACAGGATTTGGGGTAGGCATAATTAAAACAAGGGCATTTCTCATTGTAGCAGGATCTTCTCATGAAATTTCAATCACCAACTTTTGCCTCCAAATACGAAAATATTTTGTTGACGCTGAACGACATAGTTAGAAATGATCATTATAATAAAATAAGGGAAATTAGAACTCACACGGAACGAAATAGGTGTTTTTTGCGTACTGTTCAAGAGTGGAATAACATAGATTTATTGTGAAGGGGTTCAATGCAACCCCTGCCAGGCACTTAAATGTGATTTGCAGAGCATCTGTATCGATGTAGATGTTAAGAAGGATGGTCAAAAAGACCATACATTGTCAGCTTCTGCATTGTCTGCATGTGTCAATGATCTGTTCAGGAAGGAAGTCATACCAAGGGCTGTTCACTATAGCTTAACTACTGCAGGTTATATATCTAGAGTATTTAGAAGAAAACCTCAGCAAGAACAATAAGAAATTGAGACTTGAATTTGTTCGAGAGCATATAAGCAAGAACACAAGTTTCTGGGACAAAGAACTGTTCGCAGACGAAAGTAAATTGTGGTCTTCAGTCCAGAGACTGGTTTGATGCAGCTCTCCGTGCTACTCTATCCTGTGCAAGCTTCTTCACCTCGAAGTAACTACTGCACCCTACATCCTTCTGAATCTGCTTAGTGTATTCATCTCTTGGTCTCTCTCTACAATTTTTACCCTCCACACTGGCCTCTGATATAATTGGTGATTGCTTGATGCCTCAGAACATGTCCTACCAGCCAATCTCTCCTTCTAATCAAGTTGTGCCACAAATTCCTCTTCTCCCCAATTCTATTCAGTACCTCCTCATTAGCTACGAGTATGTGATCTATCTATCTAATCTTCAGCATTCTTCTGTAGCACCACATTTCAAAAGCTTCTATTCTCTTCTTGTCCAAGCTATTTATTGGCCATGTTTCACTTCCATGCATGGCTACACTCCATACAAATACTTTCAGAAACGACTTCCTGACACTTAAATCGATACTTGATGTTAACAAATTTCTCTTTTTTAGAAACACTTTCCTTGCCATTGCCAGTCTACATTTTATATCCTCCCTACTACTTTGACCATCATTAGTTATTTTGCTCCCCAAATAGTAAAACTCATCTACTGCTTTAAGTGTTTCATTTCCTAACCTAATTCCCTCAGCATCACCTGATTTAATTCGACTGTATTACATTATCCTCGTTTTGCTTATGTTGATGTTCATCTTTATCCTCCTTTCAAGACACTGTCCATTCCATTCAACTACTCTTTCAAGTCATTTGCTGTCTCTGACAGAATTATAATGTCATCGGCAAACCTCAAAGTTTTTATTTCTTCTCCATGGATTTTAATACCTACTCCGAATTTTTCTTTTGTTTCCTTTACTGCTTGCTCAATACACAGATTGAATAACATTGGGGAGAGGCTACAACCCTGTCTCACTCCCTTCCCAACCACTGCTTCCCTTTCATGCCCCTCAACTCTTATAACTGCCATCTGGTTTCTGTACAAATTGTAAGTAGCCTTTCGCTCCCTGTATTTTACCCCTGCCACCTTTAGAATTTGAAAGAGAGTATTCCAGTCAACATTGTCGAAAGTTTTCTCTAAATCTACAAATGCCAGAAATGTAGGTTTGCCTTTCCTTAATCTATCTTCTAAAATAAGTTGTAGGGTCAGTATTGCCTCGCGTGTTCCAACATTTCTATGGAATCCAAACTGATATTCCCCAAGGTCAGCTTCTACCAGTTTTTCCATTCGTCTGTAAAGAATTCGTGTTAGTATTTTGCAGCTGTGACTTATTAAACTGACAGTTCGGTAATTTTCACACCTGTCAACACCTGCTTTCTTTGGGATTGGAATTATTATATTCTTCTTGAAGTCTGAGAGTATTTTGCCTGTCTCATACATCTTGCTCACCGGATGGTAGAGTTTTGCCAGGTCTGTCTCTCCCAAGGCTATCAGTAGTTCTAATGGAATGTTGTCTACTCCCAGGGCCTTGTTTTGACTCAGGTCTTTCAGTGCTCTGGCAACTCGTCACGCAGTATCATATCTCCCATTTCATCTTCATCTACATCCTCTTCCATTTCCATAATATTGCCCTCCTGTACATCGCCCTTGTATAGACCCTCTATGTACTCCTTCCGCCTTTCTGCTTTCCCTTCTTTGCTTAGAACTGATTTTCCATTTGAGCTCTTGATATTCATACAAGTGGTTCTCTTTTCCTGTAGGTAGTATCTATCTTAAACCTAGTGATAGTAAATTTAATTAAATTGAATGTATATGTAAATGATGGCAGAATTTTGGTGTAGAGATGACCAAATACTGAGCTGAATCACAATCACATTCAACCCATGGTGAAGCAAGGTGGTGTAAGAATGATGATATGGGGATGTATGGCTATATCTGGTAACATGGATAGATTTCAGTGTTTAAATATCCTAAAGTAAAATCTGCAAAAAAAAATGTTGATAGCATGGGTTTAGGCACAGTTTACTACTTTCAACAAGACACTGGCATTAAGCATACTGTGGAAAGTGTTCATCTGTGTTGTTGTACCAAACTCCCCATGTTCTCAAGTTTCTAATGCTGTCCTTAATCTGACTGAATGTCTCTTTGGAGTATGCTTGAAGGAACTGTCAGAAAACATGAATTACGAAGAAAGACTGGTCTGAAACAATGTCTACAACAAGAATGGCAAAGTATCACTTCAGAGGCTACTAAAAATCTGTTTCATTCTATGCCAAAGAGGTTAACAGAAGTGATACACAGGGGAGGAATGCGTACAAAGTATTGTCATTATATTTATGTAAATTATAATTTTCTTTGCATTATAATTTTCTTTGTATGACTACTTTTCCCATACTGTGTGAAGCCACTTGGTACAGAATTTTTATTTACTTTTTGCAGAAGGCTAATTTAGTTAACCCTTTTATAGGTACAGGTTAGGGAGGATACCCCATACTGTTAGTTTGCCAAAGCATATCCCTGGCTGTGATTTTTAACTCTAGTAAATAAAGTTATTCTACATGAGTAATGGTATATGAATACTTTTTCCCATGACTGTAGCTTGGCATAGTTTTCAACAGTTGTTTTGATACCTTTATGATACAGAACTTGTAAAACATATAAATAGTGTTGGTTTTGTTTGTTAATACAAACATATTCGTCTTGTTTACAGGATCGACTGAATAAAGTTCATTTGCTGATAGAGAAAGAGTCAGCACGGCGACGAGCTTTACTTGAGCCAACGCCAAGCACTTCACCACTGGAGGCAACAAACCCTTCAATACAGTGAAGGATATCTTATATCAGATGCAGTTGCATCTTTTATTTGTTGTGATTATTTGATTGTGATAGGACTTACTTGCTTTGTTAAAATATTTTGAATTGTCCAACTGGGCATTTCAGCATGGTGTAATTGTGGACATTTACCTTCTGCACATAGCATTTTTATTAGGAAACTGAGGAACTGATTTTCTGCTTGCTGCTCTAAAATGAGCAAGTATGAATTCAAAATTATCACACCATCACTTTCACATATGTCAAGTTGTGATTTTGATGCTGTTTATGAACCAGCTGAGGATACATTTTTGCTTATTGATGCCTTGGAAGATGATCTACAGTTAATCAGTACACTCAAACCCTCAGTGTGCTTGGAAGTTGGAAGTGGTTCTGGGGCTGTAATTACAGCTATATCTATGTTTCTTGGTAACAGCTGTCACTGCATGGCTACAGATATCAGTTTTGTGGCTTGTAAAGCAACACAGAAAACAAGTCTATATAACAGCGCAAATGTTGATACAATAAATACTGATTTGGTCAGTGCTGTAGTACTTCGGGGAGTAGTGGACATATTGATATTTAATCCTCCATATGTTGTAACTCCTTCAGAAGAGATAAGCTCATGTGGCAGAAGTGATGACATAACACGCTCTTGGGCTGGTGGATTGAAAGGAAGGGAGGTTAGTATCTATTTTATTATGCAAACTTTGTTCCCTTTTCTGTAAATACATAAAAGTTGTAAGGCAGATTTTTATATTCAGTCACAATAAGAGTTTTTGAGACATTCTAAGCCATTGTCTATACAGATAATATCATTTTTTTTTTCTACAGCTCAGTCACAACAGTGAGAATAGCCGACAAGAAAAGAAAATCTACTTAACTAGTTGCAGCCATAGTTAAAATATAATGCAATACTAAAATAACATCTTTTATTTAGTTGATGTGGAATGTGTGAATTGATTTATATAAATAACTCATTTTCTCAGTTAATATATGGACAATTTACTGTAGTGGCTTGGATTTATGTTTTCATGTTTCCAGTGAATGTAATCCTATTGCAGATTTATATTTATTGAAGAAAACACACTCATGAGTTGAGGGGGGGCGCACGGTGAGCAGCCGGCAGCCCCCCCCCCCCCCTTCCCCAGCGAATCAAATTTATATCTCCACATTACCTGCATCATAAAATTAAAGATTGTGACATATCATTTGTAAGACTATACAGATGCTTACAAATTTATGTATGTAATACAGGGTGTCCCTCATAAAAGTCATCAGGCACATTTTGTGTGATGTTTTAGAAGTACTTGCAATTTTGGTTTTGCAATGTGTAACTGGAGTCAGCCCAACAAATACTGCTCATCACATCTTTCATGCAATGCCCAGCATTGATTGAGAGTGTCAGTTTGTTCCCCATTACAAAAAAATGATTTTTAAAAGCAGGATTTTACATGCCCATTTGACAGAGCAATTCAAAGTAGTCTAGCATGATATTCATTTTACCAACATGTATCAACAGGACAGGAAAATACGAGGAATAATGAGTTCTCCAGCAGTGACAGCACTGCCCTGTAGTGCACTGAATGCTACCACCTTACAGAAGCATGCTGCTAAGTTGCTATTGGAGTACCAGTTATTCCTTGTGTCTTAGTATACCTGGTAATATGTATCAGTAAAATGAATGTCAAATGAGCACATAAAATTTCAAATTAAAAATCATTTTGTTTGAAATGGGAAACAAACTAGTGCATTCCATTGACACTGGTTGTTGTGTGAAACATATGATCATCAGTATTTGTTTGGACTGACACCAGCTACACATTCAAAAAATGAAATTGAAAAATCTGCATAACACCATGGAAAATATGCCTGACAACTCTTGGGAGAGACATAATATGTATGGAGTTAGCTTACATTAAGGGCCAGTAGAAGCGGGTGACTAAATTAGCGGATACATTCAGATTAGCTTGTGCAAAATAACTTTGCATCTGTGCAGAAATACATTCTCATTCTCAGTACTGGACAAGTTGACCCCTTTGTTCTGAAATGGAGTCCACTTTAATTTACTGTCACCAGGTTAGCTATGTGCTCCATCCATTAGAAAAGACTGTTGCAGTTGTTTACACTCCGATTTTCTTATTTGGTACTCTAGTCAGAGATTGCTGACTTGTCAAAGTATTGTTCTTACTGACATAAACTGCTAATATGATCGTTTCCAGACTCACTGTAAGACTGCATGATGACAGTCGCTTTTCATGTTGAAAAATCTCATCGCATACTTTTGGATGTTTTTGTCCTCCCCATGAGTCAATTAATAAAGGAAACTTGTTCCCCCACACGTAAAGCTCAGTCATGTAAATATATTATATCGAGCATTATCTCAGTTTACTTGCATTGTAAGTAACACAAAAATTGAAAATCAGAAAGAAAAAGCGTAGGGGCTCAATCCCGTGACTATCGGGTTACTGTTACACTCACTTTCTGCTGTGCCAGTCATTACCTCGAGTCATGCCTTACCTGACCCACGCCTAATCTGCTATTTCTTTTCCAAACTTTCAGCCATCTGGAGCTCCCACTGTTGTCATTTTCATTTCTGGCCAAATTTGGACGAAATCAGTGATGACAAGTAGGTGTCATTCCCTTGTGAGTGAGATATGTTGAGTATTCTTGAAAACACAGATGTTGAATCAGAGAGTGACTGATCAGACTCAGACAATGATTTTCTGTCAGATACAGCTTTATGACAAAGATAGTATGGTTGAGGGAGAGCTATTGTCAGCAGACATTGCTCTATCTCGATTCTCTTCACAATAGTCTCTGTAGTCAACTGTCACACAACAGTGGAGTTGGCTGCTGAAGATGAAATGGAATGGAAAATAACTAACAAGCCATTGCCAGGAAGAGGTGCTGCATTGAATGTCCTGAAGAAAAGATAGCCCACTCCCTGTGTGTGCTACTGAGTGGACAGTTCCATCACCGATGCTTTCTGACTTAGTTAAGATATTCTATGCTGTGTATCTTAGAAAACATATTACATGTAATCAAATGCTCAGAAAGAAATGAAAACCACAGTTTGGACTGTGTTGTTGCAGGAAATGGAGGCAATGATTGCTGTCATGTGCTTCAGAGGTGTTCTTTGTGCCACAGATGTTTCCTTAGATGACCTTTAGTTGTATTTTTGGGAGGCTAAAAGACAGGGATTCCGCCAACTTGTCAGATTTGTATTCTTCGAAAAGAAGCCATTGTGAGCTCAATGCATTCCTGCAAATAAGTTCAATCTGTTTCTGAAAAGTGGAACAAGCTTATGGAAAACTGTTTCTGCAGTTACAATTCTGGTGAAAATATTGCAATTGATGAGCAGTTACAGATAAGTGCAGGTTTACCCAGTTTAATCCAAACTGACCTAATAATTATGGACTTAAATTTTGGTTAGCTGCAGACATCAAAGTACATTTGCAGTGCATTCCTATAATTCAGTAAGGAGGAAGGCCAAGCATACAACTATCCATTGGGAGAGTAGTCATTCTTTGCCTTGTGGAGCTATTTCTAAACCAGGGAAGGAATGTAACAACAGACAACTTTCTCACATCCTTTCATCTTGCAAAGAATCTTTAAAACAAGAAAGTGTCATTAGCGGAACAATGAACAAGATTTGCAATCCCCAGTTGCTCGATAAACAACTATTTTGAATTATTCATCCATCTTGGGAAACACTGATAAAGCATAATGCACCCTGGCAGTATGCCAAGGGAAGAAGAGTAAGATGTTGAATCACAGATAGGCACAATGAAAAGACTGTCAAACAAGCAAGCTTTTGGCCAAATGGCCTTCTTCCCAACTAGACAGTACACACTCACACATGCAAATGCAAGTCACATACACATGACCACTATCTCCAGCTGCAAAGGCTCATCAGCCAGAGAGTGTGGTCGTGTGTGTGTGTGTGTGTGTGTGTGTGTGTGTGTGAGAGAGATGCACATTCGTGTGTGTGTGTGTGTGTTGTTGGTTTCCACCTCCCCCCCCCCCCCTCCTAATTTGGAAGGAGGTCTTTTTTGTGTGCCTGTCTGACTCAATATTGTGAGTAGCAATCTATCCTTTTTATCATACTGTCATTATTCCATCCCAGATTTTCCTTTGTTTGCAGAAGAACAATAATAATGCTACTATCATAACTCTACATCCTGAAGTGTCAGGCAGTAAAGACAGAAAGAAAGATAGAAAGAAAGAAAGAAAGAAAGAAAGAAAGAAAGAAAGAAAGAAAGAAACTGTTTCTTTCTATAATACCATGGAATTTGATGTGGTTTCATTGATCAAATGATTCATAAACCCTCAACTGTGGTTGCTTGCAGGGGATACAATAACATAGACAAGGCGCACTAAATGTATGTATCATCCACAACCAAACGACCAAAACTAATCTGAAAAGGCAAGCATACATTCTTGAGCTTGTAGATGAATTCATGGGCAGTAAAGAACAAAGAGCAGGACAACAACAAGAAATTGAAGAAGTGACTGTATGTGTGGTTTAATGTATCCTTTGTCTGGCAGCAAAGAGCAGATGACAAGGTTAAAGATAAATGAATCTGCTCAACCGTACTTACTTAGTTAGATATTCTATAAATCATTGTGCATTATAAATTGTAATGATATGGAACAAGTCATTTTACATTCACATTACAAATTAATTTGTTAATATGACTACGCGCTGAACATTCATAGGGTACTAAAAAAAATACGCAGATGTGAGTTAGTAGTTCCTACCCACCAAATTTTAGAAATTACAATAACAGAAAATCTTCTGTGGTACAGAAGGAGTTGTCAAGGAGAAACTTTTTCAAGTTGTTTTAAAATTTTTCTTGTACTAAAGACAATCTTAATGTGTAGTAATGAGTGTCATTCTTCCTTCTGTTATTGCTATTATGTACATCGTTGTTCCTTTTGAACTGTAGTGGCTAATTTACAACAAACTTCATGAGGGAGTAAATATACCGTGAAGTAGCAGTCAGAATGTTCAACTCCTTAAACAGATGTCTTAAAGATATCATGGATGAGCAATACATATTATTCTTACAGTACGTTTTTGAGCAACAAAGACTTTCTTTTGTAAAGACGAGTTACTACAGAACATTATTCCATATGACATTATTTAATGAAAGTATGCAAAATATGTCAACTTACTGATTTTTCTCTCCCCAAGATTTACAATGATTCTAAGTGCAAAGTTGTTTTAGAAGTTCCAAAATGTGCTTTTTGTTGTTTAAATCCTAATCAGTATGGAAGCTTAAGAATTTTGAAGTTTCCACCCTATTTATTATTTCCTCGCCATGTGTTACATTTATCATTGGTGTAGTATAGATGCGCAGCACTGAATGTCTTGTGTCTTTTTAAAATTGATGGCGAGACCAATCGTAGAAAAACAACAGTACACAGTGCGCAAATAAAGGATTGCTGTCTTAACAACACATCACAAAAGTGATGATATGATATACTGAATTTAAATCCACATATCAAATATTTAATTACTACTTTAATTACTGACTTCCTTCCCTGAAAAATAAAATAGCCATCGTTGGTCTGATTGATGAGTTTATCAGGCTGTGGGTGTTGCTGCGCATACCATTCTTCGATAAACGAATTGACCTTGAAAAGTATTAATTTAGTTTCCACCTTAAGTAGTGGTAGTAACACCGATTCAGACTTCATTTTAAAAGATGCTGGACCTGTTTGAAATGAAATGCTTAAAACAGCAAGACACAATATATGATCGATCTGATAGCTTTTGAACAATGTATGGCACCCATCCTGAAACACCTTTTTCTATAACAGAAAATATATAATATAAAAACATATGTGAGAAATCTGTAAGGTGCAACATTGATTGTACTCACAGCTGCAAATAATTAATTGTTGTTCAGAGTAAATCAGAAGGAACAAGCAAAATTGAAAAGTAAACAGGAAATCTTTCTAGTGTTTTGACAACTGATAGTAGCTTCTCCTTATGTATTGATACAATTATCATAAATTGTTTTAATGATTTAAGTTATCATTGCTTTTACTTAGTTGTCAGAATGTAAACATTTTTATCTTCAATTTGTACAAATATATTTCATTATCATAGAAAGAATAAAATAAAAAAATATACATTGTATCATTTTACTTTGTATGCTTTACCGGACAAATCAAAAAGCAAAAGAAGTGTCATAGTGGAATACGCAAAGGTAATAAGACGAAAGACATCTATGAGAAATGTGAAAAAGCTGTCGATCGAAGAGATATATATATATATATATATATATATATATATATATATATATATATAATAGAGGGAAACATTCCACGTGGGAAAAATATATTTATATTTATGTCTGCTTGTGTCTGTGTATATGCGGATGGATATGTGTGTGTGTGTGTGCGAGTGTATACCTGTCCTTTTTTCCCCCTAAGGTAAGTCTTTCCGCTCCCGGGATTGGAATGACTCCTTACCCTCTCCCTTAAAACCCATATCCTTTTGTCTTTCCTTCTCCTTCCCTCTTTCCTGACGAGGCAACCGTTGGTTGCAAAAGCTAGATTTTTGTGTGTATGTTTGTGTTTGTTTGTGTGTTTATCGACCTGCCAGCGCTTTTGTAAAAATATATATATATATATATATATATATATATATATATATATATATATATATATATATATATATATATATATATATATATATATATATTGAATTTTATTGAATATATTGAAGCTTGAATTTTGTGTGTGTGTTTGTGTTCGTTTGTGTGTCTGTCGACCTGCCAGCACTTTCATTTGGTAAGTCACATCATCTTTGTTTTTAGGTATACACTCGCACACACACATATATCCATCCACACATATACAGACACAAGCAGACATATTAAATATGTCTGCTTGTGTCTGTATATGTGTGGATGGAGTGGATGCGAGTGTATACCCGTCCTTTTTTCCCCCTAAGGTAAGTCTTTCCGCTCCCGGGACTGGAATGACTCCTTACCCTCTCCCTTAAAACCCACATCCTTTTGTCTTTCCCTCTCCTTCCCTCTTTCCTGATGAGGCAACAGTTTGTTGCGAAAGCTTGAATTTTGTGTGTATGTTTGTGTTCGTTTGTGTGTCTGTCGACCTGCCAGCACTTTCATTTGGTAAGTCACATCATCTTTGTTTTTAGGTATACACTCGCACACACACACATATCCATCCACACATATACAGACACAAGCAGACATATTAAATATGTCTGCTTGTGTCTGTATATGTGTGGATGGAGTGGATGCGAGTGTATACCCGTCCTTTTTTCCCCCTAAGGTAAGTCTTTCCGCTCCCGGGACTGGAATGACTCCTTACCCTCTCCCTTAAAACCCACATCCTTTCGTCTTTCCCTCTCCTTCCCTCTTTCCTGATGAGGCAACAGTTTGTTGCGAAAGCTTGAATTTTGTGTGTATGTTTGTGTTCGTTTGTGTGTCTGTCGACCTGCCAGCACTTTCATTTGGTAAGTCACATCATCTTTGTTTTTAGGTATACACTCGCACACACACATATATCCATCCACACATATACAGACACAAGCAGACATATTAAATATGTCTGCTTGTGTCTGTATATGTGTGGATGGAGTGGATGCGAGTGTATACCCGTCCTTTTTTCCCCCTAAGGTAAGTCTTTCCGCTCCCGGGACTGGAATGACTCCTTACCCTCTCCCTTAAAACCCACATCCTTTTGTCTTTCCCTCTCCTTCCCTCTTTCCTGATGAGGCAACAGTTTGTTGCGAAAGCTTGAATTTTGTGTGTATGTTTGTGTTCGTTTGTGTGTCTGTCGACCTGCCAGCACTTTCATTTGGTAAGTCACATCATCTTTGTTTTTAGGTATACACTCGCACACACACACATATCCATCCACACATATACAGACACAAGCAGACATATTAAATATGTCTGCTTGTGTCTGTATATGTGTGGATGGAGTGGATGCGAGTGTATACCCGTCCTTTTTTCCCCCTAAGGTAAGTCTTTCCGCTCCCGGGACTGGAATGACTCCTTACCCTCTCCCTTAAAACCCACATCCTTTCGTCTTTCCCTCTCCTTCCCTCTTTCCTGATGAGGCAACAGTTTGTTGCGAAAGCTTGAATTTTGTGTGTATGTTTGTGTTCGTTTGTGTGTCTGTCGACCTGCCAGCACTTTCATTTGGTAAGTCACATCATCTTTGTTTTTAGGTATATTTTTCCTTCGTGGAATGTTTCCTTCTATTATAACTATATAGAGTACTGTACCAATAATCTGTTCAAAGTGAGACTTTGGTATTTAAAACAAATGTGAAATAAATTAAGAAATATTAGGAACTTTAGAAATAGGTAACATTTCTGTTTATAAATTGTGATATTTTGAATCCAAAGCAGTAATCTACAAATTCTAGATCTTAAACTACATTCACACTCTGGAGACCACTACAAAGTGTGTGGCAGAAGTATGTGCATGACATACTGAAGAATGGAAAAACGAGCCTCACTAACCATTTCATGGGCAAAATAGATGGGGAGGGGAACTGAATTATGTTAGATTTGAAATAATATTACAATTAATAGGTAATTACAGTTTTGTGACTTGTTTTAGTGTACTATCTACAGTTGACTAATACCAGCAAATGGGAAGTATTTTTCCCACTGGCACTTTTCATCATGAAGAAATATGATGACAATATCTATTTTTTAAATTATTTATTGATGTGTTCTCATAAAATATTAGGAAGAGTTGTAAATAACACACTACTGAGTAAAAACAAATTATTTCCCAAGAAACTAGCAAAAACATTAATCTTACACAGTGGGACATTACTAGCTGTGGATGAAGGTATTTTGCCCCTACATTTCATATTAGAATATCCAGCAATGAGCTGTCACACTAATTTGGGACAAAATGTTATCTTATCCTGGTTTGGCGTAGAGCACTTTTGAATCTTCCACAACAAAAAGCTGTTCACTGTAGTGAGATCAGTCAAGAAATAAAGAATTCGATGCCACCAATTGACAGAATGTCTACCTAGAGCGTATCTTTCTCTGTTCCTCAAATCTGTCAACCCTACCCATGATTTTGTTATACTCAGCCACAACTAGTTGGTAAGAGTACATGTGACTGTGTCTCATCTTTATTCTTGCAAGTGACTGTTGTTGTCTCTCATGGATCATGAAATGTAGACAGCAATGTGACAGCACAGTTGTCCATTCACTTCGCAGCTGAGATGGCACCTTTTATTTGAAACTGAAAGTCTCCACTTGATAACCTACTTTAGTAGGGACACCTTTGTGATTCAGTTTGACAGTTCCACAGGAGTAAACACCTTTCTTCAGTAAGATGGACGTCAGCCATGGTGATGTAAAAAAGTTGTCAAACGCCACATGTGCAGCTCTCTGATACACACATTGTGTTAGTTTTAGGATTACTCTTACCTCTAGTGAGTAACCATCATTGTTTTCTTTTGATTTTCCACTATAGATATCGAAATTCAGTATGTATCCTGTCTCTGCGTCACATAAAGACCACACTTTATATCCCCTCTTGACAGGTTTCCTCAGCTTCATACTGGAGCAGCCTTTGAAAGCAGTTGTGCTCTTGTCAACAGACAGGAAAGAGGAGTGGTTGTAATTTGCTTTGAAATTCTCTAAAAGTTTTGTTGAAAGAGGTCGCAGTTTGTGAAGCTCGTAATGCTCTGGGTGGCTTCGAAATTTCTGATCCTCGTTATTGCAGTGGATGTTCTCAACTTTTTTTTTGTTTTACTGCTCGTTACTTCTGCTACAGCATCAGCTCTTAGAATTGGATCTGAACTCCAAAAATTTTACAATTCTGGAAGTTCATGAATGAATGCCAATAATAATAATAATAATAATAATAATAATAATAAGGCATCCAATAAATGCTTGCATCTCAATAAATGCTTGCATCTCCCTAATGTTTGTAGGACTCCATCCTTTTGTTTTACCAACATTCCCCTGTTACAAAGCTCTATTTTGAGTAGCATACCTATTTTATTTCATTTACGATTATGCTGAAAATATCATTATCAAAAAGTTTTGAAAAATAGCATAGTTCTTGTCACTTTACTGAAAACATATTCTGAAGCAGCACTTTTTACTGAATGACACCTGTCCCCTTCACTGATAAGAGGTGAACAGTCATCACCCCAGTCTTCAACACTATGTTGATCTGAGTCGTCTTGAGTCCCTCCTCCTTCAACCAGGTCGTCTACACATTCCTCATGCACATAATCACATGGTATGTGCGACTATACTGATGTGGCACGAAACGATTCATCCAAGCTGTTAAAATGGCCACGGGCTCCAAAGTCACATTCTGTTTCAGAATCACTGTCATGCTCTGGCAAAGAAAACAGAATATTCAGAATCTCTTCCACATGCTTTAGGTTACTGAAATCTAGTTTTTCAGACATCTGTAAAGGTAATGCTACGTTCAGATATAAGTAACTACAATATCGAAGTATATCATCAGAATTTGAAATAAATCAGTACAGCAATATGCTGTATTTGTGTAAACACATGTAGGCAAGTAATACTCACTGAAAACTTACTTTTCAGTGTGAATTTGCTCTTGAATTTAGCCCGTGAAGACATTAGGTTACAGTTATTCCAAGGAAAAGATCTGACTGACAGGGTCATGAAAAAGTTAGTGGGAAGCATGCTACACACCAAAAGATATTGTCATAACTTTTTGGAATAGCATCACAATTACCCAGTAATCAGTTATGAATGTCAAAGAAATATATTAAGATGTTTCTGTAATGAAGATATTGTAAAACTTACCGTTAACACAAAATATAATGAAAAAAAAAAAAAAAAAACCCTGACTTTTCTGACAAAGCAGCGCCACAAACAGTCACCATAACACAACAATCAGAAGTATTGGCGAGAAACGGAAAACGGTGGGTGGTAATAAGTACATGAGGGACTCCTACAGATGGCAGCATGTCATGATCCATGGAAATCTACACTCCATAGAAGCTTTTTTGGTACTTTTAAGCTGGGAAGTATAATTCCCAATGTCTACGAAAGGGTTCAAATATTGTGTACTTTTAAGGCATATTTCATTAGGGCTCAAAATGACCCCTTCCTACTGTTCTAGGGGTATCACAATTTTCACTGATCTAATTTTAAAGAATCACTGTGTCATAAGGAGCAACCCACAACAATAGCAAATTGGTGGTGAGATATGAAACAATAGTTAATACATAATCCTGGTGATGTCTTCTGCAGTTTAATTTTGTCTATATATGTACTCTACAAATTACTGTGAAGTGTGTGGTACCCATTGCACAAGTTAATAGGGCTTTTTACTCATTCCATTAAAATAAGCAGTGCAGGAAGAATGATTGCTTAAATGCCTCAGTGCGTGCTGTAAATAGTGTAAATTTGTCTTTACAGTTCTTAGGAGTGATAGATATGAAGTTACAGTGTTGTCCTAGATTCATCACTTAAAGCTGGATCTTGAAACGTTGTAAGCAGGCTTCCTTGGTATAGTTTGTGTCCATCTTCAGCTGTCTGCCAGTTCAATTTCTTCAGCATCTCCACGACACTCTCCCATGGACAAAACAAACCTTTAACTGTTTGTGCTGCCCTTGTTTGTATACATGTAATATTCCCTGTTAGCTCAAAATGGAACTGTCTTAAAAAAAAGCATGATAATTTTAGAATCAATAAATTCTTTAAATTTTACACAGTGGAGTTGTAAACATGCTCCACTGTGAGCATGAGCAGAAAATAATACATTGAAAATCTGCACTAGTATTATATAAACTACTATTTGTCAAAGAAGATGGCATACTTCTAATTAGTAGGATGCAATTATGTACTGCTACAATACTTCACCAATGTTGCCAATTGCCAATGAATGAACATTTCTAAACAAGGCAACATACAACAAATCCAGCTTCAGATGATTAACTAACAAGCTTTAGTTTTAGAACACGAAAATGTTGAGACAGTGCCGGATAAACTACAATATCTCAAATTGATATAGCATATACTTCAGGTACGATTGTAGTGCTTCTACAAACAGCTGCACCATTGGTAGTGACCCTCATGAAAAATATGTTGCCAAGAGTGTGTGTCATATAATTCAAAAATATCTAATTTAAGTCTGCGGATTGAACATTTTTGCACAAATACAGATCATGGACACTCCCTAATGATGAACATGTCTAGTTTTGATAAGCTCATAATTCAGTCCAATTATGCTTCATTGAAATTTGCTAGATGATGAAATGCAGCTATGTTACCAAGAAGTCTGATATTTTCTAAGAAACAAGAATACTGACCTGACATGTTCAGAAAGTCTGTAAACCTACATCGGTCCTGCACACGAGCAATATCCAAAGATGAGTTCACAAGTGTTTTGTAAGCAATCTCCTTTGGAAACAGGTTGCTTTTTTCTGTTAGCCTACCTATGAATTGAAGTTTGCTATGCACTTTAACTGTCATTGAGCCTTTGTGTCCTTCCATTTTATATCACAACAAGCTTGTCACACTAGGTACTTGTGAGTGGCCATGTGCAGTTCTGACTTATTAATATTGTAGTAAAAGACATGTTTTACATTTCATGAGATACTCATTACATTTCTGAACATTTAAAATGAGTAGCAAATCTTTGCACCATTTTAAAATCTGACTGAAGATTGGTGCAGCTCTTTTCAGACAGTACTTTATTATAGGTAGCCACATCATTTGTGAAAATCTGGGGTTAATGTTAATATTGTCTGCAAGGTCATTACTATACAACATGAACAGTAGTTATCCCAACACCCTTCCCTGGGGCATGCCCGAAAGTACATCTGTCGATAAATCGTCATCCATGCTGCATCCACCCTACCAAGAAAAATATCCTCGATCCAGTCACAAATTTCAGTTGGTACCCCATGTGACTGTACTGCCAATAAATGTACGTGTGGTACTGATAGTGAGTCAAATGGCTTTATACTCCATCTATCGGACTGCTTGATACAAGACTTTCACCATGTCAAGTCAGAAAGGGATGAGGTGCATCTCGCATGATTGATGTTTTCAAAACCCATCCTGAATGGAATGGATATTATTCTATTTGAGATACCTCATTACTTTTGAGCTCAAACAAATCGATGTCAGTGATATTTGACAGAAGTTTTGCGCATCACTTTTTCTACCCTTCTTGAAGATGTCTGTCTCTGTACTTTCTTCCAACTACATAATGCTGGGCATGGCACATGTCTGTCTACTTATTCACACTGTTCATTTCATAGCTACTCAAAGAACCTAAATGGGCCATACTCAACATAGCCAATTGCTCTCAGGGATAACTGACTAACACCAACTTCAGACAAGCTAAGAGAGTTTGAGGCTGCAACCCTAATGACATTTCACTCAACATGCATTGCTGGACTGTGTCAAAAAAATTCTGTTAAATCAAAAGAAAGGAATTGATCACTTAGAAAACTGTTACCATTCTGTATTTAAATGGTGCTAAAGAGCATTACAGGGAATGTAAAACAGTTTAAGAAACTTTATACTGGATCCTTTCTTGAAAATGGAATCTCTTTGGATCAGGGCATCAGTTATTTAATTAAACTGTTACAGATGCAGATACGCTAAAAATCACAGTAAATGTTTACATGGTTACAATTATGTCACATTGTTTTTCATAGATTTACTCTGTACTTTTGTAATATTCTATTTAAACTGTTATTTATTTATTTTTTCACAGGTGATGGATCGTATTTTCTCACAAGTGCCATTACTGTTATCAGAGACAGGCGTCTTCTATCTTCTGGTTATTTCTGATAACTGTCCTTCTGAAATTGAAAAAATTATGAACAGTGTGGGATTTTCAATGAATATTCTGATGCAAAGAAAAATCAGAGGTGAACATCTTTTAGTTCTACGTTTCAGAAGGGCTGCAGCTTAGGGAGAGTGAAGTTGATGTTTTTCAAAAAATATTTTGTATGTTTTCCAGTATGCTGCTCTTGGTTACAGGAATTTCTTAATTTCTTGTTTTTGTCAAAAGATTAGTAACTGATACATTCCTTCTGCAACCAAGCAGAAAACACAGAATTATATTTTACTCAGAAATGAGAAAAAATACTACCTGGCTGTCATGAAGTGTTTGTTAAAGTAATAAAGAATATGTAAGACAAAGTTGTTTCATTTCTAATCTTTTGCATTTATCTCTTTCTTTCATCCTCTTAACATGAATTGGGTGTCTGAAGAAAAAGAAATCTTAATCCCAAAGAATGTAAAATGTTGTCTAAACTGCCTTTTGACAGATGATGTACCTGTTCTCTCTGTTACAGACATCTGGCACAGTTTTATGTAAATATTGTTACGTAGCTGATTATTATTGTATTCAGTTCATTCAACTCTGTTACAGTATTATACTGCTCACAGTTAAATTCTGATAATTTTAGTGGAGTGCAAATATGATAGCAGGTATGTACGTGCTCTGAATGGAGTGTACTTTGTGGTGTTCCTGGTAAGCAATGCAATGGGCCAATGTTTCCACTTTCTGTAGATAAATATAAAAACTAAGAAAACAATTGCTATCACTTCTTAAATAATACTTATCATGTTTGCTATGTGCTGTCCTAAATGAATGCTACAAAGGCTGAGTATCTTTGTCATACCTGTAGCGACATGGAAATTAAGACCAAATGACCTTCATGCACCCTGATTTGCATGCTCAAGGCAGAGGTAGCAAGATAATACTATTGGGTGAAGCATCACATGGTACTCAATCCCTTTTCACTACAAATCACTTCACTATCTGCCTTTTTACATGCACACTAATATAACTTTAAAATATCTAAAAGGTTTTCATGTGCATTGATTGATACTAAAGTATAACAAATGCATAAAGTCATTTTGTAAGATTTTTACACCAAATTTTATGCAAATGATAACTTATAAAAAAGTTTAGTCTTGTTAACTAGAATAATGAACATCAGTTATGGAGAGAATGGGTGCACAGGGTGTATACGACCCGGGAGATCCAGGAAAAACCCGGGAATTTTCTCATCCGGGCGAAACCCGGGAATTGTTTAGAATTTTGGGAATTTTCCATTGTTTTAGTTTTCAGTTAAATTTTTGTGATTTTGACTGGTAAGAACCAATACTCTAACAAAGGATATTATATCCCGCTACTACAGAATAATACTGCAGCAACAAAACATGGACGAGAGGGGAAAACACGAAAATAAAACTTAAGTTGCAAAGGAAATGCGCCATATACAACAGCAAAACAGTGCTCATACAAACGTCTGCCAACAGCAAAGTGTGTCAAAGGCTTTAGGAGCACTATGCAATTCTTTATAACAACAAATTGCCTCCGATGAGCATGACATGACAACTGTTTAAATTAGATTCGTTTGAGCAGTTGCGCGCGGGATCTTGCGCACACGCAGTTGAGTCGCGTATGAGCAGTACCTCCTCCCATTTCTGGTTACCGAAGTATGGCTGGGCGCCATTATGTAGAACTACTTAAACCTAACTAACCTAAGGACATCACACACATTGATGCCCGAGGCAGGAGTCGAACCTGCGACCGCAGCGGTCGCGCGGTTCCAGACTGTAGCGCCTAGAACTGCTCGGCCAATATGGCTGGCTGCACAGAGCAGTCTGAGTTGTGGGGACGTGGGTCGTCTCCACATGACCTGTGATTACGTTTAGTGATTTTGTTGTTTCCTCTTCATTTATTGCTCTCACGTTAAATGATAACAAAACGGATTTTTGTGGCCGGGAGCTATCAAATGAATTAAAATACGTTCACATAATTACAGCAGGCTAAAATATGTTAACAGTTTGATTTTTTTTCCACCTTTCTGACAGTAAACCATTAATCGCCTTATAGAACAATGAAGTTATTTTTGCCGGTTTGCTAAAGACATTTGGTTTTTATTAATCCTTTCTACTGAGGCAGTCAATTTATATGAAACGAAGTGTTTAATTTCACTCTATTGACTAGTTTCAACTGTTCGCTGCATTTCAAGTGCACGTTTGGCATTATGCCATAATAAAGAACCAAACATGAGTACTGGTACTCCAAGAAAATTTACATATGGATGTGCATTTTAAGCCGAGTTATGTGTCTCAGTATGGTTCGCGAAATCCCGACACTCTTGAAGTATTGTCTCATGTCTTGTTTCTTTTATAGCATATGTAAGATCTTTTAATGTTTTACACGTATGAAAATGGTAGCTGCGCAAGTGCGGTGAGCCTGTTATCTGGTGCTTTATTGCAACTGCTGAAACGAACCTATTTCTAACAGGTCACGGGAAAATATTGCGAATGGTGGTTTGAAAAGCGTTACATTCAAAGTAGATTTCCTTTTATGCAAGATGAACTAAGTGCGAGAATGTACGATGAGTTTCTTAAATCACAAAGCGTCAGACTCTCATTTAAAAATCAACTCTTTGAGGGCGACCATTTAGATGAATTTCGAGCCCAGAATATCAGACATTTGCGTCATTTTTAAAAATTTTACTGGCTCATTTGTGTGATGTATCTTAAAGTGTAACACGCACAAAAAAGAGCAACATTATATGTGGAAGCTTAGCTTCTCTTCCAACTGATTAATCTTCGAGACCAATATTATATGTGAATGCTATGCATATTAATTTAAGCCATTAACTTTTCCTATTTGTGTATTCGCGCTACTTAAGAGTGATCTTGCTATTGGCTGACTGCATCACGTGTCCTATGCTGTCATCAGCTGGCGAGATTACGTGAATGAGCTATGACTGGCTTACAAAAGCGCATCACAATCTCGATTTCAGTGCTTCGGAAAGTGACGCGTTGTTTGGTGGAATTCAAATTTATGCCTTCATAATACAAAAATATGCAGCATACATGTTGCTGCTCATCAAAGGTCATTCAAAACGTGTTTTCCCCCCTGAGTTTTGTTTTCTAAAGTGCCAGGAAATTCTATGTCGGTATATAAAACCATAAACATTCAAAGGATTTGACGAGTTTTACAGCGCCAAGGAAGAGTATACTGTCACTTAATACGGAAAACGTGTATTTTTAACCGGGAAATCCGGGAATTTTTTTTCTTGTCCACGTATACACACTGGTGCAGGAGCAGGCCAAAACTGCTTTGATTTAGATTTTGAATTATGAATAACTGAGGTATGTGAATAATTAAACACAAGGAAGAACAATGTCGCCTCTATAGTTGATTGATGTTGGAAACTTACACACTTAACAGCACAAAAAGTCACTATCTGTCAACCTATTTCTCCTTTTCTAGTTTTAGTATGCATTCTCCCATACACAACCACACAGATATCCAAATGCCTTCATACAAATTCAACAACCCTTCCCCCCCCCCCCCCCTTTCCCCTCCCCTGTCCTCAGTTTTGTCAATGTCACTTTTTTTCAGTCCTCATTTTTGTGCTGCCACTAAGAGCCAATTATTGCCATTACCTCCCCACACCATCCTTGCTCCCATACATTTTATCCCCATCTAGTCAACAATTAGTGTCACTGTTGCCATGAATGGGTGCATTTGGGAGTCTGTCTGGTTGTATATGTAAGAGTTTACACTTACTCTGTGATGAACGATAGCTCAAAATAAATAATTTAAGAAGTATAGGAAACAACTCTCCAAAGAGTAGAAGCTCTATTATAGAAAGACGTGTACAAGACTTGAGAACTTTGCTACTCTCCAGACGAATTCTTTTTCAGAGCTACGGAGTACATTTAACACGTTGACTGTCAGAGGCAGCCATAGGCCACAGCAGAACCTGATACCTGACACCGTGTGCAACCAGCACCCACAGCAGAGCCTCACGCCTGGTGCTGTAGTCTCGTAATGAAACGTCTGTCACCTTGTGTGTGGTAGTCAATGTATTAACATGGAACTCGCACACTCACCACCTCCTTTTTCCCCTCATCCTTTAAAAAAAAAAAAAAAAAAAACTCTTGCCTCAGTTGAGCTGCAGTGCTGGCACAGTATAACCAGCCAGCACAATTGTAGTCATTTTGCTAGGTGTTTACATCAATTAAAATAATAATAATTGCTTGCCTGAATTCAGCTTTCTTGCTTCTTGGTAATCATCCATATCTCACTTCCATAGAGCAGTGTGGGAACTGCAACAGTTTTGTAAAATTTAATTTGCATTTCTTTCCTGGTCTTGTTTTTCAGGTTTCTGTTGATTGTTCCACATACCCGACTGATTTACTAAGCATAATTTCAATATCTCTGCTGTAGCCATATGTCGTTTCACATCTGAGGTAACTGAAATGGTTTACTTGCTCTAAAATCTTCTGATCTATCACTATTTTGGTTCTGATTGGTTCTTTCCCCATGAAGGCCATTGTCTTAGTTTTTTCTTTAGAAATTTCCATGTTAAATTTTGCACTTATTTGTTTTAGCAAGTAGATTACTTTCTGAATGTCATCTTCCTTATCCACTAGGATCACTGTATCATCAGCATATAGTAAATTATTTAAAAGAATGTCCCTATCTAGGTAGATGCCTTTCTGAAATTCTGATTTCCATATATGTATTATTTCATTAACGTAGATGTTGAACAAAGTTGTAGAGATGCAGCAGCCTTGTCGTACCCCTTTGTTAGTTGGTACCTCAGTTGTTTTACCCTTGAGATCTAGAGTGATATTTGTGTCTTGATATAAACATTTTATCGCATTTATTAGATGCTTTGGATATCCACAATGTGTCATTATTTCCAAAGTTTCTGTCTATTAACATTTTCAAAAGCTTTTTTAAAGTGAATAAAAGCAATGTGTGTTTCTTTATTATACTCTCTCCGCTTTTCTATTATTTGCTGTAGAATAAAAACTGCATCTATTGTGGAGTGTCCTTTCCTAAAACCCATTTGTTCCTCATTCAGTACTGCTTCTGCTATGTTTTTAAGTCTTAGTATTCAAAATCTTAGCATACATCTTGTGTGCTGAGTCCAGTAAACTTATTCCTCTGTAATTACTGCAAAGGCTTTTATCTCCTTTTTAAAAAATTGATATCACTCTAGCTGTTTTCCAGTCTTTGGGAATCCTCTTCTTCTTCCTACATTAGTTGAAGAGATTTAGCAGTCGTTGGTGTAGCATCATTCCTCCATATTTTAATAATTCAGAATTAATGCTGTCTTTTCTTGTTGCTTTTCTGTTCTTAAGTGATGTTAGTGTAGATGTTAATTTGTCAGACTGTATTTCGTCTAATCCTTTCTCGTCTAGTTGTTCAATTTCAGTTTTTTGTGCTGTATGATCATACCACAATTCGCTGTAATGATTTATCCACTGTTCTTCTTCAATACTATTTATTTGTATCTTCTCTCTTTCTGTTTTGTTTAAGGTTTCTAAAACCTTATATGCAATTTGTTGTCTTCCATGGATATCATGTTCAATATTAGAAATAAACCTATCCCAGTGATCTTGATGTGCTTTCCTTACTACCCATTTAGCGTTATTTCTTTTCTCCTTATAGTATTGTTTGTTCTCAATAGTGGGGTTGCTTAAGTGTTTTGTATATGCATCCTGTTTTTCTTTGACAGCTTTCATTATATCCTCATTCCAAATGTTTACGCCTTTTCTTTTCTGTATCCTTTTCTTTTTACCAAGAGCTTCTCCTGCTACTCTGCATACAGTATTCTTCAGAGTTTGCCATTCTTCTTCTATATTGTCTTTATTTTGTAAGTTTGATAGTTCTTCATTTAATCTCCTTTGGTGCAGTTGTCTGATACTGTCCTCTTCAGGCAAGTATACCTTATAAATGTTTTGATCTTGTTGGTTTGTTACATGTTTAGTTATTTTCTTCCATTTTGTAAAAAGATCTATTCTGGAGATAGGTAAGAAATGACCTGATCCTATATCTTGTCCTCTATAAAATCTTGTATCCTTTACTTGGCCCACTAGCTTATCATTTACTAAGATGTAGTCAGTTGTTGATCTAAGACCTTTGCTGGCCCAAGTATACTTGTGTATATTCTGTTTCTTAAAAAGTGAATTTGTGAGTTTTAAATTGTTGTAAGTGGCAAAATCTCATAGTAATTTTCTGTTTTCATTACATATTGGTTCTCCAAACACACCTATAATGTTTGTTACTGGGATATTTCCTTATTCTGGCATTGAAATCACCCATCATAATAATCTGATCAGTAGCACTGTATTTACTCAGTCTTCTGTAGTTCTTCATAGAAGCTTTCAGACTCATCTTTTTTCCCTTCTTCAGGTGCATATACACTTACAAATGTGGCGTTACCCCTTATCAGTTTCAGACCGACTGTAAGTATTCTTTCACTTATGTATGTACAATCTTGAATGTCTTTTTCCCATTTTTTTTTTTATGCAGGAGTAATGCTACATCATTTCTTGCTCTTTTATGTTGTTCCAACACCACTGTAGAATATAATGTAATCCCCTACATATTTATTTCCTCTTAATTTCTTTTTAGTTTCTGTGAGTGCTACAGCATCGATATTCGTGTCGCTTAGTATATTTACTAATTCTACCTCCTTTTGGGAAATTCCTCTCACATTTCAGAGTGCTACTTTGATGTGTCCATTTATCAATTTTCATTTGTCCTTTTTCATAGCCTTGTCATTTACCTTTGAGACCATCCTGTTTCCGAGGCTCGTTTGGGTACTGGGAGTAGACTGTGTTTTCTCAGGGTTGGTTACCAGCCATTTGCTCAACCCACTTGCAGGAGGACAGGGATTTTCTTTTGGGGTTATCTCCCTTAGCCGATATATTTCAGTTATATAAAGGCAATAGAAATAAGTTTGCCTTTTATCCTCTCCCAGTGGCTTTGTAGCCTGTATCCACTGTGTGTCATACATTTTATAGGGGTCTCACGACTCATGCCTTCTAGGATGTGGGAGCTACATTGAAATCCTTAGGTCTGATTGATTTCTCAAATTTCAGAGGACATTTCCCAGAGTTTTGTTTCTGCAAACAAGTATTGGCAGTCTGAGCAGACTCCAGGGTCCTTTGCCAACCTTTGATTGTTGGAGAATAGAAAAGAGAAATGAAAGACACCCTCAGGCCTCGAAACCTAATACCATAGGGGTCGAAAGAGTAAAATTTGGTGAAGGGAGGCTGATAGGAAAGAAAACAGAAGGAGCCTGACACGAGTAAGTGGAAGTAATGTCAGACTCAGCTAAGGGCCCATGTGGTTGCCACCCACATACTACCAAGACAGGAACCCCCTGTGGGGCCTACTCTTTGTCTGGAATCTCACCAACTAACATTATAGTGCTTCAAGAATTTCGGTGTAAATTCTAGAAACACTCGGCCTTCAACCATCTTGAACACCCCGATTTTTTAGGTACGAGTTTGTGAGAGTGAGAACGTTTCTACCGATCCACCTATTTCTATGTGCAGGTGAGAAGTTGGTTATTAGAAGACTAAGAGGGGTGAGTCACTGATGACGACAAGGTTTGCCGCCAGCACCATGACGTTAGGATAATTCAAGGAATAATTATGTCGTATTCTTTGATGTGTTAGTGTCAGTGGTGATTGTAAAAAAGACCAATGAACATTTGAATATGGATTGCTATGCACATTTATGTATTGGACTCGCTTGAGACTAGACACTTTTAAATTATTTCATGTCTTGGCTATGAATGAAACAGATATGCTATTTGAATACGTGTAAATGAGTCTAATGTGTAAGGAATAAGTTAGCTTGCGGAAGTTATTGTCTGTGAAAGTTGAAAATATAAAGTGATGGAACTGAAGAGTATTATATGAGTACCAAAATTATTTCAAGGATAGAGAAGTATTTTAATAAATTCCCTTAACCACCTATAGTCTTCGGGGAAGAAGCTTGTGGGAGATCGACGTAGCTGATTACCCAGAGAGGAGGATCAGCTACACACAATGTCCAAGTTAACTGAAGTGAGAGATGTGTGTGCCTTGGAACCCAATACCACACTGTCTTGTCGTCCAAGAAATGTTAGAACCTGTCTGGCATGGGTGATCCTACCGGGAGCACAGCTCCCGCCAGCATAGCTCAGTGGGTCACTGATACACACAAACCTCCCCACCAATATTAAGGTGGTAGTCCTTGAGGACTTTGTTACCTTTGCTGCTAAAATTGTTTGCTTTCCACAAGGATTTATCATTACCAATTGTAGCTCAAAAGTTAGTTTAGTCTCTTTGCTGCTGTGTGTGACTGTATGTCATTATAAGTAAGCAGTTTCCTTTCCTCACTTTGATTTGTTGCTTCCTGTAGTCAATATGCTAGTATTACACTATTTGGCTGCAACACATTTTGCTCATACATTGTCAGAATAAAAAAATGCAATGTCTGGATTCTTTGTATTGTTTGGGCACTCGGGTTTCAGTGTAGAGCTATCTCATTGCTTGTCCTACACTCATCCATTCAGCAAGGGAACAGAAAAGCTACACAATTTGTAGTAGTTCTAAAATCGGCAAACATTTTGAGGATTGAACTATTCTGACTACCAAAGAATCGAATGGGGAATGCCTTGAATGAAGACAATAAAGTTTTATTTGGACACAGCTCTTCAGTCACTAAACTGATCTGCACATATAGCAAGTCATTTCTGGGACCAAAAACACTATGCATTCTCACAATAGAAAAATTTCTGTAATGTCGATCTTTTTGTTTAAGGAATTAGTGAAGACTAACTGAAGGAAAAACATTGAACATTAATCTTGGTTATCTTAGCTTCTTCCATACATAAGTTGACTGTAACTGTCTGCTTAATCCCTCACTAAATGAAGGTGATATGCTCGGCTTTCACATTCAAGGAACATGACAGTAATGGATAAATGAAATAATGATTACTGAGTGTAGTATAGGGTGGTGTCGTTGAATGAAATCTACAAGTCAACAATATGTCACCCACTTCCAAACCATAACCAAAAAAATTTTTTTCCGCTTTCAACACTACCGCTGCTATAAAATCCACCATTTCTAGTCCCTTTCACCTATTAAACAACCATTTCGTCTAGTTCTGATAACTTTTGCTTTAATTCCATTTCCGTTTTTCACACATCACTGATAATTTTTAGCCGCTTCCCACGGGTTTTAACGTCATTATTTCTTCGCCAGACAATTGTTAGCCTCATTTTCATAATCTGCCACCACAAAACCACTCCTTTTAATACATTTACACGCAGATTTTCCCGAATTTCTCCATCCTTTAACGTGTTTTGGCAGCAACACAACCACCTAACCTTTGTGCACATCGTTGTCTACCAACCCAAGTTACCACAGGATCAACATAGCCCACCTTTAACCAACACTTTTTCGCCTTTTTTCACGACAGATCTCCAGTTACTTTCTCCAGTTATTTTCATTTTCATTTCAATCTCATGTTACACTTTCCACCTTCTAGTACCATGTCACCCTCACAACACCCCCACAATGACCCCATCAAGTTTTATTTACATTCCCTCCGCAAACATGCCTTCACCCTAGCCAGATTACACTCGCATATTTTATTTTCTCAAGCTTGTCTGACATTTGGCATTACCCCCAAAGGCCTCACACTTAAAGTTCCCATCTCTGGCTGCAACCCTTCTTTCCATCAGTCCCTATACCAGTTCCAAACTGAACAATCCATTGCCCTCACCCACCTAATCCTTCACCTACACATCAACTCCGCCAATGAACACACCCGTTAACTCCTATCCTTAATAAAAGTACTCAATCTTTCCTCTCCCACATCCACACCGGCTATTCAGAGCATCCTCCTACAGGCCAACCGCAAATTAGAACAGCATGCCACCCTTCACCTCAAAAAACTATCCAATCTCCTGGTTTCCCACCTCCGGAAAGGCAACTCACTCAACCTTCACAACCTTTCCAGCAAACCTCAACCTCCTCTCATTGTGCACAAACCCAGTCTCTCCCATCTACTCAATCTCCCACTCCCTCCAAAACCTCAAAATTCCAATCAACACAATCTGGTACCACAACACCCTAATTCAGTAGTTAACCTTTCCTCCAAACCTCTCTCCCAATCCGAAACCTCTGTCCTATCCAAAGGCCTCACCTTCAGCCCCACTCCCAAATTCAACCAAACAGCCCTCGTCAAACATTTACTGTCCTACACTCGTACTCTCTGCTGGAAGTATCACTTTGCCACGAAGAAAAATGATCCTAATACTGCCCCTAATGATCCAACTCCCCAAGACACTATCCAAATTGAACCCTGCCTGGAACAGTTCCGTCCTCCATCACAGCGGGACCCACCTCCTCTTCCTCAAAATCACCTTCTCCAAACCTTCCAGGAATTTCTGACTTCCAGCCTCGCCTCTCAATCCTTCTTAAAAAACCTTAATCCTACTCCCAACATCACCACTGCTGAAGCCCAAGCTATCCGTGATCTGAAGGCTGACCGGTCCATCGTCATTCTTCCGGCGGACAAGGGTTCCACGACCGTGGTACTTGATCGTCGGGAGTATGTGGCTGAAGGACTGCGTCAGCTTTCAGACAACACCACATACAAAGTTTGCCAAGGTAATCCCATTCCTGATGTCCAGGCGGAGCTTCAAGGAATCCTCAGAACCTTAGGCCCCCTACAAAACCTTTCACCTGACTCCATCAACCACCTGACCCCACCGACACCCCGCACCCCTACCTTCTACCTTCTTCCTAAAATTCACAAACCCAATCATCCCGGCCGACCCATTGTAGCTGGTTACCAAGCCCCCACAGAACGTATCTCTGCCTACGTAGATCAACACCTTCAACCCATTACATGCAGTCTCCCATCCTTCATCAAAGACACCAACCACTTTCTCGAACGCCTGGAATCCTTACCCAATCCGTTACCCCCGGAAACCATCCTTGTAACCATTGATGGCACTTCCTTATACACAAATATCCCTCACGTCCAGGGCCTCACTGCGATGGAGCACTTCCTTTCACGCCAATCACCTGCCGCCCTACCTAAAACCTCTTTCCTCATTACCTTAGCCAGCTTCATCCTGACCCACAACTTCTTCACTTTTGAATACCAGACATACCAACAATTAAAGGGAACAGCCATGGGTACCAGAATGGCCCCTTCGTATGCCAACCTATTCATGGGTCGCTTAGAGGAAGCCTTCTTGGTTACCCAGGCCTGCAAACCCAAAGTTTGGTACAGATTTATTGATGACATCTTAATGATCTGGACTCACAGTGAAGAAGAACTCCAGAATTTCCTCTCCAACCTCAACTCCTTTGGTTCCATCAGATTCACCTGGTCCTACTCCAAATCCCATGCCACTTTCCTTGATGTTGACTTCCACCTGTCCAATGGCCAGCTTCACACGTCCGTCCACATCAAACCCACCAACAAGCAACAGTACCTCCATTATGACAGCTGCCACCCATTCCACATCAAACGGTCCCTTCCCTACAGCCTAGGTCTTCATGGCAAACGAATCTGCTCCAGTCCGGAATCCCTGAACCATTACACCAACAACCTGACAACAGCTTTCGCATCCCGCAACTACCCTCCCGACCTGGTACAGAAGCAAATAACCAGAGCCACTTCCTCATCCTCTCAAACCCAGAACCTCCCACAGAAGAACCACAAAAGTGCCCCACTGGTGACAGGATACTTTCCGGGACTGGATCAGACTCTGAATGTGGCTCTCCAGCAGGGATACGACTTCCTCAAATCCTGCCCTGAAATGAGATCCATCCTTCATGAAATCCTCCCCACTCCACCAAGAGTGTCTTTCCGCCGTCCACCTAACCTTCGTAACCTCTTAGTTCATCTCTATGAAATCCCCAAACCACCTTCCCTACCCTCTGGCTCCTACCCTTGTAACCGTCCCCGGTGTAAAACCTGTCCCACCACCACCTACTCCAGTTCTGTAACCCGGAAGGTGTACACGATCAAAGGCAGAGCCACGTGTGAGAGCACCCACGTGATTTACCAACTGACCTGCCTACACTGTGAAGCTTTCTATGTCGGAATGACCAGCAACAAACTGTCCATTCGCATGAATGGACACAAGCGGACAGTGTTTGTTGGTAATGAGGATCACCCTGTGCCTAAACATGCCTTGGTGCACGGCCTGCACATCTTGGCACAGTGTTACAGCATCCGGGTTATATGGATACTTCCCACTAACACCAACCTGTCAGAACTTCGGAGATGGGAACTTGCCCTTGAGTATATCCTCTCTTCTCGTTATCTGCCAGGCCTCAACCTCCACTAATTTCAAGTTGCCGCCGCTCATACCTCACCTGTCTTTCAACAACATCTTTGCCTCTGTACATCTGACATCTCTGCCGAAGCTCTTTGCGTTTACAAATGTCTGCTTGTGTCTGTGTATGTACAGTTGGATATGGGTGTGTGTGCAAGTGTATACCTGTCCTTTTTTTCCCCTAAGGTAAGTCTTTCCGCTCCCAGGATTGGAATGACTCCTTACCCTCTCCCTTAAAACCCACATCCTTTCGTCTTTCCCTCTCCTTCCGTCTTTCCTGATGAAGCAACCGTTGGTTGCGAAAGCTTGAATTTTGTGTGTATGTTTGTGTTTGTTTGTGTGTCTATTGACCTGCTTGCGCTTTTGTTTGGTAAGTCACATCATCTTTTATATATATATATATGGTTGTAATAGAAGGAAACATTCCATGAAGGAAAAATATACCTAAAAACAAAGATGATGTGACTTACCAAATGAAAGTGCTGGCAGGTCGACAGACACACAAACGAACACAAACATACACACAAAATTCAAGCTTTCGCAACAAACTGTTGCCTCATCAGGAAAGAGGGAAGGAGAGGGAAAGACGAAAGGATGTGGGTTTTAAGGGAGAGGGTAAGGAGTCATTCCAGTCCCGGGAGCGGAAAGACTTACCTTAGGGGGAAAAAAGGGCGGGTATACACTCGCACACACACACATATCCATCCAACCAGCACATACCTGCCACCTGCCAGCACATATCTTCAGTTATGTAGTGAACTGTTCCATCACACACAAAGCTCACGAACGAACCAGATTGACAGAAATGATTTTAACATTTTATGTGGAGGCAACACCATTAACAGCTATGAGTTAATTTCAGGAGCAAGGTGATTATAATTGTAATGCTATAAAGTGAATGGATATGTGTGTGTGTGCGAGTGTATACCCGTCCTTTTTTTCCCCCTAAGGTAAGTCTTTCCGCTCCCGGGACTGGAATGACTCCTTACCCTCTCCCTTAAAACCCACATCCTTTCGTCTTTCCCTCTCCTTCCCTCTTTCCTGATGAGGCAACAGTTTGTTGCGAAAGCTTGAATTTTGTGTGTATGTTTGTGTTCGTTTGTGTGTCTGTCGACCTGCCAGCACTTTCATTTGGTAAGTCACATCATCTTTGTTTTTAGGTATATATATATATATATATATATAATCTTATCAAATAAATACACCTCTATTTATTTTTAAAAACATCTTGTCAGATGTAAACATTTAATATTGTTTGGCTGTGAGTTGGCATCTGATGCACATCATACAAATGTATCATACAAATTTTTGAGCCAGAGTTAAATTATTTATTTCAGCCTTTGTTGTGATCATGACACATATCTTCAGTTATGTAGTGAACTGTTCCATCACACACAAAGCTCACGAACGAACCAGATTGACAGAAATGATTTTAACATTTTATGTGGAGGCAACACCATTAACAGCTATGAGTTAATTTCAGGAGCAAGGTGATTATAATTGTAATGCTATAAAGTGCAATTTAATACTAACTTAACATTTCCCTAAACAATGCAGAGTCTGAAATCACCAACTTTAACAAATGTTTTGAACTAAGAAACTCATTATGTAGAATGTATTTGATGATATGTAGTTCCTTAACTCACTGCTGAAAGTTCAATGTGTAAATACACTTTACAATGCATAAACAATAAAATGTAATACTGAAAATAACAATTTAAATTATGTCCTTGCTTAGTTAAATGTTTTTTGCTACCACCACATCCTAACAAAACAATATGAAACTGGTAACCATTCAGTCCTAAACAAGAAGATGCGTGGAACAACATGAATGAATTCTTTACACAAAATCCTAAATAAGAAGACTAAGAAACCTGCAATCACCCATTTATTCATTGTTATGTGGCTCACATTATAAAGAAAAACCTTTAGGGATGAAGGATAACTCAACATACACATTAATAGTGTGAATCAATTTATAGAAACCACATTAATAATTAACTGCTGTTAAACAACTATAAGCTATTTGAGCTCATCATAACTGTGTTTAACATAGTAATATTATCAGAAAAGCTACTGGTTTCTGAGTTGTGTTAAGTAGTTCTTATTTATCTACAATTGCTAGTGCTGCTGCTGCTGCTACTACTTACTGAATAGTAGAGGCATTCACGCACACCCAGTATGTGCCATTAGAAGAGACACAAAGTGGCAGCAGGAGAAAACACATACCATATAAAGGTATTGAAATTTGCAAGCTTTGCAACTTTGACAAGGCAATGACTTCCTAAAATCATATCATGAAACGAGATCCATTCTGTCCGACATTTTGCCCACCAAACCTAGAATGGTTTTTTGTCACCCTCCAATCAACACGGAATCTTTTTCAGACTGTATGCTCTTTCTGTACCCATTCTCTACCCTTTGGTACCTGCCCCAGTGGCCCTCCCTTCTACCACCACCTATACTAGTCCTGTAAGTGGGAAAACGTGCTATCAAAGGGAGAGCCACCTGTGGAATGACACATTGTGTACCAGCTGTTATGTAAACACTGTTCAGCCTTTCACAGGGGCATAACAATCACCAGTTTATCAGCTAGGATGAAAGGGTATAAGACATATACTGTCAACATAGAATATCTGTTGCAGAGCATGTTGCACAACACGACAGTCGTAACCGTGGTGTCTGTTTCATCACATGTGCCATTTGCAGTCTTCCCCTGGATACAAATTTCTCAGTACTCTGCAAGTGGGAACTGACATTACAATAAGTCCTTCATTCTTGTCACCCACATGGCCTCACTTTATGTTCATTTCTCGATCGCAGCATTTATCTTCAGTAACTATTCCTTTCTTCACTCCCTTTTAGTTTTCTACATCTTTCTATCTTCTGGTGTGTTTATTTTTCCCTGCCCCTCACTTCTACTACATACAATGCACTTAATTTTCCACTCTTATTAACTTATACATGATATTTTGTCAGTGATCTCTGTCTTGCACATTACCCAATATCCCGTGTTTAAGCTCTCAGGTTTTCAAATCTGCTCTGGTGCAGTCCCCAACATTCTGTCTTTCCTTTTCATCACATCACGCAAGTCTCCCCTGACCTGGGGTTCTGCACGACTTTTGTAAACTCTCCCCATTTTCTAAATTTCACCAGTCCTTCTCCTTCACCCCTTTTCCCAGCCCTTCTGCCAGAAGAAGGAACTACTAGCTCCAAAAGCTTGCAAATTTTAGTACCTTTATATGGCATGTGTTTTCTTCTGCTGGTGCTTGGTGAGTAGATGTTTTATCCATGCAGTTAGATTATATTTTCAAAAATTGATTAATTTTGTTGATTGAGCTTAGTTACTTTATGTACAACTAACATGGATTGTTTCCCCTCAAATCTGGACAATCAATATTATTTTAGAATGGCCATTGGCTTTTCAGTTTGTTACTTTGTAGATTGGAGGTAGTTGAATATCTTCCTAATAGAATACAGACTGCCCCTCTGAACCACAGACAAGAAGGCCAAGTTGGCATGTAGAGTATTTTTCTATCTTGTATTGCAGTTTTTAAAATCACAATTGATGTGAAGCTAATTTTTATTGTTGGGAGCAAATACCGTTAAGGAGTAAGTGTTCTGAAAGTGAGATGTTCCAAGAGCTTTGAAGAGGCTTCTGCAAGGTGTGTGATTTTCTACCTTAGTGAGCAGAAGGAAAGCTTTGGCTACAGTTTCAGCTTTGGCTTCTTCCTTTAGAAGGGCTCCAGGCCAATATGAACAATTTTTTACTGCTGAAAACCAGTATACATCTTTCACACAGTGGACGTGGTTGAACAATGTCAGTCTGTATATGTTCAAAACACTGGTCCGGTAAAACAAACATGCCAAATATAGCTGAAAAAATTGGCTAATCTTGTGTTATTGACAAGATTTAAATTGTAAGATGCCTCTTTGCAGTCTTCCTCTGTACCAGGCCAAACAAATGCTTTCTTTGCCAACTGTGTGGTGGCTGTGGCTTTGAGTTGTGGTAAGTTGTGAAATGAAGAGTAGCCTTCCTATCAAAATTCAGGTGTGATGCATCTCCAAACTTTGCTGTACAGTTTAGAATTCATGTTTGGATGGCTGCTTGCCCTTCTGAAACATGCCAAGGATGCTGTGCAGCCCAGCCTTCTCCAGTGACAACAAACACATGCCTGGTGGCTGTGAATGATGCAACCACACCTCCGACCACCAGCCATCCCCTACTGCATCGTGCCAATGTAGCCACACAGCCTCACCTAATACGACAATAAACACATGCAATTGTGGCCACGAATGATAAGGCCCCACTTCTGATGGTCAGCCATACCCCTCTGCGACATGTTGAGGAAGTGATGCAGCCTGACTTGCTACAGTGACAACAAACACAGGTCACAGTGGCCGCAAAGAACACAGTGACCAGTGATGCACAGCGTGTTCTATGATATCAGTGCATCATTAAAAATGGCATGATGCACAACAGAAACCCAATCAGAGGACCCCCTGTTTGGCACAGAGCAAGTTGCTCTGGCCCTCCTACAGGCAGCTAAGATGGTAATGAATGACATGTTGACCACAAGCATTGTATGCCCATCAGACAGTGCATGGATGTCTCGCATTAAATTAGTAGCTCAGAAAGACAGTTCTGTATGACAGTGTGGAAACTACAGCACACTTAACTCATGCATGATTTATGGTAGTTACCCTGTACACATGCATTCATGGGGCAACTGTTCTTTTCTGTTACTGATCGTAAATAGCACACTACCACATCCATATGCATCCAGCCAATGTTACTAAAATGGCCATCATCAGGCCATTCAGCTTATTTGAGTTTCTGGTGCTGTTGTACAGCCCAAAAAACGCTATGCAGACCTTACAATGGTTCATCAGTGGGGTACTGTTTAAAGTGGACTTTTGCTATGTTTATTTAGATGACATACTAACTTATTCTAATGACAATCAGAGACATAAAGTTCACCTCAAACGTATTATCATGGACTTATGTGATGCAGAAGCAATGTTACATGAAGACAAGTGACAGTTACATAGAAAGCAATGTCATTTTTCGAGGACACACATTCAACGTAGAGGGAACTAAGCCCACACCAGTATGCACGCAGCCAATTCAGCAGCTGTCACCTCCTCGCTCATACATGACCTTTGATGATTCCCGGGACTCCTTAATTTTTGTAGATGATATCTCCCACATGCTGCACAGGCCCAAACACCATTCAGAAACACTCTTGCAGACCCTAATATGCAAAGCAAGCATCAACTGTTATGCACACTGTAAATGAAAACTGCATTTGCCTGTGCAAAGGAGTGTCTACTGATATGTTGTGCAGCTGGTGCCAGTACCTCTTTCTTGTAGTGTCATTTTTGCCATCGATTTCGCTTTGGCTGGTCATGAGTCAGTTGTTCATAGCAGGTTCAGCTGTTTAAGTCTGCAGCATGGAGGTAGCAGGTCTCACTGTGTGGTGTGTCAGTTGCGGTTACAACACAGTCGGGAGGCTGTCCCTTACTTGGTGCTCATGCTCATTGCGCGTGGTATTACTGGACTGCTGTGGCCAGGGATAGTGTACAGGTTTCGGGTTCTGGCACAAGGTGTGGTGTTTGGCTTTTCTCGCCACAGTGCATGTTGAGAAGAAGAGCTTGCCGGAGCATCACCTGGCATTAACCGTTTGCCTGGGCATATGGTGTGTGTTTGATTTAAGCAGGTGCAATTGTGTGCTTATCTATATTTTTTAATGATTAACTAATGTTGTCTTTAGTTTGAATTTGGTGATGAGTCTGGTATGTCATAGTTATGTCACACACGGCATGATAACAGGGCTTGAGCTTTCTGTCTTTGTTAGTTTCCTATCTCTTGATGAAGGATCTGCAGCTATATGTAAGGAAGCTTGGTGAGCTCCTCATTATTGAGTGATGGTATATTTAAAATTATTGTAACCTTGGTGATTAAGTACCAAAATTTTTACCTTAGTTTACGAGTAACAAAATACTATGCTGTCTCATAAAACTACATCAGATTCCATGAAAGTGTAGTTCTGGTGGGCTCTTGCCCATTTAAAATAATACTCAGCTGTTGTTATCATGTTTCAAGGAACAATCTTATTTACATGTGTATTGTAGTGATTACATAAATTCTTATGTGTTGAGTTAAAAAAAATTGGTGAGTTTTCCTGTTATAATGTTATGTTTTATTCTTTTATGTAATATGAATGTGCAATTGCAAGTGTGTTGTAGTTGACTGATGTTTCAATTGTGCAGAGCACAGTGTATTTTGTCCAGTGTAATGGGATGTGGCACCAGGGCTTGACGACTCGGCTGTTGCCAGTGGAACTGTGATTCATTTGATTGAGCTCCTTGTTGCTGGTCTTCTGTCTTGATCTCATCTTTAAGCTGAGTATTGCTGTTCTCTTTGTTCCTGGTTCTGTCAGGTTGTTAAGGTTCATAGCTTGTTCCTCTGCCACTTTGGCAAATACACTTTTCATTCGAAATGTGGATTTAAACTTGTAATACTGGATTTCACTCTGTAATTAGTACCCGATCAAATTGCTGGAAGCTCAACCTTAATAATTCTGTGTTCCTTTATCAGCCATTTGTTTATGATATTTGTACTTTGTATGCAGGTTGTGAACTTTCATTTTTATGAAGGAGAGTTTCATGTGTGTGTGTATGTTCTCAGGGAATGTTTAAATGCTGAGGCACTGTTTTTTTTTATTAATTGTTTGTTATTTAATTAGTGCCTCCCTGTACTGGCATTAACTGGATTATTCCTTAGTAAGAAGTTCAGGTGCCCGGTGTCTTCATTGCTGAGCGTTGAAGTTTTAGAAGTTGCTTTTGTTATTACTTGTGTGCCTTATGTTATGCTTTAATGTTATACATTGGTATTAATTTACATTCCAAAAGGGAAGTCATTGTACAGAATAGTCTTGTGGGTTCAGAGTTTGGCATGTTTTGATTTGATTGTATTAAGTAGGTACACTAACAGAAATTATGCCAATATTTTATGCGTTTGTTATGCACATTTTAACAGGGCTCTTTGCAAGGTAATAAACATTGTTTAATACAAGATGTTTTCTTTCCTTTTTTTTTGTGCTATCGATTGTAGTAACTTTGTATATCTTCATCTATACTTTTTCTGTTGTGTTTTGCAGTTACCATGGCCATTGTTAACGCACACGCTGTTCCCAGCATTGCTCATTTATGCAAGGAACATCTGATACATGAACTCCAAATCTGAGGATTATCTGCCGAAGGAGTAGTATCTGATTTCGCCACCCGTCTTCGCGCCGCAGCGCAAACACCAATTACCTTCCCTCCACAACTTTTTGCTGCTCTTGGTGAGTGTCTTTTCCATGCCTGAGCAGCAGTTCAGGAACTAACACAAACTGTAGAATTTTTAGAATCATCTCAACCTACCGAGTGTCAGTTGTATTGAGTTCAGACACATTTGGCGCATTACAGTAACTATTCATCTGATATAACAATCGTTAATCCTGTGGGTTGGATATCCATCTTCATCAGAAATTATGTGATAAAGTGTGCTCATTGCAGATTCACCTGCTGGTTATTGGTTTAGAGGGGGGAGGTTTTAGGTCTAAATCTGAGGCAGATACAAACTTTATTGACTGAACAGTCGGCACCAGATAGTTTAGCTGAGTCAGTTGCAAGATCTTGTAGATATGGCGGAAGGTCTCGCATTTGCTGACAAATGGCGCATTGCTTTGAGGGATGGTCAGGACAGTGTTAGTGATTTCAGGTTTAAACAGAAGCAATCACCTGAGATCCGAAGTTGTTTTCGCTGTGGTGCTGATGACCATTTTGTTCACTAGCATTCGAAGCAATGAGCTTCCCGTCCTAATAGTTGATGTTTAAAGAAAAGGGGATCAGTTTGTCACAGGAAATGTCCAGTTAATTGTAGGGTGATTGGCTCATTGGCCACCCACTCTCTCCCTTGAATTTGTACGTGCACTGACAACAAAGCCATATTTGCACTGCTTGATTCAGGCAGTTCAGTTTCTCTCATTGATCCGAATTGGCACCTGGAGTATTAACATTTGTGTCGGTTTTCGGTTCCTAGGCCGGTCGCACAAAAATGTAGATTTGTGGATGGCCAAGAGTTGCATTTGTTAGGCAACGTCCAAGCCAGTTTAGAGGTGCAGGGCCTTTCGTGGCCCATGGAATTTATTGTTGCAAAAAACTTGAGCATACCGATCATCCTGGGCTGCGATTTTATGCATTGTACTCAGTTAGTACTTGATTATGCTGGTGCTACCTTACACTTTCAGTTCTTGCCTGGAGATTGTTTTGGATTCTGTGTATGCCATAATGGCGGTGGGGTGCATACTGTACACAACTGTGAGGGCAACATTGATCTCAGTCACTTAGATGATATGCACCATAAGTCTGTGAAGGAATGGTTGAATCGTTAGCCTGATGTGTCGGACAGGCTGGGCATCGCAACCCTTATACAGTATAATATCCAGCTCTGGATAGAATTCCTGTGCGTCGGATGCCTCACAGTCTTTCTCCTCCTTAGATGAAAATCCTGCAGGCTAAAATTGACCGTATGTTGGAGGATGATGTTATCCGTTATCCTGCCTCCCCTTATGCTTCCTTATGCCTAAAGGGCAGGAAGGTGATTTTCGAGCTGTCATTTATTAAAGGTCCCTGAACAAGAAAGTTGTCCTGGAATCAGTTACCTTGCTTCTCTTGGTTTTCGGGAGAGTGCTTCTTTACCATTGTGGACTTAAATCAGGCATACTACCAAATTACGCTGGCTGAAGACTCGAAGGTGGCTACGGCATTCTGTACTGTTTGAAATTTATTTGAGTTCAATTGCATTTGAAATTTATTTGAGTTCAATTGCGTTCCTTTCGGGGTTGCCACTGGCGCATCTGTTCTTTCCCATCTCTTGGATAATGTTCTAGGATGTCTTAAGTACAGCTGTGTGTATATAACTATCTGGATGATTGGTTATTTTTAGCAAATCTTTCTCTGACCATCTTTAGCATCTTGATCGGGTTTTTCTAGACTCGAAGTGTGGAGCTTATGGTCAAGCCAAGGCTTATTGGCATGACAAATTTCTTTTGTAAATTTATTGCTAATTTTGTGCAACCAGCCACACCACTTAATGCTCTGCATAAGAAGCATCACCCATTTGTTTGGGGGGAAGAGGAGCAGCATGCCTTTGAAGCAATTAAAACCATTATCACCAATCCTCTGGTTTTTGCAGTACCTAATTTTAATGAGACTTTTATAGTGCAGACTGATGCCTCTCATGCTGGAATTGCTGCTGTTCTTCTTCAAGAACAACAGGGTGAAAGGCATCCTGTAGCTTATGCCTCACGTCAGCTTACTTCAGCTGAAGCTAATTATTCCATCTATGAATGTGAGGCTTGGTGGTGTTGTTCACTCTTGAAAAGTTTAATTTTTACTTGGAATGCCGAGAGTTTATTCTTGAGACGGACAATCAAGCCCTGAGTTGGGTGTTAGCCAGGCCTCGCAAGACCAGTTGAATAGCTCGTTGGACGGTCCGGATATCTGCCTTCTGCTTTACCGTTAAGCCTGTATGGGGATCTGAGAACGTCATTACCAATGCTCTTAGTTGGATGTTCATGGAAGAGTCAGGGGAAGGCAAGGAGAATTCTCAGCCTGTTCTCAATACGAATAACATATTAACTGAAACACCTGGGCTCTTTTGTGATCTGATGTCTAAGCAGGGGGAAGATCCCATAAGGGGACCCATTCGCCAGCACCTTGAGGTGGGAGAGCAGAGTGCAGAGTACTGCCTGAGTAAGGGTGTTTTATGTAAATGGGTGGGAGCCAGCCAGGAGTTGAGGGTCTGCCTACCCAGTGGTTTGGTACCCACGGTGCTGCACTATTTTCATGATTCTGCTGTCGGCAGCCATCTCGGCCTTTATAAAACTCTGAACCGAGTCTGCAAGGGATTTGTGTGGCCACATATGTATCACGATACTCATCGAATTGTGGCGAGCTGGGATCACTACAAATGTACCAAGCCCGATTCGGGTGCCTGTTAAGGTCTTCTTCAGTCTCAGAGGGAAATCTATCCACTAGATAGAATCTTCCTGGATTATATAGGTCCTTTGCCTCATACAAGGAGAGGTAACAATTATGTCTTAGTAGTTGTTGATGCATTTTCACATTTCATGTGGTTGCTTCCTACTCGTGGTGTTATGGCCAAGATCACCGTCAACCATTTGTCTTCCCTTGGTTTGGTCCACTGAAATCTCTTGTGAGTAATAAAGCCCCTGCTGTTGGCTCAAGGCTCTTTAAGAACTTTTGCTTTAACCATGGAATTAAACACTTCACCACCACAACATATTATTCCAACCTCTGTTTTGCAGAATGGGTTAATAGGAACCTTAAGGCTGCTCTTAGTATTTACCATGCCAAGACTCCAACCCACTGGGACGCGACTTTACCAATGCTTAACCAGGCTTTTAATTTGGCCCACCATAAGGCTACCGGGGCAATGCCTGTGTCACTTATGTTTGTGTACACTCTCTGTTCTCCATTATCTTATCTCTGGAGTATTAGTGACATTTTGCTTGTGACTATAACTCTGGTGGCCCTAAGAGAAAATTGGGTGCGGACCAGGTGAAATATTAATTTGGCTCATCATCGCCAGGCTGTTAGATATTATCAAGGATGTCGTCCCTTTAAGGGTAAGATTGGCAATATCATTTTTATCAGAAATCGTGCTGCTGGAACTGGGCAAGATGTTAAGGGGAAAATGAGACCGTCATATAGAGGTCCTAGCAGGATTATTAGAATAATTATTCAGGTTAATCTTGAGGTTACGGAGATGTCGTCTGGCAAAGTATTTCACGTCCGTGTTAGCCAGGTTAAACATGGAGCTGGGCAAGAGTGAGTCTGGCTGAGAGTGGTTGGCTGCTTGGGGCCAGGTCCGAGTATGAGTTGGGGAGGTTGATATATCGCAAGGCTGGCACCAGTACCTCTTTCTTCTATTGTAATTTTTTCCATAGATTTCACTTCGGCTGGCTGCAAGTCAGTTGTTCATCATGGGTTTGTCTATTTAAGTCAGCAGCATCGAGGCCGCAGATCTCACTGAGTGGTCTGTCAGTTGCGATTACAACACCATCAGGAGGTTGGCCCTTACTTGGTACACATGCTCATTGCACGTGGTATTACTGGATTGCTGCGGCCAGAGATGGTGGAAAGGTTTTGGGTTCTGGCATGAGGTGTGGTGTGTGGCTTTTCTCACCACCCAGTGCATGTTGAGAAGAAGAGCTTGCCGGAGCATCACCTGGATTAACCGTTTGCCTGGGCATATTGTGTGTTAAGCAGGTGCAATTATTGCTTATCTATATTTGTTAATGGTTAACTAGTGTTGTCTTTAGTTTGAATTTGGTGATGAGTCTGATATGTCATAGTTATGTCACACATGGCATGATGACAGGGCTTGAGCTTTCGATCTTAGTTTCCTGTCTCTTGATGAAGGATCTGCAGCTATATGTAAGGAAGCTTGGTGAGCTCCTCATTATTGAGTGATGGTATATTTAAAATTGTTGTAACCTTGGTGATTAAGTACCAAAATTTTTACCTTAGTTTACGAGTAACAAAATACTATGCTGTCTCATAAAACTACATCAGATTCCATGAAAGTGTAGTTCTGGTGGGCTCTTGTCCATTTAAAATGATACTCAGCTGTTACTATCATGTTTCAAGGAACAATCTTATTTATGCGTGTATTGTAGTGATTAAATGAATTCTTATGTGTTGAGTTAAAAAAAATTGGCGAGCTTTCCTGTTATAATGTTGTGTTTTATTCTTTTATGTAATATGAATGTGCAATTACAAGTGTGCTGTTGTAGTTGATTTATGTTTCAGTTGTGTGGAGCGCAGTGTATTCCATCCGGTATCGTGGGGCGTGACACTAGGGCTTGATGACTTGGCCATTGACAGTGGAACTGTGATTCGTTAGACTGGGCTCCATGTTGCTGGCCTTCTGTCTCGATCTTATCTTTAAGCTGAGTATTGCTGTTCTCTTTGTTCCTGGCCCTGTCAGGTCGTTAAGCTTTGTAGCTTGTTCCTCTGCCGCTTTGGCAAATGCACTTTTCATTCAAAATGTGGATTTAAACCTGTAATACTGGGTTTCACTCTGTAATTAGTACCCGATCAGATTGCTGGAAGCTCAACCTTAATAATTCTGTATTCCTTTATCAGCCATTTGTTTATAATATTTGTACTTTGTATGCAGGTTGTTAAGTTTCATTTTTATGAAGGAGAGTTTCATGTATGTATGTTCTCAGGGAATGTTTAAATGCTGAGGCACTGTTTTTTTTATTAATTGTTTGTTATTTAATTAGTGCTTCCCTGTACTGGCATTAACTGGATTATTCCTTAGTCAGAAGTTCAGGTGCCCGGTGTCTTCATTGCCGAGCATTGAAGTTTTAGAAGTTGCTTTTGTTATTACTTGTGTGCCTTATATTATGCCTTAATGTTATATCTTGGTATTAATTTATATTGCAAAAGAGAATTCTTTGTACAGGACAGTCTTGTGGGTTCAGAGTTTGGCACATTTTGATTGTATTAAGTAGGTACACTAACAGAAATTTTGTTAATGTTTTATGCATTTGCTATGGAGATTTTAACAGGAGTTTAAGAAAAATGTTTATTGTTCTCCTGTGAAGTTGTTAAATTTATATTTTTTATTGTATTTAAATTGTGCAAGGTTATAAACATTAATACAAGCTGTGTAAGTTTGGTAATTATGGCCCTGCTGCTTGCTGTCTTATTATTGGACACAAATAGCATGTTCCACCTAGCAGGCGTGGTTGCTGTAGCACCCCTGGTACCAGACACATAGCTTACAATTATAGTGGACACAAGTGACGCAGCACTAGGGGTCGTCGTCCTGCAGGAAGTAGCTAACAATACACAACCTCTATGATTTTTCACCAGAAATCTTAAAGCCTTGCACACAAAATAGTCAGCTTTTGACTGTGAACAACCCACAATTTTATCTATACGGATCATAGATCTCTGGCACCTGACACAATTTCGAAGGGCACCACATTGCACTCGCACACATAAGCGTGCGCACGTGCTCCTAATTCATAATGAGACAATTGGTACATTACTCATCGATGCATCAACTAAACTTAAGATTAAACACAGCCCAATGCTGGGAAAGGATGCAATTGTTCTCTGTGATGTTTCATAACAATGTATTTGACGTATTATGTCTTTGTTGATGCAACACATGACAATCTCAGCCACCCACGTGTACAGCTTACATGTCTGGTTGTTATTGAACATTTTGTTTGGTCAGCTGTTTAGTGCAGTTATTGGGAATGGGCAAGTTGGTCAGCACATGCATCAACATCCGGGGAAATTAAAAATTCCATGTGGGCAATTCTGACATGTACACCTCAGTCTAGCAGAACCCTTACCAGAATCAGCAGAATATAGGCACATACTAATGATGATCGACAGCATAACCTGCTGGGTGGAGGCTATCCTGATTGCCTATATAGCAGCAGAATCTACAGATTGCACATACGTTATGAACTAGATTGCACAGTTTGGCTGCTCTGACAATTTCACAATTTTGAGCCTTCACTTTTTAATATATTATATAACTTGTATAGAATCGCTTACCATCATTTCTCAGCTTATCTCATTCGAAGCAATGGCTTTGTGGAACAATGACAGTGAACAATGAAAACTGTACTCAGGTGCTGCAGGGATGAATGAATGGAGGCACTCTCATAGGTGCTCCTTGGAGTCCACATGGTACACAAGAATGATTCAAAAGCATCACTAACAGAGATTACATATGGTGAGACAATGGCATTTCCAGCGAAGTTTGTGCTGTCTACACCCTCCCCTGGCTCATCTGACCTACCGAATATGGTACAGAGGGTCAAAAGGCATGTACAGAACTCATTTGTGCCTCCTCCATCAGCTTTTATGCTACAGATGCTGTTTGTTCATAAAGGACTCACTGACTGTGTAGTGATTCAAGATGACACCATAGGGCCAGCACTGCATCTGCTTTATAGTGGACCATTTCAGGGGCTGAAATGGCATAGCCACACATTTTATATAGACTTAAACAACAAGATAACAGCAGTATCTATAAATAAACTAAGCCCGCATGGATCCTTCACCCCTCAGACAACACAAGTCATCTCCAACAAGATAACACCTCAGGCAACACCCCTGCCACTAGCCTCTGCCAGCACAAACAGCAGATATCATCATAGATGTTAAGGAATTTCAGCCTGGAGAAGTAGTAGTAAAACTGATGGATAATCACCTGTCTATAGAAGCCATGCCAACAGTGCTGGATTGTGTGAGTGCATCCTTTGCTAACTTACCTGCACTTTTTGCTTTCCACACACATCAGCACAATCTGTGACATAGAAATGACCCCTACAATGTGGCAGGTTTCACACACAACCAAGACATCACAGTCTCCAGCAGATGAGGAAGTGCCATTAGCCCCCAGCACAGCACACGACATCCCACCGTTACGCCTTTCTTGGCAGCTCACTCCCTATTGCTTTTATGCTGTCTCCAATCAAAAACCATCAATGAGGTCAATCTGCACTCTTCTACTAACAACATCTGCAGCACTCTAAGCCATATGAAATGATGTGGTCATGTCTCGCGAAAGTGCTGGCTGTGGTATGGCCAGTCGTATGACCTCGCACAGCAGCCAATCAAGAAACTTTCCAGTTGTGTCTCACAAAAGTGCCGGCCTTGGTGTGGCCAGTCATGTAAACTTGCACAGCACCCACAGGAACAAGTGCTGCCCATTGGTTGTCAACAAACTCTCCTCCCTTCTTTAGTGCTTCACACTCTGGTTGAGTGGGCCCCTGTGGGGACATTGCCCCAAAGTCAGTCGCTGACCAGTAATGCAGCACAAAGTGAAGTGTCTCCACCAAAAACTGTTAATTTGGACTGAGTGACTGTGATTGTAAGATGATTGTGTATCAAGCTGTGTAAAATAAATGGCATACATTGAGAGTCCAGATCTCTGTGTATCATTGGGTCTTTCCTTGTCTAGGCCATGGTAAAACTACCCACAAGATATTTTTAAAAGTGCCATTTTGACCAGTGGTTTTCGCTAAGTCATGGATCATCTCATTGTATTTAGTGCTTGCATGTCCTTTGATCCAAATAAATTTTATCTTTTTTCCGCGATATTCATTCTCCTTAGTAGCACATTATCAGTGGATTATTTTGCTTGAGAATGGCAGGTGTCTGCACATCTTGGAGTAAGTTTCCACAGTCTGTTAAAATCAAAGTATTTGTGACTGTGAGGCTCTACAAGTAATTTAAAGCTGCGAGTAAAGCCGTGGCTTCTGCCAAAAAGGTAGAAGTTTCAGTGGGAAGCAAAATCAATTCCTTGTAACATGTACCTGGGCATAGGAATGTGCAACACATTCTTCCGTTATCTGGGGTTTTGGAGCTACCAGTATAAATATGGAAATATTTCCATAGATTATCAGAAATGCAGATTTTTTACTAATTGTTCTGCTCTGGCATTTGTTTTCGTTGGGTAGTGGACGACATCAGCTATTGAAGTTAATTCGTTATACTGGTAATCTGAATTAGGATTAGATTAAGCAAAATGTCCCTTAACACTATTCTGTTTTTAGGACAGTGTTTATACTCTGCCTTTATATCTTCCTGAAACAATCTGTCAAGCTTCTGTGTCAGTAAGGTGGTCACTTGCTGAAAGTCTTCTTAGCAGGAATGTGTCAATAGTGAGCAGGGAGTTAGCGGCACAAGGACACTTTTGATATCAAATTGAGGTGAAAATTAATTACATTGATCAATTAATCACCCCTCCCTGACCAGCCCACCCCCACCTCCACCCCTACCCCCACCCCCACTCCCAGATGATGTCACATGCCTGCACATGGGCACCAGCCTCCTACTCCCCTCCCCCATCCCCCTCCGCCAACCTATCCTATTGGCAGGAATTTCTTTGTCCTAGGGCTGTGCCTCACCCTCCCCCCACCCAGGAATTGGTGGGAAATTAAAATTGGCAGTACCCTTTCTGGGACTCAAACCCTGGCCCTCCTGGACGGAAAGCCCAATTGCAATCCTCTAACACAGTTATACCACCAGAGGCACTTGGAATTGATGCGAAATTAAAAATGGCGGTGCCCTTCCCCGGACTAGAACCCTGATTCTTCTGGATCAAGAGCCCAAGTACAGCCCCCCCCCCCCCCCAAACACATGGAAACTCTAGATACAGGGGAGGATAGTTAGGTTAGTGTACTTTATTTATTTTGGTTGGGAAACTAACTCAAAGATGAATCCTAATTATGTAATTAATTATAAAGATTGTGCCTAATTACACAACAATATGCGTATCACTTCACAAGAATGGCCTACAATCACATTACAGCTCAAAAATTGATGATGCCATACAACTGGTGTCATCCTGCTGGGAAAAAATTTTGCAATACCACTCGAAACTAGCGACAGACACACTCAAAACTCTGCCCTTCACTTACAAGCTTGCGGGGAAAAGGCAGGGGAGTAAGGTACTATCTTTATTCTTTTTGCTGGGAAGTATGTTCAATGGATGAGATGCTGGTGTTGGACAGAGAGGCATTTAGAAAGTGTATTACCTGTAAGCCTACAGTACCTATTATTGCTTAATGTAAGAGTTCGCTATAGACGCCCGCTCAAAAACCACCCTACAGCTCAGGTAATCGAAGCCAGTACATGATACCACAACTGATGGAGAAAACGCATCACAGTTCTAATTACACTTTGAAATTGTCATGAAAAAAAAAACAGCACTCATAATGAACGGGTCATAATGTAACACATGTCATTAAAGACTGCAAAGGGGGTGGTAGTTGAACATGCATTCCCCTCGATGTACAATCACAAATGCCAAAAATCAAGGCTCTCTTCCTCACGCCCCACTCCATCCACCTACAGAGAGGACACGAGCCTCTGCAGCCAGCTAGCTGCTCCACTGAGCATCTCGTAGTTTATCTGCACCCCGCTGCGGCTGCTGGTCACACTCGACCCTCCACAGTCACTTGTGACATGCGGCATGCCTTGAGTGGTGCTCCATAGCACAAAAGGGGAATTTACCAGCACAACCCCCCACCCCTCCCAAGAATGCTCCAAATGGCTTTTTCAAAAGTTAACTGTTTGCAAAACAGGAAGCTCCTTCTGCCTAAAGCAACTGCAGCCACGCACCACAGTGCCTTTAGTACAAAGCATGATCCTGGCATCACTCAGAACAAAACCGTGATAAATGATCGTTATCCCAACTGAGTGTTGTTTGTCTAAAAGGCCAGCCATGACCTGTTAGGGAACTCGGCCACCGTGTCGTTCCAAGCAGTGACTATTTAACATCAATATGACTCCTATAATAAAGCAACTATTAAAAAAGGAAAACACTATCATGATGATAATAAATGCCCTCTTTCCACGAAAATAGGCGAAGTCCATTTTCTTTCATTTTTATGAGTAAAATTGGTATAATTTTTATGTTCAACTGCAGTATATAATTTGCATCTCATTATTTTGCAACATCCAATGAAGTGCACCGCTGCCGATCACAAATCATCAGCAGAGACATGTCCACTTACATAAAATCAGGAAAAAAAACTTCAACTATTTTGCTTCGAAAATTACCAATCACCGCTGAATGTCCTCATTATCTTGAAACGGTCATCAGAGTAAAAAAAAAAAAAAATCCATATTAAGCAATTTCTTTCAGCTTTTTGAAGAAATTACATGGCCTGAGAGCACCTCTCGTGTTCAATGCCTATAAAAACTGTCATGCACATTTGTATTACAAATATCCTTTCAAGACATTGGCTCACATGCCAAGAAAAAAAAAAATAATAATATTCATTTTACATTCGGCAAGAGGACGTAGCTGTTTTGTACACTGTGGCAGGTCCCGTTTTACCAAAGATATCACCACAATGAAAAAAGAAACTCCTGTCAAGAATCATTCCCTGGTGCCCAGCCATCTCCTCCACCCACCAGGCGGCACATCACTGATATAGATTTGATAGACTAAGTAATTAAATTGATCACAAGGGTCAGTTTGCACTTTTTTTTTTGAAAATACTTGGATTACATACAACAAATGGATCAAACGAGAATCTGTGGAGGGAAGACGATATTCTTTTTGAGGAACACTACTGAGAACCGATATTGGAAGCTGACTGCAGAGGTATTCTACAACCCAACCCATACATTTCACGTAAGGACTGTGCTATTAGAACACGATCGTAGTGACATGTTACCATCACCCTGCAAGAAAAGTGGTCTCGAGTCTACAGGCATACACACGAGTCACTGATAGCATTACGCTTTCAGGTAGGAATGCTGTCTGCAATTTGGAATCATGAAACAAAAACAGTCTGCTTTTGTGCATTGACCATATGTGGTGATGCTATTAAATATACAGGTATTGGTTCACTGGAGCAGGTGGTTTGTGATCAAAGTCACTTCCACAGACTGGTGTAAAGTTTCATCACCTCTACTGTAGAAGGATCGCATCCAACAGACTATCAATCACATGAGAGTGTTCCTGTATTGTTCCTTCATAATCCAATTAATACATTGTTTTTTTGGTTGTAACACACCAATTCAGTGTATACAGCCATACCCTTTGTTTTTTCTCCCATGACTTAGAGGTTCGTGTCAACTGCTCTTAAACCAATATTAACATGTTTCGATTCTCTGCCCCTCACAGAAAGCTGAACATTGCATGGCATAAACTATACAGCTACCACAACACAAGATGGTAGAAATAAAACACAGAGGTGATGTTTGTCATTGACAAAAATGTGGAAGACATTGCAACATATGGAAACTGGAAGAGTTTGCTGTATTGTAGAGTGGTTCCAGCAGCTATCCAAAAGTGATGCCCTATGCAGTTAATCTCCTCTTCGACAGTGATGGAGTAGTAGTTGTCTGGTGTTACACCAAAATCCCATCTAACTCATGTTTTATAACACAAGTGTCTGACACAACAAGATATGGACACAGAACACAACATGCACCGTATTCCCAGTCAAGTGCTGTAACTACCATCATATAGAAAGTAGCTCCCAACCAGAACAGTATAACTGCCATTCAGATCAGATGAATTTGATAGTTAAGGAGTGTTCATCAAATGAAAGTTAGTTCCATCAGTGTGTGTGTGGGTTGATGGATATCTAAAATGTACTGAAAATCGCTAAAGCATTATTTACTAACTTCGACTGGAATGAGCACGCCCATTTACTACATCAGCCTGACTCAATTCAACATGACACTGCACTCCTAGTGAAATAGGAGTGAACTTATTCAGCCTAAGGATGGTGTCATCTCCTTAGCTGGATAGGTGCCAAATGAAATCAAACTGAATGACAGATGAGTTTCCCGAAACAGAATCTGATGGGTGTTATACTTCTGGCTACTTTTGAGAGGGTAAAGATGTAGTTAAATTCCCTCTCTGCTTACAACACTGATCAGTTGGTGAAAAGACGCTTATTACACCACAAGTACAGAGTATTACAGAAAGGGGGGATATTGTTGCTGTAATGGCGATCAGCTGGTGGCATCAAAGTCATAGTGTAAATTGAGGGTATATAGTGAGGTACAAGGGTGAGTGTAATTGCAATAAATTGAAAGAAGCTGTGCGGTAGACTGACAAATATTGAAGGCAGTTGACAGTTTAAGTACAACACATTCTATCTCAGCATTTGCGTCTTCAGCAGCAACAGTGCTAGTGTATCATTTACTCCCTGTGCAGGCTATGATGAAATTAACAGCTATAGAGGCATCACATGGCATATTTCTAAAGCATCAAACACACATGCGCTGTGGTGGTATACTTTGGTGTAAGGGACTCATCTTGTAGAGGATGATGATGATGTTTGGTTTGTGGGGCGCTCAACTGCGTGGTTATCAGCGCACATACAAATGCCCAACCTTTGCTCAGTCCAATCTTACCCCCTTCATGAATGATGATGAAATGATGAGGACAACACAAACACCCAGTCATCTCAAGGCAGGTGAAAATCCCTGACTCCGCCGGGAATCGAACCTGGGACCCCGTGCTCGGGAATTAGACTGAATAGATATTTACTGTGTGAAGAAGTTAGTAATTGTCTTTTGTTTGCCTGCTGCTTGCCATTTTTTCACCACTAAATCACGTAGTCTCTTAAGAAGTAAAACCTTGGTAGATGATGTTTCCTCCAGTTGCTCTACATATTTTACAACAGTTTCTAAGGCCTTCTGTCCTTCGTTGTCAGAAATCTTGGGCGCGCTTTCCTCCACTACATCCGCTTCTTCATCTTCTTCTTTTTCATTTACCATGTTGACTATTTCTTCATCTGTCACTTCAAATTCTTCATCTTGGACAATCCATTCATTTATGTCATCTTCTGCGGCATCAGCATCCCAGAACTTCCCATAACAATGAAAGCAGGGTAGTATTTTCTGGTTCGATCTGCTGCTGTAGATTTTCAGCATCTGGAGAATTTTCTTGATTTTCCTGTAGCAAAATTTTCCAGGATTTTGCAATTGTATTTGCTTCAACACTCTCCCAAGATTGGGCCACATCATAAGCTACATCTTTCAAATTAATACGGCGAAACTGCTCTAGCATGTCTTCTCCCTTGTCCATAGCATTAATTAAAGAGGAAAGCAAGTTTCTGCGGTAGTTTCTCTTCAGTGTTTCTAAGGTCCCTTGGTCCATAGGCTGACATAAGGATGTGACATTTGGAGGCAAAAAACATGGCCTTTATATATTGATCTTGAAGTTCGTCTTCATTAGGATGACCAGTGGAATTGTCTAGAAGAAACAGTGCTTTGCAGGGCAAGTTGTTGGCTTTCAAAAACTTTCCAATTTGTGGCATGAACTCATTAAAAATCTATTCTTTAAAAATGTCTGAGCTCATCCAAGCATTTTTTTGGTTGTAATATTTCACTGGTAAAGTATTTTTAGATACATTTTTAAATGCTCTTGGTTTTTTGGCTTACTTATCATAGATAGTTTCATTTTCAAATTTGCTGTGGCGTTAGTGCATGCAAGAATTGTCACTCTTTCTTTACTATGTTTGTAGCCTGGAGCTGCCTTTTTGGCCTTTGACGCTGATGTTTTTTCTGGTAACATTTTGTAATTGAGACCAGTCTCATCGCAGTTAAAAATTTGATCGCCTGTTAAGTTTTCCTTGTCCAATACCTTGTGAAATTTATTCCTAACCAATTGAACAGCTTCAATGTTTTCTGACAGCTTTTCACCACAGACATTAAGTTGCCGAATTTTGTATCTTTTCTTCCATCTATCGAGCCAGCCTACACTATCTGTGAAATTGGGTTCACCTTCGTTTAGTTCATTATGAAACTTTAAGGCTTTTTCCTGCAAAATAGTCCCCGACATGGGTACACCTTTATCTCTATGTTGAGTAAACCATAGGAACAAAGCTTCACTTACTTTTTCATAATTACATTTTTTCATGGTTTTCCGATCTTCCAAAACAGCCGAGGTTGCTTGCTGAGAACACCACTTCTCAATTTCATTGCGATTCCTTTTGCAGTCTCCAACTCTTGTTTTCCTGACATTATAATCTTGCACCACTTTTAATAAAGTTTCACCATTGTCTATTATTTTTAAAGCTTTAAGTTTTTCTTCCATTGAAACGACCACCTTTTCCGGTTTTGAAGCACAAATTTTTACAATAAACAAAGTGCAACACGTTCACTCCACTACAGATCTAAGTTAGCACTGAGGTGTGAGGAGTAGCAGACAGCAATAATGAACTGAATATCAACAAACAACACGTTAGTCACTGACCTGTCATTGGCTGGTGCACGGCTGGCGTGGTGAAAGGGTTGGATAACACAGAAGGTTGGATAACCAAAGATCGGATAATCGAGACTCTACTGTATATAAAAAATGTAGACCTCTTAATCTATATTTATCACTTCGTAAAGGTACATGATATAGCTCTTTGGCATGTCACTATCAATTACCTAGCTGTACTATGATCTTTGCCCCTGTTGTGATCTGGGAGCTGTTTTGCGGTTGCAGCAGTTGGGGTCAGACTCACTGCGAGGCGGAAGGATGTGCTCGTGGGAACGAAGGAGGAAAACATGCAGGCTCGGCCATCAGCGGTGCAGTTGGTCTACCTTGCAAATGGTTGCGAGTTTGTGGTGGACCTGCCTGATGTCAGCTCTGGGCGCTGCTCGTCACATTGCCTTGGTGCCTGTTTTCTCGGAGAGAACCATCCCTTGAGACCATTTCGAACAACACTCCCCATCGAAGGTGTAAGTGATTTTGGTGCCTTTGTTTCAGTGAATGATTTGCGTTGCAGTGAGTGCACTTGTTGGTTGATTGCCCTAACATACACATTGCTGAAGTAAGAGCAACTGGCAAGATGTGTGACCGCATGGAGAACAGTAGTAAATACTTCCTTTAAAAAATCAGTGTTCCCAAATGATATAGTAACTGTAAGGTATTGAAGATACTAGGTCATAGTCTAGCTGTAATTTTCTGCATACCAAGCTTACACAATTGGCAGCTACATTGCAGACTTATGCAATCAAATTAAAGTACACAAAACCTAGTATCATTGTGATGTTGTGCATTTGAATTATGTGGTATTATCTTGAAATTTTTTCCATTTCATCTTTGTACACATTGTTGGCCTTAATCACATGTGGAAATATTGTTTGGCAAACTATGAGAGTGTAAAAGTCTGATACTATATTTTCATCAGTGGAATTGTGTACAGTTCCTATGTGGAAATATTGTTTGGCAAACTATGAGAGTGTAAAAGTCTGATACTATATTTTCAGCAGTGGAATTGTGTACAGTTCCTAGTTTAAATGTTTTACAGCATTGATATTGCCATAAAACTTGTCACTTCTGTTGAAAGCATTTATTGTTTCTTCATTTGTATTGTTGTTTATTGATCTCTTAACTTATATTTATTGATGTTTGCTTGGTGTTTGCCATGTTTTCTGCGATCTGTTTGTGTTCCAGTTTTCTGCAAGTTGGGGTGTGTGGGAGTGGCGCCACATTCTGCTTTGGTGCTCAGAAGCTGTGACTTGTCGTCTAATGGGAAGTGACTCCCGGTTGGGCCCCAGCATTTAGGTGTTGTTTTGGAAGGCTGGTCTGCTGCTTCCCACATTTTAAGTTAAGTCACCTTTTGCCCAGGGCAGCCTGGCATCACTGCCCATTTAACATGTGTCATGTATTTAAAAAAAAGGCGGTTTTTTAATTTGCTTGTGAATCGATTGTATTAATTAACTTGTTGTGCTCCTTGTGTTATTTGGGTTTGTAATGAACTGTTGTGCTTGTAAATCACTTTCATATTGAAGATTCTTGCCTTAAAAAAACTATCTTTGCCACCTTTTAAAATCACCTTCAGATTGTAATTTATGTATCTTAAGTATTGAAATCTCCGTGGCTAATCTTTTAAGTCATGTGATTGTGTATGTTGATATTGTTTTAAACATGGCCACGCGTTGATTGCCTCTTATCTGTTTTATAAAAGCTTGTTTTGAATAAATTGTCAATTATTGATTTGCTAGTTGTTGTGTTAATGAGTGACATAGTAGGGGCCTTGACCTTCCATGCTAAGCGAACCCCTCATCCCGACTTCCTAAGTCACAGACATTATCGTCACTATCATCTTCCTCAGGCTGCCTGTACCATCCTGGTGGTGGTGCATCCTGCAGTGGTGGTGGTGGTGGTGGTGGTGGTGGTGCTAGGCAGTCCAGTATTTCTTCTGGAGGGGGGGGGGGGGGATTATTTCTATGCCTCACATGCACCCAGCATCAGTTGTACACTGAAATCCACCATGAATTTTCTGTGTATTAGCAGACCCTGCCATAGATACTCAGTCATTTCGAGTCAGATAATATTGCTTTTATCATAAACCTTGCATATATTGATCGGTACTCATAACTGCAAAGAGCACTAACCAATACCGCATGTAAGCTGTATAAAACTAGGTTCGCAGAATTTTATTTTCCCTCATTGAATGTGTTGTTCCCAGTCACACAGTAGTGCTTCCAACCACAAGTGGACTTATGTATTCATTAGATTCCTGTAGGAATCAAGTAGTGTCAACATAAATTGAAATAAAGATGATGTACAATTTAATTAATTAATGTATAATTTAATTCCCCCTCCATGAACCACGGACCTTGCCGCTGGTGGGGAGGCTTGCGTGCCTCAGCAATACAGATGGCCGTACCATAGGTGCAACCACAACAGAGGGGTATCTGTTGAGAGGCCAGACAAACGTGTGGTTCCTGAAGAGGGGCAGCAGCCTTTTCAGTAGTTGCAGGGGCAACAGTCTGGATGATTGACTGATCTGGCCTTGTAACAATAACCAAAACAGCCTTGCTGTGCTGGTACTGCGAACAGCTGAAAACAAGGGGAAACTACAGACGTAATTTTTCCCGAGGGCATGCAGCTTTACTGTATGGTTACATGATGATGGCGTCCTCTTGGGTAAAATATTCCAGAGGTAAAATAGTCCCCAATTCGGATCTCTGGGCGGGGACTACTCAAGAGGACGTTGTTATCAGGAGAAAGAAAACTGGCATTCTACGGATCAGAGTGTGGAATGTCAGATCCCTTAATTGAGCAGGTAGGTTAGAAAATTTAAAAAGGGAAATGGATAGGTTAAAGTTAGATATAGTGGGAATTAGTGAAGTTCGGTGGCAGGAGGAACAAGACTTTTGGTCAGGTGAATACAGGGTTATAAATACAAAATCAAATAGGGGTAATGCAGGAGTAGGTTTAATAATGAATAAAAAAATAGGAGTGCGGGTAAGCTACTACATACAGCATAGTGAACGCATTATTGTGGCCAAGATAGACACGAAGCCCACGCCTACTACAGTAGTACAAGTTTATATGCCAACTAGCTCTGCAGATGATGAAGAAATTGATGAAATGTATGATGAGATAAAAGAAATTATTCAGATAGTGAAGGGAGATGAAAATTTAATAGTCATGGGTGACTGGAATTCGAGTGTAGGAAAAGGGAGAGAAGGAAACATAGTAGGTGAATATGGATTGGGGGTAAGAAATGAAAGAGGAGGCAGTCGGTTAGAATTTTGCACAGAGCATAACTTAATCATAGCTAACACTTGGTTCAAGAATCATAAAAGAAGGTTGTATACATGGAAGAATCCTGGAGATACTAAAAGGTATCAGATAGATTATATAATGGTTAGACAGAGATTTAGGAACCAGGTTTTAAATTGTAAGACATTTCCAGGGGCAGATGTGGACTCTGACCACAATCTATTGGTTATGACCTGTAGATTAAAACTGAAGAAACTGCAAAAAGGTGGGAATTTAATGAGATGGGACCTGGATAAACTGAAAGAACCAGGGGTTGTACAGAGTTTCAGGAAGAGCATAAGGGAACAATTGACAGGAATGGGAGAAAGAAATACAGTAGAAGAAGAATGGGTAGCTTTGAGGGATGAAGTAGTGAAGGCAGCAGAGGATCAAGTAGGTAAAAAGATGAGGGCTAGTAGAAATCCTTGGGTAACAGAAGAAATATTGAATTTAATTGATGAAAGGAGAAAATATAAAAATGCAGTAAATGAAGCAGGCAAAAAGGAATATAAACGTCTCAAAAATGAGATCGACAGGAAGTGCAAAATGGCTAAGCAGGGATGGTTAGAGGACAAATGTAAGGATGTAGAGGCTTATCTCAATAGGGGTAAGATAGATACTGCCTACAGGAAAATTAAAGAGACCTTTGGAGATAAGAGAACCACTTGTATGGACATCAAGAGCTCAGATGGAAACCCAGTTCTAAGGAAAGAAGGGAAGGCAGAAAGGTGGAAGGAGTATATAGAGGGTCTATACAAGGGCGATGTACTTGAGGACAATATTATAGAAATGGAAGAGAATGTAGATGAAGATGAAATGGGAGATACGATACTGCGTGAAGAGTTTGACAGAGAACTGAAAGACCTGAGCCGAAACAAGGCCCCGGGAGTAGACAACATTCCATTAGAACTACTGACGGCTTGGGAGAGCCAGTCCTGACAAAACTCTACCATCTGGTAAGCAAGGTGTGTGAGACAGGCGAAGTACCCTCAGACTTCAAGAAGGATATAATAATTCCAATCCCAAAGAAAGCAGGCATTGACAGATGTGAAAATTACCGAACTATCAGTTTGATAAGTCACAGCTGCAAAATACTAATGCAAATTCTTTACAGACGAATGGAAAAACTGGTAAAATCTGACCTCGGGGAATATCAGTTTGGATTCTGTAGAAATATTGGAACACGTGTGGCAATACTGACCTTACGACTTATCTTAGAAGAAAGATTAAGGAAAGACAAACCTACGTTTCTAGCATTTGTAGACATAGAGAAAGCTTTTGACAATGTTGACTGGAATACTCTCTTTCAAATTCTAAAGGTCGCAGGGGTAAAATACAGGGAGCGAAAGGCTACTTACAATTTGTACAGAAACCAGATGGCAGTTATAAGAGTTGAGGGGCATGAAAGGGAAGCAGTGGTTGGGAAGGGAGTGAGACAAGGTTGTAGCCTCTCCCCAATGTTATTCAATCGGTGTATTGAGCAAGCAGTAAAGGAAACAAAAGAAAAATTCGGAGTAGGTATTAAAATCCATGGAGAAGAAATAAAAACTTTGAAGTTCGCCGATGACATTGTAATTCTGTCAGAGACAGCAAAGGACTTGGAAGAGCAGTTGAACGAAATGGACAGTGTCTTGAAAGGAGGATATAAGATGAACATCAACAAAAGCAAAATGAGGGTAATGGAATGTAGTCGAATTAAGTCGGGTGATGCTGAGGGAATTAGATTAGGAAATGAGACACTTAAAGTAGTAAAGGAGTTTTGCTATTTGGGGAGCAAAATAACTGATGATGGTCGAAGTAGAGACGATATAAAATGTAGACTGGCAATGGCAAGGAAAGCGTTTCTGAAGAAGAGAAATTTGTTAACATCGAGTATAGATTTAAGTGTCAGGAAGTCGTTTCTGAAAGCATTTGTATGGAGTGTAGCCATGTATGGAAGTGAAACATGGACAATAAATAGTTTGGACAGGAAGAGAATAGAAGCTTTCAAAATGCGGTGCTACAGAAGAATGTTGAAGATTAGATGGGTAGATCACATAACTAATGAGGAGGTATTGAATAGAATTGGGGAGAAGAGGAGTTAGTGGCACAACTTGACGAGAAGTAGGGACCGGTTGGTAGGACATGTTGTGAGGCACCTAGGGATCACAAATTTAGCATTGAAGGGCAGCGTGGAGGGTAAAAATCGTAGAGGGAGACCACGAGATGAATACACTAAGCAGATTCAGAAGGATGTAGGTTGCAGTAGGTACTGGGAGATGAAGAAACTTGCACAGGAAAGGGTAGTATGGAGAGCTGCATCAAACCAGTCTCAGGACTGAAGACCACAACAACAAACAACAATTTAATTGATATTTGGTTTTAATAGATTGAACTGAGACCTCGTAACCGATTAGATGGCTAACAAAATATTAATGCATGAAGCCTACAACTACCACCGTCACACCTTAGCAAAAGATCCAGCATGGAACTGAGAAAATTATGGTCATATGTAAAATCAGTAAGCAAGTCTAAGGCTTCTGTTCAGTCCCTTGTTGACCAGTCCGGTGTGACAGTTGAAGATAGCAAAACAAAAGCCGAAGTTTTAAATTTCATATTCAAGACATTGTTCACACAGAGAACCGTACAAACACACTATCATTTGACTTTCAGGCAGACTACCTTATGATCACATATAAATAAGTGTACCTGGCATAGAGAAGCAACTGAAAGGTTTGAAAACAAACTGAAAGATTTGAAAATAAACAAATCACCAGGTCCGGGTGGAATCCAAGTTTGATTTTACAAAGATTACTGTAAGGCATTGGTCCATTACCTAGCTTGCATTTTATATACTTAAATGATTTGAATTACTAGCCCACACTCTTAGATGACTGGAAAAAATAACTGATAACGACACCAGTATATAAGAAAGGTGAAAGAACAGACCTGCAAAATTACAGACCAATATCCCTAACTTCGGTTTGCTTCAGAATCGTTGAACGCATGCTCAGTTTGAATATAATAACCTTTCTTGAGGCTAAGCTTCTTCTGTTCACAAATCAGCATGGTTTTGAAAACATCACTCATGTGAAACTCAACTTGCCCTTTCCTCACATGATATATCGAGAACTATAGACTAAGGGCAACAGGCAGATTCTGTTTCTCTATATTTCCAGAAAGCATTTGACGTGATGTCCCATTGCATGTTGTTAATGAAGATACAAGCATATGGAATAAGTTCAGAGATATGTGAGTGTCTCAAAGACTTCCTAAATAATAGAATCCAGTATGCTGTCCTCGACGGAGAGTGTTCATCAGAGGCAAAGGTATCATCAGGAGTGCACCAGAAATAGTGATAGGACCATTGTTGTACACTCTATATAAAATGATTCCAGTTGATATGCTGAATGGGAGCTAGCCGTAAATGTGGAAAAAATGAAAGTTTATGTGGATGAGTAGGAAGAACAAACCTGTAATGCTTGGATACAGTTCTGATACTAAATGTAACACTTCTGTCACTAAATGTAACTCGGTTTTTTCTTTTGATGCTGTCAATTGTCAGGATGAGCATCCTAAAGCATTCTGTCAGGGTGAAAATATTAAATAAATTAACATTTCTCTCTTAACAACATGTGGGCAGGGTGGGTTCTTCCTTGGCTCAGGTATGAGGTAGAATGAAACAGAATTTTTACATAAGATAACTTTTATTGAAAGTTTCGTACAACTGTATCTTACTGGATGTTCTGGTTTGGAGAAAGGCAGCTGTGTCGTTTGCGTAGCCTTCTGCTGCGGCAGCGTCTGATTACGCGTAGCGGTGTGTATCTCGTGTCGCCGTCTCGTCCAGCTGACTGGAGACGCGCAGCGCGAGGTGGCCCGTTTAATTATTGCAAGCGAAGTCGTGTATCAGATGGTGATACCTTGGATGTGGTGTCCCAGTACTTCTCTTCTCTAAGCGGCCGCGTGTGCTGTGCGTTGGCCAGCGGAGCGGCGCGGCGGGGGAAGGCCAGTGTCCCGGACTCGAACAACGGACTCCCGCTTGCCAGTCTTCGGCTGTCAGATCTTCATCCCAGCTCACAGGTGACTGCTGATGTGAGGCCGTCTCCTTCCCATCCTCACGAGTCACCCGGGTATGTAAAAATCAGACTTCAAATACCTTTTAACTTCTGTCTTCTGGCGCCGAGGCTGCTGCTTGCTATTCCATTACAGCAGCAGACTTGGTGCGTCTGTGCATGATGCAGTCTCTTCTTGCATGACAGTCTTCAGCACCGAAATTGACTGAAAACTACTGCTACACTTCTTCACTTCTTCGTCTTTCGTCTTTCGTCTTCGTCTCTCCGTCTTCTTCTGCATCTGTCGGGCCCACCGCGTCTCGCGTATTTATTCACTTCAGTTCACTGGAGGTGAACGACTTCATGGCCATTGCCTCTTCTGTCACGTTGAAAAGTTTCTCGAAGAATCTTCTTAACGCCGGTCATTGGCTCTTGGGATGTAGGCGAGGGCCTTTGCTCACATGTGACAACTGAGAAACACGTGAGCTGGTCGGGCGATGCCCTGACGGCTGAATCGACAGCGCCCGCTTATGTGGAACTTGCTGACTTCATGGTCATTGTCTCTTCTGTTCTGTCCGCTGTTTTCCAGTATGTAACTCTCTAAACTAATCCAAGTTTTTCATTTATATTCCAATTTCTACTTCACCTTGATTTCACTAATTTACTTACTTAAGTACCACTCAACATTCCTCCACCCTTCAGAGAAATTCGCCCTCGAATTTACCACTCAACATTCCTCCACTCTTCACACGGCAAAAGCACTAACACAAGCAATGAAAACTCTCGACTTAGAAGATTACACACGCTTCACATTAAGTATGTTGAAAATACTTTATCACTTTACAAAAGCGCTGTACGCTCATGAATCACCTAGTTCACACATAAATCGTTGTAATAAGTGTAACAAATCTTGATGACAATGAATAAACAAAAATAGATTATTCACTTAGAAAGTTACATAGCATCACCTGTTTAATCTACTCTATATTAATGCAAGAATATCTATTCTACAGTATTGTTTACTTTAACATAAGACTCTTTAGTAAAGAGTGAAGTACAATAAACAAAATTAATACACTAATGCTCAAAAGTAACCACTGAAGTACACCATTTAAGCATGTGGTATCTAGTTAACAGGGATTTGATGAAGTGGTATATTATTATTATTAGCTTATTTTTTTGTCTTAAATAAAAGGAAACTGTACAAAGCAGAAACACCAACACAAAGGTTCCAGATATACCCGTTCCAAGCATTATAATTTTAGTTTGGTGTTCACCTTTTAATTTTAAGACATGTTGCATCATAACACTGGCATCAATTTTGCCTTGCTGTGAGTTTATGAATGTATCTAATGACTTCAGAAGGGAACTGTCAAGGGAGTCATTGAGGTAGGACAGGTTTTGTGTAGGAAATGCTTGCATGGCGTTTTCTGGCCAATAAATTAGAGGGAAGGATGAATTAACATTAGTTGTACCAGTGATTGTTGCGGGTAAATGAAAATTCGCTCCTGAGATGGAACATAATGTGCCGTTAATTATTAGTCCGCTTCCATGAAGTTCAAAATGTTGTAATGTTGTAGCTACACCGTTCTCGTAACATTGTGCAAAAATATCAGTTGGATTACTGACTGCATATAACCAGTGATTTTCTACTTGCTCGAAAAGACAGTGGAAGTTAATATATCGCGTGGGCAATTGGTGGCATCAGATTGTTCAAAAAATAATTGAGATTCACAACTATTGGTATGTAATTGGATTGCGCGAGATGGACATATAACAACTTGTTCGGATATGCAACTATTTAATTCTGAAGTTGTCATTACCGTGCTCGTATTGGTTGTTTGGGAGATTAAAAATGCTTGGTGTGTTCGGAACTGTACAAATTTATTTATTTTGCCCCATTTTTCCGGAAATGAGTGTACTCTATAACAGTCATATATACCTATTTTAGCTGTAACCGGGAAAGATATACGAATTCGTATTCTTGCATTATCTGTGTCAACTAATACTGTAGCTAAGTGGTAATACTGTGGTAAATGTTTCTTATCTGCAGGAAATATTAACTTTAGTGAATCTGGCAATTGTTTTTCAATTTTAACTAATAATGAGATGAATGTAACCTGCATCTATCACTTGATCAGTGAGTAGCCTAAGCGATCTTCCTACTGCAAGTTTCTTATCCACAATATTGAGCCTTGTTTGTATGACTTTTAGGTCTTTATTCAGCGTAGCAGTAGTAGCTAGAAGATAATCGTTTAATTCTTGGGTGAGGTTCCTGATGACCTTGGTATTAGTAAAAACTGTTTGCTCCAATCCGTTTAATCTTGTCGTGTGCCATTCTATAGTGCCTTTATTTAATTCCGTGGTACTCTCTATGTTTGGTAATGAATTGTTTAACTGAGTAATATCTTCGTTATCCGCTGTACCGAAAATGGTCTTTAGTAGTTTACCTCCTGCGTCCACCCATCCACGTTTAGCTCATTTAATGGTCTGCGGAAGTATATCTTGTAACTGACGCAACTGTTCTCTCAACTGTTTGTATGAGTAGTGTAATATTTTAAATTCACTGGATATTTCTTCAAAAATCTCTGGTGAACTTGCCCTTTCATGTAGCGTATCAAATTCTAATTCAAGGTTCTTAAGTTCATTACATAAGGCCCATAAATTATACTCTAATGAAATAGTCCACTTGTGATTAGTCAGAATTACAGTACCCTGTTTTACAAAAATTACACCACTCATCAACTGGTTGATCTGTAGTCCGTTGTTCGTATTAGTCAATAATGCAAATATGATGAGCAGTACAGTCACAATGTAGTTGTCCATTATGCTAGAGGCGTTACCTGAAAAAGCAAACAACATGGTTATGGACCTACCAACCTAGTAAAAACAAAAATAAAGAAAAGAAGGAATAAATTGTTAACTACAAGATCTACGTGTTTCTACGTTCAACTTTTTTTTTTTTTTAAATAAACCATTATCATTTATTAATTATTTACATTTGTATATTATCCACAGTCTACTAAGTTTCAACTAGGACATTCGCACTCTTGGTCGAAGATTGCATGGTGCCATGTCTGTATGTTGTGCCGGCGTGTCCACTCTTTTTCCTTCTCGGGTACTACCTCCACCCTTCGGAATAGCAGACACTATTGTTGAAGGAATTACATCTGGAGTGCCCTTAAAAGGTTTTAAACGACTTGCATGGACAATAGTAGTTCGGGTGGGCAGTTGCAGTTTAACATTGACTGGTGACATGATCTCAATAATTTGATAAGGATCTCTGTAGTTCGTTACGAATTTCTTCATTTTTCCTTTCGCAATGTATGGAGTTGACAGCATCACCCACTGACCGATTTTGTAATTTGGATATTTAGTTTGGGCATTACCTAATCTTTCCTGTCGTTCCAAAGCCTTTGTATTACATTTTTGAACCTTTTTCCATACATCCTTCATCATTCGACTGAAATCTCTTACTGTTTCTCCGACTTTTCCGTTTTTCTGCCTGATTACATCAAAAGGGGACGGCATTTTTCTCCCATAGACCACTTCATAAGGTGACATGCCAGTTGCTTCATGCGTTTTGGCGTTGTATACCGACCCGATTATTGGTAAATACGTACCCCAATTAGAATGTTGTTCGTTAATATAATAACTAAGCATCTTGCCAATTGTCCGATGAACTCTTTCTGTGCGTCCGTTGCACTGAGGGTGTAATGGAGTTGTGCATAATTTACGTATTTTTAGTAAGTGGCAGAGCTGTTTCATTAATTCAGACATAAAATTAGATCCCTGATCTGTTATAATAGCTTCAGGTACGCCAAATTTAAGTATCCAGTTGTTAACTAAAGCTTGGTCAACTGTATTTTCTTGCTGATCTGGGAGACTCACCATAACTAGATAGCGTGAAAAGTGATCTATAATTGTAAGAACATATTTATTACCAGCAGGTGTTTTATGATATGGCCCGTAGAGATCCAATCCACAGATTTGAAATGGACATGAAGCCTCAGGGAGCCTCTGTAACGGTATTTTTGAACGAGAAAGTTCAGGTCGTTGTGCGCACGCAATGCAATTACGAACGTACTGCGCAACATCCTGCTTTCTGGTTTTCCACCAAAATCGCTCTTTTGGTTGTCCGCTGTCCACCGTGTCCTGCAAGGATATGGTCGTGGGCCTCTGCCATTATTTCTTGTCTAAGGTGTTGGGGAACAACAGTTCGCGGTCCAAGTTTTGTTTTACGGCATAATACACCATCTTCAAAGCAAAATTGTTTTTGAGTTGCGTAATTTTTGCATTCTGTATCCTCATCTTGTGCCTTTCTCCAGTCCTCAGTATCCTGGACTGTTGCTTCCAAAAGTGCTATTTTCCGACTTAGACAATCTGCATTCGTGTGTTTTTTGCCTGGTTTATGGATAACTTCGAAATCCATTTGGGAAAGACATAGGGCCCAACGCGTGAGATGACTAGATGGATCCTTTAACTGAAGCAACCATTTTAAAGCTGCGTGGTCTGTAATGACCTTGAATTTCCTACCATACAATTAGCATTTAAAGTATTTGATACCATAAATAACACTTAACAATTCTTTCTCCGTTGTGGAATAATTTCTTTCTGCTGTTGTTAGTTGTCTCGAAGTGTAGGCTATGGGGTGTTCCGGGCCATTAATATTCTGACTCAAAACAACTCCTACTGAATGACCACTTGCGTCACAGGATAAAATAAATTCTTTATTATAATATGGGTAGGCTAATACTGGACTGTGTGTTAACTGATCTTTAAGGGTTAGAAATGCTGATTCACAATCTTCAGACCAATGAAATTTTGCATCCTTTTTCAATTATTGGGTTAAGGGTCAGGCAATTTCAGCAAAATTTTGAACATATTTTCGGTAATACGATGCGAGACCAATGAAACTTTGTACTTCCTTAACATGTTGTGGTGTTGGGAAGTCCTTAACTGCCGAAATTAATCGAGGATCTGTTTTAATTCCTTTTTCACTAATGACATGCCCTAGGTATGTAACCTCTGTCAATGCAAAACTACATTTTTCCATATTTAATGTTAATTTAGCTTTTCTAAGTCTCTGAAAAACATTATGCAGATGCACAGCATGTTCATTAATGTCTTTGGAGAATACAATAATATCGTCTAGATATACACAACATTGCTGAGTTTTGAGTCCTCGCAATACTCCATCGAGTAGTCTTTGAAAAGTTGCTGGTGTATTTTTCAAACCAAAAGGCATTCTTTTAAATTGCCAGTGGCCTCCAGGGGTAGAAAATGCTGTTTTTTGCCTATCTTCAGGTGCAACTTCCAATTGATGATATCCACTATGTAAATCGATTGTTGAAAAGTATTTACTGTTACCCAAACTGTCAATGATATCTGTAATGTTTGGAAGAGGATAAACATCTGAGATAGTTTGTTTGTTAAAGTGCCTGTAGTCACAACAAAATCTATATCGTTTCGTACCGTTGGGAGACTTCTTTGGAATAATTAAGATATTTGAATTATAAGGCGAATCAGAATATTCTATAACTCCATCTTTAGATGCTGTTCTAAAAATTCATCCAGTACTGGCTGTAAGTGATGCGGAACTCTATAAGGCTTCCTATAAACTGGGGGGCTATTTCCTGTTGGGATCCTATGCTGTGTGATATCTGTTGCTGGCAGTGGACCTTCTGCATTAAATAAATCTTGGAACTCAACTAAAACTGCTTCTATCATGTCTCTATCCTTTCCTTTCAAATGCTCAATCTTCTGGCGTAATGCGGTTTTATAGGTGTCTGGTTTCTGACCATTATCAATATCTGACCAAATGAAATCTTCTTCTTCAAAAATACTGACTGTAGCTACTAATATTCCCTTATGCAACTCTTTGTCCTCCACTCTGAAGTTGTCAATATGTACCGGTACTTTTCTTTCTCCCTCAACGTCTTGAACCCATACAACACTTCTACATACAAAACAATGTGATACATCTAATTCCTCATTTTCCTCAAGTGGCTCTATTAGACACACTGTATCTGTAGGTACCTCGGGGTCAACGGTCATCCAGAAAAGTTTTCCTGAGCCAGATGGTATCTGATCCCGTGAATCAACCTTCAAGGACATTGCACACAGTGTAGTTGATATCGCCTTCCGGTTGGGGAAATCTTGCGGCGGTGTCGCCTAGCTGAAATACTATTCCTCTAAATTCTACAGTTTTCTGTCTGAGGTCGATTTTAGCGTGATGTTTACTCAGGAAATCCAACCCTAGGATCGCGTCGTACCCGTCAGTTACCTTTGTTACCACTTCTACATCTTCTTGAAATTGTACACCATGAATATAGAAAATCAGTGATGTACATCCTAATGACTTCACTGTACCTCCTCCTACTCCACTCAATCTATACCTTGGAGGGTCATATTTCTTTTCTCCAATGCATTCATTACTCACTATTGATACGTTTGCGCCTGTATCCACCAGTATCCTTGCCTCTTTATCCTGTATGGTAGCAGATAACCAGCATTTCGCCTTCACATTTGCCTTAATGGCATGAAATTTTATTGGGAATGCCTGGCGGCAGCTCCGACATTCCCGTTTGAGTTTAACTGCTTTCTATTTCCAAAAACTTCCTTAGACCTGCATTCCTTGAATGTGCGACCTATTCTTTGACAATTAGTGCATTGAGGTTGTCTGCAGTTTTTTGCTATATGTCCCTGTTGATCGCACCTAAAACATCGTACTCCTGCTGGAAATACATTTCGCTTCTCCTTGTATCTAGTGGCAATGTCTATTTCTTCGAAAGCCGTCGCCACAGATACAGCTTCCGCTAAATTTTTAGGAAACTCTGCCCTGACATGACGGGATGTTGCAGGTGGTAACCCACGTAAAAATGTATCCAGGGCTCTATCTTCTGCCTCTTGTAAGATAACTTTATTTGCTTCATCACTAGTTGTCAACTGATAGGTGTTAATATTAACTTTTCTAATCCTATCTACAAAGCTTTCTAACGACTCGTTTTGCCTCTGAGTGATAGTGTTTAACTGTTCCCTATAAAATCTACAGCTGTTCTGTTTTTGAAAACGTTTAAGTAATCCTTTCTTCAATTCCTCAAATGTTGGAGCATTCCATAATTCTTCATGATATAATACATGTGCTTTAGCCTCTCCTAGCAATCTTAACTTTGTCATTTGTAAGAGCTGTTCATCTGACCATGATCCTAACTTTGAAGCTGCTACTAAATCATCAAAAAAGGCTGTTATGTCTTCGCCAGGTTTACCTGAAAAAGGAGTTATCAAGGCTGCTGCTGAGGAATCTAGGGTGGGAGGGATTGAACTGATTTGCCTAACCTCACACAACTGTTTAAATAATGCATTATTATCATTTTTAAGCTGTGCTATTTGATTAACTAAGCTTTGAATAGCTTCCTCAGTAGAAACCGCTTGTGGTGCTGACTCTGACTTTGTACGATTTCGTGTCATCATTTTACAAACTGCTAGTTACACAATCTTACTACACTGAATGCAAAAGATGTTTAAATATTTTCAACAAACTCTTAAAATCATGAGAGAAAATACGCTTCTAAATAAGGAAAATATTACGACTGCTATGCAAACCTCTATCCTTTCACACATTAAACAGTACTAACCGTGGACCTTTAGTGACTGTCATTCACACCTCATATTGAGCCAAGGGTTTTTTCTCTGACACCAAATGTAACAGTTCTGATACTAAATGTAACACTTCTGTCACTAAATGTAACTGGGTTTTCTCTTTTGATGCTGTCAATTGTCAGGATGAGCATTCTAAAGCATTCTGTCAGGGTGAAAATATTAAATAAATTAACTTTTCTCTTTTAACAACATGTGGGCAGGGTGGGTTCTTCCTTGGCTTGGGTATGAGGTAGAATGAAACAGAATTTTTACATAAGATAACTTTTATTGAAAGTTTCATACAACTGTATCTTACTGGATGTTCTGGTTCGGAGAACGGCAGCTGTGTCATTTGCGTAGCCTTCTGCTGCGGCAGCGGCGGCGGCGGCGGCGTCTGATTACACGTAGCGGTGTGTATCTCGTGTCGCCGTCTTGCCCAGCTGACTGGAGATGAGCAGCGCGAGGTGGCCCGTTTAATTATTGCAAGCGAAGTCATGCATCGGATGGTGATACCTTGGATGTGGCGTCCCAGTGCTTCTCTTCTCTAAGCGGCCGCGTGTGTTGTGCGTCGGCCAGCGGAGTGGCGCGGCGGGGGAAGGCCAGTGTCCCGGACTCGAACAACGGACTTCCGCTTGCCAGTCTTCGGCTGTCAGATCTTCATCCCAGCTCACAGGTGACTGCTGATGTGAGGCCGTCTCCTTCCCGTCCTCACGAGTCACCCGGGTATGTAAAAATCAGACTTCAAATACCTTTTAACTTCTGTCTTCTGGCGCCGAGGCTGCTGCTTGCTATTCCATTACAGTGGCGGACTTGGTGCGTCTGTGCATGATGCTGTCTCTTCTTGCATGACAGTCTTCAGCACCGAAACTGACTGAAAACTACTGCTAAGCTTCTTCACTTCTTCGTCTTCTTCGTCTCTCGTTTTCGTCTTCGTCTCTCCGTCTTCGTCTCCGTCTGTCGGGCCCACCGCGTCTTGCGTATTTATTCATTTCAGTTCACTGGAGGTGAACGACTTCACGGCCATTGCCTCTTCTGTCACGTTGAAAAGTTTCTCGAAGAATCTTCTTAACGTCGGTCATTGGCTCTTGGGATGTAGGCGAGGGCCTTTGCTCACATGTGACAACTGAGAAACACGTGAGCTGGTCGGGCGATGCCCTGATGGCTGAATCGACAGTGCCCGCTTATGTGGAACTTGCTGACTTCATGGTCATTGTCTCTTCTGTTCTGTCCGCTGTTTGCCAGTATGTAACTCTCCAAACTAATCCAAGTTTTTCAATTATATTCTAATTTCTACTTCACCTTGATTTCACTAATTTATTTACTTAAGTACCACTCAACAGTATTACTAGTGTCCAGTTTGACACAGTCAAGTCATTTAGATTTCCAGGCGTAATTTTGCAAAATGATCATGTGAAAACTGTGATAGGGGAGGCAAATGGTTGACCTCAGTTTATTGGGTGAATTTTAGGAAGAAGATCGCATATACAATGCTGATGCAACCTATTCTTGAGTACTCCTTGAGTGTTTAGGATCTGCACCAGATCTGCTGGACATCGAAGCAATTCAGAGGAGGGCTCAAACCTCTAGTTTCAAATAAAATGCAAGTGTTACAGAAATGGTTCAGGAACTCAACTGGGAGTCCCTAGAGGGCTGCGTTCTGTTTGGGAAACTCTATAAGAGAATTTAGGGAACCCGCATTTGAAGTTGACTGTCAAACAATTCTATTGACACCAACATACAGCACACATAAGGACCACAAAGACAAGATATGGGAAATTAGAGCTCATATCAATGCGTACAGGCAGTCTTTTTTCCCTTGCTCTATTTGTGAGTGGAACAGGAGGGGAAATGACAATTATTGGTATGGGGTGGCCTCTGCCATGCACCTTATGGTGGCTTGCTGAGTATCTTTGTAGATTTAGGTGACTCCAAAAATTGAACTATAGATTTTTTAATATTAATTATACATGAAGTCTACTGAACTTAAAGAATTTGAAACATACATTGCCATAGACACGTACAAAGAAAACAAAAACTCCGATATCTTCTCTATAATGCATTAAAATCTCCAATAGGAAATTCCACCATGTTGCTCTTATCTAATATTGGGACCAACATTGATCAGCAGCCGTGACTGAAATGACACATGAAAGTAACAACAGTAACAGTAAAATTGAAACCCAGGGATGGCCATGTTTACTTGATTCATGTGCACTACCGCAAACATACCAGGCAGTCACAGTCTGGTGGTTTCCGGTGATTAAGGGTGGCAGTGTGGTACTGGTGTGCAAGACTTACACTCCCTCTTGGCTGTCGAACTTGCTTGGAGTTGCTTCGCCAATCTTCTTTCAGCATAGCCGGCTGCAATATTCTGCCCAGCTTCTTCTCTGAGGAATAGATGCTACTCTGGGGGAATTTTCTATACTTTTAATTAACTTGGTACACTTGAGAATACTTTGAACCCAATCTCACTGTATTTTCATAACACATGACAGTTTTCATACACTAAAACATTTCCCATAAGCTCGACACCTTCCGGTCCGACAGAAGTTATTACAATCATTTCTCTATAAATACAGTCTTATAAATCTCTCCAAGTTTAATAAGACAACTGTCCGTAACTTATGACAGTAAGTGAGTGAATGAATGAATCAAAGTCCCTTCTTTTCTTTCAACACCCTTCAGATGTTCTCAACAATAATGTTTTACATCTCACTGAGTAGGACGCATTTATTCCATGAGCGGGACGTGTAACTTTTAGACGGGCTCGGTGACTACCTGCTTGTGCTGGTCGTCTGCCCGATACACGTCTGTCCTGCACACACATAATTGTGGGGCAGTAAACATAGCTCTACTTTACCACACTTATCCTTAAAATAACATGTGTTCGCGACGTTGGAATTACGAGTGTCTCTATAATCTACCCTGAATTTCTCGAGGCACTACATATCCCCCTCCTTAGCTCGAACACATGATATTTTATACATGTTCGTTACGTACATCAATATTGTATTTATATAACATTACTTTATAGTTCTAACAGTTTTCCTTTTAACAAGTGTGTAATTAATACATAACTATCTTCCTTTTTCCAATTTAATACCATTATTATCATGGATCTCTTAATCAATTTAAACTTTGTAAGGACAAGGATCTTTCTGTTTCCTTTCCAGTCTTAAATTCTGTGTGTGCATTACCCAAGCATATACAGTTATTTGCTCTTACTTGACGTACTACTTTCTCTAAGTATGGATTTATTCACTATTCATTACAATCTGGAGGAACTTTGGGTCAATAAATGTGTTCTTTTCAACACAGATAACTTCACACAAACATACCAATGCGAGTGGGAACAAGAATTCAAACTTACCAGAATAATCTCTAAAAAATGTGTGACTTTTGTCACGATACTGCTCTTTTCCTTGAGGCACAGTACCTATACCTTACCCAATGGTGGACACTATGAATACACTACATCCTTCCATTTTGGTAGGTATGCCCCTTTAAACATATTCCTAATATGCTATGGTACAGGTCAACCTCCTTCCTGGTGCCCCGGCCCGCACAGTATAGGTCAGCCTTTCTTGGGTCTGCCTAGCTGCCCTTTTCCATCCAAACAATTCTGAGTGCAACCTGCTTATCTTTCCTGAGTAGGCTTCATAGTCCATGCCATAGTATACATCTTTATGTGCACTATGACTCAAAACTACCTGGAAAAATTAATACCCTACTTTACCCCTCACACTCGCTACACAGTACTCCTTTAACCCTTTTGAGTCCTACATTTCTCTTCCAGTTCTAAGTTTTTTCCATATTTCGGTACACTTAGTCCTATGTTTCCAATAGCCATCACACTTGGAAATATTATTTAATATATCTATATTCTCACTTATACACAACTCGTCCCACTATCATATAGTCGTTAGACTAACATCAAATCCAAACATATTTCCATTATCCTACAATTCGTCAGAATAGTTGTTTGACTGACACCAATTCTGTCCACTTAAATATATGCTGTAACATGTTCTCCTTCTCCAACGTACACCTACTATGATGTAATACTGCCATCACAACCATGAATACTCTCAGTTCTTACCTATATAAATACCCCTATACATGACCATGAATACTCTTAGTTCTTACATGTATAAACATGTCGTCATAATAACCGTGACTACTCTTCTGTACATACCTTTATGTGATGTGGAACCATCGACTCACATAACCATTTGCACATACCTATCACTAGGTGCACGTGTAGCCTGATTCTTCGGCCATCTTATGTAAAATAAGTTGAAGGTTATAGAAAACCATAGAAATTGAGAAGGACTTCAGCAATATAAGTGTTTGCATATGAACAGAGGGAAACATAGATTGGTACTCAACAGAGAAGTAAGAAAGGTAAAAGTAGAAATAGTTGCTAAGATCAAAGAAGTGAAAGAAGATAGCCCCAAAGACAGGAAACCCTACCCACCCCCCTTCACCAGGATCCCCACTTCGCTGATACTTGAGTGAGAAGCCGGAGGAGGTACGATGTTAAACATCTCTTGCAGAACAGACATTCTCACCTTCACCATTGAAGTCCCCAAAGAAAGATCTTAGTATCTCCTATGGAATGGCAAATGGTGAAGAATCAGTCACACTTGTCTATGAGGGTCATTTGAAAGGTGTTGTGTGTGTAGTGTTAATCTTGTGTACCTCCACTACCCACCCCTTTCAAAAGTGATACAAACCATCCCCATTCATATGATATCTCACCAAAAGTGTAAAATAATCGATAAAATTAGGAAATTATACACTATAATCAAATAGTTGTTCATTGAGTCACTTCGCACTATATTGTTCTTAAATATACTACTCTTATGCATTTTATGTCATCTAGGTATCATTATCTTAAACAGTACCATCATATTATATCTTCTCCTAGAATGTTACTCTGTTAGTTTTATCTCATTCTTAGAGGTCACTTTTACCGTGACTCCTTAAATTAGCCATAACCATGCGATCATAATCGCTCACTTAAACGCTGATAAGATAGGATAATTTAAGAGGTCATAAAAGGATTACAGAATAGTTGAAGATTTGAAGGGAATTTGGTGTAGGAAAACTAATGCAGCAGTAACACCGAACCCAGCTCAGGAACCGATGGTCATCACTCTACCCGTTAACACAGAATGTTAACATCCCTGGGGTATATCCCACTTCATACCTTTGACATTATATTTTCCTTTTTCTTCTCCAGTTGTAGGATCCACTAAAAATAAGGTTTTTGGGTGGATTACTGATTGTACTCATTAGGGCCCCACATACTTTTGAAAAAAATTATGTGTTTCTTTCTTCATGGCAGAGCTCTGAAGATGTTGTTTTACTAAGACTAGATCATCTACCTTATAGTGAGGTTCTATAGCCTCCTCGTTATGTTTGCTTACTCTTAACTAAGTTCTTAGCAACTATCGTTTGATTCAGGTGGTCATCAGTAGTAGGTTGTTCTTGCCACGTAAAACATTTAATAAGTGGTTCACCTATAAAGGGTTTACCTATTACTTCCAAAGGTGTTAGTCCAGTTGATAAATGAGGCATCTCATTTATAATAAGCTCAAAATCTTTCATTTTTGTCGCCTATGATGTATGGTTTTCATGGCAGTAACTGCATCATAATTTCCTAATTTCCTTCAAAACTCTTTCACATGGGTTAGAAGAAGGATTATAGTTGGATATTAGGATTTGACAAATCCCTTCCCATGCTAAAAATTCTTTGAACTTGTTACTAGTAAACTGAGGTCCATTGTCAGAAAGAAATCATTTTGGTTTGTCTACTTTGAGAAAGTATTGTTGTAGTGGAATTTTCGTGTACTCCATACTATGCCTAATAATTCCTTTTCTGTTGCTGTATAATTTAATTCATGTTTGTTGAGACTCTGGCTGGCAAAAGATATTGACCTATGGTCTATACTATTTAACCTCCATTCACCCTGGAACAGCTCTGTGGCTATACCATAGTCTGATGCATCGGTCAAAATCTTAAACGGTTCACCCATGACCAGATGGTGCAGTATCAGTGATTCTGATAGAGCTCACTTTGCCTTTTCAAATGCTTCCTGTGCCTCTTGGTCCCAACACCATGGTACTCCCCTTCATAATAAATGCAAAAGTCAAATGTCGTTCAACTCTTGACTTGGTAAATAACGTCTATAATACCGTGCCATTCCAAGAAATCCCTTCAATTGTCTTATATTTCTAGGTGGCGGCCAGTCATTAATAGCCTTTATACATTCTGGATCGGGCTTAATTCCTTGTACACCTACAATATGTCCCAAAAATTTTAGTTCTTGCCTTGCAAAGTGTGACTTAGACAATTTTACTGTAATACCTTTTTCTTTAAATTTTTTTCAGTCTCTTTCCAGGTAGGTGATATTATCAATATATCATCTACATATATAATTAAATCCTTTAATAACTCTCTAGCATGTAAAAAATTATTTTGGATTTTACTCAAATGTGTCCAAGGAATGTCTAATAAGTTCCTATTTCTGGTTTCATATGAGTGCACATCTGACCTGCTTTCATACATGTGGGCATTCTCTTTGGCATGCATAAGTGCTTTGAGCATGTATAGAGTGGGAACTGTAAGAATTTTGTGCTCAATGAAGTACTGTCTGCAAGAAGTTAAATTACACACACCAAATTTACATGTGTAATCACTTATACTACCTGGGCTTTCCGAAAATACCATCTCGTAGTCTAATAGAATTTCAGCTAAATCTGCTTTCTGGTCGTTGGTTAATATTGGAGATTCATTTACTTTATTCTGTATGCATGACTTACGTTTTCCATTTTTGGTGACAATTGAGCTGTTGATGTTAATCGTAAACTCTGGTGTTCAGTTGTTTGTTTATCAACTAACTGTCTGCTAGAAACTTAATACAATATTTATCTTCCTTGAGTCCGAAATAAAGGCAGCTCTCTTCAAAATTCAATATAAGGTTAAACTCCGACAGCCAATCTAAGCCAAATAATACCTCTCTATTAATATTTTCTACTACCAGCAGTGTTTGCCGGAACGTAATATCACTGATGTTATAGTTTACTTGGGTTTCATATTTAACAACCTACTTTTAGTTCCAGTTATACCGATTATATATACTCCAGTTACTGGTAATACAGGTAAGTTATTGCTAATTCTTAACGTATTACAGAATCCACTAGAAATAAGTCACCCTTCACTAACAGAATCACTAAATATGTCCACTTCAGAATCTTCTACTTTTTCCAACTATAATAGGTTGTGGATTAATTGTAGCTGCACTAGATTCTTCTAGTAGCAACCATTATTTTTGTTGGTACTTTATGCGTAAAGGAAACATACTCATAATGAGGTAGGCCTCTTAAGGTATTTCTACGACCTGGACCCCGGCGCTGGGTCCAGAGCGCCCTATGTTTTCCTCACTATTTATAATTACTGGATGGGTACCAAACCTTGGTATGACATTTTCATTTTCAGCCCTATTATTGCCAGGTACAAATTCTTGTGTAGTTACTGGGCCTGTATTCGAAGGTGGATGTTCTTTGTGATAATTTCCATTACCCCTATTCCGCTTATATCGGCGTACCCTAGCCAAATTTGTCTCATGCCTTTTGAAATTACTAGAGCTATTATTATTACTACTCCTGTAATTTTCATTCTCATTCTGATGCACCTTCTCTTTTCGGTCTTTATTTACCACATTAAGTGCGTCGACAAAGAATAATAGCTCTTCTACTGTCTTCCATCTGCTACATAATATGTCTTTCCTAACGTAAATGGGTAATCACCATATCAAAATTCATACCAACTCCTCTTCTTTCATTGGTTTATCTAAATATTTAGCTCTTGTTAAATGCCAGTCGAAATATTTTCTCATTGTACCCCACGTACTTTTGTAATACTTTGGGTCCCATAAATCCGATATTAACTTCTCGTGGGCACTAGATGACCAATATTTCTCCTTAAACTTTCTCTGAAAGTTCGCCCAAGATGAGAAATTTTCTATATTCACTGTTCCAGATTCGGAAGCCTCTCCTAAAAGGTAGCCTAAAGCAAACTCTTATCTTTTTTGCATATTCCCAATTTTTTGGTAAGTCCTGATTAAATCGCTTTAAGAAATGGGTTGGATGCACATCTCCATCTGGTTTAAATTTGGGCACTTGTCTGGCGAGTCCAAAATTTGCTCCCCATTGTAAATCTGTTACTACTTCACTAGTCAACACTACATTCTGTAAAACTACCCCTTTCCCTACTTTATTCTGGATAAGTCTAAATTCTTCCCATAAATCATCTATGCCCTTCTTGGTATCGTCAAGTTCTGTTGCTAAACGTGGTGGAACATTATCTGTGTTTACCCTCTCTGCCACTTTCCGGTCGATGATTAATTCCTCTACTTGTTCCTCCAGACCACTTATATTTATGGTGTCTGAGGTTGCTAGCGTTTCCTTAAAATTTCTCTCTACTGCATCTGCTCAAGTGTTGACCCCAGCAATTTGCGATTGGACAATAGGGATCAGTTTGTCTTGTCTTTCAATGGAATCATTTAAAGTATGTAATCTTTGTTTCACTGCGTTGAATGTAACGTTACACACATTTTGAAATTATCCTGATTTTTCATTAAACTCCAACTCTACACTACTACACTTGTCTTCAATGGTCAAATTCTAGTTTCTTGATAAAATTCGGTAATTGCTCCTCCTGTCTTTGGTTAAAGTCCGTAAACATTTGATTAATTTGTACTGTTAAAGAATTACTTAATTCATTCTAATTTTTCAAAAGCTTCACCATGTGCTTCAAGGTTTTCATTTAACAAAGCATTCTGAGCATCTAATTTGATGTTCAATCTGGCATGTCTTTGTTCACCATCGTGGCCATGGCTGGTTCTGCAGTTTCTGTAAGTTGTTGTTCCTTCTCCATAGTTTTAAATTTTTTCAATTTTTTCAATTTTTTGATCATAAAAGAAAATCACCTCTGTAAATAATGACAACCCTAGTTTACATTCATTATCTTGAACTCACCCGGCATAGAATTGTAGACTGTGTCGGTGAGATATAGGAACGGTACCGTTGAACCACACGGGCGCTGGGAGCATCAAATGTTGGTCGCGGCGTCAGCAGGCGTGAAGTCAGCTATTCAAACAGCAACCAGCAACAATGGCATGTTACTGTGACTGCGTCAGCGCCAGCTGGTTACTGCGTGTGTGAGGGTTGTTTCCTTCCCACAATCATATCTTTTTGATCAAATCTTGCTGACCAATTTCTTCGTCTCATTATTACGTGTTATGGCAACTCTCAACTTTTCCTTATCTCAATCTTCTTCAAAAAAATTCCTCCTCCATGTCCTGCTCACCTTGGTCGCCACATTCTGGCGGTTTCCTGTGATTAAGGGTGGCAGTGTGGTACTGGGCAAGACTCACACTTCCCCTTGGCTGTCGAACTTATTTGGAGTTGCTTCACCAATCTTCTTTCAGGTTAGCCGGCTGCAATATTCTGCCCAGCTTCTTTTTCGAAGCATAGTTGCTATTCTGGTGGAATGTTCTATACTTTTAAATAGCTCGGTACACTCAAGAATACTTTGAACTCATTCTCACTGTATTTTCGTAACATACAACAGTTTTCATACACTAAAACATTTCCCATAAGCTTGACACCTTGTGGTCCAACAGAAGCTATTACAATAATCTTTCTATAAATACAGTCTATAAATCTCTCCAAGTTTAACAAGGCAACTGTCCATACCTTATGACAGTAAGTGAGATAATGAATGAATCAAAGTCCCTTCTTTTCTTTCAACACCCTTCAGATGTTTGCAACAATCGTGTTTTACATCACACAGAGTATGAAGCGTTTATTCCATGAGCAGGACATGTAACTTCTTAGGCGGGTTCGGTGACTACTTGCTCGCGCCAATCATCCATCCAATACATGTCTGTCCTGCACACACATAACTGTGGAGCAGTGGACATAGTTCTACTTAACCATACATATCCCAAAAATAAAGTGTGTTTGAGACAGTGGAATTACGAGTGTCTCTAGAATCTACCCCGAAATTCTCAAGGCACTACAACAGTGCATCCCCCGAAAGGTTGATGAAGTTTCAGTGCTGTAAAAACGGGCAGTAAACATACCCTTTATTAGTGTCATTTTTCACTTACTTTTCTATAGTAGTAGTTTTGTGTTCATTTACCTCCATTTCCTTAAAATCTGAAGTAAGTTCCCAATTTTCAATTCCTTTACTTTCTCTGTTATACGAAAAAATATATTTGTTATAGTTATGTATCAAGGAAGAAGAGTAAAGGGTTGGACTGAAAGATGATGTCCTAAAGGTGCACAATTTCTGTTTAGACGAGGTAATAGGAATAATATGGATGTTGACAAAAATAATTCCGTTGATGTAATGAAACATGAATTTAAATGATCAGCTCATGTAGCTTCAAATAATTTGAAGGTTCTAACTATGGTTTGATGAATTTACGATGCGGATTCCATAATGCATATACTTTTGCTTCTGAGGTTACCTCATATAGGTACGAAAAGGGGCTTGCTACACTTTCAACTACCTAGTTTCAACTCCTTTCCAAGGTCAGCCATGTGCATATATTTGGGGTGGGGAAAGTGGATAGTCAGGTGACCTTGAAAAGTAGTTGAAACTAGGTACTTGAAAGTGTAGCCAGCAATGTGCATGTATTTGGGGTGGGGAAAGTGGATGAAAAGTAGTTGAAACTAGGTAGTTGAAAGTATAGCAACCCCCTTTCCATACCTGTATGAAGAAGCCTTTCTCCTCCCCATTGGTGGACGGAGGAGGCTTCAGGAAGAGAGACTTGATTTTTGGCAGTTAGTGACTGTACATCGAGGAGAACGCACATTCAACTACCACCCCCTTTGCATTCTTTCGGGATGACAATTTTCCCCAGTGCATGTGCTGCATTATGACCCATTCATTAAGAATGCTGGTTTTTTTTCATGACAATTTTGAAGTGTAATTAGAACTGTGATACATTTTTTCCAGCAGTTGTGGTATCATGTATTGGCTTTGATTACCTGAGCCGTAGGATGGTTTTTGAGCAGGTGTCTATAGCGAACTCTTACATTAAGCAATGATAGATACTGTAGGCTAACAGGTAATACACTTTTTAAACTCCTCTCTGTCCAACACCAGCAGAATAAAGATAGTACCTTACACCCCTGCCTTTTCCCCGCCAGCTTGTAGGTGAAGGGTAGAGCTTGAGTGTGTCTATCACTAGTTTTGAGTGGTATTGCGAAAACATCAATTTCAGATGTTCCTTTCCACAAAAAAACAGGAGAATTGCCCCAATTTAATCTTTCTACCTCTGAAAAGATGAATGAAATAAGTATTATTGTCAGTGGTTTAATGATTCATCCTATAAAGAGTTGTCTGCTTGTGTCTGTGTATATGCGGATAGATATGTGTGTGTGTGCGAGTGTATACCTGCCCTTTTTTCCCCCTAAGGTAAGTCTTTCCGCTCCTGGGATTGGAATGACTCCTTACCCTCTCCCTTAAAACCCACATCCTTTCGTCTTTCCCTCTCCTTCCCTCTATCCTGACGAAGCAACCGTTTGTTGCGAAAGCTTGAATTTTGTGTGTATGTTTGCAGGTCGATAGACACACAAACAAACACAAACATACACACAAAATTCAAGCTTTCGCAACGAACACTGTGCCAAGATGTGCTGGCCGTGCACCAAGGCATGTTTAGCCACAGGGTGATCCTCATTACCAACAAACACTGTCTGCCTGTGTCCATTCATGCGAATGGACAGTTTGTTGCTGGTCATTCCCACATAGAAAGCATCACAGTGTAGGCAGGTCAGTTGGTAAATCACGTGGGTGCTTTCACGCGTGGCTCTGCCTTTGATCGTGTACACCTTCCGGGTTACAGGACTGGAGTAGGTGGTGGTGGGATTAGGTGGGTGAGGGCAATGGATTGTTCAGTTTGAAACTGGTATAGGGACTGATGGAAAGAAGGGTTGCAGCCAGAGATGGGAACTTTAAGTGTGAGGCCTTTGGGTGTAATGCCAAATGTCAGACAAGCCTGAGAAAATAAAATATGGGAGTGTAATCTGGCTAGGGCGAAAGCATGTTTGCGGAGGGAATGTAAATAAAACTTAATGGGGTCATTGTGGAGATGTTGTGAGGGTGACATGGTATTAGAAGGTGGAAAGTGTAACATGAGGCTGAAATGAAAATGAAAATAAAAATAAATATAAAAATATATGGGGAGAGATTAAGGTGAACTAGAAAGCAAATGGAGATCTGGTGGGAAAAAAGGCGAAAAAGTGTTGGTTAGAGCTGGGCTATGTTGATCCTGTGGTGAACTTGTGTAGGTAGACAACGATGTGCATAAAGGTTAGGTGGTTCTGTTGCCGCCAAAACACGTTAAAGGGTGGAGAAATTTGGGAAAATTTCGAAGGAACTACGTGTAAATGTATTAAAAGGAGTGGTTTTGTGGTGGCAGATTATGAAAATGAGGCTAACAATTGTCTGACAAAGAAATAATGACGTTAAAACCTGTGGGAAGCGGCTAAAAATGATCGGTGATGTGAGAAAAACAGAAATGGAAATAAAGCAAAAGTTATTAGAACTAGCTGAAAAGGTTGTTTAATAGGTGAAAGGAACTGTTTGTGAACTAGAAACGGTGGATTTTATAGCAGCGGTAGTGTTGAAAGTGAAAAAAAAATAAAAAATAAAAAATAACCAGAGCCACTTCCTCATCTCCTCAAACCCGGAACCTTCCACAGAAGAACCCCAAAAGTGCCCCACTGGTGACAGGATACTTTCCGGGACTGGATCAGACTCTGCATGTGGCTCTCCAGCAGGGATACGACTTCCTCAAATCCTGCCCTGAAATGAGATCCATCCTTCATGAAATCCTCCCCACTCCACCAAGAGTGTCTTTCCGCCGTCCACCTAACCTTCGTAACCTCTTAGTTCATCCCTATGAAATCCCCAAACCACCTTCCCTACCCTCTGGCTCCTACCCTTGTAACCGTCCCCGGTGTAAAACCTGTCCCATGCACCCTCCCACCACCACCTATTCCAGTCCTGTAACCCGGAAGGTGTACACGATCAAAGGCAGAGCCACGTGTGAAAGCACCCACGTGATTTACCAACTGACCTGCCTACACTGTGAAGCTTTCTAAGTGGGAATGACCAGCAACAAACTGTCCATTCGCATGAATGGACACAGGCAGACAGTGTTTGTTGGTAATGAGGATCACCCTGTGGCTAAACATGCCTTGGTGCACGGCCAGCACATCTTGGCACAGTGTTACACCGTCTGGGTTATCTGGATACTTCCCACTAACACCAACCTGTCAGAACTCCGGAGATGGGAACTTGCCCTTCAGTATATCCTCTCTTCTCGTTATCCGCCAGGCCTCAACCTCCGCTAATTTCAAGTTGCCGTCACTCATACCTCACCTGTCTTTCAACAACGTCTTTGCCTCTTTGCCTCTTTACTTCTGCCTCGACTGACATCCCTGCCCAAACTCTTTGCCTTTACAAATGTCTGCTTGTGTCTGTGTATGTGCGGATGGATATGTGTGTGTGTGCGAGTGTATACCTGTCCTTTTTTCCCCCTAAGGTAAGTCTTTCCGCTCCCGGGATTGGAATGACTCCTTACCCTCTACCTTAAAACCCACATCCTTTCATCTTTCCCTCTCCTTCCCTCTTTCCTGACGAAGGAGCCGTTGGTTGCGAAAGCTAGAATTTTGTGTGTATGTTTGTGTTTGTTTGTGTGTCTATCGACGTGCCAGTGCTTTTGTTTGGTAAGTCTCATCATCTTTATTTTTATATATATATATATATGAATATAATAGTGGGAAACATTCCACGTGGGAAAAATATATTTAAAAAGAAACATGATGAGACTTACCAAACAAAAGCGCTGGCAGGTCGATAGACACACAAACAAACACAAACATACACACAAAATTCTAGCTTTCGCAACCAACGGTTGCCTCGTCAGGAAAGAGGGAAGGAGAAGGAAAGACAAAAGGATATGGGTTTTAAGGGAGAGGGTAAGGAGTCATTCCAATCCCGGGAGCGGAAAGACTTACCTTAGGGGGAAAAAAGGACAGGTATACACTTGCACACACACACATATCCATCCACACATACACAGACACAAGCAGATATTTGTAAAGGCAAAGAGTTTGGGCAGAGATGTCAGTCGGGACGGAAGTACAGAGGCAAAGATGATGTTGAAAGACAGGTGAGGTGTGAGCGGTGGCAGATTGAAATTAGAAATTAGCGGAGATTGAGGCCTGGCGGATAGCGAGAAGAGAGGATATGCTGAAGGGCAAGTTCCCATCTCCGGAGTTCTGACAGGTTGGTGTTAGTGGGAAGTATCCAGATAACCCGGACGGTGTAACACTGTGCCAAGATGTGCTGGCCGTGCACCAAGGCATGTTTAGCCACAGGGTGATCCTCATTACCAACAAACACTGTCTGCCTGTGTCCATTCATGCGAATGGACAGTTTGTTGCTGGTCATTCCCACATAGAACGCTTCACAGTGTAGGCAGGTCAGTTGGTAAATCACGTGGGTGCTTTCACACGTGGCTCTGCCTTTGATCGTGTACACCTTCCGGGTTACAGGACTGGAATAGGTGGTGGTGGGAGGGTGCATGGGACAGGTTTTACACCGGGGGCGGTTACAGGGGTAGGAGCCAGAGGGTAGGGAAGGTGGTTTGGGGATTTCATAGGGATGAACTAAGAGGTTACGAAGGTTAGGTGGATGGCGGAAAGACACTCTTGGTGGAGTGGGGAGGATTTCATGAAGGATGGATCTCATTTCAGGGCAGGATCTGAGGAAGTCGTATCCCTGCTGGAGAGCAACATTCAGAATCTGATCCAGTCCCGGAAAGTATCCTGTCACAAGTGGGGCACTTTTGGGGTTCTTCTGTGGAAGGTTCCAGGTTGGAGGAGATGAGGAAGTGGCTCTGGTTATTTGCTTCTGTACTAGGTCGGGAGGGTAGTTACGGGATGCAAAAGCTGTTTTCAGGTTGTTGGTGTAATGGTTCAAGGATTCCGGACTGGAGCAGATTCGTTTGCCACGAAGACCTAGGCTGTAGGGAAGGGACCGTTTGATGTGGAATGGGTGGCAGCTGTCATAATGGAGGTACTGTTGCTTTCTAGTTTTACCTTTATCTCTCCCCATATATTTTTATATTTATTTTCATTTTCATTTCAGCCTCGTGTTCCACTTTCCACCTTCTAGTACCATGTCACCCTCACATCACCTCCACAACGACCCCATCAAGTTTTATTTACATTCCCTCCGCAAACATGCCTTTGCCCTAGCCAGATTACACTCCCATATTTTATTTTCTCAGGCTTGTCTGACATTTGGCATCACCCCCAAAGGCCTCACACTTAAAGTTCCCATCTCTGGCTGCAACCCTTCTTTCCATCAGTCCCTATACCAGTTCCAAACCGAACAATCCATTGCCCTCTCCCACCTAATCCTTCACCTACACATCCACTCAGCCAATCAACACACCCATCAACTCCTGTCCCTAATAAAAGTCCTCAATCTTTCCTCTCCCACATCCACACCAGTTGTTCAGAGCATCCTCCTACAGGCCAACCGCAAATTAGAACAGCATGCCACCCTCCACCTTAAAAAACTATCCAATCTCCTGGTTTCCCACCTCCGGAAAGGCAACTCACTCACCCTTCACAACCTTTCCAGCAAACCTCAACCTCCTCTCATTGCACACAAACCCAGTCTCTCCCATCTACTCAATCTCCCCCTTCCAGCTCCACTCCCTCCAAAACCTCAAAATTCCAATCAACACAATCTGGAACCACAACACCCCAATTCAGTAGTTAACCTCTCCTCCAAACCTCTCTCCCAATCCGAAACCTCTGTCCTATCCAAAGGCCTCACCTTCAGCCCCACTCCCAGATTTAACCAAACAGCCCTTGTCAAAGATTTACTGTCCTACACCCGTACTCTCTGCTGGAAATATCACTTTGCCACGAAGAAAAATGATCCTAATCCTACTCCTAATGATCCAACTCCCCAAGATACTATCCAAATTGAACCCTGCCTGGAACAGTTCCGTCCTCCGTCACAGCGGGACCCACCTCCTCTTCCTCAAAATCACCCTCTCCTAACCTTCCAGGAATTTCTGACTTCCAGCCTTGCCTCTCAATCCTTCTTAAAAAACCTGAATCCTACTCCCAACATCACCACTGCTGAAGCCCAGGCTATCCGTGATCTGAAGGCTGACCAATCCATCGTCATTCTTCCGGCGGACAAGGGTTCCACGACTGTGGTACTTGATCGTCGGGAGTATGTGGCTGAGGGACTGCGTCAGCTTTCAGACAACACTACTTACAAAGTTTGCCATGGTAATCCCATTCCTGATGTCCAGGCGGAGCTTCAAGGAATCCTCAGAACCTTAGGCCCCCTACAAAACCTTTCACCTGACTCCATCAACCTCCTGACCCCACCAACACCCCACACCCCTACCTTCTACCTTCTTCCCAAAATTCACAAACCCAATCATCCCGGCCGTCCCATTGTAGCTGGTTACCAAGCCCCCACAGAACGCATCTCTGCCTACGTAGATCAACACCTTCAACCCATTACATGCAGTCTCCCATCCTTCATCAAAGACACCAACCACTTTCTCGAACGCCTGGAATCCCTACCCAGTCTGTTACCCCCGGAAACCACCCTTGTAACCATTGATGCCACTTCCTTATACACAAATATTCCGCATGTCCAGGGCCTCGCTGCGATGGAGCACTTCCTTTCACGCCGATCACCTGCCGCCCTACCTAAAACCTCTTTCCTCATTACCTTAGCCAGCTTCATCCTAACCCACAACTTCTTCACTTTTGAAGGCCAGACATACCAACAATTAAAGGGAACAGCCATGGGTACCAGGATGGCCCCCTCGTACGCCAACCTATTCATGGGTCGCTTAGAGGAAGCCTTCTTGGTTACCCAGGCCTGCCAACCCAAAGTTTGGTACAGATTTATTGATGACATTTTCATGGTCTGGACTCACAGTGAAGAAGAACTCCAGAATTTCCTCTCCAACCTCAACTCCTTTGGTTCCATCAGATTCACCTGGTCCTACTCTAAATCCCATGCCACTTTCCTTGACGTTGACCTCCACCTGTCCAATGGCCAGCTTCACACGTCCGTCCACATCAAACCCACCAACAAGCAACAGTACCTCCATTATGACAGCTGCCACCCATTCCACATCAAACGGTCCCTTCCCTACAGCCTAGGTCTTCGTGGCAAACGAATCTGCTCCAGTCCGGAATCCTTGAACCATTACACCAACAACCTGAAAACAGCTTTTGCATCCCGTAACTACCCTCCCGACCTGGTACAGAAGCAAATAACCAGAGCCACTTCCTCATCTCCTCCAACCCGGAACCTTCCACAGAAGAACCCCAAAAGTGCCCCACTTGTGACAGGATACTTTCCGGGACTGGATCAGATTCTGAATGTGGCTCTCCAGCAGGGATACGACTTCCTCAGATCCTGCCCTGAAATGAGATCCATCCTTCATGAAATCCTCCCCACTCCACCAAGAGTGTCTTTCCGCCGTCCACCTAACCTTCGTAACCTCTTAGTTCATCCCTATGAAATCCCCAAACCACCTTCCCTACCCTCTGGCTCCTACCCCTGTAACCGCCCCCGGTGTAAAACCTGTCCCATGCACCCTCCCACCACCACCTATTCCAGTCCTGTAACCCGGAAGGTGTACACGATCAAAGGCAGAGCCACGTGTGAAAGCACCCACGTGATTTACCAACTGACCTGCCTACACTGTGAAGCGTTCTATGTGGGAATGACCAGCAACAAACTGTCCATTCGCATGAATGGACACAGGCAGACAGTGTTTGTTGGTAATGAGGATCACCCTGTGGCTAAACATGCCTTGGTGCACGGCCAGCACATCTTGGCACAGTGTTACACCGTCCGGGTTATCTGGATACTTCCCACTAACACCAACCTGTCAGAACTCCGGAGATGGGAACTTGCCCTTCAGCATATCCTCTCTTCTCGCTATCCGCCAGGCCTCAATCTCCGCTAATTTCTAATTTCAATCTGCCACCGCTCACACCTCACCTGTCTTTCAACATCATCTTTGCCTCTGTACTTCCGTCCCGACTGACATCTCTGCCCAAACTCTTTGCCTTTACAAATGTCTGCTTGTGTCTGTGTATGTGTGGATGGATATGTGTGTGTGTGCAAGTGTATACCTGTCCTTTTTTCCCCCTAAGGTAAGTCTTTCCACTCCCGGGATTGGAATGACTCCTTACCCTCTCCCTTAAAACCCATATCCTTTTGTCTTTCCTTCTCCTTCCCTCTTTCCTGATGAGGCAACAGTTTGTTGCGAAAGCTTGAATTTTGTGTGTATGTTTGTGTTTGTTTGTGTGTCTATCGACCTGGTAAGTCTCATCATCTTTCTTTTTTAAATATATATATATATATATATATATATATATATATATATATATATATATATATAAAAAACGAAGATGATGCGACTCACCAAATGAGAGCGCTGGTAGGTTGATAGATATACAAACAAACACAAACACACACACAAAATTCAAGCCTTCGCAACCAACGGCCGCCCCATCAGGAAAGAGGGAAGGAGAGGGAAAGACGAAAGGATGTGGGCTTCAAGGGAGAGGGCAAGGAGCCACCCCAATCTCGTGAGCGGAAAGACCCATCCCAGGGGGAAAAAAGGACAGGTATACACCCGCGCACTCACACATATCCATCCGCACATACACAGTCACAAGCAGACATTTGTAAACGCAAAGAGTTTGGGCAGAGATTTCAGTCGAGGTGGAAGTACAGAGGCAAAGATGTTGTTGAAAGACAGGTGAGGTATGAGTGGCGGCAACTTGAAATTAGCAGACATGTCTGCTTGTGTCTGTGTATGTGCGGATGGATATGTGTGTGTGTGCGAGTGTGTACCTGTCCTTTTTTCCCCCTAAGGTAAGTCTTTCCACTCCCGGGATTGGAATGACTCCTTACCCTCTCCCTTAAAACCCACATCCTTTCGTCTTTCCCTCTCCTTCCCTCTTTCCTGATGAAGCAACCGTTGGTTGCAAAAGCTTGAATTTTGTGTGTATGTTTGTGTTTGTTTGTGTGTCTATCAACCTGCCAGCGCTTTTGTTTGGTAAGTCACATCATCTTTGTTTTTAGATATATTTTTCCCACGTGGAATATTTCAGATACATGAATTTTAGCTTTATCCATAAAGGTGCTTGCAGTAGCTGCACTGTCTTGTTTCAAGTCTTTTGTATCTTAAATGATCTAGAAATTCTGCTACTAAATAGAAGCAATGATCCAATAAGAATGCCCTTAGGGTTTTACAAAAGAGTCTGAATGATGACATGTCTTTTACTTTATACAGAAGACGATTGTGAATTTGTACAGTACTGTTGACTGTGAAGGTTTTATAGGCTGATGTCCTTATTGACTGGACATGAAAGCAGCTGAAATCGTTAAAATTGAACAGAGCTCCAGGCCATGATGGAATTCCTGTCAGATTCTACACTAAATTTGCGGCTGAGTTAGCCCCTCTTCTAACTATAATCTATTGTAGATACCTTGAACAGAAAGGCCCAGGTCACACATGTCTAAAAGAAGGGTAAATGAAGTGATCCACAAACCTACCATCCAGTACCCTTGACTTTGATTTGTTGGAGAATCTCAAAATATATTCTGAGCCCAAACATAATGAGGTATCTTGAACAGAATGGCCTCCTCAATGCCACCCAGCATGGATTTCGAAAAAATCGATCATGGTGAACTCAAGTCACACTTTTTTCTTGACATACTAAAAGCTTTGGATTGAGGCGATCAGCTAGCTGCAGTATTTCTTGATTTTCAAAAAGCATTTGACTTGGGATCACACATATGCTTATTGTCAAAAATACAATCATAGGGGGTATTAATACTGCTGTTATCTTGGATGGAGAGTCATCGTTAGATGTATACTGGAGTGCCGAAGAAACTGGTGTAGGCATGTGTATTCAAATACAGAGATATGTAAACAGGCAGAATACGGCACTGTGGTTGGCAATGCCTATATAAGACAACAAGTGTCTGGCACAGTTGTTAGATCTGTTACTGCTGCTACAATGGCAAGCTATCAAGATTTGAGTGAGTTTGAACATGGTGTTATAGTCGGTGCATAATCGAAAGGGCACAGCATATCAGAGGTAATGATGAAATGGGGATTTTCTCATACACCCATTTCATGAGTGTGCCATATCAGGAATCCAGAAAAACGTCAAATCTCTGGAAGAAGATCCTGCCAAGAATGGGCAAAACGATGACTGAAGAGAATCATTCAAAGTGACAGAAGTGCAACACCTCTGAAAATTGCTGCAGATTTCATTGCTGGACCATCAACAAGTGTCAGTGTGTGAACTATTCAATGAAGTATCATTGGTGTGGACTTTCAGAGCCAAAGGCCCACTCGTGTACCCTTGATGTATGGGCCTTCAGAGCTGAAGGCCCACTCACGTACGCTTGATGACTGCTTGAAACAAAGCTTTACACCTCGCCTGGGTGCGTCAACACTGACATTGGACTGTTGATGACTGGGAACATGTTGCCTGGTCGGATGAGTCCAGCTTCAAATTATATTGAGCAGATGGACATGCACAGGTATTGAGACAGTCACATGAATCCATGGACCCCCGCATGTCAGCAGGGGACTGTTGAAACCACTGGAGGCTTTGTAAAGGTGTGGGGCATGTACAGTTGGAGTGGTATGGGATTCCTGATACGTCTAGACATGACTCTGATAGGTGACATGTACATAAGCATTCTGTCTGATCACCTGCATCCATTCATGTTCATTGTGCATTCTGACGGACTTGAGAAATTCCAGCAGGACAATGCAAAACCCCACACGTCCATAATTGCTAAAGAGTAACTCCAGGAACACTCTTCTGCTTTTAAACACTTCTGCTGCCCACCAAACCCCCCAGACATTTAACATTATTGAGCATATGTGGGATGTGTTGCAACGTGCTGTTCAGAAGAGATCTCCATTTATGGACAGGCTTGCAGGACTCATGGTGTTAGTTCCCTGCAGCACTGCTTCAGACATTAGTCGAGTCCATGCTACGTTGTGTTGCAGCACTTCTGCATGCTTGCAGGGGCCCTGTATGATATTAGGCTGGTATTACACTATCAAATTTCTTTGCCCAATATCTTTGTCAAAGAAATTTGATGGTGTAATAGGGAACTTAGTCAAATGTCTTCAAATATTTAATCAAATCTAGGGCCTCACTTTAGATTTGATCAGAGAAGTCGCTTGTCTTCTGTTCACTGCAATGTGACATGTTAGCACATGGAGCACTAGCATCGCTTCAGAGTTCTGTCATCTGTAGTGTTTTTATAAACATTATTGGTAAATACAATTGGTAATACAATTGGTGTGTACCGACAACTACAAAATTAATAGAGATCTATGAAGCTGATGAGGCGCTTTACAACATGAGGCACCCTTAATACAAAAATAGATTAAGAAGATTGGAGACCTGACCTGACCTGACCTGACCTGACCTGACCTGACCTAACCTAACCTATCCCTCCCCTGTAGCAAGGAATCAGAGTGTTACAGTGAGCCTGTCTTCTGCAGATACATTAGTTCTTGAGTGAGTATTGTGCTTTGTGATACGAGGATACACTTCACTGAGCACATACAGAAATGTATGCTCATCCATTCTTAAGTAATTGATGTACGACTTGTCCTCCACTATAAGCTCATGTAACAAGTTTTGTTGAATGCTTTTATTGTGTCATCGTAAAACCCACGGCTTCACCCAGGTATGTTTCCTTTTTTTCTTCCGCTTCTCTTCTGCATGTGCACACAGTGCAATTCTGGTTCATGCAACTGCTGCCGTTAATAAGAAGTTGTTGTTGTCAGCCATCTTTGAACTTCGACGAAAAATATGATGACAGTGTAATACCCCTTTTTGGCACCACATCAAAGATCTTTGTCAAATATTTTTGATGAATATTTGATCGCACCTTTGATCAAATCTTTGACAAAGAAATTTGATACTGTAATACTGGCTTAGGCAGGTGGACAAGATGGTGGCGAATGTGGGTGGGCGCGATTTTGCTGCTAAGATGAATTATAGCGGGTCGACCAAAGCGTCCGATCCCACCTGTCGGCTTTGACCCATGACATAAGGCTGTTGTGGTGTGTGATGTCATGACGACACAGAATTTAGTTTGTGAGAGTGGCGTGTTTGTAGACGTCATTTTGATGTGATCGGTGGTGCTCTCTGGTGGTGTGTTAGGTGATATTTTTGGTTTAGTTTGCGTGCGTGGCATATTGTTGCGGTTGGTGGTTCTCTCTGGTGGTGTGTTTATGGGTAGCGTATTACATGGCATATGGGGTTCATTCGCGTGATAGCATTGCAGGTGTGTGGTATCGGGACTGAGCTTTCAGCGGAATATTTTTCAGTGAGTTAACGATTTTAGTTTTGTTATTTCGACGCTATTGCAGTTTTTTTCTGTTTGTCGTGTGTGAATTTCGGTAAATTGCTTTTTTTATGTCTTTGGTAGGTATGGATATGACTGACAAGGTCAACAGTTCTCGGTTGTCGGTGATGATGGGGGACAGTGCGTTTCTTCAACTATTCAGATTTTTGGATGAAGTCGTGAAGTGTTCAGTATGTCGTGAAGAAATGAGGCTTACTAAAGTTCTGGCGTCTTGGACCAGGGACGGCTGTATGTGGAGATGTCGTAAAGATAACAGGTCAAGGGAAGTGTTCGATTCCAATTTGGTTGATTTGTTGTGTTTTTTGAGGTAGTGATGATTGTGGATGTGGTTGTAATTTTGGGTTTTATGATTTGGTATCGGTAGTTTCTGTTGGCTATATAGGTCAAGGGAAGTGTTCGATTCCAATGTGTGGGATTGGGAGCTGCTGTTAAGCTATATAGGTCAACGGAAGTGTTATTTGTGGGATCGGGAGCCGATGTTGAGCTATATAGGTCAAGGGATGTGTCCGATTCCAATTTGTGGGATCGGGAGCTGCTGTTGAGCTATTTAGATCAAGGGAAGTGTCTGATTCCAGAGGATATTGTGTTAAGTGGAATTTCGGGAGTTTTGTGTTGTCGGTTTTTTTCGTCATTTTGTGTGGTTTGGTATGGTGGTGTGTGTCTAAATTTATTTTGTCCCCACAACCCCCCCCCCCCACCCCCGGCCCATTTCCCATGCTTGTCTCATTAGTTTCATTGGTTTTTTTGTGGGATGTGTGTGTGTTGGTTTTGCAATGTATTTTCGTGTTTGTGGTCATGTTTACGTAATGACGTCATAGGCACCACATTGGAGTCGTAGTGTATGGTCGTTTCCTCTATATTTGTGACATCATGGCTCAAAGCAGACGGGTGGAATCAAATGCTTCTGTATTTCAATTATAGTGATGCAGCTAAAAGGATAGCATGTGTGAGGTGCACAAGTGAAATCGCTAAATATAATGAACATATTTCAAGTTTACAAAGTGTAATCAACGGCCTCAGAAGAGAAAACCACAACCTGAAGTATGAAATTATTATGTGGCTGAAATCGAAGCAAAACATGGATGATATATCGAAAAAGAATGCCGATGATTTGGCTGAATGGAAGGAAGTATCTAACAAACAGGATGCATTAGATGCAAAAATGCCACTGACAGTAAATGATACAAGGTTTGAGAATGGAAACAAATTTAATATACTCTGTTCTAGAAACAGTTTTCCAGTGAGTGACTCAGAACTAAAACTGAATTTGAATGTTTTACAATTGACAATAACTTTTATCCAGACTGACAAAGATTCAGATTCATTTATTTTACAATGATTCCTGGTCCTCAGAACCAACGGCATCGACGACAGTTAATATGATTTACCCATGGCCTTGGCAAATGTTCCAAAAAGTGTAAATTGTGATAAAAAAGTTATGTTTATTTTGCCAAAGCCTGAATTTTCAGTGTCAACAAGAGAAATTTCTGCTGTGAATAAAACAACAAAGCGTGTTCATATTTTTGCAGACAGTCATGGAAGAGATATGGCCAAAATGGTAAAAAACAGTTTTAATAGTGCTGATGTTTGTGGAATCGTGAAACCTGGTGTGAAAATTCATGATGTCATAGTAGGCTGCAATCCTGAAAGAGCAAAAAATGATTATGTGATTATAATAGGTGGTTCGAACAATGCAGCCTGCAATGATGGTTTTGATGATACACAATCACTCAAGGAGAAATTAACGGCGCTTCAACATTCTAAGGTATTTATTGTGAACATTCCAAAGAGACACAACTTAATCCCACAGTCCTGTGTAAATGAAGCTGTCTATCAAACGAACTCTAAATTAGCAAAGACCTGCAAACAGTTTAGCAATAATTGTGTTGTAGATACAAATAATTTTCGAAGAGAATTATTTACCAGACAAGGCATGCACCTTAACAGGTCAGATAAACAAACCTTAGGTACTCTTTTAAATGCAGCAATCATGAAATAAATCAACAAAATATCTCCTCACTCGGAACCTATTCCCCTTAAATGGCTCCACCAATCCCATCAGACTAATTTTCAAGCTCAGAATTTCCATGAAACAGTTAACAATGAGCCCATTGTTTCCAAGCCCACAAATCCTTTTTTAGGGAACAGCAGCCGCTTTCAGCAAATACCAAAGCTATGACAATTTTTCACTATAATGTAGGAGGACTTATAAGCAAAGTTAATGAAATTTCTGTTCTTCTAGATGACCCACAAGAGATAAAGGATGCCGATGTTTTATGCTTTAGTGAACATCAAATGAGAACTGTTACAACTCAGTGGTTACTGTCTAGTAACATATTACTGTAGATCTATCATGAAGAATGATGGAGTTGTAATTTACTTAAAAAATAACATATCATATACCACATTGAATTTAAAGAGCCACTGTATTGAACAAGATACTGAAATATGTGGCATAGTAATTAATGTAAGTGACCGTACAGTTGTAGTGTTAGCAGTATACAGAGCTCCCTCAGGGAACGTAAAGGTGTTCCTGAGGCAGTTAGAGTCTGTCTTATTGCAAGTGTACTCAAAATCCAAGAATCTAATAATTACAGGTGATTTCAATGTAGATTTCCTAAATGAAAGCAATGGTAAAGCAGATCTAGAACATCTAGTTGATTCTTATAATGTGACGACAGTAGTAAATTTTCCAACTAGAGTTACCAAGAACTGTCAAAGTTTGTTTGACAACATATTTATAGATCAGTCAACAGCATCATTGTACAACCAATTCTTGGCCTTTATGATCATGGTGGTCAATTGGTTACTGTCACTGACATCAATCTGAGCAACAGTTTTGAAAATTCTTGGAAATCTTTTAGGATAATAAATGATGAAACCCTCCAAAGTTTCAACACCGGCCTGCAAGAGATAGACTGGAGTCCAGTTTTCAATGAAACAAATGTGTACAAAAAGTATAATTCATTTCTGTATGAATTTATGTTTATCTTTGAAGCCACATATTCCAAAAAAAATAATTAGAAACAGTCATGTAAGCACTGTCAATAAGTCATGGATCACTGCAGGAATAAAAACATCCCGCAGAACAAAGATGATGCTATATTATTCCCTCAGAACTTGTAATGATCCAAAGAAATGTCAGCACTACAAACTTTACTGTAGCATCCTAAAGAAGGTAATAAATAAGTTAAAAAAATGTGTGCATTAAGTCTGAAATTGATAAGTCTGATAACACAATGAAAACAATTTGTAATGTAATAAAGCAGGTACAGGACACCCATTGAAATTAACCAAGGTACCAATATTGTAAAGAAGCCTGAAATGGCTGCAGAAATCTTCAACAGGTACTTTTTGTCAGCAGCTGAGAAGACAGGCTGTAAAGGTTCTGTGGATGAGTCATTGGCTCTTCTACAGAAAGTTATCAGTAATAGACCTCCACAATTATCCTTACTTATGTTACAGTAAAAGAGATTGAAAGAATTATTACCTCATTAAAAAATAAGAAGTCTGTTGGTGTGGACAATATTTCCTGAAAAATAGTGAAATATTGCTATAAATATATAGGTCCAGTCCTAAGCAACATATTCAATACATCTCTGCAACAAGGAATAGTCCCCGACAGGCTAAAACTAGCTGTAGTGGTATGACTCTTTAAAAAAGGTGATAAAAACAATCTTATAAACAATCACCCAATCTCCCTCTTCACCATCTTTTCAAAAATTCTTGAAAAACTCATGCATAGGTTGATTGTCAATCATCTTAGCTTCCACAATATCCTAAACAAGAGTCAGTTTGGATTTCGTGCTAGTCTTTCTACAGAACAAGCAGTATTCTGTATCACCAACCAAGTTCTGGAAGCCATGAACAAAAAAATGTCTCCAGTAGGTATTTTTTGTTACCTCTCAAAAGCCTTTGATTGTGTAAGCCATCTAATCCTTTTGAAAAAGGCAGAATATTATGGTTTCTGTGATACCGTTGGTTTGTGGCTCCAATCATACCTAAAAGACCGAAAGCAGACTGTAATGCTGAATGGCTCACCCAGAGAACATTCCTCATCTGAGTGAGGCTCAATAAGTTGTGGAGTGCCACAAGGCTCTGTTTTGAGTCCACTGACGTTTCTCATCTTCATTAATGATCTCCCATTTTGTTCTGATACAAACAGTAAATTTACTCTTTTTGCAGATGACACTACAATCATTATTGACGATTTTACAGACAACAATCTTGAACAAACTAAGAATAAAGTTTTCAATGATATTGTAAACTGGTTTTCTTCAAATGGTCTCTCACTCAATACAGATAAAACCCTTTACATGAGATTCCATACTCCACAAAGAAATCTGGAAGAAATTAACATTAAGTGCAGAGATCAAGAAGTACAAAAAGCTAAGGTAACAAAATTCCTGGGTGCTTATATAGACAGCAAATGTAACTGGTCAGCCCACATTCTTCATATTTATAAAACACTTAGCTTAGAGGTATTTTCACTGCATGTTATTCCTTCAGTGGCTGAAGCAGACACAATTAAGGCTTCGTACTTCAGCTATTTTCATTCATTAATGTCATATGCTATTATATTTTGGGAGAACCAACCTCTCGCAAAGAAAATTTTCACTGCACAAAAAAAGCCATTAGAATAATGAGTGAAGTCCATCACAGTCATTCTTGCAGGCACTTGTTTTGAAAGATGGGGATCCTTACAACCTCCTCACAATATATCTTTTCCTTGCTGTCTGTAAAAACACTTCTATCTAAAAAGATAACAACCAGTTTCATGACTATCACACAAGAACCAATAACAGTCTGCCCATTGAACTGAAAAGCCTCACTATGGTTCAAAAAGGAGCTTATTTCTCCAGCATTAAACTGTTTAATGATCTCCAACCACACATCAAGAAATCTGGTATTCCCCCATTACCGTGTGTATACATTATGGAAACCCTTTTGTTCTTTAAATTAAATGTAATAGGCAAGGACCAGAGACTACAAAAAAACTGTGATATACATGAGCACTTTACCAGACAAAACAGAAACCAACATATGACTCAAATCAGCAAAGCACTGTGCCCAAAAGGTACTTTTCACATGGGAGTTAAGCTTTATAACAAACTTCCTGAAAACATAAAAGCTATCACTGAGGTCAATACATTTGGAAATCCCTAAAGTCATATTTACAGCATCACTGCTTTTACTCCATTGTTGAATATTTAAATTTATGAAATGTGCTATATAAATACTTACGTGTAAAGTGGTATTATTGTAAGCTTAAATATGTATGCCTTGAAATTACTTTCAGCCTGTATATTTCTAACTTGACTTGTCCAATGTCTTATGCATAAGCTGCTATGTAGACAACAGGACCAATAAAATACAATCTACAATCAAAAGGTGTTCACAAAAGATTGCCAGCATTCAAACAAACTCTCAAGGAGTACCTGATAGTGAAATCTTTTTATACAGTTGATGAATATGTCAAAGAAAATGTGTATAATCACTAAATTTGTAGATGCTGTAAACTTAGTATAATTAATTTTATTTTGAGTACTATCATAGGCATATGACAATTATGTATTGGTATTCCTGTATTTAGTTTGGAATATTTAGTTTATCTTGACTCCTGTATATATTACATATCATTAACATGTGAAACAAAAATGTTCTGTTAACTGAATGTGCTGTTGTTTAGCTGATATCTTATTTACATTGTATCTTTTATTTATGTAAGATATATTTCAACTGTGTACAATCTGACACATTCCACATCATGAATATATTACTCATCCTTAACATGTGAAACACAATTTTCTGTTAATTGATTGTGCTGTTGTTTAGTTGATTTTTATTTACATTGTATCTTTTTATTGTATTTATACAAGTTATATTTGAACTTTGTAGAATCTGACATGTTCCATATCCTTGCGATTCACTCGCTACCAGGATCTATGGAACATGAAATTAAATAAATAAATAAATGTACCAGTTTCTTTGGCTCTTCAGTGAAGAAATAACTTCGAGTGTGCCCCAGGGAAGTGTATTAGGACCCTTGCTGTTCATGTTGTATGTTAATGACGCTGCACACAATATTAATAGTAAAATCAGGATTTTTGGAGATGACGCAGTTACCTACTGTTAAGTTTGATCTGAAAGAACCTGCACAAATATTCAGTCAGATCTTGATAACCTTTAAAAGTGGTATAGAAATTGGCAACTTGCTTCAAATGTTGAGAAATGTAAAGTTGTGTACCTTGCAAAACAGTAAAATGTAGTAGCCTATGACTATAATATCAATGAGTAACTGTTGGAATAGGCCAACTCATACAAATGCCTGGGTGTATGACTTTATAGGGGTATGAACTGGAATGATCACATAGTTCTGGTTTTGGGTAAAGCAGGTGGTAGACGTCAGTTTACTGGTAGAATACTGAGGAAGTGCAATCAGTCTACAAAGCAGACTGCTTACAAATCACTCATGCTGTCAGTTCTATAACATTGGTCAAGTGTGTGGGACCCATGCCAGATAGGACAAACAAGGGATATTGAATGTATACAGTGAAGGGTAGCATGAATGGTCAAAGGTTTGTGTTGTCTGAGGGAGAGTGTCACAGAGATACTGAAGGAACTGAACTGGAAGACTATTGAAGGTAGATGTAAACTGTTGCGGGAAAGTTTCATGAACCAGCTTTAATTGATTACTCTAGGAATATACTACAACCTGCTATGTGTCACTCACAAAGGGATTGTGAGGATAAGATTAGAATAATTACTGCATGCACAGAGGCATACAAACAATCATTCTTCCCGTGCTCCATACATGAATGGAACAGGAGGAAACACTAATAACTGGTACAATGGGATGCACCCTCTACCATGCACCTCAAGGTGGTTTGCAGAATGTAGATGTAGAAGTAGGTGTAGATGTAGATTTAATTTCAATCAATAGTTCTGTTAATCGTCGTTGAATTGCTTTTATATTATCCCACATATCTCCATCAATATACAATCTACAGTTTAATTCAGATATTGCTCCATTCTCATATTTGCAAAATTAGCTGTTCACAACATTTACATTTTCTCTTGTTACAAATTTCTTCAGATGACCCGTGAACATGCTCTACTATATTCCATAATACCAAGTCCTAACCATAGCTTCATGGTCCTACAGCATAATAATCCCTACTACATCATCATCATCATCATCAGAACCTATGCAACCATCATTATCCTCATCATGCCTAACATCAACCAAATAACCCACATAAAATTTCTAACATGCCATCATACTCGTATTGCCTCATATAATTACATTGTCATGAAAATAGCAAAACAACATTCATCTCATCATCATCATCATCATAACATAGACAACATTCTGTACCATACTAGCCAATATTGCTTCATTCAAGTCAGGACAAGAGTAATATGTTTTGCTAACTTCTTTCTTACTGGACTTTCATAAAATTACAAAGTCAGACTGTTATAGATGACAGATGCTTTTATTTCCAGTTTAACACTTAATTACATCTGTACTCTCCCACTAGTCATTCATTTTCATTGCAACAGCATGGCAGCAGAAACAACAAAACTAACCCCTTGCTTATCCACAATTTTACCCACAATGATTACAATTTTGCAAAAGGATTGAGAAGGATCACAATTTTCTGAGACCCATTATAATAATTATTGAAATGTGACCCAAATGTGTGACAAAATGATCTGGCAAATCCACATACAGTGCAATTATAGTACTTCATATTCCTCACTTCTGGTAATGGAATGATAATAAAGAAAGCTTAATTAAATGAATGATATCAAAAGTATTACTCAAGCTTCCACTCACAGCTAAGTTTTCATGAAAGTGTTTCAGTTAATAAAGTAAATCTGAACCATTGACTAGCCTGGGCAGAGCAACAGCAAACAATACCCTCATAAGAGCTCCTACTGTTAAAGGCAGCCAGCATATTTTTAAAAAAGTACAATTATGTCCAAAGTTTCATTAATTACCAATTACTAACATAAATTTTAGTCCCTGACCTTCCATCCCCCTAATCAAATTCAGTGGCATCACTCATTCAACAAGACAAGAAAGAAATTATGCAACAAGAAACACTAAAAATTTAATGTCATTCAATGCAGCTTACAACCACAAATGTAAAATTTTTTTATTTTTTTGGACATCCTATAAGTAATAATTATGCTTAATTAAAATTGTACACAAGTTAATTTCATTAATTATACTAATCATGTTAATTACAGTACAGATCATGTATAGCGGGTCTGCTTATAACACAGTTTACAAATCTCAGCAGACTGACATGTAATTAATATGAATGTAAATTAAATTAATTACAATACTTAATTGATTCATCACACAGTGATAAAAAACATGATTAGTTATCAGTGATCCCAGTACAGTACAAGTTTTGCATGAACCTTGTTATCATTCAAAAAGTTTAGTCTACATTATTATACTGAAATATCTCTAATACTTGGCTTTTACACAATGTTTGCCAAATTTATATTTTTCCTAACAGCTAAATTCTCTCACAGATAATCATTCCACCAATCAATTCTACAACAACAGTCCCTCAAAAATTATTGGCTTTAGTTAATTGTAACTCAGTAAAACATTTCAACTTCATCATTCTTTCAGCAAAACCACCTCATTTAATAACTTAAATCATAAGATTCTCCCACCATATGTCAATCAACTTCATCATTCTTTCAGCAAAACCATCTCATTTAATAACTTAAATTATAAGATTTTCCCACGATATGTCAATCAGTTAATGTATCTTTCATATTATCCATTTCTGTGTCTAATCAGGATAAAACAAAATGCAAAGTTGCAGTTTTAATCTTTAATTACTCATAGTTTCTTTAAAGCACTGTTAAATAGAAGTGAAGTACAAAATGAGTAAGTCCTCGCTATATTCTTTGTTACTGTTCAGTATCAATTCCATGAACAGTCTTCATTATGCATTAACTATTTATAATATTATTTCTTACTAGAAAGTCATGATATACCCACTCAGTCAAGATGATGAACACCATAACTAAAGTCTGTCTATAAACTGTGTCACTGTAATGCATTACACCATAGAAACACTCCTGTCACTAAATTTTAATGTAATTGCCCACCTATTAGACAAAGGAATTAACTTTATTGATTATTTTTAATAATGCTGTATTTAATCAAGTTGACTGCAAATTAATTGGTTAATGACTTCAAATTAGAAAAAAAATGTGTTAGCAAAGACTGTAACAGTATTACTGGCAAAATAATATGTAGTCACAGTTCATCGGTAGTCATTACCTCACAAGAAAAACAATAATTTTGTAGCTGTGTAAAACATGGTCTTCAATCATAATGCTATCTCAGTTATACTTAGCAATAGTAAAATCCCTTATTCTCTATGAGCTCATACTGGAACAAACAACTTTGACTGCAGACTACCTTTTTTACAGTTATCAACTAGCAAACAACCTCCAAGCAAAACTCAAGTACTTCAGTTTCGAACTTCACTTAAAGAATAATTATGGTGCAGTTTTTGGTATTAATCTTCACAATGCATTACACTGAGGTAACAAAAGTCATAAGAAAGCAATATGCATATATACAGATGACCATAGTGTCACATACACAAGGTATACAAGGGCAGTTCATCGACAGAGCTCTCATTAGCGCTCAGGAGATTCCTGTGAAACAGTTCCTGACATTACTATAGCTGCATGATGGGAATTAACAGACTTTGAATGTGGGATATGAGTGGAACTAGATACATGGGATAGTCCATTTTGGAAATCATTAGTAAATTCAAAATTTCGTAATCTACAGCATCAAGAGTGTGCCGAGAGTACTGAAATTCAACCATTACCTCTTATCACAGACAACGCAGTGGTCAACGGCCTACACTTAAAGACCGAGAGAGCAGCGTTTGCGTAGAACTGCCCTTGCTAACAAACAAGCAATGCTGCCTGCAATAATTGCAGAAATCAATTTGTTCTGTATGACAAAAGTATCTTTTATGACAGTGCTGCAACATTTGACGTTAATGGCTTATCGTAGCAGACGGCTGACGCACAGTGCCCTTGTTAAGAGCACGTGATCACCTGCAGCACCCCTCCTGGGCTTATGACCATATTGGTTGGATGTTAGATGACTGGAAAACTGAAACCTGGTCAAATGGTTCAAATGGCTCTGAGCACTATGGGACTTAACATCTGAGGTCATCAATCCCCTAGAACTTAGAACTACTTAAACTTAACTAACCTAAGGACATCACACACATCCATCCCCCAGGCAGGATTTGAACCTGTGACCGTGGCAGCAGCGCGGTTCCAGACAGAAGTGCCTAGAACTGCTCGGCCACAGCTGCCGGCGAACCTGGTCAGATGAGTCCTGACTTTAGTTGGAGAGAGCTAATGGCAGGGTTCGAGTGTGGCACACATCCATGAAGCCATAGAGCCAAGTTGTCAACAAGGCACTTTGCAAGCTGATGGTGGCTCGATAATGATGTGTGTTGTGTTTACATGGAAATTACTGGGTCCCCTCGTCCAACTGAACTGATCATTGACTGGAAATTTTATGTTTGTCTACTTGGAGAAAATTTTCAGCCATTCATGGTCTTCATGTTCCCAACAACGATGGAATTTTTATGGATGATAATGCACCATGTCACCAGGCCAAAATATTTGCAGTTGGTTTGAAGAATATTCTGGACAGTTTGAGAAAATGATTTCGCCACACATACTGCCTGACGTGAACCCAACGAACGCTTATGGAACATAATCAAGGGGTCAGTTCATACACAAAATCCTGTACTGGAAATACTTCCACAATTGTGGACAGCTATAGAGGAAGCTTGGCTCAATATGTCTGAGGAGACTTCCAATAAGTTGTTGAGTCCATACCACATCGAGCCGTTGTCCTATGCCAGGCAAAAACAGTTCAGACATGATATTAGGAAGTGTCTCATAACTTTTGTCACCTCAGTGTATATTTCTTAGTATTACTCAGTACTTATCAGAACCACAAAATTACACAGTATACTAAAACACTTTTCGCCAAATACTGATTAATACGAACAATATGTAATTATAGTTCATTAAGACATCTTATTGTAGTCTACTCCTTGATGTCAATCACTACATAGTATGTAAAGCTGAACAATACAGCAGATCTGCAAATGTCTAACTGACAAGACTATGTACAAAATTAATGTCCCCAGTAGTGAAACACAAAGATTTCTCAATATAACAACCTTCATAACAAAAAGAAAAAGAAAGAACAGAAACTCATTCCACTAGAACTATGCAAAAATTTCCTATACTAGCTATTATGTATCAAAACTGTTAATTTCCTATCATTACAGGTAAATTGGCATACTGCGCCAGATTGCCTAGTATTAATTACTGGACATTGTAGATAACAAATTAATAACTAAAACTAATCACATATATTAGTAAGTATGATGAAAATAGTAAACAGCAAAATCAAATCAGCAAAAGAAATAAAGAAAAATAAAAATGTTAGGTATTCTTGACATTACCTAATCTTATCACAAAATCATGAGAAGCACACAATGACTAAAATTCAGCGATGCCCTCAGTATTCACAGTACAGTGTATCTCTTATACTAAAACAGTCAAAAGCAACAAATATGAATCAGATTATCTCATGCAACATAAATCAATGTCAAAAGTTACCATCTATACAGAAAACAGAGTAAAGCAAAAGTTAACTCGTGGAGACAAATTTCTCTGCTTTGCTAATGATATGTCAAGTTGTCTCCATAACCTCTCATTTAATACAAAACCACCATATTTCACCTCACAATTCAGCCTCTTGTGCAAGTCAGTTATCTTTAGTACTCCTATAAAATTACTGGCAACAGCAAAGACAGACTACCAACTCAATGAAGATTAAAATCAGACTAAATTGGTGGGTGCTGCTGCCACAATTTAAATCTATACTACTATACAAAGACAAATCGATGTTGAAAATTATTGTTACGAAAACTCTCAAAAGGTTCTCGATGGATTTACTTCAAATCTTTACATGATACTCTAATAAACATTCAGATGGACATAGGCTACATATTTTAATAGGTATATTTCATAACATAAATAAAAAAAGAATCTCAAAAATCTCTTGGCTGATTTACTTCGAATTTTAACATGATATTCTAATAAATATTTAGACAGATGTAGGCTGTATATTTTTTAAAATAATAATGCACGAGGCTTTCTGTTAAAACTGTCTGCAATAAGAAAATGTTGTGCTATGCTGCCCCATGAAAATGTGCAGTTTCCTTTTCTTTCTCACAGTCAGTAGTTTTAATTGTGATAGCAGTGCATTTAAACAATTAGGCATATTGTTTCTCCCATATACACTCTTGCTCCTTATTTATGTAAAAAAACTGTATACACAACTATATAAATTGCATACACAACTACATGCTGTTTGGTTTTAGTTACCACAGTAGATTTTAACAGAAAAAAGGAAAGTAGCATTTATGGCTTATCAGCTTATGATTAGAAGCCTACCATACTACAGAATCTAAAATGGCAGAAACTTTATAATCCTACCCATTTTCAGATTAAAACTATGTAATGTATTGTCACTGAAGCTACTATCCTCACAGATTCAGTTGCAATCAAGAGTTCATTGCCTGTAATGACAGTGCTCAAGGTCAGCGAGAGGGGTAACAGGAGATGTACAGAGAGGGAGGGGAATGGACATAGGGTGGAGGAGGAGATGGACTGAGACAGGAGGGAGGAGGAGGTAGAGACAGACAGGGGGAGGAGGAGATGGACAGAGTGAGGAGGAGGAAGTGATAGACAGAGAGAAGGAAGGAGAGGGAGATCAGAATGTATATCCAGTTCCCTTTTATGTTTAGCAGTTGTGAAGCATTACCAGGTCCACTAGTAAAAAATTCTAAGTAAATCAGCCAGGAGATTTTCGAGATTATTTTTTTATTTGTGTTATGAAATATACCTATTAAAATATGTAGCCTATGTCTATCCAAGTATTTATTAGAATATCTTGTAAATATTTTAAGTAAATCTTTCAAGAACTATTTTAGATTTTTACTAACATTTCTACTTTATGTGATATGTATGTATTTATATACATACATATTAAAAGAATATGTAGCCTATGTCCATCCGAATGTTTATTAGAGTATCATGTAAAGGTTTGAAGTAAATCCATCAAGAATCTTTTGAGAGTTTTCATAACAATAATTTTAAACATCGATTTGTCTTTGTATAGTAGTATAGATTTAAATTGTGGCAGCAGAACCCGCCAATTTAGTCTGATTTTAATCTGCATTGAGTTGGTAGTCTGTGTGTGCTGTTGCCAGTAATTTTATAGGAGTAGTAAAGATGACACTAGTAAAATATAACACCTGTTATATCCCTGGAGGACCTTGTGGGCAAGATTGTTGCAGCAGCAAGATATCTTCAACATACACCATGTATCTTTGAGGGGGTGTGCCGTTCAATGCAGTGATAGTGTCAGGTGTTTCTTGATGCATCTGGACAAAACTTGGAACATCTCCTGTAGTGGTTGTCCATTTGTAGCACATGACTAAATTATTGCAATGCCATTTAGTAGCCCCAGATGGCTTCTGCAACCTAAGGTTCCTACATGATTACTGATCTTTGTTGTCTCCCTGATGTACCATGTCAGTTGAACCACCCTGTATATGTATATGTATTTGTGTGTGTGTGTGTGTGTATGTGTGTGTGTGTGTGTGTGTGCGTGTGTGTCTACAGATCTATGTATATATTGTAAAACTTTTTTGAAGACTACTGTAAATTTAGTTCAATATTTGATCTCTATTCAGAGAACATCTAACAATTTGACTGATGTACATACACTTTTGACACATGACCAAGTTTATGATGACAGTACAAGAAAAAAGGATGCGAGGATGAGGCATATTGTTTAAATGATGATTCATTATTAAAATTACTTTACTTCAGTCTTCGAAAAAGTTACAGAAATAAATGATAAGCTACACAGTTCTCTACTAGACTAGAAATACAAGTTGGTGTGACTAAAAGTCATGATCACAGGGATGTAACTGTGACATTGCTCTGTACCATGTTTTTATTTGACAGAGCACATATGTTTTCTCATGGTGGAATTGGAATAACCAAGAATACAACCATTTTGTTTGCATTGGGCAAACTGTGTGTTTTTTCGTCTAAAGAGTGGACTACGGCAATGAGCTTTTTCCACCATTACTCTTTGTGCAAGGAAGAACATATGCAATTGTATGCATTGCATCACTTACTTTTTGTCTTGCACTCTCCATAATTTCACAAAATGTAGCTTTGTTAGACAGCATCTGATACCAATAATCAGTCGTTTCCCACTTCCAGTGCTACATTACAGTAGGAAGATTATGCACTTCCATACTAAGTCATGACTTGCCTTACACTACTGCACACTTCAGTAAGGAGAACAAGTCGATGAGTAGGAACAGACCACCGTCCCACCATTTTCAGACTCTTCATACTTGAAGAACGACAGTGGGAAGGAAGAAAGCTAATATAGCACAGACATAGTAATGGACTCTTGATTTTTAAGGTATGCAACCCTCAACATTAGACTCATAATCACTCTTTTTCTTGTCTCTACTCTCAAGACGCATTTTAATGTAGACCAACCATCACTCTTTTCAGTGCAGGGCCAAGAGATTCCATATTGTATTTGAATTGTAACATGCATTTTTTTAAAGTATGCCATTTCAAGGGAATGCCATAAAGATCCATCAAAAACACATTGTTCTTAGTAAGATTTGTTATAATTAAATGTCAGTTAATCACATATCTACTTTAAAGCCTTTAGGACATTGTAATGTACAAGATATGTCGCATGGTCTCATCTAAAATCTGAATCAAATCCATGCATAATTTGATTGCTATCATCTCCTAATAAACAGAGTGAAGTTAACAGCTGAATTCTTAATCACATTACCATGTAAACTATAGCAACATGAGCAAAACCCAGTTTACAACTAGCACTCCCTTGCAGAATTTACGCTGAAATTGATCAATGAAATTGATTCAGTGGACCTGCACTTCATCATGGAACAATTATATCTCATATGCCAAGAAAATTAAAATTGAGTCTGAATTATTAAAGCTTTGTTCTAATTGTAAGACACATTGTGTAACTTGCCAAAATCATGCATCTCTCACCATGTCCTGGATGGCAGTCTCACTTCTGCTTTGTCTCTTAGCCTGCTTCAAACTCCCTGGGCTGGGGGAGGAAGAGTAGGCTGTCACTACCTGCACTTTATACAATGGTGACTGACCATTCTCTTACTGAAAGCAATCTCTCTGAATCTCACCAGAAGCAGATAAGCCAACACCACTGCACTATTCTCTGGCTGTGATGAAGTGCATTTCAAACAAGCTTGCAAAACCAGTTATTTACTCCACTTGCATACTGGAGGAAATGAACAGAAGTCAGTCAGGCTGCAATAAGTAAGGAAATAAATGGTAAAATCCACTACAGTTGTAAAAATTATTTATTTCTAAAAAGGAAAGCACTGTCCAGTTTCAGGACATATGGTTCACCTTCAGGTGCAGCCACCAAATTTTAAATCAATAATAATACCTATCCACATGGTTAAGATAATCAAAGCTTAACAGTATCAACAGAAATTCTTAGAAAAAAAATTGTACGTAAATTAAAATGTCAGTCCATACAGCATGCATAACTAGATAACCTATTTTAACCTTAGATATGCATCCTTTGTGGACTCACATTTTAATGTACGTATAGGGGGCTTTTCTATGAATTTCTGTTGGTTCTCTTTAGATTTGATTATTTTAACCTTGTGGAGAGGTAGTGGGCCATTTATAATTCATTAAAAATTTTGTGGACACACCTGAAGATGGGGCATATGTTCTCAAACTGGGTAGTGCTTTCCTTTTTAGAAATAAATAATTTTTACAAACCTAATGGCTTTTTTCATTGACAATGAACAACAGTTGTGGATGTCACATCAAAAGAAAGAAAGAAATATGACATAAGCATTCTCCTTCACCACTGGCAGACATATCAACTTCCAGCAGTACAAAAATTAAGACCAGTTAGTTGCTGGCAACAAATTGTGGCACAAATTGCACACTAACTTTGTGAAAGCTGGGCATCTATTTCAACATAGATCTACACAGTGATGGTTGATAGGAAGCCTGTTCACTTTTCACTACATACAAATTCTTTTACTTACCTTTTGAGTTTTCTAATAGGTTCTGAGACTTGCTTATTAATTTAATAAAAGTATATTCTGTAATATTCGGTGGTCTGTAAATATAAGTATTCTCCCTCTGGAGTTAATTTGTTCGAGTAGCTTTTTTACAAGAGATCTTACATTACCTGCAGTAAGATTTTTGTAATTTCTTGTTTCAAGTCTTGTATTTAACATGTTCCAAAGTGGCTACTGAATAGAAATAATAAAGTCAGAATGACCTTAGAGTTTTACTAAAAAGCGAGAATGATGAAATCATTTTTGTCTTATGTGGAGTAATGTTGTAAAATAGTATTATACTATTTGTAATGGAAATTTTATGAACTGATGTCCTTAATGACTGGAGATGAATTTTACTTTTTGCCTTATAACATGTTTGTGGGTACTGAAATTTTTGTTTACGTGTATTACAGACAAAACAAAATGATTAGCATATGGACAAGGGAGGAAATATAAAGCTAATGTAGGAATTTTATGCCTGTCCATTTTGTAAATAAACTGTGTGATTTGTGAGCTGCATACAGCGGAAAACTGCCACTGGAGAACACTGTAATTGCAAATCACAAAGTATACAGGCAAATCACATTAACCAACACCTCCAATGTAATGTTGGCATTGTGTATTGTGTGGTTGGCTTTAGCGACTGCATTGATGTCAGGCTACCTCCTCTTGTGTGAGAATAGCTTAAAGCTATCACAGCAAGTTTAAATGTATGCATTTCAAGAAATCATGTGTCACGTACTGTGTAGTTTGCACGTATCACCTATAGCTGCAAATTATCACTGAAGTGTGATGTGCCCCCCCCCCCCCCTTTCTTTTTTTTTTGGGAAAACTCAACATTCATGCCCAAGAGGGGATTCAAAACCAAACCTCGGATGGAGCAGCTTCGGGAACTGTGGCATGGCGCCTCGACTACCTGCCGGCCACCCCTGTTGAACAAGAGGAGGGAGGAGGACTAATTTCTTCCTCGCCACTGTGGCAGCACTGTCGTGTTTATGCTGGAGGAACAGAGAGGGGGAAGCAGTCTGGTGTACACACCAGTATTCTTATGAGTGGTGTGCTGCCAGCCTGTTACGTGCGTTTACTCAAATTAATTTTGCAGAAGACGAAATCTAATTTGGAAATTCGAATGCAATGTTCGATACTGCGGTTACATGTTAAGCCTGAAGCAATTTTTCTAAGCCCTTCAATAGCAGCTTCTGAGTGGTTTATTCTTCCCACATTATGGAAAAAAAAGGTTGAAAATTACTACAGTCAAACATGTCCAACACATGCAATGGCTAGAAGTATTCCAATTGGGTAAATACACTGTGAGTAATTACAAGGGATAAAGACATTACTAATAAGACTGGGATAAGTTGGGTTTTGACGTATTTTTGAACATTTTTGCTATCCATTTCTGAGTGATAGTTGAACATTTTGTTTTTGAGCCATGATACACCTGTCTCCGCCTACATGAACAACAATTAAACTCTGACTAGCACTTTTGTTTGACAATACTGCTCACACACTATCACTTTGCCAACATTTATTTACTGTATAATGTGTGTGAATCCATGTTTCATCTTAGTAAACTACTGGTCACTTTGATTCTGATGAAAACGTGAGAAAGTATGGTCTTTTAAAAACAATGCCCTCTTGTCCGCACAAAACAAAATGTTAATTTTGACATCTTCTAAAATTAAAATCCATAGGCAGAACATTGCTTCTAAGGGTTTCCTTGCTAGCTTTGAAGCTCATTTCTGTTTGACAAAAGTTGTGCAGTTTTCACAAAGTTCATATTTCTTTCTATTGTTCGTAATGCCATAGAAATTGCTGCCTCATAATATATTTATCCATAACATCGGCCACATACTTATTGTGAGCTTCTTGCTTCTTCTTCTTCTTGGGTGCTAGTTTAACCATGACCTCGCTGTAGCTCGTCACGTGACCTAGTTCCTGGCACTGCTGCATCACCACTTCACCTTTCCAGGCAATAGGTATTGTTACGTTCTCTACAACAAAAACTACAGAAATCATTTCCGTAGTTGGCCAAGGGAGTCAAGATTGGTCAGAAGCACTTTCATTACATTTCATAAGAACAGAAGAATTGGTGCATCCAAATTTCTTGCAACTTGGGATGTAATAGGTAAGTGCTTTTCATATAATGTACAATTAGTATTGCCCATGCACGTTACTCATAAGTTAGAATTTTTCTCCTTCAAAAATTGGCAAGTCAGCGAATAAGCATGCGTCGCAAAAGCTAAAATGAAAATAAAGTGAAGAAAAGTGAAATGATATGGCGATGACTAATTTGTTACCCCTTATTCCATAATCAGACATGAAAGAAGTGACACATGGAAATTACGACAGATGTTGAGTGTCAGTTGTTTGAAATGAACAACCGCAGTGCAGTGAGTTAATATATTTTGACTAGCATTACTACCCGTCGATGCCCAGGTGTGTATTTATTGCATTATTATGTTACTCCATTTCCTTATTCTTCCTCTCTCCATTGTCTTCCGCCCCACTCTTTGACCTGTGTCTGTAGTGAAATTCAGCCTGAAATTCAGTTTCACGCAGCTCAATTCTTATGACTTCATCTCCTGAACAGTGTATCTTACAGTAATATAATTTTCCATTTACATGCAGCGGAATATCAGGAAATTGTCTGTAAAGTGTGTTGCAAATAAAGTTAGTACACTGACATCAACAATTAGTTTCACATAATCCTTCTTTACAGGCTGGATTGAAACATGTCCGACGGTAGAAAAAGACTGTCTGGCAGTGAATATAGGAAAAGACAGGTGCTGAAGAAAGATGATGATAAGAAGCAAAAGGATGCACTACAACGATATTTCAAGCCAAAGAGAGAACGACCTAGCAGCAGTGAGGGTGGAAAAATAGACCCTGAAAGTACAGAAGCTAGTGGAGCTACTGCATCTACATCTTTATCTTCAGGACATGACCAGAAAGTTGACAAACTCATTACTGTGACCACCGCATACAGTAACAATGCTGATGGTGGGCCATCCACAACACATTCAACAGACCTCATCTGGACTCAAGACCTGCTTTTTGACAAAAGCTCCGAGATTGAAACATCAGGCAGAACTGAAATTAGGCGACCCGATTTGGAAAATACTGGAGGAACATCAGCTGAGGTACTCACCACCGGAGAAGGGATTGAAGGCGAGCCTAAACTGGAAGACACAATTGACTCAGATCCCGGAAGATGGCTAGAAATTGCTACCGACTGCATTTGAACGACTTTAGTCATGCGAGGTCCTCCCGAGCGCATTAAGGAAGCTGAAGAATGTCCTAAAACCGCGGACAACCGGCAATTCAGTCCTGTGCGCTGTAGCTATTCTTTGAAGAATTTAGAAGAAGCAGATAGACATTGGTTGGTGTACTCAAAGAGCAAGGATGCTGTGTTCTGCTTTGGTTGCAAACTTTTTTCGTCATCTACAGTAAAAATTGCAAAGAATGGTATAAGTGACTGGCGGCACCTTGCTTCATATCTCTTAAGTCAGGGGAAGTCTACTGAGCATTTGAATGCACATAAAAAGTGGATCATGTTTTCTGAGGGACTTAAAAAGCCACAAACTGTCGATGCCCACCATCAAAGACTTCTGAATACTGAAAGCAAACATTGGAAAAATGTTCTTTAGGACTTAACAGAAATAATTCATTTCCTGAGTCGGCAGTGTCTGTCTTTGAGAGGAAGTACAGGTACACTCTTTCAGCCTGACAATGGAAACTTCTTGAAACGCATTGAATTATTTGGTAAGTTCGACACTATGATGATGGAGCACCTGCACAGAACAAAGCAAGGTGAGAACAAGGGTCATCATTATCTTGGAAAAGAGACACAGAATGAAATAATTCATGTTATTGGATCATCTACAACCAACAACATTCTATTAATAATGAAATCTGCAAAGTTTTACAGTATAATTCTGGACTGCTCACCAGATATTTCAAAAGTTGAGCAGATGACAGTTGTGGTATGTTTCGTCCAGGAGACAAGACTCGACAGGGTATATGATGTCTAAATTCGGGAGCATTTCCTGGGATTTCTTCCAGTGCCCGTTTCTTAAAGCCGCACTTGGATGCAGGTCGTACTCAAGTTCTTGGAAGATAAAAAAATCCTATTGTGTAATATGAGAGGGCAAGGATACGACAATGGAGCAAACATGAAATGAAAGAAGTCCGGACCACAGAAAAGAATTTCAGATATGAAGAAGAGAGAATTTTATGCACCATGTAGCAGTCACTTATTGAATCTTATAAACGATGCCACTATGTCTTCTAAATATGCTGTTTCCATGTTTTCGACAGTGAAAAGCTTGTATGACTTCTTCTCGTCCTCCGTTCGACGTTGGGATGCCTTGAAGAAGTATCTGCCTAACCTGTCACTGAAGCCACTGAGCGATACTAGGTGGGAAAGTCGCATCGATGCACTTACTCCCCTTAGGTTTCAAATTGGAGGCATTTATGATGCACTGGTTCAGATATCAGAAGAATTTGATGGCATGACCATTCATGAAGCAATGTAACTTGTGAATCAAATGAAAAATTACACCTTTCTCACTTCTCTGGTAATCTGGTACAACATTCTGCTTCACATCAGTGTAGTCAGTAACACCATCCAGACCACTGACATAAATGTTCCTGAGACCGTGGAAATGCTTGAAAAAATGAAAGCATATGTTGAGACCTGCAGAACAGAAGAAAAGTTTGTGTCTTTCTTGATGGATTCCAAAGTATTGGCTACAGAATTAGTGCTAGAAGATCTAACGTTACCACAGGTAAGTGTTTCCCAGCAACGAAGTAAGAAGCCGATACACTTCACCTATGAAGGAAGGGATGAGACAGTAGATGACCCAACAAAATGTTACAAGATTGAATTCTACTATTATCTTTTAGATATAGTAACCACATCTTTGGATGAGAGATTCAATCAACTGAAATCTCATTGGGATTATTTTGATTTTCTCTACAACATTGGCAAGCTGAAGAATGCACCTTCTGACAGCCTGGACACAAAGTGTAGAAACCTTGCAGCAATTTTGCAAGATCATGAGTCAAGCAACATTGATGCACTGGAGTTGAGGGAAGAACTAAAAGTGCTTTCAACATTGTTGAAACCTGGAATAGGTCCAAAAGAGACTCTGAAGTTTATAGGAAGACATAATTTTTGCCCTAATGTTAACATTACTCTGAGAATTCTCCTAACACTCCCAGTGACAGATGTGAGTGGAGAGAGGAGTTTCTCAAAACTGAAATTGATAAAGACATGCCTCCGATCAACGATGAGCCAAACTCGTTTGAATGATCTTGCAACAATATCGATAGAGCATGACCTTGCAGAGGACTTAACTTACACAGATCGTGTGAAAGAGTTTGCACGAGCAAAAGCCAGGAAGGTTCAATTTGTCTAGTATTTTTTCAAATTTTTATATTATGATCAGTGTCTTGGTTATTTACTGTGTTGTTTCTTATTTTGTTCAACATTAAATAGTTATTGTAAATATTATTGTTCAAACCAAATTATTGTTAAATTTTAAACATATTTTGTTTCCTGTTGAATACATTATCTGTTCACAACCATTGAAAAAGTGTTTATTTACATTAAATGCCGTGTGGGATTAGCCGAACGGTCTAAGGCGCTGCAGTCATGGACTGTGCAGCTGGTCCCAGCGGAGGTTTGAGTCCTCCCTTGGGCATGGTATGTGTGTTTGTCCTTAAGATAATTTAGGTTAAATAGTGTGTAAGCTTAGGGACTGATGACCTTAGCAATTAAGTCCCATAAGATTTCACACACATTTGAACATTTTTGTAAATTCACAAGGCTTATTAAAAGTAGCTAGATTTCTTCAGTCAGGTTTGACGCCATTTTTGAGCTGGTGCCCAGCGACTGTTTTGTACAAATCTGTAGAGAATGTCACCAATCAGTCACAATTTTTGTTTTTATTTTCCAGGTATACATAGATTTCGGGCACAGTGTGGCTATTCTCAATGCTTTGAGTTATGTTTACATCTATACCGTCATGCTGAACGTAACTGTCAACACGACGGTTTAGATGTAAGCACATATTAAAAGCTCTGAGATTGGCCACTCAGTGGCCGAAACTTCGGTAGATCTGAAAAGTAAAAACAAAAATTGCAATTGATTGCTGACATTTCCTACAGATTTGTTTAAATAAAATTCCACAAACGTTTTGTAAAAAGCAGCTCGCATGGGGCAGCACTTGGGCTTGCGCCGGCCCTGACTGTCTGTATGTGCATCTATGTTACTAGTGAAGCATAAACAATTGTTACAGGGAAAAGTGAATGTTTGAAGCATATTTTACACGTAAGTTAGTTCCCTTCATTTCCTTTGTTTGGGCAGTTGAAGATTTCACGATTTGAGGTTTCATAATCAGACAAGGAGTGAGAGATAAGTGTAGATTGCAGGTTGGAATTCCACTGCGGCGACTGCAGTGAGGAACTCCCATGGAACTGTAGGCTCTGAAAAAAAGACAAGAAAATCACTTAACAGGAAGCAAAGAATTGAAGCCCTGATGCTAAATTATAGCTTGTGAAATTTAAAATACATAGGTGAGAGGGGGAGAAAGATCAAGGGGACTGGGTAAAGGTGACAAGGAATAGGTGAAAGGGAAACAGCTCTTCAACTTCTCAAAATACACTCGAGTTTACAGGATCTAATAAGTTTGACTTGTTACCTGAAGTAGGAGGGGAAGAGTCTCATCCAGCTGGAGTCCACGGTAAGGTGCGGAAGGCTTCTAGTAAAGAAACTAAGTGTAGGTCAGTGACAAAAGAGATAAAAAGGAAAAGAGTCCTGCTGCTGCATAGTAGCCATGGCAGAGGTGGGGTTCAGATGGTACAGTGCAAATTAGGAACAAGATGCTAGGTCACAAGTATTGTGAAGCCAAATGCTAGCCTTGGCCAGATGACAGAGGCATAGGGAATGAGTGTAATGATGTTCATAAACAAGATCAAGTGTTCATAGTAGATGGAGCAAGAGTCAATTTGGCTAAAGACATAAATTACAACATTAGGGGTGACATGGATGGAATAGGAGTATCAGCTTCACCCTCAAGTGTGAGTTTTGTGGAGGTCCTACAGCGTCATGATCAGCTCTGGATCAATACTGCTGGGATTTGTGTGAACGAGATGAGCGGGCTGCTGCTGAGTGAAATGAAGTCTCATATGTATGTTGTTATGGTTGTAAGATGGGAATTTTCTGGAATTGGCGTGTACCTGAATAAGAAGAGGAAAGGTAGGTTGGTTGAGCTTCTTGCAGAAAATGAACATGGAGCCACCATCATACAAAGCAACATCCCAGTGGTTATTGGTGACAGAGGGGTACCTTTATTATATTAGAGTGAGAAATCAGACATCCTGTTGTGAAATAAGTTAAAAGAATTGAAGAGCCCCGTAAAATACTTAATAATGCATTTAAAAGTAAGGTTAGTTTATTTCACAAGAATATTAGAGGACTGAATGAAAGGTAGAAGAGTTTCTTGTCTCTTTGGAAAATTTAGAGTTCTCTGTTAAGTTACACAGTGTTAAATAAGGTAAATATATAAGATTACACTTTAGCATCTTAATCATGTAGTGCTAACATGGGAAAAGGAGGAGCCGTTACATATATTAAGAAATGACACAAATTCAAAAACAATGAAAAAGCAGATTCTACAGTGATTAGCAGACAGAAGTGTGTGCTCATGAATTAACACTGAGAAATAGTTCACTTTTAATTATAACTGTATACAGTTCCCTAGTGGGAAATTTTGAACTGTTTTTGAGGGCTATGGATTACCCATTATGCAATATGTCAGACAGCAGCAAGCAGTTAATAGTCTGTGGTGATTTCAATGTGAATTTTGTAAAGGATTCTGAAATGAGAAATGATTTTGAATTCTTATTTGTATCCTACAGTTTGATCAAAATAATTAACTTTCCAGCATGGGCAGATAAGGGCAGAAGAACCTTAATTTATAATCTTTTAATATGTGACCTGGTATGAAATTTACAATGAACCAAATGCTGACATAAAATTTAATCTATTCCATTTGTGCAATTATTTGAAAATAGCTTTTCACATAAGCTAATCTGAAATGACATTATTAAAAAATCAGGAAACATACACATTAATCAGAAATCAATAATTCTGAAAACAGACTTAAGGCTATTTGGAATGTAGTAAAACTAGAGACCGGACAACAAGCCTCAGAACAGGATAACATTACTATCAATTTAAATGGAAGGGCTATAAATGTTCAATAACAGGAAGCAATTAAGTTTATTAAATGTTTCTTAAATGTAGTAGAAAATATAGTGACAAACCATTCATGGGAAAAATCCAGAGAGCATCTTGAACTAGCAACTCTCTCACAAAATTCAAACATATGGATGTCTCACCCACTTCTCATACTGAAATGAGGAAAATTATATATAAAAACTTGTCTGGATTTAATGGGGTTTCCAACAGAGTACTAAAGAGTTGTTCACACATAATAAGCAGTCTTTTCTGAAATACGTAATGCATCATTAAGTAAGAGCATTTTTCCAGAACGACTGGCATATGACAATGTTAGACATCTCTATAAGAAAGGTGACAGGAGAGATGTCGATAACTACCAACCTGTTTCATTATTGAAATAATCTGTAGAGAAGGTCATGTGTTCTAGAATAGGGTCACACCAGAGCAAAAGTAATATCCTCAGTAAATCACAATTTGGATTGCAGAAGAGTTGCATGCAACTGAGAATGCCATTTACAAACACACTCACCAAATTTTAGAATCACTAAATAAAAAAAAACAGCGCCTGTTGATATTTTCTGTGCTCTGTCTAAGGCATTTGACTGTGTGAATCATAATATTCTCTTATATCTAAAAAGAAAGATGATGAGACTTACCAAACAAAAGCGCTGGCAGGTCGATAGACACACAAACAAACACAAACATACACACAAAATTCTAGCTTTCGCAACCAACGGTTGCCTCATCAGGAAAGAGGGAAGGAGAGGGAAAGACAAAAGGATTTGGGTTTTAAGGGAGCGGGTAAGGAGTCATTCCAATCCCGGGAGCGGAAAGCAGACCTGTATCTGTGTATATGCGGATGGATATGTGTGTGTGTGCGAGTGTATACCTGTCCTTTTTTCCCCCTAAGGTAAGTCTTTCCGCTCCCGGGATTGGAATGACTCCTTACCTGCTCCCTTAAAACCCAAATCCTTTTGTCTTTCCCTCTCCTTCCCTCTTTCCTGATGAGGCAACCGTTGGTTGCGAAAGCTAGAATTTTGTGTGTATGTTTGTGTGTCTATCGACCTGCCAGCGCTTTTGTTTGGTAAGTCTCATCATCTTTCTTTTTAGATATATTTTTCCCACGTGAAATGTTTCCCTCTATTATATTCATATCATTAATAATATTCTCTTAGATATACTGAAGGTTTATGGGATTGATGGTGTGGCCAGCCAATGGATAAAGTTATATATAACTAAAAGAATGCCGAAAGTTGTATTTAATGTAGGGAAGATTCTTCCAGCTGGGGGAAACTCACTTATGGTCTTCTACAAGGTTCAGTCTTAGGTTGACTATTGTTTGTCATATATGTAAATGATCTCTCTATTATACAACAAGTAGAATTAGTCCTTTGTGCATGAAACTAGTATTGTAATCAATCCATACATACATACAGCAGCAGAAGAAATAGTAAATAATTTTCTTAAAAGTATTGTTGAGTAGTATTCTGTGACTGATCCCATTTTCCATTTCAAACAGACAGAACATCCAGACGTATTCCACCAATGATAAGTAAAATACACGCTAAGGAAATAATAACTAGAGCAGAAATGTCAAAATTTTTAAGTATCTATATTGATGAGAATTTAAACTCAAAAAATGGATTTGGAACTCCTAAATCAACATAGTTCATGCACATTTGCACTTCAAATCATTACAAACCATGGACAGAGACATATCAGAAAGTTCACATGTTTTAGTATTTTAATTCAATAATGTTCTCAGATAACTCAACTTTAAGAGAAAGGAAGTGTTCAAAACTCAAAAACATGCTGTAAGAAAAAATGTGTAATACTCAACCTTGATGATCTTGTTGGCATCTGTTGAAGTAGAGAGGCATTTTGACTAATGTTTCACAGTATATTAATTCCCTCATAAAAGCTGTCCACTAAAGTTCAAAAGAAACAATGATGTATATAATTACAATCTTAGAAGAAAAACAATTACATACATTACTCCACATTAAAGCAGCTATTAGCCCGAAAAGGGGTGAACAATGAAGTCACCAACATTTTTCATTACTTACCCAACGCTATAAAATGTCTGATAGCCAGCAAAACTAATTTTAAAAACAAAGAAAAAGTTTCTCATTGACAACTCCATCAATTCTGTTGAAGAATTTCTAATTTTATAGTGTGTAACAGGTGACGTGTAAGGATTATGAAACCATAACACTACTAAAAAAATAAAAATAAAAATTTGTAGATAATCAGATGTAGCTATATATACACTTAAATATTTAATGTGAACAACTAATTTCAAATCTTTATGATTAATCATACAAACGATGCAAAGAACATGAAACTAACTAACTATTTAACTACCAAACAGGAAAATCTGTACATTAATTCTTCCTTCTTGTTGTCCATGAGACAATCTACGTATGAAAGAATGTAGACTCTCCAAGCATATACTATTGTTGAAAAGTTTCTGGATCTCCAGCTGCTTGGCAGTATTAAAATAATGCAACATTTCAAATTATGTCATACTCATCATCTTCTGGCAAACTATTGTGATTCTTTTTTTTTTTTTTTTTTTTTTTTTTATAAAGAGTGGACTCCCTCTATCCCACACTATCACGATGACCATCACAAAAAGTTCTACTGCTAACTCTGCAAACGATTAGTTATTCAATTGAGGAGTTCACAGAATGTGGGTCTTGGATGTTGTCCATACATCTTGGTAAGATTACACACTAATACAGGCTGATTGTGAGATAGCAGACAGAAACATTGGAAGAAATAGTGTGTCACAAGCAGAGGGAAAGAAGTGTCATGGCAAGCACCATGGCAAAAATACCTCTGGACCAGTCAAGATTAACAGACTTGCTCGTCATCTGCGACATACCGTGCCAGGGTAGGGTCATGTTAGTAGTGGGTATAATGCAGCTCATTACCTGTGTCACTGCCTCTTTTATCATACAAATGTCAGTTTGAATCAGCACAGTAGTGGCATGTGCTGCTGTGGGGGCCACTCTGCCGCAGTCTGTCATTGTTGGCTGGGCATAGAAGCACCTCATGATGGATGTAGTTCCTTTTCCAGTACTGTCTCCTGTAGGCTGCATCTTGACCTGCAGCCACCCTCTTCCATGCAGGAGATTTTGGTTGGGGAACTCTGCTGGTGCAGTTCCGCTGTCCACAGAGATGTCTGCCTATTTGGCCCCTACTTCTTTCTTTCTGGTGGCTTCCAGGGAAGGCAGCCAGATGCTACGGGTGTGACTGCATGAAGTCCTGCATGATTTTTCTGCAGATGTCATCCATCTTGCTGTGTTGCCTCTGCTGGATATTTGCTGCTGTTTGAGTGGCGCATGATGGGATGACTGTGGCAGACAATCTTTTCTTAGCTGTCCCAGTTGATTGAACAGCAAAGATGAGGGTAGGAGTCTTCTGATCAGCCCCCCCCCCCCCCCCCACACACACACACTCAGAGTGGGGCAGTTGTGGTGGCAGACTCCTCTTCAGTTTAAGCTCACAGGCTGTGAGTAAGTGCTAGTAACAATATTATAACTTCCAGGAGATGATGAGTATGACAGTCTTCAAAATGTCATGGTATTTTCACACTGCCTTCCAGCTGGAAACCCGAAAACTTTTTGTCATCGACATATGAAGATTCTATTCCTTTTACAGTTAATCTGTTATTACCTGCTATTACAACTTGCAAGCCTATTACTGTTTAAACATTATTATTGTCACATGGTTATTTGGACATGTGCACTGATGGGCCTGACCCTATACACTGTTCCCTATATCTTTACCTGCAGTTGCAATTGGAAAGAACGTCTAGTAGCTTTCTGTCTTGGCTGGAGTTTTTGCTGCAAAGGTTTTTTTGATACCTGTACTTGTTGCAACTATAGCACCTTGGACATTTTTAGATACATACAGCCCATCTTTCTCTTTAATTCTCAGATCAGCATCACTAGTCCACTGTTTATTAAAGGCATCATCATTTATTTCATTCAGTGATTTATTTTGTATGGAATCTTACATGATTGGCAAGTTTAAATTTTCTAAGCTCACAATTATATGTTTATATTTGTCTGGTATCCATACAAGTAGAACATAGCCAATACAGTTTTCTTCAACACGTGAGACTTAAGCCATTTAATTTTTATGTTGTGGGAATAATCTTTGAGGCCTATTCTTCTTATTGGTGAACACTTTTCAATTCTGGTTGTCAGCAGTTTTTTTAGTAATACTGTTCATCAGAAGTAGCAAGAATCTTTGTAGATTTGTTTTAGCCCTATGGTGACCCACACAAAGTCCACAGGGTGCATGTGTCTCATGGGGTGCTAATTTTTGGCCCATGGAGATGATTCATTCCTATGAAAAATTTAACTTTTGTTTCACATAAAACTCCCAAAAGAGCAATTGATCAGGCATTGCTTGTATCATATCCCTTTACTATAGGAATATCTCAGTTCATTGATGCTACAATTGTTAGGTTTTCTTCTATATTTGTGTCTGAAGAAATTCACAATGTTCAGTTTACTTTGAAATGCCTGCATGCCATTTGGATATATACAGCCCATCTTGCCAATGTGCACCCAAAAAACAGCAAGAATATGAATTGTGAAGTAGGATCCATCTGTTTTACTCTACAAGTGAGACAAACAAAAAACTTGCAATGCTATCAGCAGTAAACTCACATCCCTCTACATGTATATATAGTGCGATAGACCTACTTTCAGTTCATGTAAGTAAAGCCAGCTTTTATTTTTTCCAATTAATCTATAATGTTGTCATGTTTGCAGGCTTTTATCTTTACTTTACGTATCCAGTTATGGTAGGTAGGTATACCAGCCAGCATTAGCACTGTTTAATTTATTAATTCTAATTTATTAGTTCAAATAAATAAGTACTAAATTGCAATAATATGTTTCACTGGTGATTAATGTGTTTAAACGATCTTCATCAAATCCTGAAGGTCTTCCTGAAAGTGGGAAATCACTAATGTCAAAATGATCCTCCTCAAAATGGGAAAACCATTTTCTTGCTATGATCTGTCCAATCACATTATCTACATTTATACTCCGCAAGCCACCCAACGGTGTGTGGCGGAGGGCACTTTACGTGCCACTGTCATTATCTCCCTTTCCTGTTCCAGTCGCGTATGGTTCGCGGGAAGAACGACTGTCTGAAAGCCTCTGTGCGCGCTCTAATCTCTCTAATTTTACATTCGTGATCTCCTCGGGAGGTATAAGTAGGGGGAAGCAATATATTCGATACCTAATCCAGAAACGCACCCTCTCGAAACCTGGAGAGCAAGCTACACCGCGATGCAGAGCGCCTCTCTTGCAGAGTCTGCCACTTGAGTTTGTTAAACATCTCCGTAACGCTATCACGGTTACCAAATAACCCTGTGACGAAACGCGCCGCTCTTCTTTGGATCTTCTCTATCTCCTCCGTCAACCCGATCTGGTACGGATCCCACACTGATGAGCAATACTCAAGTATAGGTCGAACGAGTGTTTTGTAAGCCACCTCCTTTGTTGATGGACTACATTTTCTAAGGACTCTCCCAATGAATCTCAACCTGGTACCCGCCTTACCAACAATTAATTTTATATGATCATTCCACTTCAAATCGTTCCGCACGCATACTCCCAGATATTTTACAGAAGTAACTGCTACCAGTGTTTGTTCCGCTATCATATAATCATACAATAAAGGATCCTTCTTTCTATGTATTCGCAATACATTACATTTGTCTATGTTAAGGGTCAGTTGCCACTCCCTGCACCAAGTGCCTATCCGCTGCAGATCTTCCTGCATTTCGCTACAATTTTCTAATGCTGCAACTTCTCTGTATACTACAGCATCATCCGCGAAAAGCCGCATGGAACTTCCGACACTATCTACTAGGTCATTTATATATATTGTGAAAAGCAATGGTCCCATAACACTCCCCTGTGGCACGCCAGAGGTTACTTTAACGTCTGTAGATGTCTCTCCATTGAGAACAACATGCTGTGTTCTGTTTGCTAAAAACTCTTCAATCCAGCCACACAGCTGGTCTGATATTCCGTAGGCTCTTACTTTGTTTATCAGACGACAGTGCGGAACTGTATCGAACGCCTTCCGGAAGTCAAGGAAAATGGCATCTACCTGGGAGCCTGTATCTAATATTTTCTGGGTTTCATGAACAAATAATGCGAGTTGGGTTTCACACGATCGCTGTTTCCGGAATCCATGTTGATTCCTACATAGTAGATTCTGAGTTTCCAAAAACGACATGATACTCGAGCAAAAGACATGTTCTAAAATTCTACAACAGATCGACGTCAGAGAGATAGGTCTATAGTTTTGCGCATCTGCTCGACGACCCTTCTTGAAGACTGGGACTACCTGTGCTCTTTTCCAATCATTTGGAACCTTCTGTTCCTCTAGAGACTTGTGGTACACGGCTGTTAGAAGGGGGGCAAGTTCTTTCGCGTACTCTGTGTAGAATCGAATTGGTATCCCGTCAGGTCCAGTGGACTTTCCTCTGTTGAGTGATTCCAGTTGCTTTTCTATTCCTTGGACACTTATTTCAATGTCAGCCATTTTTTCGTTGGTGCGAGGATTTAGAGAAGGAACTGCAGTGCGGTCTTCCTCTGTGAAACAGCTTTGGAAAAAGGTGTTTAGTATTTCAGCTTTACGCTTGTCATCCTCTGTTTCAATGCCATCATCATCCCAGAGTGTCTGGACATGATGTTTCGAGCCACTTACTGATTTAACGTAAGACCAGAACTTCCTAGGATTTTCTGTCAAGTCGGTACCTAGTATTTTACTTTCGAATTCACTGAACGCTTCACGCATAGCCCTCCTTACGCTAACTTTGACATCGTTTAGCTTCTGTTTGTCTGAGAGGTTTTGGCTGCGTTTAAACTTGGAGTGAAGCTCTCTTTGCTTTCGCAGTAGTTTCCTAACTTTGTTGTTGTACCACGGTGGGTTTTTCCCGTCCCTCACAGTTTTGCTCGGCACGTACCTGTCTAAAACGCATTTAACGGTTGCCTTGAACTTTTTCCATAAACACTCAACATTGTCAGTGTCGGAACAGAAATTTTCGTTTTGATCTGTTAGGTAGTCTGAAATCTGCCTTCTATTACTCTTGCTAAACAGATAAACCTTCCTCCCTTTTTTTATATTCCTATTAACTTCCATATTCAGGGATGCTGCAACGGCCTTATGATCACTGATTCCCTGTTCTGCACTTACAGAGTCGAATAGTTCGGGTCTGTTTGTTATCAGTAGGTCCAAGATGTTATCTCCACGAGTCGGTTCTCTGTTTAATTGCTCGAGGTAATTTTCGGATAGTGCACTCAGTATAATGTCACTCGATGCTCTGTCCCTACCACCCGTCCTAAACATCTGAGTGTCCCAGTCTATATCTGGTAAATTGAAATCTCCACCTAAGACCATAACATGCTGAGAAAATTTATGTGAAATGTATTCCAAATTTTCTCTCAGTTGTTCTGCCACTAATGCTGCTGAGTCGGGGGGTCGGTAAAAGGAGCCAATTATTAACCTTGCTCGGTTGTTGAGTGTAACCTCCACCCATAATAATTCACAGGAACTATCCACTTCTACTTCACTACAGGATAAACTACTACTAACAGCGACGAACACTCCGCCACCGGTTGCATGCAATCTATCCTTTCTAAACACCGTCTGTGCCTTTGTAAAAATTTCGGCAGAATTTATCTCTGGCTTCAGCCAGCTTTCTGTACCTATAACGATTTCAGCTTCGGTGCTTTCTATCAGCGCTTGAAGTTCCGGTACTTTACCAATGCAGCTTCGACAGTTTACAATTACAATACCGATTGCTGCTTGGTCCCCGCATGTCCTGACTTTGCCCCGCACCCGTTGAGGCTGTTGCCCTTTCTGCACTTTCCCGAGGCCATCTAACCTAAAAAACCGCCCAGCCCACGCCACACAACCCCTGCTACCCGTGTAGCCGCTTGTTGCGTGTAGTGGACTCCTGACCTATCCAGCGGAACCCGAAACCCCACCACCCTATGGCGCAAGTCGAGGAATCTGCAGCCCACATGGTCGCAGAACCGTCTCAACCTCTGATTCAGACCCTCCACTCGGCTCTGTACCAAAGGTCCGCAGTCAGTCCTGTCGACGATGCTGCAGATGGTGAGCTCTGCTTTCATCCCGCTAGCGAGACTGGCAGTCTTCACCAAATCAGATAGCCGCCGGAAGCCAGAGAGGATTTCCTCCGATCCATAGCGACACACATCATTGGTGCCGACATGAGCGACCACCCGCAGATGGGTGCACCCTGTACCCTTCATGGCATCCGGAAGGACCCTTTCCACATCTGGAATGACTCCCCCCGGTATGCACACGGAGTGCACTTTGGTTTTCTTCCCCTCCCTTGCTGCCATATCCCTAAGGGGCCCCATTACGCGCCTGACGTTGGAGCTCCCAACTACCAGTAAGCCCACCCTCTGCGACTGCCCGGATCTTGCAGACTGAGGGGCAACCTCTGGAACAGGACAAGCAGCCATGTCAGGCTGAAGATCAGTATCAGCCTGAGACAGAGCCTGAAACCGGTTCGTCAGACAAACTGGAGAGGCCTTCCGTTCAGCCCTCCGGAATGTCTTTCGCCCCCTGCCACACCTTGAGACGACCTCCCACTCTACCACAGGTGAGGGATCAGCCTCAATGCGGGCAGTATCCCGGGCAACCACAGTCGTAGTCCGATCGGGGGATGCGTGGGACGAGCTGGCCGTCCCCGACAAACCCCCATCCGGACCCCCACAGTGATGCCCATTGGCAACAGCCTCAAGCTGTGTGACCGAAGCCAACACTGCCTGAAGCTGGGAGCGAAGGGATGCCAACTCAGCCTGCATCCGAACACAGCAGTTGCAGTCCCTATCCATGCTAAAAACTGTGCAAAGAACGTCTGAACTAATCTACAGAGAGCGCAAACAAAACGACACAAAATTGAAGCGGTTATTAAAATACAAGATTGCCTAGTAAATGCAGTAATGCTGCCACTTGTGCACTGCTGACACACTGCTCGGCGGCGGAAGGAGACTACGCGATTTAACACTATTCGAGTACTAAAACGTGATGCTACAACTCTCAAATACTATAATACGCCCGAAATTTATGAATTAAACAATGCAAGTACCAAAAACACGCAAAGAAATTAAGAATTAAACTATGTAACAAATGAGTGAGCTAGGAGTATACGACTTGCTGCTGCAGCTGCTTATCCAACGGCGGCAGGGAGCACACTGACTGTGACCAACCGACACTGGCCGTTCAAAACAAAAACAGTTGACAGACAACTACGCGAATTTACACTATTCAGGTACTAAAACGCGATGCTACAACTCTCAAATACTATAATACGCCCGAAATTTATGAATTAAACAATGCAAGTACCAAAAACACGCAAAGAAATTAAGAATTAAACTATGTAACAAATGAGTGAGCTAGGAGTATACGACTTGCTGCTGCAGCTGCTTATCCAACGGCGGCAGGGAGCACACTCCCATACAAGGCAATCTCTAAATGACTAAATGACAATATGTCAACTCAAATAGCAACAGTGCACTATAAATAAAAAATGATGATAAATAACTGCACATCAACTGGAATACCGACGTGCAAAACAAAAATGCTATAATCTTATGCAACAACCTAATATTAATAATATTATCAACTTTTAAGTTTAGAATAATTTTAAAAAATATTCATTGCAGAATGGACATCAAATTTTAAGGTAAAGCTGTTAGGTCAAGTGAAACATCCAGAATGAAATTTTCACTCTGCCGTGGAGTGTGCACTGATAGTCAATGAGGTACTGGTGGAATTAAAGCTCTGAGGATGAATCGTGAGTTGTGTTTGGGTAGCTCAGTTGGTAGAGCACTTGCCCACGAAGGCAAAGGCCCTGAGTTTGAGTCTCCGTCCAGCACACAGTCTTACTCTGTCAGGAACTTTCAAATAATTGAAACATCATATGAAAAGGATTCAGTTGCACATTATAAAATAGTTTTCCATTTTCTTTTATGCCTCAGTTTCCGACTTAAGCTGACTGCAATTAAAGTAACCCTGCAGCTAATGACATACTGTGTATGAACACCCAGTTTTCAGTTCAGTCATTCAAGTGTCACAACTTTTGTCAGGACACAAAACATTCAGCACCATGTACATTGTGATGCCATTTGTCTACCCCACAGCTCCCTCATGGCTGTGTTTTGAAACATGAACATTCTGTCACAGCCGTCATGGAGTAATTACTGCTGAAAACTGTGTTCGGCCAGTACACTGTCACAGCTTCTGGAACTACAAGAACAAGAGCCTAACATTACTGTTAAATTCTCTATAGCTGTGTGTGTGTGTGTGTGAGAGAGAGAGAGAGAGAGAGAGAGAGAGAAAGAGAGAGAGAGAGAGAGAGAGAGAGAGAGAGATTCAATATTTGCAAACGAATGGTGTATCCCATCATCTTTAAGTTTTTTGGATGAATAAATAAACAAATAACTTGTTACAAAAAAAGTTAGTTGTACAGTGTTGTGGTTTGTGAGAACAAACAGTGTATAAATCATGGACTGTATGCAAAAAACAGCACCGAGTTTGGTGTGGCAGCTGTTAAACTAAGAACTAGTCATTTAAAATGCCTACATTAATGAATGCAATAAGATTCTAAAATCTTGGGTGTGGCACGTCTGCAGATGTCTTTTACATGACAGATGTTGGTTTGCCATGGCAGACAGCATTTTCGTCTTTGAGTGTTATTTCTTTTATAAATGTGTTTGAAGCCCCTGATTTATCCCTGTGCGAAATCCATTTTCACATCCAACATTTCTGTTTCATCCTCATTGTATTTAACTCTTTTCACAGCTCTAATGCCATAATCTGCACTGTAACATTATTAATCTTAGGCCCAATTTTTCAGGTATAGAGGTTTTGAGTTTTAACATTATTTTAAGTGCATTATGTTACTATATCAAAAGTATACACATATAACTTAAATCATTCTTGTGATAAATAGTTACTAGAATTTTACTGGTATTGTGTAGATAAATTTTGTAAAATGACTGTAAACAACCATGAGTGAGAAGTTTTTGAGCTGCCATAGGTAAGTTAGTTCTGGAGTTTTACGCATCTGTTGTGACAGATGGTTACATTGTGGAAAATGTAGTAGCATGGGAACTGGGGAAGTAAATGGGTCACTTCTGTGCTATTGCAAAGTATGTTCAGGGGATAGGAAAATAGCTGAACAGGAAGGGAAGATTAGATCCCTTAAGGCTCAACTAGTTAGTGGTAGGGAGGAACTGATGAGGTTATGGGGGAAGAAGGAAGAAGATAGGTGGGAACAGAATGGTAGCAAGGAACGGGAGCCACAGGAAGAGAACAGTATCTGACAGTTTCTTTATGGGCACAAACAATAGATTTGCCTTGCTACCTCAGTTAATGAAGGAAGGGACTCAGGTAGATGGAAGTGTATTCAGTACTCAACAAACTTTCTCTAGAAAACCAACTGTTTCAAAAAACGTATAAAGTAGGAGGAAAGTTCTGTTGTTGGGTATTGCCTACGGAAGAGGTGCGGGCCAGATCCTGTAGGAAAAATTAGGTGACAGACACTAGATTACAAGTTTTTTTGAGCCCATTGCATGACTTTGCCACGTGTAAGATCATGTTGTGATAGTGGGTGGAGCAGGAAACAGTATTGATAGAGATCAATGTTGGGTCTGACCTGGTAAAAATAGCATCTGCAACGAACCATACAAATGTTGGCTTGGTTTCTGCTTACTTGTGGTATGATCTGCCCCAACTGAACAGCTCTGCCAGGAGGGTCAATATGGAGCTAGTTCAGCTGCTTTGGGCGGCTACTTTGTCAGGCATAGATCTGGTTCCTGTTCATGCTATTGGTAGGTGGGACTTCACAAGGCATGGCCTGCATCTCAATAGGAAAGGGAAGGATACATTGGCCAGAATGCTAGCAAAATCTTTAAGGGGAGCACTGAAACTCATGGGAGTACTTCTTTTTTAGGCTAAGACCAGTGTCCAGTGATTCAACATCAAATGAAAATAAGCTTTAAAATGAGAAGCTCGGACAGGTGCTAGAGATGTTAATAAATCATAAGATTCTCAGTGAAAAATAATGTTGGTAGGCCTATGTCACTAGTTCTCATAAAAGCAAAACAAAAAATAATTTTACTATATTGAATCAAAATATCGGGGAATAAAAAAAAAAGAACAAAGTAGATGAGCTTCTTCTTTGTTTAGAAGATTAGAGACTGAGGGTGGAATTGATGTACCATGCCAGTCTGAGCATCATATGGTCACAGATATGGAAAAGGTAAATGTAGGTGTCAGCTCTGTTCCTAAATAATTTTTTGTTTTCATGTATCGATCTCGTCTGTGGAAGATCAGTCAGTGCAAAAAAAGAAAAAAATCCAAATCACCATGCAAGATTTGCAATTTCACATGGAAACAAAGCATAATAATAAAATACAGTTTGAGAAGAAACAACAGCACAAAATCTATCATTCGTGAGCACAGCGAAAATTGGTTAACTTCCGACATTATCACACAAAGCCACTGTCAAACCTTTTTCCAAAGAAACCTTGACATGGCATGCCTGACTGTTGTAGTTTATGCAGGTTAATGCAGCTAAATGACAGGTAACATGATTTAAGGGACAAAATAAACTTATGCTTTATTCGCACAACACATATTAATACATCTGACTACCAAATTATATTATGTTGCCCCAACAACAAACACGGAACATGTATATTCCATAGAGTCTAATGAACTCTGCACATCATATCTTGTGTGCGACTATGCACGCTGGAAATGTTTGTTCACATATCCCCAACACTCCCCCTTGAACAAATATTTTTCAGCTGCTCAACACTATACATCCCAGGTTAAACCATAATGTTTCACCAGCTTCTGAAATTTGTCCTTACTGAGAGGCTTGGTTAGGAGATCAGATAACATTTCTTCTGTGCATAGATAACTGAGGATTATATTCCCCTGTTCCACATGATGTCTCATAAAGTGATGCCTTATGTCAATATGTTTGGATCTTACACTGGTGACATTATTTTTTGCTAGTTTAATAGGTCCCAAAATATCACAGTTGGCTTCAATATAGCAGGAGATTATATTTCACTCATCCGTGTACGGATCCAAAGTGGAGGACAAGGCCATGTATTCAGCTTCTACAGTACTCAAAGCAACAGAGTTCTTTGTCCCTTACATGACCACGATATCAATCCCCCCATTAGTCAAAAAAAAACTTCCAGTAATGGAGTGCCTGCTTTCCAAGTCATTTCCCCAGTCTGCATCACTGTATCCTTCCAAATTTATGTTTCCAGTTTTAGAATATTTTAACTTATAAACTGTATCCTTCCAAATTTATGTTTCCAGTTTTAGAATATTTTAACTTATAATCAGCAGTTCCATTTTAATATCTGAATATTCTCTTGACTGCCATCCAGTGCTTTTCTCCCGGATCACTGCAAAACTTGCTTACTGAATTTGTGGCAAATGTGATGTCTGGTCTGGAAGTGTGTGCTAAGTACAGTAGACTTCCTACAGCTTCCAAATAGGGTACACTTTCCTTACATTTCTTGTCATCATCAGTTATTAGAAGTTTTGCATTGTTTTCCATAGGAGTAGAAATAGGTTTACAATTTTCCATATTGAACTTTTCTAAGATCTTCCTTGTGTACAGAGACTGATCAATACATAATTCTTCTCTGTTGGCACTTCTTAGAATCTTCATGCCTAAGTATTGATTAATTTCCCCTAAATCTTGCATATTAAATCCTTACTGTAACTGTTCTTTAAAAAAGTCCATCTGGCTTTCACTATTGGTTAAAATAAAAAAATCTTCTACCCCTATGGCCATGATTGCAATTTCTTCATTGCTCCTTTCATGATATATACTGGGATCTGCCTTTGACTGTAACATGCCTACTTTTATCAAATTTTTTGCAAACATTTATTCCAGCAATGGCCACTCTGCTTTAATCCATATATGCCTTTCTTCAAATGCCAAATTCTCCTTTTTCCTTGATAAGGTTGCTTAACTTCATCAGGTGGACTCACATATATTTCCTCTTCCAGTCTTCCATTCAGGTAGGCTGTTTTCACATCCATTTGTTGAATTAATAAGTCTTCCTTTACAGTCAGAGCTAAAAGATTTCTTAATGATGAATACTTCACCACTGGTGAGAAAGTTTCATTGTAATCTATTCCTTCTTTCTGGGAACATCCTCTAACTACCAATCCGGCTCTGAATTTTGGTATTGCACTCTCAGGATTTTTAATACTTAACACCCATCTCTTTCTTAGTGCCTTTTTATTTTCAGGCATATCAACCCATTCGTATGTATCATTATCCACAAAAGATTGCAGTTCCTTTTCAATAGCTTTTCTCCAATCTTATTGAGCATTTGAACTTGCTAAAGCTTCATCTGCTGTGACTGGTTCATTGTTGATTGTTTGGGCAGCATACATTTCATAATCTGGATATTCTTTCAGTTTTGCTATACGTGAAGACCGCCTTAAACTGACTTCCTCTGTTGAATCTTCTTCCTCAATTTGATTCTCAGGTAGCACATCAGCTTCCTCTTTATTCTCGTCTTCCTCTGTTTCAGTTTCCATCTCTGTTTCAGCATTATCACACATTATGCTTGGCTGCATTACTGTGTCATTTTGACTACTTTCCTTTATTTTAGGTCTATAATCCTCCAAAAATACATCTCTACTACTTATTATCTTATTATTCACAGGATTATAAAATCTGTAGCCTTTTGAATCCTCACAGTAACCAACCAAAATATATTTTTGAGATTTTGCATCCCACTTTCCTCTTAATGTTTTTGGAATCTGAACCATGGCTTCACATCCAAAGACTTGTAAGTGCTTTAGATCCGGTTTCTTCCCAGTCCATACTTCATAAGGTGTCTTGTGTCACAGCTTTGGTAGGTGATCTGTTAAATAAAAACACTACTATTGACACAGCCTCTGCCCAAAAACACATCGCTTGACATACTTCTTGCCTTTTCTACAATGGTTCTGTTGGTTCGTTCTGCAACTCCATTCTGAGGAGGACTGTAACAAATGGTAGTCTGATGCCTAATACCAATTTCATTCAACTGTTCCTTAAACCGTCTCCTTACATATTCTGATCCATTGTCTGATCTAATGATTTTAATTTTCTTCCCAGACTGTCTTTTGACCATTTTGCAATAAACAGCAAATACATCATTCACTTGATCCTTGCTACTTATAAAATAAACATGCATGTATCTAGAAAAATCATCTATGAACGTCAGGAAATAGAAGCTACCTCCTAAGGATTCATTCTCCCTAGGTCCACAGGGATCTGAATGTATGAGTTGCAAGACTTCAGTAGATCTGCTCTGACTCGATTTAAATGGCAATCTAGCCTGCCTCCCTTGCAAACACACCTCACATTGAACATTATTCATTCCATAATTTTCCACCCTAGTTGCCATATTCTTCAGTAAAGTCATACTTTTCCTGTTCAAATGTCCAAGTCTACTATGCCACAAGAAACCTTTTGCAGCATAAACGGAGTGATTTCCTGTTTCAGCAGTATTTTGAACGGTATTCACTTGGTAAATACCTCTAACATTAGTTGCAGTAGCTATAATGTCACCACAAGACTCTAGCACTTTGGCTCCCTCTATATCGAAGATAACTTTATTACCCTTCTTTACTATTTCACTTACTGACAACAAATTAGTTGCGATATTCTTTACATAATGTACATCATGAGCAGTAACAAATTTCTTTTGCTCATTCACAAGCAAATTAAGATCCACTTTTCCTGCAAGTTCACACCTTAACTTAGATCCGTCAACTGTAGAAATTCCAATGTCAGTCCTTGACTGAACATCATACAAACCAGATGCAGCTTTGGTAATGTGCACAGATGCTCCTGAATCTAGGAACCTTTCTGCATGACCGTCACTTGCTTCATTAAAAGAGTAAAAAACAGAAAATGCCTTACCTTTATCGGTAGTCTTTCTCTCAGGACTACTAGAATTAACATGCTTCTTTTCTTGGGTCAACAGAAGCGTCCGATCTTACCCGTCGGCTTTGACCCGTGACGTAAGCGTGTTGTGGTGTGTGACGTCATTACGGCGCGGAGTTTGATTTGCGATTGTGGCGTGTTTGTAGATGTCTTGTTTTTGTTTGTCGTGCTCTCTGGTGGTGTGTTCATGGTTTTCGTTTGTTTCGTTTGTTTCGTGTGGTGGGGTCAGTTTTCTGTTGCTCAGGTGTTGGATTTGAAGCGGAATTTCTATTAGTGAGTTAATGGTTAATTTAATGCTCATTGCTGTACGTCGGGTGAGTTTGTTATTGAGTGTATTTGGTTGTGGTTTTTTGTTCAGGAATGGATATGAAAGACCGCCTTAACAGTGTTCGGTTGAGGGCGATGATGGGGGAGACAGCTTTAGAGCTGATTAAATTTCTTCAGCTATTTGGCTTAATTGCCGAGGTCGTGAAGTGCGGTGTGTGCCGTGAACCTATGAAATTGGTTAAAGTTCCGGACTCTCGGACCAGGGACGGATACATGTGGTGTTGCCGGAAAGATGGCGTATGGCGTTCTGTAAGGCGTGGTACCTGGTTCGAGAAGTCTAGATTGGCCATGCGTGAGATTGTGCTTATTACGTATTATTTTTGTTATAGTTGCGGGCAGAGTTTTTGCGCGTTTGAGACTGGTGTGAGTGAGAGGACTGTTTTAGACTGGTATTCCTTTTGTCGTGAGGTGTGTTCCGAATTTATTAAGTACAGGGGTAAGTTGGGTGGGCATGGGGTGGTTGTGGAGGTGGATGAGTCGCAGTTTGGTAAAAGGAAGTATGGGAGGGGGAAGTCTGTGGCTGGTCTTTGGGTGTGGGGGGCTGTTGTTCAGGGGGGTGGGGGTACTGAATGTGTTTTTAGGGTTGTGGAGGGGAGGTCGAAGCCTGAATTAGTGGGGTTAATTGAGGAGTATGTAGAGCCGGGGTCCACAGTAGTTTCAGATGCGTTTTCTTCATATAGGGGGTTGGGTGAGAGGGGATTTAATCATTTAGTAGTGAACCACAGTCTAGAGTTTAAGAATTATGATACTGGGGCTTGCACTAACACAATTGAGGGGATGTGGGGAGCGGTTAAGTCAGTTCTTGGGAGGGGGAAGAGGCGCTCTTCCAACCTTCAGTCTCATTTAGATGACTACTGTTGGCGGAAGAGTGTCCCAGAGGGCTATTGCATTCTTCGGGTTTTTTTAAGGGCTGTGGGTAAAATGTATAGACCGAAAGTGGTTAGTTAGGGTGGGCTGGGTAGGTGGGTGGGTGGTTTATTTTGTTGTATAGTGTTTGTGTGTTGTATTTTGGAGTTGTGAGGGAGGGGGTTGACGTTTGGGTGGGTTGGGTTTTCATTTTAGTTCAGTATTTTTTCGTTGGTGTGTGTGTGTGTGTGTGTTTTTGTATGTGTGTGTGTGTGTGTGTGTGTGTGTGTGTGTGTGTGTGCGTGCGTGCGTGCGTGCGTGTGTGCATTTGTGTGTGATTGTGGTGGCCAATCTAGTTTGTGGAGCTGGAACTTTTTTGAGGTAAGTTCCGTTTTTTTTTTTTTTGTTATTTATGTATGTTTTGTGTATTGGGTATAGGTTGGAAACATCCGATCTCACGCGTCGGCTTTGACCCGTGACGTAAGGGACCTACACATTGATCTGTAGCGTAGCCCTGAATACGAGGTTAGGTTGGGAGTTTTTTTTTTGGAATGCGGCCGCGGCAGCGGCCGCCTATGATTCGAAAATATTGATTTGACACTAATGAACATGTATACGTAATATGAAGCAATTTGATGAACATATTGATCTGTAGCGTAGCCCACTTGAGGTTAGGTTGGGAGTTTTTTTTTGGAATGCGGCCGCGGCAGCGGCCGCCTATGATTCGAAAATATTGATTTGACACTAATGAAGCCTGTGGGGGGATGGGGGGGGGCACTGCAGACTCCCCCCACCGCATAACGACACATGATGATCAAATTTTGAAAAAAAATGAAAAATTTTTTCCGTACCTGCTAAACTGCATAAGTGCCGATGTATGTAGGTGTAAGGGAAGCTTTCGTTTCTTAGTTTTCTATTGGAGGATGTGATCGGTAGGTTCTGTTGAGCTATATAGGTTAAGGGAAGTGTCCGATTATGGATAGGAATGTGTTTTTTGGTATTTGGTCAGTTTTGTGATGTTGATTTATTTCGTTGTTTTGCGTGGTTTTGAATGGCGGTCGGTGGCTACATTTCTGTATATTTAGTTTCTCCGCACCCAAAAACCCCTAATTTCCCACGCTTGTCCCGTTACAGTCATTAGGCTTTTTGTGAAACTTGTGTATTTCAGTGTTTACAATACGTATGCGATGTTTTTATATCCGCCATATTGGAATTGTTTATAGTCGTTTCCGCGGTATTTGTGACGTCATGGGTCAAAGCCGACGGGTAAGATCGGACGCTTCTGTATTTCCCTTTTCTTTTATACTTAACTTTGAACTACACTTTGAAGCAATATGTCCAATTTTATGGCATCTGAAACATCTTATTGGCTTGTTCTTCTTGTACTTAGAGTATAAAGCCGACCCCTGTTTCTTTTTCTGAAGCGTTAGAATCTGGTTTATTCTTCACGTCTTGTAGAATTTTTACCTTAGCACTAAACGCTGTAATGGATATTCCCGAACTTTCCAAACCCATAATCATTGGCGAATATTTCTCAGGTAGTCCAGCTAACAATAAAGTTCCAATCCATTCATCCGCAACTTCAAAACCAATATTCCTCAGACGAATGGAGATTCAAATTATTTTATTAACATATTCATCGACGCTTTTACACTTATTCAGTCTTGTTGTTATCAGCTCAGGAAGTAATCCTACTTTTCTGGTTAAACCACCATCTTCAAATGCGTTTCTCAGTTTGTCCGATACCTCCTTTGCTGACGTAGCCTTTTCTATGTGAACATAATTCACTGGATCAATCAAAAGGCGTAGTTTTGATTTCGCCTTCCGATGCTTAGTAGCAAAACTTCATTCCGTAGGTGCCAATTTACCGTTTACGACGTCCCATGAGATATCCAGGTGCAAATACGCCTCAACGGCAAATTTCCAGGTCGCGTAATTTTCGCGCCCTACAAGCCGCTCTATTTGCGGTATCTGTGTTGTACTCATTTTACAGTTATTTTCTTCTTCGTATAGCGTACACCATCCAAGTTCATACGAACTTCCGCGCACCTTTTGCGCAAATGCACGCCACCTTAAAGCTTACTCGTTCCACATCATTACGAAATATCGTATTCATGATCCATGGAACTAGTATTAATCTAATCTGATTATTTCTTCCCAGCTAGCACTCAAGCTTATTTCAAGGTGGATATTGAGTTTACGTTCAGTTGAAAATTCAAGATTGAAAAATCAACCTGTTACACAGCTTGTTTCAAGGTGGGTATTGAGTTTAGGTTCAGTTGAAAATTCAAGATTGAAAAATCAACCTGTTACACAGTTTACATCAAGCTGTAAAAATTTAGCTTGAATTAAAATAATTTTCCCAAGCTTGAAATAAACTGTAATTTCCCTGGAAGGCTGTACAGCACATGCGCGCGCAGCATAGCTTCCATAGACGTCCACGGGAAGCGCCACAAGCGTTTATAAGCCGTGACGTAAGGGTGTCGTTGTGTGTGACATCATGGCGGCGCGGAGTTTGGTTTGAGTGTGGCTGTCTCCAGTTCTGTTTTATTTTATTTTATTTAGTTTTCTGAGCCTTGCTATGTTTACGGCCATTTTACCTTTGTGACGCGCGTTAATGGTTGTGGTTTGTTGACAAGTTTGTTTTATACTAGAAAACAGTTCGGTACGTTAATGTTACAAATGTTAAATATTACGTAACGTAAAGTTGCGTTTACGGCTTTTTACCTTTGTGACGCGCGTTAATGGTTGTGGTTCGTTGACAAGTTTGTTTTATACTAGAAGACAGTTCGGTACGTTAATGTTACAAATGTTAAATATTACGTAACGTAATTAATTAGGTTCAATAAATTCAGATTAATATTTATATAGCTTAAAACAAGCTGTAAATACCAAGCTGTATTCCACGTGTGTAGATACAGCTGGAGCCAAGCTTGATAAGTCAAGCTTGAAATATAGCTTGAACTCTGCCAACTTTGATGTTTATTTCAAGCTAGAATCCAGCTAACAGGCTTGAATATTCCAGCTTTGATCAAGCTTATATACTTGAACGTTACAGCTGGAAACAAGTTTGAAACCGGCTTACTGTGCTATCTGGGTTTAATCCAGTACCTGGGCCCATAACCTGTTGTAGTTTATGCAGGTTAACGCAGCTAAATGACAGGTAACACGATTAAGGGACAAAATAAGCTTATGCTTTATTCGTACATCACATATTAATACATCTGCAAATTATATTACGGTGCCCCAACAAACACGGAACATGTATATTCCATAGAGTCTAATGAACTCTGCACATCATCTTGTGCGCCACTATGCACACTGGAAAAAGTTTGTTCACATATCCCCAACACTGACATGGCGTGACAGTCCGTTAACGAAGCGTCTTAATGCTAGCATTTGAAATGGCATAGTGGAATGTTTCCACGTGACTTGAACTGGGCTTCGGAAGTATGGAGCCAAGCCATCAAGGAATTTTGGACATAAAGGCCGTGGTAATCATGACAGCTGCAATAGTTGGATGTCGATGAGTCGATACATTTGTGATAATCGATACACTCGTATCGGTTTTATCTTCACAGCTTCGGGGTATAGGTGTTCTGTGATAGGTGATGTTGTTGTCATCGGTGTGTACTGTGTACAGTGTTGTAGTTGTTGTTTTGCACATGTAAGTTACTGTTTTCGTGAGTAGTGTTATAGTTGAAACGAATAGTTTTTGTCATCAGTCTAATGTGGCTTAGAATAAATCGGCATAGGCCGAAAAAATTAATATTTAATTAAGCTCCGGAATTAGTATTTTGTCCTTGTTAGCCTGGAGTAGGATTGTGACTTATGCCCTCAAAATGTGACTCAGTAGTCGAAGCTAACACCGAGCGAAGTGACGCAGTGGTTAGCACACTGGACTGGTATTAGGGAGGACGACGCTTCAAACCCGAGTCAGGGCATCTAGATTTAGGTTTTCCGCGATTTTCCAAAATCGCATCCGGCAAATGCCGGCATAATACCTTTCAAAGGGCACGACCGATTTCCTCAGCATAATCCGTGCATATGCTCTGTCACTAATGACCTCGATATTGACGAGACGTTAAAATCAATAATATTTCCATCGTTCCGTCGAAGCTAAAAATGCCAGTATGTTTGTGTTGTGTTTGAAGGAGCTTCACTGCGTAGAATAGTGAAGGCCATAAAGCCTCTGTTTCGTTGTTCTCCGGAAATGTTCTGGGACCCAACATTTACTGAGTAAAAGCTATGGGTACGCATTATCTAACAGATGTTTTGTGTTCATATTGAGTACTAGTCTCTCAATCAGGTATCTGAGTGATGCTTTCTTTGCAGTTAGACTCGAATTAACTGATTGAAGTTCAGCAACAGTGAAAACTCGGGCTCATGGCTGGTAGTGACATTTGAGTAACCTTATTTCAGGTAATTCATAACATGATGTTCGTGCTACTTCTTACAGAGATTGTCTAGTCTGCTTTCCATCTCATCTTTTGCTAGTGAAAAATGAGAACTGATACTCATTGTATTTTGCTTCAAATTCTGTATAGCAGTTCACAGAGTATAAATATAGATCGGTGATATTTTAAGAATATGAATAATTGGTTATAGTGTACTGCCTGATTTTGAATGATAGTTATGACATGCTATCATCAGTATTAGCAGTGTTAATTCTGACACTAAAGGAGAATACCAAGTATTTTCTTTTGAGGGACAGAAATTGTTTTTTTGTAGGCTTAGCAACATTAGTCTACACGAGCAGTTATATCCTACAACTCGTGATGTGTTCATACAGTAGAATTCAGTTGGCAAACATCTAAAAACGTGTGGGTTCAGTGAAGTTGACATAAAACAGTTGTCAAAAATTGTATGATTGTTTCCTGATTTAGAAGACATCCTTTTATTTTATTTTACTAATATTTATTGTATTAATTATAATTATTCAGTGTGATTTTAATGCTGATCAGAACACAAGTTTTTGTCATATTTTTTGTCTATTTCACTTTTTAAACACTTTTTCAGTATGTTTAGTGATTACTATACTAAGGTTTTACCTGTATACTGAATTTCCAATGGTCATTATGTATGTACGACTTTTGTTAACATACTGCACTCAGGGACCAATGAACTGTGCTCATCCATGCTTATTTCATACGTACCTTTTGCTCTGGATAGCTGTGCTAGTGACTTTTTTCTTTGTTGCTTTGAATTTTTGTTAGTTAAAATCTCAGAATATTATTTGAGTTTCACATACTTAGTGTTTTATCCCTTTGCTATGGATATTTCATTTGACTATGAATGGAAACTGTTGGAGTTGCCATCAAAAGTAGATAGTGTGATGCATTGTTGGAGCTGTAGTAAATGGTTTGACTGATGGGAATGTAGTGAGGAGAACTTTTCGGGAGGTTACTGAGACACTCTTGTGCATCTGCAAAATATGCAATATGAACAGGTTAATAGAGGAGCAGAAAAGGAAGATCTCTCCCCTTCAGGCACATTTGGACGAAGTCAGGAGAGGTTAGTGAGGAGGAGGTGGTGGAAGTGGCTGTTGATAATAAGGCTAACAGGAGGATGTCAATCGGCAACAGGTTCCAACTGCCAGATTGACAAGCTTGAAGATTGTGTAGGAGTAGGAAATGTGTGTCAGTAAATGTGTGAGTAAGAAGGCTAGGAATAACACTAATGATAGGAAGAAGAGTGTGCTGCTGCTATGTAGGAATCGTGGCAGAGCAATAGGCCCTCAATTACAGTAGAAGTTAGGAGAGGAGTATGAGGTCACCGCCATTTTCGAGCCGAGTGCCGGGCTGAATTAGGTGATCGAAGGTTTAGGGGGTCTCTGTGAAAAGGATTTCAGGAAAGTTGATCAGCTACTATAGTGATGGTGGGTGGAGTGGGGAACTGGTTGGATAGGGATAGGGGGATAATGCTACATAGATGGTGAGCTATAGAATCTGTAACAATGTGTGCAATGTTAAGCTGTTCTAGTGGCAGATGGCCTAATCTTGACTGTGCTGTATGATGCAGGGTTGGAGACGGCACTAACGACTGCTGTCCGGTCACTAGTGCCTATGGGGCTGTCAGGAGATGAGGCTATACTAGGCATGGTCTGCACCTCAGTTGGAGTGGAAGTGAATTAGTGTATAGCAGTTGGGTGTGGTGTCATATGTGGCCAAATACCTATTGTCATTCATAGGATAATTAGCCTTTTTTAATATATATACATATATAAATCATGACATCAGGCTCCTTAAGTATGTCAACCAGTTTAGATATTTCTTCAGTGTGTGTATGGAAGAGAGAATGTACAACACCAAAGAGTGCAAACAGCACAGAAATTTGCTCTGCATTATCTGTTTTTCATAAAAATTGACAGTCTGTTAAAAAAAGGAACACCAGTTTGAAGTTGAATTATAGCCTTTGAACAGCACAGTGATATGCATTACAGAGCACTGGTGTGGAAACAGGGATAAACAGCATATTGTGCTATCATCATATGAACGTGCAAGTTGCTACTGTAAACCAAAGATTGCGATACAACCCGTTGGCTTTGATCCCTGATGTCATCAAAGTGGTGGCCACCCTTCGTCAAGCTTATACAAAATGGCACTTGTGAAAGTGGTAACTGAATGCTACTATGAATACAGCTCAGACATCAACAGTAGCAGAAAACCTATACGCCTAATTCATTAATGGCAGCCACTGGTCACTTGCCACTTAACACTTGTTTGATAGGGTACACTAAAACAGAAATGTGACAACACCATAAGAAGAAATTAATAATATGTATTAAGAGTGTTTTACAAAATGATACTTTGGTACAGTTCAATGTGTGGCACTTAATATCCTAAACCTAATACAGTAATATCTAATAATTTTGCTGTCTCTTGGCAGTCTGCTAAATAGTTATGTTGCAAATACTTTTGACAGTCCAATTACTCTGTAAATAGCAACCACTAAGCCAGAAGGTAGTCTTCAGAGAGTTGTAATGAATGGAGTGCAGGTACTGAACTGTTTGATTGCTGGTTTGTTACTGCTTGTGTTTGTCCATGATATGTTGTATTGTGATGTCTGTCAGTGAAAGGATTTCCATGTCCAGCAGTACATAGCAGAAACTATGCAGTCCATGGTTGACAGTGCTCCATTCAGCAGCTGTCTACAGTATCAGTGTGCTACAGGAAGTGGCACAGAAGCAGGAAGAGGTTTAGGTTTGTGGGGACCATCTGGAGGCTGCTGCATGGACTTGAGGAAAGCCAGCCTAGTGGTTACACCTGTATGTTGGCAGTACTTGTTATGTACCTCTTGCTTGGTAAACAACTGCACCCATAACATCACTCATTACTCATACAAAGACACAAAAATAATGGAAAAATTTTTAATTGCAGAAATAACATGAAACTTGTGAGATAACTGTGGAAATTAAGGGGGTTTGGGAGGGGACAAACTAAATATAGAACAATTCTGATAATGAAGACATACCAAAACAAACACTAATGCAAAAAATAAAGCAAACAAAATCATCAGCAACCAAGAAAACCACAATTAAAAATTTGGTATTGAAAATTCACTTGATCTACATGTGAAGTCCACAATACCACAATCCCTCTCTTAGCTCCAAAACATAGTGCTGGAAATTTCATTTGATCGTTATAGCCAAAATGATGTCTGCAGTAATAAAACCAAAACTCACCCATATAGCTAATTTCGGAAACCTAACCTCACTAGTGTAGGTAAAACAAACTCCACAATACCTACCAATCACAGTCCAACATCATTACCAACAACACAACCAAAAATTTTATAAAATATTGCATTAATAGTAATCGTGATATACCAGAAACACAAAATTATGCACATAAATGCACGTACCTCATACATACTACAGTAAAAAGGAACACACCTACCATTCAAAGTCAGCCAACACATAAACCTAGCAATCTAATATATCATCAACACAATATTTTTATTGGGTAACCTAGACTTCTCAGACCAGGAACCCCTTCAGATAAAACATCATACATTATTCTGTCGACAGGACCACATCTACTAGACCCTGATCTGAGATCCAGCAACTTTGGTCAATCTCACACCTCCATGAACCTAACACTTCATATACTCTGTAATGAAACCAAACAACTGTAGGAATTTAATCATAGTCGACATGTTGTCCCCCATTGAGGATGCGGGAACCTGTTCATGAACTTCATTGTCATATCCATAACGAACAAAATACAAAACATAAAATTAAATCTCCAACCATAAACAACAAACCACACTAATATTTCCAAACCCGGAAACAAACCTATTCCCTATAACTGCCAACTTTAAGATAGCTCACTAGCAAACTGCCACAAACTCTACCTATGTAATCTCACAAACAGCGGTCAAGAGGTATGAATTACTAACAGCATTTATAAGCTATTTAGAAACAAGTGTCGCATGCTAGGGAGTGCCATCGCATACTGCATAATGCCCTCTGCAAACGCAATCCATTAAAAAAAATACGCTGTGCCAACATGACATCACACAACATAACAAAGTTATGTAACATTTCAAAGCAGACGGGTGGTACCGTAATATTTTATTGATCCTCTTTAAAGGATGGGTTCATGTGTTTATATCAGAGGTGGCACACACTTTAAAGCTAAAGATGATGTAATCACAATTAGTGTAGATAAATATTTTGAACTGAACCAACAAAGATAGACAGCTATAAGAAGTTGTTAATTCATTGCATGTACTGCCTATCTAGTGGTAACATAGATAACATAGGTACTTGTTTCATCAAATTAATTGAATTCCCAGAAAGAGTGTTGGCCTTCAAAACTAATATAATAGTATGTGACTACTGAATATTAATACAAGTGCTGAGAGTGAAATTAGTAACTTCCTAAACATATAAAACACATTTGGCGTGGCTTAGGTGGTAAATGCTGTTCGCAGGAGAGCTTCTGTGAAGTTTGGAAGGTAGGAGACGAGGTGCTGGCAGAATTAAAAGTTGTGAGAACAGGGCGTGAGTCATGCTTGGGTAGCTCGGTTGGTAGAGCACTTGCCTGCGAAAGGCAAAGGTCCCGAGTTCAAGTCTCGGTCCGGCACACAGTTTTAATATGCCAGGATGTTTCAAACCCCAGTTTGATTCTGAAGTGGGAGAAGTACAATATTGGCCATTACAAAGTTTACAAAAGTGGTAGTTGAAGCTCTTGACAAGGATGACTGTATTACAGGCAATTCTTAGACTTATCTGAGGCTTTTGACACTGTTGACCATAAAATACTACTAAACATGCTAGAAGCAGCTAGTTGTAAGAAGAATAGTAAACGTTTAGTTAGAGTCTTGTCTGGAAAACAGGGTGTGAAAGGTAGAGATAGTAGATGACGGTAAATTTATAGTAAAAAAACTGTCAGACAAGAAGCAGATAAACACAGGTGTTGCCTACAGTACTGTATTGGCTCCAGTTCTACTCTTAATGCAAATCAGTGACTTTGTAGACAGCACAAGACATGGAGCAAAAGTACTGTTTGCTGATGACAGCAACATCATAGCCAAAAGTCCCAGTAGAGAAAGCAAAAGAAACCCCCACCCCCAAATCTCTTGGTCAGTGCAAAGTCCCATGTGACCAATATCCTTAACATCAGTTTGCTGCAGAGTTGTTGAACATATTTTCAGTTTGAATTTTATAAATTACCTTCAGAAGAAAAATATATCCACAAGTCAGTGCAGTTTTAGAAAGCATCACTTGTGTGAAAGTTAGCTTGTTCTTTTCTGACATTGTACCCTGTGGTCTATCAATAAAAGGCAACAGGCAGATTCCAGATTTCCAAAAAGCATTTGACACGGTACTCAAACGCAGACTGTTAACAAAGGTACAAGCGTATGGAATAGGATCCCAGATATGTGAGTGGCTCAGAGACTTCTTAAGTAATAGAACCCAATACGTTGTCCTTGACTGCTAGTGTTCACCAGAGACTAGAGTAAGATTAGGATTGCCCCAGAAGAAGATGTTTCAGGAACTGAATCTGGAATCCCTGGAGGGGAAATGATCAATAGTGGTACCATGTACCCTCCGTCACACACTGTGGCTTGTGGAGTATGTGTGTAGATCACCATACACGGCTCTCGTTATTCTATAGATTGCTATTGTTAGAAACTCAATCACAGCTGCTGTTCCTCATGCACCGACATAGTTGTTACCCACCACCATATTACACATAACAGCTCAGAGTCCTGTAGTAGCAGAGGGTTACAACATGCGTCAGTGATGCAGGAAAGTTGACTGAGTAATTTGCATTACATGCAATATCTCAAATGATGTTGAGAATAGAATAAAAAAAATTGAAGTTATTAGTTTTCAACAAGCCCTTGTAATAAGTAGTAGTGAGGCTCAGTGTAAAGCCCTATTTTAAAAACTAGTTATCCTTATTGCGTCAAGTGACTGTGTCCACTAACCTGTTGTATAAATTACTTAGTAGTTCACCAGTAGTTCTACACACAACCACAAAAAGAGATCCGATAGGACTTTAATTTACCGAGGGGGGGGGGGGGGGGGGATAAAAAACCGAAACAGTATTTCCTGTGATGGAACAACATTGTATAATAAATCATCCAAGAAAAAAAGATTACTAAAATACACTTGTTTAAAATGCCAGTAAAATCATTATTAATACATACTACACAATTAAAAATCACTTGTGGAACTCAGATGAAAGGAGATAACTAAACCACCCTGTCACATTACAATATGGGGGTCACAGTGTAATGCTTTTACAAGAAAATCATATACCCAGATCAGTACTGCACGGAAGCAACATCTTGTCGTTCTGCTCAGCTCAACATCTCACTCATTGTGGGGGCTGCTGATGCAATTTTACAGGCAGCTGAGTGGAGGCCGTGGAGATGTAAATGGACATCGTCAGTTTCCCAAACAGACTGGAGTTAGTGCAAGGGGCATATTAGCATGTTTGTGGTCCAGGAGTAACCATTGGGTGCACATAGCATATGCAGTGATGGGACCACTAAATTTTGTTTTGTGTTATAAGTTATCTGGAGAAACTTGAGTGTAAATCAAAGAACGTTATGTGATAGAGACCAATGGAATGAGGCAGAGCAGTTGTTGAGACATCGATCTCACAGTCAGGGGGACAAATGACAGTGTAAATGTAATGTGCAGTGGAGAGGACATAAATCAGACAGCAGTATGCAGACTTTTTACGTCTTTTCTGTTCCTCAAAAGACGCAACATACCCTACAGCACCCTTGGTCTGCTAATGTGAAAAGATGTTACACTTGTTACCATCACCAGCTATGTAAACTAACAGTCGTCCACCTGAAGATTATAGTGTGAACCACTTAACTGTATAGTGGCAGAAGAAACAAGTGGCTTCTGAAGAAACTGTTTTATTTGTAAAGTGAGAACAGTTCCAGATTTTCCGAGTCATCAGCACATTTGTGATGTAAGAAGATTTCTCAGAAGGTTCTCATACTACTGTCAATGCATAAAAGACTTCTATACCAAGGCATACCCTTGCTAGAACTACTGTAGGGAGGTGCAAGTATGATCTTTCCTTCCACTTAACGAGGCACTAACATTTTCTACAGTCCCAGCACCATATGACGACACAGAATTTCAGACCCACATGAACAGTTATGGGATAAGTGCAGTTCTACTGCAGGTTCAGCAGGTTTGCTGAAAAGATTATAGCTTATGCTTCCAGAGTACTCTCAAACTCTGAGATGAACTGCTGTACAACCAAGAAAGAGTGACTGGCAGTTTTCTAGGCCATCAACAAGTTTTGGCCGCATTTATTTGCCAGATAATTCACTATTGTGACAGATTACCATTCTCTGTACTGGCTGATGAGCTTGAAGCCTCTATTGGGTTAGCAAGTGAGATGGGCACTGAGATTTCAGGTGTACAATGTCACAGTAGTATACAAAAGCGGCTGCAACCACAAGGATGCCGAAAACGTTTCAAGGAATGCTTTGGTGGAACACAGCATCATGGATGAAATCACAGTCATTGCTGCTGAACATGGGGGGAATCTAGCTCTGCTGAATACCGTGGATGTATGACCAAACAATAATTCCAGTTAGGAAATGGTGCATTGAGTAAGAGGCACTATGAGCCAGTGGAGCAGAAACATTTGCTTGTCATGCCAGCTCATCCATGGCTAGGTATCCTGAAGTATTTCCCCTGTGCTCTAACATCTGGTCATCTGGGATTCGTGAAAACTAGACAATCAGATGCAGTGATTACTGGCTGGGTCTATTGATCTGTTAGATTTTATGTGAGCCACTGTAAGCCAGTGATGAAAGTATGTGCAGTAGCTAGCTCTGGGGCGTCTGGTACAAATCCCGCGTGCAACAGTGTCATTCCAACGAATTGAAGTTAATCTCTTGAGGGCCTCGTGAAATCAACAAAAGGGAATCGAAGGATAGTAGTCTTCAGTGAGCACTGCATCTGTTATTGTATTAGATTGTTTACGTTCCATAGACCCTAAAAATGAGATGATTGTCATGGGTGTGGAACAGGTCAGAAAGTATGACATAAAAACATAAAACATTTGAATATAATACTTACTACCCTGATCATTTGTCAGGAGATAGTCAAAAATAAGTTAACACAATACAGTAAAATGGGACAGCTAATATTTACAGAATGAACACACTGTCAGAATGAAACACTGTTATCCACTATTAATAAATTTATCATATGCAAAATACCTAATCTTGACTATTGTGAGTAAGTGTTGTCAAAACTGAAATCTAACAGATATTTTAACTTAGGCTGACTTAACAGTCTCTGTTAAGATATTCATCTATGGAGTAGGAGGAGTTGCCTATCAAAAAGTCTTTTGAACTCTGTTTTAACCATGCTTTATCCGAAACCAAGTTTTTAATGGTTGCTGGCAATTTATTAAAAATTTGTTCCTGAATATTGGGTCCCTTTTTGGACCAAGGTTAGTGATTTTAGGCCTTTATGTAGATTCTTCTTATTCCTAGTATTGATACTGTGTACTGAGCTATTGGTGGGAAATAGGGATGTATTACTTGCAACAAATTTCATTAAGTAATAAATATACTGGGAAGCAGTGGTTAGAATACGAAGTTCCTTGAACAGGTTTCTACAAGATGTTCTTGAATTTACATCGCAAATGATTCTTGTCACATGCTTTTGCACCCTAAAAACTTTTGCTCGATTTGATGAGTTGCCCCAGAATATGATTCATATGACATAATAGAATGAAAGTAAGCAAAGTATACAAGTTATTTTTATATTTATATCTCCTACATCTGACATCATTCTCAAGGCAAATACAGACTTGTTTAGGCACTTAAGCAATTCTGTGGTATGCCCTTCCCAACTGAATTTATTATCAAGTTTTAATCCTAGAAATTTAACACTGTCAACCTCTTCGATCTGCATGTCTTCATATGTTACACTCATGCTGGAAGGAAATCTCTTACAGGTTCTGAACTGCATATACTGGCTCTTCTCAAAGTTTAATGACAAAGGATTAGCTTTAAACCACTTATTAATATCAGTGAAAATTTGATTAGCAACTATTTCTAAATCTGTACTTGACTTGTTACTTATTGTCAATTCTAGTATCCAATACCACCCGTCGGCTTTGACCAATGACAGAATGTGTGATGTTATTCTATCTGTGCCGCAGATTGCTGTCGATGAATGTTAAAAGATTTCTCTGGATTTCCTCGTTACGCGCCTATATTAAAAATTTGGTGCAGATTGTTTTGTTTTTGTCTGATAATTTGTTTTCGGCATTGTTTGGTAATGAAAGTAGTCGTGATTTATAAATAGTCGTGATTTAAGTTCTTGATTTCTCATGCTGCTCATTATGGATGAGTCAGTTGTTTTTACGGTGAAAATTCTGCTTCAGAAAATGAGTGACCGTAAACCAACTATAAAATTTTTGCAATCATTGGGTGAGAAGTAACTGTCATTCTAACCTACTATTTTTGCTATGAGTATTCTTGCAAATCTGTCATGCACTAAGCAGGGGTTTCGTGTGGCACTGTAGTCGACTGGTTCTCGTTTTGTAGAGAAGTCTGCGGGGAATTTATAAAGTATAGGGGGTCATTGTAGGGGTCAGAGGTTATAGTTTAAGTAGGAAGTCTTGACATCTTTAATAGAAGAATATGTGGAAGAAGGTTCTGTAGTCACATCAGATGGGTTTGCTTCGTACAACGGGTTGGGTGAAAGAGGTTATCATCATTTGGTCGTGAATAACAATATTCAGTTTAAAGATTATAAGACGGGGGCATGTACTAATACTGTCGAGGGGTATAGGCGGGCTGTAAAATCTGTTGGGAGGGGTGGGGGGAGAGAAGGCTTTCAGTTTTGAAAGGCCATTTAGATGAATACTGTTGGAGGAAGAGTATTCCTAAAGGTTATTATTTATTTCTTACATTTGTGAAAGTAGTCAGCAAAATGTACAAGCCTCGTTTTGTTAGTTAGGTGTTGGTGGGTCTGATATGTTTTTCTTGTTTTACATTGTGTTTTTTTTAATGTTACTGTATTGTGCGAGTGCTATTTTTTTGGTTACTCTGGAGGGAGGTTTTTATGCTGTTTTAATATTTTCTGGTTACAATGGTGGGCCGAAGGGTATTGTTGTGTCTCTACTGGAGGGTTTATGTGACTGACTTGTAGTTTCATTTTTTTTATTATTTTAGAATTTTACATCTGATTGAGGGCAGGTGGTTGGGTAGAACTGATTTGGGTGGTACCTCAATCACGCCTGGCAGTTTGTGTTTCTTATTATTTTTTCATTAGTTATTCTGGATTTCACTTATTTCGTTACAGTTTCACCTTCTAACATTATTATTTCTTGTTATACCCTTATCTCATTCTTGTCAGCCTCGATCTTTGACTCCTTTGGATGTTCATATGCGGTAAGTTTCTTTTTATGTATCCACTTTTATGTTTTCCTTTTCGATGATTTTGCTATACTGCTCATAATTTTAATTTCATTCCTGATGTATCAGTTGCACTAAGTGTTGTTTTGGAGCTACTGTACCTGGTGTGACTTTCATGTAGTATAGTTATCGGTTCCAGGATTTGGTCATTTTTGCATTTTATTTCTTTGCGTTTGCAGTAATGTGTGTAAAGATTTTCATTTTTGGAAAGTCTAGTCGCATTCTGTAGTTCACTGGAATCAGTAACTAGAAATGACCTCCTTCATAGGTTGCTTCTAGTTATCGATTCCAACTATTCGACGGTTCATTACGTAGATCGTTTTTGCAGTACGTGTGGAAAATATAATATAATATATGCACTCATAATTGCTCTCGTGTTCTTATTTATTTAAGTCATCTTCAATTCATTTAAATGAAATTCATGCATAAATAATAGTCACGTTAAATGTATTATTTTATGGCTTGCTACTATCGTTTGTTTACGAGTATGATCTGTTCCATTCATAGATTGTCCATTGCAGCATCTTTGCCTTATGTATGATGTCATTGGTCAAAGCTGACAGGTGGTATCGGACACTAGAATTTATCCCATTGTTTGTATCATCTACATACAAAACAAACATAGCATCTGGCAATGTAACAGATGAGAGGTCATTAATATACACCAGAAAAAGCAATGGACCCAAAATAGAACCTTGAGGAACATCACATGTAATTAATTCACAGTCAGATGAAGACTGACTGCTTACTGCACAGGTATTTCGCAACAACATCCTTTGTTTCCTGTTAGACAGATAAGACTCAAACAATTTTGCAGCATTGCAGGTGACACCATAATACTCTAATTTACTTAGGAGAATGCTGTGGTTCACGCAGTCAGAGACTTTTGAAAGGTCACAGAAAATGCCAGTAGCCTGTAATTTATTATCTAATAAATTAAGTACATTCTCACTCTAAGTGTAAATAGCTTTCTCTATATCAGAATCCTTCAGAAATCCAAACTGTGACTTGGACAATATATCATTTGCAGTCAGATGCTTAAGGAGACGCTATGGTGTCACCAAAGCTGTGCCAAGTGCCAGAGGTCCAGAAATTGCAAAGTTCCTGGTAAGACAATGTTTTGATGCAAAGAGCAACCCACGTGATGGTCTTTGATCATGAAAAAGTTTTCCAGTAAAGATTCGTATGAGAAGTAATTTCACATTGTGACACCACCCACAGGATAACAACTGTGTACCATCTGCAATTGAATGTCGCTACAGAATGCTTTAGTAAGATGGTAGCATATGTATTCTCAATTTACGTTAATGTTGAACACAGAGATTGGGGTTTAATACTGCCCTTTGTGACATTGGCATACAACATAGCTGAGCAACATACTGCAGGCTTCACACTATTCTTTCTATTGCGCGGGTTCGAGTCCGATATGATGATGGATATCATCATGATGGATATTACCCGGATAATGCCCAGGGTGACTACTGAAACACCTCATCATCAGAACTGAAGAAACAAGGTAGCTGCTTCACATAAGGACCTTGGACACCCAAAAGAAAGACTGACAGCACTATAATGCCCGCCAATGATATACAGCCATGGTGGCTTGGTATGGACTTTTATGTCTGTTTGGAAAATAGGACTATCGTAAAAGTTAATAAAGCACTACTTTGGGCACATTGTATCTGTTACTTATCAAACATCACATACAAATTCAAGAATTATGCCCCTTTATCGAGAAGAGAAAAGTGCAGAGATGTTGTCCTTTTCTTTCATATGAAGCCCGATTATGATGGGGGCTTCTCATTCAAGGAAACTGAAGACCCACTCGATGACCACAAAGGAGGGCATCACAGTGAAGGGGATGTAACAACATGACTAGGACCCAAGGATCTACCAGCACTCCCATACAGAGGACCATTGATAAGATCTAGATCTAGGATGCTGTAGTCAGCTCCAATGAGAACTTCTGAAACATTGGATCCCTATTTCTTCAGGAAATGGAGCAGTGCCATGAGCTGTAGTGTATATAGTGTGGTGTACCGTTAGTGTCGCTGGCTGGTGTGCTACAGACACCAATTCAAATTCCGTCATCAGCAGTTACAATTTATTTAAGAATTGTATTTGCTAGAAGAGTCTCAAAATTTCTTATGTTTTTATATTCTGGAATATTCAATGTTTTATGAATATCAGCACATTCTGTCCAGGAGATCAGTTCTGTTCTAGTTGTATGTTGGCATTCATAATAAACATACTTTCAGCATTAAGTGTTGTGTTTCATTGACAACCGTGCTTTTGGATTTGGACTTGAGTGTGGTTATGCCCTTATAATTTTTTGACCTCTTTATTTTCATTCTATTGTGATGATAAAATCCTATATTATTGTGAAATGATCTCTGGATGAATAAATCAAATTGTAAGAAATGACACTGTGGTTAAGATGCTGAACTCTTTATTTGTGATTGAGCTTCAAACCTGGCAATACTGATTTTGGTTTTGTTGTGTTTTCCATAAATTATTTGTGTCAAATGCCAGGATAGACCCCAATCTTCCCCACTTTTAGCTTATCTGTTATAACCTTGATGGTTTTTCTGAAACTCCTAACTTTGTACAGTATTATAGTCTCCCCCTCATATGTCACACACAAAGATGTAGACTCTTAGCTCAACTCGTGACCAAATTTTTGTCTAGATTTTCCATTATTTACTGCGAGCACCAACTAGCAGCTCCTATGTGAGCTAAGCAGATTTTGTTGTTATCATCTCTCAGTAGGGGATGCATTGACATGACCTGTGTGTTCTGTTAAAGGAACAACTTTTAGTTAACAAAAACAGGTCAGAACAGTTGTTGTGGCCTTCATTCTAAAGAGTGGTTTGAAGCAGCTTTCTATTCTAGTATATCAGTTGCAAGCCTTTTCTCTATATTTGTATTAAAAATGAAACTCCTCCAGCTGTACTAAAGATTTTATTTAAATAAAATCTTGAGTACAGCTGGAGGAGTTTCATTTTACCAGCTGTGTCCCACCTTCATCCAATTTAAATATGGATGTACAAAGATTTTCTCTCCATAGCTATTTCAACATATATCCACTTGAACCAGCTTGCTGTAATCAAATCCTGATTTCTTTCTACAAGTTTCACCCCCCCCCCCCCTTCCCTCCCTTCACACCCACCACCACCACCACCACCACCACCACCACCACCACCACTTCCTCCCATAACCAAACTGACTAGTCCTTGATGCCTCGTGGTGCGTCCTATCTACCAAGCCCTTATTTTAACCAAGTTATACTATAAAGTTTTTTTGTCCCCAGTTTGATTTACTACCTCTTCACTAATTATTCAGTCTATGTACCCAATTTTCAGCATTCTTCTACAGCAATACATTTCAGAATTTTATATTCTCTTCTTGTCTCTACTGCTTATCACCTATGTTTCACTTCCATGTAAGGCTGTGCTCCAGACAAATACTTAAATTTACATTCAATGTAAAAAAAAAAAAAAAAAAAAATTGAGCGTTTATTTTCAGAAAGCTTCTCATGCTATTACCAGTCTGCATTTAATATGTCCTTGAATTTGGGCGTTGTCAGTTACCTTGCCGCCCAAACAGCAAAACTCACCTGCTACTTTTAAGGTCTCATTTGCTGATCTAATTCCCTCAGTATCACATGAATAAGTTACAATTTACAGGATTTCAGTTTTATTGACAAACCTTAATTTTTTTTTCCATCATGAACTTTATTTATCCTTCCAGGTTTCTTCTTGGTTTTCTTTACTGCTTGCTCAGTGTTGTACGGATTGAATAACGTCAGATGGTTATGACTTGTCTCACTTTCTTCTGCACTACTGCCTCCCATTCGTGTGATTTGACTCCTGCAACTGCAGTCTTGTTTCTATCCAAGTTGCAGATAACCTTTTGCTCTCTATATTTTGTCCCTATTACCTTCAGAATTTCATAGAATGTGTTCCAGCCAACACTGTCAAAAGTTTTCTCTAAATCCATAAATGCTGTAAATGTAGGTTTGCCTTTCTTCATTCTGTCTTCTAAGTTAAGTCGTCATCAGTATTGCCTCACGTATTCCTATTTATCTCTGAGATCCAAAATAATCTTCACAGAGTTTGGCTTCTACCAAACTTTCCATTCTTCTGTAAATAATATGTGTTATTATTTTGCAGTCATGGCTAATTAAACTGATGGTTCTGTAATATTCACACTTCTCAGCACATGTGATCTTTGGAATAGGAGCTGTTATATTCTCCTTGAAGTCTTTGTGGACTCTGCTTATTCCTCATATTTTATATACCAGGTGCAATAGTTTTGTTATGGGTGATTCTCTCAAGGATCTCAACAATTCTGAGAGAATGTCATCTATACCAGGTGCCTTTTTTTGACTTAGGAGTTTCAGTGCTCTGTCAAATTGTTCTCATGGTATCACGTCTCCCATCTCATCTTTTTCCACTTCCTCTTTCCTTTCTCTAATATTACTTTAAAATTTCTTATCTTTGTACAGTCTTTCTGTACAGAGTGAGTCACATAAGTGTAACACCCATTTTATTTAGTGAATAATTCAAAATCTGCAAATGGGGATTTCCTCTGATGATAGTACACAGAGGAGCATGTAATTTTGGTGCTTGTTTAATCCACTTAAGTCGTGTGTTAGCTGAGATATTAAAGTTATTCTGCTTCAAAACGGGCTACACAGAAAATAGTTGTTCTCTCTGTTAGATTTTTTGATATTGGATATCATGTTAAGAAAGACAACAATAATAAACTCTCTGACTTCAGAGAATTATTAAATTACACTACTGCATAATAAAATATGCCAGTTGCCTTTAGAAAAACTTATTGCAAAACTGTGGAATCTAGTTTTCAGACAAATAACTGATTCAGCAACTTACTTTCTCCATTTTTTTTTAAAATCGAAACTTTTGAGTCAAGTGTAGTTTAAGATTTAGTTGCTCACTTTACCTTACTACAAAAGATGGATAAACAGTAACTTTATGAAAGAATTTTTTGAAATAACACTGCACGAGACATAGATACAAAACACATATTGCTCTCTCCTTTTCTGCTACTTCAACTCACTACCCCCCCGCCCCCCTCCCATCCCCACCTCTCCCCAGCTCTCAGTCTAACCTGCAGCACTTCGCTGACCACCACCACCACCACCACCACCAACACCACCACCACCACCACCACACTATCCTCCCCTTTCCCACTCCAGTCTCCTCCTTACCCCCACCTACTTGCCACTCCCATCATGCACTGGTGCTGCTCCTCGAAGTGTGGTTTCAGTTGCCTGAGACTGCAGTTGTGTGTGTGAGTTGCATTTCCGCGTGTGTGTGTGTGTGTGTGTGTTATTGACGAAGGCCTTAACAGCCAAAAGCTATAATTGTTAGTCTTTTTGATTCAGCATTCCCCTATATGATGAGTAGCAACTTACCTTCTCATAATATTGTTACAGTTCATCCTGGATTTTGCATTTGTCGTGAACCAAACTGCAGGTGTCAGATCGAAGCACACTCTTATCACTTACCTCAACTTCTCGCACTGTCAGTGTGTGATGAAAGATATATTGCTGCAGAAACCCCCCTGTTTTTGAGTGTGGAATGGTGAGTGACCAACTGTGTGATTCTGTCAAGGGAAGAGTTCTGGTTTTCTGTGAATGCAGGATAGCAGTTGAGCCCCGTCATTACTGCTGACTGTCGAGTCTGCTTGTGGAATCTGGGTCCGCTGGGAATTGAAGGGAATTTGGCGCATACTTGCCGCATTACTCTAGTTAGCAGGACTCTGGAAGATTCCGACATTGTAGTTGGGACTTTGTTTGGGGTAGGTGGGTGCCAGGGGTGGCGACGATGATGCTGGAGGTGGTGTGATGCTGGTGGAGGTTCCTCTGGGTGTGTCCATCGGAAATATGTCCATGCTGGGCTAAAGAGTGGAGTGCCTGTTATACATGGTATGGTATGCTTAATTTTTCAACCTGCATGAGAAATAAAACCCGGTGGAGTTGGAGCTTTGAGTGTCAGTGAGTCGCATCCCACAGGTATTTCTGATCTGACTGTATCATTAGCCTCTTCATTCACTAAAGCTGTGGGGGTGCTGTTCTCTAAGAGATGCTTGCCGGTGGGTTTTGCATTGTGGAGGCTGTGTGGGGCATCTCTGAAGCTGTTTGCTTGTGATGTAAGCATGCTTCACTCTCTGTACCGAGACTGTTGTGGCTTCACTGTTTTGAAGTATTATGAAGGTGTGCAAACAGCAGTGTAATATCTGATACGGCCTAGTGTAATGGGAAACAAAACTGAATTTACCCCGCCAACACACAACCAAATGTGCAAACAATTCTGAAGGTCATTGTGAAAAAATATTTGCTTGATGCCATGGCAGGATGGTGCTGCTGGAATGAGTCACTGGGTTGTGTGCTGCAGTGTCTGTGAGAACTGTTGCAGTATGTGGATTGAGGCTATTGTTACTTCTTGGTGCTCTATATGAGATGTGCGGGAACGGATATTTGTTGTCTGTAGATTGGCTTTGGGCCAGGTCAGTGTCTGTTTTTACAGTCATTCTTAAACCCCATAGTGTGACAGGCAGTGCTTCACTCCATGTACTTCTGTGGCATAAGAGCACTACTTTGAGTGTTCTGTGGAGTCGTTCAACCATTTTGGTGCTCGTGGTGGTAGCTTGTAATTTCAGAGTGGATGTAGTTTTGTGAGATCAGTAAAAAGCAAGCACTCAGATTGTTGGCCACAATCTGTGGTCTCTGTGGGTGGAACCGTGAATCTCAGGATCTGTGTCGGGATGAATATTTGCTGGCCGGGGTGGCCGAGCAGCTCTAGGCGCTACAGTCTGGGACTGCGCGACCGCTACGGTCACAGGTTCAAATCCTGTCTCGGGCGCGGATGTGTGTGATGTCCTTACGTTAGTTAGGTTTAAGTAGTTCTAAGTTCTAGGGGACTGATGACCTCAGCAGTTAAGTCGCATAGTGCTCAGAGCCATTTGATGAATACTTGAGCTGCTGTTTCTGCTGAAATATTGATAAATGATGTAGCTTTGAGCCAACGAGTAGATCAGCCTATTATTGCTAACAATTATTGGTACTTGTTAGAGTATGAAAGTGGGTTACAATGTCCAGTTGCACATGCGTAAATATTGTTCTGATAACTATATTGCCAATAGGTCTGAAAGTGAGCCAACCAACATCGATTTGTTGACAATGTAAACAACCTTTTGCCAGGAGGCAGCACTGTTTGTCATCTCATGGCCATGTAAAGCGTTCAAATGCAATGCTTGCAGAAGCGTGAACTTCAGCTGGGACAGACCATGAGCAACTTGGAACGTATTTTCACTTTGAGTCCCAGAAATGTATGGGCTTTGTTGATGTTTTTCAGGATCACACCATAAGGTGATTTGGAATGCCAGAACGAAGATCTCCTTTCGCTTAATGTCATGCCAGCACCATGCAGAAGTGTGATTTTGTTGACTTCTGTCTTGTGGCTGTGCTGTTGAGGAGACGGAACATCATTTGCACTGCGGTTGACAGTAATTTCTTCTTGTAGGATACTGAAACAGTACTGTAGGTCTCTTAAGATGAAGAGAAGTTTATGTTTTTTCCCAATCTGCTTCAGCTTGGGTGGCATCAATCCGAGGTTCTGATGTTTTCCTTTCATTCTGTAACATTGCCATGAATCGGTGACTGGCACTACATTTATTGTAACACATTTGAGTAAGTGCCATAGGGGAAAAATGAACAATTGTGTCCACCTTTCTGCTAAAGTAATAATGATAAATTGCCGTGTACCATCAAAACCATACTTATTGTAGATGGCAGGTGATAGAACCACATGTTATGTATTGCGTTTCCTGACCCACCAAATTACATAGGTGCCATAACATTTCTCATGGGCTTCGATTTCCGATGGCATTTTCATGTAGGATGCATTGGAAATGCTGTTCCTTAGGTACTGACAGGCACTTTATTACTGTACTTTTAAAGTTCTGATATGATTGCTTGGAGATGGGCAACGATACTAAGTCTTGATCCATCTTAGTAAAGGTAATGTAGTAACACTGTTCACGTTACGTCGCACTTCACTTAGCGTAGACCGGGACTGTGTCCTAGGCATGCCCAATGTTGACTGACTGCGCACGGCCTGTCCTGCCGGAGTTGTTGTTCTTGTTGTTACGCCGGCTGAGGTCGCGTCCGAATTCTCGCGTGCCCTCTGGTGGACGGGACTCTACTGGCGGCAACTACCGTCCATGACGCGCCGTGCCAATGTGCGCCTCCCGCGATTTTTCTGGTGGCTACTACACTCCTCCTCCTTCGGGGGGGTGAAGCCACTGTGATCCACTGCGTCGGAAGGTGGAGCGTCGGGCAGGAGCGATGACCTCCACATCCATTGGATGGCCGGAGTCAAGGGGATCTGCCAACCCTCGAGCTGGAACCTTTGAATACGGCTGGAAGTGACCCACACGAAGAGGCCCCCGTCGTCCCACAACCGGAGCCCGGGACAGCACGGGCGACAAGCTGTCGAAGTCTGGATCCTGTTCCACCGCAGGAGGGGCAAGACCCAGTGGCGGGGACGAAGGGGAAGGGACGACCACAGGGGAACTAGCCCCCTGCGAAACCGGGCCGGCTAGGGGGGCCGGCTCTCGCTGGGGCATCTCGAATGACGGCGATGCCGGTGCTGGAGCCACTAGAGGCTGCCAAGGCTGAGAACCATCGCAGTGTGGCAGAGTCACAGCGGGGAGAGGAGGTAACGTCCCCTGTGAAACCAATACAGGTGCCGGCAATGGGGAAGCCGGTGTCCGAGAGGTCAGAGGGTGGGTGCCCGAACATGGACGGAGCTGATTTTGGTGATGACGTACCACCCGGTCCCCCGCCTGCAAGGTATAGAGCCGGCGGCCATGGCGGTGCAGGACCACCGCCGGTATCCAATGTGGATTGCGACTAAACCCACGGGCCCAGACTGACATACCCAGTGGAAAGCCAGGTACTCCGTTTTGTGAAGACTGGCGAGGACCAGGCTGGAGGAGGTGCAGCAGAGTCCTAGGTTGACGCCCATGGAGGAGCTCTGCGGGGCTGCGGTCTCCCATTGGTGTGGTCCGGTATGCCGTCAAGAAAAACGTCAATGCTTCCTCTGCAGGAAATTCGTGCACATACTTTTTCATCTGCGTCTTAAAGGTGCGCACCATGCGCTCAGCTTCCCCATTCGATTGTGGATGGAAGGGGGGAGAGCAAACGTGCCGAATACCGAAGCGCCTACAAAAATCCTGGAAGGTCTGCGAAAGAAACTGCGGTCCATTGTCCGAGACCAGGGTGATTGGCAGACCTTCCACAGAAAAGATTTTTGCTAGTGCCTGGATTGCAACTTCTGAAGTGGTTGAGGAGCAGCGAACCACATATGGGAATCGGGAATAAGCATCAATGACAATGAGCCAAAAGCCATTGAGAAACGGGCCCACAAAATCGATGTGAACACGTTCCCACGCCTGGGTTGCCGGCGGCCATGAAGAGAACGCTGCCCTGGGAGATGCTTGTTGGCTCGCACACTGGGAACAGGCGGCCACCAAGTGCTCAATTTCTCTGTCAATACCGGGCCAGTACACATGTCTGCGAGCCAAGGTTTTAGTACGGGAAACACCCCAGTGCCCCGCATGTAATAACTTGAGGACCTCCCTTCGTAAACTTGCAGGAACAACCACGCGAGGAGCTGTATCATCGGTAGCCAGAAGGAGAACTCCTTCCAAGACCGAGAGACGGTCTCGTAGAAGAAAATAATTATGAAGAGGGTCCGAGGCCCGGCCCAGAGGGCGGGACGACCACCCCTGCTGAATGAGGCGAACTACTTGCCGGAGAACTGGGTCAGCCGCCGTTTCCCTGGCTACTCGAGAACTAGTGATCGGGAAGCCATCAACCGCTTGGCGGGACGCCACATCCAAATGAAAACACATAATCTCCTCTCGATCAAATGTAGGGTCCGGGCCCACCGGAAGACGGGAAAGAGCGTCGGCGTTGGCATGCTGGCCTGTAGGGCGAAAACGAATGTCATAATGGTACTTAGAGAGGAACAAAGCCCAGCGCTGTAGTCTGTGGGCTGCCCTATCCGGAATCTGAGAGGCGGGGCCAAATAACGATATTAACGGCTTATGGTCAGTGATTAACTGAAACTTCGTGCCATACAAGAAAGGGTGAAACTTGGTAACAGCGTAGACAATGGCCAAAGCCTCTTTTTCCACCTGGGAGTAATGGGCCTGCGCGGGACTAAGAGTTTTCGACGCAAACGCCGGTGGTTGCTCGGAACCATCTGCGTTGCGATGGGCCAGGACCGCCCCCACCCCATACTGCGAAGCATCCGTAGCCAGGACCAACGACTTATGGGGATCAAAAGTAGCCAAACAAGGGGCTGACGTGAGGAGGCCCTTCAACGAGGTGAATGCTCGCTCGCATGCAGGCGACCAATCAAAAGGAACACCCTGGTGCAGAAGGCAGTACAGGGGGTGGGCTATAGTGGAAGCCCTGGGAATGAACCGGTGGTAATAGGCTATCTTGCCTAAAAAAGCTTGTAAGTCCTTCAGCGAAGTGGGCCGAGGAAGGTTGACGATACCTTGGACCAAACTGCCTAGTGGCTGGATGCCGTGCCGAGATGTGGTGTAGCCCACATACTCAATGGACGGTTGGAAGAAGGTTGACTTATGCAGGTTGCAATGCAAGCCCACAGACCTGAATTTGAGAAAGAGGGTGCGAAGGTTGTGCAAAGTGTCCGTCGTGCTGCGGCCCGTGACAATGATGTCATCCAGGTAATTAATACAATGAGGGATTGTCGACGTGACATGCTCAAGATAACGCTGGAATATCGCCGAGGCACTGGCTATCCCAAAAGCCAACCGCTGGTATTGGTAAAGGCCAAACGGGGTGTTGACGACTGCCAGCCGTTTGGAGTCCTCATCAAGTGGTATCTGATGATAAGCCTCTGACAGATCGATTTTCGAAAAATAGTGGCCTCCCGCCACGGCGGAGAACAATTCATCAGCACGAGGCAAAGGATAGGTGTCCACCACCAATTGGGAATTAATGGTGGCCTTAAAATCGCCACAAAGACGTAATTTTCCCGAGGGCTTCTTGACAATAACGAGGGGCGAAGCCCACTCACTGGAAGAAATGGGAAGAACGACCCCTAGGGCTGTCAGCCGGTCGAGCTCTTCCTTTACCTTAGGGCGGAGAGCCAAGGGGATCTGCCTCGCGCGTAGAAAACGCGGGCGAGCAGACGCCTTCAACGTTAAGTGAGCTTCAAAATCTGAAACACGCCCCAGGCCCTCCTCAAAAATATCTGGAAAGTCTGAGATCAAAGATTCCAATGAGTGATAGGGAACGTCTTCGGAGACCAACTGTATGGTGTCAGCGATAGAAAAACCGAAAGCTTGAAAGGCATCCAGGCCAAAAAGGTTACCGGAGCTCGCATCACTGACAACAATAAAAGTAATAGGCCGAGTGACTGATTTGTAAGTCACGTCGGTAGTGAATTGACCCAGGAGGGGAATGAACTGTTTACCATAACTGCGTAGACGCCGGTAAACTGGCGCCAACGGGGGCGATCCAAGGTCGGAATACGTTTGTGCATTCAACAACGAAACTGCCGCGCCCGTATCTACCTGCAGTCGTAACCGGCGCGACCGAACCGACACCTCGATAAAGAGTTTGCGTGCCGATGCGTCGGGAGCCTGGCCCGATGAAACTTCCTGAATGTCAACGTCCATGTCCTCTGTACATGCTTCCTTCGATTCCTTTGAGGCGGAGCGGCAAACTTTAGCAATGTGACCGTTTTTATGACATTTGCGACAAACGGCCCAACGCTGGAGGCACTTTGACCGATCGTGATGTATATAGCACGACGCACAGGACGGCAACAGGGGCCGGCGGCCGGAATTCTGTTTACGCGCTGCGCGGGAGCGGCCGTAACGGCCGGATTGTACCGCTCGCACGTCGTCCACCCCGGACACAGTGGACGCGGCCGCGCCGCCCTGAACCTCCACGACGTCGCACCACGCCTCCAGCTGTTGACCTGCTGCGTGAGAGACTTCATACGATTGAGCAATGGACAGGACTTCCTCGAGGGAAGGGTCTTCTAACTGCAGGGCCCGTCGCCGGACCTCCCGATCAGGGGCCGAACGAACAATGACGTCGCGGACCATAACATGGGCATACGACTCCCGCGACTGCTCCGTGACAAAATGACACTTGCGACTAAGACCGTGCAGGGTAGCGGCCCACGCCCGGTAAGACTGATGGGGCTGTTTCTTGCATTGATAGAACTCGACCCTAGCCTCCACAACATGCGTGCGGCGGCGATAATATGAAGACAGCAAGGAACACAATGCGTCAAACGACAAGGACGAGGGTTCCTGCAACGGCGCTAGCTGCCGCAAAACTTGATACAGCGAGGGAGATATCCAAGACAAGAAGAGAGCATGACATACCTCCGCATTGGCAACATGAAACGCCTGGAAATGCTGCCGAAGGCGATGTTCATATGCGTCCCAATCCTCCGCCGTCTCGTCATACGGGGGAAAGGGAGGAGGGAACTGCGCCGGAGCAGACGGCGTGGAGAGCAACGCCGGAAGCACTTGTTTCATGGTGGCCATGAGCTCCGTCTGCTGCGCAACCAAAACCCGCACCAAATCCTCCATGCCGTGGAGAAACTGCGAAACCGGAACGACGACGCAACACGTGAAAGAACGACCCTACTCGTCGCCAATTGTGTAGTAACACTGTTCACGTTACGTCGCACTTCACTTAGCATAGACCGGGACTGTGTCCTAGGCATGCCCGATGTTGAATGACTGCGCACGGCCTGTCCTGCTGGAGTTATTGTTGTTCTTGTTGTTACGCCGGCAGAGGTCGCGTCCGAATTCTCGCGTGCCCTCTGGTGGACGGGACTCTACTGGCGGCAACTACCGTCCGTGACGCGCCGTGCCAATGTGCGCCTCCCGCGATCTTTCTAGTGGCTACTACAGGTAAAGTCTAATTTGTCTTTGGCATTGCTGAAAAATGCACTGCTCTGAAATGAAACATTCTGTTGGAAAAGTTGTCCACAAAACTGGTATCTCTATTGGAGTTGCTGGAGTTATTGATGATGTAGCTGAATTGTGCGTTTGTGATGAAGTCACCAGCAAAATTTGGATGTTGCAGCTGTATTAATACTGATCATCTTGTTTATATGTAGTAATTGTTGATCTTCCATTGTTGTGCTGGTGTGTTAAGTCATGAAACATGGAAGACATTATTTCTGTAATTTGAGGTCACATGTGTACTCACTCACTTTACCCTACTACAAAAGATGGATAAACGTTAAAAACACAAGAGTACTTTATTGAAATAACACTACATAGGGGATATGTACAAAACACATATTGTTGTTAGGGAGTCATGAACCAAACTGCAGTTTTCAAATCAAAACAAATTCTATAAACAGCACTGTTCAAACCTTCCATATTGCTGAGTGGAATGCATATCACATATTCCTTGGATTTCATAATGTTTAGAGTTTATACATGTAGTTACTAAACATTTTCACTCCTTTGATTGTTGTCACTTGAATGTTTCAGTTATTAAAAAGGGTTGGCTGACAGCAGGATCCACTAAACATTTTCACTCCTTTGATTGTTGTCACTTGAATGTTTCAGTTATTAAAAAGGGTTGGCTGACAGCAGGATCCATGCAAGTATCTATTTGTTCGAAATGGATGTTGATTTATTGCGACCAGGAACTGTGCCCATATCTCCAGACACAATATTGTGGTTTGAGTTCCTACTAAAACCAGATTTGCTACAAGAACATCTTCAGAAAAGCAATCCTGGTATGTATTTATACAAGGAGTGTTTTTTAAGTAAGTACTGTTTTGAAATTCAAAACAGTTGTGCTAAGATATCTCAATAATTTTATTTTTACATGAAAGCCTCTACTTTAATCTGCACACTGACGCCATTACAGTCTGATTATTCCTTGTTTACATTGTGTACTGAGTGTTTAAGATGCCTTCGATAATCGTGAGTCCCGCCAACTGTGAAGTACGGGCCGTTATAAGATTTCTTAGTGCTAAAGGCCTAAAAGCGATCAATATTCATAGTGAGATCTGTTCAGTTTACGGAGAAAACATTATGAGTGATGGAATGGTAAAAAAGTGGGTGAGAGCGTTTAAAGATGGCGACACAAATGTGCCTGATGAACAACGGAGTGGGTGTCCTTCGGTTGTTTATGAAAGTCTGGAGAAAACAGACGCTTTACGATTTCCTCCTTGTGGGATGACTTTCCTAATGTTTCTCGTAGTGTTTTGTATGGCATTGTGACCGAGAACTTGAATTACCAAAAATTGTGTGCACGTTGGGTACCGAAAATGTTGATGGATGTGCACAGAACCAAACGTTTAGACAGTGCATTGACTAGCCTTGAGTGGTACCACAACAACAGTGATGATTTCTTAAGCCAAATAATTATGGGCAATGAAACATGGGTGGCCTACTTCACACCAGAATCAAAGCAACAGTCCATGGAAGTTGAGCAAGGGCTGCAAGACAATGCCCGTCCGCATGTGGCGAATCAGACCAAAGATCTCATCACATCTTTTCGATGAGAAACTCTAGATCATCCTCCGTACAGCCCCGATCTTCACTCAGTGCCTACCATCTGTTCCTGCACTTGAAGAAACACCTGGCCGGTCAGCGTCTTCAAGACGATGATGAAGTCAAAACAGTGGTGATGCAGTGGTTAACAAGTCAGGCTTCTATGAGGAGGGTATTCAAAAACTGGTACAGTGTTATGACAAGTGCCTCAATATTAACAGAAATTATGTAGAAAAGTAGATTAAGGTACAGGCTTTCATGTAAAAATAAAATTATTGAGATATCTTAGCATGTATGTTTTCAATTTCAAAACAGTACTTACTTAAAAAAACATGCCTCATAATACACTTTCTACGTATTTGGGGAAATACAGAGGAGACTTTTGTAAGTAATTGTTTTTCAGATCCATCTCCAACAGATCTTATCATCAAGTTCTTGTCAATTCATAATGAGCAAAAGGATCAAGAAACCAAAGCTACTGATTCAGAAAGTGATATGGTCAAGCCAGATGATGGCGTTGGGAAGAGAAGCCTCAAGAACTTGGCTTTGAAAATATTGTCATTAAAGATAGCAGCGTATCTTAAATGGGACCTTGATATATTGGAGAACAAGTAAGTAATTATTTTTTTATCTGATATTACTTTGCTTCTTAACAAGGTCTGAAATGAATATATCAAACAGTAAAAATGCACAGAAATGGATATTTGTGACTGCCTCCTAAACGGATAAAAAAATCTGACAATCTCGTTGTAGTCTTAGCTGAAGATTTCTTTCTTTCTTACACTAATGAAACTAAATGTGGAAGATACAATATACTCAGTAGCCATGAAATACTGAGAAATAATTTTGTAGAGTTTTATTTTTTATGATCATTAGTGATGAGTAATGTGACTTACTACTGTCCCAGTAGCCTGAGTTCTATTTCCTTTGATAAGGGCTCTGGTTCAGGTGTGAGGATCCTCAAAATATCGGAAAAGTCAACACACTTTTGTTTAACAGGTTGTTATTTAGCATTTTGGGATCACAAAGCCCATTAAAATATTTGGTATCAGATTTCAAACAATCCATCTTTAGCTATGATTTGCTAATATTCTCACATACATACAAACATCAAAAAAAGTTTTGCATCAACCTTGTTCCCAGAACTCCTGAAGGTAGTCGTTGATTGTGGATATTGCATTTCAGACACAGTCCCTTTGACTGTTCAGAGATGTCACTAAACCTGCCCAAAGATGTAAACAACCATGCATGAGCAGCACCTATTAGACAGAGGGGGTCTGAAAGCTGATCAGTTCCAGTCATTCCACCAGGAAGGAGGTACACGGCTTGTGTTGTCTGTAGTTCAACCATGCCTAGATGGTCAATACCATGGTTCAGTCGCAACCGCATTGTTATTTTGTGCCAGGAAGTGATCTCAACAAGGAAATTGTCCAGGTGCCTCGGAATGAAACAAAGCAATGTTGTTTGGACATGGAGGATATACAGAGACAGGAACTGTCGATGACATGCCTTGCTCAGGCCGCCCAAGGGCTACTACTGCAGTGGATGGCTGCTGCCTACGGATTATGGCTCAGAGGAACCCTGACAGCAATGCCACCATGTTGAATAATGATTTTTGCGCAGCCACAGGACATTGTGTTGCAACTCAAACTGTGCGCAATAGGTTCCATGATGTACAACTTCACTTCCAGTGTCCGTGGCGAGGTCCATCTTTGCAACCACGACACCATGCAGCGCACTACAGATGGGCTCAACAACATGCCGAATAGACCGCTCAGGATTGGCATCACGTTCTCATCATCGATGAGTGTCGCATATGCCTTCAACCAGACAATCATCTGAGACGTGTTTGGAGGCAACCTGGTCAGGTTGAACTCCTTAGACACACTGTCCAGCAAGTACAGCAAGGTGGAGATTCCCTAATGTTTTGGGGTGGCATTATATGGGGCCAACGTATGCCACTGGTGGTCATGGAAGGCGCCGTAAGGGCTGTATGATATGTGAATGCCATCCTCCAACCGATAGTGCAACCATATTGGCAGCATATTGGTGAGGCATTCATCTTCATGGACGACAGTATCTGCCCCATAGTTCACATCTTGTGAATGACTTCCTTCAGGATAATGACATCGCTCGACTAGAGTGGCAGCATGTTCTCCAGACGTGATCCCTATCGAACATGCCTGGGATCGATTGAAACGGGCTGTTTATGGATGGTGTGATCAACCAACCACTCTAAGGGATCTACACCGAATCGTCATTTAGTAGTGGGACAATCTGGACCAACAGTGTCTTGATGAACTTGTGGATAGTATGCCACGACGAATACAAGCATGCATCAATGCAAGAGGACATGCTACTGTGTATTAGAGATTCCAGTGTGTACAGCAATCTGGACCACCACCACTGAAGGTCTCGCTGTATCAGGGTACAACATGCAGTGTCTGGTTTTTATGAGCAATTAAAAGGGCGGAAATGGTATTTATGTTGATTTGTGTTCCAGTTTTCTGTACAGGTTCCAGAACTCTCTGAACTGAGGTGATGCAAAACTTTTTTTGATGTGTGTAGAATGGTCACAGTCTTTTCTATCCATATGTTGTTTTCAGTGAATTGTGTAGGAAGTGCAGCATCATTATTTTCCTGGGTTTTATTTTCAGAACTGGGTTTCTTGTATGTACTTGCCAGCTGAGTGATTAATGTTCATTCATATCCTTGAGAGAAATGTTTATTTTATATGTTTGCAGATGACCAGGAATTTACCTGTACTGTACATTTGTTCAGATACATTTAGTTTGTAATGAACAGCAAATGTTATTAATAAAACCTGTGTTATTTACAACCAATGAGACATATACATTTCAAAATACATTTTTATCCTTCTCCATACAAAACAGTTTTGTACTTAGCAGTGCTGTCATGCATGAGCCATAAGCTTAAGACAAAGTGATTGGTTGGAGACTTTTCACTGGTGGTCTCTTGAGAAGGTGTGAATGTGTCATTTATCGTCCTTGGCCAGGGCTACCTGCCGACATTAAACCTCTAGGCACCCATAACTCCAAATAGTGCAGAATGCACCGTTGAGTTAGTCAGATATAACAACCAAACATTTGATTTTGGAAAATTCCCTGACCTCTTAAAAGCCACTATTTTTTGTATTGTTGCACAATAGCTTAGATAAAAACAATTTTGACAATTGTTGGTCAATAACTCACATTTCTACATTATTTATGGTTTCTCAAATGTTGCATTAGAGCATAATTCTACAGTTATATTGAAGACAGGAACTTAATTTCCACTCCCTTGTTTGGTTGTAGGCTTGTTCTGTTCAACTGCGTAACTTCTCAATACCACTACTTCCTGTTGACCATTTTCTTCAGCACATCTAATGTATTTCCATGTATCACTCTAAGTAATTTGCCCGTAAAGTGCAGTACATTAGTTCTATATAATTTTAGCCTTATTGTACCTGACTTTGACAGACTTCTTTCAATCAAGCTGTATTAAGTTCCTCCATTAGTTGTTGAAGTTTATTTGCACTAGAGGCAAACATAACAGCGTCATCAATAAACCTTAGGTTTGAATCTAGACTTTACAGCATATAATACTGATGAAATCTTCTTGAACTTCTGTCAGCATGGCTGTGAGTGTCACTCTCATCATCCCCTGGCAAAGTATACCTGAATCGCAGCCATCTCTGATTCTTGGCATATAGCAGCTAGTGCAGGGTTCTGAGCCAAAGTTAGTTGCTTGCCTTGTCGCTGTTAACAAGATTGTCATGGAGCATTATCTCAGTTGATTCTTTAGTGATGCTCTCCCAAAATCCAATACCCAAATACAATATCTTTCTTTCCTCAAATCTGAACAAATGTCCTTCGTTTAGAGTGTGTTCTGCCAATGATGTACCTTAATGCCCTAGATGTATGCATCTCATGCATTGCATGCAGCAATCCCTGACCTCTTGAAATCCATTATTTTTATCTTGGTATGCAAGAGATGAGATAAAAACAATTTTGACAATTATGGGTCAATAATTCACATTCCTACAATATTTATGCATTGGGAGGGCTGTGTTTAATCGATGTACTGGTGGTCACACTCTCAAATGATGCTATATGTGCCGGATGTTCCCTATTGTAATTTGTTCTTTATTAAGCCAAAAGTATCTTTCATTTTACATGGTGGTCGAAAGATGACCTTGATATTGCTGAACCCTGTTCCTTGGGGAAGGCATGCTGAATGCCAGCCACCACTCTGGGTATGTATATGGGATGCCTGTACAAACTGGACCCTTCGCCAGAAGAGATGAGAATGACACTCTTCGAGACATCATGGAATTTCAGTGCAGTCACTCAGCTGGAGGCTTGAGAAGATTTCATCACTAAAACTAAAACAATGGGAACTCCAGGTAGGAATATCAACAATGTAGGAATAGATAGACTGCTACTTACCACAAAGAAGACTCATTGAGTTGCAGACAGGCACAATTAAAAGACTTGTATATAAAGTTTTCGACCACAGACTTCATCAGCAAAAGAGAAACGCACACCATTCATACACATCTCATGCACACGTGACCACCAACTCCAGCATCTCGGGCCAGAATGCAAGTATCATGTGGGATGCAAGCAGAAATCTGCAGGGGGCAGGGATGAGGAAGAGATATTAATGTAGAGGTGGGAAGAGAGATGCACATTGTCTGTCAGTGTGTGCAGGGACTAGTATTCCAACAGGTGCAGTGTCAGGAGGTTGTGGGGCAGGGAGGTGTGGAAACAAAGGAGTGAAAAAGGAGAGGAACAGTGAAAGATAGGTGGGTCCATTGGCAGAGGGCAGCAAACAAAGAGGGTGGGAGATGAGAATGGTGAGAAGGTGATAAGGCAGAGGGAGTAGAAACTGTTGGGAGGAGGGTGTGGGAACAGATATTACTGTAACCTGAAGCCAGGATAATTACGGGAATGGAGAATGTGTGGTAAGGATAACTCTCATCTGTGCAGTTCAGAAAAGCTGGTGGAGCAGGGGAGGATCCAGATGGCTCGGGTAGTGAAGCAGCCATTGAAAGCAAGCATGTTATGTTCAGTTGCATGTTGTGCCACAGTGTGGTCTACTTTGCTCTTGGTCACAGTTTGACTATGGCCGTTCATCCTATTGGACAGCAATGATTTCAGCAGAGCTAGTAAACAACATGGCTGCTTTCTCAGATGGCCTGGTCCCTGACAGGGTAGGATAAATCTGTGAAAGGCTGAAATAGGATGTGCTGGGTGGGTGGATTGTGCAGCTCTTGCACTTGGGTCATCCACAGGCATATGATCAATGTGGCAACGGTTTGGGATTGGGAGTGGCATATGGATGGACTAGGATGCTGTGGAGGTTGGGTGGGTGACAGAACACCTCTTTTGGAGGGTTGGGAAGTATCCTGTGTAGGATGTTCCCCATTTTAGGACATGACGATAGGTAATCAAAGCCCTGGCACACAATGTGGTTCAGTAGTTCCCATCTGGGTAGTACTGGGTGACGAAGGAGACACTCATTTGTGGCTGGTTGTAGGGGGGTAGTGGGAGGTTGAAGGGTGTGATGGGAAATGGCATGGGAGATAGGAAGCAGACTAGGTCTGAAGGATAGTGCCTGTCAGTGAAGTCCTTGGTGAGAGACACAGCATACACTCCCTTCAAAGGAACAATAGTTGTAGGTTAGGATAAAGTCAGTAAGATGATGACTTAATCATCCTACCTGCAGGCAAATGTTCCACAACTTCTGTCACGAATCGCAGTGGCTTCCTGACAGAAGGCCTCTACCAATTAACTGACTCCTCTACTATAAAACTCCTAACTTTATCCTAACTCACAACTCCTTCTCCTTTGAAGGGAAGGTATAAAAACAAATCCATTTCACAGCCATGGGCGCCCACATGGCGCCCTCCTTGGCAACCTGTTTATGGGCCATATAGAGGACCTTCCTGTTGTTGTGGTCTTTAGTCCAGAGACTGGTTTGATGCAGCTCTCCATGCTACTCTATCCTGTGCAAGCCTCTTACTCTCTGAGTAACTGCTGCAACCTACATCCTTCTGAATCTGTGTAGTGTATTTATCTCTTGGTCCCCCTCTATGATTTTTACCCTCCACGATTCCCTCCAGTACTAAATTGGTGAGCCCTTGATGCCTCAGAACGTATCCTACCAACCAATCCCTTCTTCTAGTCAAGTTGTTCCACAAATTCCTCTTCTCTCCAATTCTGATCAGTGCCTTCTCATTAGTTACGTGATCTACCCATCTAATCTTCAGCGTTCTTCTGTAGCACCACATTTCAAAAGCTTCTATTCTCTTCTTGTTTAAACTATTTATCGTCTATGTATCACTGCTATACATGGCAATGCTTCATACAAATACTTTCAGAAATGACTTCCTGACACTTAAATCAATACTTGATGTCAATAAATTTCCCTTTTTTAGAAACACATTTCTTGTCATTTCCAGTCTACATTTTACATCCTCTCTACTTCGACCATCATCAGTTATTTTGCTTCCCAAATAGCAAAACTCGTCTACCACTTTAAGTGTCTCATTTCCTAATTTAATGCCCTCAACACCACGTGACTTAATTCAACTACATTCCATTATCCTCATTTTGCTTTTGTTGATGTTTGTCCTGCATCATCCTTTTTGCTGTCTCTGACAGAATTATGATGATGTCTGCAAACCTTGCAAGTTTTTATTTCTTCTCCATGGATTTTAATTCGTACTCCAAATTTTTTGGAAGTATTGCCCTGGCAGTGTCTGTAACCCTCAGGATTATGGAAGAATGATGATGATGACAAAAAATTCAGAAATTGTTGCGTTCGGCCCTGGAAAGAAGGAATGGATGCAGGGGCACATATTCCATGTTAATAAAGGAAGCCCCGAATATCCATAGCAATTTTGGAACTTTGTGAGAATGGGTGCAATTATTTTGACAAGCTTCTGTCAATAATACAGGAAGTAATTCACTCAATTGACATAGTAATGTAGGAGGCAACTTGACCTCACTGGAAATAAGAAATAAACATTTTGCTTGTTTATTTTGTGAGCAAAGTTTCTTGCCGACTACAACTAATTTCTCTCCCCAAGCATACTGAAGTAAAGCAAAAGATGCGATCAAATCAAACGTGATCTTGTTCCAGTTAAGGTGCTACATATACAAACTGAAAATCACACATATAAAGTTCTATGTATGTTTACTCAGAAATAAGTGAGTGCCATTGTGCCTCCTTATGATACAGTGGGTCTTGATTATCATAGACACCATACCTCGCTATATTTCCAGCTTAGGAAGTTTAATACGTTTTTGTTCCTTTCCATTTGTAGAATGCTTTTCGCAAACAGCTTGTATAAAAGAAATTCTACTAGCAAAAATTTATCAGTTGGTTAGTTACTGCATTTACGAAACTTTACTCACTGTAAAGTGCACGAAAGCTCCTGTATGAACACCTGGAGGTGGTAAACATTTAGGATGTAAGATGTATCTCAAATTGAACATTTTCAAACCAATCTACACCTTAGGAGTAAATAACAGATTTCTTCAAAGAAAGATACTCTGCTTACATAGTTGCACGGTCAGCCTACAATCCTGGATAATCTAATAGTGAATTTTACAAAGAAATGTGTTTTACATTAACTCCAGGGACCATTCACTGGAACAAACTTCAGCTACATGCATTTAAACTTTCTTAAAGAAATACTGTAACTGCAACATTCCCGACTAGTCCACTCTCAGGAAGAATTACCTGGATTCTTTTTGTTTTGAGATAGTGGAAAAAATCAGGATTGTAATTGGCAAAGCAGCTATATGGATTTCTGCTGATGAGGTGATGGATACTGTAGGCTGTTTCATGGCTAATCTAATTGTGGGCAAGTTGGACACTGAGGCTGCATCTAAAACTTAATTGATTTATTATAAACTTTTGGGGGCAACAAATAGTTCAACAGTTGATAAATTCATTAATGATGGACTAAGACACTATGGCCGCTGACATAAAAGAAAAGAAGGTTTGTTGATGTACACAGATCCATTCGTGTTGAAAATGGGAAAATCATTTAATGTATTGTATCCAAACTCAGTGCAAATGACATACAGCTTATGCGTTGCAATAAGTGGCAGAGACAAGTAGACATCATAGACATCAATTCACAGAAGTAAATACTGTACTCAGATATCAGCAATGAAGAAGGTTTTCTTAAAATATCCAGCACCAGGTAGCTGCTGCTACCTGATCTACTTCTGCCTCTGGAGCCAGTGATAACAAGGTGGGCAACAGGATCTAAGCTGTGATTTTCTACAGTAAGCACTTTCAATCTGTGAAGTCAGTGATGGAGAACTTTTCTTCTGGTCCTGCAATGTCTGTGAGTGAATCCGTGTCAGCATTCTACAGTTATGAAGAGAGCTCAGTTCAGTTTTGTACATTACAAGTCACTTCATCTGGCTTGTTGACAGTCTCAAGAAACTGGAGAATTTAAGCATGCCTATCTAAGGGACTGTGGGAATAAGGTCAATTCGGAAGGTCAGTGTTGTACCAGGTGAAATGGGTAGTGTAGTTTCCAGTAAACCACAGTCTGTGCTGAATAAAAAACTTGGTTACTTATATCTCGTTATTTTGTATCACTTATTTAATCATGAAATAGAAGAACCCTGAGAATTCTAGCACAGTGCCTCTGTATAAATATGCACCACTGACTTTTTGCGAAGTTCAGGAATCTCTATTTGTAGAAATCCTATTGACAGACACTAGACTGTGCATGGCAACATAGCATTTGGGAAAGTGCATTATAGTAAACTGTGCATCCCATTCCACCGTGACTTAAATGCATGAATAAGAGACACTTGTACTTCAGTATTTTTTAGCAGAAGTGAACTGATTAAGAATTGCCATAGATATTTGACTAGCATGCCTGTGAACTTGTATTTTCTAGAAAAAGAAATTGTTTTCACATATAATTGCTGTGTTACATATTTATTTATGTATTTCACCAATTTTATTTATATACATATTTCTTAATTTGATATTACATAAAATCTGGGCTCCAGTAATTACAGTGCCATGCAAATTTTCTTGGACTGCAATTTTAGTATCTTGTTTAGTGTCCTGTAACTATAAAGCACTCCTCTAAATCCAGTATGTAATCTTTGAAGTTTGTATTTCACACTGTTGGTCATACACTCTAAGAAGGCTGTTGGTGTAGTGGCTAATTAGAGTCTCTAGAGTCTCTGATTATGACTGTGTGAAATATGTCACTGTGATCATATTGTGGCATAAGAGCCATGGGATCAAGGGTCAAGGCTTGACACCCTGTTAGTGCTCCTTTTTTTAATTTTACTTAAGAGTGGCTTCAGGCAACATGTCTTGTGTTGGTTGAGTGTTGTTTGGCAGACTGAGACATTTCTCGGTAGGACAGAGGAAAGGCTTTACCTCTCCAATAGGAAAACACCTAGTTTTATTTCTGAAATTAATTTTGAAACTGATTGCTGCCTAATGTTAATAATCTTTTTGCCCAGCTGTCAGCGACTGTCTTCAGTTTTTGTTTTTTTTTTTTGTTTGCAGGCTACCATTGCCCATGCAAGTTACACTTCTCCATGACTTACAGTATCTGGCACATGAAAAGGACTTTGATGTGAACAGCATGTCAGAGGCAGCTGTGACATCAGGACCATCTCATTTAGTATTTGCTGTAGCTCTGTATAACAGATGGGTGCTGAGAGCAATAGTGCATAACCACGTGTCACCAAAACAGAATCGTCAGAACTCTTCATCAATGTAAGTAAGCATATGTCATTTCTCCCCTCCTTCTTGGATCATTTACCCTGTTGCTTAAATCAAATGTAAAACTAGTATCTATTTTTCAAGGTTGGGTGCTGCGTGTGAATTTGTTGTTCAGGTGAAAGCAAGGGAGGACAAATTTCACAGCATTGTTTCTCACATAAATTCTGTCCTGTAATGGTCTCCTCTTTGGAAATCAAAGCTTCTGTTTGTCATATTGGATTGACTGTTCTTGGTCTGTATTGGTTTGAGCATTGATGAATCAAAGATAATATCAATCTTCTATTCACAACTCGTATATTTCATGTTTACATTCGGTAAAGCGCTCTGCCTCTCTAGCTGATCAATCAGTGAGTTTAACTGCCTTGCAAATGACCTGCATTAGAGTCTCATTACTGCTGAGGATTGTTCTTTCATGGGAGGAAGGGAGCAATATAAGCTTAGCTTCGTGAGAACAATTAAGTTGATGAAGTATAGTTCGTAGGCAAACTTAAGAGCAAGCAGGCAAGTCCACATCATCTCTACCCAGCTTTGAGCCAAGTGTATGTACAGACTGTTTCACAAACTTATACCAGTCATCCTACAATGCACATTTTAAATTAGTAGCATTGCAGTAATTGGACACGCCCAGGGAACTTATATGGAATACAGAAATTAGCTAAATCCTCCAGCTGTAGATGAATGGAATACAGAAATTAGTTACTAAATCCTCCAGCTTTAGATGACAGATATTTGCATTCAGTTCTTTCCGGATGATTTCGCAGGGTCTGTGATTATTACCTCAGAGATAATTTCTGCTCTGTTTGCATGGTGGATGTTGCGATTTTCACGCCAATTACTTTTCTGTTGCTCTGGAACATCATAAGCTGCTATTTTCCTGTCAAATCTTTTTCTGTTGATGTGAAACATCAGAGGTTGCTATTTTCCGATCAGAAAAACCAGGAGTCATGTTTTACACCTTCTCCAATCTTATTCACTTACTTACACATATACCTAATCATGATAGCTATTTTGTATTCATATTGCTGACTTGGGTATGGAATCTTACTTTAACACTTTGCACTCTGTAATGCAGGCAAAGGACATCTCCATGCACTATTATTTAAATTGCTGTCGCCCAGATGGCAAGCATGCCACAGAGAATAGCGCAAGTCTCTTTGTGCAAACAGTTAAGCTATTGACCGACAGAGTACACAGTAAAACAAAGAGATATAGTCACATAAGCATTGCAATACAAAGCTTTTCATTGTGCAGTATTTTTGAAACTCTTCTGCACATTGAATAGAATTTATGTTACCTGCCATGTGCTGCTACATAAGAAACTGATTCTTGATGTGCCTGTAGTTAAACAGTTATAGTGTTCTCTCAGAAAAGTCTGTTTCTTTCACCACAAGCATTGCTAGCTATTCAGCTTACAAACAGGCTATAGCTGCTCTTATTGCAGAGAGGAGGAGGAGGAGGAAGAGGAGGAGCAGCAGCAGCAGCAGCAGCAGCAAAACAGAGCATGTACAGTACTTCAAATGGCCATCTGCAGAAGCTTTTACATGGTCTCCCTTTATCAGGTGTGAACAGAGCACAGACTTCTGCAAAGGGGTAGTTGTAAATTTTTAACGATCAACTCGAAAAAATAAACTGACTTTTTTTTGTTTGCAGGTATTTGTTTGCCATCCTGGTAACTACTGAACCCCTCACCACCATAGTCCTGTAGCACGCTGTTAGTGGGACCAGAAAAATCTGATGCAGCCCAGTTATAAAGTGCAGTATTGTGCTGTAGTTAATTTTTGGCAACAGCAGAAAAAGCTGTATCTGTCTCCAGCAGATCTAAATGACTTCTTTAGCCATCTGAATTGGCCTGAAACAACAGCAACATTACCACTGCTGATGAAAATAAATTATTGCATGATACTCCTCTTTATCACTAAGTTGCGCTAGTTTGTTTTACCTCCTCTAACAGCTTGCTACGCTACTGTTGTGTGGGGTTTTGAGTGTGTACTGGGACTACAGACATGTACCTGGAAACAAACTAATGTGGAAACAAATTTATTTTTAGTATATACCGTTTTCCGTTATACTGTAACTATACTGCCTCACTTTATCACCTTATCTTTATTATTAAACTCCTTCAACTTATGGTATGCATTTTGTATGGGATCTTAGGAACTAGTAATATTATTTAATTGAAATCCTCCCTGCAGAAAGTGTCAGTTAAAGGATACCTACTCACACACAGATTCGTTTGTTCAGGTCAAAATGCAGTTTGGTTGTAGATAGGAAGAAATTGGCTTTAGTTACTGGAACAAGACCTAACACCATTGACTTGAATGTCATTTTCTAACTGGACTGGCATGTAATCCCAGAGACAAAACACCGGTTGTATATTTGGTACATGGCTCATTTCACTTACTATGCAATTACCACAATTACTCTGCACATGTTACACTACCAGTCTTATCTGCAGCAGCAACATTGGATCATATGACAAATATACAGCAGAAAATATATTGAGTGGTTCCAAAAGTTTTTAATCTTATCTCCTAGTTTGCATTGATGAATTATACAAGTTGGAATTCATTGAGGACCAATGATGCTCTGGGAATGCTGATTGTATTTACTGGACCAGAGCAATTATCAGAATCACAAAGAAGAGACTTATTATTTTTTGTCTGTCTTTTTCCATTTTTAGCTTGAAGAAATTTAATTTCCAAAATTAAGTTGAACGAGGAAGAAGAAGAGGAGGTAAAGGAAAAAAGCATTTTGAAGAAATCAGTGTGAGGCTTTAGAAATGGTTAACGTTGCTCACCCTTGATCCCGGGTCTTGGGTTTGATCCCGGCCAGGATGGATTAGCTCTGCTCTGGACTGGGTGTATCTGTTGTCCTCATTATCATTTCTCCATCATCGATGCACAAGTCACCGTAGTGGTGTTAAATATAAAGACTTGCACCAAGAGGCCAAATATCCTGACCAATAAAGCTATACACACATTTCATTTCATTTTACTGATATGCAAATGCAGTCTTGGACAACAGTTAGGAAGCTATATTTCTAAATAAGGCCTAACACAAAGAGATGTACTGTTCACTGTACTAAGGGACTTCAGGATGTATGATTATTAATAATAAAACATAACACCAGTGTAATGTACAGTAATAGAAGTAAAAAAGTGCCAGTAAACCTAGGTCCACAAAAAAGCCACTTTCATAAGAGTTACGAATTTTTTGTAATGAGCTGCCACTGACATCGATACTGCCACTGACTTCGATATGAAACATTGTCCTAAGTAGTTCAAACATATTTTAAAAGTAAACTTTTCGACTAAGTCCTGTACAAGTGGACTCAAATTTTGCCGGTTGCCTACCTTAACAAAGAACACAACACTGCTTTAGCATGATACATGTTACAATTTACTGCATATTCGTACTTTTTGTAATCTTCCCATGTAGATGCACTAGTGTGATTGTCTTTGCAGTGAGTGATGAATTCTTTTAAACACGCTTTGATCACTCATAAATCTTGACAAAATTGCACAGTTTGATTCTGCTGTTTTTCAACCATACCTATTGGACTGCTACATACTTCACCTTGGAGATGACCCCAGACAGAAAAATTTGTAGGATTGAGGTCAGGCGATCTTGTAGGCAAGGTACAGTGTGTGCTGGATTTGCTTTTCTTTGAATGCCATTGACAGTGGCCAACGGATGACCTCAGCTTCAGCACTAAATATGAAAGAGCTAAATATTATTAACTGTTGCAGTAGAAAGAGATGGAGACCATGTGAAATGTTGATCACTGACTAACCACTACAGGCACATGTGGATGAGTGTATTGTATATAATGTTCTACCTTGGTACTTAAATTTGACACAAGCCAGCATAACCTCTTTTGGTGGAGCGAATATGGTATACCATTTTTGTTTATTCTTCGTATTTTTCCGTTTTTGTGTGTGCTGCAGGGTAAATGACTGTCACTGTGCATTTATACAATCCAAAATTTCTGTAATTTTATCAACATGGCCAATAAATAGATTTGTTTACTGAAATGCAATTCTTATCAGTAATTTTTCTTTGTTTTTCCAGAGACTAAATGAAATGTGTACGGTATATTTCATTTTTAATATCATTAAGCTAATTTTTTGCAAGTAAGGGCTGTTCCATTTCACTTTGGACAGCAGGATACCTTGCATTATTTGTTGGGGAGGTGGTGGTAGTGGTGGTGGTAGTGGTGGTGGTGGTGGTGGTTGGGGGGGGGGGGTGTTCAATTTTCTGTCATCTAAAGTTGATGTGAAGTTAATATTATTTACAAACTTGAGCTGTGATAAACAAATGCTTCCGGGTCTTTTTATGGGTCAAAGTTACTGCAGGTTAATAAAATTACGCAATTCTGTGACTCATAACTCAGAAACTAAGCAAAGTACTATTATCAAATAAAATTCAGAATGAAGATAATATTGTTAAGTTCAAAGTGGTTTGTATGCAACATATTTAGAACTCAAATTTAATGCAGTTTTCATGATATTTCATAGTTATTCTGAGAAAACACAATTTAAATGGAGTAGGAATTATGCCATATTAACTCAATTTAAATGGAATAGGAATTATGCCATATTATTCAGCATTTGGTTTAGAAACAATGTTTATAAAATTTTGTATGCCATCCTCAATAGGGAACTGTAGAAAAAATAAAAAGTAAATAAAAATATATTTAAAAAGAAAGATGATGAGACTTACCAAACAGAAGCGCTGGCAGGTCGATAGACACACAAACAAACACAAACATACACACAAAATCTAGCTTTCGCAACCAACGGTTGCCTCGTCAGGAAAGAGGGAAGGAGAAGGAAAGACAAAAGGATATGGGTTTTAAGGGAGAGGGTAAGGAGTCATTCCAATCCCGGGAGCGGAAAGACTTACCTTAGGGGGAAAAAAGGACAGGTATACACTCGCGCGCACACACACACACACATATCCATCCATCCATACAAGACACAAGCAGACATTTGTAAAGGCAAAGAGTTTGAGCAGAGATGTCAGTCGGGACGGAAGTATAGAGGCAAAGATGATGTTGAAAGACAGGTGAGGTATGAGCGGCGGCAGATTGAAATTAGGAATTAGCGGAGATTGAGGCCTGGCGGATAGCGAGAAGAGAGGATATGCTGAAGGGCAAGTTCCCATCTCCGGAGTTCTGACAGGTTGGTGTTAGTGGGAAGTATCCAGATAACCCGGACGGTGTAACACTGTGCCAAGATGTGCTGGCCGTGCACCAAGGCATGTTTAGCCACAGGGTGATCCTCATTACCAACAAACACTGTCTGCCTGTGTCCATTCATGCGAATGGACAGTTTGTTGCTGGTCATTCCCACATAGAACACTTCACAGTGTAGGCAGGTCAGTTGGTAAATCACGTGGGTGCTTTCACACGTGGCTCTGCCTTTGATCGTGTACACCTTCTGGGTTACAGGACTGGAATAGGTGGTGGTGGGAGGGTGCATGGGACAGGTTTTACACCGGGGACGGTTACAGGGGTAGGAGCCAGAGGGTAGGGAAGGTGGTTTGGGGATTTCATAGGGATGAACTAAGAGGTTACGAAGGTTGGGTGGACGGCGGAAAAGTAAATAAAAATAGTGGCAGCAACCATGAATCATGACAAGAGCATTGTTGATCACCTGCTGTTTGTTTCATGGCAGCCCATTCAAACTTAAGTACAGTGTGAGCTTGAATATTTATTATTTAATTATTTTTTTCCAAGTTTCGGACAAGGGGCTCCATAAAACTTAAAGCTGATATTGATGTGTAATGAAAAGAGGTTCTGCGCTATGTAAGTCTTATCTTTATGAAAATTGTGCTTATGCTTAAAACATAAATAAAAGCTTTTTCAAAATTATATTAACTGTTGCTGTAGTGTTGCATACCTGCATCAACAACAGATGTCCAGCTTCAAAATAAATTGGTAGTTCACTGAATCAAGTGTAAGATTCTTGAGTTACATGGCAGGTTGAAAACTAGTAAACATTTAAGAGCCAGTCCTGTCCTCATTAAACACATGTAAGTATTCATATGACCCATGTTTTTATTATATTAAGCTGACAGATCCTACATCATTTTAATATGATACTTGAATAAATAAATTACTGATTACTAATCCTAATAGAAGACTTGACTCCAGTTATAGAGTATTCTAGGAAAGCATGTTAATAACAACGTGCCAGAAATGTGAGCTGCTCATTGTGGTGCTTTCTTATAATTGACAGCTTCTGTTGTATATGGTTTCATATGTACAATATCAAGATGAAAAGTTGCGAGTCTAACAATGAATAACTGTATTTTAACGCAGTTGTTTTCAGTGTAGTCTATGTACTCCATCCACTATTTTCTAATGAGAAGAGTCCATCCCTGAAGAGCAAATCTAGAAGAGCTGTTAAATAATCATCTGTGGGTGCCATTACCCCTTCATTACAATCAAAATGATTTCCAGTGACTAATTTCTTTAGATATGGGTAGACATATAAGACAAAAACTGCCAAATGTGCCAACTACGGTGGATATTCTAAGAATCTCTATACTCTGTTCATCATAAGAATAAACCTGATGTAAACAAACACAAACATGATGATCGGTCAGAAGCTGTAGCATACATCCACTGGTGTTGGTACGCTCTTGGAAGTAGTTCCTACTTATGTATTAGATATCTTATTACTAAGTTACATTAAATGAAACTGTAAGATATCCTAATTTATTAACAATCATCAACTTTTTTAAAATCACACTTGTCTGTTTAGTTTTTGTTTCAAAAATCATGTAGTCTCCATCTCTGTACTGTTGTGATCTGATTGTCGCGCTGTTTACACACAGTATGAAAATGGCAGAGGCGGCTTTTTGCTCTGTAGTGAAACATGCATGTGGAACATGATGAGGAAGTGCCAAGAAATAGGTTGTTCTTAATGTTTTTCAAAAATTCACAAAAAAAAAAGGCTGTGAAGTTTTGTGAGGGACTGTATTTGATACAAATACACATTTGATGTATAGCACAATCGATAGTGTTGTAGATTTATAAACTAGTACAGTTCATGCATTGCTGGTTCAAGTCCCACCTTGGTCTTCCTCCCTCCCCTCCTCCCCCCTTTTTTATCTTCAAAATACCAACATCTTGTAATTGTAAAACATATCATTTTTTATGAATGATGCCTAACTTCTTGTTTCTAATTAAATATTGCACATGAAATACCTGTTTTCATTTCAAATATAAATTCTTTAAATACTCTTTATTTGTACTTTGTCCATTCTTTTATACCACAGATGTAGTCTCACACGAACCAGAGTGATAAGTGTAATAGAAAAAACAATCATTTTCACAGCATTGAACACACCAAACAGGTGCTGAACTTGTACATTTGCCACCGTACCATTACAATATGAACACAACAAAACTGGTCTGGAGCCAAGTTAAGGGATTTGTCACGAGAAATAACAAGGATGTTAACCTGCCAGATGAACTGGAACTCATGCACACAGCTCTTTTGTATGTCACCGCTGAATGCTGGCAGGATATAGAATGGCACATGATAAAAGGAGAGCGGAAAATGTGGATTCAATATAGCAAATGACAGTTCCAGGAATGAAACGTATTTCTTGGATTCGGATAAGGAAGGAGCTAAGAGATTACCAGACGACTGACTAATTAATACCTTTAGTGGCTTCAGTATTCAGCAGTACCACCTTCACAATTCTCTATTACTCCAATCTCGTATAGCGCACGAAAAGAATGAACACCTATATCTTTCTGTACAAGCTCTGATTTCCCTTATTTTATCGTGGTGATCGTTCCGCTCTATGTAGGTCAGTGTCAACAAAATATTTTCGCATTCGGAGGAGAAAGTTGGTGATTGGAATTTCATGAGGCGATTCTGTCGCAATGAAAAACGCCTTTCTTTTAATGATTTCCAGCCCAAATCCTGTATCATTTCTGTGACACTCTCTCCCATATTTCGCGATAATACAAAACGTGCTGCCTTTCTTTGAACTTTTTCGATGTACTCCGTCAGTCCTACCTGGTAAGGATCCCACACCTTACAGCAGTATTCTAAAAGAGGACAGGCAAGTGTAGTGTAGGCAGTCTCCTTAGTAGGTCTGTTACATTTTCTAAGTGCCCTGCCAGTAAAATGCAGCCTTTGGTTAGCCTTCCCCACAACATTTTCTATGTGTTCTTTCCAATTTAAGTTGTTCATAATTGTAATACGTAGGTATTTAGTTGAATTTACGACTTTTAGATTAGACTGATTTTTCGTGTAACCAAAGTTTAATGAATTCCTTTTAGCACTCGTGTGGATGACCTCACCCTTCTCGTTATTTAGGGTCAACTGCCACTTTTCGCACGATTCAGATAATTTTTCTAAATCGTTTTGCATTTTGTTTTGATCTTCTGATGAGTTTATTAGTCGATAAACGACAGTGTCATCTGCAAACAACCGAAGACGGCTGCTCAGATTGTCTCCCAAATCGTTCCTTTCATAAGGAACAGCAAAGGGCCTATAACACTGCCCTGGGGAACGCCTAAAATCACTTCTGTTTTACTCAATGATTTTCCATCATTTACTACAAACTGTGACCCCTCTGACAGGAAATTGCAAATCCAGTCACATAACTGAGATGATATTCCATAAGCAGGTTTGTGTGGTACCGTGTCAAAGCCTTCCAGAAATCCAGGAATACGGAATCGATCTGAAATCCCTTGTCAATAGCACTCAGCACTTCATGTGAATAAAGAGCTAGTTGTGTTTCACAGGAACGATGTTTTCCAAGCCCATGTTGACTGGGTGTCAATAGACCATTTCCTTCGAGGTAATTCATGATGTTTGAAAACAATATATGTTCTAAAATCCTGCTGCATATCAACATTAACTATATGGGCCTGTAATTTAGTGGATTACTCCTACTACCTTTCTTGAATATGGGTGTGACCTGTGCAACTTTCCAGTCTTTGGGCACGGATCTTTCATCGAGCGAATGGTTGTATATGATTGTTAAGTACGGAGCTAATGCATCAGCATACTCCGAAAGGAACCTTGAGTTGCTTCACTACTCCGAGGATATTTACTTCTACGTTACTCATGTTGGCAGCTGTTCTCGATTCAAATTCTGTAATATTTAGTTTGTCTTCTTTTGTGAAGGCATTTCGGAAGGCTGTGTCTAGTAAATCTGCTTTGGCAGCACTGTCTTCGATAGTATCTCCATTGTCATTGAGGAGAGAAGGCATTGATTGTTTCTTGCCACTAACATACTTCACATACAACCAGAATCTCTTTGGATTTTCTGCCAGATTTCGAGACAAAGTTTCGTTGTGGAAACTGTTATCAGTGTCTCACATTGAATTCCACGCTAAGTTTCGAGCTTCTGTAGAGGATCGCCAATGTTGGGGATTTTGCATCTGTTTAAATTTGGCATGATTGTTTCGTTGTTTGTGCAACAATGTTCTAACCTGTTTTGTGTACCAAGGAGGATCAGCTCCATCGTTTATTAGTTTATTTGGTATAATCCTCTCAATTGCTGCCGATACTATTTCTTTGAATTTAAGCCACATCTGGTCTACAGTTATATCATTAATTTGGAATGAGTGGAGATTGTCTCTCAGGGAGGCGTCAAGTGAATTTTTATCTGCTTTTTTGAATAGGTATGTTTTTCGATTATTTTTCGAGGATTTGGGGACTACAGTATTCAATCTCGCTATGGCAACCCTGTGTTCACTAATCCCTATATTGGTTTTGATGCTGATTATTAACTCAGGATTCTTTGTTGCTAAGAGGTCAAGTGTTTTTTCACAACCATTTACTATTCGCGTGGGCTCATGAACTAACTGCTCGAGATAATTTTCAGAGAATGCGTTTAACACGATTTCAGATGATATTTTGTGCATACCTCTGGAATCAAACATGTATTTTCGCCAACATATCGAGGGTAAATTAGTCACCACCAGCTATTATCGTATGAGCTGGGTATGTGTTTGAAATCAAACTCAAGTTTTCTTTGAACCTTTCAGCAACTGTATCATCTGAACTGGGAGGTCGGTAAAAGGATCCAATTATTATTTTATTCCGGTTGCCAACAGTGACCTCTGCCCATACTAACTCACAGGAAGTATCTACTTCAATTTTGCGACAAGTTAAACTACTTCTAACAGCAACAAACACGCCACTGCCAACCATGTTTAGCCTATCTTTTCGGAACACCATTAGGTTCTTCGCAAAAATTTCGGCTGAGCTTATATCCGGCTTTAGCCAGCTTTCAGTGCCTATAACAATTTGAGCATCATTGCTTTCCATTAGCGCTTGGAGCTCTGGTACTTTCCCAACACAGCTATGACAATTTACAACTGTTATACCAATGGTTCCTGTATCTATGTTCTTCCTGTGTTCAGTCTGCACCCTTTATGACTGAAGCCCATCTTGTGTTTTCCCGAGACCCTCTAACCTAAAAAACCGCCCAGTTCACGCCAAACAGCCCCTGCTACCCATGTAGCCGCCTCCTGCGTATAGTGGACACCTGACCTATTCAGCGGTATCCGAAACTCAACCACCCTTTAGTGCAAGTCAAGGAATCTGCAGCCTACACGGTTGCAGAACCGTCTTGAGTCTATGATTTAGACCCTCCACTTGGGTCTGTACCAGATGTCCGCAATCAGTCCTGTCGACAATGCTGCAAATGGTCAGCTCTGCTTTCATCTTGCAAGCAAGACTGGCAGCCTTTACCACTTCTGTTAACCACTTGAAACCAGAGAGAATCTCTTCTGATCCAAAGCGACACACATCATTGGTACCGACGTGAGCAACCACCTGCAGTTGGCAGCACCCTGTGCTCTTCATAGCATCCGGGAGGACCCTTTCCACATCTGGAATGACTCCACCTGGTATGCACACGGAGTGCACATTGGTTTTCTTACCCTCCTTGTCAGCCAAGTCCCTAAGGGGCCCCATAACGGACCTAACGTTGGAGCTCCCAACTACCCATAGTCCCACCCTCTGCGATTGCCCGGATATTGCAGGATGAGTGGTTTCCTCTGAAACAGGACAGGCAACAGCATCCGGCTCAGCGACAGTGTCAGCCACAGACAGCACCTGGAACCACTCAGGATGCCCCGTGGTGGCTGGTTACTGTGCCCCCACTGAGAGAATCTCTGCTCTTGTAGACCAAAACCTTCAACCTATTACCCGGACCCTATCCTCGTATATATAAGATACCAACCATTTCCTCGACCGACTCTCCACAGTTCCTGTCCCTTTACCACACGGTGCCCTCATCGTCACTATTGATGCCACCTCCCTGTACAGTAACATTCCTAATGCCCATGGACTTAATGCTATTGAACACTACCTTTCCAGACGCCCTATGGATTCCAAACCAACAACCTCCTACCTAGTCTCCATGAACAACTATATCCTCACTGAGAATTACTTCTCCTTTGAAGACATTACCTACAAACAAATACGCAGTACTGCTATGGCCACCCGCATGGCATCATCCTATGCTAACCTGTTCATGGGCCATCTAGAGGAATCCTTCCTTAAAACCCAGAATCCTAAACCCCTCACCTGGTTCAGATTCATTGATGACATCTTTCCTATCTGGATTGAAGGTGAGGACACCCTATTTACATTCCTCCAGAACCTCAACAACTTCTCCCCCATTTGCTTCACCTTGTCCTACTCAACCCAACAAGACACCTTCCTCGATGTTGACCTTCACCTCAGAGATGGCTACATCAGTACCTCTGTCCATATCAAACCTACTAACCACCGGCAGTACTTGCACTTCGACAGCTGGCAGCCATTCCATACCAAGAAGTCCCTTCTGTACAGCCTAGCCACCCGTGTTCGTCACATCTGCAGTGACGAGCAGTCCCTCTCAAAATATACTGAGGGTCTCACTGAAGTCTTCACTGACCGTAATTATCCTCCCACAAATCTGCCGTGCCTTATCTTTCCAAACTCCCACCACCTCCCAAAGTCAGGGTTACGATTACCTCTCGTCGTGTCCTGAAATGAGAAATGTTCTGCTCACTATCCTTCCCACCCCTCCTACCATGGTATTCCGCTGTCCACCGAACCTAAACAATATATTCGTCCATCCTTACACAACCCCTGCTCCCAATCCCTTACCTCATGGCTCATACCCCTGTAATAGACCTAGATGCAAGACCTTGTCCCATGCGTCCTCCTACCAACACCTATTCCAGTTCGGTCACTAACATCACCTATCCCATCAAAGGCAGGGCTACCTATGAAACCAGTCATGTGATTTACAAGCTAAGCTGCATCCACTGTGCTGCATTCTATGTAGGCATGACAACCAACAAGCTGTCTGTCCACATGAACGACCACCGACAAACTGTGGTCAAACAACAAGTGGACCACCCTGTTGCTGAACATGCTGCCAAACATTATATCCCTCATTTCAATGACTGCTTCACAGACTGTGCCATATGGATCCTTCCCACCAATACCAGCTTTTCTGAATTGCGCAGGTGGGAACTTTCCATGCAATACATCCTACATTCCCGTAACCCTCCTGGCCTCAACCTTCATTAGTCACTGTCCTCACCCATCCAGCCCCTTCCTGTTCCCATTCCAGCACTACACAGCCGTCATTTCACTGCTACATGCAGTCTTTTAATTTCTTTTTATTTCTCTCCTTTCCGCTACTTACCCAGTCCCCCCCCCCCCCCCCCCCCCCCCCTCAGCACCTTCTCTCCTGCCCTCCATCTAAACTGCAACACTTCACTGTCCGCCACTCCCACCATACTATCCCTCCCCCTCCCCGCCCCAGCCTCCTCCTTACCCCCACCCATTTGCCACTCCCATCATGCACTGGTGCTGCTGCTCACAATGTGGTTTCAGCTCTCGGAGACTGGAGACGTATGTGCAAGTTGCATTTACGTGTGTGTGTGTGTTTACTGCTGACAAAGGCCTTAATGGCTGAAAGCTATAATTGTGTGAATCTTTTTACTGTGGCTATTGTGACTCAGCATCTCTGCTATATGGTGAGTAGCAACTTTCCTTCTCTGGTATTGGTATATTCCATCCTGGATTTTCCATTGTTTGACCAAGATATTCTCTGTTTTTGTTTTGCTTTGACAAAATCAGTAATGTTCCTTTTAAAATGGCCCAAATATTGCAGAGAATTTTGCACTCACATTTTATTCTGATAAGAAAAATGTGGCATTCATCATGCACCGTGCTTCCTCAGACGTAATTCTTCATGTAAATTATATTATATTCTTTCTGATACATTCATAGTTTCAACTATTTCTTGCACCTCCATTCCCTTATCACCCAATACAGTATTATATATGTTCTTGATACTTTTGTCTATGGTTGCAGTTTTGTGACATTGTTTGCATGAACCATCTGCAAGAGAAGTATTGCTACATTTGAATTCTGTCACACATTTCTTAAGTGCTGTGAATGAAGGAACAGACTACTCATAACCGGTTGTCAACTTCATATGAATTTACATTGATGGTAATCTGTCCAAACAAGTAACTTCCCAGTGTTACAGCGTTTTAATTCAACCATTCAAACTAATAGCATACGGAATGACCACTACAAAAAACATATAAATAAAGCTACATGCAGACATGGTTCACATTTGACTTGCAGTATTGCACAGTATCTAACAATGCAATAAATACATAATTTCATTGCAGTCGAAATTGTCTTTGTAATGGCATAAAACTTCCAGTTTGCCTTGAGGCTGATGAAGATGTCATTACTTTTGTTGATTATGTCACAATAGTTACTGTATCTGTTAATATTCCATTCTTATGGTGAATTGCCCAATCTAGTAGACACACAGAATGCATTAATTAAAAATGTTCTTTTTAACCAAATTTATTGCATCTATAGAGGCGGAAAATGATGTATAGAAAATTAGATTTCAGCAACTTCTAATTTCTTGATAAATGAACTTGCACATTCTGAATGTGTACTGAACCACATGATGGCACAACCTTAGACATTATGTAATCACAGGTGTACCTTTGTTTGCAGCTCCTGCTGCTCACAGAAGAAAAGTTTATATTAATGACATTATGACACAGGTACAGTAATTTCATTTCAGTTAAACAATATATGAAACATCTTGATATACTCTTTATAACAAGTTTGAGAGAAATAGATGATAGGTTGATTATATCTAAGAAAATAATATATATTTACATTACTTTCTGTGTCCGGGCAAGAATATCTAAACTCTATTCTTCTAAAACTCTACAGCTTTAATAGCCTTGTCACTGGATAAAAAGAGATCTTCCACTGTGAAAATAAACTCCATCCTTGGGCACATGAGCAAATGTTGAATTGTGTGTGTTTCTCCGCATTCACACTGCTCATCTTCAGAGTAACCTCACTTAATCATGTTTACTTTATATTTTGCACTTCTGTTCTTAATCTATTTAGTGCTGTCCATGTATTGTATGATTTCCCCTTTGGGGTGAATATTTGTAATTGGCAGAATGTCTAACCATAAAGTAGGCGGCATGTCTCAGGTCGGCCCTCCAGAGGTACTATCCATTGGTTGAAACTCTTACTTGTTTTAACACAAGTTGGAACTGTTTATTGGTTACACAGTAAGTGCCATGGGTTGGATTGCTGCTTTTTTCCTCTCTGTTTCATTGGCTGCTTTGTGCCTGATATTTGATGGTGCCATGGCTGCAAGTGATTAAATTTTGTGAACAGTCTCATGTTTGATATCACTAATCATATTATATGCTATGTACAGTTTTTATGGTTTCATGACAAAACATTCATCCATTCGTTCACTCACACATTCATTCATTCATTGTGAACAAAAGTTCCCATTAAAAAAGAGATCCATCAGGAATGTTGAGAGAATCAAAGTACACATTAACAGAGGACAAGCAAATAGTAGAAATCTACTCTGTCTACTGTATAACTAATAAACTATCACTATACTGCTCTTTTTTTAAAGAAAAAAATACTCAAAATTCTGTACACCATAACAATAAAGAGGCAAATGAACAATCACTGCTTCAAAGCATGCTTTTCTTGTTTGGTTAGTGTTATTTTCACACTCAGAGAGAAGTGAATTGTGTTTCTGTGAAAAGTGTATGATTATTTGCTTGTGAAAGGAAATGACTAGTTACTGTATGTATTGAAATTAATATAATTGTGTTGTTTTCCTTCTCTCAGCCCTGGTCTGCAGGGACAGCAATTATGTGCCACCACATGTGTTAGATGAGCTCATGCACAGCCTGGAGAAGCAGGCAGCCAATAGTATAGCAGTTCTGAATCGTCTCACCACAATTCCTGCACCACTTCTACCAACTCCAGAGACATTTAATGTGCTTACAGAAGATAGCACAAGCGTGTGCCAGAACTGGGCAGAGGGTATCACAATATCTGATGATGAGTTTCACTGCCAGGTTAGTCCCTTTATGACACTTTTCTCATTTGGTGTCAAACAGTTAGGGTAGTCATTATTAACACTCTAGGTTACAAAATCAAACAGGTGTTAGTTCATGTCCAGTATCTTGTTGTGAAAAAATGTTAACTGTGCTATATAATTAGGATAAACGAAATAAAGTTGATAAGTGCAGCAACTGCTAAACACTGCAATTGGAATGAGATGAAACGTGGTGTCAAGAATTTGAGGGGAAGAAAATTAAAGAGTATAATTCATCAAACAATGAAAAATCCAGGATGGAATGTAACAATACCAGAGAAGGAAAGTTGGTACTCATCATATAGCAGAGATGCTGAGTCGTGATAGGCACAACAAAAAGATTCACACAGTTATAGCTTTCGGCTATTAAGGTCTTTGTCAGCAGTACACACACACACACACACACACACACACACACACACGTAAACGCAACTTGCACACACATCTGCAGTCTCTCAGAGAGCTGAAACCACACTGCGAACAACAGCACCAGTGCATGATGGGAGTGGTGACTGGGTGAGGGTAAGGAGGTGGCTGGGGCTGAGAGGGGGAGGGATAGTATGGTGGGAGTGGCAGACAGTGAAGTGTTGCAGTTTAGACAGAGGACAGGAGAAAAGGTGCGGACGGGGGAGGGGGTAAGTAGTGGAAAGGAGAGGCATAAAAAGTAATTAAAAGACTGAGTGTAGCGGTGAAATGACGGCAGTGTAGTGCTGGAATGGGAACAGGGAGGGGGCTGGATGGGTGAGGACACTGACTAACGAAGGTTGAGGCCAAGAGGGTTATGGGAATATAGGATGTATTGCAGGAAAAGTTCCCACCTGCGCAATTCAGAAAAGCTAGTGTTGGTGGGAAGGATCCATATCGCACAGGCTGTGAAGCAGTTATTGAGATGAGGGATATGTTTGGCAGTGTGTTCAGCAACAGGGTGGACCACTTGCTTTTAGGCCACAGTTTGTCGGTGGCCGTTCATGTGGACAGACAGCTTATTGGTTGTCATCCCTACATAGAATGCAGCACAGTGGTTGCAGCTTAGCTTGTAAATCACATGACTGGTTTCACAGGTAGCCCTGCCTTTGATGGGATAGGTGATGTTAGTGACCGAACTGGAATAGGTGTTGGTAGGAGGACGCATGTGACAAGGTCTTGCATCTAGGTCTGTTAAAGGGGTATGAGCCATGAGGTAAGGGATTGGGAGCAGGGGTTGTGTAAGGATGGATGAGTATATTGTGTAGGAGGGTTGGGAAGGATAGTGGGCAGGACATTTCTCATTTCAGGGCACGACGAGAGGTAATCGAAACCCTGGCGGAGAATGTAATTCATTTGCTCCAGTCCCTGATGGTAATGTGTTACGAGGGGAATGCTCCTGTGTGGCCATTCTGTGGTACTTTGGGAGGTGGTGGGAGATTTGTTTTTGTACAAGGATGGGAGGGTAATTATGGTCAGTGAAGGCTTCAGTGAGACTCTCGGTATATTTTGAGAGGGACTGCTCGTCATTGCAGATGTGACAACCACAGGTGCTATGCTGTACGGAAGGGACTTTTTGGTATAGAACAGGTGGCAGCTGTCGAAGTGGAGGTATTACTCATGGTTAGTAGGTTTGATATGGACCATCAAACCATTAAACCTACTAACCACCAACAATACCTCCAATTCAACAGCTGCCACCCGTTCTATACCAAGAAGTCCCTTCCGTACAGCGTAGCCACCTGTGGTTGTCGCATCTGCAGTGACGAGCAGTCCCTCTCAAAATATACCAAGGGTCTCACTGAAGCCTTCACTGACAGTAATTATCCTCCCATCCTTGTACAAAAACAAATCTCCTGTGCCTTATCTTTCCAGTCTCCCACGCATCCCAAAGTCCCACAGTCCGGCCACAGAGGAGCATTCTCCTCGTAACTCATTACCATCAGGGACTGGAGCAACTGAATTACATTCTCTGCCAGGGTTTCAATTGCCTCTCTTTGTGCCCTGAAATGAGAAATGTCCTGCCCACTATCCTTCCCACCCCTCCTACTGAGGTATTCCGCCGTCCACCAAACCTACACAATGTACTCGTCTGTTCTTACACAACCCCTGCTCCCAGTCCCTTACCTTATGGCTCATACCCCTGTAACAGACCTAGATGCAAGACCTGTACCATACACCCTCCTACCACCACCTACTCCAGTCTGGTCACTAATATCACCTATCTCATCAGAGGCAGGGCTACCTGTGAAACCAGTCATGTGGTTTACAAGCTAAGCTGCATCCACTGTGCTGCATTCTATGTAGGCATGACAATCAATAAGCTGTCTGTCCGGATGAATGGGGACCGACAAACTGTGGCCAAGAAACAAGTGGACCACCCTGTTGCTGAACACGCTGCCAAACAAGATATCCCTCATCTCAGTGACTGCTTCACAGCCTGTGCCATACGGATTCTTCCCACCAACACCAGCTTTTCTGAAATGCGCAGGCCCTGCAGTACATCCTACGTTTCCGTAACCCTCCTGGCCTCAACCTTTGTTAGTCAGTGTCCTCACCCATCCAGCCCCTCCCTGTTCCCATTCCAGTACTAGACAGCCGTCATTTCACCACCACACCCAGTTTTTTTATTTCTCTCCTTTCCGCTACTTACCCCTTCCCCCCCCCTCAGCTCCTCCTCTCTGCCCTCCGTCTAAACTGCAACACTTCACTGTCCGCCACTCCCACCATACTACACCATGAATACAAATTATACTGGAACAGAACCATTATAACAGATAAAACAACACCACATAACAAACCTGATATCATACTCACCAATAAAAAGAAGAAATTAACACAACTAATCGTAATATCCATACCCAATACAACAAATATACAGAAGAAAACAGGAGAAAAAATTGAAAAATACATCCAACTGGCTGAGGAAGTCAAGGACATGTGGCATCAGGATAAAGTTTACATTATACCGACTATACTATCAACTACAGGAGTCATACCACACAATATCCACCAGTACATCAACCCAATACAGCTATATTCAAATGTATATATACAACTACAGAAGTCTGTAATTATTGATAAATGTTCAATTACCCAAAAGTTCCTAAATGCAATGTAACATATACCGTACAGTTAAAAGGAAGGCACGCTTGATCAAGGTCCACGTCACTTTCCATTTTTAACGGAAAGAGAGGTGAGAGGTAGGTCATTAGCAATCTGGAGATAGGTAGCCAGTTTGCTGGTTAGGAATGCAGGAGGGTGTGGTGCCAAGCACACAGGCTAGGCATGTGATGCACAGGTGTTGGAGCCAGTGGGGAGCAGTGCACAGTGAAGCTGATGTGGAAAATGAAAGAGGGTGAAAGGATAGAGGAAGGGGAAGCTGTTGGAGGGGGGGGGGGGGGTGAGGACAGTCCATTATTGGATATTAAGGCCATTATTATTCTGGGAGTGAAGGCTGTATTGCGAGGATAACTCTTCACCTCCACAGTTCAGAAAAGTTGGTGGTGGAGAAAAGGATCTAGATCAGTGGTAATCAGCCTGGTCCCTTATGCCCACTAATGGGCATTCCAGCTTTCATGATAGTGATAGGGGTTTTCATAAAATGTTGATGTAAAGTGTTTGGTAGGTAGTTATTACTATATGCTTCGTTGTAACTCTGCTTTATCAATTTTGTAATGTTACTTACCTACTTCCCAAATCATTGTTGCTATGGAATTGATGGGCTGTTAAAAAATTTTACAACTGACAGAGATACAAAAATGGGTGGTAGGTAAAAATGGTTTTTTGCCCTGATCTAGCTGGCACAGCTCATGGAGCAGCCATTGAAATTTAGCATGTTGTGCTCAGTTGTATGTTGTTCCACTGGGTGCTGGCCGTGGTGGTCGAGCAGTTCTAGGTGCTTCAGTCTGGAACCGCGCGACTGTTACGGTCGCAGGTTCAAATCCTGCCTCGGGCATGGATGTGTGTAATGTCCTTAGATGACCTCAGATGTGAAGTCCCATAGTGCTCAGAGCCATTTTTTTATTCCACTGGGTGATCAGAGTTTGGTGTAGCCACTCATTCTGGTGGGCTGCTGGTTGGTTATAATATTTACAGAAAAATCTATGCAGTAATTGCAGCAGAGTTGGTAAATGATGTGGCTGGTTTCACAGGTGACCCATCCTCTAATGGAGTAGGATAGTACTGTGACAGGACTGGAGCAGAAAGTTCTGAGCTGATGTATTGGGCATGTCTTGCACCTGGATGTTCCACAGGGATATATCCCTGTGGCAAGGGGCTGGTATTGGGAGTGGCATAGATATGGACTAGGATGTTGCGGAGGCCTGATGGGTGACAGACCACCACTTTAGGAGGGATGGGAGGGATCTTGGGTAGGATGTCTCTCATTCCAGGGCTTGGTGATAGATAATTAGTTAAAGTCCTGGTAAAGCATTTATTTCAGTAGTTCCAGTCCAGAATGGTATTGGGTGATGAGGAGGGCACTCTTTTGTAGCTTATTATTGTTTGTGTGTTCCTGTTGATGACTCAATGCTTCTGCTTTTTGGTGTGTGATCTCCTTTATACCTAAAGTATTTACATTCTGCCAGACCTTTCCTACTTCAATGATACTGAAATTAAATTAAATTTGATCTTTTATGTTTCACATATAATCATCATAATAGATTCTGCCTGTGATTGTTGCAAAAATGTATAAAATTGTTTCAGCTGCATTTTGATCTGGCACAGTACCATTTCTTTCGCGAAGATTACCATGCAGTTCAAGATAATATATCAAAAGCTGCTGCTCTTCACAAGAAGTTGGTTGCCTGTGGAACAAATCTGATATACTGCACAGCAACAGCAGCGCAAATTAAGGGATACAGCAATGCTTGTGAAATGATCCGTGTACATGTACCAACTGTTTCTCCTCAGTCAGATTTGCTTCACCAGCTGCATCGTTCAATACGTGATCAATATACAGTAAGTATTTCTATACTGACACATGTTTGCATTACACTGTGGTAGTGGGTGGGTTGGGGAAGTGGCACTGAAGAGAGACAGTGTGATACAAAAGATAGTAAAGCTGCTTCTTATCTTGTTTGTGGCATATTGTAATGTTGTGGCAGTGGCCTTTTTTCCAGAAGGTGCTTTATATCTCCTCCCCCCCTCCCCCCCCAAAAAAAATGAAGAAAAGAAAAGGTTTTACTGGCTGCCAATTAGTGATACTGCAGTGGGAGGCAGCTACATTCATGATATTATTTTTATTATGCAATTACTTTCATCTGATCTTTACATCTAGAATTTGTGGAAACGTTCAGAAAGTTCTGCATGACAATAATGCTGATATCATTGCTGTGGAATGATTAATATTCCTCCCACGAGATTCCACATATGTTTTGTCAGTGACTTTGAGCTAAATAATTTTCTTGCTTAAATCATAGTTTTCCATGACTGTTTATTGTTTATTTGTCCAAGAATCATTTTAGTACATTGTTTGTACATGTGATGCAGGACAGTGGTAAACATAGTTAATGTACAATACAGTAGTCATTTTGACTACATTGTTGACATAATCACAATGCATAATAATGTAGGTTGGTGTACTACTAGCTTCTACATGTGATAATAGCAGTTATTAAGTGAGATGACATGATAAGCACAATGTAAATTGTATTATGAAAAATTGACAATTAGTAAAATTTGGTAAATGAGGTATACTTATTGCGATGTTCCATAAATTCAGACAAAGAATAAAAGCAGTAGTCAAGCAAGAACTATTTTAACTTTATTTTAAATGCCTTTAATATTGGTATGCATTGTAGGTAAGAAGGCAAATGGTTATATAACATAGCTCCAGTATGATACACTCCTCTTTTGCATAAGTTCGCATTTGCTGTGTTCATGTATAGGTTCATCTTCTGCGTAGTTTCATATGTGTGTATGTCATAGTTGTGTCTGAAGAGATTTTCCTTTTTTTAAGATGCTCCCTTTTGTGAAAATTAGTATTTTGTATATACAGCGTGATTCACAAAGATATGAAAATATTTTTATATGTTGTTCTATAAGTAAAACTAAAGAAAAAAGTTCATATTAACATATGTCCACAAGTGTTTAGTTACAGAGCTAGAGCTAATAAGATTTTGCCTGAAATTTAGCAACTTCACTAATATGAAGCCATTGCAAAACTGCGAGCTTAAAGCAAAGCATGATTTCCATTTGTTTTGTTGTTATTGATCTGGTGAATCTAATAAAACATGTCCCAGGCGTGTATCCACTGTAGTTTTCGTGAACATCCAGAGAAGCAAAGACATAACTTTGTAAAATTTTTTATTTATTAACTACTTGGCCCAGATTACTTAAATTCCAGACAATGGCACAAAGATTTCACCAGGCATGTTGAAAATACTTTGCACTGCGTAGCAAGTGGAACATCTTTGAGCAAGTGGGGCATTTCTTCTTGAAGTAATTGTTAGTACATCTTGCCAGTTAGATGTCCTAGGAAAATGAATGGTCCAGTGAAGTGTGTGTTGATTATATCACACCACACATTTATGCTAAATCACTGCTGGTAATTTCATTGCACTGTTGCATGTGGGTTTGCTTCAGACCGTAAGTGCTCGTTATGTAAATTGTTTATACCATCTCGAGTAAACTGTGCCTCATCAGTAAATAAAATGTATTTTTGTAACTGCTGATTACTGCTTCTCTAGATATTCTGGAAAACTATTGCAGATACACCTCTGGGACATGTTTTATTAGATTTGCCAGACCAATAACAACAAAATAAATGGAAATTGTGCCTATCTTTAACCTCGTACAGTTTTGCGATGACTTCATATTAGTGAAGTTGCTAAATTTCAGGCAAAATCTTTTATTAGTTTTACTTGTAGAATAACATATTAAAATTCGCATATCTTCGTGAATCACCCTGTATACAAGCAAGGCAGTGGTAATATTTTGAGTTTTAAAAAGGGATGTACAGGAATCCCTGCATTTAGCTTTTTTATCTTCCTGACAATCTTTTTCTGTATTTTAAGTGTTTTTTGTAGAATTTGTGGGAAAAATTATTCCGTACATAAGTAGCGACTGTATACTATGATGGTATACAGTCAGCCCTGATGAGCAGCTTGTATTCTGAGTGAAGATCCTAACAGCTTATGGTGGTGAATTCAGTTTCTTATTTAAATTGTTTAGCTGCACCGCCCACGTCAGATCTGCCCGAACATGACTGCCTAGACATTTTGTATGTCTGACCTTCGACATAGTTTTTTCCTTTGATAGTGAAAACAGAGTTTTCAGGATGGATGGTTTTGTGTGGTGTGGAAGGTAATTGCCACAGTTTTTTCAGAATTTATGATGAGCGTTTTGGTCCTGAACCAGTGCATAAAGGCATGCATAACTAATGTTGCAGTCCCCTGCTGATTTTTCTTATTCTGTGATTTAGTAGAATATTAGTGTCATCTGCAAAGAGTACAGTGGTTCCAGCATGTATTTTACTAGACAAGTCATTTATATACAACAGAAATAGGACATGTCCCAGAACTGACCCTTGTGGGATTTCATACTTGATTTTTCTCCTCATTGCTGTAAAACCTAGAAATTTTTTGTGTTTCACTATCTTTGTGTTTTATTACTGTAATCTGCTGATGATTACTGAGGTACAACTGGAGCCACATTTCAAACTGGCCTCTAATTCCATAATTACTTCATTTATGCAAGAGAATGCAATGATCAGTAACATCAAAGGTTTTACTTAGATCCAGAAATATCAAAGATACATGTTGCTTATCATCCACTGCTTTTAATACTTCATTTAAGAAGGCAAAATTTGCTGTGTGAGTTGACTTTCCAGCTCTGAACCCATGCTGGGAGTCACTTAGCAGCCTCTCTTTATTTAAGAAAACTGTTAATCTTCTAAGGAACATTTATTCCATAATATTTCTGAAGCCTGACAATACTGAAACTGGCCTATAGTAGCAATATCACTTTTTGCACTCTTCTTATGCAAAGGTGTTACTTTTGCAGTTTTTAGATTATTTGGAAACAAACCACTATCAAAAGATGAATTTACTATTTCTGTTGGTGGTTCAACAATAAATGTTGCACTAACTGTAATAATGGCATCTGGTATCTCAACACCCACTGAATATTTATTAGATAATTCTTTTAGAATTCTTGACAGTTCCTCAGGTGTTGCTGGATACAAGAATAATGTGTTTCGATGACTTTTTGATCTGAGTGACTGGCTGGCCGTTTGTAAAGGTGTGATTTTATTAACAGCTGTACTATACTAGAGAAATAATTGTTGAAAGCACTGGCCACATGTTTGGGGCCAGTTAGTTTATTTTTATTTATAATCAGCTCTATATTACTGTGATTAACAGGCCTGGTGTCCGTTTCTTTCCTTTATAATTTGTCAGGTTGCTTTAGTTTTGTTCTTGGAATTACACAATATTTTGTCATTTTCTAGTTTTTTTTTTTTTTTTAAATAACTCATGTTAGTATTCTTTTGTATCTTTTGAAATATGTAACAAAGTCAGGATTAGTATTTTGCTTGCAGTACTCATACAATCTCCTTTTATTGTGATATGATATCCTTATCACTTTCGTTATCCTTGTGTTTGTTTTTTCAGTACAGTTAAACATAGTTATTGTCTTGGGGAAAGCCATTTCAAAAACGATGTTTGAATGTAGCCATAAACTTATCATATTTCTCATTGGTATCATTACAGTCTTACACATCTTTCCAACTTTCATCTTTCCAACTTTCACCCTTTTGTTTGGAACAAGTGACATGGAGATAGTCAGTGAAAGCTCTTGCTGGTTGATGAACTGTACTCCTGGCTGTATAGTTACTTGAAATTGTACTGCCATTCATTGGATTAATTTTGCTATAATAGACATTCATCTTTATTGAAGGCTATATGCTGAAGTTCACCATGTTGTGCCATCTACATATTTGATTGTGAAGATCTGTATTTTCACATCTCAAAGATCTTCTTTCTTGGCATCTGTGAGCAGAATTCACAGAAACTAGCCTTTAATGACAGTTGTTTTCTTTTTCATATGTCAGTTGTCATGTTCCAATTTAACAATGGTTGAGATCTTTTGATGTGCAGGGTTTTTAGTTTTTTCCTGTACACTCTCTGCAGTAACAAGCTACGTGACCATGGCACTGTCATTGCATACTGATATGCTGTTCCGTTTTCAGAAATCAACTCCCCAAAATGCAAAATTGTAAATTTTCTGTAATCCGAGGTTTGCTGCTTCATAACTTATTATGAGGAAGAGATTTCATAGCTAATTTGACTCTGCTGCTGTTATTATTCCAAATAAAAATTTAAGTTTATATTTTACTTGTTTACTTGATTAGTTCCACTTCCTCCTGGTATTCGCTGCTTGGAGTCATAATATCTTTACACACCAAACAACAAATCTTTCATTTAGGTAGCATGAAACATATTCTTTGAGCAATCAATCCTTGAAAAAACCATCAGTCAATTTGCAAGGGAATCTAGATGGTATAGCCGCAGTCCAGCAGGTGTCCCATCATCGTATAGGTAATCATTGTTCTGTTCATGACATCATCAGTCCATGTCACAACAGTGACAGCCTTGAGCTGCCTTCATGTGCATATGCTCCATTCAGCACAAATGTACTGCGTGTCCAAGCACTGGGCAATGTGTAATGGGTCCCATAAGACAGAACACATTGCTACTGTATTTAACTCCTTTTCAAACGTGGAACAGAAAGATGGATGCGAACAGCATGTCAGCAGTGACGGTGTCTCAAAGCAAGTTATGCATTGAAGTGCGTGTGTTTAACATGTCATTGAGAATGCAGATGGACATGGGTGCAGCAGCAACGTTAGTGAACTCTCGAGACTTGTGTGGACTTCGGTTCTCCTCCTCTGACTACAGTGTCATGGAGGCTAGTGACTTACAACAAACAATAGATTCTCATTCTTGGACAGTCTTCTGCATCTGTGACTTACAAGGCTGTGGTTCATTCATTAACATTCCTAGTTGTGGACAATGCTTACATTGAAAATCTGTTTGGTTTGGGCACTTTTAAACTGTGTGGATTCTCCATTGATGATGAAGTGCATTTGGTTTCTGACCAAGTTCCATATCAACAGTTAGATGCTCTCTGCACTGAAATTTCCTCTCTATTTTCTCTAGGACTGGATTGTGCAACAGAATATTATGATGAAACAGTCTGCCTACCCCCTTGATGTTCTTCAACCTCTTTCTTCCAGTGAATGGTCAGCACCACTAGTGATATCAAGAAATATACCGATAAATTATGTATCTGTGACGATTTTCAAAAATCTATTAATGCACCAACCCCTTGTCACGCCCTGACAAGCTGTTAACAAAATCACACCCTGAAGATCTGTTAATGATATTAGTGGGAGGCCATAATTTTTATAAGATTGGCTTATCAGAGACATATGCACACCTGTCAGTAAATGAGGAATCTAAATGCCTCAATACCTCATTTGGGCTTTATCAACATCAGCAGTTGCCTTTTGGTGTGGCAAGTGCACCAGCTATTTTTCAACACTTTTTAGAGCAACTTACTGCACCAGTTCCAGGCTGCATCAGCTGTTTAGATGATGTAGTAATGTCTGGTGCATCAACAGAAGAACATTTGCACAACCTTCATGCTCTGTTTTCCAGTCTGCAGGGTTAAAGTGCAATTTGGACAAGACAGTTTTTTCAACCAACCATTATTTATTTGGGTTTTTAAGTGTCGCATTCTGACATTAAACAATTGTACCAGCATGTTAATGCTATGGTTGCACTGTCACACCACACGTCTATCATGGAATTACAGAATTTTTTTAGGCAAAACTGTGTATACCCACAAATTCGTACCAGATGCTGCTTCTGTGGCACAACCACTCCAAGCATTATTATGTAAAGATGTTCCATTCCACTGGCCCCTGGTTTATGGTGGGCATTGAAGTTGTTGAAATTTAAGGTGCAGTTGACCCCTTGTTTGGTAACTTTTCAGCCAGACCAGCACTTTGTGTTAGTGACGGATGCATCTGTGTGGCCTTGGTGCCTTATTGCATTTACTGACTGGTCTGGAAACAACGTTTGACAAAGAGGAACTGCTTTGTTTTCTCTTCAACGTGGAAGTTCAAAATGTTGCTGGTGGATTTCGTATTACTAGAACTAAATTTGCAGTTGCAGTAGCCACGAATCCTGTTTTAAGTAAAGTTGTGGGTCGGTGCCCTCACTTCTACACCATGGCTGCTGTCTTCAGAACTGTCTCCTCTGCTATGGGCACCTCCTGCAGAGAGAGAGAAAGAGCTACACTATACACACTTGCACATTTAAACAGTACTAGCACTGTAGCTCATCTGGGGTGAAGGCTGTTTCAGATGGAGTGAGTGAGTGTAGAAAGGAGGCAGTAAAGCAAAGGAGGGTTGGAGGAAAGGGTGGCTGATTGGAGGAAAGGAGAGGCAGCAAATGTATGTGATAAGAAAATGGACCTGATGGGTTCACTCTGGTGCAGGCAGGGGGAGTTTCTTGGTGGCACACAATGATGTGGAGCAGTATATTGGCAGGGGGAGATAGAACAGAGGAGCAGGGAGACTGCAGAGAGGAGGGTGCTAATGTAGAATGAATGAAGTTGCGCCACTGGGGTCAGAGGGTGGTGGTGGTGGTGGTGGTGGTGGTGGTGGTGGTGTAACAGGGACTACAGGATATTGAGGCTAAGAGGATTGTGTGACTGAAGGATGTATTGCAAGAACAGCTCCAATCTATGCAGTAGAGTGGAAAACTGGTATTTGGGGAATAGAGGGAATCCAGATGGAACACATCATTAAGTAGCCACGGAAGACGAGCGAGCAAGTTGCTTTCAGCGGCATGTTTTGCCGTTGCATGGTCAACTCTGCTGCTGTCCACAGTTTGAAGGTGGATGGCTGGTTGGTAATCACACTTCACAAAAACCTCCACAAAAGTTGCATTGGAGCTATAATTCCGTACAGAAAAATCATGACAAGTGAAGTGTGCTCAGCATAGCTGTTTTGCTCACCTACTGTTAGTCTCATAATATGAGTGTGTATATCTCTTTACAGCATCATCTCAGTTTTGTCGCAGCTCTCTGGACAACTGTTGTTTTCAGTCATTTAATTTTGGTATGCCAGCAGCCTTCTGTACTTCATAGCTTTCACCATACAAAATATATTATGTGGTGTGCCTGGTTTCACAGAGTGCTCTACCTTTGACAAAATAGAATATACCTGTTACAAGAAAAGTGAAGGATATGCTTGGGGGAGGGGGGGGGGGGGGGGTTGCACAGGTGGGAAAGTTTTGCACTTGTCTTCTACAGGGGGATGACAAAGTAGCAAGGGATTGGAAACAGATATGGCAAATGATGGGCCAGGATATTTTGTGGGTTGGGAGGTCAGTGAACTACAACTTTGGCATGATTGGGAAGGGTTATGGATAGGCTGCTCATTTACGGGCTCAATGATAAGTGATTAGAGCTCTGACAAAGGATATGGTTGTTACACTCATTTTAATTATACCATACAGAACAGATGCACTCAATGGTTGCAGATGCCCATATGGTTCTAGGTTGAATGCAGCATTATATTCTGGGCAGTTTTACTGTTCCTGATGGGAACTTCCAAATCACAGTTCGTGCAACATTTCTTGTAATTAAGAGAGTACCACAGTACTACAACTCAATTACTGACCACCCTATCTTCAACTTATAAACGGCTTCCTTGTTTATCAAATGAAAAGCACATATTTCTGGCTCCGAGGTGTTGGTGTAAGCCATTTTGTGCAGTGTAATCTTGACAGACCATCAAGGGCATTAATGATCCTCTGAAGAGATACAGATTTTGTGCTCTGGGTGCCAATAGTGAGATCATCAGCTTACAAGAAACTCTGGTATTGGGGGCCAGAGGTTGGTTGTCCATATATTGAACAGAACTGAAGAAATAACATTTCATTGGGGATGCCCATTCTTCTGTTATCTTCGTAAACTGCACTGTTCTTGGAAATTAATGAGGAGCCAGTGATTCTGTAGGAGAGTGGCAATGAACCAGGGTTAGTTTAAACTCATTTCAGGTTGTAGACTTTGACTGGTAATATACAATGGTTTACAGTGTCATACACTGCTGATAAGTTGACAAATTTAGAAATCTTAGAGCCAGCTTCTGTAAACTGTGTAAGATTTAGAACTTGGCTTACACAGCTTATATTGGGCTGAAATCCAGTTTGTGAGATATGAGAAAGTAGTTAATTATGGATAGGAGGCAATTTAATACCAGTTTTTCTAGTAGGTTATGATGATGGTGGAGTAGTGCCATCGGTCTAAGTCCTCTGGCATTTTTCCTTCTGTGCTAACTTTCAGCAGAGAAAACACTTGGCTGCTCTGCCACAGCTTTGGAATTTGACATTTGCTTACACAGTAGTAGAAAAGTTAGAGAATTCATTTTTCTGTTGTTAGGGAGTAGTGCTTTATTTGCTCTGTTTGTGTGTCATCCAAGCCAACTGGTTCAAGTGATTTTCCATTTTTATTCTGTTCGATAACCAGTCTTGTGTAATGAATGATGGTATGCTGCCATAATACCCATATTGCCCGTCTCATAGCAGTTTTGTCTTCTCATATTTTTTGGTGGGCATCACATTCAGTAATAACTGATACATATTTGATTATTAGTGATGTTGTGATGTGCAATGGTCCTTGTTGGGTATAAAGCAAACAAGGGGCAGTTGTAAGAAACTGGCCTCTTATTTGGGAAGATGGCTGTTCACATCCCTGTCCGACCATCTGAAATTATGTTTCCCTAAATTACTTAAGGTATGATCTCTCTAGTTTTCTCAACATGATTGATTAATAGTGGGCTTCCAGGTGCTCTGCCATGTTGTTGTTTCCATTTTCTACATAATATTTCGACGACCGACCCAGGTGATATGAGTTTCCCTATCATGTGTTCTTGCTGCCTGGACTCCAACCAGACTGTAAACCATTGTTGCTCTCATGTCACTATTTGTAGCAGAGTTCTATTCCTGATGCACACTATGCCCTTTGATGGTCTTTAGTTTCTCAGAATTTGCATAGATACTTGATGAAATGCAAACTGTCTCTCAATTTTCCAACTCTGGAGGATGTGCTGGCCAGGAAGATTTTAGTAAATTGATTGCCAGATCCCAAGCATTAGTTAAATTGAAACTTCCATCCCTGTTTCATTCATTTTCTGACATCTTTATTTCAATAGACTCCTTAATTATGCTGTTCCAGAAACTTGGTGTTTACACCAAGACAACCATTTCATCACATTTCTTCCCATGATTGCATGTGATACAGAACTTCAGCAACAGATAATTTTCATGGTTGTTTTAGTCAGGTGTGTTGCTGATATTCTTTGCATTTCTCCTCAACTGCCCCATGTAAGATATACCTCATTCCCATTGAATGTGATAAACTCCTGGCTTTTGCAAAGAATATTTTTTATTGTAATTGAGTGGAGTGAAATACACTGTATGCCATGTTTTCATAGGAGTCTACTGAACTCTCTGGATATTTGACCATCTTAAGGCAGATAAGCAATTTTTGGCTTCTCGGTGACTGTCTCCACCTCTTTCTCAGGTATTCCCGAGTTTGATTACATCGTCTGTTCATCTGATGCTCTGAGTACACATTCTTCCAGAACACCAAGTGTTGTAATTCTCTGGTGCAGCTCTCCTTGTCTGAAAGTGTTCAAGCTGTATGGATGAAAGTTTTCAACACTGAATTTCCCTGTGATGGATGGTGATGGCTTGATGTGTGGAGACAGAGGTCAATGTGCATAGGCTTTCTATATACGCTGTGGCCCAGGGATCTGTCCATTCTCTTAACTAACATGTCAAGGGTAGGTAATTGGCCCTGTTTTTCAAGTTCCATAGTGAATTTTATATTGCAGCATACAGAGTTTAAATGTTCCAGGAAGCCTTGACACTTTTCCACTTCATGTGGCCACATCACAATTGTGTTACCCAAGTACCAATAAAAACATGTATGAGGTGAGTTCAATAAGTAATGTAACACATACTTTTTCTGAAATCAAGTTCATTTTATTCAGGAATCCAATACATCACCCGTTTGGCTACAACAACCTATATTTCAGCATAATCTCAGTTGAATGTGACAAGTTTTCATTTGACACCTTTTCCCCACCTACCTGGAGGGGCCTATATGCTTGCATGGTACCACTCTACTTTTCAATGTCGGAGCTTGGCTCTTGCAGCTTCACTAACCTCCCCATCATCCATATACTGCTTCCTGCAGATTGCACCTTTCAATGGCCTGAATAGATGGAAATTGGAAGGCGTGACATAAGGGCTGCAGGGTGGATGAAGAATAACTGTCCAATGAAGTTTTGTGAACTTCTCTTAGGTGCACAGACTTGTGTAAGGAATTGAATTGTCATAGAGAAGTAGAAGTTTGTTTGCATTTTTGTAGCAACGAATATGCTGTAGTTGTTTCTTCAGTTTCCTGAGCGTAGCACAATACACTTCAGAGTTGATGGTTGCACCACAAAGGAGGACATCAAACAATGTCCCGAAAGACCCATGCTATGACTTTACCAGCTGAGGCTGTGGCTTTGAAGTTTTTCTTCGGAGGAGAGGTAGTGTGATACCACCCCGTGGACAGCTGTTTTGTTTCTGATTCAAAGTGATGAAGCCAGTTTCATCACCTGTGACAGTGTTCGACCAAAAATTATCACGATCAGGCTCGTAATGTGCAAGCAATTCTGCACAGATGGTCCTTTGTTGCTCTGTACGGTCTTTTGTTATGCAGTGGGGAACCCAGCGGGCGCACACCTTTGAGCATCCCACCTGGCGCATGAGTGTGTCAGCACTACCAACAGAGACATCCAGTTGAGCAGCGAGGCATTTGTGATCCCTCAGTCACCTTGAATGAGTTTGTCCGCACATTCCAATATTGCAGGGGTCACAGACGTGTGCCACTAGCCAGCACATAGGAGATAGTATAGGTGCACGTGATCTTGGTGCGATAATGACAGATGCCTCACCCAATTACTCATTGTGCTTTTGTTCACTGCCAGGCCTTCATAGACATTCTGCAAGTGCCTATGAATATCTGCAATTTGCTGCTTTTCTGCCAAAAGAAACTTGATGACAACTCTCTGCTTGGAACGCAACTCCCTTACAGACACCGTTTTGAAGGCTACATATAGTGCTACTACCTATTGAAACTTCATGAAAGTATAGGGGCTTAAGTGAAAATATACCAAGATGTCCCATAACAAATATTGGATTTTTTTCAATAAAAATTGGCCAAGAGAAAAAGTGTTGCATTACTTGTTGAATGCCCCTTGTAAGTTTCAACTTAACAGATTTTTAGTACCTTTGCTTCAAAGTGTCTCATGTATAGGTTCACTACAACAGGTTATAAAGGATTACGCATTGCCATGCCGTCAATTTGTTCATCATATTTATCACTGAATAGGAAATATGTAGATGTCAGAACATGTCTAAAAACCTCTGTCAAACATTCATTGAACTTTTCCACAGTTACTTCCAAGGAATAGCCACATATTTGCTGAGAATGTGTTTCCATGTGAACACCACATTAACGACTCTGCTGACATTGTACATCACATCAGTCAATTGCGGCCCCAGGTTAGGGATATTGTAGTCAGTTTCAAGGTAGTCTCCCTCTTTTCGTAAGTTCCGTTTTCTGATTGTGTGGAATTATTTGTGAAAAACTTCCAGTGATTGTTTCACAGAACTTTTAAGGCACATATTCACATCTACTTATTTCCCTTCCAGTGATTGTTTCACAGAACTTTAAGGCACATACTCACATCTACTTATTTCCTATCTGACAGAAATTATTATGAACAAATCAGTGGTGTGGTGATTAGTAGTCCAGTATTGCCTGTCATGACCAACCTAAACAGGTGACATTTAGAAGCAAAGACACTGGAATTCACCAAGTTGAAATTCAAGTGTTACTATTGGTGTATGGATGACACATCTGAAGTGTGGCAACATGGAGTGGAAAAGCTTCAAAACTTCCTGGAACATTTAAACTCTGTCCATCATAATACAAAATTTATGATGGAACTTGAAACAGAGGGCCAACCCTTTCATTGATGTATTAGTTAAGAGGAGGATGGAAGAATACGTGGGTTACAGTGTATATACGAGGGGGTGATTCAAATGAAAACCTTGAAAGTTCAACAACATTTTGTAAAGTTGTGTGATGAATTGGTAGGTGGCAGTAGTGTTCCTTGAGGTTCAGAAAGTGACCAACAGGTAGCAGAGAAATACTACAACACAGGAGAAGGCAGCAGCATCCACAACAAGATAAACTAACCTTCCTGCTGTCAGCATGCCCTGCTCTTGAGCAGCGGTCTGTGATGCATTTTTTGTATAGCGGGGGTGTCAGACCAATTAAAATTCCTCACAGAATGACAGCACATGGTGATTTGTGTTTGTAATTGCAGAAAGTGTACAACGGGTGTAGGAAGTTTAAAAGCAGTGTAACTTCTGCGGAGGATGCCCCAAGAACAGGGCAGGCTTACTGGGTAGTGATGGACGAGAATGTTGCATTAGTGGAGGAGCGTGTGAAGGAGAACAGTTGCAGAACTCTGAATGAAAAAGCTATACGTTTGAAGATTAGTATTGGTTCAGCACAGAATATTGTTCACAATACACTGCACTTTAGTAAAGTGTCTACAAGATAGGTGCCAAGTCAGTTGACTGCTGAATTGAAAGACCATCATGCTGATGCCTGTGAAGTACTTTTGCATCATTTCCACGTCAAATGTGATGCTTTTCTGGGAAACCCTGTTACAGGCAATGAGACTTGGGTCCACTATCACCAACCAGAAAAAAGGTCAAGCACTGAATGGTGCCACAGCTCATTGCGTAAACCAAAAAAATTCCATGCTCAACCATTTTCTGGAAAAGTTGTACTCATTCTCTTCTGGGGTGCAAATGGTAAATTTTAGATCATTACATGGGTACGAAAGTGACAGGAACTAGTACTTCTTATTCAGACATGCTGAAAAATCAACTTTGGTGTGCAATCAGGAGTAAACAATGAGGACTTCATACTTTAGGAGTATTTCTACAGCGTGCCAACATTCAACTGCATACAGCCCGTAAGACGGTTGGGACTGTTGGGAATGCAGGAGAATGGCATAGGTTATCTTCGGTCAGAAAGGTTTCTGGCAGTTAGTAATAAAATAATATTTATTAAATATGAAGAAATACTCAATTTAAATGATGCTGCTTCTTGTGAAATGTCCAGCTCAATTTGAAATGACTACAAGCCCTCTAATATATTAAAGTCGTGTCAGTATGCCTCTGAATGATGCTTCTGTAGAGTCCAAAGCTGGCCTATGATGCCTATGGAGCCTACCGTATTTACTCGAATCTAAGCCGCACTTTTTTTCCGGTTTTTGTAATCCAAAAAACCGTCTGCAGCTTAGAATCGAGTGCAAAGTAAGCGGAATTTCTGAAAAATGTTGGTAGGTACCGCCACAACTAACTTCTGCCGTCGAATATATGTAGCGCTACACAGGCATGCTTTGCAGACACAAAGATAAATACTGGCGTCAAAACCTCTGAGTCAGTAAATAAATTTTAAAAAAAGGTGGAAGACGAGCTTTTTTCTCCGCCCCGAGTTTCGACCACTGCATTTTCATACATTAACCAACGAAGTAAATACAAATTCCATATTGTTCATCTTCGAATGTAGTAGCATTTCAGTGTACTACGAAAATCTGACTGGCGAGACTGTTGGGATGTTTGTCAATATGGCCAACTCTACATTCTGATTTTTTTCGTACCTGTGAGAAGAGATGGTTGCTAATAGGAACTTTTATGAATTGTGAATCACATGCAGTATTCTCTTCACCATAAGAATAATACGAATATAAACATTTTGCCATGTATTCTTTTGTGTTTGCTGCTATCTCATTTAAATCCTGTCTGCCTAATAAACTACGAAACTAGTCTGAGACAACAGCAAACGCGGAAGAATATACATATCATGTCATGTTTATATTTGTATTATTCTTATGCCTAATAGTGATACAGTCAGAAATGAAGCATGGCAATTGACTAGATTTTTAAATCTAAGATGACTCTAATTTCTGTGCAGAATGTAATGTACTAAAGAGGCGTCTGCAAAGCTTTTCAAACGGCGAAAAATTTTAGCTAAACTCTTGTTCAGAACATCTTCTATCAAACGCAGTCTATTATTTGGTTCTTGTTGATCATTATCAAAGAAATCAGCAGTTTAAGTAACAACAAATAGCAGTCTCTTGCCATTGTTTCGCTAATGAGACAATTTCTCTCTCTCTCTCTCTCTCTCTCTCTCTCTCTCTCTCTCTCTCTATCTCTCTCTTTTTTTTTAAAGCAAGCCATGCTGCGAGCGGTGACAGGCCGTAAACACACATTATCAGAATGCGACAAACAATGCATGACACAGTACAGTAACACATTTCCAGCTTAGAGTGACGTAAACACCCATAACAAAGAGAACAGCACTTATCAGATCAAAGAAAAATAAGCAATCAATTCAAACCAGAAGAAGCATGTGAAAAAGGAAGGGTAACCGTATAAATAAGGACGGAGCGCCTGATGCATAGCAATGGCTACCTGGTAAAGCTTAACTGCTAAGCTTACGACTCGAATCAAACTACTGTAGCTGTATCGTCATTCATTTGACCTAAATTGTGTCTCATATTAAAATGGACCAACTTTGTTTCGATTTGGAGGTGCGGCCTAAAACTTTTCTCTCCCCTTGAATATCGAGTCTCAAATTTCAGGTGCGGCTTAGATTCGGGAAAGGTTTTTTTCCTTGATTTCGAGTCTCATTTTTCAGGTGCGGCTTAGATTCGAGTGTGGCTTAGATTCGAGTAAATACGGTAAGTCTCGGAGACTATGGACGAACACTGCAGCCTGTAGACTCAGCGTTAGTTGGAGACTATATGCGACTCGGCACACTGAAGAGAACTGTCCGCCATAGATCAGAGCTTTGGTATTTAACATGGCATCGACCAGTTGCTATCCACACATGATGCCCATAGGTTGGCAGCTGTGGAGGGAAATCTTGTGGCAGAAGCATCATAATCATCATAAGAGTGGAGCCTCCATTCATTCTGGTGCTAATGATAGATGTGACCAGAAGCTGACATGGCATCGTAATATGCCTGACCGTGAATGGTGACTACAGAGCATGGCTCCCAGACATGTTGCTAATTGTATATGTGGAAGTATACTTTGTCAGACACTGTGAGCTTTGTGTGAAATTGCTGAGGAGATGGCACAGTTTGAGGATGCAATAAGCTCAAAATAGTACCATGAGGACGTCCTTGTAGAAGCTCTGCTAGAGACCTGCCATTAGAAGGCAGAGAGTTATAAGAACTGAGGAACACGAGAAGAGAATTCACTCTGGAACATTCTCGGCAGAGCTTCGTCATCTGCATCTTAAATATTCTTACGAAGCATTTGGCTTCCCCATTGCTTTGTGGTGAAAAAGATACTGTAGTCAAATGCTTGATTCCATTGAAGGAACAAAACTGGCAAAATTCTGTAGAAACAAACCAAGCTCCATTGTCAGAAACTGTCACTTTTGGTAATCCCTCTAAACAGCAAATAGTCTCCAATGCATGAATGGTGCTCGTTGATGATGTAGAGTGCATAGGAATGCAGAATGGAAGTGAACTGTATGCTTCCACTACAGTCAGCCATCTCGTATCCCAGAATGGTCCACAAAAGTCAAAAAGTATCGATGGAAAAGTAGAACGAGACCAATTGAAATACCGTTACCGAGGCACTGCAGAATTTTCCGAACACACACAACAGTGCACAGTGATGCGTTCAATCTGCTTATCAAGTCCAAAAAAGTACAGTGTCGATGAGCAAGCTGTTTGAGCTTGACCAGACAGCAATGCCCCATGTAGAGCTGACATAGGACAGAAGCTTGACATTTGTGAGGAACTAGGACTCAAGTATATCCATTTGATGAGTAAACCAGAATAACACCTTGCTGTATTGACAGTGCCTGACATTACAGAAAGTAACAGTGAATGACAGCATCCATGATCTCCAGTATGTTAGTTGGTCACCATGTTGAATGAGTTGACAAAAGCCATAGAGATTCATCAAACAAAATTTGAAATTCATCACATAGGCATTAACATCAGGAAAAGATGTGTGAGATGGCAGGTGCAGCACATTGCCCTGAATTTTCAGACCAGAGAGATCAAAAGCGTACAAACCAAAAGTGTTCTGACTCAAAACTACTGGAAGGACAGACAGTAAATGGCATTGATTTTTGTAGTGTTCTTATAAGTAGTATTTAAGACACATTATTAAAATGTCAAGTTTAGCACCCCAATAAGCCGTCACACACAAATTTGAAGGAAGAAATGGTGGACTGCCAAGTAATTTGTAAGTATTTTGATTCAATAACGCAAGAGGTGCACCTATGTCCAGTCGCACTGATCAGTCATCAGGGAAATGAACAATTCAGTTGAAATTCTAGTAAATTTTGATTCGCTGTGGACAGATTTTGCTTTATGTGCATCTTCATGTTTTCATGACGTAAAAACTGTTCCATAAAATTTTGGGTGTAAAGCCGCATAAATTCAGCTTCTTCTCCTTCTAATATTTTGGCTGAATACCGCTCAAGGACCAAACCACTGTGTATGTGGCCAAAGCAAGTGCTGGAGCGCTAGTCACCATGGCTCACTATGAAGATGGCTGGACAGTATTAGAAGAAGAAGCTGAATTTATGCAGCTGCACACCCGAAATTTTATGAAACAGGTTTTGCTTTATTAACAAAGTACATACAGGTGCAGATTTACAACGCCTGCGTCAACTTGACATCTTGGTGGCATTAATAATATTTACGTCCATGCATACTACTTGCTGTTTTTGTGCTGAATGCTTTTACGAGTGTAACTTTTGAGAGCAATTGCTGTACATGATCAGATTTGTTACAGGAAAAAAAAAAGTACAGCATCTTGATGAGGACAAAGTTTACATCCACGGCAAACAAGGTATTGTGGGCATGATATGAAGTTATTTCTGGCCGATGGATGTAATGACTGTTTGTGCTTGTGCCAGCACATATCTTGTTTATGAGAACACTGTACCTGTGCCAGCCTGCAGGAGTGTGGCTGGCCGCACTTGCTGGCAGCTGTTTGGCATGGCACTTTGTCAATAATTGCAATTACAGGACATGGCATGTCAGCGTTTGCTGAATCACAAGTTTCCCCTGGTTCGAGAATTTGCATGACGTGATGGGGTTGGATTCCAGTGCTACAATATTTTAGAAAGGAGTCTTTCATCAAGAATGTTCTGGGCAATTGCGTCATGGAGCATTTCATCAGCAAATGATTTTCCAGCTGAACAGTCAAATTTGCAATTTATAGTAAGGCCACATAGCTCAGTAAGCCATTCCTTGTAGGTTTTCTGTGGTCATTTGGTACATCCACAGAATTTGAATTGAGCAACAGCAACATTAATTTGGCTGTCATAGTAACCTGTTAGAGATGTTAATCTGTTCATAAGTGCCCTTGTCTGGCTGAGGTTCAGGAAAAAGTTTGACAACTCAGCTTGGAAAAAATAATTGACAATCCTCACCTTTGATACTGTGAGCCACTAAGTGTTGCTGCAGTTGCTGAAGGTAGCTTTTCCAGTCTTCTACCTTCTTGTCGTAACTACAAAAAGATGGCACAGTGATTTTGTTCCTTTGTTCCTCTTTTCCAAGCAGTAGTGTTTGAAGAGCAGCCATGAACTGTGTAATCTGATGTAACTGAGACAAAAGTAATTAATGTAAGTTCACATTCTCATTAGGCATCATGCTAAATAATGAATCTCACAAATAAATATGATAAATAATAAATACACCAATCACGATATGCGAACAACTTAGTATTCCCACGGAAATGTGGCATCAAGTTTATGTCACTCCCTTCAAATTAAATAAAAAAAATTTTCTTTGCAGTGTTAAATATGATCTAGGTGACCAAAACCTAGGTGTCTATTGCATTCTATGCGAATGTAGCATGAGTCATTTCTCACGTGGGACACACTATCAGAATAGTTGAGGAGAGATGGAGGGAACATCAGTGACACACCTGACTAATGTTGTTGTAATGGTTTGATGCAGCTCTCCATGCTACTCTATCCTGTGCAAGCCTCATCATCTCCGAATAACTATTGCAACTTATATCCTTCTGAATCTTCTTACTGTATTCATCTCTTGTTCTCCCTGCAATTTTTACTCTGTGCACTTCCCTCCAATATTAAATTGGTGATCCCTTGATGTCTCCAAATGTGTTCAACCAACTGTCCCTTCTTCTTGAAAGGTTGTGCCACACATTTCTTTTCTCCCCAATTCTGTTCAGTACCTCTCATTTTGGCTACTTCCTTTTACTGATGTGCTCTGGCATCATCATCAGGGACAGTCCACCGCAATTGAAAAAAGTCCTTACCATTCAGAAAAATTTTGTCAGATCTGTTTGTGGAGTACCTCCAAGAACCTTATGCCATAATCTTTTTAAGCTGATAAGGACGTTAACTGCTAGCTCATAATCTCTCTTTTAAATGATGACAGTTATGCTTCACAGTCCTGCTTAATATGAAACGAGTGAATCATAGCAGCATAATAATACAACAAGGAACATGCTCTGTGACATGAAGAATTTGTGTTTGGTACAAAAAGCTATAAAGTATATGATAGTTCGATTAAAATCACTTGATAGTAGACAATTCATGCGTTATAACTGGCTTCCTCCAGTCAGAGTGCTCAACGTCATGCTCAAACCATTCGCTATTGGCAGACTACCACAATTAGTTCACTTTGAACACCCTGTCCAGCTTTCTTTGTGATGTCTTAGGATCCCAAATCCTGGATGTGGCCCTTTTATTTTTGTATGTCATCACGTATGATAACCACACATACACACACACACACACACACACACACACACACACACACAAAATTATGCAAACGAAATACACACATACACGTGCTTCATACACAGCACTAACCAAATACTACTGGATCCTTCTGCACAAGACCAGATTCATTGTCATTTATATAGATTTATAGTCACAAAGATCACCTTACGTTACATAATCTTTGTACAACATTCTGTGAAACTGAACTTTTGAAGGCTGTTAATCATTTGACTGGGACAGCAGATTCATAAGTTCAACAACCTGTAGCAGTGTAACAGCATAGGGTAGCGGCTAGCATTTAAACTTTACGTATAGAAGGTGAAAGGTTCAAATCTTGTCAAATGTAGCAATTTTTTTTATTTTGCTAAGTCTAATCAAAATACTTTAATAATCATTTTTATTCATTTGATTGGTTTAAATATAATTTTTTTGCCACATCATTTTTGTCATCGTATCTACTTTTTTATTTGCTCTTATTTTTCTTCCTATAATTCTTTTTTAGCTTGGAATCTGCTTGTGTCACATATAATCTGCAACCAAATGCTGACCAGGACTGCTCATTGGTTGCTAATGTGCCATCCTGTGTAACGAGTGTGAGGATAGTTTCAGATAACCTATGACAGGGAGAAATGAACATTTGCTTTTACCGCTGAAACTGAAATTTTGCTGCGAAAGATGGCTATGTATATTATGAAATTTTTGTGCCTTGGGTTTCCTGGTAGAGGTTAGCCTTAAAACACCATGAACAAAGTGGTCATGATTTTAGTTCCGCCACTGATTGCTGTTTTTTGGGATAAATTGCACCTCATGAGCTTGTGGTTAGATTAGGACACGAGTTTAAATTCAAGGCTACAATACCCATCGGCTACCGCAGTTCAGTCATTGGTCACTCAGAATCAGCTGTCGACAGAGTGTCTCCCATTTCCATTGTATCTCTCAGCAGTCGCTTCCAGTGTGGCTCCACATTAGACATTAACAGCATGTGTGAAGGGACCTGCTATGTTTGTGTGTTGCCTATAACTGAACAGTAGCTGACAGCAGGTGTGGTAACACTGCAGCAGCAAGTGACAGATGCCAACTCTCAAGTAATTTTAATCAAACTGTAGAAAAAAAGGAAAAAAAAAAATCTTCATCTCACTTCCAAGTAATATTAAGTCCCAACAAGGTAATAACTGATTACTTAAAAGTAACCAAAAGTTTATGTTCTCTAGATGAATTCTTTAACAGTGACAGACATTATTATTTCTTGGATCTTTATGTGCTCTCCTGTTTCAATGTAACTTGTTGCTGTAATTAACCTGTATAAATCAAATTATTAGTGTACAGCAAGTCATGAAAATTGTCTTTGTACTATAAATCAAACTCTATGTTTGGATAATATCAGAAATTTGTTTGTACAACCTAAACATTTCATTATTAGTAATATGAACATGATAGTGATTTAAATGTTTTCATTCATTCCACGTACACACACTGTCACACAATAATAGATCAATGGAATAAATTGAGAAAGGTAAGATGTGTCCTTGGAACTTGAATGAATTAACACTTTTTCTTACAGTTTCTGTCAGTCACGTGATAAGTTTGTCTTCGAAATGCTGTGTCTGATTTTTGTGGGGTGAAATACTAAGGTTGCACTTCGTAACTGGCAGTTGGAATTCATGGATGGTTATTTGTAATGATTTCTCATTGTTGCATTGTCGCAGTTAGTATCTGCTTACCGACATTACAAATATGAGAGCTGTCATATAGTTCTTCTGCATCCAGTACCACTGCACATCCGCTTTATAAAGTTGGAGTTTGGCTACAGTTCTATTGTACACCACATACAGCACCAGTAATACAGTCACTGAAAATCTTCTACACCTTTTGCAACAAAGTAATTTATATTTTTGTGTTTTTATTTGTATTATGGTTCGGCCATTGCCTTTTTGTCTTTTACTGTAACTAAATGAAGCTATCCTCAACCAAGATTGGTTAAACGCTGCGGTGGTTTTTCTAGACATGATCATATGAGGTGGGGCATCAACTTGCCTTTTTCGAATCTGTGAACTGATTTATCCCACCAGTTGTAGGGAGATCTACAGCTTAATGTAGACCCCAATTCCAGTGCACCTTGGCATTTTTAACATTAACATGTCGTTGTCAGAGGTGAAAGAGGCAGTAAATGAAAGAAAAAATCCTAGAACTGAAGACTGAACCCCAGACTTTGGGATTTGTAGTCAGACCCGTACCTATTAGTGATCAAGCCACAATGTCTATGTAGTGCATTTTTATTGTAGTTAAAGAAATAAACTTGTTTCTAAATCATTCATTGAGATGCAGGTCAACACACTAAAAGTGTGGACCTGTGTCACCTTTTGTGTTCTTTTTTAGTGTATACTTGAGATAGATATCTAAACTTTGTGTGTTTGCTTTTCAGGGTATTGTCTCCATTCTTCAGGCTGATAATGTTAGACGTGAAATTCCTCTAGTGTATAGAGCCACTTTAGAACTTGACATTCAAGGTGCACTTTCAAGTGGGAAATTCACAGTAGCACGTGACTTACTTCTGCAAGTTCAAACACTTAATGTTGTGAGGAAAGTGATTGGAGGAGAACCACAGTGCACGGAGTATATTCAGGTCCTCAAAAATCCTGCGACTGCAGACAAAGCAGCTGATATGCTGATTTCTGTAAGTATCTGCATTCACTTTCTGCATTTTAATATTTAATGTCATTCAGACTTACAAGAAGATTCTTCTGAATATATCTGAATCATTGGCAAGGAATGGAATTTGTGTAAAAATGTTCCATATAATTATTTTATATTTAGTCCCAAAGAACAAGCTGTGTTAATGGAAAAGTATGTATGACTGTAGCTTGACTGTGGTGAAGATTACTGCAGAAAGACTGTACATGTTGAGGTTCAGGATTAGGTTATGTTGTGAGGTTTTAGATAAAGAGGTGATTTGTAATCATACAGAAGAACTGGAAACCAAGAAAGACAAATGGCTTGACTGATTAAAGAGAATGATATGTCAAACAAGAAAGGAGGTCCATACAACCAGATGAAGAATGAGTAATAACTTTGACTATTATGTAAAAAAAAAAATTAATTGAAGATTGATAAACAATAACACCCTTACATATGCTGTTCATGATGACTTCATTTGGGTATCACTAGTTTTTGTTTTTTCGTGTAATATGTTTGTGGAATCTTGCAGTGGGTAACTGTGCAAGTAATAAGTAATAATGTAACCTGAAGACATTATTTCATGTTGATAATCCCATGGTTTTTTGTTGTATGCAAGTTATTTCATTAACCACTACTGATCTGGATGTTTCTGTGCTTCCAGGCCACTTACAGGTAATTTAGATTATTTGTACTATATGCCAAAATCTTAGACATGAGAACAAAATAACTCATTTGGAATGCAGTCCCCTCCGTTTAGTGATAGCAGCTATGATTGAAACATATATTCTTTATTCTTCTGTGGATCATTAAATATTCTGCATTATGTTAATAAACCAGGTAACTAAAACCAAGAACATTACTGTCAAAAATATGTTAATCTCTCTCATTTTCTCCTTCTCTCTTTGTGTGTGTGTGTGTGTGTGTGTGTGTGTGTGTGTGAGGGAGAGAGAGAGAGAGAGAGAGAGAGAGAGAGAGATATGTGCGCACACATGTGCACGTGCATGCGTGCATCTATGCTAAAGTGATAGAAATATGTTTACTGTGAGTGAGTAGGGATTTAATTTCAAAATTAATTATATGATACTTCTGAATGTTACATAACTGCTTTTTTTTTCTCCAGGCTTTAAAGGCAGTAATGGGAAGTTTGGGACCAGATGAACGTCATCGCGTAAAACTATTTATCTTGCACCTGATCACCCAGAGTGACAGAGGACCTCTGCTGAAGGAACTTGTACTGAATTCTCCAGATCTCTCCATTTTGTTTGCGAAATCAGAATTAAAGAAAGATGATTCTGAGGGAGTCACTATCCCAGAATTACTTCTTAACACCAACTGGAATGTTCCTGTTGCATCACAGAGTAAGTTAACCATAGGTCCATGTCTTCACAGGGATAATTAAAAATTAATGTAATTGGCTAGAATAGAATTCATATTAGCACTTGAATATTGTAATAAGTCTGTTTGTTTATTTACATAAAATGTGTATATTAGAGTTCTCCACGCATCTCAGACAATCTTTTTTGTGAGATTTATGTAACACAATTCAGCTGTAAAACTGTAAAAACTCCTTATGAAGTTAATTTTTTCCACTTAGTAAGTTTACCACATATCATTGTACTTTGGATACTTAAAAAGTGATTTTTTAATGTAATTGTTCCCTGCTATATTTTACTTTGCAGACTGTTGCGCGGTTTCTCACTAGTATGTCATTTGTTTTTATGTTGTGGTGTTTCCTTCTAATCCCATCCGTTACGTGTCCCCTGACATGGGTTCGTGGGTGACTTTTCCAAACTCTCCCCATTTCCTAACCATTGCCAGTCCTTTTCCTTTACCTCTCTTCCTTTCCCTTCAACCCTTCTGCCAGAAGAAGAAGCCACTGGCATCGTAAGCTTGTACATTTCTTTAACCTTTATATGTGTTCTCCTACCACCTCTTGATTAGTAAATTTTCTTATCTACACAGCTATAATATCACAATTAGTAATGTTTCTGTCTTCATGCTTCTCTTGTGACAACATAACAACTTAAATTGGAACCATTACATAAAGAATTTTGTGGAGAAGTCAAACCGAAGAAAGTGATTTTTTTGGCAAAACACGTAGAAGGTACAAGACATCTGCTAATGAGATTGCCTGCATTGTTCCTGTGTGCCCTCTTCTGGAGTATTGCTGATGGTAGGGAATCCTCACCAGATAGGATTGATGAGGACATCAATAAAGTTCAGAGTAGGGAATCTTGTTTTGTATTATCATGCAGTAGGAGTGAGAGTGTTGTAAAGGTGATAAACAAGTTGTCTGTGGCAGTCATTAAAACAAAACCATTTTTCATTGTGGCGAGATATTTTCACAAGATTTCAATCACCAACTTCCTCCTCCAAATGCCAAAATATGCTTTTGGCTCCTACCTACTAGGGAGAAATGACCCTAGTGATGAAATAAGAGAAATCAGATTCTAAAGAAAAGTTTTGTTTGTTCATTTTTCCCACATGCTACTCAAGAGTGGAACAGTAACTAAATAATGTTATGTGGTGGTGTACCACTGCTACCCAGTATTTGAGTGTGAATTGCAGAGTAATGATGTAGATGTGCAAATGGATATTTAGTGCCTTTCTGGAAATGAAATATTTTCTCGAGTGTTAGAGTCATTTCTGTTTCGCTTCTTCATTTTTGTCATTGTTTGGCATGTGTTAAGTCCTATGAAAACATTGGAGTTACAATTTCCCCAAATACCTTCATAAATCAGTTCTGTATCAGGTCTGACTTAGTGAATGAATGTATTAATTGATCAGTATGTTGTGACACAGGTCCTGTGCAGAATTCCTGGATAGGGATAATTATCAACTGTAAGCCAATCATTGTGAAATCTTTGTTGTAAAAATGATGAAAAATGAAACTAAATAACTACATGAAAACAAATCAGTAATACTGGACTAAATATGGCTACTCCTCAGGCACTATGCCCTGCTTGAAATTAAAGTTGTCAAGTGTGAACCATGGACCTTTCCATTGGTGGGGAGGCTTGCGTGCCTCAGCGATACAGATAGCCGTACTGTCGGTGCACGTAAGCATAATTGGGGTGGTGGTGGGGTGGTATCTGTTGAGAGGCCAGACGAACTGTGGTTCCTGGAGAGAGGGAGCAGCCTTTTCAGTAGTTGCATGGGCAGCAGTTTCGATAATTGACTGATCTGGCCTTGTAACATCAACCAAAATGACCTTGCTGTGCTGGTACTGCGAATGGCTAAAGGCAAGAGGAAACTACAGCCATAATTTTTCCCAAGGGCATGCAGCTCTGCTGTATGGTTAAATAATGATGTCGTCCTCAGGGGTAAACCTCTCCCCGATGTTATTCAATCTGTATATTGAGCAAACAGTAAAGGAAACAGAAGAAAATTCGGAGTAGGTATTAAAACCCATGGAGAAGAAATAAAAACTTTGAGGTTTGCCGATGACATTGTAATTCTGCCAAAGACAGCAAAGGACTTAGGAGAGCAGTTGAACGGAATGGACAGTGTCTTGAAAGGGGGATATAAGATGAACATCAACAAAAGCAAAACGAGGATAATGGAATGTAGTCGAATTAAATCGGGTGATGCTGAGGGAATTAGATTAGGATATGAGACACTTAAAGTAGTAAAGGAGTTTTGCTATATGGGGAGCAAAATAATTGATGATGGTCGAAGTAGAGAGGATATAAAATGTAGACTGGCAATGGCAAGGAAAGCGTTTCTGAAGAAGAGAAATTTGTTAGCATTGAGTATAGATTTAAGTGTCAGGAAGTCATTTCTGAAAGTATTTGTATGGAGTGTAGCCATGAATGGAAGTGAAACATGGACGATAAATAGTTTGGACAAGAAGAGAATAGAAGCTTTCGAAATGTGGTGCTACAAAAGAATACTGAGGATTAGATGGGTAGATCACATAACTAATGAGGAGGTATTGAATAGAATTGGGGAGAAGAGGAGTTTGTGGCACAACTTGACAAGAAGAAGTGACCGGTTGGTAGGACATGTTCTGAGGCAGCAAGGGATCACAAATTTAGCATTGGAGGGCAGTGTGGAGGGTAAAATTGTAGAGGGAGACCAAGAGATGAATACACTAAGCAGATTCAGAAGGATGTTGGTTGCAGTAAGTACTGGGAGACGAAGAAGCTTGCACAGGATAGAGTAGCATGGAGAGCTGCATCAAACCAGTCTCAGGACTGAAGACCACAACAACAACAACAACAACAAACACAAAATCAAATGGAAGTAATGCAGGAGTAGGTTTAATAATGAGTAAACAAAAAATAGGAATGCATATTAGCTACTATGAACAGCATTACGAGATAAAAGAAATTATTCAGATAATTATGGGAGACCAAAATTTAATAGTCATGGAGGACAGGAATTCAATAGTAGGTAAAGGAAGAGAAGGGAAAGTAGTAGGTGAATATGGACTGGGGGGGAAAGGAGTGAAAGAGGAAGCTGCCTGTAGAATTTTGCACAGAGCATAATTTAATCATAGCTAAAACTAGGTTTAAGAATCATGAAAGGAGGCAGTGTACGTGGAGGAGACCTGTAGACAGACACTGGAAGGTTTCAGATTGATTGTATAATGGTAAGACAGAGATTTCAGAACCGGGTTGAAAGTTGTAAGACATTGCCAGGGGCAGATGTGAACTCAGACCACAATTTATTGGTTTTGAACTGCCGATTAAAATTGGAGAAACTGCAAAAAGTCAGGAATTTAAGGAGATGGGACCCGGATAATCTGAAAGAACCAGAGGTTGTCGAGAGTTTCAGATGGAGCATTCAGGAACAATTGACAAGAACATGGGAAATGAATACAGTAGAAGAAGAATGGGCAGCTTTGAAAGATGAAATAGTGAAGGAAGCAAAGGATCAAGTGGGTAAGAAGACGAGGGCTAGTAGAAATTGTGGGGTAACAGAAGTGATATTGAATTTGATTGATAAAAGGAGAAAATATAAAATACAAATGTCAAAAAAATGAGATTGACAGGAAGAGCAAAATGGCTAAGCAGGAATGGTTAGATAACAAACGTAAGGATGTAGAAGTATATCTCACTAGGGGTAAGATAGATGCTGCCTACAGGAAAATTAGAGAGACCTTTGGAGAAAAGAGAACCACTTGTATGAATATCAAGAGCTCAGATGGAAAACCAGTCCTAAGCAAACAAGAGAAAGCAGAAAGGTGAAAGGAATGGGTAGAGGGTAGACATACTTGAGGGCAATATTATGGAAATGGAAAAGGTCATGCATGAAGATGAGAAGGGAGATAAGATACTGCATGAAGAATTTGATAAAGCACTGGAAGACTTAAGTTGAAACAAGGAACCGGGAATAGATAACATTCCATTAGAGCTACTTGTAGCCTTTAGAGATCCAGCCATGACAAAACTCTTCCATCTGGTGACCAAGATGTATGAAACAGGTGAAATACCCTTGGACTTCAAGAAGAATATAATTATTTCAATTCCAAAGAAAGCATGTGGTGATAGGTGTGAAAATTACTAAACTTTCAGTTTAACAAGTCACGGTTGCAAAATACTGACACAAATCCTTTACAGAAGAATGGAGAAAATGGTAGAAATCGACCACAGGGAAGATCAGTTGGCATTCCAGAGAAATGTAGGAACATGTGAGGCAATACTAACCCTATAACTTCCCACAGGTTAAGGAAAGACAAACCTACATTTATAGCATTTGTAGACTTCGAGAAAGCTGTTGACAATGTTGACTGGAATACTCTCTTCTGAAGGTGGCAGGGGTAAAATACAGGAAGAGAGAGGTTATTTACAATTTGTTCAGAAACCAGACGGCAGTTATAAGATTCAGGGGGCACGAAAGGGTTGAATTGTTGGAGAAGGGAGGGAGACAGGGGTGTAGCCACCACCAGTGTTATTCAATCTTTATGTTGAGCAAGCAGTAAAGGAAACAAAAGAAAAATTTAGAGTATGAATTGAAGTCCAGGGAGAAGAAGTAGAAACTTTGAGGTTTTGTGATGACATTGTAATTCTGTCAGAGACAGCAAAGGACTTGGAAGAGCAGTTGAGCAGAATGGATAGTGTCTTGAAAGGAGGATACAGGATGAACATCAACAAAAGCAAAATGAAGGTAATGGAATGTAGTCGAATTAAATTTGGTTATGGTGAGGGCAGTAGATAAGGAAGTGAGACACTTAAAGTAGTAGATGAGTTTTGCTATTTGGGAAGCGAAATAACTGATGATGGTCGAAGTAAGAGAATATAAAATGTAGACTGGCAATGACAAGAAATGTGTTTCTAAAGAAGAGAAATTTGTTAATATCAAGTATGGATTTATGTGTCAGGATGTCCTTTTTGAAAGTATTTGTATGGAGTGAAGCCATGTATGGAAGTGAAACATGTACGATAAATAGTTTAGACAAAAAGAGAATAGAAGCATTTGAAATGTAGTGCTACAGAAGAATGCTGAAGATTAGATGGGTGGATCACATAAGTAATGAGGTTTTACTGAACAGAATTGGGGAGAAGAGAAATTTGTGGTATAACCTGACTAGAAGAAGGGATCGGCTGGTAGGACAAATTCTGAGGCATAAAGGGATCACCAATTTAGTACTGGAGGGAAGTGTGGAGGGTAAAAATTGTAGAGGGAAACCAACAGATGAATACAGTAAGCAGATTCAGAAGTATTTAGGTTGCAGTAATTACTTGGAGATGAAGATGCTTGCAAACTATAGAGTAGCATAGAGGCTGCATCAAACCAGTCTTAGGACTGAAGACCACAACGACAACAACAAGAAGTGTGCTTCACAACTTCAAAAGCAAATATTGGAGTTTATTTAGTATAAAAACTAGCAATAAATTAGGTGATAATCATAAAATTCATACGCTGAAACTGAAGAATATGGAACAAGTAAACACATCTTGGTTTGTTTCAGAAGAAACTGCTCTTCTAACCCAAAACATAGACTGTGTTAAACAAGAGGTTGAAATATATAGACAAAAAAAATGTGTTTTTGTGCTTAAGAACTACAATATTTCATTGTGAATACACTGTCAAGACAATTAAATTGAAGAGTATCGGTTTGTAAGACACAATTAGATAATGTGGTTACCAGTTTTAAAGCCAGGCCAGTTGGAGGAGATGATTCAGATTTTTGAAGATAATGCTTTGGAGCTATAATTTCAGGATTAGGTGGCTGTTCAGACAAGTTTAAAAACAATTATAGAACTAGAGAAAGGAAGAAAAAATTTGCTAAGCAGGAAAACCAACTGGATACACACAATTATCAGTGATCAAGAGGTGTTTCTCCTTTCTTGTGTGTCATATTGTAGCGACTGGAGCTTTGATCACTTGATCGTAATGGAGTGTTACAATGATGATGGCTATTGCCACGATTGCTAAAGGATTATGACCTCTGCAGGAAGAACAGTCTCAGTGGGGAGAAAGTTAAAGGAGAAGAAGTCATCTTCATAAACAACTCATACCACTCCTTCTGTCTCTCTAGCATGACCATTTTACAAGATGTTGCTCTGTGTGTAACATAGAGCTACTATATTGTAGTCGATGAAACAATACACCGTACCTGACTTCTTTGATTTCCTGAGTTTCTGTCAGTTGCTATACCTTCAATTATTGTGGGAATGGCAACTTTTCCATTCTTTTCAGTGAAATGAACAGGAGAGAACACACTGTAATTCAAACAAGGTGAAAATGGGTGTAAACTAATTGTTACTGCAAAAGACTCTAATACCATGTAATTGGAATGATGGAAGCTGCAAGAAACTGTTTAAGGACAATGCTGTTTGCAGTAGGATGATTGCAAGGCCAGAAGACTGTAGTAAAAAGCAAGAAGACCTGCAGAGAATTGAAGATTGGTGTAGCGGCTGGCAGCTGTCAATCACTGTCAGGAACAAATCTCCACTTTCATACACAACTTTAAAGTGTGCAGCAGTTTTTTCTCAGCAAAAAGAATGTCTTGTGAATCACTGTCCATTTTTATCAACTGAAACCTTGATTCAGGGACTGCATACCAATGTGGAGAGATATGTAACAAGCAATAACAGTGTGCTTTCCCTGCACGTGTTTTTGTGCGTATGCTGCAGATCGACCCAGGTCAGTTGCGTGGTATTGCTTGTTCGACGATGATATATTCCTTTTATCTGCACCCCCCCCTCCCCCTCCCCACCCTCACTGAATCAGCCGACCAAGAGGATCCCACTTACCTAATTGTGCAACTCCCCCACCCTTTCCATTTTAATGCTCCTCGAGCGTACACTTTGACACAGCCACAGGGTTGGTCTGTGCCATCAGTATTTCGTTATGCTCTCCGTCATCCTGTGCACACACTGCTTAGTGGGAAGCGCTCCATGCGATGCACTGAAGTACCCACACAAAGCCGTGGCACAGTGGCTCAAAGAAAGTTGCCAGCAAGCCAAACTGGGCACTGCACAACCTCAGGGTCATGTTTGAACATAAGAGACAGCATCTAGGAATGGGTGGATCACATCACTGGTGTGATCCATTTTGCTGCTGATTCATCCCTGCCAAAGTCTTCAGGAAAACTTAGAAGGCAGCTTTCCCTCTGTTGGAGCAAAGAGTATGGCTCTGCAATCAGAGAAGAGTGTGAGGCACTGTGTAGGTTCAAGCGGAGATCATCAAATGAATGCAGCATTTTCCCACTTAGGTTCTATTTATTTATTTTTATTCTGCATTTCTCAACTAGTTTCAGCTTTTAGAGCCATTATCAAATGTTTAGCCGAATAAAGAAAACACACTACATAACTGTCAAAAAGTGGGAACACAGTTCAAAACCCAAAGCTAGTTTTGGAATAAAGAAATAGTCAAAATAATTACATCCTCAGTGGAAAAATGCTGCATTCATTTAATACATTTTTAAAAATTGAGAAGCCTTCAGTTTTTTGGGTGCTGAGAGCAAAATACCATCATATTACAAAAGATAACAAGAAGAAATCATGGTAGGAAATGCAGAACTCATTAGCCATTACATCACCCCTTCGATTGTAAGATAGACTTAGGAAAAGATGCCCACTTCCTGTTCTACTCTACAATGGCATTCTGCAGACAGACTAAGGAGACAGCAAAGAGATTGTGGCAGATCATTCGGTTCACATACCGTATTTACTCAAATCTAAGCCGCACTTTCTTTCCGGTTTTTGTAATCCAAAAAACCGCCTGTGGATTAGAATCGAGTGCAAAGTAAGTGGAAGTTCTGAAAAATGTTGGTAGGTGCCGCCACAACTAACTTCTGTCGTCAAATATATGTAGCACTACACAGGCTTGCTTTGCAGGCACAAAGATAAATACTGGCACCAAAACCTCTGTGTCATAAAAAAAAGGAGACAAGCTTTTTTTCTCCACCCCGAGTTTCAACCACTGCATTTTCATACATTATCCAACGAAGTAAATACAAATTCCGTATTGTTCATCTTCGAATGTAGCAGCATTTCAGTGTACTATGAAAATCCGACTGGCAAGACTGTTTGGAGTTTTTGTCAATATGGCCAACTCTACATTCTGAATTTTTTTGTACCTGTGAGAAGAGATGGTTGCTAATAGGAACTTTTATTAATTGTGAATCACATGCAGTATTCTCTTCACCATAAGAATAATATGAATATAAACATATTGCCATGTATTCTTTCGTGTCTGCTGCCATCTCATTTAAATCCTGTCTGCCTAATAAACTACAAAACTAGAGTGAGACAACAGCAAACGCGAAAGAATATACGTATCATGTCATGTTTATATTTGTATTATTCTTATGCCTAATAGTGATACAGTCAGAAATGAAGCATGGCAATTGACTAGATTTTTAAATCTAAGATGACTCTAATTTCTGTGCAGAGTGTAATGTACTAAAGAGGCGTGTGCAAAGATTTTCAAATGGAGAAAAATTTTAGCTAAACTCTCGTTCAGAACATCTTCTCATATGCAGTCTATTATTTGCTTCTTGTTGATCATTCCCAAAGAAATCAGCAGTGTAAGTAACAACAAATAGCAGTCTCTTGCCATTGTTTTGCTAATGAGACAATTCCTCTCTCTCTCTTTTTTTTAAAGCAAGCCATGCCGCGAGCGGTGACAGGTCGTAAACACACATTATCAGAATGCGACAAACAATGCATGACACAGTACAGTAACGCATTTTCAGCTTAGAGTGACGTAAACACTTATAACAAATAGAATATCACTTACCAGATTGAAGCAAAATATAGCAATCGATTCAAACAAGACGAAGCACGTGAAAAAGGAAGGGTACCCGTATAAATACGGATGGAGCACCTGACGTATAGCACTGGCTACCTGGCAAAGCTTCAGTGCTAAGCTTACGACTCGAACCAAACTACTGTAGCTGAATCGTCATTCATTCGACCTAAATTGTGTCTCATATTAAAATGGACCAACTTTGTTTCGATTTGGAGGTGTGACCTAAAACTTTTCTCTCCCCTTGAATTTCGAGTCTCAAATTTCAGGTGCAGCTTAGATTTGGGATTTTTTTCCCTTGACTTCGAGTCTCATTTTTCAGGTGCGGCTTAGATTCGAGTAAATACGGTAGCCACTACTGCTAGCTAGGACCGAGCTTTCTGTCAGCATCAAGCAATTACTGTGAATTTTCTGTTGGGGTGCTATCTTGCACTGACTATCAGTTGTGGCTTGAAAGTGAGTTCTTCAGTATGTGTCCTGTGATTTTGTATTGTATGGACACACTTTGTAACTGCAGTTGTTTACGTGAATAAATAAGTATTTATCCTTGAATTGATATTTGCGCGTTATTCCAACCTAAAGTCACACTAAGGATCTACATTGGTAACTGCAACAGTGGTAAATTCAAGCCGATCCAGATACTATGCATCAACAGTCCAGTGTGCAAACATATTGCATTGCAATTCATGAATTACGCAAGTGAGTGCAGTGTTGAATTTTAGAGTGCATCGCAACTGACTCTCGGACAACCCAAATTCTTCAAAAATGAATGTCATACTTGCCAGTACAGTGCACTGACAATTGCCAGAAATGCCAAACAATGGTGTTTTATGAAGGACCTGTTTTGTGACTTCGTCACCACACACATCTCACAAGGAGCACATGCCGAACCACATGCATCCACCTGATCAGAAGTTCTTCTGCACCGCATGAGCTATCCTCCAATCCAGTGTTGGCTCAGTCTTCACTACCAGTGACAATGGAACAGTTGTCTACATTACCTCTACCAACATTTCTGTGGAAACTGCCACCTTTTCATACCAACCAACCCACCATTTGGTTCATGACATATGATGTCGGCAGTGACAGTACAAAATTTTTCGTACTGCTCTGTCATTTAGGTGAACAAATAGACATGATAAATGACATTATTCTCGCACAACCAGCAGACAACAAATATTCTGTGGTGGGAAGCGTGCCTCTCCTGGAAGCATGAAGATCAGCTACAACAAGTTTACTGATGGTATCCTATTCAAGTTACCCTTCTGCTATGCCTATCTAGATGACTAGATGACTTCTCAGTTTTTCCGAGGATATGGACATCCATATCTCTCACCTAAAACAAGATTTTGACTCACTTGTAGGCAGTGCTGTAATGAATGAAGAAAAAGGCCACCTCTGACAACCTGAAGTTTTTTTTCCAGTCGTATTATCAACACTGCAGGTGTCCACCCTGCACCACATCAAACGGAACTCATTTACCAGTTGCCACTTCCATTAAACTGTCAGAAAGTACGTCAGCTTCTACTGCCACCATCTCCCGCAGGCATCCACCATTCAGCTCCCACTCACAGAGGCCCTCAAAGGAAAGAACACTAACAATAAATGGAGGCTAATGTGTACCATGAACAAGCAGCAGGCCTTCAACCATGTCAAAGAACATCTCACTCAAGCAGTGACTTTGGCACATCTGCTTTCCCATGCCCAGCTAAGTATAACATCAGATGGGAGTGACTTTGCAATTGGTGCCATCATCAAGCAGGAAGTGGGAAGTGTACAGCAACCAATTCTAGTCATGTAAACTAATTTTATCACAGAGCAAATGGTCCACATATGACCGCGAACTCCTAGTGGTCTATGAAGCATGCCATCAGTTGAGGTACAATATGGAAGGCAGGCCACTAGTCATTTACACAGATCACCAACTGTTAGCAGACTCAGTCTGAAACCCATTGAAAGATTGGTGTCTTAAAAGATTCCGCCACCTAGATTACATTGCGCAATTTATGACTTACACACATTACTTGAAAGGCACAAACAGTGTAACTGCAGTTTATTTCTCATGGATCAATTCTATTTCCTTACGAATTGAGTAATAATTTCACAAAGTCACAACTACAAGACAAACAGTTCCAAGAACTCAGTGATACCATTATTAACCTCAAACTCAAACATTGTCTGGTACCGGGTACAACAAGATTGATCTTGTGTGATGTGTTACAAAACTGAACTCATCCTCTTGTACCTCATCTGTTTCAGAAGATCATCTTTGATCTGTTGCACAGCTTGTTGCATTCCAGCATTCAACCGGAAACCTGTCTCGTTACATGTCATTTCATATGGCCGAATGTCAAAAAAGACTGCAAGGAATGAGCATGCATGGGCTTATCATGCCAAAAATGCAAAGTTGGATACCACAGACAACCACCTTTTGGACAGTTCACAATACCTAAAGATCAGTTCCAACACATGCACCTGGTGAGTCCGAGGGCTATCAATACATTCTTTTAATCATTGAGTGCATAACGCAGTGGTTAGAAGCTGTTCCTCTCTGAAACATGTCAGCATATTCAACAGCCAGAGGACTCATATGCACTTGGATTTCCCAATACAGGTGCCCGGTGTCTGTAATCATTGATAAAAGTTGACAATTTGAATTTACTCTTTTCAGTGACCCAAGCAACCTCTGCAGCATTTATTGTTATCAAACAGCTGTTTATCATCCACAAAGCAATGGTCTTGTGAAATGATGGCACTACACACTAAAAGCTCACCTTAGGTGCCTTGGCAGCCTCTGGGTAGAAGCTTTACTGTGGGTGCTATTGAGCACGTGGTTGCTGAAGTCCTTTATGGCAAGCCATTTGCTCTCCTCACTGACTTCATACTACAGGTGCCACCAGCAGAAACCACTGAAATTCTTGTCCTCATCACCTGTGTTAAACAACACACCACACAGCTCAAGATACCACCTTCATAGCCTCACATCTCCCCAGAAGTCTTCATTCATAAGGCACGTGTGGACTGCAACCACGTTATGCTCTGTGTTGGTACTATTCAGCCTACCTTACATCCCTGGTACATGGGCCTGCACGAAGTACTAAAATGTGCCGCACACAAATTCAAAATACCACTGAAAGGGACAGCCAGTACAGTATCTATCAACTGCTTAAAACCTGTGTAGCCTTTCCAGGACAAGTCGTCCACGGACGATACACCAACCTCTACTGCTCAAACTGTTGACTTCTTTGAACAGCCATACAATGTGGACATGGCGGCTGTCAAATAACAGCTTCCTTACAGTCACCTCTCCCAGGACACTGTGCCTCTCCTTCACCATAACTGGGGACCACAAAACATACAGACTGCAGGCTGACCATGCTGGACAACCTCCAATGACTGGCATCCTCAACCAGTCCCACTAAGCTGGACTCAATGCCCACCCACACACCTTCAAGCTATCACCTCTATGCAATGCAATGGGAGTCATCCCCACATATAACCATCTATCACCAACATCACCCTGACTGATGTTGACAACACCTTACCCACCTCCGCACTGCCGTATGGGTGTCAATTGTGTGCACCATGTTCCAATCACAATAACAACCGTCCCCCTGTGCTCCACACTTGGGGGGGGGGGGGGGGGGAGGAAGGTCATCTTTGGTGATATCTCATTGTTAATAACCCCCACTGACTATCAGTTGTGGCTCATGACAAATGATCTCTGGTGTTCTTCTTTTTGCCCTGTGCATATTATACAGAGCATTTTGTAACCACAGTCATATATACAAATAAATAAGCATTTATCCTTGTCGTGTTGTGTTGTAATCATTGCAACCTCAACCAGCACTATGGATCTACAACAGGTGCTTTTGATTTTAGTTCTACCAACAATGAAATTTAGAACCAGGGTTTTTCAGTATTGGAGCTCTAGTCAGCATGGCTTCCACCATGCGGTATGTCACCAGGTTATAGCAGCATTCATTGCAGCATGCGAGGCATCTCTGTGTAATTTCATTTATGATACAGGACTTGTGAAAATAAGTTGTTTTAATTCCTCTTCTCAAATATGGGAAAAACCATATGTGCTCAAGTAGTTGTCATAGTGTTGTCATTATCAGCTGTATGGGAAGGACCTTTGAGAAGTAATGAACAGCCATCTCACCTAGAATCCAGGCATCTCTTTAGTCATGTGCAGTTTATTTTCATGAGATCGTTCTTGCTTGCACTATAAAGGTGGAGCTCATCATCTGTAATATCATTGACAGGACATATTGCAGATCTTCAGTACAAAGCCAGGTGGAGAGTCTGAATCAGAGGTTCCTACAGTTCTGTGACTATGTAGGCTGCAGATTCCGTGACTTGTGCCATAGGGTGGTGGGGTTTAACATTCTGGGTGCTATGCAGGTCAGGGTCCATTATACAGTGGAGATGGCCACACAAGTAGTGGGTCCTGCGTGAAGTGGACTGGCTGGTTTTCTAGGTTACAGGGTCTCAGGAAAGGTCTTTGGTACCAGAGTGTGCACAGCAAACAAAGGACAAGGGTAGACCTAAGTATATTTAGTGTTATACTTGTAAATGGTTGTAGTTGTGTTAGTAAAGAACGAGAGCTCCAAGCACTAGTAGAAAGCTATGAAGCTCAAATCTTTATAGGTACTGAAAGCTGGTTAAATATGGAGATAGAGTCAACTGCAATTTTTACCATGGACCTAAGCATGTTCATAAAGGAAAGATTAAATACAGTTGGTGGTGGAGTGTTTATTGCTGTCAGAAGTAATTTACCATGTAATGAAATTGATGTAGAGGGTTCCTGTGAGTTAGTATTGACAGTGGTTATACTTGACAACCAGAATAAGTTAATAATTGATTCTTTTTACCAACCTCCTGACTCGGATGATTCACTTGCTGAAAGATTTGAAGAAAACTTGAGTCCTGTTTCAAATAGGTACCTCACTCGTGCAGACTTCAATCTACCCTCAGTAAATTGTCAAAAATGCATGTTTAAAGTCAATGGCAGGCATAAAAAATTATTTAAAATTGTACTAAATGCTTTCTCTGCTAATCATTTTGAGCAGTTTAACGGTTGCGAAAATGTGCTTGACCTATTAGCAACAAATAATCCTGAGCAAGTAAGGAGCATCATGACAAATACAGGGATGAGTGACAAACTAACCATGTAAACATAGACCAGATGTGGCGTGATTTCGACAAAAGGTTTCAATGGCAATAGAGAGATTCATACCAGATGTATTAATAAGAGGTTTTTGTTATGGGAAACTGCAGCTTAAGTAATCCATGTTTAAGAAATAAATCCTCCAGCTGTATCTGAACTTTTACTTACAGGAGCATGACTGGTTTTGTGACATCATATCACATCTTCAGGTGAATATCTACAAGACAGGAAACATACATTTGACATTATGAGAGAGAAAATCTCTCTTTCTCTGTACTTCATTTCAGTACCTCCTCATTCGTTACACAGTCTCCCTGTCTAATCATTAGTCTTCATCTACAGAACCATATTTCAAAAGTTTCTAGTCTCTTCTTGTCTGAACTGCTTATGAACCATATTTCATTTCTGTGCAAGGCTACAGTCCAGACAGATATCTTCAAAAAAAGACTTCCTAAAACTTAAATTGATGTTAGATGTTAACAATTTCCTGTTTTTCAGAAATGCATTTCTTGCTGTTGTCAGCACACCTTTTATACCCACTCTACTTTGACCATATATGCTATTTTACTGCGCAAGTGGCAAAATGCATCTACTATGTTTAGTTTAACATTTCCTAATCTAATTCCCTCAGCATCACGTGATTTAATTCTATTATTCTAAATTGCTTTTGTTTTACTTTTGTCAATGTTCATCTTATAGTCCCTTTTTGAGACGTTGTGCATTCTGTCCAAGTCTTTTGCAGCTCTGACAGAATTACAATGTCATCGGGAAACCACAGAGTGTTTACATCATCTTCCTGAATTCTAAATTCTCTTTCTAAATGTCTCCTTGATTTCCTTCACACCTTGTTCAGTTGACTGGTTGAATAGCATTGGGGATTGGCTACAACTGTGTCTCACTCTCCACGCTGCTACTACTTCTCTATCATTTCCTTTGACTCCTATAGTGGCAGTCTGGTGTCAGTAAAAGTTATATACAACCTTTTGTTCCTTGTATTTTATCTCTGCTACCATCAGAATTTGAAAGAGAGTAGTCCAGTCAACATTGTCAAAAGCTCTCTCTGAAACTACAAAAGCTATAAACTTAGGTTTGCCTTTCTTCAACTTATCTTCTAGGATGAGTTTTAGGACCAGTATTGTCTTGCTTGCTCCTACATTTCTTTATCACCAGAGTGATCTTTCCCAAGGGTTGGAGCATTATCATGCATAAATCCAAATTAAAAGAGAGTTCCCATTCCATACGTACATTAGAACTACTGTTTCAGTCAGGCTGCATTTTTCTTTTTATCACCTAGCAACTATACTGCCCCTTTTGATTATTCGCCAGAACATACTATGTTCTATTGGCAACAAATTCTTTGGACCAGTTGCTTACCTTAGAAATTATATCATGTCTTAGTTACTAGTTGACAGTGTGGTAGTCTGTCAAACACTTTTCAGAAATCTGGGATGTACACACTATTTGTAAGGTGTTGTCCATGATACAAAGTGCATTATTGTACATAGAGGGTTTCTCAAGAAATGCAAATTTGACATATCCTGTAGAATTCTACATCAAGTTGATATTATGTGCATCCATTATTTTGCCCTTATATAAATAGGAATGACCCGTGATCTTTTACTACCAAGTGGAACTGTTTTATTACATGAGACATTGTCAATAAAAACAAGCTGAGGAAGTGTCTAGCTGGACTGTCCATTGCTGTAATCATTAATAAAACAATCCCAGTCAAATTTACTGTGATAAGTTGCTAACACTTAACAACATTCGTGGAATCTGGGTTTTGGAGAGGCCTCAAATTGGCTGCAGCTTCATGGATCTGACAAAAGCTTCTGATACTGTATGGAGAGAAGGCCCAACATTAATGTTTGTTGATGTAATTTTGTGGGGTAGTGATGTGTACAATATTACTTTAAACAAGTGAAGGTCACTTCGCCTCTCCTACTCAATTCCATCCCTCGTCTCCAAGTTGGTGAATCCCAGGAACCTGAGAAACCCTGTGGAAGATTAGGTATCTAACCTCAGAGGGAAACAGTTTCAGGGCAGATGAGAGCAGGAGAAATGGTCCTCTGAAGAATAGGGGGCTGGGCTATGCACCAATAACCCATACCTGGAAAAAAGTCTTTCTATGGAAGCTCAAGGAAATGCAGCTGGATGGGTCCTAAGGTAAAGATATGGCCAAATAACAAGGAATAGGAGAACTGAATCATGGAACATACAGATGTTACACAGAATTGAAGCCATTGGAACTTTCATTGAAATAGCAAAAACACGAGGTAGGTATCACGGTCTTGCAAGAGGATACCTTCCAGAAACAGCAGTGTTCTATGTAGTACAGTGGCCACAATAGTGAACACATGCTTGATGTGGGATTTATAGTCAACCAAAGCACTGAACAACTAGTGATAGGATTTAAAACAATAAGTCCAAGGATATGTTATATGTGAATAAAGGGGAACTTATTTAACTGCAGCCTCTTAAATGCACATGCCCCTTACTGAAGAGAGGACAGCAGGAGAGAAGGAGATCTTCTATGAGGAACAGGAGTGAGCTTATCATCAGTGTCCAAAAAAAGATATAAAAATGTGATAGGAGATATGAATGCTAAGGTAGAGCAGGTGAAGTTCTGCTCCCCTACCATTGTCCATAAAGAGAGCAATAACAATGGACTCTACCTGATAAATTTTTCAGCATCACTTAACATGACTGTTTCTAGCATGTGGTTCCAGCATAAGACTATACATAACATGACCTGGGTGCCACCAGACAACAATACAAGGTACCAAATTGATCATATATTAGTAGATACCAGCCATGGCTTGATGTACTAGACTGCTGTAGTTTCAGTGGTGCCAAATGGACTCTGACCACTACCTCTTCATAGCAAAAATTACAGAGAGAATTTCAAAAGCATGTAAAGTTAATCGAGAAAGACAAAATAAGTATAATATCTCAGAACTTAAAGACCCAAGGAAGGCTGAACACCTAGCTATTAATTTGCAAAATAGATTGACAGGAATCCTGCAGAACTATATTCATAACATAAATGACCAGTGGAATAAAGTCAGAAATGAAATACAGGCTGCTGCAGAGGAAGTGATTAGTATGGAGCAACAAACCATAAGGAATTAATGGTAAGACGAAGAGTGTGAGATGACAACAAGAGCAAAGAATGAAACAGATGAAAAGATGAATGCTTCTGGATTACTGTAGAGAAAAAAGGCATGCAGAAAAGTGGATTCTGAAAGCAAAAAAGAGAAGCTTTTTCAAAAGATAGTTGCAGGACACTGAATCATTGAATATCGCTAATGAAAGCTGTAAATTCTACAGGAAGGTCACTAACCTCAACCAGAAACAAAACAATGTAGAGGAAAAAATGATGAGCTAATAGCATCATAGGAAGGAGTGTTACATTGTTGGGCAGAGTAGTTTAAGGAATTATTATACTCAGAGAATGCTCAAGTATGGGAACTAACTGAAAACCAGCTAGAGGAGGAAGAGGAAAATGGGATGTCCTCGATGCAAGAGATTTGGCTAGCAGTAAAGAAACTAGCCAACATTGAGTCACCTGCCAATGACAATCTGCCAGCTGAGCTTATTAAGTGTGATGGAGAGCAACTGGTTAGATGCATGAGCACCCTGATCTCAGGTATATGGACGCAAAAAGTCATCCCAGACAAATGGGATACTGGAGCGATATGTGATATGCATATGAAAGGGAACATCCTAGAATGTATGAACTATGGGATAATTATACGAGGGCAGTTCAATAAGTAATGCAACACATTTTTTTTCTCGGCCAATTTTGGTTGAAAAAACCGGAAATTTCTTGTGGAATATTTTCAAACATTCCCGCTTCGTCTCGTATAGTTTCATTGACTTCCGACAGGTGGCAGCGCTGTACGGAGCTGTTAAAATGGCGTCTGTAACGGATGTGCGTTGCAAACAACGGGCAGTGATCGAGTTTCTTTTGGCGGAAAACCAGGGCATCTCAGATATTCATAGGCGCTTGCAGAATGTCTACGGTGATCTGGCAGTGGATAAAAGCACGGTGAGTCGTTGGGCAAAGCGTGTGTCATCATCGCCGCAAGGTCAAGCAAGACTGTCTGATCTCCCGCGTGTGGGCCGGCCGTGCACAGCTGTGACTCCTACAATGGCGGAGCGTGCGAACACACTCGTTCGAGATGATCGACGGATCACCATCAAACAACTCAGTGCTCAACTTGACATCTCTGTTGGTAGTGCTGTCACAATTGTTCACCAGTTGGGATATTCAAAGGTTTGTTCCCGCTGGGTCCCTCGTTGTCTAACCGAACACCATAAAGAGCAAAGGAGAACCATCTGTGCGGAATTGTTTGCTCGTCATGTGGCTGAGGGTGACAATTTCTTGTCAAAGATTGTTACAGGCGATGAAACATGGGTTCATCACTTCGAACCTGAAACAAAACGGCAATCAATGGAGTGGCGCCACACCCACTCCCCTACCAAGAAAAAGCTTAAAGCCATACCCTCAGCCGGTAAAGTCATGGTTACAGTCTTCTGGGACGCTGAAGGGGTTATTCTGTTCGATGTCCTTCCCCATGGTCAAACGATCAACTCTGAAGTGTATTGTGCTACTCTTCAGAAATTGAAGAAACGACTTCAGCGTGTTCGTAGGCACAAAAATCTGAATGAACTTCTCCTTCTTCATGACAACGCAAGACCTCACACAAGTCTTCGCACCCGAGAGGAGCTCACAAAACTTCAGTGGACTGTTCTTCCTCATGCACCCTACAGCCCCGATCTCGCACCGTCGGATTTCCGTATGTTTGGCCCAATGAAGGACGCAATCCGTGGGAGGCACTACGCGGATGATGAAGAAGTTATTGATGCAGTACGACGTTGGCTCCGACATCGAGCAGTGGAATGGTACCGTGGAGGCATACAAGCCCTCATTTCAAGGTGGCATAAGGCCGTAGCATTGAATGGAGATTACGTTGAAAAATAGTGTTGTGTAGCTAAAAGATTGGGGAATAACCTGGTGTATTTCAATGCTGAATAACACAACCCCTGTTTCAGAAAAAAAATGTGTTGCATTACTTATTGAACTGCCCTCGTATTATTGAACACCACATATAAAATATTATCCTCCCTGCTTTGTACCTGTGTAAAACCTTTTGCAGATAAAGCAGTTGGGAGATACGCAGATCAGCAAGAGCAGACAGTGTCACTGTCCGCCACTCCTACCTTACTTTCCCTCCGCCTCCCCGCCCCAGCCTCCTCCTTCCCCCACCCAGTCGCCACTCCCATCATGTGCTGGTGCTGCTGCTCACAATGTGGTTTAAGCCTTAATGGCCGAAAGCTTTAATTGTGTGCATCTTTGTATTGTGCCAGCATCTCTGCTATATGGTGAGTGGCTGCTTTCCTTCTCTGGTATTGTTACATTCCATCCTGGATTTTCCATTGTTTGATTGGCATGCTAATAGCCTTACATGAAGTTACACTGCTATGATGATCTAGTTGTCAAATGTAAACACTAACCTGTAACTTCAATTTTTATGCATATGTTCCGTAATGCCACTCAATAATAATAATAATAAATAATAATAGTAATAATTTTTGCTTAGAAGTTCTCTGGCTGAGAATTACGAGTGTTTCCTTAATAAACCAGTATTTCTTTAATTCTTGCCCTCTTATATTTATACCCACCGCTGCTATCAGCTTATTCCTCACTGTCCCGATCACTCTATGATCCTTTGCATTACATTCAATCTTGCTGTCCTATCAATTCCTCCAACATATTTAGCCTTTCTTGTACCTCTCCTCTGCCATTTCCCCACAACATTAAACCATCTTCAAACATGATTGTTTTCATATTTTCATCTCCTATTTGGGCTGCCACTCACGTGATTATCTCGTCCAGAATGGTGATTACATGTAATAGGCACTGTGCGCTCTCTTACTTCAGTCCATTTTCTGTTCCAACCAGTCTGTCTTCTCTCCTCCCACTTTTACACAACTCACTCTTTCTTGTTACATTTCCTTTCTTCTTTTCATAGTATGCCTTCCAGTTTGCCTTTCCTGAAAGGTTTCCCAGATCTTTCGTTTTTTCACACTATCATATGCCTTCTTAATGTCCAGAAACTCTATTACTAAATTCTTACCATATTTCTAGTGTCTCAGGGAAGCCTAGAGAGACAGCAGATCCCTTGGTGGCAGATCAGGAAATGCTGGTCAACCGCTCCTGGAATATGAAAGCTAGGAGGGAAATAAAATACCTCCTGCAGACCAAAAAGGCCGGAGAAAAAACTTTGTTAAGAAATCCAGTTACAATAGACATAGGTTGATAAAATTGCATTCTTTTAAATACGGAACAAATTGAAAATAATAAATTACTAAAATGTAGTCTGTCAAAACTCATCAGATAACATTGTCAAACATTATAGTAATAGTTTCTGTACCTCTGCTGAACAAATAAATCAATAAATGCCCCTTCTAATGAATTTGATTCTTATCCACTGTTATAAAGTTGTGCACAAAATCAGATGCATTCCTCTTCCAACTCTACCAGAGGAACATTATTGTCCCATTGCCACTATCACTGATTCAGTTAAATTAGACACAGTTTTTTATTCTTGAAGATGAATGTCATTTTGGGCATCCAACAATAGTGAATGCTGAAGGAAACACATTTTGCATTTGGAGAATGATAAAAGTGAGGTGGCCACTGCACCTACTAATGTACTCATAGGGTTGGATCAGTAGCAATTTCTAATGTCCCACATGTATTTCTGAAAAGTTTATACTGAGAGATTAAAAGAACAATGTAGGTTGTTATTGATATTTTACATCATAATTTATTGGTAATAAAACATCCAGATATGAAATGACTACAGTGTGTCAGAATCTTACCTGATGACATTTGATCATTGTTATTGTTGTCATTATTATTATTATTATTATTATTATTACACACGTCACAGGCCTTTCATCAGGCCACATGAAATATTCATGACTACTTGTTCCTGTTCTTCCAGTACTCCTTCTTTCGTTCACTAAAGGCTCTCTTCCTTTCTTCTGTCCACTTTGTCCTTTGGGCTTTAGGTGCTGTTTTCTGTGACATCACTTCCCACTTGTACACCTTGTGTCTATAGACACCTTTGTCCATGATGTCTGCTGAATCTATCTGAGCTCTTTCCAGATCAGTTTTTACTTGTGTCATTCAGGGTGTAGTGGTCTTGAGTCTCTGGATGTACCTGAGGATTCTGTTGGTGAGTCTGGTCTGTGGGAGTCTGCTTGTGTTTCTATAAAATTTTAGTCGCCTTTTTCTAATGTCCGCTACGATGGTGGAGAACTTCTCTGTGGTGTCCCTGGAGTGAAGCCTATATCCGGAGTGAAGCCTATATCCGCCGTCCATGAGTTTTGGCCCAATAATTTTCCTAATGATTTTTCTTTCCTGTGTGAGAATGTTCTCAAGGTCGGCCTTAGTGTGTAATATCAGTGCCTCACTAGCGTATAGCACATGTTTGATAACAGTGTTGTAGTACCAGAGAACTTCTAAGCAAAACTTTTTCACAGTTAAAGAAACTGAAACATATGAATTATTATTATTATTATTATTATTATTATTACAAGCTTTTTAAAGAAATACTCTTTTTCTTTTGTGACATAAAGTTGCTTGCACATAGGCTGTAATATTAAGCAGAAAACTATGCCTGAAGACCATGATGTAAGTCCCACAATACATTCATCATTTAGATAGCAAATATGGAAAGAGATTATTTTTATGTACTCTTTGTAAGTGCCCAGTTCTTTCATTTTAGGACAGAGTGTCTGTAATTGGTTATTTTGTTTAAAATATCTCTGTGTTCCTCCCTGTAACTCTCTTAACGTGTTGTCTATGCCACCACACAAATTAATTTTATATATGACTTTGTAATGAAGACAATGTTTGTGGAGTTGTGGTAATCAAGAAAATTGAAATGAATCATGCTTTGCTATATAAAACCACCAAGGTAATGCTTGGTAAACCTGTAATCATTTTGGTCTTCACTGTAGGAAATATCAGGAATTATGTTGTAATTAAATTGAATGGTGCTTTTTGAAAGAATAACAATTACTTTTATTCTTGTAGATAAGGGTCGCCTACCAGCTGGAATGGTGGAGCAACAGTTGATATCCACCTGTGACCCAAAAGAAATTAAAGATCTCATTGTCAGACTTGGAGGAATGAAACCCATCCGACCACTCTGGAAGATAAATCCAAAGGTAAAAATGTTGTATATTGCAGTAAGAGTTGTTGTGTTGTATTCTCATTTCCTCAGTGTTTCTTCTCCCAAATGCGTATTTGATACTTTGCTGTGGGTAATGTTTTTTTTTTTTTTTTTTTTTTTTTTTTTTTCTGTCTGCAGTGGGATCTGCCTATTCCACTCAAGAACATCGTCTCTATCCTTCCTAGAGGGTCACTGCAGGACTTCTCTTACATACTTATGGCAAAAGCCAGAGAACTTGTTGCACAGAAGGTTCTTAGCCTTAAAATTTTATAATATTTTCTACTATTTTTGATAATATCTCCCAGTAAACATGTGTAACTAAATTTTGCAGGATTATGCACAAGCGATTGAACTATTGGGCAAAGTGGAGCAAGAGACGAAAAGCAATGGGTCAGTTTCTAACAACATTATGAACAAAGTCACAAAGCTTATTTCATGGGAGATATTGCTTGTGCAGATTATTCAGTTCTTTGTAGACTGGCCACAAAGTTTAATTGGTGAGTTTGTTCTAAGAATTTCAACATTATTCAGCCAAATAGTTTTAAGAAGAACTCGTGCTTAGATGATCTATATTATAAAAGTACATAATAGTTTAAAGAGTCTAGTTCATTTGTAACACCTTTGGTCATGTTGTAAACCTTTACAGTATGTATGTGTTGATGGTTAATGGGTTTCCTTCTTGCCAAGCTATGTGGTAAATATACACTCCTGGAAATTGAAATAAGAACACCGTGAATTCATTGTCCCAGGAAGGGGAAACTTTATTGACACATTCCTGGGGTCAGATACATCACATGATCACACTGACAGAACCACAGGCACATAGACACAGGCAACAGAGCATGCACAATGTCGGCACTAGTACAGTGTATATCCACCTTTCGCAGCAATGCAGGCTGCTATTCTCCCATGGAGACGATCGTAGAGATGCTGGATGTAGTCCTGTGGAACGGCTTGCCATGCCATTTCCACCTGGCGCCTCAGTTGGACCAGCGTTCGTGCTGGACATGCAGACCGCGTGAGACGACGCTTCATCCAGTCCCAAACATGCTCAATGGGGGACAGATCCGGAGATCTTGCTGGCCAGGGTAGTTGACTTACACCTTCTAGAGCACGTTGGGTGGCACGGGATACATGCGGACGTGCATTGTCCTGTTGGAACAGCAAGTTCCCTTGCCGGTCTAGGAATGGTAGAACGATGGGTTCGATGACGGTTTGGATGTACCGTGCACTATTCAGTGTCCCCTCGACGATCACCAGTGGTGTACGACCATTGTAGGAGATCGCTCCCCACACCATGATGCCGGGTGTTGGCCCTGTGTGCCTCGGTCGTATGCAGTCCTGATTGTGGCGCTCACCTGCACGGCGCCAAACACGCATACGACCATCATTGGCACCAAGGCAGAAGCGACTCTCATCGCTGAAGACGACACGTCTCCATTCGTCCCTCCATTCACACCTGTCGCGACACCACTGGAGGCGGGCTGCACGATGTTGGGGCGTGAGCGGAAGACGGCCTAACGGTGTGCGGGACCGTAGCCCAGCTTCATGGAGATGGTTGCGAATGGTCCTCGCCGATACCCCAGGAGCAACAGTGTCCCTAATTTGCTGGGAAGTGGCGGTGCGGTCCCCTACGGCACTGCGTAGGATCCTACGGTCTTGGTGTGCGTCCATGTGTCGCTGCGGTCCGGTCCCAGGTCGACGGGCACGTGCACCTTCCGCCGACCACTGGCGACAACATCGATGTACTGTGGAGACCTCACGCCCCACGTGTTGAGCAATTCGGCGGTACGTCCACCCGGCCTCCCGCATGCCCACTATACGCCCTCGCTCAAAGTCCGTCAACTGCACATATGGTTCACGTCCACGCTGTCGCGGCATGCTACCAGTGTTAAAGACTGCGATGGAGCTCCGTATGCCACGGCAAACTGGCTGACACTGACAGCGGCGGTGCACAAATGCTGCGCAGCTAGCGCCATTCTACGGCCAACACCGCGGTTCCTGGTGTGTCCGCTGTGCCGTGCGTGTGATCATTGCTTGTACAGCCCTCTCGCAGTGTCTGGAGCAAGTATGGTGGGTCTGACACACCGGCGTCAATGTGTTCTTTTTTCCATTTCCAGGAGTGTATTATTGGCCACTTGGATGCACTAGTATTCTCTTTGACATCTGTCTTTTGGCCTCTTCTGAATCAGTGGGCAGCATGCTTAGACATTTTTCTTCTGGTAATTGGTTGAGTTCACATCACCCAACAAGCAGAGCTGCAGAGTGTGAATTGAGTTCTTAGTATTGCTTGTAAAACTGATATACTTTGTTAATTTTGCTGCTTTCCATTTATCATAAGGACTACTAATGTCTGTTCAGTTGCTTTTATTTCTGAAGTTCATTCAAACAGTGCACTACATGCATATTCATGTGGGAATCATTCAGGGCGACATTGCTCAAAAAGTAGGAGAACTCTGTACACTGATGCTTCCAGGACTTACGATAACTCATATTTAAGTTACAGCATTTACGTTTAAACAGTACAGTAGGTTCTTCACATCGTTTTTGTGAACCCCTGCCTCAGATCTACATGCAGCAGGTTTGTGATTTTAGCCTTCCTTCTTTTTGTGTGTCAAGACGGTATACATTGTAGAATTTAACTTCCAGACAATAAACGTTTTTCTGGGATATAGAGGGATATAGTCTCTCAGCTTTTCTCAGCGTGATTGATAAATTGAGTGCTTCCTGGTGTTCTGCCATATTGTTGTTTTCACTTTATGCACACTATTTCATTGACAAACCCAGCTGTGTTCATCAGGTCGGAGTCTAGGCAGTGAGTAAACACAAAAGCAAAACGCACAGTACCTGAAAAAGATGACGTGGTTGATCATTGATGTACACCATCTCATTAAAATTATCCGGACGTTTCTATGCAATGCAGAGTTGGTCACTAAATTTCACAAGAGGCAGACGTGCCATTATAAGAGGAGACAGGTGGTGTTGTGGTGTCAGTAGAAAAACAGTAATAGCAGAATGGGTTGGTCAGGAGAGCTCAGTGACTTCAAACGTGAGCTAGTCTTTAAATGTCACCTGAGTAACAAATTCATCGAGGACATTTCAAACCTTCTCAAGCTGCCCAAGTTGATTGTTGGTGGTGTGATTGTGAAATGGATGCAAAGGAACAACCACAGCTACACCAAGACCTGACAGACCTCATATAGTGACGGACAGGGGCAGTCCAGCATTGTGGAAGGCAGTTCTAAAAACTGCAGGAAATCGGTAGAAGGAATCATTCTTGAGTTCCAAAAGTCTGCTAGCAGTCCAGCTAGCACCATGATTGATTGTAAGGAATGAAAACAAATTGGGATGCAGTGATCAAGTGGCTGCTCATAAGCCACATATTTCAATAGTTAGTCCTATGTGACACTTGGGGTGGAGTAAAGAGTGATGCTGTGTGAAGCCTGGGGTGGAGTAAAGAGTGATGTCACAGGACAGTGGATGACTGGAAGTAAGTGTTTTGTAGTGATGAATCACTCTATACCCTGTGGCATGCTGATGGAAGGATTTGGGCTTGGTGAATGCCTGGAGAACATTACCTGCTGTCATTTATAGTACCGGCAGTGAAATACGGCAGAGGCTGTGTTGTAGTATGTGACTTTTTTGTGGTTAGGATGTGGTTCCCTTATTGTGCTTAAAAAATACTAAATTTGGAATGGTATGAGCACATTTTACAGCATTTGTGTACTAAATACAGTAAAGGAACAGTTCAGAGATGAGATTGTTTGTATCAGCATAACAATGCTCTATGGCATAAAGCAGCATCTGTGTGGCAGTCGTTTTTGGACAGATAACATTCCTGGAATTGACTGGCATGCCAAGGGTCCCAAACTGAACCAAATGGAACTTTTTGGGATTAATTAGAATGTTATGTTCAACATCACTCATTACCGTCTCTGGTTTTGGCTCGTGAGGAAGAACAGGCTGTCATTCCCTTACAGTAATTTAGACACCTCATTCAGACTGCTCCCAATAGAGTTCGAACAGTCATAAAGATGAAGGATGGACACACCCTATACTAATGTCAAGTAATAGATGTCCAGATACTTTTGATCAGATAGTGAATTGTGCGTAAAATGCAAACAACAACTCAGCAGAACACCCAGGAGCACACCATTAACTGAGGGATGTTTTCATCATGTAATGTACTTCACATAGTTTTGACTACCTACTGCTTGTGTATTTATACCCTTATCCATCCTCCCAGGTTGTCCAGTGATATTATGATTAGAATCATACTGGTAAATATTCAGCATAGAGTGCTCACACTCCACCCTCTCACCTTTCCTGATCCAGTAATATCATTACAGGCAACGTTTAAAATCCCCGCACTGGAGAAAAAACACAGAACCGTGCCTTTTGAGTGTTCATTTGAGCTATTTAATATTATATTCAGTTTTTTCGTTTGCCTTTTACCCATTTCTACATGGGGGTTAGCATTGTAATTATTGGATTTGGCATTATTAATGTTAGAGGGTGGCTGGATGCCCTGCCTGTTGCCAGTTATTTAGTCTTATATTAAATTTTAAAAAATCTTCACACAGAGACGGGCTCAAAAGTAATGAGTGATTTCCAGGGAAAGTGGAAACAGACATGTTTATCTAATGATGCAATCTAATGGTTGTTCAAAGTGATGCTCATAGGAAAATCTGAACAAGTAAATAGGGTAAGATGACTGGACATGATGACCTTCACATGAATAGACTTGTTGGAAACCATGATCACTCGCCAAAGATACTGTTGGTGAATTAATAATAATAATAATAATAATAATAATAATAATAATAATAATAATAAAAACTGAGAAAAGACATCGGACAGCTAACACAATTTATAAGAAATGAAATATCAGACAAAAAATGAAAAAGGTTAGGTAAAATCTCACAACAAGAAGCAATAGAGCAATTAGATGAAAAGAAGCAGAAATTACAAGCATTGGCCAAACGACTTAGAAGATACAAAAAAAGTGAAAATAGAAGGAAACAAAACCAAACATTCAACACAAACCAAAAGCAATTTTACCAGACAATAGATAACACACACTTTAAAATAGACAATCCACCAAACATAACAGACATGGAACACTTCTGGAGCAACATATGGTCAAACCCGGTAAAACATAACAGGCATGCACGGTGGATACAAGCAGAAACAGACTCATACAAGATGATACCACAAATGCCTGAAGTGATAATTTTGCAACATGAAGTCACCCGAGCAATTAATTCTACGCACAATTGGAAAGCCCCTGGAAATTATAAAATAGCAAATTTCTGGCTAAAGAAGTTCACCTCAACACATTCACATCTAACTAAATTATTTAACATTCCATGAAGGAAAAATATACCTAAAAAACAAAGATGATGTGACTTACCAAATGAAAGTGCTGGCAGGTCGACAGACACACAAACGAACACAAACATACACACAAAATTCAAGCTTTCGCAACAAACTGTTGCCTCATCAGGAAAGAGGGAAGGAGAGGGAAAGACGAAAGGATGTGGGTTTTAAGGGAGAGGGTAAGGAGTCATTCCAGTCCCGGGAGCGGAAAGACTTACCTTATGGGGAAAAAAGGACGGGTATACACTCACACACGCTTGTGTCTGTATATGTGTGGATGGATATGTGTGTGTGTGCGAGTGTATACCCGTCCTTTTTTCCCCATAAGGTAAGTCTTTCCGCTCCCGGGACTGGAATGACTCCTTACCCTCTCCCTTAAAACCCACATCCTTTCGTCTTTCCCTCTCCTTCCCTCTTTCCTGATGAGGCAACAGTTTGTTGCGAAAGCTTGAATTTTGTGTGTATGTTTGTGTTCGTTTGTGTGTCTGTCGACCTGCCAGCACTTTCATTTGGTAAGTCACATCATCTTTGTTTTTTAGGTAAATTATTTAACAGTTACATTGCAGACCCATATACATTCCCTGATACACTTACACATGGAATAACCTATCTGAAACCTAAAGATCAAGCAGACACAGCAAACCCAGCAAAATATCGCCCCATAACATGCCTACCAACAATCTACAAAATATTAACTTCAGTCATTACACAGAAATTAATGACACATACAACACAGAACAAAATTATAAATGAAGAACAAAAAGGCTGCTGCAAAGGAGCACAAGGATGTAAAGAGCTACTGATAATAGATACAGAGGTGACATATCAAGCTAAATCTAAACAAAGGTCACTACACTACGCATACATTGATTACCAAAAAGCTTTTGATAGTGTACCCCACTCATGGTTACTACAGATATTGGAAATATACAAAGTAGATCCTAAATTGATACAGTTCCTAAACATAGTTATGAAAAACTGGAAAACCACACTTAATATCCAAACAAATAATAGCACATCACAGCCAATACAGATTAAGCGTGGAATATACCAAGGAGACTCATTAAGTCCTACTCATTAAGTCCTTTCTGGTTCTGTCTTACTCTGAACCCACTATCCAACATGCTAAATAATACAAATTATGGATATAATATTACTGGAACATACCCACACATAATCACACATTTGCTATACATGGATAATCTAAAACTACTGGCAGCAACCAATCAACAACTCAACCAATTACTAAAGATAACAGAAGTATTCAGCAATGATATAAATATCGCTTTTGGAACAGACAAATGTAAGAAAAATAGCATAGTCAAGGGAAAACACACTAAAAAAGAAGATTACATATTGAATAACCACAGTGACTCCATAGAAGCGATGGAAAAAACAGATGCCTATAAATATCTAGGATACAGACAAAAAATAGGAATAGACAATACAAATATTAAAGAAGAACTAAAAGAAAAATATAGACAAAGACTAACAAAAATACTGAAAACAGAATTGACAGCAAGAAACAAGACAAAAGCTATAAATACTTATGCTATACCAATATTGACCTACTCATTTGGAGTAGTGAAATGGAGTAACACAGACCTAGAAGCACTCAATACACTTACACATTCACAATGCCACAAATATACAATACATCACATACATTCAGCAACAGAAAGATTCACATTAAGCAGAAAGGAAGGAGGATGGGGATTCATCGGCACAAAAAACCTACATTATGGACAGGTAGACAATTTAAGAAAATTCTTTCTAGAACTAGCAGAAACTAGCAAAATACACAAAGCAATCACTCATATAAATACATCGGCTACACCACTGCAATTTCATAACCACTTCTACAACCCTTTAGATCACATAACATCAACAGATGCGAAGAAAGTAAATTGGAAAAAGAAAACACTACATGGCAAGCGCCTGTATCATCTAACACAGCCACACATCGATCAAGACGCATCCAACACATGGCTAAGAAAAGGCAATATATACAGTGAGACGGAAGGATTCATGATTGCAATACAGGATCAAACAATAAACACCAGATATTACAGCAAGCATATTATTAAAGATCCCAATACCACAACAGATAAATGCAGACTTTGCAAACAACAAATAGAAACAGTAGATCACATCACAAGTGGATGTACAATACTAGCAAATACAGAATACCCCAGAAGACATGACAATGTAGCAAAAATAATACATCAACAGCTTGCCTTACAACATAAACTTATAAAACAACACGTTCCCACATACAAGTATGCACCACAAAATGTACTGGAGAATGATGAATACAAATTATACTGGAACAGAACCATTATAACAGATAAAACAACACCACATAACAAACCTGACATCATACTCACCAATAAAAAGAAGAAATTAACACAACTAATCGAAATAGCCATACCCAATACAACAAATATACAAAAGAAAACAGGAGAAAAAATTGAAAAATGCATCCAACTGGCTGAGGAAGTCAAGGACATATGGCATCAGGATAAAGTTGACATTATACCAATTATACTATCAACTACAGGAGTCATACCACACAATATCCACCAGTACATCAATGCAATACAGCTACATCCAAACTTATATATACAATTACAGAAATCCGTAATTATTGATACATGTTCAATTACCCGAAAGTTCCTAAATGCAATATAACATATACCGTACAGTTAAAAGGAAGTGACGCTTGATCAAGGTCCGTGTCACTTTCCATTTTTAACCAGACATAACATCTGAGAAAGTAAAGAAATAATAATAATAATAATAATAATAATAATAATAATAATAATAATAATGATGATGATGATGATGATGATGATGATAAAAACTATACTTACTGGACCATTGTATATCAACAGTCATATACAATAAGCCAAAATAACTGGGGGCTTTCATCATGTGGGACAACAGTCCCCCTCACATGGACCATCATCATCAATGTCATTTGCCGTTAGTAAGTAAGACAATACAAATAGATTTGGAACTTAATGTAGGCATTGAGGCTCAAGTCTAGCAATTGGAAATTTTACACTACCACTTTTCCTTCCCTTACCAGCCAAACAACAGTTGTGATAATTTGTTATACCATCATTATTTGAACCATCTACCCGCAAGTTTATCACAAGTGTGCATTAATGCATTGGCTATAGATTTTTTAAAACAAAAAGTGAAAAAGTTGCACAGAATTATGATACACATTTTTATGGGCTACAGTTACCTGTAATGGTCCTAAAACTCTGAATTAGTTTGTTGCCTGTTGTCATGCTTACTTGATAAGCACACGCTGCAAGTACTGGAGCTACGCTCAACAATTGGCCACACTAGTGTTTTTTATGCAGCTGTCAGGTGCATTGCACTTTCCCAGAATCCTCCCAATAAATGTAATTGTCCCATTCAGCTTCCCAACACTGATTTTGTATGCTCATCCCATTTCATACTGCTTCTTAGTATTACCCCCAAATACTTACATGATAACATGTGCTCAAGATGTTCACGCTAGTCTTATAATTGGATAGTGTTACGTTCTTTCTACTTGCTATGGGCATTGTCTTTTATATCTCCTCATCTGTCTTAAGTCTTTCTGCATTTCCATATGATTATCCAATTATGATACCTTCCTGTAGACAACCGCATTATCAGCAAACAAATGTATGGTATTATTGATCCCATCTGATAAATAATTTATACATGTTGAGGTTTTTCATTTCTGTAGAACATTTGCAATCTTGTATAATGTATTGGATTCTAATGGTCAAAAGATTCATCAAGCCAGTCACATGTTTCCAAAGAAGATATTCCATAGGATTGATAATGTGGTACAGTGTCTAATACCTTATGGAAATATGGGAAGACAGAACCTACCGGTTCACCTCCATTTATTGTTTGCAAGATTCTGTCTATGTGTAGAACAAACTCTGTTTTACACTTGTGATTTTTTCCTGAATCCATGTTGATTCATTGAAGATAAAATCATAATTGCAGAATGAAAATTTCACTCTGCGGTGAAGTGTGTACGGATATGAAACCTGGTAATTAAAACTGTGTGCCATATAAGACACAGACATGGGATCTGTGCTCTTTGCAAGTGATGTTGTAAGTTCTAGTGGCGATCTGGCACCCGATTTTATTCTGCGAGGAAGTTTAAACATCATAATTGTTAGAGCTTGGAATACGATCTAGAATCCTGCTACTGACAAGAGGTTGATGATATTGGTACACAATTCTGTATACTCAATCTTTTAAATTTTTTTGTAAACTCATGTGACCTGCACTCTTTTTCCAGTCAGTCAGGACTATTTGCTACATGAGACATTCCATATAAATATGAGTTAGGAAACGAGCTAATTCCTCAGCAATTTCTGTGTATAATCTAACTGGAATTTTGTCAGGGTTAGGTGCCTCTTTCACTTTAAATAGTGTTAACTGTTTTTCAGTACTGGTAGTACTCAAACATTGGTTTGTAACATTCTCATACATAAATGCAATTTCAAATACGGAATTTAAAGTTTCTATTTTCTGTCTGCTGCCTTCAGTTTCTACACCATAAAGATGCATGAGAAGTTGAATAGGACGTTTCAACCCCTTCATTGACTTTATGCATGACCTGAACATCATAGAATTACCATGACAATTGATGTACAGTAGGCTTTACGTTTGCCTGTCTTCTTGATGCTCGAGTTGCTATTAGGTTTTTTTCTACCAGTTTACCTGCTTTATTGAAGACCTTTTTGCCTTTAGTGACCAACATTTCTGTAACAGCACCATTGTTGCTAATCTGTCTGTAATCGTGAGCTTTTTTAAAAATATTGAAACTGTGTGTAAGCAGGGCGTCTAAAATGTTTTTTCCACTTGTGGTTGTTGGAATAGTTGTTTTAGGCATGACTGCAGAACCCAAAGAGTTACTAGAGGTAGCATTACCCTGCAGACAGTTGTTTCTGAGAGGCATATCTCAGTGGAGACAGTTACTGGAAGTGTGGTACCAAAAGCAGCAGCCAATGAAACCAATCATTCAATTGGGTTGTTTCTCCATGTTGCCTCTCAGGCAATGTGAAATGGCTCAGCCCTCTGATAAATGGCTGTTTACTTTGAAGGGGAAACCATTACCAAATTTTAACTCCTATTTTGAGATATTAAAATTATACATTGATAACAGAGATGAAATTCGCTTCTGAGCACAATGTCAAATTTTACATTGTGTCTGCCTTTCAATGTTGTATTCTTGTTTTGATAAAGGACATCTGATTTCCAACTCACAAATCATGCATGTAATTACTTTAAAGTACTGTTATCTGTTTTGTTGTTATTTCATCTATCAATTGAGTGACGTGTCTGCAATACCATTGCACACTTAAAATTATAGTGTCATATATGTTACATGATCCCTAAATTGTGTCATAATGTATCATTATTTTCGTTACAGGAACAGAACAATTGATAGCAGGATGTAAACAGTGTTTGGCTGCAATACAGTCTGGAGAATCTGTGGTACCGCGTGTTGAGGTCCAGGAACAATGTATGCTCTGTCTCTTGAATCTGGGACAGTGGGACTACCTTGTGGCTTCAGATAAAAGGTGGACACATTTTGAACTTCCTCAGGCACTTGCTGCTGCATGCCAAGATGTCATTAAGTACAAGGGCACAAAGAAAGTGTGCAAGGATGCTTGGGACATAGGTAAGTATATCTTATATTTAGTGTTGAAAACATAACTACATGAAACAGTAATCTGAAGGATGACAGGTCTTCAAAACTGAATGCATTTTCTTTGCTGAAGAGACAGAAATTAATGCAAGAAATAAGGAGTAAGTGATTGATAACTTAGAAGGTCTATCTAGATGCTACATGAAAATACCTAGCTAGTAGAAGTCTGAGATATTTTTATTCCAACTTCAATCTGCTAACCATCTGCTTTACAGAAAAATGTTATTGAAAAACTGCTGATATGTTTTCTTTAAATGTCAACTTAATAATTGCAAATTTTCATACTGACTCATTGTAGAATTATATTCTCTAATGTTTCTTTTGGCAATAAGAATGTGGATATCAGAATGTGGTAAATATTGCCTGTACAGTTGGTATTGAAGTTTTTTGCCAGCCAGTCATACGAATTGTATCCATCACCCTTTCCTAAATGTGCCATTGGATGGTGTCATTTAGAGCAACAGACCCACCAAGTATGCACCAGGACTTTTTGCCTTTACTGCATGCAGTACTCATTCATAGCCTTGTGTAACTAATTCTGTTAGCTAATGAGTGAGATGGTGGTGTTTCGTGATGTAGAAATCACACTATTGGTGTGACTGCTGATATTCTTCATCTCAGAACACCGTCGACACTGGTTGAAGAACCACTGTACACTTTACGTGAGGCTGTTTAGCTTGTGCACCTGCCAGAGAGCATTCAGGTGGGCACAGGCACAGTGCAGGCAGGCACGACCAAATAGCTGATACACGAGTACTCTTGCAGCTGAGCTGTAGCGTACACGATCGTAGTCCTCTGGTCGAGCTCAGGCGGCCAGGGGTGGCCGAGCAGGTCGCATATGTGCAGAAGGCGTGCAGTCGTGTCTTCTGGTGGGATGCCTACACCACCAGCATCTGCCTACAGGCGAGCTGAAGGGCACTCGCAGACACCCTCAGGTGATGAAGCAGCTTTGGAATAGCCTGCTTCACATTCTTGTGTATTGCCAGCTCTAGCATATTACTTACCAATAATATTTATAGCTGAAATGGTACATAGTCAAAATTTGCTCAATAAATAATGTTCTATAGTTACTAGTGATTTTTGTGTGCCATACTGGGATCATGTGCTGTCAGAACGTGACACCTCCTCACATTTATTGTTCACATATTGAACTCACAATGCTGGGGGTGGGAATGGTTCATCAGATTGATTATATGTTGACTGTAACTCTTTGCTCTCAAAATAAAATCATAAATGTATGTACATTTATGTGTTAATTTCCTGCTGTGAAGAACGAATAAAGGAAACCCCAAAAAGTCATCATTATTCTTTAAGTGCCTGCCAACAACACAGCACTTCCTCACAGAGGTGAGTGATAGTCTTCCAGTCACGCCTTATATTCTATGCAGGTTGTGTTATTTTAATAATTGCAGTGTACCTAATAGTGCAGATAAAGAAAGAGAAAGTTGTGAAGCCATGGAACAAGTCCTCTGGTATCCAATAGAATTAGTTACCCAATGATTTATTAAATGACTGATTATTCACTTTAGAAAAATATTCTGTTTTTTTAATCAGTTCTTCCTGTGTTTGGGCCAAGTACTCAGCAAAAGCGATCTAGTTCGGGTGCATCTGTCCACCGTGATTCGCCGACAATGGGTAGTGGATACACACGTGCAAGTTTGCATCAACTGCTCATGCGTCTGCGTGAACCTACTGTCCTTTCAGTGGCATTATCTTTGTTGGCACGACTCCATAATGTGCTCAAAGACGACAATCACCAAGAACTGTCATGTGAGCATGTCGGTCTCTGGCCTGCTGTTGTAAGCAAGTAAGTACGTAATTAATTAGGGTTTGTTGCCTTTGCACTTTAGTGTAGGGCTGTGTCACTTGTTCAGTCGTACTTTGCTTAGCAGTCATCATATAAATGTATGTTTTGGTTTCTGACTTTTGTTCCAGAATATGTGTGTGTGTGTGTGTGTGTGTGTGTGTGTGTGTGTGTGTGTGTGTTGTATATAACTGAATGTTCTCATAATACATTTTTCAGATTGTGAACTTCAGCAAAACCATCTTCAGTGCTGCAGCAGTAATAGTGTTTGCGTGCAGGTTTCATGTTTTGTTTCGAACTATAAGTGGGCATTAGCAGAGGTTCTCATTCCACTATACATTAAAAGTTCATGCTAGACATGAACTTTATGTGAAATAATATAAGTGATAATTTTAATGAAAAGTGTTATCTTCATAGTGTATTACATCTTCTACATAATTCCAGAACAATGCAGTGCAGTATTACTTTATAATATGGTAACAAGCATGCAAGTAACACGTCTATTACCAGGATTTAGCATTTATATTTAGGAGTCTGAAAGACATTTCTAGTTTCTACAGTCTCTCTTTCACTGTAGCATATCTAATAAAGTCAAATGATTGAACAATTAAATCTCTGTTTGAATAAATTGATTATGAAGGGAAAATGTGCAGAGGAAAGGATGGGCCATGCAAATGAAAGAAAAATATTTAGCTAATTTATATTCCCCTCTGTGTTTTATAAGTCGGTAAAAGTGTAACAATTCTTCAGCATCTGGAACAGAATACTTCTCATGAGTTCAGTACAAGTACAAATGTTAATGCCATTGTATGTTATGTTTCAGTTCAAATTCATACCACTCCAAAGGGGTTGCAGAAATGCTTTCTCAGCTGCTGCTACAGGGACTTAAATATCACCCTAACAATGTGTCTTGGCTCAAGTTAATTGCTGATCTCTCTTTTGGTTAGTAGTCTACTTTTATTATTATCTTGAGTTTTTTTGCATGTTATGAGAAACATTTGGATAAAGATCTATTTAGTTCACCTTGGATTTCTGGATATGGCTGCTTAGTACTTACACATTTCTGTTTCTGTTTTTTTGTTTCATTTGAAATTTTAAACCACAAAAGTCAGCTTGAAGTTTGTTCTGTGCTCTTCATTATATTTAACATGGCAAAATTAAGTATGGTTATTTTGCTGAATGGTATTAAATTTGATGGCAGAGCTGTTAAGCCTGTAACTTGAATTTGGGCAGAGTGGTTTCAAATTGCCGTTCAGTCTTTCAGATTTAGATTTTTATAAGTCAGTTATAATTAATGCAAAGGAAAGCCCACGGAATGGCCCGCGAACAACACAAATGGGAGAGGACGGACACAAACAAGGAAGGACAACTGAGCAAGACCTTACGAACCTCAACAAGCAAGAAACTATGGAGCCACAATAAAACCTCACGAATCAAACACGTCCACTCATACACGGAAGAAAGTAATGTAAATACACTGTCTGAGGCGAGATGTTAATAGACGCACGCAAAGATTAGACTGACTGACTGCGCGAGAGGCAGGTGCTTAAGTACGTTATCGAGGATGCTGCTATTGGCCACTGGGACCACATGTTCCACCTTGGCGCCTTCACATTAAACATGGGCCAGGAAGTGCACGCCACCACGGCTTATGGTACGATGGTGCTGAGATCTCTAGGGGTCTTCAACATCCATGCCATCTGGTGTGGATCCAAAATCCACAGGGCACTGTACCATATCCCTCCCCCGTTAAACTTGTGTGTAGGGGTGGAAACGCCTCGGATGGTGCCAATGTGGGCAGCAGTGGGAAGAAGAGCCGGGCTCATCAATCGCCATTGGCGGGGAGGAAGGGACGCCCAAGGTATCCATGACGGCCGACCTAGAGTCCAGGGCGGGGGATGGAGCTGCCGATCCAATCGGGGATGGGGACGGGGAGGGCCAGCGGCAGGGCCACGGGGAGACGGAAACCAGGGGCAGCGGTGGCAACTCTTGGATCACGCCCGTACCCGAAGGAGGTAGGAGAGGAGGAGGTGGCAGCGCGAATTCTGCAGTGGCACGCAGGTGGAGCTGGTTATGATGGCAGCGCTCCAACTCCTTCAAAGTCTGCACCGACATCACCCACCACCCATGGGCTGCGGCGACTGTGGCGGGCGTCCAACCTGCCTTGTACCCGTTCTCACGGGCCCACACGGCTGCAGCAGGGGTGTAACGCTGAGAGGGCCAGGAGTGGGGGCGGCAGGGGGATGGCATCAGCAAATGGAGCAGGGTCCGCATCTGTCGCCCATGAAGGAGCTCTTCCAGACTACATCCGTCAATTGGCGTAGTGCAATAGGTGCTCAAAAACAGTGTGAAGGCCGATGTGGTGGGAGATGTGTCGACCGCCTTCGTCAACTGTTGTTTAAAAGTGCAGACAAGCCTCTCCGCTGCACCATTGGACGAAGGGTGGAAAGGTGGGCTATGGATATGTTTGATACCATTGGCATGACAGAAATTGTGGAAGGAGGACGTCATGAAGTGGTGGCCATTGTCGGAGACCAATGTGTGTGGCCGTCTCTCAATGGTGAGAACCTGGTCCAGGGCCGTGAGTGTATCCTCCGTGGTGGTGGACACCATGCGGACGACATATGGGTATTTGGAGTAGGTGTCAACGATAAGTAACCACATAGACCCCAAAAACAGGCCTGAAAAATTGATATGGATGTGATCCCAGGGCCGACGAGGCACAGGCCAGGGTGCAAATGACCGAGGGGGGCTTGCCTGGTGACGCGCACACACAGGGCACCCACGGACCAGGCGGTCAAGATCGCCATCAATGCTGGGCCAATACACATGCCGACGAGCTGAAACTTTAATACGGGGCAAAACCCAGAACTCACAGTGTAACAAACTGAACACCCGAAGTCACAATTCGGGAGGGATGACCATCCGATGGGCATCCGACTCCGTGGCCAACAGAAGTACATCATCAACCGCAGATAGCCTGTGGGACAGGTGGCGCCAGGGGCTGAAATCGGACTGCATCCGATGAGTAATATAGGAGGGCCACCCGTGGACCTCTTAGCAGAGAACCTGCTGCAAGATAGGGTTGCGGCAGGTAGCCATGGCAATGTGAGCAGCCATAAGAGGCAGACCGCCCAGTGCATCCCAGCGGGCGGAATCAATGTGAAAGCAGAGGACGCCTTGTTGGTCAAAGGCAGGATCGGGGCCTAGTGGGAGACGTGACAAAGCGTCCACCTTAGCATGGTGGGCGGTGGGCTTATACCTGATGGTGTAAGTGTAATTTCGTAAAAATAACACCCAGCACTGGAAAACGTTGAACCATCTGCACTGGAAAGTGAGAGTGGGGTCCGAAAAGCGTAACCAAGGGTGTAAGGCCCATCAGGAGAGTGAACTTTGCCCTAAAGAGATAGGTGTGAAATTTTTGGACAGCAAACACCATTGCCTGGGCCTCCTTTTCAATCTGGGAGTAGTTCCATTGTGCTGGCGTCAATGTCTTAGATGCATAAGCGATGGGCTGTTCAGAGCCATCGGCATTCCGATGTGCGAGGATGGCACCAATTCCATATGGCAACACGTCAGCCGCCACGACCAAGGGGCAGTCTGGAAAGAAGGGAGTAAGGCAAGGGGCGGACTTCTGCATCGCCTTTAAATGGAGAAAAGCCTGGTCACAGGCAGGAGTCCAATCAAAAGTACCACTTTGTTACCCAAGTGATTGTGGGGTTGAGCAACAGAGGCAGCCTGGGGCAAGAACCTTAAGTAATAAGTAACCTTGCCCAAAAACACCTGGAGTTCAGATAAGACCTTGGGACAAGGAAGGGTCTCAATGGCCGCGACATTGCGACCTGAAGGGCGAATGCCATCCTCGCTAAGCCAGTGGCCTAAGTATTCCACTTCCAGTTGAAAGAAACACTTGTCCAGACGACAGTGTAAACCTGTAGGTTGCAGAGCGTGAAATAAGGTGCTGAGGTTTTGCAAATGTTCCTGGTGGGAACACCAGGTGACCAAGATGTCATCCAGATAATTCACGCAGGCAGGGATAGGCTGTGTAAGCTGCTCCAGGAACCGCTGGAAAATGGCCGGTGCCGAAGAGACAACAAAGGGAAGGTGCTTGTACTTGTATAACCCGAAAGGCGTGTTGATAACCATCATGTTCTGGGACTCGTCACCCAAGGGTAACTGGTGGTATGCCATAGCCAGGTTCATCTTGGAAAAGTACTCGCCCCTGGCAAGCTTAGCGAGAAGGTCTTCCTGTCAGGGAATGGGGTAAGCATCAATGAAGGACTGAGCATTGACAGTGGTGACAAAGTCCCCACACAGCCGAAGGGACCCATTGGGTTTCTGTATGACCACCAATGCTGTTGCCCAGGCACTGTATCTCACAGGCTCCAGAACGCCAGCAGCCTGGAGCCGATCAAGTTCCTGCTTGACTGCTGGCCATAAGGCCATGGGCCCAAAAAAAGCGAAACTGCGCACCCAGCTGAAGTGTGATGTGCGCCTGAAAATCGGAAGCACAGCCGAGATCTGCAGCAAACAACAATGCAAAAGCGGAGTACAGATCGTCCAAGTCCTGAAAAGAAACTGCCATGGAAACGACCTTAACTTCATCGCAAATTGAAAAGCCAAACAGTTGAAACGCATCTAGGCCAAAAATATTCGAAGCCAACGGATGGTTGACGACAAATAGGGTAAGGAGCCGGGGAACACGTTTGTACGTCACCTGGATAACGAACTGCCCACAAAGGGGAATGGAACCGTCTCCATAGGTGACCAAACGCCGAGAGGGAGATGGCAACTCAGGAGAGCCCAGGTGGTTATACGTCGCCATATTAATCAGCGACTGTGGCCCAGTGAAAACTGACATCCTCAATGAAAAGGCGGAGTGTGAGGAAAAGCTTCCATGCTGATGGGTCATCCTGTGGGACTACTGATTGCAGAGCATGAACGGAATCTTGAGGCCCAGGAGGGGCAGGACTGGAGTGAGTCGAACGACTACGGCAAACTGATCAGCTGTGTCCCTCCTTGTTACATAGCGTGCACGTTTTCCAGCAGTGGGGACAATCAGTTCAAGAATGTGCGATAAAGCACTGTGGGCAAGATGGAAGTGGGCTGTGCGACCCGTGCCGAGGGACGACCGGAGGCGCCAATGGCATAGAGATGTCGGACAAAGAGGAGTCAAGATGGCACTGGCCTCTGTCGGCAGGACCATGTTGACGTCACGAAGGCGGAACCCGCCAAGACGCATCGATCGCCGCCACTCGCGGCGGCACCATAAGATGCTAATTAGCTGCCTCATCAATTTCAAAGGAGTGTGCAATGCGGAGAATCTCTTCCAAGGAGGGGTTATCGAGTTTCAACGCTGCAGTGCGGACCTCAAGATCAGGAACCAGCTGATCTTGGGCTATATAGCTAAATATTGTAAAGTTGGTTAGTTTTATATACTGAAAAACTGGAAATTTTTGGTAGTGGATAAAGAATTGCATAAATGCTAAGATTTAATGTGGCATTTCGAATTTGTGATGTATTATCTGGAAAAATGTCAGGAAACTATCTTTTGGTTTGTGGAAAAGAGTACATAGATCATACACGGCCTAGAATAAAATAAAAACGTACAGTAGACAATCAAGATATTTTTTTATTTGTGTGTCCCTAAACAGTGGACCCAGTTATATAAATCTCTCCATGGTCTGGTTCTTCTCAGGCAAATTGTCCTGTGATCACTTGGTCTTGAGCAACCTGTACCTTAGAAACATATATGTAGATCAAACCATCTTTATAGGCAGTGCATTGTCCAGTACTTGATTAGGTTGATGATGACTCTTATCACATCTCATTGTTATCTCATGGAAACAGGTTCTGCCACAGTAATGTATTTGTATTTGTATGAAACATAATCATGTTACTGTCGAACAGTTATCTAGATGTTAACTTTTTGTTAAGAAGAATAGGTACGCGTTTCAGAATAACAAAAGGAAATTGAACAAAAAATCAAAATAAATTTGAGCACTCAAAAATAAAGTGGGCTCTTCGTTTTATAGATGATTTATATGTTGTCCAATAAAGCCTTTCGCATGTGAGAGAGAGAGAGAGAAGGTTGAATACACTTCGCAAATATTGCCGGAAGTTGCCAAAGATTGCTGATGCTAATGACAGCTGCGTGAGTCTCTTGTAAGCAGCCATGCAGATCTCACAGACCTGCATTCACATGCACATAATCTGCGAATATGCAGTGTATGAATGCTCAGTGCATTTCTCTTAACACCAGAGATGGGTGAAATTTATGTGAACAATCAATAATGGGTACTGATAAAAAATTTATTTATTTATTATTCATGAATAACAAATGTTGTTTGGAGTATTATTCACTTCCACAAATAAAATTGCTCATTCATGATCTGTGAATAAAAAATGTTACAAACAATGGATAAATTTGAAATCCAATGTTCTTCCTACCATCCCTTGACACTTTCTTGATACAAAAGTTGCCATTGTGCTGCAATATTATGAACTCAAACCCAGGGCTGAGACCATGGCAAGATTGGCCTCCACCAGGGGCGTGGGCACAGAGGACCTGCAAAAAATGACCAACCCCCCCCCCCCCCCAAAAAAAAAGAACAAGAAAAGAAAAGAGAAAGAGAGAGAGTGAGTGAGTGAGTGTGTGTGTGTGTGTGTGTGTGTGTGTGTGTGTGTGTGTGTGTCAGAAATTAGGATGACATATTTGTATGAAAATTGCAATGAAAGAAAGGTGATGTTTAGTTTGACAGGTCTGCTGTCACGTGTTTTCATAACAATAACAAATTCTGCATTTTATATTGATATTTTGCGAAAAAGAATGCAGTACAACTGATATTGTAGTGTGTTGTCAGTGTTGATCCTATCTTTGGTATGTTGCAAAGATTGACTTGGTATCAGTTTGTGGCAATTTTGTGTGTTGCAGATATTCAATTGATTTCAGTTTGTGGTTTATTTCTTTGGAAAAAATGCCACCAGTAGGGCATCGAAACATCGGTCGGCATACACACAACGCAAGCCAACCAATGAGGCCGACGAAGTGCATAGATAACAGTGTTGGAGGCAAACTGATAAGAATTATACAATAAACACTCTCTGTTATACCAGCTATTAGAAGGAACATGCGAATCTGCACAGTGCCCATTTTTGTTTTCTTTTTCACAGTCAGTTTTAACTGAAAACAGGAAAGTTATGTTTATGGCTGTTTGTAGATTAAAACATGCAAGGTACTGTCAATAAAGCTACTATCCTCACAGATACAGCAGCTGGAAAGGCATCTCTCATACACCAGGGTACTATTGATTCCAACCGATACACACATTCATTTTGACTTCTATTTCCGGGAGGAGGAGACGGATAGAGTGAGTGTGGGATAGGAGGCGTACAGTGTGGAGGGGAAAGGTAACGGACAGATATGTGTGTGGGAGGGGGAAAACAAAGGGAGGGGCAGAGGGAGAGGGGTAGAGAAAGGGAGGCAGAAGGAGATTAGGAAGTATATCCAATTCCCATGCATATTTAAAAAGTGTGAAGCATATCCTGGTTCACTACTTTTAATAATAATTATATCTTCCATTCCTGAGAGATAGTGTTCACACAGCCAATCTGGTTTCTGTTACTGGTGGATGCAACTGTTTAGACTGACATGCCCATAAGTGAAATGGTATCACATGAAAAAATTAGCATAAATCTATGAGTGACACAAAATGTACTATTACACAGGAGGATAACACAAGTGAAAGAATACAGTAATAATCTGTGGTTATGAGATGCCACAAACACTAGTGTGAATTATTGTTCTGGTTAGTACAAATGCATTTGAAATGTAAACTTTGCTATCAAGTCCGTGTCTAATTGGGCTTAAATTTCACCCACAGGATACTGCACCTTTCACTACATTGGTGAATGTGGCACAAACAATATGGGGTGCCATCACAGTTTGCTGCTAATATAAGATGATATTTAATGCTACAGTATAGTGCAAGAGGAATGAGTCGAGCAAAGCCTGTATCTTGAATTCCAAATCCCTTGATCCTTATATGTTTGAGGTCATTTCAAAAGTAAAGCAGGTGGCACATTTGAAGAACTGTAGCATGAATTGAACAGTCGTCTCATGATTTACTAGATTATGGAGGCAGGGGGTATATGAAAGAATATGTAACTCACTGCAGAAAGTGGTGCCATTTAGCATCCAAACATAGGATGGTGCATGGAAAACCTAAAGAACAGGTACAAATTTACAGTAAACTGTAACATGTATCATGCTGAAGCACTATTGTATTTCTTGTTAAGGTAGCCCTCATGTGAAATTTGACCCAATTAAATGGGGACTTGATCAAAAAATTTACAACTGGGATATGTTTGTACTAAACAGAAGAATACTTCTTTCTGATGTCACTGATGCTTCGTTACCACACATTCACAATTACTTCACAAACAACTTGATGTGGAACCATGCTTACTGGAAGTTACTTGCTTTTGTTATCAAAGACTTTCAGATGTGTCAGTTTCTGCTACTAATTACGATACAGGCAGTATTCAGATTTTGCACTATGGTGCCCCTCACAGATTGGCGACCCAAGCGCATGCTTGTGCCTGTAACTGGCACTGGCTAGAATGCATGAAACTGATAGAATTACAAGTGAAATCGAAAACAGATCTTACAGATAACACACAATTTCATCTCACTTTATTATCGTGTCGGGAACACCATAAATGAGAGATCTATATCTTATTTTCAGAAATATGTAGCAGATTATGGTGTGAAATATAGCAGAAATATCGATATGGCTGAACTAATTAACAAAATAGCATCTCTGAAATTCCATTAGAAAGAGCTGAAGGAGGACAGTGACAGAGTTTCCCTTTTGGATATTTAGACCTTTTTCTCTCATAGTACGGGTTCCGTCAGATCACCCAAGTTAAGGACCGTCGGGTGGGGCTGCCATTTGGGAGGGTGAGTGTTCCGAGCGCTGTTGGCAAGCGGGGTGTACTCAGCCATGGGGAGGCAAAACTGAGGAGCTACTTGATTGAGAAGTAGCGGCTCTGGTCTTGGAAACTGGGAGAGTGGTGTGCTCCATATCCACATCCAGTGACGCCTGTGGGCTGAGGATGACACGGTGGCTGCTCGGTACCGTCAGGGCCTTCATGGCCCGTTCGGGTGGAGTTATGCATTATGAGATGCATACTGAAACATCAAAATAACTCTGAGGATATCTTGATAATTCCAATGACTACAGCATCTTGTCAATGCAGTTTCAGCAGATTAAAGATGATACTGGGTTATGCATAAGTTCATAGCATTTTTCCATAAGTTTAATAAACTCAACAGATGTATGTAACAGATACTTTAGTCATTGATAATATATTCTCCTTCACTATTTACAACAGGCTGCCAAAACTGGTGTAAATTTTCAATTCTGTGACTGTAGAAATCACATGGTTTTGAAGTGAAGAACTCACCTAGCCATGTTCAGAGCACATTTTCATCTGTAAAGGAAGTTCCTTGAAGATTGTTTGATATAGAGTAGAAGAGGTGAAAATCTGAGGGCGCAAGATCAAATGAACAAGGTGGGTGCAGAATGATTTCCATCTCAAGTCCAGGATAGTATTTTTTGTCAGTCTAGCGGAATGCAAGCAGACATTACTGCAGGGTAGCGTCACTTACACAGTCTTCCTTGTTGTGTTCTTGGATTGCATCTGCAAGATGTCTTAGTTGTTGACAGTAAATGTCAAAAGTGATGGTTACACATCGGGGAAGGAACATTAACTTTTGTGGATGTGAGCAGGTCTTTGTTCAAGGAGTTGCTGCTTTGTTTCGGCTCAACCAGTCCTTTCTTTTCCTTACTTTATCCAGAAGACACAATTTCTCATCAGCAGTAATGATACAGGACAGGAATGGTCAGTGTTGTTCACAAGCCAGTTGATAATGAATAAGCAGAGATGCACATATGGCCCTCTGCTGATTTTTGTGATTTTGGGTCAGAGCATGCTGTACAATACACCTGATTCTTGAACCTTCCCCATTGCATTCAAATGTTGCACAATGTTGGAATGATCAACAGTTCATCACAGTTGCCAGTTCTCTAGTACACTGATGTGGGACATTGTCGATTAATGCATTAAAAATTATCTTCATTAAATCCTGAAGGTCTTGCTGAATGTAGAGCATCACTAATGTCAAAAAATCCTCCTTAAAATGAGGAAACAATTTTCTGGCTGTGCTCTGTCCAATGGCGTTACCCCATAAATGGCGCAAATGTTTTTGACTGCTCCTGCTGTTGTCGCCTTTCCGTTGAACTCAGATGAAAGAATATGATAGAAATGTTCAGCTTTCTTCACTTGTTACTCCATTATCTCGTGTCCTCAGATCCACTCACAATCTGAAAATGACAATATGTTATCTCTGGTAGCAACAGTGAACAACACACAAAAATTGACAGTTGATAAATAAACCCATAGCAACCAGGATACCAACATGCAAAACAAAAACGGTACAAACTTATGCACCAACAAATAATAAACTACTGAATGTCGAATATAGATGGAGCAGACTATCAAATCCAGCTGTCTTGTTGGTAGAATATGACACAGCTGCTAAATTTGACTTCTGTGATCTCATCAGTGAGTTTTATTCACCCAGAGCCAGGGAATGGAATGTAAAATTGTAATAAGAGAACTTCTTGGGAAAGAATGTGTTACCGATTCTTAACCACAGCCCCTTTTTTTATTTCCGTTTAATAATTTATGCAGTATTAATAACTTTGTAACATATCATCTCCTAACTACCCGCATGTGTTAGCCTCATTTCAGTTAGTATCCGCCTTGTTCACTTTCCACACATAGGGGAAAGAGAGTTTTTGTTTGGCCAAAGATGATGGGCTGAGGTTTTTCTGATGCTACTAAATGGTGGTGGCTGGAGCCTGCATAGCAGGCATAGTTAAAAATTTCAACGTGGTTACACTTTCAGAAAGGGATATTAATGTTGTGCCAGGGACAGCGTCTAAGAGAAGGGCTGTAAGCAGGAATAGGTGAATGGCCAGTGACAGGGTCTACATTTTGCTCTGGTTTTTACATTGGCTGAAAGGCCTATAATTTAAATGGTTTCATGATGCACGGAAGTGCTCATGGAATTGGAGCAGTTGGTTAGCAGCCTGTGATAGTTGGAGAAGACGTGTGCCCTCTGGGGTGGAGTTTGTACTTTGGAACTCAGGGTTTTGTGATCTATCATGGTCAACATGAGCACTGAGTGCAGTATGGAAGACTGAGAATACCCGTAGTGCATTCTTGTGTGCAGGCAGCAGTTTCTGCAGAAGCATTTTCCAGTTGTTCTTCATGAGTTGTGAGGAGTAGTATGTGTGAAATTGTGTGGTAAGATTAAAGCTGTGGGGAAGCTAGAAATTTTAGCTAGCTGGAAGTAGTAGTTACATAAAAAGTGACAGACTGGGTTTGGGGTATTCAATACTAATAACATTCATTTGTACCATTGCAAATCTGTGAGTGAGGTTTGTTAGTGATCTTTCCCATGTTGATTTTGAACTCTGTTCCTGTTTGATTGTTGACAGATTATGAATGGAAATTGCTAATAGCCAGCTGATGGTGAGTTATTGAACTGTTAGCGGCGAACTTTTACAGCTCAGTGGTCGGCACTTGGAATCTTATCTGAAAATAGCTAGGTAGCAATAAGGTTTTTTAAGTTTTGATTTTGGAGTTGTGAGAAGTTTACCATGCTTCACAGTTCAAAAGGAGGCTGGCATCCCTTATTTAATCTGATTGGATAGTGTCGTTCAGTACACCATTAATCTACATACAGCAGGAGCATTTCCAATTAAGTCTGCGGAACAGTGTGTCACATCATTGATCTCACACATTGGATATCACCAAGAGCGCATGGATTATGACGGCAAGTGTGGTTTTGTGTGATGCCACAGAACCTTTGAGAATGAATGAGAGGAATGTTTTCATTTATGAAGAGAAAATAAAATCTTTTCTTTATTATACGTCATACTAAAATCGATGCACAGTATATAGTAGTGGCATAAGCAATAAGGCATAGTTTTTATTTTATTTTATTTTACTTTCAATCTTTTTTAGGAAGCTTATAAAATTTGTAATTTATTTGATACAGTGATACATTTAGTTTGTTGTGTGCCATGTTTTCCATCTGTATAGCTCATTTAAGTAATATTCTTCAATAATGTTTACTTTTGATCAGTTCTACCTCATAAATTACTACCTTTTTTTGAGGGGGTGGGGGTGGGGGGGAGAGTGTGTTGACACACTTCTGCTAAGAGCACAGGACCACCTTGGTACGGCTCTGCTCAAACCCAGTCTCTCTTCCAAAATTTTGCATGAACGCATGTCAGATTGAAAAATTATGCCGTATTCCAATGACAAGCTTACTTAATATTAAAACACTTTTAGATGACTTTGCATGTCCAGCAGGATGTATGTAGGTTTAATGTCTATTGATGTTAGTAATTAGCAACAGAGTTTTAATTTTGTTCACTCATTTTGTGGCACTACTAACATGGGAGAATTGTGTAATTATATCAACAATGTACCCATATTTGATAGCGTTAGCAGTCTTCATATAGTGGAGCAAGGTGCTGCAGATTAAGAGTTTCTGTTGGTTAGGTTCTCATCTTAAGTTAGTTGCATAGAGTATGCCCATGTTTTACCAGGGGGAGGGGGAAGATAGTGAAAAGTGCAGAGGCAGTTGAATTTGGCCATATCGGTAGTGTAACTGCTAAGGCCACTTGCCTGTTAACTATTTTTATGCTGCATTTGTTATGCTGTAAAGCAAGTAATGCTGTGCTTAACCTTAAGTTTGGTTTGAACTCTGCATTGCGTTACTAGACATGGTGTTTTGTCCTTGACTTCTTCCCATTCCTGAACCGATTTATAAAGCCAATTAGAATGGGATCTACAGTATGATATGTACTCCAAAATACAGTGCATCTTGACTTGGCATTATTCCCATTGTTAGAGATTAAGGGAGTGATATGTAACAGAAAAAATCATTGTGCCAATGGGGGATCGAATGCAGAACCTCTAGCTTTGTAGTTTGGAACTTAACCCACTGAACCACCAAGGCATATTTATTTACAATCCATTAATAAGTTATTTATCAAATAGAAATTTCACTGAGCCAAGAGAACAAACACTTAGTAATAGAATTCTGTACAAGAAGTAAACAAAGAATATAGATAGGCATTCCATGTTATTTAAGTTACAAACAATTTATTCCTAAATAAATTTATTTGAATGATCTGCTTATTCAAATAATTATACAGATAGAACTTTATTTGAATAACATCCACTTCTGCTTACCACAATCCTTACATTTCCTTTCTCTTTCTGTTCATTGCAATTCAGATTATCAGCTGTAATGGGTCCTATTAGTTCATTTGCTTGATTCACTCACAAAAGAATATGGTGTAGCTGGATTTACATTTTTTTGTTAATTAAAAATAAAGTTGAAAATTACCGCCTGTTGTAATGCTCCTGAACATAAATATTTTTCAAAATGTGCCTGTGTCAATGCAATTTTAGCAGTAGACTGAATGTGAACATTATTTTCATCAGTCATCCTTCCATGCAAATTTGCAGTTCCACGGCTAACACAATAACATTCAGTATTCAATTATTGTTTTAATTTTACTTATACATGATCCTACTCAGTCACTGTGGTAACACTTGGTGAATCTTGGGTGAGTCAACAGCTAAAAGGAAATTCTAATGCTAGGTGCATTTGATTGATTGCTGGGCCCGTTAGTACCACGTTGTTGTGACAAAGCTGTATAGAGTCTGTTGTCTTAGTCATGTGGGCTGCATGGCTGTTGCCCAGCACTCGTTGAGTGGGCATTGGATGTTATCAAGTGAGGGAACTACCAGACGCGTGCTTCCATGTGCGCATGGGTAGCAACTGACAAATGTCACTCACAGATATTCCCCACATGGATGCAGTTCACTACAGCTGAAAGTATGAATTAAGCTACCCAGCCAATAACACAATTTAATATAAACATTGACTATTTGTGGGGCAGTGGGTTGAATAATATTCCTCTTCACAGTTTTTACAAGAGTCTGAAAATTATTTTTGCAGTTGGCCAGAAAGTGATGGAGAACATATTGACCATAATCTTCAGTCTGCAAGTCCACATTCTTCTTGTGCTCACAGAAAGAAAATATTACTACCAGCTATTTACTGATTGAGATCAAGAACTATGACTATAAATAAAAGTTTTCTAGCTGGTTAATATATTCAGTAAAAGTTCACATGCACAAACATAATAATCTTCCTGACAATAATAATAATAGTAAACCCCGTGGAGGCCCGGGAAAAGAATAGGCCTCCGGTATGTTCTGCCAGTCATAAAAGGTGACGAAAAGAACAAACCACTAATAGGGCTAATCCCCCTTTTAGTGTGATTAGTTGGTTCAGGACAGAACTAATGAAGCCTCGGACAAGCACTGTCATGTTCGGGGACGACGCTTGAACCCTATGCCCATCCACAATGGTAATGACACTGCTAGCCACACGGAAAATGATATAATCCAAATAGAAGTGTTTTGCAGGATATGCTTTCTGCAACCACTTTAGAAGGAAAACAAAGACAGAGGATGGGATGGTCAGATGAAGTTACCCGACATCTCATGTTCTGTTATTACCAAGCAACAAACTTAGGAACCAACACAACTGGATACAGATCACAAATACACACAACATTTATTACCAGATACCCAGAATTAAAATTTTTAACAGAACAACGACTAGCTGATCAGATCCGTATAATAGTCAAAAATAACAGGATACCCCAGTCAGAATTAGAAAACATCAAACAACAAGTACAACAAATACTGGAACAAAATAATGTGCAATCAAATGAAGAAGAAAATACAGTAATGGACTCAAACATCCCAGAGCAAACAAACAAAGAACAACATGCATCAATTAAACAATCAGAGGAAAACAAAATCTTAAGACAGCCACCAGAACAAGCACAAATAGAACACGAAGTGACACACAAGTTAGATATAGAAGACAAATTTCAGCTGACATATATAGAATACAAAGACACAAATACAGATGTTAGACCATTCTTGCATAGACCCCCAAACAACCCACAAGTCGAAACAACAATAACAACTATCAACACAATCATACACAACAAAATAAATGAAAATACAACTATGGAAGAGTTACAACTACTGGTTTATATAGGAGCACTCACTACACTAAATATACACACTAGGCAGAGATCAGAACCAACCAACACACAAAAGAAACCCACAAAACCAGCATGGCAACACGGGCTACATATCAGAATAGAAAAACTGAGAAAAGACATCGGACAGCTAACACAATTTATAAGAAATGAAATATCAGACAAAAAACGAAAAAGGTTAACACAAACCAAAAGAAATTTTATCAGACAGTAGATAACACACACATTAAAATATACAATCCACCAAACATAGGACATGGAACACTTCTGGAACAACATATGGTCAAACCCGGTACAACATAACAGACATGCACGGTGGATACAAGCAGAAACGGACACATACAAGATGATACCACAAATGCTTGAAGTGATAATTTTGCAACATGAAGTCACCCAAGCAATTAATTCTACGCACAATTGGAAAGCCCCCGGAAAAGATAAAATAGCAAATTTCTGGCTAAAGACGTTCACCTCAACACATTCACATCTAACTGAATTATTTAACAGTTACATTGCAGACCCATACACAGTCCCTGATACACTTACACAAGGAATAACTTATCTGAAACCTAAAGATTAAGCAGACACAGCAAACCCAGCAAAATATCGCCCCATAACATGCCTACCAACAATATAGAAAATATTAACTTCAGTCATTACACAGGAATTAATGACACATACAGCACAAAACAAAATTATAAATGAAGAACAAAAAGGCTGCTGCAAAGGAGCACAAGAATGTAAAGAGCAACTGATAATAGATGCAGAGGTGACTTATCAAGCTAAAACTAAACAAAGGTCGCTACACTACGCATACATTGATTACTAAAAAGCTTTTGATAGTGTACCCCACTCATGGTTACTACAAATATTGGAAATATACAAAGTAGATCCTACACACACACACACACACACACACACACACACACACACAACTGACTGCACACTCTGGCAGCTCGAGCCAGACTGCAAGCAGCAGGGCATTATGGGAGAGGCAACCGGGTGGCAGTATGGACGAGACGGGGGAGGGATAGCAGGGTAGGGGTGGGGGACAGTAAAGTGCTGCTGGCAGCGTGTAGGGATGAGGTGGAGAGTAGATGCCGTTAGAAAGTTAGATGGAAGGTTGTGGAGAGAAAGGGGGGAGGGGTAGTGAAAAAAGGAGAGAGGTTATAAAACTGGGTGCTTTGGTGAAATAGACAGCTGTGTAGTGTTGAATGAGAACATGGAAGTGCCTAGATTGGTAAGGACAATGCCTGACAAAGGTTGAGGCTCGAAGGGTTACATGAACATAGGATACATTGCAGGGGAAGTTCCCGCCTGCGCAATTCAAAAAAGCTGGTGTTAGTGGGAAGCATCTAGACTCCACAGACTGTGAAGCAGTCACTGAAATGGAGGATGTCGTGTTGCACGGCGTGTTCAGCAACAGGATGGTCCAGTTGTTTCTTGGTCACATCTAATCGGTGGCCATTCATGAGGACAGACAGCTTGTCGGTTATCATGCCCATGAAGAATGCAGCACTGTTGTTGCAGCTTAGCTTGTAGGTCACATGACTAGTTTCACAGGTAACCCTGCCTTTGATGGAATAGGTGACGGTTGCAACAGGACTGGAGTAGATGGTGCTGAGAGGATGTATAGGACAGGTCTTGCATCTAGGTCTATTACAAGGATATGAGCTGTGAGGCATGGGGTTGGGAGCAGTGATCATGTAGAGATGAATGAGGATATTGTGTAGGTTTGGTGGGTGACGGAATATCACAGTGGAAGAGTTGGGAAGGATCTGGGTACAAATTTCTCATTTCAGGGCACAATGAGAGGTAGTCGAAACAATGCCAGAGAATGTAATTCATTTGCTCCAGTCCTGGATGGTATTGAGTCACGAGGGGAACACTTTGGGAAATGTTGGGTGACTGGAAAGATAAGGCAGAGGAGATCTGTTTTTGTACAAGGTTGGAGGGTTATTATGATCTGTAAAGGCCTCAGTGAGGCATTTGGTATATATCAAGAGGGACCGCTCATCACTACAGATGCACTGGTCACAAGTGGCTAGGCTGTATAGAAGGGTTCTTCTTGGTATGGAATGGGTGGCAGCTGTCGAAGTGGAGGTTTTGCTGGTGGTTGGTAGGTTTGATATGGACAGAGGTACTGATATAGCCATCTTTGAAGTGAAGGTCAACATTGAGGATGGTGGTATGAAGGGTTGAGTAGGGCCAGAAGAAATGAATGGGGGAGAAGGTGTTGATGTCATGGAGGAATGTGGACATGGTGTTCTCACCCTCGATCCATATCATGAAGATATCAATGAATCTGAACCAGGTAATGGGTGTTAGGAAGGATTCCTCTTGATGGTGTAAAAATATGTAAATAACATAGAATTATGTCCAAAAAAACTTCGTAAAAATACATTCAAACACATGGGAAAAATCACGAAAAGGATGAAATAAGGGTAAACAAGATGAAATCTGATGGAGTAGGCCAATAGTTAAAGGTGAAAACCATCTGAAACTGGCATGAAGTCACAATGAGATCAAAGTGTGGCCCCACTGAGATAATCACTACTCTCAAAAACCAACACCTTCAGCCTATTTCCCGCAACTTACCATCTTATATAAAAGATACCAACCATTTTCTCCACCGACTCTCCACAGTTCCGTCCCTTTACCACATGGGGCACTGCTTGTCACTTTTGATGCCACCTCCCTTTACACTAACATCCTAATACCCATGGCTGTACCACTATTGAATACTACCTTTCCCAACATCCAACAGATTCTAAACCAAACACCTCCTTCCTAGTCACCACGACCAAGTATATCCTCAGCCAAGTATATCCTCAACCACAATTACTTCTCCTTTGAAGGCATTATCTACAAACAAATCTGGGGTAAGGCCATGGGCACCCACATGGCACCATCCTTCGCCAACCTATTCATGAGGCATCTATCCTTTCTAAACAAGCAGAATCCCAAACCTCTCATCTGGTTCAGATTCACTGATGACATCTTCGTGATATGGATCAAGGGTGAGGACACACTATCTACATTTCTCCAGGACCCTCATTCATTTTACCTGGTCCTACTCAACCCTTCCAGCCATCATCATCAATGTTGACCTCCACTTCAAAGATGGCTATATCAGTACCTCTGTTCATGTCAAACCTATAAACCACCAGCAACACCTCCACTTCAACACCTGCCATTCATTTCATATCAAGAAGTCCCTTCCATACAGCCTAGCCACCTGTGGTCATCGCATCTGCAGTGACGAGCAGTCCCTCTCAAAATATACCGAGGATCTCACTGAAGCCTTCACTGACCGTAATTATCCACCCATCCTTGTACAAAAACAAATCTACCGTGCCTTATCTTTCCAGTCTTCCAACACCTCCCAAAGTCCCACAGTCCGGCCACAGAGGAGCATTCCCCTCATAACTCGGAACTATCCAGGACTGGAGCAACTGAATTACACTCTCCGCCAGGTTTCTGACTACCGCTCATTGTGCACTGAAATGAGAAATGTCCTGCTAACCATCCTTCTCATCCCTTCCACAGTGATATTCTGCCACCCACCAAACCAACAAATATCCTTGCCCATCCCTACACAACCCCTGCTCCCAACACCTTGCCTCATGAGTCATATCCCTTGTAATAGACCTAGATGCAAGACCTGTCCCATACATTCTCCCACAACCACCTACTCCACTCCGGTTACCAACATCTCCTATCCCATCAGAGGCAGGGCTTCCTGTGAAATCAGTCACATTATCTACAAGCTACGCTGCAACAACAGTGTTGCATTCTTCGTGGGCATAACAACCAACAGGCATAACAACCAATAGGCTGTCTGTCCTCACAAATGGCCATCGACAAACTGAGGCCAAGAAACAACTGTACCACCCTGTTGCTGAGCATGCCCCCTCAACACGACATCCTTCATTTCAATGACTGCTTCACAGCCTGTGCCATATGGATGCTTCCCACCGACACCGGCTTTTCTGAATTGCACAGGTGGGAACTCTCCCTGCAGTATATACTATGTTCAAGTAACCCTCCTGGCATCAACCTTCATAGGCATTGTCCTCACCCCTCTAGCCCCTTCCCTGTTCCCATTTCAGCACTACACAGTCCTCTATTCCATCAAAGTACCCAGTCTTCTTACTACTCCCTTTTTTTTATAGCCTCCTCCCCCCCTCTCCCCCACTCTCCGTCTAACCTCCCGACTGCACCTATCTGTCCCACACTCCCAGCAGCACTTTACTATCTCCCACCCCTACCCTGCTATACCTCTCCCTCCCCACCCCAGCATCCTACTTACCCCAACCCGGTTGCTTCTCCCATACTGCGCTGCTGCTCGCAGTCTGGCTCGAGCTGCCAGATGCCAGAGACTGTGGTCATGTGCATGTTAGTTGTGTTTGTGCAATTTTTTTTTTTTAAAAAAAGAGGCTATGTTGGTCAAAAGCTAACTTTCTAACAGTCTTTTTTTGTTGTGGCTTTCTGCAACTCAGCATCTCTGGTATATGGTGAGTACCGACTATTCTTTTCATCACATTGGTAAATAATGAACAGTATCCACAAAAAGGATTAATAATAGTAAAACACTAATACTTTACATTAAAAGAAGTACCGGAAGCTGAACATTTTTTTAAAATCTGAAGCAATAAACTCTGTGTAAATTAACAGTTTTCAGTTTGAAGTAAAACTGTCTGTAGGTAAGAGGGTAATAAAATGGTGTGACTAGAAGCACGTGTCGATACATGTGAATAAATGAAAATAAGGAGAAACAGGAGAAATTAAGTCAATAGGCTGATGTATATGGTAAAATCGTGAAAACTGGTGAGTAATTCCCTCACGTCTCATAAAAAGGTTGAGAAATGTGTAATCTTGCTTAAGGCAGATATTGGAGAAGGAATGAGAAGGACAGATCTTCAAGGCAACCTCCCCTTTCCCTTCTGTAGCTGAGTATCATGAAGAATGACAAAGTGACTTCCCACCCGCTACCTCAAATCTTTTAGTGAATGTGGTTCATACAGTTGCTCACAGTGATGCCTATGACTGTGACTAAATGAGTGAATACTGTGAAGTAAAATGTTTTGTGTTTCTCTTTCAGGTAAAGACTGAAAAATCTAAATCACAAAAGTAATTTAGCAATAATCAAAAATTTTATTTCATATTTCTATGTTATTTTATGCAGATGATTTGTAAAAATCCATTATGTCATGTTTTTCTATGTGTGCATGTGTATGTGTATGGTTAATTTTCATGGGTGTAGTATTAAGTAAAGTTTGCTAAAATCAATTACATTTGAGAGTTGTCAGCTAAAGTAACATCCCTTGTTTCTATTATTATTATTATTTCCTTCCTTTCTCAGACGTTATGTCTGGTTAAAAATGGAAAGTGACGCGGACCTTGATCAAGTGTGACTTCCTTTTAACTGTACGGTATATGTTACATTGCATTTAGGAACTGTCGGGTAATTGAACATGTATCAATAATTACAGATTTCTGTAGTTGTATATATACATTTGGATATAGCTGTATTGTGTTGATGTACTGGTGGATATTGTGTGGTATGACTCCTGTAGTTGATAGTATAATCGGTATAATGTCAACTTTATCCTGATGCCACATGTCCTTGACTTCCTCAGCCAGTTGGATGTATTTTTCAATTTTTTCTCCTGTTATCTTTTGTATATTTGTTGTATTGGGTACGGATATTTCAATCAGTTGTGTTAATTTCTGCTTTTTATTGGTGAGTATGATGTTTGTTATGTGGTGTTATTTTATCTGCTATAATGGTTCTGTTCCAGTATAATTTGTATTCGTCATTCTCCAGTTAATTTTGTGGTGCATACTTATATGTGGGAACGTGTTGTTTTATTAGTTTATGTTGTATGGCAAGTTGTTGATGTATTATTTTTGCTACATTGTCATGTCTTCTGGGGTATTCTGTATTTGCTAGTATTGTACATCCGCTTGGGATGTGATCTACTGTTTCTATTTGTTGTTTGCAAAGTCTGCATTTATCTGTTGTGGTATTGGGATCATTAATAATATACTTGCTGTAATATCTGGTGTTTATTGTTTGATCCTGTATTGCAATCATGAATCCTTCCATCTCACTGTATATATTGCCTTTTCTTAGCCATGTGTTGGATGCGTCTTGATCGATGTGTGGCTGTGTTAAATGATACGGGTGCTTGCCATGTAGTGTTTTCTTTTTCTAATTTACTTTCTTCGCATCTGTTGATGTTATGTGATCTAAAGGGCTGTAGAAGTGGTTATGAAATTGCAGTGGTGTAGCCGATGTATTTATATGAGTGATTGCTTTGTGTATTTTGCTAGCTTCTGCTCGTTCTACACTCCTGGAAATTGAAATAAGAACACCGTGAATTCATTGTCCCAGGAAGGGGAAACTTTATTGACACATTCCTGGGGTCAGATACATCACATGATCACACTGACAGAACCACAGGCACATAGACACAGGCAACAGAGCATGCACAATGTCGGCACTAGTACAGTGTATATCCACCTTTCGCAGCAATGCAGGCTGCTATTCTCCCATGGAGACGATCGTAGAGATGCTGGATGTAGTCCTGTGGAACGGCTTGCTATGCCATTTCCACCTGGCGCCTCAGTTGGACCAGCGTTCGTGCTGGACGTGCAGACCGCGTGAGACGACACTTCATCCAGTCCCAAACATGCTCAATGGGGGACAGATCCGGAGATCTTGCTGGCCAGGGTAGTTGACTTACACCTTCTAGAGCACGTTGGGTGGCACGGGATACATGTGGACGTGCATTGTCCTGTTGGAACAGCAAGTTCCCTTGCCGGTCTAGGAATGGTAGAACGATGGGTTCGATGACGGTTTGGATGTACCGTGCACTATTCAGTGTCCCCTCGACGATCACCAGTGGTGTACGACCAGTGTAGGAGATCGCTCCCCACACCATGATGCCGGGTGTTGGCCCTGTGTGCCTCGGTCGTATGCAGTCCTGATTGTGGCGCTCACCTGCACGGCGCCAAACACGCATACGACCATCATTGGCACCAAGGCAGAAGCGACTCTCATCGCTGAAGACGACACGTCTCCATTCGTCCTTCCATTCACGCCTGTCGCGACACCACTGGAGGCGGGCTGCACGATGTTGGGGCGTGAGCGGAAGACGGCCTAACGGTGTGCGGGACTGTAGCCCAGCTTCATGGAGACGGTTGCGAATGGTCCTCGCCGATACCCCAGGAGCAACAGTGTCCCTAATTTGCTGGGAAGTGGCGGTGTGGTCCCCTACGGCACTGCGTAGGATCCTACGGTCTTGGCGTGCATCCATGCGTCGCTGCGGTCCGGTCCCAGGTCGACGGGCACGTGCACCTTCCGCCGACCACTGGCAACAACATCGATGTACTGTGGAGACCTCACGCCCCACGTGTTGAGCAATTCGGCGGTACGTCCACCCGGCCTCCCGCATGCCCACTATACGCCCTCGCTCAAAGTCCGTCAACTGCACATACGGTTCACGTCCACGCTGTCGCGGCATGCTACCAGTGTTAAAGACTGCGATGGAGCTCCGTATGCCACGGAAAACTGGCTGACACTGACGGCGGCGGTGCACAAATGCTGCGCAGCTAGCGCCATTCTACGGCCAACACCGCGGTTCCTGGTGTGTCCGCTGTGCCGTGCATGTGATCATTGCTTGTACAGCCCTCTCGCAGTGTCCGGAGCAAGTATGGTGGGTCTGACACACCGGTGTCAATGTGTTCTTTTTTCCATTTCCAGGAGTGTATAAAGAATTTTCTTAAATGTCCATAATGTAGGTTTTTTATGTAGATAAATCCCCTTCCTCCTTCCTTTCTGCTTAATGTGAATCTTTCTGTTGCTGAATGTATGTGATGTATTCTATATTGGTGGCATTGTGATCGTGTAAGTGTATTGAGTGCTTCTAGGTCTGTGTTACTCCATTTCACTACTCCAAATGAATAGGTCAATATTGGTATAGCATAAGCATTTATAGCTTTTGTCTTGTTTCTTGCTGTCAATTCTGTTTTCAGTATTTTTGTTAGTCTTTGTCTATATTTTTCTTTTAGTTCTTCTTTAATATTTGTATTATCTATTCCTATTTTTTGCCTGTATCCTAGATATTTATAGGCATTTGTTTTTTCCATCACTTATATGCAGTCACTGTGGTTATCCAATAAGTAATCTTCTTGTATAGTGTGTTTTCCCTTGACTATGCTATTTTTCTTACAGTTGTCTGTTCCGAAAGCCATATTTATATCATTGCTGAATACTTCTGTTATCTTTAGTAATTGGTTGAGTTGTTGATTTGTTGCTGCCAGTAGTTTTAGATCATCCATGTATAGAAAATGTGTGATTTTGTGTGGGTATGTTCCAGTAATATTATATCCATAATTTGTATTATTTAGCATGTTGGATAGTGGGTTCAGAGCAAGGCAGAACCAGAAAGGACTTAATGAGTCTCCTTGGTATAGTCCACGCTTAATCTGTGCATGTGTGTGTTATTTAGTTTTGACAAATCCTTGTTCACCAAAAGCTAACTTTTTCTGTCTTTGTGGCTTTTCGCAACTCGACATCTCCGTTATATGGTGAGTAGCAAGAATCCTTTTCATTACATTGTTACATCCCATCCTGGATTTTCCATTGTTTCATTTATTATTTATTTATGTGAGCCATTATTTTTCAATCATTGGTGCTCAAATGTTACCCTTTGAGATTTTAACCTTCTTCAGGGCACACAACCTACCTTAGCGTGAGCAGTGAATGACAGTTATTTACCGCATCACCATTTTATCGTCTTCTTTGCTCAATTATCAGTCTAAAATTACCTAAACTGGTAATGTTTTCTTTTTAAAAACACATTGATGTATAAAATAATGGACCTTGAAGAAAAAAAATGGAACTTGAACAACAGAATAAAATTTGTTGTAACTTTAGTAAAATGCATAAAAAGTGTGACATTTCATATCATAAATTTATAAATACTATAAAATATCATACTACAATAAAATCTACGAACTATGTGGATTAGAACAAAATAGGTAGATAAGGATCACAAAATTAAAAAATTACAGACATTGAAAGAAAAAAAAAATAAACTTTTAACAAAATTATCAGCCTTTATCTGTGTCATTCACATTATTACAACAATTATTACATGTAGGAACTGAGTGTTTTTGGTAACCACTGTTGTCATTAGATTTACACCTTAGTCGAGTTATATTGTTTTTTCTGGAACTAGATTTCTTCTTCTTTTTTCTTCATGGTAGGCACCAAGAAAAATGCTCAAATCTTTAGGGAGTGATAGGGTTTTCGCTCGTTCCCTCAAATTTTCATCCATTAGTTCCACAGCCAGGTCAGAGATATATTTTCACCTCACTGAGGATTCCAAGGGCTTGTTCATCTGGTAAATTCACAAGGAGTTTATTCTGGCAATATCCATATGAAGAAAATTGTCATTGGCCATCTTTTAGTTCTTCTAGAAGTTGAAATCCTTGAACACATAAGGTCGCCTGTGTCCACATCCCCTTTCGTGGCATTGTAATCCATGATTTGAATTGGCTTACCACTTTTATCATCCAGTTCATTTCAGTCATGTAAAGTTGACAAAACCAGAACAACATTTTGCTTCTTAGTAGCAAAAGAGACCAAACTTGAGATGTCATTGCATCCAAATAAATAACTGCCAGGAACAAGTTTTTTTTTATTTTCTGTCAAAAATTCAGTTGGGATTTTGGCCTTATTCTTTCTCAAAGTCCCGAAGAAAATAATTCTGACCGATAATAGATATTCAGCCAAAAGATAACTAATGAACCAATTATCTGTGATTATGTTTCGATTGATTTTTATGAGTGGTTCAGTCAGATTTTTGACAATGTCAAATGGCCTGTTGGAAGTGAAGTATGGCCCAGGCTTTTGTATCCCACAGTAAATCATCATATTATATGTGTAAAAAGTTTATGAATCACACACAGCATAAACTTTGAGGCCATATTTGGCTGGCTTTTTGGCCATGTATTGAATAAAACTGCAGCAAGCACGGAATGCCACTAACATTTCGTCAGCCATCACACTTTCTCCAACGTTGTAGGCTTTTTGGCAGTTGACAAGAAAAGTGAACAACAATCAAAATCTACAATCGCTAAAATTAACGCACAAAATCATGAATCCTGTTCCGTCGCTCATGAAATACTCAGAAAAATCAGCCCGGTTCCCATGTTTCACAGCTATCAAAAATCAAGCCCCCAGCGCTGCTTTTATTTTGTCAACCGTCACACTTTCCTCAACGTTGTACACTTTTTGGCAGTTGACAAGAAAAGTGAACAACAATCAAAATCTACGATTGCTAAAATTAACGCACAAAATCATTAGTCCTGTTCCATCGCTCGTGAAATACTCGAAAAAATCAGCCCGGTTTCCATGTTTCACAGCTATCAAAAATAAAGCCTCCAGCACTGCTTTTATTTCCGCCCTTGAAGTCTCTTTCTCGAACTGTATTGTTGGAAGACTTCATTTTTCATTTGAGCAATGAAAATATTAGTGCATCTAACCATCTCATCGATAATTTCTAAAGATATTATTTGATAAAAAAATTCTAGTTTAGTTTTGTTTTACAGTTCCTAGCCTGTCCTCTGGGGCCAGGAATTGTTTTTGTAATGGTTTTGGACTTGATCTTTGCTTTTGGTAAAATAGGCTTGTTAGCCCAAATTGTTTCATTGTCTTTTCAATGAAAAATATCAAGTCTCGCATACCCAGAATATCTGTGTCATTCTCGACAAGAAGCTCTTCTGTCGCTTCAGATAACTCTTTCTCCGAGTCACTGTTGTTGTGCTCCTCTTCAATAGATGCAGGCACAAAATCTATATTGTTTCAATTGTCGATTTCCTCTTCCTGTTGGTGTTCATCCCGTTGTCTTTCACACTCTTCTTCCGTCTCATCCTCAAGTTCTTGGAGAAATCGGAGTATATCCTCTGGCTTGTGAAAATGTTCCTTAAGAAATGAGAGACAATTCTCTAAGAATTGGAAATACATAAATATTGTAATAAAATAAAAGCTAGGAGAAGGTTCCTTATTGATTATGATATGAAATTGTGTGGGTAAAAGTCTATGAAACATTATTTTTGTCAAAAAAGCTACATACTTTAAAAAATTATTTACAGATGATACTTACATTTCACTTGGATGGAAAGTGAAAAAAAGAAAATGTATATGGGTGTACAACGGTAATCTACCGGCAGCCGGCAAGAACTTGTGAGAACAATGACTGAGGAGGGTGACTTGTCTGAATCTGCACACTGTTGTCTCTCTCTGCTGCCATATGGTGTAACTAGAAAATACTCCCCCTCCTGACCAACTCAGACCAGCCAAATGAAATTTTCATGAGGTTTTTATGAAAACGATAGTGAACTATTGCGTGCGCGGCCAGATGAAGGTTAACATTTAAAATTTATTTATACAAATTAGCTCTCTTGTTCTGTTGTAATTCATCATTCAGGTATAATCACATTTGGGAATTATTCTTATTTACTAGGAAGACATTACAAACCAATAGTGTATATACAACATGAAGACACACATTCCTTTCTTATTATAGACAGAACAGAAGAAGAAAATGAAATTTGAAAGGTAAATACAGTTTCATGCAGCTGGGACCACACATTATGCCAAACCCGTGAATCCACCAAAAAGTGGCAGATTCTCTACAGAATCTAGTGTAGATAGGATAGGACAGAAGAAGAGAATGAAACTTAAAAGGGAAATAAAGTTTCATCTAGCTGGAACCGCACCATATGGCCAACAGTGTATCCACCAAAGAGTGGCAGACTGCTTACAAGATCTAGTATAGCTAGGTCAGAAGAAGAGAATGAAACGTGACAGGGAAATAAAGTTTTAGTCACCTGAGAGTGCACAGTATACCAAACTGTGTATCCACCGAAGAGTGGCAGACTCCCTACAGAAACTAATCACTGTCACTTCTCAAACACTTCAGATCTACAGTGTTTTGTAGACCTAGCTCTTTCTTTCTTTTTGGGTGTTCCAAATGGTATGCATTTGCATAAGGCTTACCTATTATCCTGAGGGGTCCATGATAAACGTGCGTAAACTTCTTGTTTCCACTGAAATTTTTTTAGATTTCTATTTAGTTTTGACTAACACTGATTCACAAATGCTGAAACTAGTGGAGGAAAATTTTGCATCATGCCATCTTTCTCTGTCCAAAGATCTTTTATGAGAAATTTGATCTATTGACTGTCCCTTAGCATCTATTTCATCCAGGATATAGTCCCCTTTCGGATTGCATCTTGCATATTATTATTGAATTCAGTATCTTCTTGCAAGTACCCTTTAGTCCTCATTAGTCTAATAGGCAGTTCCCATGCTTCATTATTACTGCCTATATAGTTTCCCATGAAAGGTTCTGTAGTTACCTGAGAATCAGGTAAGGTTAATACTGAGTGGTTCTGGTCAAAATCAGTCGTTCCTTGGTATTTTTTTAAAGAGATCTGTGCCAGTTAACATCTTAGCACTTACACCGAGCATGATTAAATGAGGATGATCTACACTACTGGCCATTAAAATTGCTACACCAAGAAGAAACACAGATGATAAACGGGTATTCATTGGACAAATATATTATACTAAAACTGACATGTGATTAGATTTTCAGGCAATTTGGGTGCATAGATCATGAGAAATCAGTACCCAGAACAACAGTCAAACAGAGCTTGGATGGCGTGTACAGGTACAGCTGCCCATGCAGCTTCAACACGATACCACAGTTCATCAAGAGTAGTAACTGGCGTATTGTGACGAGCCAGTTGCTCGGCCACCATTAACCAGACGTTTTCAATTGGTGAGAGATCTGGAGAATGTGCTGGCCAGGGCAGCAGTCGAACATTTTCTGTATCCAGAAAGGCCCGTACAGTACCTGCAACATGCTGTTGTGCATTATCCTGCTGAAATGAAGGGTTTCGCAGGGATCGAATGAAGGGTAGAGCCACGGGCCGTAACACATCTGAAATGTAACGTACACTGTTCAACGTGCCGTCAATGCGAACAAGAGATGACAGAGATGTGTAACCAATGGCACCCCATACCATCATGCCGGGTGATACGCCAGTATAGCGATGACGAATACACGCTTCCAATGTGAATTCACCACGATGTCGCCAAACATGGATGCGACCACCATGATGCTGTAAACAGAACCTGGATTCATCCGAAAAAATGACGTGTTGCCATTCGTGCACCCAGGTTCGTCATTGAGTACACTATCGCAGGTGCTCCTGTCTGTGATACAGCGTCAGGATAACCACAGCCATGGTCTCTGAGCTGATAGTCCATGCTGCTGCAATCATCGAACTGTTCGTGCAGATGGTTGTTGTCTTGCAAACATCCCCATCTGTTGACTCAGGGATCGAGACGTGGCTGCACGATCCGTTACAGACATGCGGATAAGATGCCTGTCATCTCAACTCTAGTGATATGAGGCCATTGGGATCTAGCATGGCGTTCCGTATTACCCTCCTAAACCCACTGATTCCATATTCTGCTAACAGTCATTAGATCTCGACCAACATGAGCAGCAATGTCGCGATTCGATAAACCGCAATCGCGATAGGCTACAATCCAACCTTTATCAAAGTCGGAAACGTGATGGTACGCATTTATCCTCCTTACATGAGGCATCACAACAACGTTTCACCAGGCAACGCCGGTCAACTGCTGTTTGTGTATGAGAAATCGGTTTGAAACTTTCCTCATGTCAGCATATTGTAGGTGTCGCCATCAGTGCCAACCTTGTGTGAATCCTTTGAAAAGCTAATCATTTGCATATCACAGCATCTTTTTCCTGTCGGTTAAATTTCGCGTCTGTAGCACGTCATCTTCGTGGGTTAGCAATTTTAATGGCCATTGGTTTATTATTATGTCACTTACACCAAGTGGTATCAAAGCTTCATGCCGTACTGGTCTAGAAACTTTTCCAGTTGCACCTATTATTCTTAAACCACTTACTTTCATGACAGTTAATTCACTCTTATTGGGAATGAAATCGAAGAATACTTGGGACAAAGCACTTGCTTCACTGCCACTGTCAAGAAGACAACGCACAATTACTCCTGAGATGTTAGTTTTTATAATAGGATGAGTTATTCTAGTCTGAACATGTTCCTCATAAAAGTCTTCTAAGAAATCCTTTTCAATCTGTTTCCAGCTAAAGTAGTTTTGTTCAATTGCAAGTACATTTACATTCAGATTCACGGGGACATCAATCTCTACATTTTCAGTTGCCTGTTACAACCTGTCCACCAATTTTAAATTAAAACACTTGACGACTTCCTGTACTATCATTTGTTGCACATCAGCTAAACTACTCTCTATCGCTGAGCAAATGCGTCCCTGTGCAACATTGCTATCTGTAATACTGTCGTCAGATTTTACAGTTTGTGGCAAGTCAATACAGCTAATAGGTTCCTTGACCTCATTATTACTGCTAGCCCCTTCATCCACCAACTACTCCTCTTCAGAACCTTGCAAAACTGACTCCGCTTCGTCTACTGAAACTGCAGCCTTCAGATTGCCGTTATTGTCTAAGATGTAAGCCTTTACTTCATTGTTGTCCTTATCTAATTCAAACATGTTAATTTGTTTCTCCCTGTTGCTTGTAATTTTTTCTTACCCCTTCTTGACCCATTTTTCTAATGTGTCCAAAATGCTGTCAGCTATATAATGCGAGTGGTTTAGCACATCACTGGTACTGTCTGTTCCTGTTTCATTGTCTCTGTTATCAGTTTGCATGTGCTGACTGACTGTGGTATGTGTTTTAGTTACTGGCTGTGTTACTATTTCTGCCTTGTGAGTGCCAGTTTCCTCATAGACAGGACTTAGTTTCCCACAAGTGGTCTGTTGTGTTCATTTGATTCAGAGTCAGAAAGGGAGAATTCTGCTGTCTGTCTTGCCTCAACGGTACATTATTTATATTTTGGCTTCCGTCATAATAATTACCGTGAAAGTGCGATGGCCGTGTACCTCTCCTTCCTGTGCCACGGTTTTGACCAAGATAACTAGGTCGTATATTCTGAGGTTCCATACTTCAAACATTCAAGTTCCCACTATCATTATTTCTGTGATTTACACGATTGTTAGAAGACCTATTATTATTTATTTATTTACTTATTGGTTTCACCCTCTAACGAGGATGTGGAATCATTAATTAGCACTGGTTCCTAGCTTTCTTGTTCTTCTTTTCTTCCCAAAACTTCATCATCCTTTCACTATGGGCCTGTCTTCTTCCTTGTGCCCATGCGGTTTTCAGTTTCAGATTCTTTTCTGCCAGGTTTTTGGTTGTGGTCTTATGAGAGTTGATTTTCTGTCTGTACTCAGTCTGTGTGGTTTCTAGTGGGTCAATACTAAGTTCTTTGAGGTCATTTTGGATTTCTGTTAGCCACTGTGCCCTGGTTTGGCAAGTTCCTTTGATGATAAGGAAGATTTTCTTGGTCATTCTAGAGACGTTCCTTCTTCCTAAATGGCTGTAGAATTTCAATTGTCTTTTCCATGCAGCTGATGTGTGAAACGTTCAGTCCTTGAGTACAGTTCTTCAGAGCTTTTGCGCATCCAGATACGATCTTGAATCTTGGGTACAAATATTTTCCTGAGTACTTGCATTTCCATTTTCGCAGTGTCCTTGATGTTGATGGTTAATGATGATGTTTCAATTGTGTAGAGCACTTCTGGAAGAGTGACTGTATGATAGTGGTGAAGTTTGGCTTGGATGGATAATGATTTCTTATTGTATGTGTTCCAGGTCATTGTATAAGCTTTATGTAATTTTTCTGCTCATGTTTTATGAGGTACTTCTTTGTTGCCAGTGTTGCTGATCATTTCGCACAAGTACATGAAGTACTTAACTTGTTTGATGTCACCATATTTTCTTGCAAGTGGTTTCAAATTTGAACTTTTGGAGTCCATGAATTGTGTTTCCTCCCAAGAAATTTGGAGTCTAGTTTTGATGGCAATCTCATGAAGTTTCTCGATGGCATGTTTGGCTTCCTCGGGAGTCCACATAATTATTGCTAGGTCATCAGCAAAAGCAAGGCATTTTATGTTGATTCGTTTGTCCTTTATTCCCATATTTATTCCAGGTATTTCTTTCTCCTGCATCTTGATAATCTTGTCCAGTACCAGGTTAAAGATGAGTGGGAACAACCAATCTCCCTCTCTCACTCCTGTCCTAATTTGAAAAGGTTCAGAAATTTCTTCCATGAATTTTGCTTCGGAGGTTGCGTCTGTTAAAGTCTGCTCAATTAATGAAGTTTTATTATCTACACCATATTCCTGAAGTGTATTGAACAGACTGGTGCAATGAATTGAGTCATATGCTTTCTGGAAATCTATGAAGCTGACTACTGTGCGGTTCGACTGACAGTGTTGCTGTATCATCTTCAGGTTGCAGATGTGTTCTGCGCAGGATCGATGTGGGCGGAAGCCATCCTGATATTCACCGATCTGGTGTTCTAATCTGGTGAGAAGGGCATGTGAGAGAATTTGTAAGCGACTGATAGGAGTGAAATGCCTCGATAGTTGTTGGGATCAATCTTGTTGTCCTTTTTGTGTAGAGGGTGAATGAAAGCAGTTTTCCAATATGCTGGTATGATTTCACTTTCCCATATATTTGCAATGATAGTTTTTAGTCTGTCAGCCAAGAGTTCACCTCCAATCTTGAGCATTTCGGCAATTACACCGTCTTCTCCTGGTGCTTTGTTGTTTTTCAGATGTGATACAATGTTTTGTATCTCCTCATGCATAGGTGGAGTTTAATCCTGGTTCGGGGTCACAACATGGAAGTCAAGTTTGTCTGCAGGTGGTTCACAGTTGTGTAACTTTGCGAAATGCTGTATCAGGATTTCACAGTTGGCCTTAGTATTCGTCTGAAGTGTCCCATCAGGGTGCCAAAATCAAAGAGTGGGTGGCTTGAAGGTTGCTAGTTCTGCCCTAAATGTCCTATAAAAGTTTCTCGTATTGTTTCTTTTAAAATCATTATCAGTTTCCTCTAATCGTTTTTGTTTTTCTTTATGACTGCTGGATGGTTCCAAGAAGCTCTTCCCATGTTTCTGTGTTTGTATCTAGTGACTGTGCAAGCTCCTCTGCATGTTCTTTTAGGTATTCCAGTTCAATGCACAGCAGGAACTTCTGTTGAAATGGATTTTAACTTGTGAGAGATGGTGATCGGACTCCACATAACCTTTGCGTACCCTCACATTCATGATTTCTGGAGAGAATTTTCTAGTTATTGCTACATGGTCAGTTTGATATTCCCCAATGTGGTTGTTTGGAGATTTCCATGTAATCATTTTCCTTGGTGATTTCTTAAAGTGAGTGGACATTATTTGGACGTTGGCTATTAAGTTTGATTGCAGGCTTTCCCTTGTAGACTCGATAGCCACCGGAATCAAAGTGATCACAATCACAAAAATGTGTTTCTTGTCCTGCGAGTGTTCTAATCCCAAATCTGTCACAAGTATCTGTCAGTATCTTGAGTTTTCCTGTTTTAGTCCGTGTCTGTACGTTCAGTGTACAAATGAATTGCTTCGCTTTGGTTTGAGGAGTTTTGGGAAGCTCCGACTATTCCCTGCATGATATCCTGGTCTGCCAGAATGCAAATGACCAGGTTTACCTTCGCTCTTCTGAATTAGGGCCTGAGGTAGTTGCTTTGTTGTTTCTGCCTTAACCTCTGCAACATTTCAGTCAAAACTTATCACATTCCAAATGATTATCCCTACTCCAAGATTATACCCCCTGTAATTATCCCCATTGTAAAACATACCCCATATACCCACCCAAGAATAAGTGTTTCAAAAAAGGCTGGACTACCACTAAATTGGCTGAATGTATGAATGGGTATAGAAGAACTGTCTGCCTTGGGGACACCCAGTACCTAGCTTCTTGGCAAATTGCCCTCTAACACGTCTTTGTATCCTGTCATCCTCCTTGATTTAAATTTCCATTAACATATGCCCCTTGTCTTTTTTCATTACACACTATATATATATATGGTTATAATAGAAGGAAACATTCCACGAAGGAAAAATATACCTAAAAACAAAGATGAAGTGACTTACCAATTGAAAGTGCTGGCAGGTCGACAGACACACAAACGAACACAAACATACACACAAAATTCAAGCTTTCGCAACAAACTGTTGCCTCATCAGGAATGAGGGAAGGAGAGGGAAAGACGAAAGGATGTGGGTTTTAAGGGAGAGGGTAAGGAGTCATTCCAGTCCCGGGAGCGGAAAGACTTACCTTAGGGGGAAGAAAGGACGGGTACACACTCGCACACACACACACATATCCATCCACACATATACAGACACAAGCAGACATCAGGACGGGTACACACTCGCGCGCACACACACACATATCCATCCACACATATACAGACACAAGCAGACATATTTAAAGACAAGAGTTTGGGCAGAGATGTCAGTCGAGGCAGAAGTGCAGAGGCAAAGATGTTGTTGAATGACAGGTGAGGTATGAGTGGCGGCAACTTGAAATTAGCGGAGATTGAGGCTTGGTGGATAACGGGAAGAGAGGATATATTGAAGAGCAAGTTCCCATCTCCGGAGTTCGGATAGGTTGGTGTTAGTAGGAAGTATCCAGATAACCCGGATGGTGTAACACTGCGCCAAGATGTGCTGGTCGTGCACCAAGGCATGTTTAGCCACAGGGTGATCCTCATTACCAACAAACACTGTCTGCCTGTGTCCATTCATGCGAATGGACAGTTTGTTGCTGGTCATTCCCACATAGAATGCATCACAGTGTAGGCAGGTCAGTTGGTAGATCACGTGGGTGCTTTCACACGTGGCTCTGCCTTTGATTGTGTACACCTTCCGGGTTACAGGACTGGAGTAGGTGGTGGTGGGAGGGTGCATGGGACAGGTTTTACACCGGGGGCGGTTACAAGGGTAGGAGCCAGAGGGTAGGGAAGGTGGTTTGGGGATTTCATAGGGATGAACTAAGAGGTTACGTAGGTTAGGTGGACGGCGGAAAGACACTCTTGGTGGAGTGGGGAGGATTTCATGAAGGATGGATCTCATTTCAGGGCAGGATTTGAGGAAGTCGTATCCCTGCTGGAGAGCCACATTCAGAATCTGATCCAGTCCCGGAAAGTATCCTGTCACAAGTGGGGCACTTTTGTGGTTCTTCTGTGGGAGGTTCTGGGTTTGAGAGGATGAGGAAGTGGCTCTGGTTATTTGCTTCTGTACCAGGTCGGGAGGGTAGTTGCGGGATGCGAAAGCTGTTGTCAGGTTGTTGGTGTAATGCTGCAGGGATTCCGGACTGGAGCAGATTCGTTTGCCACGAAGACCTAGGCTGTAGGGAAGGGACCGTTTGATGTGGAATGGGTGGCAGCTGTCGTAATGGAGGTACTGTTGCTTGTTGGTGGGTTTGATGTGGACGGACGTGTGAAGCTGGCCATTGGATAGGTGAAGGTCAACATCAAGGAAAGTGGCATGGGATTTGGAGTAGGACCAGGTGAATCTGATGGAACCAAAGGAGTTGAGGTTGGAGAGGAAATTCTGGAGTTCTTCTTCACTGTGAGTCCAGATCATGAAGATGTCATCAATAAATCTGTACCAAACTTTGGGTTGGCAGGCCTGGGTAACCAAGAAGGCTTCCTCTAAGCGACCCATGAATCCCGGGAGCAGAAAGACTTACCTTAGGGGGAAAAAAGGACATGTATACACTTGCACACACACACATATCCATCCACACATACACAGACACAAGCAGACATTTGTAAAGGCAAACAGTTTGGGCAGTCAGGACTGACATCTCTGCCCAAACTCTTTGCCTTTACAAATGTCTGCTTGTGTCTGTGTATGTGTGGATGGATATGTGTGTGTGTGCAAGTGTATACATGTCCTTTTTTCCCCCTAAGGTAAGTCTTTCCGCTCCCGGGATTGGAATGACTCCTTACCCTCTCCCTTAAAACCCATATCCTTTTGTCTTTCCTTCTCCTTCCCTCTTTCCTGATGAGGCAACCGTTGGTTGCGAAAGCTAGAATTTTGTGTGTATGTTTGTGTTTGTTTGTGTGTCTATCGACCTGCCAGCGCTTTTGTTTGGTAAGTCTCATCATCTTTCTTTTTAAATATATTTTTCCCACGTGCAATGTTTTCCTCTATTATATATATATATATATATATATATATATATATATATATATATATACACTCGCACACACACACATATCCATCCGCATATACACAGACACAAGCATATATATATATATATATATATATATATATATATATATATATATATATATATATATGCTTGTGTCTGTGTATATGCGGATGGATATGTGTGTGTGTGCGAGTGTATACCTGTCCTTTTTTCCCCCTACGGTAAGTCTTTCCGCTCCCGGGATTGGAATGACTCCTTACCCTCTCCCTTAAAACCCATATCCTTTTGTCTTTCCTTCTCCTTCCCTCTTTCCTGACGAGGCAACCGTTGGTTGCGAAAGCTAGATTTTTGTGTGTATGTTTGTGTTTGTTTGTGAGTCTGTCGACATGCCAGCGCTTTTGTTTGGTAAGTCTCATCATCTTTCTATATATATATATATATATATATATAAAAACAAAGATGATGTGACTTACCAAATGAAAGTGCTGGCAGGTCGACAGACACACAAACTAACACAAACATACACACAAAATTCAAGCTTTCGCAACAAACTGTTGCCTCATCAGGAAAGGGGGAGGAGAGGGAAAGACGAAAGGATGTGGGTTTTAAGGGAGAGGGTAAGGAGTCATTCCAGTCCCGGGAGCGGAAAGACTTACCTTAGGGGGAAAAAAGGACGGGTATACACTCGCACACACACACACATATCCATCCACACATATACAGACACAAGCAGACATATTTAAAGACAAAGAGTTTGGGCAGAGATGTCAGTCAAGGCAGAAGTGCAGAGGCAAAGATGTTGTTGAATGACAGGTGAGGTATGAGTGGCAGCAACTTGAACTTAGCGGAGATTGAGGCCTGGTGGATAACGGGAAGAGAGGATATATTGAAGAGCAAGTTCCCATCTCCGGAGTTCGGATAGGTTGGTGTTAGTAGGAAGTATCCAGATAACCCGGATGGTGTAACACTGCGCCAAGATGTGCTGGTCGTGCACCAAGGCATGTTTGGCCACAGGGTGATCCTCATTACCAACAAACACTGTCTGCCTGTGTCCATTCATGCGAATGGACAGTTTGTTGCTGGTCATTCCCACATAGAATGCATCACAGTGTAGGCAGGTCAGTTGGTAGATCACGTGGGTGCTTTCACACGTGGCTCTGCCTTTGATTGTGTACACCTTCCGGGTTACAGGACTGGAGTAGGTGGTGGTGGGAGGGTGCATGGGACAGGTTTTACACCGGGGGCGGTTACAAGGGTAGGAGCCAGAGGGTAGGGAAGGTGGTTTGGGGATTTCATAGTGATGAACTAAGAGGTTACGTAGGTTAGGTGGACGGCGGAAAGACACTCTTGGTGGAGTGGGGAGGATTTCATGAAGGATGGATCTAATTTATATATATATACCTAAAAACAAAGATGATGTGACTTACCAAATGAAAGTGCTGGCAGGTCGACAGACACACAAACAAACACAAACATACACACAAAATTCAAGCTTTCGCAACAAACTGTTGCCTCATCAGGAAAGAGGGAAGGAGAGGGAAAGACGAAAGGATGTGGGTTTTAAGGGAGAGGGTAAGGAGTCATTCCAATCCCGGGAGCGGAAAGACTTACCTTTGGGGAAAAAACGACAGGTATACACTCGCACACACACACATATCCATCCGCATATACACAGACACAAGCAGACGTTTGTAAAGGCAAAGAGTTTGGGCAGAGATGTCAGTCGGGGCGGAAGTACAGAGGCAAAGATGATGTTGAAAGACAGGTGAGGTATGAGTGGCGGCAAATTGAAATTAGAAATTAGCGGAGATTGAGGCCTGGCGGATAGCGAGAAGAGAGGATATGCTGAAGGGCAAGTTCCCATCTCCGGAGTTCTGACAGGTTGGTGTTAGTGGGAAGTATCCAGATAACCCGGACGGTGTAACACTGTGCCAAGATGTGCTGGCCGTGCACCAAGGCATGTTTAGCCACAGGGTGATCCTCATTACCAACAAACACTGTCTGCCTGTGTCCATTCATGCGAATATATATATATATCACCTTATCGTGTCTGGATAGAAGCTTGTTGACTGCTTACTGTATCTGACCTACTCTCTCTGATTCCTGCATCTTCATCCTTGTCTACACTTGTCCTCTCTACAAATGGATCCCTCTTATACTGGTGTCTAAGTGACCTGTCCTTTCATTTGAATGTTACCCAAAGTATCTCTCTCACCTCTCTGAGGAAGCAACTTTCTGTTCTGAACTAGGAAATTCATCGCTATTATACGAGGGTAATCCCAAAAGTAAGGTCTCCTATTTTTTTATAAGTACAGAACTCTGTGTGGCAGTTGGTCACACTGTTACGAAGAGTGCTTCATGCGCTGTGGGTAAACATGTGCACGCCACACTGAGGCACTCAGTCTTGGCTTGGCAGCTGTTGAGAATGGAGCTCCCATTGGATGTTACCCCCAAGTGCGAATTGCGCACAGTTATTTGGCTTTTGAATGCAAAGGGCACTGTGCTGGTCGAAATCCATCGCCAATTGATGGAAGTGTATGGAGAGTTGTGCATGGATGTCAAAAATGTTCATAAGTAATGTAGAGAGTTTGCAGCTGGTCGAACCGAAATTCACGACAAACAAAGAAGCGGAGACCATCAATTTCTAAGGAGACAGTGTTTGAAGGTTGAGCAAAGCATGCGTGAAGATCGGTGGATCACCCTGGATTATCTCTGCATGTTGATTCCTGAGGTTTCCCAAAGCGCCACTTGCAGAATTTTAACGGAAACATTGAACTACCGAAAGGTGTGTGCAAGTTGGATGCCACACAGGCTGACTGAGGACCACATGTGGCAACAAGTTGATGCTTCCCGCACATTTCCTCACCGCCTTCCAGCTGAACAGTACAACTTTCTGGACTCAGTTGTCATGGATGACGAAACCTGGGCATACCACTTTACACCTGAGACCAAGCAACAATCACGCCAGTTCATAACTTTCTGAAAAGGATGGCAGTGAGCTGGTATGACATGGGAATGCAAAACTGCCACAGCGTCTACAAAAATGCATCGACAGAAATGGTGATTATGTCGAAAAATAACTAAATATTCAAGCTGTAAACTGGTGTAAACCATTGTAGCAATAAACAGGTCTATATACTTATAAAAAAAAAAGGAGACCTTACTTTTGGGATTACCCTCGTATGTGTACAGCAGTACCAGCTCCTGAAGGTATGACCGGCCACCAATTCCGTCTCATAATTTATTAGTTTCTTTAACTGAATTTTCCTTTGGTACAACTACAGCTGTGTGTCACATAAGGACTTGAACCATATTCCATCTTTCATACAGATAACACACCTACATACCCAGGCCACTGCTTATGCTCCATACAACACTCAATGCTTCAGTCTATGTATTTGTCTGTGATACACTAACTGTCCTATGGTAAGAAAAAAATATGTGTTTCTTTTCCAGATCAATCAATAAAGGTATTAATTCCTCATTGCCAAGACTTTGTATGGATAAAAAAGGCAATGTTGATACAATGTGTGATGAAACAAGTGCTGTATCATTTGAGAGATATAGAGGTGAGCAAGTGTGCTGGGACTTACCCCAGTTCACTGTTACTAGAGAGACGTTGTCATAATGCGCCTGTGTGTAGCACACAAAGTATTGCGCCATAATCTAAGAATGAAATTAAAATTAAAGTACCTTCACTAAACTTTGTCAGTATATTCTTCAGTATATTGTCATGTAGAAGAAGGTGTAAACAGATGAATGACGAACACTAACTTCACTTAATGAAGGTTTATTCAGCACTTGCGCATACAAGAGTGTGGAGTGAACTGCCTCCGACCAGAACACATACGGTATATATACAGCTACAGAACATTCCAGTACAATGATTCTTGCCATTTGTGGGTACTTCGAGAATGAACTCGAGCCGAATATAGAAATTAAAATTTTACAGTTCAGGTGAGTTTTGAACTCACGACCCTCCATGTAATAGCCTAGTATCACAACCATTACACTACAGCGACTGTGCAACTCAGCTTATTCTGCAACATTGCTCCCTCCTTAAGAGAACAGCGTCTTGGTGTTACGTCATCCTAGTCCGGGAATGAGTCATTGGTTCTGCATACTCCGACTCCCGATGACTGATGTTCACCCGGGCGGTGATCTTCTTAGAACTTCCATTGCCGCTATGTTCTTCGTCACCTTTCCACTTGTTGCCTGTTGCTGGAGCTTTGAATTTACCATGGGTTGCAGGACCCTTATAGGGCTTCATTCAAAGGACGTGGACTGTATCTCTGATCTTTCTTTCTCTTGTGTCGGGGTTGAAATCTTCAACTTCATAAGTAACATCAGACAACTGTCTTACAACCTTATAAGGTCCAAAGTAGCGCCTGAGGAGCTTCTCATAGACACCAACCTTCTGAACAGGAGGGAAGATCCAGACGAGGTCACCAGGCTGGTATACAACAGGGCGGTGGCTCACGTCATACCTTCGGCAATCGTTTTCTTGAGCCTGCAGCATGCGGAGTCGAGCTAACTGCCAAGCTTCCTCAGCTCTGATTAACACCTGGCCGACTTAGTTGTCATCCACATCATCAGGATGTAACGGAAACACAATGTCCATTGTCGTAGTTGCCTCACGCCCATGGACCAGGAAAAATGGCTAAATCCTGTGGTGTTTTGTTTGGCGGTGTTGTAGGGAAACGTCATGAAAGGTAGCACCTCATCACTGCTCAACACTGACGAACATTGATAGCATGTCGGCCAAGGTCTTATTATGCCGTTCAGTAAGCCCGTTAGTTTGCGGATGGTAGGCAGTCGTCATTTGATGAGTAATGTTGCACCAACGGTTTATCTCTGTCACAAGATTCGATTGAAAAACTTTCCCTCGATCAGTAATTAACGACCTTGGGGCACCGTGCTTTAATACAATGTCTTCCACGATGAATTTGGCTACCTCGAATGCTTCGGCTGTTTTCACGGCCTTTGTAATGGCATAGAATGTCAGATAATCAGTGCAAACAATAATCCATCTATTGCCACTAGCAGACATTGGAAATCGTCTGAGGAGGTCAATCCCAACACACTGGAAAGGCGTTTCGGCTGGTGGAATTGGTATAAGTCCGCCACGTGATTTCTGAGGAACTGCCTTTCTCCTCTGGCACTTCAGACAGTGTGACACATAGTGACAGACACTCCTAAATAAACCTGGCCAGAAAAATCTCTTGCAGATCCTATTGTATGTCTTAATAAATCCGAACTGTCCAGCCTCAGGTGTGTCATGGAATTTCTGTGGAACATCTAAGCGCATGTGCTTAGAATTCACTGATAGCCACGTCTTTCCAAATGGATCAAAGTTTTTCTTGCAAAGTAATCAATTAACTACCTTAAATTGTCCTTTCACATCCTCTGACTGCCTAAGGCAAGCATAATTTGAGATATCTTGGCGTCCTCCTTCTGCTCAGCAGAGAGATCCTGGAGTGCAGCGAGACAGTCCCTATCTTCATCAAAGTCTTGATGGTCTTGCACAGGGTTCCTTGAGAGACAGTCGGCATCTTGGTGTTTTCTTCCACTTTTTTACACTTTGGTAATATCATACTCTTGAAGATGTAGTGCCCACCTGGCGAGTCATCCTGTTGCGTCTCTTTTCCATTCGAAATTTGCACCAGAACAGCACCGATCCCATACCCACTGACATCTGTGTGTAGTTCTGTAGGTGCTCTCTCATCATACAGACCAAGTACAGGGTCAGTTGTCAGAGCTTCTCGCAGCACATCGAAAGAATCTTGTTGAGCACCACCCCAGATAAATTTAGCATCGGCTTTTAACAACTCTTAGTTGTAATCTTTGATAAAACAACGGAAATAAGAACATAATCCAAGGAAGCTTCTCACATATCTAGTACTATTAGGAATAGGAAATTCCGTTATAGATCTCACCTTTCGTGGGTCTGGCTGCACACTTCATTTGACTCAAGGTGTCAAAGTATTTTGATTTCGTTTGCTCCAGAGAGACACTTTCTTGGATTAAGTTTCAGTCCGGCTTGTTGGAGACACTTAAGAACGGGCCTCAGTCTTTTTGTGTGTTCATCAAATGTCTCTGAGAACACTATAATGCCATCTAAATAACAAAGACACATCGTCCACTTCAGGTGACTTAGAAGATTATCCATCATCCGTTCAAAAGTTGCTGGTGCACTACAGTAACCAAACGGCATTACCTTAAACTCATACAGGCCCTCAGGGGGTGATGAATGCAGTTTTCTCACGATCAGCCTCATCTACTTCAATTTGCCAGTATTCCGAGTATATGTCCATGGTAGAGAAAAACTTAGCCCCCTTCAGACAATCTAGTGTATCATCAATTTATGGAAGAGGGTAAATGTCTTTTTTAGTTATCTTATTAAGCTTCTTGTAATCAACACAAAAGTGCCATTCTTCTTCCTGACGAGAACCACTGGTGACGACCATGGGCTCTGCAAAGACTGAATGATGTCATTCTTCATCATTTTCTCTACCTTGTCTCGTATTATTCAACATTCTGTTGCTGACACACAGTATGCTCTCTGGCTTATTGGTTGATGGTCTCCAGTGCTAATCTGGTGCTTCACCATCGATTTGTCTAATTCTCTCTTCACCTGTGGATTGAAGCATTCAGAGAACTCTTGAAGAATGGAAAGTAGCTTCTTCTGTTGTTCCTTAGTGAGATCTGGTGATAGTTGAGCTAGACAATCTTGTCTCGTAGTGTTAGCACTAATTTTGTCCACAGACTCACATGGGAGGTTTCTATGATGCTCAGGTGTTCTGCAATTAACGGCTCAGCATTTGCTATGCACATGCATCTTGGAAGGATGTGTAGTTCTTGGCGACAGTTAACGATCCACAATTCACCGAATCCATTCTTAAATGAGACGATAGAGGCTGGGATGACCAAGTTATTCTTCAGTGGTATGCTTCTCTTACATTGCACTACAAGGTCCATGGGTTGATGCATGGCATGACACATGACAGTTACCTTTCTAGCTCTGACTGCAGGAATGATCACTACATCCAGCACACAGTCTCCACACACTTGGATGCACATCTTTCTCTCCACAGTATCTCATCTCATCTAATGTAATCTTCGAGCGACCACAATTTATAATTGCCTGAGAAGCTTTCAAAAAGTCCCATCCGAGAATGACGTCATGACTACATTCTTGTAAGACGATGAATTCTAATGGCTGTATATGCCCACTTATATCCACACAAATGACACATCTTCCTGTAGGTTTTACATATTTCCCATTAGCCACCTTCTGAAGAGATGTTTTACTGTTGACAAATATGGCTTTCTGCAACTGGCGCTGGTACTTCTCTGAAATGACTGAATATGGTGCTCCAGAGTCCACAAGAGCTTGGGCTGGTCGGCCATCCACGAGGATATCGACGTAGTTTCCTATCATTTTTGTAGTGATTGACCTCCAAGGAAGTTTTCCATTTTGCGGCGGCTAGGTGATCGGCTGCAGCTTCTAAACGGTGATGGAGACCTTGATCGGCGTGTTGGGGAGCGTCCTCTCCAGCGGCTAGCTTGCGACGATGGTGACCTACATCGTCCTGCACCCACATCTTCTTGTTCATCTTCGTCTTCCCAGAGTTTGCATCGGCTAAGATCGGTCTGCTATCTTCTCGTGCAGGCGTCATCAAATATCCACCACCTTTCTCGACAATAGCGCACTGTCCCAGTCATTTGCAGTGGAAACATACTGGTTGGTTATCCTGGGTCCTCGAGATGTCAGTCTTCCTTGGTGCCCAAACAGGTTCCTCATGCGGCATTGTAGGAACATAACTTCACCTGGGTCTTGATTTTTTTTACAGTTTTAAAGGGAAATGAAGGACGAGAGACTGGGTTCAATGTCGGTTCCACTTCCTCCATTGTGACCTCTTGAAGCGTCTCGGTTTTTTATTCGCTGTGTGATCCAAGTGCCTTCTGAATTTCTTCTCTCACTATCTGACGTAGAACACTTGTGAAAACAGTTTCTTCCTTCATCACAGACGTCAATACGACGTTTGGAAGCTGTTCAAACTTGTTGCGCGTAATTCTTTTTTTTATGCATTGTCTCGATATACTGACAATATTTTATTAAGTCGTCTGCTGTCGAAACCTCCTTCAGGAGTTTGGCTTTATATATGTCCTCAGCAATACCCTTCATGGGATGTGCAACCTTATCTTCCTCCTTCATTCTAGGATCCACTATTTTACACACATCCAAGATGTCTTGAATGTAGGATACTGTAGTTTCTCCTGGATGCTGTGCCCTGCACTTTAATTTATCTTCAGCGTTGCACTTCTGTCATTGTGTGTCGTTAAAATACTTGCGCAGTTCCGCCTGGAATACTTCCCAGCTTGTGAATTTCTCCTCGTTGTTCTCCTACCATTGTTTGGCAGTGCTCTCCAAATAGAAAAATACATTAGCCAAACACACGGTGTCATCCCATTTGTTAAATTTGAGTATACGCTCATATACCTTCAGCCAATTGTTTGGATCTTGGCCATCATCACCAAACAACTCGGAAGGATGTCTCATGTGGTGGCACACAGTTGCTGTCATCGTAACGTCCTCTTCTTCTTCTGTCTCCGATACATTGCGATCTGTTGAATATGGCTTGAACTCAGGTTTCTCGCCATGTAAATGGCAGCTCTGTCGTGGTCTGATGGGAGCCACTGTGTCGTCAATAATGTGTGGTATCACAAGTTCCAATACCCAGTGCCTCCACCAGAATAATGTCACATAGAAGAAGGTGTAAGTAGATGAATAACAAACACTAACTTCACTTAACATAGGTTTATTCAGCACTTGCACATACAAGAGCATGGAGCGAATGGCCACAACATACATTGTATAAATATAGCTATAGAACATTCCAGTACAATGATTCTTGCCATTTGTGGATACTTCTAGAATGTACTTGAACTGAATATAGAAATTAAAATTGTACAGTTCAGGTGAGTTTTAAACTCACGACCCTCCATGCAACAGCCTAGTATTAAAACCACTACACTACGGCAACTGTGCTACTCAGCTTATTTTAATGTTAAAATTGTTAAATCTCAAAATGATTGTATTCAACTAAATTTATTCACCCAATGTTTCAAGAAAATAAACTGACACTAAATAATGCAGCTAGAAAGCTAAAAATTTTTCAGAATGTGCAAATGCATCTCATAATCAACTGTTACAAGTCTCAACTTGATCAGAACAATATTTTGGTCAAAATCGGCATTTTTGCGAAAACTGAAGGCGCTACATAGGCTCAGAAAGATGAAAATTGGTATGTAGCCTCAGTGTTGTATAAAAACATTAACTTTGTGACTCCATAAAGCTACCTCTATCAGTTTTCAAATAATTTACTAAAAGCAAAATTTGGAACAGAAACATCCTTGCTTGTAAAAGATTAAGTATCATATTTGTATTAATGATACAAAGTTCTAATTACAGCACTTGATTACATTCATTAAATAATACAACTATACCAAGTTTCAAGATTTTAATGCAAATAACAATCAATACAAGGACTCTTAAAGAAGTAGTTCAGAGGTCATGTTCTACTGTCGCTTCTGTTCTAAAACTTCTACATGGCAAAGTTAAAATGCAGTTGAACTGAAATTTTTTCAGTAACTAAAGCAAAATTACAAAAATTGTTTCACTAGATAATTATTTTTTTAAAATAATATATGTCTGAGAAAGTGGCCATATAGATGCTGCTGACTGTGCCTTGAGCTGTTGCGCCCATATATAAATATGTCCAGAGGGATAGCAGAGAGATACTATGCACTGAGTTATAAATCTGTACGCATCAGTCAAACGCCGGCTTATGTGCTGCCTCAGATGACGTTAGAACTAGGTACCTACCAAACTCATTCATTAAAAGTAGGAAGTGAACTTGCAAAGACTGGCACTATCCTGAATCGCTTGGATTTCATGGTGTTTGTGTGCTGCCCATAACGTTGACATTTGCGTGGCAAGTGGTGAGATTATTTTCAATTTTTGTGACGATTAATTAACTTTGATTATTAGAAGTCAGGGCGATAGACCATTTTACTGGGATCTTACCATAGAGGTCGCCTCTAAACTGCTACGAGGGCTATGCCGAAAGTTTTTAGCAGAATGTGTGAAAAAAAATTTATTTGCAAAAAAACATTTACAACTTTTCAAAATACTCTCCATTAGCATTTATATATTTTTCCATTCTCTGAAACCACTAGAAAATGTGTCAGTCGAAGCTTGTTTTGTGATGTCACTTAGAGCACTGTCGTACGCTGCAATGGCCTCTTCATCTGATGAAAACCACTGCCCTTGAATTTTTTCCTTAATTTTAGGGAACAGAAAGAAGTCACAGTGGGCCAGATCAGGTGAATAGGGGGGTGGGGTAACACTCGCACTTTTTCCTTCTCCAGAAAGTCCATCGTTCTGGCAGCCCTGTGCGCAGATGCATTGTCGTGATGCAGCAGAAGGTGCCCACTCTTGGACTTTGGATGTTGTGACTTCCATGTGGCGATGACTTTTGGAAGACAATCGTTCACGTGCCATTCAGCATTGACTGTACGACGTATGTCCAAGGTCACAGAAGTGAGATGCCCGATCTGTGTGAAAAAAGGTGCCACCATCGTTTTTCCAGAGCTCCGACTTCGTCGAACTTTTGTGGGTGGTTCCTCCCCTGGAAAGCATCACACAGAAGACTGTCTCTTCGTTTCAGAGTAATAATGGTAGACCCACATTTCATCACCTGTGATGATATTGTAGTTGTCTTGGGCCTTCCCTCCATTGAATTTTTCAAGCATGAAACGACACCAGTCCACTCTCGTCTCCTTTTGGCTTTCTCTCAGGGAATGTGGCGCCCAGCGGGCACATCTCTTAGTAAGACCTAAGTGACTATGAACGGTGGTATGTGCTGCTGTTGATCCAATATTTAGGGTCCCTTCAATGTCAAAAAATGTAAGATGTGGATCTTCTTTGATCATTTTCCTCACAGCATCAATTTTTTCAGGAGTCACAGCTGTTACTGGCCAACCGGGACGAGGTTCATCTTCAATTGACTGCCGACTCCTCGAAAAAGTCGCGAAACCAATTTCCAACTGTGGCCCTAGAAGGGGAAGCTTCACCAAAAACACGCAGCAAAGAAGAATGTCATTCTTTGGCACTTAAACCCTTTTTATAACCGTAAAAAATCATGGCGCGAAAGTTGCGGCGCGACAGCTCCATCCTGCACCGTCTCTGACTCAGCACTGCCTGTGCTTTCTTACTGCGCTGTGGGGGGATCACCGCTAGCCAGGGGCTGCGCGTGCACGTCCCAAGGTCGAAAAACATCGCTCTTTTGAATGAAAACAACTCCATTGTCCTCTGCCTTACGGTTTACGGGCTGCTAAAAACTTTCGGCATAGCCCTCTTAATAGTGCTGTTTCTGATAGGGACATTATTATTATTATTATTATTATTATTATTATTATTATTATCAGGAATATTATTATGTTTCCGCATGTGAATTTGAACGGAATGTATTAATCAGTTAGAACTCCTGATCCCGATGAGTAAATAGTTAGTAGGAACATTTTCTTTCAGTGAGCACAAGAAGAATGTGGACTAGCAGACTGGAGATTATGGTCAGTATGTTCTCCATCGCTTTCTGGCTGATCGCAGAATTAGTTTTCAGGCTCTAGTAAAAATGGTGAAGAGGAATATTATTTTACCTGTGGTCCTACGTATGGTGCATCAGCTGGGAAACTGAACAGTGAAAGTGACCGTTAAAACAGTGAAATTGGTAGGCACTAACAGGATACCGAAGTGAAATATGCCAAAACCAGAGTGAAACAGTGCTGATTTGCTTGTGAATCTGGAAACTAAACTGTGAATGTTAGCCACAGTAACTTAGATCATGACGGAAGGAGGGAAGAGATGACACTGGATCGTGGCTACCACTGTCGCTGAGGCTAGAAGAAGACTGCATCATTACAGAGCTATGTGGACCTCTGAGTTACCTACAAGCTACTGCAAGCACTCACTGGTGTGCAGCCCCCCTGTAGCTACCGCAGTAGGTGATACTTGCGTAACTGCCACAGCTGCTGCTGCCTGCATTATGTCACGACACGTTGCATCACAGTTGCTGGTACATTGCACCGACATCACTTATCAAGATCAAGCAATTAAGATAAGTCAAGAATATTTAAGTTATTTGTTAATTGTTTCTAACAGGCTATTAAAAATGAAATGTATTGATAAGAATAATGTGAAAGTTAAGATGGAAGCAATCTTTGATGATGAGTCCTCAGAATTAGAAACTGAAATTAATGAGCACGGGTCTGTCAATGTAGTAAGTCCAGCATCTGAAGTTCAGTGTTACTGCAAGCTAGAACCATTTTCTCATGAAGGGAAATTGAAGTTGTGGTCCAAAAAGAAAAGGTAGGATTAATACAATTATCAGATAATGATAATAATATATCAGATAAGTTCAGCCAAGTCAGGGAATGCTATAAACTCATTTAAAACCAGTGGGAATGCCAAGTGGCGAAGCAGAGCCACCAAATTGGATGAAATTACTGTTTGCTGAACTTCTATCACAAAGAACTAAAGGACAGCAGTAAAACACTGAACAATAAGTTGGAATCTGATAGCAAACAGTTAAGTAGTAAGAGTAAAGCTAGTAAAAAAAAGAACTAAAGCATATTATTAAAGCATTAAAGGATGAAATTGCCTCAAAACTGAATAGTTTAAATTATAAAATCGATTCTAACCACCATGATCTGCAAGTCAGAGTAGGGCAACAGTTAAATAAATTGCATAGTACTTTCAAAACGAAAATTAGCGAAGTTTGCAAGGATTTCAAAGATGCAAATGAATTATGGAAGGGAGGTTGTGAGAAAGTATAGGCAACAAATCCAAACTTTGCTCTAATTGATTTAAAGAAGAAATACTTAAGTAAATGCCTGTCAAAAAGATACTAAGAAAGTAAAATCTGATTGTGTGAAAATATGTGATGATGATGATGATGATGATGATGATGATAAAAAAAAGACTTTCTCAGGATAGTTTCTCTGTGGCGCTCTCCCATGGATTAAATAAACCTGTGACCATTCGTGCTGCCCTTCTCTGTACATATTCAATATCCCCTGTTAGTCCTATCTGCTATGGGTCACACATACTTGAACAATGTTCTACAACCAGTCTCACTAGTGATTTGTAAGCAATCTCCTTTGTAGACTGATTGCACTTCCCCAGTATTTTACCAATAAATTGAAGTCCATCACATGCTTTACCCATGACTGAAGCTATTTGATCATTTCATTCCATGTCCCTACAAAACATTACGTCTAGCTGTTAGCATGAGTTGGCCGATTGCAGCAGTGACTCATTGATCTTATAGTCATAGGATACTAAATGTTTCCGTTTTGTGAAGTGCATGGTCTTACATTTCTTAACATTTAGAGCAAGTTGCCAGTCTCTGCACCGTGTTGAAATCTTAACAAGATCTGACTGAATATTTATGCAGCTTCTCTCACATAGGACTTCATTAAAGATACCTGCATCACCAGCAAAAAGCCTGATTTTACTGTTAATATTGCGTGAAAGGTCATTAATATACACCGGCCAGAGTGGCCGAGCGGTTCTAGGTGCTACAGATTGGAACCGCGCGACCGCTACGGTCGCAGGTTTGAATCCTGCCTCGGCCATGGATGTGTGTGATGTCCTTATGTTAGTTAGGTTTAAGTAGTTCTAAGTTCTAGGGGACTGATGACCACAGCAGTTAAGTCCCATAGTGCTCAGAGCCATTTGAACCATTAATATACAATGTGAACAGCAAGGGTCCTAACACACTTCCCTGGTGCACACCAGAAGTTACTTCTACATCTGACGATAACTGTCCATCTGAGATAACATGCTGTTTCCTTCCTACCAAAAAGCCCTCCATCTAGTGACAAATTGCACTTGATACTCCTGAAAGTGATTGGTGTGCAATGGGGTTGGAGGTACTGGTCTACCAGGGCTGAGATGCGTTCAGTGGGCCTTTTAACATGTTCACACTGGCACTGAGAATTGTGTTTCTTGCTGTGGAGCAGTGCATTTATTCATTCTTCCCCTTATCTGGAGGTGCTGCCTTTCTGTTTCTCACAGTGGGGCAGCGGTCTTATTCAAATGCCCTGAGCCGCAATTTAAATATCTTAACCGTTTATTTTGAAAGTGGCGGAAGTCCTTTTTTTTAACGGAAGATTGTGTATAAAATAATTGTACACTAGATTAATTACATATTACCTGATATCTCATTGTTCAGAAAGCTCTCTCAACGAAGGGTCACACAGAGTTGTATTCACACCTGTTTGTTGCGCCTGGCTGATGGGTAAAACAACAAACTTCAAGACTGTTCCTGATAGCATAATTGCTAGAATCGTGCATGAGCCACTGAGTCAATGCTGGCACAAGCATGTTAAAGCCAGCGGGTACGGGGCGGCCAGGGTGATTGAATTTGTGTATTTTGGGAAGCAAGTAGAAAGTGGGTAATGTACAGATCCAGAGGGGTTACATGTTCTATGAAAGCAGCTCAGGGTTTCCACGATTTTCTGCAGTTCAGTCTTGATGAGAGGACTGACGTCTTTAGTAGCAATTTTTTGCATTGTTGATGTGTCTGATGGTTGACAGCCTATCTGCACATACTCCTCACAATCCATTGCTGCACCAGTGGAGCCCTTGTCTGCTGGGAGGACGATGATTGAGTGGTTTAACTGCAGGTCATGGTTGGGTAGGTATTTAGCCCAAGTAAGATTTGGGGTTTTGGTGATATTTTTTGGGAAGGATTCAGAAGCAGTGCTAGGAGTGAGGAGTTACTGCATAATCGGGATATGATGGTTTGGAGGAGGAGGGGTGGAGAGGGGGGGTGGTTATCCCTTTCGAATTTGGTTTAAAATTGTTCTAGACAGGATTCTGTGGGCAGTCTGTTGGTTTTTGGATGGGTTTGTGTACTGAAGTGGTATTTTCAGTTGAAGTTACAACAAATGAATAACAGGAACTCTGGTGGGGGGGGCTTGGTGGAGAGATGACCAATTTTGAAGTATTTGACTTATGGGGTGGACAGCTTCTTCCAAATGAATTGAAGGGAGTGTACATCTACATCTGTACTCTGCAAACCACACTGCATTATGCTGCAGAGGGCATGTCTCATTGTACCAGTTATTAGGGTTTTTCCTGTTACATTCACATGTGGAGCATGGGAACAATGATTGCTTAAATGCCTCTGTTTATACTATAATTAGTCTAATCTTGTCTTTATGATCTCTATGTGAGCAATAAACTTATTCTACTAAAAAACTGAGTTTATCACTAGCTGTACCTACAGCTGAGAGTGTTATTCCATTTCACGTCCGTACAAATTTTTACATCCGGGTATTTGTATGAATTGATCAGTTCCAATTGTGATTCATTGATATGATTGGATACTATATTTTTTCTGTTCTGTAAATTGCATAATTTTACATTTCTAGGTGTTTAGAGAAAATGGACAATCTTCAGTATAGAGTGAAAAACAGTTGATTCAAAATTTGAAAAAAAAATGGCGTATTGCTTTAGATCTTGTTTTTGCTGTGACACTGCATCCCTTTACTAGCATAATACATTATGAATCTCGAGTTTTCACTATTAATGTTTTTCTCATTGGCAGATTTAACTGTTTAAATTGCCAGTTATAAATATTTATTATACAAAATATTGGAATTCATATAAAAATTGAGAAGTAATGGTTTAAATATAATTTCAGTTCTGGGTCATTACAAGGCCTCACTTTCCTACTATCTCAAAGCAGCAATTCTGGTGAGTGACTTTTTTAGCCAACCACTTCCAAGATCAGTGATGGATGATCTAACATTTCGCCGCATGATAAAATGTTGCAGCCAGCTTCAGTGTCACACTCAGGTAGCCTTTATGATCTTAATATAAAGCTATTGTGTAAATTCAAACAATGAAAACTCCTGGTAGGAATATTAACAATGTAGGTAGAGATAAATTGCTACTTACAGCAAAGGAGACATGTTAAGCTGCAGACAGGTACAATTAAAATACACTTACCTTTTGGTCATAGCCTTCAGCAGTCATTAACATGAAGACCACCAAGTTACTGAACATACTGCCCAGCAAAATGTTCTTCACTTTATTGACTGTGTCACAACCCCTGCCATATGGATCCTTTCTACCAGCACCAGCTTTTTGAATTGCAGAAGTGGGAACTCTTCCTGCAACATATCCTACGTTCCAGTAAACACCTTGACCTCAACCTTTGTTAGTCCCTGTCCTTCACCCATCTATCCACCCCCCCCCCCCCCCCACCTTCTTACTGTATCTAGCTGCCCAACTCTGTCCCCACCAAATCCCTGCGTGCTTCCAGAAGCAGCACTTCACCATCTCCTACACCTACCCTGCTATCCCTCCCTGGCCTCCTCAATACCCCTTCCACTCATATTGCTTCTACCATCATGCAAAGTTGCTGAGATAATGGTCATATGTGTATGAGTTTCGCTCTCTCTCTCTCTCTCTGTGTGTGTGTGTGTGTGTGTGTGTGTGTGTGTGTGTGTGTTTAGAGAAAGGCCTTCTGGCTGAAAGCTTACATTTGTAGCAGTCTCTGTTGTGCCTGTTTGCAACTCAACTTCTCCTCTGTATGTTGAGTAGCAGTCTATCCTTTTCATAATTTTCTTATTAAGTTATTTGATATAACTTTGTCGTCCATTGTTTATTCTGATTAAGAGTTCAAACAATCTCATACACAGTAGCTACTACTTTACATTATTTAAATAACTGATTTATTCTCTGTTTTCCGATAAATGATGAGGGAAGGAGAGGGAAAGACGAAAGGATGTGGGTTTTAAGGGAGATGGTAAGGAGTCATTCCAATCCCGGGAGCGGAAAGACTTACCTTAGGGGGAAAAAAGGACAGGTATACACTCACACACACACACATATCCATCCGCATGTACACAGACACAAGCAGACATTTGTAAAGGCAAAGAGTTTGGGCAGAGATGTCAGTCGAGGCGGAAGTACAGAGGCAAAGATGTTGTTGAAAGACAGGTGAGGTATGAGCGGCGGCAAATTGAAATTAGAAATTAGCAGAGATTGAGGCCTGGCGGATAGCGAGAAGAGAGGATATGCTGAAGGGCAAGTTCCCATCTCCGGAGTTCTGACAGGTTGGTGTTAGTGGGAAGTATCCAGATAACCCGGACGGTGTAACACTGTGCCAAGATGTGCTGGCCATGCACCAAGGCATGTATAGCCACAGGGTGATCCTCATTACCAACAAACACTGTCTGCCTGTGTCCATTCATGCGAATGGACAGTTTGTTGCTGGTCATTCCCACATAGAACGCTTCACAGTGTAGGCAGGTCAGTTGGTAAATCACGTGGGTGCTTTCACACGTGGCTCTGCCTTTGATCGTGTACACCTTCCGGGTTACAGGACTGGAGTAGGTGGTGGTGGGAGGGTGCATGGGACAGGTTTTACACCGGGGGCGGTTACAAGGGTAGGAGCCAGAGGGTAGGGAAGGTGGTTTGGGGATTTCATAGGGATGAGCTAAGAGGTTACAAAGGTTAGGTGGACAGCGGAAAGACACTCTTGGTGGAGTGGGGAGGATTTCATGAAGGATGGATCTCATTTCAGGGCAGGATTTGAGGAAGTCGTATCCCTGCTGGAGAGCCACATTCAGAATCTGATCCAGTCCCGGAAACTATCCTGTCACAAGTGGGGCACTTTTGGGGTTCTTCTGTGGGAGGTTCCGGGTTTGAGGGGATGAGGAAGTGGCTCTGGTTATTTGCTTCTGTACCAGGTCGGGAGGGTAGTTACGGGATGCGAAAGCTGTTTTCAGGTTGTTGGTGTAATGGTTCAAGGATTCCGGACTGGAGCAGATTCGTTTCCCACGAATACCTAGGCTGTAGGAAAGGGACCGTTTGATGTGGAATGGGTGGCAGCTGTCATAATGGAGGTACTGTTGCTTGTTGGTGGGTTTGATGTGGACGGACGTGTGAAGCTGGCCATGGGACAGGTGGAGGTCAATGTCAAGAAAAGTGGCATGGGATTTAGAGTAGGACCAGGTGAATCTGATGGAACCAAAGGATTTGAGGTTGGAGAGGAAATTCTGGAGTTCTTCTACACTGTGAGTCCAGATCATGAAAATGTCATCAATAAATCTGTACCAAACTTTGGGTTGGCAGGCCTGGGTAACCAAGAAGGCTTCCTCTAAGTGACCCATGAATAGGTTGGCGTACGAGGGGGCCATCCTGGTACCCATGGCTGTTCCCTTTAATTGTTGGTATGTCTGGCCTTCGAAAGTGAAGAAGTTGTGGGTCAGGATGAAGCTGGCTAAGGTAATGAGGAAAGAGGTTTTAGGTAGGGTGGCAGGTGATCGGCGTGAAAGGAAGTGCTCCATCGCAGCGAGGCCCTGGGCATGCGGAATATTTGTGTATAAGGAAGTGGCATCAATGGTTACAAGGATGGTTTCCGGGGGTAACAGACTGGGTAGGGATTCCAGGCGTTCGAGGAAGTGGTTGGTGTCTTTGATGAAGGATGGGAGACTGCATGTAATGGGTTGAAGGTGTTGATCTACGTAGGCAGAGATGCGTTCTGTGGGGGCTTGGTAACCAGCTACAATGGGACGGCCGGGATGATTGGGTTTGTGAATTTTAGGAAGAAGGTAGAAGGTAGGGGTGCGGGGTGTTGGTGGGGTCAGGAGGTTGATGGAGTCAGGTGAAAGGTTTTGTAGGGGGCCTAAGGTTCTGAGGATTCCTTGAAGCTCCGCCTGGACATCAGAAATGGGATTACCTCGGCAAACTTTGTAAGTAGTGTTGTCTGAAAGCTGACGCAGTCCCTCAGCCACATACTCGCGACGATCAACTACCACAGTCGTGGAACCCTTGTCCGCCGGAAGAATGACGATGGATCGGTCAGCCTTCAGATCACGGATAGCCTGGGCTTCAGCAGTGGTGATGTTGGGAGTAGGATTAAGGTTTTTTTAAGAAGGATTGAGAGGCAAGCTCGAAGTCAGGAATTTCTGGGATTAAAGGGAACAGCCAAGGGTACCAGGATGGCCCCCTCGTACGCCAACCTATTCATGGGTCGCTTAGAGGAAGCCTTCTTGGTTACCCAGGCCTGCCAACCCAAGGTTTGGTACAGATTTATTGATGACATTTTCATGATCTGGACTCACAGTGAAGAAGAACTCCAGAATTTCCTCTCCAACCTCAACTGCTTTGGTTCCATCAGATTCACCTGGTCCTAACCTTCGTAACCTCTTAGTTCATCCCTATGAAATTCCCAAACCACCTTCCCTACCCTCTGGCTCCTACCCTTGTAACCGCCCCCGGTGTAAAACCTGTCCCATGCACCCTCCCACCACCACCTACTCCAGTCCTGTAACCCGGAAGGTGTACACGATCAAAGGCAGAGCCACGTGTGAAAGCACCCACGTGATTTACCAACTGACCTGCCTACACTGTGAAGCCTTCTATGTGGGAATGACCAGCAACAAACTGTCCATTCACATGAATGGACACAGGCAGACAGTGTTTGTTGGTAATTAGGATCACCCTGTAGCTAAACATACGTTGGTGCACGGCCAGCACATCTTGGCACAGTGTTACACCGTCCGGGTTATCTGGATACTTCCCACTAACACCAACCTGTCAGAACTCCGGAGATGGGAACTTGCCCTTCAGCATATCCTCTCTTCTCGCTATCCGCCAGGCCTCAATCTCTGCTAATTTCTAATTTCAATTTGCCGCCGCTCATACCTCACCTGTCTTTCAACAACATCTTTGCCTCTGTACTTCCGCCTTGACTGACATCTCTGCCCAAACTCTTTGCCTTAACAAATGTCTGCTTGTGTCTGTGTATATGCGGATGGATATGTGTGTGTTCTCGAGTGTATACCTGCCCTTTTTTCCCCCTAAGGTAAGTCTTTCCGCTCTCGGGATTGGAATGACTCCTTACCCTCTCCCTTAAAACCCACATCCTTTCGTCTTTCCCTCTCCTTCCCGCTTTCCTGACGAAGCAACCGTTTGTTGCGAAAGCTTGACTTTTGTGTGTATGTTTGTGTTTGTTTGTGTGTCTATCGACCTGCTAGTGCTTTTGTTTGGTAAGTCTCATCATCTTTATATATATATATATATATATATATATATATATATATATATATATGGTTATAATAGAAGGAAACATTCCACGAAGGAAAAATATATCTAAAGACAAAGATGATGTGACTTACCAAATGAAAGTGCTGGCAGGTCGACAGACACACAAATGAACACAAACATACACACAAAATTCAAGCTTTCGCAACAAACTGTTGCCTCATCAGGAAAGAGGGAAGGAGAGGGAAAGACGAAAGGATGTGGGTTTTAAGGGAGAGGGTAAGGAGTCATTCCAGTCCCGGGAGCGGAAAGACTTACCTTAGGGGGAAAAAAGGACGGGTACACACTCGCACACACACACATATCCATCCACACATATACAGACACAAGCAGACATATTTTGTGTCTGTATATGTGTGGATGGATATGTGTGTGTGTGCGAGTGTGTACCCGTCCTTTTTTCCCCCTAAGGTAAGTCTTTCCGCTCCCGGGACTGGAATGACTCCTTACCCTCTCCCTTAAAACCCACATCCTTTCGTCTTTCCCTCTCCTTCCCTCTTTCCTGATGAGGCAACAGTTTGTTGCGAAAGCTTGAATTTTGTGTGTATGTTTGTGTTCATTTGTGTGTCTGTCGACCTGCCAGCACTTTCATTTGGTAAGTCACATCATCTTTGTCTTTAGATATATATATATATATATATATATATATATATATATATATATATATATATATATATATAACAGAAGGAAACATTCCACGTGGGGAAAAAAATATATCTAAAAACAAAGATGATGAGACTTACCAAACAAAAGCGCTGGCAGGTCGATAGACACACAAACACACGAAATTCTAGCTTTCGCAACCAATGGTTGCCTCGTCAGGAAAGAGGGAAGGAGAGGGAAAGACGAAAGGATTTGGGTTTTAAGGGAGAGGGTAAGGATTCATTCCAATCCCAGGAGCGGAAAGACCCACCCTAGGGAGAAAAAAGGACGGGTATACACTCGCGCACACACACACATATCCATCCACACATATAGACACAAGCAAACATATGACAGAGCAGACAAGCAGACATATGTCTGCTTGTGTCTGTATATGTGTGGATGGATATGTTTGTGTGTGCGAGTGTATACCCGTCCTTTTTTCCCCCTAGGGTGGGTCTTTCCGCTCCTGGGATTGGAATGACTCCTTACCCTCTCCCTTAAAACTCAAATCCTTTCGTCTTTTCCTCTCCTTCCCTCTTTCCTGACGAGGCAACCGTTGGTTGCGAAAGCTAGAATTTTGTGTGTATGTTTGTGTTTGTTTGTGTGTCTATCGACATGCCAGCGCATTCGTTTGGTAAGTCACATCATCTTTGTTTTTAGATATATTTTTATATATAGATATCAGTCTGATGTCTGAGGCAATTGTTATTATGGTTTTTCTTTCTGTGACTGTATTCCTTAGTGCGTTATTACATATCAATAATTGGGCATTTCTTCATTATTTCAGGCAGCTGTGTTGTGTCAGTTTCTTGAGGAAACAGATTATGCAACAGCATTTAAAAGCCTGGGAGATGTTAAAAGCAGCAGTTGTAGTGACTCAATGGATTCCTACTACAACTGTATCTGGGACATAACTATTCTTGAGTATCTTGTACACTTACATTCTAAACGTGGAGAACACCAGAGGAAACATCAAGCTGTAAGTTAAATCAAATAATGTGTTAGCGTTAAGTGCAGTTTATTGTTCTGTGGAGGAAAAAAGTATGAAAAGGTTGCACCTGTAACTTTTAAATTATTTATTTGTATTAATTACTATGTGGAAAGGATAGATTGCTACTCACTACATAGAGGAGGCAATGAGTCACAGACAGGCACAACGAAAAATAATATACAGAATATTTAAGCTTTCAGACATAATTCTTCCTCTAGAAATACAGTTATCACACATTCACAAAATAAAAACTTTCACATACACATGATACCGCCTCTATACAGTGGGGTCCGACAGTGAGTGCATCTGATGTGGGCAGCAATCTGCCATGAAGGGAAGTGCGGATAAGATGGAGGCCTACAGCCGGGAGGGGTATGGATAGCAAGGTAGTGGTGGAGGAACATGCTAGTCGTGGTCTGTGGGAAAGTGAAGAAAGTCATTTGTTCGGATGAGGCTTGTTTCACACTGTTTCCAACTTGTGGCTGAGTTTACGTCCCAATAGTGAAACTTGGCAGGGGTTCGGTGATGATTTGGGTACACCTCATTGTATCCCATGGGCTTCCCTCCCCCACCTTTTTCCATTGTGGACATTGTTTCATTTTTGTAGGTTGTAGGAATTATAATTATGTTAACACAAAAGTGGGTATGTAATAATATTATGCATGTAAGAAATTTGTAGTGGCTGATAAAATGTTGTACACAGTAGGAAAACATTAATTTTGGGTTATACTGTGACTAGGAATTGAGACAGATTAGTTAGTTATGACAGTAATAAACCCTCACACCCAAGCAAGCCAGAGGGGTACACCCACAACACATAATGACGAGTTGTTTGTATCACTTTCTGGGCATGTTTTATTTTGGCTGCTCTGTGATAAGTACTTCATTGGAGGAATGTTTTGTTTCCTAATTTTTGTTGTTGTTGTAGAAGTCATACATCATATTAATTTAATTTTGTATTCTTTTTCAGATGAGGGTGCTTGGCCTCCTGGAGCTCAATGCAAATAACAACAAAGAAATTCAGAGAGAGGCAGCAAATTTAAGAAAATCTCGTTTCCTTAGATCTTTAGCAAGGCAGTTTGTTTGCTAACTGTGGCAGCAAATTTTTCATTTACTTCTATGAAGTTATATATTGTAAATATTAAATTAGACAAAAACCATTTCAAATAAATTATATTATGAAGCAATGTATCCTGTCTAATGCAGTAAAATGGTCTCACAATTTCTATCTCCCTTCTGAAGCTTTGGGACTGCATGCCTCGGATGTGCAGTGCCTTAACTACCTCCGCCTCTCCTATAACGGTCATCAGATGTCAGTTAAATCTTCCAGTGACTTTAAGGGGTGATTCAAAGACTGTAATATTTGCAGATGACACAAGCAGAGTCATCAAGAGTAAGAGCTCAATCTCATGATACCTGAACAGCAACACAGCTAGCAGTTAAGCCTGAAGTAGTGGTTTGTTCACACCAAAACTCCGCTTATTGAATGAAGAAGAGCTATGAATGCACTCTTTGAAAGTAGATCTTCCACTTGCAACAGTTTTAACAGCAGCACAAAATTATCCAGAGCCCTTTTTCGGACGTTACAAAGTCATAACAAATTTTCCAGTTTATTTTAAGTGTTATTCAACCTAAATAGTTTGAGATATGAAGATTCAACTCAAAATTGTTAGGGTAAATTCTGTTGTAGAGAATTTTGTAGGCCTGCTCACTCACAGATAATATTGTCAATTTTTATCCACTTCTATTTCAAACACTACATCTGCCACTTTTAGATTTTCGTGCTGATATTCTAGCGAAAAAAAGAAAACGATAAATTTGTGAAGCAGAGGAACTAATATCCAAAAATTATTGCACCTAATATTGTACATCATCATCATCTATCTGCATCTGGTCCCTGATAGCTTTGAATCCAAAAAAGGCTGAAATAAGTGCCTGTGTAGTATTGTGCTTATAGTTGTCACAATATTTTTGTCTGCTTATGGTGGTTTCATTAATAGGATACTGTGAAATTTCAGAAAACTACTTACAAAGTTTCGTACCCATATTAGGGGAGGAATCTATAAACACACAAAAACTCTTGCAGTGATCGCGGGAAAAAGATTCAGGTAATAACAGCTTTCACAGTTGCTTTTAAGAAGTCACTTTTATGACGCTACATCCCTTAATATGTGGTACAGTGGGAAGTATCCTCTGCCAAGCACCAGTAATTTAAGGAATATGGATGTAGGTGGAGATGTAGAAGTAGATATGCGACAAACCATGCAACAAGGAGCAGTCAGATATGGCACAGTTAGTGACCTGGAAGCAGTCGATCACAACTCAAGTTTCAGGACATGCAGTGATGGTCGCAATATGAAACACAAACCAGCTTGGTGTCATCGCCTGGCAAGGATCATAGCAAAGCAAGCCCATTGGTGCAGGTTAAATCCATCGGTAAGACTCAGTGGGCTTGTTTCATCATATCAGGCCATGCTGGCAGCATAATCATGCTTAATCTCAGAGATTCATGTTATTCAATTTCAAATAAGCTAACGTTACCTGCTAGCACTATAAGTAGGTAATGTTGTTCACATGCTAAAAGAAACACTATAAAACTCCTTGGAGTTCAGTTGGATAATGTATTGGAATAGTCGACACAGATAAAGTGTTGTCCAGCATCTTGTGCCTATAGAAGAATCTTACAAAAAAAATTATGATTGTTGCCCGGGATGTCCCATCCAGGAAATTCGGCCACTGGGTTGCAAGTCTTGGATGACTTACATGTCAGTTATGATAAAATGATGACGAGGACAACCCAACACCCAGTCTATGAGCAGAGAAAAGTCTCCAACCCAGCCGGGAATCGAACCTGGGCCTGCTACATGGTAAGCAAACACGTTACCACTCAGCTGAGCAGGTGGACTAGCATCTCGCATTGCGTTGATCTAGACATATGAGTGTTGATTTATTTTGAATATTTTCACTACTTGTTGTCTTACAGAATTATATTCTGGGGCAGTGTACACTGCCTGACTAAAGAAGTGAAGCACCTTGAAGGGGAGGAGCAAATGAAATGAAACTTCACATATTAAGATGTTACGTAATTTTACTTCGATGATTACAAAATTGAGTCACATTTACACAGAACTTGGCAGTATTGGCCCACTTATCAATATGACACTTCACCACCCGTTGCCTGGATGCATGCACTGATTTGTTTGGGAAGGGTGTCATAAAGCTGTTCATGTGAATAAAGAGCTAGTTGTGTTTCACAAGTGTGGTGTGCGTACTGTAAGACCTTCGGTACACACACCATCAGATTATTTTACTTGTTGCTCTAACGAAGTAGGCGAGTGTCAGCAATATGTCTCGTGGTCTTATCGTGGCGTGTTTATCTTCTGCCGTTAGGTCAGACGATAGAAATGCCACTTGCACGCTTAGAGCAGCAGATTGACGGTGACCAACTTTAAACAGAACTTGATTAATTTTCACACACATTTATTAAAATAATAAAAAGGATAGACATTACGTAACTTGATTCTGGATGCTGTTTACAATTGACAATCTGAAGTTCCTTTGGTCTTGGTACGTTAATCTTATTCTCACAGATATCTGATACTTGACAAAGTGTCTATTCATTTATCTTCATGGCTATGTACAGGAATATGATAATCTTATTAGGCGCAGACTGAAACTTAACTACAGACTAATGCAGACAGACTAATCTGAGGTCTGTACACTCGTTATAATACATCGAGCGTTCAGGTATCACTAGGCGAGTGTGATCCGCGAGGAGAAAAGGTTCTACGTTAGCAGCAATCTCGTTGGCTGCGTTACATATGCAGATCGGCGGAAGCAGAATTTGGTCCGTCTCTATGACAGCGCCATCTCGTAGTGCGGAGACAGACGAGCGCTGCGCCTGCACTGTTGTGCTTAGCGGGGCGCGCTCTAGTGAGAAAGTTGTGTACGCGCTGACTATGTGGAACTATGTACACAACAACAAGATCAATATTTTCTGGATTTGTGCTGTCATTAGACCATTTTCTTGGTGGTAACTCAAAATATCCAAACACAGTATATTTTCCAAAATTCTACTGCAAATTGACATCAGCAATATGGGTTTGTAATTTGCTGGACTAATCTTATTTTCCTTATTGAGTACTGGTGTGAGCTGTGCAACTTTCCATTCCTTACATACAGATCTTTTGTTGAGCAAGAGTGAGCATTTGTATATGATTGCCAAGTACAGAGCTATTGCATCAACATACTCTGAAAGGAACCTAATTGGTTTGTAATCTGGACCCGAAAACTTGCCTATATTAAGTGATTTAAGTTGCTCTTCTACAATGAGCATATCTACTTCTAAGTTACTCATTTTGGCAGCTGTTCTTGATATGAATTCTGTAATTCACGGTCATCATTAACAGTATTCTGTTCTATCGAGAACAGTTACTGTCTTCATATATATAGTTAAAGGCTATCCAGCCATTGATCTTCGTCTGTGCGAATGTGCACAGGTTGCCCAAACTCTTACGGGAATCGCCAGAGCGTGCGCGAGTAATGAGTGAATGGGCAAATGTCTATAAGGTACATTACATATGTAGAATTGTGGACAGTTGGGAATGTGAGTCTCGCGGGAAGCTTGCAAGGGGTAAGTCCCTGCAGTCACGCTATTCATCTGTGTCCTCAGTGGCTCAGATGGATAGAGCGTCTGCCATGTAAGCAGGAGATCCCGGGTTCGAGTCCCAGTCGGGGCACACATTTTCAGCTGTCCACATCGAGGTATATCAACAACATCTGTCGGCAGCTGAGGGTTTCAGTTGGTCATCATTTATTCTAAAGAAAAAGTGTTTAAATCATAATTCTGAAAAAATAGAAAGTGGGAAACCTTAATGTCTTCAAAGTGACTAATTTTGAACACTTTTTGAAACAGTTTCAATTATTTCCTTGAGTTGAAATTCGATTTTGGTAGTAATTCAAGAGTTAATATCAGAACATTAAAGTTATGCAATCTTTGTCTCAAGTCACAGAATCTGTGATAATTTCTCAATAACCGTTTAAGATCTGATATGCGGTTGACATTTAAGTGAACAAAATAACTTTGAATAATAACAGCTCCTACATTCTCACCAAAAATTTTGGTAGAAAAACAGTTTGAAGTGATATACTTAACTCTTCAGTGCGTGTGCCTCACGATTTCACATGAACGGCACACCACGTCACTTACACCAGTATTTCATATTAACATAATTATCGGTTTTCGGCAAAGCACAGGCTAGAAACTGCAGTAAAACAGCTTGTAATTGCATTAATTATTTGTTTGAGGTAAAAATAAGTAAAAAGCAGTCAAATTATGAAAATCATTTATGTCAATAAACACCTTCAATCAGAACAAGTTTCCTTCTGCTGGTCATTAAGATCACTGGAAAAAAACATAACTTTCTGACAAGAATGCTTATAGCAGATGTTGTTTCCACAACTGTTGCACATCCTGACATATCTGTGTCCTCCACATGTGTGGCATATTTAAGATTTAGGTTTGTCCTAAACTGGACCCCCCTGAATATTTCTAGAAATATTTGTATATTTTTCGGATGGTATATTAGTTTTGCCCTTTATTCCACATCAGAATTCATTCATAAAACTACACAATAAGATGTTTATAATCTGGATTTGTGGCTAAGGATGTTAGTGTTGCTATATAGCTACATTTTCCCCAATCCATGTGTTGGTACAGGGTGACAAGTATTGAACTATATGAAATAAAACTGTTACAACTTCTGAACAGTTTGCATTAGGATGTTCAAACTGCATTGTTGGCCGTGGGGTTTGATGGGAATTAGTATGCGCATGCATGGTTTGGTTTAGCGATGAGGCCCACTTCCATTTGGATGTGTTCATCAATAAGCAAAACTGGCACATTTTGGGGACTGAGAATCTGCATTTTGCAATCAAGCAGTCTTCTTCACCCTCAACAGGTGACCGTGTGGTGTGTAATGTCCTTTCATGGAATAATTAGTGCAATATTCCTTGAAGGTGCGGCGACTCCCAACTGGTACATGAAGGTTTTGGAAGATGATTTTATCCCCATTATCCAAAGTTACCCTAATTTCGATAAGATGTGGTTCATTCAAGACAGAGCTTGACCCCATCAAAGCAGGAGTGTGTTTGCTGTCCTCCAGGAGCACTTTGGTGACCACATTCTGGCTCTGGGGTACCCAGAGGTCAATGGCATCAGCCTCGATTGGCTGCCACATTCTCTGGATCTGAACACATGCGACTCCTTTTCGTTGGGCTATATTAAAAACTAGATGTACCAATAACTCCAAAACCATTGCTGAGCTGAAAACAGCCATTAAGATCATCGACCGCATCAATATTCCGACACTTCGGGGGTCAAGCAGAATTTTGTTATTCATCTGCACCACATCTTTGCCAGTGATGGCAGGCATATCAAACATGTCATAACCTAAATCTGAATATCTGTAGTGACGTTTACATGTTGAATAAAGTGCGTGCACACCGTAGAAACTAATTTATGTTTCTTTCATATAGTTCAATAATTGTACCCTGTATGAGCTATGATGATGTCTTCTATCACCTTGTCAGTGATAAGCAGATAAAATTCATCTAAATGCGTTTTGCTAGTCCCTTTTGGCCCAGGTACAATTCTTATAATGTTTTTACCACTTGCTTTCCTGTGCTTACGGGATGACTAATCCAACAGTTTTATTGCCTTTTCCAATTTAATGTGTGGTTTCTGGCTGCAACATCATGTACAGCAGTTTCCCTACTGTCATTTTCTATGAGTGTTTAGATTTATTACTTTGGTCACCAGCTTAAATAATTTCCTCTCCCATGTCAAAACCATCATCAGATGCATCACACATCAACTTATCTTCAGGAATTTCCATTAGTATCTACAGAATTTCTTCAGAGTTCATTACAATATCTTTTTCCCTGGAAATAAATACACCCATAATGCAACCAATTAAAACTGCAAATACGAATAAATGTTGAAAATATGAGCAACAAATTGTAAGCATAAAACGTCGAACATACACTCACACGATTATGTTTGTGGTGGCAGTTACACAGCAGAGGCTGAACTTTAGTTAACAAAGGTGTTACAACTAAACAATGACCAAGTCCAGTTTCAAGTGTGATCTCACACACTTCAACTATGATGAACACTGAATACTAGATTGCTACTGATAACACCAACAGAAAACTAAAGCTTATGCCATGGCTCGCCCACCCTCAGGTTAAATATTATACAGCAGCCCACTCAAAACAGTATTCTACGACACAATGTGTCATTGTTCTGTGAAACAGCAAAGGTAATTCTTGGACATAAAGTTTTTGAAGTAGTTCCTTCTTGGCTAGGCAGACTACATGATCCTGCTGTACATAAGATGTTACAGGAATCCATTTTCTGTTAAGAACAACATGAAATAAATGTGAAGAAATATTCGTATGGAGTGTACTCCTGCTAATTAACGTGGACAGTTATATCTATGAAAGAAGCTAGTTAAAGGACATTAACTACATTCTAATATGTATGAAGGAAGAATACAGGTCTATTATGCAGTGACGGGTGCACAGTTCTATGGGACACTGAAGAGGAAAGCATATAATTATCCATATTATGCCAAGTAAGAGTATGCACCTGGAGCAGTACACCGTCACGGCTTATACTGGAACAAGACACCTCATATTATGACTGAAGCTCTCATTGTAGACAAATGGTTTAACACCAGTATGCTCTTTATACATTAGTATGGATGAAGAAGGTTATTTTGTATTATAATATGCACTGAGGTAACAAACGTCATGGGATACCTCCTAGTATCTTATTGGACTCCTTTTGCCCAGTGTAGCGCAGCAACTCCACATGGCACGGACTTAACAAGTCGTTGGAAGTCCCTGCACAGATATTGAGCCATGCTGCCTCTGCAGCCATCCATAATTATGAAAATGTTGCTGGGGCAGGATTTTGTACATGAACTGGCCTATCTATTACGTCCCACGAATGTTTGATGGGATTCACATAGTGCGATCTGGGTGACCAAATCATTCACTTGAATTGTTCAGAATATTCTTCAAACTACCTGTGAACATTTGTGATCCAGTAACATAGCATCATTGTTTGGGATCATGAAGTCCATGAATGGCTGCTAATGGTCTCCGTAACCTAAAATAACCATTTCCAGTCAATGACTGGTTCAGTTGGCCCAGAGAACCCAGTCCACTCCATGTAAACACAGCCCACACCATTATGTAGCCACCACCAGGTTGCATCTGTCTCATATTGAGTTCTGCAGTTATTTCACTCAATGCTGCTTGTCTGTTAGCAATAACAAATCTATGCAAATGCTGCTGCTCTCAGTCATCAAATGAAGGCCGTCAGCCATTGCATTGACTGTGGTGAGAGATACTGCCTGGAATTTGGTATTCTTGGCACACTCTTGCCACTGTGGATCCTGGAATATTAAATTCCCTACAATTTTGAAACTGGAATGTTCCATGCATCTAGTTCCAGCTACCATTACACGTTTCCTTTGTGCGGCAATAATCACGTCGGAAATCTTTTCACATGAATCTCCTGAGTACAAATGGCAGCTCTGCCAAAATGCACTGCCCTTTTTTTCCTTATGCACATGAAAATACCCCCATCTGTATTTGTGCATATCACTATTCCATGACTTTTGTTGCCTCACTGTATATGTTCATAATTCACCTTCTAACCACACTATATGGCCAAATGAAATGTTACAGAATATGAATGTAGGCTGCACAGTAATTTACTACATTAGCACAGTTACCCATGCTTGAACTTATTAAATGATCATCTTGGAATGCTTATGTAAAAACACAGAAAACTTTTTAATGTAATCGTGTTGAACTTGTAGTGGCGGTGATTTCCACAAGTCACAATGATGTGACATGACAGAAAAAATTCATGTAAACAATATCTATGCACCAGTAAATTAAACCATTCAAAATAAGTTTGACACAACATCCATGACTTGCATAGTTTATTATCCCCCTCTCTAGATACATCTTTCTCAACACCCTTTTGACCACAGGAAAGCACTACATACAGCTTCCTGCATTTTCAGTGGTGTTCAGTTAGTGTGTGTTGTGTCTCCAACTGTGAAAAGAATAATACAGCTTTGTATGCAGTTTGGTCTGCCAACATGTAAGAAGGGTCCTGCTCAGCTTAGACTATATGTGCATTGTTACTTTATTGAAAGAAGTGGTGTCGGTATGGGAAATTGTTTGGTGAATTGGCATTCATACAACTGACTGCTTTTGTGAGAAACAAATCCTTGAAGATCTCCCTTTAAATGGTTACACATAGTGAACAACACCAGCTGATGTGCAGTGCGGACAAATCACAGTTTGTAGGTACACTACCAAGAATGCTGCAGAACTGTACATTGACTTTACGAGGCAACTGGAAGGGCTCTAAGAGATCCATTATGAAGAACATTACAAACCCAAGCACCATGGTAAGTGAAGGAGGTGAGCAAGGGAAGAGGTTCATAACTATCCGAACAGCATGGTGGCGAGCTGGTATGACATGGGCATACAAAAACTGCCACAGCGTCTACAAAAATGCATCGACAGAAATAGTGATTATGTCGAAAAGTAGCTAAATCTTCAAGCTGTAAACTGATGTAAACCATTCTAGAAATAAACAGGTCTATCTACTCATAAAAAAGAAATAGGCATCCTTACTTTTGGGATTACCCTTGTACATTGATTAAGAACAAAAATATTCCTTAGTGACTAACAGCTGGCACACTTTGTCAGTGGAGCAATTTTTAAATTATTATCATTAATTTTGCAATGCTTATATTAATTATTTGTCTTTAAGCACCTGTAGCTCTTAAAGTGAAAATAACACAACTTGTGTTGATGTGGCAGTGATTTTGTTTTAAAGTGAGACTGTTTGCTGTATTTTCACTTCTTTCATGACAGGAGATTCCGTTCCATTTCCGGGTGGAGGGAGACATTTAGGTTGTTTGACTATATGGCTCTGTCAATTGCCTGTGAGCAGGGGTGTTCAAATGAATCACACATCGAAAAACAAGCCATGTCTGTGGCACAATAAGGCTACCTGGTGTGTAGCTTACACTGAGCCAACTTCAAGTCCACGTAACTGGAATTACCCCAGTAGCAAACTTTATCCAATACTTGCTTTCAAAAGGATATGTCCTACTCTGTAACTAACAGATGCACTGAATCACCCCACCACTGTGAGAGGCATACCCTATGTTGTGACTCGCCGATCATTCAAAGCGCCGCCGCGCAATTACGCGCGTCTTCTACGTGCGGCGCTGTCTGCCAGCCATGCAGCAGCTGCGCCACCTAAGCGGCCAGCAAAGCAGTGGCCGCTAGACTGGGACTCAGTGCTCATTCGAATGCTAACGTGTACACGTCTTGCTTGTAAACTTACTCTGCGACTTATATGTGTTGTGTCTTTCTGAAATATGTGTGTTAAACTTGACGTTATAACAATTGGCAAGAAGGTAGTGGATTTTTCCTTTTCACCATTGACCCACAGGTTTCTATGGCTACTGTCGAGCAACTATTGCAAAATCTCCTTCAACAGCAAATGCTTCTAACAGCGGCGATTCGCGATTTCGTTGCGGCATCAAATGCGGCGTGTTTCTCGTTGTTCGCTATACCTCCTTTTCCTCCTTACGACGAGACGGCGGAAGACTGGTCTGATTATGAAAAATGTCTTCGACAGCACTTCTTGGCATTTCATGTCACGGACGAACAACCATGTAAGTCTCTGTTCCTTTCCTGGATTTCACCTCAAATGTATCGGTTGTTGTCGCAGTTGGCTCCTTTGAAGGATCCTGCATCTTTGTCCTTTGCTGAAATGTGCTCACTTCTGTCTGTCTATTTTCAAAAGCAAACGCATGTGGTAGCCCCTCGTGTTGCCTTTTATCGTTGTCAAAAACAGCCACATCAATCCTATCGCGCTTGGGCTGCTAAACTTCACGGCCTCAGTCGAAAGTGTCAACTTGTTACTGACGTTCACGAAGAATCCTATGCCGATTCCATGGTACGGGATGCTATTATCTGGTCGGCGCCCGACAAAGAAGTTCGGCAACGTGCCCTTCAATTGGCAAATCCGACTCTAGATGAAGTTCTCTCCATTGCGCAGTCTTTTAAAACTTCTCCCGCCGCTGGGGCACAAATAGAGGCGTGGCGTGATGTCGGGGAAATACAACCTCTGTGCGCTGTTGACGAGTGCGGAGCGTCCCCGCCGGCCGACGTGGCCGCAGTGCGCTCCCACGATGAGCCTCGGCCTAACCGTAAACAACCCGCTAAGAAACTGCAGCAAAACCCCCGGCAACTTCCTTCATGTCCGCGGTGTTTTACAAAACATTCACACGAGGATTGTTCCCAACGTTGGGCTGTGTGTCACAATTGCAAAAAGAAAGGTCATGTGTCTTCCGTTTGCAAATCTGACCGCATACATGATGTTCATGAACATGACGCTGATTCTGTGTTGTCTGTCAATTGGACTTCTTCCCTTTCAGGGAAGGTATTCCTCACTGTCCAAATCCTTGGTCGAGATGTTAGCATGCAGGTGGATACCTGTTCTGCTGCCACTATAATTAATTCTCAGACGTATCTTCAGTTGGGTTCTCGACTCCTGTCACCTGTCACTCGGCAATTACGGACGTACAATAAACAGAAGATTTCTCTCTTGGGACAGTTTAATGCTGAGGTATCTTACAAATCCGTCGTTCACACTGTTCCCATATTTGTGGTCGACCAGAGTAACGCAGAGAATCTTTTTGGTTGCAATGCCTTTTGTGTTTTTGGGTTCTCCATAGATGACTCTGTCAATATCGTCTCTGATGCTATTCCTTATGCCCAATTGGATTCCTTGTCGACGACACATTCGTCCCTTTTTTCTCCTGGGTTAGGCCATGCAAACGACTTTGAAGCTCATATCACTCTCAAACCCACTGCTCGGCCTAAGTTTTTTCGGGCTCGGCCCATTCCTGTGGCCCTTCGTGATCGGGTAAAATGGGAGTTGGATCGTCTCACTACTTCCGCAGTCATCTCCTGTCGTCATCGTTGCTAAGCCAAATGGTGATATTCGTCTCTGTGGCGATTTCAAAGCCACTGTAAATGCTCAATGCCTCATCGACACTTACCCTATGCCCCATCCTGAAGAACTGACACTAAACTTGCTGGAGGCCAGTATTTTTCTAAAATTGACCTGTCAGAAGCTTATCATCAACTTCCTCTCGACGCTGCTTCCTGGCAGTTTCTGGTCCTGAACACGCCTTTTGGCCTCTATCAATACCAACGCTTGCCATTCGGGGTTGCTAGCGCCCCTGCTCTCTTTCAGCGATTCTTGGAACAATTATTGCTCCCTGTCCCTGGGTGTATCAATTACATGGACGACATTGTTGTCACTGGCTCCACCACTGAAGAACATCTTCAAAATCTCCGCACACTTTTTCATGTCTTACAGACTGCCAGTCTTAAGTGTAATCTTCAGAAATCACAATTTTTTCAGGCACCTATCACGTACTTGGGGTTTCAACTCTCTCGGGATGGTATTCATCCGCTTCAGCAAACTGTCGCTGCGATCGATGCCCTTCCTCGCCCTACATCTGTTAAGGAACTGCAGGCCTTCTTGGGGAAAATAGCATACTATCACAAGTTTTTACCGTCTGCTGCTTCGGTGGCTCAGCCGTTGCATCGCCTGTTGCATAAAAACGTGCCTTTTCACTGGTTCACGTCATGCGATGCAGCTTTCCAGAATTTGAAGACTGCTGAAACAGGCCCCGTGCCTGGATACTTATTGACCTGGCCAACATCTTGTTCTTGGCACAGACGCCTCTCAATACAGGGTTGGTGCAGTCCTTGCGCACCGTTTTTCTGCCGGTTCGGAACAACCCATTGCTTACGCCTCCAAAACGCTCACGGGTGCCCAACAAAAGTATTCTCAAATTTAAAAAGAAGTTTTGGCCATTATTTATGCTCTTCATAAGTTTGGTGTTTTTCTCTATGGCTCAAAATTTCATCTTGTTGCGGATCACAAACCACTTGTTTCCTTGTTTCATCCATCAACGTCACTTCCCGACAAGGCTGCATACCGCCTCCAGCGTTGGGCTCTTTACTTGTCTCGTTTCAATTATGAGATTCATTTCCGGCCAACGGCTCAACATGCAAATGCTGATGCTCTGTCTCGCCTTCCCATGGGTCCTGATCTGGCATTCGATTGGAACGAACTTTTGTGTTTCCACCTGGATGTTGCCGAGCAGCGGGTTCCCCATCACTGGGGACCGGCTGGCGGCTGCTACAGGTTCTGACCCTACCCTCTCCCGGGTTTCATGCTGTATTCAGAAGGGTTGGCCAGATCGCCCGTCCGCTAAGACTTCTGATCCGTTCCAGAACTACTACGCTTTGCGCTACCGCCTCACGGCTAGGGATGTTGTTATCCTCCTTTCCACTGACAATGCTTCACCGCGTGTTGTGGTACCTGCGTCTTTGCATGCTTCGGTCTTGCGCCTCCTTCACCAAGGGCACTGGGATGTGTCTCGCACAAAATCTCTGGCTCGCCGTCTTGTGTACTGGTCTGGCGTTGACTCTGAAATAGCACACATGGTCGCTGCCTGCGGCCCTTGTGCATCGCAGGCCGCTGCCCCGAAGCCATCTTTGTCACTGGCCTTCGCCTGAGAAGCCCTGGGAGCGCATTCATGCTGACTTCGCGGTACCCTTTTTAGGTACTTATTGTCTCCTCGTAATTGACGCCTACTCTAACTTTCCTTTCATTGTCCGTTGCACGTCGCCTACCATTGCAGCAACCACCAGTGCTCTCGCCCGCCTCTTTGGAAGGCCTCCCCTCTACTCTTGTTACTGATAATGGTCCGCAATTTGCCTCTTCCGAATTTGTGGATTTTTGTGCTCGTCACGGCATTATGCATGTCACGGCCCCGCCATTCCATCTACAATCAAACGGTGAGGCTGAACGACTGGTCCGCACATTTAAGGCTCAGATGTGGAAACTTCTGACTTCTTCTGCTGCTGATGATTCGCTTCTCCAGTTTCTGGCGTCTTACTGTTTCACCCCCATGGGCGACCATAGCCTGGCTGAGCTCTTACATGGCCGACAGCCCCGCAAGCTACTTCTGCAGCCTTCCACCTCACGGCCGCGGGTGCCTTCACTTGGCCGGTTCACCGCCGACAACCTCGTCTGGGTACGGGGATAAGGCAGGCGGCCAAAATGGAGCCCGGGCCACATCTTACGACACCTTGGCCGACGCCTGTATGAAACCCAGACGGACACGGGTGTTGCAGTGCGTCATTCGGACCAGCTTCGGCCTCATGTGTCGGAAACGCCTGTTCCGAATGCCGCTACACCACCTTCGGCTCTACCTGACGCTCGGGATCTTGGCATCTCTCAATACTCACAACGCAGCCCTCTCATCGTCATCGCGATGCCAGCACAAGAACGGACGCCACCAGGAGACGTGCCCATGCAGGAACCGGAAGACCATCCTCTGTCAGTGCCAATCTACTCGCCTCCTCCTCCAACGGATGCCGACACATCACCCATGCCTCCTGTTATATCAACTGGACTTGCCGCAATGGGCAGATTGGTGCACGGGGCCCCAGCAGATTCGACCCCTACGTCTCCTGTCATCTCGACCCGTTAACATCGGGGACACTTCCGTCCATATGAGAAGCCGCCTCCTCGAGACTTTACGGCGAGTCAAACAACGCCTATGGACATTAGCCATCTCCAGGACACCTACATCAGGACCAGTGCAACAATTTCAAAGGGGGGAAAAGTGTTGAGACTTGCCAATCATTCAAAGTGCCGCCGCGCAATTACGCGCGTCCTCTACGTGCGGCGCTGTCTGCCTGCCATGCAGCAGCTGCGCCACCTAAGCGGGCAGCCGAGCAGTGGCCGCTAGACTGGGACTCAGTGCTCATTCGAATGCTAACGTGTACACATGTCTTGCTTGTCAACTTACTCTGTGACTTGTGTGTGTTATAACACCCTACTTAGTGTGTTCTAGTCTGCCATCCCACAGTCTATATATTGAACATAGCACCCAAAAAATGAAGTGCATAATGCTTTGGCTCAGTATCATGGGGCAGCTCTTTAAGAATGCAATGCCCTCTGATAATGCCTAACAGACTATCCAGAAAAACAGAAAAACCCACTAAAGATCCAAATGACAAGAGTTGGGGACATTTTCCAGTGAAAATGAACGCTTCCTCTGAAAAATGTAAGTGGTGTTGACAGAGAGCACTGTGGAAAAATCTAATTTGAATGTGGGAGATATAGAGCTAATTTTCACGTGGACAAATTCTTTGTGGTGTGTCGGGCACAACTGAATCATGAGAGACTGACTGTATAATATATGTGCTTTGAACAAAAGTTTTGCACTTTTCCATAACCAATCGTGTATGTGAAAAACATAAAAAAATAGTTGTCTGGCATATCTTTGTTTAAAAAATGTAGTTGAATGTGTCCAAACTATTATAACAGAAGGCTATTGGTGGAATATAAACAGTGACTAATATGATAAACAACCAGATGTCTTTAAGAGAAACTTAAGAGTAATATTTGATTTATCTTCGATTTATGTGAAGTGTTGAAACCCACAAAGACAAAAATATACTGCTGCAGTGGGATTAAAGGCTATGTGAATAGGGATGAACTTTCTACTCTCGAAATAAAGGCATGTGTGCAAAAGACAAACTAGCAGCACACACTGTTCATGTGCATTTAGTCATCATACTTTTTTTAAAGATGAGTAATTGTCTGTCAACTGAATCATTGCTTAAAATGAATTATTCTATAATATACAAAATTACAACTGTCAGCAGTATTATCAACAATCACCTACTTTCCTACATAATATTTTCACTTCATTCACCATCACCGTAACTTACTAAACCCAATATTAAAAACATATTTAATTATTTATTTATAATATTATACAGCTACAAAATCCTTTGTACAGCATCCGCTCCTGCAAAACTAATTTTCATAAATGCTATTTTTATTTCTTAAACGTTATTAAAGTTCAGATATTACCCAATTGTAGCCTTGATGTTTTAGGGTTCTTTAGGCTTTTCATTCCAAAATAAACTCCTGCATTACAGGAAGTGTTGGTGAACTTAAAGGTTATTTATTGTGTTGCATTACAGTAACTATAACAACGTCAAAATACCTACATCTGAACGACACATCTAAAAGCATTCACACACAATTTTAAATTCAGATCCAATTATAATTTTTATGTCTAATTTAATTAAAAATCAACATGATTGAAGAGATTGCCATTCATTACAAAAAGATATGAGATCACAAAAATCACTTCAATATATGTCACAGACACAGTGATTTAATATGTTTTAGTCCTATTTCAAATTTTACAGTTCGATTACAAATCGGAGACACATCTTCAATAAAGAGCAACATTATTTTGGACATGTTAGGCAACAGTACAGTGGAATTACTTTGGCCTACGTCCTCTCCCTCCTCCTCCTTTTGCCTTCTTTGCACTAGCTGGTTTTTCTTCACTCTGTAAAAATTGAATACATTATTCAGTTTTTGAACAACTTGAATGAAAATACCACTAAATGCCACTACCGCTTCCACTACCACTCAACGCTCTACATCGTGGTTAGTATAACACCAATATTTAAATTTTCATTACTAAGTATTGAATAAACTAAAAACAATCTCACACAGAATGTGAGAGATCACATTAGACTCAAGCACACATACATTTCATTTCGTCCGAGTTGCTAATGAAGCAATTAACAAAGTACTATATTATAAAGCTGACATATACATTAAAAACTAAAAAAGGTAAGCCAGCCACATTTAAACAATTGTTATCAGAAACACTCAGATAAAATTGGAGAAATTCACTCACTTTTAAAACATGAAAGTTATTAAGAACAGCGTCATTGCCATTTAATTGAAAACCATTGTGACTGGAATGAAAATATTGATTGTTAAACTACATTCTGCTAACATATCATGAAACATGTTCATAGGCTGATCTACATTCTTTCAGTGTTATTTCTCTGTGACTAGCCACCGCTCATTGTTAAGTATCTGTACAATGAACGTATTCCACACAGGATTTTCTGGCACTGTATTCACCCTTTTTTTAAAGAGAGAGAGAGAGAACAGGTAGAACTGATCACAAAATATGTACACAAGACCAGAAGTGTGGCTAGATATAAGGTTCATGGTTAACTTTTGACACAGCAAGTTAACCAAAACTTTTTACCCAAACCAGAAAAGGATGAGAGAGTGCCACTGCCTGTCCACTTCATTTTTTGACACTCTTCTTCGTGCCATCTCTCATTTTCATTGGGACTGAAGATTGTCAATACAAAACTCAAGAGCTTTTCATAATGGATAGCCTGAGTCAACACTATGGCCAAAGAACACACCCATTTATTACTACCACTGACACCACCGCTATTAGCCACACTGGAGCATGTAAATCATTCCACATTCACATTATTTTTTACAGGTCAAGTTGATCTGCCCAGTACTTTTCATTTGCTCCAACCGTCACTTCAATTTGTCTGAAACCTCTATAGCCTTTCTATGCAGTCCTTCCTGCTGAAAATTTGTATGTCTTCAAAGGATGTTAATTTTATCTTTGTCTTCTATATTTGCTGTTTCGAGTTCAACTGCTTCCATTGTCCTTCCACTTTTCCAGATTTCTCATCACTAGTTGTCATTACACGTCTGTTTTCTAGCAGTCGTAGGACGTACTTTCATATAACTTTTTCAGTTTTAAGGAGCAATTCAGCTCCTTTTTTTTCTTTTCTTTTTTAAATTTGGTACAGAGTTTCTTAAGAATAAATACCTTCTGAGAGAGTCACAGTTTTATACATGGTGTTTGTAACGGGTCATCTTCCTTTAGCATTACTTTTCCTCAACAGTAGTTGTTGATACCAGTATTATTTTTCGAATCTTGGACAGGTCAATATTATCTCAGTTGCTTTTCTAAAAATTTTCAAATAATTTTATACACTGTACGTTATATTTCTATCCAAAATTTGTGGAAATGAACTACTATACAAAATGTTTTACTCTCGATGTTATAATAAGTATTATTTCTGAATGTACAGTTAAAATTATCTTTTTGAGACATTTGAAATTATGAACTACTGGCAACACTGTACTCATTACTATGCTTATCTCTGGGTTTATTTATGAAATAATAATCAAAATTAATAATGTAACAAACTAGGAAATTCATTTGTTAAGAAAAATTGTAAACCCTTTGGAATATGGTTATTTCAGCAGAGTGTGGGAGTCATAAACATGCTTCTGATGTGATCGGACATATTTTTGTATTTTGTGCGAATAACGTAATTTCGGCTTTGTTAATGTAAAAATTTTAAAACTGTAAGATACACTAAAATGTGAGAAAATATAATTACCTAAAAACAAAAATTCTGCAGTAATTACCTAAAAACAAAAATTCTGCAACAACAATCTTCAAATTTATTTAGATCAATCCAACAGTGAGGACCTAAAATGACATTTTCAGCTATAAGAATCAGACCCCTAGACAAAAAGAACTGGAGCCAACTCTACATGGAAAGCTAGGTAAACTAGAAAGTTTATTGTAATCTTTACTCCTCTCAAATCTTCGTAAGAGACTAATGTGGACAATAGATGCAATTAGGAAGGATGGGGTGTACAGGAACATGATGAAAGACCCCTGAGTATGCCACTAACAATATTTATTTAAGAACACAGCAAAAACGAAACATCAATTGAATGGACACATTGGCATAGACATTAATTATGAATGCACGGTAAGGCGCAGACAAAAGAAAACATTTTATCATTCAATTATTTGTACTGTTGTTTTCTGTTTTAAGAGAGACAGTCAGACTTATGAGTATGCAGCAGGACGACATACTGTGATAGTGATGTATTCTATTGTATGAGTGAATAATTCAAGGTTAAATAATATATCAAGCATTTTTATTTACTGAGATAAAGGGAAGAGAAAAATCAAGAAAGTGGATTTTTTGTGATCACGAAAGGCACCGGTATCCCAGGAGTCCTCTGCTGCCTGCATCTTCAACTAGATCAGCGAAGTCTGATTGTTAAACGAAATTGAGATAAGCACAAACAGATATACGTATATTGAAGTTTAATATATTATTATTTTTATTTAAATATATTACAACTGGCGTCCTTTGTGCCAGAACTTTTGGGCACCTGTGGTTAATAGTGTTGTTAACTATTGTCATAGTCAGAAATTTCTATGACATTGTAATAAATAATAAAAATTAATTGTCTGTATTTTCTGTTTCCATGAATCACGATGGGGAGCAAGCATTAGAAAAGTGCAAAAATTGAGGAGAAATATTTGGAAAGGAATAAGAATTGGACGCAGGTCATGTAAAATTTTCCATAGTAAGTTGTTTTATTCGGTGCAGTAAAGGTAGGACGGCTACGCAAGTTGCTTGCATGGTTACGCTTGGTAGCACCTCTTGCGAAAAATTTACAGGAAATTTTCAGTGTGATACGAATTGTCAGTAAAACAAAGAATTGTGACACAATAGTTTGAACATCATAACAGATGAAAAAAACAGGCCTTGACATTTCATAATTTGCATTTATCAAGTGTAATAATTAATGTAGGAAAATTTTAACATTTTGTGAAATTTTTATTTCTTACAAATTAATATAACATGGCTGAAAAATATAAGACTATTTTTGATAACAATAGCAAAAATGCAATCAGCCAAGATGGCTGTGAGATCAAACAACTGAAGTTCATGCGCAATGCATGCCTACTGCAGAAGGTTTAAGTAGATCAGAGATGAGTGTCGCAGGAGTGACAAATGATAGCGACGCTCCACAGCAGAATGATCTTGACAACACATTGTTTACAAATGAAGAGACAATGTCACGCATCTCCCAAAGCGACATACCGCTTGTGAATGAAATACTAGAGAGCAACCAAAATATGAATCGTGACAACAAGTTACAAATACCACTTGTTCGCAACACAAACATTAACTTGGAAAGCACTGCGGACAGCAACCACAGTAGTACAACTAACGCACTGCTATGGCAATTGCTATCTAACATGAATGCGAAATTTGATGATAGAAACACAAGATGAACACCAATTTCAGTAATATGAAACAAAATATGAATACCAAAATTGCTAATATGACAAGTATTGAACATGGTAAAACAGCAGCAAAACACTGTTACACAAGATCTAAATACAATGAAGCAAGAACAGAACCAAGTATTCAAGGATTTGCAAGACACGGTCTCACAGAAATTCGATGACTTAACCAAAAACTTTCGCAACCAAAAACTTTTGCACTGAAATAGATGAAAAATTGAATGATATGAAAACACAGGTAAAGCATGAAGTACTTTCTGAAGTTAACAGTAACATTACGGAGTCAAAACAGAAGGTAGATTCTTTTAATGACCCTCACAATCTAGTAGAATAACAGATAAAGAAAATCACAGACGCAAACACACACATTGAAGCTACACAAAACCAGTTGGTTTGGACAGTAAAAAAGGTAACCACTGTCGTTAACAAACTAAATAAAGACTATGAAGGTGTACCTCTAGCTGTAGAGGAGCTCACTTTAAGGGTAGCAACATTAGAAGTTGACTCAGCATGTGCAAAGAAGGAGACAGAGAAGATTAATGCAACTCTGAGTGATATGATTAGTGAAGCTGAAGTAGATATGCTAGATGGGGTAACACCATTGCAGAGAAGCTAGTAACCGATTGTAAGTTATACACAGATGTAGTCGAAAAGGCTAGTCTGGAAAAGAAAAATGAAATCGTGAACAAGGTAAACATTAACCTACAAGATGCGGAAAATAGGATCTGCAATCTTTTGGAAGAAAATAATACCGCATCTCGAACTATGCACGTAAATAATACACAGGCTACAGTGCACATACCACAACCTGTTGGTATCTATTCACAAATTGTCACGAGTCCCACAGCAGGTACCAGTGACAGTTGTAGATTACAAAATATAAATATACCCACAACTCCTAGACCTGAACAATTACCAGCCAGAATTACAGGTAGCTACAATAATAACATAAATACGACCGAAAATGCCATGTGTTTATCAACTATTTTTGCAGACAAAGGTTTGCTGAGACATCGACAGTTTCCTACATTCACTACTGAAAGTAAGAGAATGAATCCTGTAGTATTTATCAGTGCTTTTCGTCATGTATTTCCACGCAACTGGGCGGAAGCACAGAAAATAAGTTTTGTTGTGAGATATACGCAAGGTGATGTGCTCTAATGGGCAACCGAAATGGTCGAATGTTGCAGCACTTATACCCAATTTGAATGAGCTTTTCTCAACAAATACTGGTCTGAGGCAGTGCAAGAAAGACTCAGACATAAGCTTTTCTACCCTGCACCATTCAATGGCAAATACGGTAGTCTTTGTGGATACTTACAGAAATACCTGAACAAGACCGCAGTTGACTTTTGGGCAGCAAAATAACTGCACAGTGGCTAACGACACAAACTGGCAAAGTACACACAAGGTGCAACTCACCGAAATTTCTCCAGGTATGGATGTAGATGTAGATGTAGATGTACTGACTGAACCCAATATTGCAGGTAGACATGTTAAAAATTTTGAAAAGTCGTTTACCATCGCACATTAGAGAAAAATTAGTCAATGCCTGAGCACAACACTCAATATTTTCTGTCAGTGCTCGATTCTATCGACTTAATCTATGAGGAAAGAACTGTACCCCATAGCGCAACAGAACTTCAGACAATAACAACATGATCACGTAAATCAGTCAGTAAAACGTGATTTAAACACACAGCAAGGCTGGTACACACAACACCAAAATTGCATACCTAGAGGTAAAGAGTACTGTAAAGTGTACTGACAAAACAAACGATTTAAAAGAAATTTCCAAAACAACATGGGTAACTTCAATGTGTGAGCAAATTACAATTCACCATCACAAGGCCCTATGCCGAACATAAACAGAAACAGTCAGCTGCAGTAGTGGCTGACGTGCGGCAACAATGCCATGCCTTACGCAGTACCGCAGTTGACTTTTGGGCGGCAAAATAACTGCACAGTGGCTAACGACACAAACTGGCAAAGTACACACAAGGTGCAACTCACCGAAATTTCTCCAGGTAACGAACTAAATCACACTACGCTGTTGGAAAACACCAACTTGTCGTAGTAAAGTCCCAGGCTATTGACCTCTCAGGAAGTTGGGGCAAGGGAGAATTACAAACATGTTTCATAAGATTTGACAAAAGAGCCCCCCACGAATCATGGACCTTGCCGTTGGTGGGGAGGCTTGCGTGCCTCAGCGATACAGATAGCCGTACCATAGGTGCAACCACAACGGAGGGGTATCTGTTGAGAGGCCAGACAAACGTGTGGTTCCTGAAGAGGGGCAGCAGCCTTTACAGTAGTTGCAGGGGCAACAGTCTGGATGATTGACTGATCTGGCCTTGTAACACTAACCAAAACAGCCTCGCTGTGCTGGTACTGCGAATGGCTAAAAGGAAGGGGAAACTACGGCCGTAATTAATCATACAGCTTTACTGTATGATTAAATGATGATGGCGTCCTCTTGGGTAAAATATTTCGGAGGTAAAATAGTCCCCCATTCGTATCTCCGGGCGGGGACTACTCAAGAGGACGTCGTTATCAGGAGAAAGAAAACTGTAGATCGGAGTGTGGAATGTCAGATCCCTTAATCAGGCAGGTAGGTTAGAAAATTTAAAAAGGGAAATGGATAGGTTAGAGTTAGATATAGTGGGAATTAGTGAAGTTCGGTGGCAGCAGGAACAAGACTTCTAGTCAGGTGAATACAGGGTTATAAATACAAAATCAAATAGGGGTAATGCAGGAGTCAGTTTAATAACGAATAAAAAAAATAGGAGTGAGGGTAAGCTACTTCAAACAGCACAGTGAACACATTATTGTGGCCAAGATAGACACGAAGCCCATGCCTACTACAGCAGTTAAGCTACTTCAAACAGCACAGTGAACACATTATTGTGGCCAAGATAGACACGAAGCCCATGCCTACTACAGCAGTACAAGTTTATATGGCAACTAGCTCTGCAGATGACGAAGAAATTGAAGAAATGTATGATGAAATAAAAGAAATTATTCAGATAGTGAAGGGAGACGAAAATTTAATAGTCATGGGTGACTGGAATTCGGTAGTAGGAAAAGGGAGAGAAGGAAATGTAGGAGGTGAATATGGATTGGGGCTAAGAAATGAAAGAGGAAGCTGCCTTATAGAATTTTGCACAGAGCACAACTTAATCATAGCTAACACTTGGTTCAAGAATCATAAAAGAAGATTGTATACATGGAAGAAGCCTGGAGATACTGGAAGGTATCAGATAGATTATATAATGGTAAGACAGAGATTCAGGAACCAGGTTTTAAATTGTAAGACATTTCCAGGGGCAGATGTTGACTCTGATCACAATGTATTGGTTATGAACAGTAGATTAAAACTGAAGAAACTGCAAAAATCGTGAGGGCAGGAATTTAAGGAGATGGGACCTGGATACAGAGTTTCAGGGAGAGCATAAGGGAACAATTGACAGGAATGGGGGAAAGAAATACAGTAGAAGAAGAATGGGTAGCTTTGAGAGATGAAGTAGTGAAGGCAGCAGAAAACCTAGTAGGTAAAAAGACAAGGGCTAGTAGAAATCCTTGGGTAACAGAAGAAATACTGAATTTAATTGATGAAAGGAGAAAATATAAAAATGCAGTAAATGAAGCAGGCAAAAAGGAATACAAACGTCTCGAAAACAAGATCGACATGAAGTGCAAAATGGCTAAGCAGGGATGGCTAGAGGACAAATGTAAGGATGTAGAGGCTTATCTCACTAGGGGCAAGATAAATACTGCCTACAGGAAAATTAAAGAGACCTTCAGAGAACAGAGAACCACTTGTATGAATATCAAGAGCTCAGATGGAAACCCAGTTCTAAGCAAAGAAGGGAAAGCAGAAAGTTGGAGGGAGTATATAGAGGGCCTATACAAGGGCAATGTACTTGAGAACAATATTATGGAAATGGAAGAGGATGTAGATGAAGATGAAATTGGAGATACGATACTGCGTGAAGAGTTTGACAGAACACTGAAAGACCTGAGTCGAAACAAGGCCCCGGGAGTAGACAACATTCGATTAGAACTACTGATGGCCTTGGGAGATCCAGTCCTGAGAAAACTCTACCATCTGGTGAGCAAGATGTATGAGACAGGCGAAATACCCTCAGACTTCAAGAAGAATATAATAATCCCAATCTCAAAGAAAGCAGGTGCTGACAGATGTGAAAATTACCGAACAATCAGTTTAATAAGTCACGGATGCAAAATACTAACGCGTATTCTCTACAGACAAATGGAAAAACTGGTAGAAGCTGACCTCGGGGAAGATCAGTTTGGATTCCATAGAAATGTTGGAACACGTGAGGCAATACTGACCCTTCGACTTATCTTAGAAGAAAGATTAAGGAAAGGCAAACCTACGTTTCTAGCATTTGTAGACTTACATAAAGCTTTTGACAATGTTGACTGGAATACTCTCTTTCAAATTCTAAAGGAGGCAGGGGTAAAATACAGGGAGCGAAAGGCTATTTACAACTTGTACAGAAACCAGAGGGCAGTTATAAGAGTCGTGGGACACAAAAGGGAAGCAGTGGTTGGGAAGGGAGTGAGACAGGGTTGTAGCCTATCCCCGATGTTATTCAATCTGTATATTGAGCAAGCAGTGAAGGAAACAAAAGAAAAATTTGGAGTAGGTATTAAAATCCATGGAGAAGAAATAAAAACTTTGATGTTCACTGATGACATTGTAATTCTGTCAGAGACAGCAAAGGACTTGGAAGAGCAGTTGAATGGAATGGACAGTGTCATGAATGGAGGTTATAAAATGAACATCAACAAAAGCAAAATGAGGATAATGGAATGTAGTCGAATTAAGTCGGGTGATGCTGAAGGAATTAGATTAGGAAATGAGACACTTAATGTAGTAAAGGAGTTTTGCTATTTGGGGAGCAAAATAACTGATGATGGTTGAAGTAGAGAGGGTATAAAATGTAGACTGGCAATGGCAAGGAAGTCAGAATGTGACTGCAGAAGCCTTGTCTAGGCTACTACTAGGTTCAGAGGAATTTAGTGAATTAACAGAGCAAGATGCAGAAATCAGAACATTATTAACGCACGGTACAACACAACAGTCTGATTCTCGTAAGTTTTGTAAGCAGATGAAAATTATACAACAGCAAGATCACAGATGGAGTGTAGTATGCAAAACCTTAAGAAAGATGAAGGTGGAAAGGTAAGTAAATGGTAGCAGGAGTACAAGGGTGTTTTGTTTAGTAGGAAACAAGAAAAATCTAATCAATGGTGTGTGTGTGTGTAGTGAAAAAATTGTTATTTTATTTTACGAATTTGAGAAGGCAAGTCCTACAGGTAATAAGAAATTGTGCAATATGTCAAGAGTCAAAACAGTCCAATGTGTCAAAATAAACTGAGCTACAACCAATACTCACAAAAAAAACCTCTAGATATAGTATCCCTGGACATAGCTGGTCCATATCCAAGTAGTAGTACTATACAACATTTACTTGAAACATGTCAAAATGTATGCCATTAAAAATGCAACAGCCACAAGTATCAGAGGAAGAATTGAGGGAGACTATTTGAGAAGAGTAGATAAATCCAAGATACTACTAACTGATAACGCTTCATATTTCATTGGGCAAAAGTGGAAACAATTTATGACCTCACAGGGCATAAAGCACATATCAGTAAGCTTATTTCACCCAAAAGCAAGCTCAGTAAAACGAGTCTTTAAAGAATTTAATCAGTTTATTAGGACATACACGCCTCACAAACACACCTGATGGGTAAAATACATAACTCCTTTCATGCAAGTTGTCAATAACCTTCCACATTCTTCAACAGGTTTCACACCTAATGAACTGATGTTCCGGACAAAACAAATGAATGAGTGGGTGTCACCCATACCAAAGGTACCCACTACAGAAATGACACTGGAAGACAAAATCAAACAAGCCATAGTTAAACTAGAAAACAGGGCCGAGTATAGAAGGAAAATTTATAACAATAAACTGAAACATTTTACACAATTTTTTGAAGGGCAACGAGTCCTCTTACGAACTCACCCTAAATCAACAAAAATTGGCAAGCTAAATAAGAAGTGGCAATTACTCTATTCAGGGCCATATCCGGGGACGTACAGATTAGCCTATGAGAAAACCGGAAGAGACAAGGGCCTCTACCCTCACATCACAAAGATATAAAAACCTTTACAGAGTGATGAAGCATGGTAATTTTTTTTTATCACTAGATAATTGTACATAGTGTACATAATTCTAAGTGTAATATTTCTTCTAGAGAGTATTTTAAGATAAAGTAATGAATATAGGCATAAGTGATTCTTTTGATCTGTACACATAGGCACAAAAATTAACAGCAATGAAAGGTGACACATGCTTCATGTGAAGCGTAAGTACAAACAAAATTAGCTTATGGCTCAACAGTCCGCACTCATCAATACACGCTGACGTCAGTAGCAGGAGAGGAGACAATGTATATCTAACCTAAACACAAAGTAAACGGAAATACTGCGCAAATACATCTACTGTCAAAGAACTAAGGAACCTATTGATATATGTATATGTAATTAAATACTAAGTTATTTTTAAAGTGGAAACAATGTATGACCTCACAGGGCATAAAGCACATATCAGTAAGCTTATTTCACCCAGAAGCAAGCTCAGTAGAAAGAATCTTTAAAGAATTTAACCAGTTTATTAGGACATACACACCTCACAAACACACCTGACGTGTAAGCTAACGTCTAACAACAAAATACCGTGAGATATGTCAAGTAATTTTTCTTTGCAGAGTGAATAATCATAATGGGTAACAGAATACATGGAAGTCTATGAATTTAAACAAGGTATGGAAATATCTGCAGACGTATGCAACGACCAAATGTATCGGTGGCCATTGAGCTACAAAATGCAGTTAGTTTTAAGTTTTTCTTCCAGTGACCAGTGCATCGTCATGGCGCAGAAAAAGAGAATTACGTCAAGTGTAGCAGGTACCAAATGAAGAAACGGACCGCACCTCGGGTAAACAATTTAGTTATAAGGAAAATTATACAAAGGTCATAAGGCAAATGAAAATGAAATATGCATCATCACATTATGTTTCCGTGACAATTATCACTACCTATTCACTGCAGAGTACACAAACATTTAAGCACGAGATTTTACAAAAACCAGTTAATTTTTTATCATGTTACATGAAAGCTTGAGTAATGACAGTTCCAGGTATTTAAGAAAGATAAGTCTATGCTGAGGGAATTAGATTAGGAAATGAGACACTTAAAGTAGTAAAGGAGTTTTGCTATTTGGGGAGCAAAATAACTGATGATGGTCGAAGAAGAGAGGATATAAAATGTAGACTGGTAATGGCAAGGAAAGCGTTTCAGAAGAAGAGAAACTTGTTAACGTCGAGTATAGATTTAAGTGTCAGGAAGTCGTTTCTCAAAGTATTTGTATGGAGTGTAGCCATGTATGGAAGTGAAACGTGGACGATAAATAGTGTAGACAAGAAGAGAATAGAAGCTTTCGAAATGTGGTGCTACACAAGAATGCTGAAGATTAGATGGGTAGATCACATGACTAATGAGAAGGTATTGAATAGAATTGGAGAGAAGAGAAATTTGTGGCACAACTTGACTAGAAGAAGGGATTGGTTGGTAGGACATGTTCTGAGGCATCAAGGGGTCACCAATTTAGTATTGGAGGGCAGCGCGGAATGTAAAAATCATAGAGGGAGACCAAGAGATGAATACACTAAGCAGATTCAGAAGGATGTAGGTTGCAGTAGTTACTGGGAGATGAAGAAGCTTGCACAGGATAGAGTAGCACGGAGAGCTGCATCAAACCCGTCTTAGGACTGAATACCACAACAACAAAAAGTCTATGTTGGTGAAAACATGAGACTTTACACTAAGCGACACAGGAATTGAAGGACACAGCACTAACACATGAAGAATCAACCAGACACTTTGTCAATGATTAGCTGGTACACATGATTTAAATGAACCAAAGTTCCTTGACAATTAGTCCATGATTGTACAAGTAACATTTCTTCATAAATCCTTGAACCAGTAGATGAGTATTTCCTTTCCTCCCCTTCCAAACAAGGGAGGCAGTGTCAAGCGTAGTTAAGGCCAGCAATCTGCGATGTTTTTAGTACTATTTCCAATTTTTTTTCGCCTTCCTCCAACTAATATCATATGCTTGTATTATGTCACAAAAATGTGATATGAATGAAGATGAGTCGAAGCTAAAAACAAACTGTAGTGATAGAAACCAGTTAATGAAAAAATTTTTATGACACGTTAAATCTTTAGAAATTTATGTTTGTAATATAACCAATGGATGGAATGTCAGCCATAGGTATAAGTTATCATGTTATGTATATTGTTGTAACTCGATACTTGTATGAATTTTATTGCTAATCAAACTCTATATATGAACTTAAAAGACAAGCAATTTATACAATATTTTGGACAGCTATATATGTCTTTCAACAAGTGCACGGTTAAGTGTAATGACATGAACATGTGTGTGCAATGAAATAAGTATCGTGGCTCACAACGCTTGATACATGGACAAGTGAGCCACAGTTGTTCAAGCAGATGCTTACCTCATTGACAGATTCTGTTGGTCACGGTTCTCTCCACAGAAAATGAGAGTACGACAGGTAATAATGACGTCCGGGCTGTAAAAATAGATATCTTCTGCCACAGCGTCGGATTTTGAACAAAAAGCACACACTCACTGCATCCAGCATAAAAACAAACGCCACCAAAATTCTTTGATACATAGCACTCAGGTGAAAGTGTGGCACTCAGTGTGACATCAACACCAAGAAAACGAGTGCACGCACGTGCAACGGCAGCATATAGCATGTTGACCATTGGAAACTAGTTCTTGTCCGTCCAATCAGCCAGCGTGAACCCGACAGTGAGAATGAAACAAACTGGACATTATTGTTACTGCGCTAAATTCAAATATGTAATGGACTCATATATTATGTATGTAATATTTTAATTTATATCTAAAAACAACGTGATGTGACTTACCGAACGAAAATGCTGGCAGGTCGATAGACACACAAACAAACACAAACATACACACAAAATTCAAGCTTTCGCAACCAACGGTTGCTTCGTCAGGAAAGAGGAAAGGAGAGGGAAAGACGAAAGGATGTGGGTTTTAAGGGAGAGGGTAAGGAGTCATTCCAATCCCGGGAGCGGAAAGACTTACCTTAAGGGGAAAAAAGGACAGGTATACACTCGCGCGCGCGCACACACACACACACACACACACACACACACACACACACATATATCCATCCGCACATACACAGACACAAGCAGACATTTGTAAAGGCCTTTACAAATGTCTGCTTGTGTCTGTGTATGTGCGGATGGATATGTGTGTGTGTGTGTGCGCGAGTGTATACCTGTCCTTTTTTCCCCCTAAGGCAAGTCTTTCCGCTCCCGGGATTGGAATGACTCCTTACCCTCTCCCTTAAAACCCACATCCTTTCGTCTTTCCCTCTCCTTCCCTCTTTCCTGACGAAGCAACCGTTGGTTGCGAAAGCTTGAATTTTGTGTGTATGTTTGTGTTTGTTTGTGTGTCTATCGACCTGCCAGCATTTTCGTTCGGTAAGTCACATCATCTTTGTTTTTACATATATTTTTCCCACATGGAATGTTTCCTTCTATTATATTCATAATATTTTAATTTCTTGTACATAGGATAAGTTAACATGTACAAAAAAAAAAAAAAAAAAAAAAAAAAAAAAAAAAAAAAAAAAAAAAAGACAATAAAGGACAGCAATCCCTATTGGGAAGGGGGTGTTGGGTGGGGTGGAGTGGGGACTGTACATCTCCATAACGTGTCAACGTACTGTGTGGAGGCAATTGTACAGGTATGATGAAAGACCCCCCAGGATGCCGCTAACTTAATATTTATTTAAGAATAAAGCAAAAATGAAACACCGATCGAACGGATGCATTAGCAAAGACATTAATTATGAATGTGTGATAAGGCGCAGACAAAAGAATACATTTTATCATTCAATTTTTAGTACAGTTGTTTTTTGTTTTAAGAGAGACAGTCAGACTTCCGAGTATGTAGCTGGATGAGGTACTGTGATAGCAATGTATTCTATTGTATGAGTGACTAATACATGAAGAATGTATCAAGCATTTTATTTATTGAGATAAAGGGGAGAGAAAAATGAAGAAAGTGGATTTTTTGTGATTACAATAGGCACCGGTATCCCTGGGTCCTCTGCTGCCTGCATCTGCAACTAGATCAGCGAAGTCGACTGTAACTGACAGAGATCGAATCGGACTTCACGAAAAACAATACAAAAAACTTCTACAGAATGTTCACATAAAATATGAGTGGATATCAACCCCCCAACTTGTGCTTCAGAAGACAGGATGGAACCCTAGAAACCAATACCAAAACCAATTGTGACATTCTGGCAAAGTACTTTGAAAAACTCCTCAACTGGGACCTCCCCATGAAAGAATTGATGACATAAACGAGCACATACAATCCAGATCGTGAACCTCCAACTCTAGAAGTAGTTAAAGAAATAATCAAGTTACTCAAGAATCGTAGAGTACCAGGAGAAGACGGCATCATCGTGGAAATCTGGAAAGACCCAGAACTCACCCAAGACATCCACAGGATCTTAGAAGATATCTGGGAAACCATGAAAATTCCTGATGACTGGAAAATTGCTCTGATTCACCCACAACACAAAAAAGGTGACAAGACTGACCCGAACAACTACACAGAAATATCCCTACTAACAGTCATATACAAGATCCTCTCTAAATTTTTACTAAACAGACTGGGATGCCAGACCGATCACTCGATTGGGGAATACCAAGCAGGCTTCCGTAAAGGGCGGTCTTGTGCGGAACAAATTTGGAACCTGGAAATGATTTTACAACATAAACAGAACCTGATAATTACCTTTGTTGACTTCAAAAAGGCGTACGACTCTATCGCCGGAAAACTTCTTCAAAATTCTAGCTGAATACAAAGTAGACAACAAAACACAGACTATCATAGAGCAAACCTTGACTGACACAACCTCCAAAGTAAAGCTCTGTGGGGGCTATCAGAGCCCTTTGAAATTCACACAGGTGTCCAAAAGGTGATGGACTCTCACTGCTCCTTTACAATCTAGTGTTAGATAAGGTAATAAAAGAATGGGAAATATGACAACAGTGGATAACCTTAGGAAATTTACAGATTAAATGCCTGGCTTTTGCAGACAATTTGGTGATTGTCACGAAAGGTATAAACGAAACAAAAGAAGCTACTGAAAAATTACATGACATTGCTTCCAAAACTGGACTACAGATCTCTTACGAAAAAACACAGTTTATGAGCACAAAGAAACTCTCATCTCTGAACACAAAGTATGGCATGATTTACAAAACAGCAAACTTCAAATACCTCGGTGAAACACTACAAATGGGTGGACATAACAGAGACTCAAATGAAGAAAAAAAAAAAAACTAAACTGGAAAACGCATACAAATTAGTGTGGAATCATTACAACAAGAAGTGTATCTCACAAAAAGTCAAATTATGCCACTACAACACTGTGGTGTTCCCCGAAGCACTGTATGCAGCAGACACCACACTAATCCTAGGGGATACATGTATCAGACAACTAGAGAAAATAGAACGGAAAACACTTAGGAAAATATTTGGTACAACTAACAACAATGGAGTATGGATCAAAAAACCTACAGAGGAACTATACAAACATATGGAGACAATCACAGAAAAGATTAGAAAACACAGACTACAATTCTATGGACAGCTATACAGAATGCCATCACACAGACTGACCAAACAGATCTTTGACTGGGTAACCACTAGAAACAACAAATGGGTGGCAGAGGTATAAAACGACCTCAACCAACTCAACATCACACCAGACACAATAAATGACAGAATAACATTCAGAAACATCATTAAGAAAAGTAAACTACATGAGATACGCCATGACAAACAAACAGGCGTAAAATGAACCGAAGAATGCAAACAAGATCACAGCCGCAAGATGAAAGAAATATGGCAACCAAAAAGGCAACCAAGATGAAGCCGAAGACAAGAAGTGGACAAGAAGCATGGACAGAGGACTGGTAACAGAAACACAGCGAGAGAATCAGGGAAGTTTGGGCAGCAAGAAAGGCAGCAAAAGGAATTTAGTCTAACTGCGCTCTTTAAGGTCAAAACACCAATTTTTATATTATAACACAAGTTCCAGGAGAAAAGGTCAATATTCACAGATTACAGAAACATTCATTGAAGCAAAAAATGTCTGCTAAACATGGGCTCTGAATGCATATCTTAAGAGCTACGAGCACTTATTCAATAGAAGAGATGTGTTTCAAAGTAGTGAAGATGAAAAACTGCTCATAGTTATTAAGGTATGCACTATATAGAGTCCATGTTTACAGGAAACATGTTTTTTTTTAGTTTTGGCCCATATGATATGGAAAATGAAGATTTTTAAGTAGAAGATTTTGTTTCGCAGTACCGAAAATCAAGAAGTACTTTCAGCTCTTAAGATATGCACTTTAGAGCCCATGTTTATAAGACTTTTTAGCTTCGAATGATCATTCCTCTCATGCAACTGAATACTGACCATTTCTCCTGGGACATCCTGTAAATTTTGATCTTAATATCTACTGAGAAGCATCTTTAATTATATGTTGAACACTAACTGGCCATTTTAGGGTCCATATCTCAATAGGTAAAAATTGAACTCTTATAGAATCTTTGTTATCCGTCTGTCAAGATTCCCCTTCTCAGGAATAGGTATAGGTGTCACATTGAAATTTATGCAAAATGATATAAGGTTAACATTCCTTTGGCAGTTTAAATAACTCAAGCTTTAAGTCAATGCAATCAAAAGATATGGCTATATGTATCAAATATTTTGATATTTGCAAACTCACTCATCAAAACCTATCAATGAACTATCTATGTAAATGTCAGTCCTGGTGGGCTAGCAGTAAGTGTGTGCCAGGAAACAGAGGTCTTAACCTGGCCATCAGGTATCAACAATGTGAGGAGTTGCCAGAAAAAACACACAATTTAGATTCCATGTTTAACTGTTCCCTTTCCCTGGTTGGATAACTGCGGTAGGTTATGGACACACAAGTTGCTGAAGTGGCATCCAATAGAAACAGTTGCACCAGGCCACTGAGCCACACAAAATAATAATAATTATCATTATTTACATAATTAAATTTGTACGCAGTCATCAAAGTACCAAGTACTACTCGCACTTGTCTGACATTACATTTTGTTGACTCTACTTATCCACATTGCCTCCTTGCTTAGATTGTGTGTGGTGACTTCTGCATTGTATTTAAAATTGCAGCATTGTGTTCATTTTCTGATCACTTATGTCGATTTACTTACTCAAGAAGTTTCACAGGCATAATATCAGTGTCTCAAATGGTACTTTGATTTCAGTGTGATTTTTTGTAGACTGATAATCTTAGCAAAAAACACCTCTAAACCAAAGCCTAGAGTGCCTGTAAACCTCAAGCAGTTTGTTCTTGTTGGCAGTTTTGCTCCTACTTAGCACATTTTGATTTTCTACAATGAAGTGGAGTGAGGATTATCCATCACCTTTTTGATGCCAGCCTTTATAGTAAAAGACTTGGATCTTTCTCCGCTGAACTTTATTTGGTAGGTTAAAGTTCGTTCAAAACTTTTATTAATTTTGGATGAACATTGTTTGCTCTGAGAATTCTTAAAAGTGAGTCTATGGATATTATCATATGCTTCTTTAAAATACATGAATGATGCAAGGAACTGTTTATCTTTATACTTTTAACATCTATTATTAGTTTCAGGCTGAGAATTTGCTCTGGAGAGCTTCTATATGTGCAAAATTCTTCTTGGTATCCATAAAGTTTCAGTGCCAGACTGTTTCTTGTCCCTATTGCAATTTATCTCCTTTTTAAAATATTGGATGGGTTATTTGAAAATCTACATCTGAATTAGATGTTAGTGGAGATTCATAATCAGATTTTCGAACTTTTTTCCAGATTTCTGCACAGACTATGTCTTCACTGCCTGCCTTGTAATTCTTAAGTCCAGTTATTGTGATTTCTACCCCCTTAATGGTTGGAGAGTTTATTATCATGGATGGTTACAGCAGGTATGTCAGTGCTTACTTTGAATGTTCCTGTGACTCATCACAATGTGAAAGATTGCTGAAAACATACATGGGGATCTCTGCGTTTTCTTGTTTACTAGAGGCTAACTTTCGCAAATTCTCTCTCAGTATAGATGTTAAGAGTTTATATTTTGAAGATATCTGCTAAAATTTTTGTAAAAATTTCCCTGTTGCTTTTTCTGAAAATTCTCTTTTATCTTATCAAGGATGATTGTGAGATGTTTATGTATTGTTTGTCTTAAAATTTTATGAATTAAATGTTGTTATTTTTGTTCCAAATTTGATTCTTCTAACTTCTGAGCTAGATCATTTATCCACTCTTGTGTCTTCTATTCATTATCTGGTCGCATTCTTCATTTATGTTTCTGTGAGTTATCAGAGCTAATTCTTCTACAATCAATTTTAATTTTGTGATAAATTCTTTTGATGTTTTATTGTTAATAGCTTCCTATATTTCACTATAGTATTCCCTTCTTATATTTGATTAATACACTGTGTATAATAATTAGCTGCTTCATCTTAAACAATATCCTTCACACAAAGCATCAGTCAACTATAAATTAAAGCATTGCAAGTGTTCCTCTTCCGAACACATTTTGTTGATACTGACCTACATAGGGAGAAACGATCATGATGATAATATAAGGGAAATCAGAGCTCACGGAAAGATATAGGTATTCATTTTTTCCGCGTGCTGTATGATATCTGAAAAACAGAGAATTATTGTGAATGTTGTTCGATGAACTCTCTGCCAGGCACTTAAATATTATTTGCAGAGTATCCATGTAGATGTAGACGTATATGTTCTTACCTTTACAAGAATACAAGGTGCATTCAAGTTCTAAGGCCTCTGATATTTTTTTCTAATTAACTACTCACCCGAAATCGATAAAACTGGCGTTACTTCTCGACGTAATCGCCCTGCAGATGTACACATTTTTCACAACGCTGACGCCATGATTCCATGGCAGCGGCGAAGGCTTCTTTAGGAGTCTGTTTTGACCACTGGAAAATCGCTGAGGCAATAGCAGCACGGCTGGTGAATGTGCGGCCACGGAGAGTGTCTTTCATTGTTGGAAAAAGCCAAAAGTCACTAGGAGCCAGGTCAGGTGAGTAGGGAGCATGAGGAATCACTTCAAAGTCGTTACCACGGAGAAACTGTTGCGTAATGTTAGCTCAATGTGCGGGTGCGTTCTCTTGGTGAAACAGCACACGCGCAGCCCTTCCCGGACGTTTTTGTTGCAGTGCAGGAAGGAATTTGTTCTTCAAAACATTTTCGTAGGATACACCTATTACCGTAGTGCCCTTTGGAACGCAATGGGTAAGGATTACGCCCTTGCTGTCCCAGAACATGGATACCATCATTTTTTCAGCACTGGCGGTTACCCGAAATTTTTTTGGTGGCGGTGAATCTGTGTGCTTCCATTGAGCTGACTGGCGCTTTGTTTCTGGATTGAAAAATGGCATCCACGTCTCATCCATTGTCACAACCGACGAAAAGAAAGTCCCATTCATGCTGTCGTTGCGCGTCAACATTGCTTGGCAATATGCCACACGGGCAGCCATGTGGTCGTCCGTCAGCATTCGTGGCACCCACCTGGACGACACTTTTCGCATTTTCAGGTCGTCATGCAGGATTGTGTGCACAGAATTCACAGAAATGCCAACTCTGGAGGCGATCTGTTCAACAGTCATTCGGCGATCCCCCAAAACAATTCTCTCCACTTTCTCGATCATGTCGTCAGACTGGCTTGTGCGAGCCCGAGGTTGTTTCGGTTTGTTGTCACACGATGTTCTGCCTTCATTAAACTGTCGCACCCATGAATGCACTTTCGATACATCCATAACTCTATCACCACATGTCTCCTTCAACTGTCGATGTATTTCAATTGGTTTCACACCTCGCAAATTCAGAAAACGAATGATTGCACGCTGTTCAAGTAAGGAAAACGTCGCCATTTTAAGTATTTAAAACAGTTCTCATTCTCGCCGCTGGCGGTAAAATTCTATCTGCCATACGGTGCTGCCATCTCTGGGACGTATTGACAATGAACGCGGCCTCATTTTAAAACAATAGGCATGTTTCTATCTCTTTCCAGTCTGGAGAAAAAAAATCGGAGGCCTTAGAACTTGAATGCACCTCATATAATGGGTCTTCGATATATGACTGTGAAAAGAAAAGCCACAAATGAGGAGCAAAAATCCTTGAGAAATTTTGGTCAGAGTGAAGGAAAATAAGATGAATCATATTAGTGACTAAATGCATGAAAATAACGTAACTGTACAGTGAATTGTGGTGTGTACACGCAATCTTTCTCACACTATTTTAAAGGAACTGTCAGGTAGAAATGGCTGAATCTTATACTAATGTCTGTAGTTCTGTGAAGTTGGATCACAGAAGAAATAAGGAAAAACAGAGGAAAATGGAAGATGAAAATACCATAATACAGGCAATTGAATCACAAAGACTACTTTGTTATTGGCACCCAGAAAGAATGGATGATACACGACTGCCAAAATGAGTACAGCACTGGACACCAATGGAATATATACATACACCAATGTTTGCCTGCTTCATGGTAAGCTCCCTATCTTTTTGTTAACTGCAACTGTGATATTTTGATGTTAAATAACCCCTCATGCAAAATTAGAATAGTCTGTAATGAAAAACAGAAGTCACTATGAATTTGTGTGTGGTGCATGTTAGGTTATACGTAACTGTGTATGACATGAACATAATTAATTTTTCTTTGTATTTGCTACATATGTATTTGTCTTCAATCTCAAGAGAACTGATTGTATGCAATGCACTCACTTTTGCTTGTGCACACAAATAAAACACGAGAATGAAATATTCATGACACCCCTTGTATCTCATAAACCTTTTTTGAGATATCAAACCAAGTTTCTAGCATATGAAGGCCTGCAAAGAGGAGACTATTTTGCCATATGGTTAACATGGGAAATTTCCTATCTAACATGGTGCACAAGAACCTACAGCAGTTTTCAATAGAATAATGCAATTTTTAAGAGCCATCGATAGGTGGTGAAATGAGAATTTGTTGGGGGTTTACAACAGTATATGTGAAGAAATTACATATTTATTTTTATGTTGAAAGTTAAGTTCTTCATAAATTATTGCCCTGTCTTGTCCTCAGCTGGTTGTTTAATAACACTGTTCGACATGGGTTCTATTTCTGATATTAAAGTATGTGCTTCTAGACCATTTTACCATGGGAAATTCAAAGATGTAAACAAAATATCGTTGTCAGGGATACTTTTTATGTAATATGTGTATATATGTATATTCACAATTCATGGCAAACACAGAGACATTATAGAGAAATACAGGTATGTTGCCGCATCATGTAGTGATAGAACGTGATAATTTCTTGTGCAACAGCAGGTGGGAAGAATCAGACATCATTAGGTTATCCCCCGCCACACCTATGTCATTAAGACCACCTGAAACATCTCATTAACTCGAACGGCGACAGCCGGTCGCTGCCTCGGCAGTAAAGCTTCACGCCTCCTAGGGGTGTTAGTCGCAATTTGTGTCAGTCTTAACGAGTGGGTATTTTGGCTGACAAGTAACTGTCTGTCATATTTCCGAGCACGATTGAATTTTTTAGTTCCTGTGTGTAAATTGATTGAGCCTGGTGCTGAAGGTAAAACGACTGCTTGTCTTTACACATCAGCATTCCTCTAGTTCCCTACTATTAATTTGATACAGGTGTATTACCAAAGTGGTATTTTTAAATTTGCAGAAATGCCACGTCGTCGTGGATGTCGATATAAGCCGGACAACTTCTGCTACATCTGTGGGAAGTTCACTTTTGCCAGAAATAGGAAGAAAATTTCTTCAGTCATAAAGAAAGCATACAAACATTACTTTGGAGTAGAGGTAGAAGACCAAGATAAAGAATGGGCACCACATTTCTGTTGTGCTACATGTTACTGCAAACTAATTCAGTGGTGGAAAAGTAAAGGGAATGTGGCGTTGTTTGCTGTTCCCATGGTGTGGAGGGAGCTTAAGGACCATGTTACTGATTGTTATTTCTGTCTAACAAAAATTCAGGGTTTTACAAACAAAAAGTCGAAGAGGCACATTGTTTACCCAGATCTGCCTTCAGCGAGAATGCCAGTGCAGCATTCCGACAACCTTCCAATACCTTCAAGAGCTCGAGGTCAAATTCCGAGTGACAGTGAAATAAGTAGTACTGAAGAAATCACAGATGATGATCCTTTATATCACTGCACAAGTGAGTCATCGCCACATTTGTTAACACAGGCAGATTTAAATGATTTAGTACGTGATCTAGGACTAAGTAAACAAAAGGCACAGCTGCTTGGTTCAAGATTACAAGAGTATAATCTACTGCACCAAAGTACTAAAATCAGTGTGTTCAGGCACAGAGAACATGCCTTTCTTTCTTATTTTTCAACTGACGAAGCACTGACATTTTGCAATGACGTTCCTGGCCTGATGAAAGTGCTGAACTTCACTTATATTTCACAGGAGTGGAGACTTTTCATAGATGCATCGAAAACAAGTCTGAAGGGTGTTTTGCTCCATAACGGAAATAAAATATCCTCTGTTCCAGTAGCTTACGCTAGTTTGACAAAAGAGAATTACGAATTCGTACAAAGGATGCTAAATTCATTAAAATACAATGAACACAAATGGAAAATATGTGCAGATTTCAAGGTAATTGCTATGGTACTGGGAATGCAACAAGGCTACACAAAGTATGCCTGTTTTCTTTGCGAGTGGGATAGTCGAGACCGAAATTCTCTCTACGTAAAAAAGAAATGGCCTAGGCGAAGATGGAAAGTCGGCGAAAAGAATGTACAACGTGAAAGTCTGGTAGCTCCTGAATATATACTACTTCCATCGCTTCACATCAAACTTGGCCTGATGAAACAATTCGTGAAGGCCATGGATCCAACAGGCTGTGAGTTTGCATATCTAGCTACAAAATTCTTCGTCTTTCAGCTGCAAAAATAAAGGAAGGTGTATTTGTGGGCCCACAAATCAGGGAGCTGCAGAAAGATGCAAATTTTGAAGCATGTTTAACTGATAAAGAAAAAACCGCATGGGACTGTTTCGAGATGGTGTCGGAAAACTTCCTCGGAAGAAGAAGAGCTACTAACTACAAAGCAATGGTGAAGGATATGATCAAAGCATATCAGGATTTGGGGTGTAATATGTCTTTGAAAGTACATATGATGGACTCTCATCTGGAGTACATCAGAGAGAGTTGTAGTGACGTATCGGATGAACATGGGGAAAGATTCCATAAAGACATTTCTACCATAGAAAGGCGCTATGAAGGAAAGTTGGTACCTTCTATGTTAGCAGATTATTGCTGGAATATCATTCGAGAGAAGAAAGATTCACAATACAAGAGAAAAAAGTGATGTGCATTACAAGGCAGTGGCTCATTGTTTGTCAATTTTCTGTAATTTCTCATGTCAAATAAATGCTTCAAAGTGTATACACAAAGGTTACTGTGTTATATGTTAGATTCCACCCTCCATTAATGTGATGAACTTATAACATCATAAAGGCGTGCATTTGTTTGTCGAATTTCACCTCACGTTTGCTGCACTATATCAGAAACTGAAAAGAGAAATAAAATTGCGATTACTCATAAACTATCCCTGACAGAAAAAAACCAAAAACAGTTTTCAATTCAGCACTCAAAATACAATTAGGATCACAATATTTTTTATCAGAAATAGAAAAAAAGGTTTTTTTTGTAGAACAGTGTAATCCACTACTTTAGGATTCTGCAGCTATTGCAACTGCATTAGCATGTTAGTTACATGAAGCTTTGTAAACTCTGCTGTGTTTTGCTAATAGAAACAATACACCACAGCACCAAGAAAAACATGGGTGTTACTCAGAATTTGCCACTGATGCTTCTCTAAAAGAAAAAAGGTTAACAAGAAAGGCATAAATCAATCACTCTTTTTGTACCAATTTCAGTAGTCACATATCCTGGTAAATAAAGTTTCACATTTTTAAAAAATGGCAAAAACCCTCCTCCTGTGAAGCTAACAAATAAGGCAGAAAAAACTACTTTTTTACTCTGTAGTTTCTTCAACATTGTGTGAGAAAGCTTACTGAACAGCCAGCATGCACACAGCCGGTCACACTGTGTAGTGAACTGGTTGTCAACTGCACCAAAGTGGACAAAGAATGTTGCATTCATAATGGACAAAGTGCACAAAACAGCAGGCTTCGGAGCAAAAGGTTGGCTTTGCCTAGCAAAGAGGACAAGAATACGTCTGTGTGCATGAGTCAATTTATTTTGCATGAGCTCTGTTCCAACACACACTGGAAAACTATATAAAACATATAGAGGGTGAAACCCATGGGCATCATATTTTCAAGTCAAGCTGCAGTGCTGGCATAGGGTAGTCAGGTGGTACAATGTAGCCATATAGGTATTTTGTATGTGTGTGGGGGCTTTACTCCTCAGATTATTTACATTTTCAAATTAATAATTTTTGAATTCAGGCTTTGACATGTTCAAAATAGCAGACAGGATATGTTTATATAGGCTAGCAGCCGTAATGATGTGTAAACACACAAAATTTTTCAATCTTTGTCACATTTTATTGTTGCTGATTCTGATTGTGCATTTCGGCAAACTGTCATCATCAGATCTGTCAAGAGACAAAAAGTAAAACTATAAAAACAGTGCCAACCACCTCATGTACTTGAAAAAACCACATGAGCCACACTGTATAGCATGTCCCTTACCAGTCCCATCATCATGTCACTATGCCAGACACGCCATCTATGATCAAGTTGCCTATGGGCATAATAATCAGCAGTGTCTTGATCAGGCCCCCCCCCCCCCCCTCTATTCTGGCAGGAAATCTCTATTTTACGGTTTGCTCAGTTGCAGTGAGAGTTCATGTTAACATAGGTGACAGCAGACCAGATTAAATACAGCTATGTTCTCACAGCATTAAATGTAGATATGGCTACAGAGATGCAAGATATTCTAGCTGTCCAGCTGAGGACCGATCAGTATGCGACGATCAAGAATGCTTTAACTACCCGCCTGTTGCAATCCAAGGCATATTTCAGAATAGCAAGGTATCATGCCTACCATCTGATGCGCAGAAAATATTAACAGTACGCACCTTCGCCCAGACTGCAGATCGCAGTTCAAAAGTTTATCTTACCACACAAGCATTGCATCTGTAGGCCCACAGAAGGACAGCAACCCTATGGCAGCCCTCACATCTTAACAAGCACAAATTGCCAAGCTTATGGCCCAAGTAACCAATTTGATAACATTGTGTTCCTGTCACTATCCACAACAGGGCTGGTCAGCGAGGAGGTCCAATCAATTGCCATCGGCAGCAAAGATCTTCTGGTATCACCAAAAGTTCAGCGCGGAAGCATGAAAAATGCAACCCTCGTGTGAGATGAGAAACCTGGCGTGAAGTGAGTGATGATGGTGACTGGCTCTCTCAATGGCAATCGAAGCCTCTTTGTCAGAGAGATACACGAAGCAGTAGTTTTTAGTAGACACAGGAGCTGAAGTGTTTGTGTGCCTAGCTACTTGACTGGCACACCACAGCTGAGATGATTGCTGTCTTTTCACTGCCAATGGATCATCGATTCAAACTTATGGTCGTGTGATACTATTTCTCAATCTAGGTCTACGACACAAATTCGAGTGGCAGTTTATTGTGGCAGATATTAGACATCATCCTCAGAGCCAATTTCCTGTTGTATAAATGGTGTTTTACTAGACCTCTGGCATCACTGTCTCCTTGATACTACTACTAATTTAACCGGCCAAGGAAAACTATGATGTATCATTGGTAGTACAGTATTTACCATCACAGGAGAATTTCCATACTTAGTTCCCAGAACTTTCCTAAGCACACCCGTGCTAACGCCTATACAACATATCATCTTACATTATTACTCACTAATCCAGGACCTTCTATCCATGCAGAGCCTTGTCAATTAACACCTCAGAAGTTGAGGGTAGTGAAGCAAGAATTTTCACCAATGTTAGCACAAGGGATCTGTCAACACTCATGCAGTAGCTGGGCTGTGCCATTACATCTCGTGCCGAAGAAGAAAATGGATGGCATCTGTGCGGTGACTACCAAAAATTCAGTTTGAGAACAATTCCTGACAGATATCCGCTGTGGCACATTGAAGATTTTGCACACAATGTACATTGTACATGCATTTTTCTACCACTGACTTAGTACGTGTGCATCATCAGATACCTGTCGCACCCGAAGATACAGCCAAATTGCTTTATTACTCCATTCAGTCTCTGACTATATGACAATGCCATTCAAAATATGTAATGCTGCACAGATGTTTCCACGTCTTATGGATGAGATAATGTGCAACCTTTAATTTTGTTACATATATATCGAGAACATTTTGGTGAAATCTTCTTCAGAATCAGATCACATGGAGCATTTGCATCAAACCTTCAACCACCTCAGTTTGCAGGGACTGATTATTAACACTTCATACTGTGTATTCAAAGTGATAGAGTTGCAATTCCTCAGATTCACCATCAACGCCCAAGGAATTCGAGCGCAGCAAGAGAAAGTTGAAGCCATAGTCAAATACCCGAGGCTGGTCATGATCTGGGAATTGTGAGAATTTCTAGGCGTAATAAATTTCTATCACCATTTTGAACAAAACTATACATTGTTGACAACACCACTGACTGGCTAGCTGATTGATGCTTCGAAACTGAATAATGAAATCTTATGGACTAGTGAAGCAGAATCAGCTTGCACCAAATGAAAACTGGCAACATTGAAGCTATGCTGTTAGTGCATCCTATTGCTTAGGTCCCCCTTCACTTTGATGGCAGACATGTCGGCATCAGCAACAGGCACCATACTACAACAGCAAACAGAGCAGTGTTGCCAGCCTCTCATGTTTTTCAGGCACAATTTTTTTACCAACGGGGCAAGGCTGGTCGACATGCGATCGCAAGCTGAATGCTGTGTACACTGCCATAAAAAAGTTGCATCATATACTCAAAGGGCAGCAATTTACTTTGGTCACTGACCACAAGCTATTGATGTCTGTCTTTCTTCAGATGCCAGACAAGGCATCACCACGACATCAACGCCACCTAGATAATAACGGCTAATTTACTATGCATGTTATTCACATTTAGGGTGATATGAACATTCCAGAAGACGCGCTCTCTCTTTCATGTCAAAACACTTACAACTGCTATCAACTAAGAGGCTGCCACTAAGCCACAATGGCTCAATCCATTAGTTACATGCATTACTGGAGCAACCAACAAGCCTGCACCTCCAATGTGACCCACTACCACTGGCGAACATATGGATGTATTATGACATTTCAACAGCAAAGACATGACTGCCGGTCCCTCTGCCGTTTTGACACTAAACCATTGCATCATTAAATGCATCATTGGTGCATCCAGGGATCTGCAGTAAGTTGAATCTTGGGAAGAACACTTTCATGTGCCCGGGGTCAGATCACAAGCTGAGCGCCAGTGCACAACTTAACGGAGGAATGAAATTACTCAACATGTCAAAGCATTACATGGCACATTTCTACCACCTAATCAATGATCTGAGCACATCCATTTAGACATAATCAAGCTATTACCATCATCTGGAGGTTCCACTTACCGACTTCTGGGTATCAACTGCTTTTAGCATTGGCCAGAAGCTTTCCCTATGAGTAATATAATCTCTGAAACTCTGGCAACTCCATTCTTTTGGGGACAGATTGCCCAGTTTGATTTGCCTCTTCATTTTTACCGTAGATCAAGGCTGACAGCTTGAGCCGTATTTGTTTACATCACTTGCCACACTGATAGGCATGAAGTATATCTGCATTACAGCTTACCATCCTGCAGCCAATGGATTTGTGGGACAACTGCACCGGCAATTGAAGGCAGCATTAAGACGTTACAATTTGCAGTGCTGGAAGGGAGCATTACCCATTGTGTTTCTAGGCCTTCATGCATCCATCAAGGAAAATCACCATGCTAGAGTAGCTGAAATTGTGTATGGCCAATCAATTCAACCACCAGACAAATTCCTCGAGCACAGATCTCCAAGCTGCAAGCACAAATCTGACAACTCTGTCCTGTCTCATTGTGAGGTCAACTCACTTGTTGTCCTTTTGTTTTCAAGGATCTAGCAATGTGTGACCAAGTCTTCGTCCCAGTATGATGCGATACACGAGCCACTCCAACCCCTGTATGATGAACTTACACAGTCCTCAGCACAGATGGAAAGATGTCTAAGATCGATATTATGGGTACAGTAATATAAATGATTAATACAATGTATAACATCAAATAGTCATACTTGTACGAGCTGCAGGTGCGAACTGGCAACTACACAGCCGCAACTCTTATGTTACGTCACATTTGTTAAAATCTCATGAGAGCTGTATAGATGCACATTTATTAGTCCATGAGGTTTATCATTTTAATGTTTGCTTAACACATTAACAAAAATGGTAATTATGCTTTTAATCCAATTTACCTTTTATTCATGTTTGGACTTATATCTCATCTATAACAGAGTGCGCTGCCGTCGTGGCTTGAGAGTCACCTGATCGCGGTTGAATAATTTACCTTCCTATCAGTGACTGTCACCACCACTATGCACCTACACCTCATATGAGGAAGAGCTGTTTGAGGGTATACATCTCATAAATATATTAAAGTATTTGGTATGTATTACTCACGTATATTACTGTATTTGTACCCTATTAATTGTAAATACTTCATATTCTGTGATTATCAGAATAAGATGCATCCTATGGACATTTTTCTTTTCTCATGAAAAATATTCTTGTAATATGTGCAAAGAATTGTACAGCCCATGTATTTATGTTTTTACTTTTTATCTCATGAGAGATCTGATGATTGCAGTTAAATGAAACACATAATCAGAATCATAAATAATAATGTGTGAGCAAGACGGAAAAATTGTGTTTCGTAAGTCCCTCACAAAACCAAGAGACAAGTGATATTTACATACCTTTCTTTTCTGCGAGGTATTGTTCGTACTGGGTAAAACTTTGAAGAATGTATCAAGGCGACCTTGAGTTGTCCCTGACCGGCCCTTTGCCAGTTTTTTTGCACCATTACGCACACGATCTTCATTGAATTGTTTGTCACCACACAAATATTTCACCAAACCTTCCTCATCTGGATCAGTCCATTTCAGCTGAAAAGTAGTAATTAATAAAGAAAAGCAAGTGGCACAAATTGTTACATTACAAAATTAACACAAGGAAAAAGTTTTAAATGAAGTATACTGCTGAACACCGACTTTCTTAGTAAGATATTTTGAAATGCATTGTATTCCTCATTTAATACTAACAATGTATAAAGGTTGACATAAAAGAAACTTCTGAGGCTGTCAATTTGCAGTTTAATGTTCAATTAGTGCTGAAGTAGGATCTATTTGGGTCTACACACACATGCATTCATTTCTTTGCATACATTTTCGCATGTTGTTTTCTGTGAAGTCGTGCAGATGCTCTGCCATTTTTGTCTCCCAGTGGGGTGAAACAACATGGCTGTAGTAAACTGTTGTCCCATTAACACTGATTTTTATGAAACTAGGCACAGCACAAAGGTTGAAAAACAGTTGTACACTAATTGGTTACAAACTCTTTCTTGTTTTGGAGAGTGGGGAGTGGTATGATGACTTTTTATATAGTTTACTTTACTATTTCTAAGAGTTTTGTATTTTGCACTACACAACTCATCTGACTACTATTTGGTGAGGCTTCTCTGTGTCCAAGAAATCACAGGTCCATGGTATTCTATAACAGCTCCTCCCACTATTGCAGCCAGTCAGTTCCCTGGAAACTGACTATCTGTCATATAGCTGTTACCAGCTTCAGCATAGTGTATGCTGAGATTTCTGCCACTACTGTTCTTCCACGCAGATTTCTAATACCTCTAAGAAAACCCTTACTTATTTGAATAAATTTGTGCTACAGCGTTTCTTTCTTAATATGCCAAGCACTGGTTTTTCCCAAAAGAAAATCATACCATATTATATTGTTACTGACTGGCCAGTGCACTTCCATACCACCTGATTTGGAATTTCTGCACACTAACAAATATATCAATTAATTCAGTTTATCTTTTACATACTGCTGCACACGTTCCATGACCTGTCAATATATCTTTCTCCTGGTAGATTACTTGTATTTTAACTAAACACTTGCTGCACAACTGAGAAAATCTGTAAACTCTTCTTTCCATTGTTGTGTCCAAAGAACTACCATTATTACAGGAGCCTTGATATTCCCTATTTGACACAAGTTGCTCTCTGGTTTCATACACCTTGCTTCTTTAACTAGTACTCCGAGTGGCTCTTGAGTTCAGCAGTAAACTGTCATGCTATTTATTCACAGGTCTTGGGTTCAATACCTGGTCACTGCTAGGATTATTATCTGTCATATTACTTCTTTCACCTCTAGTACTAATAGTGAAAAATGTCAGGTAGCACATTGGTTTGGAGTCCATGTAGGCCGTTGTGTAACTGGCTGAAAATGGCAGTTTGAACATAATGAAGGAAAGCAACAGCATATCACTTCCAGTGGGACCATTCGTTTTAAGTCACTGTGATGTTCAAACTAACCTTCGCGTTGATCTCAGCTTTAGCTTACTGTGCCCTCCAACTAAACTTCTAGGTTTCTTGACAAGATTCCTAGAAAATAAATATGAGGGATGGATGTACCGGGTTGCAGAAGACTGAACTGTGACTCAGACCATTTTGTGATGAAATCAGACTTCAGGGAGAGACTGTCATTAACAAATAGCAACGGAATAAAAAAGAAGATTAACTAGAATACTGACAAACTGAAAATCTCTGATGAAGTAAAAAAATACCAAGTAACACAAAGCAGAAAGATGAGCAGTGAAGAGATTGCAGGAGTAGATGAAAGATGGAGAAGGATTGGAAAAGCCGTTAAAGATGCTGAAGAAGAAATAATAGGCATAAGAAGGAGAATAACGCAGGAATGAACTGACAAGAATTGCAGGTCAGCAATAGCGGAAAAGATCTTGGCAAGAAAAAAAGTGCCGCAGAGAGAAACTAGAAATAATTTGGAACAATATAGAGAATTAAGGAGAAGAGCTAACAAAGGGACAGAGTAAAATAAGAAATTTCTATCATGCTGCAGGCAAAATAGAGAGCAGATCCCAGCCAAAAATAATGGCATGCTCCAGTAAAGATGGGAAAATGATAAGAGAGGAAGAACAGATAGGAGGACAAACAGGTTATTTCACAGATATACTAAATGCAAGCCAAGAAGAAGAAGAAGAAGAAGAAGAAGAAGAAGAAGAGACAGCTGCACAAGAGGAAAGAGTGGAGCTGGAAGTAGACAATGATGCCAACAAGACAAGAAAGCCAAAACTACAAGGGGTCACCCAGGCTGTGCACAAGACGAAACACAACCGAACCCCTAGGGAAGGCAGCATACTTCCTGAATTAATAACAGCTGGTGAAGAGGCTGTAATAAAGGAACCACACACATTAATATCAGATATATGGGAAACATAAACTATGCCAGACAAATGGAAAACTGGAATAATAATTGCCATTTATAAGAAAGGGGATAGAACAGCACGTGAAAAACCTAACACTGAAAACTATAGAGGTGTAACATTCTTAACCACAGCTTATAAGATCTTCAGAAGTATACTAAACAAAAGGATAGAGAAGTGCGCAGAAGACATACTAGGGGAATATCAGTGCGACTTTTGACCAGACAGAGGAACAACTGATCAAATATTTGTGATAAGACATGTGATGAAAAAGTTCTATGAATATGATATAGATCTGCATTTCCTATTCAATGACTTCAAACTAGTCTCTGACAGCACATACCAGCAAGTACTATACAGAGTACTGGAAGAAGTTGGTGTACGAGGGGGGACCCAAAAGAAACCGGATTGTTGCCAAAAAAATTTATTGATGAACCTTTTTACAAAATTATTTCAGTCACCTTCAAAATACTCTCCATTACATGTGATGCACTTGTCAAATCTCTTTTCCCACTGTTGGAAGCATGTTTGGAACTCTTCAAGTTTGATATTGTCCAGTGCCCTTTGCGAAGCTGTTTTTACCGCCTCCACATTGTCATAACGCTCCCCTTTTAGCATTTTTTTCATTCGTGAATATTGGAAAAAGTCACACGGTGCTAGGTCCGGCGAATACGGAGCATGGGGAACGACAGACCACCTCTGAGATGCCAAATAGTAGGTCACTCGTAAGGCTGTGTGTGTGCTGGAGCGTTGTCGTGATGCAGAAACCAGTCACCTGATCGCCAAAGTTCCAGGCATTTCCTCCTCACATCCTCTCGGAAACACCTTAAAACATCCAAGTAAAAGTGCTGGTTAACAGTCTGGCCAGGGGGTACGAACTCCCAATGCACAATTCCACGAACATCAAAAAAGACAATGATCATCGTCTTCGCATTTGACCTCACTTGCCTTGCTTTTTTTGGTCTGGGTCATACCCATAACACCAACTCTCATCCCCTGTAATGACGTTGTTCAAGGAGTTTGGATCATGTGCAATCTCTGTTTTCAAGTCTTGACACACATTCATGCGGATGGTTTTTTGCTCCTGTGTGAGAAGGAGTGGAACAAATTTAACAGCAACACGTCTCATGTGCAAATCCTCACTCAAAATCCACTGACACGAGCTCCAACTGATTCCTGTCTCTGCTGAAATTTGGTCAATCGTTTGGCGACGATCCTCGTTGATCTTTTGGCGAACCTTTTCAATGTTCTCCTCATTCCGCGATGTTGAAAGGCGTCCAGAACGAGCTTGGTCTTCAACACACATCACACCACGTTTAAAACGCCCCAACCACTCGAAAACCTGTGTGCGGCTCATAGTGTCCTCCTGGAATGCTTCCTGAAGCATTTGGTGTGTCTCTGTTGCAGTTTTTTTTAAGCAGGAAACAAAATTTCACACACACTCTTTGTTCTTTTAAAGTTGCCATAACGACTTCGCAGAGGTAACCTGCCAATAGTCAGAGAAACACAATGCCCACACTTGCACGTTCAGCTCTGCACTGACACCGTCTGCACAGCTGTTTCACGAAGGTCTCTTTTAACACCATCTATCGTAAGAACCCTGCACTACGTCTACGAGTGGCAGTGCCCTCGGAGTCTGGTTTCTTTTGGGTCCCCCCTAAAGTAATAAGATTAATCAGAGCGACAATGACAGAGACAAGAGCAAAAGAACAAGTGAAAGCTTTGGCTTTGATAAAGGTGTGAAGCAAAGTGATAGTATCTCCACTGCACTATTCAATATAGCCCTGCATAGTTTGTTAAACAAAATCAACAAAAGAGGCACCATATTTATGAAAACTATGTGCATATACTGATGACATTGTTATAGAAGGAAGAAATATCAATACACTTCCAGAAACATACTGGCCAATGGAAACAGAAGCATTAAGAACTGGCCTCATAGTAAATGAAGAAAATATATTGTAATATCACAATCTGAGGCAGGAAGAACCCATAAAGAACCTAAACATCAAAGGAGAATTCTTTAAAGGAGTGTCTTCTTTTAACTACTTGGGAGCTGTAATAACAAATGATAACAGCATTTGAAAGGCAATAAGAGAAAGAATACAAGCAGGAAACAGAGCCTATTTCGTAAATATGCAACTTTTCACAAATAGCATTGTTACAAGAAAAACAAAAATACTCTGATTATGTGATAAACATTCAGGGTGTCCTCCCCCTCCAATCTCATTTGACATGCCTGTTCCTCGCAATGTGTCTGAACTGCAGTCAGTACTAGGCAAGATGACGTACTACATTCGGTTCATACCAAATGCTGCTCAGATCGTGGCTCCATTGCATCACTTGCATCAGAAAAATGTGCCTTTCATGTCGACCAAAGAGTGTAACAATGCATTTTAGAAACTCAAAAAGCCTTGATCAGTGACAAATGTTTAGCGCATTTTTACCCTGCCAAGCCAGTAGTTCGGCAAGTCGATGCTTCTTCCTACAGAATCAGCCCTGTGCTTTCGTGCAGAACTGGTGCACAAGACAGATCTATTGCTTTTGTGCCAAAGTTGTTAGCTCGAACCCAGTGCTGTTATTCTCGAACAGAAAAAGAGGCTCTGGCTATTGTGTATGGTCTGACTCAATTCCATCAAGTATGGTTGCAAGTTCTTTTTACTGACAGATCACAAGCCTTTGCAGTTCCTGTTTCAACGTTCAAAGCCAGTTCCTACACACATTGTTAAAAAAAAATTGCAACATTTGGCTCTTGTTCCTTTCGCAGTATCAGTTTGAAATTGTGTACAGACCTGTGGCAAAGCAGATGCCCTATCCCGCCTTACAAATAGCCCAGGCTCTGATTTTGATATATCTGCCACATCCTGCTGCCAAATCAATGTGCAGAACTCTGAATTGCTGGAATCTCTTCCCTTTCGCTACAGAAAAATTGCACAAGCCACGGAAGCAAACACAGATCTCTTGGGGATTTGTTTGCACTATACAGTTAGTGTGATGGCATTGCACTGGCAGGGCATGGATACCCATATTGAACAGATGACATCACAGTGTTACGCATGTGTGAAAAACCAATTTGCTCTGCCACAGGCATTCTCAGCTTGGCCTAAGACTCAATCTGCATGGCAATGAGTGCACATAAACTTTGCAGGACCACTTTGTAACATTCACTGGCTCATAGTGGTAGACTCTTTTAGCAAGGTTCCCCTTTGCAGTGCCTATGGCTTCTACCACATCGCTTAGTGCCATTCAAGCAATGTCCTCCATATTTTGTATAGGTTTGGCAGAAGTACTTGTGTCAGACAACGGACCATAGTTCAGTTCACGTATTTTTGAACAGTTTTGTGAATGAAATGGCATTCGATATCAAACAAGTGCTCCGTTTCACCCCCAGTTCAACAGCAAAGCACAACATTTCATAAGCACTTTTAAACAACAGATGGCCAAGCTTGGCACCACCCAGACACAGGACCAAGTGCTGCAACTCTTTCTTGCATCCTATCGCTCCCACCCACAAGACGGACCATCACCGGCGGAACTTCTGTATGGATGCGGCCATCAGATGCTGCTACACCCACTACAGCTGCCAGTGGCATCAATGGTTGTGTTATTTGACCTGATAATAACTGGCAATCAACTCAGCTGAACTAATGTACCTTCCTTGATAGAATTTTGTTAACAAATCATCAATGGATATAGGTCTGTCTCTATATGTTTGCTTAAAGTATAACACTAGCTACCATTTTCTGATTTCCTTATATACTGCTGTTCTTAAACTTTTGGGAACTGAGTAAGATTTGCAAAAAAAGGCTTCATAGTCGACATTCGCTCCAGGTTTTTCAGAAAATATGCTCCTTTATTTCATTAAGATCATATGAAAATCTCTTGTTCTTCAGTTAATAGGTCAGATACCTGAGAGTTAATCTTTATTTGTTCCCAATACCCTTGCAGATTTTCTGTTTCTTTATCATCATCCACTAACAGAGCTGTGGCAACTAGTAATAAATCCCTATTAGTTAATAATTTACTTATTTTAAATGGTGTAATGTGATTAGAGCCTTCCTTGGTCCAGTATAACATGATCATAAACTAAGTTTTACTTCTATATTTCAATAATCAGTCTAGGCCAAACAGTACCTGTAGGTTCACATTAACACAGTCCACATAAATTCAACAGCTCGTATCTCTAATGACAGCCGAGTTTCCTCTTTAAGTTGTTTTCCTTTACGACCTGCTATTCCTACAATATATGCTCCTGTTACTGGTAATGCGGGACACTTATTCCTATTTCTAAGAGTGAGCAGGTATTCATGTGAAATTTTGCTTTCTAGATGCACCCCTACCTTCTACCTTCTTCCTAAAATTCACAAACCCAATCATCCCGGCCGCCCCATTGTAGCTGGTTACCAAGCCCCCACAGAACATATCTCTGCCACGAAGAAAAATGATCCTAATCCTACTCCTAATGATCCAAATCCCCAAGACACTATCCAAATTGAACCCTGCCTGGAACAGTACCGTCCTCCGCCACAGCAGGACCCACCTCCTCTTCCTCAAAATCACCCTCTCCAAACCTTCCAGGAATTTCTGACTTCCAGCCTTGCCTCTCAATACTTCTTAAAAAACCTTAATCCTACTCCCAACATCACCATTGCTGAAGCCCAGGCTATCCGTGATCTGAAGGCTGACCGATCCATCGTCATTCTTCCGGCGGACAAAGGTTCCACGACCGTGGTACTTGATCGTCGGGAGTATGTGGCTAAGGCACTGCGTCAGCTTTCAGACAACACCACATACAAAGTTTGCCAACGTAATCCCATTCCTGATGTCCAGGCGGAGCTTCAAGGAATCCTCAGAACCTTAGGCCCCCGACAAAACCTTTCACCTGACTCCATCAACCTCCTGACCCCACCAACACCCCGCACCCCTACCATCTACCTTCTTCCTAAAATTCACAAACCCAATCATCCTGGCCGCCCCATTGTAGCTGGTTACCAAGCCCCCACAGAACATATCTGCCTACGTAGATCAACACCTTCAACCTATTACATGCAGTCTCCCATCCTTCATCAAAGACACCAACCACTTTCTCAAACGTCTGGAATCCTTACCCAATCTGTTGCCCCCAGAAACCATCCTTGTAACCATTGATGCTACTTCCTTATACACAAATATTCCACACGTCCAGGGCCTCGCTGGGATGGAGCACTTCCTTTCACGCCAATCACCTGCCGCCCTACCTAAAACCTCTTTCCTCATTACCTTAGCCAGCTTCATCCTGACCCACAACTTCTTCACTTTCGAAGGCCAGACATACCAACAATTAAAGGGAACAGCCATGGGTACCAGGATGGCCCCCTCGTATGCCAACCTATTCATGGGTCGCTTAGAGGAAGCCTTCTTGGTTAATCAAGCCTGCCAACCCTAAGTTTGGTACAGATTTATTGATGACATCTTCATGATCTGGACTCACAGTGAAGACGAACTCTTGGTCCTACTCCAAATCCCATGCCACTTTCCTTGACATTGACCTCCATCTGTCCAATGGCCAGCTTCACACGTCCGTCCACATCAAACCCACCAACAAGCAACAGTACCTCCATTATGACAGCTGCCACCCATTCCACATCAAACGGTCCCTTCCCTACAGCCTAGGTCTTCGTGGCAAACGAATCTGCTCCAGTCCGGAATCCCTGCAGCATTACACCAACAATCTGAAAACAGCTTTCGCATCCCGCAACTACCCTCCCGACCTGGTACAGAAGCAAATAACCAGAGCCACTTCCTCATCCCCTCAAGCCCAGAACCTCTCACAGAAGAACCACAAAAGTGCCCCACTTGTGACAGGATACTTTCCGGGACTGGATCAGACTCTGAATGTGGCTCTCCAGCAGGGATACGACTTCCTCAAATCCTGCCCTGAAATGAGATCCATCCTTCATGAAATCCTCCCCACTCCACCAAGAGTGTCTTTCCGCCGTCCACCTAACCTTCGTAACCTCTTAGTTCATCCCTATGAAATCCCCAAACCACCTTCCCTACCCTCTGGCTCTTACGCTTGTAACCGCCCCCGATGTAAAACCTGTCCCATGCACCCTCCCACCACCACCTACTCCAGTCCTGTAACCCGGAAGGTGTACACGATCAAAGGCAGAGCCACGTGTGAAAGCACCCACGTGATTTACCAACTGACCTGCCTACACTGCGAAGCTTTCTATGTGGGAATGACCAGCAACAAACTGTCCATTCGCATGAATGGACACAGGCAGACAGTGTTTGTTGGTAATGAGGATCACCCTGTGGCTAAACATGCCTTGGTGCACGGCCAGCACATCTTGGCACAGTGTTACACCGTCCGGGTTATCTGGATACTTCCCACTAATACCAACCTGTCAGAACTCCGGAGATGGGAACTTGCCCTTCAGTATATCCTCTCTTCTCGTTATCCGCCAGGCCTCAACCTCCGCTAATTTCAAGTTGCCGCCGCTCATACCTCACCTGTCTTTCAACAACATCTTTGCCACTGTACTTCTGCCTCAACTGACATCTCTGCCAAAACTCTTTGCCTTTACAAAAGTCTGCTTGTGTCTGTGTATGTGCGGTTGGATATGGGTGCGTGTGTATACCTGTCCTTTTTTCCCCCTAAGGTAAGTCTTTCCGCTCCCGGGATTGGAATGACTCCTTACCCTCTCCCTTAAAACCCACATCCTTTCGTCTTTCCCTCTCCTTCCCTCTTTCCTGACGAAGCAACCGTGGGTTGCGAAAGCTTGAATTTTTTGTGTATGTTTGTGTTTGTTTGTGTGTCTATCAACCTGCCAGCGCTTTCGTTTGGTAAGTCACATCATCTTTGTTTTTAAATATATTTTTCCCACGTGGAATGTTTCCCTCTATTATATATATAAATATCTACGTTTATATGTGATACCTTTGCCTCAATCACTGGTTTTAATTGCTCTTCATCTTCTATATTACCTTCTTGTGATAACCATTCTCTTGTAGATATTGAATGAGTGAATTCAATTACTTGTTCATTGTACAGGCCTACAATAGTTTTGATAAATCCTAGACATTGGCCTATGTCCCAAGATGTGATACTAGTATTGGATAATTATTTGTACCCGTACTTTGGTTGACATCCTGTTTTACCAGTGTCGATGGTGTTTGGGTCGTTGTTGTTGTGGTCTTCAGTCCTGAGACTGGTTTGATGCAGCTCTCCATGCTACTCTATCCTGTGCAAGCTTCTTCATCTCCCAGTACCTACTGCAACCTACATCCTTCTGAATCTGCTTAGTGTATTCATCTCTTGGTCTCCCCCTACGATTTTTACCCTCCACGCTGCCCTCCAAAACTAAATTGGTGATCCCTTGATGCCTCAGAACATGTCCTACCAACCGATCCCTTCTTCTGGTCAAGTTGTGCCACAAACTTCTCTTCTCACCAATCCTATTCAATACTTCCTCATTAGTTATGTGATCTACCCATCTAATCTTCAGCATTCTTCTGTAGCACCACATTTCGAAAGCTTCTATTCTCTTCCTGTCCAAACTATTTACCGTCCATGTTTCACTTCCATACATGGCTACACTCCATACAAATACTTTCAGAAATGACTTCCTGACACTTAAATCTATACTCGATGTTAACAAATTTCTCTTCTTCAGAAACGCTTTCCTTGCCATTGCCAGTCTACATTTTATATCCTCTCTACTTCGACCATCATCAGTTATTTTGCTCCCCAAATAGCAAAACTCCTTTACTACTTTAAGTGCCTCATTTCCTAATCTAATTCCCTCAGCATCACCCGACTTAATTCGACTACATTCCATTATCCTCGTTTTGCTTTTGTTGATGTTCATCTTATATCCTCCTTTTAAGACACTGTCCATTCCGTTCAACTGCTCTTCCAGGTCCTTTGCTGTCTCTGACAGAATTACAATGTCATCGGCAAACCTCAAACTTTTTATTTCTTCTCCATGGATTTTAATACCTACTCCGAATTTTTCTTTTGTTTCCTTTACTGCTTGCTCAATATACAGATTGAATAACATCGGGGAGAGGCTACAACCCTGCCTTACTCCCTTCCCAACCACTGCTTCCCTTTCATGTCCCTCGACTCTTATAACTGCCATCTGGTTTCTGTACAAGTTGTAAATAGCCTTTCGCTCCCTGTTTTTTACCCCTGCCACCTTTAGAATTTGAAAGAGAGTATTCCAGTCAACATTATGAAAAGCTTTCTCTAAGTCTACAAATGCTAGAAACGTAGGTTTGCCTTTCCTTAATCTTTCTTCTAAGATAAGTCGTAAGGTCAGTATTGCCTCACGTGTTCCAGTATTTCTACGGAATCCAAACTGATCTTCCCCGAGGTCGGCTTCTACTAGTTTTTCCATTCGTCTGTAAAGAATTCGTGTTAGTACTTTGCAGCTGTGGCTTATTAAACTGATTGTTCGGTAATTTTCACATCTGTCAACACCTGCTTTCTTTGGGATTGGAATTATTATATTCTTCTTGAAGTCTGAGGGTATTTCGCCTGTTTCATACATCTTGCTCACCAGGTGGTAGAGTTTTGTCAGGACTGGCTCTCCCAAGGCCGTCAGTAGTTCCAATGGAATGTTGTCTACTCCGGGGGCCTTGTTTCGACTCAGGTCTTTCAGTACTCTGTCAAACTCTTCACGCAGTATCTTATCTCCCATTTCATCTTCATCTACATCCTCTTCCATTTCCATAATATTGTCCTCAAGTGCGTCGCTCTTGTATAGACCCTCTATATACTCCTTCCACCTTTCTGCTTTCCCTTCTTTGCTTAGAACTGGGTTTCCATCTGAGCTCTTGATGTTCATACATGTGGTTCTCTTATCTCCAAAGGTCTCTTTAATTTTCCTGTAGGCAGTATCTATCTTACCCCTAGTGAGATAAGCCTCTACATCCTTACATTTGTCCTCTAGCCATCCCTGCTTAGCCATTTTGCACTTCCTGTCGATCTCATTTTTGAGACGTTTGTATTCCTTTTTGCCTGCTTCATTTACTGCATTTTTATATTTTCTCCTTTCATCAATTAAATTCAATATTTCTTCTGTTACCCAAGGATTTCTACTAACCCTCTTCTTTTTACCTACTTGATCCTCTGCTGCCTTCACTACTTCATCCCTCAGAGCTACCCATTCTTCTTCTACTGTATTTCTTTCCCCCATTCCTTTCAATTGTTCCCTTATGCTCTCCCTGAAACTCAGTACAACCTCTGGTTCTTTCAGTTTATCCAGGTCCCATCTCCTTAAATTCCCACCTTTTTGCAGTTTCTTCAGTTTTACTCTACAGGTCATAACCAATAGATTGTGGTCAGAGTCCACATCTGCCCCTGGAAATGTCTTACAATTTAAAACCTGGTTCCTAAATCTCTGTCTTACCATTATATAATCTATCTGATACCTTTTGGTATCTCCAGGGTTCTTCCATGTATACAACCTTCTATCATGATTCTTAAACCAAGTGTTAGCTATGATTAAGTTGTGCTCTGTGCAAAATTCTATCAGGCGGCTTCCTCTTTCATTTCTTAGCCCCAATCCATATTCACCTACTACGTTTCCTTCTCTCCCTTTTGCTACACTCGAATTCCAGTCACCCATGACTATTAAATTTTCGTCTCCCTTCACTATCTGAATAATTTCTTTTATTTCATCATACATTTCTTCAATTTCTTCGTCATCTGCAGAGCTAGTTGGCATATAAACTTGTACTACTGTAGTAGGTGTGGGCTTCGTATCTATCTTGGCCACAATAATGCGTTCACTATGCTGTTTGTAGTAGCTTACCCGCATTCCTATTTTCCTATTCATTATTAAACCTACTCCTGCATTCCCCCTATTTGACTTTGTGTTTATAACCCTGTAGTCACCTGACCAGAAGTCTTGTTCCTCCTGCCACCGAACTTCACTAATTCCCACTATATCTAACTTTAACCTATCCATTTCCCTTTTTAAATTTTCTAACCTACCCGCCCGATTAAGGGATCTGACATTCCACGCTCCAATCCGTAGAACACCAGTTTTCTTTCTCCTGATAACGACATCCTCTTGAGTAGTCCCCGCCCGGAGATCCGAATGGGGGACTATTTTACCTCCGGAATATTTTACCCAAGAGGACGCCATCATCATTTAATCATACAGTAAAGCTGCATGCCCTCGGGAAAAATTACGGCCGTAGTTTCCCCTTGCTTTCAGCCGTTCACAGTACCAGCACAGCAAGGCCGTTTTGGTTATTGTTACAAGGCCAGATCAGTCAATCATCCAGACTGTTGCCCTTGCAACTACTGAAAAGGCTGCTGCCCCTCTTCAGGAACCACACGTTTGTCTGGCCTCTCAACAGATACCCCTCCGTTGTGGTTGTACCTACGGTACGGCTATCTGTATCACTGAGGCACGCAAGCCGCCCCACCAACGGCAAGGTCCATGGTTCATGGGGGTCACTGATTATAAAAATGTGTGAATTATTCCTTTCACTATTACAGTAGAACTTACTCAAAACAGAAGTGCCTGGGACTAAAATAATTTTCCAAATTCAACAGGTTTCTGGATTACACAAAACTCACTGGGCTACGTAAAATTTGTCAAGTATCAGGCACAAAAGTACAGTAAAAATTTATAATTATGCGTATACTGTATTTATGTACCTTGATTCCAGCATAGTAGATGTTCATTTACTGTATATTGGACAACAGAACACTTGACTATTACACTAATTGATAAATAACATGGCATTTCTATATTTTTACTCAAATTTTAAATTCATTTATTATTGTATGTACATACATATTATTACCATGTTTATTTGCTTTCCATTTCACTTTTTTCACCACATATCAAGGAGGGAAACTTGTTTTAATTCCATGTTCAAAATTGTTTTTTATAGTCAATTTTTTGCACCATACAATAGTTCCAACAACTTGGGAGAATTTGTGTGTGCTGCAAATTGCATAACATTGTTTCTGCATGCAATGGCTTCTTCAGGCGTGTTAATTTTTCTAGGGATATATTTTGCTCCTGCTCCTCCTCCTCCTCTTCTTCTTCTTCTTCTTCGTTTCTTCTTCATCATCCTTTATGTTGCAGATTTCTTTTAGATTTGTTGCTGAAGTGAAAGTGGGGTGAGTTGAAAGAAAGTCATCACTTTGAATGTAATCATCTGCACTACATGAAATGTTTCACATTTTCATTAATTCAGCAATTGCTGTTGCATTTTCTTGAGTTTTGATGGCCAAACAAGCATCTTGTTCTTGACCCCCAAACACCACTTTGTTGAAGCACATGGTGATAGTTTCAGGCTTTATTTCCTTTACTGCCAAGCCAATTCAAATTACTGCATCCAGGACAGAAACTGACCATGCAAGAGCAAACACACTTTTGGCTTCTTCAACACTTAAGAATAAGAAATTGTATCAGTAATCGCCTATAAGGACACCTGAATGTGTAAATAACCCTCTAGTCCATGGGTTGTGTGAGGCAGGTTTAAGCTGGAGGGTACCAAGCCAATTTCACGTTTGATAATGTTACTTTCGGGTGACAGGTTACATTGTCTAGAAAAATAGAACTTGGCGATTTCATTTCTTCGTTTTTGGCATTGAAAGAGCACAGCCAGTCTTCCATAAGACCACTCATCATCCACGCCTTTTTATTGCTTCGCCATGTGAATGGAATGTTACTGACGTTTACATTTTTGAAACAATGCAGTTGTGCTGCCTTTCCAATCGCCAGTGGCTTCTCTATTTCACCTAACACGTTTCCACACAGCAGTACAGTGAGTCTTTCCTTGGACATTTTCCTATTGGTGCACTTTTCACTTCAAATTGCTAGCAATTTTGAAGACAGCATGCAATAAAGCAGTCCCATTTCATCGGCACTGAACACATTTTTTGGGTCATAATTCAAAATGAAGTTGGACAGTATTGTCTTCCATTCTGTTGCTACACTTTCCTGCACATCCTTGGCTTCCCCACACACTTCATTCAACATGACGTTCTGCCTAGCTTTGAAACTGTCCAACCATCCTGTGGATGCCTTAAACTCCATAGTTCCAAGTTCTTTAGCAACTTTCAGAGCCTCACTCTGCAACATGGGTCCAGACAAAGGTAAGTTTTTTGCCCGCGCACTTACAGACGATTCGCACACTATTTCATTAATTTCTTTATTTCCGGTCTTCTTTGCCTTTCTTTACATCTGCCCATTCCCTTTCATCCAAATCTTATCCTTGTTTCTTAAAGTCTCATAAATTTCTGTTTGTCCACCCCTGGTAGCTGAGTGGTCAGCACGACGAAATGTCATACCTAACAGCCCGGGTTTGAATCGCGGCTGGGGCGGAGATTTTCTCCACACAGGGACTGGGTGTTGTGTTGTCCTTACCACCGTCATTTCATCCTCATCAACATGCAAGTCACTGAAGTGGCATCAACTCGAAAGACTTGCACCAGGCGACCGGTCTACCCGACAAGAGGTCCTAGCCACATGGCATTTCCATTTCTGTTTTACAGCATTTGAAACACAACATAATTTTGCACACAGAGAGTTTGTCTTTCTCACTCGCCTTGATTACATTAATCTTTTCGTTAAGTGTTAACGATACATACCGTTTATTTGACATCATGTTACTGTATCTCTTAAAGTGCTACTAGTCAACTGAAACTGGCAGAAAATAATGACCTTGCTGGGTAAAACCATTGTTTAATGGAACAATACCCACCTCTTTCACTGCACACACTGCAGCATAGTGTTGGTAGAGGTGCAACAATGTTCCTATATGCACCGATGTGCGTCAATAATGAGGAAAACAAGAGAGCTCACAAACAGAGCGCTGACGAATGAACCATTTGCTTTGATGTACTGTACTGACATTGAGCGTAACTTATACGTTGTTTCACAGATCAGCGCAGTTTTTGGTCCACACCAGTAGCACCGCACTGCGCTGAACATCTTTTCTTGGATTTGCGCTGTTTAACAGAGGTGTCCAAAGTAATGTCGTGGTGGAGTCATGAATAACTAATGAACTGTAATACAGTAGTATTGTATAGGTTTTTTCTGCGTTATACAATAAATTATTAAGTAGACTATGTGAACAAAAGTATCCGGACTCCCCCAAAAACATATGTTTATCGTATTAGGTGCATTGTGCTACCAGCTACTGCCATGTACTTCATATCAGTGACCTCAGTAGTAATTAGACCTCGTGAGAGAGCAGAATGGGGCGCCCACGGAACTCATGGATTTCAAACGTGCTCAGGTGATTCGGTGACACTTGCGCCATATGTCTGTAAGCTGAATTTCCACACTCCTAAACATTCCTAGATCCCCCGTTTCCATTGTGATAGCGAAGTGGAAATGTGAAGGGACGTGTACAGCACAAAAGCGTACAGGCCGATCTCATCTGTTGACTGACAGATACCGCCGACAGTTGAAGAGGGTCATAATGTGTAATAAGCAAACATCTATCCAGACCATCCCATAGGAGTTCCAAACTGCTTCAGAATCCACTGCAAGTACTATGACAGTAAGGTGGGACATGAGAAAACTCAGACTTCATGGTTGCGCGGCTGCTCATAAGCCACACATCACGCCGGTAAATGACTAACGATGCCTCTCTCGGTGTAAGGAGCATTGGGCAGTTGAACAGTGGAAAAATGTGTGCAGTGATGAATCACGGTACACAATGTGGCGATCCGATGGCAGGGTGTGAGTATGGCGAATGCCCGGTTAACATCATCTGCCAGTGTCTTTAGTGCCAGCAGTAAAATTTGGGGATGGTGGTGTTGTGATGTGGTCAGGTTTTTCATGGAGGGGGCTTGCACCCCTTGTTGTTTTGCATGCCACTAACACAGCAAAGGTCTACACTGATGATTTAAGCACCTTCTTGCTTCCCACCGTTGAAGAGCAATTCAGGGATGGCGACTGCATCTTTCAACACGATTGAGCACCTGTTCATAATGCACGGCCTGTGGCGGAGTGGTTACATGACAATAACAGCCCTGTAATGGACTGGCCAGCACAGAAGACGTTGGGGATGTTTTGGAACTCCAACTTCATACCAGGCCTCACCGACCAACATCGATACCTCTCCTCAGTGCAGCACTCCGTGAAAAATGGGCTGCCATTTCCCAACAAACTTCCCAGCACCTGATTTAATGTATGCCTGTGAGAGTGGAAGCTGTCATCAAGACTAAAGGTGGGCAAACACCATATTGAATTCCAGCATTACCGATGGAGGGCGTCGCAAATTTTTAAGTCATATTCAGCCAGATGTCTGGATACTTTTGATCACATAGTGTATTCTGCATTCCACTTATACAAAAAAATCAGCATACAGAAGCACACTGAATGCGTCGGGACTGAAATACTTGTACGGTTTGGGCAGATTTCCGAATTATACATGTGCCGATTTGAGCAAGTTTTACTGTATTTCTCTTTCTATTGCAATCATTATTTGGTCTCCTATCTATACAACAAAAATTACTTTCTTTTACTTCCTGGAAAATTTAGATATGTAACGTTCTACCTCATTTCCTGCATTCAGATTTTCTGCATGATTAAAATCGCCCCTCTTTCTTTATTCGGAGTATCGAAACCTACAAATAAAAATAACTGTTCTGTATTAGTCCACCCACTATATATTTCTTTACTTGCAAAATAAGGCAATCTCCTTACCAGCACTTGAACCAAATTTTTTCATCTAGTGGGTTATCTAAATACTAAATACTTAGATCTAGTCAGATGCCACTCAATGTGCTTCTTATATGTGCCCCATGAACCATTATGATACTTAGGCTCTAATAACTGTAGCATAAGTTTTTCTTGTGAACCAATATTTTCTCTTACATTTTTCCTGAAAGTCTTCCCACGATTTAAATTCCTCTGAATGAGCTGTTCTCCATTCTGCTGCATCAGCTAATAAATGTCCTAGCCCAATTTTTTTATTTTATTTTTTTAAGTAGCATCGCATTTCTGAAGCATAGATCGAGAAAATACTCTTAAGAAATATGTCAGGCGTACTTCTCCTTCTGGCTTAAACTTTGGAAATTGCTTAGCACAGCTAACTCTGCTTCCTATTTGTAATTTTTCTAATAATTTTGGTGATAATCCTATGTTAGATGTAGCTATTTTCCATCCAAGTTCATGTTCAGTGTCTTCTAATTCTTTCCACAACTTCTGGACCTCACTCTTATTACATATATACAACAATGCTCAACTATTTTCATTTAGAACTCCTGAAGTAAGCTACCTGAGGTTTCTTCTAATTTGGAAATTCTGTCTTTTTTGTGGCTAAGTCAGCTAATTTTTTAATTACTTGGAGATAGCTCCCCTAGTTTATCTGCTTGACTTTTGCTGCTTTGAGATGGTTCCCCTACTTTTTCTAATGCTTTAAGTTTATTTATAATTTCCACTAATATTGCACAAATCTTCTCTTCAGTCGGCTTATCTTCTCATGATTTATGTGCCAAGAACATAATCCAACACGGGAATAATATTAGTTGTTGACCTGGTTGCTATGGCCAACAGGTATTCCTTTTGTTGAAGATTGTGACAATCTAAATTGTTTGGGTTTAATTAAAGTCACAATCCCTTTCGTTTCAATAGTGTTGCTGCTGTTTGCACCATTACAACGTATGTGCTTATGATACAGTTCTTGATGGCTTGTTTATTTCTGTCGCCCTATGCAGCATCGGACATCTTACTGTTTTCCGTAAAATTTAAATTTTAATTTCTTGTTTAGTTTTAATTCCCTGTCATAGCTCTTATTTTATTTCCTCTTGTGTGTGTCTTTCACTTAGGACATAACATGAGGTGTTTTTCTTGTTGTGGGTTCATTTTAAGGATTGATATATTGGGAGATGCCAAGTCTTTACTCATTCCCTGTAGTAACAGTTACCTTATTTTCCAAATTTCCTGGTAACTGTCTTGTTTTCTCTTGATGTTGTGGCCTTGCTATGCAGTGCCATGAATCTGACTGCTGACTTCTTTTCCAATTGCAGAGGGGCAATGGCTACAAGAGAACTTATACATTTAAACAATTCACTATGAAATCACCTGGTTTCCATAATTCTTCTGAATTCTATTAAGTTCTCAACTCACAATACCTGATAATTAACAAAGATTTTCAGACATGCATGATGCTTCAATGCTTGATGAAATCCACAAGTCCATAATTAATTCAAGATAACACATCATAGAGTCTATATAACAACATTCATTTTTCTATCGTCCTCAACCACTGTTATCAGGCTCCTTCCTCCTTTGGAGTCCACAGCACCCCCAAAATATCACTGCAAAGTGCAAGTGACCCCTCACTAGTCAGTCCAAATTACACATCCGTTGTCGCTTTCTGCACTGTTCCTGCATTTTTCTTTCTCATATCCGCATGTAAATTCCAACAAACCCGGGCACAGTAGATGAGGAGTAGCACTGTATGAGCAGGGTTGGTGTAGTGCTGCTTGTGGGAGTGTGCAGGGACGATGTGGAGACAGGGTAGGTATGCCAAGTGCAGTTGAGTGGTTTGGGATGGAGAGGGAGGGCAGGAGGGGGGGGGGGGGAGGGGAAGAGAGCGGAAGGGAGATAAACGGAGAATGGGGAAAAAACTAGTCGGTGCACTGGTCGAATAGAAAGCTGTGTAGTACTGGAGAGAGAGCAGAGATGGGGATGGGTAGATGGAGGCCAGGGGGTCACAGAAATGTAGGATAGTTGCCTACCTGCACAATTCAGAAAAGCTGCATTGGTAGGAAGGAACTAGATGCGACAGGCTGTCAAGCAATAATTGAAGTGAAGTATTTCGTGTTGGGCAGCATGTCTCGCAACAGGGTGGTCCAGCTGCCTCTGATAGAAAAAAAAGTGTTTCCACTGTAGGGACCAAGAGAAGGAGAGGAAGTCTTCTGATGAATCCAGCACGACTGAATTTGAGCGTGGGGCGAAAGGTAAACAACTGGACCACCCAGTTGCTGAATGTTCTGCCCAACATGATAGGCTTCACTTTAATGACTGCTTGACAGCCTGCACAATCTGGATTCTTCCTACTAGCACCAGCTTTTCTGAATCGTGCAAGAACACTTTTGGCTTGTTTCAACTTTGGTGGCACCAGCTGCACCAGTATTGAGGCTAGGTGTCTCAGTAGAGTGTAAACAAACTGAATTATGAAGTGGGGAATGGAGGAAATTGGTCACTTTTGGGTGTCTATGCTATGCATAGGTTTTTGTGGGGTTTTAATGATGCTGATTATAAAAAATGTTTCAAAATAAGTATCAGGGTTTTAAGGCTTCATAGGCCCACAGCTTCTGGTAGCGTTCTCGCTTACCGCACATGGGGTCCCGGGTTTGATTACAGGCAGGGTCAAGAATTTTCCCTGCCTTGAGATGACTGGGTGTTGGTGTGTCGTCTTCATCATCATCATCATCACCACCACCACCACCACCACCACCACCACCACCATTTATTAGATTCACCTTGCTTTATTTACAATTGTATCAAATGAAGGAGTAACTCAAACAGCTTTGTTTGTATACCTGCTCTGCTTCCTGCACCTTCTGTTACAAAGTGCTAGTAGCAAAGTTGCAAACTAATGAACAGAAAGCTTTTTGTGTTTCAGTTCGCAAGGTCTGAATCTGTTGTTACAGTGAAACACATGTTCCATTGTAATCTTGCAAGTGGTAATATCTGTACATGGTATCAACAGTTTGAAGATACCGGCTATCTTTGCAAAGAGAAGAATATGGGATGATAAAGGGTGACTGGAGGCGTTGAATGAGTGACTGAGTGTTCCATGAATAGCCCCAAGAAATAAGATTGGAAGACTAGTCATGAATTAGCAATTCTAGTGATGTCTGTGTGGAGACTTACTTGTTGCTGAAACTAAACACTCTTCGCTCGTTTCAACTTGCCGACAGCAGCTACACTGGTTTTGAGGTTAGAGGTGTCAGTAGTGTGTTAACAAACTGAAGTATAAAGTGGGGAAGGGAGGAATGGTCACTTTTTGGGTGCTATGCTATGCAAAGGTTGTTGTAGGATTTTAATGATGCTGTTTACAAAAACTAGGAGTGAGGTGTTGTTGCATTTGTGGCCGTATGTGATTAGGTTGATTATATATGAGCTGCAGAGCAAAATTCATTCAATTAGGAGCACATATACAAATGAATTAAAGAAAAATATAGGCTAGCAAAACATCTGGTTTGGAAAAGCCCACGTCTACAAGACTACAATATCATGGTTTGTGTTGGCAGAATCTCAAGCTTCGTGTTGGCAGTGTCTTTTTTTAAGGAAAATAGTTGGTACAAGGAAAGGCTACAGAAATCTGGAAAGGTGAATTCTTTATTCAATATTGTTTTATTAAAAATGTCACAGCAGTGCTTTCCATTCACAACTTGTACAACAGATGATTAAATTAGCTTTTAAGGTCTTCCACTGAAATTTCTTTCAGCAAGGTTGCTCAGTAACTTCTTTTTATCCAGTCATGAACCCAAAAGTTTCTTTTTCTTTTGTCATATGCAGAGATTTCACACAAATAAGCATTAACTTGGGCACAACGCTTACAGCTGCCAAAATTTTACACAAAACTACAGTGCTCACAAAACGACGAAACTCAAGCGTACACTGGTGGCATTGTGTCACAAGAGATATAAGAAAGCATTTGCGTGCAACTCGTTTCACACAATGAGTGATACAATCCAGTATTGTCGTGCGAACCGAGATTTAGACCATTATCAAGTGTATCTGAAACTTTAAGATACACTCGATAATGGCCTAATGTAAAGACTGAAACCATTCGTGTGGACTTAATAAATTTATTAAACAACTGGAGCAGATGCTGATTCATTTCAAGAAGACACTAACAAAAGACTTGTCCTTATTGTTTGCAGTTGTTACAAGCTCTAAAGTTTACAGACTACAGTTTACGTGATAACTTAGCAAATGAAATGTTGCTGTAAGATGATTTTCTAGATTGTGTCATCTTCAATGATGTATCAACATTTCTCTTAAGTGGAAATGTGAAAACACACAATGTGCGCACCTAGGGGTCAGCAAATTCCCACGAGACTGTAAGTTGCAATGAGACTCCCGTAAATTGAATATTTTTGTGCCACATCCCGGCAGAAACTTTATGGACATTTCTTTTTGCTGAAGCAACATGGGTGCACTGCCTCACTGGCATTAAACTCAGTACGAGATTGGTTAAAAGACACTGTACGTGACCGCTAGATTGGTCACAAGAGGCCAGATGACAGTTTTGCATGGTATCCACTTTAACCTGATCTGAGGCCGTACAATTTCTACCTTTGGGAGTTCATAAAGGATCATGTGTATGTGCCTCTGCTAGCAGCTCATCTACATGATTTAAGAAACAGGATTGAAGCAATTGTTGCAACAATTACTCCAGACAAGATTTGGGAAGAACTCATCTATTGACTCAATGTATGCTGTGGGATGGATGGTGCTCACATTGAACACTTAAAAGAAAAACTGGTCAATTTGCTCTTTCATTTGATGTACTATTTATAATTGCAAGTTGAATATAATAAATGCTACAAAGTATTAAAAACCTAATATTCATTTTAAAACACCCGATAATACTCTCCTATAGCATAATAAGTGAAAGTCTTCAGGTCAAGACAATGAGAGTTATTGAGTGCACAGAAGGCAAATCTGAGATTTTCAACTAACTCATCTACATAGTTGGACCACCCAGGAACTTCACACTAGAGGTACTTTTGGTACCTGTACATCATTTTGATTTGTTTGCAAGAAAGGCCTGGAATCCCATTTCTCACTCCCCTTAAAGAAGAGCAGAAGTTAAGGCCCGATAACAAGATGGAACTAGAAATGCTTTGTTGCAACAAAAGGCAACAATGAGTCAAGTGGAATGTGAACCTAGAATAGAATGCCTGGTCCATCACTGAGATAAATGGGAAGATAAGAGAACATGGACCATTATAATGTGCATAAATTCAACAGACAGCCAGATGATAACAGGCTCGGCTGTTGAAGTATTCAGCAAATCACTCATGAGAAAATTATGTCTCAGAACATTTTGTACACATACAGAGTGATTCACAAAGATATGCAAATATTTTAGTATGTTATTCTACAAGTAAAACTAAAGAAGAAAGTTCATATAAACATAGGTCCACAAATGTTTAGCTATGGAGTTACAGTTAATAAAAGATTTTGCCTGAAATTTAGTAACTTTGCTAATATGGAGCCATCACAGAACTATACGAGGTTAAAGTAAAGCACAATTTCCATTAATTTTGTTGTTATTGATCTGATGAATCTAATAAAACATGTCCCAGACACATATCTGCAATAGCTTTCCAGAACATCCAGAGAGGCAAAGACGTAGTTTCATAAAAAATTTTAATTTATTAACTACTTGGCCCAATTTGTTTTTTAAATTCCAGATAATTGCACAAAGTTTTTAACAGAAGTTGTAGAGAATTTAATTTTGGAAAAAGGTAATAACGTTAACTGAGACTGTATGAATGTGTCAGATAATTTGCTTTTATTATTACATATTACAACAGTTACTAAGTGGTTTCATTTAAATACACTGGTTTTATTATGTTCTTTCACTGAACAATATGGAAAATCAACTCACTTCAAGGATAGGAAACGAAAAACAACTCAATGAAGGTTGCCAACAATGACAAACATATCTACATTCTTAATGAAAAGTAAACAAATTTACTTGTATAATAATCTTTGCTTCTCTGGATGTTCTGGTAAACTACTGCAGATACACATCTGGGACATGTGTTATTAGATTCACCACACCAACAACAGCAAACTAAGTGGAAATCGTGTTTTACTTTAACCTCGTACATTTCTACGCGCTAAATTTCAGGCAAAATCTTTTATTAGCCATAACTAAACATTTGTAGACCTAAGTTTATATGACCCTTTTTTTTAATTTTACTTTTAGAATAACATATTAAAATATTCGCATATCTCCGTGAGTCACCCTGTACACGCCGAGGGGGACGAGGGGGGAAATCATAAATCACATACATATCATCTAGTTTGTTTTTAGTGACTCCTGCTAGCAACATTATTATAAGTATTAACAGTAACAATACAATTGAGCAACTTCTTTCTATTGACCATTCAACCACTACAGATCGTAAGTGTGCACTTTGTATACAAAGACATTAAAAGATGGAAAACACCTTTAAGTAAGATCATCTCAAAGGACACATGTGTAAAAATAACAGCAACATGGATTGCTCCACTATACAAATGACACTGCTATTGCTGCAAGAGGTATGAATGGCAGCAAATCTTCAGATACCTGAACAACACTGGTTTAACAATGGGGGAAAAAAAAAAGAGGTTACTGAAAAACAGAGTGCCTTACCTCAATAGTTTCTGGATCAGCAACATCTGGTTCTAAAAACAGTTGCCTTGCTTCCTTATACATCCACCCTTCTGGTGGTGGGTACTTCTTTGTATCAATATTCTCAAGAATTTTTTCCAAACTGTGATGCTGCTTTATAAGGTCGATGGCACGTTTGGGGCCAATGCCTTTGATACTGTCACAGTAATCACATCCCAACAAGATGCACAGGTCAATAAACTGCAAAACAATGTCCATATTCATGTGTCATGTAAATGTAGATCATAACAGTTTAAATATTTTACAAACTAATAAGTCTAAGTATTAAGCCATGTGAATACAACTGAATAAGTAGCCAATACTCATCCAGTTTCCCTGCCTCTTCCTACAACTGTTGATTTCAAGTCCATAATCAACCAATTTTTACTGAAGAAACATAGCACCTATATTCTTACCTGGACAAACACATGCTAGCTAGTGTGCACATCACCCATCCTTCCATAAGTGTATTGAGATAACAAAAGCATAAGTATAAGAGAAATTTTTCCACTGTCTCCGATGTTCACATATAGTAATGATTATTGGCTTACTGTAGAAATGTCAGAATGGGATCATGAAAACAGTTTTATTCTGACAACAGTTATGAAGAAAAAATGTCTCACTGAATAATTCATGCACAACCAGTAAATGTTCAGAAACACAATTCAACTGTCCTCAACGACATTACTGCTTTCTAGTTTACTTATCCCCTAATGGCAAGTTCAACAGCCCAATAATGAGTGTGGTTGAACCAAGATGATAATTACGAAGGTTGGAACTTTGAAATAGTAGCAACTATTTATTGACAACCGATACAAAAGAGTTACATGTTGTCCTTCAAAGTAGTCATCAGCATAGCGTAGAACCTGCTGCCAGCGATGAGGAAGGCGTAGTATACCATTAGCAGAGCCTGTTATGTTGATGGTGTGAATGGAGCGGTCTACTGCATGTTGACTCTCTGGAACAGTTCTGAAGCGAATGCCACAAAGTGGTTGCTTCACCTTCGAAATCAAATCAAAGTCACAAGGACTTAAGTCCGGGGAGTATGGTGGATAGTACAGTACTTCCCAGTCCCACTGACCGAACAGAGCAGCCACAGTTTGCGCAGTATGCACCCGCCCATTGTCGTGCAAAATAACGGGTGTGTTGCACAGAAAGTGTTGCTGCTTCTTTCGCAAAGCTGGTCGCAGCTGGTGCTCCAAAAATCGAACAGTAATACTGTGCATTGACGGTTGCTGTGGAGAAACATAATGCATCAGGATAATACCATCACAGTCGTACAAGAGAATCACCATAACTTTAGACTGCTCCATTCACACCATCAACAGAACAGGCTCTGCTAAGGGTATACTACACCTTCCACATGACTGGCAACAGGTTCTACACAATGCTGGTGACTACTTTGAAGGACAGTAACAGGTGGAAACATGCAACTCTTTTGTATCGGTTGTGAATAAATAGTTGCCACTATTTAAGTTCCAACCCTCGTATTAAAGTCAGCTAGATACAACCGAAAAGTCAAAAATTTTTCTAATTTTATTGTCTAAAAGTTAATACCATCAGATTTACTTCTGCTGTAGAAAAAATAATGAATTTTGATAGAAATAATATGCAAATAAATGTTGTAGAAGATAGATGGGATTCCTTTGATTTATTAATCACATCATCATTTATTGCAGACTATAACATAGCGAGACACAACAATGGCAGAAAATGCAAAGGGAACTGTAAGTGGAGTCTCAAGATAAGGTAATTCGTCAGCCACACAACAATTATCGTAATAACAAACAGAAATTTACAAATAAAGTGGAAGCTAAGACTAAGTCAAACATCCCAGCTGTCTGTCTGGCATATGCAAGTGACACTGCAATCTTCTCTGGTGAGTCGGAAACTGCAAACGAAAGAACTGAACAGTTCCAAAGGGTAACAAAAACGATAAACCTACAAATCTCGTATGATAAAGCTATTTATGTCACTCAAAGATTCCTCCATACACTATGAAGTTGGGAGAGAGTTTAAGAGAAAAAGTTCATAATTTCAGTACTATTCAAAAATGTGAAATTTGCTTTTATGTGAGTCACGGTGGTAATTTTAAAAGCAATGGATGCTGTGTGTGTGTGTGTGTGTGTGTGTGTGTGTGTGTGTGTGTGTGTGTGTGTGTGTGCATGAGCGTACAAATTTTTAAAGAAGATCCTACCTCTAGCCTAACACAGGGAGAAGGTTGAAGCTGACTAGGGTATAATTTTAAACACATTCTTACAACTTATTGATACAAAAAGGACAAAAAAATCTTCTTCAAAATAAAGAACTGGTTCATCAAAAGAGGAAAATCAGAAGAATAGAGAGCTCCACACATCTAGGGGAAATAACAGAAGAAAGTATGGGAGACAGTCATCATTTAAAGAGTACATGACAAAAATTTGAATCTGTATCTGCTAAGTGCTGCAATAGTAAGAAAGTGTTATAAAGGTCTAATTTAAAATATGTAGCTACAATTAACAAATTAGACTGCTTGATTTGGTAGAAACAATAGACATGATTGGAGAGGTACGGATGACATTAAAAACAAGTGATAGAGATGCTCCAAAACTCTTTCATCCAAATATGAATGGTTGGAAGAACTGGCTTAGATCTACCAAATATCTGCATTAGAAGACTTGAGTGACAGCTGATAAAGATTCATGGATTAAACAAGAAAAAGTAAAGAAAACGAAAGTAAAGAGAAGATCATAGTTTTATGGTTATTCATGAAGACTGGATGATGCACGACTAATAATAAAATTAAAAGCTTCTTCAACAAACAGAAAATGAAGCTAAAATGATTCTGGGAAGTGAGAACCAATCTTTTTAATTTAGGACTGGAGGAAGAAGACTTATTGAGCAGAAATAAAACAATGGAAAGTCCAGGATGGAATAACAACATGAAAATGACAGATTGCTACTCACACCATACAGTGTCGAGTCATAGATAGGCACAACAAGAAAAACTGCTGCAAATATTCCGCTTTTGGACTATGTCCTCCATCACGAGTAGAAACACACACACACACACACACACACACACACACACACACAAATATCCATGCAAGCACAACTCGCACATACACGACCATTGTCTCTGGCCACCGAGGACAGACTGTAAGCAACTCAGCACGATAGAAGAAGCAGTCTGGGTGGTGAAGATAAGGAGAAGACTGGGGCAGGGAGGGGGAAGGATAATAGGGTACGGGTGGGGAACAGTAAAGAACAGCTTGTGGGAACACGCAGGAACATAGTTGGGACAGGGTAGGGCAGCTAGACAAAGTCAGGAGGTTACACGGGGGAAGAGGAAGGAGGAAAGAAATGGAGGGGACAAAAGACTGTGGGTGTGTTGGTAGAATAGAAGCCTGCAGAGCACTGGAATGGGAGCAGGGATAGAGATAGGTGGGCGACAGGCAGAGACTACCGAAGGATTCACTGGGTGCATCACAGATTGCCCTGCCTTTGATGGGATAGGTGACGCTTGTGACTGGACTGGGGTAAGTGGTGGTGGGAAGATGTATGGGATCAGTCTTTGTGTGTGTGTGTGTGTGTGTGTGTGTGTGTGTGTGTGTGTGTGTATGTGTGTGTCTACTGCTGACAAAGGCCTTAATAGCCGAAAGCTAAAATTGTGTGATTCTTTATATTTTGCCTATAGCGACTCAGCATCTCAGAAAAACTATGATCATCTTAAGAGTATACGTAAGGAGGAAGAATGAGCAATGAAGGAGAATGCAAGCCAGATTGGAGTAAATTGTGATGCTCATTTAAGAAAAGTCAGTGTAGCGAATACATCATCATCATCATCATCATCATCATTTAAGACTGATTATGCCTTTCAGCGTTCAGTCTGGGGCGTAGCCCCCCTTATACAGTTCCTCCATGATCCCCTATTCAGTGCTAACATTGGTGCCTCTTCTGATGTTAAACCCATTACTTCAAAATCATTCTTAACCGAATCCAGGTACCTTCTCCTCGGTCTGCCCCGACTCCTCCTACCCTCTACTGCTGAATCCATGAGTCTCTTGGGTAACCTTGCTTCTCCCATGCGCGTAACACGACACCACCATCTAAGCCTGTTCGCCCTGACGGCTGCATCTATAGAGTTCATTCCCAGTTTTTCTTTCATTTCCTCATTGTGGACACCCTCCTGCCATTGTTCCCATCTACTAGTACCTGCAATCATCCTAGCTACTTTCATATCCGTAACCTCAACCTTGTTGATAAGGTAACCTGAATCCACCCAGCTTTCGCTCCCATACAACAAAGTTGGTCGAAAGGTTGAACGGTGCACAGATATCTTAGTCTTGGTACTGACTTCCTTCTTGCAGAAGAGAGTAGATCGTAGCTGAGCGCTCACTGCATTAGCTTTGCTACACCTCGCTTCCAGTTCTTTCACTATGTTGCCATCCTGTGAGAATATGCATCCTAAGTACTTGAAACCGTCCACCTGTTCTAACTTTGTTCCTCCTATTTGGCACTCAATCCGTTTATATTTCTTTCCCACTGACATTACTTTCGTTTTGGAGATGCTAATTTTCATACCATAGTCCTTACATTTCTGATCTAGCTCTGAAATATTACTTTGCAAACTTTCAATCGACTCTGCCATCACAACTAAGTCATCCGCATATGCAAGACTGCTTATTTTGTGTTCACATATCTTAATCTCACCCAGCCAGTCCATTGTTTTCAACATATGACCCATAAATAATATGAACAACAGTGGAGACAGGTTGCAGCCTTGTCTTACCCCTGAAACTACTCTGAACCATGAACTCAATTTACCGTCAACTCTAACTGCTGCCTGACTATCCATGTAAAGACCTTTAATTGCTTGCAAAAGTTTGCCTCCTATTCCATAATCTTGTAGAACAGACAATAACTTCCTCCTAGGAACCCAGTCATATGCCTTTTCTAGATCTATAAAGCATAGATACAATTCCCTGTTCCACTCATAACACTTCTCCATTATTTGCCGTAAGCTAAAGATCTGGTCCTGACAACCTCTAAGAGGCCTAAACCCACAATGATTTTCATCCAATTGGTCCTCAACTAATACTCGCACTTTCCTTTCAACAATACCTGAGAAGATTTTACCCACAATGCTGATTAAAGAGATACCTCTGTAGTTGTTACAATCTTTTCTGTTTCCATGTTTAAAGATTGGTGTGATTACTGCTTTTGTCCAGTCTGATGGAACCTGTCCCGACTCCCAGGCCATTTCAATTATCCTGTGTAGCCATTTAAGATCTGACATTCCACTGTATTTGATGAGTTCCGACTTAATTTCATCCACCCCAGCCGCTTTATTGCACTGCAATCTATTGACCATTTTTTCCACTTCCTCAAATGTGATCCTATTTCCATCATCATTCCTATCCCATTCTACCTCGAAATCTGAAACATTACTGATCGCATTTTCACCTACATTGAGCAACTCTTCAAAATATTCCCTCCATCTGCCCAAGGCATCCACAGGATTCACCAGCAGTTTTCCTGACCTGTCCAAAATACTTGTCATTTCCTTCTTACCTCCCTTTCGAAGACTGCTAATTACACTCCAGAATGGTTTTCCAGCAGCTTGACCCATAGTCTCCAACCTGTTTCCAAAGTCTTCCCACGATTTCTTCTTGGATGCTGCAATTATCTGTTTGGCTTTGTTTCTTTCTTCAACATAACTTTCTCTGTCTACCTGGGTTCTGGTATGTAGCCATTTTTGATACGCCTTCTTTTTCCTTTTACAGGCTACCTTGACTGTTATCATTCCACCAAGCTGTTTGCTTCATCCTACTTTTACACACTACTGTTCCAAGACATTCTTTAGGCACTTCTAGTACTGTGTCCCTGTACCTTGTCCATTCCTTTTCCAATGACTGTAATTGACTACATTCAACTAACTGGTACCTTTCTGAGATCGCTGTTATGTACTTGTGCCTGATTTCCTTATCCTGAAGTTTCTCCACTCTTATCCTCCTACATATGGACCTGACCTCCTGCATTTTCGGCCTCACAATCCCAATTTCTCTGCAGCTTAAATCCTAATTTTCTTGCTAGAGACTGTCAAATCTATCCACATCAGTCGTTCGTTTACATACCTTATTGCAACTACGCTGGGTTCCATTTCTTTCCTGATGTAAAGCCCTACACCCCATTGTGCTATTCCTGCTTTGACTCCTGACAGGTAGACCTTGTATTCTCCCACTTCCTCTTCTTTCTCACCCCTTACCCGAATGTCACAAACAGCTAAAACGTCCAGCCCCATCTTACTTGCAGCCTCTGCCAGCTCTACCTTCTTCCCAGAGTAGCCCCCATTGATATTAATAGCTCCCCATCTCATTACCATTTGTTTGCCAAGTCGTATCTTAGGAGTCCCTGGTTTGTCAGTTAGAGGTGGGACTCCGTCACCTCCAAAGGTCCGAGGCATTTTGCTCTGATTGTTGCCAGCATCATATTTAAAGTACCAGGGAAGCAGGTTGCTAGCCTTACTTGCCCCGAGTCCCATTGGGTTTTACCCCTAACGGCTGAGGTACTAACCGGTGGATTTGGTAGTCTTTGCCGTATGAGCACAAAGGTGACCACGACTCAGGATATGTCCGAGATGCCCAGCCTTATTCCAAAGTAACTGGTATCCCGACTGTCGGGACCACTTACTTGGCCACTCATACGTTGCCCGTGGTTCATGAACTAGGACATGACTGCAGGAACCCACACCATGAATACTCAGATAAATTAATAAATAGCAGGATAGTAGGGCTTGAACAAAATAGGTAGACATAGTGTCTATCATGAGTTGAATAATATGTGTATACACAGTATCTACTAAGATTGTAGAAGCTGAAAAGTAGAGGAGGACTCTAGGGTATTAAATGAAGTGCTAAGACATGAGAGTGAAGTGTAAAATAGATTTTTATTTTACCAGGAAATATTTAATTATAGTGTACATTAAGATGTATAATAGGGCAACAAACCATGAGGCCTACTCATACAGGATAAGGGGGACGTACCCGCCATTTGCTAAGGATATAAGGCAGGCCTACCTACATAGAGAGAGGATGACCTGTGGCTTGATGAACAGCGATGTATTACAAAGGGGCGTACCTACCAGAATGGAGGGAGGAAGTGAACTCATAGGGTCAACCCACATGTAAGGTATAGGTACTGATCCTATGGGAGAAGGACAGTATCTGACAGAAGTCACACATGTAATAGGAATTATTCTGTTAAGTTTGAATTCTATATATCACTAGCATTATTATGTTTTATGTGAATTTACAAGTGTCGAAAAGAACACTTTCATTGGCCCAGAGTTCCTCCACACTACAAACTACTATAAATAATTATACTAGCACGTACTAAGGAAAAAATAGTACAAGGAATTAGAACAAAAAATAAAGTACTCAAGTGTCATGAACACCTGGAGCTTAGGATTGGAAACTAAAGGTTTAATCCTCACGATTCCTATATATAAGAAAACGAACTCCAACATTGATTGAAATGTTCACGTTTTATAATTAAAGTAAAATGAAAAATATGGACTAGCTAAATAATAAAAAAAGGGGTTTCACAGTTATGAAAAGAACAAGGTATACTGTTGAAATACAAATTGTTATTACACGTGGTATAAATGTACATAATGACTGTATGGTCCGCAGTTCGTGGTCTTGCAGTAGCATTCTTGTTTCCCACACATGGGGTCCCGGATTCAATTCCCGGTTGGGTCAGGGATTTTTCCTGCCTCAAGATGGCTGAGTGTTGTTGTGTCATCATCATCATCATCATCATCATCATCATCATCATTACAGTCAGAGGAAGACAATGGCAAACCTCCTCCACTAGAACCTTGCCTAGTACAGTGATGCGGGTCTCCCGCGTCATCCCCTACGCTGCTTGGAGTATGGGACATCATCATCATCATCATCATCATCATCATCATCATCATCATCAATGACTGTGTATAGTATATCGCGTGTTCGATCTGGGGGGGGGGGGGGGGATATGTAGTGCTTCAAGAATTTCTTCCTAAATTCTAGAACCACCTGGCCTTCCTCCGTCTCAAACACACGATATTTTAAATAGAAGTGTGAGAGAGACGAATCCAACCTACTGCACTTTATATGTTTGTGTGTGCAGGTCTAAAAACAGTCACGAGCAAAATGTGGACACGGCGGCCGAACGGCGGCTGACGAATACTTGCTGTATGACCCATAGAATTTCAGTGTATGAGTAGAGAAGAACAAGGAGTATTTATGTATTATTCTGTGCTTTTAGTGACTGTGATGATTTTTAAGGACAAATGAAGAAATGAGGTTAGACTTTCAAGTAATTCATGAGTTGGACTTGCTAGAAGCAAGAAAAGTTCATAAATTATGGTTGACTTGCAAACTTTCGAATATTTATGTGAGAAATAGTGAATTTGTTCTTTGTGGAAGTTGAAATATGCCAAAATTAAACTAAAAGTATTTTGCGAGTATCCACTTATTTCATGAGGGGGGGGGGGGGGGGGGGGAAGAGAGAGAGAGGGGGGGGGGGTAAATTCCCTTATCAGCTTTATTCTTCAGAGAAGAAGTTTTTGGAGATCGACTATACAGAGAGGAAGATCGGCTGTGCATACCAAGTAAGTCAACTGATGTGAGAACAGTGTGAAGTTGGCAAATCAGCTCCACATCTATTCTTGTCGTCTAAAGTGTTAGAAGGTTGTCATAGGATGATGCCATGTGGGTGCCCATTACCACACCACAGATCTGTTTGTAGGGGATGCATTCAATTGAGAAGTAACTGTGGGCGAGGATGTAGTTGGTTGTGGTAATCAGGATGGAGGTTGTAGGTTTAGAATCAGCTGGGTGTTTGGGAAGGTAGTGTTCAATAGCAGCAAGGCCATGGGCATTAGGGATGTTAGTGTAATGGGAGATGGCATCAACAGAGATGAGCAAGGTGCTGTGCTATGCTGTGAAGGAATAGGAACTGTGGAAAGTCAGTGGAGGAAATGATTGGAGTCCTTTATACAGGAGGATAGGTTACAGGTAATAGGCTGAAGATGTTGGTCTATGAGAGCAGAGATTCTCTCAGTGGGATCACAGTAACTGGACACAATGGGGGGTTCTGGCTGGTTGGGTTTATGGGCTTTAGGAAGCATTTAGAAGGTAGGAGTGCAGGAAGTAGTAGGCATGAAGGGAAATATAGACTCTGGTGAGAGATTCTGGGATGTGCCGAAGGATCTGAGAAGAGACTAAAAATCCTGTTGGATTTCTGGAATAGGGTCACTGTGGCAGGTTTTGTAGATTGACAAATCTGACAACTGATGGAGTGCATCCACAAGGTAATCCCTGCAGTTCAAAACTGCAGTGGTGGAGTCTAAGTCTGGATCACTTTTTAGGTGGTGGATTGAAGTTCTTTTTGTAGTTGTATGGTGAGTTTCCATGCTGAGGGATTTAGCAAAAGATGGTGAGGCACAGTTTGAGGTTAAGAAATTCTGTAATGTTAACAGGGGGTGATTTGAGTGTAGTGGGATGGATCACAGCTAGATGGAGAAGTGAACGAGTCAGGCAGCATTCAACATTGGTTTTGGGTTGAGTCTGATTGGTAGAGTTGGTGGAGAAAAAGTATTTCCACTGCAGGGCCCATGAGAAGGAGAAAAGGTCTTTACACTGCAGGGTCCAAGAGAAGGAGAAAAGGTCTTAAACAAGTAAGTCTGATTTAATTTGGGAGTGGGTAGACAGCAAGGCCTTTGAAAGAGACTAATACTTCCGTGAGACAAAGGCCTTTGGAGGAATGGTTCATGACTGTGTTTTGGGTCTGTTTGGGTTCTGGATTCTGTATGATGGTGGGAGGGAGATTCTGTGGATGTGGTAAATGTAGTAGGTTTTGTCAGGTATGAGGGGATATGGAGGGGAGGGGTTGGAGGTTGTTGTTTAGGTGATGGATAGTGTTAGTCCCAAGTGGAAGTAGGTGGTGAATAGGTTGGAAAGATTTATGACGTAGTGTTGTACATGCTGCTTAAGCTCTTGGAGAGCAAGAGTTTCAGTGTGTGAGATAGGAACTGGGAATGTAGAATTGCAAAACAGAAGAATTTGACAGACGGACAGGAGGTACTGCAAGGAGGTTTGGGCCTGATTTTCATTGTTTTGTAGCACTAAGTTGGTGAGGGAGAAGGTCATTGTGAAATGAGGGGTTGCAGCCGGATATGGTTAATTTGTGGGTAAGGCTGTTGAGGGGGTTCAAAGAGCCAGGCAATAACATAGGAATAGGATGTGTGATTGGGTTCTAACTACAGATAACGAAACTTCTATATTGGTGCAGATGGAAGGAGAACGGATCCATGGTGGAGAATAAACATGCATAAAAATAAGTAAATTACCTAAAAAATTAAAAACTCACAAAAAATTCAAAATATGTAGAAAAATTGACAAAAAGAACGGAATGACTGAAGTATGGGGAAAGAAGGTGAAACACGATGGAGCAGGGCTAACAATAAAGGCAAAAACAAACTCAAATTTACGTGAAAACACAATGTGATAAAAAAATGTGGGACGCATGTCAGTGAGGTGATATGTATAAGGAAGAGAGACACCAGATGTGACTGTATTACGGTCAGTATGTGCATACTGGAATAAGAGAAGAGAAAAATGGGGGGGAGTTGGGTGGTTGGCAGGACAAGGACAGGAAGGTAAAAAACATGCTAAAATATGCATCACGAAGATACAGGATTAATTGTGTCAGTGGGAGTGATGTGGGATATAAGATGCTGCATCAACTATCAGCATGGTCATGTAGCCATGTGTTGCGAGCGGACAAGAGGATTACGGTGTCTCATCTAACTCTAAACTATTGTATACAGTTTTTTTACCCTGTGTACAAAGTGTTCATGACTAAAGTGGAAATATCAAAATGCTGTAGAAAGAGAAGCACCATTCAGAATGACACCAAATTTGAAGAGCATATTATTAACGCCCACCAGACACGAGGCACATTGTGTTCCTCTGTTTGCATCAAGACACCCACTATGATCGACTCCATGAAGGATTGTGTGCTGCTTGTAAAGCTCTTTTACTAGAACGGTGACTGTGTGCCAGTAGCCCTTGCAGAAGTTCCAAACACTCAAGCGCATGAGAAAAGGCATTGGTCTAATGTCTGCTAAGTGCCTGGAGAAATGATTACAGAATTTGAAAAGAAAGGTTTTTTTGAAGTGCAGTGTGGCAGTGGAAATCAGTTGATCCGTCATCCATCAAAGATGTGGCCACAGCATTGCAGTTGGGGTCAAGTGATTGTGTGTAAACATGCTGTGCATGGGGGACTGCCCGAACAATGGACATGCCTGAAAGCATGGTACAAAAAATCCTATGAAACATATAGACACAGCCCATTTCCATCCCCAAGGACATATCAATATGCATAACTGCAGAACATGGGCAAAACTAAATTCACATGCACATCAACCAGCACCACTTCAATCTGAAAAGAGGACTGTGTGGTGTCGGTTGATTGCAAAATTTATTGTAGGGCTGTAGTTTTTTGAGGAGATAAGTCCTGTAGGCCCTGTTGATCACTGGTAAATGTCATGTGAGTCTTTTGCACACTAACATCATTCCAAGCACATTGCACAGACAGTGAAGTGGCTGCTGCAGAGGTATTTCGAAAATGCTAGAAAACAGCCTGGTCACCCAAACCACCTGATCTTAATCTGTGTGACTTTTGGTTGTGGGTCAGCCAAAAGAAGTAATCTTCTGTGCCCCAATTACAGACGTACCTGAACTGAAGGCTTGCTATGTGCACCACATTCGGAACATGACCTCCAAGATACTCTGATCTCTTGTGGTACATAGTGTTTCTCAATTTCAACTATTTCAACTTGTGTCAGAAAACAGTGCATATCATATTGGACACACAGAATGAAATTTTTACTCTGCAGTAGACTGTGTGCTGATAAGAAACTTCCTGGCAGATTAAAACTATGTGTGGACTGAGACTCGAACTTGGGACCTTTGCCTTTTGCGGGCACACAGTTTTAATCTACCAGGAAGATTCATACTGGCACACACTCTGCTGCAGAGTGAAAATTTCATTTTAGATAAAAAACATCCCTCGGGTTGTGGCAAAGCCATGTCTCCGCAATATCCTTTCCTGCAGGAGTGCTAGTTCTGCAAGTTTTGCAGGAGAGCTTCTGTGAAGTTTGGAAGGTATCAGATGAGGTACTGGCGGAAGTAAAGCTGTGAGGACAGGTCGTGAGTCGTTCTTGGGTAGCTCAGACAGTAGAGCACTTGCTCACAGAAGGTAAAGATCTAAATCTACATCTACATGGTTACTCTGTAATTCACACTTAAGTGCCTGGCAGAGGGTTCATCAAACCATTTTCATACTACTACTCTACCATTCCCGTGAGGAAAAAAGGAACACCTAAATCTTTCCGTTCGAGCTCTGATTTCTCTTATTTTATTATGATTATCATTTCTCCCTACGTAGGTGGGTGTCAACAAAATATTTTCACATTCAGAAGAGAAAGTTGGTGATTGAAATTTCATGAATACATCTTGCCGCAAAGAAAACTGCCTTTGTTTCAGTGACTGCCACCCCAACTCCCATATCATATCAATGACACTCTCACCCCTATTGCACGATAACACGAAACATGCTGCCCTTCTTTGGACTTTTTCGATGTCCTCCGTCAATCCTACCTGGTAAGGATCCCACACCATGCAGCAATATTCCAGCAGAGGACAGACAAGTGTAATGTAGGCTGTCTCTTTAGAGGTTTGTTGCATCTTCTAAGTGTTCTGCCAACAAAGCACAGTCTGTTTTGCCTTCCCCACAGTATTATCTATGTAGTCTCCCCAATTTAAGTTGCTCGTAATTGTAATTTCTAGGTATTTAGTCGAATTGACAGCCCTTAGATTTGTGCGATTTATCATATACCCAAGATCCCAAGTTTCAAGTCTTGGTCTGCACACAGTTTTAATCTCCCAGGAAGTTTCATATTGAACATGTCTTGGGCCAATCTCATGACACTTAGAAATTGATGCCAGCGTGCTTTTTATGCAGTTTCTGGCCCCAGGGCAATTAAAAATCCGATATGGCACAATCTTGCTGTGGTAGATGAGTTTACCTAACAAACAGTGCCACAACTGTTGACTGCTGAATTTTTACAGTCATGCACATTGAACAATACGGATGGTGTACTGTGCAAATCAAAGCATATGCATCATACTGTGATTCATCTGTCATTTGTAGCCAACCCCATTTATGTTATGACGCTCACACTGTCACCTAATGGCAGAAGTCTGTTAAATTTTTGTTGCTACATGATGTTTCCCCACATGACAATAATATGATGTTCAAATTTGTCTTCAATCTGAGAACTGTTTCTCTTTCTAAAATGTTTCAAAACTGGAACTTTAATTATGGACAACCTGTATAAGGGTAGATGGTGAAAACAGGAAATGGTGCAAAATACTGTGAAGAGTGTCAAAGGAGGAAGAACCCAAGTTAATTTATAATGGAAAAAAAAGATACATTTCTAGGTACGTAATGAGACCAACAACTTCCCGACTATACAACAATACCTTGTGCTGTAGGTATTATGTCATGTTCATCAGTACAATAATAAATTGTAAGAGAGAATGAAAAAGTTTGCTTAATGCCAGTGATATTTTCATTTGTAATTACCTTTGCTTTGTAGATGGTGTTAGCTGGTACATTGTTTCACTTGTAGCAATTTAAGCTGCGTTATTATGTCCCTACCTAACCCCAACTCAGAAGTCGTGATATTTAAAAAACAGCCAAATATTTGTGGCAACCATTATAAATATTATTGCTGCTTGCTTTGCTCCCAGCAATTACAGTTGTACTATTAAGTCCCAACCTAAATACACACTCGGAGATCGTGACACATTCATTAAAACAAAAATGTCAAAATAATTGATACCCAAGATTATAACAGTGAGCAAATCTCATTCACTACCGTTTACTATCACTTGATTGGCTATGACCAACAATAATGAATTGCCGATAGCAGTATGCTATGGAAAGTTGCTACCACCATAAATGCTTTAGCCGAGACTGTCCTGCAAACAAATACTTTGACCTATAACAAACATTTTGCACATACTGTTTGTTCCTTTTACAAATTACATTCTCCAAAACTTAAACATATCATATGACTAAATTTTTCTGCTAGCAAACATGGAGGATCTCCATTGTTAAGGGATTGAGCTTCAATCCCCCTCTAACAACACAACTGTTGGTTACAGAAATGTTACCACCTTCTCAAAGACCGAGTAGTTCTGTGTGCAAGTTATTACCAACAACAAACCAATTTATTAAAAACAGATGCAAAACAAATGTCTAATGGAGAAGTGAAGAACATCTCTCAAGAGTTTTAAATGATATGCTACTGACTATCAGCTGATGGAATACATACCTCATCCCGTGAGAGTTCCAAGCCTTCCAAAACTTTGTTTAAATGAATCTCCTGAATTGGCATTTTCCGTGCTTCACTGAAGGTCATCCGTCGTAATAAAATGTTTGATCCAAATGTCAAAGCATCCATGTCTTCAGTTGCTGTCGCATACACTTTACCTGCTTTCACAAGGGCTGCACACTGTGCTTCAGCTTCACAAGGTGCCTAAAACCCAACCCAGTGACTAAGAGGAGAATATGAGAATATATTCTTGCATATGCAAAACACCAGTTTACTAACAGTTCATGATAAATAGCTAGATACTATAGATGAACACACACACACACACACACACACACACACACACACACACACATACACACAAAAACTATGTTCATACAGATCCGTAATATTAGATCTGAAATCAAACAAATACTGTGAGTTTCATCACCAACATAGATAACTAACTGAAATGAAATTCATCAATCATTCCATCATCATCATCATCATCATCATCATCATCATCAACAACAACAACAACAACAACAACAACAACAGCGACAAGAGCAGAAAGCCTCTGTTGAACACTGACAGATACGGGCACTGAAGGCAAAGAACGATAATATATGAAGCACTACCCAAAATATCCGAGAATTTCATAGTAAAAATCAGAAAACTATGCTTACATCTATATGAACATTTTGAAAAAACCGCAAGGTGCATCGCAGAGGGTATGTCTCACTGTATCAGTGATTGGGGTTTCTTCCTGTTCAATTCACATATGGAGTGCAAGAAAACTGATTGACTGAATGCCACTGTGCCTGCAGTAATAAATCTCATCTTATCCTCATGATCCCTATGTGAGGATATGTAGGGATTATACACACATCAAAAAAACAGTTTTGTGTCATCTCGGTTCCGAGAGTTCCAGAACCTGTACAGAAAATTGGAAGAGAGATCAACATAAACATCATTTCCACCCTTTTTGACAGTTGACCAGAATGTCTGTCGTATTCCACAGATTCTCAGTCTTCCCTGAAGTGCTTGAACCACTCAAATGCTCTTGCTTGATTCAGTTCTCTCTCACCAAATGCCTTTGTCAGTATGCGATGGTTTATGGCTGCAGTTTTCTTCAACTTGAAACAGAATTTCATGTAAATCCATTGCTCCTTCATGTCATCCATTTCACAATTCGCAGAAGCACTTAAACACATCGTGACACGCACCACTACAACTCACAGCTGCAAGCATCAAAGATAACACAACTTTTTGCCGCAGTAGCTAAGACATGTACCTCAAGATATCGAGTGGCGGAAGGTCTTACTGCTACTGGTTTGACCGGTACAATGGAAAATCTCAGATATTGCATGTTCTACCACCATACAGGAAGAACTTCAGAGGTGGTGGTCCAGATTGCTGTACACACTGGTACCTCTAATACCCAGTAGCATGACCTCTTGCATTGATGCTTGCCTGTATTCGTCATGGCATACTATCCACAAGTTCATCAAGGCACTGCTGGTCCAGATTGTCCCACTCCTCAATAGCGATTCGGCGTAGCTCCCTCAGAGCAGTTGGTGGGGTCACATCATCCATGAACAGCCCTTTTTAATCAATCCCAGGCATGTTCGATAGGGTTCGTGTCAGGAGAACATGCTGGCCACTCTAGTTGAGCGATGTCGTTATCCTCAAGGAAGTCATTCACAAGATGTGCATGATGGGGGCGAGAATCATCGTCCATGAAGACGAATGCCTCGCCAATATTGCCGATATGGTTGCACTAATGGTCGGAGGATGGCATTCACGTATCGTACAGCCGTTACTGCGCATTCCATTACCACCAGTGGCGTACATCTGCCCCACATAATGCCACCCCAAAACAGCAGGAAACATCCGCCTTGCTGCACTCGCTGGATAGTGTGTCTAAGGCGTTCAGCCTGACCAGGTTGCCTCCAAACACATCTCTGACGATCGTCTGGTTGAAGGCATAAGCGACAATCATCAGCGAAGAGAATGTGATGCCAAACCTGAGCGGTCCATTCAGCACATAGTTGGGTCCATCTGTACTGCGCTGCATGGTGTTGTGGTTGCAAAGATGGACCTCACCATGGACATTCGGAGTGAAGTTGCGCAGTGGCATGACATCCTGTGGCTGGACGAAAAGCATTATTCAACATGGTGATGTTGCTGTCAGGGTTCCTCCGAGCCACAATCCACAGGTAACGGTCATCCACTGCAGCAGTAGCTGCTTGAGCGAGGCATGTCATCAACAGTTCCTGTCTCTCAGTATCTCCTCCATGTGCGAACACACGAGTGATTTGTAAGCTCTCTCCTAGGTAGACTGACTGCGTTTCCCCAGTATTCTACCAATAACTCCAAGTCTACCACCTGCTATTCCATTTCATATCCCTACAAAGTGTTACACCCAGATATTTGGACAAGTTGTCAGATTCCAACAGTGACTCATTGATATTACAGTCACAGTGTGATACACTTTTTTATTTGTGAAGCCTTAATGTCCTACATCCTAATGTCCTCGGTCATCGTCAAAAATAGTCATCTTGGGCATATATGTAACAATCCCAGTATTGTTTCCAATTTTGGAAGCACTCCGCAGGGTTAAAGGTGTCCAGGACTTTTTACGATTCCACTTGGATGTCTTCAGTTGAGACACAACATTGCCCTTTCAACGTGCTTTTTATCTTTGGGAACAGGTAGAAGTCGCACGGGGCTAGGTCTGGCAAGTAGGAAGGGTACAGGAATGCTGCCCTGCTGGTTTTGGCCAGGAATTCCTTCACAATGTGCAAGATGTGCATGGGCATGTTGTTATGGTGCTCTAACCAGTCTTTCTTCTTCCACACCTCTTAACCAATTGTGCCGAACATTTTCCCTCATTTGCCTCAAAAAACCTTGCAGGAAAACTGTGACAGTCTGATCAGGTGGAAAAAACTCCTTATTCATTATCCCCAAACGTAAAAAAAAGGGGGGGGGGCACTGACTTACTGACTTCATGTTGTTGCAAACTCATAAGAGTTTTTTCGGCCTTGGAGAAGATGGTGTTTCCCATAGTGACGAGTGCTGCTTTGTTTCAGGGTCATAGCTGTAGATCCAAGACACATTAGCTGCTATGACTCTGGATAAGTGTACCGGACACTCAAATTCTCTGGTTCATTGAAATTTGTCTCATGTTTAGTTCCTCAGCTAGAATTTGTTGACTTGTGCCATACAACAGCCCAAGCCTGTTAGAAACATTGTCTTCGGTCTTTGTCAGTCACGTCAAGTACTTTTATGATCATTTCTGGTGTGTGTGTGTGTGTGTGTTGACAGTTGACCAGAATGTCTGTCGTATTCCACAGATTCTCAGTCTTCCCTGAAGTGCTTGAACCACTCAAATGCTCTTGCTTGATTCAGTTCTCTCTCACCAAATGCCTTTGTCAGTATGCGATGGTTTATAGCTGCAGTTTTCTTCAACTTGAAACAGAATTTCATGTAAATCCATTGCTCCTTCATGTCATCCATTTCACAATTCGCAGAAGCACTTAAACACATCGTGACACGCACCACTACAACTCGCAGCTGCAAGCATCAAAGATAACACAACTTTTTGCCGCAGTAGCTAAGACATGTACCTCAAGATAGCGAATGGCGGAAGGTCTTACTGCTACTGGTTTGACCGGTACAATGGAAAATCTCAGATATTTTGGGCAGCATCTCGTATCGACATTAAAAACTGAGTAAACATTTTAAATGTAGTATGTGTGTTATCAACCTTGTCCTTTTTGAGAAGTGACAAAGATGGTCTGCGGTTAAGGACATTCATAAAAATCACCAATACTGCAGTGTGTAGGTAAAAAGCACCGGTTTACTGCAATCTGTCACGTTGTCACTTACGCGCGACATATAAGCAGCCTTGAACACTATTCCTAATACATATATTTTATATTTTAAAAACTTACCTCATGCGAAAGTTTACAATATCATTATTATTATTACTATTATTATTATTATTATTATTATTATTATTACTGTTTCTCATTCTACATTTTCCACTGTGACCTGAGTTCCTCAGCTCTATGTTTACAATTTTAACATAATGTAATTTATGCAAGTACCAGTTTTACCATGTTCTCCTTTTCAATGTTGTCAAGTATGTTTAGACATTTGTTTCACAACATGTTTAAAACATTGTAGGTGACTTTCCTTCTGAAGAAGATACCCTGCCGGTCGCTGTGGCCGAGCGGTTCTAGGCGCTTCAGTCCAGAACCGCGCGCCTGCTACGGTCGCAGGTTCGAATCCTGCCTCGGGCATGGATATGTGTGAAGTCCTTAGGTTAGTTAGGTTTATGTAGTTCTCAGTTCTAGGGGACTGATGACCTCTGATGTTAAGTCCCATAGTGCTCAGAACCATTTGAACCATTTTGAAGATACCTTCAATGGTATTGAAACCTGGTCAAGGTTTTTACATTAAACTTATGCAACCAGTTGGCTGCAGACTTTATATATATTGAAGAAGAAGAAGAAGATGATGATGATGATGATGATGAGGATGAGGAGGAGGAGGAGAATGATTGTGAAACATTGTGGTATTCAAACCTTTAGGTTCATAGTAGCTTTATCTTTAACCGCACACTTTTCAATAATAATGTGAATTTGACATCATCAAATGAATGGAAGATCAAAGTTGGCAAGAGCTAATAACACACTTTGCCACTGACTACTGTTATTTAAGATACATAATTTTTTTGTCTGTGACTGGGATCATCCTAAAAACTATCCTTTCCCCATCCCTATCTACTATCAACTTGAAAGTCACCATTTTCTCAATGTGCTTGAGTAATGCAGACTAAGAGTTGACAGAACTCAGCAGTACAAGTATCTACCAACAAAATCATTAATGTGTATAAACAAATAAACTGATCAAAAGTACCACAATGTAAGGAATCCCCATCAGTTTCAAAAGCTGCTGGCATTCTTCTGTGTGTGTTTTTGTCACTTTCACTAATCTTCTGTTAAATTTGTCTATTTGTTCAACATCGCCTGTTGATAAAGAAAGCAAGAACATTTTAACAGCATATAAATACAACATTAGCATAAAAGAAACATTTGACAAGACTGTGTGGCATATTACCTGCTTCTTCAGCTTTTTCCAATTCCTTTTGTGCTTGTTCTCTTCTTTCAGCACGTTTATCAAGCTCTCCCGATTTCAGATTCGGTGGCTTACCATCAAATACATATACAGGCTTTATACCATTTTCAATCAGACGAATTGTACGATAAAATGTTCCCATAAGATGGCTAGAAAAAATTAACTGTCTTTAAAACTAACAAAGACAAATTTCACAAATGACAGGAAAACAACAAAAAGACAGATGACATACGAGTTTCACATAACTCACTTCTTTATCAATGCTGCAGAAACTGTCACAGTTCTAGATGAAGAATCTTAACGTTTCTAGTGTGCGTTTGTGCTTTTCCAGAATTACAAAGTAAGAAATAGAAAGAGAATGAGGAATATGATAAGAAGTGAAGGAAATAGTTACAGAAATTGTATCTTTCACAATTTATTATGTACTCACTCTGTCCACCCCCCCCCCCCCCCCCACACACACACACACACACACACACAACTGAATGACTTTACCATACATTTCTACCCAGATTTTCATGCTTCATTTATTCTACTGTTCAAAGTTACCTACAATAAAACAATTACAGAACAGTGTGACAGATTTATCATAAAACCTCAAATCAGAAACATTGATCAGCTACTCACTAGAAAACAAGAGAAAATGTGAAACTTTACATAACATACATATATTTTCTCTAAAACGGTTTATTTCTTGTCTTTGTGTCAATGGAAAAATTAATGATGTGCAGTCAGAAGTAGTACATCTTATGACATCAATGTATAAATCAAATAGGCAGGTGTCACTGGCATTAAAATGGAACTGAAAATGTAAAAAGATTTTACAATATTGGGCACAAACAATGCCTGCAGTCTCACTTGTAACTGTATTTTATCACAGGCATCTGCAATCAGAATAGGCTCTTTACATTCTTGAAGCTGTAAAGCTGCAGGATGCAGGCTACTTAAAATTTAAACTTAATAATGTCTTCCTGAAAAGAAACAACTTATTTGCGGCACCAGGCACATAAAATCCAAAAAATTTTATTTGTAAATAAAAATTACACAATGTAGTAAACACTGCGAAGAACCATGCCAGACAGGAAACAACTGTCATGGTGCACCACAGAAAATGCAAGCAATTGTCTTTAGCACTGGCACATAGATAATGGGATGAAATGCTGAATCCAAAGACATAGGAGTAGATATCATACTTCTCCCTTTACACCACATTCTGTATACAATATTATTTTGACATGATCAGCATTGGATCCTAAATTTTGGTCACGTAAAATTCAACACTTCTATTTATTAAATGAACTATTAATGTGAAATAATGGTGATTATATGGTATCTGCAATACATTCTTGCAATGGCAAAACGCTCCTAATTCATATCATCAATTCCCATTGTTGCACTCAAGTGTGCAAACCAAATAATTACTAAACAATCAAAATTTGAATATTAAAATGCTTAAAAGTCTTCCAGCAAAAAAAGAAGCACGACATGCAAGTTAGCAGTCTTATCATGCTGACTGCTTCTTGAGGTCCACTATTCGAAATTGGATTTTAAATTTTCATGCGTTCCGGAGTCTCTTGAAGACAAACCTCATCTCAGCCGACAATCAACAGCTGTGACCCTATAAAACATTGGCACTGTGAGGTAAATGACTGAAGATGTCTCATCTAAGATTTTGTGATCCTAAACATTGGATCAACTGTGGTGCAGATCATCATTTACGATCATTTAGATGTGCCCATTGAGTGCTACATTTCCTGACAGAAGCCCAAAAAACACAGCAATGGATTGGTACTGTTTTATTCTTGAAAAATTTAACAAAGAGCGCTCCAAAGACACTTACAATATCAGCACGGGTGACAAAACATGGGTTTACAATTACGATCCTGAAACAAAGAGACAGTCTTCAGTATGGTGCTCTCCAGGTGAAGCACCACCACCAAAAGTTTGGAGGAGCAGCTTTTTTCACCAAGCTGGGTGGTATCACCTATGTGACCTGGGACACATACTGCACAATCAATATTGAGTAGTATGTGACTGAATGTCTGCCAAAGCAGAGGAGCAGGCAACTTCTTCTGCATCAAGACAATACTTCAGCACACACAGCTGCCAGACAACGGACTCCTTGAAGGAGGAAAACGTGCGAGTGTTATGTACCCAATCTATGGACATGACATGGCTCTGTGTGACTTCTTTCTGTTCCCAAAGACGAAGGAAAAAAATTCAAGGGCAGTATTTTTCATTCAATGAAGAGGCTATCACAGCATTCAATAGTGCTCTAAGTGACTTATCTCTAGAAGCTTGGACTGGAACATTTTGAAGTGGCTCCAATGGATACAAAAATGTGTAGGTGCACATGGAGAGTAGATTGAAAAGTTGTAACAATTATACTCTAAATAAAAAAAATATTCTGCTGAAAACTTCTGGCATAACCCTAGTATGCCTGCTCAGGGGTTGGTTGTGATTTTTTGCTGTAGGGGCAAACACAGAATAATTCCTGTTAATGCTGGGTTTTTTTTTTTTTTTTTGTGGTTTTAGGGCGCACAACTTCAATGGTCATTAGCGCCCTGACTACTCTAAGAATGCACCGTGAGGCACAAGTGGACAACAACAACTAAAAGGGAAAACACGATAAAAGACAGACTGACAGGCATAGGATTAAAAAACAGCATCATCAAATGTCCTGAGAGAGGTTTGTCAAATTGATAAAACGAAGAACACGAGCAACTGCTCGTGGGTCATCCGCTAAAATGGCATCGAAAGTACTTGGCAGGTTAAAATCTAGACGCAGTGTGTTAAAATATGGACAGGACATTAAAATGTGTCGAACCGTCAGCAAGTGCCCACATGGGCAGAACGGCGCTGGCGCAGCCGTCAGCAGATGGCGATGGCTGAACCGGCAGTGTCCAATTCTTAACCGGGCCAAAACTACCTCCTCCCGCCGAGAAGGGCGTGAGGAGGACGTCCAAGCCACGGGAAGAGGTTTTAAGGCCCGAAGCTTGTTGTCTGTAAGTGCAGCCCAATCGGCATGCCACAGCGACACAATGCGCCGACAAATGACCCTGCTAAAATCGGACGAAGGGACACAACAAGAAGCTGTCCGAGGCTGGAGGACCGCAGCCTTGGCCGCGGCATCTTCAGCTTCGTTCCCAGGGATACCGACATGGCCAGGAACCCACATAAAGCTAACCGGAGAACCGACGTCCACCAGCTGCTGAAGAGAGCGTTGGATCCGGTGTACGACAGGGTGAACCGGGTACGGATCACTGAGGCTCTGGATGGCGCTCAGGGAGTCGGAGCAGATGACATAAGCAGAATGTCGGTGGCGGCAGATGTAAAGAACAGCCTGGTAGAGGGCAAAGAGCTCAGCTGTGAAGACCGAACAATGGCCATGGAGCCGGTATTTGAAACTTTGTGCCCCGACAATAAAGGAACACCCGACCCCGTCATTGGTCTTAGAGCCATCTGTATAAATGAAAGTCATGTTGATGAACTTCGAACGAAGTTCCAAAAAACGGGAGTGGTAGACCGAACCGGGGGTAACCTCTTTTGGGAGCGAGCTGAGGTCAAGGTGAACGCGGACCTGAGCCTGGAGCCAAGGTGGCGTGTGGCTCTCGCCCACTCGAAAGGTTCCAGGGAGTGAAAAATTAAGGTGTTGAAGGAGGCGACGAAAGCGAACTCCAGGGGGTAGCAGGGCAGAGACATACAACCCGTATTGACGGTCGAGAGAGTCGTCAAAAAAGGAACGATAAGACGGATGGTCGGGCATTGACAGTAGCCGACAGGCATACCGACAAAGCAGTATATCGCGCCGGTAGGTGAGTGGCAATTCGCCAGCGTCAGCATGAAGACTCTCTACGGGACTAGTATAAAATGCTCCGATCGCAAGTCGTAAACCCCGATGTTGTATGGAGTTGAGGCGGCGTAAGATGGATGGCCGTGCAGAGGAGTATACGAAGCTCCCATAATCCAGCTTGGAGCGGACGATCGACCGATATAGACGAAGTAGGACAGTTCGATCCGCTCCCCACGACATACCACTAAGAACACGGAGGACATTTAAGGAACGGGTACAACAGGCGGCCAAATATGACAAATGTGGAGATCAGCTAAGTTTCCTGTCAAATGTAAGGCCTAAAAATTTGGTTGTCTCCACGATTGGGAGAGCAACGGGACCGAGTCGTAAGGACGGTGGGAGAAACTCTTTGTAGCACCAGAAGTTAATACAGACCGTCTTCTCGGCAGAAAAACGGAAGCCATTGGCGACACTCCAGGAGTAAAGACGGTCAAGAGAACGCTGAAGACAGCGCTCCAGGACACGTGTACACTGCGCGCTGCAATAGATGGTAAAATCGTCCACAAAAAGGGAGCCTGATACATCAGCTGGGAGGCAATCCATTATTGGATTGATCGCGATGGCGAAGAGAGCGACGCTCAAAACTGAGCCCTGTGGCACCCCATTCTCCTGGCGAAAGGTGTCGGACAGGACAGAACCCACACGTACCCTGAACTGTCGATCCATTAAAAAGGAACGAATAAAAAGAGGGAGGCGACCACGAAGGCCCCATGTATGCATGGTGCGGAGAATGCCCACCCTCCAACAGGTGTCGTAAGCCTTCTCCAAATCAAAGAACACAGCCGCGGTCGGGCACTTCCGCAAGAAGTTATTCATAATGAAGGTCGACAAGGTAACCAGATGGTCAACAGCAGAGCGGCGCCTACGAAATCCACATTGTACATTGGTAAGTAGGCGTCGAGACTCGAGCAGCCAAACCAATCGAGAGTTAACCATTCGCTCCATCACTTTACAGACACAGCTGGTAAGCGAGATAGGTCGATAACTGGAAGGCAAGTGCTTGTCCTTCCCTGGCTTAGGAATCGGGACAACAATAGACTCGCGCCAGCATGCGGGAACATGTCCCTCAATCCAGATGCGATTGTATGTACGAAGAAGAAAACCTTTACCCGCAGGAGAAAGGTTCTTCAGCATCTGAATATGAATAGAATCAGGCCCTGGAGCGGAGGACCGTGATCGGCCAAGTGCGTTTTCGAGTTCCCGCATGGTGAATGGGGCATTATAACTTTCACAATTCGAGGAGCGGAAGTCAGGTGGCCTAGACTCCTCTGCCTGTTTGCGGGGGAGGAAGGCAGGGTGGTAATGAGCGGAGCTCGAAACCTCTGCGAAAAAGCGGCCGAAGGCATTGGAGACAGCCTCAGGGGCCACAAGGACGTCATTTGCGACCTTCAAGCTAGAAACTGGGGAGTGGACCTTAGTGCCAGATAGCCGGCGCAGGCTACCCCAGACAACAGAAGAAGGAGTAGTAAAACTGTTGAAGGTGCTTGTGAAAGCAGCCCAGCTGGCTTTCTTGCTTTCTTTAATAATACGACGACACTGAGCACGTAATCGTTTATAATTAATACAATTCGCCACTGTAGGGTGGCGTTTAAAGGTGCGTAAAGCACGTCGACGAGCACGTAAAGCGTCTCTACATGCTGCGGTCCACCAGGGGACCGGTACGCGACGTGGAGAAGAAGTAGGGTGAGGGATGGAATATTCAGCAGCAGCGAGAATGACTTCCGTGAGGTGTGCGACCTGACGATCGCAGCTTGTGAAGGTTTGATCCTGAAAGGTCGCCCTGGAAGAGAAGAGCCCCCAGTCTGCCTTGGAGATGGTCCAACTAGAGGAGCACGGAGAGGGAGTATGCTGCAGAAGATGGATAACACACGGGAAGTGGTTGCTCGAATATGTATCAGCAAGTGCATACCACTCAAACCGGCGTGCAAGTTGGGGAGTACATATAGAGAGGTCTAAATGGGAATAGGTGTGAGATGTGTCCGAAAGAAAAGTAGGAGCGCCAGTATTGAGGCAGACAAGATTGAGCTAGTTGAAAAGGTCTGCTAACAAGGAGCCCCTTGGGCAGGATGCTGGAGAGCCCCAAAGGGGATGGTGGGCACTGAAGTCTCCAGTTAACAAAAATGGTGCAGGTAGCTGAGCAATAAGTTGAATCATGTCTGCCCTGGTAACGGCAGATGACGATGGAGTGTAAACGGTACAAAAGGAAAACGTAAAAGTGGGGAGAGTAATGCGGATGGCAGCTGCCTGCAGGCCGGTGTGCAACGTGATGGGATCGTAGTAAATATCATCCCGGACCAGCAACATAACCCCTCCATGAGCTGGGACACCTACCACAGGGGGTAGGTCAAAACGCACAGAGGTGTAGTGCGCAAGTCCTCTCGGTTGGAGCGAATGCTGCGAATATTCCAGTGAATAAGTGCCATCATAAGAAAAGGAAGATGAAAAAAGGGGTCACCTCGAAGGCCGCTGAGGGCATGGCTTCGAGCGAGCACCGCCGCCACTATCAGTAGGCGGACAGTCATCGTCCATTGGGTCCATAGGTTCATCGGCCATCTCGGGAGGATGGCCGGGAGGGGGAGCTTCCTCCGCCGGTGAACGGCCAGATGTACGGCTACCAGCGGTGCGGCCAGGCGAAACAGATGACGGCCTGGGGCGGCAACCGCTGGGTGGCGCAGGAGAAGAAATGCGCCGTGGCGGAGAAGGAGAACTGTGCTTCCTATGAGCCTTTTTGGAAGGACGTTTGGTGGAAGTACCGGTCGAAGGCTGGGATGTCGAGGAACGTAGGAAGTCTGCACGGGATGGTTCCTTCTTGAAGGCCCGTGCATCTGACTTCGGGGTCTTCGTCTTAGCAGAAGCTGATGAAGGGGCTGGTGTCTGTGGGGTGATGGGAGGAAGAGGAGACGTCGACCGCGCGATCTTAGCACTGGCCGAACGGACGACCGTGGTGCTGAAGGTCAGATCGCATGTCTGGGTTGCTACCTCCCTGGTAGTCCGAGGAGAGACGAGGACAGTACTGTATTTCCCCGCTGGGAGCAGCACGGGCTTCCTACTAGCCAATAGCTTGCGAGCAGCCGAGGTGGACACTTTCTCTTTGACCCGAATTTCTTGGATACAGCGTTCTTCCTTATAGACAGGACAGTCGCGGGAGGATGCGGCATGGTCACCCTGACAGTTCACACAACGAGGAGACGGAGGTGGACAGTCACCCTCATGGGCATCCCTGCCACAAGTGACACATTTAGCCGCATTGGAACAAGACTGTCGAGTGTGATTGAAACGCTGACACTGGTAGCAGCGCGTAGGTGTCGGGACATAGGGGCGAACAGAAATAACCTCGTAGCCCGCCTTGATGCGCGATGGCAGCTTAACACTATCGAAGGTCAAGAAAAGTGTCCGGGTCGGTACAAGGTCATTGTTGACCTTTTTCATGACCCTATGTACAGCCGTCACGCCCTGCTCAGCGAGGAAAGATTGAATCTCCTCGTCAGTCAATCCGTCGAGGGAGCTAGTATAGACTACACCACGAGACGAATTCAAAGTTCGGTGGGCCTCCACCCGGACAGGGAACATGTACAGGAGTGTGGCCCGAAGCAGTTTTTGTGCCTGAAAGGCACTCTCAGTTTCTAGTAATAAGGTACCGTTACGCAACCTGGTACAAGATTTGACAGATCCGGCTATGGCATCTACGCCCTTCTGGATAACGAAAGGGTTGACAGAGGAAAAATCCTTTCCGTCCTCAGATCGAGAAACGACGAGGAACTGTGGGGCAGGCGGTAGTACTTTTGTCACTGGTGGCTGGTCACGTTTCCGTTTTTGGGCAGAAGTCGAAAGCGATGGAGTAGAATCCATTGCGGAGGAATCCCCCATGATTGCCAGCGTCTCCGATGGCGCGCTCCTTCCTTGTGGGGACCCTCTCAGAGGGCACTCCCGCCTTAGGTGAATGTTTACACCTCAGGTCACACCTCCCGAGAAACAGACGGAGGGACCAATCGGCATGGTCAGAAGGTATCAGCTCAGGCAATCACCCCTCCCCGGGCCTGGCCTTTACCAGGGGGTACGCGCGTGCCTTACATGTCTACCCAGGGCGGGGACTTACGCGTTACCCCGTCACCGGCTACGCGTGCGAACGCGTGGTCGGCCTTCAGGCACGCACAGGGAGGAAGGAAGAAGAGGAAAAAGGAGAGAGAGGGAGAAAGAGGACAGACTGTCTCAAACGCCGAGGCGGAGACCAGAGAAGGCAAGGAGAAGAAGGCAATGAGAAGGCAAGGAGAAGAAGGCAATGAGAAGGCAAGGAGAAGAAGGCAATGAGAAGGCAAGGAGAAAAAGGCAATGAGAAGGCAAGGTGAAGTCAAGGGAAAGAGTAAGGAAGACAGTGAGGTGGAGAAGAGCAAAGAAAGGAATCAACAAAAGGAAGGAAGAAACGAGAAGTGAAAAACCAGAAAGACCACAATTATAGGTCGTGGAACCGTCCGTCTCCGGACGCAGGCGCTAACTACCCCCGTGAGGGGGATGGACTCCTTTTAGTCGCCTCTTACGACAGGCAGGAATACCTCGGGCCTATTCTAATCCCCGGACCCGCAGGGGGGGCTGGGGATCTGGGGATAGTAAGTCTGACTGCCAATGTGCCATGTTTTTCAAAGTAATAAGTGGTACCCTTATGTTATTATGAATACAATGAAAAACTGTTTTTTTTTTTTTTTTTTTACAAAAAAATCTTTGTGTGTATGGAAAGATGCTGACTGTTTCAGAGCTGCGGTCCAGAATAAGATAAATTTTGTGAAAACAAAAATTGATTTAAATGTACTTTAATTACTTTCCTACATCTCATGAATCTAATACTTTTTATGTGAGACTGCAAATGGTGCACTCAAGAGCAAGTATTTTTCATTAACAAACATAATTTGTATAAATTAGCCCTTCAAGCCAAAGAGTATGTGAAACCCATCATCACTTTAACTTCTAAAGTGGGACTAACAAATAACTCACATCATTTATTGCTTCCTTCCATGCGCTCCTTTAACCCTTTAACTGCTCTGGACATGTTAACACGCACGCCATTGTACCTGTCCCTGTGTGCTCTGAACATGTTAACACGCGCCACCAGTCCTACTACCTGGTACTCTGAATGTGTCTACACGTAGACACGTTCAGAGTATCAGGTAGAAGGACTGGTGGCGCGCGTAAAGATGTCCAGAGCACACAGGGACAGGTACGAAGATGCGCGTTAACATGTCCAGAGCAGTTAAAGGGTAAACAAAAGTATCAATACATAAAACAGTACCCAATGTGGTGCTAACAACAAAATTCCACACTACATGGTCTAACCTCATGCTGATCAGTCCTCTGAACAAATCGAAGGTGCACATCACTACCAATTGTAACACAACACTACTGAAAATCCTAACTTAAACTAAAGATATGTGACGCTGTAAATATGACTCCCAATTATCAAATCATGAATACGTCCGTCTAAAAATTTTTCACCATAATGTGCAATCCCTGTGTAATAACATCAATAAAATTAATTTACTGCTAGCAGGTGAACTTAAAGATATCTCAGTGTTATGCATTTTTGAGGACTGGCTTAACCCAAAATAAATCCAGAATACGAAAATTCATTTCGGCTTCTTACTACTGCAGGGGAAACAGCAAGCAGGGTGGGGATGGCAGTTTGCCCGAAGGAATATGTAGATTTTATTGCCCTACCTGACTTTCACCATCTGAAAACTTTGAACTTTCTTAAACAAAATGGAGTCATTGCTAAATAAAGTAAATAAAATGGACTGTGACTGTTAATCTGCGGTGACTTCAATAATGATTCACTCACAAATAATAAAAATAGAGAGACCCTTTTGAACCTTGCAACATCTTATAATTTAAAGGCTGAAGTAAAAGCTGCTACCCGAGTAACAGAAACTTGCCAAACAGCTCTAGATCAATTTCTAGTCAAGAAGAGTTTACACAACACTTCACTACAAATTTTCAATGCAGATTCAAGTGACCATCTTGCTCAAATGTTAAGCATCAAAGCAAAAGTCAGTATTATTAACAACATGTCTTTAAGAACGTCTTGTAGAAGTTATAATCAGGATAATGTAAACAACTTCAACAACTTATTACAGAAAGAAAAATGGTCGGAACTGGAGAAAATGAATGATATAAATGAAAAATTTAACACCTTCATTGATACATTAACCCATTTCTTTCAAATTCCATCCCCACTGAAAACTGTAGCCATACGCAGGAACTCTAGAACAAATAGCTGGATCACAAGAGGAATAAGGGTTTTATGCCAGAAGAAAAGGCTACTTCATGAAATATGCAACTCAAAAAATTCCTCACCTGAAGTACACACATACTATAAAAAAATTCTCCAAAATATTAAGAAAAGTAATAAAAACACCTAAAATAATGATCACTGATGAATACATTTATAATTCAGCTTATAAATCAAAGGCTATGTGGAGTACTATAAAAAAAAAGAATCTGGAGGATACAGACAATCTTGCAAAAATATAACACTATCACACAAAAATAAAAAAGTAACAAACCCCTTAGAAGTAGCCAACACATTTAACAAATTTTTCACAGATGTTGTTGTTAATATGTTACAATCAAACTGACATTAGAGCACCCAGGAAATGAATATAAAATAAGTGCATGTAGTGGATCAATGTAAATCAGTACTGTTTCACAAGTGAAGTAACTAAAGTAATAAAGGGAATAAAAAATTCCAACTCTGCAGGCATTAATGGTGTACCTGCAACAATATTAAAGAAGAGTGCATCAAACCTAATTGAAATACTCACATTCTTATGTGACTGCTCACTTCAGGCAGGCCCTTCCCCTGATGTGTTGAAAACATCAAAAGTTATTCCAGCATATAGAGAAGGTGAGAAAGATAATGTAAATAACTACAGTCCCATCACAATTTCCTCCTGCATCTCAAAAGTACTAGAAAAAGTTATTTATGACAAACTTAAGAAATTTACTAATAAAAACAACATCCTATGTAATGAACAACATGTACTCAGAAATTACAGGTCAATGACAACTGCTATTTATGAGTGCATCAAGTCCATCCTAAACCGGATGGGGGGAAAATAAGTATTTATTGACCTGTCAAAAGCTTTTGACATGGTGGATCATAAAACTCTGCTATCAAAGCTTGAAAGATATGGTATTCGAGGTCTGTCCAACAACTGGACCAGTTCCTTCCTGACTAATCATAAGCAGTGTGCATCAAGCACACAAATATCAAACTAAAAACTGTATCAGAACACTTATCTGACAAATTAAACGTGATGTACCTGAAGGATCCGTTATGGGACACCTTATGTTCCTGTGTACATAAATGATCTAAACTTAAATGTTGATATACATAAAACTATCACATGATACATGACAACACAATTCTACTAAAAGGAGGCAGCAATGAACAAAATGTGCTGACACAGTAACCTGTAGCATAGCCAGAGGCCTAGGTTATGTTGGAATGTGACAACCTGGCTGCGAGCTGGTAAAGCAAACAAATCTCAACACTAAAATATGATAGCCATAATACACTGATATACAGTGTAGCCAGATAAATATCCATCACTACAATATCCTATCTGTATGAGGGGGGGATCAAATATAAATGGGATTTTATTTTTTATTTAAATTCATTTATTGAAAAACTCAAGGCAATTATAATTTATTTTTCCACATAGTCTCCTGTTTTGGAAACACCTTTGTCCCAGCGTATGGGTAGCTTTTTGATGCCCTCATATACAACTTTAAACATAGCTGTGTGCAACAACCATGAAAATATTTTTTATAGTAAAGACAGCCCACTGGTTGCAATGGATTTTATAGTCAAACTGACCATGGTTTCGACTCCTAAACTACGGAAGTCTTCATCAGAATTTATACTACATATGTAAGAAGTTGAGCATAACAGCTCTCGTCATACAATTTTAACGCCAATGTGGCCTTTTTGATATTAAAATTGTGTGACGAGAGCTGTTATACTCAACTTCTTACATATGTAATATAAATTCTGATGAAGACTTCCTTAGTTTAGGAGTCGAAACCATGGTCAATGCGACTATAAAACCAGTGGGCTGTCTTTACTATAAAAAAAAAGCCCTCATCATAAAAAGAACTGGGTCGTGTCACCAGCCAATTGCGCATGAAGTCTTCCACACTCTCGTCATCTTCAAATCGTCGCCCTCTAAGAGCTTCTTTAAGCGGTCCGAATAAATGGAAATCACAGGGTGATAAGTCCAGGCTGTAAGGAAGATGATCAAGTGTAGTCCAGTGCATTTCCTGTAACTTGGAGACAGTTAGAGCTGCAGTATGGGGTTGCGCATTGTCGTGGAGGAGGATGACCTGTCGAATCGATTGGTATTGTTTTTTGCGACGATATGCAACTCTCACCTTGTTCAACAGTTCGCAGTAAGCAGCACTGATTGTACGTTACTCATGCAAAAAATCAATCAGCAAAATGCCTCGCTGATGGGGGTGGGGGGGAATACGGTTGAAAGAACCTTGCCACTTGACAGTTGAGTCTTGGCTTTCACTGGTGCTGCCTCCCCTTTCCTCCAACACTCCTAACTGGCTTGTTTGGATTCTGGAGTGTGGTGGTGAACCCATGTTTCATCCCAGGTGATGAACCGACTAAAAAATGCATCACCTTCTTCCGCAAACCTTAAGCCTCTGATAGACCTCCTAATGTCTCAACTTCAGATTTTCTGTCAAAAGTTTAGGGACCCATCTGGAACACACTTTACGAAACTTTATCATTTGTGATCATTGCTTGACAGGTTCCATAACTGATTCCGACTTGTTGTGCAATTTCTGATCAACATCAATAACGTCTTTAACCGCACAAATGGTTTTGTCTGTGATGCTCGTCCGATGACGACGATCATGTTGCTGATTTTCCACACGTTGCCCTTCCTTGAACTTTTTATGCCAGGCAAACACACGCATTATTGATAATGTTTTATCACTGAACTGTGCAGTCAATCTTTGGCACTTTTCTGCCACTGTAACTCTTTTACAAGCAAGAAATTTGATAATTATGAGTTGCACAATGGAGGGGTGCACCTGCTGCTCATACTTTGTGAGTTTTACTGACGAAACAACGAGAAATATCTAACAGCATGCTCTCGTCTCTTCTAATGGTCCCACCTAAGTGTGAGGCCAGTCCTCTAACTGTTGATGTTCAGGAACAAAAACCCTGTTTATATTTGATTTCTCCCTGTATGTCTTATTTCGGATCTTGCCAAAAAAAGATGTGAACAAATTCTAATCTAATAGAACAAAATATCACCTGACTTTACTTAGGAACCATACAAATTAGGAACAAGCATTCTGATTCCCTACCAACAACAGACTCACAGTTTGTTCTATTTACTTCCCAGTGTTCACCATACAAATTATTACCAACATTGGCATGCAATGCAACCACTGCTGACATTGTAAGAATACTTTCACCAAGCTACTTCATCTCTGCATAATTTCTGCGACCTACATCCACTTTAACCTGCTTAGTATAATCAAGCCTTGGTTTTCCTAGCAATGTTTGTCCCATCTCTCATTATCAAATTATTCCTTATGCCATCAAGATCTGTCCTATCAGTAGATACCTTGTTTTAGTCCAGTTGTGCCTCAAAATTTGTAACTTTGCAAAGTGCTTTAACACCTCTTCAGTTGCTACCTAATCTACCAATCTACCCTTCGGTATTCTGTACCACCACATTTCAAAAGCTTTACTCCCCCCTTACAGCCTGTAATGTTTACCATCCACATTTTACACCATGTACAGCTACACTCCACACAAATGCATTCAGAAAACTAATACATGTTAAAATAATTCTTTTTGAGTAATGCCCTTCTCGTCACTGCCAGAATGGATTTATGCCTTGACTTCAGCCAGCATCATTTTACTGCCCAAATGGCAAAACTCACATAACTTATTTTTAGTGTCTTATTTACTAATCTAAGCCCCTCGGCATTTGACTACACATTACCCTCATTTTACCTTTGTTTATTTTCATCGTATGGCCATTTTTCAACATACTATTCATTCTGTTTAAATTGTCAGGCTGACTGTTTTATCCGCCGTCCAACTGTTTAAGTTTTGCATGTCGAGATCCAGACTGGCTGGCATACAAAATATAAACACTCGTGCAGGGAATGAACAAGCTTTATTGCATGGCACAGAAAATGGAAACTTATTAAGAGTCAGCAGCTTCAGAGAAGATTTATGAACATATAGATTCTACTCTTGAGATATAAGAATAAATCTAAATTAGTGCATAACCAAGTAAGTCATGAACATACTTCTGAAAAACAACAGATAACAAATCTAAGAATAAGTATATTCCCAACAGAAATAAAACAGCGCCTCTGGCAGCTACCACGAAAAATGTTTTGACAGCTATGATGTAAATAAACACACAAACATGTGTGCCCCACACCCCCAGCACACACGACAGCTGTGATGTAAATAAACACACAAACATGTGTGCCCCACACACACACACACACACACACACACACACACACACACACATACTAGCATGTGCTTGTGACCACAAGACACTGCAAAAGGACCGTAATCTCAGATGCTAAATCAGCCCCCTCAGAGGAACCAGACTACTGTCCACAAAGCATGGAGGGAAATGAACACACTGTACTGATTGTGTCGTGCATTCTGGAGGATGGTCTGCAGTGGGTGATGTGGCGCACTGGTGGGGATTTGTTCACTTGTTTGTTTTGTTATAGAGCGCAAAAAACAACTAGGGTCATACACGCCCACGTCAGAACTGTAGAACATGAAAGACAAAAAAGGAGTTAAAAATGACTACATGTTAAGCGCAATCAACGGAAGGACAGCTAAAAACAGGGATCTGGAAAAAGGTCCAAAAAAATACGCCATAGAGAAACAGAGGTCCTGAACTAAAGATTAGATGTCCTTCACCATATTGCTACAAAGGATAAAAAGCAAAACATGGTCAACAGCCCATGCGTCATTTGCTAAAATGGCCGATAACTAAGACAGCAAACATAAAGGAAAATGTAAGTGGTTTAAAAAAAAAAAAAAAAAAAAGGCATTCCATCAGGAAATGACGGACCATAGAAGGTTGAGGGCAATGAATGCAAAGTGATTGGGGGGGGGGGGGGGGGGGGGGCACCAATTAACAAATGGAGATGGCTAAAGAGGTAGCCTCCAATACGCAACCGAGCTAAAATAATCTCTTCACGGTGAGAGGGCCAAGAAGTGGTCATCAAAGCCACTGGGAGAAGCTTCATTCCCCAGAGCTTGTTCCTATGAAGGGAGGACCAGTGGTGATGCCAAAGTGACACCACCTGCTGACAGACGGCAATACAGAGATCAATGGAGGGAATGGAAGAACTGCCGGGCTGAGGTACGAGGACTGCAGTCTTGGCAGCAGCATCAGTGGCCTCATCTCCATCAGACCAATGTGACGAGAAACCCACATAAACACCACAGTGTCTCCATCAAGAGTGAGCAAGTGACAGCTTTCCTGGACCTGTTGCACTAAGGAATGGACTTTGTACAGCACACAGAAGCTTTGAAATGCACTGAGAGAGTTGAAGCAGATGAGCAATTGAAAAGCCCGTGTCACTAGATGTACTGCATGCCCTCATACAGTGTGAAGAGCTGTGCAGTAGATACTGAGCACTGTTCTGGAAGCCAATACCGAAAATCGTTGGAGCAATGACGAAGGCACACCCGACACCACAGTCAGTCCGAGAGCCGTCAGTGAACACAAATGTACCAGCACAAAGTTCCGTGTGAAGGTTGTGAAAGAGAGAGAGTGACGCTGGAGTAGTGTTCTTAGGAAGCGAATGAAGGCCAAAGTGAACATGGACTACAGCATGAAGCCAAAGTGGTGAAGGGTTCACACACATCGGGAAACTGGCAGGTAGCATGAAGTTAAGCTGACGGAGCAAGAGTCGGAAGTGAACTCAAGGAGGTAACAGAGAAGAAGGACGCACCCCATACCGGCGACCAAAGGAGTCACTGAAAGAGGAGGCATAGGATAGGTGGCCAGGCATGGCAGACGGACAGAGTGTGTATCTTCTGAGGCGAAAGTAAAGGGGTATGGCAGCTGTAGTTTGGCAGCTTCTGCATACAGACTCTCAATCGGGTTAATGCAAAAGGTGCCAGTGGCCAAACAGATTGCAAGACGGTGGATAGCACTGAGACATCAGAAGAGGGACAGAGAAAGAAATGTAGACGTGCAGATGCATAAACAAAACACCCATAGTATAGTTTGGGTACAAACGGAGGAGGGTAGTCCGATCCGCTCCCCAGGAAGTATCGCTGAGGACGTGTAGGACATTGAGGGATCGTGTACAGTGGGCAGCCAGGTAAGACACGAGGGACAAACAAGGAAGTTTCCTATTGAGCATGAGCCACAGCAACTTCATAGTTCTAACAAATGAAAGAGCAACATGCCCAAGATGGAAAGACGGTGGAAGAAACCAGTTATGCCACAAGAAATACATACAAACAGTTCTGACAGTGGAAAAGTGAAAGCCATTGTTGATGCTCCAGGAGTAACGACAATCAAGACATTGCTGAAGACACCACTCGAGGAGACAAGTCCACTGAGAACTGCAATTGATCCCAAAATCGTCAATGAAAAGAGAGCTGGAGATGCCCAGCAGGAGACAGGCTATTATAGGGTTAATGGTGATAGTAAAGAGGTTGACAGTCAGGACGGAAGCCCGAGGTGCACCATTTTCCTGGACAAGGATGTCCAACGATGCAGAAACAACATGTAACTTGAAAATTCTGTCTCTTAAAAATTCATGAAGGAAATGTGCCATGCAGGCACGGAAGCGCCATGTGTAGACAGTATGGAGGTTGATTGATTGGTTTAAAAGAGGGGGGAAAAGACTAAACTATGAGGTAATCGGTCCCTTGTTCTGAAGGAAACATTGCCCCAAGGGTAAGAATAAGACAAAACAGAATGAAAGGAAAAACCACAACCATAACTGAAGGACAACAAACACTTAAATGGCCAAAAGGGGACAAGAAAACCACAAAGACGCAAGAAACAAGTAGAAGAGGTTAAAACAGGAAAGTAGGTTACCATGACTGGCTGACCATGAGAATAAAAAGAAAAAGCCAGCCACTCTGCAACACATTAAAACCTCCACCCTGAAAACACTAGGGTGGAGGACGCACAGGGACAAAGGACATGTGCTAAAACTTTGGACAAATAATAAAACTCACTCTCATGAATAAAATGTAAAACTAAAATTGCTGTTGAGGCATTGTCGCCCTACACCAAAAGTAGGGTGCTGGGAAAGTTAAAAGTCTGCCGCAGAGGGGCTAAAAGTGGGCAGTCCAGTAAGAGATGGACAACTGTCATTCGTGAGTCACACTGACACCAAGGTGGGTGCCCGCGACGGAGAAGGTAACCATGCGTCAGCCACGTATGGCCAATGTGGAGCTGACAGAGAACCACAGAGTCCCTGCGAGAGGCGCGCACGGAGGCCTTCTGCACATTCGTAGTTTCCTTACTGGCATGCAGCTTGTTGTGCGTACTGTGGTTATGCCATTCCGTCTCCCAAAACTGCAAAACCTTGCAGTGCAATACTGAACACAGGTCAGTTTCAGAGAAGTCGATCTCCATAAATGGTTTCCGCGTAGCCTATTTGGCCAGCCTGTCAGCAAGTTCATTGCCTGGGATTCCGATGTGACCTGTGGTCCACACAAACACCACTCAACGACTGGACCGTTCCAGGGCATAGATGGACTCTTGGACGGTCGCTACCAACGGATGACGAGGGTAACACTGGTCGATAGCTTGTAGGCTGCTCAAGGAGTCAGTACATAGGAGAAATGACTCACCTGGGCATGAGCGGATGTGCTCAAGAGCACGAGATAGGGCTGCCAGCTCTGCAGTGAATACACTGCAGCCATCTGGCAAGGAGTGCTGTTCTATATGTCCTCCATGAACATAGGCAAAGCCAATGTGACCATCAGTGTAAATCACTTCATGGCCCCGGTACATGTCGAGAAATGACAGTTGACAGTTGCACGGTTAACTGAGTCCTTCGGGCCATGTGAAAGGTCCAGACGAAGCCGTGGCCTAGGTGTACACCATGGAGGTGTTCATGAATGAACCTCAAGTATAGGTGGTAAAGGCAAGGACTCCAGTTCGGAGAGAAGGGATCGCACACGAACTGCAATTGTAATGCATGACCTGGGCCACCGATGAGGGACATGAAATGTTGTGAGCAGGAAAAGGGGATGGTTATTCGGAGGCACAGGAGAACTACGAACATTTGCAACATAACTGGAGAGCAATTGTGCACGCTTAACCTGCAATGGAGGGACTCCGGCCTCCACCAGGACGCTGGTCAACGGACTCGTCCTAAAAGCAGCTGTCGCTAGGCGAACGCTACAGTGGTGCAATGAGTCGAGTAAATGCAACTCTCGGGATGCCGCCGAACCATAAACCACACTCCCATAGTCAAGGCAGGATTGAACAAGGGCTCTGTAGAGCTGCAGCAGCGTAGAGTGATCTGCACCACAGTTGGTGTTGCCCAGGCAACAGAGGGCATTGAGGTGCGGCCAGCACTTCTGCTTAACCTGACGGAGATGAGCAAGTGAAGTTAATCGGGTGTCAAAACCCATTCCTAAGAATTGACATGTCTCCACTACAGTGAGTGGATCATCATTAAGGTAACGTTCTCTGGTTCCAGATGAACGGTATGATGCTGACAGAAGTGCATAACACATGATTTTACGGCCAAAAACTGGAAACTGGGGTTAGAGCCCTTCACTGCGCCTTATGGATGGCACTCTGTAGGTGCCGCTCAGCAACACCAGTACTGGTGGAGCAGTATGAAACGCAGAAGTTGTCTGCATAAAAAGAAGGTTAGATGGACGGCCCTACAGCTGCTGCTAGACCATTAATGGCCACTAAAAATACAGATACACTCAATATGGAGCCCTGGGGGACCCCATTTTCATGGATATGGGGGGAACTATGGGAGGCACCAACTTGGAAACGGAAAGTACGAAGCGACAGGAAATTGCGGATAAAATCGGGAGCCAGCCTCGGAAACCTCACTTGTATAATGTAGCAAGGATATAATGTCGCCAGGTGGTGTCTTACACTTTCCGTAAATCAAAAAAGACGGCAACCAGGTGTTGGCATCTGAAAAAGGCTGTTCGGATGGCGGACTCAAGGGACACAAAATTATCAGTGGTATAGCAGCCCTGGCGGAAGCCGCCCTGACATGGAGCCAGTAGGCCACGTGACTCCAGGACCCAACCCAAACGCTAATACACACCATATGTTCCAGAAGCTTACAAAGAACGTTGGTGAGGCTGATGGGCCGATAGCTATCCACATCAAGCGGGTTTTTACCAGGTTTAAGCACCAGGATGATGGTGCTCTCCTGCCATTGCGATGGAAAGACACCATCGCACCAGATCCGGTTGAAGATGATGAGGAGATGTCGCTTGTAGTCAGATGAGAGATGTTTAATCATCGGACTGTGGAACTGATCTGGTGCAGTAGTTGTGTCGGTGCAATGTGCAAGGACAATGAGGAGTTCCCACTCTGTAAATGGGGTGTTATAGGGTTCACTGTGGCGTGTGGTGAACGAGAGCACTTTCCTTTCCATCCGCCGTTCGAGGGTGCACAAGGCTGGGGGGTAGTTCTCCAACGAAGAGGCTCGAGCATAGTGCTCAGCAATCGTATTTGCATTGGTAGATAACACGCCATTGATGTTAAGGACAGGGACACTTGTTGGGGTCTGGTACCCGAAAAGACATTTAATCTTGGTCCAGACTTGGGAAGGCGACGTATGACACCCAATGGTCGAGATTTATCTCTCCCAACACTCCTGCTTCCGTCATTTGTAAGTTGGAAAACGGTGGCACGGAGATGTTTAACGGCTATGAGGTGCTCCAGGGAAGGATGCTGCTTATGCCGCTGTAGAGCTCACTGACAGTCCTCAATTGCTTCAGCGACTTCCGGCGACCACCAAAGGACTGCCTGTCACCGTCGGCACCCTAAAGAGCGAAGGATCATGTTTTCTGCCACAGAAACGATTGTTGTAGTAACCTGCTCAACCATCACATTGATGTTACCTTACAGAGGAGAATCAACAGTGACAGCAAAGGTGAAAGTTTCCCAGTACACCTTGTTTAAAGCCGATCTGGGAAGTTGTCCATGGGCCTGATGCCAGGGCAGTTACAGTAAGATGGGGAAGTGGCGTCTACATTGCCGGGAAGAAGGTTTCCTGGGGGGGGGGGGGGGGGGGGCAATGCAGAAAGCAGATGTAAAGCTTAACAGTTGCTGTAGCTCAGACAGGCAGTGGAAAAAACTGCCGCAATTCCACTGGAGGATGATGTCATTGTGAGACTGAGAAGGCATGGAACATTCAAGGAAGCAGTTTATGCCTCAGGGTCACCTGCTGCCACTGACTTTTTGCCTCAGACTGAGATTCATTGGAAGAATCCTAAGGAAATGCAATCCGAAAACAAAGGAAGTAGTTTACATTACGCTTGTTCGCCCACTGCTTGAATACTGCTCAGCAGTGTGGGATCCATACCAGACAGGGTTGATAGAAGAGATAGAGAAGATCCAACGGAGAGCAGCGTGCTTCGTTACAGGATCATTTAGTAATCACGAAAGCGTTACGGAGATGATAGATAAACTCCAGTGGAAGACTCTGCAGGAGAGACGCTCAGTAGCTCGGTACAGGCTTTTGTTAAAGTTTCGAGAACATACCTTCACCGAAGAGTCAAGCAGTATATTGCTCCCTCCGACGTATATCTCGCGAAGAGACCATGAGGATAAAATCAGAGATTAGAGCCCACACAGAAGCATACCGACAATCCTTTCCACGAACAATACGAGACTGAAATAGAAGGGAGAACCGATAGAGGTACTCAGGGTACCCTCCGCCACACACCGTCAGGTGGCTTGCGGAGTATGGATGTAGATGAGCAGTCTATATCCATTGTGTCTGAGGGTCCGGCGAGATCCAGGTCCTCAGCACACGCTATAATCTCCATTCCTGTTTCATTTAACCAATACAATTTTCACCCCTTCCTCTGTGGTTGTCCGTCCAGTCTATTCTAATGCACTAATGTGACCGTGCATATGTTGTAGATTATAAATCCATTCACCTGAACTTCCGAGAACACTTTTTTCATACTTGTTACCTATTCCACTAGGTTAAACTGTTTAGATGGTCCTGCAACTGTCCCAGTAAGTCTGCTCACTGTCGATGAATGGAAACAGTGTAGAAACGGTATCACATCAATAGGATCACAGTTTGTAAAGCACTTGAGTGTTCAAACCAACCTTCATGTTGAAAAGAGTTTCACTTTACTTAACTTCACATAATGGCCTTTCAAGTTGTTATTTATTGCTGTTAAAAAATTGTTTAACTAATTTGAAGTACACCTGGTTACTATTGGTTAAGTGCACACTGTATTTTGAAATTGGGTCCCTTGAAACATTGCCAGAAAACGTATTCTATACACATGGACTTTTTTAACATTAAATACAGGCACAAAAAAGACTAACTGCAACAAATTATTGTGTATATTTAAAGGGAGTTAAACAACTTCAGTGAGATGATGTGAACTACGTATTTCGTCCAGTGTATAAACAAGAGATTTTGAGTGGCAAGTGACTATGGTTTTCGGATGATTGAAATAATACAAACAGGACAAATTGATTCTTCCTTTCACATTTTCTGTGGCTTCACCTGTCAAGATGATCGTCACTAAAAAGGATATACATTCTACTGTCATTCGCTGCGCATTTCCAGAGTGCAATGTTTTCATAGCACTTCCCCTTTGTAATTCATTTTTCTTGTATCATTAGAGACAGTGTTAGTAACATAAAACGTTATTACGTTCTTCTATAGTTAACTAGAAGCCAATATTCTGATATACTAAAAGCGAAATATTGAACACTACTGCTTCGGGGAAGTGAAGAAAGTGAACGCAAAACGCACTATACACAAGATGAATGAATTACCTTGTTGTCTCGCCATCAATAGAGGTTAGCTGCGCTCCTTCGCTTCTAACAGCTATTAAGAACTGATATAGGCTCATAGACGCGTCTACTGCCACCTTCCTACCTGCAACGAATTTTTCGATGTAAACCTCACAAAACGCGTTTCACTCAACAAATATATCAGGTATGAATATGTTCTAATTATACGTACCAAAATAATGTTTAATTTCACTCTCCTTTACAGCATTAGGTGCGATATCAGCAATAACTTTCGCTAATCCTAAAATTCCCATTCTTGCTACTTTAACTCACGTTTAATTGACAGTAAACAAACCCACATGAGCGCGGGAACTTCTACATATCGACTGAAATATCGACGACCAATATCAATACGATTTGACATCGATGTTACGTTGCGAAGCTAGAAATCTGCTGACGAGAGATTTATTATTACTTTTTCTGCCTAATACTTTTTCTACCAAACAATTTTTTTAACTAAACCGTGTAAAAATTTGCAAGGTACATGGAAAAGAATACTATCTTGTATGTTTTACGAACCGGTTGGTACGACCACAGTCTGGTGCAGTCATTTGTTTCAATACAACTTTTGATATTGGTATTTGATACTACGGTGGGTTGTGTGATGTGTTGTTTGTTATTGTTTTGACGGAGCACGTGCGTGGTTAAAAACATAAGAGATGTACGATTTAATTAAAACGATTGGTGATGATGAAGAGATACCGGATTTTTCGGAAAATTCTGATGAAGAGGAAGAGGTATGTATTTTTCTGCGTGATCAATAAAACATTTCCAGTAAATAAAAGGATTTTCCTATATCGTTTGTTTTATCTCTCATGGTGTCACATATTTCGATGTACTAAATATGTTCCAAATTGCACTACATTTTTTCAGTTGAGAATCGCAATGGAATGCACTAATCAATAGTGGAACATTAAACAAGTATTAAACTTCCTTGTCATCTTATTTTACCTGGCGCTAAGCGAAGTGTACAATCAGCAACAAAATCTGGACTAATACCTTGAGTACTTAATTATTCCACTGCTTTGAAAATTTTTTCTTGCTTTTTAATTTGTAAAGGGTGGAGGCAGCAAGCCTTGTTGACCGACCAGATTTCGATTTTCTGTGATTTTCGTAAGTTATTTCAGGCAGATGCCAAGATAGTTCTTATTATGATGTCATTGCGAACAGACAGTCCCTACCTTGTCGAACTAGACAAGTAACTATGTAAATATAATGAGATTTCAATCTGCCAGGAAGTTTCAACTATGTAAATGCATGTATATTTGAATTCACACATTTTGTTCTTAAATTGTAATACACCATGCCCAAAGTCCTTGCAATTGCAGTCCAGGGGTTAATAATTCTGCTACTGCTACTACTTCTGCTTCTACTTCTTCTAATACTAGTACTACAAATTTCTGATTTGTACAATATTTTCATACGTCACTGAGCTTTTGCTTTGTAACAAGCATTGATCAGATGTAGAGCGCAGTGTGATAAGTGAACAGTGTCTTAATGTAAATAAGAATCCAGATTTTTCCACCAAATTCCTTTCTTAGTAGATATTGAAATTTGTGTACCAAATACTCAACAACTTCAAAAAATTGGAATACATTAATGTAAATGTATCTACACACACACAAGAGAGAGAGAGAGAGAAATCGTCAGGAGATTTTTGTTGTTTTCATCATTTCACAACCAAGTTGTCACCTTCTAAGCCAATATACTGTAATACTCAAGTTAGACAATCTTTGTTTAGTAACAGTAGATTTTGTTGTGACATTCATTACCTTCCAGTGTAAGATAGGACTTGGGCAACTGTACACATCTATCTCCAATTTTTAAAAACAGGTGCCAACAGTGATGTCACTGGGCAAAACAGGATGTCAGCTTCACAATGTTCGTTACACTGTTCATCTTCATTTGACCTACATATGTTGCAATCCAAACAGATGAGTTACATCTGCAACTTAAACACATAAACAAAAACTTCGTAGAAACATATCTAAGTTTGATTCTACAAGCATGTACAGATGGCTAGTGTTGTTAACTAGCACCTGTAAACTAGACTAACACCTGATAATTATCTCCACTAATCCACAAATGTATTGGTTAATACGATGTATAAAAATTAAAATGCCTTTGAGGATTTCTGGAGCTCGTGGCGCCACCTGTTTGCTTTGACTTGGGATGTATTCAAGATGGTGAACACCCCTGTTACAAGCTTATACAATATGGGAACGTTACGCACAGGAAAAGGCACAAACACTGCAAAAAATATTGAATTGGAAAAAATAACATGAAACAACGGGAAAAGTGCAGGACTTAAATGGTTTTAGGCAGGAACAAACTAAATGTACAATAATCCTAATAATGAAAACGTGACAAAACAAGTACTTCCACAAAAATAAAGCAAAGGAAATCCTCAATGGTCAACAAAACTTAATAAGAACTGGTATTGGAAATGCTTTACTTACACAAGTCAAAGTAAGTATGTGATATAACAAACCAAAACAAAGCAACAAGAAAAAGGAACCAGAAATTTAACATGATCTATATAGCTCAAACAAAGTCCACAGTTCCATTAACCCGCATATGGCTCCAAAGTATCAAACAGTTCACTTTACCTATATTGCCAAAATGAAGTCTGCAGAATGACAGCACCAAAACTATCTCATATACCTAATTCCAAAAATGTAACCTCATCAACGTAGGTAAAACAAACTCCACAGTATCTACCAATCACAATCCAACACGATTACATGCAACTAACTACACATCCAAAAAATTTATAAAAAGAATCACCAGTCTCAAAATACAGGAAATACGCAGTTATGAGTATAAACACATGTACCCCTACTATCCAAATGCAGCCACACAAATCCAAGTTGGCTCAACACAGAAACGTGTGCACACATACTGAAAAACAGGAGAAATGGCAAAAATAATCAGTACAATCTCTTGAGTGGCCACCCTAGAATTCTCAGACGAGGAACCCTTTTTGTTTGCCAGTACATGTATATCACGTCTACCGATTTCTGTGCTATTTGTATAATTTCTTCATATTGTGTCCTTTTCTTATTTTAGGGTGTACAAGAAATACCTTTCCACAATAATTTTTACTTTAGAAATCCTTATAACTTTTTAAATACAGATTTGATTTTGATATACTAACATAAATCTTGGGTTCTTATACATAACTGAATAATACAATCAGGTTCATTATAGTTACAATCAGGTTTCTCTGCACGAATTTTATGCATACAAGTTTTAACATTTGGTTTTATTTTTTATACATACTTTTGGATATATTTCATCATAATTTTATTGTATTTCATTATTATTGTGGGCATAGTACCACAGTTCCATTATCATTATGCACATGGTACCCTAGTTTCATGAATTTAGTTAACCATTAATGTTACAATGTGTGCTCATGTAGTTACAGACCTTAGCATATTCATTCCAAGATAGTATCAGGTCTGGGCAGGTCTTTGTCATACTCTCTGTTAAATGTTGTCCCATTCTGTTTCTTTACAAGTAGCATATTTCATTAAGCACTGATTTAGTTACTGTTCACTTTCAATGACCGCTGCTTTATTGTTAACAATGGTGTCATGTTGATTTTCTGACCGTGACAAACAACCCACACATTGAGATAGTCCTGTACTTCCCTTATTGCGTCTTCAATACATAAGTGAAATATCAGTGGCGACAGTGAGGATCTTTGTCTTTACAGCTTTTCTGTTGTATCACTCTGTCAGCGCTGGATGCACCTGCCTGCTTCTCAGTGTTATCAAAATCATTCTACAAATCTATGAAAGCAATGTATGAGCCCATATTTTCTGCTAAATCATCTCTATTATTAACTACAGTGATAAAATTGCTTCACCTGTGCCCCTCATTCTCCTGAAATGAAACCAGTCCTCTCCTAATTTACTTTTAATTCATTCTTCCATTCTGTAATAACACTCCATTATTAAGATGAGTAAAGAACAATAAATCATAAGTTCACTTACAGTGTCCAATTAGTACACAGCAACTGATACATTCAGTAGCTCATTGTCTGACTGTTGCCATAAGATAACAGTGGAATTTATCCACACTAACGTTTTGCTTTTCTGATGTTTGCCAAGCTAAAATGTGTGGGGAACTCACAACCATTGTAACACTGTAATGGCATGCGATGGGTGTCAACTAACAGGTAATTTTAATTTGACCACAGGTAACACGAATACAAAGTTGTTCACAAGCTCTGTAATGGCATGTAATAAATGTCAGATAACATACATCCTAATTTTAGTTCAATCACAGGTAATTCAAACACAAAAATTCACAACCTCTGTAAAGCATTGTCAGTGTTTTTGAGAATGTGAAGTGTCTTCTGTGCAAAATAAATACATTATTCCATCCCAGATTTTCCAGTGATTGAAAGAAACACATTGTCTACTTATTTAAGTGAGATATGAGATGTCTGTGGTTCTCTCAGAGGTGCTTGTCATCTGCAATTTGAATGGTATCATTGTAAATTCAAACAATGATTTTGGAGTAATTGGCTCTTTGTTTATTAAGTCTGTGATCTCAAGTGTTTTACCCCATCCAAAGTTATATTGGTGTTTGATTCTGCAGGATTATACTGAAGTCAGTTGAAAAAGTCATATGTCCAAAATCTGAAACACAAGAAACAAGTCTGATGCAGCGAATTTTTGCCACTTGCACACGTGGTGCATGTTTCAAGGAGCCCTTCACACGTATATCAAACTACCATAGTACAATTCTGACCTTGTGATACAGATAGTTATTCTGCTGGAAGATGCCTTTGCTGTCAGGGAAGAAATAAAGGATGAAGGGATGCAGGGGGTCCGCAATAATATTCACATGGAACACAGTCATCGTGATGCCTTCAGTTACTCCACAGGTCTCACGGAAACCCGAGATTGTCCTCTGTAGTGTAGTAGTCTCCTTGACTTGCATCTGTTATGCAGTGCACGATTTGAGTTGGTGTTCCCTGGACGACAGCACTTCTGGACAAGTCCGTTGATCTGGTGTAACAAGAAGCATGAAGCATCCAACAGTGTGACACATTTCCATTCTTCAGTGGTCCAATATGGACGATCCTATGCCCTCTGCACTTGTAATTGATAATGTTGTTGGGAACAGATAGGGACCTTCTTATATGGAGGCCCATGTTCACGATTGTTGAGCTCATGTGTCTGTGCCACTTCATTCTTTGTTGTCAGATCTGCCACATATTGCCATCTGTTCTGCTTTATAGAGGGGGCTAAATCTTCACTTTCTGTTGCCAGTTTGTAGCTTCACTGTTCTTCAACCACTTTTCATAGATGTTGACAACACCAGCAAGCAAACTGCCAACTAGCTGTGCTGTTTTCAAAATGCGCATTTCTAGGCACTTGGCCACAACAATCTGCCGTTTGTTAAAGTAGAGGATTTCCTCATTTATGACCCACCTGTATCAATCAATGCTGGAGTGATTCCACTCTTTTTTTTTCTGCTACTTACATACTTTCCACACTGTGTCGTATGCCCATACTGCCACCAGGTGGCATTCATTCTCGCAATGGGCAGTGGTCATAATTTCAATGTGTGGACTTAAGAACCAACTGCTGTGAAGTCTCATCCTCCAAAACACTATTTGTTGGAAAAAATTTTTGTAGACTTTGTTAGATTTCATTGCACTGTTAGGACAAATGTTGGTCATCTTATGGAGAAGCTTATCAAACTTCTTGCAGCCCGGACAGAAGATTCCCTGTGTCTCAAAACAACAAACAAAATAAAGATTTCTACCTTGCAAAATGTGCCACAGTGATGTATTTGTGGTGTTACAATGTAAAATTCACCGAGAGAACTGTATGGTTCACAAAAAGTGCAAACCTACATTGCCCTTTTTTTATCAGAAAATCCTATGCCTGTTCAAAGCAGTCAGTATCCTGTCCCCATACAGATGATGCAATTCCAGTTTGTGAGGAAATAATGTTAATTTGCAGGACTCAACGTGGTTCATGGTGTGGGTTCCTGTAGTCATGTCCTAGTTCATGAACCACGGGCAACGTATGAGTGGCCAAGTAAGTGGTCCCGACAGTCGGGATACCAGTCACTTTGGAATAAGGCTGGGCATCTCGGACATATTCTGAGTCGTGGTCACCTTTGTGCTCATACAGCAAAGACTACCAAATCCACCGGTTAGTCCCTCAACCGTTAGGGGTAAAACCCAATGGGACTCGGGGCAAGTAAGGCTAGCAACCTGCTTCCCTGGTACTTTAAATATGATGCTGGCAACAATCAGAGCAAAATGCTTCGGACCTTTGGAGGTTACGGAGTCCCACCTCTAACTGACAAACCAGGGACTCCTAAGATACGACTTGGCAAACAAATGGTAATGAGATGGGGAGCTATTAATATCAATGGGGGCTACTCTGGGAAGAAGGTAGAGCTGACAGAGGCTGCAAGTAAGTTGGGGCTGGACGTTTTAGCTGTTAGTGACATTCGGGTAAGGGGTGAGAAAGAAGAGGAAGTGGGAGAATACAAGGTCTACCTGTCAGGAGTCAAAGCAGGAATAGCACAATGGGGTGTAGGGCTTTACATCAGGAAATAAATGGAACCCAGCGTAGTTGCAACAAGGTATGTAAACAAATGACTGATGTGGAAAGGACAAGGACAGTGTTCTGCTCATGGGTGATTTTAACGCCAGGATTGGAAATCGAACAGAAGGATATGAAAAGGTTATGGGTAAATTTGGAGAGGATATGGAGGCCAACAGGAACGGGAAACAACTCTTGGATTTCTGTGCCAGTATGGGCTTAGTAATCACAAACTCCTTTTTTAAACATAAGAACATTCACCATTATACTTGGGAAGGCAGGGGAACCAAATCTGTCACGGACTATATAATAATAGATCAGGAATTCAGGAAGGCTGTGAAGGACACACGTGTATTCAGGGGATTCTTTGATGACACTGATCATTATTTAATCTGCAGTGAAATTGGGATTGTGAGGCCGAAAGTGCAGGAGGTCAGGTCCATATGTAGGAGGATAAGAGTGGAGAAACTTCAGGATAAGGAAATCAGGCACAAGTACATAACAGCGATCTCAGAAAGGTACCAGTTAGTTAAATGTAGTCAATTACAGTCATTGGAAAAGGAATGGACAAGGTACAGGGACACAGTACTTGAAGTGGCTAAAGAATGTCTTGGAACAGTAGTGTGTAAAAGTAGGATGAAGCAAACAGTTTGGTGGAATGACACAGTCAAGGTAGCCTGTAAAAGGAAAAAGAAGGCGTATCAAAAATGGCTACATACTAGAACTCAGGTAGACAAAGAAAGTTATGTTGAAGAAAGAAACAAAACCAAACAGATAATTACAGCATCCAAGAAGAAATCTTGGGAGGACTTTGGAAACAGGTTGGAGACTATGGGTCAAGCTGCTGGAAAACCATTCTGGAGTGTAATTAGCAGTCTTCGAAAGGGAGGTAAGAAGGAAATGACAAGTATTTTGGACAGGTCAGGAAAACTGCTGATGAATCCTATGGATGCCTTGGGCAGATGGAGGGAATATTTTGAAGAGTTGCTCAATGTAGGTGAAAATACGATCAGTAATGTTTCAGATTTCGAGGTAGAATGGGATAGGAATGACGATGGAAATAGGATCACATTTGAGGAAGTGGAAAAAATGGTCAATAGATTGCAGTGCAATAAAGCGGCTGGGGTGGATGAAATTAAGTCGGAACTCATCAAATACAGTGGAATGTCAGGTCTTAAATGGCTACCCAGGATAATTGAAATGGCATGGGAGTCAGGACAGGTTCCATCAGACTGGACAAAAGCAGTAATCACACCAATCTTTAAACATGGAAACAGAAAAGATTGTAACAACTACAGAGGTATCTCTTTAATCAGCGTTGTGGGTAAAATCTTCTCAGGTATTGTTGAAAGGAAAGTACGAGTATTAGCTGAGGACCAATTGGATGAAAATCATTGTGGGTTTATGCCTCTTAGAGGTTGTCAGGACCAGATCTTTAGCTTACGGCTAATAATGGAGAAGTGTTATGAGGGGAACAGGGAATTGTATCTATGCTTTATAGATCTAGAAAAGGCATATGACCGGGTTCCTAGGAGGAAGTTATTGTCTGTTCTGTGAGATTATGGAATAGGAGGCAAACTTTCTCAAGCAATTAAAGGTCTTTACATGGATAGTCAGGCAGCAGTTAGAGTTGACGGTAAATTGAGTTCATGGTTCAGAGTAGTTTCAGGGGTAAGACAAGGCCGCAACCTGTCTCCACTGTTGTTCATATTATTTATGGGTCATATGTTGAAAACAATAGACCGGCTGGGTGAGATTAAGATATGTGAACACAAAATAAGCAGTCTTGGATATGCGGATGACTTAGTTGTGATGGCAGATTCGATTGAAAGTTTGCAAAGTAATGTTTCAGTGCTAGATCAGAAATGTAAGGACTATGGTATGAATATTAGATCTCCAAAACGAAAGTAATGTCAGTGGGAAAGAAATGTAAACGGATTGAGTGCCAAATAGGAGGAACAAAGTTAGAACAGGTGGACGGTTTCAAGTACTTAAGACGCATATTCTCACAGGATGGCAACATAGTGAAAGAACTGGAAGCGAGGTGTAGCAAAGCTAATGCAGTGAGCGCTCAGCTACGATCTACTCTCTTCTGCAAGAAGGAAGTCAGTACCAAGACTAAGTTATCTGTGCACCGTTCAATCTTTCGACCAACTTTGTTGTATGGGAGCGAAAGCTGGGTGGATTCAGGTTACCTTATCAACAAGGTTGAGGTTACGGATATGAAAGTAGCTAGGATAATTGCAGGTACTAGTAGATGGGAACAATGGCAGGAGGGTGTCCACAATGAGGAAATCAAAGAAAAACTGGGAATGAACTCTGCAGATGTAGCAGTCAGGGCGAACAGGCTTAGATGGTGGGGTCATGTTACACGCATGGGAGAAGCAAGGTTACCCAAGAGACTCATGGGTTCAGCAGTAGAGGGTAGGAGGAGTCGGGGCAGACCAAGGAGAAGGTACCTGGATTCAGTTAAGAATGATTTTGAAGTAATAGGTTTAATATCAGAAGAGGCACCAACGTTAGCATTGAATAGGGGATCATGGAGGAATTTTATAAGGGGGCTATGCTCCAGACTGAACGCTGAAAGGCATAATCAGTCTTAAATGATGATGATGATGATGATGATGATGATGATGATGATGATGATGATGATGCAGGACTCAACAGTTGGAAGAACTGGCAGTTACTCTGTAAGAATGAGTAATAAGACATTCAGAGTTTGTTGAAACTTGTGGCCTATTTTCTTACTGTATATCCTTGCAGTAGATTGACACCCGTCAATGAATGAATTCTTAGCGTATTCCCATAGGAGAGTTTCTGTAATACATTGTCACCCGATGCTCTGCACAAACAGGTTTGTAGTTAAGTTGCACTAGGTTACTGAGGGACTCTCCTGAAAGCCACAAAAGACAAGCAAGTTCAGTTTTTAAGTGTTGTGCTTCACTCTGAAAGGGGTATCTCTTGTGAAGACTGATTGACAGCTGAGGGACGCTGCTGAGTTCTAAGGACCTGAAACACTTGAGCTGGGCAGGCTTAAGGGCCTTCTAATTATGAAGAAATGGGCCTGTTTTTAAGCTGTGTCCTTCTCACCTGAATCCTGCAGTCCACACTAGCCAGGGAATTCTGAAAGAAAGATTTGAAAAGTTGACACCATGTATCAAGACTGGCAGGGAGAGGTATACAGTGTCAATCGTTCATTGGGTAACACTGGAAACCGAGCTGAGAGACAATATGATGTGAAATTCAGCACTCTAAGGGACAGAATGAGGGAAGAAGAACAAAACTACTTAGCAGAGGCAGGCTGGGATTCATTCTGGTTCAGATTTAGAAGTGTTTTGGAGATAATTTGAAGTTCATTGTGGTTCATTTGGAGTGATCAGAAAAACATTCTTCGACTTCTGGGGTTCATTACAAAATGTCATGTGCTAAGTGATTTGCATGCTGTTTCATGCAGAGAGTTCTGACTTTGCCTCCTGGAGTCATGTTAGTGTACTTTGTACTCAGTTTTCAGACTTTGAATGTGATCCCTGCATTTATTTTCAGGGTTCCCACAGGTTCTGGAAATCAGGAAATATTCAGGGATTTTCAAGCACGCCAGGGAAATTTGAAAAAAAAGAATAGAAAAGAAAACACAGGAAAATTCTCATATTTGTCTCATTAGATGAAGTGATTTGTTTACTGAGGTGTCATACATCATTGCTGGCTGGGTGCAGCTAAGTACATGCACCGCTTACCTTCTCTCTCATTCCTATTGCTTCTCGCCTTCGTACCACTCTCCTCAGCTTGCTGCCCCCAATTCTTGCAGCTAGCCTAGCAGCAGCCAACGAGAGGCAGGGAGAAATGAGGAGTGGTTTGTTTGGATCTGATTCTCAGAGACTGTAGACGCAGCAGCCGGAGGCGGCGGGCATCTGTGCGTGAGTTGTGTCTGAGTGATTGTGTGAATGTGTGTGTGCTCTCGTTTTCTGACAAAAGTTATGCCTGAAAATTTAGTTGTGAGAATGTGATTGTCTTTTCTACATGCCTCTCTGTGGCTCAGAAATCATCTTTATGATAACTTGCTGTCTATTCTCATTATTATTGATTCTCAGAGTATTTGAACAAGTTACCTGTTCCATGGATTGATCACTATGGTCTCATTTCATTAACATGCTGTGTGTGGCTCATGAATAGCTGGCCACATGAGTAGATTTCCATGATGAACCAAAACCGCAGGCTGTTTCTGCAGGTATCTGTAATGGATTAGGCTTGCCAATCCGAAGCCATTAATGTGCAGGCCCGGCCCATCAGATCTAGCCACAATGATCTGCCCTCAGGGCGGGTCTGTTTGCTTGTGGCGTAATGCAGCGGATTTTCATGGTTTATCCATGGATGCAGGACTGTGGTGCTCCTCAGCACGCCAGAGACCATGGATGATGGATTTCAGGAATTGCGACTGTCTCACCACAAATACACTGTACACTGTGGCGTTTTATAGACATTTTATTTGTTCTAGTACATTTTGGCGCTTCAAAAGTAGTTTGTATGTTAGAAAGTATGGACAGTAAGAAGAAGGAAACTGTGTCAGTCGCTGGCAGTTTGAACACTATCTACTGGTATATTTCTTGAAAGAAAAATTACACAATACCTGTAAACTAATATATATAACACAGTGGGTCATAATCAACATTAACAAACATATTAGAACCAACATTTTGTTACCAGTCACCTACAGTGTTGGTTTACACATTTCTTCCCTGCCTTATGCACTTCTTTGAAGATACCTACTTTTTTCTAAGGCTATTACTGAAATCAGTGAAGGTATTTTAAACCTGTCTCGCTGCATATTTTTGTTACCAAATGTGTTTCATGTTATTGAAATAAAATAATATCATTTGTCTTAATGAAACACACATACCATTTGGTTTGCTTTCTCCCTCTAACAACAGTTCATTAGAAAAGATGTTGATATTAGTACTTAAGATTTTTGCTTGCATCAGGAAACGCCAACTGTTTGCAAGTCTTTTTTAGACATTTCCTCGTTTGCACTATTGTTTCTTGTACCATAGCTGCAAAGACAGATTGTCAACTTGTGCCATAACTTATCATTGAGATCTCAAAATTTGTCAGGGAGAGATGCTAAAATCAGGGAAATATCAGGAAATTTCACTTCGGGAAACTTGTGGCAACCCTATATTCTGATGTGCATTGTCATTTGTGACATCATCATTTCCCATTCCATGTTAGAGGGTCTTTATTGCTGTCCAAGCCTCAGATCTTTAAGCATCCGACTGTTCCCCTCCTCTGACCTCAACTTCCTAATACAAGAAACTTAGGTTGGAAAAATAACATAGAAAATTCTGGAGGGAAATTTAACCAAAACCTGTGTTTTATTGGCAGAACACTTGAAAAATGCCACAAATCTACCCACAGACTGCCAGCACTACACTTGTCTGTCCTCTTTTGGAGTATTGCTGCTCAGAATGGGATTCTTACCAGACAGGATTGGCGGAGAAAGTGAGGAAAAAAATCAAAGAAGGGGAGCTCATTTTGTATTATTGCAAAATAGCAGAGATATTGTTTTAGATATAATGCAAGTGTTGGGGTGGTAATCAATAAAACAAAGGACTTTACTATTATATAGGCGTGTTCGACAGAACGGGCATCACAATGGCTGCGTGGGCGCGCGCGCGCGCTTGTGTGTGTGTGTGTGTGTGTGTGTGTGTGTGTGAAATAAATTCCACAGTGACAAGTGAAAATATATGTATCAGACCGGGAGTTAGTCCCGCATTTCCTGCTTTATGTGAGCAGGTGCCATAACGGTCTTGGCCATCTGGACATGCTTCCCATCCAGAACAAATACTCAACTTGGCACACACTAATAGGTCCACTGTCCTTTACCCCCTGTGCTTGTAGTGAGCGAAGGGATTAATGGACAGTGGTCACCATGAGCATATCACAATTTGAGAATTTGGGTCAGATGAATAGCGTATCCAGATGACAGAGGTGATTAAGTCTCACATAAAGTGGGAAATCCATTTCCGGTTCCCGGTCTGGTGCAGATTTTCACTCATTACTGTTGAGCAAAGGAGTTTGCCATCACAGCGAAATTATTTTGTGAAATTTCAATTCCCAATTTTCTTGTCCAAATGGGGAAATATTTTGTCATCCAAGTGAGGAAATATTTTGTCACTCTCACCATTGCAATAAAATAGAAGAAATCAAAGGTCACACTCAAATCTTTACATGTTCATATTTCTCGCAAACTTTAAATTGAGAGTGGAATGGTCAAGAAATAGTCTGAAAGTGATTCTATAAATCTTCTACCAAACAGTTAAGTTTAACTTGCAGAGTAATATTTTGATGTAGGTACTACCTAATTATTGCAGACAGTAGACACCATGTGTGCATTGGGAGCTTGGAAGTGGTCCCTGTGATGAGTACAGTAGAACTGAATTAGCTTCTGAATGGTGGTTTTATTTGGCGAACAATTAGGCAGGAAGTGAGAAACAAGAAACAAATCCAGCTTCTCTGAGTGGTGCCCCGGAGCTGCAGTATATGAAGATAAAAGCTGCTGGCTGTCAATCAAAAACCACGCAATAATAAGCAATTTGTCAGGACATAGACATGTTGTGCCAACATCACACCAGCTGCCCACATCTACATATACAACTGATTCCGTCGTGGGGTAAACTGATTAAACCCACATGCATGCCTAGTTACCGAGTAATGATTTATGACTAATTATAATAAATGTATTTTTTCCCTGCTTTATCAGTTTGAATTTATTACATTGTTGACACTCAAAATGGGATCCTGTCATATCCATCATAGTATTACTCCATTTTGGTGCCCAACTTGGGTCCATGACACTTCCATATTACTTTTACTACAGTACCCTTTACCATCTCTTTTGTTAACTAAACTATGTTTCACTCTTGTATGAAGTTATAGCTGACTCCTTTATTCCTTCCCAGAATGCCACAAATGAAAGTCTGTTCTTGTTCTCATTTGCTGGTATTATATGTTGAGGGTGACAGACTGCTTTCATTGGAACACAATTAAATCAGTAGTTCTGTTATTTTTAGAGAATCCCAAATTGGAGATGGCATCGAAAATTTGTGGGGTGGCACCATGCTTACTGACCGTGGCAGAGATGTTGAAACTTTACTGTCTCAGTTCGACCTCTGTCTCTTAAAGATTGGGGCCGCCACACATGTCAGCGTGACTCGAGGTAGTTACTCGGCCATTGATTTATCAGTTTGCAGCCCAGAACGTCTCCCATCTGTCCACTGGAGAGCACATGACGACCTGTGTTATAGTGACCACTTCCCATCTTCCCGCTTCCTGTCACTGCCCCGGCGTCAGGCCCACGGGCGCCTAACCAGATGGGCTTTAAACGAGGTGGACTGGGAAACTTTCACCTCTGATGTCTCTGTTGACTCTCCCCCACATGGTAACATCGATTTTATGCTTAAGCAGGTGACTACCACAATCGTTTCTGTGGCAGAAACGCGATCTCTCGCTCTTTAGGGTGCCCCTGGCGAAAGAAATTCCTTTGGTGGTCGCCTTAAGTTGCTGAGGCAGTTAAAGAGCGTCAGTGAACTCTACGGTGACATAAGCGGCACCCTTCCCTAGAGCATCTGATAGCCTTTAAGGGGCTCCGTACCCACGTACACCAGCTTATAAAACAATGGAAACAGGAGTGTTAGGAGAGGTACGTGTCAACCATTGGGTGCCATATGTCACCTTCCCAAGTCTGGACAAAGATCAGACATCTTTTTGGGTACCAGACCTCAACAGGTGTCCATGGCGTTACCATCAATGGCATGCTATGTACCGACGCGGCAGAGAACTACCCCACAGCCTTTCGCACCCTCAAACAGCAGATGGAAAGGAAAGTCCTCATTCACTACATGCCACAATAAACGCTGTAACGTCCCATTTATGGAGTGGGAGCTCCTCAGCGCACTTGCACATTGCCCCGACACAGCTCCTGGGCCAGATCGGTTTCACAGTCAGATGATTAAACATCTCTCGTCTGACTATAAGAGCCATTTCCTCCTCATCTTCAACCGGATCTGGTGCAACGGCATCTTTCCATCGCAATGGCTGGAGAGCTCCATCGTTCAAACCCAGTAAAAACCCGCTTGATATGGATATCTATCGGCCCATCAGCCTCAGCAACATTCTTTGTAATCTGCTGGAATATATGGTGTGTCAGTGGTTGGGTTGGGTCCTGGAGTCACGTGGCCAACTGGCTCCATGTCAGGGCGGCCTCCGCCAGGGCGCTCTGCCACTAATAATCTAGTGTCCCTTGAGTCAGTCATCTGAACAGCCTTTTCCAGATGCCAACACCTTTTTTGATCTACACAAAGCGTATGACACCACCTGGCGACATCCTATCCTTGCCACATTATACAGGTGGGGTCTTTGAAGCCCGCTCGTAATTTTTATCCAGAATTTCCTGTCGCTCCATACTTTCCGTGTACAAGTTGGTGCCTCCCATAGTCGTCCCTCCCCCCCATATCCAGGAGAATGGGGTCCTACAGGGCTCTGTATTGAGTGTATCACTAATTTTTGTGGCCATTAAAGGTCTAGCAGCAGCTGTAGGCCCGCTCTCTTTATGCAGACGACTTCTGCATTTCGTACTTCTCCACCAGTACTGATGTTGCTGTGCGGTGCCTTCAGGAAGCCATGCACAAGATGCAGTCATGGGTTCTCGCCCATGGCTTCCAGTTTTCGGCCGATAAGTCATGTGTCATGCACTTTTGTCAGCGTCGTAACATTCATCCGGAACCAGAACTTTAGCCCAATGATGATCCACTCACTGTAGTGGAGACATATCAATTCTTAGGACTTGCCTACCTCACTTTTGTCACCTTAAGCACAAGTGTTGGCAGCACCTCAATGGCCTCCACTGCCTGAGAAACACCAACTGGGGTGCAGATCGCTCTACTCTGTTGCAGCTCTGCAAAGCCCTTGTTCAATCCCACCTTGACTAAGGTAGTCTGGTTTCCGCTTCGACGGCACCCTCAGCGTTGCAGATACTCGACCCTGTGCACGACTGTAGCATTTTCCTAGCGACAGGAGCTTTTAGAATGAGTCTGGTGACCAGTGTCCTGGTGGAGGCCGGAATCCCTCCATTGCGGATCCGACGTGCACAACTGCTCACCAGTTAGGTTGCACACATTCGTACTTCTTCTGAGCATCCGAATTACTGTCCCCTTTCTCCACCCACAGCAGATCATGTCTTGCATCAGTGGCCCAGCCCAGGTAAGGGCTAACGATTGCATTTCGCGTGCGATCCCTTCTGTCTGAACTGGAGTCTTTCCCTTTACCACCTCCCATCCAGGTCTGTCCGCATACACCTCCATGATGTACACTTAGGCCACAGATTTGTCTGGACTTTTCGCATGACCCTAAGGACTCAGTTACTCCTGCTGCTCTCCGCTGTCACGTCTTCTCGATCCTTGACGTGTTCCGGGGCTCTGAAGTGGTTTACACTGATGGCTCGATGGCTGATCGAGATGTTGGCTTCGCCTACGTCCACAGGGGCCATTTTGAACAGCATTCCTTGCCCGGTGGCTGCAGTGTATTCACTGCAGAGCTGGTGACCATCTCTTGCACACTTCAGTATGTCCGTTCATGCCCTGGGCAATTATTTGTTCTGTGTACTGACTCCTTGAGCAGTCTACAAGCTATTGACCAGTGCTACCTTCGCCAGCCTTTGGTAGCATCCATCCAGGAGTCCATCTATGCCCTGGACTGGTCCCGTCGTTCAGTGGTGTTTGTGTGGACCCCAGGACACGTCGGCATCCGAAGCAACAAACTTGCCAACAGGCTGGTCAAACAGGCTATGCAGAAACCGCTTCAGCAGATGGGCATCTCTGAACCTGACTTGCATTCTGATTTACGCTGTAGGGTTTTTCGGCTTTGGGAGACGGAATGGCATAATGGTACACACAACAAACTGTGAGTCATTAAAGAGACCACGAATGTGCGGAAGACTTCCATGCAGGCCTCTCGCAGGAAATCTGTTGTCCTCTGCCAGCTCCGCATTAGCCACACTTGGGCGACCCACGGTTACCTCCTGTGCCGTGCAGACCCGCCTGAGTGTTGTCGCGGCGCCCGATTGACAGTGGCCCATATTCTGGTGCACTGTCCCAGTTTGACTGCCCAGCGATGAAATCTTGGGTTACCGGACTTGTTGCCACTAATTTTATCTGACAATGCCTCATCAGCTGATTTATTTTTATGTTTTATTCGTGAGGGTGAGTTTTATCATTTGATCTAAGTTTTAGCGCATGTCCTTTGCTGTATCCTCCACCCTAGTGCTTCTAGGGTGGTGGTTTTAATGTGTAGCAGAGTGGCTGGCTTCTTCTTTTCTGTTCTCATGGTCAGCCAGCCATGGTAATCTGCTTTGTTGTTTTAATCTCTTCATCATGGTTCTTGCGTTTCTTTGGTTTTCTTGTCCCTTTTGTCCATTTGCATGTTTTGTTGCCCTTCATCATTCTTGTGATTTTTCCTTTCGTTCCATTTTGAGTTGTCAGTCTCATTTGTTTTATTCTCACACTTGTGGCATTGTTTTATTCGGATCAAGGGCTGATGGCCTCATAGTTGGGTCCCTTTCCCCCTCTTTTAATGCAACCAACCAACCCACCAGAGGTATTTGATCTAGACGGCTGTTAGGTGGCTGCACTTGCAACATGAGCATGCCACTTGTCTCGCACGTGAATACGCTAGCCAATAGTGTTCATCGTGGTCAATATAAATACGGCCACCCAGCAAACGGTCAGTTCCATACTTGTGTCTGATAAAGTCAGTTACTATCATCACTGTACTATGGACTATCGGATAACACCTCGCTTGTCCCTTGGTCTTTCTCTCTGGTTGCAATTCAGATTGTCTCTCTCTTGGCTCTTGGCCTGTTGACATCATTGTGGTGAAGGTTTCCACTTTGCACTATGATGTTTATGTAGGTTGCTTTGGTCTACTCCTTGTCTGTGTACTGTCCGCCATCAATCAGCCATATTTAGCTTGGCTACTGCTTGATGTCATATTCTCTTTTGCAAGTGGCCCTTCCACTTTGCAGCGTCAGGTGTTTTGTCAGGGTTTCTAACGTGTGTGCTGATAACCATCTAATATGGATACTACACTGACATTGTCTCTTTTCCTTTTTTCCTTGCACCTTTTTTTTTTCTTTTACTAGAAAACAATTCGTTTTGTATGCTTTTTGTATACAGTTTGTGTACTTTATGTTTCAGTTTCAACCAAGCAAACAAAAGAAGAAGAGAAAGATAGATTTTGACACAGATTTCTCATTCACAGTAAATGAGGTTAACACTGAAGAAGATAAATGGGATGATATCTCTAAGTACATTAAGCGGAAAGCAAAAAGTAAGGTTGATGATAAAATTCAGCAGGTTCGAAAACAGAAAAAAAAAGAGGTACGTATTGTTTGGAATTCGTATTAAAGTGTGAACGGTAGAGATCTTGAAATTGACTGTAGACTTAATGGTGTGGGACTTTCTTCTAGTTCGATTTCTTCCTTTCGTTTTTCATTCCAGACAGATGCTGAAATAAAGCAGGAAGACAAAGAAGAACACAATGAAGAAAATTCAGATTCTGATTCCGACACCGATTCTGATGTTTCCTTGTCTGATAGTGATCTGAAGAAAGGTATGTAGATCAGTTAGGCATATTTATTATTTGAAGAGCAGTTTGACATCACAATAATATTCTTCATAACCAAGAAAACTGAAAGATGGAAAACAGCTGTGACGGGGGTAAATGCAGAAATTGTTTTCAAAAATTATAGACTCACATACAGAAAATCAAGTCTGTGTATGACACACACACACACACACACACACACACACACACACACACATGAAATCACATTTTTGCTTGTTATTAAATCTTTTATGTAGCTGGCAACAAATTATTACAATTTTCTTTGATGCTTTTGACATGTCGAAACCCTCCAAAGCATCCTCATAGCAACATAGTGATACTTATTCCAAAGATAGTGAGTGTTGGACATACAAAATTGTCATCTTGTTGTCATAAAAGTGACAGAAGGACCAAGGGGGCAGACACATTTGTTTATACGAAATGAGGTGTCACAATGGTTAAAATTGTCAAGGCATTAGGCAACTATTTAGGAGAATCTGGCTTAAAATCTGCATCCAAGCCTCCAGGAAAATGTTAGGATGCATTGTTGAAAAATATCAGAGTCAGTTCTTTCCTAACTTCTTGTGCATGTGAACTTGTATCCATTCTTAATGACCTGTTTGTCAATGGATGGTAAACTATACCATCTCTTACAGTTTGTGATCATAAGATGTGTTGTCTCTGCGCAGTAACATATGTTATGAGTACATATGACACCTTATATGAAACGTGACATTACTCTGAGGAAATCTCTGTGGGATCAAGCCTAGTGGCCCATCTAAAGACATTCTGCAGAAAATACAGATGTGGTTGTTGTTCTATCGTCCTCAAGAGTGGATGTGTGGCCTTGTTCTGTTACAGTTAAGAAATGCCTTTTGCTGTCTTCAATTTTGTGATTTTGGATCAAATTAATTCTGCTATGTTGTTACCAGGTATCATGCTTAAAGAAAGACTTTGGTCTGTGGGAATTAAGCGTGTAACACTCTCTCTTTTACACAACACTACTAGACAAGTTGTGTGACATCATTTTACAAGAAGCTGTCTTAGCATGATTGTTAATAATGGTTAATGTTGACAATCAGACTCAAAATTAGGTCGCTTTCCCCAAAACATACCATAATCAATGTGCAAAACAATGTGGGTTGCAAGTCTTTTATTAGTTTACACAAGTCTGCAATTATTTGTTGTAGAAAGGTAAAATTATGTTTGCCAGTCCCTGTCAGGTAAGCATCTTAATGAGGAAAGCAATTGGAATAATTGAACCCTAAATGTCAATTGCTGATTAACAATCTATATGAACTGTTGCCCCCCATGAACCATGGTTGCTGTTGGTGGGGAGGCTTGCGTGCTTCAGCGATACAGATGGCCATACTATAGGTGCAACCACAATGGAGGGGTATCTCTTGAGAGGCCAGACAAACGTGTGGTTCCTGAAGAGGGGCAGCAGCCTTTTCAGTAGTTGCAGGGGCAACAGTCTGAATGATTGACTGATCTGGCCTTGTAACACTAACCAAAACGGCATCGCTGTGCTGGTACTGCGAACGGCTGAAAGTAAGGGGAAACTACAGCCATAATTTTTCCCGAGGGCATGCAGCTTTACTGTATGGTTAAATGATGATAGCATCCTCTTGGGTAAAATATTCCGGAGGTAAAATAGTCCCCCATTCAGATCTCCGGGCGGGGACTAGTCAAGAGGACGTCATTATCAGGAGAAAGAAAACTGGCGTTCTATGGATCGGAGTGTGGAATGTCAGATCCCTTAATCGGGCAGGTAGGTTAGAAAATTTAAAAAGGGAAATGGATAAGTTAAAGTTAGATATAGTGGGAATTACTGAAGTTCGGTGGCAGGAGGAACAAGACTTTTGGTCAGGTGAATACAGAGTTATAAATACAAAATCAAATAGGGGTAATGCAGGAGTAGGTTTAATAATGAATAAAAAAAATAGGAGTGCGGGTAAGCTACTACAAACAGCATAGTGAACGCATTACTGTGGCCAAGATAGACACGAAGCCCACGCCTACTACAGTAGTACAAGTTTATATACCAACTAGCTCTGCAGATGATGATGAAATTGATGAAATGTATGATGAGATAAAAGAAATTATTCAGGTAGTGAAGGGAAACAAAAATTTAATAGTCATGGGTGACTGGAATTCGAGAGTAGGAGAAGGGAGAGAAGGAATCATAGTAGGTGAATATGGATTGTGGCTAAGAAATGAAAGAGGAAGCAGACTGGTAGAATTTTGCACAGAGCATAACTTAATCATAGCTAACACTTGGTACAAGAATCATAAAAGAAGGTTGTATACATAGCAGAATCCTGGAGATACTAGAAGGTATTAGATAGATTATATAATGGTAAGACAGAGATTTAGGAACCAGGTTTTAAATTGTAAGACATTTCCAGGGGCAGATGTGGACTCTGACCACAATCTGTTGATTATGAACTGTAGATTAAAACTGAAGAAACTGCAAAAAGGTGGGAATTTAAGGAGATGGGACCTGGATAAACTGACTAAACCAGAGGTTGTACAGAGTTTCAGGGAGAGAATAAGGGAACAATTGACAGGAATAGGGGAAAGAAATACAGTAGAAGAAGAATGGGTAGCTCTGAGGGATGAAGTAGTGAAGGCAGCAGAGGAATAAGTAGGTAAAAAGACGAGGGCTAGTAGAAATCCTTGGGTAACAGAAGAAATATTGAATTTAATTGATGAAAGGAGAAAATATAAAAATGCAGTAAATGAAGCAGGCAAAAAGGAATACAAACGTCTCAAAAATGAAATCGACAGGAAGTGCAAAATGGCTAAGCAGGGATGGCTAGAGGACAAATGTAAGGATGTAGAGGCTTATCTCACTAGGGGCAAGATAAATACTGCCTACAGGAAAATTAAAGAGACCTTTGGAGAAAAGAGAACCACTTGTATGAATATCAAGAGCTCAGATGGAAACCCAGTTCTAAGCAAAGAAGGGAAAGCAGAAAGGTGGAAGGAGTATGTAGAGGGTCTATACAAGGGCGATGTACTTGAGGACAAAATTATGGAAATGGAAGAGGATGTAGATGAAGATGAAATTGGAGATACGATACTGCGTGAAGAGTTTGACAGAGCACTGAAAGACCAGAGTCAAAACAAGGCCCTGGGAGTAGACAACATTCCCTTAGAACTACTGACGGCCTGGGAGAGCTAAGAGCCAGTCATGACAAAACTCTACCATCTGGTGAGCAAGATGTATGAGACAGGCGAAATACCCTCAGACTTCAAGAAGAATATAATAATTCCAATCCCAAAGAAAGCAGGTTGTAACGTGCGCGTGGGGCACACAATACTCGTTAAAGCCTGTGCTATGGTAACTGAACGGGGTTCACCTTATGAGAAAGGATTTTCTTACAGATATCGACCGTGTGTACCTAAATGGTGGCAAATCAGACTTACACCCACCCTATAATAACAATGATCCGTCAAGCAAGTCCGAAATGCAATTACACGTCAGGATGGACCAAAAGCAACACTGAAGATGCTACCAATTTAATAATAATACGGTCGCCAGCCTAATTAGGCATTAACTGAGTTTCTTCCCTGTATAAGTTGGTAGATATTCATGCAAAACAACAAGTAGTAACACTGCATAATATAGTAGAATTTTAGAACCAGGAAAATCTATTGAACTGATAGTTTCACGTTCTGTACTGATATGGAAAAACCGTGAATACCTAACCCTACACTAGAATGTATACTACAAAACTTTATACTGTCTATTAATCTGATTAAAATTCGGCATAGGTTACCCTAGCAATAGCACTTTCGTGACACACACAAAATGTCAATTTTGATAAAGATAAAATACTGATAAATTTTGACTTTTATATTGACTTTAACTTTTGCTGGTCAAACCAATTTAGAACACTTCAGAATTCAAATGAATAAAAAGGGGGGGGGGGGGGTGGCGGTTTCCTGAAACTGTTACGATCACTGAATTAAAAAAATTGATTACTGAATTTATTATGCGTTCAAGATTTCCAATATATAAGTTACTACTCTTTTCATCTTATTTACTGCTCATTTAAATACCTTTATATCTGTCTCGAAATAATTAAACTTCATTACTATATCAGTATTAAAGTTATCTTTCAACTTCGTTAGACCTTCGTTATTCATTTACTGGTTCATTAACAAAACAGTTCTTTAAACACCATTCTAACATAGCTAGGTCTCCAAGTAATTATTATTGACACAAAATTTAATTTTTCATTTCGGGACACTCGGATTGCACAACATTTGGAAAGGACCCTGTCTAGGTTAGTTGTGAGGATAATTAAATGATGGGAAAGTTCTGGTAAAATTTAGGTTATTATTGAACAGTTCACTCTATGGTCCATACCAATACAGTGCTAAAAGTTTCAACCTGCTTGTATCGATGCGGCGGTTGGCGGGCGGCGAGATGGCGAGGCACAGAGCACACATACAACAACAGCTATGGCTCTTGACGTATCGGCACTTTAATTCTTCTTAGCGTCGCAATACTTTTCCATTTAGTGCCTATGGAATTTTGCCATGCTGTGTGGACGTTGGAACGGCATACCCGAGGCTCAGTGAAACTACGTCTTCCAGGAGAGCCTCCTCGCCCCAGAAGGTGTTACTCTGACCAATGCCAAACTCCAACTACTACGGCTGCTGAGCCCGTTGCGCCGTGCAGTGCTCATGCACATTTTCCCGCACTCGCCTGCCATCCACCTTTTACCACTCCCTTACAGACAAGGTATTCACCCAAGGTTTTGCACTCTACATATCCTAACACATTGCCTACGTATGGACCAGACGCACAGTTACAATTTTAAACATCTTACAACAGTTCCAAAATTTTTTACATTTTAATTCTATCACAATATTACTTGACATTTCACATAAACATTAAGCTTCACATTGAAACTTGTTTACAGTTTTCTTAACACAATGGCATGAAACAAAAAAGAAATGAAATCAGAACATCAATTACACAAGTTTAACGAAAAATCGGACGGAAAGAAAATTACTTATATGTACAATAGTACAGCATTGTCGTTGTTACAAGGTGTAGACAGATGTGAAAATTACCGAACTATCAGTTTAATAAGTCACAGCTGCAAAATACTAACGTGAATTCTGCAAAATACTAACGTGAATTCTTTACAGACGAATGGAAAAACTGGTAGAAGCCGACTTCGGGGAAGATCAATTTGGAGTCCATAGAAATGTTGGAACACGTGAGGCAATACTAACCTTATGACTTATCTTAGAAGAAATATTAAGGAAAGGCAAACCTAAAAGCTGGCAGGGGTAAAATACAGGGAGCAAAAGGCTATTTACAATTTGTACAGAAATCAGATGGCAATTATAAGAGTCGAGGGGCACGAAAGGGAAGCAGTGGTTGGGAAGGGAGTGAGACAGGGTTGTAGCCTCTCCCCAGTGTTATTCAATCTGTATATTGAGCAGGCAGTGAAGGAAACAAAAGAAAAATTCAGAGTAGGTATTAAAATCCATGGAGAAGAAATAAAAACTTTGAGGTTCGCCGATGACATTGTAATTCTGTCAGAGGCAGCAAAGAACTTGGAAGAGCAGTTGAACAGAATGGACAGTGTCTTGAAAGGAGGATAGAAGATGAACATCAACAAAAGCAAAACGAGGATAATGGAATGTAATCGAATTAAGTCGGGTGATGCTAAGGAAATTACACTAGGAAATGAGACACTTAAAGTAGTAAAGGAGTTTTGCTATTTGGGGAGCAAAATAACTGATGATGGTCGAAGTAGAGAGGATATAAAATGTAGACTGGCAATGGCAAGGAAAGCGTTTCTGAAGAAGAGAAATTTGTTAACATCGAGTATAGATTTAAGTGTGGGGAAGTCGTTTTTGAAAGTATTTGTATGGAGTGTAGCCATGTATGGAAGTGAAACATGGACAGTAAATAGTTTATACAAGAAGAGAATAGATGCTTTCGAAATTTGGTGCTACAGAAGAATGCTGAAGATTAGATGGGTAGATCACATAACTGATGAGGAGGTATTGAATAGAATTGGGGAGAAGAGGAGCTTGTGGCACAACTTGACCAGAAGAAGGAATCGGTTGGTAGGACATGTTGTGAGGCATCAGGGGATCATAAATTTAGCATTGGAGGGCAGCGTGGAGGGTAAAAATCGTAGAGGGAGACCAAGAGATGAATAAACTAAGCAGATTCAGAAGGATGTCAGTTACAGTAAGTACTGGGAGATGAAGGAGCTTGCACAGGATAGAGTAACATGGAGAGTTGCATCAAACCAGTCTCAGGACTGAAGACAACAACAACAACATGAACTGTTGAATGAGAAAGCTATTGAATCAACGTTTACATGTCACATACTTTACTACGAGACACTAACCTCAGATCACACACATTTCATCTACATTTACATCTATACTCTGTGAACCACTGTGAGGTGCATGGCAGAGGGTATGTCCCATTGTACCAGTCATCTGGGTTTCTTTCTGTTCCATTCATATATGGAGTGCAGGGAGAATGATTGTTTGAATGTCTCTGTGCATATAGTAATTATTCTGATCTTATCCTCACGATCCCTATGTGAATGATACATATGGGTTGTCGTATATTCTAGAGTAATTATTATTAAAGTCAGTTCTTGAAACTTTGTTAATAGATTAAATGAAAATCAATCATTTTAAACCAGCACTTTTCGTTTATTATAATGTTGTTATAACAAGAACCGACGGAACCTATGTGATTATTTCGTTTCATATCCCTACAAAGGTTACACCCAGATATTTGTATGAGTTGGCTGATTTCTACAGTGACTCATTCATATTACAGTCATAGGATCCTAACATTTTTTTGTTTTGTGAGGTGAAGTGCACAATTTTACACTTCTGAACATTTAGAGCAAGTTGCTAATCTCTGCACCTCATTGTAGTCTTGTCAAGAACTGACTGAATATTTATGCAGTTTCTTTCAGATAGTACTTCATTGTAGATAATTGCCTCATCTGCAGAATGCTGATTTTACTATTAATATTGTCTGTAAAGTCATTAATATAAAACATGAACATCAAGAGTCCCAACACACTTGCCTGGGGCTCATCCAAAGTTACTTCTATATCAGACAGTGACTCTCCACATCCAAGATAATATGCTGTGTCCTCCCTTCCAAGAAGTCCTTAATATAATTACAAATTTCAATTGATACTCCATATGATCATACTTTTGACAATAAGCTTAGGTGCGGTACTGAATCAAATGCTTTTCAGAAATCAAGAAATAATGCATCTACCTGACTGCCTTGATCCAAAGCTTTCAGTAGGTCATGTGAGAAAAGTGCGAGTTGGTGAGTGTAGGCTTTCTCGGCGAATGTCATATATGAAGACTTCACAGGTTGTGAGCCAAGTAGCGTCGTCGTCTCATAGCAACGTTTCGATGGAATGCGTCTCCATCATCTTTGCCTGACTTGGCTGACAACCCATGAAGACTTCATATAAGTGCGAGTTGGGTTTCACATGATCGTTGTTTTTGAAAGCCATGCTGGTTGGCATTGAGGAGGTCATTCTGTTCAACATACCTGATTATATTTGAGCTCATATATTCTAATATTCTACAACAAATTGATGTCAAGTATTATTAGAAAGTAGTTTTGTGGATCACTTCTACCACCCTTCTTCTACACTCCTGGAAATGGAAAAAAGAACACATTGACACCGGTGTGTCAGACCCACCATACTTGCTCCGGACACTGCGAGAGGGCTGTACAAGCAATGATCACATGCACGGCACAGCGGACACACCAGGAACCGCGGTGTTGGCCGTCGAATGGCGCTAGCTGCGCAGCATTTCTGCACCGCCGCCATCAGTGTCAGCCAGTTTGCCGTGACATACGGAGCTCCATCGCAGTCTTTAACACTGGTAGCATGCCGCGACGGCGTGGACGTGAACCGTATGTGCAGTTGACGGACTTTGAGCGAGGGCGTATAGTGGGCATGCAGGAGGCCGGGTGGACGTACCGCCGAATTGCTCAACACGTGGGGTGTGAGGTCTCCACAGTACATCGATGTTGTTGCCAGTGGTCGGCGGAAGGTGCACGTGCCCGTCGACCTGGGACCGGACCGCAGCGACGCACGGATGCACGCCAAGACCGTAGGATCCTACGCAGTGCCGTAGGGGACCGCACCGCCACTTCCCAGCAAATTAGGGACACTGTTGCTCCTGGGGTATCGGCGAGGACCATTCGCAACTGTCTCCATGAAGCTGGGCTACGGTCCCGCACACCGTTAGGCCGTCTTCCGCTCACGCCCCAACATCGTGCAGCCCGCCTCCAGTGGTGTCGCGACAGGCGTGAATGGAGGGACAAATGGAGACGTGTCGTCTTCAGCGATGATAGTCGCTTCTGCCTTGGTGCCAATGATGGTCGTATGCGTGTTTGGCGCCGTGCAGGTGAGCACCACAATCAGGACTGCATACGACCGAGGCACACAGGGCCAACACCCGGCATCATGGTGTGGGGAGCGATCTCCTACACTGGCCGTACACCACTGGTGATCGTCGAGGGGACACTGAATAGTGCACGGTACATCCAAACCGTCATCGAACCCATCGTTCAACCATTCCTAGACAGGCAAGGGAACTTGCTGTTCCAACAGGACAATGCACGTCCGCATGTATCCCGTGCCACCCAACGTGCTCTAGAAGGTGTAAGTCAACTACCCTGGCCAGCAAGATCTCCGGATCTGTCCCCCATTGAGCATGTTTGGGATTGGATGAAGCGTCGTCTCACGCGGTCTGCACGTCCAGCACAAACGCTGGTCCAACTGAGGCGCCAGGTGGAAATGGCATGGCAAACCGTTCCACAGGACTACATCCAGCATCTCTACGATCGTCTCCATGGGAGAATAGCAGCCTGCATTGCTGCGAAAGGTGGATATACACTGTACTAGTGCCGACATTGTGCATGCTCTGTTGCCTGTGTCTATGTGCCTGTGGTTCTGTCAGTGTGATCATGTGATGTATCTGACCCCAGGAATGTGTCAATAAAGTTTCCCCTTCCTGGGACAATGAATTCACGGTGTTCTTATTTCAATTTCCAGGAGTGTAGAAGGGTGTGCTCTGTGCCTTTTTCCAAGAACTACGCGCGGTTTTTGTTCAAGGGATCTATGACAGAAGAGGGGCTAACTCAACTGAAAATTCAGTATGGAGTCTGACAGGGATTCGATTGGGGCCTGGAGCTTTATTCAGTTTTAACGGTTTCAGCTGCTTCTCTACACCACTGACACTAATACTTATTCATTCATCTTTTAAGTAGTATGAGGTTTAAATTGGGGCAGTTCTCTTGTGTTTTCCATTGGAAAGGAGCATTTTAAAACAGAATCAATCATTTCATTTCTTGCTTTGCCACCCTCAGTTTCAGTTCCTGTCTCATTCGCTAGGGACTGGACACTATTTTTGGTGCCACTAACCGCCTTTACGTATGACCAGAATTTCTTTCAGTTCTGTGAAAGATCATTTGGCACTATTCTGCTACAGTAGTCACTGAAGGCATCACGCATTGCTCTCTTGACAGCCAGATGCATTTCATTCAGTATCTCTTTATCTTTAGCCCTACACTTTGTTTGGCACCTATTATGCAGTAATCTCTGTTTCTTTAGATGTTCCTTTACAGTGACTGTATATGATGGAGGTTCCCTCCCATTATGAACTGCCCTACTGGGTACATGTCTATCCTGTGCATGGTCAGCTAGTCTTTTAAACTTGAACCAGAGTTCCTCTATGTGCTCCTGACGTGTGCTGTAAGTTTCAAGTTCCTCAATGAGATGGACACTACTGTTGCTTTTTTTTTTAATCTAGATTTCTGAACATATGTATCTTTCTACTTGTTGTAGTTATCCTTTGTACTTTGGTAATCATTGTTGCAACTGCTTCATGGTCACTGATACCAGTTTTTATGTGGACATCCTCAATGAGGTCATGTCTGTTTTTTGCCATTAGATCCAATACATTTCCATCATGAGTGGGGTTACTAACAATCTGTTCTAGGTAGTTTCTAGAGAAGGCGTTTAGTGAAGTTCTACAGGTTGTGGAATGAATTAAGTCTCCTCCAGTGATTACAGTATGATCGGGGAACTTGCGTACAAGTGAACTGAGGTTTTCTGTAAAGTTTTTTGTTACATCAGGAGATGAGTCTTTTGGGTGATAGGAGGATCCAATTATCATTTTATGCCCACCCCTGATACCGAGTCTTGCCCAAACAGTCTCATATGCAGCTTCAATTTCTATCTCAGTGGATGTGAGTTTCTTGTCTCTTGCAACAAATACACCAACTCCATTTCCCATTTGCCTATGCTTTTGATACACACTTAAATTTTCCCCAAAAATCTAACTGCTATCAATTCAACCAGATTTCTGTATCTAGTATCATGTGAGCTTCACTGCTTTTCAAGAGCACTTCAAACTCTGGTACTCTGTTGTGAATGCTCTGGCAGTTAACCATTAGGATTTTAATACTCTCACCAGGTGTGGCATTTCTTTCAATCTTATACTGATACTTCTATGTTTCCTACAGCTGTCCTTATTTGGGTTTGATGGAGAGTTGCCTAATCTAAAAAAAACTCTTGTGTGCACCCCACACACAGTCATCTGCCTGAGTAGCAGCCTCTAACGTGTAGTGCACACGTGTTCTCAACCCTATGGCGCAAATCTAGGAAGTCATAGCTTAGTGTGTCACAGAACCTTTGAAGTCACTGGATCAGTCCTTCCACCCAACTCAGAAACAAAGGGCCATGGTCATTTATGGGGACAATACTGCAAATTATGAGATTCGTTGAAACTCTGTGCACAAGATTGGTATTGTCAGCCTTCTCTGTCAGTCGCTGAAATGATGCCAAAATGACCCCCCAAGTGCCTCACTGTTCTTTGATGGGTTCGTGCTTGGCTGCCACAGGGCCTCAGCATTTGCAGCATCCTTTCCCTTCCGTGCTGCATCTCTATCCTCTTGCTGTCCTATTTCCCCAACTTGCGGAACATTTCTGGGCTATTTCTGGAAATGTATTATGCATTTTTGGTAGTCAGTATCAGAATGCTCTCCAATGTTCCTTTTTTCTTTCTTCATTCGCCTTCTCCAATCCTTCCAACACTTCAGTGATTGAGGATCATCCTTTTCTTCTTCCCTGTGCACTCCTGAAGGCTGGTCCACACATCTGGCGCATAACAGGTGACTAGATAACACTTAATTCCCAGCCCTGAGTCAACAGGTAGGGTTCACAAGTATCCCCTGGTACAGACCAGGTTCATGGGAGGGGTGATTGTCGATTGGTCCCTCTGTCTGGTGTCCTGGAGGTGTAACCTGTGGTGTGAACTATCATCTGAAGTGGGCGCATCCAATTCTGAAGGGGGCCCACAACTGGAAGGATGACGCCATCGGATGTGCTGGCAATCAGAGGGGATTTTCTTGCAATGAGCCAATCATCTTCACAGTCAACAGCTATGAAACGTAAACAGAATGAGGCTAACGATTCAAAGACCCTCTCAGCCTGCACCGAGGTTCCTCCTGGTTACACATACTGGAGATGGTCAGTCCTTCGCTCCGGTAAATCCGTTTATTATTCAGAAAGGTGTTGATGCAATTGATATCCCTGTGAAATCCTCCTCTAATTTACGGAATGGGACTTTGCTTTTGGAGATTGTTACTGATTCTCAAGCATAATAACTGCTTAGAGTTCACTCCTCCATGGCTATCCTGTTCATCTCAATGCCCATTGAATGCTGAATTCTTCCTGTGGTGTTATTTACACTAGACTGCTCGATGGTCTCATGAAGGCAGAAATCCAAATGTACCTCTCAGATCAGGATGTTATTGTCGTCGATCAGGTGATAAATAAAGTAGGTGCCTCCTTAGTGCCCATGCGCACTCTCTTGCTCACTTTTGATAGAATGGTTCTTCCGTCAAAGGTCAAAGCAGGTTCTGATGTTATCAAAGTCCGATCGTATATTCTGAACCCGATGTGCTGCAACCAATGTCATCATTTCAACCACACCCGAGAGTCCTGTTGTCACCCAGCCACATGTGTAACCTGTGGTAGGGATACTCAGGAGGGCGATTGTCCACCTCCTTCTTCCCACTGCATCAACTGCAATGGCGTCAATCCCACCGCCTCCTGCAATTGTCCCATGTATCTCGAGAGCGAACCATCCAGAAGATCGCTCGGAAGTTGGCTAGTCGGAAACCCTGCGTTCTACCATCTGGCACCTACAGTGCTGTTCTTGTTACATCTTGCCCCAGGAAGGACATGGCCACATAGACATGCATCCTAAAATTCAGTACCTTGGTTGTGAAATGCAGTGGTTAGTAAATTGCGAGACTCGAGCGATTATACCAGCCGGGCATGAAACATATGTTCCATCACCTTGCAAACACAGCTGGTGAGAGAAATGGGGTGGTAGCTAGAAGGAAAGTGTTTGTTCTTACTGGGTTTAGGTGTAGCTATGACAGTGGCTTTACGCTGGTATCTGGGAAATGTGCCCTCTGCTCAAATGCGGTTGTATGTATTAAGCGGAAAGTGCTTGCCTGCAAGGGAAAGGTGCTGTAACATCTAAATGTGAACAGCATCAGGCACTGGGGTGGAGGACTGGGATAAAGTGAGAGGGCATGATCTAGCTCCTTCATACTAAAGGCGGTATTGTAGCACTCATGATTTGGAGAAGAGGAGGATATCGTCTGAGCCTCCTCCACTCTCTTCCAATGGAGGGTTATTAAGCCTTCCCCAGCGGCTTGTATGACCACTTCTCGACCCTCTCGCCGTGAGGAGATTGTTTTAACTAGGATGCTTATTGGGCACTGTCTCTTTAGCCATTGCCATTTGTTAAGTGTTGCTCCTCCACTTTGTGCACACTGCGCTCAACGTTTGACTGTCTGCTATTTCATGATAGAGTGTCATGTTTTTAACCGCGTACATTCCCGTGTGTGTGTGTGTGTGCTGTCTGAGTTATCGGACTTTTCAGTGAACGAAGCACAGGCTGTTGACCGCATTTTACTTTTTATCTGTCAGAGCAATATGGCAAAGGCCATACAATTTTTAGTTCAGGACCTCTGTTCTCTATGACGTATTTTACATACCTTTCTCCACGTCGCTATTTTTAGCTGTGTTCTCATCCATCAATTGGGATTTACGTGTAGTCATTTTTAACTCCTCTCTTCGTCTTTGTGTTGTACAGTTTTGATATGGACGCGTATTACCCAAGTTGTTTTTGCACCCTAAAACAAAACAAAGAAAAAGCAAGATTGACCTCAGAGCCAAGACAACAGGCATCATTTGTTCCAACATGTACACCAGCTGCAGTTGGTTTTACCCTGTTCCGTCAGTGGCTGCCGAAATAGCCTCTTTGACATTGAATGAGGCCCCGCAAGCATACAGACTAAGTGCACCTGGTGTCTTTTCCGGCATACGCTGTGTGTTTGAACTGCCAACAATTAATAGACCTCTACCCTTTTGCATTTGCCTCCTCCTGACACCAGACAAAATAGGTGATGAGAGTCGCACTGACTCAGTTTCAATGAAAGACAGAACTTCAGACTTGTTGGTTAGGGGAATCTCTACAACACCCTTAATCCTCCATGGTCCCTGCCCACCCTGTACAGTATGCCTAGATCTACCACTCACATGCCACTCACAGTCAAGAGGACTAGTATTGACAGATCCTGTACTTTCTGCAGAGGGGACAAGATCAACAGGAGAGGATAGTACCTGAGGCACCTCTGGTAGGTATTGCGAGTACACAACTCACAGGAGCTCTCCCAACACACCGGTTCACAGCAGCTGCTAATCATTTAACAGTATTTAGGGTGATTTCCAGCTGCTTACAAATGTCAACCAACTCATCCTATGTTTCAGAACAGCATTCACAGTAGGGCTGCATTTTGGTTGGTGCAGTATGCTACAGTAACTAAATCACAAACACTTCTTTGCTATAAATTGCTCATAGATAATGCAGAGAACAGTGGTAGCTTACAAAAATTCTCAAGAATGGGCATTTATTTGTGTTGATACACAATAAATATTAGGAATGATATATTCTTTGGCTAAACTGTGCACAGTTTTGTAAGTGCCCAGAAATTCTCAAACTAACATATTTCTAATGTAATTGTACAATGAAATTAGAGAACAGTTGTTTTGAATGAGGATAGGCTACTGTTCTCAAAAACTTTAGGAGGACACACTTTAGTTTAAGCCTACAGTCGATGATAATAGTGCTAGTTTCTCGTGCCACTCACGAATGTTTGAAATTTCACAATAATGATTACAATTATATTCTGTTTGGTTCTGAGCTAAGCTGCATCTGAAATAACCAAGGAAATTAATCTGCAGCCCTACTTTACATACCGTCCCATAAACCCAAGTAAACATAAATGAACTTAGGCTATATTTTCATAGAGTTTTATAGATTTTAACCTTGAATGTCCACTATCAGGGCTGACAACTGACTTTCAGTTATGCTGAACCACAGTGATAAAGTATTTTTTGAAAGAATATGCCACTATGTACTCTTTCAAAGAATACTGACTGGTGCTTTGTTCTCAGTTGTCACACTCTCTGTGCATCTTCCACCTCTTCCATTATCACACATTTGTGTCATTAACACTAAGGGATTTATTCCAGCTTCTCCTGTCCTATCATTGCAGTCCTATTGATCTTATAAGTGGACCAAAGAGTGACCCATACAATATTTTCAGAGACTGTATAATGTATGGAAATGGTTCGTATTTGGCACAAAAACTGAATTCAACATAAATAATGACAGAATATGCATAAAACATCTGCAAAACATTTGTACACAGCAGAAAATAAGGAATGAGATACGGCGTTGGTGTTACAAGTGTATCAAGTATCTGCTTACAAAACTTTCTTCTTTTGTTAGGCAGTGATGTATGGACTGACTGCAAATAGTCCTGGTATGACTCGTTTAATGTCTTAAGTGTGGATCATACCTATCTGTCTTGCATTGGACAAAAATGTGCTTTAAATGATTACTCTAGGGGTATACTGCAGCTGCCTACATATCACTCACTTAGGGATCATGAGGATAAGACCCGAATAATTACTGCATGTACAGAGGCATTTAAACTATCATTCTTATCGTGCTCTATATGTGAATTGAACAGGTAGAAACCCTAATGAAACCCTAATAGTGGTACAGTGGAACATACACTCTGCCATGCAACTAACAGTGGTTTGCAGAGTATAGGTGCAGATGTAGATGTAGATTATGAGGGGAAGGAGGGGGGGGGGGGGGGGGGACAAAAAAGAGAAATGTTGGAATCATCATTAATCGAACCCTAGTCTGCAAATTACAAGTCTGCACTTTAGACCATTCGCCCACAGTGCTGTCATGACAACGGTTCTTTAGAAAGTCCTCCATGCTCAGGTTCGCACCATATATGCTACATGCAATTTCAAAGTAATATATTCACCTGGTCCTGTGAGCTATGTAGCACTTGTAGTGCCAGAAGGGATGACAGGCACAGTAAAAGAACAGACAGCTGTGTCGCTTCTCTGCATTGATTGTAGCACGGTTGACTGTAATTTCAGCACTTGACACTGGTTTCTAATTATTGTGGAGAGAGTGCTGCGAAACATTTTTCTGTCTAATTTATTTGTATACCATCGTGTATTCGAAGAGAGAAGGCATAATTTTATGCAACTTCCAGTTCATATTTGAAGAGAAATGACATAATTTTAGTGCAATTTCTAGCTCGCATTCAAAGCAGAATGGCATAATTTTAGTGCATTATTTACAGTGTGCTAGCACATGATGATTGCCTGCCACTGATGGAAACCAATGCTATATTATGTTACCAATTTTCACTGTAAAGGAACTCATTTGATTTATTTATCTCACAGTTGCAGTTTTGATGTGTATGGCATTTTCAAGTGATAAGTTTACCAACATACAGTTTGCAAAAAAAAAAAAAAAAAGTGGGGGGGGGGGGCGTGTTTGAATAACAAAATTCATCTCAGCTGAAAGAAGTCTCACAGACAGCAACAGAATGTAAAATGTGTACTGGTACTGTCAGTATAAGCTGTGCAGTTCTGTAATTAGTATGTTCATAACTTCCCTGTTAATGTACACATTCCTAAGCAATTTCACAGTTATCTTCAAACTTTCCTCGAAAGAGACATACTGCATAGAAAAATGAAGTAGACAATAACAAAACTCAACAATTAGATTTTTTTTTTTTTGAGTGATCAGTCTTCTGACTGGTTTGATGCAGCCTGGCACGAACTCCTCACATGTGCCATCAATTATTTTCTGCATGTATTCCAATCTCTGTTGTCCTCTACAGTTTTTCCCCCTCTACAGCTCTCTCTCTAGCACCTGATCTCTTAACAAATATCCTACCATCCTGTCCCTTCTTCATGTCAGTATTGTCCATATACTCCTTTCCTTGCAGATTCTGTGGAGAACCTCCTCATTCCCGTACTTTGTCAGTCCACCTAATTTTCAACGTTCTTCTATAGCACCATATTTCAAATTCTTCAATTCTCTTCTGTTCTGGTTTTCCCACAGTCCATGCTTCACTGCCATGCAATGTTGTGCTCCAAACAGTTAGATTACAGACTTTAATGGTCATATGCAGATGACCTATAACTAACAGCTGAGGTAGCCGAGCACCTGCCATCCAAGAACAAGTAACAGAGTTCCTGTAACATTCTGTGTCCCGTGTTTAGACTGCCTTTAACGTAATGCAAATGGTGGTACCATTTTTGAATTGGACAGTACTCATCCATATGTGTTGTGTGTACCTATGAACTGTCGGTGTGATGCTGAGGTTCTGCCATGGCCAAAAAGGTCCCCATATCTGTTCCCAATGGAACTTGCATAGGTCCAGCTCTGATGTCAACTCTGTGGCAGTGTCAATATCCAGGATATCAAGGATGAATTACAATAATAATTGTGGGCCAACCTGCCTCAGAAGATAATACAGTAGCTTTATGACATCCTTGCCAATTGAATCAGTGCATTGGTCCAGGCCAGAGGGGGTACAACGTCATACTGACAAGGTCCGATATTGCCAAGTTCTTTACAATATTGCCAAGTTCTTTACAAATTAGACTCACTATTTTCACCACTGCAATAACATCACATACTCTCCCAACCTATGAAGTTTCATTTTGTTTCCTTCTTCCCTTCTGGGTGCTTAAATATTTATTTATTTACTTATTTCAGGCAATGTGTTTAGGGAAAACAGTTTTGGTTCTGGAAGTTCAATCCGTGAAATTGTGAAGTTTTCATTTGTGGAGTCTTCATATCAAACTTCTACATTTGCCTTCCGCACGCCCGCCTCCTCTCTGTCCCAGGACCCTAACTTCACTTGTTAAGCTCCCACAATGTCTCGCCCACAGTGCACCCTTCCTCTTATTTGTCTCCCCGTGCCAGCGATCATTCCTCCACGCTGTTTTTATCGCACACAGCTAGGATTCGGTGATGCCAGTGCCCTTGTCACATTCTTATTCTGCGCACCTGCTACATCTCCCTGCCATGTTCCTATCCCGTGCACCTGCTATCCTTCTCCCTGTGCATGTGTGTGTATTTCATACTCTAGCTTGAAAAAGGATTTGTTCAAAAGCTAGCAAAGTTTTCAGTCTTGTTTATGTGCCTTTCAATGATACAGTATTTCTACTATTCAGTGTGTTGATATCTTTACTCCAAATTATTTATTTTATATTTACTATTTGACAAGAAACATTTTCTTTAACCAGATGACATAAAAGTTAAAGAAAAGAAATTGAAAGGAAAGAAGAAGATGAAACAGGAGCCAGATATTGAAGTTGATGAGGAAGCAGAGAAAGAGTTCTTTGAAGATGCCCCACCCTTTGAAGAGAATGCTTCGTTCTACCAAATGAACCTTTCACGCCCACTTTTAAAGGTAAAGTTTTTACTGTTTGTTTTTGTTTATGAATTTAAATTTTTATTTGGGTTTGTTCCATATGAAATACTTGCAGACTTCATACCTTTCCCAGTATTAGATATAAACTGTTATGACATCAGATGTATTAACAGTTTGCAAAAGCTTTTTATCCCATTGGTAACTCCGGAAGTGCTCAGGGTAAATGACAAGAATTCTCACACCATGGGCCCACATAGTGCTTGGAACTGAAATCTAACTGAAGCTGAGAATAAGTAACAGTAAAATCTTTAATTCCAAATAAAACAAGTCTCCATAAAATAGGCGGGATTGCCGTGGTTGTGAGACATTTACCACCACAAAAAGTGTTGTTATAAGTTGCAAGATTTACAGACTTCAAATGCAAAATAATATGAATGAAGAGAGGTGCAAACGTTGGGACAAAAATAGTAATCATTAAGTGGGCTCTTATGTTAAGTATCAAAGTGGCTATTGTGGGAAGTGCAGATATTAATGAGTCATAAAGGAGGCAAAATTAGTTGTAATTGATGTTAAGTGTATGTTCTGAGAATTTTTTCTGGGTTTAAGAAATGTGGTTGATAGTTGTAAATTAGTCTATTGAAAATAATGTCAAAAATTTGTTGCCAGCCTGACCAGTAGTTCTTGGGAGGAAGAAATCCATACCTCATTGTTATAGGGACAGCAAATTAATAAACAAATAAATATAAGTATGAGGACAATTGTTGCCATTTTACTTATCCATGGGAAGTGTTGGTACACAATGCAGCACTAATAGTTCTTGTGAACAATACTATTGCTTTTTGGAAATATGCTGTAATTTGGAGTTGGCTGCATAACAAGGTCATGGTGATGTTTCGTTCTGTATTTTTTATAAATTATTTTTCGAAGTTGTCTTTGCAATCATAAGATATTTGTAATTCCTTTTATAATTTTTTGAATTTGGTGAAATATTTCACTGGCAATTTTCAAATTGTAATTGCCATCCATTTATCAAAACCAATTGGTATTCATCAGTCGAGAACAATGTTAGATAAGCTAAACAGTAGACAACTGCATAGATTGCTCAGATTTATTCGCTAATGTAACAAGTGCGAATCCAAGTAAAAGTGCTTCACAATGCATTATTGGAATCTTCTGATATTAATCCTACCACAAAAAATTTGCTTCTCATAGCAAATTTTATAGATTTCAACAATTTGAATTAGGACAGATTTGTTTCTCACAATATAAATAGGTGTTGAGCAGCAGACAGGCATATTAAAAAGTAGACTAAGCTATTAAACCATGTCTTTCATGATTCAAGATTCTTTCATCAAATTTAGAAAAATACACACACACACACACACACACACACACACACACACACAAATCACAAACACGAACAAACAAACCACTGTCGTCTGCAGGCAGTGGAGCCCGATTCAGCATCTCGATATGACAGTGGCCATATGTGTGAGAGATGTCATTGTATGAATGTATAAATATGTGTGTTGGGGGGGGGGGGGGGGGGTTGTGAGTGAGTGTATGGGTGGTTTTCCAGATCTGATGAAAATGTTGTCCAGTAGCTTAATCTTCTTTTAAATGTGGTTGTCTCCGTTTCAACACTGCCTCTGTCAGGTGAGTAGCAAAAGCCCTTTTGCTCCTTGGCTCTTATAAACAGCCTTTCCTTTAGGAAAGACAGCATTCAGCAGCAGCAGTCTTGATCGGTATATTCCATTTATGCTGAATACCCTACATCTCACAATCACATTAGTAACATCGGGAAATGAAATATCAATCTTGGAGCTTAATGTACTTATCCTAATCCTGAGAAAGCTATGTATTCAAAACAGAGCATTTTCAGTGTTCAAGATCGTCTGTCTCCTTGCACCTGCTTTATATTACTAACCTCACACGTATCCCACTCCAGTCCCATTGTAACAACACACATGTGCATCCACCACAACACAAAAAACATGTGACTGGTGGTTGAGACCATAGAATTAGTATTTCTGTAGCCCCTTTATTAAAACTGTTAATTATTGCCAATATTTTTTGACTTAAAAATAATAATCTGTGTGTCCACTTCAAGTCTTAGCAAATAGTTTCAAATTGCAGTTATAAACAACCCTTCTTTATGAACAAAGGTTAAAATTCTCTTCTCAGTACTGACTAATACATGCAGCTCATTCCCACTGCATGACTCAAAATATGATTAACTTTTTACATAGTGCATGCCAAATTTAAACTCTGTTGTCCCACGAGATTGATTTTGTCAAGTACTCATTCCTCTGAGTAAGACTCCATGTGTGCTTGTCCTAATATTAAGCATGCTGGCCTTACATTATGAGAGTGAGCCTCTTTCCAAGACTGCTCCACTACTGAAATACATTGCCAATTATTTTACTTACTAAAACTCTTAATCATTGGCTCTATCCCCACTCAGCCAGTTACACTCTCCAAAATATGCTGCCCTGTAGTGTGAAGAACAGATGCCACTATTATAGAGCCCAACATTGTCAAGTTTTCGTCAACATCAGGGGAAATTGCAACAGGCAGATGCTCGGGTCTGGGGGGAAGAAGAATATTACGCAAAATTCTCTGCTTCAGCAAACTCTGTCTTGCCTATCTTCTGCATATCTACATAATGGCACCTACTTTCCTTCATACACTAGGTCTTGTAAATGGTAATTACTCCCTGTCCTTAACTTTGGATATTGCAAGTGGCTAGTGTGCATTTGAGTGACACTCCCATCATGATCCACCCTCCCATGCTCATTCACCATCCATCTCTCGCCCAACCTCCAACCCTCATTCATTTTCCTATCTTCCTTCATTCACTCACTCACTCACTCACCCTCCTTTGCACTCCTTCACCCCTGTCTGCCGTTTGTCTTCCCTCCCATCATTTCTTCTTCTCACTTTCTCCATCACTCCCTCTCAACCCACTTCCCCCATGATCTCTTGTTATCCCTCTGCCCCTCCTCTTCCTTTTCATCCCTCTCCCCCTTTTACTGCTGCTGTTACATAATTCTGTTGTAGGTTTCAAGCATTATTCCTATAATCTGCACTGCATATCTTTTGTTTTTTATCATAATCTTTTAACTTATCATTTAAGCAAGTTCTGAATGAAAACAATAAAATACTGTTGCACCCCACTCCAATGGCAACCACATTTGTTGTTTGCAACAGTGTTCAGTTTGCTATCTGACTTAGAGCTCTGAATGCCTCCATAAGCATGAATGATATTAAATAGTAGAGGACACCACCTTAAGTACATCTGTTATACTAAATGTGTGGCATAGTGCCACATTGATCTCTTAATTACATATAATAGCTTTGCAGTGAATATAATTTATGTGTACTTACAGGCAGTAGCAGCACTGAAATTTGTACACCCAACACCAATACAGGCAGCAACCATTCCTATTGCACTAATGGGGCGTGATATATGTGGTTGTGCAGCAACTGGAACAGGGAAGACTGCTGCATATATGTTGCCAACTCTGGAGAGGTTGCTTTACAGACCTTTAGGAGCAACCACAGTAACCAGAGTCCTTGTTCTTGTACCAACAAGAGAACTTGGTGTGCAGGTAAGTTTGTGATGCCTACAACAAAATTTTTGTCCATTTGTTTTTCTGTGTGCAACAAAACATTATTTTTGCAATTCAGTGTATGTTGTGTTACAAACAAAAATAATTCTAATGGGATTGAAGAAGAAATGCTTGAAGTAGAAGATACTAAACCTGTCTTTGCAAACTTTTAAGTTCCTTCTTCTGAGTGGAAAGGAGGATCGGTTGGGGAAGATTGGAAAAGGAAGAAGAGGTGTAGGCATCTTAGTCCATAGGTTGGGAGTGACTTACCTGTTGCCTTAGAGTATCTGATGTAGAGTTGGAGGATCAAGCATATAAACTGAGACCTATCAAAACAGGATGTGTCATACAGAGCTGCACACTGTGTAGCAGAGTGGAACGAAAGAGGAAGAGTAATCTGTTGAGGGTCTGGGGAAGAATAGTGGAACATTAGTAAATGCATTAGAAACAAGGGAATCAGCAGAGATTCTGGACCACCAGTTTGAAGTATTGTCTTGAACAAACCGTTCTCACCTTGGCAACTCTTAGTATCTGGTGCGGAGCTGGAGGATGGTGCATATAACTTGAGAACTTTTGAAGCAGATACTGTTGTGCAGAGCCATAGGCTGTGCAGTAGAGTGGTCTAGTTTGCTGAAACAGCTTGACACTGGCCACTCAGATGACATCTGATAGATTGTCATGCACATATACAGTGCTATGTAGTTGTTGCAAAGATTATAGGGTGTGGTTCATAGGAAGAATTCATGGATGTGTAGCTTCTCTCTGAAGGCAGTATTTTATGTGACATTTGTGCCACCAGCATTTGAATGCTGCTTATCTGTTAGGGTTGGTTGGTTTGTGGGATTAAAGGGACCAGACTGCGATGGTCATCAGTCCCTTTTTCCAAATACTAAAAACACCCACAGAGAATAAAAATGAGTAACAGAATAGATCACAGACAACACAGAACAAGAGAGACTTAGACAAAGACCAGACAAGACAAACTAAAATCAAACAGAGTGTGAAGGTGGTTGGCCGACCATAGAAACAAAAAAGGAAAAGCCAACCACCGAGAAACGCATTAAAAACTCAGATTAAAATTGTAGGCCAATGGCCAGAACCAACACAAAAGAACATAACAAACACTCAGAGTAAACGATAAAAAACCCCTGCCGGAATAAAACGTAAAACTAAGCCAACCATAACAGGGGCATCAGATAAAAGGGCAGGGAGCGTATCAGGCAGCGCAAATGTCTGCCTGGCCACAGCTAAAAGGGGGCAGGTCAACAAAATGTGGGCCACTGTCAAAGCCGCCCTGCCGCGACATAGAGGAGGGTCCTCCCGGCGCAGTAAATAACTGTGTCAGCCGGGAGTGGCCAATGCGGAGCCGACAAAGGACGACTGAGTCCCTGTGGTTGGCTCGCATGGATGACCGCCACACAGTCGTCGTCTCCTTAATGGCACAGAGTTTATTGGGCGTGATCCGATCGCGCCCTTCAGTGTCCCAAAGCGCAAAAACTTTTCGGCGGAGGGCTGCCCGCAAATCAGTCTGTGGGAGGCCAACATCCAGAGATGGTTGACTCGTGGCCTCTTTCGCCAGGCGGTCAACATGTTCATTGCCCGGGATACCGGCATGACTGGGGGTCCACACAAAGACCACAGAGCGGCCGCAACGGGCAAGAGTATGCAGGGACTCTTGGATATCCATCGCCAGACGAGAACGAGGGAAACACTGGTTGAGAGCTCGTAAACTGCTCAGGGAATCGCTACAGATAATGAAGGACTCACCTGAGCAGGAGCGGATATACTGTAGGGCACGAAAGATGGCGACCAGCTCAGCAGTGTAAACGCTGCAGCCATCCTGCAAGGAACATTGTTCGGAATGGTCCCCTAGAGTTAGCGCATACCTGACACGACCAGCAACCATCGAACCGTTAGTGTAAACAATGCCAGAGCCCTGATACGTGGCCAGGATGGAATAAAAGCGGCGGCGGAAGGCCTCTGGAGGGACTGAGTCCTTCGGGCCCTGTGCCAAGTCGAGCCGAAGGCAAGGGCGAGGAACACACCATGGGGATGTATGCAAAGTGGCCCGGAAAGGAGGTGGAACAGTGAAAACCCTAAGCCCGGAGAGAAGCTCTTTGACGCGGACCGCGATCGTACAACCAGACCGGGGCAGACGTTCTGGCAGATGGACGACCGATTGCAGGAACAGGAGGTAATAGTTTGGATGCCCGGGCAAGCTAAAAACATGGGCAGCATAAGCGGCCAGCAAACGTTGGCGCCGTAACCGCAGGGGAGGGACACCTGCCTCCACTAGTATGCTGTCCACAGGGCTGGTGCGGAAGGCACCAGTGGCAAGTCGTATCCCGCTGTGTAGTATTGGGTCCAGTACCCGCAACGCAGATGGGGAAGCGGAGCCACAAGCCAGGCTCCCATAATCCAAACGGGACTTGATTAACGCCTGGTAGAGCCGTAACAAGGTAGATCGGTCGGCGCCCCAGCTGGTGTGGCTCAAACATCGCAGAGCGTTGAGATGCCGCCAACACGCCTGTTTAAGCTGCCGAATATGAGGCAGCCAAGTCAACCGGGCATCGAAAACCACCCCCAAAAACCTGTGTGATTCCATCACTGAAAGAAGTTCGCCATTAAGAGAAAGCCTCGGCTCCGGGTCGACAGTACGTCGCCGGCAGAAATGCATAACGCAGGTCTTGGCTGCTGAAAACTGGAACCCATGAGCTACAGCCCAAGACTGCGCCTTGCGGATAGCGCCCTGTAGCTGACGTTCAACAGCTGCAATGCCAGTAGAACTGTAGTAAAGGCAGAAGTCGTCAGCATACAGGGAAGCGGAGACGGAATTTCCCATGGCCGCAGCGAGCACGTTAATGGCTATTAAAAACAGGCAGACACTTAAAACAGAACCCTGTGGCACACCGGTCTCCTGGACGTGGGAGGAACTATATGAGGCTGCGACTTGCACGTGGAAGGTACGATACGACAGAAAATTGCGGATAAAAATCGGCAGAGGACCCCGAAGACCCCATCCATGAAGCGTAGAAAGGATGTGATGACGCCATGTCGTATCGTATGCCTTCCGCATGTCGAAAAAGACAGCGACCAGGTGCTGACGGCGGGCAAAGGCAGTACGGATGGCCGACTCCAGGTTCACCAGATTGTCGGTGGCGGAGCGGCCTTCACGGAACCCACCCCGAGACGGAGCCAGAAGGCCCCGAGACTCCAGTACCCAATTCAAGTGCCGGCTCACCATCCGTTCAAGCAACTTGCAAAGAACGTTGGTGAGGCTAATGGGACGGTAGCTGTCCACCTCCAGAGGGTTCTTTCCAGGTTTCAAAACGGGGATGACAATGCTTTCCCGCCATTGCGACGGAAACTCCCCCTCGACCCAAAGACGGTTGTAAAGGTTGAGGAGGCGTCACTGGCAGTCCACTGAAAGGTGTTTCAGCATCTGACAGTGGACGCCATCTGGCCCAGGAGTGGTATCGGGGCAAGCGGCTAGGGCACTGCGAATTCCCACTCACTGAATGGAGCATTGTAAGATTCTGGGTGGTGGGTGCGAAACGAAAGGCTCCGACGTTCCATCCGCTCTTGAATGGAGCGGAAGGCCTGGGGGTAATCCGCATAAGCGGAACTCATAGCAAAATGCTCGGCTAAGCGGTTTGCAATGACGTCAGAGTCAGTACAAACTGCTCCATTCAGTGAGAGCGCAGGGACGCTGACAGGGGTCCGATAGCCGTAGACGCATCAAATCTTGGCCCAGACCTGCGATGGAGTGACATGGAGGCCAATGGTGGACACATACCGCTCCCAGCACTCCTGCTTGCTTTGGCGGATAAGGCGGCGGGCCCGCGCACGCAGCCGTCTGAAGGTGATGAGGTGTTCAATGCAGGGATGTCGCTTGTGACGCTGTAGCGCCCGCCAGCGATCTTTAATCGCTGCAGCGATCTGAGGCGACCACCCAGAGGAACGGGGAATGGCAGATTCGGCGGCAGTAACGATGCCGGTGGTGACCGATTAAACCACCACATCAATTTCATCATTAGAGAGAGGCTCAATAGCGGCAGTGGAGGAGAACAAGTCCCAGTCAGCCTTATTCATAGCCCATCTGCTAGGGCGCCCAGAAGAGTGACGCTGTGGTAGTGACAGAAAGATCGGAAAGTGGTCACTACCACACAGGTCATCATGCACACTCCATTGGACAGACGGTAAGAGGCTAGGGCTACAGATTGAAAGGTCAATGGCGGAGTATGTGCCATGCGCCATTTAAAATCGAGAGATCGAGCTGCGACAATAAATGCTCAACGGTGGCGCCTCGACCTGTTGCCACTGACCCACCCCACAGAGGGTTATGGGCGTTGAAGTCGCCCAGTAGCAAGAAAGGTGGCGGCAATTGGGCTATCAGCGCAGCCAGGACATGCTGCGAGACATCACCATCCGGTGGAAGGTAAAGACTGCAGACGGTAACAGCCTGTGGCGTCCACACCCGAACAGCGACAGCCTCTAAAGGTGTTTGGAGAGGGACAGACTTACTGTGCAGAGTGTGAAGGACATAGAGGCAGACGCCACCAGACACCCTTTCATATGCTGCCCGGTTCTTATAATAACCCCGATAGCCAGGGAGGGCGGGGGTTCGCGTTACTGGAAACCAAGTTTCCTGACGAGCAATGCAGAAGAAGGGGTGAAGCCTGATAAGTTGGCGGAGCTCAGCTAGATGGTGGAAGAAACCGCTGCAGTTCCACTGGAGGATGGTATTGTCCATGGCGGAGAAAGGCATGACGGGACTGGGAAGGCAGATTACGCCGCTGGGTCAACTGCTGCCTCCGATGGAGCACCCGTGCAAGTGCTATCCATTGCATCTGAGGGACCGGCGAGATCGAGGTCCTCAGTGGACACAAGGATCTCCACCTCATCGTCAGACGCAGAGCTTTTAGGTAGCGGTGGAGTAGGTGCCACCGCAGGTGGCTTGGTCTTACGGGTCTTCAAAGTCGTTTTCTCTCGCTATTCCTTTGGTTGCCGTTGTTGAGAGGGCTTATTGGAGTCAGTTTCCGGGACCGAAGAGGATCGCGAAGCCCGTCGACCAGCGACCTGTGGCTTCTTCAGCCACTGGTTGGTGTCTACTGTGTCGCTGGTAGGAACCTGGGAAGGGAATGACCCAAAGGATCCCTTCCGAGCGAGAGAAGCCGAAGAAGACTTACGCTTCTCCGGCTTAGAAGTGGGGACTGGTGCCCCCAGTGGTTTAGTGGGTGCTCCTCCCGAGGTAGATGGTGTGGGAGCAACAGCGAGAGAAGTGGCCCCCATCGTCAAGGGGGCAGGTGAGGTCCTCTGACTCTGAGAGCTGACTGTATGTCTTGCAGCTGAAGGAGCTGGAGCAGGAGTGACAGAGGAGGCATAAGATGACATCATGCGCACGGGATGTAGCCGTTCAAATTTCCGCTTAGCCTCAGTGTAGGTCAGTCGGTCCAGGGTCTTATATTCCATGATTTTGCGTTCTTTCTGTAAGATACTGCAGTCCGGCGAGCAAGGGGAATGAGGCTCTCCACAGTTGACACAGACGGGAGGCGGAGCACATGGAGTATCGGGATGAGATGGGCGTCCACAATCGCGACATGTGAGGCCAACTTGTCACAAGTAAGTAACCTGCGTGACTGGGCAGAGGATGCCGTTTTTATCAAAACTGACCCAGAGCGCATTTTGGACAAACCCTCCACCTCCCCGAACTTGTCCTCTAAATGCTCTACAAAGAACTGAGGCTTCATGGATAGAAACGAGTCACCATCAGCTCTGGTGCAGACGAGATACCTGGGCGAATACACATCACTGTCATTCATTGCCTTTCGTTCCTCCCATGGTGTGGCCAGGGATGGGAACGATTTGGGGTCATAAACGTTAGCTTTAAAATGAGCCCTCGAACGCTTAGAGACTGCTGGTGGCTGGCCGCCAGCGAGAGATGATGTACCACGCTTCATTGCGGGTCATCCGCCCTGATGCCACCCACTCCGACCAAGGGCCCTCCCCATGGGCGCCACCCAGTCACAGCAATAGCCACCTGGCAGGATGGCCATTGCCGGGAGTCCTGATGCCCCAGGGAGATGGGCATCTACTCCTTGGCATACATGGGGAGTTAACAGCGCAGGCATCAGTAGAGCGATCCCTGTGTTGTCAGGGGGCTACAACCAACAGGGTACATGGCGGCCCCACCACAACAGACTGGCTACCGTGCTGGATCTTAGGTGCAAAAATGTCCAAGGTCGTCGTCACAGTTAAAAGCAACACTGCAGAGTGCAGCATGGTAATCGCACCCAGGGACATATCCTTGCCCAAGAGATGGAAAACGAGCGGGAGACCATTGCAACGACGAAAAAGCCGGCTAAAGGTCTCAATGCACGACGAATACAGTGCACCATGTAAGGCGCCCTTCCCCAATTGGCTCGCTCTTCGGAATAATTTAGAAAGATGGAGGTCAAACCCGAGAGGGGACCATCACATAAGGCCGAAACATGTGAGACTCCTTTTAGTCGCCTCTTACGACAGGCAGGAATACCGCGGGCCTATTCTAACCCCCGAACCCGCAGGGGGGTGTTAGGGTTGGATTAACCAAAGAAATTCAACTTAAGAAGTGTTAAGTGTTTGATAACTTGTTTACTTAGTCATAAGAAAGTATTACTGATACATACAGCAACTCCAGTAGGATACTTTACAAGAAAAGTATTCTAATGAATGTAACCTAAACTCATATGGCATATTTGGCTGGAAGGCCCACAGTGATAGATTGAGCACCCTAATTGGAAAGGTTTTACTTCCTTCGTGCACACTGGCACCTTTCCTTCAAAAGGTCTTAATTGTATCTGTTGACAATAGGTGCATGTGGAGTTTAGTGTTACATGTTGATGTGAAAGGTTGCTTTTAAAATTTTGGGGACATGCCCTCATAGAAGATGGTAAGAACAAACTATCCCCTCCTCTTTGTAGAAACTGTGTAGAAATCATAGTGATAAAATTGTAAACGTGATAAAATTGTAAACATGAAGGTAAGTGCATATGTGTGTAGGCATTCATTCCTTCCAAATGTCATTCATGATTAGAATGGGAAGCACTGCAGCTAATACTGATAAGAGGTTCATACTGCCACACATTGTGATACAGTTTGTTAAGTATGATGAGATAGCACAGCATTTATGACATGGACTTGAATTCAGTAGGAATGAGATTAAATTCGTTGTCCAACCATACTGATCAATGTTTTTTGTGATGTCTGTAGATGAGTTCTGGCATATGATTGGAGAATTACTTCAACACTGGCACAGCTACTTTTTCCCATCATCTTTTCAACTCCAAGCCAGTGTTGTATCTCGAGTGACCTTGAGGGACATTAAACATAACCACCCTTCTTTCTAGTTTGAGAAGTATACCTGTCGAGCAAACTGTGAAAAAAATATCCTGTGAAGAATATTTCTCGTTTTAACTCTTGGCAAAAGATAGTCATGTTCTGGCAGAGAAAGTGATTGATCTGTTTCTTTGAGCTTGGACAGAGAGTAATTGGCCTGTTTGTTGTGGTTCATTATGAATGTGTGTGTGTGTGTGTGTGTGTGTGTGTGTGTGTGTGTGTGTGTGTGTGTGTCCGTGTCCTCCTCCAAGTTATATTAAGTTCTATTTCACAATATCATGTAGACACATTTGATCGTTATATCATCCTCTCACTTCGTATTTTCAGTGAAAAACATCATCTTTAATTTCCTATTTCAGGAACAAGTGAGACAAAACTGATCCAAATGACTTACTTTAAAAGGTAGATTCCCCGCTATGGGTCTGGGGGTCAGAATAGGCCTGAGGTATTCGTGCCTATCGTAAGAGGCAACTAAAATGAGTCTGACATGTTTCGGCCTTTATGTGATGGTCCCATGTAGGGTGTGACCTCCATTTTTCAAAATTTTCCTGAAGAGCAAGCCAATTGGGGAAGGGCGCCTTACATGGTCCAGTGTGCATTGAGATCTTTAGCCCACTTTCTCGTCATCACATTTCAGTCCTGCTCATTCTCCATCTCTTGGACCAGGACACCTTCCTGGGTGCATTTTCCACCATACACTATGCAGTGTCGCTATCTGCATCAATGATGACCATGGACTTCTTTGCTCGTGATATCCAGCATGGTAGCCAGTCCATTGTGGTGGGGCTTCCATGTACCCTGTTGGTTGTAGCCCCCTGACCACACAGGGATCACTCTGCTGATGCCTGTGCAGTTAACTCCCCACATATGCCAAGGGGTAGATGCCCATTCCTCTGGGGCATCGGGTCTCCCGGCAATGGCCCTCCTACCAGGTGGCCTTTGCTGCAGCTGGGTGGCGCCCATGGGTAGGGCCCCTCGCCGGAGTGGGTGGCATCAGGGCAGATGACCTGCGATGAAACGTAGTCCATCATCTCTTGCTGGTTGTGAATCACCAGCAGTCTCTAAGTGAGCAAAGTCAATCTTCAGTGCCAATAACCCCATTCCCCTCCCTGGCCACCCCATGGGAGGAATGCCAAGCTAAGGATGGCAGTGAAGCTTATTCTCCCCGGTACCTTATATGTTAGAGAGCTGATGGGGAACCTTTCATGACAATGAAGCCTCAGTTTTTTGTTGAACATTTAGAGGACGAGTTTGGGGAGATGGAAGGATTGTCCAAAATGAGATCTGGGTCAGTCTTGATCAAAACAGCATCCTCTGCCCAGTCACGAATGTTACTCACTTGTGACAAGCTGGGGGATGTTCCTGTAACCATCACACCCCATAAGAGTTTAAATATGGTCTAGGGTATCATATTTCACAGGGACCTTCTTTCGCATTCTGATGATGAGCTGCGCGCCAATTTAGAGCGGCGAGGTGTACATTTCATCCGGCCTGTCCACCATGGTCTGAGAGGTAATCACGTTGTCATCGGTGCCTTCATCTTGGCATTTGAGGGTGACACATTGCCCGAGAAGGTCAAGGTGATGGTCTCCCACTGTGATGTAAAGCCCTATGTTCCCCACCCCTATGCAGTGCTGGAAGTTCAGCCATATGTCTTTCTGCTGTACTTCCAGTGTCACATGTCAAGATTGTGGACGCTCATCACATCCCAATACTCCATGTGCCCACGTCCCATCTGTGTCAGCTGCAGAGAGCACCATACCTTGCTCACCAGACTGCAGAATTTTCCAGAAAGAAAGGAAAATCATGGAGTACAAGATTCTGGATCGTCTGACCTAGACTGAGGCTAAGAGGAAATTTGAACGCCTGCATCCTGTACGTATGACATCATCTTATGCCGCTGCTACAACAATTCTGGCACCATCAGCTCCGCCAACCCTAGTAGTCACCTCTCAGAGCCGAAAGACTACACCTGCCCCCTTGATGGTGGGGGGGGGGGGCAATCCCCTCCCTGTTGCTCCCGCACCACCTACTTCGGGAGCAACACCCCCCACCCCCCCACCCCCACCCCCAATGCCTGTCCCCATTTCTAAGCCAGAGAAGCATAAGTCTTCTTCAGCTTCTCTCACTAGGAAGGGTCCCTTGGGTCACTCCTTTTCCAGATTTCTGCTGGTGGGAAAGAAGACACCTGCCAGTGGCTGAAGAGCTCAAAAGCAGCTGGTCGTAGGGCTTCATGCTCATGCTCAGGGCCAGAGATTGAGCCAGCAAAGTCCTCCCAACCAGGGAAAGCCAAGGACCAGCGAGAGAAGTCCAAAAAGAAGACCCCTAAGACCAAGGAAATTGCAATGGCACCCACATTAATGCTACATACAAGCTCTGCGTCTAAGGATGGGGTGGAGATTCTGGTGTCCGCTGAGGACCTAGATCTCGCCAGACCCTCAGACACAATGGATATAGACTGCTCAGGCAATATGTCAGTGGTAGCAGGTGACCCTGCGGTGTAAACTGCCTTATTGAATGTTCCATGTCTTCCCAGTCTCACGATGACATCATCCTCCAGTGGAATTGCTGTGGTTTTTTCATCCATCTGGCTGAGCTATGGCAACTGTTAAGCTTTACACCTGCTATCAGCATTGCGCCTCAGGAAGCTTGGTTCCCGTCAGTGCGGACCCCTGCCCTCCGCAGCTATAAACCCCTGCCCTCTGCAGCTATAAGGAATATTACAGGAACTGTAGTGACTATAATCGAGTGTCAGGTGGAGTTTGCGTTTATGTCCTAAACTCAATATGTAGTGAACCTGTGCCCCTTCAAACCCCTCTTGAAGCTGTGGATGTCATAATAAGGACGACACAGAAAATAGCTGTCTGCAGTGTATATCTTCCTCCAGATGGTGCAGTACCCCTGAATGTATTAGCTGCACTGATTGATCAACTCCCTAGACCTTTCCTACTTTTGGGAATTTTAACGCCCATAACCCCTGGTGGGGTGGTACCATGCTTACTGGCCGAGGCAGAGATGTCGAAACTTTACTGTCTCAGTTTGACCTCTGCCTATTAACTACTGGGGCTGCCACACCAGTGTGGCTCATGATAGTTACTTGGCCATTGATTTATCAATTTGCAGCCCAGGACTTCTCCCATCTATCCACTGGAGAGCACATGATGACCTGTGAGGTAGCGACCACTTCCTCATCTCCCTGTCACTGCCCCGGCGTCAGGTCCACGTACGTCTGCCGAGATGGGCTTTAAACGAGGTGGACTTGGAAACTTTCACCTCTGCTGTCACCATTGAATCTCCCCCACACGGTAACATCGATGTGATGGTTGAGCAGGTGACTACAACAATTGTGTCTGCGGCAGAAAACACGATCCTTCGCGCTTTAGGGTGCCCAAGGTGTAAGGCAGTCTCTTGGTGGTTGCTGGAAGCGATTAAGGAGTGTCAGCGAGTTCCAAAACGGCATCCTTCCCTGGAGCATCTCATAGCCTTTAAATGGCTCTGTGCCTGCATTCACCAACTCAAACAATGGAAGCAGGAATGTTGGTCGAGATGCGTCTCGACCATTGGGTGCCATATGTCACCTTCCCAAGTCTGGGCAAAGATCAAACGTCTTCGTGAACCAGACCCCAACAGGTGTTCCTGGTGTTAGCCATAAATGGTGTGTTATCTACCGACACAAATGCGGTTGCCGAGCACTTAGCTGAGCATTTTGCTCGAACCTCAATTATCCCCCAGACATTCGCACTCTCAAATGGCGGCTGGAAGGGAATGTCCTATCATTCACTACACGCCACAGTGAATCCTATAATGCCCCATTTACAGAGTGGGAGCTCCTCAGTGCTCTTGCACATTGCCCGACACAGCTCCTGGGCCTGATCAGATCCACAGCCAGATGATTAAACATCTCTCATCTGACTACAAGTGACATCTCCTCATCTTCAACCGGATCTGGTGCGATGGCATCTTTCTATCACAATGATGGGAGAGCACCACCATTCCGGTGCTCAAACATGGTAAAAACCTGATTGATGTGGATAGCTATCAGCTCATCAGCTTCACCAATGGTCTCTGTAAGCTGCTGGAATGTCCCCTCAGGGGACTCAGCATTCATTTGCTGGGTACAGGCTTGGCGAACCTGGCGTCCCCGAGCTGTGGACTGGTGTGCGCCGCCAGTCCTCTGACACCGTAAGCTCTGGGCATGCTTCAGCGATCACCGTGTGGCGCAACGTTGGAACGTTGTGTGTCACAGGGACCGGGGATCTTGGCTTGATTGCCTGGATCGCGAGGATGGTACATACCTGTATAAAAAAAACCTTCAATCTTAAGGTGTGCTGCGCGCCGATAAGATGCATGGCTGTTGAGGTGGAACAGTCGCTAGCGGGCGACCTCTGAGGAACCTGCCGCACCTCAGTTGTATAAGGCTTACCCAGGCATGCGGGGCTCTATCTGGGCGGACATTTAGTTCCCTAGCTGCTCGTGGGACGCACATGGCAACCACGTATTTCCCTTCACCAACTTCGCAATCAGTAAAGCGCATGACGGAGGCTAGTCCTCCAGATAAGCAGAAAGAACAGAGTAACAGGGCTCATGGAGTCATAAATGACAATGTTTTCACCGTGATTAAGAGGAAGGAGGGCTCATTTGAAAAAGTGTCTCCTTTCTATATACATAAAGGTTTAGAAGGACTCGCAGGTACACTGAAATCTATCAAATGCCTGAGGAATGGTACCCTGTTATTTGAGACTACTAGGGCAAAGCAAGTGGAGCTGCTTCGAAAGTCAACCAAGTTAGGCAAGTATGATATTACTGTCAAGCTGCACAATTCCCTCAACTCCAGTAAAGGTGTTGTCACCTGCCGTGATTTAATGGATATCGAGGTAGAAGAGCTGAAGCAAGAATGGGGATTGTAGACGTGGAGGAACAACAGACACGTAGGAATAATGGAGTTGTTGAGAAATCTGCCACCTTCATTGTGACTTTCAATTCGCCTGTCTTGCCTGAATACGTTCTGGCTGGTTTCCTCCGACTTAGGGTTAGCCCTTATATACCTAACCCTATGCGATGTTTCAAATGTCAACGATGAGTTGTGGGGGTGAACCGACCTGCAGTATATGTGGCAAGGCAGCTCATGAAGCTGGGACCCAGTGCACATCTCCAGCACTGTGTATCAACTGCTCTGGGGGCCATCCCGTCTGGAGCATAGACTGCCCCATCTTTGCAGAGGAAAGAAAAATTCAGGAGACAAAGGTGACTAAGAGGACACCTTATGTGGAAGCCAAAAAAGAGTATAAGGCGACAAAACCCCTGTCTTTGCCACATCCTATGCCTGCTTGGTGCAAAAAAGTGCGTCAAAAGTAGACGCTTCGACGCAGACCATGTCCAGCATAGCAGTATTCTCCACCAATACCTGTACGTGCGTTTGTACCTGCCAGAGCACAACCAATAAAGATATAGCTATTCAGGCTGCTCCAGCTGAACCAAATGCTATTGCAGAGAAAGCTACAGTGAAGACTTCGAAGGCCCTCCAGAACCCGAGTGCCTCTCCACTTCCCCCATCCCGGACTTCCACCAAGAAAAAGGGACCAGGGAAAGGGGCACGATGTTTGGCGTCAAACCTGCCAAAGGCACCATCGGATGTCGTCATGGCATCCCTGACTGATGAGGAGGAAATCGTCATGGAGTTTGATACCTCTTCCCCAGAACCTGGCAGCCCCTCTGCTGCCACTCGCTCCACAGGTGTCTCACCAGTGCGGCGCAAAGTCAGGGGGAAATCTAATCCAAAATGCTGATATGGCTCCCATACTTCAGTGGAATCTGAATGGAGTCAGAACTCACTTTGAAGAATTGTGGCTGTTAGTACAGGAAAACCCCTTTTGCATCTCTTTGCAAGAGACACATTTTAAAGAGAATGACACACCTGTACTTACAGGATATCACTTGTACAGGAAAGACGACCTGACTGGTAATAGAGCGCAGGGTGGGGTGGCAGTGTTCATTAAAGACACATTCCACTCCTCACCTGTGGCCTTAACCACAACGCTACAAGCGGTTGCAGCTCGGATTCTGGCCCATGTTAATGTCACAGTATGCTCCTTGTATTTACCACCCGCTGAGCTCATTGACAGTGAAGCCCTCACACAGCTCATTGATCGGCTACCCCGTCCCTTTCTCATTTTAGGCGATTTTAATGCTCATAATGCATTATGGGGTTCAAACAACACCTGCCGCAGAGGCCAGATGATAGAGCAGTTGATCAGGACTTCCGACATCATACTGCTGAACACAGGTCAGGCCACGCATTTTAGCACCGCTTCAGGTTCGTCCTTTGCCATAGACCTCTCTATTTGTTCGTCTGTGCTTGCGGACATTGCTCTGTGGGTCGTAGACGACGACCTTCATGACAGCGACCATTATCCTATCTGGCTCCATCTGCTAGTTGAAATGGGTCGTGTCGCAAAGCCGCCAGAATGGTTGTTCCGGAATGGAAACTGGACGCTCTACAGGCAGTTGGCTGTTTTTGAACAGTGTGAAGTCGTCCGGGATTGGGTGGATCACATTACGGCGGTGATGCACCATGCCGCTGATGTATCCATACCAAAGTCAAAGGGAACACCTGTGAGGCAGCCTGTCCCTTGGTGGAATGACGACTGTCATACTGCAATCAGAGACAGAAGGGTGGCTTTGAGAAGATTCCATCGGTGCCCTACTGATGCGAATCTGGCAACTTTCCGAATAGCACGGGCGCGGGCGAGAAGAATCGTTAGAGAGAGCAAACAGAGGTCTTGGCGAGAGTTCCTGAACTCCATCAATAGGTCAACATCTTCAAGAAAAGTATGGGAAGCCATTAGGAGGATCTCAAGGCGATACTCTCGACCGCCAATAGCAGCTATACGTGAGCGGGGGTCTCTCCTAACATCTCCAAGAGACATCGCCCGGGCAATGGCAGAATCATTTCAAACTATTACGGCCGATTCTAGCCAGGACCCAGAATTTCATCGCTATCGGGGTACATAGGATCGGGCTGGTTTTGATTCCCGTTCAAACAACATTGAGGAATACAGCCAGCCTTTCTCTTTGTGGGAGTTGGACTCTGCACTGTCAGTATCTCGGGATACTGCACCTGGTCCAGACCTGATATCGTATAGCATGCTGCAGCAGTTGGATTTGCGGTCAAAGGAAGTCCTCCTTCAACTTTTTAATGAAATTTGGAAGACAGGTGACTTTCCTAGTTTGTGGAAAGAATCGATTTTAATTCCACTTTTAAAACCACGGAAGGATTGGACCGATCCCAGTAATTATCGTAGCGTTAGTCTCAAGAGCTGCGTAGGAAAGACATTTGAGCGTATGGTCAATAGGTGCCTGGTGTGGATTCTGATACAAGATGCTTTCCTATGTAAGCAACACCTTATCGGGGTTTTCTTCGACCCCGAGAAGGCGTACGATACTACCTGGAGGCATAACATTTTGCGGCAGCTTTATGAGTGGGGTTTCCGTGGGCGTTTACCCACAGTCATCAGATCCTTTCTGTCGGACAGGTATTTTAGGTATAAGGTTGGGAATATCCTGTCTGACCGTTTTAAGCAGGAGAACGGTGTCCCTCAAGGAAGTGTCCTCGGTGTGACAGCATTCGCAATTGCAATCAATAGTATTGCGTCCACGGTACAACGGCCCGTACAATGCTCCTTGTTTGTGGACGATTTCTCCATTTCTGTGCGTCTTCCTCCCTTACAACTGCCACACGCCAATTACAGCTGACGATCCTGCAATTGGAGGAATGGTCTAAGACCACAAGCTTTAAATTCTCTTTGGAGAAGACTGTTTGTGTAGATTTTAACCATTCCCGTTCTCTTTTTAATCTCCCTGTTTTAAAACTAGGAGACACTGTTCTCACCTTTATACAAAAAGTGAAATATCTCGGGCTTATTTTTGATGAGAAGCTCACATGGTTGCCATACCTAAATGATCTGTTTCAAGGCTTTAAACGTCCTTAAATGCGTCAGTCATAGGTCCTGGGGCGCTGACGGATGTCAAGCTTATGGATCTGCAAGGCCTTCGTACCTCAAAATATTGGATGTGATTCACCACAAGGGTCTTAGGCTTTCAACGGGGGCTTATCGCACAAGTCCAGTTGCTAGTCTATGCGTCGAGGCTGGAGAGCCTCCGCTGTCCATTTGGCGTCTTCTCCTCGTGGTACGGCAAGCATACAGGGCTAAGTCCACTCCTCTTTCGTTGGCATCCAACACCTTTTCACAGCTGGCACTGGAACGTCTCTTCTGCCACCATCTGAAGGCAACAAAGCCGTTTGGCATCTGTGCAAAGGAGTGTCTCGAGTCAGTACACCCGGAGGGCATTAAGGTCATCCACCAGGGATGGAGTAGGGGATCTCGCTGGCTACTACAAAGGCCAAGATTACTTCTTGATCTGGCTGCTTACAAGAAGTATTATACCCTGGACTACCTTTTTAAAATTAAATTTACTGAGATTTTAGACCGCCATTCAGATTTTATTACTGTTTTCACGGATGGGTCTAAACAGGGATTTTATGGGCTGCTCTGCTGTGTTTCCCGATACTGTCCGTAGGATAGGGCTCCCAGAGCAGTTCTCAGTTTACTATGCAGAACTGTTTGCCATTCTGCAAGCATTAGGGCATATGTGACGACATCATGGCACGAAATTCATCATCCGCTCCGATTCCCAAAGTGCTGTACACGCTCTTGAACAGATGTACCCAGCAGATCGGATGGTGCAGGAAGTGCAGGACACACTCCTGTTCTTGCAAAAGCAGGGTAAAGATGTAATTTTCTGCTGGGTTCCAGGGCACATAGGGATTCCTGGAAATGAACTTGCAGACGCGGCTGCCAAGGAGGCTTGCTCCATCCCACCTCCTGCTCGCTGTTCCGTCCCCCTGCAGGCAATAACATCATTCGTGACTCGGAAGGTCATGCATTGGTGGGAGGCTCAGTGGCTGGAAGTGAGGGATAATAAGTTGCGAGTGGTGAAGGATTCTGTCCGACCATGTTTTGTACTGCTATTTTATTTTTAGTTTTATCTACCTGTTTTGATGTGCTGTGTCCAATCTTGCAATTTGCACATTTCCAGTTCTCGCAAAGATCGGCTCTGAATTGATCCTTGTTTAACAGATCTTGGTTGTACTCGTCAACATTTCTTTTGGGAACGGGCGCTGATAACCTCATTGTTCTGCGCCCTAAAACACTAATCATCATCTGCTGGAATGTATGGTATGTCGGCAGTTGGGTTGGGTCCTGCAGTGTGGCTTGCTGGCTCCACGTCAGGGCGGCTTGTGCCAGGGTCGCTCTACCACTGATAATCTTGTGTCACTCGAGTCTGCTGTCCGAACAGCCTTTTCCAGATGCCAACACCTTGTTGCTTTCTTTTTTGATCTACACAAAGCATATGACACCACCTGGCGAGATCATATCCTTGCCACATTGTATAGTGGGGTCTCCGGGAACCGCTCTCGATTTTTATCCAAAACTTCCTGTCGCTCTGTACTTTCCATGTCCAAGTTGGTGCCTCTCATAGTTCTGTCCATATCCAGGGGAATGGAGTCCCACAGGGCCCTCCGTCTCACCTTCTTGGTATGCAGATGACTTCTACATTTCGTACTGCTACTCCAGTACCAGTGTTTCTGAGTGTCACCTACAGTGAGACATCCACAAGGCGCATTCATGGGCTGTAGCCTACGGCTTCTAGTTTTCAGCCGCAAAGTCATGTGTTGTGCACTTCTGTCAACGTCGTACTGTTCATCCAGACCCAGAACTTTACCTTCATGACGATTCACTCACTGTAGTGGAAGACATATCAATCCTTAGGTCTGGTTTTCAGTTGACAGTTGCCCATATTCTTCTGTTCTGTCCTTTTTCGGCTGCCCTGTGACTTCATCTTCGGTTGCTGGACTTTTTATTATTGATTTTAACAGACAATGCCTCATCGGCTGATTTAGTTTTACATTTCATCTGTGAGGGTGGGTTTTATTATTCGATCTGAGTTTTAACGCATGTCCTTTGCCCCTCTGTGTCCTCCACCCTAGTGCTTTTAGGATGGAGGTTTTAATGTGTTGCAGGGTGGCTGGCTTTTCCTTCTTATTTTTGTTGTCAGCCAGCCACTGTAATCTGATTCCTTGTTTTATTCTCTTCTAACTGTTTCTTGCATCTCTCTGTTGTTTTCTTGTCTTCTTTTGTTCATTTTAGTGTTCGTTGCCTTTCCTTCATTCTTGTGGTCTTTCCATTCTTTCCGTTTTGTGTTATATGTCTCATCCATTTTATTCTCACACTTGTGGCATTGTTTTATTAGGAACAAGGGACCAATGACCTCATAGTTTGGTCCCTAGCCCCCTCTTTTAAACCAACCAACCAAAAGGTAGAGTGAAGAAAGGTAAACCAATATGTTTATTGCATTTGCTGCATTTGGAGAGTTTTTGACAGTGTTGGCTAGAATACACTATTTGAAATTCTGAAGTTGCAAGGGGTAAAATATAGGGAGCAAAAGGTCATATACAGCTTGTATAGAACCAGACTGCAGTTTTAAAAGTCAATGGATGTGAAGGGAAACAGTAGTTGGCAAGGGAGTAAGACATACTTTTACTCTCTCCCCAGTGTTATTCAGATTGTACATTGGCCCAGCAGTAAAGGAAACCAAGGAAAATTTGTAAAGGTAGTAAAGGGACAAGAAATAAAATCTTTCAGATTTGCTGATGACATTGTAATTCTGTGGGAGATAGCAGTTGACTTGAAATCAGTTCGACAGAATGACTAGTCTTGAAAAGTGACTATAAGATAAACATCTACGAAAGTAAAAGAAAGAAAATTGAATGTAGTCAAATTATATTTACCTGATTATAAGATGAGGTTTCTCCTCCAATTCATCATTCAAAAAATATGATGTCATCTTATGATCACAGTTTACGCAATTGCTGCTGAGGTCAATGTTTTTACAATGTGTAATAGATTAATATACGAATCGTATTACATTTATGGCTGAAGCTTTGGCTATTGATGTTTCATACAAATTTATGTTGAACAATCACAAAGGGTAGCATGAAGCAAACAATGCAAGCCTTCAAATAGGCTCAAGATTTCCCAGTACGCTGAAGCACTCGATACAGTATTGACCTTGCTCAACCAGTTATGTGACATTTCACTCATGGCGCTAGTACAAGGGATATGCAAGAAACTCTGTACTAGCGAGTACAACAACCTAATGCTCTGCTTAAAACATACAATTTGTGAAACACTGGAGGAAATAATATTAAATTCTATCAACTTACAAACTTTTGTTGGTATTTGAGAAAGTTTTTAATAAAATTTCTCATACATATGGGTACAATATATAAACATTTATGCTGCTTTTTAAATAATGGCAACATTCAGAGGCGAAAATCTTCTCCTTCAAAAACCATTACTTGATTCTGAACCGAAGTCAGCTTTATTTGTTTATGAGAAACTATAATTAATTGCCACTTGAGTTGCAAATAAGAAATTTGATCGCTGTTCAGGTATTAGAATACCGTGGAAAAACGTTACCAGCTGTTAATCAGCTTTGGAGCAAGTTGATGGCATTTGGACAAAATGAGAAAGAAAATTAATCCAGAATTAAATGTCCAAAAAATGAAATAAATCACATTATATTGACTGGAATTGTTATCGCAAGACTAAATCATAGTGGACAGATCTGTTTTGGAGATATTATCAACAGACGTAACTGCATCACGGGTTTGAGAATTGGAATGAATTGTGATCGCAATCATTTGTTTACGTATTAGTTGCTGCTGTTATGTATGACTTGTACTCTGGAAGATATAGCTGTTCACATTTCACTGTCGCTCAAGCACAGCACTACGAAATGGTACAGATTGAAACAAGCGTTACCAACAGTGGGAATGTGTACCGCATACTTCAGTTTTTTTATTAACATCTAGCATGTTTAATCTGCAGTTTGCCTGAATCCATTTGCATTTGGAAATTACACAAATGCTCAACGGTAACATACATTTCAGTAAAATTTGCTAAAAGTCTAGATTGGGGCCACTGGTGTACATACATGTTTCATGCAGCAATGTTGTCGATGTTCACCATGTGGTATGATGGGAACAATTGGGGACATGTCAAAGCCAATGAGAGATGGTGGGCAGACAATATGTTTGGAAGCAAGAGATATTGTAATGTTTTATAATTCGCTATATTTTCAGGGGGGAAAAAAGAAAAAGACAGTAGTGTTCTCAGGTCCTACCAGAATCAGAACCGCAGCATTTGCAACATATTTAGAAGAAACAGCCAAATATTTGTGACAATGAAGATGTAAGTTTCACAGATGTCCTGTAAGGATGATGATGATGATGATGATGATGATGATGAAAAATGGTGATACCACAGATGGTAGTTGAAGTAAACAAAACAGGTAGTGAAGACAACAATTAATGTAAACAGTTTCTTTTTGCTTTTTTTATTTCTCCTTGTATTATCAAAATGTAGACAATCAGTAAATGGCATAATTTTAGAATAGGCTATCTTAACTGTTTAGAAAGAGAAAGTTTGTACTTTTGATTAATCAGAATATGTTAAAAAGAAAATTTTTCTCAAGAAGTATCTTAAAAAAAGGGGGGGGGGGGGGGTGTCTTATAATTGGGTAAATTGGTAAATCAGGCAATGCCAAGGGAACTAGATTAGGAAATGAGGCACTAAAAGAAGTAGATGAATTTTGCTATTTGGGCAGTACAGTAGCTGATAAAGATCACATTAGGGAAGATATAGAATGCAAGCTGGTAACAGCAACAAAAGCATTTCTGCAAAAGAGAATTTTTTAATAAAATATAAGTCACAGCTGAAAAATACTAATGCAAATTCTTTACGAATGGAAAAACTGGTAGAAGCCGACCTCAGGGAAGATCAGTTTGGATTCCGTAGAAATATTGGAACACGCGAGGCAATACTGACTCTACGTCTTATCTTAGGAGCTAGATTAAGAAAAGGCAAACCTACGTTTCTAGCATTTGTAGACTTAGAGAAAGATTTAGACAATGTAGGCTGGAATACTCTCTTTCAAATTCTGAAGGTGGCAGGGGTAAAATACAGGGAGCGAAAGGTGATTTACAATTTGTACAGAAACCAGATGGCAGTTATAAGAGTCGAAGGGCACGAAAGGGAAGCAGTGGTTGGGAAGGGAGTGAGACAGGGTTGTAGCCTATCCCCGATGGTGTACAATCTGTATATTGAGCAAGCAGTAAAAGAAACAAAAGAAAAATTCGGAGTAGGTATTAAAATCCATGGAGAAGAAATAAAAACTTTGAGGTTCACTGATGACATTGTAATTCTGTCAGAGACAGCAAAGGACTTGGAAGAGCAGTTGAACAGAATGGACAGTGTCATGAAAGGAGGGTATAAGTTGAACATCAACAAAAGCAAAATGAGGATAATGGAATGTAGTCGAATTAAATCGGGTGACGCTGAGGGAATTAGATTAGGAAATGAGACACTTAAAAGTAGTAAAGGAGTTTTGCTATTTGGAGAGCAAAATAACTGATGATGGTCGAAGTAGAGAGGATATAAAATGTAGACTGGCAATGGCAAGGAAAGCATTTCTGAAGAAGAGAAATTTGTTAACATCGAGTATAGATTTAAGTGTCAGGAAGTCGTTTCTGGAAGTATTTGTATGGAGTGTAGCCATGTATGGAAGTGAAGCATGGACGATAAATAGTTTAGACAAGAAGAGAATAGAAGCTTTCGAAATGTGGTGCTACAGAAGAATGCTGAAGATTAGATGGGTAGATCACATAACTAATGAGGAGGTATTGAATAGGATTGGGGAGAAGAGAAGTTTGTGGCACAACATGACTAGAAGAAGGAATCGATTGGTAGGACATGTTCTGGGGCATCAAGGGATCACAAATTTAGCATTGGAGGGCAGCGTGGAGGGTAAAAATCGTAGAGGGAGACCAAGAGATGAATATAATAAGCAGATTCAGAAGGATGTAGGTCGCAGTAGGTACTGGGAGATGAAGAAGCTTGCACAGGATAGAGTAGCATGGAGAGCTGCATCAAACCAGTCTCAGGACTGAAGACCACAACAACAACATAAATTTAAATGTCACAGAATATTTACTGAAGGTATTTGGTTGCAGAATAGCCTTGTGAAGAAATGAAACACATAATGTAAACAGGTTTAGACAAGAAGAGAATTGAACCTATTCAAATGTGATACTACAGAAGAATGCTGAAGATTACATGGATAGATCGAATAACTAATTAGTAGGTGCTCAATTGAATTGGTCAGAAAGGAAATTTATGTCCAATCTGGACTAAAAGAACGATTTGGCTGCCAGGACACATCCTGAGCCATCAAGAAATTGTCAGTTTGGTACTTGAGGGAAGTGTGTGTGGCATAAAAATTGTAGAGGGAGGACAAGGTTAAATACTATAAACAGGCTCAAAAGGATTTAGATTGCAGTTGTTATGCGGAGATGAAAAAAGCCTTGCACAGGGTAGACTATCATGGAGTGCTATATCAAACCGGTCTTCGAACTGAAGATAACAATAGCATCAGCTTTTTCTTTCCACTTTGAATTGTTATAATAATATTTCCCTCTGCTTTCCTGCAAAAAATTTATAATGCAGCACAATCTTCCATGATTAATCTTCACAGCAGTGTACAAAATATTTACATTTATTGGCAGGTATATCAAGTAACGAAGCAGCTGGCACAGTTCACTACAGTAGATGTTGGATTATCTGTTGGTGGTCTTGACTTGAAAATACAGGTAACAAATCTGTGTCATCAACTTATTGTTATTTTTTAGCATTTTCCATTGTCCTCATATTTGTAAAAACATAGCATTATTTTTGTAGGAGAATGTTTTGAGAAAAAATCCAGATATTGTAATTGCTACCCCTGGACGTCTTATCGATCATTTGAAGAATACACCATCATTTAGCTTGGACAGTATTGAAGTCTTGATTCTTGATGAAGCAGATCGGTAAGTTAATACAGTAGATTTTATGTTTTGATACATCTGTAATTAATTTGTGTTCCTTAGATACAGTATGATATTACTCTTCACAGAATGCTGGATGAAAATTTTGCAGAACAGATGAAGGAGATAATACAGCAGTGTGCTAGGACAAGACAAACATTGCTGTTCTCTGCTACAATGACAGAGGAAGTCAAAGATCTGGCTGCTGTCTCTCTTAACAAGCCAGTTAAGATATTTGTTGATAGTAATCAAAATGTAGCTTTTAATCTACGCCAAGAATTTGTAAGGTAGTATTTTTTTAGTGATCTCATTGTTTTACATTGATGGGTTTTATCCTACTCTAAACCTTGCATTTTATGCAGGATAAGAAAAGAACGGGAAGGAGATCGTGAAGCGATTTTGGCAGCTCTTGTGTGTCGTACCTTCAGAGACCATGTCATAGTATTTGTTCAGACAAAAAAGCAAGCACACCGTCTGCACATTCTCCTTGGTCTTTTGGGTATTAAGGTGTGTGACGTAACTTCTACAGTATTTTTTTCTGTGGTTCTCATACATATTGTGCATTTTGTGAAAATTCGCAGGAGCAGGTTGTGAAGCATGAACTTTATGTATTAGGATTTGCAATAGTGATTTGCAAATGATTACAGTGCTAAAATTATTTTAAAGGATTGCTGTTGTTCCCCCCTCCCCTTTGAAATCCCTGCCCTCTTTAGCACCCCAATATCCCAACATACTAGAACAGTCAAAACACGTCTATTTCGAAGTTTGACTGTCATTCATTGGGCCCAGTAAAATGGTGAAATGTTTCTTTCTCTTTATTTTTGAGTACACGATTAGTGACTGTTTTCAAAAAGCAGCCAACACTGAAAACACCAAATTTGAATTTTTATTATTGACTTAGTTTAAAATCTCTTGTTTTCATGATAATTTAATATCATACTTTCACTAATGTTACCTTGTGCTCTGTGGACATCAGTATGAATGTTGACCTTTTTACAAATGTCTTACATTATTAAACAGTGTTGTGAATTGAAGAGCAGCAGCTGTGGAGCATCTTGAAATTCCTCTTCTTAGGGTCTTTGGCTGGCATGGCAGGCATAATAATGTCCAGTTCATGACCTGCACTGGGCGAATTTCCTTCCACCGTTGCAGTTCATCACTCAACATAAGAATAAAAGGGGCAAAACACACACAGCAGGATTACTTCTTGTTGTTGTTGTGGTCTTCAGTCCTGAGACTGGTTTGATGCAGCTCTCCATGCTACTCTATCCTGTGCAAGCTTCTTCATCTCCCAGTATCTACTGCAACCTACATCCTTCTGAATCTGCTTAGTGTATTCATCTCTTGGTCTCCCTCTACGATTTTTACCCTCCACACTGCCCTCCAATGCTAAATTTGTGATCCCTTGATGCCTCAAAACATGTCCTACCAACCGATCCCTTCTTCTAGTCAAGTTGTGCCACAAACTTCTCTTCTCCCCAATCCTATTCAATACCTCCTCATTAGTTACGTGATCTACCCACCTTATCTTCAGCATTCTTCTGTAGCACCACATTTCGAAAGCTTCTATTCTCTTCTTGTCCAAACTAGTTATCGTCCATGTTTCACTTCCATACATGGCTACACTCCATACAAATACTTTCAGAAACGACTTCCTGACACTTAAATCTATGCTCGATGTTAACAAATTCCTCTTCTTGAGAAACGCTTTCCTTGCCATTGCCAGTCTACATTTTATATCCTCTCTACTTCGACCATCATCGGTTATTTTACTCCCTAAATAGCAAAACTCCTTTACTACTTTAAGTGTCTCATTTCCTAATCTAATTCCCTCAGCATCACACGACTTAATTTGACTACATTCCATTATCCTCGTTTTGCTTTTGTTGATGTTCATCTTATATCCTCCTTTCAAGACACTGTCCATTCCGTTCAACTGCTCTTCCAAGTCCTTTGCTGTCTCTGACAGAATTACAATGTCATCGGCGAACCTCAAAGTTTTTACTTCTTCTCCATGAATTTTAATACCTACTCCGAATTTTTCTTTTGTTTCCTTTACTGCTTACAGATTGAATAACATCGGGGAGAGGCTACAGCCCTGTCTTACTCCTTTCCCAACCACTGCTTCCCTTTCATGCCCCTCGACTCTTATAACTGCCATCTGGTTTCTGTACAAACTGTAAATAGCCTTTCGCTCCCTGTATTTTACCCCTGCCACCTTCAGAATTTGAAAGAGAGTATTCCAGTTAACATTGTCAAAAGCTGTCTCTAAGTCTACAAATGCTAGAAACGTAGGTTTGCCTTTCCTTAATCTTTCTTCTAAGATAAGTCGTAAGGTCAGTATTGCCTCACGTGTTCCAACATTTCTACGGAATCCAAACTGATCTTCCCCGAGGTCGGCTTCTACCAGTTTTTCCATTCGTCTGTAAAGAATTCGCGTTAGTATTTTGCAGCTGTGACTTATTAAACTGATAGTTCGGTAATTTTCACATCTGTCAACACCTGCTTTCTTTGGGATTGGAATTATTATATTCTTCTTGAAGTCTGAGGGTATTTCGCCTGTCTCATACATCGTGCTCACCAGATGGTAGAGTTTTGTCATGACTGGCTCTCCCGAGGCCATCAGTAGTTCAAATGGAATGTTGTCTACTCCCGGGGCCTTGTTTCGACTAAGTTCTTTCAGTGCTCTGTCAAACTCTTCACGCAGTATCTTATCTCCCATTTCGTCTTCATCTACATCCTCTTCCATTTCCATAATATTGTCCTCAAGTACATTGCCCTTGTATAAACCCTCTATATACTCCTTCCACCTTTCTGCCTTCCCTTCTTTGCTTAGAACTGGGTTGCCATCTGAGCTCTTGATATTCATACACGTGGTTCTCTTCTCTCCAGAGGTCTCTTTAATTTTCCTGTAGGCAGTATCTATCTTACCCCTAGTGAGACAAGCCTCTACATCCTTACATTTGTCCTCTAGCCATCCCTGCTTAGCCATTTTGCACTTCCTGTCGATATCATTTTTGAGACGTTTGTATTCCTTTTTGCCTGCTTCATTTACTGCATTTTTATATTTTCTCCTTTCATCAATTAAATTCAATATTTCTTCTGTTACCCAAGGATTTCTATTAGCCCTCGTCTTTTTACCTACTTGATCCTCTGCTGCCTTCACTACTTCATCCCTCAGAGCTACCCATTCTTCTTCTACTGTATTTCTTTCCCCCATTCCTGTCAATTGTTCCCTTATGCTCTCCCTGAAACTCTCTACAACCTCTGGTTCTTTCAGTTTATCCAGGTCCCATCTCCTTAAATTCCCACCCTTTTGCAGTTTCTTCAGTTTCAATCTGCAGTTCATAACCAATAGATTGTGGTCAGAATCCACATCTGCCCCAGGAAATGTCTTACAATTTAAAACCTGGTTCCTAAATCTCTGTCTTACCATTATATAATCTATCTGATACCTTTTAGTATCTCCAGGATTCTTCCAGGTATACAACCTTCTTTTATGATTCTTGAACCAAGTGTTGGCTATGATTAAGTTATGCTCTGTGCAAAATTCTACAAGGCGGCTTCCTCTTTCATTCCTTCCCCCCAATCCATATTCACCTACTATGTTTCCTTCTCTCCCTTTTCCTACTGATGAATTCCAGTCACCCATGACCATTAAATTTTCGTCTCCCTTCACTACCTGAATAATTTCTTTTATCTCGTCATACATTTCATCTATTTCTTCATCATCTGCAGAGGTAGTTGGCATATAAACTTGTACTACTGTAGTAGGCATGGGCTTTGTGTCTATCTTGGCCACAATAATGCGTTCACTATGCTGTTTGTAGTAGCTAACCCGCACTCCTATTTTTTTATTCATTATTAAACCTACTCCTGCATTACCCCTATTTGATTTTGTATTTATAACCCTGTAATCACCTGACCAAAAGTCTTGTTCCTCCTGCCACCGAACTTCACTAATTCCCACTATATCTAACTTTAACCTATCCATTTCCCTTTTTAAATTTTCTAACCTACCTGCCCGATTAAGGGATCTGACATTCCACGCTCCGATCCGTAGAACGCCAGTTTTCTTTCTCCTGATAACGACGTCCTCCTGAGTAGTCCCCACCCGGAGATCCGAATGGGGGACTATTTTACCTCCGGAATATTTTACCCAAGAGGATGCCATAATCATTTAATCATACAGTAGAGCTGCATGTCCTCGGGAAAAATTACGGCTGTAGTTTCCCCTTGCTTTCAGCCGTTCGCAGTACCAGCACAGCAAGGCCGTTTTGGTTAATGTTACAAGGCCAGATCAGTCAATCATCCAGACTGTTGCCCCTGCAACTACTGAAAAGGCTGCTGCCCCTCTTCAGGAACCACATGTTTGTCTGGCCTCTCAACAGATACCCCTCCGTTGTGGTTGCACCTACGGTACGGCCATCTGTATCGCTGAGGCACGCAAGCCTCCCCACCAACGGCAAGGTCCATGGTTCATGGGGGGGATTACTTCTCATGTGAATTCCAGAATATCACTTTACAAAGTTAATACTGAATTTACATTTTCCTAAGATTACTTCTTAGGAAAATGTAAATTCAGTATTAACTTTGTAAAGTGATATTCTGGAATTCACATGACAACGAAATATACATATTCATTCTTATGCTACTTCTGGTTCTGACCTGTTGATACAAGGGTCATATGTGTGTCATTGACCCATGTCAAAGCCAATCTCAAGCTACATCCACCCAGTATATGCTGCTCCTGTCCTGTGACAGATATATTCCATCACTTAAGAGCCACGGTCATCTGCAAGAGCATCTGGGTCATATGCTAACTCCACCGCAACTTCTGTGCATTCTTTTATTTGTGTGTTGTAATAAACCACCTATACACTCAAATAAATGACCACAGCCAAACTGTGTCCATAGAAAAGACATCATCCTTCCCTCCTTGCCCTGCATAGCTCTGTGCTCGTTCCAACCATATACTGTGCTTAATGCACTCAAGTCACATTCACAAGGAGTGAAGCTGATATCCTCATCTGACGATCCAAAATTTAAGTTTCCCTTATTTGATTAAGCCAAATTCCAGGATTATTGCTTTAAAATGGACATGAGTGATTTCTTTCCCCGTCCTTGTCTAATCCGACCCTTTATTTTACCTCTCAAGGCCTCACCACTAATGGAAGCATTATCTTCCTTCCTCTCTTATTCCTCACCATTTCTGTCTGGTCCTTGCACATGTCTGTAAGACTATGACTCCTCTTTTACACTGTTCTCATAGCAGTTTCCCTCTGATGTCTCACACTCCTTACCAATCCCTGTGACCTATTCCTCCGTGTGCAGTTTATCTGCGCCAGGATGAACTTTCTCTGGTACTATATTCCTGTCCCCTTCACTTGCCATCCCTAACAGGACCCAAGACACAACATATCTGGAAATAACACAAACTCATATCAAGGATATTTCTCATTCCATAGTTAATATTATTGTGTATGCAGTTGCATAGCAACAGCAGTCTCTTGACCTGCTAGGCTGTTATTTCACTTCTTTGAAAAACAGTGTTGAAGTAATCCCTCTGCCACCAAAAGCAGTACAGGTTGTAGTATGCATCAGGGAAGAAGTTTCAATTTTTTTGTTTGGACTAGTTTGGCATTTTAAAGCAATAATCCTGGAATTTGGCTTAATCAAGTTAGGGAAACCCCAGGAAACTTAAATTTTGGATGGTCAGATGAGGATATCAGCCTCACTCCTTCTGAATGTGAGTTGAGTGCATTAACCACAGGTTTGTGACTTGTACATTTAGCCATCGCGAGAGCGTTACAAATTTCATTGAAAGTTTGAAGTGGGACACACTTGCAGATAGACGACATGCTAAATGGTAGGGGCTGCTCACTAAATTCTGAAATCCGATCTTCGCCGAGGATGTAGAACATATATTATTACCACCAACTTTCAAATCATGCAATGATGACCATTCAAAGATAAGGGAAATTAGAGCTCGTACTGAGGCGTTCAGACAGTCGTTTTTCCCTTGTGCAATCTGCGAGTGGAATGGGGGGGGGGGGGGGGGGGAGATATGACTTTGGCGCAAATTGTGCCCTCAGCCACACACTGCTTGATGGCTAGTGGAGTATATATGTAGATGTGGATTAGCTCTGACAGTTGTTGTTATCATGGCAGCTGGCTTAATATGTAGCACAGAAATTAGCTACCATTACATAAGAAAGGTGTAACCTTGTTTAAACTGCACATATCCCCCATTTTGTGAGATGAGGGTATTCTCTACATTTTTCCTGACACCGCCTCAAGACAGCCAAATAAAAATATAGATAGCATATAATAGCCCCCTTGGAGGAGTTACAAACAATGTATGGACAATTCTCAGGTGCAAGAGTGATTTTTGTATTACACTTTGCTTTGTACGAATAAGAGAAGTGTGTTATGGGAGTGCATTATGAACAGTTCATAGACTTTGAATGAAGCATATTGTTTTGGTTTCAAGTAGTTGGTTTATTATAATATCAAATTGCCAAGCATACAGGAAGAGAGTAAGCTGGATGGAAAGAGTGAGTAATGAAAGAGTATTGGAAAGGGTTGGTGAGAGAAGATGTCTGCTGAAGGTTGTAAGAGAAAGGAAAAAGAACTGATTGGGGCATTCATTGAGAAGGGAGTGCTTACAGGCAAATGCTTTGGAAGGATTGGTTTGTGGGAGAAGACTGAGAGGAAGAAGGAGATACAAGATGATAGATGGCATAAAGGGAATAGGAAATTATGCAGACCTGAAGAGGATGGCAGAAGACCAGACAGCCAGGAGAACTACCATGTGAAAACCTGCCTTTTGGCAGAAATTGATGATGATACAGGAAGAGCCTCCAGCACTGTCATGTCGTTGTGACATTATTGGTTAAGTGAAGACCAAACACAGATCATACTGTGACAACAGTCAGTGATGACCCGTAAATGGAATAATAAGAGTAGAATCAATGGTTAATAGTGAAATACAGTGAAAGTTCACTAGATGTCTACAGTCAGTATCCAGTCCTATCTTCCACAGTCTTATTGCTACTATTGTTGACACTGAATCATGAACACCAATCACTCCATGGGGGGCGTGAATACTGACAGGAGCAAGCTAGTTGACATCAGGTTATCTTCCTCTATGACCTGGCGTGTACGTCAACATGTGAAACAGACATCCAGAGGTGCACATTCATCTGTACCTTGCTGAGGAATACCCAGAAGAGCTGTACAATTTCCAGTTGCCTTTGGTTGGAGATCCCTCTTGGCACATGAGGATCTCTCAAAAACTTACTGTAAAATATGAGATAAAAAGTTGCTACATATACCCATTCAGCGTTACAGAATAATGTGTCAGACTAATGTTCACAAAATACAAAATATCTTTTGTGTTTCTTGTCATACTTATAACACCAGTAAAAATAATATCAGTAGAGGCTGCAGAACCATGCTCAGCTTACATAAGTTGAGAGAACCAGACAAATATGGACTAGAGATGTGGAAATAAAATGACAGTAGACCTCATCTAAAGGAAGATATTTGTCCCTGACAGGATTTTTACTTGCGATATATTTATCCTGCTAAAAACATTTTTTTTTATTTTTTTATTTTTAATTTAAATCATGAATTGTGTGTCACTTTCAGATACAACACTCTTTTGTCTCATATTTAAAGTAACTGTTTCCATTCTCTGTATTCAGTTGGTCTTTAGTTCTGATGGTACTTGCTTAGCTGTGGAAACCAGTCAACCTTGTTATTGATTTCTGCAGTCAAGACAATTCTGATGAAAACATTTGTGAACATTAAATCCCATGCTTCATAGACAATGTTTGGTTTCAAGAAATCAGATGTCACATACAGTTACACGTTGGATGCTCCAATCAGCTTTAATTATGACTCAAATTTCTATTCATCATAATATTTTATGATAATTATAATTTTGTGCGTGTACAAATTTGAAGAAAACACAACATAGATAGTAACTGAACTGAGAACTACATAACATTTGTATTTTTTCAGGAGTTAGTCACATTTTTGACTGAAAAAATTCACTTGTTATTTTCACTTTAACTTCTAATGTATGTAATCATCACTATAAATGATATCACAGCTCTCTGACAGCTGAGTATTGTGTTCCTGTTGAGTGACTGCTAGCTTTTTTTAGCAGTCATGCTTCACAGAAGGAGTATATTTTAGGAGGGATGTGAGATCTGCTATCTTTTCTGGGCAGATGGGCCGAATACTTAGTATAGGAAAGCTGTGTTTATGTTCACAAATTCTGGTTGGCTACCTATTGTAGATTTCTTCAGATTCACCATAAGGAATTAAAAACCTTCACAAATACTTCAAATACTGCAAATAAACAGTACCGTACCACCCCGCACTGGAAAACTGAATCACATCCTTCGCCAGGGCTTAGATTACCTATCATCATGCCCTGAATTGAGGGACACCCTACCTGAGACACTTCACTTACCTCCTAAAGTTGTGTTCCAACACCCACCCAACCTCCACAACATCCTAGTCCATCATTATGCCACTCACAGTCCCAACCCTTTGCCACAAGGATCATATCCTTGTGAAAGACACAGGTGCTAAACCTGCCCAATCCACCCATCCAGCACTTCCTATTCCAGTCTTGTCACAAGTTTATCCTATCCCATAGGGGCCAGGCCACCTGTGAATTCAGTGGCTGCTTCATTACCCAAGCCACCTGGATTCTTCCCTCCACCACCAGCTTTTCTAAACTGTGCAAATGGGATTTATCCTTACAACGCATTCTCTACTCCCATAATTATCCCGGTGTCAACCTACAGTAACATACTGTCCCAACAGTTTCCACCTCCTCTATCCCCATTCTTATCTCTCACCCTGTTTATTTGCAGCTGTCTGCCAATGCATCCACCCACCTTTCTTCACTCCTCTCCATTTTTGCTCCATTTGTCCTCACATCCCTGCCCCCTAACCTCCTGATTCTGCGCCTGTCGGAATTCTAGTCTGTGCACACTCCACCAGACAGTGTTCGTTTCTCTCCCCATCAGTACATAATCCCTTCCCCTTCCCAACCCCCTCCAGATTGCTGCTTGTATTCCACATGATGTTGCATTCTGGCACAAGATACTGGAATGACGTGTGTGTGTGTGTGTGTGTGTGTGTGTGTGTGTGTGTGTGTGTGTGTGGTGTTCCTGCTTATGTGTGTGAATGCTGTGTCTCTCTTTTACTGATGAAGGCTGTGGTTGAAAGCTGTATGTAAGTATCTTTTAATTGTGCTTGTCTGCAACTTGAGGTGTCTTCTTTATGGTAAGTAGCAATCTGTCTTTTCCTACATTGTTGATATTACTACCTGGAGTCTCCATTGTTTGAAAATTGTAGCTAGTAACTTTGATCTCTCAAAGCTGTAATGAAATATTAAGTTGCCATAGAAAGTATTGCCACCTACTGGTGCAAGAATTAATTAATAGAGTTAAACATTTTTGGATACTGAAAATATAAATGTTTGTGAAAGTTTCATAATCACAAGTAGAAAAATTGTAAAATTGGAGTTAGTTGGTTTGGCTTCTGAGTGGCACAGCTAGTAGTGCATAATGTAGCCACATTTAAAATAACAGGCTGGTGGATTTGTGTGAATGTGTGTGAGGACAGGAGATTGAACAGAAAGACGGACAGTAGGATAGAAACCCTGTGTAAAAGAGAGGTTTGAAAATGATATTTTGTCATACTGTTTTCCTCAAAATTTTTAGTTAATGAACAGATTGTTATAATTTCAAGTTTAACACATATATTTCAGAACGACACAACACATATAAGTCACAGAGTAAGTTGACAAGCAAGACATGTACACGTTAGCATTCGAAAGAGCACTGAGTCCCAGTCTAGCGGCCACTGCTCGGCTGGCCGCTTAGGTGGCGCAGTTGCTGCATGGCTGGCAGACAGCGCCGCACATAGAGGACGCGCGTAATTGCGCGGCGGCGCTTTGAATGATCGGCAAGTCACAACACTTTTCCCCCCTTTGAAATTGTTGCACTGGTCTTGATGGAGGTGTCCTGGAGATGGCTAACGTCCATAGGCGTTGTTTGACTCGCCGTAAAGTCTCGAGGAGGAGGCTTCCCGTACGGACGGAAGTGTACCTGATGATAACGGGTCGAGATGACAGGAGATGTAGGGGTCGAATCTGCTGGGGCCCCAAGCACCAATCTGCCCGTTGCGGCAAGTCCAGTTGATATGACAGGAGATATGGGCGATGTGTCGGTGTCCGTTGGAGGAGGAGGCGAGTAGATTTGCTCTGACAGAGGATGGTCATCCGGTTCCTGCATGGGCACGTCTCCATGTTCCGTCAGTTCTTGTGCTGGCATCGCGATGACGGTGAGAGGGCTGCGTTGTGAGTATTGAGAGATTCAAAGATCCCGAGCATCAGGTAGAGCCAAAGGTGGTGTAGCGGCATTCAGAACAGGCGTTGCTGGCACACAAGGCCGAAGCTGGTCTGAAAGACGCACTGCAACACCCGTGTCCGTCTGGATTTCATACAGGCGTCTGCCATGGTGTCTTAAGATGCGGCCCGGGCTCCATTTTGGCCGCCTGCCTTATCCCTGTACCCAGACGAGGTCATCGGCGGTGAACCGGCCAAGTGAAGGCACCCGCGGCCGTGAGGTGGAAGGCCGCAGAAGATGAAGTAGCGTGCGAGGCTGTCGGCCATGTAAGAGCTCAGCCGGGCTGTGGTCGCCCATGGGGGTGAAACGGTAAGACGCCAGAAACTGGAGAAGCGCATCATCAGCAGCAGAAGAAGTCAGAAGTTTCCGCATCTGAGCCTTAAATGTGTGGACCAGTCGTTCAGCCTCCCCGTTGGATTGTGGATGGAACGGCGGGGCTGTGACATGCATAACGCCATGACGAGCACAAAAATCCGCAAATTCGGAAGAGGCAAATTGCGGACCATTATCAGTAACAAGAGTAGAGGGGAGGCCTTCCAAAGGAAAAATGCGGGCGAGAGCACTGGTGGTTGCCGCAGTGGTAGGCGACGTGCAACGGACAATGAAAGGAAAGTTAGAGTAGGCGTCAATTACGAGGAACCAATAAGTACCTAAAAAGGGTCACGCAAAATCAGCATAAATGCGCTCCCAGGGCTTCTCAGGCGAAGGCCACGGTGACAAAGATGACTTCGGGGCCGCGGCCTGTGACGCACAAGGGCCGCAGGCAGCGACCATGTGTGCTATTTCAGAGTCGATGCCAGGCCAGTACACATGACGGCGTGCCAGAGAATATGTGCGAGACACACCTCAGTGCCCTTGGTGAAGGAGGTGCAAGACCGAAGCACGCAAAGACGCAGGTACCACAACACGCGGCGAAGCATTGTCAGTGGAGAGGAGGATAACACCATCCCTAGCCGTGAGGCGGTAGCGCAAAGCGTAGTAGTTCTGCAACGGATCAGAAGTCTTAGCGGACGGGCGATCTGGCCAACCCTTCTGAAACGTAAAACCCGGGAGACGGTAGGGTCAGAATCCGTAGCAGCCGCCAGCCGGTCCCCAGTGATGGGGAACCCGTTCACAACCCGCTGCTCGGCAACATCCAGGTGGAAACACAAAAGTTCGTCCCTATCGAATGCCTGATCAGGACCCATGGGAAGGCGAGACAGAGCATCAGCATTTACATGTTGAGCCGTTGGCCGGAAATGAATCTCATAATTGAAACGAAACAAGTAAAGAGCCCAACGCTGGAGGCGGTGTGCAGCCTTGTCGGGAAGTGACGTTGATGGATGAAACAAGGAAACAAGTGGTTTGTGATCCGTAACAAGATGAAATTTGGAGCCATAGAGAAAAACACCAAATTTAGGAGGAGCATAAATAATGGCCAAAGCTTCTTTCTCAATTTGAGAATAATTTTGTTGGGCATCCGTAGCGTTTTGGAGGCATAAGCAATGGGTTGTTCCGAACCGGCAGAAAAATGGTGCGCAAGGACTGCACCGACCCCGTATTGAGAGGCGTCTGTGGCAAGAACAAGATGTTGGCTAGGTCGATAAGTAGCCAGGCACGGGGCCTGTTTCAGCATAGTCTTCAATTTCTGGAAAGCTGCCTCGCATGACGCGGACCAGTGAAAAGGCACATTTTTATGCAACAGGCGATGCAACGGCTAAGCCACCGAAGCCGCAGACGGTAAAAACTTGTGATAGTATGCTATTTTCCCCAAGAAGGCCTGCAGTTCCTTAACAGATGTAGGGCGAGGAAGGGCATCGATTGCAGCGACAGTTTGCTGAAGCGGTCGAATACCATCCCGAGAGAGTTGAAACCCCAAGTACGTGATAGATGCCTGAAAAAATTGTGATTTCTGAAGATTACACTTAAGACCAGCAGTCTGTAAGACATGAAAAAGTGTGCGGAGATTTTGAAGATGTTCTTCAGTGGTGGAGCCTGTGACAACAATGTCGTCCATGTAATTGATACACCCGGGGACAGGGAGCAATAATTGTTCCAAGAATCGCTGAAAGAGAGCAGGGGCGCTAGCAACCCCGAATGGCAAGCGTTGGTATTGATAGAGGCCGAAAGGCGTTTTAAGGACCAGAAACTGCCGGTAAGCAGTGTCGAGAGGAAGTTGATGATAAGCTTCTGACAGGTCAATTTTAGAAAAATACTGGCCTCCAGCAAATTTAGTGAACAGTTCTTCAGGACGGGGCATAGGGTAAGTGTCGATGAGGCATTGAGCATTTACAGTGGCTTTGAAATCGCCACAGAGACGAATATCACCATTTGGCTTAGCAACGACAACGACAGGAGAGGACCACTCACTGGAAGTGACAGGAAGCAAGACCCCTGAAGTAGTGAGACGATACAACTCCCGTTTTACCCAATCACGAAGGGCCACAGGAATGGGCCGAGCCCGAAAAAACTTAGGCCGAGCAGTGGGTTTGAGTGTGATATGAGCTTCAAAGTCGTTTGCACGGCCTAACCCAGGAGAAAAAAGGGACGAAAATGTCGTCGACAAGGAATCCAGTTGAGCATAAGGAATAGCATCAGAGACAATATTGACAGAGTCATCTATGGAGAACCCAAAAACGCAAAAGGCATCGAAACCAAAAAGATTTTCTGCGTTGCTCTGGTCGACCACAAATATGGGAACAGTGCGAGCGACGGATTTGTAAGATACCTCAGCAATAAACTGTCCCAAGAGAGAAATCTTCTGTTTATTGCACGTCCGTAATTGCCGAGTGACAGGTGACAGGAGTGGAGAACCCAACTGACGATACGTCTGAGAATTAATTATAGTGGCAGCAGAACCAGTATCCACTTGCATGTGAACATCTCGACCAAGGATTTGGACAGTGAGGAATAACTTCCCTGAAAGGGAAGAAGTGCAATTGACAGACAACACAGAATCAGAATCAGCGTCATGTTCATGAACATCATGTATGCGGTCGGATTTGCAAACGGAAGACAATCCTCGTGTGAATGTTTCGTAAAACACTGCATACATGAAGGAAGTTGCCAGGGGTTTTGCTGCAGTTTCTTAGCGGGTTGTTTACGGCTAGGCTGAGGCTGCGTGGGAGCGCACTGTGGCCACGTCGGCCGGCGGGGACGCGCCGCATGCGTCGTCAACAGCGCACAGAGGTTGTATTTCCTCGACATCACCCCACGCCTCTATTTGCGCCCCAGTGGCGCAAGAAATTTCAAAAGACTGCGCAATGGAGAGAACTTCATCTAGAGTCGGATTCGCCAACTGAAGGGCACGTTGCCAAAGTTCTTTGTCGGGCGCCGACTGGATAATAGCATCCCGTACCATGGAATCGGCATAGGATTCTTTGTGAACGTCAGTAACAAATTGACACTTTCGACTGAGGCCGTGAAGTTCAGCAGCCCAAGTGCGATAGGATTGATGTGGCTGTTTTTGACAACGATAAAAGGCAACACGAGAGGCTACCATATGCATTTGCTTTTGAAAATAGACAGACAGAAGTGAGCACATTTCAGCAAAGGACAAAGACGCAGGATCCTTCAAAGGAGCCAATTGCGACAACAACTGATACATTTGAGGTGAAATCCAGGAAAGGAACAGAGACTTACATGGTTGTTCATCCGTGACATGAAATGCCAAGGAGTGCTGTCGAAGATGCTTTTCATAATCAGACCAGTCTTCCGCCGTCTCGTCGTAAATGCAGGAGGATCTGCAGCGAATTGACGCATGGTGCAGGGAATGGCAACTGAATCTCAATGTAGACAAGTGTAATGTGCTGCGAATACACAGAAAGATAGATCCTTTATCATTTAGCTACAAAATAGCAGGTCAGCAACTGGAAGCAGTTAATACCATAAATTATCTGGGAGTACGCATTAGGAGTGATTTAAAATGGAATGATCATATAATGTTGATTTTCGGTAAAGCAGATGCCAGACTGAGATTCATTGGAAGAATCCTAAGGAAATGCAATCCGAAAACAAAGGAAGTAGGTTACAGTACGCTTGTTCGCCCACTGCTTGAATACTGCTCAGCAGTGTGGGATCCGTACCAGATAGGGATGATACAAGACATAGAGAAGATCCAACGGAGAGCAGCGCGCTTCGTTACAGGATCATTTAGTAATCGCGAAAGCGTTACTGAGATGATAGATAAACTCCAGTGGAAGACTCTGCAGGAGAGACGCTCAGTAGCTCGGTACGGGCTTTTGTCAAAGTTTCGAGAACATACCTTCACCGAAGAGTCAAACAGTATATTGCTCCCTCCTACGTATATCTCGCGAAGAGACCATGAGGATAAAATCAGAGAGATTAGAGCCCACACAGAGGCATACCGACAATCCTTCTTTCCACGAACAATACGAGACTGGAATAGAAGGGAGAACCGATAGAGGTACTGAAGGTACCCTCCGCCACACACCGTCAGGTGGCTTGCGGAGTATGGATGTAGATGTAGATGTAGATGTAAGGAGGAAAAGGAGGTATAGCCAACGACAAGAAACGCCCGGCATTTGACGCCGCGACGAAATTGCGAATCGCCGCTGTTAGAAGCATTTGCTGTTCAAGGAGATTTTGCAATAGTTGCTCGACAGTAGCCATGGAACCCTATGGGTCAACGATGAAGAGGAAAAATCCACTACCTCGTCGCCAATTTTTATAACGTCAAGTTTAACACATATATTTCAGAACGACACAACACATATAATTCACAGAGTAAGCTGACAAGCAAGACATGTGTACACGTTAGCATTTGAAAGAGCACTGAGTCCCAGTCTAGCGGCCGCTGCTCAGCTGGCCATTTAGGTGGCGCAGCTGCTGCATGGCTGGCAGACAGCGCCGCACGTAGAGGACGCACGTAATTGTGCGGCGGCGCTTTGAATGATCGGCAAGTCACAACACAGATTTGCCCTGTATCAACTGGAGTCGTAATTTTGAATCTGTGTTCATGTAGCAAGTTTCATTTTCAGACATTATCATTGTTTTGTAGGTATTAGGAGAATAACACCGATAGGAAAACTTTACCTTCTGTTGACCATTCATTATTATTTGGCATATGGTACTTATGTTTTATTGCCAGTAATTCCAGTATTCCAACTTTATGGACAGTTTGATATACATTTAAATTATGGTTTTGATAGGTTGGAGAACTGCATGGAAATCTGACACAGCCTCAGCGTTTGGAAGCTCTGAAGCGTTTCAAGAATGAAGAGCTGGACGTTCTTGTGGCAACTGATGTTGCAGCTCGAGGTCTAGACATTCGAGGAGTAAAAACTGTAAGTGTCTTCAAGGAATTTTGTATTTTAGTTTCCTTGTCTCCATTCTGTGCTTAAAAGTTTAAATTCTTAACTATCTGTAATGAATATTTTTAATGTTTGGGTATTGCTGATGTGAGAACCTTTTCACTGCAAAGACACTGCACCTTGTATATGAAGTACATTTCTTTCGCATTAATCTTCTTATGTGATGTCTCACTAATTTTTATAAAGCTTACAACAAGGTCTCAGGAGACTGTACACAAGCTCATGTAGAACATGGATGAGGAACAAAAGTGACCATCTTCTTTTCAAAGAAATAACTCTCACACTCACCATAATTGCCTGCTTATGATCAGTGATTATGTTCTGGGTCATTCCACGTAAAAACATAGATATTTTGATGGATCCTAAGGTAACGATTTCAGATATTAGTCATATGTGGTACATGAAGTACTACTTAGTAATGAATTGACCCACAGACTTCCCTTTTTTACATCTCGTATGTGGGCCACTAAGGTGATGTAATATATAAAAAAGAGCGTACATCATTCAGTTTTTTTATGAAAAATGTTGAAATACACACTTTTTCCAAGTTGTGCTTTAAATTTGTGATTTTTTTAAAAAATAAGTATAACTTTGTACAGGTTAACAGTACAGTCCACAGCTTGTGCACTGTGACTCTTTAGTCTAGTATTAAGTGTAAATAATAATGAACAGCATTTGGCATTGCAATTAACAGTCTTACCTTCACTTAAAATATGACTCCATCGGGAAAAAATATCGAATGTGATGAACTTCTAAGTTCAAGAAGGGGGGGGGGGGCATAGACAATTGAATCTCAGTTTAATTTTATGCTGAAATGTTTACATATCTGGTAGCAATCTAAGGAGCAAAGAGGAATATCCTAACTCACTTTATTCACATTGCCACTTACACATACTGCCCACACTCAATGTTACAGGGAACTGGTGAAGAAAATCCATGTGCATTCTTTGAAAAGTTGTACCTAAAATATTTATGGTTGACTTGTGGGTCAGAACTGTAAACAGTTGAGAGCTGAAAAGACTTACCAATCAATTTTCTGAATGTATATATTGTATTTTGCTGTTAAATGTCTCTTCAGTGTAAATAATTACAAGAGGCAGCTAAGGCGAACAAATGTGGTGAAATAAATTAATTAAAAAGATAGCTTTAGTGAAATAAAAGAAAAGATGCAAGCAACGATGAGAGGCATTAATAATTTTTTACGTGTATGCCAGTGTATGTAGACATATACAGATTCAAATGTAAAGGTGGAAATTGTATTTTTAAAACTCCACCTTGCATATAATATTGTTTTCCTTGACATCTTGATCCAAAAACATATATGAGTTCACTTAAATGTAAGAATTGCAATCTTTTTATAGCACTTAATGTCAAGTTCATGCAACCGTTCACTGTGACTTTGTATTGATGAGAATCCACCTCGCATATAACATTAGGAAAGGGGACCCAACAAGCATCTTTCCTACTAGGCCATGGATGTAATCGTGATTCATCAAGAGACATTCAGTTTATCTCAACATCTTTAAAGTCATGTGATAACTGGGAAATGTGTCCTGTATAGCAGTTTTCATCTCATTTGAAAGCCACATACTATCCCGCATGCAGCTGTTCCAACAAAGTATTTTGATGAGCTGCCATAGCAACAGTGGTCCCATTTGCATCTGTTGAAAGTCTCTTCATTAAAAAGGTGTTAATAGTAGTGACTGGAAGTGCATGGTGTGATTGTTTACCTCTGTTCCAATAAACTGTAATGTGGTTTGATAACTTGCAAAGAAACAAAGAATGTGTTGTTGGCATGTATTTTCTGGACAGCTCTTTCAGATGACTCATAATAAGCCCTTTTCTGCATGTGATCCTCCTTGTTATCTACCATAGTGGAAACATAATTTTTCCTTCCTGCACAGAGTCTTCAAAAATTGTCATTTTCATAAAATGTCACTATGTCTTGTTTCACAGTTTCAGGTTAACATCTTTAATCACTTATCCATTTTGCAGAAGCAGTTACACCTCTAATATCATTAACTTTTCTTGCTACACATACCATGTGCTCTGTGACACCGAAAGTAGCTGCTAGTCATGAAAGTGGAACTAGTGTTGAAACTAGAATCTCCTTGCTGTGAGTTGAACATCTTCATTCTTAAGTGAGGAGCTCCATTATGTTGGAAAAATGTTCTGTGTTGTTCACATGGGCACCCCACAAAATACAAGGCTTTTCTACTTTCTTTGTAGGGTATCAAATCATATGAAAATTTCTTGGCACACAGGTACTGCACAGTGAGCACAGTTGCAGGACACTATCGCACCACGCATTTTTAGTCACTACTGATAACACTTTTCTAATGAAGAGACTTTCGACAGGTAACAGATGAGACCACTGTTGTTTGGGCAGTATGTAGCTTTCAAGTAAGATGAAATCTGCTACGTACGACACATTTCCCAGTTGTCACATGAATTTAAAAACGTTAAAATTAACTGTGTGTCTCCTGCTGAATCACAATACGTTCCATGGCCCAGTAGGCAAAATGCTTTTTGTGTCCTCTTCTCTAATGTTATCTGCAAGGTGGATGTCCCATCATTATGAAGTCACAGTGCATGGTTGTATAAACTTTACAATAAATGAATTAAAAAGACTCTATCTTGTACATTTAAGTAAAATTATTTTGTTTTTCGATCAAGATGACAAGAAAAACATGTCAGAATTTATTTATGAAACTGTTCTGTGCAGAATTTTTACGTCTATATACACTGATATATGTGTAAAAAATTATTGCTATCACTCATTATTGCTTGCATCTTTTCTTTTATTTCAGTGAAGTTTCTTTTTAATTTAGGCTGACAGAATAAGGATATATCACCACATTTGTTCACCCAAGGTGTCTCTTGTAATTCTTTACCTTGAAAAGACATTTAACAGTGAAATACAACAAATAAATCAAGAAAAATGATTGTTAACACTGTTCAGCTCACAACTGTTTACAGTTCTGTCACACAAGTCGACTGCAAATACTTTAGAATTTAGGGTAACTGAATAAGGATATACCACCACATTTGTCCACCCATGGTGTCTCTTGTAATTCTTTACCTTGAAAAGACATTTAACAGTGAAACACAACAAATACATTAAGAAAAATGATTGTTAACACTCTTCAGCTCACAACTGTTTTCAATTCTGTCACACAAGTCAACCGCATATATTTTAGGTACAATTTTTCAAGAAATACACATGGATTTTGTTACCTAGTACACTGTAGTGTCGAGTGTGGATGGTATGTGCAAGTGGCATTTTCATAAAGTGAGTTAGGATAGTCTTCTTTGCACCTAAAATTGCTATAAAATTCAATGTTTTTTCCCGATGGATTCACCTTTAAGTAAAGGTAAGAACTATTATTTGCAATGCCAAACACTTTTCGTTATTGTTTATACTTAATAGTAGTACTACAGAGTTACAGTGTGCAAGTTGTGGTCGGTACTATTAACCTGTACAAAGTTATGCCTTTTTAAAAGATCACAAATTTAAAGCACAGCATGGAAACAAGTATGTTTTTCAGTGTTTTTCATAAAAAGTCTGAATGATGTATCATATTTATTATACGTTATATCAACTTAGTGGCCTACATACAAGATGCATTAAAAATTGAAGTATGTAGGTCAACTCATTACTAAGTAATTGCTCTCTGAAAATACAGAAATTAATGCCTGACTAATGATTAATTACACATCCTTGACCCTTCAGACACATATTTATCAAAAATGACTAGAGTTAGGGCAGTGCTATTGGGCAGTTTTACTATTAAGACATGTAGGTGACCATGTACCAAATATGACTAAGTCCTGAAATCGTCGCCTTATTACCCCCTGTAAGATTACACAATGACTCTCCAGTATAAAATCAGTCCTAAATTGTGTCAGTCCAAAAGTGCTTGACAATATACCTCGTGTGTCTGTGATGCTAGCACACAATGAAAAAGCAAAAGTTGTAGAATAGCTTCAGCTACTCACATATAGGGGGTCCATCAACCTACTGTGGAAGTGTAAACTGTTCTCTGCAGTCAATCTTATTTTCAGTTAATTCACCCTTACGTTTGAAGTGTGCCGCATTTGTTGTCATATCATAATGACAGAGAGCAGTTACCATTCAGCTGAACAAATTCACACTGCTATCTATTTTCATATTAATCCGGTCCGTATCTTTCTTTCTATACGTGCTCCTACCTTGATTTTTCTTGTTTTATAACTATTGAGTCATTCATATTTACAATTTTAAGCAGGAAGTCTGAATTGACACTATTTTTATATCGATTCATGTATTTCTTTCTTGGATAATAATATATAAGGGTATACTATCAGGTGAAGGAGCCAGCAGTCAGATAGCAGCAAAAATTGTTCAGCAAAGAATAGATACTACTGAGAAGGTGGAGCGAATTTTCAGACATGATTATTTATTGCTGTGTCAGTGTGAAATGTCATTCATTTCTGTCTTCCCACAAACAGCAGATGGCATTAAATTATGTTGATATAAATTCTTCATATATTTACTACATTGGGCATTGTCATACTTCTGCATTAATGTGACACAAGTCTTGGAGCAGTGAAGCCTTTGACACGTTCTGGATAGTATTTGCTTCTATTTGTGCCATTATTTGTAAATAAAAATGTGTTGCTGCCTTGCTTCTAGTCCATTTAATTCTTACAATCTTTTGGCATGAGAGTTATATTGGATCATCCATAGTAACATCATTTTCATTTCCATAATGAATTACTTTTTAGGTGATAAATTTTCTGATGCCTGCAACAGTGGAACATTATATTCATAGAGTGGGCCGTACTGCACGTGCGGGTCGTGCAGGTGTGTCTGTATCATTAGCTGGTGAAGCAGAATACAAAGTAGTCAAAGAAGTTGTCAAGAATGCTTGTACTCCCCCCAAAAATAGAATTATTCCTCCAGGTAAGTTAGCATTATCATATTCAATTACCATTTGGTAACAGGGCTTGAAATGTGATATTTGTTCTATTACAGTTTGATTTTTTGGTTAACAAGTATTATGATAAACTATGCAATTTGTTACAGACATAATCAGCAAGTATTGTGAGCGTGTTAATGCTCTTGAGGATGACATTCAAAAAATTCTACAAGAAGAAAGAGAAGAACGGGAACTTCAAAAAACTGAGAATCAGGTAAACAGAGCCGAGAAGCTCTTGAAAGAAGGAAAAGGAGATAAATCACAGCGTTCATGGTTTCAAACTGAAAAGGACCGCCGACTAGAGAAAGGTTTCCATTTTTGACTACTTATCTTATTTATCAGATTAATATGTTTAGCATTATTTCTCCATTTTCTGAAGCTGAAAAAAGGAGATTGCAAACTGCTGTGTTAGAATATTTACCATCACCACTGCATTTACATGACAGAGCTAGGTCAAGATTCACGTGGCTGTTTCTCTGCACTGAATTTAATTAGACACATTCCGCGTTATCCTTTCTGCCACATCAACTCACTGTCTGAAAAGAAGATTGCATTCAAAACAAAAAGTTAAAGGCTACTGAAATTGTATCCTTGATTGTAGAATATTTTTTAATCTTGAAATATGTTTTAAGGAGCTTATTCTGATAGCAATCAACTATAATTTATTGCTCTTAATGAAAGAGAAAAGGCAGAATTTTGGAAAGAAATCCTAAGATATTAAACATATTTGGATGTGAATAAAATGAAGTGTGAAAAAAGTGAGTCATGATACACCTGTAGCCCCAGGTGATATTAGGCTTTGGTACTGGAAAGTTCTGGATGCAATATAAAAATGTAATCACTCATAGAGTAGTAAATGTAATCATTCTGCTGAGTTTTCTGCTGGCGAGTGTTTTGCTAAGTAGCGCAAATACAGATGTCCACTCCCTCCCTCCCCTCTCCCTGAAACTATGTGCGTGCCTTTTTAGCACACTTGGTCACTAGCTTAAGGTTAAATGAAATAAAGAATTAATAATCTATTTAATTAGCAGTGGATGTGATTAAAGAAATAAATATTTGTGAAGTATATTAAGACAAACAATGATAAAAATAAAATCTTAAAACATCATTAATATTAAATGCTAGTGTGGTGAGAGTGTCATTATTGGTTTTTGTTTAAATTGTGCTGATAATAATAAAAGATTGCTCTGCATTTTAGCTTTCAGCCAAAAGGCCTTCTTCTGAAGTAGAAAACACATGCACATGCACAAGTCACAACATCTGAGCACTGTCTCTGGCCACTGTGGCTGGACTGATTCATATCTGAGCCTGATGGGCGTAGCAGTCTGGTGGTGGAGGGAATGAGGAGGCATGGGGCAGTGAGGGAGGGAGTAGCAGGGTGATGTGGGGGAAAGTGTAGTGGGAAGGGAATAGGTAATTGTAAGACAGAGACTAATAAAGGTTGAGACCAGGGGCATTATGGGGAAGTAGGATATATTGCAGGGAGAATTACCACATGCAAAATTCAAGAAAAGCTGGTGTTGGTAGGAAGGATCCAAATGGCACAGGCTATGAAGCAGTCATTGGAGTGAAGCACATTGTGATGGGCAGCATGTTCAGCAACTTGGTGGTTCAGCTGTCTCTTGACCACAGTTTGTCAGTGTCCATTCATGTGCCAGACAGTTTGTTAGTCATCATGTCCACTTAGAAAGCAGCGTAGTTTTTGCAGCTTAGTTTGTAGATCACATGACTAATTCCACAGGTAGCCCTGCTTTTGACAGGATAAGAGATTCCTGCAACTGGATTGGAATAGGTGGTGGTGACGGGATGATGTATGGGACAGGCCTTGCGAGTAGGTCTATTGCAGGAATATGGGCCGTGAGGCAAGGGATTAATGCAGAGATGGAGTAGGGATGGACAAGGATATTGCGTAAGTTAAGTGGATTGTGGAATACCACTATAGGAAGGGTGGGAATGTTAGTGGGTAGGGTATTCCACATTTCAGGGCACAGCCTGAGGTATTGGAGAATGTGATTCAGTTCTGGGTGCTACTGAGTCATGAGACGAGTGCTCCTTTGTGTGAATTAGCCACACGGTACATGCAAAATTTTCCCATGATTTTAATAGTCTAGTGCATACAAATGAGCAAAAGTTATACTTTTGTGACAATGAAGTAAGAAATGATCCTTTATTAATTAATTTTAATGGCATTTTTTATACTTGCATGGAGTGTGATGTTAATGTCTTTTTTGTTGATTCTTCTGGCTCTTACGTAAAATGCAACTTGAACATTAGTATTCTTCTAGAGTAAGTATTCTTAACTGGAGTTTGCATCTTGAAACTTCCTGGCAGATTAAAACTGTGTGCCAGACCGAGACTCAAACTCGGGACCTTTGCCTTTTGCGGGCAAGTGCTCTACCAACTGAGCTACCCAAGCACGACTCACACCCCGTCCTCACAGCTTTACTTCTCCCAGTATCTTTGGAAAGGTCCCGAGTTCGAGTCTCGGTCCGGCACACAGTTTTAATCTGCCAGGAAGTTTCATATCAGTGCACACTCCGCTGCAGAGTGAAAATCTCATTCAGTTTGCATCTTATTTTCATGCTACTATTTGAATCATGCTTTCATATAAAATCAATATTGTGAAGTCTGTGCTGATCTACAAACAACACAATTGTTTTAGAGAGGCTGAGACTGACTGATCCAAAAGGAGGAAAGAAAAAGCGAGGAACCAAACGAAAAGCAGATGACAGTGATGATGAACATGAGATTAATGCTAATAATGAGGCTGAAAAAAAAGCAAAGAAGGGTAAACGGAAAGAAACTCCTGAAGACAGAGTTCAGGCAGAGATGAGTAAGATTGCAGCACTGCAAGCTCGTTTAGCAAAGAAGAAAAGCCGTCCACGAAAGCTAAGAACTCTGGTTGACACACCAAGCCAGCCCATTGGTCAAAAAAATAGTATGTATTTGGCAAATGAATCTCAGTTGATTTATATTTACAATTATTGTTGTATCTGTGCTTTATTGTTTACATGTGCAAAATTTGTGCTAACATAGGATACTAAATCTTCAGATATTAGATCAAAAGCCTGTACTTTTCCTTGGGTATAGTTTAGTAGTAGTATGAAGTTTGTAAAAGGGTGATGTTACAAATTAAGGTTTGATTCCCAATCTAATCCACTGTTTCATTCTGCAGTTAACTCCTGAGAAACTGGAGATATCTGAATCCAAGGTGTCTGATTAAAACTTAAGCTATAATTGTGTGGGTTGAATGCAGCATCCTGTTATGGTTCTCAAGTAGCTGGGAACCCGCTTTTTCCAAAATCAATGCTTTAGTAATGACAATAGTATGAAACATATAGATTGCTACTTGGTTTCTTTTTCATTATTTTATATAACTTCATCTTTTTTACTTTAATGCACAAAAACGATAATAATATCATTGATAACTCTTTGCTTCTAGATTCCAGGACCCGTGAAAAAAATTATTTATTGTCTTCTGTGGCTGTAGTCTTTATTGATTGTATCCCTTTTTTGACAGTTATTAAAGTGGAATGACTTGCGGCTGGTGATAACTGCTCTTGCAGCTGCATCACGACAGAGATAATTTTTTAGATCACGCCTTTTACAATACCTGTGTTTATTGGAATTTATTGATACACTCTGGTCTGAACAGCTGGAAAATTGGTTAACTTGAGAACTTTCACCACCTCTGAATAGGTCATTAGAAGAAGTGGTCACTTGCTGTTCAAGAATTCTTATTTATTGAAACTTCTCAGGTGCAGCTCATCACCAGAACATCAAGAAGAAAATTCTTTACACAATATATGGAGTCATGTGTGCCATGTGTCCATTGAGTACAGATAATGATGCCTGACACATGTGATTCCATATATTGTATGACAATTTTTCTTTTTGATGTGCTGATGATACTGTGCCAGAACTGCATCAACAAATAAGAATTTTTGAACAGCAAGTGACCAGTTACTCTAGCGACCTATTCAGCAGTGGCATAAGTCTCCTCAAGTTTACTGTATAGTCGCAGGCCACTTGCTTGACTTCATGTTGCATCATAAGAATTGGTCAAAACATGCAGATATATCATGGAACGAATATTGTGCCTGGGATTACAATGGGTAAAGCTGATGGTATTGTTAAAGGAAGAGGTAATACAGTCTTCTTTCACGTAACCACCATTAGTAAATAGGCCTTTACTTAAGGAACAGAGTAGCAGAAATCGTCATCATTCAGTGCTGATGTTCACTCGGATGCAAGTAAAGATGGTGAAATTTTTCAGCAAAATAGTTTCAAAAACTTGTGACATGGCAAGCCATTGGTGGGATTGAAGCTAGTAGGTGACTGATGTCTTTGGATTGTCCTCAAAGTGTGATTTAATGACTGGATTTGCTTCATACAGTTGTAGATATTCAAAGTTACAGCCAGAAATGGCCATTACCTCTTCCTCACATGCAGTTATGGTAGGCAGCAGGATCAGTTTACACAACAAAGACAGCCAGGAATCATAATATTTACTTAAACTATCTGAATTCATCTCTATGAAGATGCTGGCTATTCTGAGTTAGGTTTTCCATAATTCCCCTAAATTGCTCCAGGCAAATGCCTGGATGGTTTCTTTGAAAGGGCATGACTGATTTCCTTCCCCATCTTTGAAACCATCCTACATTGTGCTCCATCTCTAATTATTTTGGTGCTGACAGGATGTTAAACTCTAATCTTCCTTCCTTCCATCCATGAAGATGGGCTATATGCAGGTATGTGTACTGTTAATGAGATAATGTCATGAATAGTTCTTGGGTATTCAGCCAGATGTGTCTAAAAGACACAATATTTCAGTAAGGCGGCTGCTTGGCATCTTCAGGCACTCCTGATGACAGTGATGTTTTGCTGATATCTGTGTTTATAGTCCCCACTCTCCAGCTCCTCCAGCCAGTACTCTGGGTGCAGACGTGGTGGAGAAGCGCAGTGTCAGGCATCAGTCAAGGGCCTGCCACTATGCTCTCATGGTGCTCAAGCCTGTGTCTAGAGCCTTGCTTAATTGAAACCTGCTGTCCTTATTTATTAGTTCATCATGCTTTTGGATCTCTATAGCTTCTTTCAGAATACAATCCCAGAATTTGTAGGAACAATCCCAGAATTTGTAGGATTGTTGCTACAACTTGGTGCTATCTTAATTCATGGTATGTCTGTGGGGGATGCAGGTCTCTGCCACAGTGGGCTTTGTTGGCTGAATATTGTCTGCGTTGCATGTATGCTCAGTACATCTCTCCTGTACTGTTCGGATAGCCTGGCCTACATACATTTTTCCACACTGTCAAGTGATACTGTAGACTCCCAGTTTCCAAAGTCCTAGGTCATCCTTGACTGATCCTAATAAGGTTTTTGTCTTAGATGGTGGGTGGAATAAACACTTGATGTTGTATAACCAGAGTACTCTTCCAGTTTTTGCTGGTGTGTTCGCGATGAAAGGAATAATCGCTGTCGCGACCACTTTATCGTCTTCAGCTGGCTGTGGTCGTGGCTTCTTTGGTTTTAAGGGACACTGTATCTGGCAGTTGCTGTAACCATTTGTACGGAACATGGCCTGTAAGTGCTGCATTTCATCTGCTAGACTGTCACTGTCTGAGACTTCACATGCTCTGTTCACTAGAGTGCTTAGGACACCTCACTGTGAAGATGCATGGCAGCTGGAGCCATGCAAGCATAAATCTGTATGTGTCGTTTTATGTAGACAGTGTGACCTAGTGTGCTATCTGGTCTTCGTGATGAGCACATCTAGAAATGAAAGTTGACGATTTTCCTTTATCGTCATCATGTATTTGATGTTCTGGTGCAACGAATTCACATGTAGCAGTTGAGATCTTGTAGACAGCCGACTCTGTTCTTCTCCAAATGCCTTCATAAACTTATTGGCCACCACTGGTGACAGTGAGCAGTCCGTCAATACTCTGTCTGCTATCTCATAATAATTTCTGTCGATCAGGAAGTAAGTTGATGTAAACACAAATTCAAACAGCTTTGTTAGTGCAGGCCCAAACTTTTCTCCTAGGAAGCTTACGGAGTCTCATAGAGGCACCCCCGTGAAAAGAGATACCACATCAATGCTCACCACGGGTCTTCTTGGCCCAGCAGCTCCAGAACTTTTAACTAAGTTCCGGAGCTGCTGAATGAAATGTGGGAAATTTCTTATGTGGTGCTGGCTCCCTAAGCATCATAATGGGTAGTAAAGAAGAAAACCTGTGAAAGCAATAATAAGCCTTGTTGGAAGTGAAAGAAAACGGAGAGGACAGGCATGAAAAGTCAGTGAAGTGAGGAATTTCCATGGTTAAGGTAAATTATGTGACATGAGTGCCAGAGTAGAAACAAAACACAAACAGTAGAAGATATAATATTGTAAAGAGAGTTCATGGAAATGAAAGATACGCAGCAGTAGTAAGTAATAATATGAAAAATGTCCAAGTGCTAAGTATGTATTGAAACTAGTTCTTGTCTTTGGAGTTGTGAAGCAGTTATAATGGAGATGAAGTGCAGATTGAGAGAGCCACATTGTGAAATAGAGAGCACAAAAAAATCAAGAAATGATGTGATGTTTGGCTGTAATTAACATGCTATAAAGAGAGTTATTATTGATTTACAAGCAATGAAATGACTAAGGACTACCACTCATAATACAGAGGAAGCATTGAGCAGGAGACACACAAAACAATTGGGTTTGAGCTTGTGCACTGAGAGAATTTAGTTGAGCAACTGTCTTTTCTATTGTTTCATTTCCCTTTCACAAGCACAAAATATGTTTTGTAATTACAGTTTGATCCTTCTTTACTCTGCAACTGAGTCATTTACTGATTTTTCATTATATTACCATGGACCAATTTTATTCGACAACAAATGAATAGTTCTAAGGATTGTATTAAAAGAATGTAACAAGAAATCCAAAACAGAATATAGAAGTGATTTTTAATTGAGATTTAACATATGTAATGTGGCAAACGTAAAAATGTGTTTAATATTATAAAAGGAGGAGAAACTTAAATTTTTCTGACTGTGAGAACAGTGACCACTGTTAAGGATTCCTTGGACACAGCAGCAGAGAAATGTGTGTTGGGAGTGGTGTGTCTAGAGGAATGTCACCATGTCATCATTTCAGACAAGAGATGCTTGTTGAGAGTGATGCACCTAGAGGCATGTCACCATGTTGTCCTTTCAGAGAATTTCCTGTTTTGTCTACAATATCACAATGGATGTGTCTATGTTTGGATGCTCCGAGAATGACAATTGACAAATGTCATTGTCATTTTGAAGTGTGTTTCCATACACAAGCTCACAAAAATGGTTACAAAATTGCTGACATGAGAAGATCTGTATGTGAGGTGGGTGAGTCCTGGGAACATGTAAAACATGATTTCCAGTGTTCCAAAGAATCAGAAAAAGACCTGGGAGGAAAATAGTGTCTTCTGACTTATAACATATACGAACAGCCCAGAAATGATATCCTACGCAGTAACAGCATGCCCAGGGGAATCGTGTAGAAAAATCTGAATAAACAAGTGTGCATTGCACACAGCTGGAGGGTTAAAGCATTGAACGATTTGCGCCTTTTTCTGTTCACACGAGACTTTTGTTCTAGTGATCAATAATAGATTGATGCTGGATGAAGGGAAAGTTCATTTCTGTATTTAATATTGGTAGGTACCATATCAGGTCCAGTGACCTTTATGCTATGAAGGGCCTTTGAGTGTTTATTAATTCCAGCCCCAAGTATTTCTCTATGTTATAGTCACATTCCAGTGACATTTAAAAGTAGGATTTGTTTTGTGATTTCCTTCTTCTATTTTGCAGAGTTTCATGGTCAATAAGTATATGGATAGACTGAGATTCCACATTTTCTTTTTCTGAACTTTTATCTAACTGGAGACTTCTCCTCCCAAAGCTGCTTTCAAAGTTCTAGTCATTTTTTCTTTAATTTTCCTTTTTTTCTCATTGTACGCTCAGACCATTGAAGTTTTACAGCTAGCTGTAGGTTATCATTAGGAACAACTTCTTCCCAGTTGGACTCACTGCCAGTTTTATCCTTCTGATCTTACAGCCATTGATTTTGATTATTATTAGTTTGGATTTTATCTACAATAATGATGGAAGCTGAAGAAATGAATTAAATCTGTGCCATGGCCAGAACTCCTTGCTTACTAGGCATTGCACCACCACAGCACTACAGGTAACATAGCTGCACGGACTGTCCTAGTCCAATGCCCTCCCTAACTTCAGTTCACATCTTCAGCTTCTTTTCCCCTTCTTAGATCACTACTATTGCCGAGGCTCTCTGGTATTGGAATAGCATCCCAATGTTGGACGTAATGGAGAAATCCTGCCTGTACCTGGGATGTAGTTGGTCTATAGATCTGATTTAATAAAATTTTCCTTGAGGCATTTGAGGCTCATCTTTATCTACAATAATGTCTCAAGGAAGATATAATTACATCAGATCTATAGATCAGCTATGCCTAAGATACAGGCAGAATTTTCCCATTACACCTGACACTGGTGCGCTATTCCAATACCGGAGAGCCTCGGCAATAGTGATTATCTAAGAAGGGGAAAAGAAGCTGAAGATGTGAATTGAAGTTTGTGTTAGGGAGGGCACTGGACTAGGGTAGTGCATGCAGCTATGTTAACCATAGTACTGTTGTGGTGTAATGGTTAGCATAACTGCCTTGTAAGCAAGGAGGCCCGGTTTCAAGTCCCAGCCATGGCACATATTTTAATTCATTTCTTCAGCATCCTATTGTTGTTGGTGTAGATGGAAGTACTGATGATGTAGCCAGCATCAAGGAAGGCAGTGGCTTATTGTTTGGGATTCTGGGAAGTTACAAAAGATTCCTACAAACAAATCCATGACACAGCAATGGGCACCCACAAGGCACCATCCTATACCAAGCTATTCATGGGCCATGTAGAGGAATCCCTCCTAACTCTCCAGAATCCCAAACCTTTTACCTGATATCGCTTCATTGATGACATCTTTGTGATCTGGGCTTAGGGTGAGAACACCCTATCCATGTTCCTACAGAACCTCAACACCTTCCACCCATTCACTTCACCTGGCCCTACTCAACACAGTAAGCCACCGCCTTCCTTGATATTGGCTAAATCGGTACTTCTATCCACATCGAACCCACCAACCACCAACAAAAATACCCCTGCTTCAACAGCTGCCACTTGTTTCGTACCAATAAGTCCCTTCCATACAGCCTAGCAACCCTGGTTGTCACATACACAGTGACAAACAGTCCCTCCCCAAATTTGCCAAGGGCCTCACTGAGGCCTTCATAGACTGAAATTGCCCTCCCAGCTTTGTTCCAGAACAGATCTCCCATATCTTATCTCACCTCCCACATATCCATTATCTGGCCACAAAGGAGCACTTCCCTCTTGAATCAGCAACACCCAGGACTGGAGCAACTGAATCATATTCTCCGCTAGAGTTTCGACTACCTCTTGTCATGCCCTGAGGAGTATTCCCCCCACCTCTCCCACAGTGATATTCTGCTGCCAACCCAATCTACATAATATCCTTGTCCATACCTACTCAACATCTGCTCCCAACCTCTTGCCTCATGGCTCATATCACTGCAGTTGACCATGAAGCAAGGTCTGTCTCATACATTTCCTACCACCACCTACTCAAATCCTGTCGAGCATCTCCTACCACATCAAAGTTAGAACTACCAGTGAAAGAAGCTATCTAACCTAAAAACTAAACTGCAACCACTGTGCCACTTTCTTTTTGGGCATGACGACTAACAAGGTGTATGTCTGCATGAATGGTAACTGCCAAACTGTGGCCAAGAGACAGCTGGACCACCCAATTGCTGAACATACTGCCCAATAAAATGTGCTTTGTTTTAATGACTGTTTCATAGCCTATGAGATCCGGATTCTTCCTACCAACACCAGCTTTTCTGAATTGTGCTGGAGAGAACTCTGCCTACAACATACCCTTTGTTTCCATAACTGCTCTAGACCCAACCTTCGTAAGTCCCTGCCATCCACCTACCTATCCCCTTCCCTGTTCCCACTTGAGCACTACACATTCCTTCTTTCCAACCAGTGTTCTTATTTCCCCTCTTCTCTACTCCCCCCTCCCCTTTCTCTGCCAGCACAGCCTCCAAGCACGGCACCTAGCAGCTCTGTCCTGTCCCCACCATGTCCAAGCAAGTTCCCAGAGGCAGCACAACATCTTCCCCAACCCCTGTCCTGCTGTCCTGCCTCATGCCACTTTCTCACCACCATCCGCACCCCAGTAGATTTCTGCTTACATCAGACACAATCATGTTCCATCGACTGGAGGCAATGGCCATTTGTGTGTGAATTGTGCTAGTGTGTGTGTGTGTGTGTGTGTGTGTGTGTGTGTGTGTGTGTGTGTGTGTGTGTGTGTTATATACAGGGTGATTCAAAAAGAATACCACAACTTTAGGAATTTAAAACTCTGCAACGACAAAAGGCAGAGCTAAGCACTATCTGTCGGCGAATTAAGGGAGCTATAAAGTTTCATTTAGTTGTACATTTGTTCGCGTGAGGCGCTGTTGACTAGGCGTCAGCGTCAGTTGATGCTAAGATGGCGACCGCTCAACAGAAAGCTTTTTGTGTTATTGAGTACAACAGAAGTGAATCGACGACAGTTGTTCAGCATGCATTCCGAACGAAGTATGGTGTTAAACCTCCTGATAGGTGGTGTATTAAACGTTGGTATAAACAGTTTACAGAGAATGGGTGTTTGTGCAAAGGGAAAAGTTCTGGACGGCCAAGAACGAGTGATGAAAATGTAGCACGCATCCAGCAAGCATTTGTTCGCAGCCCAGGAAAATCGACTCACAGAGCTAGCAGAGAGCTGCAAGTTCCACAATCAACTGTATGGAGAGTCCTACAAAAAAGGTTAGCTATGAAACCTGAACGTCAACTACCCGAGGCGATGGACCAGCCGCCAGGCAGCCCGTGACAGAGCACTTCATCACTGGCCTCCAAGAAGCCCTGATCTTACCCCCTGCGATTTTTTCTTATGGGGGTATGTTAAGGATATGGTGTTTCGGCCACCTCTCCCAGCCACCATTGATGATTTGAAACGAGAAATAACAGCAGCTATCCAAACTGTTACGCCTGATATGCTACAGAGAGTGTGGAACGAGTTGGAGTATCGGGTTGATATTGCTCGAGTGTCTGGAGGGGGCCATATTGAACATCTCTGAACTTGTTTTTGAGTGAAAAAAAAACCTTTTTAAATACTCTTTGTAATGATGTATAACAGAAGGTTATATTATGTTTCTTTCATTAAATACACATTTTTAAAGTTGTGGTATTCTTTTTGAATCACCCTGTATTTTAGAAGAGAGACTTTGTCCAAAAGCTTAGATATTTTAGGAGTCTTTTTCATTGTGCTTGCATATGTACACTTCTTCTATGTGGTGAGTAGCAATCTATCATTTACATATTGCTGCTATTCCTTGCTGGTCTTTCTATTATTTTTCTTTGCAATATTAATTAGTTTTCAGAGAGATAAATTCATCCCTTGTTTGTCACTTTTGTGATATTACTACATGGAAAGCAAGTTATACACAGCAATTTGTTTCACTGAGACTTTATTTTGCACAAGTCGTTAACATGATCTGAAACTGATCCACAGCCTTTGAAGATCACCTTTCCTCATAAACTCTAAGTTGGCCATGTTGTCGTCAGTTGGCTCCAGTAGATGTTTAGGAATGGAACTATTAAAGTGATGTCAACAAATTTAGCCACTGACAGAATTTCACAGGGAAGGCAAAACATTTAGATTATAAGAAATAATGAAGGGAGGTATATTATGTTGATAGCAGAGAATTTTGTATGAGAGAGCGCTAAAGAAATGCATCTTATACACTTTGATTAAAAAGTGAATTGTATATTTTATGTAATTTGTTAAGTTCTGAATTTATTGAAAATACAATTACAATAATCATATTAGAATAAATAGTCTGTGTCCATAAGCACTTTGTCAACAGCTGAATTTTGTTATATTTAGGTTCCTCGAAACGTAAAAAATCATCATTTGCTGAAGACCTGACAGATGTCAGCAGGAAAGGAGCCAAACGATTACGTTACGAGTAAGTATCCTTGTTTGTCACACATTTTTTACCAATTCTGGCTGTTATACCAATCTTCTTACTGTAATTACACATTGATAATTATGTATAGTGACACCTAAATTAAATTTGAACATACCACTATTGCTATTTTTTCTAGAGCTAACTTCCAGAAGAAAATGGACAAACTGAATAAAAAGAAACCTGGCAAAGTATTTGGTCAGATGAAACAAAAGAAAAGTGGCACAAAACCAGGACTGGGAGCAAAGAATAGCAAAACAGGAATGTTTGGAAAAAATAAAAAGAAGAAAAATATGAACAGATGACATGTGTTCAGCTATTCTAGAAAGTGGACATGAACATTGTTAAGATATGTTGTGACAAAACTTCTCAGTTGTTATGTTTTGACAAAACTTCTCAGTTGTATCAACTGCAAAAGAAAAAGAATGTTAAACTTATTAAAAAGACCTGTACACAATACATATACTTTTTCAATAGTTTGTTTTTTTATTATAAGATATACAGTAATATATTGCACTTCTTCTGTTTTCCGACCAATGATTATTTATTTTACTTTGGAGGAAATAAGGTTACCAGTACTAAGAACTTTAAACTATGTTGTTTGGTGTTGCAGGATTAGTATTTTGAAAGAAAGTGCATATTTCTTCCCCTCTCCCCACCTGGGATGTAACATCTGTAGTTTTCCAACTTGCAGGTGCTACACTTTCCTTTGCAGAATGCAATTACCTACCTTCTGTGGAAGGTAATATAGAATGTTCCAGTCATAATCTTTAAAGAATGTATGGAAATAGCCATCTTTCAAGGGAAAAAAAATTCACAGAATACAGTGAAATCTTGCTTTTATGCTTTTCAAGGGACTTTATAAAAATGGTGTAAAATGTGGGAAATAATGTTTTAAGTGGTAAAAACTTATGTATAGGATCCCCTTCCTCCTGAATTTTTGTTGTTTATACATGATATATGTACATGATAAGCATCCAAACACTCATCATGTGGTTATGTATTATCAAATAAAAGTTATCTGAATTTTGTACCATGTTCATCTGCTAACGTAAGTGGTAGTGGTAACTGGAAAGTAGACATGTTCAACTTAATTTCGTTCATCATAATAGATGTTTGTGGAAATCCTTCAGCTGTGTCATTCATTATTTGAATAATGAAATTTTGCACCAGTAACATATCTTTAAATGCTCAACATACTGTGTTTTGAAAATTTATTCTCAAATTTACGTAAGTATTTTGTGTGATATTTTCATATATGTTGTTCTGTGTCTATTGCAACTGTGGACGTCTTTTGACGTTGTAATGCACTGTACCTCCTCCATTATGCAGAAAACCACACACACGTAAACCATAACTTACATTGTTGGTTTGTGAAACATCACAAAAATACTTCTACAAATATTTACAGTTGACAGCAAAAATAAATTCTTGAAACACATCTTGATAAGCGTGAAAAAATTTGTAATTGGTGCAGCGTTTCATTACCGTGTGAAGTTGCTAGTCTCCCTTCGGGCGCCTCCCCAGGTGGCGATTGGGGAATGTTCACCAGGTATGGTGGACACCAGGGAAATAAAATAGCTGAGGCTGATCAAAACTAGCAAAACAACAACTGCTGCCTTGCAGTTGGGAGTTGGGTCTCCAAAGGCTAGCGAAGAAAACCCTGATTAAAAGTCACCTATCCCCCAGTAGGGGTTGGACGCAGAGTTGACAGCCCGCTCTGTAAAAAACAGTTGTTACGAAACTTCTACAAAGTAAAGTCGGATGGATGAAGGAAGACGGACCTGCCATGGAAAAGAACAAAGAGGATGGAATACGAGTAAAGGAAGGAGGGAAAATAAGGAAGAAGAAAAATGTACGGCATAGATCAGATCTATATATTGGTACTTGGAATGTGAGATCCCTATACCAGTCAGGAGCGCTGACAGTAATGCAGGATCAAATAATGAATATGAAACAAAGTATAATAGCACTACAAGAAATTAGATGGACAGGGAGTGGAGTTTTAGAAAAGAAAGAGTCGAATATATTCTATAGCTGCAGTGAAAGAAATCATGAGCTGGCGACAGGATTTGTTGTACACCATCAACTAAAGCATTTCGTAATAGGATTTACACCCATTAGTCAAAGATTATCAACACTCAGGATAAAGGGGAAATTCTTTAACTATTCCATGATTAATGCCCATGCACCAACAGAAGAATCCGAAGAAGAAGAGAGAGCTGTATTCTGTGAATCTTTGGAAAGAGTATATGATGAGTGCCCAGGGCATGATATTAAAATAATAGCCAGAGATCAAAATACTCAGATGGGGAAACAACAGATTTATAGACCGATAATTGGCCCCCACAGCAAACATGCAACACTTAATGAGAACGGAACAAGGCTTATACTGTTTGCGGCATCTAGAAATATGGTAATAGGATCAGCACTGTTCCCACATAAAGAAATACATAAGGGAACATGGAACTCACCAGATGGAAATACAGTAAACCAGATCGACCACGCATTGATAGATTTGAGACACAAATCAGACCTATTGGACGTGAGGAGTCTCAGAGGCCCAAACATAGATACAGATCATGTTCTGGAATGGTCACGGGTGAAGGCGAGGATATCTTAATGCAGCGAAAGGAGTCTGACCCAGGGCACAGAAATATAATATAACAACTTTAGAATCAGTGGAAGTTAGAGAACAGTATCAGGAGAAGATAACTCGAATTCTGGAAAATGTTGGAGAATATAACAATATCGAAGATCAATGGGAAGTGACAGAAAAGACGGTAGAGATATCGCCAAGAGAGATACTCGGAATTGGGACAAGACAAGTAAGACTATCATGGTTTGATACTGAATGCAAAATAATAACTGAAGAAAAATTTGTTCTTTTCTTCAGTTACTATTTTGCATTCAGTATCAAACCATGATAGTCTATAGAAGGACACTGTGATCGCACTGTATGAGGAGGATAGTAGAAGAATACATTCCATCCTCCTCCAAATCCACATGTCAAATGCTTCTGTTCTTCTTTCTTCCTATTTCCTCAGTGCCCATGTCTCAGCTCCATATAATGTCACACTCCATATAAAGCACTTTGCTAGTCTCTTCATCAGATTGCCATCTGTGAAACCACATAGAAGCCTCCTCCTCTTTTCAAATGCCTCCTTGGCAATTGTTGTACACATTTTCACCTCATTATTGCATCTAATGTCTTCCATTATTATTGAAGTGTCGGCAGAATTGCCAACACTGTTTTTAGAGGAGGCCGAATTGCACGCTATAAGCTCACGCAGGCTGGTGTGAGGTCTGAAACAGGATACGTAATGAATGCTATAAAGAAAAGTACGTAGCTTCTGGAATACTTAACTTTAATCCACATTTGTAGAACATTGCTCTTGATGATACAGAAATATTATAGCAATTGAATACGGCGCCTTGCTAGGTCGTAGCAACTGTAGCTGAAGGCTATGCTAACTATCGTCTCAGCAAATGAGAGCGTAACTCTCAGTGAACCATGGCTAGCAACGTCGGCTGTACAACTGGGGCGAGTGCTAGTACGTCTCTCTAGACCTGGCGTGTGGTGGCGCTTGGTCTGCAATTACTGACAGTGGCGACACGCGGGTCCGTCGTATACTAGCGGACCGCGGCCGATTTAAAAGCTACCACCTAGCAAGTGTGGTGTCTGGCGGTGACACCACAATTATGCTTCACAGATATTTGAAAATATTAACTTGTTCTATATCTTCACATCCTAACTTTACAGTTGTTCTTACTTTTCTTGCACTTATACATTTGTCTTTTTCTTATTAATTTTCATTCCAAATTCCACACAGTTTTTATTGTCTTTTAACATTCCAATGATAGTTCTTTCACTCTCTGCCAGTAACACCGTATTTTCCTCATATTGAATATATTCTAACCTCTTACCTCCTACCCGCATTCCTCTTTTTTTATTTCAAACATCTGTAAATAATATACTCTACATATATATTAAACATTATTTGTGAGAGATTCCACTGTACTCTGTCAGAGGTTCTCTACAGCTCAATCAAAAGAGTATAAACTTTAGTTTCTCTTTCCCTGTAGATCTTCTATATAATTCTCAACAGTCTATTTCCATGTCTAGTACCTTTCCTTCTTCTAAATCTATACTGTTCCTCTGCATTACCTTTTTCCAGTCATCTGTGAAGTCTTCTGTTAATGAAAATTAGTAGAACTTTTGTTGCATGAGAAATTCAACTTGTGCTTCTCAAATCCTCACATTTCTTGGCATTACTTTTCTTCTCTATTGCTGTCATTACTGTTGAGAGACAGTGATCCCACCATACAACTTTTTCATATATATATTGTTTTATAGAGAAGTTAGCTCTTTCACACCACTACTCCAAGGCTCTTAAACAACTTCGCTGGTAATCCATCAATTCCACTTGCTTTATGAATCTTTACCTCTCTTAAAGCCTTAATTACTCCCATCACCACCACGCTGAGCAAATCTTGACAGTTGCAGGAAATAGAGCTGAATTGCTCCAACTTTTACCAACTCAGATTGCTGAGTAAAGCTCAGTGGTGTCAAGAAACTTAACCACATAATGTTTGTAAACACTACTTGAAGGCCAACACCATGTGAGCATCATATTATGTCAGTTACATCAGGTGTTTTTCCATGAACATTGTCTCATGAAGTGTAAATAGGGAGAAAATCATAAATATATTATCACAAAATTGGGTGTGAATTAACATTGTGAACATAGTACATATGACAGGAACAATAAAAAATGTCTTCAACATGTGGAAAAAATTAATTCTGGGAACCTAAAAGTGTCATCATACTGTACTAAATTTTTTCAGAACAGTATTCAGAATACATCAAAATGGGTTATTGTGACAGTTGCTGACAATTCAATCGTAACAGATACCACCGAAAAAATAAATCGATTTCAGGTAGCTCCAGGCTGAGTACAATCGTACCTCTATAAATGAGAGTCAAAGGGGCCAGGAGTAGGTCCAAAACTCTCTGTGCCCAGCATACATCACACTATTTAAATGTGGTGTATGCTGGCACAGTGACTAAATCTGCATAAGGGTTGGATTTTTCTCATTTCACATATAGAATCCACATTTGCAATAATCATAAGAAACCTTCATTACGGTCCTAAATAATTAAGCAGCAAAGGAGACTACTCACTGAACAGTAGAAGTGTTAAACTGTCAACAGATTCAAATGAAAGGGACAGAAACCCGAGCCAGAACATGTACACACACACACACACACACACACACACACACACACACTCTCTCTCTCTCTCTCTCTCTCTCTCTCTCTCTCTCACTCACTCACTCACTCACTCTGTGCTCCTAAATCACACTGGTTGGGCGCTCCTAATAGAGTGGGTTTAATATGGGCAGACGTGGAGGGAGGTGGAGTCAACATCCAGGAAGGTGATGTGTTGGTTTGAGTAGAACTAGATGAAGCATTGGGAGAGAAGGTGTTGAGATTTTGGAGAAATGAGGATACGTTGTCTTGGCCAAATCATAAAATAAAAGATATCAATGAACCTGAACCAGACAAGGTCTAAGATTTAGGGAGGCTAGAAATATTTCGTCTAGATGGTCCATACAAAAGTTGGCATAGGAGGGTGCCATGGGGGTGCCCATGGCCACGCCACAAACTTATTTGTATGCTGCAAGCTAAAATCCCAAAGATGTTCGGGCTCACATGCGGTTCCTCCTCATCGAAATGTCTTGGCTGAAAGGCGTCCATTTGAACTGCACATGCCGCATTACACGTCCTAAATTAGACACTTCTGAATTTTTGGTTAAATTGTCTGACTGATGGCATGTTTGTGAAATTGTATGAAACATACAACATTAATATAACACTCAACATTAGTAACAATAATATCGGGAGCTAAATTAACGACCCATAAATGATGTAGGCCATGCAGTTGTGATTCGATTAGAATAATGTAAAGTAGTCGTATTTAGAATTACTATTACACTCGAGCGCATACCCATTTGAGACAGTTCAATCATTCATAATCTCATTGCGAATTACGAGACCAATACTCCACCTCGTCAACTACGCGAAAAGTCAAGAGTTCACACCATACGCGCGGCTGCTCACCGCTCACAGACTGAGTCCCGCGATAGCACACAACGTGAAATTTTCTAAGTTGTTTCACTCCCTAGCTAACTAAAGACCGACCGTCCACTTTCGCATCTCCACCAGCACTGTCCCCCTGCCCGTGCCTGGCTGCGTTTCTCGCGTGCCAAACGTTCTCGGTCAACTGACTAGTGCAGTTCCCTTTCCTGAAGCCATCCATCTGATTGGCTACAGCTTATTCTATATTATTTTACATTTTAACATATTTAAATAATCAAAGCTTGACCACTTTCACGTTCTAAATAAATTAACAATAATATCCATTACATAATATACGTTAAATTCTTTTACATACAACCAATACAATTTTGAAACCTTAACTTTTACCGGCGAATCAAATGTTCAAATAACATACGGGTTTGCTGCCGGGTGACGTCGTCGAGCACCGCCGATATTTCAACAGGACTACACCCTGCCATTCTCAAAGCACAAATGCCTTGAGCATGGCAGGGTGTGCTCCTGTCGAAATATCGGCGGTGTTCGACGACGTCACCCGGCAACAAACCCGTAAGTTATTTGAACAATACAATTTTCCTCTTAACTTGGAATGTCAGGACCAGTAGCCTTGCACCAATGTGCTTTCTGATAAATAAATAAAGAACAAAAGTAACTATTATGCACTAAACTTTACGACAAATATTCTATTACCTAATGATTCAATAAGGTGCCATGCTGTCATCGTTTAATATGTCTTGTGTGGAGGACCGCGTAAATGAAAATACTGATAATTTAAATTTACTATATATTTTAAACAAATGTTACAGAGTTGCTATTTACAACATTTGTCATTTTAATGATGCGCTTCTATATGAAATGTCGATTGTGACGATCGAGCAAAGCGTTCAGATTTTAGCATTCAGGTCTTTGTTATAAGACTTGTTAACTTCACTTTAACAGTAAATCCTAAACTATTGTAGATATGATTAATATTCAAGTTTTATTGGGATCACCATGAACATTTATGAAGGATGGTGGATTAAAATTACTGTGCCTTCATTCCCTGAATTACTACAGAATTAAATAATTTTCATAGATGTTTCCCTTTATGGCCGATCTTAGATCCGCCATATTTAAAACTGCTACTACTCCGTGGCCACAAACAGCTTCTACCGGGTTTCCTTGTGACGTAGGTTCTCGTCTGTCTCTCTTGCACACTACAGCGCTTAGGCCTCATTTAGCACAATAGACGCCTGTGAATTTCCCTATCTGATGGCGAAGCTGCGCTCTTTGTGGCACACAGTCCTGGACGACAGTGTTTGTTTCATAATTCCTGAAGGCTGACTCTTTCGGCCATATACTTAAATGAGGGAAATGCTCGTTAACCCTCACACATCCACTTCATAACTTGTTGGCGTGCCATATATGTTATGAAGTAACACCCAAATTTACAAGACACAAATTCATAATACAATAACATAAATATCCTAAGTTCCAGATCAATAGTGTAATTATTTGAAATGGTGTTGATGCAGCATGCTTTAAATTTAAAGAAACTTATATCTAACATAAATTATGAATTGCGGATAGTAATTAAATGCCAAATAAAACTATACATTTATCAAAATAGACTGTCTATTGCAATGTCACAGAAATATCAGCACTACTGCGCTCACTTTCACAGAACTTTTTTGTTATAAAGAAGTCTCCAGTGGCGCTCCACACATTCGGAGCCGAGTACCCAGCCGAAATTCTGTATGGCTCTGCATTCCATCGCCATCGTTTTGAGGGAACAAATCTGTTGAAATTTGAATTGGGTGTAGATACCAGAAAACTAAACACTTTCCGAAACCATATGGACTTTTCTTTACATCAATCAGTAGAGTCCAACTTTCTGTCCACCATAAATCTTAAAATATCTAACATTCGTGCACTTTGTGTTTCTAAGCATGTACAAAATACTTCAGAAAAAAAGATTAATTTGCAGTGTCAAAATTTAGTTCTACGCTTAGTATGATGGCACATCATGACATAAATATTTCTTTGGAAGAAATTGTCTTAGTTATGTGACTGGATCTGTGATTTCCTGTCAGAGAGGTCACAGTTCATTGTAATTGACGGAAAGTCATCGAGTAAAACACAAGTGATTTCTGGCATTCCCCAAGGTAGTGTTATAGGCCCTTTGCTGTTCCATATGTATATAAACGATATGGGAGACAATCTGAGCAGTCGTCTTCAGTTGTTTGCAGATGACGCTGTCGTTTATCGACTAATAAAGTCATCAGAAGATCAAAACAAACTGCAAAACGATTTATAAGAAATATCGAAATGGTGAGAAAAGTGGCAGTTGACATTAAATAATGAAAAGTGTGAGGTCATCCACATGAGTGCTAAAAGGAATGCGTTAAACTTCAGTTACACAATAAATCAGTCTAATCTAAAAGCCGTAAATTCAACTAAATACCTAGGTATTACAAACCATTTAAATTGGAAGGAACACACAGAAAATGTTGTGGGGAAGGCTAACCAAAGACTGCGTTATATTGGCAGGACACTTAGAAAATTTAACAGACCTACTAAGGAGACTGCCTACAGTACACTTGTCCGCCCTCTTTTAGAATACTGTTGCACGGTGTGGGTTCCTTACCAGATAGGACTAACTGAGTACATCGAAAAAGTTCAAAGAAAGGCAGCACATTTTGTATTATCGCGAAATACGGGAGAGAGTTTCACATTTCTTCTCCGAATGCGAAAATATTTTGTTGACACCGACTTACATAGGGAGGAATGATCACCAAGGTAAAATAAGGGAAATCAGAGCTCGTATGGAAAGATATATGTGTGCATTCTCTCCGCACGCTATACGAGATTGGAATAATAGAGAATTGTGAAGGTGGTTTGATGAACCCTCTGCCAGGCACTTAAATATGATTTGCAGAGTAGATGTAGATGTACAAAAGTTCACCGTCACTGTGCTAGGCAGTATAAATATAATAGGAAAGTTATTAAGGCCACTATTAGATGGAGTTTCCTACACACACAACTGTGGAAGGTAAGATATTATGTTAACATAGTTTTTGTAACGCCCCAACGACCATCTTAAAGTCAATTAAGAAAGAACATGAAGTAGGGAAAGTTATCTTGGCAGTTACGTCATCTTTGCCGATGAGCTAACACGAAAGAGTTTTGTCAACAACTACATTGTACACCACTGAGCATATTTGTTAGCGAAAGAGAAAGAAGAAAGATCGTATTTCAGCAATGGACAAATATCCATGTGACAAATGTGAAATTAATATCTCAAAAGTTAAGTTCAAAGTAATATCAGAGATAACTTTTATGTGGAAGAGAGTTGTAAGCGCAACAAAGAAATTCAATGTGCCTACAATGCTCTTCCACAGAAGAAGTCGCTTGCTAGAACTCATCCAGTGCAGACGTGCGAGAGCAGTTCTGATCTGAATTATTGAGATTGCGAATCGTGCCGAGATTGTTTTCGAGTTTAGAAGTGTTTGTTGTGTGACGGGATTCACGGCTTAAGAAACTGATTTTATGAACTGAGACAGGAACAGATAGACTCATTTAACCATGCACTACGAGTTAATTGAAATCTAATAGCGGAATTGGACTTGACTTTAAATTAGTTGGGCCTTAAGGAGAAGTGAACATTCTATGAAAGAATACACACAGTTAGTCTTGAGTAGGACCCAAGTACACGACATCATGAAGATAAAACAATTACGCTAAAGTGATGAGTTGTGGTAATTGCTAAGGAGCTATAACTTAATCGGACTGACTTAACTAAACTATTCCGTGTGCGTGTGGTGCGGGAGTTATAAGTATTTACTGACAAAATAACAATAAACTGTTCGTTACCAGTTAAATACCCGGTGTGGACTACATCATTAAATAGTTTGATAAATGACTAAATCAACGACTACTCATGAAAGACTATTTCATTGAAGTGCAAATATTCACGTCATTAGTTGAGAAGTGAACTTTAAAATATTTTCGTATTACGACGCAATCTTACGAAGACTGAATCAAAGAGTATCTCTGGATCTCGGTGCATACCAGCACAACACTTCCGTAGCAACGAGACAACAGCGTAAAAAAAAACTGTTAACCAAAATATTTCCTCGCAATCAGTGGTGTGTGCTATGCGAACGAGAGAAGAATTAATAACTACTGCAAATCCGGGCAATTAACAATACAATATTAATAATAAAAAGCATCAATTATACGAGTTCGAATAAGTGGAAAAGCTGCGGACTTGTAATTGAGATACGGCGACTAAGCGAGGAACGCCTTTCGGAAGTTTTTCAGGTTTTTTCCCCCGTTAATCTACGGGGACTGACGTTATATCGCATTGTGTCTCTACTTTGCCACGAGAGCTGTGGCAGTAGCAGCTCTACGGCGTCGACTACATCAGCACGCGGTTGGAGTCTGGTGGCACGCGCCTCATTTTTCACTGCAGCACAAATAACAAAGGTACCTTGAAAATGCCCAAGGAGGCAAATATAGCTAATAGCAAAAGTATGAAATAACGTGTTTATTCCAAAAATGAAAACAGCCTACAAAAATTACTTCCCACAAGGAATTGATAACGTAATCTGAGTCATATGACAAGATGCCCAAAGTGGCAATTGGGGCGAAGCCACCTGTGCAGACTGTGTGTCTTGGAAGCATGGGAAAACAGAAGGGCAGCACAGACTGCTAAGACACTGAAGCTAGGTGAGAAAACTTGTCAGAACAACATGCCATGAAATGAATACATAGGTTCAAGTGGCAGTAATGTTACACAATCCCACCAATCAGACAGTTCATTAGCTGAGCTTTTGCTTAAGTTTGTTAAAGCACAAATAATAGGAGGTACCAGAAGCAAACTGTTCTTAGAGCTCTAAGAACCATTTGGTCCTTTGTACATTCTATATTAGTTGAAAATTATGTTGCTAGTGGACATTAGACCTCTATGCAGGTTAAGTATCTCTAAGCTGATGAGAGAATTGTGCAGAGGGGTTCAAGTATGGACGTCTTAACGTCATCTCACGCAGAGTAAGATTCTGCACAAGTTTGCTAGATGGGGCACATGATTACAGGCTAGGCGATGGGGCTGACAGCTCACATGCTGACCCTCTCACACAGTGTATGATTTGCACTGAAGCTAGTTGGCTGGCTTGGCTCTGTGAACATGGGGGCACCCAAGCCAGCCAAACTGCAATATTTCTCAAATGATTGTAAAGAAACTGTTTGGTAAAAAAATTTGATTTTCACACATCTTACTGCTTCATTTGTCAGCTTCATATTGAAATGCCTATCATTTCGTTAATGATCATACTTATTGTTATATTTTAGGATTAAATAAACTACTGAAAAAATTTTGGAAAGCTTGCAGTGAAAAATAGAGGCTGCTATGAATTTGCATTTGGCGCACATTATGCCACGTGTTGCTGCATATGAAATGTAGTTAACATATTGCATTTTTCTTTAAACTTTGAAAGCTATTGCTGTCTATTACCAATCTCGAGAAAATGGATCGTATATAAAGTGGTTCATCCCAAACTCACATGCCAGCGAAAAAGCCAGAATGCAATATTCACAGAATTCCTCATATCTTGTAAATAGTGTCAGGTATTGAAACAATATTTTGTCAATTTGTAATTCAATGAGGAGAGTATTTTGCCACATGATTAATATGCAAAACTTCTAAGTCTGCTCTGTTGATAGCCAGTGAAATGAGAATTACTGTAGATTATGAACAACATATGAGAATAAATTTCACTTTATTTTTATACAAAAAACTGGTGTTTTCATAAACTGTTGACATGTCTTCCCATCAGTTGCTGTTTTATGATTCTGTTGCCATTTCAACTACATTAAAATGTTAGTGACATGAATACTTACAAACTCTGCTGTCTTTTGATGAAAGAAGCAAATTTGAATGTGGCAACAAGGAAACTTTATATTACTCAAAACTCGCCACTAATAATGTGTCTCTGAACAAAATTAAAGGGAATAAATCAATACTTCAGTTGAAATTTAATGGAACCCTGTACCCCAGTGTGTTTTCAGTGACGAATGATGTGGACTGACAGTGGCCAAAGAAATTCATTTCTGTATCTCAATGATCTGAGGAATATGAAAACATTTAAATTTACAAAATCCAGTCAACTGACAATATCTTTGACAAACTAAGAGATGTTTATGATGAAAAAGTACAGTTCAGGGATAGGAAAGAAAGAATGGCATGCTATGCACTGTTAATTGGTTTCATATTTCTTAAATTAATGAGATGTGAAATAAAATCCGTTGCCCTGTTTAATCCATGTCTTTCGTTATTAAAATATACTGGGGTATAGGATTTTGCCGAAATTTCAACAGAAATAATGATTTATTTTCCCCAGACTTATGACCAACATCTTTTATTTTCTTCAGAGAAACGTTGTCAGTGACAAGTTTTCAGCAATGTATATGTCTCTTTGTTGCCACATTAATCAGTTTCTTTCACCAAAATACACCTGAATTTATAAAGATTTATCTCACTAACATTCTAATACAGCTGAAAGTGTGACAGAATCACAAAGCAGCAGTTGATGTTAAGACATGTCAGAAGTTTATGTAAATGCCCATTCTCAGTATATAAATAAACTGTAATTTCTTCACACGTATTGTTCCATACTTACAGTAATTCTCATTTTGCCAGCTATCAATGTTGCTTAAATATTATATCACGTCATTGAAAAAATCCGTAGTCGCTTGAATATCACAGTAGATAAAGAAGTTGCGTGTATTAATCATGTGGTGAAATAGTCTCCTCTTTGCATACTGCCATTTGCCAAAATCTTTTTTCGATATCTGAAACTGTTCATGAGATGTGAGGAATTTTGGGAACATTTCATTCTGGCTTTTTCACTGGTGCGTGCGAGCCGGGATGAAGCACTTTCCATGTGATCCATTTTCTCAAGATTGGTGATCGATAGAAATATCCTTCAAAGCTTAAACGAAAATTTAATATGTTAGTTACCTTTCATTTGTAGTAACATATGACCTAACACGCACCAAACGCAAATTCATTCCGATTTATATTTTTCACTGCATACTTTCTGAACTTATTGCAGTAGTTTACTTAATCTTAAAATATCACAATAAATATAATCATTAACAAAATATTCTGTTGTTCATTACGAAGCTGATAAATAAAGACAGCAGTTTGAAAATTTCACAGGTCGGCCTGCAGGCATGTGACGTTCTGTTCAGTATTGAGGGTCAACTGACATTGTCTGAGAGTACCTGTCTTGTAGGCTGTGACGTCAGTTGTCAAATGGGACTCCTGCCTGTCCAGTGCAGATAGCATGCAGGGAACCAGACCAGGCCTCACAAGGAAAATAGCACCGGACCTATCAGGGGAAACGTGCACAGCTCCCTGCAGGGCAACCAGCTAGCTCCCTCAAGGGAGCCAGCAAGTGAGTTTGCAGGGAATCTTACTCCACGTGAGAGGGGCTTTACACCATCATTTTAGAACGAGTGTTTCAGGAAACATAATGGAAACTGAATTAGCTGGTAGAATTTCTCCAGTGTTGAAACTGGGTAAAGTGATAATTGTACAGGATCTTCACAACAACTGAATTAAAACGATAGTGAGGATGAGAGAAGACAGTGCAAAACTCTTTGAATCAGCTGATTTTCCCTTCACAGAGAAGAACGCCTTTGCAACAGCAAGAGAAAAATCTGATATTGTGGACTGTTAGTATATTACTGAGACTGATGGATGCAAGTGCTTAAAATGCTGTAGTTGTGGAAGACTAGTACATATAGCGAAAGACAGCCATACACATAAGAGAGTATGAGTTTTTGAGGTAGTGCCTGAAAATAAGCTTAAAGAGGCTGCAGAAGTTTAGGAGAGATAAACAGAATTGGACAGGAAGTTAAAGTAAATTACCAAGCAACAGAGTGGTTAAAGCAAGTAAATTGTTCACAACATAATTTGACAGGGCACAGGCCATTGGCACAGAATCAAGTCATGTAGATTTGGTATAAATGCAAGCCGCAGACTACCATGCACATTAGTATTCCAAATTTGTGTTAGCAAAAAGAAAATTTAATATGCCAAAATCGTAATAAGAGAGTCGCATTGTGACTTATTGGGCATTCCATTTACTGTTGATTGCACAAATAAGAATGGCCATAAGGAACTTGAAACGTCCCCTTAGAACAATTATACATGACTGTGCTTAAACTGACACACAGTATTTTTAGCGCAACGCAATCTGACTTTCAAAAATCCCTACAAAATAATGGCCCTGACTAACATTAACCTATACCTTTCACAAATCACTTACCTCACCAAAAATCTTCGTTACTTGAACTACTGCAATACAGCGAGCGCCACTACTGCCAGCTAAATAAAAGATTCAAACTACGGAAGGCACTAACTACTGATAGGCATAGTTAGCAAATGAAAGATTTTAATAGAGAACAAACACGGTATTTACCTTAATAGTCATAATATATATAGCAGTTCATGACATCCATTCTTACGAATATCAAAACTCCGCCATTTCTCTCCCCTCATCCACCACTGCTGGCGGCTCTCCTCCAACTGCGCAACACTACACGTTGTTAACAGCCAACAGCCCAACACTACAATGGCAGACAACAATGCAAACTAGCCACAGGCTGCAAACAGCACAGCCAGTGATTTTAATACAGAGCGCTACGTGACGTTACCAATATAAAAACCTAAACAGCCTACTTACAAACTGTGGTGTAAGAATGAAAAACGGAATCCAGTGAGTTTTCATAGTTGGGAAGCCCAAATAAATGTTATTAAAAGGAGAAATTTATGGTTTGCTGGAATGTGTGAGCCAGCTAAAGGTATTAGGATTAGGGAAATCACTAATATTGTTGCAAAAAACAAGGAGTACTGTACATCATCAGTTACGAAGTGAAACACAAGGTTCTCATATCCAGGACAGAGCTAGAGCTGACCTTTTAGCAATTGAGGCTTGTTAGAGATTTCCTAATTAGATATAATTCAGTAATAGGTTATTGCACAAAAAGTAAGGATTCATGGGAGCTGGATCAAGTTGTACATCTACATCTATGGCAGAGGGTACATCTCATTGTATCAGTTATTAGGCTTTCTTTTTGTTCCAATCACTTATGGAGACCAGGAAGAATGATTATTTGAATGCCTCTGTGTGTGCAGTAATTATTCTTATCTTATCCTCATTATAACTTCGTGAACGTTACGTCGGGGGTTGTAGTATATTCTTAGTGTCATCATTTAAAACCAGTTCTTGAAACTTGAGACTTTGTTGGGATAGTTTATAACTATCCTCATGAGTCTTCCAGTTCAGTTTCTTCAGTATCTCTGTGACACTCTCCCATGGATCAAACTCACCTGTGACAATTTGTGCTGCCCTTCTCTGATTCCAGCAGTGATCCATTGAATTATAGTCATAGAAAACTACTTTTTTGTATTGTCATGTGCACAATTTTACATTTCGGAATATTTAGAGCAAGTTGCCAATCTTTGCACCACTTTAAAATCTTATCAAAATCTGAGTGAATATATTCATGCAGCTTCTTTCGGACAGTACAACATAGATACCTGCGCCATCAGCAAAAGGCCTGAAGTTAACATCAACTGCAAGGTTACTGATATATAACATGAACACTGAGGGTCCGAACACACTACCCTGGGGCACACCCAAAGTTACTTCTGCATCTGATGATGACTCTCCATCCAAGATAACCTGCTGTGTCCTCCCTACCAAAAGTCCACAATTCAATCACAAATTTCACTTGATATCCCATATGATCGTACTTTCAACAATAAGCATAAGTGCAGTACTGAGTCAAATTCTTTTCGGAAAGCAAGAAATACTGTCAGTGGACACTCCACTGCAGAGTGAAAATCTCATTCAAGAAATACTGTGTTTACCTCACTGCCTGGTTCCAAAGCTTTCAGTATGTCATGTGAGAAAAGTGCTAGTTGGGCTTCACATGATCGATGTTTTCAGAATCCATGCTGGTTGGCATGAAGGAGATCATTCTTATCAAGATACCTCCTTATGTTTGAGCTCAGAATATGTTTTAAGATTCTACAACAAATCAAAGTCAAGAAAAATTAGATGTTAATTTTGTGCAGTGGTGGCTCATGAGTATACATTCTGAAGTGTTCACAAATATTTAGATTCAGATAAATTTGAGAGCGTGAAATTAAAGGCATCTGCTGTGTAACAATTACACATATCAACAATTTCTGGCAAAAGAAAGAATTGTTTTGTGGAATTTTATTGTTTTGTACACAATTAAGGACAGTTTAGGGCAATAACGAAATAATATGTAAGCTTTCGCAACTCTCCATTTCGCATTTTTTTGTAAGTGGGAGTTTTCGTGCTTTTGCATTTTTTCAGACAGATGTACAAGATCCATAACAGACGTATTAGTTCATGAATTTACTTCTGGCCTGAAAATCAGATATTCTTGTGCAGCACCCACACAACTGTGTTAACTGTACACTTCCATGTTAAATATTTGCTTGTAGTCATGCTTATTTGAATTCGCCATTCTCTCAGACATAGGATCTGTTCTTTTAGGCCTTAGTTCCTTTGAAGTTAACTTTTCCTGGTAATTTACTTTCATGTTCCAAGGAAGAGATTTTCACTCTGCAACGGAGTGTGTGGTGATACGAAATTTTCTGGCAGATTAAAGCTGTATGCTGGACCTAGACTCAAAGTCGTGACCTTTGCCTTTTGTGGGAAAGTGCTCTACTGACTGACACACCCAAGCACAACTCACAATCTGTCCTCACAGCCTTACTTTTCTCTTAGCATTTTAAACATGTTCAATGTTTACACTTCACACAAAAGCTGATTCCAATACAGTAACCAACTCCAAACACAAACTCTCATTTGTGGAAATGATTAAATTCGAGTAGTAATGTTTACCAACACGATCACTTGACCAGAATACAAATGAGGCACTGAGAACTATAAAGGCCTAATGACATGCCACCATTGATCCCCCATTTAAATAAATATCAGAGGAGCCAGTGATACAGCTTTTTCTGAATTTTCATGTGTACAATGTTGGCCTAAAGCACAGATAAAAATGACTCACCATAAGACCAACAGACTTCAGAAGTATGGATAAATGCTGCAGTCTCACAATTATGACTTTCAGCATCTCAAATGGATTACTGTATGACTAAATTCATAAGTTAATATACTATAACTCATTAAGAAACGTATAAAATATGTTTACTGTCAGTACAACTTTAACATATACTTACTACCGATCTAATTCTACAATATAATTAGCGAATTAGTATATCTGAAAAGTGTGCTATCATCTAGCAGGATTTATGCTGAGTCATGGGAGATAAAAGTCTGCCCAGTGTGCTACCACCTGGTGGCACTGATGTAAACTTCTAGTTGAGTGACAAGGGGTAGCTGTGCACATCGTAAATCATGCATGTTGTTTATCACATCTGTAACGCAATTACGTCATGCGAGTTGCATGTGCAGAAGAGCCGCTCGAAGCGTCCACAATTGAAGGTGTGTTTGCGACCCTGTTGCAAAGTTTGACGGAGTCTAGAAGAGCCGTAGCATGTCAGATTTAAGTGCTGTATCTTTCAGATTGCAGCATCTATGTTACTTTTAACAGCATTCAAAGAAAAATAACCAATAAATGCACATGGTGCTGAAAGTTAGGGTGTTCACGTGCTATTGTGCTCTTACACAGCAGCCGCCATTGGTTTTTTGGATTTCCCCTACTACCCTTCCTGTAGACAGGTGTCACCTGTGCTTTTTTGCGAGAACTGGAGCTAACTCTGCCACATATTCAGTATATAATCTGATAGGGATTCTGTCAGACCCTGAGGCTTTGTTCAATTTTAATGATTTCAGCTGTTTCTCAATGACACTGACACTAATACTTATTTAATTCATCTTTTCACTGGTACGAGGATTAAATTGGGACACTTATCCTCGGTTTTCTTTTGTAAATAAACACTGGAAAATGGAGTTACGTATTTCAGCCTTTACTTTGCTACCCTCAGTTTCAGTTCCTGCCTCATTTGCTAGGGACTGGGCACTAACTTTGGTAGCACTAACAGCCTTCAGGTATGACCAGAATTTCTTTCGGTTCTATGAAAGATTACTTGACAATATCTTGCTATGGAAGTCACTGAGGGCATCATGCATTGCTCCCTTGACAGCCAAACATGTTTCATTCAACATCTCTCTCTCTATCTCTCTCTCTCTCTGTCTCTCTCTCTCTCTCTCTCTGTCTCTCTAGCCCTAGGCTTTGTTTTACACCTATGGTGTAGTAATCTCTGTTTCTTTACAAGTTTCTTTACAGTGGCTGTATACCATGGAGGATCCCTCCCATCATGGACTGTTCTACTGGGTAATATCTATCCATTGCATGGTCAACTATTTTTGGTCAACTATTTTCTTAAACTTGAGCCAGAGTTCCTCTACATGCTCCTGCCCTGTGCTGAAAGTATCAGGTTCCTCATTGAGGTGTGACATTACTGATTTTCCGATTTTGTATCTAGTTCGCTGAACATATATATCTTTCTGCTTGTTTTAGTTATCCTTTGTAATTTGATAATCATTGTTGCCACAAATACGTCGTGGTCATTGATAACACTTTTGATGTAGACATCCTCAAAGAGGTCAGGTCTTTTTGTTGCCATTAGATCTAATATATTTTCATTGTGAGTGGGTTTCCCAAATATCTGCTCTAGATAGTTTTCAAAGAAGGCATTTAGTAATGTTTCACAGGATGTCTTATCACGCCCACCAGTAACAAAATTGTAATTTTCCAAATTAATTGTTGGGTGATTAAAGTCTCCACCGATGATTACAGAACGAATGGGAACTTATGTACAAGTAAACTGAGGTTTTCCTCTAAAGTTTTCGATTACATCAGGAGATGAGCGTGCTGGGTGATAGAAGGCTCCAATTATCATTTTATGTCCACACGTGATACAGAGTCCTGCTCAAACAATCTCATATGCAGCTTCAGTTTCTATCTCAGTGATTTGAGTTTCTTGTCTGCTGCGACAAATATACCACCTCCATTTCCCATTTGCCTATCCTTTCGATATTTTCTCCAACAACCTCACTGCTATCAGTTTCAGGTTTGAATCAGCTTTCTGTGTGTAGTATTAAGTGAGCTTCACTGCTTTTCATGAGCATTTTGGCCTCTGACTCTTTGTTGCAAATGCTTTGGCAGTTAACCATTACGATTTTAATACTCCCATCTGTGAGAGGCATTTCTTTCGATCTTATGCTGATACTTTTAGGTTACCTAAAGCTACTGTTATCTGGATTGGATAGAGTCACTTAACAAAAAACAAAAAGTCCTTGTGTGCACCCCACATATATTCAGCTTCCTTAGGAGCGGCCTCTGATGTGTTGTACTATAATGCGCAAAAGTATCCGAATGACCTGAATTGTGATCTGCCTGATTTGCATGCAACCAACAAAACATAGCTGTCTAGTGTGTCCTCTGATCGTTTTGCGGTACAGTCGTTCGACTATACAAAATGGATACCACGATGGACCACTAGACAACACTGTTCTTTAAGGCAATCAGTGCGATGTAACATCACAACATGATACTGCAAAAACTAGAAAAACACGTAACTAGAGATGAGTTAGCCCCTAACACTTGTACAGGTTACAATCATTTTCAAAAGCTTTAAAATCTCATTACAATCTGAAACAACTAACTATGGCACATAAACTATTTAGCAGTCCTTAAACAAAGTAAATGTTTCGATGAACAAGATATTCTGAGACAATGTCTGGACTAAGAAAGGTCTAAGACAGTTCGAAGTATTTTTCCTCTGTATAAGGTTTTCCCGCACCTGCTAAATGTCCCAGTGACTATTGGTTTTTGCATAAACTGGTCGTTAAAGGAACTAGTTAAAGAAAACGCGATAAACAGCGGTAGACGCTCTATACAAACGTACTAATTATTCATGAAGAATTATTTGTCCACATGTTTGAACTATAAATGAGACGACGAAATTCTTTGTTCTGGATCTGGACAGAAACCCAGCAGACGCAGCTACTACTAACTAAAATACACTTTCTCACCTGCCCGGGACGTGATCAAGGCAACGATCATCAATGCAGGGATGACACATCTGAACTTGAAAAGAAATGACGAAATTATTTCTACAACATCAAAACCATTATCGCCCTGTTAACTAACCACGAAAGACGTTTAATATACGCTTCTTCACAAGTAACCAAGTATGCATATGCTGAAAATTGGAATGCTATGATCTAAGCGGCTGGGATGGATGAAATTAAGTCGGAACTCATCAAATACAGTGGAATGTCAGGTCTTAAATGGCTACACAGAATAATTGAAATGGCGTGGGAGTCGAGACAGGTTCCATCAGACTGGGCGAAAGCAGTAATCACACCAATCTTTAAATATGGAAACAGAAAAGATTGTAACAACTACAGAGGTATATCTTTGATCAGCGTTGTGGGTAAAATCTTCTCAGGCATTGTTGAAAGGAAAGTGTGAGTATTAGTTGAGGACAAATTGGATGAAAATCACTGTGGGTTTAGGCCTCTTAGAGGGTGACAGGACCAGATGTTTAGCTTACGGCAAATAATGGAGAAGAGTTACGAGTGGAACAGGGAATTGTATCTATGTTTTATAGACCTAGAAAAGACATATGACCGGATTCCTAGGAGGAAGTTATTGTCTGTTCTACGTGATTATGGAATAGGAGGCAAACTTTTGCAAGCAATTAAAGGTCTTTACATAGATAGCCAGGCAGCAGTTAGAGTTGATGGTAAATTGAGTTCATGGTTCAGAGTAGTTTCAGGGGTAAGACAAGGCTGCAACCTGTCTCCACTGTTGTTCATATTATTTATGGATCATATGTTGAAAACAGTAGACTGGCTGGGTGAGATTAAGATAGGTGAACACAAAATAAGCAGTCTCGCATATGCGGATGACTTAGTTGTGATGGCAGATTCGATTGAAAGTTTGCAAAGTAATATTTCAGAGCTAGGTCAGAAATGTAAGGACTATGGTATGAGGATTAGCATCTCCAAAACAAAAGTAATGTCAGTGGGAAAGAGATATAAACGGATTAAGTGCCAAATAGGAGGAACAAAGTTAGAACAGGTGGACGGTTTCAAGTACTTAGGATGCATATTCTCACAGGATGGCAACATAGTGAAAGAACTGGAAGCGAGGTGTAGCAAAGCTAATGCAGTGAGCACTCAGCTATGATCTACTCTCTTCTGCAAGAAGGAAGTCAGTACCAAGACTAAGTTATCTGTGCACCGTTCAATCTTTCGACCAACTTTGTTGTATGGGAGCGAAAGCTGGGTGGATTCAGGTTGCCTTATCAATAAGGTTGAGGTTACGGACATGAAAGTAGCTAGGATGATTGCAGGTACTAGTAGATGGGAACAATGGCAGGAGGGTGTGCACAATGAGGAAATCAAAGAAAAACTGGGAATGAACTCTGCAGATGTAGCAGTCAGGGCGAACAGGCTTAGATGGTGGGGTCATGTTACACGCATGGGAGAAGCAAGGTTACCCAAGAGACTCATGGGTTCAGCAGTAGAGGGTAGGAGGAGTCGGGGCAGACCAAGGAGAAGGTATCTGGATTCGGTTAAGAACGATTTTGAAGTAACAAGCTTAACATCAGAAGAGGCACCAATGTTAGCACTGAATAGGGGATCATGGAAGAATTTTATAAGGGGGACTATGCTCCAGACTGAACGCTGAAAGGCATAATCAGTCTTAAATGATGATGATGATGATCTAAAATGTTGTGACGGGATTTTCTACCCAAAGCATTATCGGATTGTTAACTAAGTAAAATCAGATGTTAGAAGTCGAATTTATTTACCAGCAGCGAGCTTGTATCAATATGAGGTGAGGGTACAATTTGTTTTGCTTGCCCGGGAATCGAACCCGGCTTGTATTGTCGCTGTTTCCCATCCATAAATAGACGTTAAGTATCAACTGCTTGCTCACCAGTAGTGAGATGTTCACATGTTTCACTAGAAATAACGGTACCTATCGTTATTGTTGACTAATCACGAACAGAAATTAAATATGCAAATTATTTTTCGGTGGTAGGTCAGTAAGCTCACGCTAGGGTGTAAAATGAAATTATGAATATGTTTGTGCCGGACCAGGATTGCAAGCCAGATCCTTTCCATTCCAAGAGATCCGAATTCTAATTCCAGTCGAGTACCAAAAAATTGCAACGTCTCAAGTTCAAATTAAATTAAATATAAACACTGTGAACGAAATAACCATTCCTAAATTAAATGAAATAAACTTTTTAGTGCTAGTTTACTGGCGACAGAGTTTGTGCCTTCGGCGGCTGCCGCCTTTGTAATGGCGCCATTTAAACAGGCTCTGACGTTGGTGGTAGTGAAGGGATATTGTGTTTAATGTGGATTCTGAACCACTGTGCGACCTAGCATTCTGGACTTGGCGTTACCATAGGTGAATTAGATCTTTTCGTGAATGTTAAAAATGGACGCAGTGAGTGAGAATCGAACCTACAAGCCGCAATTATCAAACTATGATCAGCCCAGCAGACTACTGGAACGGACAGTTGGCAACGCCCTGATTGTGTTGTTGTGTCCGAAGATGCTCCTAGAAACTGTGAAAAAATCCGGCTCACTCGATTAAGTGGTTAATTACCTACTAGTTTCTAATGCGGGTTTTATTCTAATCTCATTCCAGTCATTCTAGTCCTCATAGCTCCGATTTGATGACAATATGACATTTTTCTATGACAACTAATGTTTTAGTTCGACAAATACAACTGTGGCATGTGAGGTTACCAGATAATTCGATGATTACTGTCATGATTGCTATTATTATCTTCATTATGCCGCTACTACACATGTGATTGAAGGAAAGGAATATGCTCTTTGATAATTTTTAGAACCATCTGTCCAAATATACACTCCTGGAAATTGAAATAAGAACACCGTGAATTCATTGTCCCAGGAAGGGGAAACTTTATTGACACATTCCTGGGGTCAGATACATCACATGATCACACTGACAGAACCACAGGCACATAGACACAGGCAACAGAGCATGCACAATGTCGGCACTAGTACAGTGTATATCCACCTTTCGCAGCAATGCAGGCTGCTATTCTCCCATGGAGACGATCGTAGAGATGCTGGATGTAGTCCTGTGGAACGGCTTACCATGCCATTTCCACCTGGCGCCTCAGTTGGATCAGCGTTCGTGCTGGACGTGCAGACCGCGTGAGACGACGCTTCATCCAGTCCCAAACATGCTCAATGGGGGACAGATCCGGAGATCTTGCTGGCCAGGGTAGTTGCCTTACACCTTCTAGAGCACGTTGGGTGGCACGGGATACATGCGGACGTGCATTGTCCTGTTGGAACAGCAAGTTCCCTTGCCGGTCTAGGAATGGTAGAACGATGGGTTCGATGACGGTTTGGATGTACCGTGCACTATTCAGTGTCCCCTCGACGATCACCAGTGGTGTACGGCCAGTGTAGGAGATCGCTCCCCACACCATGATGCCGGGTGTTGGCCCTGTGTGCCTCGGTCGTATGCAGTCCTGCTTGTGGCGCTCACCTGCACGGCGCCAAACACGCATACGACCATCATTGGCACCAAGGCAGAAGCGACTCTCATCGCTGAAGACGACACGTCTCCATTCGTCCCTCCATTCACGCCTGTCGCGACACCACTGGAGGCGGGCTGCACGATGTTGGGGCGTGAGCGGAAGACGGCCTAACGGTGTGCGGGACCGTAGCCCAGCTTCATGGAGACGGTTGCGAATGGTCCTCGCCGATACCCCAGGAGCAACAGTGTCCCTAATTTGCTGGGAAGTGGCGGTGCGGTCCCCTACAGCACTGCGTAGGATCCTACGGTCTTGGCGTGCATCCGTGCGTGCTGCGGTCCGGTTCCAGGTCGACGGGCACGTGCACCTTCCGCCGACCACTGGCGACAACATCAATGTACTGTGGAGACCTCACGCCCCACGTGTTGAGCAATTCGGCGGTACGTCCACCCGGCCTCCCGCATGCCCACTATACGCCCTCGCTCAAAGTCCGTCAACTGCACATACGGTTCACGTCCACGCTGTCGCGGCATGCTACCAGTGTTAAAGACTGCGATGGAGCTCCGTATGCCACGGCAAACTGGCTGACACTGACGGCGGCGGTGCACAAATGCTGCGCAGCTAGCGCCATTTGACGGCCAACACCGCGGTTCCTGGTGTGTCCGCTGTGCCGTGCGTGTGATCATTGCTTGTACAGCCCTCTCGCAGTGTCCGGAGCAAGTATGGTGGGTCTGACACACCGGTGTCAATGTGTTCTTTTTTCCATTTCCAGGAGTGTAGTAATTATGTAGTTGGTTCCATGCATAGGGAATACTTTTTGATCTAATGTCGGAAATCTCCAATTCTTAGTTAATCACATTAAAATTAGATTAATTGCTGAAACCTTTATCTAAGAGCAGAAATTGTGTTGCTTTTCTTTATTTATTTGCGCTTAGCAATGATGCTTGTAAAATGCGAAATCTGGAGGTAAAACATTATTCAAAATGCAGGGATGTTAATGTCTCCCGTTAAATGTCAAATGTATGCATTACAGATGACTTGGTCAGACTGTTGTGAATCATATGGGAGCTACATTGCTGCTCATTAATATCTCTCTCAATTTTGTGTGTCGTGTTTAATAAACTACCGATAAGACTATATGCAGTATGCAATATAGTAATAAAAATTGATTACAACTTATCATGATAACGGCACATAAAAGTCTGCCTTCTTAAGGCAAAATACCCCAAATCATTACAAATTAGCAAGAGAAAGTTAAAAAATCGTTCAGTGCCACACTTAAGTCAATATTATTGACAGAAGCAGAAAAAAGGGATTAACATGTGTGCAATTCTGTAAATGTTGTGTCTATACATCCACGGACTAGAGAATAGACTTAGCGATATAATGGTGGAGAGGTTTTCATTCGATGTCTTTGCTGATTGTTGATCTGCCTTCGAGATTCCAAGGAACATAGAATAAAAAAGGTATGCCAGATTGGCTTAGTGCGCTCTCATTGGTCAGCGACTTGTTACGTCATCCGGCAGCCAGACGGCAGCAGTCTCCATTTGTAGAATATGGGAGATTGCAAAATAATTGTTTTCACGTCTCTTCTCATATAACTTAAAGTTTCGCGCTCACAGAGTTGAACACACTTCATGTTAATATTATATACAAGGTTTCCGAAAGAAATGCGTTAAATATTAGTAGCAATGATGATATATCGCCACCAAAAACTAGTGACCGATGTTCGATTCCGCACTCATGTTCGTGTTTTAGGCATCTGACTACGGTAAATGTTTTACAATTGGGTACTGCCTATTTTACACATGTTTTTGTAAATAAAAAGATAGTAATCTTCAAACTTACCTTAGAAAGCTGATGCAGAAGCTATGTCGAAGATGGTGAAGGCGACGCTGACCAGAGCCGATTTTTCCTTGCCGAATTCCGTTTCATTGCATCAATTTTGGCGCTTTTGTTTAAATGGCTAATCGGTATAAAAATTCTTGATCTGACATATAATTGAACTATTTTGCTATTAAGTTCGGGAAATTTCGCACTGATATGATCTGCTAAGGTTTCCATCACTCTACTACAATAAGAAATATTTGATCCATGAAAAGCAGCAAATATAATTTCTAACTCACGTATTTTAGCAAACCAGTCAGTAGAGGGAGAAATGAGGCCCCCTTTTGAAATAATAGTAATCCAGTCTTGCTTCAGACTTAATTCTGTACCAACAACACACTGCCCTGCTGTATTTCCCAAAGAACTGTCAACGTTTTTGCACTTGGATGCTATATATCCTGCTAGATATTTTAAAGCATCATCATTCACCTCTTCACTGGTACACACTGAATCACTGAGTTCGAAATCTAAGAGCAAGCTTTTGTCATCTGTAGCGACGTCAAATGATTTATCAGTTACTCTGATACATAAATCACTCGAGAGAAAACGTGCAAAATCTTCCTCAGTTTCATCAGCTGGTGTCGGGTAGTTTTCAGAAGCAGAATTCTCATTTCTGTCCTCTGAAGTCGAAGGACCAGAAGACAAAGGTATTTCACTTGCACTTCAGTCAGTATCAATAAACGAATTCTGTTTTTCACCTCGAAAGGTGTGGGATTGTTGTAGAAGACACCAAGGACACGGATTCTGGAAAAGAAATTTTGTAGACAATCTTGATTAAGTCTGGCTGTCAATATATAAGTAGGTCGGGAATTTTTCGTATCATTGTTAAGTCCAAAAGTGAATAAATTGATATAATGAATCCCTTCTGAAACGGGATGATGATGATGATGTTTGGTTTGTGGGGCGCTCAACTGCGTGGTTATCAGCGCCCGTACAATTTCCCAACCGTTGCTCAGTCCAATTTCGCCACTTTCCTGGATGATGATGAAATGATGAGGACAACACAAACACCCAGTCATCTCGAGGCAGGTGAAAATCCCTGACCCCGCCGGGAATCGAACCCGGGACCCCGTGCTCGGGAAGCGAGAACGCTACCGCGACACCACGAGCGGCGGACTTCTGAAACGGGAGAAGACTGTTTGTTTTTCCTACTCGCATATTAGAACACATTTCAAGAAATCTTTTTAGAGAGTTTTCCTAACTTCTGATATTAAACCCGTAACCACTTCTAAGGGGAGCTTTCTTATCTTGAGGGTATCTCGAATTCAGCACATAGAAAACATCGTTCACGAGCTCAATGAAGCTTCCTGCGCGATCTTTATGCAGAACATATCTTACAGCTTGGGCAGTGCGACGTGAAAATAGCTGTGCAGCCCTTCGGACATTCTGACGATCACGTCCACTAACGTTAAGATGAACCTCCGATATGTGGTGATTGATCGAAAGATCTTCTATAACCATTTTTGTAATCACAGTACCATCAGGCAAAGTGATTCTGTCATCAAGAAAATGATTTCTTAATAATTTAAGCAAATGTGGAACATCAAAAATAACCCAGACTTTTCTGCTATGATCAACACGGTTTGAAAAGAATGTCTTGGATGTAGACACACCAAGTTGCTTCCACACGTTCATATTTTTTGGTCCCATATCACACGCAACAGCTACGATATGGATTCCTGCTGTTTCAACTCTTTTATGACATTCTGTGCAACAAATCACTAGACATTGCAACATCAAAGTTATAATACACTGGCTGCTTCCACTTTGAAAATAAGCTGCGAACCATGACGACTTGGGACATTGTTGTGTGGTCCGAGTACTACATCGTCAATGCTCATCTCGTCGAAGCTTAGGACACCAATCGCCTCTAATGATGTGAACATTTCTGACCTACCTTTAATTAACTCCAAAACTGGTTTCAAAATACCTGGTCAGCACGTGAACTGTTTCGTCCACGTCTGGAGTGTTGACCTGCAGGGAAAAGGATAGTTCTTCCGCCTCAGATAGGCATATGCTTTCGGAGACAAAGCTCTCAACGTGAGAGCATTTGCAATGTCCTCTGAGCACCACTTTACTTGCTTCCTCTTCTTTAACAGACATCGAATTTGTCCTGGTGTGAAACACTGAGAAAGTGAACTTCTCACATCCGAGCATACACATTTGTGCTTGTCAGTGTGAGACACATTACGTTTTATAGATGTAGCTTGCTTTATAATTTCTTTCATGGACTTAATTCTTTGTTCCAGTCGAACATTTTTAATCTTCAAACTAACCAATTCTTTCTTCAGTTCTTGAATTTCCTGGTCTTTAAGTGAAATTAGCGGATCAGTAAAAACGTCTGTGTTGCTGGATTTGTCCAGCTTACTTTTCTTGGGAGATAAAGTTTTCAACGTTGAGAGAGCTTTTTTTTACTGTTCTAGTGCCACAGCGACGTTCTCTCTCTTTTAGAAAGCTACCGGTAACATTCGCGGTGCTGGGACCTGGAACTTCGAATATATTTCCATACCAGTTTGGTATTTTTAGAGACGGAACAGCATTATCCTGTAGGAGTTTCCGTGTAGGTAGACCTAACAATTCATTCTGCAAGTCTCGTTTGTAATCGCTTTCACAGAAATGTTCAGAACAAACTCATGCATTATTAACATTAATTTTTTTTTACAACGAGCAATCCATTTACGGTGTAGTTCAACATTTTTTGGAAAACGATGATAAATTACGCCTTCAGTCTTACGTCCACTATTACTACATTCAGCAACTGCACAAAACGACGTATTTGTTGACATAATTCCAAAAACGAAGCTACAAGACTCACGGAACAATTCCTTTCCAACTGAACACTCGGGAGGAAAAGAATTACACACAAACTAACATGTAACAAGAACTCACATGCACGATTTCGATAGAAACACTGAGCGACACCGTTGTTAACAAACTGCACTAGCTGCCAGGTGACGTCACAGCTCGAGATTCATCATGGCGGAGAAAAGAGTGGGAGGCCGCATTTGCACTCCCGTGGAGATTCTACTGGAACGCGACACGCGCCTGCGCCAGGTCGTGCGGCGTTGTGGCACAGCTTCTCGCGCCGCGCGTCACGCGTGCCTCGCTAGCACCGTGGGAAATTTGAGGCGGGGATCGGAAAAGTAGCCCAGCCATATGCTCACATCGGAACGGCGCATATGGGCAGTGGTAGTATTGCCCATACGAAAAAAATTTTGCCTTACTGTGTACTAAATTTTATTGCCTTTGGGTAGTGTTTCGTTTTTCGCCATTTAAACGCTCCAGCTTTCTTCGTTAGTACGTTATACGTTTCTGTTATTTATATTGTATAGTTTTGTTTTGTTTTTCTTCTGTCATGAAAAATGCATACTTCAGCACCTGATGAGCCATTGGCCGCTGGAATTGCATCATATGCCTCCGCGATGTTTTCAGATCGCAAGAAGGGACAGAGGGTAGTGAATAAGGAAGCAAGGTTCAAATGGTTCAAATGGCTCTGAGCAATATGGTACTTAACATCTACGGTCATCAGTCCCCTAGAACTTAGAACTACTTAAACCTAACTAACCTAAGGACATCACACAACACCCAGTCATCACGAGGCAGAGAAAATCACTGACCCCGCCGGGAATCGAACCCGGGAACCCGGGCGTGGGAAGCGAGAACGCTACCTCACGACCACGAGCTGCGGACAAGGAAGCGAGGAATATTATAAAGTCATGTGATTAAGAATCAAGGCAGGAAAGTAAAACAAGGTTATCTTCTCGCTGCCTAGTATGCTGGCGTATCTGTACGATCTGCCACAAAAATTTAGAAAGGGATAATCTCCACAGGCGTGATCCCTTTGTGCGTCTGGTAAAAAGCGTCCAAGATCTGAAGTATAGAAGTCTCACTGTGATTACTCTGATATGGATGTAATAATGTAATAGGACACACTGTACTACATGCATGTGAACATCATATTTCCACTGCAAGCTAGAAACAGTCGAAAAGCAGTCACAAATAACAATGTTTTAATTGGTTCACCGTGATGAGAAAAAGCATTTCAGTTATTGCATGGACATTATCAGCATTAATAAACTAATTATACAACAGGTTACACAAATGAAGAAAATGGTCGGTATTATTACGAAAGTAGGAATATCCTAAAAGAGTGTTATGATTAGATATATTTAATTTGTTGAAATGTACTGCTGACAAAGGCAGGTCTACTTTCATGACAATGTTTTTCGCACTCCATCTCACAAGGCACACATGACTAGCTTGTGCATTCCTGTCGCGCGCATTATCCTTCGCTGCTGACAATACACTGACCATTGTGTTGTGCGACAGATCAATTGTTTATTTTTCTCAATAACAGCTATTTTATTCGCGATCACACATTGTCAGCTTGGCAAGCGCTAGGTGAGTAACCGGTATCTGGCATGTGCCTATCATTCCGCCTGAAGGAACCCTCGTCATTATTTTAATACTGCTCAGATTAAGAGAACGAATAAAATCCTTTGGTAAATTTCCATTCCAGTCGCTCAGTGTTAAAAATACGATGGGTTACGGGAATTCCACCAAAATTCCAACAGAACTGCCAATCTGTTTTTGTGTGAGTTGTTATCCTATTCTCATTCGAAGAAGCATCACCATTTATGAGTAAAGGCCACATTTCTCTTGGTGACTGGTTTAATTGTACTTCATTTATCACAATGTAATTTGCCAAAGTCATCTCACAGCAGCTATTGAGACAGAATTCCGAAACGGTGGGCCTCATTCAACAAGTAATTGGTGCGTATTACACCATATGTTGCTGAGTATGAAATTTAGCTAACATGCTGAATTTTTGTTTAGACTTGGGAGGAGGTCTGGGAGGTGCTCTGTGGAGCTCAATAGCTTACGAAAAACCTCATAGTATCGGTTTGCAGAAACATAAAAGAAGAAATTTCATGTTTATTTTCGTACTAGGAAATTTGTTTCGCTAGCTGTCGATAACTCTTAAAAAACTACAGTTACTGGAGTGAAATAAATAAAAAAGGAAGTATAAGTAGTGATATATCGCCATAGATAAGAAAGTTCCGTGTGTTTAATAATTGCAAAACACTCTCCTCCTTCGCCAAACTTTCGTTTCGATGTCTCGAGCGGTTTACGAGATACGAGAGATGTTGCGAGTATTTCATTCTCGCGGGCGTGAGATCGGAAGTGAGCGCGCTACATGGAATCCATTTTCTCGAGATCGGAGTCAGATAGAGACCTCCTCCCAAGTCTAAACAAAAATTCAGCATGTTAGCTAAATTTCATACCCAGCAACATATGGTGTAATACGCACCAAACGCAAAATAATAGGGACCCCTAATTTTCGTTGCAAACTTTCTGAGTTTTGCGTAGTGTCTTACTAAAAAATGGTTCAAATGGCTCTGAGCACTATGGGACTTAACGTCTAAGGTCATCAGTCCCCTAGAACTTAGAACCACTTAAACCTAACTAACCTAAGGACATCACACACATCCATGTCCGAGGCAGGATTCGAACCTGCGGCCGTAGCGGCCGCGCGCTTCCAGACTGTAGCGCCTTTAACCGCTTGGCCACACGGCCGGCTTACTAAAATGTGTACATAACAATAAGTATGGTCATTAGCGAGGTGATGGGCACTTCGCCACGAAGCTGACATATTACGCTACAAGTAAGGCAAAAATCATATTTTCTGTGAATAGTTTCTGTAAAATCGTTTGCGCGCGATTCGGTTCCGTCAGCGCAGAGCGTCGCCAGTCGACGCGTGCGAGCTATGGTGTACGCGTCGCAATATGCGCTGGACCCTGCAGTGTCGTGTCACGTCACACGTGTTATACGCGTCTCAATTTGCGCCTAGCCTTAGGGAGAATCATTCATGATATTTAATGAGAATGATAAGATATAAATGTGTGAATTTAGAAGGAAACTTTTGCACCAGTCCAGGAAGTAATTCGCGGGCCACAATCCTGGCAATTGTAAGCTACAATGTTGCCAATTCTCCATTAGACTGGTGACAGGCAGAAGACGCCTGCTAACGCGAAAAGTCTCCTCAGCTTGAAACCATAGGACAAACTCGCACAACACAGATGTGGTAGGGCCGGCGTTGGCGCTAGCACCGGTTGCTACAACTTTGACAGGGACCTGAATTAACAAACGTAAAGACCAATTAGCTACCGATTGCAACTTGCACATCAGATATAAATATCGGGGGAATAATTTACGGGGCCCTCCTTTTTAGTAACTGTCGTAGCAATTTTTGTTATTGTGTTTTATAAGAACTTCAAACTAAAACAAATTATTCTCCAGAAGCGATTAGGTTCTGCAGTTTCACCTGACGCCGTTAACAGAATGAGTAGATAATATTTTTTTTGCTATTAAATGCGTGAAAATGATTTTTATTACATAGGATTTCTTTGGCACTACTGCTGACAAATAATAAAACAGATGAAACCACAACATAACACTGATTACAAAACGCCAACATCAAAAAAGACATTTCATATACTGCGAATAGCCCATTATTTCATCTACATCTGTATTTCAGAAGCCATATTACGGTGTGTGATACAGGACACTATATATCACCACTATCATTTCGCTATTTGTTTACTCCAGGCGCGTATATTTCGTAGGAAGAAGGATTGCTAGTAAACTCTGTGTGGGCAAGAATCTCTCTAATTTTATCCTCATGGTCTTTCTGGGTGATGTAAGTAGGAGGAATCCATGTATGAGCTGACTATTCATGTATCGTAAACTCTCTGTACTATGCAGCTGTGCATACCGCCATGTGGGATCCCTCTGTTGCAGTGTCTGCAAGTAAAAGTGACTAGGCATCTCTCTGAAGTTTTCGTGCTTACTAAATAACCATGTAACTAACAGTGTTGCTCTTGTTTGGCTTTTAGAATGATGAGTAGCTTTCAAGTATTTGTCAAACCATTGATTTGTAAGCTATCGGTTAGCACACCTGAACTTGAAGCCAGCTGCTGTGGCCGAGCGGTTCTAGGCGCTTTTGTCCGGAACCGCGCTGCTGCTAACTCGCCAATGGCTCAATGTGTTATTACGGACGTATATGGCGTGCTTTAGCGAGAGCACCTTGACTTGAATTACTACATGAATCTAAATGTTGCTTTAAATCTCTGAAAACGATTTCATTATTACTATGTATGAATATTAGAGACAAAATAATAGCCGTGATACTCAAAATAATACTTAAGAGGAACTTATTTATGAAATATTTTTCGTAGCATGTAGACGGAAATGAATGTGACTTCTGAGGCGAAGAAAGTGCTGTCCCGCTTGTATGACACTTCATTTCCTCTTGCCTTGTCACTAGGTTCTTACCTTAATGTCACAGCTCAAGTAATTCGATAAAGGCCGCATTCTTGCGCTTTATGAAGATGGATACTGTATCAGCCCCATTTCGCGTGCCCTATGATACAGCAAATCTACGACTCATCTCTGGATAAAGAGGATGGCGGATGAAGGCCACGTCAACCGCCGTCGACTTCCTGGGCATCCATGGACTACCACGGAGTATCAAGACAATAGCTCCCATGTAGTGATGACGACCCGTTCAGGACCAGCACAGAAATAAGGAACATCCTTCAGCTAAAGATGAGCAGGTTGACCATACGACGAGGTCTCGACGAGAAGGGAAGGTGTGGACGAAAATCCGCGGTTATGGAAATGTTAAAAGAGCAACACAGGGCTGCCAGGTTAAACTTCGCTCTGGAGTACAGGAATAAGTCACTTTCATACTGGTAGCATGTTATATTTATGGACGAGAAGGTGTTTTCTACTGCGCCAAATAGTTCTGTCCTTGTATATCGTCCACGTGGAGCGAGGTTTGAGAGAAACTATGTTCATACTGCGCCAAATAGTTCTGTCCTTGTATATCGTCCACGTGGAGCGAGATTTGACAGAAACTATGTTCATCAGAGGCAAAGGTGTGGCCGAACTTCTGTCACAGTTAGGGGATGGATATCAGCAGCGCTTTGTGGGAACTGGACCGTTCGCTTGCTATTCATTACTACTGCCAAATACTGGAGAATGTAGTGCTTCCTTCTGTTCATCAGAGGTTTTCGGGAGGCAGTATAATATTACAGGATGACCGTTCCCCAGTCCATACAGCGAATTGTGTAAAACAATGGTTTCAAATGAATGGAGTCGTCGATCTCCTGGAGTGGCCTCCAAAAGGTGATGACCTCAATCCTTTAGAGCACGTATGGGCAGAGATAGATAAAATTATTAGGTGTAGAAGACCTACACCAACAACCAAGGCATCGCTGTCTGAAGCAGTTCATGATTCATGGGAAGAGCTGTCGCAGAATAACAGATTCATGCGGAATCTTGTTGCCTTTGTTCCCCGGCGGCTAAACGCTGTTGTAGAGGAGGGTAGAAACTGGACACGATACTGAATCCATTGTGTCACTAGGGAGGAAACTTTATGAGAAAAGAACGTTTTGTTTACCGTTCGATAACTCTTATTGAGCATTTACGTTACTATGAACAAAAGGAAAATGTGTTTGCCTTAAACTGTTTTCAAATGTGTAACGTCCCCTTAGAAAAATTAATGAATTACTGTGCTGATAAACATGTTATTTGATTTTCAAACAGCTGAGAAAAACTGAACGTACTCAGACATTCACTAAAGTGACACACAATATTTTTAGCGCAACGCAATCTGACTTTCAGTAATCCCTACAAAAGAATGGCCCTGACTAACAATAACCTATACCTTTCATGAATTCTTACCTTACAAAAATCTTCGTTATATCAATTCATGACATCCAGTCTTACAAATTTACTGTCTCCGTCCAGATCATCCGCTCTCAAAACTCCGCCATCTCACTCCCCACATCCACCACTGCTGGCGGCTCACCTCCAACTGCGCAACGCTACGCGCTGTTAACATCCAGCTGCCCAACACTACAATAGCAAACAACAATGCAAACCAGCCACAGACTGCACACAGCACAGCCAGTGATTTTCATACAGAGTGCTACGTGGCGTTACCAATAAAAAAATCCTAAACAGCCTACTTACAAATGAAGATGTAATATAACTAAATCGAAAACGATTTATCATCAGCTAAGACATTTAATTGAAAGAAGAAGACCACAATATACACATAATTCAATTAGTCTATTTCACTCTTTTTCAGTCATTCAAAGGACTATCGATTTTAAATTATTTTGTGATCGTTGATCACGATCATCAAGACGACTATGGGAACAATACTTTTTTTCACGTTGCAAATGACGTCAAATCCGATGAGGCCATCAAAATGAAAGAATTAACGTCAATGAGAAGGCATATTACTTTGAGTTATTTGTGTGGCAGGACTCCAGTACCGACGGGAGCATAAAAGCGAGATTATCTTTATTTAATACTGAGTGGAAAACACAATACCGAAACTGCTAAGGTCATCAGTCCCTAAGCTTACACACTGCTTAACCTAAACTATCATAAGGACAAACACACACACCCATGCCAGAGGGAGGACTCGAACCTCCGCCGGGATAAGCCGCAAAGTCCATGACTGCAGCGCCTCAGACCGCTCGGCTAATCCCGTGTGGCGAAGAAGAGGTCTTGGCAGACGGAAAGACAGGCAGATGGATAACAAATGCTAAAGAAAATGTATGGAAGTATGGGTATTCTAGCAGTTCTCAAGAACAGAAAGTTAAGGCCAGTTGCACCCCCGGATATAGAACACGTGAAAAATTTCAGATTCTCTTCGTCTGATAGCCATAGGTGCGGTGCTTTCCACAATAATTTATCTAGCACATTTTTATGCTCCTGTTCTCCATGTTCTAGAATGTACGTGTTATTCTCTGTAGCCCTACGAACGAGAAGAAGCTGCTGCTTGAGTGGAATGCAGGCACTAGAGGAGTTACCTATGAACCATTCTACGTTTTGTAGAGCATTCAGACCCGATGTTGATGTAGAGACATATGTCTTGAGTGTAAATGTGATCTCCACGATTGTGGTGTGGTCGATTTAAACTCCAATAAGCTCATATTACATTACTGATTGCACCGCAATTTTCTTAAGCGAAAAAAAAGTGTCAGTCCACCTTGAGGATGAATAATATTTCGTACCTCGTCATTATTATTAAAGGGTTTGTAGAAATAATATTCCTGACTAATGAGCAGTTCGCTCTGTTCCTCCATGAGATCCACGGCGCAGTGGACAACGGCGCCCAGGCTGATGCCGTGTTCCTTGACTTCAGTAAGGCATTTGACAGCTTCCACCATTGCCATTTAATGAAAAAAATACGAGCTTACAATTACAAATTGCTAATGTATTCTGGTTGTCAGGTACAACCTCTACTTAAAGTAACTCACAGGAACTATCTACACTACTGGCCATTAAAATTGCTACACCAAGAAGAAATGCAGATGATAATCGGCTATTCATTGGACAAATATATTATACTAGAACTGACATGTGGTTACATTTTCAAGCAATTTGGGTGCATAGATCCTGAGAAATCAGTACCCAGAACAACCACCTCTGGCCGTAATAACGGCCTTGATGCGCCTGGGCATTGAGTCAAGCAGAGCTTGGATGGCGTGTACAGGTACAGCTGCACATGCAGCTTCAACACGATATCACAGTTCATCGAGAGTAGTGACTGGCATATTGTGACGAGCCGGTTGCTAGGCCACCATTGACCAGACGTTTCCAATTGGTGAGAGATCTGGAGAATGTGCTGGCCAGGGCAGCAGTCGAACATTTTCTGTATCCAGAAAGGCCCGTACAGGACCTGCAACATGCGGTCGTGCATTATCCTGCTGAAATGTCGGGTTTCGCAGGCTTCGAATAAAGCGTAGAGCCACGGGTCGTAACACATCTGAAATATAACGTCCACTGTTCAAAGTGTCGTTAATGTCAACAAGAGGTGACCGCGACGTGTAACCAATGGCACCCCATACCATCACGCCGGGTGATACGTCAGTATGGCGATGAATACACGCTTCCAATGTGCGTTCACCGCGATGTCGTCAAACACTGATGCGACCATCATGATGCAGTAAACAGACCCTGGATTCATCCGAAAAAATGATGTTTTGCCATTCGTGCACCCAGGTTCGTCGTTGAGTACACCATTGCAGGCGCTCCTGTCTGTGTTACAGCGTCAAGGGTAACCGCAGCCATGATCTCCGAGCTGATAGTCCATGCTGCTGCAAATGTCATCGAACTGTTCGTGCAGATGGTTGTTGTCTTGCAAACGTCCCCATCTGTTGACTCAGGGATCGATATGTGGCTGCACGATCCTTTGCAGCCATACAGATAAGATGCCTGTCATCTCGACTGCTAGTGGTACGAGGCCGTTGGGATTCAGCACGGCGTTTCCTATTACCCTCCTGAACCACCGATTTCATATTCTGCTAACAGTCATTGGCTAGACCAACGCGAGCAGCAATGTCGCGACACAATAAACCGCAATCGCGAAAGGCTACAATCCGATCTTTATCAAAGTCGGAAACGTGATGCTACGCATTTCTCCTCCTTACACGAGGCATCACAACAACGCTTCACCAGGCAACGCCGGTCAACTGCTGTTTGTGTATGAGAAATCGGTTGGAAACTTTCCTCATGTCAGCACGTTGTAGGTGTCGCCACCGGCGACAACCTTGCATGAATGCTCTGAAAAGCTTATCATTTACATATCACAGCAACTTCTTCCTGTCGGTTAAATGTGGCGTCTGTAGCACGTCATCTTCGTGGTGTAGCAATTTTAATGGTCAGTAGCGTAAATGTAACATACTGCGCATACATAGGAAAAGAAATACTTAACTGTACAGCTACACTACTGATGACAAACAGCTGGAGACAGCGTCTGCCGTAAAATATCTAGGCGTAACTATCCAGGGCGACCTTAAGTGGAATGACCATAAAAACAGATAGTGGGAAAAGCAGACACGAGACTCAGATTCATTGGAAGAATCTTAAGGAAATGTTACACACCCACGAAAAAAGTGGCTTATAAGGCCCATGTTCGCCCGATTCTTGAGTATTGTTGATCTATCTGGGATCCCTATCGGGAGATAGAGAAGATCCAACGAAGAGCGTCGCGTTTCGTCACGGTATCATTTAGCTGTCGAGAGAGCGTTACAGATGTGCTTAACAAACTCCAATGGCAGAACTTACAAGAGGGTCGTTGTGCATCAAGGAGAGATTTACTATTGAAATATCGGGACAGCACTTTTCAGGAGTCAGACAACATATCATATTACGCCCTCTCCCCCCCCCCCCCCCCCCCCACATGCATCTCGCGTATTAACCACAAGGAGAAAATTCGAGAAATTAGAGCAAATACAGAGGCTTACCGACAGTCACTCTTTCCACGCACTTTTCGCGAGTGGACCATGGTTGGAGGGATCAGATAGTGGTACCGAAAGTATCCTCCGCCACACACCATTAGGTAGCTTGCAGAGTATGATGTAGATGTAGATGATACGTTCGTCGCATTGAACTGGAATCGCTACTTCGAGTGACGTCATTGCGAAGTTTGAATCCAATAGATTTAAGTTACTCGTAATTCTCGCGTGGTACCGGGTTCTGCTTTTGCTGGAGTGTGGTCTTCTGATGGTTAGGAAAGCCGTTTTCATATTTAATACTCATCATTTCGTTTCAGATGAAGACGTACTACAATATCCTCACTGTTAAAGTCGACTAGATTCACGTTCTGATCTACGATATTCAGCTCGAGTAGATTTAATGTCTGAACGGTAACAGGGAGATATATCGGATTACTGGGAATCTCTGCAGTTTTATAACGGGGCCCACTGTAGCAAAGAATGCGTACAAACTATGGACTAATTTGTCATCAAGGTACGAATTCGTCGCGATATTACACTCTACACGAATCGCACTGACTAGCAGTATGTCCACTGGCTGATCTGACTCGGTAATTTTATCAGTATTATGCTCCAGCGCTTGTTCCCTCGAGAAACCCAACAGCGATCCTAGGGACCGATGGCCTCAGCAGTTTAGTCCCATAAGATCTTACCACAAATTTCCAAAATTTCCCGTAAGTTCCATATCCTCCCACGACATCTACAGTGACAGTCCTACATTCTTTGGATTTCCACGTGGCCTCTGACGATATATCCATCATAAACATGCCGCAAAATCCCGGAATTTTGTGTTTTCTTACGAGTTTCAGCAAACCTATGTTTGTAAGCAGTCTGTCCACTAGTATCTCTATGGAATTTTTTTGTTTATATTCAACCCAACCCCTTTCCAGTATCGTTTTAAATCTAGCTTTTACTGATAATGATGGCCTCCAAGGCCATATTATGCATTTGACTTCTATTAATTGCTTCCCATTGTCTCGGGCGTTCTTCACTGTTTGACATGTCTTCGGTATTGGCAAGATCCTAGACATTTCAACACGTTTTTTCCTTCCTCCTTTCTCCCTCAAAGGCCCCTCTCAGCAATGATTCGATGCTATTTTACTAAATACCCCACGGGTTTTTTTATTCTTCCTCAGTGTGCGTTGAACTGCATTCGTTGTTTGCTTGAAGGATATTCCAGCACCCAATTTAAGTTTGGCACACATTGCCTTAAGAACCACGAATGTCGCAATACTTGTTCTTTACCAATATCCTTTTTTCGACGTATCGTCTAGCCTTATCAGCTGATATTTGGTCTGCAACACAGTGTAACGGAACATATTAAAGGCTTTACTTTACCAAAGTATGGAATACCCTCCAAATTCAACCAGTTCAACAAGTATTTATGATTATAGAAAAGTTATTGTGTATGTTAACAATGATTGCATTAAATTATACTGAATAACTGACCCACACAAAAGTTTATATCACTTGATCACTGATACAGCAAATGTCATCATGTAAAAACACTAAGTTCATCTTAAATAATTAATATGAAGTACGAAAAATAGTGGCCAACTTAGGTATTTTGGTTCTCCTTAAATAAAAATCACCCAGTGAAACCTATTTGTTCACTAGGAGCGTTTTCACTCAGTATTCACGTAAGCAATCCTATTTTAGACGAAAACCAATGTAATTCTTAATAATTCATGTTATTTACTTATTTATGCAAATTAGAGAAGTCAATTGACAAACTTCTAAAAAACGGCCTTTTTGTAACAAAGAATTACTCTGTCAAATCAACAAATCTGTCTGTCATTTTAATAACATGTTAAATTATGTCACTCGATGCAAATTAATAACTTTTCTGCACAAATTATGATAACAGATGTACATGTGACTTGTAAACTATATCCCTTTTTAGTAGTTCTTTGACAATGTTATAAATACAAGCAGCAAGAACGGTCGGGAGGCAGTCGGAATGTCACTTTGGTAAAGTGTGTTTGTGACTTTGTGTGTTATTGTTTGAGGTGGATAAACAATGCAAAGAACATGTAACGGAAGTACTACTTTGTGTTGAGTCATGGTCTTTGGTGGACAGTGGAATTAAGATGGCCACCAGAGTAATAAATATTTGAAGTTTACATATTTGTTGGTTTCTCTCGTTCTTTATCATCAAAAGCACATAAAAAACACGGGACCTCATGTTTTTAACCCTAGACAACCAGATTTAGAGCCAGCATCAGCATCGAGACACAGCAGCGATCCAGCAAGTATCAGCGATTACCACAACACAATGCATTTTAATGGCGCCAACCTAACATCAAGTGCTAACAAGCTCCGTAAATGGGAGTGAAATAGTGCGATTATAGCAATTAGCAATATCTACGACCAGGCGACCATTACAACAGCGATCTTTATTTGTAAAGTAAGCAGTGTCGTGTTCTTTGCATGCATTGCTAGGATATTAATTCTCTTATTACCATGAGCTAGGCGCTGTTTCAGTTTCATTCCACCTTCACAAACATTGTATACTGGGATATGGAGTTCAAATGGTAGATTCTCGAGAATATCGCTCCACTTCTATTGCTAAGTTTCCTAGCACTTACATCACGCCACTGCGTGTTTTTACGTTTGCGTTTCCTATTATATATCAGACTGCGAACGTTCACTCAAGTGTTGTGCTTTGATGAGAAGCTGAGCCATTTCACCAGAGCCCTGTTCCCTTGACATCTTATGACTCGCTTTATGAGGAACACGTTCGATTCAGAGTTTTCCCGTAATCCCTCTGTGTAAGAACTCCCTGCGGTTTCTTCTCCATCATTGTCTTTTAAGATATATGTTCTCAGGTTTGTATGCTGCATCTTGGAAACTGTAAATACCTCTGTTGACCAGTTCGGTAGGTAGATTTCTCAAACGTGGTTCTGTATTTCGAAATACCTATGTTAAACTTCTGCTTGTGTGGATTCACCATCTCAATACGGTTGTTTGCTGTATTTAGTAGTCTATTATCATGGACATAGGTCTCTTGTTAATTGTATGGTTAGTAGTGTGATTAAAGTCATCAATGATCTGTGGTAGAATGACTCGCCATTTCTACATCCCTTGGAGATCTGACTGCTTTCACGTCAGATTTTTTATCGTCTTGTTCAACTGTTCGACAGTGCTAGCTTTCAAATAGGAAAATTATAAAATATGTTTGAATCCTTTTCAGGACTCCCCTTTTTGCCCTTTTGGAGCGCTAGAATAACTGCCTTGACATGTCTATTTTAAAATTCACCACCATGGGTGGTCTGAAGGCTGCTGGGACACCGATTCATTCCAGTCAGTAACAATTGGTTGAAGACCTTCGAAACTTCGTTCCCCATCTTTACCTTCACAGACGGCCCAAGCGAATTTGGAATGTGTATATGTGACCATTAAAATGTACTTGAAATCGTTATTCAGTAGTAAGTAGTCTCGCAATACAAGAGATCAGCCTACCATACATAATCCAATCCTCGTATTATCAGATGTCTGTGCAGAAATGTTCTGTGTGTGGGTCTGTGAAGCTCATGACCAGCTTTCTCCATAGTTACTTGACGATGCGTCTTTCTCGAAGCTCAGATATTACTGATAGTATTTCATTCATGTGACCTATATTCACTGCAGCAGCTGATGTAAGTAATCGTAATCGATTTATGATTTCATTTAGGTCATAGTAATATATACACTCTAGGGGTAGATTGTTCAGTCTTTTATGCTGAACTTCAACCCCTTTTCCCACACTATGTGCAACTGCTATCGGTGGTTTAATTCTGTTCTTGTATTTGTCACTCTTTGAGGCTTTCATTCGTCCTTTTTAGGTCCTATGTGGATTGCTCATGCAAAATATTTGACCATATGCTTTTATATCTTTTGGGATATGCTTTTTGATGTTCAACGTTTTTAAGAATATTAGCTCTAATAATCCAGGCATTTTTTTCAAATTCCTTATCCCCATCTCCAACTTCATTCTCAGTTAAGCGTATTGAGTGTTTGCCTAACATATATGGTTTCGTCCTGCTGACGCTACATGTTCTGTCTATCTCAGCATTACTGTAATGCATGATATATATTCACAGTTGTGAATATAGATGACCATAGCATTTACTAATTCATCTTCTGCTTCTTCTTTTGCTTCTTCTTCTTTTCTGCCTCATTCCACAGTGTGTGACATCCCTTTCAGACTGTCCATTGCTGATTTGAATGTTTCCGAGAGATATTGATCTTGTTGCAGCTACTCTAACTTGAACAGTCGTAAGTTCCGTGGAATAGCCTTTGGCACTTAACTAACTTTTACACTTGGTCGACGAAATTCTACTGTATAGTAAGCCATTTTTGAGATAGTTTACAACTTATATAGACTCTGAAATTACTGACGATGATGGAAGTCACGTGCCTTAGCTATTGCCTTGATATATCTGCACATATCTTTGAGTTTTGTGTTGACTTCTTCAATTTTCTCATTGACTCATATTTCTCGTTGCTGTATTCTAGCATTCAACATTTTTAGTCCCCGCCTTGATATCACTTTCCAGTTCCATTAATTTAGCGTTCATTGCCTCGATTTTTTTTTTATATAGCCACTTGTGCTTTGCGCCCTCTGAGCGACTATGCAACTCACGTGCAAATTTGTTCATAGTCAACAGTATACTGATATAGTTATGTTTTGATACACTGTCGTTTCAACAGGATCTCATTGAAGTTTCGTCCATATCGGCTGTCATTCAAATTCCTAGTTTCATCTAGAACCAGAAAGCCATACTGCAAATTATTCCAGCATTCCTCACATATGGTGAGGAATTCACTGAATGACATGCCAGTTCCTACATGTGCTTAACAAATATGCTGTAAATTCAGACTGTCCTATTTGGAAGCTATAATAAGGTTCACATTATCCTGGACCAAATGCTTCAGAAAGTCTGGCTCAAATAAAATATATTGACGTGTGTAAGGTGACCAAAGCGGATCTCATTGTGATTTTCCACTGCGATGTCGTCAAATATGAAGCTTCATCACTGCAGGACCAGTCGCTTACTATAGGATCCTTGTGGTGAGGTTGTTTCATGCACTCGATCATGATGGTGACTGGTCGTTTGCATTGGAATGCAGGGATTTTTATAAACTCTTACCTATAGCTGCGTACATAAACAAACTTAAATAAGATCATCTGGCAGTATTGAATCATACGCTTCCACTTCCATCAATACGTTGCAAAGTTGAGCTGTGACTTTTTCCGATGGCGGAGAGTTTGGCGAGCCTGTAGATTACTCCATAATGTCTCACAGCTCTGTTGACTCCCTAACTCAAGCTGTTTTGCTTATCTGGCATTCATTAAACTCTTAAAAGTCTGATCCTGTAGATATATGCATTCTGTGTTGACTACAGCGATCGTATGTTCAACAACTATCATCGAGGGAGAGTAAATGTTTCCGTGGAATAAGGCCGAAATCTGCATTGACATATCGCATAGTCGACGACAGTCATCCAATATTACTCAGACATCACTAAATCGAGAATTTTGAAATAAAACAACTGGTTAGGAGTCCCTATTCGATATCATATCGACACTGACACATTAACACCCAACTGGTGTTCAAACAGTACGTTTTATTGAACAGCATTATATTCTCATCACGTACCTGCTACTGCAAAACTTCACCTTGCGTGCAAGGAAATAGCGCATTATTAGTTACGCTTATTTGTTTTTTCTTTTTCTTCCTAATTCATCTGTATCGGCGTACATACTTACACTCCCTTATAGCAGGGAGTGTTAATGTAGTACATATTGACATCCTTACCCTTTGACATTTCTCTCTTAAGTGGATGACTATTTATCCATTGCTGTAAATATACTTTTCATGGACTCTGCTACGATTATTATTATGGTTATTATTATCCTCTTATAACGTTTCTTCCCCCCCATGAACCATGGACCTTGCCATTGGTGGGGAGGCTTGTGTGCCTCAGCGATACAGATAGCCGTACCATAGGTACAACCACAATGGAGGGGTATCTGTTGAGAGGCCAGACAAACGTGTGGTTCCTGAAGAGGGGCAGCAGCCTTTTCAGTAGTTGCAAGGGCAACAGTCTGGATGATTGACTGATCTGGCCTTGTAACAATAACCAAAACGGCCTTGCTGTGCTGGTACTGCGAACGGCTGAAAGCAAGGGGAAACTACGGCCGTAATTTTTCCCGAGGGCATGCAGCTTTACTGTATGATTAAATGATGATGGCGTCCTCTTGGGTAAAATATTCCGGAGGTAAAATAGTCCCCCATTCGGATCTCCGGGTGGGGACTACTCAGGAGGACGTCGTTATCAGGAGAAAGAAAACTGGCGTTCTACGGATCGGAGCGTGGAATGTCAGATCCCTTAATCGGGCAGGTAGGTTAGAAAATTTAAAAAGGGAAATGGATAGGTTAAAGTTAGATATAGTGGGAATTAGTGAAGTTCGGTGGCAGGAGGAACAAGACTTCTGGTCAGGTGACTACAGGGTTATAAACACAAAGTCAAATAGGGGTAATGCAGGAGTAGGTTTAATAATGAATAGGAAAATAGGAATGCAGGTAAGCTACTACAAACAGCATAGTGAACGCATTATTGTGGCCAAGATAGATACAAAGCCCACACCTACTACAGTAGTACAAGTTTATATGCCAACTAGCTCTGCAGATGACGAAGAAATTGAAGAAATGTATGATGAAATAAAAGAAATTATTCAGATAGTGAAGGGAGACGAAAATTTAATAGTCATGGGTGACTGGAATTCGAGTGTAGGAAAAGGGAGAGAAGGAAACGTAGTAGGTGAGTATGGATTGGGGCTAAGAAATGAAAGAGGAAGCCGCTTGATAGAATTTTGCACAGAGCACAACTTAATCATAGCTAACACTTGGTTTAAGAATCATGATAGAAGGTTGTATACATGGAAGAACCCTGGAGATACTAAAAGGTATCAGATAGATTACATAATGGTAAGACAGAGATTTAGGAACCAGGTTTTAAATTGTAAGACATTTCCAGGGGCAGATATGGACTCTGACCACAATTTATTGGTTATGACCTGTAGATTAAAACTGAAGAAACTGCAAAAAGGTGGGAATTTAAGGAGATGGGACCTGGATAAACTGAAAGATCCAGAGGTTGTAGAGAGTTTCAGGGAGAGCATAAGGGAACAATTGACAGGAATGGGGGAAAGAAATACAGTAGAAGAAGAATGGGTAGCTTTGAGGGATGAAGTAGTGAAGGCAGCAGAGGATCAAGTAGGTAAAAAGCAGAGGGCTAGTAGAAATCCTTGGGTAACAGAAGAAATATTGAATTTAATTGATGAAAGGAGAAAATATAAAAATGCAGTAAGTGAAGCAGGCAAAAAGGAATACAAACGTCTCAAAAATGAGATCGACAGGAAGTGCAAAATGGTTAGCAGGCATGGCTAGAGGACAAATGTAAGGATGTGGAGGCTTATCTCACTAGGGGTAAGATAGATACTGCCTACAGGAAAATTAAAGAGACCTTTGGAGATAAGAGAACCACTTGTACGAACATCAAGAGCTCAGATGGAAACCCAGTTCTAAGCAAAGAAGGGAAAGCAGAAAGGTGGAAGGAGTATGTAGAGGGTCTATACAAGGGCGATGCACTTGAGGACGATATTATGGAAATGGAAGAGGATGTAGATGAAGATGAAATGGGAGATAGGATACTGCGTGAAGAGTTTGACAGAGCACTGAAAGAACTGAGTCGAAACAAGGCCCCCGGAGTAGACAACATTCCATTGGAACTACTGACGGCCTTGGGAGAGCCAGTCCTGACAAAACTCTACCATCTGGTGAGCAAGATGTATGAAACAGGCGAAATACCCTCAGACTTCAAGAAGAATATAATAATACCAATCTCAAAGAAAGCAGGTGTGGACAGATGTGAAAATTACCGAACAATCAGTTTAATAAGCCACAGATGCAAAATACTAACACGAATTCTTTACAGACGAATGGAAAAACTAGTAGAAGCCAACCTCGGGGAAGATCAGTTTGGATTCCGTAGAAATACTGGAACATGTGAGGCAATACTGACCTTAAGAATTATCTTAGAAGAATGATTAAAGAAAGGCAAACCTACGTTCCTGGCATTTGTAGACTTAGAGAAAGCTTTTGACAATGTTGACTGGAATACTCTCTTTCAAATTCTAAAGGTGGCAGGGGTAAAATACAGGGAGCGAAAGGCTATTTACAATTTGTATAGAAACCAGATGGCAGTTATAAGAGTCAAGGGGCATGAAAGAGAAGCAGTGGTTGGGAAGGGAGTAAGACAGAGTTGTAGCCTCTCCCCGATGCTATTCAATCTGTATATTGAGCAAGCAGTAAAGGAAACAAATGAAAAATTCGGAGTAGGTATTAAAATCCATGGAGAAGAAATAAAAACGTTGAGGTTCGCCGATGACATTGTAATTCTGTCAGAGACAGCAAAGGACTTGGAAGAGCAGTTGAACGGAATGGATAGTGTCTTGAAGGGAGGATATAAGATGAACATCAACAAAAGCAAAACGAGGATAATGGAATGTAGTCGAATTAAGTCGGGTGATGCTGAGGGAATTAGATTAGGAAATGAGACACTTAAAGTAGTAAAGGAGTTTTGCTATTTGGGGAGCAAAATAACTGATGATGGTCGAAGTAGAGAGGATATAAAATGTAGACTGGCAATGGCAAGGAAAGCGTTTCTGAAGAAGAGAAATTTGTTAACATCAAGTATAGATTTAAGTGTCAGGAAGTCATTTCTGAAAGTATTTGTATGGAGTGTAGCCATGTATGGAAGTGAAACATGGACGATAAATAGTTTGGACAAGAAGAGAATAGAAGCTTTCGAAATGTGGTGCTACAGAAGAATGCTGAAGATTAGATGGGTAGATCACATAACTAATGAGGAAGTATTGAATAGGATTGGGGAGAAGTTTGTGGCACAACTTGACCAGAAGAAGGGATCGGTTGGTAGGACATGTTCTGAGGCATCAAGGGATCACCAATTTAGTATTGGAGGGCAGTGTGGAGGGTAAAAATCGTAGGGGGGAGACCAAGAGATGAATACACTAAGCAGATTCAGAAAGATGTAGGTTGCAGTAGGTACTGGGAGATGAAGAAGCTTGCACAGGATAGAGTAGCATGGAGAGCTGCATCAAACCAGTCTCAGGACTGAAGACCACAACAACAACAACAACGTTTCTTCAAATGTTGTCAGGACGATTACACAGGCCAACGAATTTTTTTTTAAAAAAAACTTTTTTTTGTAAACTTAACTTTTTTAAACTTAATGACGATTACATAGGCCAACAAAAGTTTTTTTTAAAAAACATTTTTTTTTACTTTGATAGATTTTATTACTTTACTAGATTACTTTGATAGATTTTATAGATTTTTATGAGCTAAATCCAAATCTAGCCTTAATTTTTTTGTATCACCCATAGTTTTCAAGCAACATCCTTTTTAGTATATTGTATAAAAATCCTGTGCTATACAGTAAATTGGGAAATTAATGAAACGTTTTGTTACAACATAAGCATGGTTTGTATTCACAGTAAGCTACTTAAAACAATGATATGTGTTTATAGAGGTTTCACTTGTCAGCTGGAGTTGTTTGGTATTTTCTATGATTAGTCGCTTGCTGAACTTCTTGGTGAAGTGACCAACAGTAGTATCCCATCTTGTTCATCAGAAAATACTTCTGTTGGATTAGAATTTAAATCATCTGGTGGTTCAGGAACCGGAAACTCTACACCATGCCCTACTGGTCGCATGGTGGACAGAAGGTTACAGTAGATTATTACCTTCTTGTTTTTCGAATTATGACCAGTAATATCAACACTGCAAAAGTAGCAATCATCGGAATGATTTCTTGGCTCCCTCCATATCATAGGAACAGCAAATCTAAAGGCTTTTTTCTCCTTTAGGACCATTTTCTCAGATCTTCAACACACACATAAAATACCTTATGTGGCACCCAAGACTTATCTTGATCACGAAGTTTAGATCCAAAGTATGGGAGATAAACCTTTTTCACAAAGTCTCTAATGATTTTTTGGTGGTTTTTAATCGCAAGTTCACCACAAATATAACAAAAACTGTCAGCAGAGTTTTTACAACCCCGATTAGACATTGCACTGAGCACATGTACAGGAAACGGGAAAGTGAGGTTAGGTTGACAGTGAACGAAACACAATCTGTTAACACAAAAATAGAATCGACCTTTTTTTGCCAGCAAATGTTTTTCAGCAGTGCTACCAACGTCATCTACATTCATTACACCTCCTTTTTAAATTATTTTAACTATATAAAAGTTGTTAAATTCTTTAAAAAATTGCTTAATTTAATAAATTTAACTGTGAAATGTGAAGAAATGGTGAGTGATACAGTTTTTAAATATCATATTTGGATTTCCCACCCTAAAACACATAACACTAAGGTGCTGTCAGCGAAAAAGTTTTTCCATCATTGGTCTGTGTTATAGGTAGCTCATACTTAAATGCTTAGACTTCGTACATAGAACTCTCATGTCACAGGTGGAGGGAGGCCAGCCAGGGGTGGGGAGGGGGAAGGGGGTCGGGGGGTGCTGTTAAAATTCATTCAGATATATTCAGTTTCTTGCTAATCTCTGGCTGTTGTCTGACAAGAATTAGAATTCAGGATAGAATATGGTCTAATATTTTTACACTGATGCAACCACTGTATCTAGTATGTGATGACTTTAATGCACATGACTTTTGTGGGGCAGTGGAGTTACATCGGGAAGAGGTAATGGAAGAATATGGGTTAGTCCTACTTAGTGACAGAAAACCTACCTTTACTAAGTTTATAGAGTCGACAAACAGTAGTAGAACTTCTGTCTACTGTAGCTCGTTGGACAGTCAGAGAGATACGCTGGGCTCTGATCATCTCCTAGTTGAATTTAACCTAGGAATAGCGCTTACATTAGACAAGGAAGTAGAGATAAGTGGGAAATGGAGAATAAAAAAAATGTAATAGGAAGAATATGAGACATGAAGTCAGTACCTAATGTCAGAAATAAAAATATACCACAAAGTAGAGGATGGTTATAAAGCATTTATTGAAATTATAAACAAAGCAGATTCCGAAAAATATACCAATGGGGAAAATATGAAAGAAAGCAAAGCCAGTCATTTGGAGGGATGCAGAAAGTTCAGCGGCAACTGCAGAAAGGAAATACACTTTGAGAGAATATTGTGCAAACCAGTCACTTGATAAGAACTTACAGTATAAGAAAATAGATTCTCAAGTGAAGCATGTTTTAAAGAAAAAGAAGAAAAGAGAGCTGGACACCATTTTGTAACAAATTACGTTACATAAAGATACTAATGCAACCCCCTCCCCCCCACCCTCTCCCCCCTGAACCATGGACTCTGCCTCAGGGATACAGATAGCTCTACAGTAGGTACAATCACAACAGAGGCGTATCTGTAGCGAGGCCAGACAGACAAACGTGGTTCCTGAAGAGGGGTAGCAGCATTTTCAGTAGTTGCAGGGACAACAGTCAGGATGATTAACTGATCTGGCATTGTAACTTCAGCCAAAACAGCCTTGCTGTGCTAGTACTGCCAATGAGTGAAAGCAAGGGGAAACTGCAGCAGTAATTTTTCTTGAGCACATGGAGCTCTACTATATGGTTAAATGTTGACGGTATCCTCTAGGCTAAAATATTTGGGAGGTAAAATAATCCCCCATTTGGATCTCCAGGTAGGAACTACCCAGAAGTTTTTCATTATCAGGAGAAACAAAACTGATGTTCTACAGATCAGGGTGTGGAATCTCAGATGCCTTAACTGAGCAGGTAGATTAGAAACTTTAAAAAGATAAATAGATTAAAATTAGATGTAGTGGGAATTAGTGAAAATTGGTGGCAGGAGGAACAGGACTTCTGGTCAGGTGCATATATGGCTACAAACACCAAATCAAATAAGGGTGATACAGGAGTAGGTTTAATAATGAAAAAGAAAATATGAACGCAGGTAAGCTGCTATGAACAGCATAGTGAATGCATTATTGTAACCAAGGAAGACACGAAGCAAACAATCACCACAGTAGTACAATTTCATTAGCCAACTAGCTCCACAGATGAGGAGGAGATTGAGGAAATGTATGATGAGATAAAAGAAATTATTCAGATAGTTAAGGGAGACGAAAATTTAATATTTATGGGGGACTGGAAATCGACAGTAGGAAAACGAAGAGAAGGAAGAGTACTAAGTGAATATGGACTGGGGGAAAGAAATGCAAGAGGGAGCCAAGTGGTAGAATTTTGCACAGAGCGTAATTAATCACAGCTTACACTTGGTTTAAGAATCGTGAAAGAAGGTTGTATACATGGAGGAAACTTGGAGACACTGTAAGGTAGAGATTGATTATATACTGGTGAGACAGAGATATTTGGACTAGGTTTTAAACTGTAAGACATTTACAGGGGCAGATGTTGACTCTGACCACAACGTAGGGGTCGTGGGCTGTAGATTAAAACTGATGAATGGAGATGGAACCTGGATAAACTGAAACAATAAGAGATGGTAGAGAATTTCAGAGGGAGTAGTAGAGAATGATTGACAAGAACAGGGGAAAGGAATAGATAGAAGAGATGAAATAGTGAAGGTGCAGAGGATCAAGTAGGTAAATCCTTGTGTAACGCAAGAAATATGGTATTTAATTGATGAAAGTATTAAATATAAAAATGCAATGAATGAGGCATATGAAAGGGAATACGAACGTCTAAAAAATGAGATTGAAAGGAAGTGCAATATGGCCAAACAGGAATGGTTAGAGGACAAATGCAAGGATGTAGAAGCATATATCACTAGGTGTAAGGTAGATACTGCCTGCAGGAAAATTAAAGAGACCTCATTGGAGAAAAGAGAGCCACTTGTATAAATATCAAGAGCTCAGGCAGAAAACAGTCCTAAGCAAAGAAGGAAAATCTGAAAGGTGTAAGGAGTATACAGAGTGTCTATACAAGAGAAATGTACTAAAGTGCAGTATTACGGAAATGGAAGAGGATGTAGATGAAGCTGAGAAGGGAGATACAATACTGCATGAAGAATTTGACAAAGCACTGAAAGACTTAATTCAAAACAAGTCCCTGGGAGTAGACAGCACTCTGTTAGAGCTACTGATAGCCTTGGGAGAGCCAGCCATTCAAAACTCTTCCAACTGATGAGCAAGATGTATGAGATAGGCGAAATATCCACAGTATTCAAGAAGAATATAGCAGCTCCAATTCCAAAGAAAGCAGGTGCTGACATGTGTGAAAAATTACCAAATTATCAGTTTAATAAGTCACAATTGCAAAATACTAACACAAATCCTTTACAGAAGAATGGAAAAACTGGTAGAAGCCAATCTCGGAGAAGATCACTTTGGATTCCAGACAAAGGTAGGAATATGTGAGGCAATACTGACCCCACGACTTCTCATAGAAGATAGGTCTGTAGAGTTTCAGAAAGCTTTTGTCAGTGCTGACTGGTACACTCTTTTTCAAATTCTAAAGGTGGCAGGAGTAACAGGAAGTGAAAGACTATGTACAATTTGTACAGAAACCAGATAGCAGTTATAAGAGTCAAGGGGCAGAAAAGCGAAGCAGTGGTTGAGAAGGGAGTGAGACATGGTTGTAGCCAATCCCCAATGTTATTCAGTCTCTATATTGAGCAAGCAGTAAAGGAAACAAAAGAAAAATTTGGAGTAGGAATTAAAGACCAAGGAGAAGAAATAAAAACTTTGAGTTTTGCTGTTGACATTGTAATTCTGTCAGAGACAGGAAAGGACTTGGAAGAGCAGCTGAATGGAGTGGACAGTGTCTTGAAAGGAGAATACAAGATGAACATCGACAAACGCAAAAAGATGATAATGGAATGTAGTCGATTTAAATCAGGTGATGCTGAGGGAATTATACTCCAAATATAAATACAAGTGTTTTATTCCACCTTTCGGTGTATTCAGATGCAATTGGTGTCATTAGTGTTAACAAAATACTAATAATAATAACAATAATAATAGTAATAATATAAACTTGGATATATGTCATTAACTATAACATAATAATCCAAGATGGATACAATAGATATTAATACAAATGTCAAAAACAACAAAACGTTTCCTTACAGATCAATTACAAGACAAATGAACTACATAGTTGTGTGAATGGCAAATAAATAATCAAACAGATAATTAACAAAAAGTACATGTAACAGTAACAAAATATATAAGTCTGCAGGCTTTCATAGCCATCGTCACTAAAGCTAAAATCTACCCCTCTGCTGGGATCTAGCAGTGTTCTAGCAGTATTGGACACTGGAAGATCTTGAAGAAGATCCCAGCAGAGGGGTCGAAACGTCCATTATTTTAGAGGAAATATGACACAGTGTAACAACCCAGAAGATTTTAACTTGGTATCGTTTGCAGTTAATTTATTGTTCATCCTTGTAAGGATAGTGGGTATTTGTCACCTACTCAAGGAACTCTTGAACAGAGAAAATTAGTTTACTTTTCTTCCATTTCGAAAGAGTAGTTTTAAATTTATTTACTTGCGCTGTGTAGGCATTTTCAGGTAATTTATTGAAGTAGGCAGGACCAAGATGATTGTAACTGTTGTGTGTCTTTGCAAGTCTAGCATATGACATATTAATTGCATGTCCACTTCTTACATTATGGTCATGTCCTCCTTAAGTCAAATTGACTCAGATTCTCTTCAATGAAGACAAGGCAGTTGTAAATGTGGAGGCCTGGCACTGTCATGGTATTTAGTTTCTTAGAATAATCTCGTCTTGATTCATATGTGCTTATTCCTGCTATGCACTCTGTGGCTTTCTTTTGCCATTGAAACAGTAATTTGGGCCTACAGAATTGCCCCATAATAGTATTCCATAACTCAAGTGGGAATGAAAGACTGCAAAATATGCATATAACAGAAGTTCTTTACTGATACTGCTCCTCAGCGTGTTCGGCAGACAGATGATAACTGCCAATTTGCCACATTACTTTCCTGTGTGGGTGCCCCAGCTGAGCTTTTGATCTTTATGAACTCCTAATAATTTTACAGTTTTGTTATCATGACTGGGAGCATTCAGATTGAATACAGTATTTTCAGTTTTACTATCATTCTTCTGCAACAAATTTGCCTCAAACCAAGTAGTGCATCTCTCCATTGGCACTGCCATGCTGTGTTACACATTTTCAAGGTTGGTATCACATGTGATGAGTGTTGTGTCATCAGCATATAGCACTGCATCACATGGTACAATTGCAGGTAAAACATTTATATAAATAATGAAAAGGAAAAGTCCAAGAACAGATCCTTGAGGTACACCCTTTACAACTGGGAGACATTCTGACATTTGATTATTTACCTTAACTAACTGTTTTCTATTGGCCAAGTAAGACTGTATTAGGCAGGGAGCATTCTCTCTCACTTCGTACTGGTAGAACTTTTTTATGAGAATATTTTGGAGATCATATCAAAAGCTTTACTGAGGTCAAACACTGTTGCACTGATAATATATTTATTTTCAAAACAATTATATATTTTTGCTGCTTTGACTGTAGAAACTGTGAGGAAGTAAGTGTATCATTATGTTCAAAATATTGACTGATCTGTTTGCACGTGCAGTATTCTATTGATATCATAGGTATAAGTGATATTGGTTGATAGTTATCTGGAGAAGCTATATCTCCTTTCTTATGCACTGGTTTAGTTATAAATACTTTTAAACATTCCAGATAATTACCTTCATTTAAAATTTTGTTAATTGTTTTTGTCAGTGGCGTTACAATTTGATTTCTGATATATTTAATAATATAATTTGAGAGACCATAGTAATCCTCTAGAATTACTGAGCTTAGCTATTGATTCATTGACCATCTTCTCAGTTACACAAGTTCAATGAAAGATGTCTGTCTGCTTACTGTTCATATCTGACAGCAGTGCCTCTGCCTTACTCACATCCTCCATTACTGTTATCTGATTGAGGACTGACAAAATGTGCATTTAGAATATCAGGAGGAATTGGTGTCTCGTATACTTTATCATCACAGTTTAGTAATTTACCATGCAGCTTTGCATTTGAGCGGCTCAGGGAAACACAATGGTAATCGCCATCACCGTGTATTATGCGATAGATGGCTACAGATGCCACCTGTGAGGCGCACAATGCAATAAACACGTTAATAGTTCTAAATTCACTCAACAGATGACAGGGCAAAGCTTATTGGTAAGCGCCAGCGTCCGTCCATTGCGGAAACATAATGGTACGAGGCAGAGAAAATGACAGCTATTAAAAACAATCCATGTACTTCTTCTGAGATTATGGCAAAATTGAAGACAGAAGATGACGAGTATCCTTCCAGTGATACTTGACCAATAGAAAACAGTTAGTTAAGGTAAATAATCAAATCTCAGAATGTCTCCCAGTTGTAAAGGGTGTACCTCAAGGATCTGTTCTTGGACTTTTCCTTTTCATTATTTATATAAATGTTTTACCTGCAATTGTACCATGTGATGCAGTGCTATATGCTGATGACACAACACTCATCACATGTGATACCAACCTTGAAAATGTGTAACACAGCATGGCAGTGCCAATGGAGAGATGCACTACTTGGTTTGAGGCAAATTTGTTGCAGAACAATGATAGTAAAACTGAAAATACTGTATTCAATCTGAATGCTCCCAGTCATGATAACAAAACTGTAAAATTTCCGAGAAGGATCCAGAATACATTTCTGAGCACTCAGAGGTATGTTAATTTGTAAATATATTGTATTTAGTACATTTCACTAACATAATGGTAAGTGCATGTACATACCATTATGTTCCTGAAGTATTTGAATTTTGAGGTTATATTACAATCACTACTTCTTTTGGTTAAGTGATGTGTGTACGCACATTTTTCATGTAGATTATTACATGAAGTAATATTAATGGTGACAATAATAGTAATTTTTGTTGTTATACAGTTTAATAGTGAATCAGATCGTATTGCCCAAAACAATGAACAGTGCATTGCTGTTGCACAAACAAGTCAGGAAAGAGCGCTCGAAGAGACGAAGAGGTCGTCTCAGAAAAGGCTGAGGTTCGATTCTCAGCGTAAAATTTAACAGAAGAGGCGTAATTTTGGCGAAGAATATGTTTTGCGTACTGTAAGTAAAAAAAGTGTGGGGTCTAATTACCAGTGCCCTTGTAAGTGTTTCGACAAAGTAGGAGATTCAAATGTGATGAAAATGTTCAAAACATTTTGGGGAATAGGTGAGTTTAACTTCAAAATGCATTTTTATTTGGTGCAATGAAATGTAATGCTGTTGCACGTCGTCGAAAAGTTGTTGGTGAATCTAGGAGAAATTTTATTTCCTACTGTGTAAATGTTGGCGGCAATGATATTAAAGTCTACAAGAAAGCTTTTCTTGCCATTCGTGGTCTGCATAATAATTGCGGTCGCATGGAAAATATACAGAAGAAAATCTCATCTGGACTGAGCACGCCACCTGAGGACAAACAAGGCAAGCATTCGGTGCATCCACATGCTTACTCTGAAACAAGTGTTAACTATGTCAAGTCACACATCGACAAAATACCGAAATACGGGAGTCAATGCAGACGCTCAGACAATTGTGGCCAACTGCACCTGGGCGCAGACTCAACAATCACCTCCTGTTACGATCACTGTAAGAATGTCTCCTGAAAGGAGATATTCTATGATCCTGTATTGCAGACACGTACAGGCGAATTCTCACTGAAGAATATAACACAGGAGTAAAGTCATCAACGAACAATATGTGTAAGACTTATGACATGCTAAAAGTGAAAACTGAGAGTACTGTAGACCTCAAGCTGAAAGCAAGTCTTGAGTGTCAGTTGCAATTACACCAACGTCGTACAGAGGCTGGGCAGGCTAACATTGGAACCAGACAAAACGAGCTGTAGGAGACAGTAATCTTCATGTTGTGACTTTTGATTTGCAGCAGAGTCTCCCATTTCCTAACTTAAGATGTGCCCCGGTTTTTATAAAAGGAAAATTTGGTTATATAACCTGATTTATAATGACTGTGGCAAGAACAAAAATGCACTGGTTCTTGTGGAATGAGATCAGTGCTGCCCGTGGATCAGAGGAAATTTTAAGCTGCCTTTTACGTTACTTTGATGAAAACGACGTTAAAGAAGAGACTCTCATTGTGATATCTGATAACTGCTGTGGCCAAAATAAGAACTGGAAATGGTTCTGTTTTGGAAGTATCTAATATCAACTGGAATATTTCGTGTGACTGAACGCCACTTCCCCATTAGAGAGCACATGATGTTGTCCTCTGATAGAGATTTCGCGACAGTTGAAAATTACGTTCGCTGACAAGTACAAGATGTGTACAATCCAGATCAGTGGTTGGATATCATCCATAAGTCAGCTAAGAAGAATCCATTTCTATGTACATTACGAAAAGAGAGCATTTCTTTCAAGTAGGGTACTTGAAAGAAGCATTTGTCTTAAGAAAGAAAACAGTTGGTGGTCGAGATGTCAACGTAAGGAATGTATGCAGGTTGAAGACGACCTCAGAATTTTTGTCATCTTTATTGATAAACGAGACATTCTGTTATGACATTTGGACCGAAATAATGCCCTGTTCCTATACTTCGACTTAAATATAATGGGCCAAGGTTTATTGAAAAGAAGAAAGTTGCTGACGTCTTGTCGCTCGTAGATTACATTCCTCCAGTCCATCATGGATTTTTCTGTCACTAAAGCCAACTGTTTCGGACAGAGAACAAGTGATGAGAGTGATGAATGACATTGTAGTTTGAGTAAAGTGTTGAATAGTGGTTGTAAATTTTCATAAGTACTTTCCTATTACCATGTATTTTTAATGATGTGTGGTTGGTAAAACGTAATCGTATCTATACGACTGTAATGTAATACCTTTTGTATATTTCATTTGTTTTAGTCACTTCTCAGTTTTATTTATGTCTGCATAGAAGAAGACATAGGTTAAAAGCACTACAGAATAAATGCAATGTCCCAAAAAATTATTAACATTTGGAGGTCAATTCTACCTTTAAATTCACTGTATTGACTGACTTCAGTGTATATGTATCATTTACCTTGCTCTTAGCTTCCTTGATTTCAGACCTGTAAATCTTTTTCACTTTCATATACATTTCCTTCTCATCATTATTGTGCTTAGACATATCATGATAGGGTAGCGCTATGAATCTTATTTTAGACGTTGGGTGTACCAGCTTTTTAGACTTTGTGGTTTTGTGTAACGATTTTGCTTCGATATTTTGTTGCAGCATTTAGGACAACATACTTCAAAATTTTCAGTTAACAGTTCTAAAAATTTGTTGATAGGTTCATTTGCACCTGCAGTGGTTATATTATCCCAGTTTATTAAATTCAATTTACTTATCAACTTGTATAGCTTTGATGCATTAACTGGTCTTATAATTTTCCTACAGTCTGTGGAAGTTTCAGTTGCTTTACTGTTGGGAGATTGTCTGAGCCATAGCCTCTAATGATCTGAAATGCCTTGCTTGATAACGTCGAATTATGTTTTGTTAGATGAAAATTACATATTATGCTATCTAGACATTCTTCCTGTCTTGTGGGTTTGTCATTTATGCAACTGAAGTTAAGGGATTTTAATGTATTTAGCAAGTGATCAACATATCTATTCTTAAACTTAATGTCTGTATTGATATCACCAAATATAGTATTCTGTAATCTTTGTATTTGAGTTGCAGTTTCTCCGGAAGCTCCACAAACAGGTTTTCACTGTGTTTTGGGGGTGGTATACTGAAGCTATTATAATTTCATGCTTTGGCAACATTATGGCTGCAGTTTCAAATTTTGCTTCTATGCACAGTCCACTTAAATCCATAACTTCATAGATTAGATTCACACTATTTTTAACATATGTAGCTACACCACCATGTTTAATACTTTTTTCTACAGTAGCTGGTTGCCAATTTGTATCCAAATGATATACTTAATTTTAGTTCCTCATTGCTAAGCTAGTGTTCATTTATTGAAATCACTGTGCAGTTTAAGTTTTCCAGCCAATACTGAAGTTCGTTAAGTTTGTTGTTAAGAGATTGCACATTGATATTTAAGAACATTGCACTTGTACTTATCTTACTGTGGTTTTCCTGTAGCGCTTCAGCAAAAAACATTGAGATGGGATGGAATTGCTGCTTTCCTCTTCCTCAGTATATATTCATTTGATGTGTTTTCCAGTGTTGACTCTCCTTCAGATGGCATGGTGGTGAAATTCTTGTCTTGCTGAGGGGATGAGTGGCTCCTATTACTTCTGCCAATGTTGATCTTGCATTTTCCGTTATTGGTGTTGATTCTTCTCTTGTTGCCTGTGTTTTTGATGATAATGGTTTTGGAGATGTTGCTGCCACTCGTGAGTGTAACACCGCTACTGTTGCCAATCGTGGTTGTGGTTCTGCTGTTGACTGGGATGAAGATGACGTCTTGAAAATTTCTTGGGTATTTAGCCTGGTAGTGTCGTCCAAATGGCGCGATATTTCAGCAGGCGACTTCTTGCCGTCTTCAGGCGTTCTTAGTGTCTGATTGATCTCTGAGGGATGCCGACTTTATATAATCTCCACCCCTCTCCCGCAGCCTCCGTCTGGGTGCTTTTGAGCAGTCCGTGGCCAGTGGTGAGCGAAGTGCGGCGCCCCGCAACAGATCATGGGCCGCAGTCCTTCTGCAGCTATGGCCGCTTGCATAACTGTGCCGTCGCGGTGACAATGCTTCTTCTTCTTCTTCTTCTTCTTCAGATATCCTGACAGGAGCGGATTACTGTGTAAACTGTTGTTGTATTTTAATCATACTCAGAGCTGGATGCCAGGCTTTGCTTAATTGGAAACCAATGTCTTTATTTATTAGTTCGTCATGCAGCCACATCTCCAATGCCCCTTTGAGGAGAAAATCCCAGAAGGTGTTTGATTGCTGTAACAGTTTGCGCCATCGTAGTTCATGTCATTTCCAAGTGAGATGCAGTGCTCTGCCATGGCGGACTTGGTTAGCTGTGCATTGTCTGTGTGGCGTTTATGTTCACTACATCTCTCCTGTACCGTCTGGATGGTCTGGCCTATACACATTTTCCCACACTAGCAAAGGATGCTGAAAACTCCCGGTTTCTGGAGTCCTAAGTCGTCCTTGACTGATCCTAATAATGTTTTCGTTTTGGATGGAGGGCGAAACACGCACTTGACATTATATTTTCTGAGTATTTTGCCGATCTTTGCCGATGTACATACAGATTTGTACTTGAATGCCTCCATTTGCCATGCTCCTTCACAGCGAGTGTGTGTTCTGAGCTCACTGGTGCACAGAGCACGCAAAGTCTCGGACTGTGACAGCCTAGCAGCTGAATTGCAGCACTTGCAAGCGGTGTTCCGCATGAAGGGTTACAACTACTAGCAGATAAAAACCCGCCTTAAGACCGAAGAAGCCGAGACCGCAGCCTGCCGAGGATGAAGACAAACCAGTTGCGACAGCGATCATACCATATGTCGGGAACAGATCGCAAAATACTCAGAAAATATAATGTGAAGTGCGTGTTTCGCCCTCCATCCAAAACGAAATCATTATTAGGATCAGTCAAGGACTACTTAGGACTCTGGAAACCAGGACTTTACAGCACCCCTGGCCAGTGTGGGAAAATGTATATAGGCCAGACCATCTGGACGGTACAGGAGAGATGTAGTGAACATAAACGCCACACAGACAATGCACAGCCGACCAAGTCCTCCGTGGCAGAGCACTGGATCTCACATGGACATAACATGAACTATGATAGCCAAAGGTGTTACAACAATCGAACACCTTCTGGGATTGTCTCCTCAAAGAGGCAGTGGAGATCCGGCTGCATAATGAGCTAATAAATAAAGACAATGGTTTCCAGTTAAGCAAAGCCTGGGATCCAGCTTTGAGTATGATTAAAACATAACGACAGTCTACACGGAAATCCGCTCCTGTCAGGACACCTGAAGAAGAAGAAGAAGAAGCACTGTCACCACGACGACTGAGTTCCACAAGCAGCCATAGCTGCGGAAGGACTGCGGCCCATGATCTGTCGCAGGGCGCCGCACTTCCCCCACCACGCAGCGCCACCCTTCCCCCAGCACCAGCTGCGGAGCACTCGGAAGCGACCAGACAGAGGCCGTGGGAGAGGGGTGGAGATTATATAAAGTCTGGATCCGTCAGAGATCAATAAGACACCAAGAACGCCTAAAGATGGCAAGAAGTCGGCTTGCCAAAAAATTGCGCCATTTGGACGACGCTTCCCGGCTGAACACCCTAGAAATTTTCAAGATTTCTGTACGCCGCGAAAACCTCAGATCACACATGATGACGTTGCTTTTTCGGTTGTTGCTGCTGCTTCTGATAATAGTTGTGTTTTTGTAGATGTTGGTTTAGCTGCTGCTGGTGTTGTTCTGCTGAAGTAACAATAGCTGCTGCAGTTGGTGACGGCTGCTGTGCTATTGTTTGTGGTTGGCGTCCTACAGTTTGGTTCTGTTTTTTTAGACACTTCATTTATTCTTTTGCTAGCTGTGGTCACCATTTCCAGAGTTTTATAGCTGAGAAGTCTCTTAGCCTTTCCATTTATGTGCATTTCATGCTTTGTGAACCTGTCTCTCTGCAGGTAGTCAACAGGTTGAATCTGTGTGTTTTGATGTATTTTTCAGACCTCCTCAAACTGTTTGTTGGCTTTAATAATTTCTCTATTTACACACTAATCTCTTATAAGGTCGTATCTATGTGGTATTTCAATAACAATCATATTTTTGCTCTTTTTAGAGTCAAATACTACCTTCAGATTTTGGATAGCACAAGAGAAATCATTCCTGTAAACATCGTTGGCACCTCCCCCCCCCCACTCATTACTATATATTCATTTGTGTTTAGTGAAGTCCTAGCTGTTATGTTTTTTTGTGATTTCGAACTTAGGTGGGCCTGGTTCCACATAACTACAAGCATTCACACCATGTTCTTCATGTAAAATTTTTGCTAGCCCACGACCATGACTATCAGTGTGTGTATTTTCAAAAGGCTTCTGTCCCATCTTTCTCGTCATATTTGTACATTTAGGCCTACTTGTGTTTGTAATTTCGCTTGGATATATTTCTTCTGCACTTGCGGGACACTAAAACGATTTTTTGATGACATTTGTAACATATTTTCGCTGCGTTTTCGGCGGATGAATTTTTTGGGCCTAATAAACTCGCCATAACTTCCGTTTGGCGTAAATTGCGATGTATTTGTACTGTTATATGACTGTAGATGTTTCAGATCCTTTTGAAGCTTGATTATATTGCCACTAAGAATGTTAATAATTTTTTCTTTTGTTGCTATTTTGTTTTTATTTTGCTGCAAAGATCCACATTTAGGGAGCTGATCACTATCACTTGTACTTACACATGGATCTACCTGCACTTTTCTTCCAGTGTTTTTTTATTAAAATATGACATGGCATGCACATATTATCATACACTGCATTGTATTTCTCGCACATAAAAACTTATACACACTTTTTCTTTCATTATATGCGGAGTTCACGACTTGTAGAGCTTCAACTGCCGCCATCTTTCCTAAAGCATAGTTTACACGACGACATTGGGTTGCACCACTCGTTGTGTAGAATGAGTTGGATCAGCAAACACAGCTGTTGGTTAAAAATTTACAGCAATCAGCAGAAATTTTATTTCCACCTGATTTCATCTCAGTAAATGTGAAATGCCAACTATCTTTTGTGCATCAAAATTAATTAACTACTTACGTGCATTGATGAATTAGAGTCATCGAACCCCAATTGATATAATCTGCCTCTCTGAACATCATGTGACCACTGGTATAGATATGTTAAACCTTACAGAATTTAAGTTAGCCTCTTACTTCTGGAGACAAAATATGAAAAAATGAGGAGTTGCCACATTTGTTAAAAACGGTTTTAAATTTATGAATACTGACATTAATATATTTTGCTTAGAGCAGCACTTAGATGCATGTGCAACAGAGATAGAATTTCATAATAGGTCCTTTACAGTAGTAGCCATATACAGAGAACTTTCGGGAAATTTCAACCTGTTTATAAACGGTCTTGAAGAATTATTATCTCATCTAAACTTAAAAAACAAAGAACTAGTGGTTGCTGGCGATTTTAATATAGTTGTCCTGAAAAATACTGTCAGTGAACAGTTACTGAAATCAGTTTAATTTCTACTGTGACTCTCCCAATTAGGGAATACATATGTTCTAAGACTGCCATTGATAATATGTTTATAGACAATTCTAGACAATTAAGCAACATTACAAAATCAATAGTAAATGGGCTATCTAACCATGACATGCAACACCTAACATAAAATTTTGAAAATTGGCAGGGTAAAACATCTAACAGGACTGAGTACATAAGGCAAATAAAACAGTCAAAAACTGAGAAATTTAGGAGATTGCTCAAAGAAATTAATTGTATGGATGTTTACAGCATCCAAGACATAAATGGAAAATACAAAACATTCATTAATGAAGTTAGCACCTTATTTGAAAATTGTTTTCCCCTGAAGATAACTCAAATTAAGCAGAAGTCTAATAAGAAACCATGGATCACACAAGGGATAAAGAAATCATGTGCGACAAAAAGGAAACTCTATCTCATATATAGAGACATCTTGGATTCTAGCATTATAGCTCATTACAAAAATTACTGCAAAATATCGAAGAAGGTTATCCAGAAATCTAAACACCTGCATTATGAGAAGAAGACAAATACATCCAACAATAAAATAAAACAATATGGGATATAGTTAAGTCAGAGACAGGTAGGGCCAGAAATGAGGAGGAACAATTAGGTCTAAAAATAAATGAAACCATGGTAACAAATGCATGCTGTGTTGCAAACCATTTAAACAAGTATTTTGTCTCTGTTACTGATAGCATGGGGTTGTGAGGTTCAGTAAATAATGCAATGGAATATCTGAGACCAACGCATACAAACAATCTCAGTGAAATTGAATTGACACTTACTTCACCCAAAGAAATAGAATCCATCATAAAATCCTTGAAATCAAAGCATTCTAGTGGTTATGATAACATATCAACAAAGTTAATAAAAGAGTGTTCATGTGAGCGTAGTCATATCTTAAAGGTATTTGTGTAATAAATCACTCATCACAAGAATATTTCCAGACTGGATTAAATATGCTGAAGTTATACCTCTCCACAAGAAAGGGGACAAAGAAATGCCATCAAATTGCCGACTGATCTCACTTCTGCCAGCTTTTTCAAAAATCTTTGAAAAGTCTATGTTCAAGCGTCTATTTAAGCACCTTAGTGAAACTAACATACTGTCAAAGTCACAGTTTGGGTTTCTTAAGGGATCTGATATTGAGAAGGCTATTTATACTTACAGTGAAAATGTCCTTAATTCATTAGACAATAAATTATAGGCAACTGTCATATTCTGTGAGCTGTCAAAGGCTTCTGACTGTGTGAATCACAGCATTCTTTTAAGTAAATTAAAATATTATGGCATCACTGGTAATGCTGCAAAGTTGTTTCAGTCATACCTTGCTAATAGAAAACGAAGGGAGTCATTACATAACACTTCAGCAGTAGGCAATCAGACATCATCTGACTGGGAAGAAATTACATGTGGTGTTCCCCAAGGTTCCATACTAGATCCAGTACTTTTTCTTATGTATATTAATGAAGTGTCATCTGTTACATTACCAGATGCCAAGTTTGTCTTATTTGCAGATGTTAAAAACATTGTAATAAATAGTAAATCAAATATAAATTTAGAAATGGCAACTAATCAAATTTTTACTGAAATTAAAAAGTGGTTCATAGCCAATTCACTGTCATTGAACTTTGAAAAGACCCACTATATTCTACCCAGAACTTCCAAGAGATTTCCTTCTAGTGTGTGTATGGCATGGAAATAGGAGAAGTTGAGAGTGTACAATTCTTGGGATTACAACTTGATAAAAAGTTCAGCTAGGAGCGACGTACTAACGAACTGCTGAAGTGGCTAAACAAGTCTGTGTTTGCAATGCGAATGATGTCAGACATAGGAGATATAAATATTGGCTTTTTTTACTTATTTTCACTCCATTATGACATATGGTATCATATTTTGGGGTAACTCCACAAACGGAGAAGAAATTTTTAGAGTACAGAATAAGAGTAATGTGTAGTGTAAATCTAAGAACATCAGGTCGAAACCTATTCAAAGAATTGGGCATACTAACCACAGCTTCTCAGTATATTTCTTCCTAAATGAAATTTGTTGTAAAAAATATACATCTTATTCCAACTAACTGCTTAGTACACAGTATCAATACTAGGAATAAGAACAATACACATAAAGATTTAAAATCACTCACTCTTGCCCAGAAAGGGGTCCAATATTCAGCAACACGTATTTTCAATAAGTTACCAGCAACCATTAAGAGTTGAGTTTCAGACAAGGCACAATTTAAACGTAATTTAAAAGAATTTTTGGTGTCCAACTCCTTCTATTCCGTCCATGAATTTCTCAACAAGTGCAGACAATGGCTATTACATACTGATTACAGGACACTCAGGGCATAACATGCTGATGACATTCTGTTTTGCAAGAATCTATGTGTCTTCACACCACTTCAACTAAGAATCATTATTCATTCCTACAACTTCTGCATTTGTTTCACAGCCCACAGTGGTGCCATCTGCATATAATTTAACATTGTCATTTTTTCTCTTCAAACTTATAGCATTTGTACTCTGTGTGTTCATTGTCAGTTTTTCGTTTATTGCCCAATTGTAAACTGCCCCTTTTGCTTCTATTTATTTAGTAAACCTTATGGTCAACAATATCAAAAGCCTTAAAAAGATCTAATCATGCAGTAGCTGATGTCTTCTAGGCCTACTTCCCAACAAAAGCAAATGCCAGATCAGAATAATTAGTAGAAATCTTCATTGCTGAAAATTTACCAGATTTTTCCAGTTCCATACTGACAGCTCCATAACCCCATATAATGGCATAGCCGGTTGTGCTTTCCTATGCCCAAGCACAGATAACAAAGAAGCGATTTCGCTTCCCAATGGAACTTCTAGTTTCTTGACAGAAGCCATAGCTATATTCTTGACACTCTAAATTATTCACAGAATCCACCAATTAGAAACATTTTGATTTCAATGGATTGCAGTAACTTACTTCAAGATGTGCAGACACCTTCCGTTCTCAAAAAGACTAATCCACTAGTAACAGACAAACAACCAGCTGGAAGTTGAAGAAATTTTGAATAATCATTTTTAAATGTTGTAGAGAAAATAGGATCTAAATGTTTATTAGAAGAAGCAAGGCAGTTAATGGAAGAGGCCTTACCCACACCATTTGATACAATTGAAATTCTACCCACCTCTCCATCTGAAATTAGGAAGACAATATACTCTCTCAAGAATAAAAGCTCACATGGAATTGATGGCATTTCCAGCAGGATAATAAAAGCTTGTTCCCAAGAGATAAGTGGGATTCTTAGCCACATATGTAATAGCTATCTGAAGCAGGGTATTTTCCCATGAAGTATGCCATTGTTAAACCATTGCATAAAAAAGGGGATACGTCTGATGTCAACAACTACCGCCCAATCTCTCTTCTGACTGCCTTATCTAAAATTCTTGAAAAAGTAATGCATTGTAGAGTAGCTTCACACATTTGTAAAAATAAAGTCTTAATAAAATGTCAGTTTAGTTTCCAGAAAGGTTATTCAACGAAAAATGCTATATATACTTTCACTAGTGACATACTAAATGCTCTGAGTAACTGGAAGTCACCTGTTGGGATTTTTTGCGTTCTCTCAAAGGCTCTTGATTGTGTAAATCATGGAATACTTCTAGATAAGCTCAAATACTGTGGTACAAATGAGACAGCGCTCAAATGGTTTAAATCATACGTAACTGGAAGAGTGCAGAAAGTTGGAAAAAGCAGTTCACATAATATGCAAAAAACTGGTGATTTCTCAAATTGGGGAACAATCAAGAATGGCGTGCTGCAAGGTTCGGTCTTGGGTCCTCTGCTGTTCATAGTATATATTAATGATTTGCCATTCTGTATTCACGAAGATGCAAAGCTGGTACTTTTTGCCCATGATACAAGTATAGCTATTACACCCAACAGAGAAGAATTAACTGGTAAAATTGTAAAAAAATGTTTTTCAGAAAGTCATTAAGTGGTTCTCTGCAAATGGGCTCTCATAAAACATTGACAAAACACAGTACATACAGTTCCACACAGTAAATGGAATGACACCATTAATAAATATAGACTTCGATTAGAAATCGGTAGCTAAGGTAGAATATTCAAAATTTCTAGGTGTATGCATTGATGAGGGGAAAAACACACTGAAGATCTGCTGAAACGTTTGAGTTCAGCTACTTATGCTATTAGGGTCATTGCAAATTTTGGCGATATACATCTCAGTAAATTAGCCTACCACGCCTATTTTCATTCTCTGCTTTCGTATGGCATCATATTCTGTGGTACCTCATCATTGAGTAAAAGAGTGTTCATTGCACAAAAGCGTGTAATCAGAATAATTGCTGGAGAGCATCCAAGATCATCCTGCAGACAGTTATTTAAAGAGCTAGAGATCTTCACTGTAGCCTCACAATATATATATTCACTTATGACATTTGTTCTTAACAATCCAAACGAATTCAAAATAAATAGCAGTGTACGTGGTTACAATACTAGGAGAAAGGATGTTCTTCGCTACTCCAGATTAAATCTAACTTTGGCTCAGAAAGGGGTAAATTATGCTGCCACAAAAGTCTTTGGTCACTTACCTAACAGCATCAAAAGTCTGACAGATAGCCATATAGCATTTAAAAGGAAATTAAAAGAATTTCTTAATTGCAACTCCTTCTACTTATTAGATGAATTTTTGGATATAGTAAGTGGGTAATTTCCCCAATCCCTACAAAACAATTAAAAATATTAAGTGTCATGTAATATTTTGCGTAATGTAATATCTTGTGTAGACACCTTTTATTAACCTAACACGTTCCACATCATTACGAAGTGTCGTATACATGATCTATGGAACAAGTACTAATCTAATTTAATCTAATCTTGGCCGTCACGGAAGCTACCAAGGGAAACGAGTGTCTTGGAAAGAAGATAAAATTTATGTGGATCAAAGAGATGCTAACATTAAATATAAATAATTGATAGATGACTTAGCGGAAACCGTCGCTCAAAACGGTGCTTTGAAGAACATCTTATTACCATCATCAGATCTGAAGACGCCTCTACTGTATACAGGAGAATAAGTCACCAATGGGAACAAGAATGTCACAATTAAGGCGAACAAAAAAATTATAAATTCTATAATTCGCATGGTATTTAATGACGGACCCTTTTCTAGCCATCTTCAGCGAATACACGTTCGAGATAATGCTCATTATGAATGTTATGGAATAACAGTAGGGGATGTCAATCACATAAATTTTTTTAGTGGGAGCTGTACGCAAACCAGCAAATCGATTTCATACAAGTAATCGGATGTCATCAACTAAATTAATCATGAATTTCTTTAATAAATACAACAGCTCTGTAAAACTTCTAAACACTAAGAATAGCAGTATGGCTTTCAGGTCTAAAGTCACAATAAGTTCATAAAAAATAAAATAAAAGCTGTGATAATAAATTTCATGCAGACATAAATACTGATGTACTCTCCATACATTTACCATATGAAACTTACACGGGCATGGATTACTTCGGAGGTAGGGAACAAATACAGCGACGCACAGAGCGCGAATATTATTCTGTTGTTTACGAACACAAACATGAATAGTTATCGAGACAGGCAATATTTATTATTAGGCTTTGCGAACAGTCCTTAAATCGGTTTTTAATTGACATTCACAAAATATTTTGTAGTTGCTCATATACACTTCAGTTACATTGCGTGAAAAGAAGATCGCATAAACCACCACAAATATGAATGATCTTACGCTATCATTTTCTCCTCGTGAATGCTACGAACATAATGAATAAATGGTAATGCGATTCGCAGTGACTTGCAATACTTGACGTAGTATGTGCCTATTGTAGCCGTTGTGATGGTTTTGCGTCTGTCGATAATTATCTGTAATGCTCTAATTTGAAAGTGTCTCCCCGTATCTGTCTACTTACGATATAGATTTTTTTTGTTTGCATAGGAAAAAAATTCGCATGTCCTCTTACTTATCAAACTTTAACCGAAAAAATAGAAAACCTAATTGTTGCTTGCCATCCATTTTATCTCTATAGGGTAACGCAGTACAAGAATTTCTGGTATGTCATTATTAGTACCTAGAGGTACAATAAGAGAGGTAAGTGTGACAGATTTGGAGTTAGCTCCAGCTATTTTTGTACTTCCGAGCAGCAATACGCCGTCGTTTGTCAACTATTCACGCTCGGTTCGTACCTGCAAAGTGACGTAACGTCGCGCATTCACGAAAGGGGCGTGAGGGATAATCGTTGTTGTTAGTATGTTGGCGGACTAGAAAGAAAGGGAAGCTTGTAATAATTCCAAATAAGTTGTTCCGCTGAAAAAATTCGTAAAGCAAATCATTGGACAGTTTGAATTCGAAACGAATTATATGCTTTCGCTAAGAATAAATATATCATATTAAGGTTTGGCTTTAGAGTTGTCAAAACTGTTTCGTGTGCTCTGTAAACCCAACTGCAGGTACTTTTCTTTTCTATTTAGGGCGAACATATGAGTCGTATGGCAGGTGTAAAGTATAATTCGCATGACAGACCTTAAAAATATCTGACATTCGCAAAGTGAAAATAATTATAAAAATTGTCTGATATACGAAAGGATGGGATGGTTCGTTTAGGACCGGTCAGCAATCTTGAAATAGTGACAGCCAGCAGCCAGACAAAACAGAATTTGTAGATAGCAGGGATGACACCCTTTTGAAAGCAGTTGTAAGAATCATGCTCGTCTCGTAGCCATAAACATTGGCCACAATTGTTTACCATATCATGACAACTGGGCTCCGTCATATCGCCACTGAACCAGCCAGTTTAAGCATCAGATACCTTGGAATGGACAAGAAAAGAAGTCCTCAGTTCAGAAACAAGATGAAATCAGTGACTGGTGGAGCTTCTGACTCTGTGAGTAATCTTTGTTGTAAGATTAGAGTTGTTTCAAAAATTATGTTTTTGTGTCGTTATTTGTTGTTGCGTTTATATTTTGATATAATATGCCTGCTGTTACAATAATGACTTTCAACGTAAGCACTTAGAGCTATTCCCATGTAATGTTTTAAAATTTGTGTAAACATCAATGTTTACTTTTTGGGCATCACTTGAAGGAAAGGAAAGCTTTTTGTTAGCTGCTAGCAGTTCTGGCAATTGTTATTTAGATGACTTAATTGTGATTGTCTTCCTTGAATGTGAAGCATTTTAATTTTCCGCTGCACTTATCATCTTTCTTTTTCCTGTGTCAGTGTCTAGATTCCTCACTAACACCATCTACAAGAAGCTATGAATTTTTAGGACATCTAACAACATTTTTTAGCACATGATTTGAATTATTACAGCAGACTGTATGAACATTAGTAGTTAGTTTTAGGTAGCTGAGACTGGTCAGTGATGAAACTGCAACTGATTGAAGAACTTGATGCAGATTAAGTGGAAAAAAAAATGTTGCTTTAATATGTAATGCAATCAGAATATTAACACTTACACCAATTTCAGCAATCCATACTCATCTTTATCTTTTTAGATGACTCTACATTTATTAGAGTCATGGTTAGGGACTGTTACAGTTTGCTGTTTCATTGCTGTGCTGTACATATTGTGTGTGTGTGTGTGTGTGTGTGTGTGTGTGTGTGTGTGTGTGTGTGTGTGTGTGTGTGTGTGTGTAGAGTCATGGTTAGGGACTGTTACAGTTTGCTGGTATATGCTCTTCTTTCATTGTCTTTTTGTATATTTATCCCACTAAATAAATGAAATAGTCTTTATTAGTATTTCAGCATGTTTTCCATGCTGTCGGCTTTCTAAGTGAAAGTTTTACATTTATGTGTATACATTTACATACAAATGCATACACATAATGATAAAATTCTCTCAAGCTTCCAGCCACCTAAAGTGCTTAAAGACCCACAAGCTCTTGGCTGAGTGCTTCTCAGTCATTGCAAGTGGTTTCTGCTGCCATGCTTACATTGCTGTGCCACTGCCTGTGATGTCAACTGGTGCCCAGTCCAGTGCTCTGTAAAATAATGTTTCTGGTTGCAAGACCACCATGTCTGCTTCAACTTCATTGACTGTATTGTCAGAAATTTTTATCTCCATCACTTATTTTATAATGTCATTCCAGAAACAATTTGGTCACGTGCTCTGGAAATCAAACACCAAATTCCATTTGACAAAAGTCTATTATTAAACGGATAATGGTTTCTGGGACTGTGTTTTAAAACAGGCGATTGAGATACAAACTTCTGACTATACCCTCAATAAAGACAGCAGTCCAGTTAAATACAGCTTGGGATTCCACCATTGGAGGTTTGAAGTGGGTGCAGCAGTCTTACAACCGAAATATTACCTTATAATGCACAGAACTGGGAATCAATGACATCGCAGGTGATAGTATGGTGTAAGATTGGCAGCAGCAACTACATGGCAGTCATTGCGTGGCAGTGACCAAGGAACATCCAGCTGAAAGCTTGTGGGTTCAAACAACTTGACGCAGCAAGCGTAAGAGAAATTTTTGGTATATATTGTCTCAAAACCATACATTTGTACACATACAAGTTATTCACATTTGTGTCTACCTACACAGATAAGCCAAAACATTATCATCATGTGCTTAATGGTGTGTTGGTCCACTTTTGGAGCACCATACAGAATCGATTCCATGTGGCGTGGCATCGGGAACCCCTTGGTAGGTTTCCGGAGGTGTATCGCACTAGATGTCTACACACAAATAACACAATTCCTGGAAACTATGAGCTGGTGGTCTGTGGGCACAGAGCTGCTGCCTGATAGCATCCCAGATGTGTTCTGTAGGGTTCAGATCAGGCTAATTTCATGGCCATGACATCATGAGTCGAGTATACTACTTCTCAGAACACTGTAGCATGATTCTGGTCTTCTGATGTGGACAGTTATCCTGCTGGAATATGTAACCACCGTCAGGAAAGACATCGTACATATAGGGACGCAGTGGCCTGCAATAATATCCACATAATCCACAGCTGTCAACATGCCTTCAATTACTACTGCAGGTCCTATGGATCCCAACGTCTGTCCCAAACAGCATAATGCTGCCCACAGTGTCATGTGTCTGTGGTACGATACATGTTTCGAGCAGATGTTCATCTGAATGATGGCATGTCTGGGCATGACAGTCAGCCTGTGGAGAAACAAGACATGATTAGTACTTGCTTTGACACTTGATATAACTATTGTGTTGTGCTGGGTGACACCATAATGACACATCATTTTTGAGTCAGATTGTCTTTGCAGAGGCCTATGTTTATAATCATTCGACATTGTTAGCTAAGTGTGTGAGGTTCACTAATGAGGTATTTTGATTTTGCATGTTTTTGTGTGATGTGTGATGCATTTGTGTTAGTGATGTGTGAATGGGGGGGGGGGGGGGGGGGGAAGTGAATGTGGCTTTGTTTTTAATGTGAATTTATTTGATTTTTATTGTAATATGCATGTTACAAAGGTTTATATTGGTTTGTATAAAAATTGCAACTGGTGGTGATGCAGGTTTTCATGAATTCTTGGGATTTTCTTGTTAGTGTGTGATGATTGACTGTGGTAGCTATGTTTTGTGGATATCGTTTTACCATTGTTGGTTCGGTTACATTTTTGATGTTAGTTATGGGAGTGAATTTTGGTTTGTTGTACTGCGGACTTCCATTCATATAGATAGGGTAATTGAAGACTTGGATAACAAACTTAATGATTTTGAGTGTGTTGTTTTTTAGCCCTGTGGGCTGTGTTATAGCTACAGTATAAGTGAAATGAAATTTGCGGTGTCGGGTTTGTGTTGGTTCACGGTATCAATGGCTTTTTGCGAGCTATATAGGTAGAGTGAAATATGCAGTACTGGATTTTTGAGTTGTGTATGGGTTCCTGGTATTGAGAATTTCATTTGAGCTGTAGAGGTCATGTGGATTTATGATACCGATACATTTAGTTTTTGCAAATTTTGGTTGTATTGAGTGTTGAGAATTTTGTGTGCTTGATTTTCTGGATTAATATTTGTTTTGGAATGATGTTGTTATTGGTGTATATTTAATTAGTGCCTGCCAGAAGGCTATACTTCTCATAGTTGTTCCATTAGTTTCGTTTTACTGCTAGAGTTAAATATTTCACATCTTATAGATCTTCTGCTTAGATCATTAACTTAAATTCCACATCTTATTTATGTTCATCCACAGCTGCAATGAATGTCGTCATGCCTGCTGTAGTGCATACTCATGACATAAGGATATCTGACATCTTAATGTCATCACAGGTCAGAGCAAGCAAGTGGAAAAACAACTTTGGTAGCCCCCAAGGCTCTTCCGCTGTGGAGCCCGATATTCAACCATGCGTGATGCACGGTGTGGTCTCTTTTCAGATCTGCCACAGTATTGCCTACAATCCTTCTTTACATTGTGGGCAAGCCTTCATGTTCTGTGATGAAGCATAGACATTCAACACCGTGTTGCCTGCTAATGGTTTTACTGTTTTTAAACCACTTTTCCATGGATCCTCATGACAGTAGAGTATAAACAGCCAACCAACTTTGCTATTTCTGAGCTGTTCTTTCCCTGGCATCAGGGTCCATAACAATCTCCCCTTTGTCAAAGCTGCTTATGTCAGTGGGTATCCCCATTAGTGGCTCATATTGTTGCTAGACTGATCCCCATTCATCTATACTCCACTTATATACTTTCCTTACCACATTGCCTACCCGTGATGTCACCAGGTGGTATTCTATCTGATGGTGGGCAATGGTCATAATTTTTTTCTCATCGGTGAACACACATAATCAAATTCATCATACTCTTTTTCCAATTTCACATTATATAGCTATATATTATTTTAATAAATACTTTATAAATCTACAAATTGTATGAAAAGTAATTGTTTCGTAATACATTCGTCTTCCAATAACAAGAACCCTTACTATTTATGTCTTTCACTGTATTTTGAAGGAATTTTTCAATTGAGTAATATGCATTACTTTTAATTGAAATTTCTAATACATGCTTAAACTGATCTAGAAGCAGAATTTTACTGTTTGTGGTGGTTTTTGTATAGCTTAGCTATTTACAGCTCTTTTGTGTGTTGCTGACAGCCTTAACAATGCTACATCTATTTTACAGTTGTTTCCTGTACTGTGCTAGTGTACATCCAATCTTGGGGTAAATTTATTTATTTATTTATTTAGTCCTTCTAATCCTACATGTATAGAATATATACAAGGATATCTGACATGGTTAAGTCTTTGCCACATTAAGTATTGTTTGTATTGCATTCCTGGGACTATATATTTAAGTACTTGCGCAAAGAATCATATATGCAACAAACATTAGAGACAACGTACAAAGTAGAATACTCTTAATGCGTATTTATTTTTGTTGTTTGGTTTGTAAATTCTTTGTCAGACTATAAATGCAATGTCCAATTAAATATACCTTTAGTTCAGCCTTAAAACTACTGAGTTCACTTACTGGTTTAATATTGTTTGCAGATTATTGTAAATTTTTATCCCAAAATGTAGAGTGCCTTTTTGACACAATGATGTTCTAACCTGCTTCATATGAAGATCAGATTTTTGTCTTGTAATGTATATCTGTATAACTTCATTTTTAATAAGATATCTGGCTGTCTATCAATATATTGTCTTATGAAAACTGATGTTTCGTAGATTAAAGTGCAAGGAAGTGGAAGAATTGACATTTTCTGAATATGGGTGTGCATGCCTTTCTGTTGTTTACCCCTTCAGTGATTCTTAATATTCTCTTTTCATCCTAAAAAGTTCAATATTTGTTGTTGCATTGCCTCCAGAAGATTATGCCATATTTAATTTCAGAATGCACGTAGGAGTAGTATACATTTAATAGGCTAGCTTTGTTGCAACAACTTTTTTTTTTTTAAGATCCTCATCAGGTAGCAGGTTTTACTTAGTTTTCTTTGCAAATATTCAATATGTACCTCTCATTTTATGTTGTTCTGGAGCCAGAATTTATATTCTCTGTGTCATATGTTAGGCAATTGTGTGTATATACAGACTTGGGGATGTAATTTTTTGTGCCATCTTCATACACAGTTTTATCATGATGAATTTCCTAATAATGAAACCCCATACTACATTTGTGAGAGAAAGAAGACACATTGAGGCAGAATAAGTAAAATTTTCCTAACAGAGTTTTTTAGTTTATGTAAAAAAAAGTATGTGAGAAAGTTTACAACTTAAACATGCTGTAAGTTCATCCTGTGAAAGTGTTTGGTCTGTTACGAGACCTAACTTTTTTCACAGTGATTCTCTTTTTTTCTATTAGATTAATATTTGACAAAATTGAGATAATGCAATTGCTGTACAAAGGTCTATCATTGATGATGACTTGCAGTAAAGTATGAAGACATGCCACAGCAACACCTATGTATTGAAAAGTTAAATTATGTATGTGCTGCATATAAAAGTACAAGTATCAAGAATGCCTCAAAATTAGCTTCCTGAAGATTCCTGCTCTCTAATGCAATTTTGTGAAAAGAATTTCAATTCAAATGAAAAGCTGATGGAGGTTTCATTAACAGGAACTTAAACTGAGGCAGCAAATCAAAAGAAAAAAAGGCCAAACTCATTTTTTAAATGTTGGTTTACAAAGATAAATCTGTGGGTACTGTCCCACTTTAATTATTTCACTGTTGCAAAGATGAGTGATACAGATATTAATGTCAGTGGCTTTTGAAATAGCTAAAATTGAACAAACTCAACAGCTTTGTGGAATTCAGATAAGATTGTGTACAGAATTTGCATCAGAGTTCACCCTCCCCCCTTTTTTTTTACCCATAATGTATCATAGATGCTGTGAACAAAAAAACTTTGTCCAGTAGCTACATGAAAGCATAGGCCAAGCAGAAATGACTCACAATTAACTATAATCAGTATCTTTCACATACATCTGTTGCAGAGTATTAGAATATGAGCTCATACATAATAAACTGTCTTGAACAGCATGACCTCCTCATGACAACTAGCATGTATACCACAAACATCTTTCGCGAGGAACCAACTTGTACTTCTGTCATGTCAGATAGATGCAGTATTTCTTGTTGTCCTCATCTGACTTAGTACTATACCAATATTTTTACATCTATACTTTGCAAACCTCTGTGAAGTGCATGGCAGAAGGTGCAGCACCTTGTACCACCTATTAGGATTTCTTCTCATTCCATAAGCATATTGACTGTAGGAAGAATAACTATTTATATACATATGTGTGTGCTGTAAATAATCTAATCTTGTCTTCACAGTTCTTATGGGAGTGATAAGTCATGAGTTGTAATGTATTTCTAGAATCATCATTTAAAGCTGGATCCTGAAACTTTGTAAATAGGCGTTCTTGGGATTGTTTACTTCCATCTTCATAAGTCTGCCTGCTCAGTTTATTCAGTGTCTCTGTGACACTCTCCCTTGGGTCAGACAAACTGTGACCATTTGTGCTGCCCTTATTCAATATCCCCTGTTAGTCCTGTGTGGTAAGGGTCCCACATATTTGAGCAATATTCCAGAATGGGTCACATGAGTGATCTTTAAGCAATCTCCTTTGTAGACTGATTGCATTGTCCCAGTATTCTACCAATAAACCAAAGTCTACCATCTGCTTTACCCATGACTGAACCTAAGTGATCATTCTATTTTATATCCCTACAGTGTTACACCCAGGAATTTGTAGGAGTTGGTCGATTCCAAATGTGACTCATTGGTATGGTAGTCATAAGATGGTATTTTTGTTTTGTTTTCTCTTGTTTTGTTTTGTAGACTGCACAGTTTTACATTTTTGAACATTTAAAGCAAGTTGCCAGTCTTTGCACCACCTTGAAATCTTATCAAGATCTGACTGAATATTTATGCAATTTCTTTCAGACAATACTTTGCTGTTGATAATGGTATCATTTGAAAAAAAAAAATCTAAGCTTACTGTTAAAATTGGCTGCAAGGTCATTAATATACAAAACGAACATCAAGGATTCCAAAATACTTCCCTGATGCACGCCTGAAGTTTCTTCTTCATGTGGTGATGACGCTCTATCCAAGATAAAATGCTGTGTCCAACCTGCCAAAAAATTTCAGTTCAGTCACAAATTTCACTTGATGCCCTGTATGATCTTATTTTTGTCAGTAAGTGTATATGTGGTTCTGAGTCAGATGCTTATTAATGAAGGTATGGTCATATAGGCCTATAGGGTATCAAACAAAATTTATGACTGGAATGAGGATTTTTTGGTGGGAAAGATGGAGCGTGGTATCTTGGCTAGAGAGTTGTCATCAACAGTTATGACTAAAATATCAGTGAGTCGTATTTGTAATCAGTCAGTTCATACAAATACCTGAGTTTAATATTTTCAAACTGGAAAATCCAGGATGGAATGTATTGGGTTTAATATATTGTTTGTTTAAGTGTGTGGGTTTTCTATGGTGGAAGTTGGTGAGTTGGCGTGAGTGAAAAGCGAATCTCCCAAAAGTGTTTCCTGGAGGTTCATCTGACATCAGCTGGGTATTCGGTGGCAGGTGCTGAGGTTTCGGATGTTCGTGCATGAAGAGCAGTGGTGGCACAGCCACCTGTATCTGCATATAGCTCAGAATGGTGGCAGGAGGACCTTGCAGTAGTTGCATACTTGGGCTGGTGCTAGTGGTGCTGGCTCAGATGTAGTCCGATGTCGCCCAGTGCAACTAGGTCGTAGGAGAAGTTGGTTGGCTGTCAGCCTGGTGTGGGGCAGTGGAGGCATTTGGGCATGAGCCCAGACCTGCTTCTGGCTGGTGGTGGCTGGAGCTAGCATATGCCCAGTGGCTTGGCAGCAAGGAGGACCTCAGTTCCACACTCGGCCCATCAGTGCTGCATCTTGACCACCTGGCAGGACAGTGGATTGGTAGCAGCCTTACAGTGGAAGATGATGCTACAGTGGACACAGACTTGGAAACTCACTGATTATTGGCCTGGTCGGACACCTCATATTCATATGTGCCAAAGTAGGTTTGTTGTTGTGTGGCTGCTGCAAATGTCATCTACACTGTATGCCGAGGTGTGACTGGATGGTGACAGACCGACAAACGGGCTGCAGTGCAAAAGCGAGCGTAGTGATGTGATGTTGTGCCAAAATATTATGGCAAGTGGCTGCATGCACCAGTGGGCCTTCTTATGTTAGGCTCCTGCTGTCTTGGAGGTGCTGAAAACCATGAAGCTGCAGCCAATTGAAGGTAGATACCTACTATTCCACAAAAACCTAATTACTGAGTTTCAGGAACCAGCTTTAAAACAGTAATCTAGGAGTATACTATAACCCACTATGTGTTGGATTGCAACTAGGAAGACAGGGATAGACAAATTACAGTACGGAGACATTCAGGAAATAATTCTTCCCACTTTCTGCAAGTGTAATGAACAAGTAAATGTCCTCGTAACTAGCGCAATGGCAGGTACTCTCTCCCATGCACTTCACAGTGCTTTACAGACTATTGATCACGATGTAGAGAACAATGTGGTAAGAACTGATAATTCACTCTCTGTGCCCAAATAATCGTGGAACCTGCCTGTTGTGAGGATCATCATCATTACAGGTGGATCTCTCTCACCATGGATCTCTCTCACCATCTCTCTCACCCTTCCTTTTTACCATTCCCCAACCTACGCTTGTCTCATCCATCATGAAGGAAGTATTGGTTCCAAAAAGTAAAAAGTGTCACCTTTACTTTTATGCAGAGTGTCACAGGAGGAATGGTCAATATTCACAGATATGGCAAAAATGATCATTCGAAGCGAAAAAGTTTAGTAAACATTGGCTCAAATATGCATACCTTGAGAACATAAGTTTTTAGCCATCATTGGTAAAAACCACCACATTGTAGCTGTGTTCTTGCCAAACTAGTAATGAATAAATCCCAAAACTATTGAGCTTTAAGTACTTCTGTAACTGTGCAGAGCTATGCTAGCTTACTATTATTTCACCCATGACAAACTCCAGTGCTCTTATACACTTGTTACAGTGCAGACATCAGTGTTTCTCTGTCAGAATTTTTATAACGCAGTGATTTATTTGAACAAAGATCGTTTTGGCAATGATGTAGCATTTGTCAGCTTAAATACAAACATTCACTGTTTAAACACAAGCCTTCATATTTAGCAGTGCTATTATCATCAGATTTTTTTGTTCTAATGTTATAGGAATTATGAGGCACTCAAGGTGACTTTTTTAATCACATTGTGTACTATTAGACTTACTATGAATAAGGATGTGTACAGAAGTCACTCGTGAGTATAAACTGTTGCTTCTGCAGTTATTGTATTCAGCAGTTCCTTATACATATATGTATATTTGCTGAAACAGAACATTGGTCTCTGTACTCTAAGAATGGAACTTACTACACTGGGTTCACTATTCATGATAAGATTTCATCCCAGAATATAGGTAACCTACAGTAAAGGTAGCCAACGCTTTTAGTTTATTTTTGAAATTATAATGCTTCCCATTTGCTGTGTTTTGTTTGTGCTTTTTTATCAGTAGCATATAAGCTGCACTCTGAACCTTAGACCATGATGCAAGGTTAATGAGGCAAATATTTTTTTAATCTCATGTTGTACTTGTGTGTATCACAGGGGCAATCTGATAATGTTCACTGACCTTTGTAAACATGTACTCTATCATTAGCTCCTCCCTACACTTCCAGGTTTTACACAAATCTGATGTGCCCTTTATCAAACTAAATATGATATTCATAACATCAATCACCTATGCACTGGATTTAAACTTTCATTTAAAAGTGTTAACAGTCTCAGAACTGAGTGACCACACTTTCCTTTTCATCTGCATATCAAAAGGAAAGTTGCCTTTTATGTTGTTATTCTCATCATGATTTAAATAGTTATTTCTCAGGTTCTATGTTTCATGTGTTTAAACACAAGCATCCGTGTCTGACAGCATCTCTATTCTCATTTTAAAATCCAGTAAATGCAAATCACATTCATTAAACTTAAAGTTTAGAGAGGAATTTGTCTGGATGGGTGTAGTGTGTGAAGTGTGATATCTTGTTTGACTGATTTTGGGTGTCTATTCTCACTTTCTATTCTACCTCCATTTTCATAATTAAGAACTGTATTTGTGTCAGAAAAATTTCATTCATGTGATGCAGCATCTTATTTTACACTTTTATGTTAATATGTGTACAGACAGTTCTAAATTTTGACAGTCATGCAGCTTTATGTTCCTTTCATGTGGTCTCATGTTAATGTATGTCTTCATTCGTTCCACAATACTGAAGCTTCTCCTTGATGGTATCTTTGGTACACATTGAATGAATGAATGAATGAATGAAGGGACGAAAACAACTATTCTTGTTCTTACTGGGAACTATCTTCAAAGTGCTTTACTCTGCTAGCAAATAGTTTAAAACTGTATGCTATGTCATGTTTAAAATAAAATCTGTAAATTGCAGCATATCTCCACTATTTTGTTTAATAAATATCCACCACAGAAAGTTGTATTTGTTGATGTTGTTGTTGTGGTCTTCAGTCCTAGGACTGGTTTGATGCAGCTCTCCATGCTACTCTATCCTGTGCAAGCCTCTTCATCTCCCAGTACCTACTGCAGTCTACATCCTTCTGAATCTGCTTAGTGTATTCATCTCTTGGTCTCCCTCTACGATTTTTACCCTCCACGCTGCCCTCCAGTACTAAATTGGTGATCACTTGATGCCTCAGAACATGTCCTACCAACTGATCCCATCTTCTAGTCAAGTTGTGCCACAAAATCCTCTTCTCCCCAATTCTATTCAATACCTCCTCATTAGTTATGTGATCTACCCATCTAATCTACAGCATTCTTCTGTAGCACCACATTTCGAAAGCTTCTATTCTCTTCTTGTCTATACTATTTATCGTCCATGTTTCACTTCCATACATGGCTACACTCCATACAAATACTTTCAGAAATGACTTCCTGACACTTAAATCAATACTCAATATTAACAAATATCCCTTCTTCAGAAAGCTTTCCTTGCCATTCCCAGTCTACATTTTATATCCTCTCTACTTTGACCAACATCAGTTATTTTGCTCCCCAAATAGCAAAACTCCTTTACTACTTTAAGTGTCTCATTTCCTAAGCTAATTCCCACAGCATCACCCGACTTAATTCGACAACATTCCATTATCCTTGTTTTGCTTTTGTTGATGTTCATCTTCTATCCTCCTTTCAAGACACTGTCCATTCCGTTCAACTGCTCTTCCAAGTCCTTTGCTGTCTGACAGAATTACAATGTCACCGGTGAACCTCAAAGTTTTTATTTCTTCTCCATGGATTTTAGTACCTACTCTGAACTTTTCTTTTGTTTCCTTTACTGCTTGCTCAATATACAGATTGAATAGTATCGGGGAGAGGCTACAGCCCTGTCTCACTTCCTTCCCAACCACTGCTTCCCTTTCATGTCCCTCAACTCTTATAACTGCCATCTGGTTTCTGTACAAATTGTAAATAGCCTTTCGCTCCCTGTATTTTACCCCTGCCACCTTCAGAATTTGAAAGAGAGTATTCCAATCAACATTGTCAAAAGCTTTCTCTAAGTCTACAAATGCTAGAAATGTAGGTTTGCCTTTCCTTAATCTTTCTTCTAAGATAAGTCGTAAGGTCAGTATTGCCTCACGTGTTCCAACATTTCTACAGTATCCAAACTGATCTTCCCCGAGGTTGGCTTCTACCAGTTTTTCCATTCGTCTGTAAAGAATTCGCATTAGTATTTTGCAGCTGTGACTTATTAAACTGATAGTTTGGTAATTTCACATCTGTCAACACCTGCTTTCTTTGGGATTGGAATTATTATATTCTTCTTGAAGTCTGAGGGAATTTCGCCTGTCTCATACATCTTGCTCACCAGATGGTAGAGTTTTGTCAGGACTGGCTCTCCCAAGGCTGTCAGTAGTTCTAATGGAATGTTGTCTACTCCCAGGGCCTTGTTTCGACTTAGGTCTTTCAGTGCTCTGTCAAACTCTTCACGCAGTACCATATCTCCCATTTCATCTTCATCTGCCTCCTCTTCCATTTCCATAATATTGTCCTCAAGAACATCGCCCCTGTATAGACCCTCTATATCAGGCTGTTCCAACCGAGCTCCAGGGAGCCGGAGCGCTCCGGAGCGCTCACTGCGGCAGCTCGGAGCCCGCGTGGAGGGGGAAAGCGAACTCACTGCCCCCTGGCCGCATACAGCCGCAACTGACGCAATAATCCGTGTTCAATGACAGCTATGACTAGCCGCGGGAGCCCTGTACTTCTATTGGAGGATACCTTTCTGTTCATTGAGAGGGATGGTCGTCGGCAGTGTCTTGTATGTCATAAAGTATTTAATTCTGCGAAGAGGTACAATATACAACGACATTATACGCGTCTTCATGCAGCGCACTACGGTCAGGTAGAAGGCGTTTCACGCAGAGAACTTGTAGCCAGGCTTAATAACGACATACCAGGAGACGTAAGTTTAAAAACGGTTTCGTAATACGGAAAGTATCAAAATATGCAACATAGTTCGTGTTCTGTAATGCGTGTATAATTTTCAGGTGAATGAGAGCTGAGAAAACACTAATGAATCTGCAGTTTGAGCAAGCTGCAGGGTCGCTCACATCATTGCGACGAGCGGCAAGCCGTTTTCGGTGGGACAACTCGTTAAATCGTGCATGGTAGCAGTTGCAGAATGTTTGTTTCCAAGGGAGGTGCAGGCAATTGATGGGGTTTGCCTGTCGAAGCAGACAATGTCTCGTCGAATCCTGGAAATGGCAGCAGATTATGAAACACAGATCAGGAAAAAGGCGGAGAGCTTTGTTGAATTTTCGCTAGCGCTTGACGAAAGCACCGACATATCGGACTGTGCTCAGCTTGCAGTCTTTGTGCGTGGTGTCGACATGGAGCTGAAAGTAACTGAAGAACTCTTGGATGTGGTACCACTCGATGACACCGCAACAGGACGTGACATTTTTGAAGTTGTTTGTGAATCAGTGGACAATATGAATTTGACGTGGGATAAGCTCCAATCTGTAGCGACATACGGTGCACCACAAATGATTGGGCGTCACCAAGGATTTGCTTCTCGTTTGAAAAATAAACTCAGGGATGAATTCGGGAAAGACATTTTGACTCTTCATTGTTTTATTCACCAAGAGGCACTGTGTGCTGCAACAGTAGAGCCAGGTGGCGTAATGAAAGATGTCGTGAAATGCGTGAATTTTGTGCGGCGTCACGGTATGAATCATCACCAATTCAAATGATTCCTGAAAGATATGGAAGCGGAGTATGGGGATATACCTTACCACAGTGCAGTTCGTTGGCTAAGTCGGGGAAAAGTTCTTGATGTTTTCTTTGCCATTCGTGAGTAAATATCCCATTTTCTCGAAATGAAAGGGGAAGAAATGCGTTGTCTGAAAGATATAAAATGGATATCTGACCTGGCGTTCCTATCTGACATAACTATGCATCTGAATAAATTAAATCTGTCATTGCAGGGCAAAGGGCAGCTAATCGTTGACATGCACGACGAGATCAAAGCGTTCATGGAAAAGTTACGTTTATTTGAGAGGCAGATGAGTAATGAACATTTAACGTTCTTCAATCGTCTTGCTTCTTTAAAAATACCTGAAGGCCCTACTTTCGGCGATTACCAAGCAAAGTTAAAGCAGCTCATCACGTCGTTTGAAACACGATTCCGAGACCTCACTAGTTTGGAAATGGAACTTAAGGCGTTCAGCACTCGTTTTTCAGTTTCCCCCGATGCTTGTCATTGTCACTTCAATTAGAGATTATTGATTTGCAAAGTTCAACTTTGTTGAAAGAGAGGTACTACAACACGTCGGATCTGTCACGATGGTATCGTTCATTACAGCAAAAAACATTTCCCAAGCTTCACAACAATGCCACTCAGATCATGTGCATGTTGGCACGTATTGTTGTGAGCAGCTTTACTCAGCAATGAAAAGAGTAAATAGTAAGGAACGATCGTTTCTTCAGGATGTAACAATGAAGCTCATCCTCCGCATTAACGCTGCGAACACTTTGACGCCTGATATTTCCGATCTTGTAATGAAAAGAAAGTATCAAGCTACAGAGGCCCAATAAATTTAGTATGCAATTTCTTATAAAACAGTTGTTTCTTATTTATTTCCCGAACATTGTATTTCCTGGTGTAGCATGTCATTACGTCTTATCAGCTAAGAGTATGAGGTTGTCGATCTTGTAAGACGCAACTGGCACATCAAAACGCTTGCCTTGCCGCCTGCCTCAGGCAGCCGTGCCACGTGCCGGCGTGCCGGCCCACTCGAGTGGCCCCAGCGAGCGACGCGGCTCCCTGGAGCAGGGAGCGCTCCGCGGCTCACACCGGAGCCGACCAGCTGGAACAGCCTGCTGTATATAGTCCTTCCACCTTTCTGCTTTCCCTTCTTTGTTTAGCACTGTGTTTCCATCTGAGCTCTTGATATTCCTGCAAGTGGTTCTCTTTTCTCCAAATGTCTCTTTAATTTTCCTGTAGGCAGTATCTATCTTACCCCTCATGAGATAAGCCTCTACATCCTTACATTTGTCCTCTAGCCATCCCTGCTTAGCCATTTTGCACTTCCTGTCGATCTCATTTTTTAGATGTTTGTATTCCTTTTTGCCTGCTTCACTTGCTGCATTTTTGTATTTTCTCCTTTTATCAATTAAATTCAGTACCTCTTCTGTTACCCAAGGATTTCTACTAGCCCTCGTCTTTTTACCTACTTGATCCTCTGCTGCCTTCATTATTTCATTCCTAAAAGCTACCCATTCATCATCTACTGTATTTCTTTCCCCCATTCCTGTCAATTGTTCCCTTATGCTCTCCCTGAAACTCTGTACAACCTCTGGTTCTTTCAGTTTATCCAGGTCCCATCTCCTTAAATTCCTACCTTTTTGCAGTTTCTTAAGTTTTAATCTACAGTTCATAACCAATAGATTGTGGTCAGAGGCCACATCTGCCCCTGGAAATGTCTTACAATTTAAAATCTGGTTCCTAAATCTCTGTCTTACCATTATATAATCTATCTGAAACCTTTTAGTATCTCCAGGGTTCCCCCCTGCAGATTCGGGGGTAAGAATAGGCCCGCGGTATTCCTGCCTGTCGTAAGAGGTGACTAAAAGGAGTCTCAAATGTTTCGGCTTCATGTGATGGTCCCCTCTCGGGTTTGACTTCCATCTTTCTAAATTATTCCGAAGAGCGAGCCAATTGGGGAAGGGCGCCTTACATGGTGCACTGTATCCGTCTTGCATTGAGACCTTTAGCCGGCTTTTTCGTCGTTGCAATGGTGTCCCGCTCGTTTTCCATCTCTGGGTGCGATTCCCACGCTGCACTCTGCAGTGTTGCTTTTAACTGCGACGACGACTTTGGACATTTTTGCACCTAAGATCCAGCATGGTAGCCAGTCCGTTGTGGTGGGGCCGCCATGTACCCTGTTGGTTGTAGCCCCCTGACAACACAGGGATCGCTCTACTGATGCCTGCGCCGTTAACTCCCCATGTATGCCAAGGAGTAGATGCCCATCTCCCTGGGGCATCAGGACTCCCGGCAATGGCCATCCTGCCAGGTGGCTATTGCTGTGGCTGGGTGGCGCCCGTGGGGAGGGCCCTTGGTTGGAGTAGGTGGCATCGGGGCGGATGACCCGCAATGAAGCGTGGTACATCATCTCTCACTGGTGGGCCTCCACCAGCAGTCTCTAAGCGATCGAGGTCTAACCTCAATGGAAAGAAATTTGATCAAAGATCATTACCCTCCCTGGCCACTCCATGGGAGGAACGTCTTGCTAAAGAAGGCAGTGGAGACTGTTCACCCCGGTACCTCGTGTGTATGCGGGTTGATGGAGAATCGTTTATGTTGACCAAACCCCAGTTTTTTGTGGAGCACTTAGAGGACAAGTTCGGGGAGGTGGAGGGCTTGTCCAAAATGCGCTCTGGTTCTGTGCTCATCAAAACGGCATCCTCTGCCCAGTCACGGATGTTGCTCAATTGTGACAAGTTGGGGGATGTTTCAGTTACCATTACGCCGCATAAGAGTCTCAACATGGTCCAGGGTATTATATTCCACAGGGATCTTCTTCTGCAGTCCGACGATGAATTACGCGCCAACCTCGAACGACGAGGTGTTCACTTCGTCCGGCGCGTCCATCGGGGTCCGAGGGATAATCAGGTAGCCACCGGTGCCTTCATCTTGGCTTTCGAAGGTGATGTTTTACCCGAAAAGGTCAAGGTGATGGTTTACCGTTGTGATGTGAAGCCATATATCCCTCCTCCGATGCGGTGTTTTAAATGCTGGAAGTTCGGGCACATGTCATCTCGCTGTACTTCCAGCATCACCTGTAGAGATTGTGGACGTCCTCCGCATCCCAATACTCCATGTGCTCCGCCTCCCATCTGTGTTAACTGCAGAGAACACCATTCACTCTGCTCACCGGACTGTCGGATCTTCCAGAAGGAAAGGAAGATAATGGAATATAAGACCCTGGACCGCTTGACCTACACCGAGGCAAGGCGGAAATTTGAGCGGCTACATCCTGTGCCTATGACGTCTACCTATGCCGCTGCTGCAACACCGGTTCGAACCTCTACAGTGTCGTCACCTGCAGTTCGCTCTCAGCTCTGTCAGAATTCACCGGCCCCCTTGGTTGTGGGGGGCACTTCACTCCCTGTTGCTCCTGCTCCATCTTCTTCAGGAGCAGCACCCTCCAAACCATCGGGGACATCAGCTCCCCCTTCCCAGCCGGAGAAGCGTAAGACATCTTCGGCTACTCTCGCCAGGAAGGGATCCCTTGGGGACCTCCCTTCGCAAGTTCCGACCAGTGGAAAAGCGGACACACGAAAGTGGCTGAAACAACCACCCGTCCCTGGTCGTAGGGCCCCCCGGTCATCGTCTGTCCCTGAGACTGACCCAGTGAAGCCCATGAAGCCTGACCCACCGAAGGCACAGCGCGACAAGCAGAAAAAGAAGAAAGTCCCCAAGACCAACGATATTCCGGTGGCACCCGTCCCACCGCCTCCTACAAGCTCTGCGTCTGAGGACGAGCTTTATGCATTGCCCTCCAGGAAACCTGGTTCCCGGCAATGCGGACCCCTGTCCTTCGTGGATACAGGGGTTATTACTGCAACCGTAGCACTTACAATTGTGTGTCAGGTGGAGCCTGCGTGTATGTCCTTACCTCTGTATATAGTGCTCCTGTGCCCCTTCACACATCACTGGAAGCTGTGGCTGTCCGCGTAAGGACTACCCAGGACATAACCGTCTGCAGTGTCTATCTCCCTCCGGGTGGTACAGTCTCCCTGACCGAATTGGCTGCACTTGTCACCCAACTTCCCACGCCTTTTCTTCTCCTGGGGGATTTTAACGTCCACAATCCCCTGTGGGGTGGAACGAAGGTTACTGGCCGAGGCAGAGATGTCGAGAATCTCATCTCCCAACTCGACCTCTGCCTCTTAAACACTGGCGCCGCCACACATTTCAGTGTGGCGCATGGCACGTTCTCGGCCATAGATCTGTCGTTGTGCACCCCAGGGCTTGTACCATCAGTCCACTGGAGAGTCTATGATGACTTGTGTGGTAGTGACCATTTTCCCATCTTCCTTTCACTACCCCAGTGTCGCTCCCATGAACGCTTGCCTCGATGGGCATTTAGCAAGGCAAACTGGGAAACGTTCTCCTCTGCTGCCACTGTTGACTCTCTCCCCCACGGTACCATCGATGTGGCGGTTGAGATACTAACTGCAGCGATTGCTTCCGCTGCGGAACGTACCATTCCTCGTTCATTGGGGTGCCCCCTGCGAAAGTCAGTGCCTTGGTGGTCTCCAGAGGTCGCTGAAGCCATTAAAGAACGTCGGCAGGCTCTTCAGCAACATAAGCGGCACCCGTCTTTGGAGAACCTAATTTTTTTCAAACGTCTCCATGCTCAGGCACGGCGGCTCATCAAAAGGCGGAAACAGGAGTGCTGGGAGAGATACGTTTCCACCATTGGTTCCCGTACTTCACCCTCCCAGGTGTGGATGAAGATTCGGCGCATCTTTGGATTGCAGCACTCCATAGGTGTCTCAGGGCTTACCATCAACGGGGCGGTATCCACCGATGCCGATGCAATCGCCAAGCATTTCGCCCAGCACTATGTTCGGGCCTCTGCGTCGGGGAATTACCCGCCCGCGTTCCGCGCGCTAAAACGCCAGGAGGAATGCAAACGGCTTTCTTTTACTTCTCGCTACCCTGAGGCGTATAACACCCCATTTAGTTCGTGGGAACTTCAAAGCGCCCTGGCACAGTGCCCCGATACAGCCTCTGGCCCAGATGGCATCCACAATCAGATGATCAAACACCTGTCCCCGGACTGTCAGCGGTGTGTTCTTGCCATCTTCAACCGCATATGGAGCGATGGTGTCTTTCCGTCGCAGTGGCAGGAGAGTACCGTCATTCCGGTGCTGAAGCCTGGTAAGGACCCGCTTAATGTGGATAGCTATCGGCCCATCAGCTTGACAAATACTCTGTGCAAGCTATTGGAACGTATGGTGAGTCGACGGCTGTGTTGGCTGCTCGAGTCTCGGGGTCTTCTGGCTCCGTGCCAGAGTGGGTTCCGTCAGGGCCGTTCCACCGCCGATGCTTTGGTCTTTCTTGAGTCTGCAATCCGCACTGCTTTTTCCAGGTGCCAACACCTCGTCTCCGTCTTTTTCGACCTCTCCAGAGCATATGACACGACGTGGCGGCACCATATTCTCGCCACATTGCACGGGTGGGGTCTCCGGGGCTCTCTCCCCATTTTTATTCAGAATTTTTTATCTCTTCGGACATTCCACGTTTTAATTGGCACATCCCATAGTTCGCTTCATATCCAGGAGAACGGCGTTCCACAGGGCTCTGTATTGAGCGTGCCCCTTTTCCTTGTGGCCATTAATGGCCTTGCAGCAGCAGTAGGGTCGTCTGTCTCACCCACGTTATATGCTGATGATTTCTGCATCTTTTTCAGCTCCTCCACCATTGGTGTTGCAGAACGTAGGTTGCAGGGAGCCATACGCAAGGCGCAGGCTTGGGCCCTAGCCCATGGGTTTCAATTTTCTCCTGCGAAGACTTGTGTTATGCACTTTTGTCGGCATTGAACTGTCCATTCCCACCCTGAGCTCTATCTTCAGGATGCCATGCTCAGGGTTGTTGACACTTACCGTTTTCTGGGATTGCTGTTCGATGCCCGGCTTACTTGGCTTCCACATATTCGTCAACTCAAGCGTCAGTGCTGGCAGCATCTGAATGCCCTTCGCTGCCTCAGCAACACAACTTGGGGTGCCGATCGTATTACGCTGCTGCAGCTCTACAAAGCCATTGTGCTGTCCCGGCTTGATTATGGGAGTGTAGCGTATGGCTCAGCGTCGCCCTCGGCGTTGCAACTGCTGGACCCCGTTCACCACTGTGAGGTTCGACAGGCGACAGGAGCATTCCGCACCAGCCCTGTTAATAGCCTCCTTGCTGAGGCTGGGGTTCCTCCACTTCGTATTCGGCGTCAACAATTGTTAGCCAACTATACTGCCCACGTCCGTTGTTCTCCCCGTCACCCTAACTACCGTCTCCTTTTCGCTAATGCGGCAGTTCATACCCCACACCGGCGGCCTCGATCAGGCCATACCATTGGGATCCGTGTTCGGTCACTCCTTAGTGACCTCGAGTCTTTGCCTCTTCCATCTGCTTTTCAGGTCCACCCACATACACCACCTTGGTGTATTTGTCGGCCGCAGCTTCGGCTGGACCTCTCACAATGGCAAAAGGATTCAGTTCCTCCTGCAGTCTTGCGCCGCCAATTTCTTGCTCTCCTCGATGCATCCCGCGACTCGGAGGTTGTCTATGCAGATGGCTCGATGGTTGATGGCCGTGTGGGGTATGCTTACGCTCATGCGGACTATGTAGACCAGCGCTCCTTGCCGGATGGCTGTAGTGTTTACACCGCAGAGCTAACAGCCATTTTTCGTGCCCTTGAGCGGATTCGTACCAGCACTGGCGAGTCTTTTGTCATTTGCAGTGACTCTCTCAGTAGTCTACAGGCTCTTGACCAGTGCTACCCACACCATCCCATTGTTGTTGCCATCCAGGAGTCCGTTCATGCTCTTGCACAGCGTGGTCGTTCAGTGGTGTTCATATGGACCCCGGGACACGTTGGGATAGCGGGAAATGAACACGCCGACAAGTTAGCTAAAGAAGCCACCCGCAAACTGCCGTTGGAGATCGGCCTCCCGGCAACTGATCTCCGATCGGTGTTACGCCGTCGGGTCTTTGGGATGTGGGCAGATGAATAGCGCACTCTGTCTGTACCCAACAAGTTGCGGCGTGTAAAGGAGACCACGACCGTGTGGGGTTCCTCCATGCGGGCCTCTCGCAGGGATTCTGTTATTCTCTGTAGGCTCCGCATTGGTCACTCTTGGCTGACGCATGGTCATCTGCTGCGTCGAGAGGACCCCCCTCATTGTCGCTGTGGTGAAACCATGACGGTGGCCCATATATTGTTGAAATGTCTTCTTCTAACCGCCCTCAGGCGAACTTTTAACCTCCTGGGTGATTTATTGTGTCTTTTAGCTGACGATGTCTCTATGGCAGATTGTGTTTTAGGTTTTCTTCGAGCAAGTGGCTTTTCTAGGTCCCTCTAATTTTATTGCGTCACCCTCTTTTGTGCTGTATCTTTTACTTTGTTTTGTGTTGTAATTCGACTCCACCCTAATCTTTTAGGCTGGAGGTTTTAACGTGTTGCACAGTGGCTGGCTCATCCTATTATTTTCGTGATCTGCCAGCCACAGTCCTCTGCTGTGCAGTTTTAATTCCTTCTGCCTTTGTTCTCTATGTTTTTGTTGCTGTGCTCCGTTTTCCGTGTTGTCTTACCATTGACCATGGGGCTTTTCTTCTCCCGGAATTATAATTTTAGTGCTTCGCCTGACTGGTGGATGGTTTCACTGTGCTGTGTGTGTTTATGAAACAAGGGACCGATGACCTCTGCAGTTTGGTCCCTTTAATCCTCAAACCAACCAACCAACCAACCTATCTCCAGGGTTCTTCCAAGTATACAGCCTTCTTTCATGATTCTTGAACCAAGTGTTAGCTATGATTAAGTTATGCTCTGTGCATAATTCTACCAGGCGGCTTCCTCTTTCATTTCTTAGCCCCTATCCATATTCACTTACTACGTTTCCTTCTCTTCCTTTTCCTACTGTCGAATTCCAGTCACCCATGACTATTAAATTTTCATCTCCCTTCACTACCTGTTAATTTCTTTTATCTCATCCTGCATTTCATCTATTTCTTCATCATCTGCAGAGCTAGTTGGCATATAAACTTGTACTACTGTAGTAGGCGTGGGCTTTGTGTCTATCTTGGCCACAATAATGCATTCACTATGCTGTTTGTAGTAGCTTACCCACACTCCTATTTTTTTATTAATTATTAAACCTACTCCTGCATTACCCCTATTTGATTTTGTATTTATAACTCTGTATTCACCTGACCAAAAGTCTTGTTCCTCCTGCCACCGAACTTCAGTAATTCCCACTATATCTAACTTTAACCTATCCATTTCCCTTTTTAAATTTTCTAACCTACCTGTACGATTAAGGGATCTGACATTCCACGCTCCGATCTGTAGAATGCCAGTTTTCTTTATCCTGATTACGATGTCCTCTTGAGTAGTCCCCGCCCGGAGATCCGAATGGGGGACAATTTTACCTCTGGAATATTTTACCCAAGAGGATGCCATCATCATTTTATCATACAGTAAAGCTGCATGCCCTCGGGAAAAATTACAGCTATAGTTTCCCCTTGCTTTCAGCCGTTCGCAGTACCAAAATAGCAAGGCCGTTTTGGTTAGTGTTACAGCGCCAGAACAGCCAATCATCCAGACTGTTGCCCCTGCAACTACTGAAAAAGCTGCTGCCCCTCTTCAGGAACCACACATTTGTCTGGGCTCACAACAGATACCCCTCCGTTGTGGTTGCACCTACAGTACGGCTATCTGTATTGTTGAGGCACGCAAGCCTCCCCACCAACGGCAAGGTTCGTGGGGGGGGGGGGGGGGGGGTTGCATTTAGTGGAATATTTTGCTTCATACATCATGCTATAAACATTAACGTTGCTTCTGTTTAAAATTCATCACCCAGCGCATATAATTAGAAAATTCTTAAAGCCAGAATTATATATCCAGTGCATATACCTCAAAAATTCTTAAAGCCAATATTACAATGAGGAAGATACTCCATGAGATCATGTCTTGATTAACAGTCAACTGTGTTGTACTATGATAATTGCATTTTTCCAAATTCTGGGAAGTTTGATTCAATCAGTTTGACTGCATTTATAGTTTGATGAACATCACAGAAAACTGCGTTTTACAGCATTCGCGGAAAGAAACTGTTAGTGGTAAAACACACAAAAATCTAAGTATGTGGAGAGATTAATGGAGAGCAACATAGAGCCAAAAGTAGAAAAGGGTTAATGAGAAGTTTCTATTTGTCACCAACTTAAATCTTTTCATCAATATAAGTTCTGAAGATCTTCAGTGAAGTTCCCATTCACTGGATAAGCTTTGTAGAATATATCTACATCTAAGTCTATACTCTGCATGTGCAGGGTAGAGGGTACACTCCATTGACCAGTTATTTGGATTTCTTCCTGTTCCATACATGTATGGAGAATGGGAAGAATGATTGTTTGAATGCCTCTGTGCATGCAGTAATTGTTGTAATCTGATACTCACGATCCCTGTGTGAGCGATACGCAGAGGGTTGTAGTATATCCTTTGTTAATAGAGTTTCTCAGGATAGTTTACATCTGCCATCATTTCAGTGCCTTCAGTATCTCTGTGACACTCCCCCATGGATTAAACAAACTTGTGACCATTCGTGCTGCCCCTCTCTGTATAGATTCAATATCCCCTGTTAGTCTTATGGATCCCACACACTTGAACAGTATTGTAGGTGGGTCAACAAGTGATTTGTAAACAGTCTCTTTTGTAAATTCATTGCACTTCCCCAGTATTCTACCGATAAACTGAAGTCTACCACCTGCTTTACCCAAGGCTGAACCTTTGTGATCATTCTGTTTCATATCCCTACAAAGTGTTGGCCGATGCCAACAGTGGCTCTTTCAATTATAGTCTTAGGATACTACTTTTTTTCATTTTGTGAAGTGCAAAATTTTACATTTCTGAACATTTAGAGCAAGTTGCTAATCTCTGAACCATGTTGAAGCCGTATCAAGATCTGACTGATATTTATGCAGCTTCGCTCAGGAATATTTATGCATCTTCTCTCAGCTAGTGCTTCATTATAGATAACTGTATCATCTGCAAAAACCTAATTTTACTATTAATATTGTCTGCAAGGTCATTAATATATGACTAGAATAGCAAGAGTGCCAACACACTTCCCTGGGGCATGCCCAAATTTACTTCTACGTGCCTATCCATCCAAGCTAACATGCTGTGTCCTCCCTACCAAAAAGTCCTCAATCCAGTCACAAATTTCACTTTATACCCCATGTGATTGTAATGACAACAAGCATAGGTGCGGTACTGAGTCAAATGCTTCTCAGAAATCAAGAAACACTGCATCTGCCTGGTTGCTTTGATCCAAAGCTCTCAGTATGTCGTTTTAGAAAAGTGTGAATTGAGTTTCAGATGATCAACGTTTTTGAAAACCGTGCTGATTGGCGTTGAGGAGGTCATTCTGTTCAAGATACCTCATTATATTTGAGCTCAGAATATTTTCTAAGATTCTACAATAAATTGATGTCAACGATATTTGGTGGTAAATTTGTGGACCACTGCTACTACCCTTCTTGTACGGGTATGATCGGTGTCCTTTTTCCAAGAACTGGGCAGTGTTTTTTGTTCAAGGGATGTACTATAGATTATAGTGAGAGAGGAGCTAACTTCACAAATTCAGTATAGAATCTGACAGCTGATAACGAAAAAGCAAGCAGAAATGTCCCTCATTTGTACTTTAGACTCTGTAGAAGACATACACTACAAAAGTGGAGATGACATCCTGCCAAATATTCTGCAATCTCCAGATGCAAAGGAATAGGATGGTACTGTAATTATTTGTTTTTCTTTTTTGAGTGTCTGAAGTAAGAAAAAGAGGATTTATACTACAGTCAGTTTATGACAATTATGAAAAAGTTTGAAGTTAAAAAAAATGAGTGTAAGCAAATCAAAGACGAGATACCAAAACTGAAAGAAAGAAACAAACAAAATTTTTGTTTTGAAACACTTTAAATACAAGATAAAGCATATGCTTCTTGGAAATGAGAAAAAAAGAGTGCTTTGCAAAACAAGCTTTCCATGAAAGAAGACAGCTGTTAGTAAAAAAAAAAATCTTTAACAAAGAAAAGACGTGAAAGTTGTCAAGACATTCATCTATAGTACATGTGGCTGTGTAATCAGGGTACTATTGTTGAAAGATGGTGCTTAAAAGTGACGAAAATGTGGCTTTGGAGAAGGCTAATGAGGACTCACATAACAATAAGAAAGTGTAATGAGTTACCAATTCAAATAAACTTCCTAGTCCTTCAAAGAACATGTGTAGGAATATTTCTGCAAATAGTAGTATTGGACCATGTACTGCGCTGAAAAGTGTTTTCATTGTGCTTAAGAGAGAAGTGACATTTGGGAAAGCTGTCACCGTTCTACATTCATAAGATTTAGGAAGGGTTAATAAGTTCACTTAAATCAAGAAATACTGTACAGTGGTATGCTTCTCACTAGGATTACTAGAGGTGACCAAATAGCTCAGTTCTTAAATGCCAAAATACTTCATGAATCCAATTTGATATCATAACCACATACTGCACTGATTTACAACAAAGAAGTGGTCTTCTGTAAACATATTCTTATCTCTGTATCAAAGCACTGGGCTGTATGTGGGAAAGCATATGGTTCCAACAAACTTAAGAACAGTATGAAACAACATTTTCATTGTCCCATAGTTACTGGAGTGAATTTCTGCAAGATTTGTTTGTCTAAAAGTCAGTTCACATGTGCCAAATGCAATGTGGTGTTTGAAGTGCCAACAATTGGGAAATGTGACACATATGGGGGGGAAAAAAAGGTTAGTGTTTAACACTCCTTTGGCAATCAGCCATGCACTTTCAAAGTAACTTAAGTGATCTAGGAAAAATATGGAACCTAAATGTTGATGGACATAGAGGGATGTGAGCTGCCATTTCCAAAATGTGTGTCCAGTGTCTTAACCACTATACCACCCGCCTTGGTGCATTGGAAGGGCGAACTTACTTGTGAGGGATATGGTTTTGCAGCACTTTTCACATACATAATGTTATGCCCCATCTTCATATGTAAACTGCTTTGAAAGCTGTGCATCTCGAACCAAAGAATGGCGAACTATGTTGAGGAGAAGAAAAGTCAAGGAATAAAGGTTACATCACATACAGGGAGTATATCATCATTTAAATTTATAAAATTATTTGCAGCATCTGTCATCAACTTACCCCAAAGAAAAATTTTGGCGTGTATGTGGTGATATGACTATCCTTATTGACTTGTGAATGTAGTTAAGGAACTGGGTCCCTTGATAAAAAGTACGAAGTCTAAATCATAAAAAGCAATGATGTTGTTGTCTTCTTCAGACAAAACACTGGTCTGATACAGCCCTCCACACTAGTCTGTCCCGTGCAAGCATATTCATATGTGCATAACTATCACAGTGTACATCCATGTGACCCTGTGTACGGTAGTCATGTCTTGGTCTCCCTCTACAATTTTTATCTCCCACACTTCCCTCCATTATCAAACTGGCAGTTCTTTGGTGTCTCGGGATGCGTTCTATCAATCAGTCCCATCTTTTAGTCAAGTTGTGCCATAAATGTCTTTTCTCCCCACAATATGTAATTTACAGGACCAAGTAAACATTGTAAGAAAACAAAATGCCTACATCCATCCTTATGAGCTTCTTTATTGTGTAGCTATCAGTTTCAGTGCTTCAATGGACAATCTTCAGGCTGTAGCTGATGCTGAAGGGGTTGTCATGATCCATATATGTGATGGATGAGTGGCCACATTACTGCTTTACACAGGCTGTCTGTAACCATCATGGTTGGACTACTGACATCACTGTTACACATAGCTAGCATAATACAGTTGTGTTGGCCATTGATGCAGCATATATATAGATTGTGATAACCCCTTCAGCATCAACTATGGCCTGGAGGTGGCACATTGAAGTGCCAAAATTGGTAGCTACACAGTAAAGAAGATCATGAGGATGGCTGTAGATGTTTCATTTTCTTACAATAGCCATGGTTTCAAAGACCTCCAGTCAAACGGATGGACATACAAAAACAAATAAAAATTAGTCAATCAATCTCCTCTCATTTCAGTTCAATACATTCTCTCCAATCTACCCATCTAACCTTCAGTATTCATTATGCAGCACCATATTTCAAAAGCATCCATTCCTTTCTTGTCTCAACTGTTTATTGTCCATGTTGCACTTCCATTTGAGGCTACCCTCAAAAAAGACTTCTTTACTTTTAAAAATATTTTTGACAATAGCAATCCTCTCTTTTTCAGAAATGCTTTTCTTGCTATTGTGTCTGTGTTTTAACCTTCGTTTCTTCAGCCATCAGCTGTTTTGAAGCCCAGACAGCAACATTGCCTAATTTAATGAGAGTACCTCTTCATTACCCGTGTTTTATTTTTGTTGATGTTCATCTTATAACTTCTTTTCAAGACATTAACCATTCTACTCGGATGCTCTTCTAAGCTCTTTGCTGGAATTAGAAATACATGGACAAACATTACAGTTTTTGTTTCTTCTCCCTGAACTTTAATTTTATTTCCAGATTCCGCCTTGGTTTTTTCCACAGCTTGCTCAGTGCAAGGATGGAATAACTTCAGAAGTGTGCTAAAACCCTTTCTCCATATCTTCTCGACTGCAATAAACAGTTTAATAATCATTACAATGCCATCACAGCATATAATAGGGATCAAGGAAGACCATTTGTCCGAATATGCATCTATATCACAGTCCCCAAAGAGAGAACATTTAGCCAAAATTCCCAGCTTCAAAGTCATCACCATTTCTTCACAGATGGTATCTGATCATCTCATGGTGAATGAAAATTTTGAAGTCTTCCTCAAAGATCGCAAAAGTGCCTATGCCAACCCGTCAAAAGTAAAGAATAACCTCACTGTGACTGATGGACAAGAGTGGGGATAAACTCAAAGATTACAAGTAAAGTGGCTCCCATACTAGAGCTGAACATTAATGTTCTCAAGATTTCTGTAGTGGAATTGAGACTCTTGTGTCTTTGTTTCCAAGAGAGTTGTTTGATAGACATAGATGCTCCCTATTCTATGAGACTGTCACCTCCCCAGAATGGACAATGTGCCCATCATTGCCAGCCAGGATCTAGTATTCCACAACTGGAGACTCTCACTCAGTGCCAGAAAGAGGCTGGTAGTATGTTTCCATATAAACAACCACATAGCTGATGGAGAATTCTGTGTGAACTTCCCAACAGGTTCCTGCACTACCATTATTATCCAAAGTACGTGGGAGTTACAACTGATAGAACTCTATACTTTAAACATCACTGAACCATTCTTTATGCTTTCCCAGTGATGTGTTGACATCTTGGATATTTGGGAATCCAGCCGGATGTTCGCATTGTTCTCGCACAATATTTCAACAGCGTGCCTCGCTGTCTTCTTCAGGTGCTACCTGAGAGTAGTCCTCGGGTCAGTCGAGTCCAGTATTTATGCCTGGAAGGAGCTGGGCGTTCCCTAATCAGTCCGCGCTGAGTTGAGTGTTCCGTCTGTGGTCCATGCCCGCCAGACTCAGCTTAAATGGACCCCTCCCGTTGCGGATGTTCAGACTGCCATCCGCACCTGTTTTGGCCGTCTTCAATGGTTCTGGTCGTCATCTGACGTGTGTCAGACCTGATCTGAGATGTTGGGTACTCTGTCTCATGACTGTTACTATGATTTCCACTTCCGTTTCATGCTGGACTCTCCATAATTGGTCCGCACCGTGTCGTGTGTTCCGTCTGCGGTCTGCGCCCACCAGACGCAGCTACATTGGCCCTCTCTGGTCGTCGGTTTTCCGACCGCCATCCGCACCTGGCCTGGCCGTCTTCTGAAGTAGAGTTCATGATCTGGGCTGTGTCAAATCTGGTTTCTAGTGTCCGACACCTTGTCTCACAGCTGTTCTCTCTGTCTCCACTTCTATTTCTTGTAGAAGCGACCCTACAGAGAAAGTGGACAAAAAGACCAGGGCTCTGTTGAAGGAGATGGGCCTGCCTGAACAAGTCGTCAAGAAGCTGCATCCCAAAGTGCCAGCACCACCTAGACTGTATGGACTTCCCAAGGTTCACAAGGATAGGGTGTTCCTCTGTGACCTATTGTCAGCAATATTGGCGCAGAAACTTACCCTACTGCGAAATACCTAAAGATGTTGACACCACATGTGGGTAAATGTGTACATCACATCCGGAACTCGGAGGATTTCCTGCAACGGCTGAGCAAGCAACACGTCACAGACACAGACATCATAGTTAGTTTCGATGTGGTGTCTCTCTTCATACGGGTACCACTGAAGGAGTCACTTGAGCTTATTCGAGAGAAGTTAGATGGGGCTCTCCTAGACCTATTCAGGCGTGTACTGACCTCGACGTACTTCCTGTATGGGGGTCAATTTGATGAACAAACAGGAGGGGTGGCGATGGACAGCCCTCTATCACCAGTGGTGGCCAACCTATTTGTGGAAAGGTTTGAAGAGAAGGCACTCTCTTCAGCCACATATCAACCCAAGTGCTTCTTTAGGTATGTGGATGATACCTTTGTCATCTGGCCCCATGGTAGGGAGAAGTTAGATGAATTCCTGCTACATCTGAACTCTTGCCATCCGAACATTCAGTTCACAATGGAAATGGAAAAAGATGGACTACTTCTGTTCTTGGATGTTCTAGTGAAGAGAAAGGCAGATGGCACATTTGGATACAGTGTGTGCCGCAAACCTACAGCTACTGACTTATACCTACAAGCCAGCAGTTGCCACCGTCCGACACAGAAGAATGGAGTGCTCAAAACACTGGCCCACAGAGCACAAACTCTTATCAGATCCTGATAGTTTGGCCACAGAAATAGAACCTTATGATCATTGTTCAGCAGGAATGGGTACTCGTCTAGAAGGCACTTCAACCTGCCAATCAGCCAAAGGATCCAGAAGAAGAACCAGAACAGGCAAAGAAGATGGCATACCTGCCATATGCCGGACCTATCTCTGCCAAAATCAGCAGGATTCTCCAGAAATATGACATCAAGAGCATATTTTGCCCACCCACCAAAATTGGGGCTATGCTGGGAAATGTAAAAGATGACCTGGGGCTACGCAAGCCAGGTATTTACAACATACCATGCCAGTGTGGGATGTCATACATTGGCCAGACCACCAGAACTGTGGACATCAGGTGTAAAGAAAATCAGAGACATACCAGACTCAGACAGGTAACTAAATCAGCCATAGCAGAGCATTGTCTGGAACTTGGTCATTCAGTGGATTACAATGACACCAAGATTGTGACACATACCTCAAGATTTTGGGACAGTGTCATTAAAGAAGCCATTGAGATTAAGGTCACAGACAATCTAATTACTGTGACTCGTGATACCAAATCAGCACTGCCTGGAATCCAGTGCTTGAGCTTGTGAAAACTCAACGCAGGACACTCTGGGATTCTACAAGAAATAGAAGTGGAGACCAAGAGAACAGCTGTGAGACAAGGTGTCGGACACTAGAGACCAGATTTGACACACCCCAGATCATGAACTCGATTTCAGAAGACGGCCAGGCTGGGCGCGGACGGCGGTCGGAACACCGGCGACCAGAGAGGGCCAAAGTAACCACGTCCTGTGGGCGTGGACCGCAGATGGAACACACGATGTGGCGCGGACCAATTATGGAGCACCCAGCACGTAACAGAAGTGGAAATCATAGTAACAGTCATGAGACAGAGTACCCAACATCTCAAATTGGATCTGACACACCTCAGATGACGACCACAACCATTGAGGACGGCCAAAACGGGTGCGGATGGCAGTCGGAATATCCGCGACTGGAGGGGTCCATTGAAGCCGAATCTGGCAGGCGCAGACCACATACGGAACGCTCGACTCGGCGCGGACCGATTAGGGAACGCCCAGCTCCTTCCAGGAATAAATACTGGACTCGATTGACCCAAGGACCAGTCTCAGTTCTGAAAACCCAGGATGGAATGTATTGGGTAGCTGTCGCGCGGTTCCAGACTGAAGCACCTAGAACCGCTCGGTCACTCCGGCTATTGAAGTGTTTGTGCATGTTGTATTAGCTGTGTTAACTTGTGTGCTCTATAATAAATACTTCCATTGATGTTTTCTAGATCATGTTGTTGGATAATTTCCGTTAATTTGTTCCAGTCTGCTTTGTGCAACAACAAGTGTCTGGAGTGTGATTTCGTCATTGTTTCTGAGTGTGAGTTAGTGTGTGTGTTATTACATTGTGACCACTATTGATTATGTTGTCGTGTACAGTCCAGTTTGTTACGTATGCTATTGCTACATTTTTTGCTACTGTAAAGTTGATATTACTGCTTGTACCATCGAGCCCTGCATATGTTTATATAGGTCCTTCCGTATTCATTACATGTAATTGTGTTTCTTGTATCAGGTCGGTGATTATGCGTCCTCTGTCATCTGTTGTGTCTGAGTTCCAGAGGGTTGATCTAGAATTAATGTCAGCTCTTATCACAAATTTTTTGCGTGTGATGCCAGTCCTGAGCGGTCCATTCGGCATGTTGTTGGGCCCATCTGTACTGCGCTGCACTGTGTCGTGGTTGCAAAGATGGACCTCGCCACGGACATCGGGTGTGAAGTTGCATATCATGGAGCCTATTGCGCACAGTTGGTTGTAACCAAATGTATTCATAAGACTAACTTAGAATGCAAGAGAGAGTTTAGTTTTGCTTTAATGCACTTTAAAGGTGTTCTGTATGAGACTCCATGGTCACACGGACAATATTTAGGGGATAACCCATTTCCTGCCACACACTGTGAGGCAAATATGGAGTCGTTGACATGAGTGCATAAGAAATGCAAATATTGACTTCTGGAATTGTTTTGGGTAAACTATCTTTTATAAAATACTGGTAATTAAGAATTTACATTTGCAATGGAAACAGGATTTTTGTGTGCGATAAGTTGTTAGAAATAATAACGTGCATTTTTCATTAAAAAATGACTATTAGATATGTGTTAATTAGCGTATATTGGATGAATTTTATATCTAAATGACTTGGATATTTGAAATGAATGAAAAAATGCAACAACAGTGAAAAAAAAAAAACAATAACCAAAACGAGACTTGAACAAGCAATAGAGCGATTACCGGTTTCGAGCACTGCCAATTTTTTTTTCATCTGTGTGTTCCGTGCTTCTCTGAAATGCTTGTACAACATGCACCTTTGTTTAAAAATTTGCATCAGCTGGGAATCGAACCCAGGCTGCTCAGGTGGCAGGTGAGCAGTCTGCCAGAACTATGCTGCCTGTTGGAAATATCGACCTTACCTTACAGTATTAAAGAGGCTCAGAAAACTTCAAAGTTGATTTTCTTGAGATTTTTTTAAGCGCATTGAATTGCTTGGTGCAATTGATATACCAGTTCTGAATTTCATATACCATAAATATAAAAATTAAAAAATCTGATTGCATTGTGGTCTCCTTGTGTGCCATATCCCACGTCTAGTGATATCGGTTTCTAAACTGCGTGACAAAGAGTATAGCAAGTTTCTTCAAAAGTGACAATTACCGATAAATATAGTTTGTCAGTGACATACAAAGGAATAATGATTCTATAAGGACAGCTGAAAATCCATCAAACATTTGTTTCGGTACAGTAAATGAATGAAGGCAAATATAGACCCATGCATCATACTGTGCAAAACAACTGCTGTGTAAGGCTTGATCACCCCTTTACTAGATTGGGACCAACCATGGCAGTGTGCTGATGCACTTCACATAATACATTCCCTGCACTGTGAATGTGGCAGTGAAAGACAGATGATCCATGACATTGTGCAACACTGCATCCTGAGGGCATAGACCATCAGGTAGTGACAGCAAGTGCAGTTGACTATATCAACATGTCCAATAGTTGACAATTTGCCATTTTTACCACCACCACCACCACCACCATCATCAATTGTGAATTACAGGGTGATTATAATTCAAGTTAAACTTTCAAAATGCTTTAGAAATAACACCACTGGTCAGAAAGACGTCAAATTGCAATGTAATATTATCGGAGAAGGGGGAAAACGTATGGCAGAAGAAATAAAATAGTGTGAAAATTGATCAATAGATGGCGCTGTATGTGTCAGAATACGTAAATGAGAAAATGTCATGCGCACGACCCATTGAAGTTGGTATAAACACACCAGGTACACAGCTTGTCCTCCTTTCGGGTCTGCACCATAACTGTCTCAATGCAGGATCGCGCTCTGCTTGTAAAGCTGTATTACAAGAATGATGACTGTGCACATGTTGCTCTGCAGAAGTTTTGGACACTGAAGGGTTTGAAAAAAGGTGGGTCTGATGACTGCCGTGAGTCTGGAGAAAATGATTCAGAATTTCAAAGAGACAGGTTCTTTTCGTGTGCAACCTGGAAGGAAATGAATTGATTTGACATGGCCACAGCAATGCAGGAGGAGATGAGTGGTGGTATGCAAACGTGTAGTCCACAGAGAATTGTCCGAACATTGGACGTACCCATGGGCACGGTATGTAAAATCGTACGAAACATCCTTCTTTGCTATCCATTCAAAATTATCCATGCACATAAGTTGCTTCCTGTTGACCTGCCAGCAAGAGAGAGCTTTGCTTTAGAATTTATTGCTTACTTGGAAGTGGACAATAATTGGCCATGGAAGATTTTGTGCACAGATGATGCCACTCCCATGTGACAGGATATGTCAATACTCAGAATTGTCGAATATGGGCAACGGAAAATCCTCCAGTACGACTTCATCCTGAAAAGGTCACTGTGTGATGCGGGTCTATGGCGTCATTTATCATAGGGCCATATTTTTTTTTGAAGAGACAGGTGCTTCCGGTCCTGTTACCTATACCATCACTGGTAAGTACTGTGAGTGTCTTTTGCGCAACCACGTCATTCCAGCTCTTCAACAGCGTGATTGCGTGGGTGGGATCATTTTTATGCAAGATGGTGCACCTCTGCACATTGCAATTCCAATTAAGAAGCTGCTGAAGTACCATTTCAGAAATGCTAGAATTATCAGCTGCCATTACCCCACAGCCTGGTTGTCCCAATCACCTGATCTTAATCCATATGACTTCTGGCTGTGGGGCTATCTGAAAGATGTAGTGTTCAGTGTTCCAATTGCAGACTTATCTGCATTGACTGCATGCATTGCACAACACATTCTGAACGGGAGCCCGGAAACACCCTGATCAGTTGTGGAACTTGCTGTTTCTCGATTTCAACTTGTTGGAGAAAATGGTGGACAGCATATTGAACATGTTTTGCGCCAGTCACACAGAAATTAATAATCCAATTTGATTTTGATTGATGCGTTTTATGCAGTTTTTGGCCTCAGTACAATTAAAATCTGATTTGTCCCATCCAATGTGATATGACCTTGCTGTGGTTGGTGGTCTTACATAACTAACAGCATCACACCTATACACCCATGCACTCTGAGTAGTATAGTTTATTTAACGTCAAATGCACATCTTAGGCATTGTTGTATGATTCACTTGTAGTTGACCACTATTAAATTATGATGCTTACAGGGCCATCTATTGCTGCATTTTATAACTATTTATTTTTCTTCTGCCATACGTTTTCCCCCTTCTCCGATAATATTCCGTTGCAATTTGACGTCATTCTGACCAGTGGTGTTATTTCTACAGCTTTTTGAAAGTTTAATTTTAATTATAAACGCCCTGTGTACTAAAAATATAACAAAAATGTGTTTCTCACTTCTGTTATAATGTGCTACAGCTTTGCAAAGTTGCACTGTTAATTTACATGGTGTACTGTGTGATGTGTGCCAAACAATAAATAAATAAAAATAAAATTCTACAATCATAGAAAGTATAGAAAGATTGCTGAAAGAAGCAGTTAGGACTTCTGCTTCAGTAACAAAGAACTTTACAACATGATGTTTTTTGCAAGACAGTTGGATCTAACATTTTACTCTGCTCATCACATGACACCTGGTCATTATGAAGTGAATTATACTCTATTTTGGCATCCTCCAGAGGCAGAAAGAGAGGGATCCTGTGTCCTGTTCAACCACATTTGGGAAACAACTATTATCTGAATCATGGAGGCAAGTAATCCTAATCCCTCCTCTGAAACCAGGGAAGGGCTGTACTTGTGTGTCTGGTTATCATGGTGTTCCCTCATGAGTTGTGTAGGAAAAATGTTGGGAGTTTAAAGTGAACCACCATCTTGTCTGGATTCTCAAATCCGAGCATCCTCTTAATCACTTCCAGTATGACTTCAGAATATATCCATTGACAATGTGTCTGTGCTGGAGACCTCTGTACAACATACTTTTGTGAATGATGTTGAGAGAATTGGAGTTCTCAGGGGGATTACAACTATCTTGTGAGAATGTGAGTGTTGAACATGGGACTCTTGAAATGTAGCAGTACTATTGCTCTTTGTGTGCTGCAATTTTAACCACAAGCTCTCTCTAGGGGCTCAGCTAGTGATGGCTGAGTCCAGGCCTAGTGAACCGAGGCTTCCCAAGCTGTGGTCTAGTCAGGGCTGATGGTCATCTATCGTCATAAATTCTGGACATACTTCAGCTATGTGGGGTGTGGTGGTGTAATGTGTGTTTCATAGAGTGGACATGTTGGCTTAACTGGACAGATTAAAAGGATACTACAAAACACTATAAAGAAAAAAAAAACCTCAGTCACAACCTATGATGCATGTTGATAGAATGGATGGCTGTTGAAGCAAAACACTCATTAGGAGGCAGTCTCTGCAAAACCTGCCACTGTTCAATTGTACAAGGCTTACCTAGGCAAGCAGAAGTCTGTCTGACTGGACTACATAGGTCCCTAGTGGTCTGTGGGAACATACACACATTAAAAAAAGTTTTGCATCAACCCAGTTCCCAGAACTCCTGAAAATAGACATTGACTGCTGTGGATATTGTATCACAGTCACAGCCGCTTTGACTGTTCAGAGATGTTACTAAACCCACCCAAAGATGTAAACAACCATGCATGAGCAGCGCCTTCTAGACAGAGAGGGTCTGACGGCCAGTCAGTTCCAGTCATTCCACCAGGAAGGAGGTACACGGCTCGTGTTGTCTGTAGTTCAACCATGCGTAGACGGTTGATACCGCGATTAGAATGTGTCCACATTATTACTTTGTGACAGGAAGGGCTCTCAACAAGGGGAGTGTCCAGGCATGTCGGAGTGAATCAAAGCGATGTTGTTCGGACATGGAGGAGATACAGAGAGTCAGGAAGTGTCGATGACATGCCTCGCTCAGGCCACCCAAGGGCTACTGCTGCAGTGGATGACAGCTACGTATGGATTATGGACCGGAGGAACCCTGACACCAACGCCACCATGTTGAATAATGCTTTTTGTGCAACCACAGGACATCATGTTACGACTCAAACTGTGCGCAATAGGCTGCATGATATGCAACTTCACACCCGATGTCCATGGCGAGGTCCATCTTTGCAACCATGACACAGTGCAGCGCAGTACGGATGGGCCCAACAACATGCCGAATGGACCGCTCAGGATTGGCATCACACGCAAAAAATTTGTGATAAGTGCTGACATTAATTCCAGATCAACCCTCTGGAACTCAGACAGAACGGATGACAGAGGATGCATAATCACCGACCTGATACAAGAAACACAATTACATGTAATGAATACAGAAGGACCTATACCAACATATGCAGGGCTCGATGGTACAAGCAGTAATATCGACTTTACAGTAGCAAAAAATGTAGCAATAGCATACGTAACAAACTGGACTGTACACAACAACATAATCAGTAGTGATCACAATGTAATAACATACACACTAACTCACATTCAGAAACATGACGAAATCACACTCCAGACACTTGTTGTTGGACAAAGCAGACTGGATCAAATTAACGGAAATTATCCAACAACATGATCTAGAAAACATCAATGGAAGTATCGATTATAGAGCACACAAGTTAACACAGCTAATACAACATGCACAAACACTTCAATAACCGGAGTGGCCGAGCGGTTCTAGGTGCTTCAGTCTGGAACCGCGCGACAGCTACGGTCGCAGGTTCGAATCCTGACTCAGGCATGGATGTGTGTGTCGTCCTTAGGTTAGTTAGGTTTAAGTAGTTCTAAGTTCTAGGGGACTGATGACCTCAGATGTTAAGTCCCATAGTGCTCAGAGCCATTTGAACCATTTGAACACTTCAATACTGACAGCAAAAAACACAGAATGCTCACAAGTACCATGGGCCAAAGAACTCGAGAGACTCAAACAAGATGCAAGACGCAAATGAAAATTATATCAAAGGGCGATAGCAGATAGGGACAGACGAATAAGACTTGAAGCATATAGGCATGCACGAGAATTATATAGACAGATGGGAGCTATTTGTGATGACAATGGGAGCTGTTTGTAATGACACAAACAGAGCAAAATATATATGGGGGGAACCGTACAAAATACTGACAGAGAAGATTAAAACACCACTAGTTCTGGGAACACTAAGGCAGGATGACAGCACAGTGACGAGGGGATGGAGGAATACAGCAGAGTTTCTGCTGTATAAACTGCTCCCCGACGACGTTATCAATACAGACACACAATATCATGCAACACTAAGAGAAAACCTTCACATACACACACCATACAACACTGCAACTGTCACCTGCCCTTTTGCACAAGAAGAGGTTGCATTAGCAATCTCAGAGTTCAAAAACAAGAAGGCACTTGGACCAGATGGTATCCACTCGGAAACACTGAAAAAACTAGCACCGCAGATCACCCCATTCCTAACAACGTTACTGAATGATGCCTTACGGCTGGGCAGGGTACCTACAGTATGGAAAGCCTCCAAAGCAGTCATTATTAAGAAATCAGCGGACAGGGATCCTTCAGATCCAATATGCCTAATAATCACCCAAGCAGAGATTCAGGAGAAGCTACTTGTAATCGCCTGCAAACACACAGAGCTCTCAGGGGTATGAGCCAACACCAATTTGGCTTCAGAACTGGCAGATCAATATATGATGTCATCAACCAGGTCCTGCACATAGTTAACACCATAAAACAGAAATACACCATGGCAATAATGATTGACATTGCCGGAGCATTTGATAATCTCTGGTGACATGCACTGTTTCAGAGTCTAAGACATCAGGTATCAAAGTCATTGTACAACAGTTTTCTAGACTAATGTAAGGACTGAGTAGTCGAATGGCAGATTGACAGCCGGAAAGTAATTAAAAGAATTACCAGAGGCTGTACTCAAGGGTCGATCTGTGGCCCCATCTTCTGGGACATGACAATCGAACTCCTCCTACAACTTCTGGATGTGGATGACAGGTCAGACGGAATTGTCGCCTATGCGGATGACCTATTAGTTGTAGTCACTGCAAACAACAGAGCCCAGGTAGAAGAGAAGTCCAGTGGAATACCACAAACAATTACTCAGTGGTGTCACAACAACAAACTGAGGATAGCCAAAAACAAAACAACATACACTTTACTGAAAGGATTATTCCAAAGGAATCCTATGGTTAAAATTGGGGACACAAATATCAAATGAGCACACGTTACGAGCTATCTTGGGGTACATGTAGATGAAAAATTGAATTTCCACGAACACATAAGGCTAACAACAGTCAAAGCATCAAAAATACTACACAAACTGGTGAGACTAAATTCAAAACAATACAGACTACCTCTACCAGTCATGCGGGCATACCACTGTGCACTCTTCGAATCAGTACTCAGCTTTGCAGATAGCATGTGGGCACATAGACTGAACATGGTCACCAACAAAGCATTGGTCAGACGAGGGCAGAGAAGTGTCCTACTTAGGCTATATGGAGACTTTGGCACCACCTCAGCGGATGCACTGTGTGTGGTGCTTGGAATATGCCCCATAGATATCACGATCAAATACAGAGCTGCAAGGTACTGGTTAAAGGTGGGGAGACTAGATAAGGTACACACAATAACCGATGTGCCAATAGAGACAATACGTCACCTTAAAAGTTGGTGTTTGGATACATGGCAAGGTGAGTGGGATGTAAGTGATAAGGGATGTAGACTGCATGACTTGCTCCCTGACATAAGGGAGTGGTTTAGAATGAGACATATTGATCCCAGCTGTGATCCAGTACATTTCTTAACCGTACGGTCCTTAGCCCACACACTTAAACCGCGTGAGTCTGAGGCAGACACCTACATGCACATGCGGGGAAGAAGGTTCCACAGAGCACAGTCTTTTTCTGTGGGCAATACGCGAACAATAGACATACACCACACTTAGACTACACAGATACAGACATAGATATATACACAGCAATAAGAGATGAAGAACAATGGGCACAATTAAACGCACTGACAAACAGTATTTCAAAAACAACACATGAAGTGTACATGCGGACACGACATAACAGACATGCCTATGTGCAATGTAACAACAATCTCCAGAGCCCCCCCCCCAGGTGGTCCACAACTCTTTTGTGGATAAGTGCGTAGCGAGCACGGGACCCCGAGCTAGTGTGGCCCTCCTTCCTTTCTGGGCTGCATACCTTCCTTTTACGCATCCTTCCCCCTCCCCCCCAATCACCACAGCCTCTTCCCTTCTCTTTCTCCCCCTCTGGGAGTATTTTTAGTGCCTACGTCTGGAGATGGACGCTCGAAACTGTAACACAGTTTCTCTTCTCACTTTCTCTGCTGGCAAGTCTTTGTCCTTACTTTGTCCTTACTTTGTCCTTACTTTGTCCTTACTTTGTCCTTACTTTGTCCTTACTTTGTCCTTACTTTGTCCTTACTTTGTCCTTACTTTGTCCTTACTTTGTCCTTACTTTGTCCTTACTTTGTCCTTACTTTGTCCTTACTTTGTCCTTACTTTGTCCTTACTTTGTCCTTACTTTGTCCTTACTTTGTCCTTACTTTGCCCTTCACTTTTCCTTACCTCTTCTCTTTACCCTTATCTCCGCTGCTGCATTAGAGACCTCTCTTCTTTCCTTTCCTTTCCTTTTCTTTGTTTCTACCTTTCTCTATTTTTCTTACCTGTGCGTGTCTGAAGGCCGACCCACGCATTCCCACGCATAGCCAGTGACAGGGTAATGCGTAATTCCCCACCCCGGGTAGACAGGTAGGACACGTACGTACCCTCTGGTAACAGCCAGGCCCAGGGAGGGGTGATTGATTACCCGAGCTGATACCTTCCGAAAGTGCCGATTGGTCCCTCCGTCCGTTTCTTGGGAAGTGTGACCTGAGATGTGAACAATCACCTAAGGCGGGAGTGCCCTCAGAGCGGGCTCCCACAAGGAAGGAGCGTGCCATCGGAGACACCGGTAATCATGGGGGATACTTCCACGATGCTTTCCTCATCATCTACTATGTCTGCTCATAAGCATAAGTTCAATGAGTCTCAGCCACAGACAGTTCTTCCATCGTTGCCACAGTTCCTTGTTGTTTCTCGGACGGATGAAGGTCAAGACTTCTCCACAGTCAACCATTTCATTATTCAGAAAGATGTCAACACAATTGCAGGTCCTGTAAAGTCTTGTTCCCGATTATGAAATGGCACCTGGTTGTTAGAAACAGTCAGTGCCCTCCAGGCACAAAAATTGCTGCGTACTTCACTGCTACACACACCTTCCCTGTCCGGGTGGAAGCACACCGCACTTTAAATTCATCACGTGGGGTCGTTTATACTCGCTCCCTCGACGGATTGTCCGACGAAGAAATTCAAAACTACCTGTCTGACCAGTGCGTAACGGCTGTTCATCGAGTCATGAAAAGGGTTGACAAGAACATCGTTCCAACCTGTACTGTGTTCTTGACATTTGACAGAGTTCAACTTACATCGAACATAAAAGCGGGCTATGAGATAATTTCCATTCGCCCTTACATCCCAAACCCTACGCGTTGCTATCAGTGTCAGTGGTTCAATCATACCAGCCAGTCCTGTTCCAATCCGGCCAAATGTGTTACGTGTGGCATGGATGCCCATGAGGGTGCTTGTCCACCTCCATCCCCTCGTTGCATCAACTGTGTGGGTGACCACGCTGCTTCCTCTAGAGATTGTCCCATTTTTAAAGACGAACGGCTCATTCAGGAAATCAGAGTGAAGGAGAAGGTGTTGACCTTTGCTGCTCGAAAGTTATTCGCCAGTCGAAAGCCCACTGTGCCTCTCACAGGTAAATACAGCACTGTCCCTCCCCCCTGCGGGTCCGGGGATTAGAATAGGCCCGAGGTATTCCTGCCTGTCATAAGAGGCGACTAAAAGGAGTCCATCCCCCTCACGGGGGTAGTTAGCACCTGCGTCCGGAGACGGACGGTTCCACGACCTATAATTGTGGTCTTTTTGGTTTTTCACTTCTCGTTTCTTCCTTCCTTTTGTTGGTTCCTTTCTTTGCTCTTCTCCACCTCACTGTCTTCCTTACTCTTTCCCTTGACTTCTCCTTGCCTTCTCATTGCCTTCTTCTCCTTGCCTTCTCATTGCCTTCTTCTCCTTGCCTTCTCATTGCCTTCTTCTCCTTGCCTTCTCATTGCCTTCTTCTCCTTGCTTTCTCATTGCCTTCTTCTCCTTGCCTTCTCTGGTCTCCGCCTCGACGTTTGAGACAGTCTGTCCTCTTTCTCCCTCTCTCCCCTTTTTTTCCTCTTCTTCCTTCCTCCCTGTGCGTGCCTGAAGGCCGACCCACGCGTTCGCACGCGTAGCCGGTGACGGGGTAACGCGTAATTCCCCGCCCTGGGTAGACATGTAAGGCACGCGCGTACCTCCTGGTAAAGGCCAGGCCCGGGGAGGGGTGATTGCCTGAGCTGATACCTTCTGACCATGCCGATTGGTCCCTCCGTCTGTTTCTCGGGAGGTGTGACCTGAGATGTAAACATTCACCTAAGGCGTTAGTGCCCTCTGAGAGGGTCCCCACAAGGAAGGAGCGCGCCATCGGAGACGCTGGCAATCATGGGGGATTCCTCCGCAATGGATTCTACTCCATCTCTCTCGACTTCTGCCCAAAAACGGAAACGTGACCAGCCACCAGTGACAAAAGTACTACCGCCTGCCCCACAGTTCCTCGTCGTTTCTCGATCTGAGGACGGAAAGGATTTTTCCTCTGTCAACCCTTTCGTTATCCAGAAGGGCGTAGATGCCATAGCCGGATCTGTCAAATCTTGTACCAGGTTGCGTAACGGTACCTTATTACTAGAAACTGAGAATGCCTTTCAGGCACAAAAACTGCTTCGGGCCACACTCCTGTACACGTTCCCTGTCCGGGTGGAGGCCCACCGAACTTTGAATTCGTCTCGTGGTGTAGTCTATACTAGCTCCCTCGACGGATTGACTGACGAGGAGATTCAATCTTTCCTCGCTGAGCAGGGCGTGACGGCTATCCATAGGGTCATGAAAAAGGTCAACAATGACCTTGTACTGACCCGGACACTTTTCTTGACCTTCGATAGTGTTAAGCTGCCATCGCGCATCAAGGCGGGCTATGAGGTTATTTCTGTTCGCCCCTATGTCCCGACACCTACGCGCTGCTACCAGTGTCAGCGTTTCAATCACACTCGACAGTCTTGTTCCACTGCGGCTAAATGTGTCACTTGTGGCAGGGATGCCCATGAGGGTGACTGTCCACCTCCGTCTCCTCGTTGTGTGAACTGTCAGGGTGACCATGCCGCATCCTCCCGCGACTGTCCTGTCTATAAGGAAGAACGCTGTATCCAAGAAATTCGGGTCAAAGAGAAAGTGTCCACCTCGGCTGCTCGCAAGCTGTTGGCTAGTAGGAAGCCCGCGCTGCTCCCAGCGGGGAAATACAGTACTGTCCTCGCCTCTCCTCGGACTACCAGGGAGGTAGCAACCCAGACATGCGATCTGACCTTCAGCACCACGGTCGTCCGTTCGGCCAGTGCTAAGATCGCGCGGTCGACGTCTCCTCTTCCTCCCATCACCCCACAGACACCAGCCCCTTCATCAGCTTCTGCTAAGACGAAGACCCCGAAGTCAGATGCACGGGCCTTCAAGAAGGAACCATCCCGTGCAGACTTCCTACGTACCTCGACCTCCCAGCCTTCGACCGGTACTTCCACCAAACGTCCTTCCAAAAAGGCTCATAGGAAGCACAGTTCTCCTTCTCCGCCACGGCGCATTGCTTCTCCTGCGCCACCCAGCGGTTGCCGCCCCAGGCCGTCATCCGTTTCGCCTGGCCGCACCGCTGGTAGCCGTACATCTGGCCGTTCACCGGCGGAGGAAGCTCCCCCTCCCGGCCATCCTCCCGAGATGGCCGATGAATCTATAGACCCAATGGACGATGACTGTCCGCCTACTGATAGCGGCGGCAGTGCTCGCTCGAAGCCAGGCCCTCAGCGGCCTTCGAGGTGACCCCTTCTTTCATCTTCCTTTTCTTACGATGGCACTTACTCACTGGAATATTCGCAGCATTCGCTCCAACCGAGAGGACTTGAAGTTGCTGCTCCGCTTGCACCGTCCGCTCGTCGTAGCCCTCCAGGAAATGAAGCTACGCCCATGCGATCAAATTGCCTTGGCACACTACACCTCTGTGCGTTTCGACCTACCCCCTGTGGTAGGTATCCCAGCTCATGGAGGGGTTATGTTGCTGGTCCGGGATGATATTTACTACGATCCCATCACGTTGCACACCGGCCTGCAGGCAGTTGCCATCCGCATTACTCTCCCCACTTTTACATTTTCCATTTGTACCGTTTACACTCCATCGTCATCTGCCGTTACCAGGGCAGACATGATGCAACTTATTGCTCAGCTACCTGCACCATTTTTGTTAACTGGAGACTTCAATGCCCACCTTCCCCTTTGGGGCTCTCCAGCATCCTGCCCGAGGGGCTCCCTGTTAGCAGACCTTTTCAACCAGCTCAATCTTGTCTGCCTCAATACTGGCGCCCCTACTTTTCTTTCGGACACATCTCACACCTATTCCCATTTAGACCTCTCTATATGTACTCCCCAACTTGCACGCCGGTTTGAGTGGTATGCACTTTCTGATACATATTCGAGCGACCACTTCCCGTGTGTTATCCATCTCCTGCAGCATACCCCCTCTCCGTGCTCCTCTAGTTGGACCATCTCCAAGGCAGACCGGGGGCTCTTCTCTTCCAGGGCGACCTTTCAGGATCAAACCTTCACAAGCTGCGATCGTCAGGTCGCACACCTCACGGAAGTCATTCTCGCTGCTGCTGAATATTCCATCCCTCACCCTACTTCTTCTCCACGTCGCGTACCGGTCCCCTGGTGGACCGCAGCATGTAGAGACGCTTTACGTGCTCGTCGACGTGCTTTACGCACATTTAAATGCCACCCTACAGTGGCGAATTGTATAAATTATAAACGATTACGTGCTCAGTGTCGTCGTATTATCAAAGAAAGTAAGAAAGCCAGCTGGGCTGCTTTCACAAGCACCTTCAACAGTTTTACTCCTTCTTCTGTTGTCTGGGGTAGCCTGCGCCGGCTATCTGGCACTAAGGTCCACTCACCAGTTTCTGGCTTGAAGGTCGCGAATGACGTCCTTGTGGCCCCTGAGGCTGTCTCCAATGCCTTCGGCCGCTTTTTCGCAGAGGTTTCGAGCTCCGCTCATTACCACCCTGCCTTCCTCCCCCGCAAACAGGCAGAGGAGGCTAGGCCACCTAACTTCCGCTCCTCGAATTATGAAAGTTATAATGCCCCATTCACCATGCGGGAACTCGAAAACGCACTTGGCCGATCACGGTCCTCCGCTCCAGGGCCTGATTCTATTCATATTCAGATGCTGAAGAACCTTTCTCCTGCGGGTAAAGGTTTTCTTCTTCGTACATACAATTGCATCTGGATTGAGGGACATGTTCCCGCATGCTGGCGCGAGTCTATTGTTGTCCGGATTCCTAAGCCGGGGAAGGACAAGCACTTGCCTTCCAGTTATCGACCAGCTGTGTCTGTAAAGTGATGGAGCGAATGGTTAACTCTCGATTGGTTTGGATGCTCGAGTCTTGACACCTACTTACCAATGTACAATGTGGATTTCGTAGGCGCCGCTCTGCTGTTGACCATCTGGTTACCTTGTCGACCTTCATTATGAATAACTTCTTGCGGAAGCGTCCGACCGCGGCTGTGTTCTTTGATTTGGAGAAGGCTTATGACACCTGTTGGAGGGCGGGCATTCTCCGCACCATGCATACATGGGGCCTTCGTGGTCGCCTCACTCTTTTTATTCGTTCCTTTTTAATGGATCGACAGTTCAGGGTACGTGTGGGTTCTGTCCTGTCTGACACCTTTCGCCAGGAGAACGGGGTGCCACAGGGCTCAGTTTTGAGCGTCACTCTCTTCGCCATTGCGATCAGTCCAATAATGGATTGCCTCCCAGCTGATATATCAGGCTCCCTTTTTGTGGACGATTTTACCATCTATTGCAGCGCGCAGTGTACACGTGTCCTGGAGCGCTGTCTTCAGCGTTCTCTTGACCGTCTTTACTCCTGGAGTGTCGCCAATGGCTTCCGTTTTTCTGCCGAGAAGACGGTCTGTATTAACTTCTGGCGCTACAAAGAGTTTCTCCCACCGTCTTTACGACTCGGTCCCATTGCTCTCCCAATCGTGGAGACAACCAAATTTTTAGGCCTTACATTTGACAGGAAACTTAGCTGGTCTCCACATGTGTCATATTTGGCCGCCCGTTGTACCCGTTCTTTAAATGTCCTCCGTGTTCTCAGTGGTATGTTGTGGGGAGCAGATCGAACCGTCCTACTTCGTCTATATCGGTCGATCGTCCGCTCCAAGCTGGATTATGGGAGCTTCGTATACTCCTCTGCACGGCCATCCATCTTACGCCGCCTCAACTCCGTACAACATCGGGGTTTACGACTTGCGATCGGAGCATTTTATACTAGTCCCGTAGAGAGTCTTCATGCTGACGCTGGCGAATTGCCACTCACCTACCGGCGCGATATACTGCTTTGTCGGTATGCCTGTCGGCTACTGTCAATGCCCGACCATCCGTCTTATCGTTCCTTTTTTGACGACTCTCTCGACCGTCAATACGGGTTGTATGTGTCTGCCCTGCTACCCCCTGGAGTTCGCTTTCGTCGCCTCCTTCAACACCTTAATTTTTCACTCCCTGCAACCTTTCGAGTGGGCGAGAGCCACACGCCACCTTGGCTCCAGGCTCAGGTCCGCGTTCACCTTGACCTCAGCTCGCTCCCAAAAGAGGTTACCCCCGGTTCGGTCTACCACTCCCGTTTTTTGGAACTTCGTTCGAAGTTCATCAACATGACTTTCATTTATACAGATGGCTCTAAGACCAATGACGGGGTCGGGTGTTCTTTTATTGTCGGGGCACAAAGTTTCAAATACCAGCTACATGGCCATTGTTCGGTCTTCACAGCTGAGCTCTTTGCCCTCTACCAGGCTGTTCTTTACATCTGCCGCCACCGACATTCTGCTTATGTCATCTGCTCCGATTCCCTGAGCGCCATCCAGAGCCTCAGTGATCCGTACCCGGTTCACCCTTTCGTACACCGGATCCAACGCTCTCTTCAGCAGCTGGTGGACGTCGGTTCTCCGGTTAGCTTTATGTGGGTTCCTGGCCATGTCGGTATCCCTGGGAACGAAGCTGCAGATGCCGCGGCCAAGGCTGCGGTCCTCCAGCCATGGACAGCTTCTTGTTGTGTCCCTTCGTCCGATTTTAGCAGGGTCATTTGTCGGCGCATTTTATCGCTGTGGCATGCCGATTGGGCTGCACTTACAGACAACAAGCTTCGGCCCTTAAAACCTCTTCCTGTGGCTTGGACGTCCTCCTCACGCCCTTCTCGGCGGGAGGAGGTAGTTTTGGCCCGGTTAAGAATTGGACACTGCCGGTTCAACCATCGCCATCTGCTGACGGCTGCGCCGGCGCCGTTCTGCCCATGTGGGCACTTGCTGACGGTTCGACACATTTTAATGTCCTGTCCAGATTTTAACACACTGCGTCTAGATCTTAACCTGCCAAGTACTTTCGATGCCATTTTAGCGGATGACCCACGAGCAGCTGCTCGTGTTCTTCGTTTTATCAATTTGACAAACCTCACTAAGGACATTTGATGATGCTGTTCTTTAATCCTATGCCTGTCAGTCTGTCTTTTATCGTGTTTTCCCTTTTAGTTGTTGTTGTCAACTTGTGCCTCGCGGTGCATTCTTAGAGTAGTCAGGGTGCTAATGACCATTGAAGTTGTGTGCCCTAAAACCACAAAAAAAAAAAAAACACGGCAATGTCCTTGCCTCTCCTCGGCCAACAAAGGAGGCAGCCATGCAGACTTGTGATCTCACCTTTAGTGCCACGGTCGTCAGATCGGCCAGTGCAAAGATCGCCCATTCAACCTCCCCACTCTAACCTGCTCACTCTATGGCTCACCCTTCATCGGATTCTGCTAAATCTCGAGCTTAAAAATCGGACACCCGGACTTCCAAAAAAGAGTCTGCTCGTGAAGATTTTTTATGTACCCCAACTTCACAACCATCGATTCCTCCTTCATCTCAACGCCCTGTTTCCAAGAAGGCTAATAAGAAACCCAGTTCCTCTCTTTCTCCGCAACGGCGTGTCTCACCTACAACACTACCTGGCGGTAACCACCCTGGGCCGTCTTCTGTGTCGCCGAGGCACACTGCTGGCGACCGATCAACCGGCCCATCGCTCGTGACAGGAGCTGCTCCTGAACAACCTATGGATCAGGATCTTCTGCCTTCGGCAGAATGCTGTTCCACGCTGTCGGTCGCCGGCTCTGAGCAGTCGTTGAGTTGAGGGCAACCTTGGTCACATTCTTCCCTCTTCTGTCCACCCTATGTCCATTATCCATTGGAATATCTGCGGAATTCGAGCCAATCGGGATGAATTGTCGATCCTCTTACGATCCTACTCGCCGGTCATCTTCTGTCTTCAGGAAACAAAGCTGCGTCCTCACGATCACTTTGTTTTCCCCCATTTTCAGTCAGTTCGATTTGATCTTGCCTCTGTTGAAGGCACTCCAGCACATGGAGGACTCATGGTTCTTCTCCATGATACTCTCCATTATCACCCAATCCCCTTAAACAGTTCCTTCCAAGCTGTAGCTGTTCATCTTTCCCTGTCTGGATACACCTTCTCTCTTCGTACTGTATACATTCCATCGTCCACACCAATGGCAAGAACTGATCTCCTTCATCTTCTTGGTCAGCTTCCGCCCCCCCTATTTGCTGGTTGGGGACTTCAATGCCCACCACCCGCTTTGGGGATCTCCGCGTCCTTGTCCGCGTGGCTCACTATTGACAGACGTCTTCCACCAAGCGGATCTTGTTTGCCTCAACACTGGGGACCCTACATTTTTGTCTGCCTCCACGACAAATTTCTCTCATTTGGACCTTTCGGTCGGTACTGTTCCGCTAGCTCGGCACTTCAAATGGTTCGCTTTTGGTGATACACACTCGAGTGACCACTTTCCATGTGCCCTTAAATTGGAGCCACAACTGCCATATATGCGCCCGAGATGCTGGAAGTTTGCCCAAGCTGATTGGACACTTTTCGTCTCTAGCGACATTCGCTGACCGCCACTTTTCTAGCGTCGACGATGAGGTCACTATATTATGGAAGTTATTCTTACAGCTGCGGAATGTTCAATACCTCACACCTCCCTATTGCCCCGGCACCCCCCAGTTCCTTGGTGGAACGAGGCATGCCGTGATGCAATACGTGAACGGCGACATGCTCTTCGCTTTTTCTGGCAGCATCCTACTTTGGCCAACTGTACCCGCTATAAGCAGTTCCGTGCGCGATGCCGTCACATCATCCGCGATAGCAAGAAGGCAAGCTGGGACTTCTTTACTAGCTCATTTAACACCTTCACTCCCTCCTCGGAAGTTTGGAGTCAGATTCGACGGTTATCTGGCATGCCTAGTTTCTCCCCGGTCTCTGCGCTTACTGTCGTGCATGATACATTAGTGGACCCCGTCGCAATTTCTAACTCATTGGGTCAACACTTTGCTGAGATTTTGAGCTCTTCAAATTACCCGCCAGCATATCTCCCGAAGAAACGTGCAGCGGAAGTGCAACCTCTTGCTTTCTCCTCTCAAAATCGCGAAAGCTATAATACTGTTTTCTCCATGTGGGAACTCCAACATGCACTCTCTTCTTCTCGCTCTTCCACCCCAGGACCGGATGGTATCCACATCGATATGTTGCTGCATTTATCATACCGTAGTCTGCATTACCTCCTTCACCCTTATAATCGAATTTGGACCGGCAGTACTTTTCCCAGACGATGGCGGGAAGCTATCGTCGTTCCTGTTCCAAAACCTGGAAAGGACAAACATCTCCCCTCTAGCTATCGCCCCATTTCTCTCACAAGTAGTGTATGTAAGGAATGGAGCGTATGGTGAATTGCCGTTTAGCCTGGTGGCTGGAGTCCCGCAGTCTTTTAACACCTGCCCAGTGCGGTTTCCGAAAGCATCGTTCTGCAGTTGACCATTTTGTTGCTCTCTCCACTTATATCATGAAGAATTTTCTCCAGAAACGCCAAACAGTAGCAATATTCTTTGATCTGGAGAGAGCACAAGATACCTGTTGGAGGACAGGCATCCTCCGCACACTGTTCTCTTGGGGCTTTCGAGGTCGGCTGTCCCTTTTTCTTTGTGAATTTATGGCAGAGCGCACATTTAAAGTGCGGATGAACACTACTCTCTTCCGTACTTTCTCCCAAGAAAATGGGGTACCCCAGGGTTCCGTGCTAAGTGTTGTACTGTTTGCCATTGCCATAAATCCAATTATGGATTGTCTCCTTCCTGATGTCTCAGGCTCCATCTTTGTGGATGATTTTGCAATCTACGACAGCTCTCAATGGACCCGCCTTCTTGAACAACGTCTTCAAGGATGCCTCGATCGCCTCCACTCTTGGAGCATCGAAACTGGCTTCCGCTTTTCTCCCAGTAAGACCATTTGTGTTAATTTTTGGTGTCGTACAGAGTTTCTTCCGCCTTCCTTACATCTAGGCCCTGTCAACCTTCCGTTTGCAGACGTCGCTAAATTCTTGGGTCTTATGTTTGACAGAAAACTGTGCTGGTCCTCCCACGTTTCCTATCTTTCAGTTTGCTGTCTGCGATCCCTCAACACCCTCTGTGTCCTGAATGGCACCTCCTGGGGAGCGGACCAAGTGGTCCTTCTCCACCTCCATCGCACCTTAGTGCACTCGAAATTGGACTTGGAAGCATAGTTTACTCCTCTGCTTGGCTGTCTATTCTTTGGCGTCTTGACTCTGTTCACCACCGTGGATTACGTTTAGTGTCTAGAGCTTTTTACACCAGCCCTGTGGAAAGCCTTTATGCTGAGACTGCTGAACCTCCGCTGTCCTATCGGCGAGCTGTCCTTCTGAGTCGTTATGCTAGCCATCTGTCTTCCATGCCTGCTAATCCGGCCCATGACATTTTTTTCGACGCCTTCTTGGATTTAGGGTATGCAGGCCGCCCTTCCTCCCTACTACCACAGGGAGTCCACTTCTGTCAACTGGTCCATTCTCCGTCCTTCCACTTTCCTAAGACTTTCTTGACAACTTGGGGTACAGCACCGCCTTGGCTCCGGCCCCGGACCTGCCTGCTCTGTGACCTTTGTCGGTTTCCCAAGGATGGTACTTTTTCACTTGTTTATCGTCGGGCATTTGCTGCTCTGTGTGCACAAATGAAGGATGCCACATTTATTTACACTGATGGCTCAAAAACATCGTTTGGTGTTGGGAGTGCCTATATTGTTGGTGACACCCCCAATCGATTTCGGCTTCCCGACCAGTGTTCGGTTTTTACTGCGGAGCTTTATGCTGTTCTCCAGGCTGTCCAATACATCCGTCGCCATCAGCGGATACAGTATGTTATCTGCTCAGATTTGCTCAGCTCTGTCCTCAGTCTCCAAGCTCTCTACCCTATCAACCCTCTGGTCCACCGGATTCAGGGCTGCCTCCACTTGCTCCACTTGGGGGGCGTCTCTGTGGCATTTTCTCTGGATCCCGGGACATGTTGGTATCTGTGGAAATGAGGCAACCGATATAGCGGCCAAGGCTGCAGTCTCTCTTCTTCAGCCAGCTATTCGAGTGATTCCCGTTGCTGATCTATGGAGTGTTTTATGCCGCCGTGTTGCTCTTTTGTGGTACGCACATTGGTCGACACTTCCCAATAGCAAATTGCGGGACGTGAAAGCTCTTCCTTGTGCTTGGACCTCTTCCTCACGAACTCGTTGTCGTGAGGAGGTAATTTTAACTAGACTCAGGATAGGGCACTGTCTTTTTAGCCATCGACATCTTTTAAGTGGTGATCGTCCCCCACTCTGTCCCCACTGCTCTTAACTGTGGATGGTGAGACACCTTTTACTTGAGTGCCCCTATTTTACTCCGTTACGCGCCCGTCTGCAGCTGTCGCCTGATGTATCTTCCATTTTAGCCGGTGACACGTGCTCAGCCGATCGCGTTCTCGAGTTTGTTAGTGCCAGTGAGATGACGTCAGTCATTTGAAGCTCTTTTTGGGGACAGACAACTCCCCTTTTATAGTGGTTTTTAAGCTTTCCTTCTGTTTTTAGTTTCCCCACTTTTTTGTGTTTCGCTCCCATTGTTGCCGGTTTCCAGTTTCGTTTTTTTACCTTTTCCTAAGTCACAGACTGGGCACTAATGACCGTAGCAGTTTTGCGCCCTAAAAACATAACAAACAAGAATCTTCAGAGGGTGGACAGCGATACCCACAGTAACAACGAAAATAGTGACAATGAGGAGGAACAGGAGAAGGAAGCTTAGATGTGACAGTAAATAAGCATAAGGTCCTGGCGATCCAGCCAAGAAATCACCAAACACTGTACATGGATGGGCACCTAAAGTAGTTAATACATAGGAATGGTAATAAATAGGATAAGCAGTATTATTTCTCTACTAATAACCATTCGTGTGTGTGTGTGTGGGGGGGGGGGGGATGGGGGGGCATGTGGGCATGTAGGCATGTAGGCATGTAGGCATGTGGGCATGTGCGCGTGCGTGCCTGCGTTTCTGTGAGTGTGCAACTGGCGGTCAACGGCTCGAAGAAACCATTCCGAGGTAATCACCGTCAGTTGCATTCGGTGATGGTACTAACAAATCTCTCCTCTATCCTATCATCTTTTTAAACTCTTCTTAAAAAAACAACAAAATTTTATTTATATTTCAACCTTAAATTATTGTTATTTTGAAAACTATCATTCTTTGTAAATGTTGTAGATAAAACAAAAGAAAATAAAACTGTAAAAAGATGAAAAATGAAAATTGTAAGATGTACAACCTGTTTTAAACATCAGGTAACAGGTTATAATTTGGCAATAAATAAATAAATAAAAATCACATTCTCTTCACCGATGAGTGTCGCACATGCCTTCAACCAGGCAATCGTCAGAGACGTGTTTGGAGGCAACCCGGTCAGGCTGAACACCTTAGACACACTGTCCAGAGAGAGCAGCAAGATGGAAGTTACCTGCTGTTTTAGGATGGCATTATGCGTGGCCGTCGGACACTGCTGGTGGTCATGGAAGGTGCCGTAATGGCTGTACGATACGTGAATGCCATCCTCCAACTGATAGTGCAACCATATTGCAGCATATTGGTGAGGCATTCTTCTTCATGGAAGGCAATTCACACCCCCATCTTGTGAATGGCTTCCTTCAGGATAACAACATCGCTCAACTAGAGTGGCCAGCATGTTCTACAGGCATGAACCCTATCGAACATGCCTGGGATAGATTGAAAAGGGCTGTTTTTAAACGACATGACCCCACCGACCACTCTGAGGGATCTACGCCGAATCGCCGTTGAGGAGTGGGTCAATCTGGACCAACAGTGCCTTGATGAACTTGTGGGTAGTATGCCACAACAAATACAGGCCTGCATCAATGCAAGAGGACGCGCTACTGGCTGTTAGAGATACTGGTGTGTACAGCAATCTGTACCACCAGCTCTGAAGGTCTCGCCGTTTGGTGGTACAACATGCAGTGTGTGGTTTTCATGAGCGATAAAAAGGGCAGAAATGATATTTATGTTGATCTTTATTCCAATTTTCTGTACAGGTTCTGGAATTCTTGGAACCGAGGAGATGCAAAACTTTTTTTGACATGTGTATATGAATCTCCAAAAACAAAAATACAAAAAGAAATCCCTCAGTGGCATAAATGGACTGTTACAGATCACCTCTCAACAGAATATCCACCCTCTCCTGGAACTGTATTAAAGAAATCAAACATTTACCATTATAACAGGACCGTAAAATGTCAGAATGCATTTGTTTTAATAGAGAAAAGACGGGTCTTTCAAGAAAAGTCCCCTCCTACACAGACAAAGCTTTGGGAAATATTGCTGGAGTTGTAAAATCTATCAAATGGCTTCACAATCAAATGCTTTCGGTTGAAAGTGCTCAGTCTTGTCAAGTAACCACAGTTCAGTTGTAAAAGGATTTTGGTCACTATGCCATAGAAGAAACCCACAGTGCTCTCAGTTCAAGAAATTAGTGCTCAGGTGAATTTTGCTTGCCAAGGCAAAAAGAAAAAGAAAAAAAAAAGGGGGGGGGGGCATTTCAATCACATGTTGAAATGTGCAATATCAAGATTTGTCGGGCATTTGGGTGTAGCAGTGGCCTGATGTTGGACAACATGGGAAAGTGAGGGCAAGCATACTTATTGTCAGGGTTCCTGTTCACCAGATCTGACCACCACGTGGGAATACTGCCATATTGTGTTCCAAGCACATCATAAATCATTTACATCTGCACCTGTCACCCGAGAACAAGTAATAGATTCCCTGCAACATTCTGTGTCATCCTGCACTGACCCAGAGTCAAAGATAATTGATCGGAGACTAACAGCAATGAGACTAGGGTGATATTGTCACATGTGTAGGCTGCCATTAGCGCCACAACACAGAGAGCTGTTTCGAAGTGGTGCAGTGAATGGGGAGCATGGATTACTGATATATGGTGTTGCATTTGGTTCAGTGATAAATTGCAGTTCTGCTCAACCTTGGATGGCCCTCATATGTATGTGTGCTAGTGACGTGGGGAGAAGTCCCATTCTTCGAATGTTTTCTAGAAGCTCAGTAGTGTTTCTCCTGGCATCCCGGTGTTTGGAAACATCGAATACCTGGTAGTGATAAATGGAACTGTTGGAGGTACAACAGTTCATCACACATATCCTGCAGCCTCGTGTGTTCCCCGTCATGTGAGAATATCATAGTGCCATTTTTCAACAGGACAATATTCTTCAACACATGGCACATGTCTCTGTGAACTGTTTGCATGATTTTGAGCTGCTTTCATGGCCAGCAAAATCTCAAGATCTGTCTCAGATAGAATGTGTGTGGAAACAGCTCTGATGTTACCTCCATTCCAGTGCCAGTGTCCAGGACGATATCAAGGTCCTGTGAGTACAACAACAGTTGTGGGTCAGCCTTACCCCAGAAGAGAATACAATGTCTTTATGACATCCTTCCCAACCGAATCAGAGCCTGCATCCAGGTCAGAAAGTGCAATGTCATATTGATAGGTAGGTTCATACTGCCAAGTTCTTTTTAACGTAAAACTTTCCCAGTGAATTAAATGTTTGAAGAGATTATGGTACTGAGGCTGGTTGTTGTAAACTTGTACTGTGAAGTTTATGATTACCGGCTGCAATCCCGAAATCTGTTCAAACAAGTCCTTTGCAAATTTCATACAATTTTGTAATCACTGAAATAACATCCCCCTAACCCAAGTTTCATTTTGTTTTCTGTGCCTCCTTTGGATACTTCACTTTTTATGCCAGGCAATATATGTTCTTTAACAGAGACTCCAGTTCTCTGTTTAAGCATTTTAACATCCATGTGTAGAACTGTTAATAATTTTTAGTTGTTCTCAGAGTGGTTGGCTCTTTCCCTGTTCGTTGTTAGTGGCTGTGGCTGACTACTGACTACTGACTTTGGGGAAAGCTTTAGCTAATCTCTTATCTAAGTCTTGGTGTATTTTGTATTTCATTCCATAACTACGATTTGACAATGTTGCCTGTAATACACTGAAATACTGAAGTTATCAGGCATAAAATACAGGAAGCTAAAGGTTATTTACAGCTTGTACTGGAGCCAGAGTGAAGTTTGAAGAGTTGAAGGACGTGAAAGGGAACCAGTAGTTGAGGAGGGAGTGGGGCAGGGCTGTAACCTGTCCTAGATGATGATATTCAGTTTGTAAATGGAGCGAGCAATAGAGGAACCACAGGAGAAATTTGGAACTGAAAAGAAATTAAATGTGGACAATAAACAGTTAAGGCAAGAAGAAAATAAAAGTTTTGGAAATGTGGTGTTACAGAAGAATACAGAAAGTTGGGTGGATGTATTGAATAAATAACTGAGAGCTATGGGATTGAATGATGCAGAAAAGAAATTTATGGCACAACATGACTAAAAGAAGGGATCTGTTGGTAGGATATATGCCGAGGCTTCAAGGAATAGTTGATTTGATAACAGAGGGAAATGTGATGGATAAAAATAGCAGGAGGTATAGGTTGATATATGTTGCAACAGTTATGCAGGCTTGCACAGGATAGACGACTCTACAGACTGAATATAACGACAGCAGGAATGACAAGTTTGTCCAATCACCTAATTTAAACACAAATCATGTGTTGTTAGTTTTAAAGAGCATATAATGCTATAAAAGCTTCCACGCCATAATTATCAATGGAATTAAGTACCTTACTACTTGAAGCTTCGTACAAGATTCCACTTTAAAAAAAATTTGACTTGTTTGTATCCCTTTCCTGATTAATCACAGTCATAATATGGGTTAAAAGTGATTCGTAGCTGTGCAGATCATTCTAGTTCCGGTATTTTGTTAATTTGGGTAACCATCCAGATGCATTCCACCCCCCATGAACCACTGACGTTGCCAAGGCAGGATGGTTTGCACGTCTCAGTGATACTGATAACCATACCATAGTTGCAACAATAGTGGAGGGGTATTGGTGGAGAGGGTAGATAGTCTTGGGGTTCCTGAAGAGAGGCAGCATCATTTGCAGTAGTTGCAAGGGCAACAGTCTAGATGATTGCCAAGATTGCCTTGCTGCGCTGGTACAGCAAACACCCAAAAGTAAGAGGAAACTACTGCCATTACTGTTCCTGAGGTCATGCAGCTCCACTGTTTGATTAAACGATGATGACATCATCTTGAGTAAGACATTCTGGAGGTAAAATAGTTCCCCATTTAGATCTTCAGGCAGGGTCCACTCAGTAGGATGTAGTCATCAGGGAAAACAACACTGACAATCTGTGGGTTGAGGTGTGGAATGTAAGTGGTCTTAGTTGGGTAGGTAGGTTAGAAAGTTTAAAAAAGGGAAATGGATAGTTTAAAGTTATATGTGATGGTAATTAATGAAGTTTGGCTACAGGATGAACAGGAATTCTGGTCAGGCAAATACAGGGTTATACATACAAAATCAAATAGGGGTAAATAAGGAGTAGGTCTAATAATAATAAGAAAATAAGAATGTCGGTAAGTTAGCATAGTGAATGCATTACTGTAGCCAAGATAAACACCAAGGCAACACTTAACCACATTAATAAAAGTTTAGCTGGCCATTGTGGCCGAGCGGTTCTAGGCGCTACAGTCTGGAACCGCGCGACCACTATGGTCGCAGGTTCGAATCCTGCCTCGGGCATGGGTGTGTGTGATGTCCTTAGGTTAGTTAGGTTTAAGTAGTTCTAAGTTCTAGGGGACTGATGACCTCAGAAGTTAAGTCCCATAGTGCTCAGAGCCATATGAACCAATAAAAGTTTATATGGCAACTAGCTTCACAGATGAAGAGATTGAAAGAATTTATGGTGAGATAAAACAAATTATTCAGATAGTTAAGGAAGAGGAAAATTGAATGGTGACGGGGGACTAGAATTTGATAATAGGAAAAGGAATAGAAGGAAAAATAACTTTTTTAATATTTCCCCTTCTTTCTCAGGTCCTTTCTTTACGGTCGCCACGTTCTTCGTTCTTGCGGTGGCCCGGTGTAATGTTAAGCGTTTTCGTGGACTTACTTGTTGAAGAATGCGCTGCTAGGAAGGGGATATTTTCACTCTCTCGCTCTCTCTCTCTTCTTATTTAAAAAGTACGCTACTCTTGGAATATCAATGAATGCACCAGAACACATTTATTTCCACTGTGTGCAAAAAAACAACTAAACTTTATGATGTAAGCCCACATATTACCGGGCACCCAGAATCAGTTAATTACACATTTTTGAACACAATTAACACACAAGCTTTTATCGTGGCCGACTATACGCGTCCAGTCCACGTACTCTCAACAGCAGTTCAACGTCTAACAAAACAGTCACTATCTGGAGTCTCTCCATTTGTTTTTCAACAATACAAAGCTACATTACTCTTTGCAGCCGGCCACAGGGCTTCCGGGGCGTATTTGTTTATTCTTGGCAGGTCGCACTGAACACTTGCCAGCGCCGACGAATTATCTCCCTTCCAGTTTCACCTGCACAAACAATAAATGGGTGCAGTATCCCATGCTCATCCTTACACCCTGCTTTAAAATGACGTGTGTTCGAAATGGCTGGAACACAAGTGTCTCCAGACTTTCGTAAAATTCTGGGAGCTCTACATATCCCTCCCCTTAGCTCGAACACTCGTTATTTTGCACACAGTATAAATTGTAATAATTTTTTTTCTTAACACTTGTTACTTTGTACTACAGAAAAACATTAGGTACAAAAACTCTCTTCCATCTCTGATATTTCATTAAGCTGTTGGTAAATCGTTCATAGACATAGTAGTATGATAAACTAATAGTACAACAAGTATTAGCTATTTCCAATAGATTTATCTACTCTTGCTTCCATGATTGAGCCAATCCCTCCCCTTAGCCAGTTTCAAAGTTCAGGCGTTATTCTGAGTCGAGTCTTTACTTTATTTTTATTTTTTAGAAGCTGTTGCAATGATAACCAACAGTTTTCCGGGTCTGAAAAAAAATCAGTTGTACTGGGTGTTTTCTCTTTTTCTATCTTCTCGCGCGGGACTCGTCTTTTCTATTTAAAAAGTTTTAGAATTCAAATTTACCATGAGAAACTTTCCACTACACTCTCTGGTCACTATACCACCCTTTCCCTTTGGATTCCAATCTACGTAAGGGTTGATACTATGGAAACATCTTCTTCCTCATCCTTGGGTAGGTACGCCCCTTCCATTTATACTAAACTATGGTACAGGTCAATCCCCTTTTTGGTGCCCCTGCCCGCACAGTATAGGTCAGCCTCCTCTTGGTCTGCCTACCTGCCTCTCTTTCTCTCATTTCATCAATATCGGATGCGCCCTCCCTATCTTCTCTAACAATGATTCATAGTCTTGCCTCTTTCGTACTCCTCTGCAAACTATTTTATTTAAAATTTACTGGTAAAATTTCTATCTACCTCTCCTTTCCTCCTCCTGAGTCCTTCAGCCTACCTGCTTAAATTCTTCACTTGTTCATTGCTTACAGCTCACTTATATAACCTTAATAACTAAATGTGTTTCATCCTTGACTCGATACCTCTGGCTTAATATCTATTTCTTTTTATCTCCATTCATATTACTTTGTACTACTATAGCTATGAACACAGGTGGATATACACTTTGTCCGCCATTGTTCCTTTAGCTTAAGCTTACTATACCATTTCACTTGAGATGTGCAACCGTCATTACTTAGCACATGTGCTCGAGCCCTTCCTGAGCACTATCTCCCCCCATATCTGTGACAGTTGTTACATCTCCCTGTGTATTACTTGTCTGCGTCAGTGTATTTAATTGTTTGAGTATGGAAGTGTGATCGTGCGTCCTGATTCTTCGGCCCACCAAGGTTCTTAGTTGAAGGTTTTTAGAAATCACGGTAAAGAGGACTTCAGCGATAGAAGTATATGAATGTGGACAGAGGGAAAGATAGATTGGAACTCTTAAGAGAAGTAAGAAAGGAAATAAAAGAATTGGTTGCTAAGATCGAAGAAAGAAAGAAGACAGCCCCAAAGACAGGAAACCCTTCCCACCCCCCTTCCCCAGGATCCCCACTTCGCTGGTACTTAAGTGAGAAGCCGGAGGAGGTATGATGATCGGCATCTCCTACAGAACGGACATTCTCACTGTCACCTTTGAAATCCCCAAAGAAAAGATCTTAGCAACTCCCATGGAACGGCAAATGATGAAGAACCAGTCACACTTGTTTGTGAGGGTTGTATGAAGGGCGTGGTGTGTAGGTCGTGTCTGTGCCTATGCTACCCACCCCTTTCAAAATTAGATATAAACCCTCCCCAATCACATCACACTTTACAAAAAATATATAACATTCTATAAAAATAGGAATTATATACACTATAATCAAATAGTTATTCAGTTTGTCACTTCACTTTATATTTCATACACATGTTCAGTTTATGTCATCTAGGTATCATTCTTCCTAAACAGTACCATCATATTATATCTCCTGTTAGAATGTTACCCTGTTAGTTTTATCTCATGCTTAGAGGTTACTGTTTATTGTGACTCCTTAAATTAGTCATAATCGTGTAGATTACAGGATAATCGAAGATTTGAAGGGAGTTCGGTGCAGGAAAACTAATGTGGAAGTAACACTGAACCCAACTCGGGAACCGGCGAACGTCACTCCGCCCTGTTGACACAGAACGTCAACGTCCCTGGGGGTTTTGTACATATCGTTTTATATCATTAACATTATACATTCCCTTTTCCTCACCGGATGCTTCTCCGAAGATTTCACTGCTAGAAAGGGGAAATTTTCACTCTCTCGCTCTCTCTCTCTCTCTTCTTATTTAAAAAGTACGCTACGCTTGGAATATCAATGAATGCACCAGAACACATTTATTTCCACTTTGTACAAAAAAACAACTAAACTTTATGATGTAAGCCCACATATTACCGGGCACCCAGAATCAGTTAATTACACATTTTTTAACACAATTAACACATAAGCTTTTATCGTGGCCGACTATACGCGTCCAGTCCACGTACTCGCAACAGCAGTTCAACGTCTAACAAAACAGTCACTATCTGGAGTCTCTCCATTTGTTTTTCAACAATACAAAGCTACATTACTCTTTGCAGCCGGCCACGTGGCTTCCGGGGCGTACTTGTTTATTCTTGGCATGTCGCGCTGAAAACTTGCCAGCGCCGACGAATTATCTCCCTTCCAGTTTCGCCTGCACAAACAATAAATGGGTGCAGTATCCCATGCTCATCCTTACACCCTGCTTTAAAATAATGCATGTTCTAAACGGCTGGAACACAAGTGTCTCCAGACTTTCGTAAAATTCTGGGGGCACTACAAAAGCTGCCTGGGAGAATTTAAATAATTTAATCACCACTAACACTTGGGTTTAGGAATCATGAAGGAAGGTTGTATACATGGAAGACCTGGAGAGACTGAAAGGTTTCAGATTCAGTATGTAATGGTAAGACAGAGATTTTGGATCCAGAATTTGAACTTTTAAGACAGTTCCAGGAGCAGATGTTGACTCAGACCATAATTTATTGCTTATGTAGTGTATATTAAAACTGAAGAACTCGCAAAAAGGTACGAAATTAAGGAGATGGGACCTGGATAAGTTGAAAGAACCAGCAGTTGTTGAGATTTTCAAAGGTAGCATTAGGCAAAGATTGACTGAAACTGGGAAAAGGAGTAAAGAAGAAGATGAATGGGTAGCTAGGAAAGATCAAACAGTGAAGGCAGCAGAGGATAAAATAGGTAAAAAGGCAAGGTCTAGTAGAAATCGTTGCATATCACAGGATATATTGAATTTAACTGATAAAGGAAAAAATACAAAAATGTGGCAAATGAAGCAGGCAAAAGGTAATACAGATGGCAAAAAAGGAAAATGAGGCTGACTGAAAATGCAAAATGGCTGATCAGGAATGGCTAAGGTGCAAAAACAATCCTATAGAAATTGGACAACTAGGGGGAAAATAGATACTCCGTATAGGAAAATTAAAGAGGCCTTTTGGGAGAAGAGAGGCAGCTGTATGACTATCAGTAACTCAGATGGAAAAGTAGTGCTAAGCAAAGAATCGAAATCTGAAAGGTGAAAGGAAAATGTAGAGGGTCTGTACAATGGAAACGAACTTGAAGGCAATGTTATGAAAAGGGGAAGAGGAAATAAATGAAGATGTAATGGGATATGTAATACTGTAAGAATAATTTGACAGTATGTGGAAAGATCTAAGTTGAAGCAAGGCTGCTAAAGTGGATGACATTTCCTCAGAACTACCGATATCCTTGGAGAGCCAGCCAAGATAGAACTATTCCAACAAGTGTGCAAGATGTGTTAGACAAGGGAAATACCCTTAAAATTAAAGTACAATGAAACCATCTAAATACCAATTCCAAAGAAAGCAGATGCCAACAGGTTTGAATATTAATGAACTATCAGTTTAATAATTGATGGTGACAGAACATGGATACACATTATTTGCAGAAGAATGGAAAAACTGGAGAAGATTAGTTTGGTTTCTGGAGAAATTTAGGAACGCGCATGGCAGTACAGATCCCACAACTTAACAAACAAGACAGAATAAGGAAAGGCAAATGTACATTTATAGCATTTGTAGACTTAGAGAGAGGTTTTTACAATGTTGACAGGAATACGTTCCTTGGAAGCAGCAGGAGATACAGGGTGATACACTGATAGTGACCGGGCCAAATATCTCACGAAATATGCATCAAACGAAAAATCTACAAAGAACGAAACTCATCTAGCTTGAAGGGGGAAACCAGATGGCGCTATGGTTGGTCAGCTAGATGGCGCTGTCGTAGGTCAAACGGATATCTACTGCGTTTTTTTGTTTTTTGTTTTTAAATAAGAACCCCCACTTTTTTATTACATATTCGTGTAGTATGTAAAGAAATACGAGTATTTTAGTTGGACCACTTTTTTCGCTTTGTGATAGATGGTGCTGTAATAGTCGCAAACCTATAAGTACGTGATATCACGTAACATTCCGCCAGTGCGGACGGTATTTTCTTCGTGATACATTTCCCGTGTTAAAATGAACCGTTTACCAATTACAGAAAAATTCGATATCGTGTTGATGTACGGCTATTGTGATCAAAATGCCCAACGGGCGTGTGCTATGTATGGTGCTCGCTATCCTGGACGACATCATCCAAGTTCCGGACCGTTCGCCGAATAGTTACATTATTTAAGGAAACAAAGTGTTCAGCCACCAACCACGACCTGCAACAAATGATGATGCCCAAGTAGGTGTTTTAGCTGCTGTCACAGCTAAAATGCACATCAGTAGCAGACAAATTGCGCGAGAATCGGGAATCTCAAAAATGTCAGTGTTGAGAATGCTACATCAACATCGATTGCAGCCGTACCATATTCCTATGCACCAGGAATTGCATGGCGACGACTTTGAACGTCCTGTACAGTTCTGCCACTGGGCATAAGAGAAATTACGGGATGATGACAGAGTTTTTGCACGTGTTCTATTTAGCGACAAAGCGTCATTCTGCAACAGCGGTAACTTAAATCGGCATAATATGCACTATTGGGCAATGGAAAATCCGCAATGGCTGCGACAAGTGGAACATCAGCGACCTTGGCGGGTTAATGTTTGGTGCGGCATTATGGGAGGAAGGATAATTGGCCCCGATTATATCGATGGCAATCTAAATGGTGCAATGTATGCTGATTTCCTACGTAATGTTCTACCGATGTTACTACAAGATGTTTCACTGCATGACAGATTGGCGATGTACTTCTAACATGATGGATTTCCGGCACATAGCTCGCGTGCGGTTGAAGCAGTATTGATTACCATATTTCATGACAGGTGGATTGGCCGTTGAAGCACCATACCATGGCCTGCACATTCACCAGATCTGACGTCCCCGGATTTCCTTCTGTGTGGAAAGTTGAAGGATATTTGCTATCGTGATCCACCGACAACGTCTGACAACTTGTGTCAGCGCATTGTCAATGCATGTGCGAACATTACGGAAGGCGAACTACTCGCTGTTCAGAGGAATGTCGTTACACGTATTGCCAAATGCATTGAGGTTGACGGACATCATTTTGAGCATTTATTGCATTAATGTGGTATTTACAGGTAATCACACTGTAACAACATGCATTCTCAGAAATGATAAGTTCACAACGGTACATGTGTCACATTGGAACAACTGAAATAAAATGTTCAAACGTACCTACGTTCTGTATTTTAATTTAAAAAACCTACCTGTTACAAGCTGTTTGTGTAAAATTGTGAGCCATATGTTCGCGACTATTACAGCGCCATCGATCACAAAGCGAAAAAAGTGGTCCAACGAAACCATTCATATTTCTTTACATACTACATGAATATGTAATAAAAAATCGGGATTCCTATTTTAAAAAACGCAGTTGATATCCGTTTGATGTATGCCAGCGCCATTTAGCGGGCCGACCGTAGCGCCATCTGGTTTCCCCCTTCAAGCCAGACAAGTTTCGTTCTGTGTAGTTTTTTCATTTGACACTTATTTCGTGAGATATTTGGACCGGTCACGATCAATGGACCACCCTGTATATATAGATTAACATAAAAAAATTCAAACAGGGATAATGGAACTTAGGCAAATTAAATCATGGGATGCTGAGGGAATTAGATTAGGGAATGATATACTAAATGTGGAAGATGAGGTTTGCTATTTGGACTGTAAAATGCTGGCCAAAATAAGGATGATGTAAAACGTAGACTAGAAATGGCAAGAAGTGTTACTGAAGAACAGAAATTTATTAACATTGAGTATAAATCTAAGAACCTTTTTCTGAAGATCTGTGAAGAGTAGCCATGTATAGAAGTGAAACATGGTGGATAAGCAATTTGCACAAGAAGAGAATAGAAGCTTTTAAATGTGGCATTACAGAAGAATGCTGAAGATTAAATAGGTATATTGTGCAACTAATGAGGAGGAACTGAATAGAATTAAGGAGAAAGGAAATTTAGGGCATAACTTGATTGAAAGAAAGGATCAGTTGATTGAACACATTCTGTGACATCAAGGAATTGTCAGTTTAGTGCAGGAGGGAAGGTGTGTGTGTGTGTGTGTGTGTGTGTGTGTGTGTGTGTGTGTGTGTGTGTGTGTGTGTGTGTGTGTGTGTTTGGGGGGGGGGGGGGTTAGAGGAAGACAAAGAGATGAATGCAGTAAGCAGATTCAGAAGAATGTAGGTTGCAGTAGATTTCGGACATAAAGAGGCTTATCCAGGATAGAGTAACATGGAGAGCTGTGTCAAACCAATCTTTGGACTGATGACCACAACAACAACGACAACAACAACAACAACAACAACAACACTACATGCAATGTATGAAATTTTATACTACACACATTCTATATTTAACGAATCACATAACTGAATAAATAATTAAAATAAGTGACTGTCAGTTCTTATTCTCATTTCACATTCTGAAGTATTTATTGCATGTTCTGACTCAGTAATTTCACTGATTCAGCCTTTGCTATGTGCTTGTTGTCTCTTTCTTCATTTGCTGAGATGAGATTGAGCAGTGATAAACCTAGAGATGACAACCTCATTTTGATGCTACTCTTTGATGAGTACATGGTAGTATTCAATACTAGCTTTTATATCATTATAATGCGTTTTAATATATTTCTTGTATTGTGTTTCAGGAGGGCAGTGTTGAGAGCAATAGTCTGTCTGCAGAGTCAGCCACTGATATTGTGCCAAAAACACCCCCAAAGGATGGTGTTGGTATGTGAATTTTAGTTATTTTTATCGTAACAAAACAGTTAAATTAAGATTTTATAGGTAATTAAGATAGCATGTTATATATGAGATACAGTTTTACTTAGGAGGTGGAGGATGGAGTGGAGGTGGAGAGAGGGAAGGACAGATGACTGGGAATGAGAGGTAATGAAGGGTAGGGGCAATGCAGAAAAGGTGTGGGCCTGGAGGGCTTGAAGTAGGGAGGCAAATGGCTAGGGGTGAGAAGCTAGATATACTTAGGGAAAGCACACTGGCAAGGATAGTTTCATGGGAATGTAGTGATGGGAGGGTAGGAAGAAAGGGATGAGGTCAGTGTAGGGGACAGTGGGAGATTGCTGGCAAAACACTGTGGTTGATTATACGTAGACCAATAAATCTAACTCAAATGGGCAGAAAAGGTGGAAGGGGGGGGGGGGATCACTTAGAAGTAACAAGCCGTGGCAGTAAGGACTGAATAGAAAATAGGGTGGGAACAAGGACAGTGGTAAGTGTAAGATAGGGACTTGCAGAGACTGAGATCAGGACGCATTGAATGCAACATCCCAACCTGTACATTTCAAAGATGATCTTGGGGGATGGGTCAGATGGCACACATTGTGAAACAACAATTATTATGGCTCATGTTGTGCTAAGCACAGTGACTGGGTGGTCTACTTTGTCCTTGACCTTAGTATGGCAGAGTTCATTCATAATATGTGGACAAAAGTTGATGGTCATTCCGTCATAAAAAGAACTGGCCTTGGTACTTCCAGTGATTGATTTTACTTGTGATTTGGCCTCTTTTGGGCTGGCACACACCACTGGTGGGATTGGAATGAGGGAAGGAGAAGTGTACGATACACATATGCCAAAGTCTCACACACTTACATGATTCTTGCAGCAAGAGCTTTGAAGCATTAATCTCATAGAAGTATACTTTGAGTATTGGGAGGCATCAGAATACCACTTATGGAGTAGGATAAAAATTGTTGAAGTATGTTTCTCAATTCATCCTCAAAATTCTCCATCACTATTAATGTGGTATCCACCCAATGTAAGCAACATTTTTGTCCATCTTTATCTCACTCCTCGTCCCAACACTTAGAAACCATATGACCTAGATGAAGGACCCAAGTGTAGTTTTGTGCCATGCATCCCATCATCAGTTTCTGTTCTGTTCCTGCCACAGGTGTTTCATATTTTATTAGAAAAGGGTCATCTGTGAAAGCAGCAATGTTGTACCTCCTGGATCTACTGCATGGCTTTTTATAGGACATGGTTTCCAACCAGCTGTCCAGCTCCATGACTGGTTGCCAGGAGGATGAAGGCTGCAGAGAGAAGACGAAACTAATGTTTAGCAACTATTGTTAGTATTTATTAATATTTTGTAGGAAAGTTGTTACTGCAGTCAAATAAAGATGGGAAAATTATGTAACTGTGGCTATGTAAAGATGGGCATGAACAGATGGAGAAACTTTGTACTTTACTTGTGTTCATTAGAAGTGTATCTCATTACTTTAATTTCTCGTGCAGATGTTTTAGAGCTGATGTTCTATATCTTGTATCAGTAAGGCTATAAAACTTCAGTGCCACTTCAATGTGTACCATATCTGAGCTTGTTATTATTTTAGTTTCATTTAAATGCCTTGTCATGTGTGTGGCAGATTGTAAGGTCATAGATTCAAAAGTCTGAAATCTCATTGAAAATATTTGATTGTTTAACAAAAGGAAAAAGGAGTGAGAGTGCCAAAAAGTTTAGATTTGAGGCAGTCAGTCATGTGTGGAGACCAACATGATGCTAGGGGAAGTGCTATTTTTGTATTTACTCCAGAGAAGAGAATTGGTAGTGTTCACAATAAATACACCCATAAATAAAACTGATAAATGTGCTATTAGGTGCGATTTTTTTTTATTTGGTGAATAATATAAGAAACTTCTTTCATGTTCTGTATCTTGATAGTGAACACGAATGCTGGCTACATTGATAAAAATTTCACTTGGCATACCAAGTAATACCGTAAACCAAATTTATCTGACAAGAGACTAAAGATAATTGATAGACAACAAAGAACCAAATAGTTATCAGTTTTTTAATCAATCTAGATAACTTTGAATCCACTGAGGTGTCAAAAGTCACGGCATAGCAATACGAACATATACAGATGGCGGTAGTATTGCATAAACCAGGTAGGAAAGGACAGTGCATTGGCAGAGCTGTCATTTGCACGCAGACAATTCACACGAAAAGGTCTCCTACGGTAATGGCTCACGACAGGAATTAACAGACTTTGAATGTGGAAAGGTAGTTTGAGCTAGACATGTGAGACATTCCATTTTGGAAATAATTAGGGAATTCAATATTCTGAGATCTACAGTGTCAAGAATATGCTAAGAATACCAAATTCCGGACATTACCTTTCACCTTGCACAATGCAGTGGCCATTGGTCTTCATTTAGAGACCGAGAGCAGCAGCATTTGCTAACAGATGGGCAACACTGCATGAAATAATCATGGAAATCAATGTGAGACATACAACAAACCTATCCATTATAGTGGTACAGCAAAATTTGGTGTTAATGACCTATGTCAGCACACGATCGATATGAGTGCCTTTGCTAACAGCACGAAGTTGCCTGCAGCACCTCTCCTGGGCTCATGACCGTATTGGTCAGACCCTAGACGACTGGAAAACTGTGGCAGCCTGGGCAGATGAGTCCCAACTTTGGTCGGTAAGAGCCGATGCAGGGTTCCAGTGTGGCACAGACCCACGAAGCTGTGGACCCGAGTTGTTAATGAGGCACTGTGCAAGCTGGTAATGTTTCCATAATAGTGTGGTCTGTGTTTACACAGAATGAACGAGGTCCTCTGGTCTAACTGAAGTGGTCATTGACTGAAAATGGTTACGTTTAGCTACTTGGAGACCATTTGTGACAATTCGTGGGCTTATCATTTTACGGATGACAGTGTGCCGTGCACTGACCCACAGTTGTTCACGACTGATTTTGAGAACATTCTGGATAATTTGGGCGAATGATTTGGCTACTCAGATTGCCTGACATTAATCCCATCAACATGTACGGGACATAATTGAGAGGTCAATTCGTGCACAAAATCCTGCACCAACAACACTTTCACAATTGTGGATGGCTGTAGAAGCAGCATGGCTGAATATTTCTGCAGGGGACTTCCAGTGAATTGTGGAGTCCGTACCACGTTGAGTTGCTGCACTACACTAGGCAAAAACAGGTCCCACATGATATCGAGGGTATCCCTTCGCTTTAGTCATCTCAGTTTATAGGTTACATCTAAATCTACATCTATACTCTGCAAACTACTGTGAGGTGTGTTGCAGAAGCTGCACCCCTTGTGTCAGTTGTTAGGGCTTTTTCCTCATTCCGTGCACACATGGAGCATGGAAAGAATGATTGTAGTCTCTGTATAATGTGAATTTGTTTCAGTTTACAGGTATCTGATTATATGGGTGTAAATTATCTGCAAATAAATACCAGAACAGTGAAAACTTGAAGTGAAGGCAGTATAACAGCTAATAGATGTTTTTAGACTTTAAGAAATGTGCAGTTTTCAAAGTATGTTAATTAAGCAGCCAGATAAAACAAGCCTTGGCCTTGCCGCAGTGGTAACACCAGTTCCCGTCAGATTACCGAAGTTAAGCGCTGTTGGGCTGTGCTAGCACTCGGATGGGTGACCGTCTGGTCTGCCGAGCGCTGTTGGCGACTGGGGTGCACTCGGCCCTTGTGAGGCAAACTGAGGAGCTACTTGATTGAGAAGTAGCAGCTCCAGTCTCGTAACTGACACAATGAAGGGAGAGCGGTGTGGTGACCACATGCCCCTCCATATCTGCATCCAGTAACACCTGTGGGCTGAGGTACCATTATGCCTTCCGAGGCCTGTTTGGATGGAGTTTAGTTTAATTTAGCTTAACTTATTTACAGAGATTTTATTGAATTCTGTATTTGACATCAGAGCTGAAAGTTGTATACCAGCTAGTTATTCTTTGCTGTTTAGAAATTAAATCAGCTTTATAATCTACCCCCCTGACCCCCATTCCCCATGAGCCATGGGTCTTGTCATTGGTGGGGAGGCTTGTGTACCTCAGTGCATCTTGTAGGTGCAGTCACAACAGAGGGGTATCTATTGAGGGGCCAGACAAATGTGTGATTCCTGAACAGGGGCAGCAGCCTTTACAGTAATTGCAAGGGCAACAGTCTGGATGATTGACTGATATGGCCTTGTAACATTAACCAAAATGGCCTTGCTGTGCTGGTACTGCGAAAGGCTGAAAGCAAGGGGAAAGACAGCCGTAATTTTTCCCGAGGGCATGCAGCTTTACTGTATGGTTAAACGATGATGGCATCCTCTTGTGTAAAATATCCCAGAGGTAAAGTAGGCCCCATTCGGATCTCCGGGTGGGGACTGCTCAGGTGGACGTCATTATGAGAAGAAAGAAAACTTATGTTGTACAGATCAGACCGAGGAATGTCAGATCCCTTAATCAGGCAGATAGGTTAGAAAATTAAAGAAGGGAAATGGGCAGGTTAAGGTTAAATATAGTGGAAATTATTGAAGTTTGGTGGCAGGAGGAACAAGACCTCTGGTCAGTGAATACAGGTTTATAAACACAAAATCAAGTAGGCATCATGCAGCAGCAGGTTTAATAATGAATAACAAATAGGAATGTGGGTAAGCTACTACGAACAGCATAGTGAACGCATTATTGTAACCAAGATAGACACGAAGCCCATGCCTACCACAGTAGTACAAGTTTATATGCCAACTAGCTCCGCAGATGATGAAGAGATTGAAGAAATGAATGGTACGATAAAAGAAATTATTCACTTAGTGAAGGGAGACAAAAATTTAATAGTAATGGGGACTCGAATTTGAAAGTAGGAAAAGGAAGAGAAGGAAGAGTAGTAGGTGATTGTGGACTGGGGGTAAGCAATGAAACGGGAAGCTGCGTGGTAGAATTTTGCACAGAGCATAACTTAATCATAGCTAACACTTGGTTTAAGAATCATGAAAGAAGCCTGGAGACTCTGGAAGGTTTCATGCAGATTGTATAACGGTAAGACAGAGATTTAGGAACCAGGTTTTGAATTGTAAGATATTTCCAGGGGCAGATGTCAAAACTGACCACAATTTATTGGTTATGAACTGAAGACTAAAACTGAAGAAACTGCAAAAAGGTATGAATTTAAGGAGATGGTACCTGGATAAACTGAAATAATCAGAGGTTGAAGAGAGTTTCAGAGAGAGCTTTAGGGAATGATTAACAAGAACAGGAGAAAGAAATACAATATAAGATGAATGGGTAGCTTTGAGAGATGAAATAGTGAAGGCAGCAGAGGACCAAGTAGGTAAAAAAACGAGGGGTAGTAGAAATAAGAAAAATAGATATTGAAATTAATTGATGAAAGGAGAAAAAATAAAAATGCAGTAAATGAAGCAGGTGAAAAGGAATACAAACGTCCCAACAATGAAATTGACAGGAAGTGCAAAATGGCTAAGCAGGGATGGCTGGAGGACAAATTTATATATCACTAGGGGCAAGATACATACTGCTTACAGGAAAATTAAAGAGACCTTTGGAGAAAAGAGAACCACCTGTATGAATATCAAGAGCTCAGATGGAAAACCACTTGTAAGCAAGGAAGGGAAGCAGAAAGGTGGAAGTAGTATCTAGAGGGTCTATACAAGGGTGATGTACAGGAGGGCAATATTATGGAAATGGAAGAGGACATAAATGAAGATGAAATGAGAGGTATGATACTACGCAAAGAATTTGTCAGAGTACTGAAAGACCTTAGTCAAAACAAGGCCCCAGGACTAGACAACATTCCATTAGAACTACTGATAGCCTTGTGTGGGCCAACCATGACAAAGCACTGTCATCTAGTGAGCAAGATGTATGAGACAGGTGAAATACCCTCAGACTTCAAGAAGAATATAATTCCAGTTCCACAAAAAGAAAGTTTTGACAGATGTGAAAATTACTGAACTATCAGTTTAATAAGTCATGGTAGCAAAATACTAACATGAATTTTTTACAGATGGAAAAACTGGTAGAAGCTGACCTCGGGGAAGATCAGTTTGGATTCCGTAGAAATGTAGGAACACACGAGACAATACTGACTCCACAACTTGTCTTAGAAGATAGATCAAGGAAAGGCAAACCTATGTTTCTAGCATTTGTAGACTTAGAGAAAGATTTTGACATTGTTGACTGGAACAATATTTACAGTTTGTACAGAAACCAGAGGGCAGTTAATTCAAGGGACACTGAAGGGAAGCAGTGGTGTAGAGGGCAGTGAGACAGGATTGTAGCCTATCCCTGATGTTATTCAATATGTATACTGAGCAAGCAGTAAAGGGAACAAAAGAAAACTTTGGAGTAAGAATTAAAATCCATGAAGAAGAAATAAAACCTTTGAGGTTTGCCAATGACATAGTAATTTTATCATAGACAGCAAAGGAGCTGGAAGAGCAGTTGAACGGAATGGACAGTATTTTGAAAGGAGGATATAAGATGAACATCAATAAAAGCAAAACAAGGATAATGGAATGTAGTTGAATTAAATCTGCTGATGCTGAGGTGATTAGTTTAGGAAATGAGACACTTAAAGTAGTAAATGAGTTTTGCTATTTGGGGAGCAAAATAACTGATGATGGTCGAAATAGGGAGGATATTAAATGTAGACTGCCTATGACAAGGAAAGCATTTGTGAAGAAGAGATATTTTTTGACATCGAGTACAGATTTAAATGTCAGGAAGTCTTTTCTGAAAGTATTTGTATGGAGTGTAGCCATGTATGGAAGTGAAACATGGGCAGTAAATAGTTTAGAAAAAAAGAGAATAGAAGCTTTTGAAATGTGGTGCTACAGAAGACTGCTGAAGATTAGCTGGGTAGATCACGTAACTAATGAGGTGGTTTGAACAGAATTGGAGGGAAGAGGAATTTGTGGCATAATCTTTCATATATGACTGTAGAAACGGCGACACCAGTATACACTTCAGTTTCGTCGCTTTGTGGGTCCCTGAGTCATGTCTGAAATGAAAGTTTTGGCAGCTGCACATCACACGAGTTGTGACGGAGTTAAAGCTTGTTTCGTGGAATCACTGCATAAGAAAAAAATAAGAAATGTGTTTCGATTCGTGACTGGATGAAGAAAAGGTGTCAGCTCGGTTGCTCAGCATCCTTGCTGAAATAATTTATAATGGAAGATCCAAGAAGTTCTTTTAATTACCTTTGAATGTCACCAGAACTGTTCACGTTTCTTCTAAATAGAGTTAATTATACAATAAGGAATAAATGTATTGTAATGCATGAAGCACTGTCGCTAGAACTGAAATTACATATCATATTGTGTGCATCACAACTGAGAACACTCAGTATGCTGTAAGATACAGTTTTAGTTGGTGATGACGCTATTTCATTAACACCAATAATTATTAACTTTAGCAGTAATATTATTAATATTAGCAACAATAATTATTCAAAGCAGGACACATTAGCAAGAGAATAGTTTGCAAACTAATCTCTTGGAGATAGATCTGTACAGTGGCAATATTTCAAAATTCTAACATATGTGAATGGGGAGCACTGCAATGATGTTTTAAATAGATGAATAGTCAATAAAGAATGCAGCTTCTTGAGTTTGTATAGCCTCAATAAATTTTGCCCTTCAGCTCAGATATTGTCAAACCATCTAGGTTATGATCACACATGACAGTCTCAGCAGCAGCAATATGTTGCTTATTTTTGTAATCAGCCTCACTGAAATCCATGCAAAGCATGATATTCAAAAAACAAACATTATTCTCCATTCCCCACGTCATATTTAAGTTTGTCTACACTCTACAAACACACACAACCTCAAAACTCGTGCAACTAGTGCCGCCAAAGTTGAAACACGCCAAAAGCGTTTAGTTTCACCACCGAGTTGTGCAAACGCGTGGTGCACGTGCGCAGTGGCCGGTAACGCAGTTGCCTGTAACCTAGTGTCATCATGTAAACTAGGCTTAAGATTAAGAAATGAGACACTTAAACTACTAATGAGTTTTGCTATTTGGGAAGCAAAATAACTGATGAGGTCAAAGGAGGGAGGATATGGCAAGAAAAGTTTTTCTGAAGAAGAGAAAGTTGTTAACATCAAATATAGATTTAATTGTCAGCAAGTACTTTATGAAAGTATTTGTATGGTGTGTAGCCATGTATGGAAGTGAAACATGGAAATAAGCAGTTTAGATAAGAAGAGCATAGAAACTTATGAGATGTGGTGCTACAGAAGAATGCTGAAGATTGGATGGGTAGGTCACATAACTAATCAGGAGGTACTGAATAGAATTGGGGAGAGGAGAAATCTGTGGTACAACCTGAGTAGAAGAAGGGATTGGTTGGTAGGACACATTGTGAGCCATCAAGATATCATCAATTTAGTACTGGAGGGAAGTGCGGAGGGTAAAAATCGTAGAGGCAGACCAAGAGATGTGAATACACTAAGGAAATTCAGAAGAATGTAGGTTGCAGTAGTTACTCGGAGATGAAGGAGGTTGCGTAGGGTAGAGTAGCAGTGAGAGCTGCATCAAACCAGTCTCTGGACTGAAAACCACAACAACAACAAGAAAAATATAATCTACTTGTGACAAGTGATTTTGAAATTAAAATTTTATTTCAGTCATTACAATTCTACATGAGATGATGTTTTTATGTTGTGGTCTTATTTATTCCAGTTCCAAATAAAAGAACCACACGACGTGGATCTGAATGGGAAATTCTAGAAGGTTTAAAAGAAGGACAGAGATTTGATAAGAAGCCAGATGTGGCCACTGGGTACCTGCACAAGAAAAGAAAATGGCCCCTGAAGGGCTGGCACAAGGTAAATTATTTGTTTTGAATTCACTTACCAATCTTCATGGTTGTTGCTGTAATTAAATGAAGACATGTGAGGGTACATAATAATATCTTCTATATGTTCTGTGTTCTTGTTCCTTTAATTTTAAATCTATGTTCATTGAAGAACCAAAAACACTGGGGTCTTCTTGTCAGGTATCAGACCACCACCAACCTAGTTACACAATAAATATCTATCTTCCCTGCTACTCCATGTACATCTGCTTATGTACCCTGCTAACTACTGTGAAGTGGATGGCAGAGGGTAATTAGCAAGGCGTCACATGTTAAGGTTTCCTCCTGTACCAATTGCCAATATGTAGTGCAGGAAGAATAACTGCTTCAGTGACACTGTGCATGCTGTAATTAGTCTAGTTTTGTATTGTGTACCTCTATGAAAGCAGCTTTTGCGGAATAATTTGTACCTGTCTTCAAGGGTCTGCCAATTTGGGTTTTTCAATATTTCCATGACTCAGACAAGCCTGTGACCATTCATGTTGCATTTCTGTGCATATATTCGACCCCCACTGATAGCTCTGTGTGGTGAGAGTTACACACACTTGCGCAATACGCTAAGACAGGAAATGCAAGTGATTTGTGAGGAGTCTCTTTTTGTAGACTAATGCGTTTTTCCAGTATCCTGCCAATTAATTGATGGCAGCCCCCTGCTATAGATATGACTGAACCTAAGTGACTATCCAATTTATATGTTTACAAATTATTATGCCCAGATAGTTGTAGAAGGTGAATGATTCTAATTGTGCATCATATTTGAGTTGTAAGATTTTTTCATGTTTTGAAGTGCATGTTGGCTCTGAGCACTATGGGACTTAACATCTATGGTCATCAGTCCCCTAGAACTTAGAACTACTTAAACCTAAATAACCTAAGGACAGCACACAACACCCAGCCATCACGAGGCAGAGAAAATCCCTGACCCCGCCGGGAATCGAACCCGGGAACCCGGGCGTGGGAAGCGAGAACGCTACCGCACGACCACGAGATGCGGGCGAAGTGCATGTTACATTTTTGTAAATTGAAAGCAGTTTGCCAATCATTTTGCGACTTTGAAACTGTATCAGAATTTGACATAATATTTCTGCAGATTTTTTTCAGGCTCATTCATTATCCATAACAGCATCATTTGCAAAAAGTCTGAGGTTGCTGTTAACATTGTCAATCAGGTTGTTAATAAAGAATGTGAACACCAAGGCAGCCAACACAATTCCTGGGCACACCTGAAATTGTTTCTAGTTCTGTTGATGACTCTCCATATAGGATAACACACTGAATCCTGCCAACCAAGAAGTCCTCAACCCAGTTACAAATTTTGTTTGATTCCTCAGACAACAATACTTTCGTTAGTAAATGTTGTTGGTATTGAGTCAAATTCTTTTCAGAGGGTAAGAAATACTGCATCTATGTGATTTCTGTGATCCGTGGCTTCCCTGATGTCATGTGAGAAAAGCATGAATTGAGTTTTGCGTAATCAATGTTTTTGGAATCCGTGCTACTTGGCATGGGGGATGTAATTTTGTTGAAGATACTATTTTTATATTTGAGCTCAAAATGCTTTCTAGAATTCTAAAACGGATGTAAGTCAGTGAGATTAGAGGGTACTTTTATGGCTCACTGTAGATTAGTGGGAGAGGTAACTTCCTAGTAACTTGTCTGAGTGTTAAACAGAATTTATGAATGACCTCAGTGTTCAGACAAGAAGTAATTATGAAAGGATAGTGTTATGACAGTTCTTGTCATATCATAGTAATGCATGGCATACGTGTTTCCCTTCTTTGTTAGTCTTTGTTTGTTTATGAACAAAAAGTTCTGCTTCACTATCTAAGAAATTTGTCAAAACCTCTTGATGTTTAAATGGACTTTGAATAATCCCGCACCCACGTACACTAAATAGTGCAATAATGATCATAAGGGAATTTCAGACACTGCATTTAAAATTTATTGTTTTCTTCACATCCTTGTATCAGGAAGATTTAACTTAATCTTTTTGCACACTTGAACATCAACATAGCATGCCACATGTGTAATTTCTATTCCATTAAGCGCCTTAGATTAGTTAAAGGCAGCCATTTTTTATATTTAGTGGGGGTAATCTATGTCTGTGTACATACTCTGCACTAGTTTGCAGATTCCATGGCAGAGGATATTTGGCATTGTGCCACTGGTTAGAGTTTATTCATCCATGGAAACGAGGACTGCTTAAATACCTCTGTGCACACTGCAATTGTCCATGTGGGACATAATGAAGTGCTTAATATGTTGATTCTTAACACTTACTGTTGGTGCTTGGATTTCTGTAGAAATTTAGGTGATGTTACAATATCAGAGAATATTTGTAACGTGATACTGTACTCCGAGGACAAATTTTCTTCTAATTGACTTCATAAATTCATACTTAGGACTGATGTATGAGGTGTAGCACATTTTTCATTTTTATGTGAAATATTTGGTGTAAAGAAAGGTGATACACCAGTAGAGCCAATATGCTTATTGGTATGTGAAACAATGCGAAGTCTAGAAAAATAAATCTCACCTCAAGATACAAAATAAACGTTTCAAACTTCTTGACACAAGGCTAAGTGAACATAAAGCTTTTGTAGCATCAGTGATTGTCACTGAGAGGAATTGCAAAAAGACATGAAAACATTTTTGTTTAGCAGGTTAATAAAGAATTTGCCTGATAATTATGTACTTTGGATAGCAAAGAGCACTCAGTAAACTGTAAGGCTGACTTTGTGGGTGATATACTGCTCAAATCTGTTGAAAGACATGCATTGGAAAAAATGTCATAAAAATTGAATGGGTGTAATAAATAAATAAATAAATAAATAAATAAATAAAAGATCTTCGAAAGATTTCTTGAAATTACTGCAACCTGTCACCTATTGTTTTGTTCTTAAAAGTTTTTTTACCAGTTTCGAACTGCCTAGTGATTCATTGTCAGGTTATCTATCATCTGATGATGGATCACATGGTGGTTTGAAACCAGTAATGGGTTAATTAAAAAAAATTGAAGAACAAAGCAAAAGGCAACTGTTTGCTGTAATTTCAAGAAACTTTTATTCATCATTCACAGTGTTCCTCATCCATAACGGCTAAAAGCTTTGAAGATCTTCTGTTCTTTTAGAGCAATATTAGTAAGTTACTAAGAAACCTGACAGGGCTATGTTGCAGACACAAAAGAAGCGTTAGCACTGTTGAACTACAATAGCCAACTGGCAGCAAAACTTGAGAGCATTTTATGAATTCAAAAGAAAATTTTGACGTACCCAACTCTCATAAAATCCCATGCCAGTTAGTGAATTGAATTATCTGATAACTTACCAAACATTAGGCCACCTAAGCAGATGGCAGTTGTAAATTTAAATTTGTTTGGAATTGTTTTAATGATAAACATACTAAAGCACCCTTTTTGACTGCCGGATGGTGCAAATCTGCCCACTATAGGGATAATGGATTATGTAGTTGAGAAGATGCACAAGGGGGAGGACACTGGACCAAGCAGGATGTGTCTCAGATTCCGTACCATCTATCCAAATGGTCTAGCTACTTCTCTGACAGCATTATATGAAGGTCATTAGAATGTTCGAGCATCCAATAAAACTAAAGGAGGGTGCTGTCCAACTCAATTTCTAAGATGTGTAGTAAATACATAAATGTCCTGTGTCTCCTAATCTAGTACAGTCATTCCAGTGTAACACCACTTTGGCAGCTTACTTGTCAGTGTTGATGATTGTTTATTCAGACAACTTTTCATTTCTTCTAATTAGGCTGGGTCATTTTAGACTGTCCCATCTCAGAAAAACTGAAGTGGTAACAGTGAATCAGAACTGAAGTGTTCACATCAGTCCCCTGCTATGGGAACCGCTTGACCATACAGGCAGTACCACTAACTTATATTACTGACATCATTTAGTTAAAATTATTATGGAATTGCTTTTGTGTTTTCATGTGATGATTCTTTTAGAAATCAAAGAGCTACAAAAGATTCCTCTTAAATTTGTGACAACTCATAAATGACATACATACTGTAGAGAAATTTGAGATTGTTCGGAGATGGGCTCCAGTGTCTATGGATAGTGCATATGTGACTAACTTCCATGAGTCTTATAGATTTTACCCTTGAGTTAAAATTCAGTTTTTACTCAAATAATTTATTAACTATTTGAATAAACTGACATTTTATGTTGTGTATAATAATGATGTACAGTTTTGGCATATAAATGGTATTCACAGATATTTTGTTTCAAATATATAGCCTCAACACACAATAAGTGAGACAACACAAATGCTATACCTGTATCAAAGTAACAAAGTGACTGACAGTTGAGCATGGAAGGAGACTGTTACATGAGTTTGCAGTACGGCTGTGGTGACAAGGCTGTGTGGCTTCATGCTGGACACATGATGACTTCCCAACTAATGTATGGTATTGAATCTTTTAAGCAGGATCCCAACCCTTATTACTTTGTGTCAATATTCACTGCTACCTTCATACTTTCAGCTGAATAAAATAAACCTGCCGTACAGAGAAACATAGAACACAAAAGTTCTGAATCATAACAGTTAGGCTAGTGGTTGAGAGCATTGTCCATAGCTGACTGTAGTAAATGGCAACTGTAGCAGCTGAGTGATACGACAGTGGTGAAAAGAATTTAAGGAATGATGAAACTCATAGTCCATTTGGTTGTTATTGTGGTAGCTCTATTGTAAACAACTAGCAGTCAATTATGTCGTTGTCCTAATACAGAGACAAGTAATTATTTATCATGGTGTATTGGTGCATGATTCTTTCTTATCCTTGAAATGCGTGTGTGCTTACACTGTGACAGATTTCATTCAAGTTGCTATGAAATGGAAGGGCATGAACAATTCACATATTTCTGCACTCCACCAGAATGCTAGGACAGTGATGCTTATGTGCAGCCACATGAAAAATGACAAGCAAAACAATGCTTCGAGCTATAAAAAGATTGAAAGCAGACATATATTGAATCGGATGGGCCCTGTTTTGAAAGAATCACATGTATCAGAACATATTTGGAAGTTTATTAAATTTCTGGCAAGCAGTCATGTGAATTCCAACTCTTCCACTGATATTTTACCTGCATAAATTGTGGTCATCTTTGGTGTAGCCGAAACTATATTGATTCACTCAGAGGATGGCAATAAGATTTGTGGCTGGCCAGAAGATAGGTGGCCAAAATATCACTTGAAGAGTTGGGATTAGTGTACCTGTATGTCCAAAATTTAACGGATTAATTTATCACACTGTGAAAAGCTGAAAATGCATGTATTTGACAAGTACACAAAATTTGTAGCAGTATTTGGATTTCTTTTATGTTCGACCTTGAACACTTTTCCAGAGAAACACAAGAATACATTTATAGCAAGCTGTTTGCTCATTGCCACTGGGTGGATAATTTGCCGAAAGTTGTAAGGACACTGTTCAAGGTCAAGAAACAGTCTAACACTAAAAAAGCTATGTCTAATAACACCTTGACAATATGAACAATATAGTTTCCTTTTGTGGTGGTGATAAATTGTACGTGACACATGTTTCCTACATGGTGAGGATAAGTTTTAGTACTTTGCTCTGCATCTTTATATTATTCGCTGAGTTATTACCAAACATGTGTACAGCATTTTCTCAGGAATATCTTAAACCTTAACTAGATGCATGTTGTTAGTATCAATATGTTCTCATGTTTGAGTTGTCATTAATTATCTCTATAAATTATTTAATATATTGTGTGTCTAGCTATTAGCAGGTTGTTTGTACGCCAGTGAAATGAAACGAATTATTATTGCCCACTGATGCTGATATGGATATTTTTATGTTCTGTGTTTTATATGTTCTGCCAAGTTAATGTTTTAGTTCCAGTTTCTCTTGATGGTGGCTGCTGCTATGGACAGTGAAGTGTAAAATAAACATATTTTTTGGATTTTACAGAGGTACTTTGTAGTGGACAAAGGAATCCTAATATATGCAAAAAGTCCTGGCGATATTGCAAGAGGAAAGATTCATGGATCTGTTGATATTGGGTTGTCTGTTATATCAACAAAAGAAAAGAGGCGACGCCTTGATATTGATGCTGAGGAATTCATTTACCACTTGAAGGTGAGTTTTCAATAAAGTGATGCTGCACTATGTTGCACAATTAACGAGAGTTGTAAATTGTTTTTCCCACAATTCACAATCGTAAACTGCTAGACTGCTTCTTCCGATTGATGTGTAGCTTGTTTCCTTCCACATCCCAGGAGGCACTTCTTAGTGACGGATCTTATGGAACACAATATATGAAAACAGAGCTTTACTATTTCACAGTCTTGAGTGTTTGCTTTCACTTCCTTTTCACTTTCTAAAGCACCCACCTAAACCACTTCATTTTTCCTCATTTCGCATTCTTCCTCCCTCTTCCATCTTCTCCCTTGGACTCCTCTGCCCCTCACACATGCCCCTCCTTCCAGCTATCTCTGCCATCTCCCCCACCTTCCTACCTCCTTCTAGCCATTTCTACAATATTCCCACCTACCTCCCTTTTGCCCCCTCACTCTCCTTTCCACCCCCTCCCACCCTCCCTCTCGTCTCCTTCCCATGCTCCTGCTACTCAAATCCCTGCTTCTGTCCCTCCCTCCCTCCCTCCCTCCCTCCCTCCCTCCCTCCCTCTGTCTGTCCATGTATCCCACCATGCCTCCATCCAACCCTCCGACCCTCCTGACCCCTACCTCTGGTTTCCCTTCCCTCCCTCCTACTACCTCTCCACCCTCCCTCCTACCTCTGGTTTCCCTTCTCTCCTTCCTACTACCTCTCCACCCTCCCTCCTGACTCCCCCTCTGCTCTTTCTCCTTGCTCTCCCTTCCCACTCCCACCATACTCTCCTATCCACATCCACACCCTCATGAATCCCTGCCACTTTGTCCCTCTCGACTCCCCATTTGTACCCTCCCCTCCCTCAATCCCTCCCACTCGTGACCGCCTCCCCTCGCTGCCTCGTGACCGCCTCCCCTCGCTGCCTCGCGACCGCCTCCTAACGCTGCCTCGCAACCGCCTCCCCTCGCTGCCACGCGACCACCTCCCCTCGCTGCCACACGACCGCCTCCCCTCGCTGCCTCGCAACTGCCTCCCCTCACTGCCTCGCGACCGCCTCCCCCCGCTGCCTCGCGGCGGCCTCCCCCCGCTGCCTCGCGGCAGCCTCCCCCCGCTGCCTCGCGGCGGCCTCCCCCCGCTGCCTCGCGGCGGCCTCCCCCCGCTGCCTCGCGGCGGCCTCCCCCCGCTGCCTCGCGGCGGCCTCCCCCCGCTGCCTCGCGGCGGCCCCCCCCCCGCTGCCTCGCGGCGGCCCCCCCCCCGCTGCCTCGCGGCGGCCCCCCCGCTGCCTCGCGGCGGCCCCCCCCCCCGCTGCCTCGCGGCGGCCCCCCCCCCGCTGCCTCGCGGCGGCCCCCCCCCCCGCTGCCTCGCGGCGGCCCCCCCCCCGCTGCCTCGCGGCGGCCCCCCCCCCCGCTGTCTCGCGGCGGCCCCCCCCCCCGCTGCCTCGCGGCGGCCCCCCCCCCCCCCCGCTGCCTCGCGCCGGCCCCCCCCCCGCTGCCTCGCGGCCGCCTCCCCCGCTGCCCTGCGACCGCCTTCCCTCGCTGCCACCCGACCATCCCCGCTACCTTCTGACTGTCCTTCTCCCTCCTAACAGGCTCAATCCTGCTTGACCCTCCTACCCACCCAACTGCCCCCTCCCACCCGACTGCCCCCTCCCACCCTCATCCCACCTAACTTTTGCCCTCCAACTCCCTTCGCCCCTCCCAACCCCTTCTCACGCGACTGGCACCCTCCCACCCTCTCTCACCTCTTCCCTCCTAACCGTCCCTCCCTCCTAACCGTCCCTCCAACCTAACCGCCCCTCCAACCTAACCGCCCCACCCTGCCAGTCGCCCTCCACACTCCCAATTGCCCCCCTCCCTGTTGCCTGCTCCCCCTCCCTGTTGCCTGCTCCCCCTCCCTGTTGCCTGCCCCCCCTCCCTGTTGCCTGCCCCCCCTCCCTGTTGCCTGCCCCCCCTCCCTGTTGCCTGCCCCCCCTCCCTGTTGCCTGGCGCCCCCTCCCTGTTGCCTGGCGCCCCCTCCCTGTTGCCTGGCGCCCCCTCCCTGTTGCCTGGCGCCCCCTCCCTGTTGCCTGGCGCCCCCTCCCTGTTGCCTGGCGCCCCCTCCCTGTTGCCTGGCGCCCCCTCCCTGTTGCCTGGCGCCCCCTCCCTGTTGCCTGGCGCCCCCTCCCTGTTGTCTGGCGCCCCCTCCCTTTGGTATGGCCCTCCCTCCCTGTTGTCTGCCCCCCCCCCCCCCCCTCTCACTGCCGTGGTGACTGCAAGTTGGCATGCCTATGGGTGGGAGATGGAGGGATAAAGAGATTTTGTGTGTGTGTGCCTATGGGTGGGAGATGGAGGGATAAAGAGATTTGTGTGTGTGTGTGTGTGTGTGTGTGTGTGTGTGTGTGTGTGTGTGTGTGTGTGTGTGTTTCAATCTATTCTTGATACATTAACCATATCTGTTGTGATTTATGTTATTTAATCTCTTCTTGCCTTTTAGGCAAAAACCCAAGACAGCTTTGTGAAATGGGTTGAGCAGCTAAAGCAGCACAGATTGTACAGACAACATATTCTGACATTTGGAACAAGAGAGCTACCTGTAATAAATGCTCAGGATGATAACAGTCCATCAGCTAACTGTACAAGTAAGTGAAATCATGACAGGAAAATACTGGCAAAAGTTTGGAGAAGACTCACTTTATTCCTTTAAATACGTTTGGCTTGATTAGAAATTCTAATTTAATGAAAATATTATATAGCTGCTGGTTTCTGCATTTACAGTGATGCATGCAGTTTTGCACATACACTAGATCAGTCATCACAATATTTAATTGAATTTAATCAATGTAAACTGATGTCCATAAGTTAAGAGATCACAGAAATACCATAAGACACTGGAAAGCGTCCAGCAATATTGTGATACATAATGCATTGGGAAGACAAAAGGTGTACAAGAAAGCTATGTACAGGTGGCACTTTTTCCATGTTTGTTGATTTTCTGACACGTGTGTACAGATCATCAATATATGGTCAGACACTGTTGCGAGGCAAGTCAGGATGTGCAATGTATCTCCATACTATGGATCAGATAGTATAAAATTTAGGTTTCCTGTGGTTTTCCTAAATTGCTTAAGACAAATGCTTGGATGGTTTCTTTGAAAAGTAAATGACCAATTTCACTCCCCATCCTTCAGTTCGAGCTTGTGCTCAGTTTTAATGATCTCATCATCAACAACATGTTAAACCCTTATTTTTCTTCTTTACTTTCTTGGTTCTGGAGATCAGTAATGATTCGTGATGATGGTGCTAGTTCTGCAGTCTTCTGATCATGCATGTTCTGTTGGATTTAGGTGTGGGAGCAAGCTAAAACTCTATAGACTTGTGACATCATCTTGTGGCAGATATTCATCCATCAAACTTTGCTGTCAGACATTATCATCTGCCAAGTGGAATCCAGGTCCTAATGGACATTGAAAATGGTTCATATACCTGTAGGCCTCCTACCTTTATATTGCAGCTATTACTACTACCTCTAAAAAGCACACAGTGGTGTACATGTTCTTAACATTTGGCGGTCTGTGTGCTGCATTTCTGTGAGTGGCCTGCACCTGGCAGATGAGTGCACAGAGCATTGTCTTAAAAAGAAGTTAACACATTATGATGGAAGATTTATGACCCAGAGACTGTCATTTGATCTTGAGCCAGAGCAGTGGCCACACTGATTGGACATCCTTGGGCACTTAAAGTAAAGTAAGAATGCTGGCTTTGGATTATAACCATTCCCAGTATGCTGTAGTATTTTTGTCAATGGAATCTTATGCAGTGCTGCGAAATGATGGTGTGGTGAACATTCCATTCTGGCATCTAATCTACTAGTTATCTGGCAATTCGTAATGTCAGTCATGTGTGTTTGCTGTACTACCATAAATCTTCACATCTATGTACGTCCTCCACTAGGTTCCGTTCAATGTATCGTGGAGGGTACTTCATACTGATGTTATAGCTTTTCTTTAATATTACATTTGTGTAATGAGGGGAAAAATGACTGTCTGTAAGCACCCTAATCTCTCATTTTAGACTCATGATCCCTGTGTGAGATATACATCGGTGTGAGCAGAATAATAGCACAGTTTTCTTCTTCTCTTGTTTTTCTGCTGACTGTTTTCCCTCATTTGTCAGCCTCATTCTGTTGGTATACTGGACATGCTGTTGTCCCATCTCTTAGGTGGCCATCCTAGCAGTCATTTCCATTGCAGTCGTCCATTTTTACAAATTTTAACTACTCTTGTGGGATCCATACTTTCACATGATACTTCCAATTTTGTTTTCTTCTCTTCATCCATTTATTTATATCTTGTATGCATTGCAAAGCCTTCCCAAAAATTTGTCTTCCATTATCTTCCTTAATACTGATTTTATGTGATAGTCATGTTTCATATAACTTCTAAGTATTACCCATAACAAGTTATACAAATTGGTGTCTTCAGGAGATAATCTTTGGTATAGACATTACATTTATCCCCATTTAAAGAGCCTGTCATTCATTACACCAAATGGAAATTTTGTCAAAATCCATCTGCAATTGCACATAATTGTCCAATGACGGTATTTTGTTGTACGCATCATCATCAGCTAAACTGCTTCTGTTGTTTGAAAGATTTCATGAATGAATAAAGCAGATTGTGTACCACATGAATGTTTTTTGTGGAATCGTGCTGAGTATTTGAAAGAATCTTTTTTTTCCTCCATGAACATCGTACTGTTAGAACTTAGAATATGCTGCAGGATAGTGCAAGAGACGGATGTCAGCAATACTTGTCTGTCATTCTGTGCATCTGATCTATTGCCCTTTTTGTAAATGAGTGATTTCCACTCTTTTCCAATCACAAGGTATTAATTACTGCATAGGTGATTCTCATTAGCCATGAGTTAGAAAAGTAGGTAATTCTGCAGTGTATTTGATATAAATTTGAAGTGCAGTTTCATTAGGGCCGGGTGCATTATTCAGTTTTAAATGTGGATTCTAAAATGTCTGCTTCATGTCTGTCATCTTCAATTGTGACACGTGACAGATTCATGAGAGATTGAATAAACAGTTTAAAATACTCAAATGCTGTGCTCTTTGTACACTCATCATGCAATCAGAACCTCTTTGTACAAGATTTTTGGCCACAAAGGGTGTTATGCAGACTATAAATGGTCATGTTCTTTCGCACCATGTATGTCACTTGTTCGTGCAAACAGGTGAGGCAACACATAGATTAGGTGCAATGTTTTTTCGTTGACCTTTAAGATCCTTTATCTTATGGACAAAAGTGAAGTTAGACAGACATGTCCACTAATTTGACAGCTGACTTGTATAAGTGTGACTCCTCTAGAAAATAAAGTGAAATAATACAGTGGTCAATGTTAAATGTGTTGCAGTCTATAGAAAGATTCATAACTGAATCAGAGTAGGTCTGCATAATGTGTCTGGTGTCTTGTACCTGAGAGATACATACTGCATCCTGCAAAAATTACTTCCACTGTAACTCATAGGATTAGATTTGTTGAATTTTTTTTCTTTTTTAATGTTTTTTTCCTGTTTGTGTCTCCTGCATTATTGTCAATTGTACTGGAGATATACTTCCAGCTGAGGGGGTGAAGCTGCTTTTGATGAGATGTGACTGGTTATTTTCTTGTACTCATGACCTGCTGCTATTTGTGTCTTGATTTCTGTTTCTATTTTTGTTTTTATTTCACTTGTATTTTTTATTTTCTCTTTTTGCTTTTTATTATTGCAATTTTAATGGACTTACCCTGCAAATTGTTGTTTTTTAAACTTTTTTGACAATTGATTCTTTATTTAGTTGGAAAATACACACTGGCCACATTTAATCTAATTTAGGCTAACATTCCAAACATACAGGGTCAAAATTAAATGGATGGCAGAGGATCTGAAACATATTAATTTTAGGCCATGGTTTACTGCATGATTCTGTGCTTGATACTTTGTCTCTTAATGCTGGAGACACCATCAGAGGCTATAAAGACTTAATTAGTTTGACTTTTTAACTCAGTCAAGCTCAGCAGCATGTAATGTTTGTACATAACTTTCCAACAGTCAGTTTGTGACATCATCTGGCAGGTGGCGCACATAGTGGAGTTGTCTCTGTGTGCGTTAGAAGGCTGTACTGTAGAATAAATGGTGCTGTTTACTTTATTTAGCATTGTGGCCACAAATTGTCTAATTTCAATCCTCCTCATTTTATGTTAAAGCTGCTATTGTGATTTTTGAATTTCCGTGGCCCTCTGCACACCTTAGTATAATAGTGATTGGACCTTGATAAAACTGTAGTGCAAACCCCTCCTCCGCCCATCACTTGATCTGCTGCCGCTAATTCATCTTCATCAGTGCTGCCCAGATGACAGTTGCTTTTGTGTTATTTAAACCAGGTGTTGCTTCATCTTTTAGTAATTCCTTTGTACATTTAACTTTATTTGCAAGGAATTTTATCTACTACTTCTGTGGCAAGTGTTGAGCATAGGTACTTTGCATTATTTAAATGTTCAAGCACATCATTCTTGTTGGGTTGATTGCCAACTCTTCTGCAGTACAAGCTTCTTAACACGTGACAGTGCGACTCCACAATCTGTGAAAATGATTGGATGATGTCACAAGTTAACTGTCGCACGGTCACATGTGTTTAGTCTCTGGGAGTGATTTGATGATTAGAAGATGAAAAGTTAGTCACAGAACCAGTTTTCCAGGCTATACGAGGCCTCAAATGTTCAATGCATGTTAGGCATAGGCACCCATTTGTAAAGTCATATATTTAATAACAAACAACTGGACCAACTTTGGTGGTGCTACCTTGGAAGACCACACCTAGTTACCCATGGTGTATTCATGGTGAAGTTTACCACTCTTTGTAATTCATGACTGGTTGCTGAAGATGGAGCCTGCTCATTATAGAAACTTGCAAAGCTTCACAGTAGGCATCATCCTAATTCCAGGAAAGTTCAGACCACAAAGAGCTGTCTGAGTTTACAGAAAAGTATTGTTTTGGATTGTGTGGAAGAAGATTCATCAATAAGCAACTGGCAACATGCGCATAAAATGCACACTCCACAGAGTACAATGTGAGAAGTACTGGGCAACAATGACCATACCTCTTCAATAATCAAAGTGTTCATCAATGGGGCCAAATGATTTTATTCCTAGATTTCAGACAGATTACCTAGCACACCGCTGCTGTGCAAGCTTTTTACATTGTGTGTTGTTCAAGGGTGATGTCTCTTTCAATTGTAATGGTGTTTTCAACTGTCACATAGGCAGTAGGGATGAAAATAAATACACCTAACTTGTCTTAAATTACCAGCAATGAGTCTCTAGCAACTTATGGGTTGTAAGTGTAGAAGATCAAGGAAGTGGCGTATGAGGCACTTGTTTGACTGATTCTTGAGTATTGTTCATCTGTCTGGGATCCCTAACAGGTAGGATTGACAGAAGAGAGAGAGAAGATCCAACAAAGAGCAGCGCGTTTTGTCACGGGATCGTTTAGCCAGTGCAAGAGCACTATGGAGATGCTCAGCAAACTCCATTGGCAGACGTCAGAAGAGAGGCATTGTGCATCATGGAGAGATTTACTACTGTAATTTTGAGACAGTACCTGCCAGGAAGAGTTGGACAACATATTATTTCCACCCACATACGACTTGCGCAATGACCACGAGAAGAAAATTTGAGAAATTAGAGCCAATACAGAGGCTTACCAACAGTCATTCTTCCAAAGCTCTATTTGTGAGTGGAACAGGGTTGTGGGCTCAATTACTGGTACGAAAAGTGCCCCCCCCCCCCCACTACATACCATTAGGTGGCTTGCAGAGTATGATGTAGATATAGATCAACTAATAGGACATTTTTTTTGCCAACAATTGTTTTGTGTGTGTGTGTGTGTGTGTGTGTGTGTGTGTGTGTGTGTGCACGCGCGTGCACACACATGTGCTCGCCTGCAAACAAGAGCATACTATTTCTCATGACTTTAAATACCCTTGAGCTTATTGTACAAGAGATATCATTATTGTTTTATTGGAGAGGTGGTCGTGTCCCAGTAGGTCTTAATCCTCTGGATTTTTTTTTCCTGTGGGGATACATCAAGTTATTGGTGTTTAGGCCCCATTAGAAACTGAAGAGGAACTGGCTGGTAGGGCCACAGCCATCTGGTTCATTGTATAACAGACAACTGGAATATTTGAGAGTCCAGCCAGAAAATTATGCACCATTGTGATGCATGCATTGCGACTGTCTCTTCACTTTGAACAGTTGCTAGGAGTTTAAGCTGTTGCTGTAAGATGTAAGTTGTTTGTCAGTGAACACCTAAATATTCATTTCTGACTATTAATTCTCCATCTCAAAAGTTGATTTTGGGGACAATCAGTCAGGACTCTGAAGAAATGTAGGAAGACATGAGGCAATACTGACCCTAACACCTATTTTAGAAGATACAACTGAAAATTAGAGAGAATTTTTGACAGCATTGACTGGAATAATCTGTGAAATTCTGAAGGTAGCAGTGGTAAAATACAGGAAACAGCAGGTTATCTATAACTTACACAAAACCAGACTGCAGCTTTGAGTCAAAGAACATGAAAGGGAAACAGTAACTGAGAAGGGAATATTACTTAATCTATACCTTGAAAAAGCTGTAAAGGAAACCAAGAAAAATTTGGAAATAGAATTTAAGTTTAGGAAGAAGAAAAAAGCTTTGAGGTTAGTGGATGGCATAAGAATTTGGCAAAGGGCTTGGAAGACCAGTTGGATAGAATGGATAGTGTCTCGAAAGTGGTTAGAGGACGAATATCAACAAATGCAAAACAAGGGTAATGGACTGCAGTTAGATGAAATTAAGTGAGGCAATGAGGCAGAAAAAGTAGTACACGAATTATACTATTTGTGAGGCAGAGTAATTGATGACGGCCAAAGTAAGGAAGACAGGAAATGCAAGTTGGTGGTGACAAGAAATAGGCTTCTGAGTAATGAAAATTTATTAAGACTAAATATAAATTTAAGTATTAGGAAGTTTTTGCTGAAGATATTTGTTTGGATGTAACCTTTTATGGAAGTGAAACATGTACAACAATTAGTTCAGGGAAAAACAGAATAGGAGCTTTTGAAATGCGGTGCTTCAGAGGAATACTGAATATTTGATCGGTAGAGTGAATAACTAATGTGAAGGTACTGAACCAACATGGAGAGAAAACAAATCGTGGCACAACTTGAGCAAAAGAAGGGGTTGGTTGGTGTGGCACATCCTGGATCATCAAGGACTCATCAGTTTTACAAACATAAGGAAGTGTGTGAGGGATAGGGGGAATTGTAGGGGGAGACCAGTGCTTGATTGTAGCAAGTAGGCTTAGGTGAGTGCTGTAGCAGTAGTTACACAGATATGAAGCAGCTTGCACTGGATAGAATAATGTGAAGAGCTGCTTCAAAGCAATCGTTGAACTGAAGACCACAGCACGCAGCAATAACTTAAGGTGTTCAGTTTAGTATCCTCTAGTATCTGTCTAATTTTGACTCTAAAGGTTTGGGCACCTTATATGTTGCATCTATTGTGTACATTTAACCATTGGCAACATGTCAGGAAATTACAGCTGTGTCTCAACTTCATGGTTATGGAACCACAATGAGGTCAAAATAAAAGTAAGAAACACTGGTGAGTTAGGGATCGTACATCCGATATCAATAATAACTATAATGGCATCCTTTTTATGAAGATTATCTCTTGATAATGTTGTTTGATATTTCAATGAGAATGAGACGCATTATGAACTGTGTTAAGTCATTTTTAATATGTAGGATTTTCTTTACATGTCTGTCTGTCAAATGAGTGGCTGTTCCCTAATCTTCGTCATTTTTTAATGTACACTGTAATTTGCTTATTATGAACTACCTTAACTGCATTTGAAGATTTTTGCTAGGCTTGTAATAAGGTATTGCACATGTATTTTAGTAAAGTTTTAGATATTTCATTTTGCTGTAATTATTGCTAATTGGTAACATTTTTTAAAATTTTTGCTAGGATCACTGCGTATTTTGGAATTAACTAAAAACATATCTTTGAAGCTGTTTGGCATATTTTAGTGCTGTAGAGATGTAGCTACAAAGACAGTCAGCTGAAATTCCTGCCAGTGATCTTTCTGTAACGCCATGTGCAGGTAACAGGGCAAGCGTAAGAGAAACACTGAGTCACAGTTGTAATTTGTACTCATAAAGTCATAAACATCTTCAGCTAGAGACCATAACATGTTGCATTCTTTCCCTTGAGAGCTAAAAAATTAAATAATGTTATTCAAAGGTCATAGGCCTAACTTTGTGCATTGCTGAACTTTGTGAGTGAAAGTGATTATTGTGTTATTACGTAATCCATTGTATTCAATTCAGTGCATTGTTCATATATTCTCTTCACTTATTAAATTTATTGTATGGACAAGCTGCTCATTTTTCGTTTAAAACTCCCAATGGATTCAGTATGAAATATGAAGCCTGAAACACAAATATAAAACAGTTATAAAATTTCCCATAGTACTCTTTGATTACTGCTTTTACTAACCATCTAAAGCACATTGGCCAAGTGGGGTCATGCAGTGTTAAGTTGATTAAACTGAATACTAGGTTTGTTCCTTAGAAAGGGACTCAAGTTATTTCCTTATGGTTATTGCCCCGTTCAGAACTTGTGCTCTATTGCCCTCACCACTGTTCCTTCCCTCCCTCCTTCCCTCAGAGCAAGAGTTTATCTGATGAAAGATTGTAAAGGTTAACTATTAAATGACCACATGGCTAATGAATGTTACTCACTGTTACAGTGAAAAGTTAAAATAATTGCTGAGAAATCTATGCCTCTCTAGAATCATCTGTATTTTATATCTGTATGGATACTTTTTTGCCTCTATGCTTCATTTTGGTTCTAAAATCCATATGGTTCTTTAACTGATGACTTAGTGTTTCTACTTGTCATTTGGGATGTAGATAAATGATATGGAGATAAACAGTGGTTTGCTTACAGTTAGCTCCTTAATTGTTAATTTAAATTATTTTTTTTCTCATAACTTATATTTTTGCTTGTCTGATCTGTTAGTTCAGCAGACGCCCCTCAGCAGTCATTTGTTCAAGGCCTCACTATTCAGAGGTGGAAAACCTATAGGTAAGTTCATGTAATACAAGATTTCCTATTTCTACCTCCCATTCCCTTTCTTGCTGAATGGAATCAACTGTCATTAATATAATAACACTTATAATCATCTATTTGAATTGGAGACCAAATCCTTCTGCTACACCATTTTGAAATTATTTTGTACTGTAATATAACGTGGTCGAGGATGTCCCCATTTTATATACACACATGTACTGGAAATATTAATAAATATGTTTTGTGATAGCTAGTTCTCCTATTACTTTGTGTGTGTGTGTGTGTGTGTGTGTGTGTGTGTGTGTGTGTGTGTGTGTGTGTGTGTTTGTTCAGTTTGCTCCTTTAATAAATACTTAAGAGAAGAGTCAGTTGGTTGGGTGCTGTGGCAGATAGAACACTGAAAATAACATGTAATAATTTTTGCTTGATAAAATGTGTAGTTAGAGACTGTTTGAGTTTTGATAAGTTTAGTTATAATAAAATATTTTTCTGGAACATCCAGTGTGAACAATCTGCTAAATGCTTGCACCATGATTGCATTTTTATACTGAAATCATTTAAGTAAACCATAAACTGTGAAACAGAGTCACTTGCTAGTACTTATCTTTAGGAGGCAGAATGTGTAGTGCAAAGAGACACAAGCAAATGTAAAACGGACACACTACCTAGCTTTTAGAAGTATTACCTCATTTTCCTAAAATCTGAGGTGTTGGTCACTGTTAAATACCCTCGCTATTTAGAATTTTGAGTGAAATGAACAGAAAATAAATGCTTAACAGTACTACTGGCCACAAGAAAGAATAGTAGACAAAGGTTCTCTGAAGTATGAAATATAATGACACGTGATTAGTGAACAAGAGAGAGAATACCTGTATTTACATTGTTATGGTTTTCTGAATTTCCTAGATTATACTGAAAATTCATCATTATCATTAGCCATTTGACATTCATGTTTAGACATAGGTCTTCTTTAGGCTTTCTTGTGCATTATTCTTTGAGCTATACACTTTAGTGAAACTCCTGTACATTTTCTGATGCCATCTACCCACCTTCCATTTGGTCATCGTCTTTGCTATATCCCAGCTGTTTGCATGCCACTGCAGCTATCGGGCGTACACCCACGACCGTCATTACCATAAGCATTGCCTGCCAGAGCCAGCACAAGCACCCACAGTCCAAATGGTGCCCAGTGCATGCACAGCTTGTAAGAAAATACTCTGGATAGTATCACCAAGTGTATTTGTTGTAAAAGAAACCTCCTGCAGCTGCCACAGAAACATGACTGGACTCACATCAGGCACCTGTCTCGCCACCAGCCTCACAGATATCCCCATAAGCAGTGCTGCAATTCTGGGTAGTACTTTCCCTCCATGAGTCTCATGTCCTCTGAGAGAAGTGCTGATGTTCTTTTGCTGGGCAAGCATTTAGGACCTAGATGTTAAGAAAGCTGCTCAGTTTGCTGAGCCGACCAAGGATCATCTCTCAGAAGAGTTCAAACAGCCAGCAGTTCCAGTGCCAAACCAGGACCCTGTTGGAGCTGATGTATCTCCTGGACACCAAAGCTTTCTGAGTCCTCCATGAACAGCCAGCAGTCCCCCACAACCAACACTCTGAAATCTTGGCCTCCATGGACTCCAATACCAGGACCAAGTATCAAACAGTCTTAGACTTTTTTGTGATTGAGCATTTTGAACAACCATCAAAACTGTGATCTGTCAGGACTTGGAAATTTATTCTGCCATACAATAAGAATGTTTATGACAAATTGCAATTAACACTGGTCACTGATCATCAGAGCCATAAGACAGCTGCTAGTTCCTGTTGCACACAGAAGTCTCGCTGTCTCTTTGTGTTATTGATTTAACTGCAACCATTGGTCCAATGTAATAGAGGACCTGATGGCCATAACCAGATCAGGTTAAATAAATAAATAAATAAATAATAAAGTCTTCATTATAATTGTCTACCTAGGTGTCAATTCCTTCCGTGTAATCCCATAGCAGGCCTCATCAGATAATGGGGATGAATATCAAAGTATTCACAGTCAATAGCAACAAGGATCAAAGGTTTAGAGTTGTCATTCCACCAGTCCCTGATCATGAGTTTTTCTCTTCTTTTACAGTGAACTTTCTCATAGCTCCCATGGTAGATGGAAGTTCAATTCTCCTTACAGTATGATTACAGTCAATACAGACATAACACCGCATGTTCTGTCTTTATTGCAATGCAGGCAGCAAATGCAAGAACAAAAACTGGCTAATTTGGCTGGTGTCACCACGTTTACTGGAGGTACCCAACTGCCTTCCCCTGCTCATCTCCAGCGTCAGTGGGCTCCAGACAGCACCATCACCACTTCCCATTTGGGACAAGGCAGCAGAACCTTGGGTCAGCTCCATTCCATATTTGTAACTGCATTTTATCACACATGCACGCTTAGGTGATAGCCATCAACAGGCTTTCTTCTTGGCTGTTTCAGGTGACTAAGTTCCTGGCCTACTTTGACAGTTGATGACAGTCTTGCCTAAGGTCACATTAAATGCCTCTTCTGGTCCTCCTGACAAATTTTTTGTTAATGCACTGACTCCGCAATGAGAGGCATCTTTTCCGATGTGTCAGGACTCCTTGTCAGTCCTTCCTACTTGCCAAATCCTTGGTGCACTGATGCTTCAGGACTCATTTCCAGTCCTTTGTTCTTGTCCAGGCCTGGGTGAAAATATCCACTGTACACTTCCATCACGTCTACCACACTGGTCCTGGACTCTGCTAGTCCTTACTCTTTCATCACAACTTTGGAGCTCAATGTGCTTCCGTTGTTGCAGGGCCGATATAAGCTCTCTGGACAAAACATACTTACAGAACTCCACTACAAGATACTCTCATACTACTATCTTCCTGCTGGGCACAACACAACCAAATAATTTTGTTTCAGGGTGCTCTCATACTACTGACCTGATCCACTTCAGTGTTCCTGTGACACCATTTCAGAAAATCAGACACTTTCCAGACAGACTCCCTCATAAACATTGTGTTTCACTTTATTTCTCTAACCGAAATTGCAAAATGCAGCAGGTTGTCAAATGGTCCACTGCCTGCAACTCTCCAGTTTGATCGTCTCTCCGGGTATCCTCGAGTGTATTGCTACAAGGGGCCCCATGGACTTCATTCAGAGTGGTTACCATTCCACATTAGGACTACCGACGAGGACCATCATCTTGACTTCCTCGGTCCCTGTCACTTAGAAATTGACGCACAAAAAATGGGTTCACTCCAGGCCGCGTCTCTGTTGTCAGTGACAATTGGTCTTTCTGCGTGACCTTTCTTTTTTTGTTTTTTATCTCCAGATGACTGCTTCTACTTGTGCCCAGGCCTTTCAGGTACACACATGCCACCCGCACTACCTCCTGGAAGGGTACATCATTCTCACATCCATGAATTGGGGCCCATGGATGTGGCCTCCGGACAATGACCCCAGCAGCACTGGATGCCTTCTCCATGCATTGTGATTGTGACACCATCATTCTCCGGAAGGGCGAAGGAGGATGAGTTGTCATGCTTCACCCAAAAGGCTTTGCCATCTCTTTCCTTGGGGGAGGGTTGCGATATTCCAGTTATTTACTGCCACTACAGTTACATGTCCCAGCACATGCACCAGCAATCCAAATTATGGTTGGAATGCACACTGAATACATTGAAGTGTTTCAGACCATATCAACAGGCCAATTTGTTTTCAAAGGATCCTCTTACAGCCGACACAGAAATGGGCAGCACTGGAGTTGGTACGAGAGGTGCCAGCCTTGCCACCCGCAGCATGACTATCACCATCAGCAGTGCTGCAATTGCAACCACTACTTTTCCCCCGGCAGTCACATGCCTTCCAGGTGATATGTGGAAATCTTTCTGCTGGGCAGGTATTTATGGCACTGCCCAGCTGCTACAAAAGCATCTCAGTTCACTGAGCCGACCAAACAACATCTCTCCAAACTGTCCGTACAGCCAGCAACTCCAGCACTGAACCAGGACTCAGTTGAAGCTGACTCACTTTCTGGACACTGACTTTAGAGACATTTACAACCAGGCAGGAGTATTCTGCGAGCAAAGCTTTGTGACCTTGGCCTCCACAGACAGAACGTAGTACCCATTGATGTTTCTTAGACTTTTTTTTTTTCGTGGTAATGAATTTTGGACAGCATTGAAACTGTGGCCTGTTGGGACATAGAAATGTACTCCGTCAGACTTGTAGCGAGAGTGTTGGCAGCAAACCCTGCTTAAGACTGGTCACTGATCATCAATGTTATGAGACAGCTACCAACTCCTATTGTATGCAGAATTCATGTTGTGTCTTTCTGTGACCTATTTAACTGCAGCCTTTGTGGTCAACAGGAAGTGCCTATGTTTATATTGTGGCTAATAAAGTGTTTATTAGTAATTATCTGCCTGGGAGCCTTTCTGTCTGTGTGAACCCATACCAGACCACACCAGCCTTCATCTTTTCTTATCCCTTAGAATACAATAGATGTCTACTTTTGCTCATTTACCATACATTTTCCTGGCCTCATGTCCTGACTGTCTTTATTTATTTTTCATTTTAGCTACAATCTCGCCTTCCACACAAGTCTGTTCCCTCCTCCACGCTTGCTTTAATCTCCTCCTCCCCCCCCCCCTCCAGCAGTCCACAAGATGCATTCTCTATTGCCTGCTGAGTAACCCTGTATGATTATTTTTTATGTTGAAAGTAATAAGATCTTTTATCTCAAATCGCTTGACGTGTTTTCAGTGCCAAATGCTTGGTCACACAGTTATGATTTGTAAATGCTCCTAATCATAAGCTATTAGGCTGCCACACAATACTCCACATGTTTTATGGAATTAATTAAATTCTCTCCCCCTCTCCCCTGTGTGTGTGTGTGTGTGTGTGTGTGTGTGTGTGTGTGTGTGTGTTTGGGGAAATTGGGGGGGGGGGGGGGGTATTCTGTCATGTGTCCAAGCTTATGCAATTACTGTCATAACCACAGCTGTTGTCACTCCCTGCCTCAGTGTATTTTTTACACAATTTTAAAAAATTTATTATTATAATTATCTGCTATTTGAGAAATCAGCCTTGTGTATGCTATATGCAACGGAAATTTTTCTGATCTGTTGAATTATCAAGTAAGTTACATTATTCTAAGCTTGCCAATATTTATGTAGCATTTAATTTATTCTTCAGAACTTCCAATGACACCACCAGACCTGACACCAAGCCGTGAAGGTTCTCTTCCGAGAGGAGTGAAGCCTTGTTCTCCCCCACCGAACATCTTAGGAGGTTTAGCCTCTGGCCGCCTTGCTGCATGGGTTATTGATTCCTTCTCATCACTAGATTCACTCAACAAAGAATTGGGACAAATTGGTCAGAACATAACTCAGTTGTGCCGCATCTTGGAACAAATAGAGGCAATTCCAACTACAGATGCTGAGGTAATTGCTGTATTTTGTAAAAGTAAGAATCATTGTTTTTGTGTTCGGTATTAATTTTAGTTACTGGATGAGGGTACAGGTACCAACACCTATCTGAGATATAACAAGAAAAATAATTTTTTAAATAACAATCTGGAGTGAGCCTCGTATAACATAGTAACAAATGCAAATGAGCAAAAGACATTTGGAAACTGAGACTCTATCATTCACTTCAAGAACAGTGAAAATACTGTACAGAAATAAAGTAGATTGAAATGTTGAGTTTCATGTAGCGCACACTCCACTGCAGAGTGGCAATTTCATTGCCAACCGGTGTGGCCGTGTGGTTCTAGGCGCTTCAGTCTGGAACTGCGTGACCGCTCTGGTCGCAGGTTCGAATCCTGCCTCGGGCATGGATGTGTGTGATGTCCTTAGGTTAGTCAGGTTTAAGTAGTTCTAAGTTCTCGGGGACTGATGACCACAGATGTTAAGTCCCATAGTGCTCAGAGCCATTTGAACCATTTTTGAAAATTTCATTCCGGAAACATCCTCCAGGCTGTTGCAAAGCCATGTCTCTGCTTTATTCTTTCTTCTAGGAGTGCTAGTTCTGCAAGGTTTGCAGGAGAGCTTTTGTGAAATTTGGAAGGTAGGAGATGAGGTACTGGTGGAATAAAGCTGTGAGGATGGATCACGAGTCATGCTTGGGTAGCTCATTTTGTAGAGCACTCGCCCGCAAAAGGCAAAGATCCCGAGTTCGAGTCTCGGTCTGGCACACAGTTTTAATCTGCCAGGAAGTTTCACATCTGCACACACTCTGCTGCAGAGTGAAAATTTCATTTTAGATAAAATTTAATTTGATTTTTTAAAAAATAACGTATATTTCATAGTGAAAGTTTCAGTTAACATGGTAAGTATTGAAAGAATTTTATGACCACTCACTTCATTCTTTTCTATGACTGTATGAGGTAAAATGGTATGTAGTGTTAGTGATCTTAGCTCTTGTTTCCAGACAGCCACACACTCCAAGAAATGAAGATATTGTAATCTAATTGCTTATCATTAATATCTTACAGGCAGTGTACTATATACTAGAGTGTGCTTAGTGGTAAATGATACTTTGAAAACCCAGCCAGGATAAACTCTTCCTAAAAACATTTTTTCTGCATCTGTGTGACATTATAATGTGCTACCAGATCTTTAGTACTGATATTCACAAGTACGAAAATCCTACACCAACTGGTAAAAATGACACTAGGATCATTAGCACTTAGCTGAGAGAATAGATTTGTAGGTTTTGTGACACAGAATTTACAAAGAAATTGGGGGCCCGATAGAAACATCTACATCTACAGCTACATCCATGTATGTACTTTGTAAACCACTGTGAATGTATGGCAGAGGATATTTCCCTCTGTACCAGTCACTAGGGCTTCTTCCTTATCCATTCAATTATGGAGCACAGGAAGAATGGCTGTTTAAACATCTCTGTGCACACTGTAATTAATCTAATCTTGTCCTCACAAACCCTATGGGAGTGATGTGTAGGAGAGTTGTAGTACATTCCTAGAGTTTTCATTTAAAGCTGGTTCTTAAAACTTTGTAAGTAGACTTTCTCGGGATAATTTGCATGTATCTTCAACTGTGTTCCATTTCAGTTTCTTCAGTATCTCTGTGATACTCTACCATGGGTCACACAAACCTGTGACAATTCATGCTACCCTTTTCTCTATACATTCAGTACCCCTCCGTATTTGGCATGGGTTGCACACATGTGGGCAATGTTCTAGTATGTGAGAGTTGGCCAATTCGAGCTGTGACTCATTCATACTGTAGTCAGAGGCTACTATATTATCTCATTTTGCAAAGTGCACAATTTTACATTTTTGAACATTTAGAAAAAGCTGCAGATCTTTGTACCACTTTGAAATCTTATCAAGATCTGACTGAATAATTGTGCAGATTTTGAGACAGTACATCATCATAGCTAACTGAATCATTTGCAAAAAGTCTGAGGTTAGTATTGATATTATCTACAAGGACATTAGCATACAACATGATCAGCAAAGGTCCCAACACACTTCCCTGGGGCAAACCTGAAGTTACTTCTACGAAATGAAATGAAATGAAATGATCGTATGGCATTTATTGGCCGGGATATCCCCTCCGGGGTTAGGCTGTCGTATTGCAAGTCTTTTTAGTTGACGCCACTTCAGCGACTTGGATGTCACTAATGAAGAAGAACACACAACACCCAGTCCCCTGCTGGGAATTGAACCCGGACCCCCTTGCGCAGTAAGTAGTAACACTGCTGCTCTATGGAGGCGGATGTTACTTCTACATCTGATGATGAATGTCCATCCCGGATAACATACTACATCCTCCTACTAAAAAACTTCAGTCCAGTCGCAAATTTTGCATGTTACGCCATACAATCATAGTTTTGGTAATACACATAAATGTGTTACTGAGTCAAATGCTTCTTGTAAATCAAGAAATACTGCACCTACTTCTCTGCCTTTATCTGTGACTTTCAGGCTGTCACGTGAGAAATGTGCAAGTTGGTTCCATGTGATTGATCTTTACAGAATCAATGCTGAATGTTGTGTTCTAAGATTCCCACTGACATAATATCTATATCAGTCATCTTTGCAGTGGTGCAAGAATTAAATTGGTGCAATACCCATCGATTTTCATTTGTGAATGGAGCTCAATTACCATTACTGCCAGAGATCTTTGCTTGGTAGAGGACTGAAACAGGTTGCAATCAGCCTCAAGAAGCCAGTTGAGGAGCACCTTGATGAAGTAGTAGCGGATTCAGCTCACAAAAACTGTCAACAGCCAGGAGAGTGGTGTGCTGACCCCATGCCCCTCCATACGGCATCCAGTAATGCTGATGGCAGAGGATGACATGGCAGTTGATGGGTACTGATGGGTCTGCCAGGGCTCATTGATGGATTTTTACATTAACAGAGTTCAGCATTTATCTTTTTGCGCTTAGGTGCCCTCAGTTTTAGCCCCTGTCTTATCTAAGAGTATCTGGACACACAACTATACTACCACTATACTATACTACCTGCACATATGACCAAAATTTCATTGGGTTTTGTGAGAGATCCTTGGATGATATTCTGTCATGGCATTCATTAGAGGCTTTATCTATGACCCTCTTGACAGCCAAATACGTTTCATTTGGCATCTTCCTATTTATAAGCCTATGCATTGTTTACACTTGTTATGCAATAGCTTCTATTTCTGTAGAAGTTTCTTTACAGTGACTGTATACCACAGAGGATCCCTCCCATCATGAACTTTTCCACTAGGTATACATCTATAAAGTGTAGGTTGTTGTTGTTGTTGTTGTTATTGTTGTTATTGTTGTTGTTGTTGTTGTAGTCTTCAGTCCTGAGACTGGTTTGATGCAGCTCTCCATGCTACTCTATCCTGTGCAAGCTTCTTCATCTCCCAGTACCTACTGCAGCCTACATCCTTCTGAATCTGCTTAGTGTATTCATCTCTTGGTCTCCTCCACACTGCCCTCCAGTACTAAATTGGTGATCCCTTGATGCCTCAGAACATGTCCTACCAACCGATCCCTTCTTCTAGTCAAGTTGTGCCACAAACTCCTCTTCTCCCCAATTCTATTCAATACCTTCTCATTAGTTATGTGATCTACCCATCTAATCTTCAGCATTCTTCTGTAGCACCATATTTCGAAATCATCTATTCTCTTCTTGTCTAAACTATTTATTGTCCATGTTTCACTTCCATACATGGCTACACCCCATAAAAATACTTTCAGAAACGACTTCCTGACACTTAAATCAATACTCGATGTTAACAAATTTCTCTTCTTCAGAAACGCTTTCCTTGCCATTGCTAGTCTACATTTTATATCCTCTCTACTTCGACCATCATCAGTTATTTTGCTCCCCAAATAGCAAAACTCATTTACTACTTTAAGTGTCTCATTTCCTAGTGTAATTTCCTTAGCATCACCCGACTTAATTCAACTACAATCCATTATCCTTGTTTTGCTTTTGTTGATGTTCATCTTATACCCTCCTTTCAAGACACTGTCCATTCTGTTCAACTGCTGTTCCAAGTCCTTTGCTGTCTCTGCCAGAATTACAATGTCATCGGCGAACCTCAAAGTTTTTATTTCTTCTCCATAGATTTTAATACCTACTCCGAACTTTTCTTTTGTTTCCTTTACTGCTTGCTCAATATACAGATTGAATAGCATCGGGGAGAGGCTACAACCCTGTCTTACTCCCTTGCCAACCACTGCTTCCCTTTCATGTCCCTCGACTCTTATAACTGCCATCTGCTTTCTGTAGAAATTGTAAATAGCCTTTCGCTCCCTGTATTTTACCCCTGCCACTTTCAGAATTTGAAAGAGAGTATTCCAGTCAACATTGTCAAAAGCTTTCTCTAAGTCTACAAATGCTAGAAATGTAGGTTTGCCTTTCCTTAATCTTTCTTCTAAGATAAGTCGTAGGGTCAGTATTGCCTCACGTGTTCCAACATTTCTACGGAATGCAAACTGATCTTCCCCGAGGTCGGCTTCTACCAGTTTTTCCATTTGTCTGTAAAGAATTAGTGTTAGTATTTTGCAGCTGTGACTTATAGAACTGATAGTTCGGTAATTTTGATATCTGTCAACACCTGCTTTCTTTGGGACTGGAATTATTATATTCTTCTTGAAGTCTGAGGGGAATTTTGCCTGTCTCATACATCTTGCTCACCAGATGGTAGAGTTTTGTCAGGACTGGCTCTCCCAAGGTATACATCTATAAAGTGCATGGCAGCTATACTTCTAAACTTGAGCCATTGTTCTTCTACATGCTTCTCTTCATAGCTAGTTCCTTGCTGAGATAAAACACTACTGCCTCTTTATCTAGTTTGCCGAAAATATAAATCTTTCTACTTATTTTAGTTGCCCTTTGTACATTGGTAATCATTCTTAATACAACTGTTTTTTAATGGTCATTAACAACAGTTTCTATGTGGATATCTGCAAAGAGGTCAGGTCTATGCTGTTACATGTAATTTATTAATATTGGCCTCCAGACAATCTGTTCTAGGCAGTTCCCAAGAACACATTTGGTAATGCTTTGCAGGATAACTTGTCACACCCACCACTTACAAAATGGTAGTTTCCCAAATTGATTGTTGGGTAATGAAAGTCTCATACAGCAATGATGATATGATTGTGGAACTTGCATACCGTATTTACTCGAATCTAAGCCGCACTTTTTTTCCGGTTTTTGTAATCCAAAAAACCGCCTGCGGCTTAGAATCGAGTGCAAAGCAAGCGGAAGTTCTGAAAAATGTTGGTAGGTGCCGCCACAACTAACTTCTGCCGTCGAATATATGTAGCGCTACACAGGCATGCTCTGTAAGCACAAAGATAAATACTGGCGCCAAAACCTCTGCGTCAGTAAATAAATTTAAAAAAAAAAGGTGGAAGACGAGCTTTTTTTTCTCCGCCCCGAGTTTAGACCACTGCATTTTCATACATTATCCAACGAAGTAACTACAAATTCCGTATTGTTCATCTTCGAATGTAGCAGAATTTCAATGTACTACGAAAATCCGACTGGCAAGACTGGGATGTTTTTCAATATGGCCAACACTACGTTCTGAATTTTTTCCTAACTGTGAGAAGAGATGGTTGCTAATAGTAACCTGATGAAATGTGAATCACAAGCAGTATTCTCTTCATCATTCACCATAAGAATAATACGAATATAAACATTTTGCCATGCATTCTTCCGTGTTTGTTGCTATCTCATTTAAATCCTGTCTGCCTAATAAACTACGAAACTAGAGTGAGACAACAGCAAACGCGGAAGAATATACTTATCGTGTCATGTTGATATTCGTATTATTCTTATGCCTAATAGTGATACAGTCAGAAATGAAGCACGGCAACTGACTAGATTTTTAAATCTAAGATGACTCTAATTTCTGTGCAGAATTTGATGTACTAAAGAAGCGGCCGCAAAGATTTTCAAACGGAGAAAAATTTTCGCCTAACTCTCGTTCAGAACATGTTCTATCATACGCAGCGTATTATTTGGTTCTTGTTGATCATTCTCAAAGAAAGCAGCAGTGTAAGTAACAACAAATAGCAGTCTCTTGACATTGCTTCGCTAATGAGACGATTCGCCTCTTTTTAGTTGTAAGCGGCGCTAGTGCGCACAAAAGCAAGCCATACCGCGAGCGGCGACAGGCCATAAACACGCACTATCAGAATGCGACAAACAATGCTTGACACAGTACAGTGATGCATTTCCAACTTAGAGTGACGTAAACACCTACAACAGAGGAAACGGCACTTATCAGATCAAAGCAAAATAAGCAATCGATTCAAACCAGACGAAGCACGTGAAAAAGGAAGGGTACCCGTATAAATACAGACGGAGCGCCTGACGCATAGCAATGGCTACCTGGTAAAGCTTCACTGCTAAGCTTACGACTCGAACCAAACTACTGTAGCTATATCGTCATTCATTCGACCTAAATTGTGTCTCATATTACAATGGACCAACTTTGTTTCGATTTGGAGGTGCGGCCTAAAACTTTTCTCTCCCATTGAATTTAGAGTCTCAAATTTCAGGTGCGGCTTAGATTCGGGAAATCTTTTTTCCTTTATTTCGAGTCTCATTTTTCAGGTGAGGCTTAGATTCGAGTGCGGCTTAGATTCGAGTAAATACGGTACTAGTGAACGTATATTTTCTTGAGAGTATTTGGTTGCAGAAGCCACAGCCTAGCTTGACACAAACCTTTGAAGTCTCTGATCCAATCCTTCCACTCAAATCAATCAATCAGTTCTGGGAAAAATGCTGCAAACAGTGAGCTTGTTGCTACCACATCAGTCTCTTCAAATTGTTGATTGAGGCCACCAGCCATACATACTGAGTGCACCTGGTGTTCTTTCCCACTCCTTGCTCCCTTTTCCATAAGGAATACCTTTATTTACCATACGTTTGAGCTGCTGATGTGCAATAGATCCCTAATTCTTTGCATTTGCTTGCTCTTGATGCGGCACACAAACTGTTTTCCAACAAGCGAAATGTGTCTTATTGACTCAGTTTAGGTTTCAATGAAAAATAGCACATCAAACTTAATGGCTGGGGGATCAGTAAAACACTCATCTTATTTGCTTTATAAACATTTTTAGTTGCTGTTGGAATCCTTGAGATAGTTACTGGGCATTCAGACCATAATTTACAAGTCATCCTAAGTAATGTGTGTAAAACTTCTCACTTTGTAAATGTAGTAATGTAATATGGCTGTTAAACACTTTGCACTGTAAACTACACTCTTGATTTGATTCACTACCCATTCGTTAGTAGTGTAATCTACCTATTGAATCCTCAGCAGCCTTCTGTAGGACCATATTTCTAATGCTTCTACTTTCTTCTTGTCAGAAGTGTGTATGATCCACATTTTGCTTTTGTAAAAGAGTACATTCCAGAATACTTTCAGAAAAAATTTCTCAACATTGAAATTTATAAATGATGATAACAGTATTCACATTTTTCAGAAACTCTGTTCTTGCAATTCTGGTCTGTGTTTCATATTGACTCTTCTTCAGCCACTATCAGTTCTTGGTTGCCCTACTAGCAAAACTCAAAAACTACTTTTAGAATCTTATTTCTTAATCTAATTTGTTCAACATTACCAGATTTAATTTGTCTACATTTCATTACCCTTGTTTTACTTTTGTTGATGTTCAACTCATGATCTCTTTTCCAGACATTATTCATTTCATTCAATTGATCTTCGAATCCTTTGCTCACAAGGCCATTGGCAAACCCACAGGTGTTTATATGTTTTCCCTGTGTTTTAATTCCCTTTCAAAATTTCTACTTGGTTTCCTTCATAGCTTGCTCAGTGTACAGGTTGAACAATATTGGAGATAGGCTAAAACTTGGTCTTTTATAATGGGAGTATTGTTTCAGTATAAATTGTAGATAATCTTTTGCTCCCTGAATTTTACACCTTTTAGCCTCAGAAGTCAAAAAAGAGTTTATTCCAGCGAAGATTGTCAAAAGTTTTCTTTAAATCTGCAAATGCTTTTAATATAGGTTTAGCTACCTTCAACTGATCTTCTAAAGTAACTTGTAGGGTCAGTATCATCTTGCATGTTCCTCCATACTCCAGGAATCCAAACTAATCATACCTGAGGTAAATTTCTATCAATTTTTCCATTCTTATCAATACCGGTTATAAATGAATAAACTACAGTTATTGAATTTATGACCAGTGTAAACGAACTTCTAGACAACATTCAGACCTCCACAACATATTTCAAACTGATACATTTCAGTTTAATAAAATAGACATTGATTAGAGCTGCAAAGTTAAAAGCATGTGTACACAATGGTTCAGTTAATTCAGCAGTATTAGCATGTAAGATACCATACTACTAGAAATAACGTAACCCGTTTTGGGTCTTGAACTAGTATCTTTTTGCTCCACTGAGCTGTGATGCCTTTTGCAAATAATCTTCACTAACTCTACAAAGTGTGCCATTTTTGTAAGTTTCTTATTAATTCCCTGCATAATAAGGGTATGGAAATAATAAAGAATGCTACAGCATTGCTAGACAGTTAGTCATAAAACTGTTTCGTTATTTACATTATTCATTGATGTTTTGCACATGGCACTTGGAGGCTTCTTTTAAAATTCTTAGGTGTAAAGTAAACTTCGCCCTTAATTTTTATTTCATTGCTAACTGCATATTTTTTATGTTTTCACTTTCTGATGTGTCCTTTGTTCTTCCATTTATGAAAGCTATAAACTCGTGTTCAAATGTAAATGAGTGTGCCCTGACATAAAATGAGCATATAATTTGCTGATTACTTTTAACTACCACATTAGCAGCATATCTTCCAAATATTGCCAATACACATATATTAACTCTTAAACATTCATTACTCATCCACCTTCCAAAGACATTTATGTGACTCTTGGTGGGTGGTATTGCTGTGAACTGAGATATGGCATAAGTATAAAATGAAGAAAGACTACTGCTTATGTTGCTTGATGCAAACAGTGATGAAGTATTGTGTGTGAACAGGAAAATGTTCCTATATTTTCTTGACTACACTACATGTATTCAATCATTCAGTCAGTCACAGTAGTTAAATATTTAAGTGATAGCTTCTGTGATGACTTAACATGAAATGGTCACATAAACTTTGATGACAGAAAAGCAAATGCTAAGCTAAGAAGGATTGTTGGAAAAATTCCTGGAAAATATAATTTATAACTGAATTAAGCAAATTACCAAACATTTATATAGCTAGTGTTGGAATGTTGTTCCTATCTTTACCAAACATGACCAACAGAAGAAATAGAGGAGGTGGTTCATAAAAGAGCTATGAGATGTGTTTAATCATAGAAAACTTATCACAGATGCACTAAAGTCGAATGGTTAGTGTTATCAAAACCACAGCACACCACTCTCTTCCCGTTACCCACCAGGCCTCAACATCCGCTGATTTCAAGTTGCCGCCGCTCATACCTCACCTGTCATTCAACAACATCTTTGCCTCTGTACTTCCGCCTCGACTGACATCTCTGCCCAAACTCTTTGCCTTCACAAATGTCTGCTTGTATGTGTGTGTGTGTGTGTGTGTGTGTGTGTGTGTGTGTGTGTGTGTGTGTGTGTGTGTGTGTGTGCGCGCGCGCGCGCGCGTCCTTTTTTCCCCCTAAGGTAAGTCTTTGTGCTTCCGGGATTGGAATGACTCCTTACCCTCTCCCTTAAAACTCACATCTTTTCGTCTTTCCCTCTCCTTCCCTCTTTCCTGATGAAGCAACCGTGGGTTGCGAAAGCTTGAATTTTGTGTATGGGTTTGTGTTTATTTGTGTGTCTATCAACATACCAATGCTTTAGTTTAGCGTAGCTACTGTGAATATCCTGAGTTCCTTAAATAAATGTCTGCAAGATGATCTTGGGTGGGCTCCAGCTATTATTCTGATTACACACTTTTGTGCAATGAATACTTTCTCTCTTAGTGATGAATTCCCCCAAAATATGCTGCCATATCAAAGCAGTGAATGAAAATAGGTATAGTAGGCTAATTTACTGATATGTTTATCACCAAAATTTGCAATAACCCTAATAGCATAAGTAGCTGAACCTAACCGTTTCAGCAGATCATCAATGTGTTTCTTCCAATTCAATTTCTCATCAGTGCACACACCCAGAAATTTTGAGTATTCAGCCTTAGCAACAGACTTCCGTTCATAGTCTATATTTATCAATGGTGTTATGCCATTTACAGTACAGAATTGTATAAACTGTGTTTTCTCAAAATTTAGTGAGAGTCCGTTTGCAGAGAACCATTTAATAATTTTCTGAAAGACATTATTTGCAATTTTGTCAGCTCATTCTTGCTTCTTGGGTGTGATTACTATACATGTATCATCAGCAAAAAGAACTAGCTTTGCATTGTCATGAATATAGAGTGGCAAGTCATTAATATATATTAAGAACAATAAGGGACCCAAGACTGAACACTGTGGGACACCATTCTTGAGACTTCCCCAGTTAGAGGACTCTGTTAGTTTTTGCAGACTATCTGTACTGTCAATTTCAACCTTCTGCATTCTTTCAGTTAAGTATGAATTAAACCATTTGTGCACTGCCCCACTCATACCACAACACTTCAGCTTGTCTAGAAGAATTTCATGATTCACACAATCAAAAGCGTTTAGGAGGTCACAAATTATCCCAACGGGTGATGTTCAGTTATTCAATGCATTTAATATTTGATCAGTGTAAGCATGCATAGCATTTTTGTTGTAAAGCCTTTCTGAAAACCAAATTGACATTTTGTTAGTACTTCATTTTTACAAATATGTGATGCTACTCTTGAATATATTACTTTTTCAAGAATTTTGAATAAAGCTGTGCTGGTGCTAAAATTAGATCGCCACCGCAGCCCCCTGGAGATTAGATTAGATTAGATTAATACTTGTTCCATAGATGAATACGACACTTTGTAATGATGTGGAACATGTCAGGTTAATAAAAGATGTCTGTACAAGATATTACATTACACAAAATATTGCATGACACTAATGTTTAAGTTGTGTGTTTTTTTCCCCTTAATTTATATCTAAAAATTCAGCCAATGATTAAAGGAGTTGTCATCTAGAAATTCTTTTAATATATTTTTAAATGTTAGTTGGCTATCTGTCAGGCTTTTGATGCTGTTTGGTAGGTGACCAAAGACTTTTGTGGCAGCATAATTTACCCCTCTCTGTTCCAAAGTCAGATTTAACCCTGCATAGTGGAGATCATCCTTTCTCCTGGTGTTATAGCTATGCACACTGCTGTTACTTTTGAACTGGGTTGGATTATTAACAACAAATTTCATAAGTGAATATATATACTGTGAGGATCCCTAGATCCTTAAATAGATGTCTGCAGGATGACCGTGGGTGGGCTCCAGCAATTATTCTGATTACACGTTTTTGAGCAATGAATACTTTTCTACTCAACGATGAATTACCCCAGAATATGATGCCATATGAAAGCAGTGAATGAAAGTAGGCATAGTAAGCTAATTTACTGAGATTCTTATCACCAAAATTTGCAATAACCCTAATAGCATACGTAGCTGAACTCAGATGTTTCAGCAGACCATCAATGTGTTACTTCCAGTTTAACCTCTCATCAATGGACACACCTCTATCTTAGCTACAGACTTCTGTTCAAAGTCTATATTTATTACTGGAGTTGTGCCATTTACTGTACGGAACTGTACATACTGTGTTTTATCAAAATTTAAAGAGAGTCCGTTTGCTGAGAACCACTTAATAATTTTGTGAAAAACATCATTTACAGTTACATCACTTAGTTCTTGATTTTTGGATGTTATTACTATACTTGTATCATCAGCAAAAAGAACTAACTTTGCATCTTCATCAATGTGGAATGGTAAGTCATTAATGTATATCAAGAACAGCAAAGGACCTAAGACCGAACCCTGTGGGACCCCGTACTTGATAGCCCCCCAGTTTGAGGAATCAGCTGTTGTTTTAACATTACATGAATCACTTATTTCATCTTTCTGCATTCTTCCAGTTAAGTATGAATTAAACCATTTGTGCACTGCCCCCCCCCCCCCCAAACCATAATGATTTAGCTTATCTAAAAGAATTCTATGATTTACATGATCAAAGGCCTTTGAGAGATCACAAAAAATACCAATGGGTGATGTCCGGTTATTCAGAGCATTTAATATTTGATCAATAAAAGCGTATATAGCATTTTCTGTTGAAAAGCCTTTCTGAAACCCAAACTGACATTTTGTTAGTACTTTATTTTTACAAATATGGGAGGCTACTCTTGAATACATTACTTTCTCAAAAAATTTTGATAGAGCTGTCAGAAGAGAGATTGGGCGGTAGTTGTTGACATCCAATGTATCCCCCTTTTTATGCAATGGTTTTACAATGGCATATTTCAGTCTATCGGGGAAAACTGGGTATGGGGTGGGAGGCAACTTTTAAAATTTCAAATGGGAACCTCCATTTTTATTACAGAATCTGATTCTACATAAAAAACTACGTACATTTTGTCTTAAACATTTGTTTTGATTCTTGGTAATTGGCGCTGTAATTCAAGAAAATCCATGTTCTCATTTTTGCGTGGAAAATGGTTACAGATAAATTAAAAAAAAACTTATTTACTTTGTAAATTTTGATTCGCTAAAACTAAAACTCTCCCCATAGGTTGAGGTTTGAGAGAGAGGAATTAAGAGTTTTACAAATGTTGACCCAAATATTAATTTTTTCTGCAGATTCAGATAAGATTTGTGTGTTTTGTGGTCATGAGGCCACACAACATTTAATTATCAAACAAATCATCTGACTAGTTAACTAACTAACCAAACATCCTACTTACTAACGAATAAACTCATTAACCCACAGAGTAAACAAAGTAAAAGACTAACTGAGGAAAAGACTAACCCACTCGCTAACTAAAGATGAACATGTCCCCGTTTAAGATTTGGTGATCCAGAAAAGGAAAGATTAGTTTAGTTTTATTGTTCATTATTTGCAAATACTTGCAAGTAAATGAATTGCGGGGTGCTTGTTTCCAGTGAGTCCCCTCACCTCTCACTTTCGGCCTGCTTGTTGTCCATAAATCCCTTGAATCTCGCCGGCCGGGGTGGCCGAGTGGTTCTAGGTGCTATAATCTGGTACCGCGCGACCGCTACGGTCACAGGTTCGAATCCTGCCTTGGGCGTGGGTGTGTGTGATGTCCTTAGGCTGGTTAGATTTAAGTAGTTCTAAGTTCTAGGGCACTGATGACCTCAGAAGTTAAGTCCCATAGTGCTCAGAGCCATTTGAACCTTGAATCTCACCATTTTACGAAATCAAATGTTCAAAGTGATGACCTCCAACTTCGATGCGTTTATTGAGTCATGCTGTAAATCCCTGCACACATCTTGATAACATGTCTGGTGTAATTGCAGCGCAAGCGTCTCTTATTCTTTGCATCATGTTTTCATGAGTGGTAGGCATTTCCTGATAAACATTATCTTTTAGATAACCCCATAAGAAAAAAATCTGGCGAGGTAAGGTCAGGTGATGTGGCTGGCCAATTCACAGGACCTGCCCTGCCGATCCAGTGACCATGCTAAAGTCAATCTAGTACATCGCGCGCTACTAATGAATAATACACTGGACAACCATCATGTTGAAACCACGTATTGTCGAAGTTCGATGCTCAGGTCTTCAACTAGATCTGGAAGTTCATATTCAAGTAGGTTTCGATATTTGTTGCCATTCAGATAACTGTCGATAAAATATGGACCGATCAGTTTACCGCCAATTATACCACACCAAACATTAACTGACCAAGGTTGCTGATGGTTGATTTCTTGAATCCAGTGTGGGTTCTGTTCACTCCAGTAATGCATGTTATGGTGATTAACTTCGCCGTGGTTTGTGAATGTTGCCTCATCAGAGAAAAATACTCTGGCAAAAAAGTTTTGGTTTGTTTGCATCCGCTGAGCTGCCCAGTGACAAAACATTAGACGGTTTTGGAAGTCATCGCCATGTAGTTCCTGATGCATGGATACATGGTATGGATGAAATTTGTGGAACTCCAGTATTTTCCAAACACTCATGTGTGAAGTTCCTGATTGGCTTGTTGTTTCTCTTGTGCTTGCATGTGGATTATGAGCCACAGAAGCTAGAACTGCCACTTGATTGTTTCCTCCACCAACAGTAGCTGCATGGGTTCTTTTTTTCTGGTTCACACTACCTTCTGCAGTAAATTATTTAATAACTCGAACAAAAGAGGACCGTGCTAGTACTTGGCCAGGAAAATGCTGTGCATAAAGCGCGACTGCATCATCAAAATTTCTTCCTCTTTCTCCATAAATCCACATCATATCAATTTTTACTTCCACATAATGACATATGCCACCTATTAATCTCAAGAGAAGAAAGATAAGGGGTGTCGAGAAAGGTAGGGTTAGAATTCCTATGTGCGAGCAGCGGCCCATGTGGTGTAATTCTGCCCAGCAATACTGACTCTGCATCAAATGCGACTGCTAGCGAGCAAAAGCCGCGAATGCAGTCACACAAGGTCATCAAACCTAAATCACCCAAAAGACAATCATTATAAACTATGTGTTGCTGTCTGAATGCTTAGACAGGTAAAAGATACAGTCCATTTATTACATTAATACTTATAAATTCTAAAGCCCAGTCTTATAATGAGAAAGGACGAATTACTCATACCTGCACTACCTATCGGCGGCACTCCGAAACATTACGCCACTCATCAGAAAGAGCTGGATAAGAGTATCGATTATCGATCAGGGCTAAGTGGGATATCGATTATCATACATAATTCTAAAAATGTAAATGATGTAACAGCCGCGATATTCCAAAATAAAATGAAGGTGTGAACAATGTGAGTTAAGTCAATAAATTTATGAATGTCATTTTATACGTTTTTCCACCCAAAACTAAACGACTCAAATTAAGCAAGAACCCCAGATGTGAGACTTCTCGACAAACAAGAGTGATTACTCCGAATCTGATAAAAAATTAGGTTCATGAGTCAGTTAGCTTTTTAGTTAATGAGTTCACTCTTTAGTAAGTAGGATGTTTGGTTAGTTAACTAGTCAGATGATTTGTTTGATAATTATAAGTTGCGTGGCCTCATGACCACGAAACAAACAAAACTTACCCAAATCTATGGAAAAAGTTAATATTTGGGTGAACATTTGTAAAACTCTAGTTTTAGCAAATCAAAATTTATGAAGTAAATAAGAATTTTTTATTTATCGGTAACCATTTTCCACGCAAAAATGAGAACAAGGATTTTCTTGAATTACAGTGCCAACTACCAAGAATCAAAACAAATGTTTAAGACAACATGTATGTAATTTTTATGTAGAATCAGATTCTGCAATAAAAAATGGGGGTTCCCATTTGAAATTTTAAAGTTGCCTGCCATCCCACCTCCAGAGGGCTGGGGTGGCAGGCTAATTTTAGCACCAGCATATGTCCCCTCGAAAATAATCAACTTTTGATTCTACATATTTTTTCGTGTGAAGCTTATTTTTCGAGTATTCTGGTTTGTCAACTTAAAATTTACACCCTGTATGTGGCAACTCCTCCTTTCTCCATCATCTCACTACATACATGTGCTGAAAGCTTATATCCACCTACATTTACCATTTCATACCTGTGACAATATGATGTTCAGAGAGACATAGTACATCTATGCCACTGTCAATTTCTAAATCTTCTAAACAAACAAGAAGCTCATCTACTTCGTTGTTTAATCCCCTGATATTCTGATGCAATATATAAACATTATTTTTCACTGTGCTTTTATGTGAATCTTGTGACATACTAACTTTTTTTTTTCACTCCACTGTTATGAGAATCTTGTGATATTTTCACATCTCCAGTACCTGCCTGTCTCAACTGCTCATTAAGCTTAATTTCAATCAATGTAGGGTGATAGGACACTGATCTTAGCCTAAAAAAGTACTGCCATGAGTTTCAGTGCTCCCCCTTAAAGATTTTGCTATAAACCCAGCCAGTTTACCCTTCCCTTCCCTATTGAGATGCAGGCCATGTCTTGTGAAGTCCCACCTACCAATACCATCAACAGGAAGCAAACCTACACCTGACAAAGTAGCCGCCCGAAGCAGCTGATCTAGCTCCATATTGACCCTTCTGACATAACTGTTCAATTGGGGCTGGTCATACCGCATGAAAGCAGGAATCAAGCCAACATTTGTATGGTTCATTGCAGATGCTATTTTTACCTGGTCACACTCAGTATTGTAGCCCTGTCCCTATCAGTACTGTTTCATGCTTCACCCACTACCACAACATGATCCTGCTTCGTAAACCCCTTGCACAATGATCCTACATCCTCTGTCACTTGGCTAAGAAATGCACTGGGCTTGAAAATACTTGTCACCCAATTTTTTCTGCAAGATCTGGCCCACACCCCTCAAAAGTATCTCTCAGTGCAAAATGCAGTGATCAGCTTCTTTCTTGTCAATCCATCAAATCTCATTCACCTCCCTTTCTTTGCAGGTACTGCTTCTGTTGTCATTAATACCAAATGTTCCTAGTGTAAACCAACAGAATGGACTGCTTCTTCAGTTGTTTTTAGGATGTCTGCCCTAGTGATAGAGCAGATAAGTGTCCATGCTTTGGACATAAATCACTAATTGCGCAGTATCTGAAGTGTCCGCGGACTCAAGTGTGCTGCAAAATGCAATGAAGTCCTGCACTTCACTTATTAATTACCAGTTAACGTCACCAGCCATGTCACTCATGTGGTGATGCAAGTCTGCCGAGAAAGGCTGAGTACTTAAAATATTTTTACGTTCAGTGTGCACAAAAGACCTGCAATGTCATTAATGCACTCTTTTATGAACTCAGTATCAGCAAATTGTTTTCCAGCTCTTGCTATGTTAAATGCTATCTTATGACTTCCATTTACTGCTGGACTGTCATTGCTGTTGTTCTGAAAACAGTGCTGCATAAAATATTACATCACTTAAATGAGACATGCTGAAAGAAAATTGTAGATCTCTCATGACAGAAGCAACTTACATCAGATTTATCAAGGGTCACCTGACCTCTGTTTTTAAGCTGAGTTAATTTCCCCATCCATTCAGAATCCAAAAATAAGCTTCATTCATCCTTGTGAAAAATATTAAAGCGATGTTCTATAACAAACGTGCTAACCAGTGGGTATACAACCACATATTAAAAATTTTAAATTTTCATTATTTTGAACAGAGGAAAACTTGATATTCCCATACCTTTTTAAGTGATGTCAAATTTCCATTTCTCTGTTTCTTTGATTAGCACAGTATTTTCTGTTGCTTGTGATACACTGATGGGAAGAAAAATTGCGACACCAAAAATTAATTAATGTAGAGTAATGAAATTTTGGGAATACATTTTTCTAGGTAACATATTTAAGCGATTAACATTGAAAGTTCACAGATTAATGTAAATGTGAGATATGCTATTGCAAATGTAAACTGCTCGTGCATTAACAGCCAATGTAACCTCCAGAATGATGAAAAGCATGCAAACTTGCAGGCGTTATGTCATACCGGTGCCAGATGTCAGTTTGTCGCACATTGTCAGTCAATACAGGGACTGTTAGTGTGTTTGTGGGTGATGCTGGAGTTTTCATCTGATGCTGCCCTACATGTGCTTGTTTGGAGACAGATCTGTCGATCAAGCAGGCCAAGGCAATGTCGACAAACTGTAGAACATGTTGTATAGTAGTATATGGGTGAGTATTTATCCTGTTGGAAAAGACCCCCTGTAATGCTGTTCATGAATGGCAGCACAACAGGTTGAATCACCAGCTTAATGTACGAATTTGCAGTTGGGGCACATGGGATAACCACGAGAGTGCTCCAGCTATCATACGAATTTGTACCCCAGATTATAACTCAAGGAGTAGGTCCACTGTGTCTAGCATGCAGAGAGGTCAGTTGCAGGCACACTCTTGGCCTCCTGCTAACCAACATGGCCATCACTGGCACCACGGTAGAACCACCTTTCATCAGAAAACACAACAGACCCAAACACAACACAACACCCTGCTCCCCAATAAGCTCTTGCTTGACACAACATAAGTCGTAAATGGCAGTTGTTTGGGGTTATTGTAATGCACACTACAGGGCATCTGGCTCGTAAACCAATAAAGTAACCAATTTGTAACAGTTTGTTGTGCAACTGTGGTGCCAGCCGCTGCTCAAATTGCCGCTGCAGCTGCAGTACGATGCACCAGAGCCACACACCGAACAAGATGGCATTGCCACATGGCCATCTGGAGCCTAGTTTTCTTGCTACCACACAATCCCATGACCACCACTGTTGGCAAGTATGTACAGTGCCTACATTCATGCCAAGTCTTTCTGCAATGCTGCAGAAGGAACATCCAGCTTCTCATAGCCCTATTACATGACCTTGTTCAAACTCAGTGAGGTGTTGATAATGACATCTTTGTTGCCTTAAAGGCTTTCTTGAATAACATCAACTTGCACATCTAATTTCAAAGGTAACTAATACTCATGACCATTACAGTGTCTATTTAAAGCAACCCTGAGTTACATCCTCATAGTGGCACTACTGGTGCCACTCTTGTGTGACTGGTGCAAAAATTTTGGTGTTGCAATTTGGCTTTCCGTCAGTGTATAGCCAACCATATCTAGTAATCGCTTCTCATCAACTTGGCAGCTAAGGCTGGTATTACACTGTCGCAACCTGAGCGCTGTTAACATGCCTCAGGGCCCGCTCCAGTCTACAATTGAATATAAGCAGTGCTCATGTACAATGCTGTGCGCTCATGAACCGCATGCAGTGTTTGCTGGCCCCTGCCATAGAGGGTAGGAATCACAGTTAGCTCTTTGTTCTTATGTGATGCTGAATGGTTGTCTTGTGATTATTTTTGTGCAATAACTTTCTGTGATTTTAAGTGTGTATTAAACCATCAACAGTGCTTGAAAAGTCTGTATTGTGCATTTCTGTACTATGTTTAACAGTACATCGATGGGAATGGTTTACAGGATCTAAATGAAATGGGACACTGTTGAAAGTTTGACCATACATGGAATTTGGCAACTGCATTTACAGAAGAAAACATTGACTGCCTGAACCATCTAATGATGTGTGACCTGTGAAAGTTGGAAACTAAATGGTTAGAGAGTTTCTTTCACCAATATTTTCAGAGCTCTTCACAGACATGAGTGAAAATCTGTTCTAAGTGTGTGACCTACTTCACTAAAGCACAAGAGAAGGGAAACACTGAATTGTATCAAGAAATGCTACAGCATATTGTCAAAAGGCCTCTTGCCAGTCATGAGAAGATATAACTAGTGGTTAGAAATGGGTGTATTAGTATGAGCTTAGAATGAAATAGCAAGTCCAAGTCTTTCAAGGCATGATCCTACTTTGAGTGAATCATGCCAGAATCATTCAAGATACAAAATGCCCAAATTCTTCCCTGCCAGGCAGCTTGTTGCACTGATACCTCAGGAAAATTCGAGAAAAGTTACAGCAGGTTGGTCTGGAACTGTTTATTTGCATGAGGGTTTCCAGATATTGTGACACAGAAGTTTAGACACAGGGCATCTTAGCTTATCACTGGTTCGTAACAGTATCTGTGGTCATGTCGTCATACAGGCAGTGGAATTGGGCCTCACTTTGCCTAGATGATTTCTTTTCTATTCTTAAAAATCAAGGGACCCATGAACAAAAGGTTCAAAATGATAGTCACAATGAATGATGTCAAATAACTAAGACCTGATATAGGAGAATGGAGCTGTTCATACAGTGTTGAGGCATACTTTGAGAAGCCATTTCTCTAATATATCAGGTATGTCAAACATAGTTGTAGGATCTGGCAAGGTTTCTTATGTTTCATACAATGGTACACTAGGTACCTTCTGGCACACAACATATAACAACTTGCAAAGTAAAACTGTAGTTGTAAAAATAGGTAGACACTCTAGTAACCTGTTGAAAACTCTGCTACATTTACTGTGGCAACTGTCATCATTATTGTTACCTGCATTGTGGATGCCAACAATAATACAGGCTTCATCTAAATTCAATGCTTAAATGCTAATTGCTAGCTAGTAGTACTGCATGTATCTACGTAGCTTGCTGTTGTCTCCTTGTTGCTACTATCTTAGATTGAACTAACCTGTTAGCGTAACACTGCAACAAAAAGGAATAATTTTTGTATGTTTTGGTACAGTGGAAGTATGGGATGCAATATTAACTCTTACATTAACATTATCACAGTAAAATTAAATTGTAATTATGGCTTCAAAACTTTTTTTTTTTTTTAGTTGTTGAAACAAAAAGAGAGGCGGATGCACTGAAGGTTGAATCCACATTCCTACAGTGTTATATTACTCTTGCTTGCTTCACATCTGAGAGTAGAATTACACCGGTATATTATTCTGTCAGAATTTTGTATTGTATGCAGGAATGGCAAATATCCTACATCTGACAGGTTTTTGTCATTGGAGAACTCCATGATAGTTTTAAAGTTATTCAGTCACTGAATTTCAATGTATATGAACAAACTGATTTATAGCTGTGTAAAATGACCATTCGGTATTCAAGAGACGATATAGCGGGAGAAGGAATAAGCCATCAAATTTGATGTCTATTGTAACACAATTTAATCTTTTAGTGGTAACAACAAACTAGTTACGTTATCATGATTGTAAAAGTGAACCTGTATTGTTTTCTGAAGCCATGCTTATGGAACTTCATCTTGCTTTAGAGCTTTTACAAACTGTGCCAAAAGTTATTACTATTGCCATTTATGCTGTATGTTGCACTATGCCATAATCTGCACTGTATGGGGAAATTATCATTAACAGATAACAAGAATGCCTGATAATGTTGAGCCAATTCATACATTAACTTGTTACTCACAGTTTTGTTTTTAAAACTCATAACTTACTAATCAAGAAACTTTCAAGTAACCTTTTCCCACTAATTAGTTTTTTCCCTAATTTAATGTTGTGTGGTTTCTAGATTGCCACAGAAAGCTTTTCACCAAATGTGAAGAAAGACCGAAAAAAATTTGGATTGCGTAAAAAGAAGAGTTCTAAAGGCAGCTCTGTAGATCTTACAGGATCAAGTCCAAGCAAAAATACAGACCCAGAGTCAGCCTCACCACTATCTGTAAGTGTTGTTTTTCATTTCTTATCTTTCATTTCCTTTTTCCATTCTTACAACTGCAGAGAGGACACAGGACAAATTTTCTCCTCTGCAACAAAACATTTAAATTCTCTTACATTAAAATTCCTTATTGCCAACTGTTCTTTCATACTTGGTTTGCTGCTCACTGTTAAGAGAAATTCTGCTGTAGTGAAACTGCGCAAACCAGACATTAAAAATTGGTGCATCAATGTTCAGATTATTGGACGACTCTGGGTATAATTTACAGCTATTGTAATTGATTTAAAAGCTCATGGCAGTTAAATACTTATTTCAATGTTGGAAAACTTCACAAATTCACAAAAAATACTTCAGTGGCAACTGAAGCCACATGCTTTCTTTTAATGTATTTATCCTTTTTAACACACCTCTTGCTAAAACAATATCCCTACTTCTAGTCTACTTACTAAATGACAAAAAAAACCTAAAACAAAGATATTACTATAAAATTTTGTTATTTAAAATGAGGAATTTCAAAGATTTATCTACCCACTCTTCAGGGATATCACATAATTTTTCTTCTCTACATTGAATTATTAGTAATATTTAAATTGTATTTTATTCAACACGATACTTTTCCATATTTCATCTTTTTTTATATATTTATCCATTTTCCGTGTATATAAAAATGTAAATAATGGTTCTCTCACAGTATATATGTTGCTTAATTTTTGATATTCAAAGAAAATTTCAAACTTGCAAATGTTTCAACTACTTTTAACTTAGGCTTATAAAGTACTGACTAAAATTTGACAATGATCTCATTATGCTACATGTTCATTTTGCCTTAATGTGTGTACTCTGTTTATTGGCTGGGGAGTGCCTTAATTGTTGGACTTGAATGCTTTGTTCAAAGCATACATAATACTCCTTCTCTTATACTTCCTGAATGTTGGTACTGTTATTAAATATGATTTTTTTGCAACTATTTTCATCATATTCAATCAGTTAAAAGGTGGAAAGAGAAATTTGAGTGGTCAAAAATGAAGAGAATAATGATTTTCCTAAGTTCAGACATGATTCTTACTGTTAATAATAGGTCTGACAAGGTTCTCTCTAAGAATGAAATATACATGCTTGCCAAAGGAGAAAAACTGTACAGTCACACTGTCTACAATACCAGTGAAAGACATTGTTGTTAATATTGAAGCTGGAATCCATTTTTCCACTTAAATCGTCTGCAGATAAAAATACACATAGAATCAACCAGAATATTGCTTAGATGCAAACCACATGGGAGTAACTTAATGAAAGGTGAGATGAAAGCTCTCCTGATTTAAATTCTGATTAAAACCTTCTAATTCTTCCAGTAAATAAGGGAAATGCTACAGTGGTAGCACAGGAAGAAGCTACCACAGCAAAATTTGGGACATTCTAGAACCAGGAAGATATATAGAGCTTAAGTGATATCCCGCAACTTCTGTTCTTAGGATAACAAACAAGATATAGTCAGATTGAAATTATTAAATAGTAGACACTTCACATGTTGGAGCTGGTTTCATCAAATCAGACTGCTCAACGTCACACCCGAGGCATTCATCAGTACCAAATTGTCACATCAATTGGTCATTTCACTTCCAATTCCTTGTCCAGCTTTCTTCTTGATGTGTTTGGATCTTGAATCATGGGTCTGACAATTTTATTTCGTGTTTCATCACACACGATAACTACATAAACAATAACACAATGAATGATGCTAATGAAGTACACATGTTTCATATGGAGAATAATTGATACTTTCACACAAAATGTGATTCATCATCACATATACAGTTGTTATAATCACAGCGATTGGCTTACACATTAGATACACTTCGCACACAACATTGTGCAATACCAAATTTTTGAAGGCTGCAGTTCATTGTTGCAACTGAGACATCACAGTTATAAATATAACTACTTAACCCAATATTGCAACAAAGCACAATGGCCAGCATTTAAACCTGCTGTGTAGAAGGACATGGGTCAGAATCTTGTGAGATGCAATGAAATTTGTTTTATTTCTAAACCTAATCACAAGTGTTTGGTTATTATTTTTATTCAGTTAATTGATTTAAATGTAATTTTTTATTTGTAATACTTTACCACATCATTTTCATCATCTTATTGACTTTTTTATTTGCTCTGATTTTTCTTCCTATCATTTCTTTTTTGTTTGGAATCTGCCTGTGTCACCAATAATCTGCAACCAAGTGCCAAGCAGGACTGCTAATTGGTTGGAAACATGGCATCTCATGTATTCAGTGTGAGAATAGTTTCAGGTAACCAAAGATAACAAGAAATTACAGTTTACTTTTAGTGCTGAAACTGAATTTTTCCTGTCTTGCATTTGCTCTTAGAGGTTAGCTTTAATCGCCATGAGAAAAGTGATTGTGATTCTAGTTCTCCGCAGACTGTTGACTGCCGTTACCTTGGCAGATTGTTGACTGCCGTTATCTCGGATACATTGCACATCACAAGGTTGTGGTTAGCTTAGGACACTAGTTTAAATTCTGGACTACAAAATGCATTTGTGAAGTTCACATGTTTTGCCACCAAGATTGTGTGATGTACCAAAAATTTGAAAACCTGGCTGACCAGTAACCCTTATTATAACCTGAGTTGTCTGACCTATGGGATTGCCAAACACTTTCCCACTCTCCTACAGCCATTTGTGAATAACTGACACTTATGTTAAAGGTTATGGTGATTTAATGAAAAACTAAAATCCTTCTGGTTGAATCCAAGTGATATTGTGGTTAGTTCTGATGTTGTAGCACTGTTTATTATGGTCATCTTAATGAGGTGATGTAACAGCTAGAAATTATTTTCCCAAGGAATATAGCAGATCTCTTTAAACATTGTCTCAGATCAACTTATTTATAGTGAAACAACAAAGTATATGAGCAAACTGATGGCATATCTATTAGGAACCCCTTCATCACATTTGTTAACTTAGTCATCAGTCCTCTGGTTTGGTGGCACCACCACGAGTTTCTCTCCTGTGCCAACCTTCCCATCTCAGAATAACAATTGTGACCTATGTCCTCAATTATTTGTTGGATGTATTCCAATCTATGTCTTCCTCTCCAGCTTTCACCACCTATAGCTCCCTCTAGTAGTGTGGAAGTTAAACCCTAATGTTTTAATAGATATCCTATCATCCTATCCCCTCTTCTTGTCAGTGTTTTTCCTCACTGATTCTATGCAGAACCTCCTCATTCCTTACCTTATCAGTCCACCTGATTTCCAACATTCTTCTATTGCACCACATCTCAGATCCTTTGATTCTGTTCTATTCCGACAGTCTGTGTTTGACTACCATACAATGCTGTGCTCCAGATGTACATTCTCAGAAATGTCTTTCTCAGATTAAGGGCTGCACTTGATACTAGAAAACTTGTCGTGGCCAGGAATGTCCTTTTTGCCAGTGCTATACTGCTTTTTATATCCTCCTTGCTCCGTCCATCATGGGTTGTTTTGCTGCATAGCTAGCAGAGTTCCTTAACTTTGTCTACTTCATCATCCCCCAATTCTGATAAGAAGTTTCTTACTATTCTCATTTCTGCTACTTCTCATTACATTTGACTTCCTCTGATTTACTTTCAGTCCTTATTCTGTACTCAGATTGTTTGCTCAATTTAACAGATCCTGTAAGTCTACTTCACTTTCACTGAGGACAGAAAATCTTATCATTGTTATCCTTTCACCTTAAATTTTAATCCCACTCTTGAACCTATCTTTTATTTATCTCATTGCACCTTTGCTGTGTAGATTGAGCAATAGGGATAAAATATTACATCCCTGTCTTACAACCTTTTTAACCTCAGCACTTCGTTCTTGACCTTCCAGTCTTATTGTTCCCTCTTGATTCTTGTACATATTCTGTATTACCCATCTGTCCCTATAGCTTATCCTCATCTTTTCAGAATTTTGAATGTGCCTTGATTTTTCTTGCTTCCATTTCAACCACATCAGAGTTGCCTCTCTGGTATTGTTACCTTTTTCTAAAGCCAAATACACTCCTGGAAATGGAAAAAAGAACACATTGACACCGGTGTGTCAGACCCACCATACTTGCTCCGGACACTGCGAGAAGGCTGTACAAGCAATGATCACACGCACGGCACAGCGGACACACCAGGAACCGCGGTGTTGGCTGTCGAATGGCGCTAGCTGCGCAGCATTTGTGCACCGCCGCCGTCAGTGTCAGCCAGTTTGCCGTGGCATACGGAGCTCCATCGCAGTCTTTAGCACTGGTAGCATGCCGCGACAGCGTGGACGTGAACCGTATGTGCAGTTGACGGACTTTGAGCGAGGGCGTATAGTGGGCATGCGGGAGGCCGGGTGGACGTACCGCCGAATTGCTCAACACGTGGGGCGTGAGGTCTCCACAGTACATCGATGTTGTCGCCAGTGGTCGGCGGAAGGTGCACGTGCCCGTCGACCTGGGACCGGACCGCAGCGACGCACGGATGCACGCCAAGACCGTAGGATCCTACGCAGTGCCGTAGGGGACCGCACCGCCACTTCCCAGCAAATTAGGGACACTGTTGCTCCTGGGGTATCGGCGAGGACCATTCGCAACCGTCTCCATGAAGCTGGGCTACGGTCCCGCACACCGTTAGGCCGTCTTCCGCTCACGTCCCAACATCGTGCAGCCCGCCTCCAGTAGTGTCGCGACAGGCGTGAATGGAGGGACGAATGGAGACGTGTCGTCTTCAGTGATGAGAGTCGCTTCTGCCTTGGTGCCAATGATAGTCGTATGCGTGTTTGGCGCCGTGCAGGTGAGCGCCACAATCAGGACTGCATACGACCGAGGCACACAGGGCCAACACCCGGCATCATGGTGTGGGGAGCGATCTCCTACACTGGCCGTACACCACTGGTGATCGTCGAGGGGACACTGAATAGTGCACGGTACATCCAAACCGTCATTGAACCCATCGTTCTACCATTCCTAGACCGGCAAGGGAACTTGCTGTTCCGACAGGACAATGCACGTCCGCATGTATCCCGTGCCACCCAACGTGCTCTAGAAGGTGTAAGTCAACTACCCTGGCCAGCAAGATCTCCGGATCTGTCCCCCATTGAGCATGTTTGGGACTGGATGAAGCGTCGTCTCACGCGGTCTGCACGTCCAGCACGAACGCTGGTCCAACTGAGGCGCCAGGTGGAAATGGCATGGCAAGCCGTTCCACAGGACTACATACAGCATCTCTACGATCGTCTCCATGGGAGAATAGCAGCCTGCATTGCTGCGAAAGGTGGGTATACACTGTACTAGTGCCGACATTGTGCATGCTCTGTTGCCTGTGTCTATGTGCCTGTGGTTCTGTCAGTGTGATCATGTGATGTATCTGACCCCAGGAATGTGTCAATAAAGTTTCCCCTTCCTGGGACAATGAATTTACGGTGTCCTTATTTCAATTTCCAGGAGTGTAGATTGTCATGTAACGTATCCTCAGTTTTCTTTTCCATTCTTCTGTACATTATTCTTTTCAGCAACTTGGATTCATGAGCTGTTAAGCTGACAGTGTGATGGTTCTAAACCTTATTGATTGGCGACTCCATGTTGTCTTGTGCACTACGACCAGATAACAGGTATACTTGAATAAAGAGACAGCATTGGTCGTATATTTTTTACTATCGCAAAATCGATTTTCTGTCACTGAGTGACCATCTTCAGTGCTGTATTGTATAACTTAAATTAGGATGCACTGTTGTCACTAAGCTTACGGCAATCACATAGTCTATGACTATAGTCTAGAGGGATTGGGCTTCCCTCTGACAACCATGCCTCCATCCTTGCTACCCTCCCTATTTTCCTTTCCCTGTTGCTTCATAACCTGGGTTGTGAGTAACTGAATCTCCTTTCCCTTCTTCCGTTTCTTTCCCCTCACTCCTCCCCGATGAAGGAACATTTGTTCCAAAAGCTAGGAACGTAAATTTTCGGTTCTGTTTTATGTGTATCTATCGGCTGTACTGAGCTGAGGTAAGTACTGGCCAGCCCCTCTATCTCTTTGTTAGTATTTGTTTCACATCTTTATATGAGATTTTCCATTAATCATTTACAAATTGTGGGTTCTAATGCAAAATTAAGCAAAAAGCATAAACTCTTCTGCAGCGAAAGCATACATCAGCCCGAATCCACTATCTTAGGTAATGGTCTCATGACGTTGCAACCGAACTATTGTCAGAATACCTATAAGCAGTTCATCTTTCTGAGCTGCTTTGAATTTAAAATATTATGTCTTGGTGTATGATGCACTGGAGGGCAGTTACAGTTTACACCGAGTAGATGGCCTATTGTGTGACAATATGCACATTCTATGGTTCAGACTACAGTTACTTTGTGTAACTCTTGAGACACATGATATCTGAAGGCTCATTGGTAGTAACTTAGACTAAGTAGACACAGATGATGCAGAAAAGTGATAAACAGCAGTGTTTTGAAGCAACAGTGAGCTGCACTGAAATGCTGGTGATTGGTTTTAACTGGTACAGTTTTACACGGGTTCTGCTGATTTAACTTTGGAACAGTTGGCTCTGAGTTGGTATGGAGAAATTTACACTTATGATTGAGACCATGTAGATAAGCAACTCACACTCCGTTCAACTGTTCTCTACTTTTGCTGTGGTTACATGCAACAGAACTGGCGACTGCAGGTACCTTACTTAATTTGCAAAAATGTGTGTTTCATATGTCTTGGAAGGGAGCAAACTGGACTCAGTCAAGGGATTTAAAGTATATGACAATATATGTCCAGAGGTAGAAAATGACAGCTGCAATTACATAAAATAGGCCCCTAAGCTGATCTCCAGGTGGGATCTACTCAGGAAAATGTTGTCAGGAAAAATAAAATTTGTATTGTGTGGGTCGGAATGTGGAAAGTTAGATCACTTAATTGGGTAGGTACTGAAGCTTAGCAAATTTAGAAAGGGAAATGGATAGGCTGAAGTTAGATATAGTGGGAATTGGGGAAGTGAAGTGCTCTGGCAGGAAGTGCGAGACTTCTGGTCAGGTCAGTACAGGTTTGTCCACACAAAATGCAATATGGATCATGCAGGAGCAGATATAATAAAGAAAAATAAAATACAAATGCAGGTAATCTGCTCTGAACAACATAGTGAACACACAGCAACACAAGCTGATACACCTACTAGCTCGATAGGTGATAAATAGATGTAAAGTATGTATGAAGATGTAAAAGAAATTATTCAGACCACTAAGCAAGATGAAAATTTATGATATGGCACTGTGATTTGATAACAAGAAAAGGAGAAGAGAAAGAAAGTAGTAAGATAACATGGATTGGGGGAAAGTAATTCAAGGAGAAGCAGTCTGGGAGAAGTTTGCGTATAGCAAATTTTAATAATTGCTACTGCTTGATTTAACGATCACAAAAGGAGGTTGTATACATAAGAGACCCGGAGATAACAGAGGGTTTCTGTAGTAACCAAGTAATACATGAAACCAATCCAAGTCACACAAATATGGCTTTAGTCGTAAACCTCTGAACAATAACAGAAATAAGCCTCTCGTGGCTCCACCAGTAACAAGCCAAAAGAAACATGTAATGTGACAAATGCTGTGATGGGAACAAAACAATTAAAAGATGTGAAAAGTGAACTGGGGTCCATTATTGGAAACTAAGGTGCGAGGCAATCTCTCAGTAGGAAAAAGCCCTCAAAAGTGCACGAATTGTGACCTCAGCCAATCTCAGCGCAGCTCAGAGAAAGAAAGAAATGGGGGAAATGCATCCACTACCAAGAGGCAATAGGAATTCAAGAAGGGACCTGCAATGTCTACATGAATGCATTCCCACAGCTGGTGTAGTGTATGCCAGGGGAACAGAAATGCCCTGGAGAGCCTGTTGTCAAGCACATTGTTCACAAGTCACAACAAAATGGACAATTCCGCCATCAGTCCCTTCCAAAAACATGTCTGCTAGCCAACAGTTTAATGTGTGAAACTCCCCAATGTGGAAAGGCTTAAAACCTCACATCATAATGAGGCAGTAATGACTACTCTGGGAGAGCGGGCTTCCATGGACAACAGCAAAACACTGTCAAAAACAGAGGGGTGATACCTTAAGGAAAAATAGTTGTGCATGGGGTCCAAATCTCGACCCAGCATATCCTGTTGAACAAGCCGAACCACTTGGCAGAGAACTGGGTCGGTGGCAATGGCAGCTGCTATGTACAAGATTGTAATTGGAAAACCCTTGACCGTGGCCTGCATTTCCTTATCAAGATGGAAGCAAAGCAATTCTTCATGATCAATGTTAGGATCAAGACCTACACGAAGGCGGGACAAAGTGTCTGCATTGGCATGTTTAGACATGATCGAAAATGGATTTTGTAATTGTAGTGAGATCAGAACAGCACCCAGCATTGTAGGTAGTGTGCTGCCTTGTCGGGCAAGGAAGTGTGGGGTTAAACAGGAAACCAAGGGTCTATGGTCAGTAATAAGGTGATACTTGGAGCCATTCAAAAAATTGTTAAATTTCTGGAGAGCATGAACTATGGCAAGAACTTCTTTTTCCACCTGAGAGTGACGCTGATCTGCTGGAGTGAGAGATTCCGAGGTGAAAGCAACAGGTCATTCAGAGCTGTCGGCATATCGGTGCACTATGACTGCGCTGAAGCCGTATGTGGGGCATCAGTTTATGTGAGGCATCAGTTATCAAAACAATGTGCTGGTCCAGAGAGAATGTAGCTAAACAAGGGGCCAGGAGTAGTTTGGATTTCAACATTTGAGAATAGCACATTTGCAATCTGGTCTCCAACAAAGAGGTACATTCTTGTGTGACAAGGCATGCAACGGATGGGCCAACGTGACATCCCTAGCAGGAATTTATGGTAGTAGGCTAGCTTCTGTAAGAAGGCCTGAAGCTCCTTTGTGGACAAGGGGTGAGGCATGGCTGTAACAGCAGGGATGTGGTCTAGAGGAGGGTGAACCCCATCCTGCGAGACCTTTAACCCCAAATAAACAATAGAAGGTTGAAAAAGCTGAGATTTCATGAGGTTACTCTGTAAGCCACCGCACTGTAACATAGGCAAAAAAGTCCATAAGTTTTTCAAGTGATTGGTTGTGGAGGAGCCCCTGACAACAATATCACTCAGGTAATTAATGTAACTGGGGACAGACATAGTCAGTTGCTCTAAAAATCGTTGGAAAATAGCAGGGTCACTAGCCACACCAAAACAAAGGCACAAATATTGATAGAGACAGAATGGAGTATTCAAAACAAGAACTCACCACGACTGTTCGTCCGCAGGAACCTGTAGATAAGCTTCAGACAAATCAATTTTAGAAAAGAACTGGCCACCTGATATTTTCGTCAACAGTTCCTCATGGTTTGAGGGAGAATATTTATCTACAAGCAACTGTGCATTAGCATAGTATTGAGGTCTCCACAGAGGTGAAGTTTCCCCAACAGCTTTGGAACTACGACCAGTGGGGATGACAGTTCAGTAGTCATAAGAGGTTGCATCAGTGCTAGAGATTAACATATGTCCAATTATGCTTTCAATTGTTAATTTAGAGTGGCAGGAGTAGGATGTGCCCAACAAAAACGAGGCCAAGCCGTGGATTTCAAAGAAATAAGAGCAGAAAAATACGTAGCACACCCTGTACCCTCCTAAAACAAATCCGAAAACTCCTCACACAGTGTTTCCAATTGAGAATACAGTAGCTGACTGGACACAAGGTGAACTTAGTAGGCGATAGAAAATCCAAATGCTTGAAATGCGTCCATCCTGAACAAGTTCTCAACAACAGCATCAGCAACCAACAAAAAATAGAGGCAGATACCATAAATTGTCCCAACAGGACAGTATTCTGTTTGTTATAACTAACCAGCTTCTGTGTGACAGGTGTCAACGGTGGCGATTGTAAACTCACAGAGGCCTGAGAATTCAATAACGTCTCTGCAGCATGTGTGTTGACCTGCAGCTGGAGCACTTGGTGAAAAACATTCTACATGATGAACAACTTGGGAGAAGTCACAAGCATTGGAGTCGCACGGTTTACATTCATGTCCATATCCTGGACAACCTTTGGTGAATGACATACAGATGTGATGTGACCTTTCTTCTGGGAAGCATTGCAAATAGTCCAGCACTTAAGGCATGCTGAATGTTCGTACTGTACAAAACAGAAAGGACAGGACAGAAACAGAGAATGGTGATGCTAGTTCTGTGGAGGCCATGGCTGCTTGAGCCGGCCTTGAGTTGCTCGGCACTGGTCCCGCATGTTTTCTGCCACCAATGCCACGTCACTGTGCAAGCTGTTTGTCTTCCTAGTGGACACATCATGTGACACTACTGCCACATTGCTCCACACTTCAATTTGATCAGCCACTGCCCAAGAAACTTCAAAATATTGTGCTATTTGCAAAACTTTGAATCTGTGTAAAATCATTATGGGCATCAGTAATGAATTGCCACTTAGGCTAAGGCCGTGAAGTTTTGCTGCCCAGTCCCTGTATGCCTGGTATTGTTTCTTGTGGCATCCTTAGAATTCAACCCACACTGCTATGACATGCATTTGTTTGCAATGTTATTTGGACAGTAAACTGCATGTGTGATCAAAAGTAGAAGCTGTCACTTCTTATAAAAGGGGCAAGCTGACAGAGCAATTGATACACCTTAAGTGGAATCTACGAGAGGAATAAGGCTCTGCACAAATTCGAGTCTGTCACATTGAAAGCCAAAAAATTCTGTTTTTTGTAGTAAGTTTCCAGTCCTTGGCTGAATCATCAACTCGGAGGAAAAGTTGGTAGATTGACCAGTGGACCTGTACCTAATAGATTGTGGTAAATCAGAGACTTAAGAAACAGATTTTAAACTTTGAAAACATTTCCATGAGCAGGTCTGGACTCTGCCCACTGCAGATTAAAACTGAAGAAACTGAAGAAACTTCAGAAGAAGAAGAAGAAGAAGAAGAAATGAAGGAGACATGAAGAAAATTGAAATAGTTAGAGATTGTTGAGAATTTCAAAGGGAGCATTTGGCAACAATTAACTGAAACAGGAAATTGGAGTACCGTAGGAGACAAATGGGGTGCTTTGAGAAATGAAATAGTGAATGCAGCAGAGGACCAAATAGGCAAACAGACAATGTCATGTAGACATCCTTGGATTACACAAGATACTGAATTTCATTGATGAAAGGAAAAAGTATAAAAATGCAGCAAATAAAGCATATAAAATGGAAAACAGGCATCTGAAACATGAGATTGACAGAAAGTACAAAATATTAAAGCAGGAATGGCTATAGGAGAAATGTAAGGCTGAAGAAAGATGCCTGACAGTGGAAAAGATAGATGCTGCTTATAGAAAAATTAGAGAGACCTTTGGGGAAAAGAGAAACAGCTGTATGAATGTCAAAAGTTCAGATTATATGCCAGTATTGAACAAAGAAGAGAGAAGCCAAAGGTGGAAGAAATATGTAGAGTTACACCACAGAAAAAATTGCTTCCGAGAGGAGAAAATAAGATATGGGAACACCAGGCCATTCGAGTTCACAGAGACATCAAAGATCTCCAGGCTAATTGGCTATGTTCAAAGCATCCATCTCTCGTAACAACAAAATACCCTCAGACTTCAAGAAGAATATAATAATTCCAATCCCAAAGAAAGCAGGTGTTGACAGATGTGAAAATTACCGAACAATCAGTTTAATAAGCCACAGCTGCAAAATACTAACACAAATTCTTTACAGACGAATGGAAAAACTAGTAGAAGCCGACCTCGGGGAAGATCAGTTTGGATTCCGTAGAAATACTGGAACACGTGAGGCAATACTGACCTTACGACTTATCTTAGAAGAAAGATTAAGGAAAGGCAAACCTACGTTTCTAGCATTTGTAGACTTAGAGAAAGCTTTTGACAATGTTGACTGGAATACTCTCTTTCAAATTCTAAAGGTGGCAGGGGTAAAATACAGGGAACGAAAGGCTATTTACAATTTGTACAGAAAGCAGATGGCAGTTATAAGAGTCGAGGGACATGAAAGGGAAGCAGTGGTTGGGAAGGGAGTGAGACAGGGTTGTAGCCTCTCCCCGATGTTATTCAATCTGTATATTGAGCAAGCAGTAAAGGAAACAAAAGAAAAATTCGGAGTAGGTATTGAAATAAAAACCTTGACGTTTGCCGATGACATTGTAATTCTGTCAGAGACAGCAAAGGACTTGGAAGAGCAGTTGAATGGAATGGATAGCGTCTTGAAAGGAGGATATAAGATGAACATCAACAAAAGCAAAACGAGGATAATGGAATGTAGTCGAATTAAGTCGGGTGATGCTGAGGGAATTAGATTAGGAAATGAGACACTTAAAGTAGTCAAGGAGTTTAGCTATTTGGGGAGCAAAATAACTGATGATGGTCGAAGTAGAGAGGATATAAAATGTAGACTGGCACTGGCAAGGAAAGCATTTCTGAAGAATAGAAATTTGTTAACATCGAGTATAGATTTAAGTGTCAGGAAGTCATTTCTGAAAGTATTTGTATGGAGTGTAGCCATGTATGGAAGTGAAACATGGACGGTAAATAGTATAGACAAGAAGAGAATAGAAGCTTTCGAAATGTGGTGCTACAGAAGAATGCTGAAGATTAGATGGGTAGATCACATAACTAATGAGGAAGTATTGAATAGGATTGGGGAGAAGAGAAATTTGTGGCACAACTTGACCAGAAGAAGGGATCAGTTGGTAGGACATATTCTGAGGCATCAAGGGATCACCAATTTAGTATTGGAGGGCAGTGTGGAGGGTAAAAATCGTAGGGGGAGACCAAGAGATGAATACACTAAGCAGATTCAGAAGGATGTAGGTTGCAGTAGGTACTGGGAGATGAAGAAGCTTGCAGAGGATAGAGTAGCATGGAGAGCTGCATCAAACCAGTCTCAGGACTGAAGGCCACAACAACAACAACATGTATAAAAGTAATGATAATGTAAGGCTTTTGGCAATTTGACAAACGTTTACAGTTTTTCCAAACCAAATTAAGAAAACTGTGTATAATATTTAAATGCTGACTATTTTGTAAATAAAAAGCACATTATATGTTGAGGTAAAAGGTGAAACAGTGCTCATATTTAGCAATGATAGTCTGTACAAAAGTTCATTCATATCTGTGACCGACAACTGTGAGGCTTCTATTGTTAACCACAGTTAATTTTTGTGTATTTAGTGTGTGCTTTAATCATGCTGTAATCAGCCTACATAAAATAATTCTATAAGATATTGCAGTTTGTCAGTGAGATACTTCAAAAAGATATTGATGGCAATGAATTTATAGTAAGCCAATGAATTAGATTATGGTGTTAGAAATGTGTGGTGTTCCCAAATTCTACCTTATTATGTTGTGTTTGTGTTGCGGTCTTCAGTCCGGAGACTGGTTTGATGCAGCTCTCCGTGCTTCCCTATCCTGTGAAAGCTTCTTCATCTCCAAGTAAAACTGCAACCTACATCCTTTTGAATCTGCTTAGTGTATTCATCTCTTGGTCTACCTCTACTATTTTTACCCTCCATGATACTCTCCAATACTAAATTGGTGATCTCTTGATGCCTCAGAACATGTCCTACCAACCGGTCCATTCTTTTAGTCAGGTTGTGCCACAATTTCCTCTTCTTCCCAATTCTATTCAGTGCCTCCTCATTACTTACATCTAATCTTCAGCGTTCTTGTGTAGCACTGCATTTTGAAAGCTTCTATTCTCTTTGTGTCTAAACTATTTCTCGTCCATGTTTCACTTCCATACGTGGCTACACTCCATACTAATACTTAACAGTAAATACTTCCTGACACTTAAATCTATACTCAATGTTAACAAATTTTTCTTCTTCAGAAACTCTTTCCTTCTATTGCTGGTGTACATTTTATATCCTCTCTACGTCGACCATCATCAGTTATTTTGCTCCCTACATAGCAACACTCATTTACTACTTCAAGTGTGTGGTTTCCTAATCTAATCCCCTCAATATCACTTGACTACATTTGACTACATTCCATTATCCTCGTTTTGCTTTTGTTGATGTTCATCTTATATCCTCCTCTCAAGACTGTCTAAAACAGTTATCATTGCTTTAATTGTTATCAACTTCACAAAAGTTTTATTGATACTGTCTTTACTTCATGTTTTTACACTGTATTCATTTGCTTAATATCTTGCTTTTTGTGGGTTAATTAGTTGAATGTTCTGTAGACACATTAATAATAAACATGATATGAAATGTGCTTTGTAAACAGCTTGGTTCAGCCTGCTAATGCACTTGGGAAATATGGGTGCTTGTTTTCATTTTTCATGCAGCGATACAGGCAGATAGCCCTATAATGCAGACTACAATTTGATATTGCAAACATATAAACATGTGAAGCTCATGAAGCTTATTTGCAGAATTACAGTTGTATTCATTAATCCAAATAGTTAGAATCTGTCATCTCTAGGTCAGCTTTTGTTACATCAGTACTTCTGTTTTTCACTTGGAGAATGAAGTCATTTGCACAGAATAACACATAACATTTGCTAACATATGCCATATTGGAGATGCAGGTAAATAGCCTTCTGATGGCAGTAATTTAAGATTGGGTCATAGCTGGGCCAGAGACCATCTAATATGTCATGGATTGTGTCTGAAGGATCTAAAACTGTGCATGCACTGTGATCCATGCAGCTACAAGGGTTGTGGGGAAGATCTACTTGTAATATTTTCAACACTGTGATACAATTTTTTTTCTTCATTTGTTTACAGTATAAAATAGGATCTACATTTTTGTATTTAATTTTAGGCTTCTTTTCTCTACTCTGTTGTACAGTAAGAAAATAATTTAATAATCTTCTTAGAAATTGGGGTAATGCAGTGCTATTCCTTGAAGTTGACTTGATGGTTCACATTGTGAAATGTCAATTATCTGAACATACACTAATAAAAAGTACTGTTGGTATCAAGGTATTTTTACTCCAGGCAGGTAACACCTCCCTCATAATAATTTTTATCTGTGGGATTGTGGTCATTTAAGACACAAAAAGATATATAATTCAGCTTGTACTTTTTTCATTCACTACATCAAAACTTAATCTGCTTTGTTTAGAGGATAGTTAGACATGTACAGTATTTGTGTCATTCTCTGTAACAGACCTGCTCATTGGGGACGGGACATAGTCCATCACTTCAGCAGGCACTGAGTAGCAGCAACACTTCCTTACCTACAGCATCAGCCCCAATAGCTGTCGCTGTGGCCCGGCCTCAGAGCTTGCCAGGAACGGAGCAACACCTCTTAGTGGCTGCAGGGAGTCCAGGACTGCTGCTCCCTTCTGGAACACCAACAGACAATCAGCTCAGAGATGATTTTCAAGTGCTTGCAAAAGACAGTGAGTTGTTGTTCCTTTTAATGTTTTGGAACATAGATTTTGGTGATACTAATCTGTAATACAGCCTGAGGTGTAAGTTAGATCGAAAGGTGAAGTCTGGTTGTGAGTTGGTGAAGTCAATATTTATGAATACGAAATTGTAGTTTTAGTGACGTACTGATCTGTAACTTAGCCTGAGGGCTTGATTAGATTGAAAGGTGGTAGTTTATCTGTGTTTTCACAAGATGGTGGTGTTGAAGGCTTCAATTAATCATCTTATTGGGCACTGTCTAACACTGTCAACTTCTTATCAGTGTTACAAGATTTTTTTTGACTAATCTCCAACTTTCTTTCACATTCTTTTATTCAGCAATTTTTAGATATGTTAACCGTTGTTGTGCTTGTAAAGGGTGATTATAATTAAAGTTAAACTTTCAAACCGCTGTAGAAGTAACACCACTGTTCAGAATGATGTCAAATTGCAACAGAATATTATCAGTGAAGGGGGAAAACGTATAGCAGAAGAAAAATAAATAGTTACAAAATGTAGCAATAGCTGGCACTGTAAGCATCATAACTTAATAGTGGTCGACTACAAATGACAAATGAATCGTACAAAAATGCCTAAGGTGTACGTTTTATGTTAAGCAAACTGTACTACTCAGAGTGCATGGGTGTACAGGTGTGATACTGTTAGTTATGTAAGCCCATCCACCATGGCAAGGTCATATCACATTGGATGGGAAAAATTGGTTTTTAATTGACCTGAGGCCAAACATCACACAAAAAGCATCACTCACATTGGTTTTTAATTGTCCGGAGGCCAAAAACAGCGTAAAGAGCATCAATCACATCAGTTTTTAGTTGTCCTGAGGCCAAAAACCACATAAAAAGAATAAATCAAATTCAAATCGGATTATTAATTTCTGTGTCTGGCGCAAAACATGTTCAATTTGCTGCCCACCATACTTTGCAACAAGTTGAAACCGAGAAACAGCATGTTCCACAACTGATCGAAGTGTTTCCAGGGTCACGTTTAGAATGTGTTGTGCATTGCATATCTTCAGTGCAGCTAAGTTTGCAATCGGAACACTGAATACAACATCCTTCAGATAGCCCCACAACCAGAAGTCACACGGATTAAGGTCAGGTGATCGGGACAGACAGGCTGTAGGGCAATGGCGGCTGATAATTCTAGCATTTCTGAAATGGCACTTCAGCAGCTGCTTAATTGGATTTGCAATGTGTGGAGGTGCACCATTTTGCATAAAAATGATCACATCCATGCTCTTGGAGAGCTGGAATGACTTGGTTGTGCAAAAGACTCTCATAGTGCTTACCAGTGACAGTACAGGTAATAGGACTGGAAGCACCTATCTCTTCGGAAAAAATATGGCTCTAAGATAAATAATGCCATAAACCCGCACACCCAGTAACCTTTTAAGAATGAAGTGGTACTGGTTGATTTGCATGTGGATTTTCCGTTGTCCATATTTGACAATTCTGTGTATTGACATATCCTGTCAGATGGAAGTGGGCTTTGTCTGTCCAAAAAATCTTCCACGGCCAATCATTGTCCACAAGTGGTGGTGTGGAAACGCGCAGTGCATGGAGAATTGCCCAAACATTGGACATAACCGTAAGCACGATGCATAAAATCGTACGAAACAGCCTTCTTTGCTAACCATTCAAAAATATCCATGTGCACAAGTTGCTTCCTGTGCCTCTCACCTCTAGGAGTTTATCAGATGCAGTAAACTGTATATCAGTATAAAGTGCTGTGTCTTACCATACTCCACTACACATCTCTTTGCTCCAACTCCTTCCTCAGTTTGTTTCAAATTTGTATCAGAACATGATCATCATTCCTTTTGCTCATACATACATATATCCCATAATTGTTAGTTAATATAGTCATAGTGTAAGTTCCAATTCAGAAATAGAGTGAACTGTACAATGTAAAGAGTTATTTATAAAATACAGTGTGACAAAGCAAAATTCAAGTGGATAACACAAGATCTAACCTACTTTACCATATAAAATGTATATTTGTGTCCATGAATGACAAATCAGATCCTACATCAAAGCATAGATGAATACTAATTTAAAGTATATATGAGAAAATGCAAAGGAAAGTTCCCTCCAGTTTGTTAAGTGAGACCTAGGTAGTGCATAGAAATGTACAAAGTTCATCCACTCAAAGGAAATGTGATTGCAGCAAGTGACTGTAAGGCCACAAAACAAGTTGTATTTGAAGAAAATCATTTACACCTAACATACAATCAATTACAAGAGTTAACGTACAAGACACAGGGTGATTATAATTAAAGTTAAACTTTCAAACTGCTGTAGAAATAACACCACTGGTCCGAATGACATCAAATTGGAATGGAACATTATCGGAGAAGGGGGAAATCGTATAGAAGAAGAAAAATGAATAGTTACAAAATGTAGCAATAGATGGTGCTGTAAGCATCATAATTTAATAGTAGTCGACTACAAATGACAAATGAATCATACAACAATGCCTAAGGTGTAAGTTTGACATTAAACAATCTGTACTAATCAGTGTGCATGGGTGTACACTATTAGTTACAGAAGACCATCCACCATGACAAGGTCATATCACATTGGATGGGAAAAATTGGTTTTTAATTGTCCTGAGGCCAAAAAAAGTATAAAAAGCATCAGTCAAAATCAAATCAGATTATTAATTTCTGTGTAACTGGCGCAAAACATGTTCAATATGCTGTCCACTGTTTTCTGCAACAAGCTGAAATTCCACAACTGATTGAAGTGTTTCCGGGGCCACGTTCAGAATGTGTTGCACAGTGCATGCCTTCAGTGCAGCTAAGTTTACAGTCGGAACACTGAACACATCATCTTTCAGGTAGCCCCACAGCCAGAAGTCACACAGATTAATATCAGGTGACCAGGACGGCCAGGCTGTAGGGAAGTGGCAGTTGATAATTCTACCATTTCTGAAATGACGCTTCAGCAGCTGCTTAATTGGATTTGCAATCTGCAGAGGTGCACCATTTTGCATAAAAATGATCCCATCCACATATCCACACTGTTGGAGAGCTGGAATGATGTAGTTGTGCAAAAGACACTCGTAGCGTTTACCAGTGACGGTACAGGTTACGGCACTGGAAGCACCTGCCTCTTCGAAAAAATATGGCCCTATGATCAATGATGCCGTAAACCTGCACCACACAGTGACCTGTTCAGGATGAAGTGATTTGCGTGTGGATTTTCCGTTACCCATATTCGACAGTTCTGTGTATTCACATATCCTGTCAGATGGAAGTATCCACAAAGTCTTCCACAGACAATCATTGTCCACTTCCATATGAACAAGAAATTCTAAAGCAAAGGTCTCTCTTGCTGGCAGGTCAACAGGAAGCAACTCGTGCACATGGGTAATTTAAAATGGATAGTAAAGAAAGATTTTTCGTAGGATTTTATGCACCGTGCTCATGGGTATGTCCAGTGTACGGGCAATTCTCCGTGCACTACACGTTTGCACACGACCACTTGTCTCCTCTTGCATTGCTGTGGCCACTGCTTCCACTCACATCCAATCAATTCATTTCCTCCCTCTACCAGGTTGCACACCAAAAGAACCTGTCTTTTCGAAATTCCGAATCATTTTCTCCAGACCCATGGCAGTCATTGGACCAACGGCTTTTTTCAAACCCTCCAGTGTGTGGAACTTCTGCTGAGTGACATGTGCACAGTCATCATTCTTGTAATACAGCTGTACAAGCTGAGCACAATCTTGCTTTGAGACAGACATCACGAACATGACAGGTATTTTCATTTACGTATTCTGACACGTTCATAAAAAATTTTCACAGTATTTTTTTTTCTTCTGCCATACGTTTTTGCCCTTCTACGATAATATTCCATTGCAATTTGACATCATTCTGACCAGTGGTGTTATTTCTACAGCATTTTGAAAGTTTAACTTTAATTAGGATGTCCAAAATCATGACATCACAACTGAAAAACAGATCAAATGGTTATACTAAGCAAAATTACATGAAGCTAGAATTTGGCATGAGACACCTCAAACCAAATTGAAAATATTCAATGCCTATGTTTGCGATGATTGGACTGACCTGAAAAATCCAAACTGCCGAGTTCATCAGGCCCGAACTTTACTCAACGATGAGGTTTTACTCACAAGAAATGTGTAACAGACAACAGACAATGGTTACACCTCATGTCTAATATGGGAAAATCTTTCAGATAAACAAAATTATTCATGTTCATACTGTAATAAAACATGACAAAAATGATTTTGCAGATTATGTTCAGTCACTGTCTAATTGTTTCATACCACACTTTAATATGAATTGTTGGTTGAAGATAAATACATATGTTGGTCCTTAAATGATTCAGTAAGAAAAGGAATGTAAGTATTCAATAGTGTCCTGAACAAGCAGTTGAAGAAACACAATGACAATACTCATATATATCACTGATACCATTTCATTGATATGAAAACGCATCCCGACAAAAGTGGTTTAACAAGGGTGATGTGGAAGTATCTGTGGCAAAATCTGACATGGAGGTTAAATTGAGAGAGAAAACTGAATATGTATGTATGCTTAAGTTATATGTAAGAAATTTTATGTAACAGAAAATATGTTGGTCAGATGGTCATGTGCAGAAAATATAATTGATTAAGATGAGCCAAAATACCAAAAATACCACATGACAATGTTGAGCATCAAAATACACTCCTGGAAATTGAAATAAGAACACCGTGAATTCATTGTCCCAGGAAGGGGAAACTTTATTGACACATTCCTGGGGTCAGATACATCACATGATCACACTGACAGAACCACAGGCACATAGACACAGGCAACAGAGCATGCACAATGTCGGCACTAGTACAGTGTATATCCACCTTTCGCAGCAATGCAGGCTGCTATTCTCCCATGGAGACGATCGTAGAGATGCTGGATGTAGTCCTGTGGAACGGCTTGCCATGCCATTTTCACCTGGCGCCTCAGTTGGACCAGCGTTCGTGCTGGACGTGCAGACCGCGTGAGACGACGCTTCATCCAGTCCCAAACATGCTCAATGGGGGACAGATCTGGAGATCTTGCTGGCCAGGGTAGTTGACTTACACCTTCTAGAGCACGTTGGGTGGCACGGGATACATGCGGACGTGCATTGTCCTGTTGGAACAGCAAGTTCCCTTGCCGGTCTAGGAATGGTAGAACGATGGGTTCGATGACGGTTTGGATGTACTGTGCACTATTCAGTGTCCCCTCGACGATCACCAGTGGTGTACGGCCAGTGTAGGAGATCGCTCCCCACACCATGATGCCGGGTGTTGGCCCTGTGTGCCTCGGTCGTATGCAGTCCTGATTGTGGCGCTCACCTGCATGGCGCCAAACATGCATACGACCATCATTGGCACCAAGGCAGAAGCGACTCTCATCGCTGAAGACGACATGTCTCCATTCGTCCCTCTATTCACGCCTGTCGCGACACCACTGGAGGCGGGCTGCACGATGTTGGGGCGTGAGCGGAAGACGGCCTAATGGTGTGCGGGACCGTAGCCCAGCTTCATGGAGACGGTTGCGAATGGTCCTCGCCGATACCCCAGGAGCAACAGTGTCCCTAATTTGCTGGGAAGTGGCGGTGCGGTCCCCTACGGCACTGCGTAGGATCCTACGGTCTTGGCGTGCATCCGTGCGTCGCTGCGGTCCGGTCCCAGGTCGACGGGCACGTGCACCTTCCGCCGACCACTGGCGACAACATCGATGTACTGTGGAGACCTCACGCCCCACGTGTTGAGCAATTCGGCGGTACGTCCACCCGGCCTCCCGCATGCCCACTATACGCCCTCGCTCAAAGTCCGTCAACTGCACATACGGTTCACGTCCACGCTGTCGTGGCATGCTACCAGTGTTAAAGACTGCGATGGAGCTCCGTATGCCACGGCAAACTGGCTGACACTGACGGCGGCGGTGCACAAATGCTGCGCAGCTAGCGCCATTCGACGGCCAACATCGCGGTTCCTGGTGTGTCCGCTGTGCCGTGCGTGTGATCATTGCTTGTACAGCCCTCTCGCAGTGTCCGGAGCAAGTATGGTGGGTCTGACACACCAGTGTCAATGTGTTCTTTTTTCCATTTCCAGGAGTGTAAAAGGTTGTGCCTAGTAAGCACTTGAACACGCAAGAAATTACAAAAATAAACTAGTAACTACACAGATAACTGAAAATAAGTTGCTCCTGCTTGAAGCTCGTAAAAATATGTAAAAAGCGAATGGTGTACTCACCTTAGTAGTAACAGGAACTAGCGATGCGCTCTCGCTGACGGTCTAACTGATACTCAGTAGTGTTTTCTGGTCCCTAAACAAGACTCCACTGAACACGGCCAGGTAAATGCCGCTTCAGCGCTTCAGTTTGGATTAATTCATCAAGTGGATTATCTAATGTGCTAATGTCCTAAGCTGCTTTTCACAGAATTCGTGCATTCTCATCTCTCCTTCGCAAAATTTACTCCCATTCAAAAATTCTGATTTTATTCATGCCTGCTTACTTTCGGACCTAAATTTGTTTAAAAATAATTTTTCAAATTCTACAAAGGTCATTTCTCTGTTAAATGTTGGTTAGCCCAGGATAATGCTTCTCCATCTAAATATTGTGTAGCAAATTTCACTTTTGTATGTTCTTGCATGCCCAGTGCAGACCTGTCCGTTTTAAGATTATTTGATATGTCATTTAATTTGCTGATTACTGAAGACATTTGTTCTGAACAAGTATAGAATTTAATTTTATTTTTTCGTCAATGAAATTGTTTTCAGTTTCAGTTTAAGTTTGTACATTATACAACTCTGATTTTCATCTGCCAAGTTTGTCAGTGACAATGTTTTCTCTTCTGTTTACTCATTAATTGACTACATCAACATGTTTGCTAACTAGCTGCAATTCAGTAACAGCAAAGTTCTTCAAACAATCCACTTCAGATTCTACATTGTCCACTCTTTCATTTACACTGTCTATTTGTGTATTTACCTTATTAACATCTTCCCTAATTGTTTCTAGTTTCTGACCCATTTTTACGAGAACATTGTCTATTTTTCTAAAATTCTTTTTGGTGTCCTTTCTGTTGTTTTATTCTTTCTTCTTCTTTTTTTCCCCGACTGTTTACTATCTAATAATTTCGAAAGTTCATCTAATATATTTTCTGACTGTTGAAATCCATGGAAAGGTGAAATTATACTACTTGATGGATTCTCATGGCTCTGAGTGTTTACATTTGGCATTGATGCATGTTAGCTGCCAACCCGATCTTGTTGCGATTCCATCATGGTCACGTATAAAAAATATATTGCTACTAATCATTTTGATTAATACTGCACAACTTGACGAGATGATAAAAAAACACTTCCAAAAACTATCTTTCCTATTATATTTTCAAAGTATGTCACATGCAATTATTTTTGCCTGACTTAACCATGCAATTTCACTTCCTAACAGTTCACTGTTTCGCTACTCTGTTACGTAAATAATGTTTTGGTACTCATCTGACAATCCGTGCTACTGGCTGTTGGTGTTGGTCCCTTATTATTCTCACACGTCCCAATACTGGTATAAGGCACAGTACATTGTAAACAGTTATTTCACCTGAAACTTAATAATCATTTGCATGTGATGCAGTTTTATACACATCCCAGCTGCTTTCACCACGTTGTAATGTAACCTAGTGAAAATGTTTTTGTGTGGTGAAGTTTGGGATGCACATCGTTGCTTAACACAAGGAAAACAGAATACCACATCGTATTACAAACATCCTCCACCAGATAAATAATATGTATCTTGTGTAATCTGGGGTGATGCTTCTTAACGCTGCCGTAGGTTCATCTTGATGTTACTGCTTTGCCACATGGGAATTATGCAATGGTTAAAAAACATTCCAGTATTTCTTGTTCAGAAAGAATTGTATTTTGCATGCTAGATCTTCGGTGGTGAACTTAACACTTTCTCACGATTGACATAAGATTGACCTCACACTGACTTATGGTGGCGTACAAATCGTCTCTATTTATATGATTTTGAACAATAACTCTCATTGTTACATATAAAATTTTTTAGATTTATACAATTACAATTTTTACATACGTCTTCCCAAGTTGCATAGAAATTTACAAGGAAAAAAAAAGTGAATAAGTTCATTCAATGACAAGAAAGAATCTGTTTCTATTAAGACCATAAATTACATGTTTTATCATTGCAGCAATATATTTCATTAATTTGCATATATCGTTTTACTTACTTAAAGAATGCTCACCCTATCATATACTGGTGAACAGTGTGATTAGTTTTATTGAATGAAAGGCCTAGATTCAATTAATTAAATTTTGTATGAGTAAAATTTTACATTTCTGTATAGTTATAGTTACGGTTCTGTTAACTGAACCAATTAGAACATGAGCATATTTGGTTCTAACTGAAAAATCATCATGTCGTATTTCTATTAGGGATACAAACAATTTTTTTAGCTTGAAAACATGAAAATAGTTGTCTTTCAATGACTTGAATTATCAGAAATTTAACCGTTAATTACTGTATAATTACAATACCAAAATTATTCTTAACATTTGCCTGAAGTTTGTATAATGTACAAATTGTGATGGTACATCAGCTTTTAGTCCAACATGTTTCTTTCATTCTGCATACTGGTGAGGCCCAATGTAAACAAAGTCAAAACAATAGCTTAAATTAGTGTAAATTACTAATTTGCTACAAAAAACAAAATCTTTGGTGAATTTGAATCCAGATAATCAGAAAAGACAAAATCAAAGCAGCAGTTTAAATTGGTGTAAGTTACTGATCTTACACATATGCCCTCTTCGGGAGAGTAGGGATGGAACTGGAAGAGGATTCAGGATCCCAGAAAGGGTTGTGGTATTAAAACACATGTCGAATAGGTCTTGCTGTTTGTCTCCACATTAGCTTCGTTTTGGAGCACACACACACACACACACACACACACACACACACACACACACACACACACACGTCAAGTGTGATTTAGTCATATAGTAAGCATGGCGGCACAGTATTTGTTTGAAGAACAACGAGATGTGGTTTTTGTTTATGGACTGGCCAATGGTAATGCGCATGAAGCTTGATCATTGTATGAGGTACGGTACCCAGCAAGACATCACCTACACCCGCAAACATTTACAGCAATTCACCAGTGACCTGGCGAAACAGGCTCGTTAGTGGGATATCGTGAGGATGCTGGAAGACCTCACACACAATGGGATGATTCATTTGAAGAGACTGTTCTTGAGCATTTTGAGGAAGCACCTATGACAAGTACTGGAGCGGTTGGACGTGACATGGGGGTCACTCATTGGTTAGTCTGGGAAGTTTCAAAGGATGGCGGCCAGCATCCATTTAGTTTCCAACCTGTCCAAGACCTAAAGCCTGTGGCAGACTTATGAACACAGGGTAGGGTTTTGCTGGTGGTTTCTGCAACGTGTTGTACTAGATCCCGACTTCCCTGCCGTTGTGTTGTTTACCAATGAGTTCACCTTCCATTGGGATGGCCTTTACAACAGTCGAAACATTCATTATTGGGCAAGAGGAAATCCTCACGTCACGTATGTTTACGGACACCAGGAATGATTTTCGCTCAACATTTGAGCAGGCATTGTGGGTGACCATCTGATTGGGCTGGTCCATCTACTCCTTAACTTATTGGGGCAAATTACCTTCACTTTTTGCAAGAAACTCTACCTGACCTGCTAGATGATGTTCCCCTGGACATATGGCTACACATGTGGTTGCAGGATGATGGGGTGCCCGCATGTAAGTCATGCTGTATGCGGATATTTAAATGAACTCTTTCACGGCTGGGTAGATGGCAGAGGTGCTCGTAGGACATGGCCCCGATATCACAGGACATTTTCCTGTGGGGATTCTTCAAGGTTGTAGTTCATCCACCTGGATGCGCATCACCTAGAAACAAAGAGGAATTAATGGATTGCATTCAACATGCTGCCAGTCACGTCAGAGCACTGCCAGGAATCTTTGAAAGAGTTTGGCAAAACACTGTTCGACGTTTCCAAGCTTGTGTCACATCAGAGGGTCGCCAGTTCAAGCACCTGCTTTAAGTAAACAATGTCGTAGCTACAAAAAAAAGGCCCTTTATAGGGCTGACACAATTTGTAAAAGACTTTCTGTATGCGAACTAACAGCTGTTGCTGGGTTTGTTCCTGGTATGTCTTATTGCGAAACTACAATGGATGTGTCGGGACCCAGGCGGATTCGCCCCAGGCCTTCAAAGTGGAATGCTGGTACGCTACTACCAAGAATGCAGACCGCTTTGGATACATCGCAATCTCCAGCAGGCAAAGCATTCACATCATGCTTTGTCCAGAGCATCCGGCAACAGGGCAATCCCGCAGCCAGTCAGAGTGCATGGCGCCAAGCTTCCGTAGTTTAAAAATTGTGCGTTATCAACCTACACAACATTAGTAATTTTGGCTCCTACTAGCAACAGCTACTTAATGTAAGGTTATGGCTCTAAATAAATAGATTATGATGGAATTTTAAATTTCATCAGCAACTATATGGAATAACGAAAATCAAATTTTTGTTCACCCAGGAAGTCGTTACAGGGTGTATACGACCCAGCGCAACTGGGAGATCCAGGAAAACCTGGGAATTTTTTAATCTGGGAGAAAACCAGGGAATTTTTTAGAATTTGGGGAATTTTTCATTGTTTCAGTTTTCTGTTAAATTTTTGTAATTTTGACTGGTAAGAACCAATACTCTAACAAAGGATATTACTGTATCCTGCTACTGCAGAATAATACTTCAACAATAAAACATAAACAAGAGAAAAAAACGAAAATAACTTAAATTGCAAAGTAAATGCGCCGTATACAGCAAAGACACACAGTGCTTATGCACGCATCTGCCAACAGCAAAATGTGGAAGAATATACAATGCTTCATAAAAACTAATTGCCTCCGATGAGGGTGAAGTCACAACTGTATATATTAGATTCGTTTCAGCAGTTACGAGCAGGCTCACGCACCTGCGCAGTTAAGTCACATTTGAGTAGTAGATTCTCCTGCTTCTGGCTACAGGAATGTGGCTGTTGGGTGTGCAAGCAGTCACAGTAAGTAGCTAGATGCTACCTAGAAAAGGGGCACCACATTCATATTCTTGAGGAAAAAAAACTTGTTTCACAAAGCGCCTAGCATCCAGCGCACATTGGTCTATCGATTGTTCATATGATTATGACACGCATCCCTGTTGGTTTTTGAACATTTTTGAACACATTTTAAGTTGATTTCTGAATGAATTATAAGTTGATTTTTGGATGCATGCATGCGGTACATGATGTCTCTGTCAGGTAAATCTTCATTGCATCTAGAAATAAACTTTTCGTAGAAAAAAAGTGTACGGGGCTATACGAGCCGAGCGGAGTAAAGCCAAACGGTTGAATGCCAATTGCTGTCAGATTATGTGGTTGATTGGGTTAGAGAATGATCAGCGTTGCTATAATTACTAGCGAAATCCATAGATTCAGACTACCAGAATGGAAATAAATGACTAACAGGAATAACAGATGAGAAAGATTACCATTATCTTCTTGGTATAGCCAAGAAAATGAAATTTTGACAGAAAATTTTAGGCCAGATCGCTACACTAGTAAGGACCGGTTGCACAGGCCCTGGCTAGCAGTTGCTTAAGTTCTGTTCTGGAAGTAACACGGAAAACGCGTTGTACGAACATGTAACAATGCCTAACCGGAAAATAATCACGAGATAACTAAATCTTTGATTCTGGCAGGGCTACTGAAGTTAATCGGCGAACAAATTTTGACAATGGCAGGAATAGCTACAGAATTGGTGATGCAAGATTGTTTGTTAGAATGAGGAAGGAGAGGAAACGAGGACATCACAAATATTATGGAAGAGTAAGACGATTCCAAATTTCTATAAAAATTTCATTATACTACTTTTCGGTCTCATGCTTGAGAAATTGGTGTGTATGAATGAAGTGTGAAACTATTTCCTAACATAAAGCTTTTTGCTTGTAGTAGGCCTAATAGGCATTTGATGTTGGTGCTTTGTGAATTATATTCTGTCATGTTATAATAATGACCATCTGTGCCAAAACAGCCTCATTTACTTGGTGTGTGTTACAAAATTTCTGCAATATTAGAAAGGCCTATTTTGTTTTATCTAGCAGACAGTGACAAAATAGACGTAATCAGATCGAGAAACCACACCAGTCTTGGGTATTATTTGTGTTAACAGCTTCTTCAGTATTAGATAACGACATTTCGATTTTTCATGTAGCGAAACGTTTGATGAACTTTGATGAGGTAATAGATTCTTTCGCAGAAAGGAAAGCACACCATGTAAAGCTGTAGCAAGGATAGAGAGAAAAAAATTCTAGGAGCTAAGAACTGAAGAAATGTGGACTTCCTTGCTTGTCTCTTGTCTTTATTGGTTTTATGTATAATATATTTAATTTTATGTCACACAAAACAGGAAGTTATTAGCTAATAGGCAATAAAGAATGCAAATTTTCTGAAGAGTTCTTGTTCTTCTGATTACAAATAATCCCATCTGCTATTAATTGCAAGGATTTTTTTTTAATGAAAAAAGAGGGGCAGGCTGTCAAACTGGCGAACTGGGAGCAGGAGAGGCACCAAAGGACATTTCGATTTCCACTGTCCTGAATATAGTTTGATGGCATCCATTACAGAATATGCACGTTTCAATTCCATAGAGCAAAATACAGTGATGTGCGATAGAAGAATGCTGTATAAAGAGGTGTGGCACTGCACTTTGGCACACTTAAGACCAAATAACAAGTCTTACATTTCCTCGAACACACATGTTTTTTGTTTCAGGCTTTTCAGAAAGATGTGCGCTACAAGATGAACATTATTTTGAAAATTCGATATTTTTTAAGTATTGACCTGGTACGCAAATATCGTAGATCCGGGGCTGATGCACAGAGCAGTCTGAACTATAGTGAGTAGTTTCCACATGACCCGTGTTTACATTTAATGATTTTGCTGTTTCCCCTTCGTTTACTCTCACGTCATATGAAAACGAAATGAATATCTGTGGCCAAGAGCTATCAAGGGAAACCAGTTGCAATTTGAGCCATATGTATTTGGTAATACATTTGTAAAGGTGAGGCCACATCCTGTGACGTGTGAATTTCAGCAAGTGTTGGCATACTATTCTGGGGTTATTTGAAAGTAACTCCTATTTACATCCCTGTGCTTCTATGTGTGGAAAAAAGTGGCCAAAGGTACTAGGTTATGATACAGGATTAATTTTGGACCAGGTGGTATCACAAGATTGCTCAAAAATAAGGGAATTTTATTCATAAATGTCAGACCCATAACATGATAGTTTTCTAAGAAATCAAAGGAGTAGTGATTTTTATCTCTTCCAGATAAACTCTGCAGTATTCGTTGCTTTAGGGTGCTTGTTTTTCAGTGTGATTTGCACTGCTGTAGTTCGATGAAATTCTTGACTGTGACTGTGCAAGTCTGTCAGACTTATTTTTTGTCTAAGAGTCTGAAATAAGGCTGGAACTAAGAGCTTCAATATAACTTTAAATACTAGCAGATAAATACAGAGAGTTCCTTCAGTGACATTCTCCATATATTCTTCAAATGCAAGATCTTGAACACTTCTGAACAAATATCTCTCAATACAGGGACATCACATACATGACTCTCAAAATGAGAGATTGAATGTTCAGGCGTCATACATTATTAAAATAAAAATGTGAAAGGGCATTATAAGTAGTTAAATATGCAACAAAAGGCAATAAAGAAAAACTTGCCATTATATCTATTTACCCACTATATTGCAGCATTCACACATGTAATCAGCACATTAATGGTAATATAATGTTGCACTATTTTTTTATTGTTACTTTAAAGTATTAAACAAAACCCTAACAGTACTTGATGTAAAAAAGAAAATGTTTCTTGAAAGTATGTGCATTACAATGTTTTATTGGCTTATTGAATGCTCAAGAAAACCAAATCCTTTCTTTTAAATTTTTGGGTGTCATTTTGAGTTTCCTGTCAGATAATACATTTGTAGTAAAATAAAATAAAGTAAAGATCCCTCAATATCTACAGAGGTAACTGGAGCAAATCTAAAACATTGGGCTGTAGGTTCCATTTCTACTGCAATAACATTTTCACCTTGTAGAACTTTTCAAACAAGATCAATATTTGGGTGTCAGAGTTTTACAATTTTCCTCAACTAATAAATCCCATTTCCCTGATACATTCTCCAGTTCTTACACTGCATCATCAACAATTTTCACTGACTTTGGCAAGAACTGCCATGTTTCTTGAAGCCAAATTCGGGTGCAATGAAGGTTAAGTAATTTCTCACTTCCAAAAGCTCGAAGTTTCTTTACTACTATAATTGAAGATGTTCATTCTCCTGAGTGATACCCACCATAGTTATACTCAGGAAATCTGAAGCGAGCAAACTGCTGCTGAAATCCATATCCCCCATCTCATTATGATAGGTTGAGGGGGCAGAGGTATACTTTAAATGTCTGAATCCTTTATGGAGCTTTGACAAAGGTCTTCTTAATAAAGGAAATCAGTTCGTCAACACAGAGAAACAAACTTCGTATCTCTTCTGATACACTGTGAAAACGTGAAGTATGTTTGGAAATAGCAGTTTTAAAGTTGTCCTAGTGCTTTTCTTGTTTGATAGTGTCCAAGATGAAATGTAATACATTCTCATATTGAATTTGTTAAGGTGTCAGTTCTCTAATGAATTGGTGAATAACTGTGCAATAGTTAAATTGTTAACTTTCTCCAGACTTTCGTGTTGTAAGCTGGGGTGCTTTTGTTGATTCACCTTGCGAAGGACCTAATGGTCCAACAATGACATTGGCAATGAAACATCCTGTAGGATTAGTTGGCTAGCCTACTGAAAACCAGATCTTTTTATTTTTTACTCAATCTTTATTGATTTTCATTACTTCATCATAACAGTCAGTTCAGTAACCTTATTGCAGACTCGACTTACTGGGCACAGACTCATCCGTATGCCTCTCCAGAAACTGTCTTGATGTGGGATACTGTAGTTTCCACAAAGGGATTTTGGCACCAATAAAAGCTTTGCACAAGTCGAATGAAAATTGCAGTTTTCAGCTTGATGTTGGAATTCCAGTTGGAAGCAAAGAAATCTTCTTTTCAATAGCCTTGGAAAGTGCAGATTGTTTTGTTGTACTGATATGTTGAGAAATGAAATATTTCTTTTCATAGTTCACTGGTTGCTTATATATGAGGTTCATTCAAATGAAACCTGGTCAGTGTGTCTACCTTTGCCTCACATGGTAAGGTGGCACCACATAACTGTGTATATGGAGGCAACATCTATTGGTAGAGAGACTGACACGTGCGCACTGTTTGATGTTGCGTAGCACCAGTGTGGTTTCACGCCAAAGAGGGGGAGGTCACACAAGTTATTGTTCACTACCGAACATGCAGGCGAGTAAGCAGGAACAACAAGGTGTGATTAGATTTTTCACAGCGAAGGGAATTGTAGGCCGTGAAATGTATCGACAGATGAAGGCTGTGTACGGTGAGTACAGTCAGTCATTCAAGTGTTGTGGAATGGCACAAACGATTCCTTGAGGGGCACGAGTTACTGGAAGATGATGCTTGTCCTGGACAGGCTCATTGTGTCACCACACTGGAAATGGTTGCGGAAGTGAATGGTTTAGTGTTGGACAACTGCAGAATCACCGTGGATGAGATCCATCGGTTACTTGGTATTAGTGTGTGGACCGCCCACACCATAATGCATCAACACTTGAACTTTCGAAAAATCTGTATGCAATGGGTTCCCCACCAACTGACCGCCGAACAGCACATTACTTGAATGATGCTGTCTTTGAGTCATCTGCAATGCTATTGTGAGGAGGAATACGGCTTTCTGTCGCGTGGTGTCATAATTTTGAACCACAAAGCAATTATCGGAGCAAGCAGTGGAAACATGTGACTTCACCACCTCCAAAGAAATCAAAGGCTGTGCACACCAGTTCTGGTAAGGTCATGATGTCCTCCTTTTTTGACCACAAGGGCCCACTCCTTGTCTAGTTCCTGGAACGGGAAACCACCATCAATACCCAGCGTTATCAGGCCACTTCACAGAACCTTAGACGAGGCATAAAGTCTTAACACCGAGGCATGTTGTCCAATGGCGTTACCCTCCTGCATGATAATGCCCACCCATACACAGCCAATGCGGTGAAGACAACATTGCAGCAGTTTTGGTGGGAAGTGCTGGAACATCCACTGTACAGTCCCAGCCTTTCACCGTGTGACTTTCATGTGTATGGACCTCTAAAACAAGCTATTCGCAGACATCAATTCGCAACGGATGACAAAGTGTGTGACTGTGTCCAGGCCTGTATCCTACAGCAGCCTACCAGCTTCTTCAAGGATGGAATAGACCGGCTAGTGTCGCAATGGGATAAATGTGCCAACAGTTTTGGCGACTATTTTTGAGTGTGTGTACTGTGTATAACTACATTTTTGAGTTAATAAAATCGTTACCGTTATTTTACACTAGTGACTGGATTTTATTTGAATGCCCCTTATATTTTGCACTGAAGTACTTTACTGGCAGTAGAAAATACCTCAGATCCGAAAGTATTAATATAACTTGGCAGTTTACTACATTTACACTGAATTTTGACATGTTACTAAATACCTTGCACAGGAATGCTGCAGTGAAAACTGAAAGAAGAAAAAAATTTAGAACAATAATGAAATGATGTTTCAGCTCTGGCATTTATTGTTGCTTTTGAAGGAGGTATGATCCTATAGGAAGCCAAGTAAATATTAGTGATTATTAAAACCCTTGTTTACTGTTATTTGTTTTTACAGCAACACTAATTGTTTTTAATAGTAAAGGAATAAATAATAATCACAAAGACAACAAAAGCCATTTATTTTGGCAGTTAGGCACCTACATAAAAAAAGACACGAAAGGACCACATAAAACTGGTACATTTCAATCACAAAAAGTAAATCATACAATCAGATTCAAACTGAAAATTGATTTAACACATTTATAAAGGCATTCTGCCAAAGTTTAGTCTCTGTTCATAAATAAAACCGACAGATTGTCTGTTTGACACATGTATTTTGCTTCAATTACTTTTCACATTATCATCAATTGCTCTTGCTCTAGAGCCAAAGCACTGCTGCGACCTGCAGGCAATGATCCATGGAGCGTTCATCAACATCCCAACAGACATTTCCACTTGTGAAAATAGAACGATCATTGTTCGCATCTTGAAGACCCACAACATTCCTTGAGATGAGATGCCTTGCCACATGAAAAACGTATGCCAAAAAGTGCAAAACAGTTGTGTTCTCCTAAATATTAAATTATGATGCCATTTTGTAATTTTCAAGCATCATTCATAGTCAAGGTAGACGTAGGTCTGCATCACACTTCTGAAGTGATAGGTAACACCACAACTTCAGGAGGAAAACCTGTGTCAACTGGGTGAAAGCCAAGTGGAACAAGGCATGTGTAGGGAATGGAACCTGCCATGAAATCCATTCATTGTTATTTAAAATTAAAGAAATTTTTTTGAGAAAAAGGAAAAAAAGGTAATAAGCGTTTGTTCCAACCTTCTTTGATAATAAGTGCTGGCTGTGTTTTTTGTATGCTCTTCTCACAAAATGTATTATCCATTTTTTAGTGAATGTGAACTTTTTTTAGAAAGTGATACACTACAAGTTGTACAAATTTGAAAAATGACATATTTCAACTGCCAAGAGCTACTGATAAATAAATCTTTATTCACAATTACTTTCAGTCTTAAGATGATCATGATGTATTGTGTCTGGCAAGGAAGAGAACGCACGAGATACATTTCATGTTTAACTGTTAATATAATTCTACATGGTGTACGTCCTCACAAAACCTCTCATAATACGATGACACATACTGTTACATGTTTATAGTCATTTATGGTATTGTTCATAACAATATTAAAACTGTTCTGTCAAATAGGATAGAATCCATCCTGCGTCACTGAAATTAGAGCAAAAAATGAAGTGTTCTCATATGTATAACAAAATACTTAAATATAATGCTTTTGTATAGTGTTACCTGCCATCAATAGTATACAAATACAAACATTATGCAAACACATGATATTTAAGTTTTTCATTGCATGTATGAACATTGTCAGCACCATTGCTTTGTTTTGTACACTTAATTTCAATGACATGGTATGGATTTTATGTTACTTGGTGCCACAGATTTAATACTGCTTTGGATGCTGTTATAAATGACTAAATGTGTATGTGGCATTGTATATAAGCGTGTCTCATGTGTTCTCTCCCTTGGTATAAAGAATACTTGACGATCCAGAATGAGATTTTCACTCTGCAGCGGAGTGTGATATTATACTTTCTGGCAGATTAAGCACCTGCCTGCGAAAGGCAAAGGTCCTGAGTTCGAATCTCAGTCTGGCACACGGTTTTAATCTTCCCGGAAGTTTCAATACTTCACGATGGTTTGACGATAGAAACAGATTGTGAGTAATGAATTGTCATCGTAACTGCAGTCTGCTTCAGATCTCCTATGCAGCAAGCTACGTTAATTTAAGTATTAACTGTGTTTTCCTTACATGTCACTTCTTTTTCAGTATGTTTTTGCTTTTAGGAAGCTTTAATTTTCAAGTACTAGTAATAGTGTTCCATAGATTTAGTTTTTGTTTTGAACACAGTCCAGAGACAGTTGGTGCTTATTTTCATTGTTTCCAACAAGAAGTGTCTAGTAACCACAGTTTAGTCAGCTATCAGCCACCTTTAGTGAATTAGCAGTCTAGTTAAAAGTTGATTACTTAACGCTACAGTAAATTGTAGATTTCCTAGGATGGATAGGATGTGTGACTGCTGTGTACAGCTGCAGGAGGAGCTGGCCACTGTTCGCGAACAGCTGAACGTGCTGATGGCCATGGTCAGCCATCTTCAGGCTGCTGCCTCGGAGTGTAGTGGCAGTGGGGAGTCTGGTGCATCGCATGGTACACCCCAGGTGTTACATGCTTCACCCACGGTCCCTGCTGTCGAGACATCTTCGCGAGTACCGGATGTGGTTGGGCCACCGTCTCCCGAAGGGGAGTGGCGGATTCAACGGCATTCATGTCACACAAGGTGGAGGGTCAATGTGGAGGCTGGCTGTGTGTCATCGCCCACTCTGCCTGTGAGTGGACATATGGCCGCTCCCTCAGCAAGGTCTGAACAGGCACACGGGGGGGAGGGGTTTATTAGTAATTGGGAGCTCCAATGTTAGGCGGGTGATGGAGCCCCTTAGGGAAATAGCGGAAAGGTCAGGGAAGAAGGCCAGTGTTCACTCTGTCTACTTGCTGGGGGGCCTCATCCGAGATGTGGAGTAGGCCCTGCCGGCGTCGATGAAGAGCACTGGGTGACCCAACTGCAAATTGCTGCTCATGTCGGCAACAATGACTCCTGCCGTCTGGGTTCAGAGGTAATCCTCAGTTCATACAGGCGGTTGGCGGAGTTGGTGAAGGTGGAAAGCCTCACTCGTGGGGTGGAATCTGAGCTAACTATTTGTAGTGTCATCCCCAGAACCGATCGCAGTCCTCTGGTTTGGAGCTGAGTGGAAGGCTTAAACCAGAGGCTCATGTGATTCTTTGGAGATCTGGGGTGCAAATTTTTCGACCTCCGCTATCGGGTGGAGAAATGTAGGGTCCCCCTGAATAGGTCAGGCGTGCACTACACACAGGAAGCAGCTACAAGGGTAGCGGAATATGTGTGGAGTGCACGTGTGGGTTTTTTAGGTTAGGAATTCCTTCCGTAGGCCTGACAAGATGCCTGCTGAGATGCGACAAGGTAGCAGTAGGCAAAACACAACAGGGAATGACAGTATTAATGTAGTAATAGTAAACTGGAGGAGCATCTATAGAAAGGTCCCAGAAATGATCTCATTAATAAACGCCCACATAGTACTAGTGGCTGAAGCCAGATGTAAGGAGTAATGAAATTTTAAACTCAGATTGGAATGTATACTGCAGAGACAGGCTGGATGGTGAAGGGGGAGGTGTGTTTATAGCAATAAAAAGTGCAATAGTATTGAGGAAAATTGATGGAGATCCGAAATGTGAAATAATTTGGGTGAAAGTCACAGTTAAAGCAGGCTCAAACATGGTAATGTGATGTGTCTATATAGGCCCCCCTGGCTCAGCAGCTGTTGTGGCAGAACACCTGAAGGAAAATTTGGAAAATATTTCGAGTAGATTTCCCATCCATGTTATAGTTTTGGGTGGAGATTTAATTTACCAGATATAGACTGGGAGACTCAGATGCTTATAATGGGTGACAAGGACAAGAATTCAGAGAAATTTTTTTAAGTGCATTATCTGAAAACTACCTTGAGCAGTTAAACAGAGAACTGACTCGTGGCGATAACATATTAGACCTTCTGGTGACAAACAGACCCGAACTAATTGAAACAGTTAACACAGAACAGGGAATCAGCGATTATAAAGCGGTTACAGCATCGGTGATTTCAGCCGTAAATAGAAATATTAAAAAAGGTGGGAAGATTTTTCTATTTAGCAAAAGTGGCAAAAAGCAGATTTCAGAGTACTTGATGGCTCAACACAAAAGTTTTATCTCAAGTACAGATAGTGTTGAGGATCAGTGGACAAAGTTCAGAACCATCATGTAGTATGCATTAGATGAGTATGTGCCAAGCAAGATTGTAAGAGATGGAAAAGAGCCACCGTGGTACAAAAACTGAGTTAGAAAACTGCTACGGAAGCAAAGGGAACTTCACAGCAAACATAAACATAGCCAAAGCCTTACAGACAAACAAAAATTACACAATGTGAAATGTGTGAGGAGGGGTATGCGAGAAGCGTTCAACGAATTCGAAAGTAATGTTCTATGTACTGACTTGGCAGAAAATCCTAAGAAATTTTGGTCTTATGTCCAAGCGGTAGGTGGATCAAAACGGAATGTCCAGACACTCTTTGACCAAAATGGTACTGAAACAGAGGATGACAGACTAAAGGGTGAAATACTAAATGTCTTTTCCGAAGCTGTTTCACAGAGGAAGACTGCACTGTAGTTCCTTCTCTAGATTGTTGCACAGATGACAAAATGGTAGACGTCAAAATAGATGACAGAGGGATAGAAAAACAATTAAAATCACTCAAAAGAGGAAAGGCCGCTGGACCTGATGGGATACCAGTTCGATTTTACACAGAGTATGCTAGGGAACTTTCCCCCCTTCTTGCAGCGGTGTACCGTAGGTCTGTAGAAGAGTGTAGCTTTCCAGAAGATTGGAAAAGGGTACAGGTCATCCCTGTTTTCAAGAAGGGACGTCGAACAGATGTGCAGAACTATAGACCTATATCTCTAACATCGATCAGTTGTAGAATTTTGGAACACTTATTATATTTGAGTATAATGACTTTTCTGGAGACTAGAAATCTACTCTGTAGGAACCAGCATGGGTTTCAAAAAAGACGATTGTGCGAAACCCAGCTCCACGAGACTCAGAGGGCCATAGACTCAGGTTCCCAGGTAGATGGCGTGTTTCTTGACTTCGGCAAGGGATTTTATACAGTTCCCCACAGTCGTTTAATGAAAAAAAAGTAAGAGCAAATGGACTATCAGACCAATTGTGTGATTGGATTGAAGAGTTCCTAGATAACAGAACGCAGCATGTCAATCTCAATGGAGAGAAGTCTTCCGAAGTAAGAGTGATTTCAGGTGTGCCGCAAGGGTGTGTCGTAGGACCATTGCTATTCACAATATATATAAATGACATTGTGGATAACATCAGAAGTTCACTGAGGCTTTTTGTGAATGATGCTGTAGTATATCAAGAGGTTGTAACAATAGAAAATTGTACTGAAATGCAGGAGGATCTGCAACAAATTGACGCTTGGTGCAGGGAATGGCAATTGAATCTCAATGTAGACAAGTGTAATGTGCTGCGAATACATAGAAAGAAAGATCCTTTATCATTTAACTACAATATAGCAGGTCAGCGACTGGAAGCAGTTAATTCATAAATTATCTGGGAGTAGGCATTAGGAGTGATTAAAAATGGAATGACCATATAAAATTAATTGTCGATAAAGCAGATGCCGAACTGAGATTCATTGGAAGAATCCTAAGGAAATGCAGTCCGAAAACAAAGGAAGGAGGTTACAGTACACTTGTTCGCCCACAGCTTGAATACTGCTCACCAGTGTGGGATCCATACCAGATAGTGTTGATAGAAGAGAGAGAGAAGATCCAACAGAGAGCAGAGTGATCCATTACAGGATCATTTAGTAATTTCGAAACAGTTATGGAGATGATAGATAAACTTAAGTGAAAGACTCTGCAAGAGAGACGGTCAGTAGCTCGGTACAGGCTTTTGTTGAAGTTTCGAGAACATACCTTTACCGAGGAGTCAAGCAGTGTATTGCTCCCTCGTTCGTATATCTCGCGAAGAGACCGTGAGTGTAAAATCAGAGAGATTAGAGCCCACACAGAGGTATACTGACAATCTTTCTTTCCACAAACAATACGAGACTGAAATAGAAGGGAGAACCGATAGAGGTACTCAAGGACCCTCTGCCACACACCGTCAGGTGGCTTGTGGAGTATGGATGTAGATGTAGATTCATCAGCAGCTCTTAGCAGTGTAAATTTGACATTATTCAACAAAAAGTGTTAAGCAATTATTGCCTCCATCTCCCCTCTTCTCACTCCCCACTCCCCAGTGCGCCTCTGCCTCTGTTTCTTGAAAACTCACTTGTTCGCAAGTCCTGTTCATGTTGTGGTAAGCCTTCAGAGCAGAGTCTGTTGTACTATATTTATTGTAAAAGCAGAGAAATCATCTGCATCCAGCAAACTAAAAGAAAACCATTTTTCCTGCACCCAGATATTTCCTACTTCCCACATGATGCAAAGCAAGCTGGGTTTCTGTTTATGAAGACACTCCTCTTGGTGATTGATTTCAATGTGTACTATGCCTGTGATAACATAGTGTGAAATATTGAGGCTGACAGCTGATTACGTGTGAGGCAACAGTTCTTTATGTCTCTCTTGAAGTATTTTGAGAAGGGTGTGCAAGCTTTGCTTATTTTAGTGATTTTTTGTTAATACTTATTGTGTATTAATCTAAGATGGGCCATTAATTGAACACTCAAAAACTGTATATTTATCTTTTCTGTGTGTGTGTGTGTGTGTGTGTGTGTGTGTGTGTGTGTGTGTGTGTGTGTGTGTGTGTGTGTGGGTGGGTGGGTGGGTGGTAAGTGCAGAACTCTTTTGGTCAGTTTTCATATCCAGCTCCATAAAACAAGATAATGTATTTTATGAGAAAGTACTTAAAAACCAAAACAAAAATTGCAGTCTGCACACACAAACAAACATGTATGGTGAAAGTTCACACACTCGTACACTAATCACTTATCCTTATTTTACATAAAGTTTATCTTGATTAAAATAACAATAAATAAATTTCATGGCAGCTTCCATTCTCTTACCAAAAATAAAAGAATATTGTAGCAAGTTTGATTTAAACCCGTGAGCACAGAAAGTTGATTGATCTCATTGCAATCTTTTATATCAATTGGCTATCACCACACTTCTCATTTAGCAAATATCTTGATGCAAAACTGTTGGTTTGTGTGATTCACTTTTGCAAATACAGTTTCCACATAGTTGGAAACTGATCCTTCATCCTGTATCCTGCCCATCTTGTGAGGCCACTTTGTAACATGTGGAAGAACTTACCGATGAAAATATTAATATAAGTTTTGATAACTGCACTACTTCCTGTTTGTTCTCATAGAAATTTGTGTATCATCATTTGTAAATGGCTGAATTTTCATAAAGTTTGTGTGTATTGGATCCTCCACTGGTTGACTTCAGAGCACAAATGGAAGAGATTGGGCTTAACAATGCAGCACCTAATGGGTTACACTGAAGCAGCAGTTTATTTCCTAAGATGGACCATCTCATGGGCCAAATCGTGGATTGACCACTGCTATCCTGACTAATGAAATGGAAGAATCCTTCATCTCTAGAAAACGAGTTCAAATGGTTCTTTCAGCATGCTAGGTTATGAAGATTGTATCTTGGGATATGCTGGGTGTGTTATTGCTGAAATTCCATCCTTGTCGGGAGACTGTTAATACTGTATCATACTATGTCACTCTGCTATAATTATGATAGGCTGTATGCCACAAATTACCTGGACTTCAGACAACAGGCATTATTGCAGACATACATTCATTGAGAACACTTGGAACATTCACTTTACAACCTCAACATAGCTTCCATGAGTTTCATCTGTTTGTACCTCTTGAAAATTATCTGGATGGAAAGCACTTTGAAAACATTGAAGCCTGTAGCTCAAGAGGCCACTTATTGGGATGCAACCAGCTGTTATGAGAATTATTTATTACAAGCCTTCAGTGCCTTGTCAAACAATGAGACGTGTTTAAATTTACGTAGTGATTATGTTGAAAAGCAAAATAAATTTCAAGCTACTATTCGCAGCACTGGTGTTACTATCCTATTTTTGTATAAGAATAACAATTAATATAATCTATTTCCAATTGCCAGTTATTCTTCCAATAAGACAAAATTTCTTGAATTAATGACCCTTCTTACTATCACTGCGTGTGTGGAAATGTGTGTAGCAACATCTACTGCCACTAAATTCATAAAACAATGTTTTACTTTACATATGTTGTTAATCATGCATATTTCTTTTTATTTGTACTTAAGTTAATTGACTGAGTGCCCTGCCATGCCCTTCTTTTTGACCTACAAACCTAAGTGTGAAATTCAAGTTTCCTTTCTGATAGGCTCATAGCATGTGTGAGGCCGAAGAATGACATACTACTTAAATTCTTCCAAGCTTTTGCTGCTTTTTTATTGGTACTGTAATAACTGATTGTGTTTCTGTCTTATGGTAAACATATAACAAATTAATAAAGTGTTAATAAAAAACAGCAAAAATTTGGACAAATTTATGTAATAATTTGTGTGTATCAGCAGTACTGAATATTTCATCTTCTGGCCAGAAGTGCTGCCTGCCAGAATTTTTTTATCTTCTTTGTTACGTATGCAAAGCACTAGGTATGATAGGGAGCATTTTTTGTAATTTCTGTAGCCTTCTGTAATCGAGATTAAGATGATAAGATATGATGAATAGGCTGGTTTTGTTCGTAATGTGTGTTCCGTATACAGTTCACAGCAGCCTCAAGTCGGCCTTGTACACTTTGTCCACTGAGCGTGACCGACTGAAATCTGCTCTCGAGTCTGACAGCAGTGGATCTCTAAATGCGAGCAGCATGGCGACATCTGGAAGTGGAATGGTTGCAGCTCTTCGAACGTCTCTGAGTCAGGCAATACAGCAAAATGGGGAATTACGCCAACGACTGCAACGTATTCATGATGTCGCAGATCTGAGTGACCTCTCCTCAATAGGACCTGCTTCTGAGGTAATTAATACACTAATTTGTGTGCTCTACATAGTGCTGGTTTTACTGGAAAGGAATCCAGGAAGAAAATTATGACGTTTCTGCTCTTTCGAGTTTTAAATTGTATGTGAAAACACCTACCTGCGAGGAAGACTTTACCATTTGTGCCAGCAGCAGGTGCTGTCACTCAGAAGATAGCCATATGTTGAAAACTTTGGTGACATCAAAACCTAATTCTCAAGTTAAGGCATTTAATTGTGTTTCTTTCACTGTTTTGAACACATTTGTACACTGTCCAATCGTACTGTCACCATGTGTCAGAAGTGTGAATAACCACCTTTCGCAGCACGGAGTGCTGCAAGATGTGCAGGAAGAGTGTTAGTGAAGTTCTGGAGGGTACTGAAAGGGATGTGGTGTCGTGGAGACTCCAGTGCTGTGGTCAGTTACACTAGGTTTCTCGACAGTCCTACAGATTCTCAATTGGGTTTAAACCTGGGGAGTTTGGTGGCCAGGGGAGTATGGTAAACTCATCCTGGTGCTCTTCAAACTGTGCACATGCACTGCCAGCTGTGTGACATGTTTCATTGTCCTGCTGGTAGATGCCATTGTGCTGAGGAAAAATAAACTGCATGTATAGGTGGATGTGGTACCAGAGGATAAATGCATGGGTGTGTTGATCCAGTGCACATTCCAGAATGAAGAGATCGCCAAGTGAATACCACGAAAACATTCCCCAGACCTTAACACTTTATCTGTCGGCTGGGACCGTTATGAGATGTTTACTTGATGTTTCACACCGTACGTGCCAATGGCCATCTGTCCAATGGAGGATAAAGTGTGATTCATCCAAAAAGGCCACCTTTTGCCACTCAGTGGACATCCAGTTGCAGTGTTGGCATGTAAATTCCACCCTTCATCACTGATGAACAAGCTGTCAGCATGGATGCGTGAACCAGGTGCCTGCAATGGAGGCCCATTTACAGAAACATTTGCTGAACTGTCATTGAGGAAACATTGTTGGTAGTGACTTGGTTCACCTGGGCAGTCAGTTGCTCAACAGTTGAATGTCTATTCACCCGTCCACATCTCCCCAGCTATTGCTCATTCCTGTCATCTGTGGCCTGTGGGGCACCACAGTTGCCTTGTTGCCAGTTTGGATAGTGCATTTTACTGTTGACATTATACTCTAACATTACCGGATGCAAACAGTTTACAAACTTGGCCAGTTCTGAAACTCTCTCACCCTTGGCCTGAAAGCCAATGATCGTGGCCTTTTGGACAGCAGATAAATTACTCCTTTCCACATTACAACAATGAGTGCACTGTTTTCTGCGTCAGCTCAACATTCTTTATATGCCCTCCACTACCAATGGAGCCACCTGCTGTCTGCGAGTGATTATTGCACATTTATGTTGAACATAGGCAGAGGTCACATTAATGTGGCTGGACCATCTATAATATAGCATTTTCATAATGAAACAGTCACTTTATTTCTCGAGTGGCAGAATATCGGGCACACTTTTGAGATATAATTCCTGATAGAGAGGAATACAAACATAGTGGTAAACTGTTGGCTCCTAGTTATTAAATGCTGTGCACGGTTATCCTCCACTGGTTCGAGTAGTTCATGTCAGCTGAATGAGAGGTTTGTGGCCTTCCCATTAGATGATAGTTTAAGTAAGTTTAAGCAGATCATTAACTTCTTTTCTTCTCACTGTCCTAAACATAATGCCTCTTATTATCCTTTGTGGTAATTCTGTTAGCTAAAAAGATCTGTCCGACAGTCCACTTTTTGTGGTGTTGTAGGATATGTTAAATGAAAATACCAAACATGGATCCATTAGCATCACTGATCTGTGGTAGATTGTAAAATTGTCTTTTATTCTTTCTGTTGTCTACAAAAGCAGCGTATGCATAAGGCATTGGTCAAGTTGGTATATAAGTATTTGTGATTTCTATGCATACTTATTTAAGATTACAAAAATACATTTCATACATTAAATATTTATTTAGCGTACTTCACAAATTTAAGCATTCTTCTATGGAGGAAAAGCAGTGATGCTGTAATTATGACTTTAAAAATTTTCTGAATGTTCTGACCCCAGTTATTACTTTTGTATTTTCAACAATTTTTTTTATAAAGTTTTAACTTCCATGTGGAAAGTACAGTTTTGACACAGGGATATGTTGATTTGGTCACATTAAGTTTTTGTTTTGTGTGGTAAAGTGATAACAAATATAACAATTTTTTAATAATCTTCAGTCCTTACCTGTTACATTTATGTAGATACACGGTAAAGGAGGAATGCCAGTACCAGTACCCTTTTTTGCACTTTGAAAGAGCTGATAACCACTTTACTTTTCCCCAGAAAGTGACCCAATATTTAAGGGGGGAAATCACATTAAGAGGTTCAAAAAAGCTGATTTTTTAAAAATTGCATAAATTGTTAGCCTAACTATCCGAGAATATTCTGTCAAAATTTCAAGGCAAAATTCGCATTCATTTAGATTTTATGAGTATAGAACCGAGTGCACATCAGGTACAGGCTTGTGCATAGATTTGTCAAGGGATGAATTACTCGAGAGATGTTTAGGCGGCCACATACAAACTGCAAATGAAAGTTTTAATTCCACTATTTGGCTATTAGCACCTAAACACTTGCTGTCTGGACTAAAAGTCATGGAATTGGCATCATATTTAGCAGCGGTCTTATTCAGTGAAGGAAATTCATCCCTTCTGATGGTCATGAACGAGGCAGGAATTGTAACAGGCACAAAAAGCTTCAATTATGCCAAACAAATGGATAACCAGTGCGTGAGCTGGCAGAATAAATGTAGTTCATTGGAATCTAAGGAAGATCGGAAAGCACTGCTGCAAGTGCAGAATGAAGGCTATGGGGAAGAAGGTGGCTTACTATATGGTGATAGAATCGCAGATTTTTATCTTGCAATGACTATTTTCACATTTGGATGCAGTCTAACTCAGGAAGGATAGAACCGTTCATTTTGAAAATTGACAGTATGATTCTTTGTAAAATTATGAATTATATGAACGAACTTGTGAGATGATATCATGACTGTGAGGGTATTTTTCTTTGCATAATTAGAGGGAAAAAAAATTATGAAAATCGAAGTAAATTGTTGCAGCACCTACAAAATTTAATTTTTTTCATTATTTTCACCTGCATTGAGGTCCATATTCTCGGAAAATAAATTATTAATGTAAAACAAAACCTTTTCGATTTCAGATGAGAATCAGAATTGCTACACTTCACGCGGTTGTAGAACTATACTCACAACCTTCATCAGACATCACAGTGTAACTTTGTTATTTTTGGCTAAAATTATCCAAAAAAGTTCACAAAAACTGTTCGAAGTATGAATGAAATGATGTCAAAATTTGATTAAATTCTAATTAATTCTTCCGATCCAAAAAAGTCTCAAAAAATCAGTGTGAATCAGGCTCCTAATGCAGTTTTCCTCCTTAAGGCAAGAATGAAAGTAGGCATGATATCTATTCATCATTGTTTTCTCACTGCAGCAGGATTTTAGTGAACACAAAACGTAACCTGGCTTGCTCACTTTTGTGTTGAGGTACTCAATATGTGTGTTTCATTTTGCATTGCTTTGCAACTGCAGTCCTAAGAATTTGATTTCTGTACTGTTAACAACAAGCTCATTGTTGATAGACACAAACTGAATGTACATATCCTTTTGCGGTCATTGTGGAATTTTAGTGCATTAGTTTTTGTACTATTTATGTCAAGTTGATTGTTATATGTCCAGTTGCTAAGTTGTTTTGAGACTGGCTCCCGTTATTCTTCCTTATTTTCTCCTTTTAATGGAATTATGGAGCCTTCAGCAGGTATGATCATTTTATTAGCATCCACTTTAAGGAAGGAACAGAAGAGGTCCGTTTAATGATCCTTGGGATGCACCATATTTAGTTAGTTTATAGCTGTAAAATTGTTTAGAAATAGTTTGTAGACTGACATTTGTGTGCTTGATACATGTTCTTTCTTATGATTGCTCAGGAAAGAATTGATCCAGTTGTTGAACAGACGTCAAATACTCTATTTTTCAAGCTTTGACAGCAGAGGCTTATGATCTGCTGTATCAAAAGCTTTCGATGGGTCAATGAATAGGGACAGCAAAATTTTGTGAAAGTGGTAACATGAAAAATAATGTGAAACTTGCAGTTTTTAGTGAAATAACATGAAGTCTGTGATGCTTACACGATAACACACAATTTTTAATTTTGGAGTGCAAAAACATTATAAATCTCAGGATGACAGTTCACTAATATTCTTAAGTGATCCTTACCAAATGTTAAAATTGCATTTTGACTTCTAATCTCCTAAAGGCTGAGCTTCATATCTGATCTTAAAATAATGGTTAATTTGCCACAAACAAACTTTGATGTGATAAAGAAAATAGCTCTGAATTTGGCAAAAATAAAACCTGAATTTGGCAAACAACTTTACCAAATTTGGCAAAATAAATAACACTAAATTTGGCCATAAAATAAAACAATTTTTTCCTGCATCTAGCAGTAAATGCTCTTGTTAATTCCTGTTTCCTGTTTGTATGCTATTGATGCACTCACAAATGGCCGTTGTTGTTCACCTCATATTTCTGAATCGATGTTGTTCATTGCATAGGTTACTGTATTTTTTTAAATTTATTTTCTTAGTATTTTGTAATACTTTGCATAATACGTATGTAATTCAGGTGAGGAGTTTTTCATGTTATATATTTTATGAAGTCTTTTTTTTTTCTGGAATGAAAACCTTATTCCCCTTGTGACCCAACAGGTTGTTTTAAAATTACAGTTTCTGTGGAAATGCAGTTTGAAAGAAATAGGTTATTGTATCAGTGAAAGTGTTGAATTTTTCTTTTATGTCACTGTTTTTGTAAATATGTGACCATTGTTCTTTCTACTCAAGTAGTTCGTTATCCTGGCTATAGCTCCTACATGTGGTTCTTAAAAGCACTTTCTTAGCAATAATGCCTTTTATTTTCAGACTAGTATTTTAGCAAAATGGCCACTAAAGCCTGCAGTGAAAATTTTTAGTGAAGTGCACTTTTAGCACATCTTGAGTAGAAACTGATCTAGATCTGTTTTGCAAATGTCTATTATGTGGGTAGCAGCTTTTACTTCAATCCTTAAGCTGGATGATGTAGCAAGATTCAAAAGGTCCTCACTGTATCTACTTTTTGTGAGGAAATTTGTGTTGAAGTCACCACAGATTACACAGTGCTGCATTTTAAAACTTTGGAGCTATGCTTTACGACTGTCAGCTAATTTTTAAACAATGTAATGTAATTAGATAGATAAAATAAATCTACTTCCTAAGTGGTGGCAGGAGAACACGCACTTAAAAGAAGTTTATAGTTATACACACATCAAAAACAGTTTTGCACCACCCTGGTTCCCAGAACTTCTGAAGACAGACATTGACTGTGGATATTGTATCATAGACACAGTCGCTTTGACCATTCAGAGATGTCACTAAAGCCGCCCAGAGATGTAAACAACTATGCATGAGCTGCACCTATTAGACGGACAGGGTCCAACAGCCAATCAGTTCCAATCATTCCACCAGGAAGGAGGTACAAGACTCTTGTTGTCTGTAGTTCAACCATGCCTGGACAGTCAATAGTACAGTTTGAATGTGTCCACATTGTTACTTTGTGCCAGGTAGGGCTCTCAACAAGGGAAGTGTCCAGGGGTCTCAGAGTGAACCAAAGTGATGTTGCTCGGACATGGAGATACAGAGAGACAGGACCTGTCGATGACATGCCTCGCTCAGGCCATCCAAGGGCTACTGCTGCAGTGGATGACTTCTACCTATGGATTATGGCTTGGAGGAACCTTGACAGCAACGCCACCATTTTGAATAATGCTTTTCGTGCAGCCACAGGACATCATGTTATGACTCAAACTTTGCGCAATAGGCTGCATGATGCGCAACTTCACTCCCGACGTCCATGGCGAGGTCCATCTTTGAAACCACGATGCCATGCAGTGCGGTACAGATGGGCCCAACAACATGCCGAATGGACTGCTCAGGCTTGGCATCATGTTCTCTTCACTGACGAGTGTTGCAAATGCTTTCAATCAGACAATCATTGGAGACGTGTTTGGAGGCAATCCAGTCAGGTTGAACACCTTGACACTGTCCAGTGAGTGCAGCAAGCTGGAGGTTCCCTTCTGTTTTGGGGTGGCATTATGTGGTGTTGACGTATGCTGCAGGTGGTCATGGTAGGCGCCATAATGGCTGTACGATACATGAATGCCATCCTCCAATGGATAGTGCAACCATATTGGCAGCATAATGGTGAGTCATTTGTCTTCATGGATGACAGTTCACACTCCCATCATGCACATCTTGTGAATGACTTCCGTCAGGATAACGACATCACATGACTAGGGTTGCCAGGATGTTCTCCAGACATGAACCCTATCGAACGTGCCTGGGATTGATTGAAAAGGGCTGTTTATGGACGATGTCACCCACCAACCACTCTGAGGGATCTGTGCTGAATCGCTATTGAGGAGTGGGACAATCTGGACCAACAGTGCCTTGATGAACGTGTGGATAGTATGCCGCGACAAATACAGGCATGCATCAATGCAAGAGGATGTGCTACTAGGTATTAGAGGTACCGGTGTGTACAGCAGTCTGGACCACATCTGAAGGTCTCACTGTATGTTGGTGCAACATGCAATGTGTGGTTTTCATGAGCAATAAAAAGGACAGAAGTAATGTTTATGTTGATCTGTATTCCAGTTTTCTGTATAGGTTCCGGAACTCTCGAAACCAAGGTGATGCGAACCTTTTTTTGATGTGTGTGCAAGCTTTTGGCACCAGTGGCTCCCTCTTCTGGCTGAAGGGTTGAAGGGGAAGGAAGAGGGGTGAAGGAAAAGGACTGGAGAGGCTTAGTAAAAGGGATAGATTTTGGAAAAGTCACCCAGAACTGGTATTCAGGGGAGAGTTACTGGAGGGGATGAGAAGGAAAGACTGACTGTTGGGGACTGCACCAGATGAAGTTTGAAAACCTGAGAGCTGTGGAAGACGGGGTAATATGCAAGACAGAGATTACTCCAAAAATATCATGCACGAGTTAATAAGAGGGAAAAGCTAAGTTCATTGTACGTAACAGAGGGGGAGGGTGAAAAGTAGACAGGTCAGAAAATAAAAGATGTAGAAAACTGAAACAGAGTGGAGGAAGGAGTAGTCATTGGGAATAAATGCTGAGATAGAAGAAATTAACGTAATTTAAGACCAGATGCATGGCGAAAACCAAGGACATGTTGTAGTGCTAGTTTCCATCTGTGGAGTTCTGAGAAACTGATGTCTGGGGGAAAAACCTATATTGCACGTGTGGTGAAACAGACACAGTGTCATAACTGTAATGTTGCAGAGCATGCTCTACAGCAAGATAGTGTGTGTGTTGTCATTATATACAATCTGCCTATGACCATTCATCCTAACTGAGAATGTGGTAGTAGTCATGTTGATGTAAAATGCCAGTGTTTACGTAACAGGTGGTATATGAGGTGTCGTTTCACAGATGGCTTTCTGTTTGATAGTATATGTTTTGTCAGTTACAGAACTGATATAGGTGGTTGTAGAATAGTGCATAGGGCAAGTCTTGCAGTGGGGACAGTCACAGGGGTAAGGGCCATAGGGTAGGGAGATGGGTGCAGAACTGCGGAGATTAGGACAGCAACGGAATGCTGTTCTAGGTGTTGTGGGCAAAATCTCTGACAGAATGCATCTCATTTCAGGGCATGAGTTTAGGAAGTCATTGCCTTGTCGAAGTAGCTGATGAATACATTCAAAACCTGTATAGTACTATATAATAATGAGTGGTATGTTCCAAAGTTGTTTTTTTGGAGGTTTCACCAATACCAGAATTGGATGTGATGGCCCTGGAAATCTGTCTTTAAACTAGGCTGGTAGGGTAATAATTACGTCCAGTCAAGGCTGAAGTGAGAATGGTGGTGTATTGCTGTAAAGTGTCTGCATCTGAACAAATATGTTTGCCTCGAATACCAAGGCTGTGTGGGGGTAGGGTGGGGGGCACATTTGACATGGAAAGGATGTCCAATATCAGTATGTAAGTACTGTTGTTTTTAGTAGGTTTAATGTGGACAGAAGTGTGTAGCTGGCCTTTGGTGAGCACGAAATCAACATTAAGGAAAGTGGCATGGGATTCAGAATAGGACCATGTGAAATTTGATTGGGAGATGGTATTTAAAGATTTCAGGAATTTTAACAGGTCAGCATCACCTTGAGTCCAAATGCCAAAGATATTCTCAATGTATCTAAACCAAACTAAGGGCTGAAGGCTTATGGATCACAGGAAAGCCCCCTCCAAGTGACCTATGAAAAGTTTGGCATAGTAAGAAGCCATCCCGGTTCCCATGGCTATATCCCTCATCTGTCTATATGTCTGTCCCTCAAAGGTGAAGTAGTACTTGGCGACTATAAAGTTGACTAAGGTCAGAAAGAAGGATGTCATAGGTTTGGAATCAGGTGGGCATTGACTGAGGAAATGTTAAGCAGCAGACAGACCATGTATATGGCATCTATGGTGAAAAGCAAGGTGTGTGGTGGGAGTGGGATGGGATGAGCATGGATTTCAGATGATGGAGGAAATGGTTGGTGTCTTTAACATAGGAGGGAAGTCTTTGTACTAAGGGCTTCAGGTGCTGATCAACTAAGGCAGATATATGTTCACACACTGAGAAGAAAGCAGTAAAGGAAACAAATGAAAACTTTGGAGTACAAATTAAAAGTCACGAAGAAGTAATAAAAACTTTCATGTTTGCCAATGACATTGTAATTCTGTCAAAGACAGCAAAGGACTTTGAAGAGTAGCTGAATGGAATGGACAGTGTCTTGGAAGGAGTATATAAGATGAACATCAACAAAAGCAAAACAAGAATAATGGAATGTAGTAGAATTAAATCAGGTGATGCTGAGGAAATTAGATTAAGAAATGAGGCACTTAACGTAGTAAATGAGTTTTACTATTTGGGGAGCAAAGTAACTGATGATAGTTGAAGTAGAGAGGATATAAACTGTAGATTGGCTATGGCAAGGAAAGTGTTCCTGAAGAAGAGAAATTTGTTAACTTCGAGTATAGATTTAAATATCAGGAAGTCTTTTCTGAAAGTATTTGTATGGAGTGTAGCCATGTATGGAAGTGAAACATGGACAATAAACAGTGTAGAAAGGAAGAGAATAGAAGCTTTCATAGCCAGCAACTATAGGACAGCCAGGATGATTGGATTTGTGGATCTTAGGAGCAGGTAAAAGATGTGGGTGCATGGTTTGGGTGAGGTAAGAAGTTGTATAGACTGAGGTGTTAGTTCTTGTGAGGGGCCTGAGGTTTTAAGGAGGGACTGCAGGCCAGTTTGAATCATACTGATGGGATCTTGATGGCAGAAGCTGTATGTTGGGAATGTCAGGCAGCTGGCAGTTTTTAGGAAATGCAGAGCCTGGAGTTCTGCAGAGGACAGGTTAGGCTCATGTTATCTGAGGAAGGATAGTGAAGAAATGCTGATGTGAGGAATATTTGGAAGTCTTATAAGGGATGATTTTGAGGTGGTGGTGGATCAAGTTGAGATTGTGATTGGAACTGTTCAAGGCAGGGTTTAATGTCATGTTTGCTGTTGGAAAGGTTTTGGGATTGGGTTGCAAAGTGATATTTCCAGTTGAGAATAGGTGTGAAGGAAAGTAGGTCTTTCGCCAAAGCAGCACAAATGCAGGTTTAAGGCTAAAATTGAGACTCTTGGATAATACAGATGGTTTAGGAAGGCAGAGTGCTTCAGATGAGAGGTTGAGAACAATACACTGTTGTGACTTGTTGTGATTATGAGTTGTTGTTTGTCTGGGAGGCAGTGGTGAAGACTGTGGGATGTTAAGGAGGTTGAACAAGCTCAGTTTGTCGGAGAGGAGTGGTAGTTGATGGTGTGGCTGTTTGAGCTGCAGAGGGACAGGAAGGGACACACCACTGTTGAGATACTTTAGGAAAAGGTGGGATACCTTTTTGAGGTGAAGTCTTGCATGTTGTTGCAGTCTGAAGTTCACTTGGCAGGTGATATCATCCAAGGAAACATGATGGGCAGATAACTGCAGGCTTTTGTAAGAAGACAGAAGTCTGGTGAAATGGAAAATGGCAGATAAGGCTTATAGGTCACAGATTAGCTCAGTAAGTGTGAGATATTGCTGTATTTGAAACTGTAAAAGAGCCTGGTGTATAGTAGAATTATATCCAGAAACAGGGACTTTCAGTGTTAGGCCTTAGGGAGTAACTCCAAGGGACAAGTAGGTTTCAAGAAACTGAATGTGGGACCTTATTTTTGATAGTTCAAGAGCATGATTTCGAAAAGAATGAATGTAATATATGATGGGATTTATCATCGCAGGAGAGGGCAGTTTGGAGTGTTAGAAATGGTGGTAATGACAAAGAAGAGAAGCAGAGGGTGAAAAAGATAGAAAAACAGAAGAAAAGCAAGGAAAAAATTAGAAAAATTCATACCAAAATTGTGAGAACAGAATGTAGTTAACAAGAGCTAATGAGTGGTTGAGAATTTATCACCAGAAAAGTGATATATATGATATGAAAAAATTATTGGAAAAGAAAAACATTGATAGGGTAACTCATGAAAAGAGACAAAATTTTTAATACAGGGTAAACAGAAATAGAAAGTTATACGAGAAATTGTAAATTACATTACTTGCGAAATAAAGTAATGTAGGATATGGCTGTAAAGACGATTGGAGCAATTTTGAATAAAACAAATGCACAAAAATGTGAAAGAATTATGTATAAACAAGGTAAGTGGAGGGAGGGAGGGAAAATAACTGTCAAATTAGCAAATAAATAGGCGAAAGATTATTGGGAGAAGGTCCTGCAGTATAGCAAAGCACAAACAAATTGTTAAAGGCTAATTTGTAAATAAACCAATGAAAATAATCAATTTTTTAGAATATAATGTAAACGGATAGATAAAAAAATCTACACACAAAGTATCAGCAGGAGTACACACACATAAAAAGGTTATATTTATGCAAGCTATCAGAGCCAGTGGCTCCTTCGTCCAGCAAAAAGGATGAAGGGGAAGGACGAGGGCTGAAGAAAAAGGACTGGAGAGGATTAGGAAAAGAGGCTGATATCGGAAAAGTCATCCAGAACCGGGAGTCAGGGAAGACTTACTGGACGGGATGAGAAGGAAAGACTGATTGTAGAGGACTGTACTTGACGTGATTTGATAACCTGAGAGCTTAAAGGTGGAAGACAGGGTAATATGTAAGACCGAGATTACTGCACAAAAACATCATGCATGAGTTAGTAAGAGTAACAAGCTAAGTTGATTGTACGTAACAGAGGTGGGAGGGGGATGGTGAAAAATACAGGTCAGAAAATGAAAGATGTAGAAATCTAAAATGGAATGAAGGAAGGAGTAGTTATTGTGAATAAATGCTGAGATGAAAGAAATTAAAATAAATTAAGACAGGTGGTTGGTGAGAACCAAGGACATGTTGTAACGCTAGTTCTCACCTGCAGGGGTCTGAGAAACTGGCATCAGGGGGAAGAATCCAGATAGTGCATGTGGTGAGCCAGGAACTGATGTCACGACTCTCATGTTTTAGAGCTGAAAAGTGTTTAACATAACAGCTGGTATATGCCATGTGTCGTTTCACATGTGGTTCTCCCTTTGATAGTATATATTTTGCTAGTGAGAACGAAATCAACATCAGGGAAAGTGACATATGATTTGGAATAGGACCATGTGAAATTTAATTGGGAGAAGTTATTTAAAGAGTCCAGGAATTTTAACAGGTCAGCCACACCATGAGTGTATATGACAAAGATGTCATCAAAGTATCTAAAACAAATGAGAGGTTGAAGGCATATGGATCCATAAAAGCGTTGTCCAAGTGAACAATGAAAAGTTTGTCATAGGAAGAAGCCATCTGGTTCCCATTGTTCTACACCTGATCTGTTTGTGTGTCTGCCCCTCAGAGGTGAAGTAGTTGTTGGTAAGTATAAAGTTGATTAAGGTATGTGTTGGAAGGATGTCATAGGTTTGGAATCAGGTTGGTGCTGACTGAGGAAATGTTAAGCAGCAGACAAACCATGTACAAGGGGGATGTTGGTGTAGAGGGAGGTGGCATCAATGGTGACAAGCAAGCTATATGGTGGGAGTGGGATGATTTCAGACAATCTAGGAAATGGCTGGTGTGTTTAATATGGGAGGGAAGTCTTTGTACTAAGGGTTGCAGGTGCTGATCAACTAAGGCATATATACATTCAGTGGGTGCTTTGAAGCCAGCAATTATAGGACAGTCAGGATGATTGGATTTGCAGATCTTAGGAAGAAGGTAAAACTTTTGGGTGTGTGGTTTGGATGGGGTAAGAAGTTGTATGGATCGAGGTGTTAGTCCTTGTGAGGGGCCTGAGGTTTTAACGAGGAACTGCAGGTCAGTTTGAATCACAGGGCATGGATCTTTGTACTTACCAACATCTACTTCACATTTGAGGGACAGACATACAAACAGATCAGGGGTATGGCCATGGGAATTAGTATGGCTCCTTCCTATGCCAATCTTGTCATTAGTTGCTTGGAGGGGGCTTTTCAGGGATCTATAAGCCTTCAGGCCCTGGTTTGGTTTACGTACATTGATGACATCTTTGCCATACAGACTCATGGTGAGACTGACCTGTTAAAATTCCTGTAATTTTTAAACACCTTCTCCCAATCAAATTTCACTTGATCCTATTCTGAATCCCATGCAACTTTCCTTGATGTTGATCTTGTCCTCACCAAAGGCCAGCTACACACTTCTGTCCATGTTAAACCTACTAACAAATGACAAACTTACATATTAACAGTGGCCATCCTTTCCATGTCAAACATTCTCCCCTATTCTCTCCTTGGAATTCGTGGCAAACATATTTGTTAGGATGCAGACGCTTAACAGCAGTGCACCACCATTCTCACCTCAGCTTTCACTGGACATAATTAACTTACCAGCCTTGTTCAACAGCAGATTTTCCAGGCCATTGCATTCAGTACTGGTACTGCTGATTCCTCCAAAAAACAACTTCGAAGTTCGCCACTTGTCACTCAGTATTATCCTGGTCTTGATGTATTAATCAGCTACTTAAACAAGGCCATGACTTCCTAAAATCATACCCTGAAATGAAATCCACTCTGTCTGGGATTTTGCCCACCACACCTAGAATAACTTTCAAGCTCCATGATATCCTTGTCAGACCCTATGCTCCTGTACCTGTCTCCCTTCTGTGATGTCCCCGCTGCAAGACTTGCCCTATGTACCCTTCTACCACCACCTATATCAGCCCTGTAACTGGCAAAACATGTACTATCGAAGCGAGAGCCACCTGTGAAACAACACATCATATACCAGCTGTTATGTAAACACTGTTCGACCTTTTACATCAGTATTAGCAGGTTATCAGTTAGGATGAATGGGCATAAGTGGAGGGTGTATACCAGCAACACCCAATATTATGTTGCAGAGCATGCTCTACAACATGACAGTTGTAACATCAATGCCTGTTTCACCACACGTGCTATTTGAATCCTTCCCCCAGACATCAGTTTCTCAGAACTCTGCACATCCTTGGGTTGCCACCTACCTAGCCTTAATATATGTTAATTTATTCTGCCTATGTTTTTCTTCACCATAACTTTTCCTTTATTCACGCTGTTCTGGTTTTCTACATATTTCATATTCTGACTTGTCTATTTTTTGCTGTTCCCCTACCAACTGTGTAACATACAATGCACTTAGCTTTTCACTCTTATTAACTTGTGTACAATGTTTTTGCAGTAATCTCTGTCTTGCTTATTACCTTGACTTCCGCCTTTAAGCTCGCAGGTTTTCAAATCTCGTCTGGTGCAATACCGCACAGTCAGTCTTTCATTCTCGTCCCATCCAGTTATTCTCCCCTGACCCACGGTTATGGGTGACTTTTCCAAAAGCTACCCATTTTCCTAAACCTCTCCAGTCCTTTTCCCTCACCCCTCTTGCTTCACTTTCAACCCTTCTGCTGGAAGGAGGAGTCACTGACTTGTCTAAAAATAAACTTCTTTTATGTGTGTGTTTTCCTGTTACCACTTGGTGTGTGTGTGTGTGTGTGTGTGTGTGTGTGTGTCCAATTACTTTATGTTGTTGTTGTTGTTGTTGTTGTTGTTGTGGTGGTGGTCTTCAGTCCAGAGACTGGTTTGATACAGCTGTCCATACTATTCGATCCTGTGCGAACCTCTTTATCTCTAAACAACTGCTGCAACCTACATCCTTCTGAATCTGCTTAGTGTATTCATCTCTTGGTCTCCCTCTACAATTTTTACTCTCTGTGCTTCCCTCCAGTACTAAATTGGTGTTCTGTTGATACCTGAAAATGTGTCCTACCAATCAATCCCTTCGTCTAGTCAAGTTGAGCCACAAATTCCTCTTCTCCCCAGTTCTGTTCAATACCCTCTCATTAGTTATGTGATCTACCCATCTAATATTCAGCATTCTTCTGTAGCACCACATTTTGAAAGCTTCTATTCTCTTCCTTTCTACACTGTTTATTGTCCATGTTTCACTTCCATACATGGCTACACTCCATACAAATACTTTCAGAAAAGACTTCCTGATATTTAAATCTATACTCGAAGTTAACAAATTTCTCTTCTTCAGGAACACTTTCCTTGCCATAGCCAATCTACAGTTTATATCCTCTCTACTTCAACTATCATCAGTTACTTTGCTCCCCAAATAGTAAAACTCATTTACTACGTTAAGTGCCTCATTTCTTAATCTAATTTCCTCAGCATCACCTGATTTAATTCTACTACATTCCATTATTCTTGTTTTGCTTTTGTTGATGTTCATCTTATATACTCCTTCCAAGACACTGTCCATTCCATTCAGCTACTCTTCAAAGTCCTTTGCTGTCTTTGACAGAATTACAATGTCATTGGCAAACATGAAAGTTTTTATTACTTCTTCGTGACTTTTAATTTGTACTCCAAAGTTTTCATTTGTTTCCTTTACTGCTTTCTCTGTATACAGATTGAATAACATCAGGGATAGGCTACATCCCTGTCTGACTCCCTTCTCAACAACTGCTTCCCTTTCATGCCCCTGGACTCTTATAACTGCCATGTGGTTTCTGCACAAACGGTAAATAGCCTCTTGCTCTCTGTATTTTACACCTGCCACCTTCAGAATTTGAAAAAGAGTAATGCAGTCAACATTCTTAAATGCTTTCTCTAAGTCCACAAATGCTAGAAACGTAGGTTTACATTTCCTTAACCTATCTTCTAAGATAAGTCGTAGTGTTGGTATTGCCTCGCGTGTTCTAACATTTCTACGTATTCCAAACTGATCTTCCCAGAGGTCGTCTTCTATCAGTTTTTCCATTCGTCTGTAAACAATTCATGTTAATATTTTACTGTGACTTATTAAACAGAGAATTTGGTAATTTTCACACCTGTCAGCTCCTGCTTTCTTTGGAATTGGAATTATTATATTCTTCTTGATGTCTGAATGTATTTCGCCTGTCTCATACATCTTGCTCACCAGCTGGAAGAGTTTTGTCATGGCTGGCTTTCCAAAGGCTATCAGTAGCTCTAATGGAATGTTGTCTACTCCCAGGGCCTTGTTTCAACTTAGATCTTTCAGTGCTCTGTCAAATTTTTCACACAGTGTCATATCTCCCATTTCATCTTCATCTACATCCTTCTCCATTTTCATAATATTGCCCTCAACTACGTCTCTGTTGTACAGACCCTCTATACATTCATTCCAACTTCCTGCTTTCCCTTCTTTGCTTTGGACTGGTTTTCCATCTTAGCTCTTGACATTCATACAGGTGGTTCTCTTTTCTCCAAAGGTCTCTACAATTTTTCTGTAGGCAGTATCTATGGTACCCATAGTGATATATGCTTCTACATTCTTACATTTGCCCTCTAGCCATCCCTGCTTAACCATTTTGCACTCCCTGTTGATCTCATTTTTGAGACATTTGTATTTCTTCTCGCCTGTTTCATTTACTGCATTTTTATATTTTCTCCTTTCATCAATTAAATTCAGTCTCTCTTCTGTTACCCAAGGATTTCTACTAGCCCTCGTCTTTTTAAAACTTGATCCTCAGGTGCCTTCACTATTTCGTCTCTCAAAGCTACCCATTCTTTTTCTACTGTATTTCTCTTCCCTTTTCTTGTCAATTGTTCCCTAATGCTCTCTCTGAAACACTCTACAACCTATGGTTCTTTCAGTTTATCCAGGTCCCATCTCCATAAATTCCTACCTTTTTGCTGTTTCTTCAGTTTTAATCTACAGTTCATAACCAGTAAATTATGGTCAGAGTCCACATCTGCCCCTGGAAATGTCCTACAAGTTAAAACCTCGTTTCTAAATCTCTGTCTTGCTATTATATAATCTATCTGAAACCTTCCAATGTCTCCAGGCCTCTTCCATGTATACTACCTTCTTTCACCATTCTGAGTGTTAACTATGATTAAGTTATGCTCTGTGCAAAGTTCTACCAGGTGGCTTCCTATTTCATTCCTTACCCCAGTCCGTATTCACATACTACATTTCATTCTCTTCCTTTTCCTACATTTGAATTCCAGTCCTCCATAACTTTTAAATTTTCATCTCCCTTAACAATCTGAATAATTTCTTCTCATCTGCGGAGCTAGTTGGCATATAAACTTGTACTACTATGGTAAGCATGGGCTTCACGTCTATCTTGGCTACAATAATTTGTTCACTATGCTGTTTGTTGTCCGCATTCCTATTTTTTTATTCATTAAAAAACCTACTCTTGCATTACCATTATTTGATTTTGTGTTTATAACCCTGTATTTTCATGAACAGAAGTCTTGTTTCTCCTGCCACCGAACTTCACTAATTTCACTATATGTATCTTTAACCTATCCATTTCCCTTTTTAAATTTTCTAACCTACTTGCCTGATTAAGGAATCTGACATTCCATGCTCCGATCTGTAGAATGCCAGTTTCGTTTCTCCTGATAGCAACATCTTCCTGAGTAGTCCCCGCCTGGATATCCACATAGGGAACTGTGTTACCTCCAAAATATTTTACCCAAGAGGACACCATCATCACTTAACCATACAGTAAAGCTGCATACGTTTGGGAAGAATTAAGGCTGTAGTTTCCCCTTGCTTTCAGCTGCTCGCAGTATCAGCACAGCAAGGTCATTTTGGTTGATTTTACAAGGCCAAATCAGTCAATTATCCAGACTGTTGCCCCTGCTACTACTGAAAAGGCTGCTGCCCCTCTTCAGGAACTGCACGATTGTCTGGTCTCTGAACAGATACCCCTCCACTGTGGTTCTACCTTTGGTACGGCTACCTGTATCACTGAGACACGCAAGCCTCCCCACCAAAGGCAAGGTCTATGGGTCATGGGGAGGAATTACTTTATACTGTCAAAAATTGATTATTTAGGTAATGTTTAAAGTATTTTTCATTGCAATTTCAGATCTGATTTTGGTTTTTCTGTATCACATCATAAGTTTTTGTACAGACCACCTCTGAAGCTCTAGCTGAAATTACATTTGTTTTATAATGGGAAATATTTTAAATTGCATTAAAAATAGACTATTTATTTTGTACTTTGTAAAGAATCGCTATAAACTGGATTAGAGTCGACAATGGTGTATATTAACTTAAAATTGCTAATAATTATTTGAGAATCACAACATGTAGTTGACAGTTTATTTTTCCATTGCTGCATCAAGTGGTTTCTGACATGGGGCAATACTTCTCTTCCTTGATTGTCTCCCTTCATCATTGTTGTCTCTCTTTAGTATAAAACAGTATTCAGCCATTATGTTTGTGTTCCATCTTCTCTCTAGTATCTCTTTTCCATCTAATTGATCTCCTGATGGAATGATTCCCTTTGTTCTTCACTAACTTTACACGAAAGTTCGCAGGGGGAAAAACAAGAAATAAATAAAAAAATATGTGAATGTATAAAATGAAGCTTCATACTCATGTTACATTCCTGATTCGTGAAACTCTGCAACTTTTTTTAAACATGATTTTGTAATTTGGATGTTGTTGTTACCTAATTGCTGGGCACCACTTCTTTAAAAGATTTGCAAGCCCGTTAAACCACTGGATGCATTGGTCTTTCAAACAGATTGTCTTTCATTAAATTTGTGACCTGCAGCCCCACAAAAATCCCGTCTTTAAGTTTCTCCTAAGATGCTTTTGGAAATCTTTTTACCAAGAACAGGAAGGTGTCACCATATTTTGGAAGTGATTTTTAATGATCTGTTTCATTAATCCAAGCATGCTGTGAAAAGAAGGTAATAATGTCTTGGGTAATTTCGTATATTCTGTTAACCAGGTTGGAAAATTTTTCTTTCAGGTCAGTTCACTACCTTCCATTTCTTGTCTTTGGCTTGTGTATTCCACTCACCTTGTGCAGTGCCGAGCTTTTATCTTGGTCACACCATCTTGCGCCGAAGTATGCATAGCAAACATTTTTCACAAAACTATAAATTTGTTTAGCAATTATGTAGCCACCACAAACATAATACAATATGTCTGTGTTATTCAGACACTTGGGGAATTAATTTCTAAGAAGCAGTAAAACTACATTCAACAGCACTAATATAACGTCACAACACTGTATTGTGTCAACATGGTGCTAAAGTTTCTGCCTAACAGCCAGATGGGTGTGAAAAGTTTGGCCAACTATTCCATATCACTAAATTAAAATTTCCCTTGCTTGCAATAAAATTTCTCCCAGTGGAACTTATGTTTAAATGAAAAATGAGTATAATTGATTTGTTAAAAAAAACTGTACATGCTAGGGGAAAAAACCTAATAGTAGATCTAAAACCACTACAAAACTTTTTTTTGAGATCAGCAGAAATTATTCAAACATAAAAAATAATGTTGCATAGGGTTACCAAATCACATTTTGCCATCATAGTTGAAGTGCTTCTGTTTGAGATGCCTTTTTTTAATGGAGCAAATACATGGAAGTTGCAAGGCGACATGTCTGAACTGTAGGGTGGACGCCCAAGTTGCTCCCACTTGAACTTGGCCATTATACCAAGTGTGACCTTGGAGACATGTGGACATGCATTGTTGTGGAGCAGAATCACACCCTGCATGAGCAGACCAGGCCATTGGATCTCTGGCATCAGTGTTGGTGGTGAACCTCACCTTCGCTGCTGAGGGCACAGCTTTGAATTATTTAGGGGGAGGTGACAACTATATTCGCGTCCCTAGATGTCTCACTGTGGAATATGAAAATTTCAGTCAGTTTGGTTGTTGTGATGTTTCATACCTTTTCATGAACATTCCTTGTATTCCAGAAAAGTTCAAGATTTCTAAATGGTGATTGGTAAATTTTTGCAATAACTGGGTTGAACTTAATAATTTTTATAACTGCAACTTCACAGTTCTTTTTGACATTTGTTCCAGTAGTTTTATCATAGTTACAATGGTAGAGGCAAAAATATTCAGTTAAAATAATCTTCACAAAAGCTTTCATTGTAGCATAATGTTTATTTCCATTTTCTGCTGTTATTTTTCTGTACTTCATCACAGTTTGTTGCTGAAATGCAGGAAATAGGTGGCACTCCTTTTTCAGTCTATATAAATTTGTAAACTTTAGATGTATTGGAACTCGTGTGCTTAATACTGAAGCATCAAGTAGTAAAATACACATGCAGAAAAGACTCTCACTTTTGTCACATTCGTACTCTGTATTGTACCTAACATTTCATAAACCATTGAGAGCTGAGCAGCTAAAACAGTAATTTTAAATGAAATAATTCTTGATAAAAGCTCTACAAACAGATTCAGATTAGTGAATCAAATTGAATGTTCCAGGTGCAGAAACCACTACATGCATCACTTTCATACAGCTCCTCCTGCGTTAGTGCTTCAGAGTTCTTTGATGCCGAAGAGTATCAAATACAAGACGGTGGAGGGGGTCGTGAAAGTGATACTTCTTCAGAAGCTGGCAGCATAACGAGTGAGGAAGGCAGTGTCAGTAGTGAGAACAGTGAGGTCGGCACTGAATACACTCCTGCACAGAGTGGTAAGAATAACCAGTTTCTGTTTGATCTTATAACTCAGTTGAAATAAAAAGTAGCTTAAATTTGTTGTAATTTTTTATATCGGTCCATTGAGTGCTTAAGTAATAATAATGTGAGGAGTCTAATGGAAATCACGTTCTCATTTTATAATTTTATATAATTAATTTTTTTTTTCAAAAGGATCAGATTCTGCTTTAGAGTTAAAACAGAGAGAGAATAAAAATGTTCGGGCAATTTAATTTATGTGCAGTCCTCATATAAAATTTGAAAAAATTGGCTCTATAGAGGTTTCAGAATTGGAAGGAAGGGTGATTAATTTTGTCTCTTAACAATCGAAGACATTATCTAAGCAGGTGGTACAACTAAAAAGGTGGGGAAAAGTGTCAAATGAAACATATTCACTTAGTCTTCATGTCAGGTGATGCAGGATAACACAAGTGGAGGTGGTTTTTCTTCTTCAGTTTTCTGAGCAACATATTTTTCCTCATGATCTTTTTGTTTTTAGATGAGTCTCTTTTTTCATCATTATTCACAAAAATGTAATCTGTTGTTGCAAGAATTCAGAAGCTATGTTATTGTGTTACTCTTGTGCCAGCATTTGTATATTTTTTACTGTGGTTCACAATACTTTTCACATTAGCATCTGATAAAATGTGTTTAAATAATCAGAGGTGCTAATACGAGGATGTTTTTTAGTGTAAACCACAATCAAAATAAACTAAATAAAATATTTATATTCTCATTTGGAGAAAAAGAGTAGGTATTTTTTCTCGATTGTCTCATGTAGTGTCATATTACAGAAAAAATCCACAAATAGGCACACGTTCCTCGATCTCATTGGACTTATATTTGTTGCAGCGGCTCCTGGAGGAGGCAGTACAAGTATAAAATGTATGACTGGCAGGAGAACCAAACTGCCCGCCGTCCGTCCAGACACAGAAGGACTTTCATTGTGGAACCTTTTGTGCAAGAATATTGGCAAAGATCTTTCACAAGTTTCAATGCCAGTGGCTTTAAATGAACCTCTTTCCATGTTACAGGTTGGTGTTTTATGTGTTTTGCACATCTGTTAATATTTCTGTCAGTATATTATGTCCAGACTAAATGTTTGACAGTTAAATAACAAAGAGGACACACTCAGTGGAGGGGAGGCGGAAAGAGTGAAGCAAATGACAACATGCAAGCACAGTAGTATAAAGGCAAACTTGGATAATAAAAATTTTTAGTAGTGGTATATTATTCCCTAGCAGTCAGCTTTTCCCGTTGCCAATACTGACTGAAGGTAAATACGGAGAGAGAATAAAACCCGTCACGTAGTATAGTTGTAGAGCAATCTGATGGTCCTTCAAAAAAAAATTTTTTTTTTATACTATACAGTGAAAATCTTATTATGTGGGTGGTACATCTGATGAGGAGGTGAAAACATTAAGATGTACAGAGCACATAACAAGTGATTGTACATCATAATAATGCATCATGGTAACATGAAACAGATACACCTGTTTTTGATTATTGAATTTAAGAAAAGAATAAAAAGTACTGCAAATACCCCAATTTGTTCCAAAATGAAATTACTATCTAATCTTTAGGGTGTGAGATGGATTATATGAGGTAAAGCCTAAACAATACCATACACACTCTTCATGAAGACACTCAGCACAGTGGCTGATAGGAGTAGTAGAATCATTAGAACTTGCCAGATGCTATCCGTAGCATAGCATGTAGTGCTGTTTGCCCTGGCATTATTGTCAGCATTTTGTGTTTCCTTTGCTGCACTGAGTTTTGTTTCATATTTTGTGATTGAATACTGTTTTTGAAGTTATTAAAAGTGACTAATGATGCAAATTTTGGTACTTTTAACTACTTATTTCACACATGCTTTTGGTACAAAAGGAGACAAAGTGGTATTCGCTTACAAAGGGAGACTAGATTGGCAACAACCAGAAAGTTGTCAGTGCCTCATTGTACCCTGTCAGCTACCCCTGTCATTCACTATGCACATGTAAAAATTAAAACATATGTTAAAAATGGTTGTTCTGCACCACTGTGCACTTTCATGCCTGTGAAATTGAATTCAAACTCACTTAGTGCGGGACTATAACATGGGTTTTTTCAATACTTTTGTGTGTTTTTCTTCAATTAGCCTACCATTTTAAGGTATTTTTGTACACTTTTCCATTTAAGTGCCCATGGAAAAAAAAAAACACATAAGGAGACAACTCCAGCAAATGAGGCAGCCAGTAACCTTTGCTTATGATTAATTCTTCTTTAAAGACTCCTTGAGTAAGACATCTATTGGTAGTATGTGTGGAATATACATCCATCTTTCTGGAAAAAGCAGTACTACTTAACTGAGCCCATAATTTCTTGAAAATTTTAGGATAAATGTCTGTATTGAGAGTAGCTTCAAAGAATAACAAGCCAATAATTTGGCTACCAGACAAGAGGACAGCCACCATGTATGTTGTTAATGTATAGACTGAATATAATACAGGTTTGCTCCAGAGAAAATAGGGTTAATCCATGTGATGTGCAGAGAGTTTTCCTCAGGCCAGTTAGGGCACACTCCCTGCCTGCTGTGAGCGTGTAACATCACCAGTTGTGTAAGTGAGTAAATAGTCTTGCTCTCTGAGTCAATGGATACAGCGTCACTCCCCTGCCTCACCCCTGAGACAACACATAGGCTCAAAAAGAACCAAACTTACGTCAATTCCACAAGAAGGTAGGGCCACACCTCTGCCAGAGTGGCCATCTTAATATTGTGGACAGTCAGCTACGTGGGAAGAGAAGTGGGTGGGTCTGCGTGATTGCACTGTGTCACAACGATGTCGCTGTTGTGGTCAGGGAGATACGACGGGGGTTCCCTGTAGTGTGGCAGCAGTGACTATGGTCATCCACTTGAGGTTTCTACTGCAACAACAGTGGGGCTGAGGGATGGAGAGGGTGGGGTGGGGGGGAGAGGAGGAGGAGGAGGAGGAGGAGGAGGAGGGTCGAGATAGCTGCCACACTCCCAGGTTGCAGTGCTTGGTCGGTCAGCCCTTCAGCTATTCAGGTGACACTGCCAGTAATGTCTGTTGTCCTCCGAATTTATAAAGGTGACAGTTCTGGCCAGATTTGATAGTAGTGGGGGCCCACACCGTATGCTGTCTGAAGGTCCACCCATACTGAGTTTCCCTAATGGAAGCTACATCAGTGTGGCGTACACTGCTAGTGCTGTTGCTGGAAGAGAAGGTGGAAAATGGTTACAGGTTGCCTGCCATGCAGAAGTTCTACTGGTCTTTTGCCTGTGACAGTCGTGGTCCTGTATATACATAAAATATTAGAGTGCCTTTGTTAGAAGAAGACTGAATTGCTACATTCATCTTTTCCTTAAAAGTGCAAATCATCCGCTCCACCTCACCATTTGAATGAGGGTGAAAAGGAGGTCAAGATCTGCTGTATGCCATATTTAGTGTAAAACTCTGCATGTGGGGCAAATATGAACTGGGGATCACCATCAGTCATATGGTCCATGGGAAGCCTTCTATCGTGAACACCTGCCAAGTGCTTTAATTGTCACTTTTCATATATTTTGCTGACATGTGGAAAGTTTGAGGAAGGGTCCACAATGAGTAGCCACGCTGAGTTGAGAAAAGCAGCTGCAAAGTCTACTTGAACTCTGTCCCAAGGAGCAGCAGGATGGTGCCAGGATGAAAAAACTTTTTGAGGAGATGCCTGATTGGGGCCAAAGTTGGGACATGAGCGGCCAAGAAACTCACTATCTTTGTCAGTGGCAAGCTAGTAAGCATGGTGGTGGGCCAAGATCTTGATCTGTGTGGGACACCAGTGACCCACATAAAGCATAACAAGGACCAGAGTGCGGAGTGAGGGCGGGATCACTACCCACAGGGGTCCATAGTAAGTAGGAGGACCCCATGCTGAGCTGACAGCTTATGTTTCAAAGAAAAGTAGCAATATGATGCTGGGTTTGATTTTGTATTGAGATAACCCTACCAGTCTGACTTCACCCGCTTAAAAATTTATCTCATCATGAGGTTTTTCCATGATTCAGTTGCAGTAGTGGATGCCATGAATTGAAAATTGTTTAAAATTAAAAGGGCCTTTTAGTTGATATGGAAGCACCCAACCTTCTTTTGGTCAAATTCTGTTTCACAGCTAGCTGGGAGTTGGGAAAGAGCCTCTGCACTCATATGCCGCATTGTTGGTTTGTATGTGATGGAATACTGATAAGCAGATAATGCTGACAAGGTGTCTACCTGGAAACTGAATTTTTATAATTTTTAATATTTATATATGTGAAGTTCAGAATTCAAATATCATTTTGCCAAAGCAGTTCAATGTAACTATCAAAAATACCTGAGAAAATTTACTTTGAACTATCAGAGGATCTTTAATTCACTACTGTTAAGGCAACCGGAAAAACTGCATTTTCTTGAAATTGCACTTTAGGCTGGCTTTCTGTACGACGGAAAAAAGTGAGTGGAAGTTTTTGAGATGTTTATGAGACCCTTGATAATGTTGCTGTTAAAAAAAAAAAAACACTGAAATTTCTGGGATCAGTTGTTCCAAGTATCTTTGGAAAATGCAGGGGCACTAGAGATGCCAGCATCCACCAACCACTCTCCAATATTTGCAAGCATCTCTGCAGGAAGAATGGGCGTAATTGCCTCAATATAAGACTGATAACATCACTCACAGCATACCCTGTCATTGTCAGGCCTATATTGCAGCCAGACATGCATTAACCAGTTGTCAGAATGTGTGTGCAAATTCATTAAGTTGGAAAAAACAATGGACATTTTTGTCTTATCATTATGCATGTTGCAGTTGTTTATGTTCTGTGTTCTTTAGTTTGTTTCTACTTTACATGTTTACACTGTTTTGTGGGAAAGTAAATGCAACATTACAAAACTTCTGTGTGTTGCTTTAATTTTGGACACCAGTGTAATTGGAAAGGAACTGCTTTGGTTTTGAAATAAACTTCCTTTTGCTTATAATGAGAAAATGTGACCCTACGGAATTTGAAAAATTGGAGGAGTGGAAGTCTTTTTCCATCAACAGCCTCCTTCACACCTCGTTCTCAAATGAGGTGGGCCTAGGTGTCCGTCTTTCATGCCTGAAGAAAGAACAAAAAGTACCAAAATCTGGGTAAAGCTTTTTTTTTTTTTAAAAAAATGTGTCTGTTGACAGTACTGAAATTTTGTCTCCTCATAATTTTACAATTGCCTCCAGTGAATTTACCTTTTTATACTTTACCATAAGACAAAAAGAGAGTCTAATTAAACATGCTTCAATACTTTTCAGTGAGCAGTGATGTGAGTTGCTCCAAAGTACTCTAGCACATAGTGTCCTTTCACACATCCCATGTGATGGACAAAATTAACTAAATATTATGTAAGTCTTGTTTTAGTTGTATTGTGATCACTATGAGTAAAAACTTGTAAATCAGTTCAGAGTTTCTCATGAGACTCCGTTTTCTTGGCATATGTGACTGAAATGTTTGATTATATTTTCAGGATTTTTAATAATTAACGAATGTGCACTTAGTATTTTCAATAATTTTAAAATCTTTTCAGAGAATGTTTGAAGAACTGGAATATAGTGAACTTCTAGACAAGGCTGCTGACTTTGATGATCCATATGAACATGAAATGTTTGATTATATTTTCAGGGTTTTTAATAATTAATGAACATGCACTTAGTATTTGCGATAATCTTAAAATCTTTTCAGAGAATGTGTGAAGAACTGGAATATAGTGAACTTCTAGACAAGGCTGCTGAACTTGATGATCCATATGAGCGTATGGTATATGTAGCAGCATTTGCTGTGTCAAGCTATGGTTCATCGTATTTTCGTGCTGGCAGCAAACCATTTAATCCTCTGCTAGGGGAAACGTATGAATGTATTAGAGAAGATAAAGGCTTTAGATTCATTGCTGAACAGGTATGTACATACTTAAGATTGCTGTTTGTGTTTTTCTAGCATTCTAAGGATTAGTTATTTAGAATGCACTTTCATCATCTTGCTCATATTGCTACTAGCAGTATTAGCCATTTAAAACACTGCATTCTTATCTTTGTCTTATGACTTTTACAGCTGCTACCAGTGCGCACACACTTTAACTTGGCAGTTTTAGTTTGGTGGTGGGGGGTGTGTTTTGAACTTCTGTTGTGTAAGATAACACAGTTGAGACATATGCTACCTCATTTACAACACTGTCAACTTTATCAAGTAATTGTGGTAGCCTTTACAGAATTCTTTGTGTACTCCACTTTACTTTGTCCTGTTAATTACTGGTTTTTTTCTTTCCTTGTTTTGAAATCGATGAGAAGTCCATTCCAGGTCCATTGTAGGCTTTGAATGCAGCTCACACAACACTAGAAGGAATTTGGGATTACTATCACAGTGTGTCAGTTCTGTTTTCCTCAGCTGCCCAGGTGCCAGGGCATGCTTTATTCTCCCTGCACCGGTTTTCTCCCACTTCCATCTGAAGCCACTCTTATATGGCCATAAGCAATTATTTTAAATAATTTCATTAAAATTTTTTTGAATAATTGTGAATTATGTAAGGATAACCATTTCAAAAGCATAAGTAGTGTACTAAAAACTTCTAGGCATAAGTAGTTATAGTTACATCATCTTTTGTTTTGTATAAGTCTATAAACAGTAGAGACAATAGTGTCTCAATCTCATTTTGTCATGGCTTATCTTGTCTCACATTGTCAGTATTGTTTTAGCTTGTGTGAACACCTACTGTGGAAACTTCAGAAGTACATACCATTTTATCTGAAAGTAACTATCTGTGTGAGAGGGAAAAGTTTTATTATTAAAAAGAAATGGTAATTATTTTTTTAAGTGAATTCAGGGAAGTGAAAAGGGAGTTTCAGTGGACTGAAATTAATTCAAAGCTTAAACTGTGAGGACTTTCTTTTATGACTACATTACACAGTCCAATTTGGCAATCATCAATTTTTTTAAAATAAAATCAAATAAAAAATTAACATAGGCATAGGATCTTTGCTGCCATCATTAATGAACACTAACTTTATGATAACTCACAAAAATAGCTTTTCACATGAATTTAATTTACTTTCAAGAGTGTAAAATTGGTTTTAACAGGACTTACTTAATGATGATCACCTTTATCCATTGATTAATCCATCAAAGTTAGAGAGACCAAGATACTACAAAATATTCAGTTGTACTATGATGGGACCTGGATAAACTGACTAAACCAGAGGTTGTACAGAGTTTCAGGAAAAGCATAAGGGAACAATTGACAAGAATGGGGGAAAGAAATACAGTAGAAGAAGAATGGGTAGCTTTGAGGGATGAAGTAGTTAAGGCAGCAGAGGATAAAGTAGGTAAAAAGACGAGGGCTAGTAGAAATCCTTGGGTGACGGAAGAAATATTGAATTTAATTGATGAAAGGAGAAAATATAAAAATGCAGTAAATGAAGCAGGCAAAAAGGAATACAAACGTCCCAAAAATGAGATCGATAGGAAGTGCAAAATGGCTAAGCAGGCATGGCTAGAGGACAAATGTAAGGATGTAGAGGCTTGTCTCACTAGGGGTAAGATAGATACTGCCTACAGGAAAATTAAAGAGACCTCTGGAGAAAAGAGAACCACTTGCATGAATATCAAGAGCTCAGATGGAAACCCAGTTCTAAGCAAAGAAGGGAAAGCAGAAAGGTGGAAGGAGTATATAGAGTGTCCATACAAGGGCGAAGTACTTCAGGGCAATATTATGGAAGAGGATGTAGATGAAGATGAAAAGGGGATACTGCGTGAAGAGTTTGACAGAGCACTGAAAGACCTAAGTCGAAACGAGGCCCCGGGAGTAGACAACATTCCATTAGAACTACTGACAGCCTTGGGAGAGCCAGTCCTGACAAAACTCTACCATCTGGTGATCAAAATGTATGAGACAGGCGAAATACCCTCAGACTTCAAGAAGAATATAATACTTCCAATCCCAAAGAAAGCAGGTGTTGACAGATCTGAAAATTACCGATCTATCAGTTTAATAAGTCACTGCTGCAAAATACTAACACGAATTCTTTACAGATGAATGGAAAAACTGGTAGAAGCTGACCTCGGGGAAGGTCAGTTTGGATTCCGTAGAAATGTTGGAACACGTGAGGCAATACTGACCCTACGACTTATCTTAGAAGCTAGATTAAGAAAAGGCAAACCTACGTTTATAGCATTTGTAGACTTAGGGAAAGCTTTTGATAATGTTGACTGGAATACTCTATTTCAAATTCTGAAGTTGTACAGAAACCAGATGGCAGTTATAAGAGTCGAGGGGCACGAAAGGGAAGCAGTGGTTGGGAAGGGAGTGAGGCAGGGTTGTAGCCTCTCCCCAATGTTATTCAATCTGTGTATTGAGCAAGCAGTAAAGGAAACAAAAGAAAAATTCGGAGTAGGTATTAAAATCCATAGAGAAGAAATAAAAACTTTGAGGTTCGCCGATGACATTGTAATTCTGTCAGAGACAGCAAAGGACTTAGAAGAGCAGTTGAACAGAATGGATAGTGTCTTGAAATGAGGGTATAAGATGAACATCAGCAAAAGCAAAACGAGGATGATGGAATGTAGTTGAATTAAATCGGGTGATGCTGAGGGAATTAGCTTAGGAAATGAGACGCTTAAAGTAGTAAAGGAGTTTAGCTATTTGGGGAGCAAAATAACTGATCATGGTTGAAGTAGAGAGGATATAAAATGTAGACTGGCAATGGCAAGGAAAGCGTTTCTGAAGAAGAGAAATTTGTTAACATCGAGTATAGATTTAAGTGTCAGGAAGTCATTTCTGAAAGTATATGTATGGAGTGTAGCCATGTATGGACAATAAATAATTTGGACAAGAAGAGAATAGAAGCTTTCAAAATGTGGTGCTACAGAAGAATGCTGAATATTAGATGGGTAGATCTCATAACTAATGAGGAGGTATTGAATAGAATTGAGGAGAAGAGGAGTTTGTGGCACAACTCGACTAGAAGAAGGGATCAGTTGGTAGGACATGTTCTGAGGCATCAACCGATCACCAATTTAGTATTGGAGGGCAGCGTGGAGGGTAAAAATCATAGAGGGAGACCTAGAGATGAATACACTAAGCAGATTCAGAAGGATGTAGGCTGCAGTACGTACTAGGAGATGAAGCAGCTTGAACGGGACAGAGTAGCATGGAGAGCTGCATCAAACCAGTCTCAGGACTGAAGACCGCAACAACAGCAACACTATGAACCCTGTTTTGCAACAAATTTTAAAGGCAGTAATTTGTGGTGTCTTCTCCCAAAGAAAATTGACTATTACCATGCCCTGAGATCAGAAAAATTCAACATTAGCGTTGACTAACCACTACCAACTAGTCGAGGAATATCAAGAGTATGAGAGCTGTCACAGGACTTAGCCCTCATTACCGTATTTACTCGAATTTAAGCCACACTTGAATCTAAGCCACACCTGAAAAATGAGACTCGAAATTAAGGAAAAAAAAAAATCCCGAATCTAAGCCGCACCTGAAATTTGAGACTCGAAATTCAAGGGGAGAGAAGTTTTAGGCCACACCTCCAAAGCGAAACAAAGTTGGTCCATAGTAATATGAGACACAATTTAGGTCGAATGAATGACGATACAGCTACAGTAGTTTGCTTCGAGCCGTAAGCTTAGCAGTTAAGTGTATACGGAATGAGTTTTTCGATGAAAAAATCGATTTTTGGGTAAATGCATTTTCGAAAAATTTAGACTCTCCCATTTAATACCATGTATGAAATATTTGGATGACGTGAATAGAACTATTTTAAATAATTTTTTTAAATAATTTCGACACACAATGTTCCACACCTTGAATATGAGACACGAAATATACCTGATATAGACAGCCTTGCCAGAGATATAATTGAGCACAAGAGAGTTAGCTTTTCTGTTGGCTACACTGCTAGACAGTTGACAATAGATTCTGCAACATTTGTATTGTTTCCTTTGTGAGTACATCCATGTCATTGTTGTGAAAGTCGTATGTGGAGAAGTCATTGAGTTTTCTTTCCTTCAACATGCCAAGACCTAGTCTGAAGGTATTTAGAAAGCGTGTACATTGGCGCAAGGAAGTAAAGTGTACTAAAAATTCGTCTGATTCATCTTCATCAGTATCTGATGTCCCAGTAGCGACTAACCTCAACACTGGTAGTGATACATTGATGCTGCTGCCACTACACCGGAAAGTGCTTCAAGAAGAAAACTAGCTGGAGTTGAAGAAGAATACAAGAAACTAAATGCTGGGACTACAAAATATGAGGTAATTAACGTCTCTGTATTATCAGACGTTTTGGAGAACAATGTGTGCTGCAAACAATGTGGAAAATGAGGTGTTTCATTGAAAACAAACTTACATGTAGGACTTGCTTGTGAATTAGAGTTGATGTGCAGTTATTGCAAACACAGTGTTACTTTCTTCAATTCCTCACATGTTACTGCAGATACAGGTAAACTATACGATATAAACATTAGACTGGTTTATGGATTACGGTGTATAGGAATGGACAGGGCTGCAGGTGCCATGTTGTGTGGTGTGATGAACCTCCCTCCTCCACCTTCAAAATTTAGCAAACACGTAATTGCAATAGACTCTGCTGTAGAAGATGCGGCACAGGAAAACACGAAAGATGCTGTTGAGGAAGCAGTTGTTGAAAATACTAATAGCAGAGACTTGACCATAGCTTTTGATGGAAGCTGGCAGGAGAGAGGCCACACATCTCTGAATGGTGTAGTAACAGCTACAAGTGTGGACACTGGTAAGGTAGTTGATGTGGCAATACTTTCCAAACATTGCAGATGCAAGGAGAAAATGAAAAATAAACATGAAGAGAAGTGCATGACAAATTACTATGGGTCAAGTGGTGGTATGGAAGTTGCTGGTGTAAGAAGTATTTATCAACGCTCAGTAAAATGGTACAACGTTAGATACATAAATTATCTTGGAGATGGTGACTCAAAGGCTTTCAAAGAAATTGAGGAACTGAGACCCTATGGTAACGATGTGAAAATTTCCAAACTGGAGTGTGTTGGCCATGTTCAGAAAAGGATGGGATCAAGACTTCGTCGGCTCAAGGCTAGCATGAAAGGCAAGAAATTGAGCGATGGAAAAACTTTAGATGGGAAAAATAGACTGACAGATGCTACAATAGATCATTTCCAGAAGTGCTATGGTCTAGCAATAAGACAGAATACAGCAGATGCAGAATTAATGAGAAGAGCAGTCTGGGCTCTGTTTTTTCATACAGCTTCAAACAATGAGAATCCCCAACATGGGCTATGTCCAAAAGGAGACGATAGTTGGTGCAAGTACAACAGAGGCAAGGTAACTAAGAAACAATACAATCACACTCATCACCTGCCACCTGCCATAATGGATGAAATAAAACCAATATTCCAAGACCTCGCAGATATTAGTCTACTAAAGAAATGTCTTCATGGCCGGACTCAAAATCCAAATGAGTGTGTGAACCATGTGATATGGAATAGACTACATAAAACTGTGTTTGTGGGTATAAACACACTTCACTTTGGCGTTTATGATGCTGTTTCATCATTCAATCAGGGCAATATAACAAAGTGCAAAGTTCTGCAGAAGTTGGGGCTCTGTGTAGGACTATGAACTGCCGCAGCTATGCTTTGTTTGGACAAGGAACGGCTCAGGTCTTCAGATAATGCCATAAAAGTATATTCAAAGATGGCTAGACAGCATAGCAGAGCCATCAAGAGGAAACTGTTGGATGATTCTGATGATACAAGCTATGGAGCAGGCTTGTACTGAAGTAAAAACTTTGAAGCTAATTTCGCGTAACTTTAGTTTTTTGTGTATAAGGTACATTTTCTCCGAGCCTATTTATAGTAGAAAGATGAAATTTTCTGTAGTTGTTCCTTCTAATATATCTGAATTAAAATATATGTGGAATTATTTTGTATTAATGGATGTAAATTTTAAAATACTTGTTAAAATGTATAACTTTTTTTAACATTTACAAAAAATAAAATATCTGAAAAACTATACATTATTTTTTCAAAAGTAATAATTCAGCATAAAAGCAGAACATATCTCTGTGTTCTGTGAAAAAATCAAGAGTATCGTCCAAATAACAAATGAGAAAATGTTCCTAACTTTTAGCTCAATTTAACATTGTAAGCATAGGGCGTTCCGTATACCCTTAAGCTTTACCAGGTAACCATTGCTATGAGTCAGGCGCTCCGTCCGTATTTATACGGGTACCCTTCATTTTTCATGTGCTTCGTCTGGTTTGAATTGATTGCTTATTTTTCTTTGATCTGATAAGTGCTGTTCTCTTTGTTATAGGTGTTTACGTCACTCTGAGCTGAAAATGCATTACTGTACTGTGTCATGCATTGTTTGTCGCATTCTGATAATGAATGTTTACGACCTGTCGCCGCTCGCGGCATGGTTTGCTTTTGTGCGTGCTACCGCCGCTTACAATTAAAAAAAAAAAAAAAAAAAAGAGAGAGAGAGAGGAATTGTCTCAGTAGCGAAACAATGGCAAGAGACTGCTATTTGTTGTTATTTACACTGCTGCTTTCTTTGTTAATGATCAACAAGAACCAAGTAATAAACTGCGTATGATAAAATATGTTCTGAACGAGAGTTTAGCGAAAATTTTTCTCCGTTTGAAAATCTTTGCAGACGCCTCTTTAGTACATTAATTTCTGCACAGAAATTAGAGTCATCTTAGATTCAAAAATCTAGTCAATTGCCGTGCTTCATTTCTGACTGTATTTCTATTTGGCATAAGAATAATATGAATATAAACATGATATGATATGTGTATACTTCCGCGTTTGCTGTTGTCTCCCTCTAGTTTCGTAGTTTATTAGCCAGACAGGATTTAAATGAGATAGCAGCAAACACGGAAGAATACATGGCAGAATGTTTATATTCGTATTATTCTTATGGTGAAGACAATACTGCATGTGATTCACAAAAGTTCCCATTAGCAACCATCTCTTCTCACAGGTAGGAAAAAATTCAGAACGTAGAATTGGCCATACTGACAAACATCGCAAACAGTTTTGCCAGTCGGACTTTCATAGTAAATTGAAAAGCTGCTACATTCGAAGATGAACAATACGGAATTTGTATTTACTTTGTTGGATAATGTATGAAAATGCAGTGGTCGAAATTTGGGGCGGAGAAAAAAGCTCGTCTTCCGCGTTTTTTTAAAATTTATTTACTGACGCAGAGGTTTTGGCACCAGTATTTATCTTTGTGCCTGCAAAGCATGCCTGTGTAGCGCTACATATGTTCGTCAGCAGAAGTTAGTTGTGGCGGCACCTACCAACATATTTCAGAACTTCCGCTTACTTTGCACTTGATTCTAAGCCGCAGGCGGTTTTTTGGATTACAAAAACTGGAAAAAAGTGCGGCTTAGATTTGAGTAAATACAGTAGTGTAGACTTAAAAGGGAATTGCTACGATAAAGTGTTTGCTGTACACAGATTGTTGTCATTGCAATAAAATGTCGTAGGAGGGGGGAAGAGAGTCTGTCCATTTTACAAAATGGTCTTAGACACACCAGCTTATACAGAAGCCTGAAAGCATATTACAAACACATGTTGACTGCAGTTAAAATACAACAGTTTTTTTTAATATGCTTTCTAGACACCCACAGATAAGTCTGTACTATCCTGTTCACAAATCACTCACCCTGTTCCTTTCTTTATAAGCTTTACTCCAATAGTTTGATGTATACTTCTAAAGTAAACAGCAGCTATATAGCAAAACCGAAGATGCCACAGCTTTTTTCAAACTAGGAGCTTTCATGTTAATTTGCTTGATAAAATTTAGATGGCATAATGAGAAAAGTATGAAGGAGATCAGCAGTAGATTATTGTTAATACAGTATATACAGGGTGTTTCAAAAATGACCAGTATATTTGAAACAGCAATAAAAACTAAACGAGCAGCAATAGAAATACACCGTTTGTTGCAATATGCTTGGGACAACAGTACATTTTCAGGCAGACAAACTTTCGAAATTACAGTAGTTACAATTTTCAACAACAGATGGCGCTGCAAGTAATGTGAAAGATATAGAAGACAACGCAGTCTGTGGGTGCGCCATTCTGTACGTCGTCTTTCTGCTGTAAGCATGTGCTGTCCACAATGTGCAAGTGTGCTGTGGACAACATGGTTTATTCCTTAGAACAGAGGATTTTTCTGGTGTTGGAATTCCACTGCCTAGAACACAGTGTTGTTGCAACAAGACGAAGTTTTCAACGGAGGTTTAATGTAACCAAAGGACCGAAAAGCGATACAATAAAGGATCTGTTTGAAAAATTTCAACGGACTGGGAACGTGATGGATGAACGTGCTGGAAAGGTAGGGCGACCGCGTACGGCAACCACAGAGGGCAACGCGCAGCTAGTGCAGCAGGTGATCCAACAGCGGCCTCGGGTTTCCGTTCGCCGTGTTGCAGATGCTGTCCAAATGACGCCAACGTCCACGTATCGTCTCATGCGCCAGAGTTTACACCTCTATCCATACAAAATTCAAACGCGGCAACCCCTCAGCGCCGCTACCATTGCTGCACGAGAGACATTCGCTAACGATATAGTACACAGGATTGATGACGGCGATATGCATGTGGGCAGCATTTGGTTTACTGACGAAGCTTATTTTTACCTGGACGGCTTCGTCAATAAACAGAACTGGCGCATATGGGGAACCGAAAAGCCCCATGTTGCAGTCCCATCGTCCCTGCATCCTCAAAAAGTACTGGTCTGGGCCGCCATTTCTTCCAAAGGAATCATTGGCCCATTTTTCAGATCCGAAATGATTACTGCATCACGCTATCTGGACATTCTTCGTGAATTTGTGGCGGTACAAACTGCCTTAGACGACACTGCGAACACCTCGTGGTTTATGCAAGATGGTGCCCGGCCACATCGCACGGCCGACGTCTTTAATTTCCTGAATGAATATTTCGATGATCGTGTGATTGCTTTGGGCTATCCGAAACATACAGGAGGCGGCGTGGATTGGCCTCCCTATTCGCCAGACATGAACCCCTGTGACTTCTTTCTGTGGGGACACTTGAAAGACCAGGTGTACCGCCAGAATCCAGAAACAATTGAACAGCTGAAGCAGTGCATCTCATCTGCATGTGAAGCCATTCCGCCAGACACGTTGTCAAAGGTTTCGGGTAATTTCATTCAGAGACTACGCCATATTATTGCTACGCATGGTGGATATGTTGAAAATATCGTACTATAGAGTTTCCCAGACCGCAGCGCCATCTGTTGTTAACAATTGTAACTACTGTAATTTCGAAAGTTTGCCTGCCTGAAAATGTACTGTTGTCCCAAGCATATTGCAACAAACGGTGTATTTCTATCGCTGCTCGTTTAGTTTTTATTACCGTTTCAAATATACCGGTCATTTTTGAAACACCCTGTAGATTAGGTTTCTGTGATGCCTTTGCCTCGTTTTAATATATACCATGACTTATTCCAAATGCTTGAAAATTCTTCTTGATGGGATCTAATGAATGTGATGAATGAAATCGTATTTACATAAAATATATTTTGTTATGCATAGGTACTTTATTCACTGAAGGTGTTCTTGTAGGTAAGGTATGTTAGCTCAACAGAAAGTTTCTAAACATACTTCTACATTATATAAACAAGTTGAAATTAGAGAATGAAATTTTCACTCTGGAGCAGAGTTTGCACTGATATGAAGCTTCCAGGCAGATTAATACTGTACGCCGACCCGAGACTCGAAATCAGGATCTTTGCCTTTTGTGGGTAAGTGCTCTGCCAGCTGAGCTACCAAGCATGACTCATGACCCATCCTCACAGCATTACTTCTTTGTAATGTAATTGGGGTACTCTGTAGTGCATTGAGTGTTCTTGATAACAAAATACTGAAGACAGTAGGAAGGTAAAATAAACAAAAAGGCAAGGCCCAGGTAACACATAAAATGTGAATTTCGCTATATAGCAGAGATGCTGAGTTGCAGAAAAGCATAATAAAAGACTGTCAGAAAGTTAGCTTTTGTCCAGCAATGCTTTTGTCAAAAATAGACAAAACACGCAACACACACACACACACACACACACACACACACACACACACACACACAGTCTCTGACAGCCTATCAAAAGAAAGTGAAGACTGATCCTGCAGGGGGACCAGTTGGCAGAGGAGTTGATACATGTGAGACAATAACCAAGACAAATAGAAAGCACGCCATAAGCTAATGTCAGACAAATCAAAAGCATGAAAATGCTGCCACAACTGTTTTTCATAGGCTTCCCATTCTTCGACAGACTCATCATAAGCTGGAAATGGTTGAGGATAAATGACTGGGATAGTGACAGGCATAATAGGAGGTGCAAGAGGCAACACAGCAGGTGATGTAGATTGAGACAGACTTGAAATGGTCAAAACAGAGGCAAGCATTTGCAATACCTGGGTTTGATTGTGTTGAGCTGTTGCTAATGCCTCCTAGTGTTGACTGAGATGCTGCAATGCCGCAGTAAGACCCCCCTTGCTGATCAATCAACTGGTTTAAAAACTCATCAGTAGCACTGTCAGACATTGTAGGTGCAACAGACAATCAACCAGAGCCTGAAAACCGTGCGAAGAACAGCCCCAGTACAACTTTATTAGACTGTCGCATGTATGCCAATCACCATAACTTACACTGTACACAATAAGACAATGCAAATGTATGCAAGCAGTAATAACATAAGTGAGTACATGTGTATTGCTGGAGGGTTTAAACAGGTACTCACCCATGGCGTGCTGTATTGGAAGTTCACAGTATCGCTCTCTCACAGTGCACTATTGCAGATGGCAACACACTGCCAATGCACACAGCTTTAAAATTGCACACATCACTTCAGGAATACTGTTACTGAAATACTTCATCTTAGAATGTATTAAATTAAAATTCACTGGTCAAGACTGTGTAAAACAAACATTCCATTCCATCTCTGTCTTATGTCCTAATCTGTCTGATCCCAGAAGTATGTCACATACTGCTTTTCATACCTGAGTTGTACTCTGTAACAATTTTTGACATTACAGGCAATCAACATCAGCACTTCTCTCTTATCAAAGTGTTTGATCCAAAAAGCACACCAGAAGTCATAAACAGAACTTTTTTTTTAAATGATGTGTCCGTTCTTACCAACTGCACCAAATGTACTTGTGATATTGGAGAAACAAGTCTGAGGCTGAACACAATTTGTCAATTTAGAGTTTGTCCCTGTTCGAAACAGAACCTCTCAAGTCTTGCCTCATGACCACTAGTTTTCTGCATAATCCTGGACTCTGTTGTCCGCCGCTCCTGGTCTCGCGGTAGCGTTCTCGCTTCCCGAGCACGGGGTCCCGGGTTCGATTCCCGGCGGGGTCAGGGATTTTCACCTGCCTCGAGATGACTGGGTGTTTGTATTGTCCTCATCATTTCATCATCATCCAGGAAAGTGGCGAAATTGGACTGAGCAAAGGTTGGGAAATTGTACGGGCGCTGATAACCACGGAGTTGAGCGCCCCACAAACCAAACATCATCATCATCATCTGGACTCTGTTGCTGTTGCCCCTATATTCTTTCTTTTTCTTTTCTTTTCTTTTTTTTTTTTTTTAAAAAAAAAAAGGATGTGCCAAAACAAAACTGTACAGCACAAAAGACTTTATTTCAGCCATACTGGATGGAAGAAACTGTTTGGAACATAATGGGCCTCTTGATGACAAGTCGGAGATTTGATATGGTTACAAAGCGCTGTGGATGCCTCGTGGTGATTATCAATAATGTTCATGATTTTGAATAAAGATTTTTTTAACTGATAGTGGCAGAGTTGCCAATCATCTTGGAACATAGTATGGCTGAAAACTATAGTGTTCACATGTACTCTTGCTTTATAACATTAGCTAATTTATAGTTTCTTGACTCAGACCTTAAGAAGGGAAATAGCATTGAAGGAATAAAATTTTTAAAATCCTGTATCTTTCACCTTTGAACTTTGACAATTTTCTGGCTCTTGCATATTTACCATGATGTATAAATAAAATAGATTGGTTTGATTCACTGTAAATGTTATCTGTTCTCGGATTAGAAATGTTGTGACAGATGACGAAAACTCTGAATTACTGTCTAGGTGATATGTGTGCTCCAAAGCCAAATTGTCAGATGCATGCATAACTGGATGAAAATATTTTTTTTTTTCATTCTGCAACTGAACCATATTCCTTTTCCAGATGTTTCCCATATGTTTAGATTCTGAATAACTACCAGTTACATCTATTGTAGGGACAATGTAAGTGTTTGTTATACATGCTTATGAACAAAATTGAGGGCTGTTACTTCAGAATCATGTAAAAGTGTCAACACAATTATCAGTACAAAAAATCTATCACTGTTACTTTTAATATTTCTAGGATTCCTTCCTCTGTTCATCTGCATTGTTTCATTTTTAACAAATTATAAATGAACATTGATCTTGTTGCAGTATTCTGATTCCAATTCTGAAGTGTAATAATGGAAATTAAACTAAATCAGAAACATGAACATGGGACAACAACATCAAATGCACAGAAGAACTCTTAATACATACTCCTAAGAAACAACTACTGAGAAATCAGGCAGAAATACAGCTTAGCTTCGTTTGTTGACATGGTCACAGTACCATGTCTAGACTCATCCATAACACGCAAGGAATGCCCAGGCAGTGCATGTAAATATGCTTGCACCATTGTGCAAGAGTGTACCACAGATATGAGCTGGTAGGGGGAAGGCACAACTTATTTTAGTTTCATGGAGGGGTAAAGGAAACAAAACACAATTTCTCGCAAACTAAACTCAGGATTATTGAAAAACTACATTTACCAGTCACCAAACGTAGTAGTGGGAGAGCTTTATAGCAGGTACCTGCTACCTGCATGGTACTTAACTGACAGTAAAGTTGATATGATTTTGTGCATATTATTTCGCAATCGGGCAGGTAATGCTGAGATACACGTGGATAATTTCTATGTCCACTTTTTTAGCAGTTTTGACATGAGCAGAAATGTTCCAGATCAAAGGTACAATGTTAGTGGAAGCTGTTAGAGCCTAGAGGCATATGGCATTTTCAGTTGCAAGGAAAACAGTAGTGGATAGTGAAATAGTTCAGAGATTCTACAGCAAATGGCTCTGTACATACTTCCCACTGGTCAATATCTGTGGATTTCTTCAAACTGGTACTGAATTGATACATCTGAATGTGTGACAAGGGACAGTGTAGTATGCCTTTGGCCCTGTGAGATACAGACATACTGCAGTACTTAAAAGCGTTTGTAGCATATGTAGAATGGCACAGCACTGCATGTTAAAGAGTCAACAGCACTTGAAGGATTAAGTGTGCAGTACTGGATAAACATCATTATTTTCCCCATCCTTTCCATTTCTTTTTTCCACAGTTATATGGAATAATTAAGTTCAGTAACAATGATAAAATTTTCTTAATAATAATTAAACAGTATGTACAGTTTAATCCAGTCTGACAGTAGTGAAAAGCAGATGTAAAAAAAAAAACTTTATCAGATTATAAGACTGGAAGAGGTGATACTTTGATACTTTCCACATATCCACTGTCACCCTAATAAATATGATGTTGCTGAAGTGAAATTCTGATTTTTGTATGCAATTTGTTTAGGTTAGCCATCATCCTCCAATAAGTGTGTGTTATGCAGAATCCAGAAATTTTATTTTTTGGCAAGATGCACGAATAAAAACAAAGTTCTGGGGCAAATCAATGGAATTCCAGCCAACAGGTACTGTCAATCATTATTCCTATATATTCCATGTTCAATTCCACCAGGTTATTTGTTACCATTATCAGATAAAACTTAATGTAATGAATGTTAGCCACATAATGCTATATATTAATTAGCATATAGAACTGTAATGAACATTTCTGATGTACATAAAAATTGTGTTTTAAGGCAAGGAATTAGTGTTAAAATTGTCAGCATGCCATGCGCAGTTGCTGGTGGTGATGATTGTACTGTTTTAGTCATCCAACTTAGTTGATGATTTATGTTGTTAGATTTCTTCTGAAATATGATTTGCTTTCACTTTAAGAGAAATGTAGTGGTATGTCTGTTTACAAAAAGGGAAATAATAGAAGCAGATTACAATCTTCCCAGCTTCAGAAGACAGTTGCAAATTGAGAGTTGCCTTTTTTACTTCTTTTGCCTCTTTATCATTGTATTGACAAGCTAAGATCACATAACTTCAATTTCTCTTCTTTCTATGTCATCTTCTATTTTTCCAAGACTCCATCTTCTTTGCATGATGTCTTTACATTTCTATCCATATTGTTCCTGAGTTCTTATTTATTCTGCTTTGAAAGCCTTCTAAATTGAGTGCTTCATTCTTTAAAAAAGTTCCTTTTTTTTAGTTCCAATTCTTTCTATTTCTTTTCTTATTCCTGTAATTCATGCCAATGTTGACTTTTTTCCACAAAAATAGGAATATTGTTTTGTTAACCCATTCATCAATTCAGTAGAGGTGTAAAAAGAAGAATCACCTTCTCTTAGCTAGTTTGATATTCTCTGCACATTTTAGTAGAACTCCTCATTGCTCATTTTCCAACCATATATAGTTTGTATTGCACTCATTTTGTTAATAATTCATTTTTCAGGTACCTCAATTCTGTCCAGTTTGTAGTTTATCATTTGTCATTCATGGGGATATGAACAGTCTCATCTTAGCACTGTGGTGTAGTATTTTAGTTTAGTTTTTATAGGTATGCAGTTCTTGTTATAGATATTTTTAAGTAAGCTACATGCCATTTCAATTTCATTAAGCCTTACATCTACTGCGAACTTTTCAAATCTACCCCACTATATTGTTTCTCAAAGCTATTTAAATTTACTGACTTGCTTTATTTTGTCTGTTTCTGATATTGTATCTAGTTGAATGCATTTTTAATATATTTGCTGTTATTAGTTTTCAGATTTTTTGAAATATACTATGGTTTGCTACTTTCTTCAGATTAGATTTCTTGTTATTTCAGACTCTAGGTGGTTCCTGCACTGTAGGACAAAAACATTTTGTACAAGTCAGTTCTGGGAATAGGTCAGTCAAACAAAAAAGTAAAATCACATAAATTCTTTCATTTTTTAATAATTTCAGCTAGGTTGCTTCCTTTTCTGTCTGTCTATTTGATACAAATTTTGCTATTGATTTCAAACTAACTTCTCAACGAGCTAGAGGCTTTAAACTTTCAGCATTACTCAAACCTGGATGACACTGCAATATTAACTCATTTTATTGTCTCGTGTGGTGGGGAGTCTTTGTGTACCTCCACTTGTTCCCCCATTTCCTTTACCAGTTGCGAATGTTTCGTAGTAAGAACGATTACTGGTGAGCCTCCATGTTAGCTCAAATCTCTAATCTTTACTTTCACAGTCTTTTTGCAAGAAATGATTATTAGTTGACTCAAATGAAGAGAAACTAAAATTATTCTGAAATATACCACATGTCTTTGTTGTAATCTCATCAAAATGCTTGAAACATTTCACACACAAGACTAAAAAGCAGAAAATATTTATTTAAGCAAAAAGCTTTTGAATATAACAAATTTTTAAAATGGACTGAAAGTATAAAATAATTTATTTTAGCCCCATAGAGATAGTCTTTAAAATGTGTGCATGTGAATTTTTAATAGCTATGACAGTAAAATTTGAAACAAAAATATGGGACAAATGAAACAGATAATAGTAAGAGATATAGAGAGTAGCCGTTGAGAAAAATCACATCACAGTTCATATGTGCAGTGCAATAAAAGTGTTTGTGATGTTGGTGAACTATTGTAATGTTCTGTCAACTTAAAGTGTGAGTGTGGATCTGGGTTGTATCAGCTTATTCCCCCAAACAACCATCCACTTCTTTACGAGATGACTTCCTTGGAATTTGCAGCCACTCTTCTTTACTGAATAGCTGGCTGCTGGAAACCCTCTTGACTTCTTCACTGTTGAATAACCCTAGGTACAGGAATTTTTAGACTTTTCTACTTATGAAATAAGTAGGCAAATGACCTTTACTTTTCATCAACTAATGATGCATTCAACCTCCATACACAATAAAAATTTCACTTTCCACATGAATATGTAACTTCCTGCAACCCTCTTGACTTTCATTTATGGTGGCATTTGAAAGCTCTTGTCTACGCAACCCCGGTACCAAATGTAGAGACTCTTCGTGATCGTATTGTGGACGGCTGTGATACAATACGCCATTCTCCAGTGCTGCATCAGCTCATCAGGGATTCCATGCAACGGAAGGAGGATGCATGTATCCTCGCTAACAGAGGACATTTTGAACATTTCGTGTAACAAAGTGTTTGAAGTCACGCTGGTACGTTCTGTTGCTGTGTGTTTCCATTCCATGATTAATGTGATTTGAAGAGAAGTAATAAAATGAGCTCTAACATGGAAAGTAAGCGTTTCTGGACACATGTCCACATAACATATTTTCTTTCTTTGTGTGTGAGGAATGTTTCCTGAAAGTTTGGCTGTACCTTTTTGTAACACCCTGTATATTTTAGATCTGAAGATGGTCATTACAGACTGAAATCGGTCATCGCCTAAAAAACTAATTTGTGATCAGAGACTGGAATAAAAAAGCATTTTACAGTATTGGGTCACTGTTTGTACATGCGATTATGTTGCAGTTGGTGGAATTTAGAGTTTAACTCTGAGCATTTGATTGAGAATTTACTAAGTCTAGTTCTTTACTGAGAGTCGCACTCTGAGCATTTAAAGCTTCACAAGGTTCTTTTTTGGGGCCCTTACTTTTTCTTGTGTATATAAATGACCTTTCATGAGTAACATTACCAGATGTCAAGTTCGTTTTGTTTGCCGATGATACAAACATTGCAATAAATAGCAGATCAAGTGTAGTCTTAGAAAGGTCAGCTAATAAAATATTTGTGGACATTAATCACTGGTTCCTAGCCAATTCCTTGTTACTAAACTTTGGAAAAACACACTACATGCAGTTCAGAGTGTCCCACGAGTATATGTCTAACATACTATGACAAGAAGATAGAAGAAGTGGACAGTGTTAAATTCTTGGGATTACAACTAGATAATAAATTCAACTGGGAGGAGCACACCACAGAACTGCTGAAGCATCTTAACAAATCTCTGTTTGCAATGCAAATTTTGTCAGACATAGGGGATATAAAAATGAAAAAGCTGGCATACTATGCTTACTTTCATTCCATAATGTCATATGGGATTATTTTTTGGAGGAATTCATCAAGCCAAGCTAAAGTTTTCTGGGCACAAAAATGTGCAGTAAGAGTTATATATGGTGTGAACTCAAGAACATCCTGCAGGACTAGGTATACTAACTACTACTTCCCAATATATTTATTCCTTAATGAAATTTGTCATTAAAAATATATCACTTTTTCAAACCAACAGCTCAATTCATGGAGTCAATACTAGAAATAAGAATAATCTTCACAAGGAATTAAAGTCACTTAGTCTTGTACAAAAAGGTGTGCATTATTCACGAACACACATTTTCAATAACTTGTCAGCAGCCGTAGAAAGCTTAACAACCAATGAAATTCACTTTAAGAGAAGCCTAAAGGCTTTATTGGTGGCCAACTCCTTCTACTCCATTGATGAATTTCTCAGTAAAACCAACTGATTTGTATATAACTTCTGCATAATTTCAGTGCAGTATTGTGTTCATTGTAAATATGTGTGTGTGTGTGTGTGTGTGTGTGTGTGTGTAAGTACAATCTAACTTCTGCACATTTTCAGTGTAGTAATGTGTTCATTGTAAATAAGTGTTATAGTAGTTGTATTACACGTTTATTACCTTATAAATAAATAAAAAAACTTTTTAATTTTAAATTCAGTGCATTAGTATTTGTAAAATGATTCTTTCATATAGTGTTCATTAAAAAATGATCATCATTCCACTTGGGACATGTGGAATGGTACATTAGCTTATTTGTTTTAGTTGTAAATATTTGTCACGTATTGTTGTTTTTCTGAGATGTTCCACATCCTGGAGGACCTCCTCACTACGGATCAATTGGAATGAAAGTAAATCTAATCTAATCTAAACTCTGGGCATTTAATTGTGAACTTAATGAGTTTAACTTAAGACTTTAACTTCAGACTTTGAGCTTTGATTAAATTTATCAACTCAGCCCAGTCAGGCACTTCTTTGCTAATTTTCATGACCACAGCAGGGTCTTGAGTTTCCCCAACCTGTTGTATATTTTCCATACTTTTATATGCCTCTCTCTTGTAAGCATTTAAAACTAACTTTAAATATGATAATTACACAATGAAAGTTCACTCTACAGTATCTTGCACTACTTTGTACTAAAGTAATCAAGTTTTGCTTCACGCTTACCCAGTGTAGAATTCTCGTTTCGTTGATGAGCATATGTGGAGGCAGGTCAGCACCGTTGAACAGCAGCTGGTGCCGGCAGCGTCAGATGTATGTTGGTTTCCGCATCTGCGTCCCCGCAAATTATGAGAGAGCTGTATACTCCCCGCACTGGATCTTCTTAGCTGAAGCATACTATGCATACTTGTTATTAGACAAATACGTTGAAATCTTCTTTACTATTTTTATCATTGTGAATTTTTCATTTTTTCAATGTTTTTCACTCCATTGGATACTTGAACATATTCCAATGTCTCGGAGTAATTCCCTTGTCTTATTATGTTTGGTTGCTATGACATCACATAACGGATTCTTCTCTTGTTTTTGACTTAAAATTCCTGTTTTCTCGGTCTTTTCACACAGGTCACGAGTTCTATCATTCTGACGGCTTAAAGTGTGAGTGTGGATCTGGGTTATATTGGCTTATTCCCCCAAAGTACCTTCCACTTCTTCATGAGATGACTTACTTGGAATTTTCAGCCACTCTTCTTTACTGAATAGCCAGCTGCTGGAAACCTTCTTGACTTTTCTCCATCGAATAATGCTAGGTACAGGAATTTTTAGACTCTTTCTACTTATGAAATAAGTAGACATACAAACTTCACTTTTCGTCAACTAATGATGTATTTGACCTCCAACACAATAAGAATTTCACTTACCACATGAATGTGTAACTTCCTGCTAGTCTCTCTTACAGTCGGACGTTAGAAAAAATTGAGTTACTGTTAAAGGATAGTTGACTTAGATACCATGACATTTCATAACATGAATCATAAAATGAGTCCTACCTCTAACAAGGTTGTCTACAAGAGTACTTTTTCAACTGTTCTTGTTTTAATGATAGTCAGTGACACAATAAGCACAGAGCTGCATATAAACTCCATGGTTCTTCCTTACACACTCACTAAAACATCTATGGATTGCCCAACAGGTACTTGTACCGTCTGACCGCCATGTCTACTTTCTTTCTGCAACTGATTTTAAATCTGCACACACAAACATATGACGCACAGAAGGTGGGATTCTACCATCCCACACTCATATCCAAAATATCATGTGTTAAGACGGTAGAAGGCTGAGTGGTTCTAGAATTTACTCAGAAATTCTTGAATCACTACACTATTTGTGTCTCAATTACCAGTTGCTTGCACCCTACCTTTTTCTTTTTAAATTTTAAAAGTATTGTTTTAGCTATTAAAAATTCACAAGCGCAAATTTGCAGGACTATCTATAGGGAGTTGGGAATTTGCACAGAGCCTGGAGAAATTATTTCATACTTTTTAGTCCATTTTAAAAATGTGTTATATTAAAAAACTTTTTATGGAAATAATTTATTTTTTCACTAATTCTTAAAATACCATGGTGAATTTATTTTTTCTTCTCATGCTCCTAATTATTTAACAATAGTATGGAAAGGGTAGATTGCTACTCACTACATAGAGGAGGCATTGAGTCGCAGACAGGTACAGTGGGGGGGGGGGGGAAGCCAAAATATTTACTTGCAATATGTCGAACAAAGTCCATCTTGAGTAGAAATCACACACACATAAACAAAGGCACAATTTATGCTCACATGGCCACCATGTCTGTGCACTGCGGCCTGTCTGCACTTGCATCTGATGTGAGAAGCAATCTGCTGTGGGTTGATGGGTAGGTGTCAGGGAGTCAGGGAGGATGCTAAGATGCTATGCTGCCTGTGGGAGCATGCAGGGACATTGAGCCAAGATAGGCTGCTAGGTGCAGTGTCAAGAGGCTGTGCTTTGAGGGGCAGGGGGTAGGGTGGGGGGAGGGGGGGGGAAGAAGAGAAATAGAGAAGGGGAAAAGATTTGTAGGTGTGTTGTTATAGAAGACATGTAGTGTTGGAATGGGATCAAGGAGGGAATATGTAGGTGACAATGACAAAACAAAGATATAATACAAGGAAAGAAATAGTTGCAGTATTATAAGCAGTTATTAGTCAACCCTACTGTACCATTACTGTAAATGCTGGAGAATACAATGCAGTCACAATGACAGGTATGGAAACTGTTGAGTTGGTGCATATTCGCATAGCGTTTTCCCATAAGTTTCTTAACAGAGCAGAGATACATAACAGGGACTTAAGCCATCAGTTATATATTTAACTTCATTATTTAGAACAGTTCGCCAATTCAGGGGTAACTTTTCGATTCAGCAACTGGAGAAATCGTGGTTTTGAGGCAAAGAACATGCCGAGCCATGTTCGGAGCTCATTTTCCATGAAAGTTGTTCAATAGAGAGTTCACAAGATCAGGTGCATGAGGTGGGTGCAGAATTCCTTCCCAACCAACTCCTGTATAGTGTTTCTTGTCAGTGTAGCAGAATGTGCGCGGGCATCATCATGGAATAGCATTGCTTTTCACAGTTTTCCTGGTCTTGTTCTTGAATTCCATCTACAATATTTCTCATTTGTTGATAGTAAATGTCAGCAGTGATGGTTACACCTCAGGGAAGCAATTTGTAGTACACCACACCATCACTGTTCTACCAGATGCATAACATTATCTTTTGTGCATGCACGCAGGTCTTTGTGCAGAGAGTTTCTGCATTGTTTGGGCTCAGCCATTCATTTCTTTCCCTTATGTTAGCATAAAGGCACCATTTCTCATCACCATTAGAGGCACAGGATAAGAAAGGTTGGTTTTGTTCACAAGCCAGTCGATGACAGACAAGCAGAGATGCACTTATGGCCATATACTGATTTTTATGATTTTGGTTTAGAGCATGCGGTAGCCATAAAACGAATTTTCAAACCTTCCCCATTGCATGCGAATGTCACACAATAGTGGCACAATCACATTTGCCAGTTCTGATATGCCGATGTGCATCATTGTGGATCAATGGGCTTAAAAGGTCTTGTTCAAGCCCTGAATGTGGAGAGTCACTAGTGTCAAAACGATCATTCTTAAAATGAGAAATCCCATTTCTTGCTGTGTTCTGTCCAATGGCATTGTCCCCATACATGGCGCAAATGTTTATGGCTGCCTCCACTGCTGTCATCCCTCTGCTGAACTCAAACAGAAGAATATGTCTGAAGTGTTGCAATTTCTCCTCCTGGCACTTCATTTTCTAGTGCCCACAGCTCCACTCAACATGTTCAAATGACAAAAGACAATATTCAAAGTCAGATAGCAACAATGGACTACAAGTAAGAAATGATAAATAAACCCATAAAATCAACATGTTTTAATAGGAAACCTCAGAAATGAAAAACCTGGAAACACCCTGATTTCCGAAAGGGTGAATGGCTACTGGACTGTGTCTGCAGGGATAAATTTCACCATCACGACATCTACAATGTCGAAGTTTTAAGGGGTGAAGACTCAGGGTCAGGCCACTATATTGTGAAGATCAAAATAAAATTAAGATCAATGGTAAAGAAAAGATCTCAGAAAAAAATTACAAGAAAATTCGACCCAACCATCTTAACAGAAACTGAGGAATACACTAGGAAATCAGGTGAAGGATCTATCAACTATAATACCCTAGGAGAATTAACCACAAAATCTATAGCAGAAGAGTTGGCTTCAATAAATCCCAGGAAGAAACATGATTGGTAGAATGAAGAATGTGACCAGGCATTAGAAAGAAGACACCGAACTCGGGTAAAGCATTAAGCCCAATAGTGTAGAGAATCTCTTCTAGAACTAATTAAGCAAAGAAAGTCAACCCATAAAATCATCAGACAGATGAAATGCAAACATCTTAAAAATACTGTAGAAAAGAGAGGAGAGAACTTCCAGAAGAAACAGTCAAGAGATTATTACAAAACCTTTGGGAGACATCTTAAAAAGTACGAGTCCCCAATATTGATGCTGAGAGATAAGTCAGGAAAGTTGGCGCATAGTAATCAAGAAAATGCAGATATCCTTGCAGAGATTTTCAACAAACTTTTAAATTGTGATGACCCACTGGAAACATTTCAAGCAGACACTGAAGCACCTGTTTTAACCACCACAGACCTAATAGATCCTCCAACTATCGCTGAGGTAGAGGTCGCAATTCAGGAACTAAAAAATTGCAAGGCATGTGGTGAAGACCATGTATTTGCAGAAATCTGGAAGAATGCTGGAAAACCTGTGGCCATAAATCTCCACCAACATCTAATTGAACTGTGGATCACAGAGAAAATTCCAGAGCACTGGACATCCAATATTTAAAAAAGGAGATAGGACCAACCCAGATAATTACAGAGGAATAACCCTTGTGGACTGCGTATACAAAATTTTCTCCTGCATAATTTACAATGGGATCAAAAACATTCTGGAACCACAACTGGGAGAATATCAAGGAGTATTTCGACCGTACAGAAGCTGCTCAGACCAAATTCTTACCCTGAAACTAATAATGGAGTATTACAAATATAGAAACAAATAGTTATTCATCTCATTCATAGATTTTGAAAAAGCATACGATAGTGTTCATAGACCCACAATTCTAAAAATTCTTAGATCATATGGCCTCCATCCCAAATTGGTAAGACTCAGTCAGCTAACTTTAACTAACACAAATTCAAAGGTCAACTTTAGAGGAGAAGTGTTGAAAGCTTTAACAATAAAAACAGTACTCCGACAAGGTGGTGTATTGTCCCCTTTGCTTTTCAGTGTGGCCCTCGATTACATCATGACAATCTGGCAAAAAGAAAATCCATGTAAAATCAAAATTGGAGGAAAACCAGAAATAAGAGCAAACTGCGTTGGGTTTGCTGATGATTTAGCTCTCTTAGCCCATGACATGGAAGAAGTTCATGCTCAGATCAGAAGTATCCAGAAAATTGCTTCAAAAATAGGATTACAAATATCCTTTGAGAAAACTGAAATCATATCCATGAAATCTCCCTGCGTACATAAAATCTTCATAAACGATCAAGCAATTAACATAGTTGATGGAGTCTGGAGAATCCTCCCTAATGAAACTGTCTATTGTGATATTGTCCCAATCACCAGCACAATGAAGAAGAAAAGAATCTCATATTTCTTTCATGTCTTACGACTGCGTGACAACAGGATTTTAAAACAACTAGTGATGAGAAGTCTCGAAAAGAAGACAGGAGGACAGTGGGTCAAAGAAATTCAGCAAGATCTTGAAGCAGTCGGACTTAGAGTTACTGATGCAGAGAACAAAAACAAAATTAACAGTCTCCTTATATGAACCATAAATTTTCAACAGAAATGATGCACAGAAGACCAGTAGAGACTTCAGATGAGTTAAGAAAATTGTGTGCAGAACAAATGAAAAAGTACTGGGCTGCGTGCAAGAAGCAAATAGTCCAATCTTCAAAGAGAAAGTGAACGTGGAATGACTCAAGTGATCCAATGTGGCCAATCAAGTTAATAATAATAAAAAAAAGCCCATAGCAGCCAGAATACCAACATGTGAAACAAAAATTCTATGAATTTGTGCACCAACCTAGTAATACAAGGGACAGTTAAATGAAAATGAGATGGACAGAAAATAGTAAGTACACTGTTTATTATTTCAAAAAGTAATTGCAATAACTATTAATAATTTTATCCCACTTTGAGACGAGGTGGTCAGTGCCTTCATGGAAAAATGTTTGTGGTTGCCTATGGAACCAAGATTTTACCCACCTCTGTGGCTGAAGGAAATTGATGGTCACAAATGTCTTTCTTCAGAGCTCCAAAAGTATTTTAAATTGCATTGGAAGAGTTCGGCACTGTGTGGAGGACATGCAGGGGCTTCCCAGTGAAACTTCTGCAGTGTAGTTGAAACAACCTTGGCAACATGTGGTCTGGCATTATCCAACAGAATGATGCTGTCAGTCAACATACCTGAATATTTCGACTTATGGCATTCTTCAGTTTGTGCAAAGTATCCATGTACCATTGTGTGTTAACTGTGGTGCCTTGTTTCAGAAAGTCAATGAGCAACATGCCCTTGCAGTCAAGAAAAAGGTCATCAAGACTTCCCTGGTGGTGGCGTGCCTGTTGTTCCAACGGAGCTGTGAAAGTTTCACTGGGAAGCCCTTACACATCTTTCATACAGTCTCAATGTCTTCCCATGTGATTTCCATATTTTTGCAGCCCTGAAGAAAGATATTTATTGCTGTCAGTTTGCTTACGAGGAATAGATGCGTGCTTGGGTACAATATAAAAACAGTTGGTTCCTTAGCTAGATGTTCAGCACCAACAGTAAAGAATCCAACAGCAAAAAATGGAAGGGCTGTTCATGGTAATCCTATTGTTCAAGAAGCCATTAAAAAAAGTATGTATGAAAAAAATTATTTTCTCATTACAGTTGGGATATTACATCTCAAGTCTATAATGCTGTTAAGAGTGATTATCCCATTATGAGAATGTCATAAAATATCAGTGGAATCAGCCAGAAATCTTACAAGACCCTAGCAATAAAAAGAAAAGGATAGATTGCCACTCACCATAAAGATGACTCGTTGAGCTGCAGACAGGCACAACGAGAAGACCGTTACATGTGTAGCTTTTGACTAAAGCCTTCTTCAGAAAAGAAAACACACACAACCAAGCACACCTCACACACAAATGATCACCATCTCTGGCAGCTCGGACCGAGCTTTTGAAGAAGGCTTTAGCTGAAAGCTAAATGTGTGACAATCTTTTCGTTGCACCTGTCAGCAACTCCATGTGTCATCTGCACTGTGAGCAGCAATCTATCCTTTTCCTTGTGTTGTTGATACTCCAACCTACAGTTTCCATTGTTTGTTTTAGGCCTTAATGTGTTTTCGTACATCTGGTTTATTCGTACATGGTGTAGTTTGTGATTTTCAAATTTTTCTATTGATTTCATAAATCACTTATATAAAAATTGAGAATAAGGTAACACCAATGAAAGACTACAGAAACTAATGAAGGGGTGGATGAAGGCATAGTTAATACCAGTTTTTTTTAACAAGGGCACAGGTATAGTTTGCCAAGCTACTAACATGTATCAGTATTGTCAGTTTGTTCTAAAATGTTGGAAAGTGTATTAAGTTTACTTGTAATGTTTTTATAGACAAAACAACTCTTCTGTCTCAGCACAGGTTCAGCAAGCACTAATGAAGGAAAAAACAGCTCTCTTTTTATTCACAAGATACAGAACTATATATCACAGGACCTGAATTCATGCATGTTTTCTTGAAAATCACAGGGCCTTCAAGACACTTTGTGCACTTCTACATAATAAACAACATACTTGATTGTACCTTATTAGTCTTTGTGTGACAGACCACACCAAGCAAGGTGGCACAGTGGTAAGACACTGGATTCATATCTGTGAGGACAGTGGTTCAAATCCTCATCCAGCCATACAAATTTAGTTTTCAATTATTTTTTTAACTCACTTAGACCACCTGTGTGAATGGTTCCTTTTGAAATGGTGCAGTACTTTTCCTTCCTCATCCCTCCCCAATCCATGTTTCTGCTTTCTTTTACGGCCTTATCAATGGGACATAAAACCCTTCATATATGTGACGGAACTGAATACTTCTTAACAAACACAACTTTGTATATTGTTTTTCATGAGGTGTCATTGGCTAAAATCAAAAGTAGCCTTTGTCATGCACAGAAAATGTTTGCTGAATGCAAGAATGGTAATTCTCGATAAGGCACCTCAACAGCCCAATGGGGTCTCCCTTTCAGTAATGCTATAAGACTTGAAAATGTGTGTGTGTGTCAGAGTCTTTTACAGGGGCATACTTCAATTAAATCTTCTTGGTATACAGTGACAATGGCTGAGACAGCTATTAAAAGCTCAAGCGTTTTATTTGAAGTGATATGGCTTGTAAACCATGAAGATTTTATTGATCATGAGTGACCATAAAATTTACAGAAGTGTACAGTTCTACTTATTATGGTCAAGGCCTCCAGAAGTATTTTGTTGTTTTAGTTATTTAAATGGAATACTAATTATTTTGTTAACTAGACTTTTAACTAAACTCTTGGAAACGAGGCAGCATGTTTCATGTTAAATAACACTGCAACTGGAAATGCCATATAAATATAGCACTCAAGTGTTCTGAAACACTTGTGGAACTCCTTCACTTAGGAATGTTTCTCTGATTGTTTCAATGATTAACATCACACTACTTTCTTTCCATTGATTCTCTGTCAATTTTCTAACCATTAAAAGTGGTGTAAAATTATTAAAACAACAGCCTCAAAAACACAGTCAGTTATTAAAAGTGTGATTGGTTTTGGCCTTTAGTAGTCAGACATCTTCAGATAAAGCACCACCCAACTGACATTGATGATGCTTGGAACAGCTCTGCTGACCCCAGTTGCAAAACTGTGTGATCGAGACTGACAGATCACTGTCTCCTAATAATGTAATCTAAAAATGATATTCTGAATTTAAATGTTGAAGCCACACTACTGCCCATTAAAATTGCAACACCATGAAAATGTGTGATCGAGACTGTTCTTTAATAATTTTACTCAACTGACAGATCACTGTCTCCTAATAACGTTATCTAAAAATGATATTCTTAATTCAAGTGTTGTAACCACGCTGTTGCCCATTAAAATTGCAACGCCGTTAAAATGGTAACTGCACAAGTAGTAGTAAGTCCACATACATTGTGTGTATAAAGGTAGATTATGCAGTGGGTTTTTCATTCAGAAATGGTTTGTTTGTATGAAGATCATGCTACACTTTTTCTGAGGAGGAGGAACATTACCAGCTCATGTCAGTATTTGATAGCTTCAGCATTGTAATTCATTGGTTCATCATCCCACAACACTGCTGCTCGCAGCAGTTGGGATCGCATGACTGTCGCGCAGATGAGGATGTAGGATCTCAGCAGCCTCAACACAACCAGAGGCATATTGTTCATTTGACTGTGGACCTTCATACAGCCACATCACATGCATTGAGTCAGGAAATAGGTTCGTTTGCAGCAGGACCAGTATCCATTCAGAGATTGTGACACCATATGGAGCACCATGGAATGTTAGCATTTTCCTGACTTTCTTTGACACGACAGCAGAGACAGTGGCACCTAGACAATGATGTGCATAACAGCAACACTGGGCAACACGTTGTTTTTACAGACAAGTTCCGGTTTCTGCTTATAGCATCACAATGGACAAATCCACATATAGAGGGCTCAGAGATGAATGAAAGCTGTTAGACTGCATTTGTGATCATCATATGGGTCCAGCATATGGCATAATTGGGTGAACTACTGTTTGGTAGGAAACGCTGTCACCTGCTGGCAATTTGGGCACCATGCATTACATTTCTGTTGCGTTAAAGCTGGAGACTGTGCCCTATCTTTGAGGTATCCTTGACATTATCTTTCAGCAATATAACACAGGACTGTGTTTCACTTGTTGTACCTCAGTACAGAGTGTGTTCAGCTGTTGCCCAGGCTAACACATTCTCCAGACCTCCCACCCACTGAAAACATTTGGTTATGTATTCAGAAAGACTGGCATGGCCCCACTCGCCAGACACTGTGAATTGAAGCAACATGGAATGACATAACAGTAATTTTTTTCCCGCGGTGGGTTAACATGATGGTTCTGTATATCTGCAATTGTATCAATTAATGGGAAAGAAATTACGGCACCAGTTACAATTTTATTTTCTAATGCCACGACCAGTTTCAGACGCCATGGCTATTTTCAAGTGTTAGAGAGTCTATCATCATCCAGACTAAGTCTGCATCTTTGTTCCTCCACAATACTAGGCTTGTAATCACTGGCCTCAATGGCTGAAACCGATTATGGTGTTTTTGAATAGCTGTGTCTGTTGTCTAAGCCAGTGGCCTTGCCATAGTTGTGACACTGGTTACCATCTGATCAACTAAGTCAAGTGCTGCTAGGCTTGGCCAGCATTTTCTTTGGTAACTGTCTGAGTCTGCCGAGCACTGTTGGCAAGTGGGGTGCACTCAACTGTTGTGAGACCAATTGTAAGTACCTGATTGAGAATAGTGACTCTGGTCACAAAAACTCACAATGACTGGGTGAACAATGTGCTGACCACATGCCCTTCCATATGCGCATCCAGTGACACCTGACAGCTGATGATGACACGGCAGTTAGTCAGTACCATTGCGCCTTTCAAGGCCTGTTTGGATGTAGTTACAGTTAGTATCTGTTGTCTAAGGCCAATTCAGTTCAGTGCACAACTGAGATTAGAGCTATAGTTGCTGCCAGAGGTGGCAGCTGTGTGTACAATATTTTGCACACTACACACCACCAAATCGTAAACAAATTTAATTGTGTATTCTTCCTACTATACTGTATACAGAAAACTTGTCTTCTAATTTTAACAACCAGCATTTTATATCCTTTTTTCTACTGTTAAAATATGATCTACTTGGACCATATTGCGCACATCTGTTGAGTTCATGCCTTTTCTGATATCACATTGAAAGTTGGTGTAAGGGACAGTTGTGTTGATTTATAGCTCATTTAGGGTTCTTTTCTCACTACACCTTTTTGTAGATGTACCTTTATTATTTTATATATTTGTTTATCGATCCATAGATAATGTAAACTATATGGATGTTGTCAACACATAAATACATAAAATACAGACACAAAGACACACAAATGTACATGATCACATACCTATACCAGAGAAGGAAAGTTGCTACTCACCATATAGCAGAGATTCTGAGTCGTGATAGGCGCAATAAAGATTCACACACTCATAGCTTTCGGCCATTAAGGCCTTTGTCAGCAGTGGACACACATATACACACGCACACACCTAACGCAAACGCAACTTGCACACATGTCTGCAGTCTCAGAGAGCTGAAACCAGCCCTCTGAGACTACAGACATGTGTGCAAGTTGTGTGTGTGTGTGTGTGTGTGTGTGTGTGTGTGTTTCTACTGCTGACAAAGGCCTTAATGGCTGAAAGCTGTGAGTGTGTGAATCTTTTTATTGCGCCTATCGCAACTCAGCATCTCCGCTATATGGTGAGTAGCAACTTTCCTTCTCAGGTATTGTTACATTCCATCCTGGATTTTCCATTGTTTGATTACATACCTGAATAGATATATACATTTCTTGTCTTACTGAGTTACACATTTGAACATGGTATTTCATTGTTCTATTTAACATATTGTAAAATGCCTATTAATTTCAGTAATTAAACATTACCACAATTGTCAACAAAATTTACACATCCGTTTGGATTATTCTTTACAGTATAAAAACACTTTTCTAGGAAATAATTTTTTGGTGTATTCCTGAAGGCATGTACTTCAATTTTGTCTTTGATATCTTGTGATAGTTTGTAGTATAGTTTAATTCCAGTATACAGCACACTATTTTGATTTTTTGTTTTGTTTTTTCCATTGAGATGTAAGTGGTGGCTGGATCTGGTTCCATGTTCATGTATTTGCACAATGTACTCAAATGGAACAGTAAAAATTCCCATAGATTTAAACAACTCAGAGCAGTGAGTTCTCTTGCTACTTTTTGTCACAATTCGTACAGCAAAAAGTTGCAGCTTAAACATTGTTTGTCTGTTCTGCTCATTTGTTCCACAGAACATTATGCCATAACTCATCACAGAACGAATATATGCGAAATTTTAGTTGTGCATCCTTTCACTCTTTGAGTTATTTTTGGGTTTTCTGCTTATGTGGAAACTAGTACTGTAAATTAAATGATCGTATGGCATTGTTGGCCGGGAGGCCCCATGCGGGGAAGTTTGGCCACCGTATTGCAAGTTCTTTTTGGGTGATGCCACTTCGGCGACTTTGTGCGTCAATGATGAAATGATGATGAAATGATGATGAACACACAACACCCAGTCATCACGAGGCAGAGAAAATCCCTGACCCCGCCGGGAATCGAACCCGGGACCCCGTGCGCGGGGAGCGAGAACGCTACTGCAAGACCACGAGCTGTGGACACTAGTACTATTGGTTTTTTTTTACATTTAATTTGTTGTTGTCTACCTATCTGCATACATGCATGAGTGTTTCTTCAGCTGTGTCTTTTAGTACCCTTGGTCTCGTTTCACTGATTAGAATGTTATGGTCATCAGTAAACAATACTGTTTCACCATGTACATCAAGAAGAGTATTGAGCCAAGCGTGCTTCCTTGGGGGACTCCAATATTAATGTCTTATGGGTCAGAAAGGTATTTTTTCATGTGATTGCAGTTTGTTTGAGAGATCTTTACCCATTGCATTCTGTTTTTTTAGGTGTAAACAAAACTGCTTATTTACTACCCATTTCATACCCAGAGATTCCAGTTTATTTAACAGAATTGTGTGGTCTTCTGTATGGGAGGCTTTGCTGAGGTCAAGAAAGATGTCTGTAATATGATCTCCTTTATCGAGTGCTTGCTGAACAACATTTGTAAAATGAGCACTAGCTGATTGTGTGCTTTTACCAGGCCTGAACCCAAACTGTTATTTACACAGAAGAGTGTACTTAGTTAAATACTCCAGGAGTCTACTTTTCATTATGGTTTCCTTTATTTTTGAAAATGATGACAGTAAAGAGATAGTCCTAAAATTTTCTATATTTTTGAAGTCTTGTTTCTTATGAGGGGCTGGACCAAAGCAAGCTTTAGTGCCTCTGGGAAGCAACCTGTGGGGAATGATTCATTTATTATGTGTGCTAAAGGGTCTTTGATACTGTGTATACAGTCCTTCATCAAGCACACAGGCATTTCATCTATACCTGATGAGGTTTTATTTTTTGGGTTCCGAACAATGTTGCTTATTTCTTCTGATGTGGTGGGTTGCAGCATCATTGTCTCTGGAACATAGTTCAGTGTGTGTACAGGCTGTATTTTTTTCAAATTTGTATTGTAGCTTGGTAGCTATGTCGCTGAAATCCTTATTTTGTCTTTTTTCTATTTGTATCCTGTTTGATGACATTCCAGTCTGATTTTGTTTTGTTTTCTGCCTTTTCTATAATTTTATCATTATGAGACCTTTTTGCTGTTACTAAAACTTTTCTATATGTGTTTTTGTATGTTTGGTAGTATTTTTGAAATGCAAGGTAATTTTGCTTGTTTTTTATGCCACTGAGGTGTTTGAATTTTACAAAGGATTTCCTTATCCCATTGGTCACCCGGTTGCTTCTGTTTTGTGTTTAAGTGACTTGTAGTACTTTTAGGACACTTCTTCAAAACTGAATTTAAATTTTGATAGAAGCTTTGAAAATTTCCTCTCTGTACTAGTCTCCACAGACACTTCATCCTGTGTTTCATTGTTTATTTGCATAGTAAATTCAACCCCTTTTTGCTTAGAGAAGTCCCTTGTATATGTGAGTATTTTAGTTTCGTTTTCTACTGCTATGTTTAATTTTAATAACTGACTGGGATGTTCTGAAAGGCCCAGGTTACCTACAACGACGTCACGGTTTTCTTTCTCCGAGTCTGTTAGTATTTTGTCAGTAATTGATGCAGAATGATTAGTTACCCTTGTGGTTGATTAATCTGTGGTGATATTCTATAGCTGTACAGTGGTTTCAAAAATGTGCTGCAGAACCCATCTGGGTTCAATGTGTTGATGTTTAAATCTCCACAAACGAGAATTTTGCCCTTAGTATTGGTAACCATGTCCAATACTTTGATGAGTTTTGGTATGAATGTATATTTGTCACCACTGGCAGAATGGTAAATATATAGTACAGTTAGGCCTTGGAACATATGTGGCTTTCTTGTCTCTATAGCTGGTATTTCCACATATTTTTCTTCACTTAATGGAATAATGTCATTTCTAACTTTATGCATGATCCCTTCCTTTACATATATACATGATACACCACCCCTCATAGTTGGTCTACTATAATTTTATCATAGATTATGTGAGCTTAGAGCTACATGTATAATTCAGATCCCCTATACCAATGAGAGTTATGAATAGTCCCCAGTTCTATTTCTAGCTGTTGTACATTATTTCTTATGGTGGATGACTGAGAAACACTGAGCACTTCTTACCTTAGAGTCTTCTCATTTTTCTCATCATTTTCAAATTAATCATTTCGATGATGAGCAGCGACAGTATCCTTGTCATTCACTTCTCTATCCACTGTTGTTTCTGATGACTCTTCACAAATTTTTGCATGTTTTGTTGATGGTTGTGTCACCTGTGCATTTTTTTGAGGTGCTTTAGGTGTTCCTGTTGGGTCTGGTGGTGGTTTATGACTATGGGTTTGTTTTTGAAGTTATTTTGGTGTTTTTTTATTATGTTATGTGTGGAATCTATATCCTATATTACTCATGTTGATGCATTTCACATTTTTAAAATGCTTGCAGACTTAAGTAATGTGATAATTGGCAATCTGTATCTCTTTATTAACACATTATTACCTCATAAGATTGTGGCTGTGCGGTTTGAGGCACCGTGTCACGGATAGCATGGCCCCTCCTGCAGGAGGTTCGAGTCCTCTCTCAGGCATGGACGTGTGTGTTGTTCTTAGCATAAGTTAGTCTAAGTAGTATGTAAGTCTAGGGCCCAATGACCTCAGCAGTTTGGTCCCTAGGAATTAACACACATTTTGAACATTGGATTGTGGCAATACAGAATATTCACAATTATCACATTTATATTTGTGAGATTTTTGAGACACTGTTCAAGATCACGCATAGCACCACGTCGCTAGAACCTCCCAAAAGTACAACAAAGTCTCTATCGTGTACATTGTTTATCTCTGTAGATACAATCATCTCTTTAATTTCACCAAGTGCTGCTGTCGGTTTCACTATACCATATGAATATACACAGAAGAGACAAAGAAACTGGTACACCTGCCTAATATCATGTAGGGCCCCCACAAACAAGTAGAAGTGCCTCAACACAACATGGATGGACTCGACTAATGTCTGAATTAGTGCTGGAGGTAATTGACACCATGAATCATGCAGGGCTGTCCATAAATCTGTAAGAGTATGAAGGAGTGGAGATCTTTTCTGAACAGCATGTTGCAAGACATCCCAGATATGTTCAAAAATGTTCATGCCTGGGGAGTTTGGTGACCAGTGGAAGTGTTTAAACTCAGAAGAGTGCTCCTGGAGCCATTCTGTAGCAATTCTGGACATGTTGGGTGTCACATTGACCTGCTGGAATTGCCGAAGTCCATTGGAATGCGCAGTGGGCATGAATGGATGCAGGTGATCAGACAGGATGCTTATGTACATGTCATCTGTCAGAGTCTTATCTCGACGTATCAGGGTCCCATATCACTCCAACTGCACACGCCCCACACCATTACATGCAGGGTCGATGGATTTGTGAGGTTGTTTCCATACCTGTACACATCCATCTGTTTGATACAATTTGAAATGAGACTCGTCCGACCAGGCAACATGTTTCCAGTCATCAACAGTCCAATGTCACTGTTGACGGGCCCAGGTGAGGCATAAAGTTTTGTGTCGTGCAGTCATCAAGGGTACATGAGTGGGCCTTCGGCTTCAAAAGCCCATATCAATGTTGTTTTGTTGAATGGTTTGCATGATGACACTTGTCGATGGCCCAACATTGAAGTCTGCAGCAATTTGCGGAAGGGTTGCACTTCTGTCACACTAAACAATTCCCCGTTCATGCAGGATCTTTTCCTAGCAGCAGTGATATTGGAGATGTGATGTTTTACCAGATTCCTGATATTCATGGTACACTCGTGAAATGGTCATATGGGAAAAAGCCCTACGTTTTTGCTACCTCAGATATGCTGTGGCCCATCGCTTGTGCACCGACTATAACACCATGTTCAAACTCACTTGAATCTTGATAACCTGCCATTGTGGTAGCAGTGCAGCACCGTATTTAGCCTGTTTACATATCTGTGCTTCAGTGTATATTAATTTCTTCTCTTAGTTTATTTGCAAGACCATGACCATGGCTATCTGAAAGCACGAGCAGTTTGCTATTGGTGTTACAGTCTGGAAATCATTTTGTGTTGTTTCAATAAACACTTTAACTCAACTTTGGGTCAGAAGATTTACGCTGTCCACTTTTATGCTTGTTTCTTATTTGGCAGCATTGATAAATTTTCTTCTCCTCCTTTATTCACATTGTTCTTTTCCTCTTCACCTTGTTCACAAGAATCGCTTAGGTCTGCACTTCCACAAAGTTGGTAGAAAGTACTTGAACTAAGTTTTCATGTACAAAGCTTGTGCTACTGCCACAGTATTTTTAATTAACACTTTTTCCTTGCTGCTGTTGTATGTCACATTTGTCCACTTTTCCGTAGTGGTTGCACTATCACATGGAAATTTCAGCATGTTCAGTTCACTTTTTGTGAGCTGTAATTTCAAAATATCCATTTTTAAAGTATCGATAATAAACTGTAAATTAGTTATGTATTCATGTAGTTTGCTAATTTTATCCTTACAGTTTCCACATGATTTCTTTTTAATAGACTTTTTTTTGGAAAGACAGATGCTTAGCTTTTGCCCTAGCCGCCATCTTGGAATACTGGATCTCTGTACCATTATTTGCAAATAGTTTACTTGGAGAAGTTAATGTATACTTACTGCAGTTTTTTCTTGTAGTCTGGTATGGAGCTTAGCATTTTTTATGATTAATGATTTCTTTTATATGTGTACTAGCAGAGATACTTTTTCCATGTGGCTTGTGTGTGTGTGTGTGTGTGGGGGGGGGGGGGGGCATTTTTGAAATGGTAAAGCACATTGTAAATTATTTTCTTGACTTACTTCCTGTGTAAATCACTAGAGATTCTCTTGAGGAGTCTTTCTTCATCCACTCATGTCACTTCGTGTAAATCCCTAACGTGTACTCTGTGTTTTATACTCTTCTAATACACCTGCCTAATGGAATGAAACATGGGTGACTTTTTGATTTGATTTTCATGTTCCATGTCCTGTGTGCGATCTGCAGTCTCTGATATTTTAGGGTGGTACTTTATTTAATAAGGATTGTTTCGATTGCCTTTCCTTACTGTTTGCTGGAGTGGACATGGTAGTCAGTTCCACCAAACTGTATTCCAGCAGTCTTCAAAGAACTTCTCCATCTCCTTGTGAGTGGATGGGTGTTGAAATAAAGTATTAATTGTCCTCCATGCTACTTGAATCACATGAACAACTGAACATTAAACTTTCTATATTCATACTTTCTTTTACAACTACACAATCTAGTATACTAAGCAGGTTGACAGATTGCCTCAAACATATGTAGCTTTTGCAAAAGCAAGACCAGAATTATGTTTTTACATAAGCCATTTCAACAGTTATTTATTGTGCCATTCATTGTGGCCATGACCTTTCCTCTTTTTTTTTTCTCCTTGTCTTCTAAACACCTTCAAAGCATGATGCCAAGGAACAAAGGGCCCAATACGGCAGGTAGAGATGCTCACTCACCATTTCGCATTGTAGAAGTGATGGGTTCAAGCCATTCTCCCATCTGCACATATTGTAATAGTATCTCCAACAGTCTGATGTCCTGACATTTATTTACTACAAAGTTTCAAAAACATTTTTTGTCATCATGAAACCTGGAAGTGTGACATGCCATCTCAAAAATGTGTTGTCACAGTTTGCTAAGCAGTTCATGGAATAAATAATAAGGAATTCAGGTTCCAATTTAGTCATGTATTGCCTCAATTGTCACCAAGAGACAGTTCACCCATCCATGTAACGAGTATTATTTGGAGATAGCCAAGTATATGCCCAGGTTTTTTGATACATTCAGTAGCTCCACTACTGCTGATGTAGCTCTTAACACCATGGGGATTGTCAAATCTCTTTTTCTGACTGGACAGTGATACTTTAAAGTGATGTTTCCAAAGTATAATTTGTGTGGAAAATTTTGCTGCATGCTCATGGTTGATAGAAAATACTTGTATAGAAGATTATTTGCTCAAACAGTGAAATAAATCATATATACATCATTGGTTGGTCATTGCTCATAGTAATTAAATGTTGTATGCAGTGTGTATGTGTGACATAATGTACCTATTGTCCCTGAAACTGCAGGTACAGTGAATGTTCTCCTTCCGAAGTTTGGTGATCACTATCAGTGGAACAAAGTGACAACCTGTGTCCACAACTTGTTTGGAGGACAGCGATGGGTTGACCAATATGGGGAATTGCGTATTACAGCTGGCAAGATAAACTGTAAACTCACATTTGTAAAGGTATGTATAAAATTTCTTCACAGTACTCTTACAGATGTATGCAGTTATTAAAAAATTCATGTAATATGATACCATTCATATTACAAAGCTCATCTTTCTAGACAATTTATTTCCTGTGTTATTTCTCTTACTAACTGTCAAGACTTAAAATGAAGTTGAGCTAAGTGGTAGAAATGCAGAAAGATAATTAATTTACTTCTTGTATAAACCTATCATCACCATGATCATCATTTTTCCAGTACAGCAAGCTGAGTACATTTGTAGTTAAGCCTCCTCCATAACTCATGCTCATTTATTTGAGCATCAGGTGGCATCTCGAATTTTATGGTCTTTGAGGATCTGCTTCTCCCACTGTCTTGAGATCTTCCTTTTGGTCTCTTCACTGGGACATTTCAAAGCATAACTAAGGAGTTGGTTGGGGAACAGTCATCTTCAGATACATGTATCAAAGTCCAGCCCCTCATCCATATAGGAGTTAAATATGGGTTGGGAGCATTGTGGAACCTGTGTAGGCACTGGAAGAACCCTGAAAAGTGACGCTTAAAGAGGCTGTTGTGAAGCCATGTTAGGCATTGCTGGCTACTGGTGGATGGAATCGTGCTTTCTAATTAAAAAAGAGCTTCACGAGCATTACCCTAAAATCAGTTATATCATATTATATCATATTTGAGAAAAATAGCCATTAATTTGAGGCCATAGACATAAGTGGTGTAGTCAAAGAACTGCACGTAGAAGCATGCATATGAGACCTACATCTGCAGATTATCACTGATAAATTTTCGGAAGGATGTAATACATGAAGACCCCAGGAGGGTCCACAACTATTTTGTGAGTATGTGCGTGGCAAGCATGGAGTTCCAAACCATTCCAGTAATTCAGCTTTTTTTGTGCTGTCGTCTTGCAGTCTTATTCTCTCCTACATATTTTCTCAGGCTTTTCTCAGATCTGCAGAATAGATTCATTTTTGACAACCTCACTTTTCTATAGGACACTGATTACGGCTTTTTCCATTTTTTCCAAAACATTTTACAACACTAATTTCATAAATTTATGATTGGTCCCTACATGTAGGTTTGACCCTCACTTTTAGTTGCCCAAGCCAATACCTCTGTTGAGTATGTCTGTTCTTTTAGGGGCACAGGACTCCAGGCAGTAGTCAGTAAGGCAGGTGTCATAGCTCTGGCTGAGTGATACCCCTGGGAAGAGCCCTCCACTGAAGTATGTGGCATCTTGGCAAACATCTGGCTCAGTGAAAATACAGACACAGATTGTTATGACCCCAAAAACTTCCCTCCTTTGGCCAAGACATGGAAGGAAAGCAAAATCAAGTGAGCTGCAAAAACTTACTCACCCTGTTCCTAGTTTGCTTAGGGACTGACCGAGGGCCATTTCTAACAACTAAACCTGTGTTTTGTGGCACCAGATCATGGCTGAAGGAGCCACAGAGCACCATTCCAAGGGCTGTCTACTTCTCTTGAGTTTCTGCCTTTATGGTGGATAAGTCTTCATGAGAGCCCCGACCTTCTAAGGTAGTTAAGGAGAAAAAGAAGAAATCTCAATAGAAGCCTACATCTTCAGTGATCGTGGAGGTGCATTCACCCCCACTCCCACCCCCAATGCCTTTGGACTCAGAATTTATGTTCATTGAGATTGTTCTATCACCACAGTGACAGCCAGAGATCCTGGTGCATGACTTGTCTTCTTGGCTCCTTCATACCTTACCAGAAGACCTTTAATGTGATAATTCAACGGAAAAGCAGTGGATGTTATTTTCTGCCAGAACTACAATTGCTACTGCCCTCTTGTTCGTGTTCTGTGTTGCTCTCCTAGAAAGGCCTTTCACTTTTGACCAATCTCGAACCCTTTGAGGTTTAGAACCATACCGGCCCTGAGAGGGTATCTGAAGGGCTCGGTACATTGATTAGCACAAATGTCGTCAGCGAATGGTTTCCCCTCAGTACCATGTTGGAAGCAGTAGCAGTGTGCATGCAGAGGACTCCAGTGATAACCATATGCTACAACTGTTTGCCTCTGAGCACAGCAGTGCATACCTTGAGATGGCCACCTTAATCCAACAATACCCTCCTTGCTTATTCCTTTCTCCTACTTGGGGATTTCCATGCACACCATCCACTGTGGGGACAACAGCATTCAGTGGCGGTCTTCTGATTGACAAACTTCTTTCTGATCATGACTGCTTCTTCTCAATTATGGTTCCACTACTCAGTCTAAGCTACTCGTGGCACCTTTCCAGGTATTGGTCTTGAGATCTGTTTCCTCAATGTCGTGGTTTTGCTACAGTGGTTGCTATACAATGATCTTTGTGACAGAAATTATTTTCCATTGATCCTGTCATTTCCTATTCACTGCCTAATGAATCAGTTGCCATGCTAGGCTCTCCAAAGTCTGAGCTGACAGTTGTATACCTCTACTCTCAGCTTGCTCCCTGTGTCAGATAATATTGATGAGGTTGTCGGAGACACTTCTACCATGATTGCACACACTAGTGGAACTTTTCCTGCAGATCCTTTCCACCATCACATGTCACCTCCAGATCACTCATAACAGACGACACATAGTTTTATCTTATTTAATGAGCCACCCCTGCATTATGGTTGTGAAGCATTAAAGACAGTAGCTCACAACCTGGGTGGAGTGCCCAGTCCTGCTCTCCATACTAACGGTGCTCTCTGGGTTCTTTGCCTGTGTTGTTTGTGGGCAACATACAGACACTTGAACTGGTTTTTCATTTCCTCAGAGAAATTGGTTTTTATTATCAGATCCAAATTTATAACTGGCTTATGGGGCAGGGGCAGAGTGGTTGGGGTTGGTGGCTTCCCACCATTTTCTGGGCCCAGAGGTCTTTGAGCCTACCTACTCCATCAGGTGCCCTGGTTTAGATTAGATTACATTAGATTAGTAAGTGTTCCATATATCATGAATACGACACTTCGTAATGATGTGGAACGTGTCACAACATAAACAACAGAAGTGTATATATAGTCAGCCAAAATGATTAGGTGAGATGTTAAGCCGGTAGTATTCTTTCAGAAACTTTGTGATAAAGTGGAATTGAATTGTCATTTCTGAATTTTGTAGGTAATGGTCTGAACATTCCTTCTTGAATTTATGTAAACTTTCACTCTGTCAACGTTTTCTCCCTTACATTGCGGAACTGCTCTGACTATCCTATTATTGATCAGTGAAGGTTCTTCAGAGAAAATGTATATGTAGACTAGCTTATCAACCTAACAAGGGAATGGTCCAAAAAGACATATCGAAATCTACCCTGAAATTTTTACACAGGAAGAAGACAACAAAAGAAATGTGCTTCCAAAATTTTATCTGCTAAGAGGCACTAGAGGTATTAAAAAAAATTAGAAAAGAAAAAAAAAGCTATGTATGCGCTACTAGGCGCACACACACAGCTGTGGTCAGTGGTACATTTGTAAATAGGAAACAAGGAAACACGACACGATCATAATTTGTAAAGGATGTTTCAGGTTACCATTCATTGGTAGTTTCTCTGACACAACAGCACACAGTTACTGTTCTCTCAAATTAGCCACTCAAGTAACATCTATTACAAATTATCAGTTGCTTTTTGCAGTATTGGTAAGTATTGACAGTACAGATAAAGCTGAATTAATATTGATTGTGCTTTCATAAGGCATGCCTGCTAATGGTACCTTTTTCTTTTCTTCAGTTCCACAGTTATGTGGAATCCAATTAAAGTTCTCAATTTAGCAATGATTAAATATGAAGAACATGGTTTCCAGCTGAAATCACCTACTTCTTCTGAGGACATACAAATGTGTCATCTGTTAGTTGATTTCCTTGACATTCATTCAAATGATATCAACTTTTCATTTGAAATTTTGGATACATTAGAAGAAATAGGAAGTAACTGTGATGATTCCATGATTTGTGGTTCGGACAATGTCAGTTGCCCCAGTAACAGTTCTGAAGAAGAAGATCTTCTAAGCCTTTAAAAAAAAAAAAAAAAAAAGGACAGTGAAACATTGGTTAAACGAAGGAGGGAAAAACTGCTTGAAGTTATGCAATGTGCAAAGGCATTTTCATTTTGTAAAATTGGAGTGTGAACTGTAAAAGGCAAAATGAATTACATGAAGTAAGAAATATGTGGCAAACGGAAACCCAAAACCATCTGAATGAAAAACTGTTTGAAAGAGTAAGAACTGCTTGTGAGAGGCTATTCACCATTACAATGGAGATCTGAAAGACTGGTCCCTCCAAACTGCATCTGACATGAACATTGCTAATTTCCAGGCTTTGTCAACCTGGCCATGCAGGTTCAAGAAATCATACAGAATAGGAAGTTGTAAAATTACCAAGTTTACGTCAAGTAAACATATATAGCAGCTGCCATTGATAGACAATACTCTAGAGAAATTCATAGCTGACGTCAAGATAAAACTTACTGTTATCACCAAAACTGCTGTTTATAATGCTGATCAGTCAGTTTTCGTGAAAGAACTGTGTGCACACCGCACTTGTATCATTCTGGGGTGAAAAAAAGATGGAGTTGGGTGCCCGATCAATGAATGCAATGCCACATTCACATACCATAATGCCAGTGAGAAGTATGAGTGGTTTACTGTTTCCGCAGCTGTAGATCTGTTTTCAAGAACTCCAAGGCAAATTAGGACTAAAAATTAAAAAAAATGACTGTTTAGTTGCAAAAAAATTGACGTATCAAAATCTGTTACAATGGGAAAAAATAATTTTCAACATTTCATTCAAAACATATTTCTACCAGCTGCAGAAACTAATTCGTTGCTTTTATTGGATTCGTGGTCTGGACATAACAATGCGTCTGTTTTTTTGGAGGTCGGCAAGAAACCTGCAGGTGTAATGTGGTTTCCACCTGGAACTACTAGTGCAATTCAACCTCTCAATAAAGAATTTTTTCGGCAGTGGAAAGCATTTTTCAGGAAATTATCAGACAACATGATTTTTGATACCTCTCTCTCTGTCATGTCATGTTTATCAGTGGAATAGTATTCTTAAGCTCTAGTCATTTGTGCATTACCAGTTTTCTTCGCCATGCATTACGAACATGATCAAGTGTGCCTGGTATGCAGTGCAATATACAGAACAACAGCCGGGACCATTTCTGACTCCACTCTAGTTCTGACTGTAGCTAGTTACTGTGAAGTACCTGACTGCATCAATTTTTCCTTTGTCCGGTGTGCCTGGTGCAAGAAAAATGTTCGTTTTTGTCATTCAGTAGACACTTCACATTTTTGTGACGACTACAGGGAATAAAGAAATAAATGTTTCACTGATAGTCAAATGCACAACATTCAACCATTATTATAAGGGATGGCCTACAGGAATTGTTATAAAATATAGTACTGCAAGACACATTTCATTTCAACAAATTACAAGTCCTCATTGGGGGGGGGGGGGGAGTCATCTGTGACATCAAACACTGCCATGATTTTATTTTCTATGCTAGCCACTTTTATCAGAATTACATGTGTAAGAATTGAACTGTTGATATGAAGTTATTCAAAAAATGTTTGTATATTTTAAGCCAGGTTTTCACCAGAGCAAACAAGCTAACAAACACAAGCAAAAGAGAATTCTGTCTGGTGTACCCGGGCGGCCTCTTCCAGGTCTTTCAACTGGACACCACTGTTGCTGCTTGTGTGTCCCTAACCTTCTCCAGTTACCTAATCAGAAAATGGAGACCTTCATTGTAACGTGGGATCTTAACAACATGTCTTTCATGGGCACTCCAACATTTGTGAGAAGTGAATGCTCGGGATTTGATCCTGCGCTCTCTGGATCATGAAGCTCACACTTTGCCACTATACCATTTTTGTTTTTTTTTTGGCTTGGGGGGGGGGGGGGGGAATATGACCATTAGACCTTACTTAGTGGAAAAGCTTTGTCACCTCTTGAGATGATGCTCAATGTCAGTAATAATTAGTGTTTTGTTTATAAATTTCCCCTGAGTGGTAACGAGAAGCTATGGAAAAATGGCAGCCAACATACAAGGAAATTTGTGGACCAGTGCTAAGGAGAGATGGAATTCCTTGTAAAGTGCATGATCTCCACACATGTCACGCTTCCATACAAATTGAAACACTTAAATTCTTCCTGCCCTTTGCCATTTTGTATACTCCATCAAGAACAGTGTGCTCGCCATGCAAAATAATCCTCACTGCATAGCAAAGTTTTGCATTGTGGCTCTGACAAGATAGAGTTGTATCCTGTATGCTGAATGTTAGCTCAAAAAACTAAAAACTAATAACACAGTGTCCATAGGCAATGTTCACTATCTCATGTTCTCTTTCATTCCCTCTAGTCTGAATGACTGTACCCATATTTTCTGCAAATGCTAGTTTGCAAGTGTTCACTTCCATTCACTCACAATGATTGAGCCTTGATGCCAGCTACGAGCACTTTTCACTTGCTGTGTTACAAGATAAGTAATTTAGCTAGTAATTAATTGTTTTTGCTGCATATTCTATAGTATTTATGTGCATTAGTGTCAGATAGATGTGGTATATTGAAGGTTCCAGTTTTTATTTGCGTCTGAATAGGAAAAGTGAAGTTTCTGTTTAGGACAGTTTTGTATGTACGCAAACATTTGTTTCCATTCTCAAGTGGCATTAATTACACAGGATTATCAATTAAGTCAGTGTACACTACTCAGTATTTATGTTTATTGGTGTCATTTAGACTAAATACATTGAAAGTAGCAATTTTTATACGTTTTATTGGGTCATTTTTCACGTATACGTAAATGTTTGTTTACATTATAAATACGGGGTTAATCAGTTCAGGTGAGTGTACAATACTCAGTATTCATGTTTATTAATGTCATTTAGACTCGATACAGCAAAGGTAGAAGTTTTTATAGGTTTTATTAGGAAAAGTGATACTGACAGTCAATTCTAACCTCACTTGTATATGTTTGACTAGTGCAACCTGCGAGCTTTAACAGTTAAGCAAATGTAAAATACATGGTAAATTAGTGTTACACTACAATATCTGAGTAAATCTGTGTTATAATACAACTTCTGAGTCCTTCTTACATACAATTTATTTAGCAGAAAGCTAAAACTCGCCTCACTCTCTGCTTAAATTCCTTAGCTTGTTGTGAGTTTTAGTGATCATGTACTGTTAAGCCCATTGTTTCCTATAAAGTAGAGTTCATATTTACATTCTGAATGCTTATTATTAGCTAAAGGTTTTGTTTTGTACCTGCATCTGTCAGTGTACAATACTCAATATTTAAAAAGATGAGACTTACCAAACAAAAGCGCTGGCAGGTCGATAGACACACAAACAAACACAAACATACACACAAAAATCTAGCTTTCGCAACCAACGGTTGCCTCGTCAGGAAAGAGGGAAGGAGAGGGAAAGACAAAAGGATATGGGTTTTTGCTTGTGTCTGTGTATATGCGGATGGATATGTGTGTGTGTGCGCGAGTGTATACCTGTCCTTTTTTCCCCCTAAGGTAAGTCTTTCCGCTCCCGGGATTGGAATGACTCCTTACCCTCTCCCTTAAAACCCATATCCTTTTGTCTTTCCTTCTCCTTCCCTCTTTCCTGACGAGGCAACCGTTGGTTGCGAAAGCTAGATTTTTGTGTGTATGTTTGTGTTTGTTTGTGTGTCTATCGACCTGCCAGCGCTTTTGTTTGGTAAGTCTCATCATCATTCTTTTTAAATATATTTTTCCCACGTGGAATGTTTCCCTCTATTATATCCATACTCAATATTTATATTCATTAGTGTCATTTAGACTCGATACATTGAAGGTAGCAATTTTTATAGTTTTATTAGGTCATTTTCGCCTGTACGTAAACATTTGTTTACATTATAAATATGAGGGATAATCAATAAATGTAGCTTACCCTAGGTTACTGTTTAATTCTTTAATAATATTCACTAGATAGCCCCAGCAGTTTACTGTAGGTCACTGTTTTTTTTCTTTCTTTAGTATTAACTAGATAGCTCCTAGCAGGAAAATAAGCACCAGATCTAGCTTCTACCATAATTTTTATTGTTTTTCATTGTTGAGTGTCCTTTATGCCAAATAGAGTGTAGTTGTTAACCTTGTGTGGCAGTAGGTTTCCTTAAGTTTCTTATAGCAAATCACATATTAGCTAGATGGATACAGACTGTGTCTGTCATGTGTGGATGCAGGAGGAGTTGGCCACTGTCCAAACGCAGCTGGAAGCTTTGTTGGCCACAGTCAATAGGCTTCAGAGTGCCACCTTGCAGTGTGGTGGGGATGGGGTGCCTGGGGCAGCCTCTGCTGTACTAGATGCGCAGGGGGAGGGGGGGGGGGGGCGGCACATCACAGCTCTCTGCTATTGAGCCGGCCTGCCCATTCTCTCCTCAGTGTGGGTGGCAGACTGTGTCGAGGCCTCGAGCCTCAAGGCGAAGGCTGCATGGGGATGCAGGCTCCTGCCAAATCCCATGCACTTTGCTAATAGATTCAGTGTGATATCTGATGCTGAGGGGAGGGGGGGGGGAACTCTGGGGGGGAGAGAGGCTGAGCCAGATCAGAAGGCACCTTCTGCCAGGATATTTGTCGCTCCTTCAGCAAGGTCTGGACAGGCACATGAGGATAGGGGTTTGTTAATTATTGGGAGCTCCAATGTTAGGCGGATCATGGAGCCCTTCGGGAACATAGCGGCTACGACGGGGAAGAAGTCCTACATTCACTCGGCGTGCTTGCTGGGGGGCCTTGTCTAGGATGTGGGAGAGGCTCTTCCGGCAGCTGTCTAGCATGCAGGGTGCAGCCAGCTGCAGATTGTTACACATGTTGGCACCAACGATGCCAGTCGTCGGGGTTCCGAGGAAATCCTTGGGTCCTTTCGACAGATGTCTAAATTGATGAAGGTGGCCTCCATCTCTCGAGGAGTGGAAGCCAAGCTGCCGATTTGCAGCATTGTACCAAGGGTGGACCGGGGTCCTCTTGTTTGGAGTGGAGTGGAGAATCTAAACCAGAGTTTACATTGACTCTGTGATGAAAATGGTTGTAGATTCCTCGACCTACCCTGTGGGGTGGAAGGTTGTAGGATGCCCCTTGATAGGTCAGGGGCACCCTACATACAGGAAGCAGCTACATGGGTAGCACAGTACTTGTAGTGTGCACATGGGAGTTTTTTATATTAGGTTCCTCCCCATGGGAAACAAACTGTTGACCTGCAAAATTACCAGTTCATGACAATGATGTGAGTGTGCCAACTGTAAAAATTGTTACCGTATTTACGCGAATCTAAGCCGCACCTGAAATTTGAGACTCGAAATTCAAGGGGAGAGAAAAGTTTTAGACCGCACCTCCAAATCGAAACAAAGTTGGTCCATTGTAATATGAGACACAATTTAGGTCGAATGAATGACGATACAGCTACAGTAGTTTGGTTCAAGTCGTAAGGTTAGCAGTTAAGCTTTACCAGGTAGCCATTGCTATGCGTCAGGCGCTCTGTCTGTATTTATATGGCTACCCTTCCTTTTTCACGTGCTTTGTCTGGTTTGAATTGATTGCTTATTTTGCTTTGATCTGGTAAGTGCCGTTCTCTTTGTTATAGGTGTTTACCTCACTCTAAGCTGAAAATGCATTATTGTACTGTGTTACGCATTTTTTGTTGCATTCTGATAATGAGCGTTTGCGGCCTGTCGCTGCTTGCGGCATGGCTTGCTTTTATGTGCGCTGCTGCCGCTTACAATAAGAAAAGAGAAGAATTGTCTCATTAGCGAAACAATGCTAAGAGACTGCTATTTGTTGTTACTTACACTGCTGCTTTCTTTGATAATGATAAACGAGAACCAAAGAATAGACTGCGTATGATAGAAGATGTTCTAAACGAGAGTTTAGCAAAAAATTTTCTCCGTTTGAAAATCTTTGCAGACACCTCTTTAGTATGTTACATTCTGCTTAGAAATTAGAGTCATCTTAGATTTGAAAATCTAGTCAGTTGCCGTGCTTCATTTCTGACTGTATCACTACTTGGCATAAGAATAATACAAATATAAACATGACATGATCTGTATATTCTTTCACGTTTGCCGTTGTCTCACTCTACTTTCGTAGTTTATTAGGCAGACAGAATTTAAGTGAGATAGCAGCAAACACGAAAGAATACTTGGCAAAATGTTTACATTCGTATTATTCTTATGGTGAAGAGAATACTGCATGTGATTCACAATTCATAAAAGTTCCTTTTAGCAACCATCACTTGTCACAGGTAGGAAAAATTCAGAATGTAGAGTTGGCCATATTGACAAACATCCCAAACAGTCTTTCCAGTCGGATTTTCATAGTACATTGAAAGGCTGCTACATTCGAATATGAACAATACGGAATTTGTATTTACTTCATTGGATAATGTATGAAAGTGCAGGGGTCGAAACTTGGGGCAGAGAAAAAAGCTCGTCTTCCACCTTTTTTTTAAAAAATTTATTTACTGGCACAGAGGTTTTGGCACCAGTATTTATCTTTGTGCCTGCAAAGCATGCCTGTGTAGCGCTACATATATTCTATGGCAGAAGTTAGTTGTGGCGGCACCTACCAACATTTTTCAGAACTTCCGCGTACTTTGCTCTCGGTTCTAAGCCGCAGGCGGTTTTTTTTATTACAAAAACTGGAAAAAAAGTGCGGCTTAGATTCGAGTAAATACGGTAATTTGCCTAAACAGGTCATTCCAAAGGATTTAAATATGCTAAATCTCATGTTAGTAAATTGTCGAAGTGTCTGTAGCAAGTTCCCCGAGTTACTCTCCAAAATAGACAGTAGTAATGCCAATATTGTATTAGGTACTGAAAGCTGGTTGAAACCAGACACAAATAGCAGTGAAATTTTGAACTTGGATTGGACAATGTTTAGGAAGCATAGGACTGTTGCAATGGGAGGTAGTGTGTTCATTGCAGTTAAAAGCTGTTTAAACGCAGTTGAGATCGATACTGGGTCAGACTGTGAAATAGTTTGGATAAAGCTGTCAATCAGACAAGGAGTGACCATTGTATTAGGATGTTTTTATAGACCACCAGCATCCGCAACAACCGTCGCAGAATGTTTCAGGGAAAGTCTAGAGTACATAGGAAATAAATATCCAGATTATCCATTAGTTATAGGTGGACACTTTAATCTGGTGTCCATTGACTGGGAAAATTACACATTTATCACAGGGAGCAGAAGCAGAGACTTGTGTGAAGTTATTCTAGGAGCACTCTCAACATACAACCTTGAGCAATTGGTTAGAAAACCAACTTGAGATGGGAACATATTAGATATCTTGGCGACAAACAGACCTGATCTTTTTGTGGAAGTTAATCTAGAAGAAGGTATTGGCGACCGTAATGTTGTTGTGGCTTCTGCGTCAGTGGAAGTTGGTAGGGTTTTTTGTTTGGGAAAGCAAAAATATCTTCATAGTCGGCTCCAAGCATTCATCACGGACACAAAGATATTGAGCATCTTTGGTCGGAATTTAAAGGTATTGTCCACCACGTGCTAGAGAAATATGTGCCTAGCAGAAATATGGGGAGAGGGAATTCCAGATAGTTCTGCTACGTGGCACTGCGTGAGTGATTCGCAGAGTCGCGTGCTAGACGGGCAGGTCTGCACAAACTGCTGTTATAAGCTGTTCTTTGTGTGGCAAAAATATGTAACTTCAATATTTTTGACAAAACACTTGCAGTGCCTCTGAACAGCTAAAATTTTGGCAGTGCATTTCTTTCTTGTCTTCTTCCTGCGTAAAAATTTTCACATGTCATATTGGACCATTCCCTTGTAAGTGTTGCTTTGAAAATGATCCCTGTTACACCTCGGAGTATGTGTTAATGTCGGACCTTGTGACGGACTGAAACTGATTTATAATGTAATTTTGGTGTGGATTTCTGTCTTGAGGACAGTGCACAGCCTCTGAGGTCCTCAGATGTGTCATGTGTTCTGGTCCAAATTTTATCTATGTCTGCACACATATTCTGTCATCCTGGTCTTCCCTATTTTATTCTGTTTTTAATTACATTTAGATATGATTATTCACCATATAGCGGAGATGCTGAGTCGCGATAGGCACAACAAAAAGATTCACACAATTATAGCTTTCAGCCATTAAGGCCTTCGTCAACAACACACACACACACACACACACACACACACACACACACACACACACGTGTCTGCAGTATCAGGCAAATGAAACCACACTGCGAGCAAGAGCACCAGTGCATGATGGGAGTGGAAACTGGGTGGGGGTAAGGAAGAGGCTGGGACAGGGAGGGGGAGGGATACTGTGGTGGGGGTCGCAGACAGTGAAGTGCTGCAGTTTAGACAGAGGACAGGAGAGAAGGTGGGAGGGGGGGGGAGGGGGAGGGGGAAGTAGCGAAAAGGAGAGAAATAAAAAGAAAAAACCTTCGTTAGTCACTGTCACCAGCCATCCAGTCCCACCCTGTTCCCATTCCAGCACCACACAGCCGTCATTTCACCATCACACACAGTCTTTTATTTTATTTTTATTTATCTCCTTTCCGCTATGCCCACCCCCACCCCCCACCCACCCCCACCCCCACCCCCACCTTCTCTCGTACCCTCTGTCTAAACTGCAGCACTTCACTGTCCGCCACCCCGATCACAGTATTCCTCCCCCTCCCCACCCCAGCCTCCTCTTTTCTCCCACCCAGTTGCCACTCTCATTATGCACTGGTGCTGCTGCTCGCAGTGTGGTTTCAGTTGCCTGAAACTGCAGACGTGTGCGAGAGTTGTGTTTGCATGAGTGTGTGTGTGCATGCGTGTATGTGTGTCTATTGTTGAAAAGGCCTTAACAGCCAAAAGCTATAATTGTGTGGATCTTTTTGTTGTGCCTATCGCGACTCGGCATCTCCACTATATGGTGAGTAGGAACTTTCCTACTCTAATATCGTTACATTTCATCCTGGATTTTCCATTGTTTGCTTTAGATGTGATTAGTCCTTTTTCTTCTGCGCCCTATAATGCTGCTTTATAGTAGGAGTCACGAACAATGGCAGTTGAGTTTAGGCTTGTTCTGCGCACCTACGTCACATATTCTCCCACAGCCAATGAGCATTCAGTAGCATTCTGAGGGGTCTGCTGTGAACGCTGTAGCTAATGTGAGCACTAAACGTGATTGTAGTGAGTTGTTTAATGAATTTTGATTCCATTTGTTGTGAGACGTCATCGCTGATTGTGACGGTAAGTTATAAATTCAGCATAAGCAAGTGAGAGACATAATTTGCAGGATATACACTTTCTTCAAGCAGAAAGCATGCATGTACCGCAACTGTTGCTTGTAATCATCAACAATGCAATCCCCGTCCATGCCTTGACATGTGTGAACCACCACCACTCGTGGATCGGACTATAATAGACCCTGTTCATATAGCACTCCGATGAATACAAGACACTAGGTGTTCCTTTTCAAAGATACTAATTGAGAACAACAAAATAGTTGAACAGATTTTTGTGCTTCCTCAAAGAGAGTGGTTTTTACTCCTATCTTCAATACATTGAGCATATCTGATTGGGGAGGGAGAGGGGGATGATTGTGGGAGGGAAGCGTCTTGTCTCTTCCTGCAAAGCTGAACTCTTGACGACTGCATCCACTTATCAGCTTCATTATTCCTCTGACTTTGTTTCACTATTTTGTGTTCTACTGGTGTTCATTATGCTTTTAGTTTTTTCTCTGTTAATGTTATGGATCTCCTCTCCACCCAACTAGAAGAAATTCTTTATTCTGTTACTGTCTCGGCCCTGCATCAGGTCGGCAGGAGTTCACATGTGAGGAAGATGCCTTGCAGCAAATGAGCCCCTCTCTTACCTGTTGACTGGCCTGGTACATGTACTTTTATCTCTGAAGCAATTATTTCTCATCTTTGGTATCAGTCTTTAATATCAGCGCCTCAGTCGTACCACTTTACATACTATCACAATTCAGTCAGATTTATGGCTAATGTCAGCAACTCTAGATTGACTATTTCATGAACGACGAGCTGATGACATAACTGTTTAATCCCTTAGCCCCCTGCCAACCAGCATAAGATGAGGGGGAACACAGACATGACTTTAAAATGTCACTTAACATGCTACAAGCTGATGTCAAGTTATACAGGGTTTTGTGTCTGAAATTTATAGAATTGTCAGGCAAGCGGCTCCCAGATTGAAGATTTAAGTGCATAGTGGGAGCACATCATCATGGTTAAGATTCTTTTCATGGGTGGTTAATGTGGAAGGGCCTGTTACTCCAAGGTCATGAAATGTTCAGGTGACACACTAGTGGAAGGCGATAGTGTTAAACTGCTGAAGTGCTAGTAATAACAGGCTTGTTTGTCTCACAAAGAAGAAAACACAAGTTCTGCAAAATCTGAATTGCGAAAACCTGTGTAGTAAATTTCTAGAACTGATTTTCAGAGTGCAATCCGTGAATAGTCTTCAGTTATCTATAAGCTGCTCCTGATAATGCAAGAATGATAAGAACTCTCATAGAGGCAGATAAGCAGTAATTCTTCCCTTGCCCCATCTGTGAATGGAACAGAACAAAATCTTTGCAGATCAATATAAACTATGTGGCAGACAACACTATTTGTTGCACAATATATGAAGTAGAGTTGGAGATGTGGTATGAACACAATCTATCAAAAATAAAGTTGCTTTGTATCACACTGGAGAGGAAAAGGTCAAATGATATGGAAATGTATAAAAAGCCATTACCTTCCATTTTGTAACTAGCAGCGTGTGATTAAAATAAACATTCAGTGGCAGTGATCCTCATCGTATCAAGGAATTTAATGGAAACACTTGTGCAATACACCATAATTCTGCAGCAATAACATTTAGTACCTAATGTAGCTGTTTCTCTAAGAAGATGACTTTTCACAGGCCAGCTATTGGTCAGCAAAACGCCATGAAGTGTTTGGTGTGATCACAAATGAAGATGGCAAGGTTGTGAAAAATTTGTTTGGAAAGTGGAGTGAAGCACTGTACTGCGGCGTAGCTCCATCAGCACGCTGTATCTGGAGGCCAGGTAAGTATTTATACAAATGTAAGAATGTGATGACAAATTAAGCAGGTCTCAACTGTTTAGTTTAGCATTCTAAAGCATAAACAAAAAACCAAATAAAAATACAAAATACAGACTATAATAACAATGCTATAGAATTTTGGCAAAACCTTTGTAATATACTGCAACTACTTATCATTCATGTAAACTCTCTTTTTTATACATTCCAGTGAGGGGCATTAGGAAATCAAGGAAACAAACAGCTGTAACCCAGAATTTGTCATATGAAATAAAAAGTGAAATAAATAGAAGTGTGAAGATGTCAGCCACCTTCTCCCTCCCTGTCTATTCACATAGCAGAAAAATAAGATACTTTGCATGGAGAATAAGTGATCAATTGATTGCTTAAGTTATTTTATGATTTTATATTTTATATGAGTGTTTCACATCATAATATCTGATTTTGACCAGTTGGTTGTCATTTTCAGACTATAGCATGTGTTCAGCAAATTCTGATGTAATATTCCCATTGTGTTGTCTACAATATTAAAAATCCATAGTATTGACACTGAAACAGGAATGTTACATCTCAGCTTGCAGCATGTACCTTCAGTCTAAAGATGGCCACTGGCTGATTGCAACTACACTGGAGAGCCAAAGAAACTGGTACACCTGCCTAATATCGTGTAGGGCCCCTCAAGCATGCAGAAGTGCTGCAACATGACATGACATAGACTCAACTAATGTCTGAACTAGTGCTGGAGGGAACTGACACCGTGAACGCTACAGGGCTATCCACAAATCCATAAGAGTACAAGGGTGTTGAGATCTCTTCTGAACATCATACTGCAAGAGATACCAGATATGCTCAATAATGTTCATGTCTGGGGAATTTGGTGGCCAGAAGAAGTGTTTAAACTCAAGAAGAATGTTCCTGGAGCCACTCTGTAGCAGTTCTGGACATGTGGGGTGTTGCATTGTCCTGCTGGAATTGCCCAAGTCCATTGGAATGCATAATGGGCATGAATGGATGCAGGTGGTCAGATGGGATCCATATGTACATGTCATCTGTCAAGAGTCGTATCTAGACATATTGGGGATCCCATATCGCTCCAACTGCACTCCCCTGCTGACATGCAGGGTCCATGGATTTATGAGGTTGTCTCCATACCTGTCCACATCCATCTGCTCGATTCAATTTTAAACGAGACTTGTCTGACCAGGCAACATGTTTCTAGTCATCAGCAGTCCAATGGCAGTGTTGATGGGCCCAGGCAAGGCGTAAAGTTTTGTGTCATGCAGTCATCAAGGGTACAGGAGTGAGCCTTCGGCTCCAACAGCCCATATCAATGATGTCTCATTGAATGGTTTGCACGCTGACACTTCTTGATGGCCCAGCATTGAAAACCGCAGCAATTTATGGAAGGGTTGCACTTCTGTTACATTGAACAATTCTCTTTAGTCGTCATCAGTCCTGTTCTCACAGGATCTTTTTCTGGCTGCAGCGATATCTGAGATTTGATGTTTTACTGGATTCCTGATATTCACAGTACACTCGTGAAATGGTTGTATGGAAAATCACCACTTCATCGCTACCTTGGAGATGCTGTGTCCCATTGCTCATAGGCCCACTATAACATCACGTTCACTTAAAACCTTGATGACTTGCCATTGTAGCAGCAGTAACCAGTCTAACAACTGCACCAGACACTTGTTGTCTTATGTAGGCATTGCCGACTGCAGCTCCATATTCTGCCTGTTTACATATCTCCGTATTTTAATACGCATGCCTGTACCAGTTTCTTTGATGCTTCAGTGTAGTTATGGTATTGTGAGAGGTGATTATTTCATGTATGATATAAAAAATAAAAGAATCTATTCACATGTTAGACACTACAAAAGTTTATACATTCCCATTTCCCATTTTCCTCCTTCACTAATGATCACCTTGCTGCCCTAACATCGTGTACGTCTCCTTGCACTCTCTCATTTGTACCCACGTGTTTGTGATCCACATTTGTGCAGTAATCCTTTGCTTCTTTCATTCACACTATGCTGGATCAGCAGAATTACTAAAAGTATTTGTGCCCTTATTCAGCTGATGTGTGTCCATACTGAATTAGGACAACACTTACGTGTATTATTCTACAGCATACAGTCATAAGTGAGCCTTCTAGTGCAAGTGTGAAATAATAGGTCCCTATTCCACAAGAGTTATGTGCAAATTCTGTTCTAACAATCCTGTCTAGTTTGTTTGCAGTTTCTTTGCATCACTTTGGCCTTGTACTTAGATTGCTGCTATATTAACTGAACTTAAGTTATCCATGTGCCTAGAACACACTAACAATGCATTATCGACTGCAACAGGTACACTGCCAAACACAGAGTATAACCATGCAGTTTCCAAGAATTTTCAGATGAAGACACCTCAGAATTGAATGTTTTATAACTCAGTTATACTTGCAGTGTTGGCCTTGTCCAAATGATCAATGGCAATAGTGGTAAAATTCTGTTTTCCATGCGCGTCAGTTTTCATCAGTGCAAAGACAAACTGAATCCCATAACCAACAGGAGGGCAACAGAATAACTGATTCTATCTAGTTATCAATGTAGCAATATTTAAGTCAGTTTCAACATCATAGGCTTGCTTATACAGTATATCACAGGCTGCCATGTATGAACACAGGACTCATATAGTGTGGCGCTGTTTTGCAATGTGGTGAGGGCACTAGTTGTGGCCGTGAATAGTAGCTGGTGATATGCAGAAATGTCTGCCCCTGTAGCTGTGTGGTCTGCACAGATGACTGCTATGTGGGAGTCGTGGGTTCAGTTTCTGGTACTGTCAAGGATTTTTCCTTGGTGGGAGGTCTGGTATGGCCTGCACTCGTGTCTCATGGGGCCATTTGAGGAGCTACTGAACCCATTAGTAGTGGTTCCAAGGTCAAGAAATCTGACAGTGACCAGGAGAGCAGTGTGCTTATCACATGCCCCTCCATGCCATATACAGTAATGCCATTGGTGGAGGATGACACCATGGTCAGTTGGACCCAGTTGATCAGTTTAGGGCAGAATGCAGTACCTTACCTGATCTTTAATATGTAGAGATCATGCGCCAGGTGTTCAACTGATTACGTGCGCATGATATGAGGCACCTGTAAAACTAGAAGCCACGTCTTGTACGATCCACTGCACAATGGCAGTTCATGGTGCTTATGGGTCCAGCACATTATGACAGCTTCTGCAACCCTGGTACAGTCTATTTAGTGTGTTCCCAGAGAGGGTGTCAGAAGACAACTCATTTTCATCACATGGGAACTGAGTTATTGATTATGTCACTGATAATGATGTGTCAAACTCTAACTTATACCCTTTTTTTAGTCATTGTTTGTTTGCCTTATAATGAGCCTGTAGGTTTGTGCTTTCTGTGTCTGTTGTTATTCTTTTAGTGACTGAAATGTTTAGATGTGCCGTACAAACTGGAATTAATAGAGGTTATTGGTTATCCTACCTTATTATTTTACAAATAAGAATGACTAACCTATTCTTTCAGGCACCATGCCAGAAGATTATGAACTATATTATGGCTTTACAAGATTTGCTATTGAGCTAAATGAACTGGATCCAGATATGTCAAAATATCTACCAATAACTGACACCCGCTTCAGACCTGATCAGAGGTAATTATTTAATAACAGTATCATGAAAAGAGTATCTTTTTCATAACAGCTTTGAATATCTTTAATTTTTGGAAGCTAATTTTCCTGTTAGAATCACTGTTTAAAAGGTAAATGCTTTTTCAACTTCTGATATATATGACTGTCAGTGCAGCTTTTCTGACATGCAATAATATTCCATATTTCTTTTTGTGTGTCTGGAGTTGTTCATTGATCACTTCATTCTAGCCTAATATTCATTAGACCTACACTGCCCATATTTACCTTTTCTGTACTGGTATTTGTATATTTGCACAAAGCTGCCATCTAAATAATGTCCATGCTGTTATGAATGTGCATATCAACTTAAAAGTTAATGATTCTATTTTCTTGTTAGGAATTTGCTGTTTTCATCTGATTCGCCCTTGCATCAATGGAAAAGATTTCAATTGAATCAGTATATCTTTAATATAAACTAAAACTTGTCAAAACTGGAAAAATTGTTGCCTGTGTTGGAAGTGAGGTGCTATTTGTGTACTATGAGACTTTCTGTTTCGAATGTTTGTTTTCCAGGTTGTTAGAAGAGGGGAACCTTTCTGGAGCAGAGACTATTAAACTTCAGTTAGAACAAGCACAGCGGGAGCGGAGAAAACGCAAAGAACAGGAGGGTATACAACATCAGCCAAAATGGTTTAGGTGAGCTGTTAATGTGGCATTTTCTGTCTGGAACTTTGTGGTAAAATTGGGATTGCATCAAGACCTCTGATATTTTTGGGTGATGGTCTGAACACACCTTCACAAATTTATGTGAAGTTTCACTCTTCCACTTTTGCCTCCCTATTTTTCAAAGCTCCTCAGACCATCCTGTTAATCAGAGGAGCTCATTCATAGCGAGTCTGCATGTAGGCTAGATTGTCAATCTAATTTTTGAAGATGACATCTTACTCCGTGGGATATGTACTGATGCCATTCCTTCTGACAGACTAAAACTGAATTATTATAATTATAACTTTGATGTGGGTTTCTGTCTTTTGAGGACAGTGCACAGTCATTGAGGTCTACAGACATATCACATGACCTGGTTCAAAATTTCATCTACATCTACATACATAATGTGCAAACCATTATGAAGTGCATGCCAGTAGTATACAAAATGCTACCACATGTTAGTATTTCCTCCTGTTTGAGATGCATCTCGGACTTGGGAAGAATGACTTCTTAAACCCCTCTGTGTGCTATAATTAGTCCATTGTTGTCTTTATGCACCTTATGGGAGCAATACCAAGGGGGATAAAGAAACTGAATTCTTTACTGGTCCTCGAAACTTTGGTAGTATGTTTTTGCGTAATAACTATCTGTCTTCAAAAATCTGCCAATTCAGGCAGTCAGACAAACATGTGACCATTTGTGCTGCTCTTCTTTGTTCCAAAATGGGATGCACAAGTGATTTGTAGCTGATCTCCTTTTTAACTAACAGCATTTTACCAGTATATAGGTAGTGAATCAAAGCCTACCACTTGCCATACCTGTGACTAAGCCCATGTGATCTTTCCATTTCATATCCCTACAAATTGTTACACCCAGGTGTTAGCATGAAATTGTTTCCAGTTGTCACTCATTGATGTTGTAGTCTTTACTTTTTACTGTTGTGTGACATGTACATTGTATGTTCTTGAATGTTTAAAAAAGTTTATAATCTTTGCACCACTTTTAAACCTTATCGAGATCTGACTGGACATTTGTATAACTTCTTTCAGATAGCACTTCATTTTTGTATGTTCTTGAATGTTTAAAAAAGTTTATAATCTTTGCACCACTTTTAAACCTTATCGAGATCTGACTGGACATTTGTATAACTTCTTTCAGATAGCACTTCATTTTAGATAACTGCATTACCTCAATAAATCAGAGATTGCAAGTAATAGTCTATGCCAGATCATTAATAACAATGCAAACTAAAGCAGCCAACACACTTTCCTGGGACATATGTGAAGTTGCTTCTACTTCTGTCAATGGCTTTCTAGCTGAGATAACATGCTGTGACCTCCCTACCAAGAAATACTCAGTCCTGTCACATATTTTGATTGATACCCTGTATACCTGTACTTCAGTTAGTAACAATTGGTTTGATTCTGAGTCATTGACTTTTAGGAGGTCAATAAATATTGCATACACCTGATTTCTTTGATCCTTAGAATTCAGGATGTCATGTGAGAAAAGTGCTGGTTGAGTTTTGTTTGCTCGATGTTTATGGAATCCATTCTGCTGATCGTGGAGTAAGTTATTGTGCTCAAGATACCACATTATACCAGTTTTTACATACAAACAGTACAGGATGACTTGTAATTTGTTAAATTTAAAATGTATTAATCAGGTGACTAGTTTTGATCTTGGTACGGTCATCATCAGACCATTAAAACTCCAAGGCATCAGCTGGAGAGAGTGCTGAGGAGCAGCCCACTATGTAGCAATGATAAACATAAAACATTAAGTATGCAGCAAAGATAACATTCATCATATTACAAATGTCTCCAAAAGTGTCATTTTTAGTAGAGTTTATTGTGATATAGTGTCAGGAAATGGGATGGTGGCTGCTGAATGTGCTACCTATGGATCTAGTTCTTTTACACTCATGGCTGTCTGCCAGTATGTAATGCACTATGGCCTCTGCACTATAGTGTCTGGGAAACAAAACTTGTCACACATTTTAATTTCACAGAAATTCTTCCCCTAAGGTTCAAATTGAGTTACTTTTGGTTCTACTTCTACTCTAAGTGCCTTGTTGGTTCCATCTGTAGCATTGCCAAGTTCAGGTCACATAGCTGTGAATGCCATGAAAAGTCTTCAGATTTTGTCATCATGAAATTGTGTGCGAAAACAAAAATAACGACAAGAAACACCCTAAATCAGAGATGCATTCAGTTGACTGGCAGGAAAATGCTGCTGCTTCTCAACAGAACAATCATTTGTTGAAAGCTTAAATACAACCAAAGGAAGAAAACAAAAACCCTCAAAGAAAGCAGTTAATGATTTTGCAAAAGCAAACCACAAAAAATAGATGAAAATTTTGCCAAAAGAGATGTGAATTTTACCAAAAATAGATGCTGTATTTTCTGGCCCCTGCTGATGGCATTTAGAGGCTGAAGTGTATTATTAGCAAGTTTGTTTTTGTTAGTGTATTGTGCCTGAGTTCTTACAAGTTTTATTTTGTTATGAAAAAGTCTAGTATGTCGTGTGTCTGAAAGCAGCACAATATGGATTCACTGTGCTGTTTATTAGGCAAAAATTTGAAACATGGGCTTAGGGTGAAAGTGTAGGAAGAAACTTGGTGCATCTAGATTCTATCTAAACACCGTCAAGAATCAAAATAACACAAATGCAAGCAAGGATATATTTGTAATTGCAATAGAGCACTGCATGGTAGCAAGTTTAGCCACTGATGTTACTTATCTGCACAATAAAAAATACAAAAAATGATGTATTTTGGAGAATCTTTAATGTGGTGTATCACCTATACTGAATACTTTCATAATATGCAAGCATAAATATAAAATTGAACATATATGGCAGATTAGCTTTGCACATACATAAACCAACATGGAGGCTGCAGGGTTTGCTTAAGTCAGCCAATCATAGCACAGGAACCATGTCTTCATGCAACATTACTGTTTTGTCACACAAACTCATAAATCCCAAATACTGAACACCTGTGAAAAACATTAAATATCTCAGTCTCAGAACTGAAATCGTGAGAACATTAAGCATGCAGCAAATCTTAACATTCACCACATTAAAAATCTCTCAAAAACGTGTAATTTTTAGTACAGTTTATTGTGATAAAGTGTTGGGAAATGTGGTGCCTGCAGCTAAATGTGCTACCTATAGGTCTTATCTTGGAGTTAGCTTTTGGTATTATTTAATAGCAGATTATGAAAAAGAGATACAGCCTGTAAACATTTTAATGAGTCCTGGCACCATAATTCTGATCAGTAGATTTCACGGCCTTCTCCAGTATGTAAACCATGAGCTAAGCCTGATCTAAACACTAACTTTAGTGTCACTGACAGTCTTTATATAAGAGCAGAATTTATTTGGTATTTTTGATGGATTTTCCAATAAGATTCCACTACAGTAATTATTGGAGACTCCTATAACACAAATGGCTGTGTGCTATATTAAACAGTGATTTATCTCTCCTCTCACATTCAGCTCTCTAATGATATATTTTCTTTTAGTGCTAACTTTTAGGAAGAGGACAATGATGGCTTCAATTAAAAACGGTTATTAGTGAATAACAGACTCTACTGGGTGTAAGGGTGTAAATGTGGATATTTCTATTGGTGACTTGAGGATGGTAAACTGGATGACATTACATTAGTAATTACATCATTTGCAGACTAATAATTATATCTATTACAAGTCATATATTTTTAGGTTGGATAGTATCTCCAAGTACATGTGACAAGAGCAAGCCATTATTGCTTATTTTCCCCTGGGCGACAGGTCATCCCCCTGCTGGTTCTGGGTTTAGAATAGGCCTGCGGTATTGCTGCCTGTTGTAAGAGGCGACTAAAAGGAGTCTCAAACATTTTGGCCTATATGTGATGGTCCCCTCTTGGGTTTGACCTCCATATTTCCAAATTCTTCCAAAGAGTGAGCCAATTGGGGAAGGGCGCGTTACATGGTGCATTGTGTCCATCATGCATTGAGACCTTTAGCCAGATTTCTTGTCGTCGCATTGCCGTCCCGCTCGTTCTCCATCTCTTAGGTGAGGATACATTCCTGGGTGCGATTTCCGCCTTGCACTGTGCAGTGTTGCTCTTTGCGGAGATGATGACCATGAGCTTCCTTGTACTTAATGTCCAGCACAGTAGCCAGTCTGTGGTGGTGGGGCTGCCATGTACCCTATTGGCTGTAGCCCCCTGACAACACAGGGATCACTCTGCTGATGTCTGCACTGTTAACTCCCCATGTATGCCAAGGAGTAGATGCCTATCTCACTGGGGCATCGGGAATCCCAGCAATGGCCATCTTGCCAGGTGGCCCTTTCTGAGGCTGGGTGGTGCCAGTGGGGAGGGCCCTTGGTCGGAGTGGGTGGCATAATGGCGAATGACCTGCAATTAAGCATGGTACATCATCCCTTGCTGGTGGCTAGCCACCAGCAGTCTGTAAGCGTTCTTGGGCTCAATTCAACGCTCAGGAATACGATCCCAAATCATTCCCCTCCCAGGCTGCACCGTGGAAGGAGTGTAAGGCTCAGTATGGCAGTGACAGTTATTCACCCCGGTTCCTACTTTGTACGAGAGCTGATGGGGAGCCTTTCATGTCAACACAGCCTCAATTCTTCATAGAGCATTTAGAGGACAAGTTTGGGGAGGTGGAGGGCTTGTCCAAAATGTGCTGTGGGTCAGTATTGATAAAAATGGTCATGAAGGTTACTTGCTTGTGACAAGTTGGGGGATGTTTCAGTTACCATCACACCCCATAATAATTTAAATATGGTCCAGAGTATTATTTTCCATAGGGACCATCTTTTGCAGTCTGATGACGAGTTGCGCGCTAATTTAGAGGGGCGAGTTGTTCATTTCGTCCAGCGTGTTCATCGGGGTCCGGAGGATAATCAGAATGCTACCGGTGCCTTCATCTTGGCCTTCGAGGGTGATACATTACCGGAGAAGGTCAAGGTGATGGTCTACCGCTGTGATGTCAAGCCCTATATCCCTCCCCCGATGCAGTGCTTTAAGTGTGGAAGTTCGGCCATATGTCTTCCCGCTGTACTTCCAGCCTCACATGTTGAGATTGCAGATGCCCATCACATCCCAATACTCCATGTGCCGCACTTCCCATCTGCGTCAACTGCGGAGAGCATCATTCACCTTGCTCACCAGACTGCAGGATCTTACAGAAAGATCAGAAAATCATGAAATATAAGACCCTGGACCGACAGACCTATACTGAGGCTAAGAGGAAATATGAACGACTCTATCCTGTGCGAATGACTTCCTCATATGTCGCCGCTATAACAACCGTGATAGCCCCATCAGTTCAGCGAATTCCAGTTGGCTCATCGAGCCCTACAACTCCACATGCCCCCATGTCCAAGGGGCGCACTACCCACCCTGTTGCTCCTGCTCCACCTACCTCGGGAGCAACACCCCCCCCCCTCCCCACCCCCACCCACCAGGCACGTCCGTCCCCACTTCTAAGCCGTAGAAGCGTCCAACTTCTTCGGATCCTCTTGCTCGCAAGGGGTCCTTTGGGTCCCTCTCTTCCCAGGTTTCCACAAGTGGGAAGGGTAATGCCTGGCAGTGGCATAAGTGCCCACAAGCAACTGGTCGTAGGGCTTCTCGATCCTCCTCTGTCCCAGAGACTGAATCAGTGAAGCCCTCCCAGCCAGCGAAACCCAAGGAGCAGCAAGAAAAGTCCGAGAAGACCTCTAAGACGAAGGAACTTGCAGTGGTACTCACCCCACCATAACCTACAAGCTCTGTGTCTGAGGGCGAGGTAGAGATTCTGGCATCCGCTGAGGACCTAGATCTCGCCAGACTCTCAGACACAATGGATGTCACTCGCACAGGTACTCAATCAGTGGCAGCAGGTGACCCAGCGGCATAATCTGCCTCCTCGGTCCCTTCACGTCTTTCTCGGCCATGGACAGTGTCATCCTCCGATGGACCTGCAGCAGTTTTTTTCCACCATCTTGCTGAGCTCCGACAACTTCTCAGCCTTCACCCTTTGCTCTGCATTGCTCCTCAGGAAACTTGGTTTCCGGTGATGTGAACCCCTGTCCTCTGTGGCTGTCGGGGTTATTATAGGAACCGGGCAGCTTATGAGACGGTATCAGGTGGCATCTGAATCTACGACCTTCACTCCCTTTACAGTGAGTCTGTCTGTCTACAAACACCTTTAGAGGCTGTCGCTGTTTGGGTGTGGATGCCTCAGGCTGTTACTGTCTGTAGTCTACATCTTCCACCGGATGGTGGTGTCCCGCAGCATGTCCTGGCTGCGCTGATAGCCCAATTGCCGCCACCTTTTCTGTTACTGGGTGACTTCAACGCCCATAACCCTCTGTGGGGTGGATCAGTGGTAACAGGCCTGGGCAGCATCGTTGAGCAAGTATTGGCACAGCTCGAACTTTCTCTTTTAAGTAATGGTGCCTTCACACATTTCAGTGTGGTGCATGGCATGTACTCAGCCATCGACCTTTCGATCTGCAGCCCTAGCCTATTACCATCTGTCCAATGGAGTGTGCATGATGACTTGTTCGGTAGTGACCACTTTCCGATCTTTCTGTCACTGCCACAGCGTCACTCTTCTGGGCGCCCCTGCAGATGGGCTATGAATAAGGCTGACTGGAACTTGTTCATCTCCCTTGCCACTGTTGAGCCTCTTTCCAGTGACGCCATTGATGCAGTGATTCACTTGCTCACCACCGGCATCATCACTGCCGCAGAATCTGCTATCCCCTGTTCTTCTGGGTCCCCTTGGCGGAGGACTGTGCCTTGGTGGTCACCTGAGATCGCTGAGGCGGGCACTCCAGCGTCACAAGCAGCATCCCTCATTGGAACACCTGATCGCCTTTAAACGGCTCCGTGTGCGAGCCCGCCGCCTCATTCGCCAATGCAAGGAGGAGTGCTGGGAAAGGTATGTCTCCACCATTGGGCTCCGTACCTCTCCATCGCAGGTTTGGGCCAAGATTAGGCATCTCAATGGCTATCAGACCCCCATGTGCTTTCACTGAATGAATGGAGCAGTCTGTACTGACTCTGACACAATTGCAAACCTTTTAGCAGAGCATTTTGCTCAGAGTTCTGCTGCTGTGAATTATCCACTGGCCTTCTGCTCCCTGAAAGAGCAGTTGGAACATTGGAGCTTTTCATTTCACACGTGCCACTCTGAACCGTACAATGCTTCGTTCAGTGAGTGGGAATTCCAAAGTGCCCTAGCCGCTTGCCCTGATATGGCTCCCGGGCCAGATCGCATCCAGATGCTCAAACACCTCTGCCAGCAATGCCTCCTAGACCTTTTCAACTGTATCTGGGTTGAGGGTGAGTTCCCGTTGCAATGGCGGGAAAGCGTTGTAATCCCCGTAGTGAAACCTGGCAAGAACCCACTGGAGGTGGACAGCTACCACCCCATTAGCCTCACCAACGTTCTTTGCAAGTTGCTCGAACTCATGGGTGAGCCGGAGGTTTAGTTGGCTGCTTGAGTCTTGAGGCCTGCTGGCTCCATCTCATTCTGGCTCCATCTCAGAATGGGTTCTGTAAGTTCTGCTCTGCTGCCGATAATCTGGTGTGCCTGGAGTCTGCCATCCGTATGACCTTTGCCCACCGTCAGCATCTGGTCGCCATCTTTTTTGACATGCAGAAGGCATACAATATGACATGGCGACATCACATCCTCTCTACGCTTCATGGTTGGGGTCTTCGGGATCCCCTCCCGATTTTCATACAAAATTTTCTGTCGCTTGGTTCCTTCTGTGTGCAAGTTGTGGCCTCTAATAGTTCCTCCCGAGTTCAGGAGAATGGGGACCACATGGTTGGGTTCTTCGGGATCCGCTCCCGATTTTCATACAAAATTTTCTGTCGCTTGGTTCCTTCTGTGTGCAAGTTGTGGCTTCCAATAGTTCCTCCCGAGTTCTGCTTCTTCTTGACTGCAATTAATGGCCTCAGTGTGGCGGAGAGAACGTCTGTCTCATCTTCCTTGTATGCTGACAACTTCTGCCTATGCTATAGCTCCACTGGCATTGCAGCTGTTGAACAGCAGCTGCAGGGCACTATCTGAAAGGTGCAGTCTTGGGCTGTAGCACATGGCTTCCAGTTTTCGGCTGCCAAGACCTGTGTCATGCATTTCTGCCGGCAATGCACTTTTCACCCTGAGCCACAGCCTTATCTTGATGGCGAACCTCTTGCTGTGGTGGAGATGCATCAGTTTTTGGGTTTGGTTTTCGATACCTGGTTGACTTGGCTGCCTCATATTCACCAGCTTAAACAAACATGCTGGCAGCATCTTAACGCTCTTCGTTGCTTGAGTCATACCAGCTGGGGTGCCGATCGGTCTACCCTTCTACGGCTGTACCAGGCGTTAATTCAGTCCCATCTAGATTATGGGAGCCTGGCTTACGGTTTGGCATCCCCTTCTGCATTGCAGTTGCTGGACCCCATCCTGCACAGCGAGATCCGACTCACCACTGGAGCTTTCCGGACAATCCCTGTCAACAGCATACTTGTGGAGTCAGGTGTCCCTCCATTGCAGTTTTGGCGTCAATGTTTACTAGCCGCTTATGCTACACACGTTTGTAGCTTGCCCGGGAATCCTAATTATCGTCTCCTGTTCCCTCAGTTGGTCGGCCATGTTCCAGAACTGCGGCCCCAGTCGGGGTGTACGATCACAGTTCGTGTCGGAGCTCTTCTCTCTGGGCTTGAGGTTTCTCGACTTCCACCTCTTTTCCGGGCCCCTCTGCATATACCCCCATGGTGTGTGCCTTGCTCGTGCCTTCGGATCGATTTGGCACACGGCCTGAAGGACTCAGTCCCTCCTGAGGCCCCCTGCCACAGCTTTTGTTCAGTCCTTGCCGCAGTTCAAGGCTCTGACGTTGTCTATACTGATATTTTGATGGTTGCTGGTCATGTTGGTTATGCTCTTACTCTAGGGGATCATTATGAACAGTGCTCATTGCCGGCTGGCTGCAGTGTTTTCACTGCTGAGCTGGTCGCCATCTCTCATGCCCTAGAGTATATCCGCTTCTGCTCAGGTGAGGCCTTCGTTATCTGTAGTGACTCCCTGAGCAGTTTACGAGCTATCGACCAGTGTTTCCCTTGCTCTCATCTGGTGATGGCTATCCAGGAGTCCCTCCATATTCTTGCTCGTTGCGGCCGCTCTGTGGTCTTTGTGTGGACTCCGGGGCATGTAGGCATCCTGGGAAATGAACGTGTTACAGGCCATACAGGCTGTCGGTGCACTAGCCTTGGAGATTGGCCTTTTGGAGAGTGACCTCAGGTCAGTTTTGAGACAGAAGGTACTTCGCACCTGGGGTGAAGAATGGCACAACCTTCATTCACCCAACAAACTTTGGGCCATCAAGGAGGCTACCAGTGCATGGTGCTCCTCCTTGTGGGTCTCTCGCAAGGACTCTGTTGTCCTCTGCCGACTGTGCATTGGCCACACCTGGATAACGCACAGCTATTTATTGTGCCATGAGGACCTACCTTTATGTTGCTGCAGGGTCACCTTTGACTGTGGTCCACATCTTGTTGGACTGCCCGCTTTTAACTCCGCTCAGGCAGACGTTTGCACTGCCTGATAAGCTTCCTGCACTTTTATCAGATGACGTTGCCATGGCAGATTTAGTTTTGAGTTTTATTTGTGCAAGGGGTTTTTATCGCTTGATCTAAGTGTTTGTCCTTTTTTTGTGTTGTCTGCCTTTGGCCTACGGTTTTAGACTGGGGTTTTTAGTGCATTTCTTGGTGGTTGGCTTTTCCTTTTTTGTTTCTATGGTCGGCCAACCATTGTCACACTCGGTGTTATTTTAATTCCTTTTGTCTGGTCTCTGTGTCTTTCTTGTCCTGTGTCATCTCTTGTCATCTCCATTGTTTGTTGTTATTCCTTGTGGGGGGGTTTCAAGTTCATGGAAAAAGGGACCGATGGCCCTAGTAGTCTGGTTCCTTTAATCCCACAAACCAACCAGCGGCAGGTCAGGTACTGAAGTGTGGACACCTGGATGCAAAACAGTTAATCTATATTAACAGGTGTAGTTCACTTAGTGGTGCAGTTACAGCCATCCAGAAAACATCAGTAAGTAAAGTTTGTGATGTTTTTGTGGAAAGACCATTCAATGCATGGAAAAAAACAATTAGCCCACTGATGTGTGTACATGTTAAGATAACACATGTAAATATATCTGTGCTTAAACCCATTATATATGGTTTATTACTGAAGTTGTTACTGGGTTCAAACAATATAAATATACTGCTGTCCAAAAGTAAAGCAACAAACTGCTATTTCCCCATCCTGTGTCTAATTCATGATATAATCATACAAACTGTCTACAGATGTCTGTACGATTGTGTTCTGCACAGAAGACAGCATTTTGGGCAATGAAAACCCACGCCAATAGTGACGTCAGGGCACCTATCAAATGGAGTAGCGCTTGATGGGTAGTCCGGCATCCACAATTGCTGTGTACACTGTCACAGACAGTGTAGTTTGGCACAGAGAAGATGCCTAGCAGACTCTCTGTGGTGGAGGGCCATAGGAAGAATGGAAGCAGGACAGTCACAAACTCGTGTGGCCTGATGGCTTAACGTGCATTGTTTTGTTGTTTCTCGGATGTGGCAAGCATTTATACAGACCAAAACTGTATAACAAAGACCACATGTGACATCACAAAAGAGAGAACCGTTATTTGGCTGCAAGGGCACGACAGTACCACCTTAGTACTGCACAGAAACTGGAATCTGACCTCTCAGCATCCACTGGATGTGCCGTATCAAGGCAAATGGTGTAGAAAATCAACATGTCTCTCTTTCAGTTTTGGAGTGAGTTGCTGTGACATCCATCTTGCAAACTCTTTGTCAAAGGTAAGCACATCGTGAACAATGTGATGTGTTGAGCCATGACTAATATTCAGATATATGACTATTTCATCCACCGTCACACAACAGTTCTCCTTCACAGTAGCTTCAACTGCTGTAGTAGATTCTGGTGCCACAATGCAGTGTGCCTGATCCAGGCAGTGAGCGTCTGTCAGAGCATTCACGCCATTTCCAAATTTTCTACTCCTTTCATGCACTTGCTGCAGTGATACATTTGCATTATCACAATGGACCTTCTTTTCTTGATGAGTTTCAATAAGTTCCATACCTTCAGTCCTCAGATAACGTATGACAGGTGTGTGTTGCAAAGCAGGGCAGCCATTTTAAACTGGTATTGTGGCCTCATTTTGCTTGTCTTAATATGCTTGTAGGGCATACTGTATGTTATTGGTACCAATACTGGCAACTTACAGACTATTGGCATGAAATATCAATACTTAATTACACTTTTAAGGTTTTAGGCTACGACACCCTATCTTTGTTCCTTCATGTCCTCCACAACCCAGCATACCACATTCCTGGATGTTGATCTCCTCCTCTTTGATGGCTCCATCTGCACCTCTGTCCATATTAAACCCACCAACCACCAACAGTACCTGGCTTTCAACAGCTGTCATCCCTTTCACACCAAAAAATCCCTCCCATACAGCCTGGCCATCTGGGATGGCATATCTGCATTGATGAGAACTACCTTGCTCAGTATGCTGAAAGTCTCACTAAGGCCTCACAGACAGGCTCTATCCCCCCAGACCTAGTCCACAAACACGTCTCCTCTGTCATTTCCTCTCAAACCCCCCCTTCATCTCCCGATGCCACGCCGAACTGGATCAGCTGAACCACATTCTTCGCCAGGGCTTTGATTACCTATCATCATGCCCTGAAATGAGGGACATCCTACCAGAGATCCTTCCCACCCCTCCTAAAGTGCTGTTCCATCACCCACCCAACCGCCACAACATCCTAGTCCACACCTATGCCACTCCCAATCCCAATCCCTTGCCACAGCAATCATATCCCTCTGGAAGACCCAGGTGGAAAGCCTGCCCAATCCATCCACCCAGCACTTCCTATTCCAGTCCTGTCACAGGTTTGTCCTACCCCGTCAGGGACCTGGATCTGCTGCAATCATTGCTCAGCTTTTTGTATGGGCTTGACTGCCAATATATTGCAGCCAATGCACAGTATTGTTTATCTGTTCCAATGTGTGGGCTTCGGTAATGTTCCCAAGAGGTGAATTCCAGTCTAATGATGTGGAGCAACTGTACCAGGATTGATGCCAGATATGCTGGGGGCAACTGAGGCGAATGGTTCCGTTGCTGGCATTCCATATAGTAGATTACATAATGTCTCATATATTGAAATAGACCTGGCCAATGATATCTGTGTCTGTTTTATCAAGCATATTTGTACTTGGAGCATCATGAAAATATTTCACTACAGCTGGTCATAAATCAGCAATGATAATGAGACCTCCACTCACATTGGTGGCCGTGTGTGTGTGTGTGTGTGTGTGTGTGTGTGTGTGTGTGTGTGTGTGTGTGTGTGTGTTTCGTCCAGTAGCTTACCTGTCCTCCAACAATCCACTACTGAATGTCTTACTCAGTGCTTCCTCTATGTATTAAGTAGCAATATATTTTAATGTATACTGTTATTCTATGTCAAATTTTCCATTGTTTTATTGAACCTATACATTCATAGAATATTTAAGACCTTAGCAATATAAAATTAATAAGTAAGTCCCAGAACCTTACGGAAATCACACAATTGCAGGTTGGATTGAACCATGTATTGACAGGTACTGATCATGTTCACTTACTGGAGTCTCTTCCACATGCTTGTCACTGATTGGCTGTCATTTAATGGGCATAACTCCACAATGGTACATTTCTGAATTTTGGATACCTGGAAAATTTTGATTGATTAGACATCGCTAACTTGGTCTGATCTTACCACCAGGTTGTTTTGCTCCACCTTGTAGATTACTTTCCAAAGGATAAAACAGTACTTGTTGATTGTCACACAAGTATTCTGCTTCTGCCAAATGATAAAAGCACATGAGAAGAGGCCTGTGCTGAAAGAGGAAAAATAATCAGATTTGCCAGAACATAGCACCTACCTGCAAAGAAGCTTTGGCAATGGGGAAACTGGCAGAATTTAAATACAAACACTTGAAACATACAAACTGTTGACTAGATATGGCACCTTTGCACTTGTTCCCACATCTAAATAAATTTGTCTCAAAAATATTTTGAATCCAATGAAGAGGTTGTAACAATATATGGAAACGTGTTGGACAGTGCACATTGAATGAAAAGGGAACAAAATGGAAAACTGAGTGTTTTTGCTCAAAAAATCCTAGTATTTAATCAACAGGAAATGGACTTTTTTCTTTTATCCTCATGTGTAAACAGAAAAAGAGGTACACTATGTCTCTGAGAGAATGTTACTCCATTCACTGGTTTTGTTGTAAATGCAAGTAATGTAGGGTACATTAAATTACTTGTGCTTCGAGCAGACCAGTGAATAAAATAATATCCTCTCAAAAAATATTACTTTCTTTTTCCAGTAGAGGTGTGCCAAGTATTCCTCAGTACGTGTTCCAATGATGGTATCACTTGTAAATACCGACGGATACTTATGCCAAATGATTTTTATGTTTCTATGATCAGAAGATATGTGCTGTGCATTGAAATACATTCCATAAACAAAATTTAAGGAATATAGCAACAAACTGTAACAGGTAGCAGTTTCTGCAAAAGGGAAATTTGAATTGAAATAGACAGACACTGCTGTAAAATAGTCAATACAGTATGTCAATAAATTAATGCTTATTTGTGTTGTTACACATCATTTCGTACATCACAGTGACAAGTTCATTTCATTCAGACATTTTTCTCACGATCATATGACAATATCATGTACTAATGAACCAAAATTATTTCTTTCCAGCAAGCGCATGTCGGATACAGCTGAAGAAATATGGGAATATTCTCATCGTTATTGGGAATGCAGAAAAAACCCAGGCTTTGTTAACATGTCATTTGAAGCCATTTGGTAGCATTATATATTTAATCGTTACATTGTTGTGTGGTTTTACAAATATGTGCTTATGTATCTTTTGAAGAGCAATCCCATTGTGTGTGATGAGTAATGAATAAGGCTTTTGTTGAGATCAGGAAACTAATTAATACTTAGCATCTAAATGTAGATAAGTAAGTTTCTGGACACTAATCTTTAGTATATATATATATGTAAACCTAATTTTGGAACGCTCATGACATTAAGTTCCCAAAGCAAAGTAGTGTTGGTGTGTGTGTGTGTGTGTGTGTGTGTGTGTGTGTGTGTGTGTGTCACTATATATAATCCACAGATTTTTGTCTGTATTCATTGAATTAATGGTGAAATTTATCTGTTGTCTTACGTACTTTTGAGCATTTCTAAATCCGTCAGTCATATATTTTTGAGAGTTCTGGCAGCTTTCAATTATAAGTACTTGAAATATGTAGCATGTATGATCAGTACTATTTCCATGTCCAAAATGTGGTTGTGTGATACATATGTATTGTTACATTAAGTTCACAGTGCTTTATTTCCTATCAGGTGGCCTACGTCTGCACAACGGATACATCTTTGAGTCAGATAAAAGTGTAACATGTGCAGGGGCCTTGATTTTGTTGTGCATAATCAATCTAATAATTCCCATGATAATGAAATATCGAGTGGTGCTTGTAGTATGTAAGTCTTAGGCAAAGTTCATATAACTAGCCTCTCAAATGTGAAATATCTTTGTACTCAGGACAGTTTTAGATCAGGACTGTCCTAAAAAAATTAATAGCAGCTAAGTGGAGATAAATGCAGTGAATTAGTGAGAGAGTTCAATCATTATGCTATGTCAATGTGACCAGAAGATTGAGTTTATTCATAGATAAGATTTGTACTGTGAGAAAAGTATTTTTTTCCCATTTGAGAGAGGCGATTTAAATCTTCCTTCTATTTAATGTGTGGAGGGATTTATGTTGATAATCTTACTGTTAATTTTAAAAAAGAAGATACTATTGCTAATTTTCCATAGCCTAATTTGTGTTAGAAATGCTATCATGAACATGATAAATGTGCATTGTTATATTCTTATATTTGTCTGATTGAATCAGTTGTGTAAAAAAGAAAAGTCAAAACTGTGCATTAAAAATGACATTGAGCCTTGGTACCTATTTGGCAGTTTCATAGTAACTGGTGATATATTTTAATATATACTTGTAAACTATATTATTGGATTGTTTATATTGTTAAGGTTTGAAGGATGTAATAGAAAAGTTTATTAGGTGTGTGTGTGTGTGTGTGTGTGTGTGTGTGTGTGTGTGTGTGTGTGTGTGTGATGTTTCACAGTTTAACATTTTTTTTGGAGAAAATAGTAGTATTTTTCTCTTGGCCCCAGTTTGCTGTCTTATGTAATTAGTTTTCTTCCTTTATGTTATTCAGCACACAATCTCTGAGTAAGCATTACAGCACACTGGCTTAGAACCATTTCCACTTTGATACCATAATAATAAAAAAGGAAATTAATTGCATTTGATGAAAAAGTATGCCAAATTGTTATTTCTGAATTTTTTAAATGCCTGACTCCATAAGAATTTTTCCTCTCGCTTCCATGTATTACTATAATGTTCTAATATGCCCTACTCTGGGCAGCTAATGTCTTGCCTGTTGTCTTCTGTAAGCTGAATTGGTTCCCCAATAGTCCGTCCTTTGAACTTAATTGATGCTAATACTTTTCTGTGTAAAACACCAATAACAAGTTTGTTCAGTATTCTTTGTCTTAGGGAGTTAGGTTTTTAATTATTTACTTATTTCTTTGATACTAGAGTTAAACAACTGAAGCAATGTTACTTTGTCTCTTCTTACTTTTGTTAAGTGGCAGCCTTGACTGAGTCTTAATTTTTATAGGTATTATACATAAGTTTCACTTAAGACATTATGACATATTATTGTTGTTAAACTACCTCATTGCTGCATTTTCCCACACCACATTTAAAAGAGTCAATCTCTTAGGCATTTTATTTAACATCTGTCCTAAATATATCAAGTCATTTTTAAAATTTGGTAATAGATAGCCATTTAATCTCAATCTACACATTAGATATCCGCTACATGTCTCATTCCTTATGTAGTCACGTGCAATGGGCATTTACTGGAATCTCAGGTATGAAGTGTTAGGTCTTAATACATATGAGATAGTGGACTGATTATGACATTACTTAAAAGCACATGGAACAGAAATGGTAAATCCTGAACATTAAGAGCTTGATAAATTCTTCAACAATTGGGTACAGTAGAGAGATAAAAAGATCATTCAGAGCTCCACCTGATATTAATGAGCCTAGCTGTGACATTTTATTTGTGAGCAGTTCATCTGTGTCTCCCCCCCCCCCTTTCTCTGTCAATCATCCCCCTTACCCCCACCTAGTTACCAAACATTTGTTTTGTTGTTACTGTTTAATAATATGTTCCATAGGTCACATCTATAATTAAGATTTTCATATGGCTCATATGCATTGTGTAAACAATTGCTTGTGGCAGTACAGGATTAATTTCTCCTCTGTGTATGGCTTCTGAATACTTACTTTCAAATATGTCAAATCTTTTATTATTTCAAGCTTGTGTGCTACGTTTAAACTCAGTATCACTACTTGATCATTGTATTTTTCTTCTTATTTCATCATGCTACAAAATTAGTCTACTCTTGTGTGTTTACTTTAAAATTTCACACCCCCAAACACTTGCCCCCAAGCAGAAAATTTCACTTCACGTCAGTAGCAGTGTGAATTCTGGGAGTGATGACCATCCTTTAGTTGCAGCAGGACTATTACGTCCTTCTTCTAATCTGTGAACTTCTATCTCAGCCATGATTTCATTTCACCAGGGACACCCATATACCAGCTTCTGTGCTGGATGAATTTCAAATGGACATAGTTTTTCAGATAAATCTTGAATATTTTCAACACCTGGTCCATCTTGATGGCACCCGATATGCTCTGAGAGAATGATTAATTCTTCTCATTCCATGATTACTTTATAACACATTTGCGTTTGATGGTTTTAGCTCAATCAACAGACAAAGTTGACATGACCCATTGCATACTATCGGTTTCTTGTCCCTCTCAGCTTCGCAAGAAAATTGCAGTGTTTCTGAGAACTTGGCATTTATTGCAGCTATAAATTATGCCATTGACTTTACTATATTTGTTGGTGCTTTCTTATCTGTTGATATTTATGTTTCAAAAATTATGTTTATAAATTTTATGGTAAATTTGTTGGCCCCAGATATCTACACAATTGAATGTGTGTACCCTTTATTAAAATTTTGTGTAGAAATTTGTTCAGCAAGGGATTCATGCGATTGTTCTTTTTTATGGAGACCCTTTAAAATGGGAGATTATCTGGAAGTTTTCACATGTATTAGACTTCCATAGGTTTTACATAAAAATTATATTATGAATCGTCACATCTTTAAAAATTTCCAAATTTATCAACAGTATTTTCACTTAATTAGGTCATATGTTATCTTTTATATATAAAATATTAACTGAGGCAACACTTGTGCACATTGATGCGATTGCTGGAGACTGCTGTAATGTCATACTTTTACAGTCTAGATACACTGAGTTGTTTGTAATGAAATGTAATTATTCAGCAGAGCACTTCAAGTGTAAGATTGTGTCTTGCCTGTATTATAAACCACGTGACTTCTCTCTCCACTGCCATAAACTCAGTCATGAATGGAAACTGATTAAAATGCTGATTATATTATTTCACTCTGTGGAATTTTGAAACAGTGGTGCTACTGTAACCATTTTATTATCATGTCAGATAACTGAATCAATAAAATTTTGTCAGAGTTCAAAGGATTCTTTCTTATTTTCGTTTGATTCATATATTTTATATATTATTTTTCATATGCAACATGTTAGTATGTAGTTATGGATATGTTTTAATTTTTTTCACATTATGTGCCTGGAACAAATGTCAGATGGGAGGCAAATGTGAAATGTTGTATTTAATTTCTGTACTGACTATCAAAGACAGAAAACACTGACTATCAAAGACAGAAAACACTAAACATAACTGCATACTACGTGAAAGAGAGCTGCACTGTTTGAAAACATTTGCATAGATAGCGTTACTGAGGCCACGTCTTTGAAGCTGGTGAAAAAACAGATCTGACCAGGAAAAACTTATAGTTGGAAACATAATGGTTTTAAAATCAAATCTTAAATTTTTAAACAAACCACCACACCCTTCGCTATTGTTATTTCCTCTGTCAAAATGCGGGAACGGAAAAGTGAAATACAATGAGCAAAGAAACTGAGAGCCAAAGTCAACCTATTCTTCTTCGGATGCTTGCTGTGTAGACATATTGTCAAACATTTGCAAAAGAGTGTGACTTGTAAACAAAATCAAAGCAATATTTGTTTCAAAATAATTTATAAAATCCTCCAATTATATATTAATTTAATATTTCACGATGTCAACTGTATTTTATTTGAAACAGTCATAATAATTTGTATGTGATGAGAATAATACAGTAGACTGCCACTATTACCAATATTTGTTACCATTCCTCCTAATTATTATTATTGTTATTATTATTATTACTGTTATTTTTTCTTTGTTTGATGGAGTATCAATATGTTATGGCACTAATTATTAGTTATTAAAATTTGGCACAGCTGTATGTTGCAAATTTTTCACTGTTCTGTAAGGCCTTATTGACAGAATGCTTATGCTGTAGTTTTTTAAGCTGTATTTAAATTTTTTATATGCCACTACTAAGTATCGTCAAATGAACTTATAGTACAGTATTTTTTATAACAGAATCTAAATTACCCAACCAAGTCATACGATTTCATTTAATACCTTTTTAATGGGGTCTATGCACACAAATAACGAAATAGCCACAGATATTACCACTATTAATGTTTGTATTTCTGTAAAATAGAAATTGTTGATACATAATTTCCTGTATTTGCCTACAGCTTAGACATTTTTAAGCTAGTTAGGCCTATGCCCTGGTTTGATTACCATATAAAAACATGATGGCTTTGGAATGCATGATTCACATTTTTTTCTTTAGTGTAAATGTGTTTAAATATGTAATAACTGACTTTTCAAAATATAAATGTTGAACATCTTTAAGCTTTTGAGCAGCTCGTAGAACCATTTGTACTAACAGTTCCTTTAAGATATGTGTCCATTCTTATAGAAATATCAATGCTCAAACTACTTAATATTAGAATGAAATTGTTAGTTGACCATGATGTACTTAATCACATTCCATAACAACCCTTCAAGTGGGATTACCTGAAGCACCTATTTAATGAAATCTTATTAAACCTCTCCAAGGGCTGTGTTAGAATAATAAATATATAATGTACACTTAAATGCTTAGATATAGGCTGCTACTCATAAAATTGAGCTGAATATTATGATTTGACAGTAGATATGAGATAGGTAAATCACTTGTCATTGTTGTTAGTAATGAGAAAGACATAAACATGATATTGTTACTAGAATGAATCTTTTATAATTGACAATAATGTGCATTGCACACATTATCTGTACATTTATTGAGGACTGTTTTGTTAATTATGTTATTCTACTTAAAAAATTGTCTCCATTTGGTTCTTCAAGTGAAGTTTTTCTTTATGTTTACTTGCTAGTATAATATTATGAAAAATGTTTAAAAAATGAAAAGGAAAAACAACATAGTTTTGGGACAACTCTTTCTGTAAGCTGTGGTATGATTTAAAAAAAATTGTATAATGTAAAATTTTATATATGCTGTAATGTGGGAAAAGCTACTGCAAGAGGGGGAAAAAGGAACTTGTTGAAGGTGGGTAACAATACGATAAGAAATGGAAGGGTGAGATTATTTTTATGCAGCTTAAATTACATTCCTTATAAAGTATGTTTAGCCATGCTTAATGAAACATAAAGTAAAACAAGAACTGAAATGTAATTTAATTTCAACAAAGAGATTGATATCACATTTTACTTATGGTGTATGTATAAAGCAGAAATATGCAGATTTTATGTGAAGAGAATTATGTAACATAAAGCCACAAACTGTTGTGGTTCTGTTGGCATTGTTTTTAAGTGACATGACTACTTAAATTGAATAAAGTACTTAATTCCTAATTATTTTATCTCAGAGAAAGCACTGTTTATGTTCATATAGTGGTGTAATATATGTGATACCCTTAATCTTTCTGGATTATTTAAGTACAAATGTAACAATAAATAACTGAAAGTAAACAGTTGGAAAATTTTATTTTTTCTAGCTGGTCGGTGGATCGTCACAAAGCATCAACCTTGTTGTGGGAGCCTATGTATTCTGAATTGAGACAGTAGTCTGAATGCTGGCATGTATTTGAGATTATTGAGTGATTGTTTTTTGGCAATTCTCATATTCAATGCACTATTCCAACATGGCTAATGACCTAAACTTCCATCCTGGCATGTCACTTATTTCTTCAGAAGCTTTCTTGCAAATCATGCTGGTCGAGGATGATCCATACATATTATAAAAATGGATGGATGGATGTATATGTTCAACATCTCCTAAACCACTGAACTGCTTTCAACCAAACGTGGTACACAGATCCTTTACTGCAAGGCAAGAATTGCTGTGCGAGTAAGAACCACCTACCTGTCATAATTTAGGAGATATGACATCATAAGCAGTGAGATACATGAAAACAACCGCATCATGTGTGACATTTAAATTTATCACTTCTGTGCTGCTAACTCTATTCACAAAATTATATCATGGTACCACACATAGTTCAGGAGATATGATATCATAAACAGTAAGTTGTGGGAAAAACTGCTGCATTGTACATGATGTTTAAAAAATTTGCTTCTTTGCTAATAACTCTTATCATAAATCATTTAGCTCACAGTATCCACATACAACACTGAAACTCCCTGACACCTGACTGTGCTTTCTACAGCTTTCAACTTCTAAGTGCAAATGGCTAAATGGCTGTAGCTGAAAACAATAGCTGTCTATAGAGCTGTGAATAGACTTTACCACAGAGATGCTTACAAAATCACATTGTGGACATGCGAAGCAGTTGGACCCAGTGTACAGAAACAGTTTCATAATTGCAAAGATGTTTTCACGAATACATGGAAATGTTATTTTTTTATATTACAGTACAAACACAGTTCCTTTTTGTTTTTATTTATAATATAAAACTGGCAAAATGAATACCTGGGCAATGCTGGCTGTGTCAGCTAGTACTAGTATGTTTTGTTTACTTTCGCTATGTTGACTTACAAGATAAACTTTGAGGCTGATGGTACTGCAATCAATAAAGTATTTATTGTAGAATAATGTGCATAAGAATAATACATGCAGTTGATAACCAATACTCTTGAATACCTAATCATTCTTACACTTACATGATAATAATTTTATCCTTTAGTGTTATTCATAGAAAGATAGTTTTAAATAAGATGTGTACTATATCATAACAAAACAATGTATTCAGTTTTCACGTACATTCAGTATCGCCATTGACATGCAAAATATTTTAACAATTTGCTCATAGACTTGAGAGAGGAAGTTAAAAATTTGTAGATATCCAGAACTAACTTAAAAGCACATCTTATTACTCACTATTTGATAAATTATATGAATAATTGGGTTGTAGTTTTAAAAATCCATGTTAATCAGTACTGTGGAAAAAATCACTGGAAATAAACCTCTATATAAAGGAGATCACTTCAGAAGCAATTGTTCATTCTGCAGCTAAGTTCATGCAAGACCCTTGCTAAATAATCATGCAGTTATAACATTTGTGCAAAGACAAAGAAAGAGAAACTTTTTTTTTCTGTTGTAGAAATGATTTTTTTTCCCTCTAAATACATGCCTCTTAAATTTACTGACTTTTGAAAATTGTCAAATTAGTTTAGGAATTTTTTTCATTCAGATATTGGTAAAGAAAAGCATAGTTGTGGAAGGACAGATCAATCTTTAGGGATAATGAAAATCACTGCATGTACATTTTTTGTTTGAAATAAGTGCAAAAAGCTGTCATCAGGCAATATATAAGGTGAATATGGGCAACCAGACATTGATTTGGTATTTTTTTCGTCATCAAATAACCACCTGTGTGGCATTCAGTTCAACAACTGGCATTGCCATGTGAAGAATGATGTAACATTTTTCCAATTACATTGATGACTAATGCCAAACAAATTGTGCACCATTCAGTATTAACTGTTCTTGTGATCCGCTAAAGCAACAGTTGTCACGTGTCCAGTGTAACCAGAGTAACAAGCAATAATTTTTGTTGGTTTCAGAGTAGTTTATTGAAACTTCCTGGTGTATTAAATCTCTGTGCCAAACCAAAAATTGAATCTGCACCTTTACCTTTTGCAGATAAGTGCTCTACTGACTGAGCTACCCAAACATGACTCACAACCCGTCCTCACAGCCTTACTTCCGCCAGTACCTCACCTCCTACCTGGAAGAAAGGATATTGGTGAGACATGGCGTAGTCACAGCCTTGTGGATGTTTTCCGAATGAAATTTTCACTCTGCTGTGTAGTGTGTGCTGATATGAAAGGAAGGAGATGAGGTACTGGTGGAAGTAAAATTGTAAAGACAGGTCGTGAGTCATGTTTGGGTAGCTCATTTGGTAGAGCACTTGCGTACGAAAGGCAAAGGCCCCGAGTTCAAGTCTCAGTCTGGCACACAGTTTCAATCTGGCAGGAAGTTTCATATAAGTGCACACTCTGCGGCAGAGTGAAAATTTCATTCTGGAAACATCCCCTTGGCTGTGGCTAAGCTATATTTCCAAAATATCCTTTCTTCCAGAAGCACCGGTTTTGCATGAGAGCTTCTGTGAAGTTTGGAAGGTAAGATGAGGTAGTGGCAGAAGTAAAGCTGTGAGGACGGGTCGTGTGTCATGCTTGGTTAGTTAAGTGAGTAGAGTACTTGCCCGTGAAAGGCAAAGGTCCCAAGTTTGAGTCTCAGTCCATCACTCAGTTTTAATCTGCCAGGAAGTTTCATATCAGCACACACTCTGCTGCAGAGTGAAAATTTCATCCTTAGTTTATTTCTGCTTAGTTCCCTGCTCATACAGATGTATCCAAGTGTTGTCTCCTGTTCTGATGTCACAAAGAGATTTCGCATATGCTCAGTCACATTTATTTATTTTAATCATTTCCTCGCACCAACTGACACAAGCCTGTTTGTGTGCTTTGATTAAATTGTGTGGAATCTGTCAGAAACAGATATTTTCCCAGATAAATGCTCATTCAAAATCAAATGTACTGCAGTCTTTGATGTGTCGAAGGACAATATTAAAAGCTCACTGTAAACAAACTAATCAGTCAGTTTATCAGCTGTATAGCTTTAATAACAAATGACAAATGTCATAACAATACTACTGTCATATTTCAATAATTAGAGCTAGTGGTTGTTTATGAAAAGCTGAAGGTGATACTCATACAACTAATTACTATACTCACAGCTACCATCTGATCTCTTTTAATGGGAGTATTGTCCAAGACAGGAAAGGGTCTATCCCTCCCTCCTTCCCCCATCCTCTCCATAACATCTCCTTGTTGGTGACATTGATTATGAATTTTATATGTGTAACAGAGGTTCAGTTCTTTATTATAATCAGTCCACTGAGTTGATAAAGTTTCTTCTTCCTGGCAGATTATGCTTTGCATCCTACCCACTACTCACTTTTGTTTGACTTCAGTCCCTTCTGCTTATTGGAAACATGTTCAAGTCTTTGATTCTCAATCTCCTCCAATCTTTTTCTTTTTTTAATCAGGTCTGACTATAATGTTGCTTTTGCCTCAAAACTGGTTGTGAATAAATAGTTTAGCTACAGAAGAGTTATTTCTTGAAATGTTTGTACTGCTATATTTAATCTGCAATTAAATTTATCCACAGTGCCTGCTTGTTACAACTCCCCCAGAGATCTTTTTGTAATTTTTATCTGATGGTTTTGGACTGATTCATTATTTTTGATTCATTTGAACAACACTCTTATTGTGCAAACATAATTATTTGATAATTGTGGGGGCCATAAACTTAAAGCAATGTTCTGGAATGGGTCACACGAGTGTTTTGTACGTCACCTCTTCTGTAGATTTACTGTATGTTTCCAGTTTTCCACCAATGAACTGTCACGTGCTTTATCCAGAACTGATTCTACATGATCATTCATTATCCCCAAAAAAAACTGTATGAGCTGACATGACTACAATATCAATAAGTCACAAATGCAGTCAAAGCTATGACCAAGCAAGGTGGCCAGTTATAAGATGCTGGACAAGTATTCAGGATAACAGCAGTTCAAAACCTGTTTTCAGTATTCTGTGATTCCCTTAAATTACTTAAGGTGAAATCAGAAATGGTTTCTTTGAGAGGGCATGACCAGTTCCCATACCAAATCTGAGGTTGTGCTCTGTCTGTAATGACCTTGATCCCAGTGGGATTTTAAACCCTCCTCAGCCTTTTGTTAAGATTTGATTCAAACCACTCCAGCACCATAACAAAGAATCCTGTTTCTTATTTTAGCAATTAGTTGTCAAAATCAACAATGTCAAAAGCTTTGCTGAATAAATAGGATTGGTGTCAATCGATACACAGTTCTGTGTCATTGATCATTTTGATGAGCACAGCTGTAGTGCAGTGAATGTTCCAAAACATGATTGTTTAATGTCAAATAGTTAATTCATTCTTAAGTATGTGGTTTACTGTTGATGAGTGTGTTTGATAACACTAGAAGAAGAGTTATTTGTCTATAATCAGAGGGGCAACTTAGAGCGTCTGCATGTGGGAGGAGTTTCATTAAGCTACCATTAAACATGGATGGAACGTACATAACTTCAGAGAATGATTAGTTACTGCATCGACGATACTACCTATAATCATGTTAATAGTAATACCATAATGCTCTGTACAGCAGTGATACTTTGAATCTACATGTTAACCCTTTACTCGTGACAGTGTGCAAAAACATGTTTAATTTTTCAACAGAAACATATATTTATGCAGTATGTTAAGAGATCCTACGTCTAGCTGAAATAATCATTTCAAAAAACTGCAGGACTGAAATGATTAGCATATGAGAAGAAATATATTTCAGCTTGATAGTTCATACTCGTTGCCTAACACTATTACATAAACCTTTGCATTAGTTTTAATTTTCAGACACAATCATTCACCTCTAAATTGTTTGTGTCTCTTCCTTCACCTGCAATATGTAATGTGTGTCACCAATTAGCTATTTGGCAGGTTAATTTTGGAAAAGTGTGGGGTATGGTTATTGTCAAGGTCAATAAGTTGTTGTTGTTGTTGTTGTTGTGGTCTTCAGTCCAGAGACTGGTTTGATGCAGCTCTCCATGCTAATCTATCCTGTGCAATCCTCTTCATCTCTGAATAACTACTGCAACTTACATCCTTCTGAATGTGCTTAGCTTATTCATCTCTTGGTCTCCCTCTACGATTTTTATCCTCCACACTTCCCTCTACTACAAAATTGGTGATCCCGTGATGCCTCAGAATGTGTCCTACCAACCGATCCCTTCTTCTTGTCAAGTTGTGCCACAAATTCCTCTTCTCCACAATTCTATTCAGTACCTCCTCATTAGTTACGTGATCTACCCATCTAATCTTCAGCATTCTTCTGTAGTATCACATTTCGAAAGCTTCTATTCTCTTCTTGTTTAAACTATTTATCGCCAATGTTTGACTTCCATATATGGCTAAGCTCCATACAAATACTTTCAGAAACGACTTCCTGACACTTAAATCTATACTTGATGTTAACAAAGTTCCCTTTTTCAGAAACGCTTTCCTTGCCAGTCTACATTTTATATCCTCTCTACTTCGACCATCATCAGTTATTTTTCTCCCCAAATAGCAAAACTCCTTTACTACTTAAAGCGTCTCATTTCTTAATCTAATTCCCTCAACATCACCTGATTTAATTCTACTGCATTCCATTATTCTTGTCTTGCTTTTGTTGATGTTCATCTTGTATCCTCCTTTCAAGACACTGTCTATTCCATTCAGCTGCCCCCTGCGGGTCCGGGGGTTAGAATAGGCCCGAGGTTTCCTGCCGGTCATAATAAAATAAAAGGAGTTTCACACATTTTGGCCTTTATGTGATGGTCCCCCACAGGGTTTGACATCCATTCTTCAAAATTTTCCCGAAGAGCGAGCCAATTGGGGAAGGGTGCCTTACAAAGTGCATCGTGTCCGTTGTGCATTGAGATCCTTAGTCCACTTTCTCGTCGTCGCATTGCAGTCATGCCCATTCTCCATCTTGGGCGAGGACACCTACCTGGGTGTGTTTTCCACCATGCACTATGCAGTGTCGATTTCTGCGTCGACAATGACCATGGACTTCTTAGCATCTGATATCCAGCACGGTAGCCAGTCCGTTGTGGTGGGGCCACCATGTACCCTGTTGGTTGTAGCCCCCTGACCACACAGGGATCGTACTGCTGATGCCTGCGCCGTTAACTCCTCACATATGCCAAGGGGTAGATGCCCACCCCCCTGGGGCATCGGGACTCCCAGCAATGGCCATTCTACCAGGTGGTCTTTGCTGCGGCTGGGTGGCGCCTGTGGGGAGAGCCCCTGGTTGGAGTTGGTGGCATCAGGGCAAATGACACGCGATGAAGTGTAGTCCACCATCTCTGGCTGGTGGTAAAACACCAGCAGTCTCTAAGCGATCATGAGCTCAATTAAACGCATAGAAGTATGACCCCAAATTGTTCCCCTCCCTGGCCACACCATGGGAGGAACGTCAGGCTAAGGATGGCAGAAGATCTTATTCGCCCCGGTACCTTGTATGTTAGAGAACTGATGGAGAACTTTTCATGGTGATCAAGCCTCAGTTTTTTGTTGAGCATTTAGAGAGCAAGTTTGGGGAGATTGAGGGCTTGTCCAAAATGAGATCTGGGTCTGCTTGATCAAAACAGCATCCTTTGCCCAGTCACTGGAGTTACTCGCCTGTGACAGGCTGGGGGATGTTTCTGTAACCATCACGCCCCATAAGAGCTTAAATATGGTCCAGGGTATCATATTTCACAGAGACCTTCTATTGCAGTCTGAAGATGAGCTGCGCACCAATTTAGAGCGGTGAGGTATACATTTCATCCAGCGTGTCCACTGGTGTCCGAAGGATAATCAGGTTGCCACTGGCGCCTTCAACTTGTTCTTTGAGGGTGATACATTGCCCAAGAAGGTCAAGGACATGGTCTACCGGTGTGATGTAAAGTCCTATATCCCTCCCCAATGCGGTGCCTTAAGTGCTGGAAGTTAGGCCATATGTGTTCGCACTGTACTTCCAGCGTCACATGCTGAGATTGTGGACACCCATCACATCGCAATACTCCATGTGCCCCGCCTCCCATCTGTGTCAACTGCGGAGACCACCATTCGCCATGCTCGCGTGACTGCAGGATTTTCCAGAAAGAAAGGAAAGTCATGGAGTACAAGACCCTGGACTGACTGACCTACACTGAGGCTAAGAGAAAATTTGAATGCCTGCATCCTGTGCATATGACATCGTCTTACGCTGCCACAACAACAGTTCTGGCACCATCAGTGCCGTCAACCGAAGTCACCTCTCAGAGCCGGAAGACTACACCTGCCCCCTTGATGGTTGGGTGCATTTCCCTCCCTTTTGCTCCTGTACCACCTAGTTTGGGAGAAACACCCCCCAACCATCGGGGACATCCGTCCCCACTTCTAAGGTGGAGAAGTGTAAGTCTTCTTTGGCTACTCTCACTAGGAAGGGGTTCCTTGCGTCACTCCCTTCCCAGGTTTCTTCTAGTGGGAAAGACGACACCTGCCATGGCTGAAGAGCCCAAAAGCAGCTGTTCGTAGGGCTCAAGCTCATCATCAGTCCCGGAGACTGAGCCAGTGAAGTCCTCCCAGCCAGGGAAACCCAAGGAGCAGCGAGAGAAATCCAAAAAGAAAACCCCTAAGACCAAGGAAATTGTGGTGGCACCACACAACCGCTACCTACAAGCTCTGCAGCTGAGGATGGGGTGGAGATTTTGGCGTCCACTGAGGTCCTAGATCTTGCCAGACCCTCAGACACAATGGATATAGACTACTCGGGCAATAAATCTGTGGCAGCAGGTGACTATGAGCCCTAAACTGCCTCATTGAATGTTCCATGCCTTCCCAGTCTCACGATGTCATCCTCCAGTGGAATTGTGGCAGTTTTTTCCTCTGTTAAGCTTTACACCTGCTATCTGCATTACCCTCCAGGAAACCTGGTTCCCAGTAATGTGGATCCCTGCCCTCCGCAGCTATAAGGGATATTACAGGAACCGTAGCAACTATAATCGAGTGTTAGGTAGAGTTTGTATTTAAGTCCTAAACTTGGTCTGTAGTGAACATATGCCCCTTCAAACCCCTCTTGAAGCTGTGGCTGTCAGAATAAGGACAACACAGGAAGTAACTGTCTGCAATGTGTATCTTCCTCCAGATGGTGCAGCATCCCAGAATGTATTAGCTGCACTGATTGATCAACTCCCTAAACCTTTCCTGCTTTTGGAAGATTTTAATGCCCATAACACCTTGTGGGGCGGCACCGTGCTTACTGGCCGAGGCAGAAATGTTGAAACTTTCCTGTCTCAGTTCAACCTCCGCCTCTTAAATATTGGGGCCGCCACATATTTCAGTGTAGCTCATGATAGTTAATCAGCCATTGATTTATCAATTTGCAGCCCACGACTTCTCCCATCTATCCACTGGAGATCACATTAAGACCTGTGTGGTAGTGAGTACTTCCCCATCTTCCTGTCACTGCCCAGGCGTCACACACATGGACGCCTCCCCAGATGGGCTTTGAATAAGGTGGACTGGGGAACTTTCACGTCTGCTGTTACTGATGAATCTCCCCCACACGGTAACATCAATGTGATGGTTGAGCAGGTGACTAGCACAATTGCTTTTTTTGGCAGAAAACACTATCTGTAGTTTTTTAGGGTGCCCATAGCGTAAGGCAGTCTCTTGGTGGGTGCTGGAAGTCGCTGAAGCAATCGAGCAGCATCGGCTGCACCCTTCCCTGGAGCACCTCATAGCCTTTAAACGGCTCCATGACTGTGTTCGCTACCTTATCGAACAACGGAAGAAGGAGGGTTGGGAGAGATACGTGTCCACAATTGGGTGCCACACTTGACCTTCCCATATCTGGGCAAACATCAAACGTCTTTTCGGGTACCAGGCTCCAACAGTTGTCCCCGGTGTTACCATAAATGGCGAGTTATGTACTGACGCAAATGTGATTGCCAAGCACTTTGCTCAAGCGTCTGCATCGGAGAATTACCCCCCAGCCTTTTGCACACTCAAACGGCAGCTGGAAGGGAACGTCCTCTGATTCACTACATGCTGCAGTGAATCCTATAACACCCCATTTACAGAGTGGGAGCTCCTCAGTGCCCTTGCACATTGCCCCGACACAGTTCCTGGGCCTGATCGCATCCACAGCCAGATGATTAAACATCTCTCATCTGACTACAGGTGACATCTTCTCGTCATCTTCAACCGGCTCTGGTGCGATGCTGTCTTTCCATCGCAATGGCGGGAGAGCACCGTCATTCCGGTGTTCAAATCTGATATAAACCTGCTTGATGTGCATAACTATTGGCCCATCAGCCTCACCAACATTCTTGTAAGCTGCTTGAATGTATGGTATGTCGGCAGTTGGGTTGGGTCCTTGAATTACATGGCTTGCTGGCTCCATGTCAGGGCGGCTTCTGCCAGGGTGGCTCCACCACTGACAATCTTGTGTCCATCGAGTCTGCCATCCGAACAGCCTTTTCCAGATGACAACACCTGATTCCTGTCTCTTTTGACATCCATAAAGCATACGACACAACTTGGCTACATCATATCCTTGCCACATTGTATGAGTGGGGTCTCCAGGGACCACCCCCGATTTTTATCCAAAACTTCCTGTCGCTCTGTACTTTCCATGTCCAAGTTGGTGACTTACATAGTTCCATCCATATCCAGGAGAATAGGGTCCCGCAGGGCTCTGTACTGAGTGTCTCTCTATTTTTAGTGGTCATTAATGGTCTAGCAGCAGCTGTCGGGCCCTCTGTCTCACCTTCTCTGTATGCAGACGACTTCTGCATTTCGTACTGCTGCTCCAGTACTGTTGTAGCTGAGCGTCGCCTCCTCCAGGGAGTCATCCGCTAGCTGCAGTCATGGGCTATAGCCCACAGCTTCCAGTTTTCAGGTGCCAAGTCGTGTGTTATGCACTTCTGTCGGCATCGTACCATTCATCCGAAACCTGCACTTTACCTTGATGATGATCCATTCACTGTAGTGGAGACATATCAGTTCCTAGGACTGGTTTTCGACACTTGATTGACTTGGCTCCCTCATCTTTGTAAGCTTAAGCAAAAGTGCTGGCAGCACCCGAATGCCCTCCATTGCCTGAGCAATGCCAATTGGGGTGCAGATCACTGTATGCTGTTGCAGCTCTACAGAGCCCTTGTCCAATCCCGAATTGACTATGGGAGTGTGGTTTATGGTTTGACAGCACCTTCAGCATTGCATTTGCATTTACTTGACCCTGTGCATGACTGTGGGGTTTGATTATCGACAGGAGCTTTTAGGACAAGTCCGGTGACCAGTGTACTGGGGTCCCTCCACTGCAGATCAGACGTGTGAAAGTACTCGCCAGTTATGCAGCACACATTCATAGTTCCCCTGAGCATCTGAATTACTATCTCCTTTTCCCACTGGCAGCAGTCCCTCTCCCGCATCGGCGGCCCAGATTGGGGCTAATGATTGCAGTTCGCGTGCGGTCCCTTCTCTCCGAACTGGAGTCCTTCCCTTTACCACCTCTACTTGCGGTCCATTCACGTCCGCCTCCATGGTGTACGCCTTGGCCACAGCTTCGTGTGGAGCTATTGCATGGCCCTAAGGACTCCGTTAACCCCGCCGCTCTCCGCTGTCACTTCCTCTCGATTCTGGACGTGTTCCCGGGTTCTGAAGCAGTTTACACGGCTCAATGGCTGATGGTCACATAGGCTTCACATATGTTCATGGAGGACATATTGAGCAGCACTCCTTGCCAGTTCGCTGCAGTATTTTCACTGCAGAGCTGGCAGACATATCTCGTGCTCTTGAGTACATCCGCTCATGTCCTGGCAAGTCATTTCTCCTGTGTACTGACTCATTGAGCGGCCTACAAGCTATTGACCAGTGCTACCCTCGCCACATTCTGGTAGCATACATTCAGTAGTCCATCTATGGCCTGGAACAGTCCTGCCGTTCCATGGTGTTTGTGTGGACGTGGACCTCAGGACATTTCGGAATCCCCGGCAACGAACTTGCGGACAGGCTGGCCAAACAGGCGACACCAAAACCACTTCTGGAGATAGGCATCTCTGAAGCTGAGCTGCGTTCTGTCTTACACCACAGGGCATTCCGGCTTTGGGAGACGGAATGGCATAACAGTACGCACAACAAACTGTATATCATTAAGGAGACTATGAATGTGTGGAAGACTTCCATGCACGCCTGCAAGGGAATCAGTTGTCCTCTGCCGGCACCGCATTGGCCATACGTGGCTAATGCATGGTTACCTACTCCATCGCGAGGACCCACCTCAGTATCGCTGTGGCTCCCAAATGACAGTCGTCCACCTCTTACTGGACTGCCCACTTTTAGCTGCTCTGCAGCAAACTTTTAACTTTCCCAACACCCTGCCTTTGGTGTTGGGCGACAATGTTTTATCCGTGAAAGTGGGATTTATACGTCTATGTAGGTTTTAGTGCATGTCCTTTGTCCCTTTGTGTCCTCCTCCCTAGTGCTTTTAGGGTAGAGGTTTCAATGTGTTGCAGAGTGGCTTGCTTTCCCCTTTTATTCTTGTGGTTGGCCAGCCACTGTAATCTGCTTTGATGTTTTACTCTCTTCTGTTTCTAGCGTCTCTTTGTTGTTTTCTTGTCGTCTTTTGTTCCTTTTAGTGTTTGTTGCCTTCCCATCATTCTTGTGGCTTTTCCTTTCTTTCTGTTTTGTGTTATATGTTTCATCCGTTTTATTCTCACACTTGTGGCATTGTTTTATTAGGAACAAGGAACCAATGACCTCGTAGTTTAGTCCTTCTCCTACCTTTAAACCAACCAACCAACCAACCAACCGTTCAGCTGCTCTTCCAGGTCCTATGCTGTCTCTGACAGAATTACAGTGTTGTTGGCAAACCTCAAAGTTTTTATTTCTTCTCCATGGATTTTAATTCCTACACCAAATTTTTCTTTTGTTTCCTTTACTACTTGCTCAATATACAGATTGAATAACATCGGGGATAGGCTACAAGTTTCTATTGAACTCATTCACTGATAATGTTTCCTAGAGCCCAGCAAGAAGGAGAAGCTTCAGGGATGTGGGAAGAGTGAAGGAAAAAAAAAAAAACAAGGAAATCATAGAAACTTAACTGATATACTGTATTAGTAATAAACTGTATTAACAATGCAATTTACACCTATGCCAGCCAAAATTAAGCAAGTAAATTAGAAAGACTGCCACGGGTTTGAAGAAAGCTCCTACCTCTTTAGTTATATTAGACAGCTGTTGCTTATCTCCTGTTGTCGGTCCAATAGCCACATAATTACAATGCTATTTTTAAGAGAAAATAGTTACAATTGTAAAGACAGCTCTATTCACAGTATATTACAACTAATCGGGCCAGCTTTACAACAAACACTGCTACTTACCATACAGCTAACAGTCCTTTTTAGTCTTCATATATAAGTTTTCAGGTAATTTGTAAAAAGAGCAGATAATGAGGTATGTTTCTAATTTTCTTTTGAATAATTGTGATTTCCAATTTCATGGTTTATGTTAGACGATAGCTTTTTGAATTCCTTTGTGCCAGAATACACAACTCCACTCTAAACCCTAGACAAGGAGGCAGAGTTTACGTGAGAATAATTTTTGTGTGTTGTATTGCGATCAGCATGAAAAATGCTCCAATCATAGCACAAAAAATGTGAATATGTCATGGCCATTTACATGCATTTTTTGCTTGTTAGTATTAGCACCCATGTCATGTAATACAATGCATTGTGTCAAGTAAAGTAACATGATATGTGATGTCACATCGTGCAGTATGACACAATGTGCCATTGAAGTTTAGGATGTATCCATCCCCATAGATGCACCCAGAAAAATGCTTTTTGCATGTTAAATCCCAATGAAACAAAATTTTTTTCAAACTGTTGAAATTTATCTCAGACCAAGGTCCGATACACTAGTGGACCAAGTTTGAACACTGAGTTATTTTAGGGTAACTGTTTTTGGATGTAAAATCCAAATGGTGCAATTAGCTGAGCATTAATTTCATCCCAATTAAAATCTTTTGCAAAAGGAAGTAATCAGTTTGTACCATTTTCCTGGATGCCAGCTCCTGTTCATCATTCAAATGTTGCTTTACATGCTGTAACAGAGCTACAGTAAGACAAATGTTTGTATGCCTATACAAATGGCAGCTGGTCTTGGCTAAACCAAATACTTTTTACCCCGTGTTCCTAGCTTAAACAGGAACCAAGTGCCAAGACCCCCTAAACCATGATTCTGCCCATGGTCTTTTCATTTGCATTTGTTACAGCATTTCTGCACTGTAACAGTTGTGCACATGACAGTTTAGTTGAAACTAATTTTTATTATCACCTATGAAAACAGTTAAAGATTAAGTATACTGGGAAGCAAGTATAAGAATTCCAGGCTACTTTAAAAAGGCTTCTGCAAGATGTACGGTAACCTACTTTATACCACATTCTTTCTTTTGACTAAAATGCCAGTATCAGTTGCACTTTTTATTTTAAAATTCATAATCTGTTTCTGGTGGCATATTTCAGACATCCTGAGAGAGCACAGAATTTTCTGACGCATACCACTGGATAGTGGCTTTGGTGCATGAAACCAGTAATGTTTTTTAAAATAAAAGTGCAACTGGTGTTGGCATTTTATTCAAAATTAAGACTAAAGTTGTGGAACCTGCACTGACATGCTCCATATGCTGGAGAAGAAATTAATATTATTGCTGTTTGCCTCTGCTGGGGGGGGACACCACTTTATTTTACTTTAGATGCCTTGATCCCACTGCTTAGTCTCTAAGGTAACAGGGATGAAAAATATGCTAAAAAATCAAACACTGTTGTCTTCAGATCAAAACAATGAGAGAAGCGCCTGAGAGTGAAACATACGGAACTGAGCTAACACAATAGTTGTGTTGCTAACTTCTGTGGAGTTAACAGATTATTTCCTTTGGGTGCACTACCCCAAAAGATAATTCCTTAAGACAACAAGGAATGAAAATATAATACATAAGCCTACATTACTTTCTGTAACTCAGCACAATGAGAAATGTTTCTAAGGGCAAAACCTGCTGAACTGAGTTACCTGATTAGTTTATCTGTGTGTGGACTGCATTTTAACTTCTTGTCCATCCGGATATGAAGGGATTTTGCATTGTGTGTTTCATTTCATGTATGACCATTGGACTGTAATGGGATGGGTTTTGGTTCTGTGTTCCACTCCATACACAATCTCTCACCTTGCTAATACAGATGGATACGGAAAAATTTAGACATTCTTTGACAGTTAATATCTTTGGAATTAAATTGCATATTGTTGCAATATTGAGCAGTAGCTCAGTCCATTTGTTTTCTCAACAGATCTGAGCATTTATTTTCCAGCTGATGACAGTGCAGCAATGAATGAAGTAAGATATGTATGAAGACCATATCTCCATTGGTATTTCTATGCCTTGCCCCTCACTCATGAAGGTGTTTCAGGTCCTCCTAGGAAAGATAGCCTACTACCATAAATTTCTGCGGGGGGCAGCCACATTGGCCACCCACTGCATGTTTTGCATGTCTTTTTATGCAAGAATGGACGTTTCTGCTGGAGCCCATTTTGCAAACAAGCTTTTCAAATGTGGAAATCCAAACTCCTCTCTGCTCCTTGTGTAGCTATGTTCTCTCCATAACAGCACATAGCTGTGGCAACAGACGCTTCACAGTACGGCCTCAGTGTGGTCCTAGCATGCAGATATGCCAGCAGCTCTCAACGACCTGTTGATTTTACCTCTAAATCTTTCATTCCAGCTCAGTAGTGTTACTATTAGGTGTAAAAAGAGGCACTTGTCATAGCCTATGCTCTCCAGAAATTTCATGTTCTTTTTGTGTGGCTCCAAGCTTCATCTACATCTACATCTACATTTATACTCCACAAGCCACCCAACGGTGTGTGGCGGAGGGCACTTTACGTGCCACTGTCATTACCTCCCTTTCCTGTTCCAGTCGCGTATGGTTCGCGGGAAGAACGACTGTCTGAAAGCCTCTGTGCGCGCTCTAATCTCTCTAATTTTACATTCATGATCTCCTCGGGAGGTATAAGTAGGGGGAAGCAATATGTTCGATACCTCATCCAGAAACGCACCCTCTCGAAACCTGGACAGCAAGCTACACCGCGATGCAGAGCGCCTCTCTTGCAGAGTCTGCCACTTGAGTTTGCTAAACATCTCCGTAACGCTATCACGGTATTACTGACCATAAACATTTGTGGTTTCCTTGTTTAACCACCACACTTCCTTCCCTGACAATGCAGCACACCAGCTACAATGCTGGGTTGTTCTTGTCTCACAATTGTGAAATCTATTTTTGATCTGTGTCTAAACATGCCAAAGTGGATGCCTAGTTCTGCCTTTCTGTGGGTCCTGTTCCCGATTCTGACCATGAGGGATTGCTTTGCTTCAATCTTGATACTGAAATGCCAACTGTACTCACGGATTTTGTAATTATGAGCTCATGCGTGGCAGCTGCTCTTGCCGCCAGGTGGCTCGGTTTGTTCAGTATGGCTGGCCAGATAAACTGCCAGGTTGGGCTTCGGACCTGTCATGCAACTTCTTTTTTTTTTATGGTATCACCTCTCTGTTGTTGAAGGTGTTTTGCTGTTGTCCACAGAAGATCTCTCTCCCAGAGTAGTTATTCCTGTTGAATTATAGCACGAGATTCTACACCTTCTCCATCAGGGCCACTGGGGAGCTTCACACACTAAATTGTTAGCTAGGAGACATGTTTTTGGCCAGGAATTGGTGGCGAAATTGTCCACTTTGTGTCGTGGCTTGTGAGCAGTGTGCCCAACACGCTCTTTGCCAGCTATGGTGAAGCATTCATGTAGACTCTGTAGCCCCCTTCTTGAATTCCTATTGGCTATTGGTTGTGAATGCATTTTCCCAGTTTCCTTACATTGCTGCTGTGCATTAATGTTGGCTGAGATCACAATTCATACACTTTTGAGTTTTTTTTTCTATTGAGGAGTTGCCTTGTACCTCAGTTTTCGATAATTGGTCCCAGTCTGTTTCTCACACTTTTCAATTGTTTTGTTCCTGTCATGGCTCTTGTCATGTTATGGCTCCGCCATTCCACCCTCAAGCAAATGGTGAGGCGGAATGACTAGTGCATATGGTCAAGTCCCTAAGGAAAAAGTTCATTATGGATTCTTCATTGGACAGATCCTTCTCCATGTTATGAGAAACTACCACTTCACAGCTCTGGCGGACTGGAGGATGGCTGGGTTGCTTTGTAGCCAGCAGCCATGCACACTCCTCCACCTTCTGCAGCCTGTGCCACACCTCCTGTGGTTGGGTTCATCTGCCCACTGCATGCAGGGATTGCCAGTGTGGGTGTGAGGGTTTGGTCGCTGGCCCAAGTGGATACCGGTCAGTAATGTCCGTATGACCAATGGATTGATGGCGCACCACTTCAGTCAGTTGCGGATCTGCTTGCTGCCGAAAGCTGCTGGTTCACGGGTGTGGCCCCGTCGCCGCAGCCCGCGCTGCTGTCACCTACCTCAAGCCATCGTCATATGCTGTGGAGATGCCCCCGTCCCACTGGCTTCCTTCTCCACATGGCCGGGATTCCCTAGTCTCGGGTCAGTTGACACAGCCTCCTGTTCCAGTCGGGCTGCCTCCATCAGTCCCCTCACCATCACTGCCTGAGACATTATTGCCAGTGGGTCCAACCCCATCTCCTCCACATTGGGGTTCCTGCTGATGACAACACAAAGATGACAAAGTCACTCTCCTCCCTGCTGCTGTCATTGGGCACTGCATGAGCCCACCGCCCTTAGGCCTCCCTGCATCCTGGCACATTCCAGTCTTATGCTCTGGTGCCACCCCCATCATTGTCACTGGCTGCTGCCGCTCTGGATCTGATGGATATGTCCATCAGTCCCCTCACCGTCACTGCCTGAGACAATGTTGCCAGTGGGTCCAACCCCATCTCCTCCACATTGGGGCTTTCTGCTGATGAAAACACAGAGATGGCAAAGTCACTCTCCTCCATGCTGCTGTCATTGGTCACTGCATGAGCCCACCACCCTCAGGCCTCCCTGCATCCTGGTGCATTCCAGTCCTATGGTGCCACCCCCATCATTGTCACTGGCTGTTGCCGCTCCGGATCTGATGGATGTGTCTGTGGTTGGGTTGTCGGCATCTCCTCCATCACCTGAACATGAGGGAGAGGTGTGTTGTATCCTGGTACTAGTGGTACTGTATAAGCCCGGGGTGGCCACTAGAGCCTGCCTGTAGGAAGTGTGCACATGGCACAGTCTCCACGCATTGTCTACCGGTGACTCGCACCTATATATTCATTCATCAGTAATGAATCACCCTCTCTATTTTCTTTTAAGGCTGTTGCATGCGTTGGTGCCCCAATATTACTGGCAACTGGGTGTAGAGACATGCCCTCCTTGCATATTTTAGGCAGACCATATAGTCTAGGTGGCACTGCTGCTTTTTCCCGCAGTTGTCTGATGATCTTATCAGGCATCCCTGTTTCCCTCAGGAGAGCTCTGGTCTTCTTGTCATTGGGGTCACACTCCAAAGTTCTGTATGCAGGGTCCCTCAGAAAAATATGCTGTCTTTGTATGTGGGGAAATGTGTTCACCACATCTGAAACTCAGAAGAAGATGTAGTATGACTGTTTACTAGAACTGATTTTAGAGAAATTTGACGGTGCCCTGTTGGGTCTGTTCAGGCATACACTGACATCCACGTATTTCCTGTACACCAACTAATATCTGATGGTGTAGCTATGGGAAGCCAACTCTCTCTTGTATGTGGATGACACCTTCATTATCTGGCTCCATTGGAAGGGCACGCTCATTAAGTTTCTTGAACATCTTAACTCGTACCACCAAATATCAAGTTCACCATAGAACTGGATAAGAAAGGCCAGCTGCCGTTTCTGGATGTACTAGTCAAAAGAAAAGCAGATGGATCAATTGGCCACAGTACGTATTGAAAACCCACACACACTGATTTATATCTGCAGGCAAAATAAAGCAAAGAAGATTATGTACCTGCCCTATGCTAGTAGTAGAAGTAGTAGTAGTAGTAGTAATAGTAATAGTAGTACTAGTAGTAGTAGCAGTAGCTTTATTCATCTGTAGATCTCTTTTTACAAGAAAATAGAACATGTCAAAGTATTTACAAATTTAGATCAATTTAAAACAAGCTAATTCGTATACACTTATATTTACAGACTTCTAATTAGAGACAATAATTAGATTTTCTCCTGGTATACAATAATTTTTTACAAGTAACTTATTAAATAATGTAATGCCACACTGTTCACTCATATCTCACTATCAGTCATTACACACATTACACACATGTTGTTTCATAACACTTCACTCACTACACACACAAACACACACTGGTGAGCTCTGGGCCATTGTCTGTACCGCAACTTCCCATTTGCTATCCTGAAAAACTGAGTCAGCATCCCTCCATAATGAGTGAGATGTTGAGCTCAGAAAGAGGAAGAGGTAGTTGGTCTTGTGCTATGCATGGCTTGGGGGTAAGTATTTCTAGAAAGAAAAAAAAGAAGGGAAAAAAACATAAATTGAAGGTGTTATGTGGAATGTTGAATGTTTTATAAACATTATTATTATTATTATTATTTATTTGTAAAACTTATTTTATGAAACCCCTACTCTGTTTTATCTAAGCAATCCTTCAATGAATAAAATGTATTGCTTAACAGGTACTTTTTAGCTGTCTTTTTAAATAAGTGTGTTTTTGCAATTTTTTAAATCTCTTTTTTTGCACAGTTTTATTCCTTGGCAGAAAATGCTGTTTTGAGTTTTATGTTTATTTCTTCTTGGTAAATGTAAGTTGAGTCTATCTCTTGTTGCATGGTCATGGACAGAGCTGTTTGTGCAGTAATTACCAATGTTATTTTTGATGTGTACAACTGACTGGTAAATGTATTCACATGGAGCAGTTAAAATCCCCAGTGTTTTGAACAGATCTTTACAATGAGCTTGACTAGAATTTTTGGTTATTATTCTTATGGCTCTTTTCTGGAGTTTGAAAATTGTGTTCATATTTTGTGCCTTTGTTCCCCAAAAAGCAATGCCATGGCTAAGAACTGAGTGTATGTATGAATAATATGTAATGAAAGGCACTGCATGTTACACATTGATGATAGGATTCTAAGGGCATAACATGCTGATGACATTCTGTTTGCGAGTACCTTTGTGTGTTCACACCACTTCAACTGAGAATCAATATTCATTCCTAGAAATTTTGCAGTTGCTACACAGTCTACAGAGGTGCCATCTACATTTAATTTAACATTGTCATTTTCCCTCTTCAAACTGAAATTCATGCCATTAGTTTTCTTTATGTTCAGTGTCACTTTATTGCTTATTGACCAATCATAAACTTCCTTGAGAGTTTCATTTGCTTTCTTGGCAAGGAGTTCTCTTGTTTTCTCAGTGAATAGAATATTGCTGTCATCAGTGAAGAATATTTTTTCACCATGAGCAACACTACTGGGAAAGTCATTGGTGTATATCAGTATTGGTCCTAATATACTACCTTGCAGAACCCCTATATTAATGTATTTTGATTCCAATAAGTGTTTTACTAAATGGTTAAATCTATTTGAAGTACGTGTTATCTCGACTCTTTGTACCGTGTCTGTTAGGTATGATGGAAACCAGTCATTAGCTACCCCTCTTATTCCTAATGCTTCTAATTTATTTAATAGAATCTTGTGGTCGACTGCATCAGACACTTTAGAAAGATCCAAAAATATGCCTGTGACACATCTTTATCAAGAGCATCAAATACAACTTTTGTGAATTCTACTATGGCTGACTCCGTATTTTTGCTGAATAGGTTTAACATCAGAAGAGGCACCAATGTTAGCACTGAATAGGGGATTGTGGAGGAATTTTATAAGGGGGCTATGCTCCAGACTGAACGCTGAAAGGCATAATCAGTCTTAAATGATGATGATGATGATGATAACTGCTACCAGTGTTTGTTCCGCTATCATATAATCATACAATAAAGGATCCTTCTTTCTATGTATTCGCAATTATGTAATATCAGCCACTGACCCCTGAACAATTTAAAAATAATCATTAAACACTAATCTGTTTCTTAAAGTAATCATAAACAATACAAATTTCTTCACCATTAAAACTGCATTAACATTTCACATTTTCATCACTTAATTGACTAATGAATTTAGGGACCATATCTTCACCATCATCAACATAACATAGAGATAGAAAATATAGAAAAGCCAATTTTTTGCATTCTTACTGTATGGTAAATTTATAAAAGAAATTGTTATTTAATATTTATAAAACCATTTGATCTTTATTTATCCAACTATTATGTGAATTGTCAAATCCTAACCATTTAACACATGCTTTATTTCCTTTTTTTCTCAAAACGTTTTGACTGGATATACATCAGTATATTTTGTTTTCTGTAATTCATACTTAGAAATATTTCTTTTTACTTCTTTACCATTTAAGTCTCTTAATTTATATGTTATTGGATTAGAATGAGTAACAGATTTCATTCAAAAATTTCTGTTGACCAATTGGTTGTATATCTTTTTCAAATATTTCTGTAAGTTTACTGATTCTATCTTTATCTCCTTTTTTTAAATTCCGCTTTTTTATTAGATATAGTAGTAGTTAGTTTTTAATTCTTCTCATTAGCTCCTATTTGATTCATTTTTATAGTTGAATGTTTTATGTTATCTTATACATAAAAAATTTCGAGATTAGATCAGTCCATGTATAATTATTTTGTAAGTAAAATTTTTTGCTCATCTTTTCTTTGAGTGTTCGATTAAATCTTTCATCAACAGATGCCTTTAATTCACTAAAAGTTGAATACTGATTAATGCTGAATTTTTTCCTCAGATCATGTTGTTGTTGTGGTCTTCAGTCGTGAGACTGGTTTGATGCAGTGCTCCATGCTACTCTATCCTGTGCAAGCTTCTTCATCTCCCAGTACCTACTGCAACCTACATCCTTCTGAATCTGTTTAGTGTATTCATCTCTTGGTCTCCCTCTACGATTTTTACCCTCCACGCTACCCTCCAGTACTTAATTGGTGATCCCTTGATGCCTCAGAACATGTCCTACCAACCGATCTCGTCTTCTAGTCAAGTTGTGCCACAAACTTCTCTTCTCCCCAATCCTATTCAGTACCTCCTCATTAGTTATGTGATCTATCCATCAAATCTTCAGCATTTTTCTGTAGCACCACATTTCGAAAGCTTCTGTTCTCTTCTTGTCCAAACTATTTATCATCCATGTTTCACTTCCATACATGGCTACGCTCCATACAAATACTTTCAGAAACGACTTCCTGACACTTAAATCAATACTCGATGTTAACAAATTTCTCTTCTTCAGAAATGCTTTCCTTGCCATTGCCAGTCTACATTTTATATCCTCTCTACTTCGACCATCATCAGTTATTTTGCTCCCCAAATAGCAAAACTCCTTTAGTACTTTAAGTGTCTCATTTCCTAATCTAACTCTCTCAGAATCACCCGACTTAATTTGACTACATTCCAGTATCCTCGTTTTGCTTTTGTTGATGTTCGTCTTACACCCTCCTTTCATGACACTGTCCATTCCGTTCAACTGCTCTTCCAAGTCCTTTGCTGTATCTGACAGAATTACAATGTCATCAGCGAACCTCAAAGTTTTTATTTCTTCTCCATGAATCTTAATACCTACTCCGAATTTTTCATTGTTTAAAAAAAAATGTTTCAAATGGCTCTGAGCACTATGGGACTTAACATCTATGGTCATCAGTCCCCTAGAACTTAGAACTACTTAAACCTAACTAACCTAAGAACATCACACAACACCCAGTCATCACGAGGCAGAGAAAATCCCTGACCCCACCGGGAATCGAACCCGGGAAGCCGGGCGCGGGAAGCGAGAACGCTACCGCATGACCACGAGCTGTGGACTTTCATTGTTTCCTTCACTGCTTGCTCAATATACGGATTGGATAACATCGGGGATAGGCTACAACCCTCTCTTACTCCCTTCCCAATCACTGCTTCCCTTTCATGCCCCTCGACTCTTATAACTGCCATCTGCTTTCTGTACAAATTGTAAATAGCCTTTCACTCCCTGTATTTTACACCTGCCACCTTCAGAATTTGAAAGAGAGTATTCCAGTCAACATTGTCAAAAGCTTTCTCTAAGTCTACAAATGCTAGAAACGTAGATTTTCCTTTCCTTAATATAGCTTCTAAGACATGTCGTAGGGTCAGTATTGCCTCATGTGTTGCAATATTTCTATGGAATCCAAACTGATCTTCCCCGAGGTTGGCTTCTACCAGTTTTTCCATTCATCTGTAAAGAATTCGCATTAGTATTTTGCATCCGTGACTTATTAAACTGATAGTTCGGTAAATTTCACATCTGTCAGCACCTGCTTTCTTTGGGATTAGAACTATTATATTCTTCTTGATGTTTGAGGGTACTTCACCTGTCTCATACATCTTGCTCACCAGATGGTAGAGTTTTGTCAGGACTGGCTCTCCCAAGGCCGTCAGTAGTTATAATGGAATGTTGTCTACTCGCGGGGCCTTTTTTCGACCCAGGTCTTTCAGTGCTCTGTCAAACTCTTCACGCATTATCTTATCTTCCATTTCATCTTCACCTACATCCTCTTCCATGTCCATAATATTGTCCTCAAGAACATTGCCCTTGTATAGGCCCTCTATATACTCCTTCCACCTTTCTGCTTTCCCTTCTTTGCTTGGAACTGGGTTTCCATCTGAGCTCTTGATATTCATACAAGTGGTTCTCTTTTCTTCAAAGGTCTCTTTAATTTTCGTGTAGGCTGTATCTATCTTACCCCTAGTGAGATTAGCCTCTACATCCTTACATTTGTCCTCTAGCCATGCCTGCTTAGCCATTTTGCACTTCCTGTCGATCTCATTTTTGAGACGTTTGTATTCCTTTTTGCCTGCTTCATTTACTGCATTTTTATATTTTTTCCTTTCATCAATTAAATTCAATATTTCTTCTGTTACCCAAGGATTTCTACTAGCCCTTGTCTTTTTACCTACTAGATCCTCTGCTGCCTTCACTACTTCATCTCTCAAAGCTACCCATTCTTCTTCTACTGTGTTTCTTTCCCCCATTCCTGTCAGTTGTTCTCTTATGTTCTCCCTGAAACTTTCAGTTTGTCCAGGTCCCATCTCCTTAAATTCCCACCTTTTTTCAGTTTCTTCAGTTTTAATCAATTTCATAACCAATAGATTGTGGTCAGAGTCCACATCTGCCCCTGGCAATGTCTTACAATTTAAAACCTCGTTCCTAAATCTCTGTCTTACCATTATATGATCTATCTGAAACCTGTCAGTATCTCCAGGCTTCTTCCATGTATACAACCTTCTTTTATGATTCTTGAACCAAGTGTTAGCTATGATTAAGTTGTGGTCTGTGGAAAATTCTACCAGGCTGCTTCCTCGTTCATTTCTTAGCCCCAATCCATATTCACCTACTACGTTTCCTTCTCTCCCTTTTCCTACTACCGAATGCCAGTCACCCATGACTATTAAATTTTCATCTCCCTTCACTATCTGAATAATTTCTTTTATTTCATCATACATTTCTTCAATTTCTACGCCATCTGCAGAGCTAGTTGGCATATAAACTTGTGCTACTACTTTTCGATCTCATTCTTGAGAAACTGGAGCATATGAATGAAATGTGAAGCCGGCTGCTGTGGCCAAGCGGTTCTAGGCACTTCAGTCCAGAACTACGCGGCTGCTACGGTCGCTGGTTCGAATCCTGCCTCGGTCATGGACGTGTGTGATGTCCTTAGGTTAGTTAGGTTTATGTAGTTCTAAGTCTAGGGGACTGATGACCTCAGATGTTAAGTCCCATAGTGCTCAGAGCCATTTGAACAACTTTTTTTTTTATTTTTTTTTTTTTTTTTTAACCTCAGATGTTAAGTCCCATAGCGCTCAGAGCCCTTTTTTGAATGAAATGTGAAACTATTCCCTAACATAAGACTTTTAGCTTGTAGTATGTCTAATAGGAACTTGATATTGGTACTTGATGAATTATATTATGTCATATTATTTATGTAAATGAGATACATGAAAATGTCCATTTGTGCCAAAACAGTCTCACTTATTTGGTGTGTGTTGCAATTGCTGCAGTATTAGATAAGCCTATTTCGTTTTTTCTAACAGAGAGCGACAAAATATATGTAATCAAATCGAGAAACCACACCAGCCTTGGGTACCATTCATATTAACAGCTTTTTCAGTATTAGGCAACGACATTTTGATTTTTCTTGTAGCAAAACGTTTGACGAGCTTTGATGAGGTAATAGAATCTATCACAGAAAAGAAAGCATGTCATGTAAAGCTGTAGCAAGATTAGAGAGAACAAAATGCTGGAACTTAAGGATTTATGTATACTGTCTTGCCTGTCTCTTGTCTTTACTGGTTTTATGTTTCCTAAATTTAATTTTATGCCACACAAAAAAGAAAACTGTTAGCTAATAAGCAACAAAGAGTGCAAATTTTCTGAAGAGTTGTTATTGTATTGTAATCCCACCCAGTATTGTCAGTTTTGAGGCCTCCATAACAGAATATAAGCCTTGGAATTTCCCAGAGCGAAATACAGTGATGTGCAACAGAAGAATGCTGTGTGAAAAGGCATGACACTGCACGTTGACACACATAAGACCAAATAACACATCTTACATTTCCTCGAACATATATGTTTTATACATCAAACTCTTCAGAAAGACGTGCGCTACAAAATGGACATATTTTTGAAAAATCGATTTTAAAAATTTTTTGATGTCCTATCTCAAATGCTAGAGGGGGAGGGGGGGCGTCACTATCAAGTTTTTCCCCAGTTGGAAACATCATAGATCTGCAGCTGCGCATAGAATGATAGATGGCTTCTAAATGTGAATGGAGAGAATTTGAGAGAATTAAAATTTTAGTTATCACATGTTAAACATTGGGTTATATCATCTGTAAACATTAACTCTCTTTCTTAATTCATCCTGGGGAGTTTGTATCATCTTAGGTTCCTTTCAGAGTATGCTGATTCATCAGCTCCATACTTGATAATCATATACAGTTGTTTGCTCAATGGAAGTTCCGTACCCAAAGACTGGAAAGCTGCACTGGTCTCACCAATATTCAAGAAATGTAGTAGGAGTATTCCACTTAATTACAGGCCCACATTTTAGATGGCCCAGTAGGGCACCACCACAAATCCAAGATGGTGGCCGTGACGTCAGCTGATGACACGATTGACGTCATCCAAGATGGCTTTTGTGACGTAGGCTGATGACGCAAGTACCGTTATCCAAAATGGCGGGAAAGTGCCACGCCCCCCTGGTGGGAAGTTTGAATTTGAAAGGGAAGATAGGTCAATTGGGCTACCTCTAATAACCTAAGAAAATGGCGGGGAAAAAAGGGCACTTGGGCTACCTCCACTAACCTAAGTCACCCGACTGCCACCTCTTCCTAGGAACTGGTGGGAGAAGGACTCGACCTGTGCTGGACATAAGTCTTTACTTTCAGTCTTCATTTAAACAATTAGAGGCAGTACCGCCATTAAGTGTGATCACCATGGGGTCCTGGCGCCTCATCCTCTTGGAGAACGGGCGCGAATTTCGAATTTTGGAGGGAATTTTGCTCTAAGAGCTTACTCCTGCAACTGAGGGGGGTTAGTTTGGTGTTGCCTACACTAGAGGCTGCTCATAATGTCATTCAATTCAAATATAATTTGTTTAAATTTCTCTAAAATTATTTAAATTTGCATAAATTTGTTTAAATTTTTTTAAATTTGTTGTAATTTCTTTAATTTTATTATCTACCTACAGCAGTAGCAGCTTAGTTCGGTGTTACAACCACAAGAGGCTGAGATATGGTGGAGTTGAGTTTTCGGTGTTCAGTTAGCGATGTGTTGGTGCCAGACAGGAGGAGTTTTAATAGCTGTATTACATTCACTCATTCAGCAGAGGAGTGCATCCACAGCTCTGTGCATGAAGAACGGAAGCGAGCATTAATGCTTGAACATATGAAGAGGAAGAACACGGTCCTGCAAATAAATGCATCGCATTACACAATACATGGAAACACCTGTCTCTGCTGGAACTGTCTGTCATTTGTATAACCTACGTATAAGCTCCCACCACACAAGAGACAACTGCCTCCGATCCACCAGACCAAAGAACTGACCTAGTTCAAGAGTTCGCCATTAGAGGGCGCTGCGATAGTTCATGTGATCGTGCAGTTCAGTCCATAGGAGCACAACATTATGACTACATCACGTGTGTTTCTCAGCTGCACGTCTGCTCCAGCCTCCTCATCGCCCCCCCTCCCCCCAGAAGTCTAGAGGGGGAAAATGGAGGGAAAATGAATCAGTTATAATTACACTTCGAAATTGTCATGAATTAACCAGCACTGGTATTTAAAGGGTCATAATGCATCACAGGTACTGGGTAAAATCTGCGTCGTAAAAGAGTGCAGTTGTACATGCGTTCTCCTCCATATACAATCACAAACTACGGGATGGAGCTACTCCACCGACAGCCTCGCGGCTCCTGTTGGCCATCGCCTGCCTTCATACGATTGCGCTTATCCAACACAAAAATGGCTCTGACCACTGTGGGAATTAACTTCTGAGGTCATCAGTCCCCTAGAACTTAGAACTACTTAAACCTAACTAACCGCCGGCTGGAGTAGCCGAGCGGTTCTGGGCGCTACAGTCTGGAACCGCGCGACCGCTACGGTCGCAGGTTCGAATCCTGCCTCGGGCGTGGATGTGTGTGATGTCTTTAGGTTAGTTAGGTTTAAATAGTTCTAAGTTCTAGGGGACTTATGACCACAGCAGTTGAGTCCCATAGTGCTCAGAGCCATTTGAACCATTTTGAACCTAACTAACCTAAGGACATCACACACACCCATGCCCGAGGTAGGATTCGAACCTGCGACCGTAGCGGTCGCGCGGTTCCAAACTGTAGCGCCTAGAACCACTCGGCCATCCCGGCCGGCATCCAAAACAAAAGCAGGTATAGTTAACTAGGAGACAAAGGGGCAGCTTTCCTCAAATGCATCTTGGTTGTCTAAAGTATAGTGGCGCAGCGGTCCCTAATGGCTAGGAGGCGCTGCTGTCACAGACTAGACAGGTCCCCAACGCATCTCGTTCTGGAGTGGAAAATACTTCTGTTTAACGTCACGTAGTGCACTCCAGCAGGGACCAGTATCGTAGAGAACTCACCCTCCGTTCTGCGAGGGATTATTTAACATCAACTTGACTCATATAGTAAAGCAACTACTAAAAAAACATTCACGACCATAATAAATGTCCTCTTTCCACGAAAATAGACAAAATCCAGTTTCATTTAGTTTTATGAGCAAAATCGGTATAAGTTTTTACGTTCGACTGAGGAACTTATCACGTCTGCGAAGACATTTACGTGGAAATTCGAAAAAGAAAATAGAGGGAACCAATATTTCCACTTGCGAATACCAATGTCAGTGATGTAGCAGATTCCAAATCACTCCTATAATTTACAAATTCAAATAAGGTGTTTCTGATATCTAGAGAACCGGCAAAGGTGTCTTCCACCTGCTAGATGCACACACCACAATCGATCTTATCTCAAGTAAATAAAGACGTGAAATGTGAAGATGCAGTCAATGGATCAATTCACATAGGAGGGAATAATGGCCTAACGCAAACACACGTCCATATTGAATCTTCTCAAATTTCCACTTGATCACGAAAGCTGTCCAACACATACTAAGTTTTAGTTCGCTATTCGGCCGTCTAGAGGACTACACAGTTAAGCCAACTACATTCCTGCATTACAACAGCCCTCTCCATTCGGACGGTCCCTGCCGTTAGCGGGAAACGTGAATCATTCCCACCACAGACCACGCATAGACAGAATCATTCTACGAAATTGGTCACATATATATTTGATGGCTATACTTACAATTAAATGTTGTGATTGTGGTTTCAGTTGAATGACATTCGAGAATGAGCGAAGTGTCGGAAAAACGCCCTGCTGATGGCTCTGGAAATAGAAACATCTGTACCATTCTTACGACTTGACATACTCTTTCCTTTGCTATCACAGTATTTCACGTCATATCGATACCTTCATTACGACTGGGCATAGTCATCTCCTTTGCACACGTCGAAACACAAACACATACTTCATAAACCTGATGCTCATGGCGAACCTATCACACATTCCCTACTATTAAGTATAATATGACGTCAATAACTGATTTTTGGTACGAAAATCAACGATTGGTGGGCATGTCTTATAAGTGTTTCTTGCGAGTGGTACCATTGTGTCTTAGAAAGAGAGACATAATCGTCCTACAAACCGCCATATGTTAAAAAACACAGCCATATTACCATCACAAGCGGTCTTGGTTCTACAGGGGCATAAAAGTATCCATGTTGAAAGCTATACTGGCTTTATAAATCGAGGCACGACGTTACCTCTGAATGAAGTAGTTTTCTGTCCAAACAAATACCGTGACACTGAATATAGATAGTGATCGCTGGAGTATATAGTATCAGACCAACAGTGCAGTTACATATCGTCGACGGTGCAACCTCGTAATAAAATTACCCAATTTAGGAAGTGATTCGACTAAGGAACATGGTATAAAACCGGTATTAGGAAATCCTTCACGCCGCCGCCGCTAGATGTTTCTCCAGTATTTGTAACGCATTCTGTCTCAATGCCACTTCAGAGGTTCGGTGATATATCAACAGGGCTGTAGATTAGATTAGATTAGATTTACTTTCATTCCAATTGATCCGTAGTGAGGAGGTCCTCCAGGATGTGGAACATGTCAGAAAAACAACAATACATGACAAATATTTACAACTAAAACAAATAAGCTAATGTACCATTCCACAGGTCCCAATTGGAATGATCGTCATTTTTTAATGAACACTAAGAGTCATTTTACAAATACTAATGCACTGAATTTAAAATAAAAAAGTTTTTTATTTATTTATAAGGTAATAAACATGTAATACAACTACTGTAATACTTATTTACAATGAACACATTACTGCACTGAAATGGTGCAGAAGTTAGATTATACTTACACACTTACACACACACACACACACACACACACACATACACACAAATTTTCAGTGAACACATTACTGCACTGAAATTGTGCAAAAGTTATGTTGTACTTATATACAAATCAGTTGGTTTTACTAAGAAATTCATCAATGGAGTAGAAGGAGTTGGCCACCAATAAATCCTTTAGGCTTCTCTTAAACTGAATTTCATTGGTTGTTAAGCTTTTTATGGCTGCTGGCAAGTTCTTGAAAATGTGTGTTCCTGAATAACGCACACCTTTTTGTACAAGACTAAGTGACTTTAAATCCTTGTGAAGATTATTCTTATTTCTAGTATTGATTCCATGAATTGAGCTGTTGGTTTGAAAAAGTGATATATTTTTAATGACAAATTTCATTAAGGAATAAATATATTGGGAAGCTGTAGTTAGTATCCCTAGTTCCCTAAACAGGCTTCTGCAGGATGTTCTTGAGTTCACACCACATATAATTCTTACTGCACGTTTTTGTGCCCGGAAAACTTTAGCTTGGCTTGATGAATTACCCCAAAAAATAATCCCATATGACATTATGGAATGAAAGTAAGCATAGTATGCCAGCTTTTTCATTTTTATATCCCCTATGTCTGACAAAATTCGCATTGCAAACAGAGATTTGTTAAGACGCTTCAGCAGTTCTGTGGTGTGCTCCTCCCAGTTGAATTTATTATCAAGCTGTAATCCCAAGAATTTAACACTGTCCACTTCTTCTATCTTCTTGTCATCGTATGTTAGACATATACTCTTGGAACACCCCTTACAAGTTCTGAACTGCATGTAGTGTGTTTTTTCAAAGTTTAGTGACAAAGAATTGGCTAGGAACCAGTGATTAATGTCCACAAATATTTTATTGGCTGATCTTTCTAAGACTACACTTGATTTGCTATTTATTGCAATGTTTGTATCATCAACAAACAAAACAAACTTGGCATCTGGTAATGTTACTGATGAAAGGTCATTGATATACACAAGAAAAAGTAAGGGCCCCAAAATGGAACCTTGTGGGACCCCACATGTAATTAGTTCCCAGTTGGATGATGCCTGATAGCTTGATACATGTCTCTTTCCTAATAACACCCTTTGTTTCCTGCCAGAGATATAAGATTTGAACCATTTTGCAGCGTTTCCTGTTACACTATAATATTCTAGTTTACTTAAAGGATATTGTGATTTACACAGTCAAATGCTTTTGACAGATCACAAAATATACCAGTTGCCTGCAATTTTTTGTCTAATGAATTAAGTACATTTTCACTGTAAGTGTAGATAGCCTTCTCAATATCAGAACCTTTTAGAAATCCAAACTGTGACTTTGACAGTATGTTATTTGAGATAAGATGGTTATAAAGGCGACTGTGCGTTACTTTTTCGAAAATTTTTGAGAATGCTGGCAACAGTGAAATTGGACGGAAATTTGATGCTATTTCTTTATCTCCCTTCTTAAACAGTAGCTTAACTTCAGCATATTTCAACCATTCAGGAAATATTCCACTGATAAACGACTGGTTACACAGATAGCTTAATATGTTACTTAGCTCAGAATCACTTTCTTTAATTAACTTTGTTGATATTTCATCATACCCACTAGATGTTTTTGATTTTAAAGATTTTATGATGGACATTATTTCTGTTGGGGTAGTGAGGGTCAAATTCATATTATGGAAGTTACTTGAAATGTCTGGTCTAAGGTAATCCATAGCAGCATCTACCGAACCTGACAACCCCATCGTTTCAGTAACAGTTATAAAATGTTTGTTAAAAAGTTCTGCAACATTATACACATCTGTCACCAATGTATCATTTACTCTTAATGCTATTTGTTCCTCTTCATGTCTGGTTCTACCGGTCTCCTCCTTCACTATATCCTATATTGTCTTTATTTTGTTATCTGATATGACTATCTTTTCCTTGTAATATATTTGCTTTGACATCTGTATTACAGTCTTTAATATTTTGCAGTATTTCTTATAATGTGCTATAGCATCAACATTGGAAATGTTTCGGATTGACAGATACAGTTTTCTTTTTGTTTTACAAGATACCCCTATTCCTTGAGTAATCCATGGCTTCTTTGTAGACTTTGCTCTAACCTTGGTAAGTTTTTGGGGAAAGCAGTGTTCGAATAAGGTAAGCACTTTATTAGCAAAAATGTTATATTTTTCATTCATGCCATGAGCACTGTAAACATCAGTCCAGTGACTGTCTCTGAGGAGTGTCCTAAAATAATCAATTTTTGGCTTACTGATTACCCTCTTGAGCTCAGATTTAATAGATTTTATATCCTGTTCAGTATTAACATTTAACAGAAGGAACTGCATGTCATGGTCTGAGAGGCCATTGACTATTGGTTTTGTAATATAATTTTGTTCATTTGACTTTTCTATAAAGATATTATCAATGGCTGTTTGTGAGCAAGTGGCTATCCTAGTGGGGAACTTTACTGTGGGAATTAAGTTGAATGATAGTGTTACTAACTCAAATAAGTTCTTATTGGGAGAGTCTTTAAGGAAATCTACATTGAAATCACCAGCAACCACTATTTCTTTGTTTTTGGTTGTTAAATGGGCCAGTACAGCTTCAAGGTGGTTTACAAACAGATTAAAGTTACCTGCAGGTGCTCGATATACACTTAATATTATGAAAGACTTTTTGTGAAAATCTAATTCTGTTGCACATGCTTCCATATGCTGTTCTAGGCAAAATTTATGAATGTCTATGTTCTTAAATTTATGACAGTTCCTGATGAATGTGGCAACTCCTCCTTTCTCCATTTCTGATCTACAAAAGTGATATGCTAACCTAAACCCTGTAACACTTAAAAGTTCTATACCAGTGGTCACATGATGTTCAGAGAGGCAGATTATGTCAGCTGGGTTTGAAGACTCTGATTCATCTATGCAGATAGTTAACTCATTAATTTTATTTCTCAGTCCTCGAATATTTTGATGCAATAAAGATAGCTGACATTTCACATTGACTGAGTTAAAATTGGGTGGAGTTAAAATATTTGCTGACAGTTGAAAATTCTTAACCAATGGCTGTTTATGCTGATGTAATAAGCTGGAATTATGTTTTTTGATTTCTTTCTCAAACTGAAGGTTTGTCTCAGTTCTAACCTATTTTAAAATTTGCTTTCTTTCTGTCCTCCCTACCCTAAAAAAGGGTCTTTTCTGAATCCTATAACAACTGGTATTTTACCACTCATGACAGTGCCTCCCCCCTTTAACTTTCCTGTTATTTCCCCAGCCAATTTACCCTTCCCCTTCCTGTTGAGGTGAAGGCCATGCCTAGTATAATCCCACCTACTGAGAGAATCAACAGGAACCACACCAATGTGTGACCCTGCACCCGACATGAGCAGCCGTTCCAGCTCCAAATTAACTCTCTTGACAGAAGAGTTCAAATGAGGTCGGTCATGGCGCCCAAGAACAGATACAAACTCAACACTAGTATGCTTCGATGCTGATGCAATCTTCGCCAGGTCACACTCTATACTGTACCCAGGATCTCTGTCAATACTGTTACCTGCCCCACCCACTATAACCACAGTGTCTTCCTTAGTGAAATCTTTGCAAAGTGATCCTAAATCCTCTGTCACCTGCTCCAGAGCAGCACTAGGTTTAAAAAAATTGGTGACCTGGTATTCTGATCCTAGTTCATCCTGCAAAAGTTGGCCGACACCTCTTCCATGGGAACTACCTAACAACAACACTTTCTTTCTCTTTACTGATTTCCCTACATTCTTACTTTTCAATTTGCTGCTGAAAGTTTGTTGTGCCCTGTCTTCACCTGCAACTGCTTGAGGCTCACCAGCTTCTAACTGAAGCAACAGGTCAAATCTATTTTCCACATTCACCATAAAGCTGTCAGACAAAGTTCTAGGCCTGTTCCTCCTGTTGCCTGTTGCCACTTCCCACCTCTCTTTACCCTTCTGCCTCCTTAACCTGTCAAGATCTCCCATGGCCTTGTCTAACTCAGCCTGAAGGGCGGCAATTTTCCCCTCCTGTTCCAGTATCTTCCTATCTCTACTACAAATCCTACAAAACCACTGATGAGTCTCATTTACTTCCCCTATTCCCACGCCATTACAGTCACCCACATGGAAAAAACTACAGCAACCATCACACCAAAGTCCCGATCTAACAATTCTACGGCAAGTCAAGCACTTTTCACTCATGATAAACGTAATAGTTTATTAAGAATAAGTCAGTTAAATTACAGATAAACACGAAAATATGGTTACACAAATTTGGCCTATACGCAACTGTGCGTAAACAAAAACAAAAGTGCAAAGTTTCTGAAACAACAAGTTAAACTTTACGCTACTTTCCGGAAATGCTAGTTAAATAATGAAGAGGTACGCTAAGTTAAATTGCTGGAGAGAGCAAGGAACAACTAAACGAAATTATATAGATTTGCTGCAGCAGAACGTAAACAGAAAATACGACTGTACGGTCTTTTCGCGTTTTCTGCTATATTACGTAAAGAAAAATGAAACCTTTAATGGTACACTTAAACGGCACACTAATACACTTATTTACCACGTAATCAGTACTAATCTATATGTTTTATAATCTAAAATAACTTATCTTTACGAGAACACCAAAACTCGCGCTAGTCGCCTGGCTGCAGGGCTGGTTAATTCAGAAGGATTACAAACAGTAGATGATGTGCTGATTGGGGTCGTAAGAAATGGACACTAACTTTTCAGATCTCTAGTACTACGCTATCCGCTAGGAATGCTGTCTGGGATTGGGAATAAAAGTCCCCCCTTTCAAGCACATAACTGTGCTGGATCCTACCGAGAAGTCCTTTAATGATTACAGCCACTAGTGAATCATATTTCTGGCACTCTCATATCTCGAAAGGAGTCACTTTTCTCGAACCTATCCGCTACAGTAAAATTCCACTCTCGTTTCGGGTATTCCCTATGCATCTTGCAACTGCTGCCATTTCTGCAACTTTACGCATGTGATCGTTCCAATTTGAGTCTGAACTGATTAGCAGTTGGAGAAAACTATATCTACCATGTTCTGCAACCCATGTAGAAAGAGGCTAAGCAGCGTTACTGCGACAGGACTGTAATTTGACCATTCGGTGGAAACGGGAGAAGGATGAGGATTTTTGCTGCTGCACTGTGGTGCATCCCCAAACTACATACAAGTACTACAGATCCACATCCCTCAGGGCCCATTGGCATCTATCACCCCCACATGCTATCTTCGTTATTCAGATATGATACACGAGTTGGGATGGAACTCATTAAAGCAAAGGCGTTTTTCGTCGTGGCGAGATCTATTTACGAAATTTCAGTCACCAACGTTCTCTTCCGAATGCGAAAATTTTTGTTGAGCCCAACCTACATAGGTAGGAATGATCATCAAAATAAAGTAAGAGAAATCAGGGCTCGAACAGAAAGGTTTAGGTGTTCGTTTTTCCCGCGCGCTGTTCGGGAGTGGAATGGTAGGGAGATAGTATGATTGTGGTTCGATTAACCCTCTGCCAAGCACTTAAATGTGAATTGCAGAGTAATCATGTAGATGTAGATGTACTATCCAACAGAGAAAAATTACGAACTACAAAAGATCCACTAACTTCATCCGATAGTACTCGATAAGATTTTTACCGCATCTCTCTCCTCCCATATATCGAAAACAAATACCGCATACACACCAGCATCGAGCACATGTGACGATCCTATTAAATACACAGATATTGATCAACTGCACAGACCAGTTTAAAGTTTCATCACCTTTACTGTAGGAGGATGATCGTATCCCGCCGATTATACTGTAAGTTACAAGAGACCCTCCCTGTGACCCTGTCTCGTTGTTGGAAACATTGTTTTTTTTCTGCTGTAACACGCTTTGTACACCGGCATACATTTAGTTTTTCCACAACGACTTTGAGGTCTATTCCAGGTTCTAAATTGCCATTAACACAATCCCTCTTGTAGAAAACGAGACGTCGCACGATGTAAAATCGTGTTGTTACTGCTGATACCATAACTCACCACACGCACTGGATGATTTTAAACAACGTAAGGGAGCTGGAAGAGTTTTGCCGCATTTTGGAGAGTTTCCAAACTACAGTCTGAAGGTGATTAACGAGCTCTACATTTAAACTCAACTGTCACAGTGACAGAATAACTGACGGCTCTGCGTTCCGTTTCGACTGATTCCTCATATTGCAGTCGTGTACGCGATCAGTGTTTCGTTGTTAGCCATCCCCAGAAGGTGTTACCCCTCCACAAAACTCTTTCTCCAACTCAAACAACAGTTGTCAATCAATGATTATGTGGTAACCAACAGCATGGCATTGGACAGATGGGATGGAAAAGACACCGTCGATGTACTGAAATAATAACCATCACAATTTTAGCAATTTTACAGCAATTTCAACACCGACCAATCATGCGACAGCATGTTTCCCAATTTCAGTATCATAGTTAAACAACCCCTTCTCCACTTTATGAGTTCCATTGCGAATGTAAATAGATGACTGTGCAATATGTCCACTCATTGTTAGTTCTCGAATGCATACATCATCAAAGTATACCAGACTGCATTCTACATATTTCTAACACCTCGAGCACAGTGCTTAATTTACAATCTATCTCTATGCTGATGAGAGTCACAGAGCATTCTCACAGTCTTAGGATACAATTAGAGACTGAAAGACCCCATCACACTGTCATTGACCAACCCGCCCTGCAGCATCATTACCGATTTAATCTGCAACCGACCAGAAGCAGGCCACTACATTCCATGTCTTGTGAATGAATGGAGCTTGCCGAGTCCTCGACCATAAAAGTGCACAAAATTTCTCCAGATGCGCCCATGTCGAGGAGGTTAGCACTCTTTATTGATGTGTAGTAACAGATTCGAAAGTGTTGTGATGTAATAGCAAACGGTTAAGAAAAACAAGAAACAGGTGATTTTAATGCTTGATGGAGCTCTAGACGGATGGAGTTCAAAGCATTTTTACGTAAATCAACCACACTATCAATTTTAAAGTATTATTCTAGAGTCTAGGATCGGGACCTGGACGGTATCGGTAAGAGACAACATAAACACAAGCACTCCTAAGGCTTCAACATTCCGCACTTAAGAGAGGCTATAATGTTAGCTCGCTTGAATTTCCAACCCATGTCATATGGAATGCAGCGCTGTTAACGTTCCAATGTAAGAAAATATATATCAAACGCATGACATACATCCTTTTTCCTGGTTTCTCTACGAAAAACTATGTTATCCAACCATAAAACGAAAAAACTACTTCCTTTTTGATCATCAACTCCGTGTGATACGAGCACAATATAGCTTTCCAGAGATGTATAGCGTCCACTGTTCACATCCGATCATGGTTCAAAAATTAAACTACGCCCGCATCATTCCTATATAAAATGATGGTTAGTAACAGAGTATACCTCTTACAAGGAAACAGATAAACGCATAGCAGCAGCGTCTGACAAGTAAAATTACAAGTCATTCAGCCACTAACTCTGTAAACAGCACATCTGTCAAGCAAATGTATACATGGGGATTGCAGTGCCTCTCAAACACCTATCGCTAACTAGAATAATTTTAATTGTGAAGCTGAAGACCCGATTTTACAACCAGGATGCGACAGGGGGATGGTGTACATCGTATAAATCATAGTTAATTTAGAAGAATGTGTCACGTTTCATCAAACATGATGACCGACAGGTTTACCGTTAACGATCGCAAGTAGACAGTGCTCTACAGTCGAATGCAGGCTATGTCACACGACTGATGCATCCTGACAGAACAGAGGAAAATGTGACCTGCAGCAACTTCTCCCTCTCCCTCTCCCCGTCCACTCTCTGTTATCCTTTAACGCAGATGCATGGAAGTTTAGAGGTGGATGGTTCTCTGTCTACCTGAAAAGCGTCAAATACAGCTGTCAACTCACGTATATCACTGGTACCTCAATAGACATACAGTATAATGCTGCTTCATCAGAAAAAAAAGTGACAGGTTCCCTTCACTTCAATGTCGACTTTTTCTCGGTTTCCTCTTGTTGTAGCATATTCGCGCCCATGTATAAATTGTTCTGCGCCAACCAGAAGATACACAAGTACCTCAGTTTCCCTGCATTTCAGTGTGTATTCGCTCAATTTGTACGTATTCTTCCATCATTTTTCGCAATTCTATCGATTTTATGTTAGCTTTTATCAATGCGATCATGACATAACCTCTCATTCTGTGTTCTAAATTTGCTTGTAAATGTAGCACAGCTGCCAACACTTAGCCCAAATGCAGTGATTGGGATGCATAGTATAGCACTGTACTCGATTGTATCTAGTCACCTCCACCCTACATATTCCACATTTGGAGAGCGTCTGTGTATATCCCTGTGTCGCAGATAATTTAAACAAATTATATTCGAATTGAATGACATCATGGGCAGCCTCTAGTGGAGGCAACACCATACTAACCCCCCTCAGTTGGAGGAGTAAGCTCTTAGAGCAAAATTCCCTCCAAAATTCGAAATTCGCGCCCGTTCTCCAAGAGGATGACGCTCCAGTACCCCATGGCGAACACACTTGATGGTGATGCTGCCTCTAATTGTTTGAATAAAGACTGAAAATAAAGAGTTATGTCCAGCACAGGTCGAGTCCTTCTCCCTCCAGTTCCTAGGAAGAGGTGGCGGTCGGGTGACTTAGGTTAGTGGAGATAGCCCAAGTGCCCTGTTTTCCCGCCATTTTCTTAGGTTAGTAGAGCAAGCCCAATTGACCTATCTTCCCTCCAAATTTCAAACTTCCCACCAGGGGCCATGGCACTTGCCCGCCATCTTGGATAACGGCACTCGCGTCATCAGTTTACGTCATGGCACAGATCTTGGATGACGTCAATAGCGTCATCAGCTGACGGAACGGCACCCACCTTGAATGACGTCAATCACGCCATCAGGTAACGTGACGGTCGCCGTCTTCGATGACGTCGATCACGTCATCAGCCGACGTCACGTGACATCACGTACTCGCTTCATTAGGTGACGTCGCGGCCGCCATCTTGTATTTTGGGTGGTGCTCCCTGCCCCAGCTGCACATATCATTAACATCGATGTGCAGCAGGATTCTGGAACATATATGGTTTTCGAAGATTATCAGTTACCTCGAAGAAAATGGTCTATTGACACAAAGTCAACATGGGCTTAGAAAACATCGTTCTTGTGTAACACAACTAGCTCTTTATTCACATGAAGTGTTGAGTGCTACTGAGAAGGGATTTCAGATAGATTCCACATTTCTGGAGTTCCAGAAGGCTTTTAACACTGTACCACACTAGCAGTTTATAGTTAAATTGCTTGCTTACGGAATATCGTCTCAGTTATGTGACTGGATTTGTGACTTCTTGTTAGAGAGGCCACAGTTTGTTGTAATTGACTGATAGTCGTCGAGTAAAACAGAAGTGATTTCTGGCGTTCCCCAGGGTAGTGTTATAGGTCCTTTGCTGTTCCTTATCTATATAAACGATTTGGGAGACAATGTGAGCAGCCATCTTAGGTTGTTTGCAAATTACGCTGTCGTTTATCGACTAATAAAGTCATCAGAACATTAAAAAAATTGCAAAACGATTTAGAAAAGATATGTAAATGGTGCGAAAATTGGCAGTTGACCCTAAATAACGAAAAGTGTGAGGTCATCCACATGAGTGCTAAAAGGTATCCGTTAAACTTCGGTTACATGATAAATCAGTCAAATATAAAGGCTGTAAATTCAACTAAATACCTAGGAATTACAATTAAAAACAACTTAAATTGGAAGGAACACACAGACAATGTTGCGGGGAAGGCTAGCCAAAGACTGGGTTTTATTGGCAGGACACTTAGAAAATGTAACAGATCTACTAAGGAGACTGCTGCACCACACTTGTCCTTCCTCTTTTAGAATACTGCTGCACGGTGTGGGATCCTTACCACATAGGACTGACGGAGTACATCGAAAACGTTTAAAGAAGGACAGTCGTTTTATATTATTGCGAAATATGGGAGAGAGTGTCATTAAAATGATACAGGATTCGAGCTGGACATCATTAAAAGAAAGGCTTTTTTCGCTGCGACGGAACCTTGTCACGAAATTCTAATCACTAACTTTCTCCTTCGAAAGCAAAAATATTTTGTTGACGCTGACCTGCATAGGGAGAAACGCTCTCCACGATAAAACAAGGGAAGTCAGAGCTCGTACAGAAAGATATAGGTGTTCTTCCTGCGTGCTGTAGGAGATTGGAAAAATAGAGAATTATGAAGGTGGTACAACGGTACGCTTCTCAGAGTAAAAATTCTCGGATATAACCCAGCCTGCATGATTTCTGAGGTAACGCTTCCTCGTTCCTCTCTGCTGCGTCCAAGATTTTTTAGAGTTTACGAAATATTATCCGGTTATCCTTCCGGCCCTACTACAAATCCAGCCAGCCCCCGCTGTATTGTGCTTCAGCCCTCAGGTGCTTTGACCGTCCATCTAGGTTACTTCCTGTGTCAAGCAGGACCAACACACCTGTGCAGGCTGTTCCACCCAGGGCAAGAGTTACACCTGACGTTTCATTTCCACCGGCGTTCCAACCTTTACTAGTATAGGCAATCATTCATTACACTGTTTTGATAATAAAGACACTCCATCACCTTTCATGCAATAAGCGTTAACAACTATTTACAAGGTGTTTGTGACAATGTCAATCTTCTTTAAATATTCATATATACGAGGTACAGCCTATCAAATGATACCTACTTCTGGTTGTAAATCACGGCAAAGTATGTAGACAAGTGCTTGTAAGGTGCGAAATTATAGCCACCTTACAATACCCCCACCTAATGAACAGTTTTGTAATAGGATGGGGTAATTCTTATGGTATTATCTCATCCAGTACAAGCGAACTAATAAGAATACGAGGGCAGAAGAACAACTGAATCATGATATGTTCTTCTACAGTCATTCTGCGTTCATTCATGGGCTTACTACCATAAATTTATTTACTACACGTTTATTTTAATCTGTCTGCTCCTTATATTTGGACCAACTTTTCGAGACATGACAATTGGAATATACAATAACACATATAATAACCCATGTTATCAAAATGAATTTAACTAATATTACAATTTTTTAAGCTCTTTCAAAAATGGCAGTTCCCATCTTTCTTTAGACTTGAGGCCCATGCTCTCTGTCATTCATCCATCCCTAAGACATCGGCTGAGGCAAGAAATATTAAAGTATCCTAATCTTTTCAAGGTCATCGTCCAATAAATTACATGTACTTCATAATGCCATTAATATTCAAAACAAGCAGTTACGTTAGTTATTCTAGAGGTTATCTGGTGGTCATTATACAATTATATAAAATGCTGTGAAGCATCCTGGGTAATCTTACTCTGTCATATTTATGCTCTTGGCTAATACTACCCTGAAAATAAGTACAAGATGTTTACAAAAATGATAAATATATCGGAAACTGTTAGTTTGTGGGTGTAACTGTTCAGTATTCATCAAATTAGAAACTTTTTGCTATCAAGAGTCACACACTGATTCGAATTTCGCAACACACTTTCATATTCATTTGTGTACAGGGATGGAAACTACAGTTTTTGTGAAATTTGGTAAGCAAAGATTGCTTCATCACTTGTTTGAGATCGGTCATGGTGGCTTTACAAGTCAGTCTTTGGACCCTCAGCCCATTGTCAAGTCTCTCACACAGTTGATGATGTGGAAGGATCCTCGGAATATACAGCAAGGTAAGTGGGTGTATGTTTTGAAACAGCCTTAAGTTTTCGTCGAATTTGCACACAGCATGGGGGAGGTACAGTCAGGTAGGATCTTTATAGGTCACCTAACATTCTTCTGCGTCGACTAAGAGAAGTGCAACGGTATCTAGTCTTCAGTTATTTGTGTTTCTTCTTTTTACTATGTTTGTGTTCCTACTCTTCTGTTCTTCATGTTGCTTCTTTCTATTGATATAAATATTGTATTTTGGATAAAGATATTGGTAGTTGTGAACAGGTAGGTAATCTGTTTGGTGACATTATACATATAACTTGAATTATTGTGTGTGACTCACATTCCTCAGAAGTCAATGTCAGTTGACTGACTGCTACAGATTATGATATTTATCAGTCTCTGTCTTCTCCATCGTGTAGTACTATATATATATATATATATATATATATATATATATATATATATATATATATATTAAGATGCACTCACCAGTGAGGTCATTTATCTTTACCTTTATTACTGTTCTAATTGTATAGTCAGCCAAGACACTTATTTGCTCTTATTATCCTGATCAAAATTTCATGCATAAAGTTAATGTTAATTATAATATAACATATTCGTCATCCTACGTAACTTAATTATTAAACATCTGTTGGCACATGTATACATTTGAAAAAATACACATAACAGTAGAATTATGATCGTCACCAGATGCCAATATTAATAATTGCAAATACTACTTGTTACGCTTCTGAACAGTAGGATGTTTATACTGTTCTAACTACAACCCTTTCAAAGTACTACATTATTGTGGGTATCAAAAGATCGTCCGATCTCATGGCTCTTGGTTTCATCGTGGATGTCGTCATGAACATCTGTGAACAAAAAAGTGCACGTCTGCACAAACATACACTAATGAATGATTAGGCGGGCGTCTTCTTCATTTCGTACTTCGATTTGCTTCCTTTGGACAATCGTAAACTCCATAGCAAGTTTAGTACAAAATTACTGATAGTTTCTTTAATAACACTGTCACGTACCTTCTTTCATGTTTTTACTCAGTAATACCTTCTCTGTCGCTGTCCTTTCTCTGGAGTTGCTGCTATTACCTTTATCTGTCTTTAAATTTTCCTTTTATGTTACTAAAGTTACATTTTATTTTACTAGTGGTACCTGCAAATATAAATACGTATTTTAGTACATTATTTAAATTCACTGCTCATCAACACGACTGCTATACAATGTCACGATGTCGTGTGCTTTGAACATATAGCATTTCGTACTTTCCTTTATTGACTTTTACGTGCCGATATCCCATTGTTACACGTGCATTTCATGATGTTGCAACACTCAGCATTTCAGTGTTTTCATATGGTATTCCGCCTAACTGGCCACCATGTACACAATTCTTCCATCTCACTGAACGGCATAAATACAACACTTCCATATACAAATAACGGTGCGCTCTCTCATAGCCACGTGGAGCAGGCCACCTAGTGAACTCTCGCTTCTCTGAATGGAGACAAATCATACTTGGACGACACGCCTGCGAGTCACCGCAAACCACAACTAGCAAGTCACTCATTTCTGATCCCATTTCTAAACATGGAACATAGTCACTCATTTCATGAAGAAGTTTTAAATTTTTTCAAAATGCTGATGTTCTCTGCTAATACGTTCTGCATCAATTGGATAACAAACTTACCTATTTACACATCTTTATAACTTTTTTTGCAGTACCACACGTTTATCATTTTTACTTTATTCCTTCGTGGACAGATAGCACATTTTAAACTCCAGATATCTTTTAAATTGTACGCTGAGCTTGCTGTGCACATAGTTATAGCTTAAACAAAGAAACACACCCTAATTTTCTCATTCTCGACATCCTGTCCTTATATGCACTGTAGTACCTATTTTAACATGATGATAGCACAGAAAATATTGATAAATCTACATATCGCTTCAGTGTAATAACTTAATGCCAACTGTACAATATACTTTACTTTCGCCATACAAGCTGCTTTAATTCGTCCTACTTATTCTATGTCATTTTGCCGTACTCTCCCAGGGTTAGGTGGTCTAATTTCAATTGATTGTTCTCGATTCCTGTTGTTATTCATTCCACCCCATCCTTGGCAGACCGTTGACAAGTTTCTCTATTGTCGCCCCACGATGCGCCATTACTTTGTGGCTCCCATCTGCGTTCATTTTGTTGCCTATATTCTCTGTCATAGTCCTTCCACTGTACATTGTTCCCAGTACGATATCTATCGTCCATGTTTTGGTGAGGTGGGCGATTTACATTGTTTTGCTAATTATGGCCTCTATTATTCCCTCCGTTATTTTCCCTTCTTTCACTTTGCACGTCTCTCTGCCTACGTTTTTCTCGCGCCTGATGCTCGTTGAAAGCGAACTCCAGCTCTATATCACTTCCACCTGGTCCGACGAGCGTTTGCTGGTAGGAAATAGGCAACTTCATGCAACACAATCTTATGATCTCACGCGGTGTGGAAGGGTCGTCCAAATACTGATTCTCCTTGGTCAAATTTTCGAAATACTTCACCGGCCTACCGAACCCTGAACTCTCCAAGTCTCTGCTCATCATCATTTTCTGTTTGATTCTGTCCTGTGCCTCCTTGGACCAGTGTTTAAAAATGCGTTATGAAACTCTTCGTATTGCGTGCACGTTTTTACAATGTTCCGCATGCATTCAGCTGATGTTCCCTCGATATGTGAACATACGAAGTCCAGTTTGTACGTCAGAAGCCAGTCCAATAAAAGTTTTTGGGTGTAAAACATTACCGTCATCTTTATAATGCTGGAATTTTCGTACAGAGATAAAATACTTAAAATCGAAAATTTCAGAATTATTTGTGAATTAGTATTTTGCATCATTATTCATTTACTTCCTCATTATTTAGGCAACTGAGTCAACATCACGATTCTACATAAGGCTGTGTTCCCACTGCGCACTGGGCCAGGACAGGGAAACAAGGAAAAGAAGGAAAAATGCAATTCCCGGTTTTCAAACTGTAAAAAAGTTTGATGGCGTATAAGACTACGCTCCATTGTTTTATGAAATTATTTTTTCCTTAAAAGCTTTATTTTTATTTATTTATTTATTTTTTTTTGAAAGAAGAAAACGCCTACTTTGGGTTTACTTGAGATTTTAATTCCGTAACCTTACTCAATCGATTTTTAAAGAATGCATGCTGCTAAAAAAAACTGTTTTTGTACACGTGTTAGTGTAGCATCTTAGCTTGTTAATAAACCATTTACCTTATCCTAATTCATACCAGTGAGCGTGAAATAACCTTAATTGTCAAACATGTGCACTTGATTTACTAAACGCCCAGACTAATTTCACACTTGGCGCGGTGGCTGATGGAGCGACCGTGATGGAAAATGCCTTTAGCGTCGCTCCCATCAGCCAGTGCGCCGAGTGTCAGTTTAGTTTGTATGAACAGTACAAATCTTGTAGAGAAACTATGTAATTGTGGGTAGCCTACCGTTGGATACTTGTTTGGCTATGTACAGGGTTATTACAAATGATTGAAGCGATTTCACAGCTCTACAATAATTTTATTATTTGAGATGTTTTCACAATGCTTTGCACACGCATACAAAAACTCAAAAAGTTTTTTTAGGCATTCACAAATGTTCGATATGTGCCCCTTTAGTGATTCGGCAGCGTTGATGCGAGCTCGCAGTTCTGGCACGTTTCTTGGTAGAGGAGGTTTAAACACTGAATCTTTCACATAACCCCACACAAAGAAATCGCGTGGGGTTAAGTCGGGAGAGCGTGGAGGCCATGACATGAATTGCTGATCATGATCTCCACCACGACCGATCCATCGGTTTTCCAAGCTCCTGTTTAAGAAATGCCGAACATCATGATGGAAGTGTGGTGGAGCACCATCCTGTTGAAAGATGAAGTCGGCGCTGTCGGTCTCCAGTTGTGGCATGAGCCAATTTTCCAGCATGTCCAGATACACGTGTCCTGTAACGTTTTTTTCGCAGAAGGAAAAGGGGCCGTAAACTTTAAACCGTGAGATTGCACAAAACACGTTAACTTTTGGTGAATTGCGAATTTTCTGCACGAATGCGTGAGGATTCTCTACCGCCAAGATTCGCACAGTGTGTCTGTTCACTTCACCATTAAGAAAAAATGTTGCTTCATCACTGAAAACAAGTTTCGCACTGAACTCATCCTCTTCCACGAGCTGTTGCAACCGCGCCGAAAATTCAAAGCGTTTGATTAGGTTAGGTTAGGTTAGTGTTTAACGTCCCATCGACAACGAGGTCATTAGAGACGGAGCGCAAGCTCGGGTTAGGGAAGGATTGGGAAGGAAATCGGCCGTGCCCTTTCAAAGGAACCATCCCAGCATTTGCCTGAAACGATTTAGGGAAATCACGGAAAACCTAAATCAGGATGGCTGGAGACGGGATTGAACCGTCGTCCTCCCGAATGCGAGTCCAGTGTGCTACCACTGCGCCACCTCGCTCGGTCAAAGCGTTTGACTTTGTCATCGGGTGTCAGGGCTTGTAGCAATTGTAAACGGTAAGGCTTCTGCTTTAGCCTTTTCCGTAAGATTTTGCAAACCGTCGGCTGTGGTACGTTTAGCTCCCTGCTTGCTTTATTCGTCGACTTCCGCGGGCTACGCGTGAAACTTGCCCGCACGCGTTCAACCGTTTCTTCGCTCACTGCAGGCCGACCCGTTGATTTCCCCTTACAGCGGCATCCAGAAGCTTAAAACTGCGCATACCATCGCCGAATGGAGTTAGCAGTTGGTGGATCTTTGTTGAACTTCGTCCTGAAGTGTCGTTGCACTGTTATGACTGACTGATGTGAGTGCATTTCAAGCACGACATACGCTTTCTCGGCTACTGTCGCCATTTTGTCTCACTGCGCTCTCGAGCGCTCTGGCGGCAGAAACCTGAAGTGCGGCTTCAGCCGAACAAAACTTTATGAGTTTTTCTACGTATCTGTCGTGTGTCGTGACCATATGTCAACGAATGGAGCTACAGTGAATTTATGAAATCGCTTCAATCATTTGTAATAGCCCTGTATTATTGCGGGTGAAATGTAGCTAAAAGTTCAAAACAACTTTTGAAATGGTGGTGACACTGATATCTGTCTCTCCTCACAGGTAAATGCGAGTTGATGAATGGCATCAGTGCCGAAATCGCAAGCCTACGAAGTTCACGCGTGTTTAGCATAGCCTGCAGGACAGAGAAAACGAATTAATGGCGATCAGTGCAGAAGTGTCGTTTCCTCGTGTTATTTTAATGACTCATGTTCAGAAAACTCCAAAAATATACGAATGTTTCCCTCGGTGACCACCGATTACACTGGCTATGGTTATACATTATCCTACGCCTTACATAAAAGCCAAGCAATTATTTGTTGTCAACATCCTATAACTGGTAGAATGTACATTTCGTATTTGGAACTATAAGAGAAGAATAAATTAAACTAAGACGAGACTTTGCTGAGGATGGACTATAATAAAAGCTGGGGACATTCTGTTTAATTACTTTCTAGTTGGAGATGAAAACCGGTAGAGACCTAAAAATAGAAATACGTTTATAGTTGTTTCTACGTCTAATATGACAAATGCACAAATGTTCTGTTTTGAAATTTTCACTTTCGTATTTCTGTGAGAGTGTAGTACTCCAAGCTGCAGATAATTACGTCTCATCTCCGTTCCTAAGAATTTTCTCTTTCGGTTTTTGACTAAAAGAAGCAAGGCAGATTAGGATTTAATGTCCTGCCTGTACAAGGTCATTAGAGATGCTTAACATAAACAATAACCGGCATGTTCAGAGTATCCTCAAACACTACAGGTTAGGCAAACGAATATTACTGTCGAACGATGCAGGTTTTTTCTCGATGATGCGGTAGTTGCAATGGCGATGGTTCATCGATTGGAGTCAGTGAAGACCTCTCTATATTCCTCGTCTTGTGACACCGACAGATTGATGGGCGAAAATTCTTGAGATAACGGCATTTGGCCCACCGGTTCTGTTTCCACTGACAAGGAACTGTGCATAACTCTCGGAATTAAGATAGCTTTTAAGAAACTGTCATGAAACGAAGGACTAGGGGAACTCCATTTCCATGGATTTCCTCTAGATTACCTGAACTGACTGCCTCGTTTTTCTCTTTTAAAGTCTCCTCGTGTTTCCATTTCAGTTTCACCATTTTAATTTGAAGAATAATAAAAAGGTGTAAAAAATTATGGCTCAGTGAGACTGCAGATTTCCCCCACTGCCATCCCACGCTGTCTGAGCGGGAAGAGGGGTGAGAGGGATAAAAGGCAAACGTGCCTTATTTAAATGGCAATGGCGTCTTACTGCACACAGTTTGATTTTATATTTCTCAAGAGATGATAAACAATACAAATTTTCAGTATGACTTAATTATTTTTGACACACTGAAGACATAACATAATTTTTATTCTATAACTGTCAGAGTACTGACAGACAGAGACGGTTTCACAGATTTTCGCGCTAAGGTTGCCACGTAGTTGTGACTTAGTTCGTTCCATAATCGATAAAAAGCCTTTCACAAACACACACTCTGATCGAAATACTTTATGCTTGCAAACTCATCATAGTGACATGGAAACTCTCCCCGAGAAAAACAGTGTAGACATTATGGACAGTTTTAAAGTAAAACGATTTGTCTGCAAAATGGGAATTACATTGCAGACCAATCAGTTACACCTGCACGTGCACAGGGGCACTTTCAACTGCAATCAATTACGGATATTCTAATTTTCGTTCCTATTCTCTTTTTCCTCCATACATTTCAGAAATTCAATTCAGTTTCTTCATGTGCTCCACGCATGCAGCATTAGCACCAAGTGCTTCTTGATGTACAGAACAATGAACCTCGTCTGTCGATTGTTGTAACTATTTTGCTCTTTCATTGTCAAATAAATCTTAATTCTTTAAGCACGGTGTTGTAATGTCATTTCACAGCAAATTGCCATTGCTATCTTCGGTCATTCACATTCATTTTAAAGGTTTATGATGAGGGATCGATAGATTGCCTCTTTTTGTGGAGACAGCCATTGGATCTGTGAACGTCCGTCATAACAAGAAGAGATAGTGAAGGGTAAGCAGTGTTGACATCACGATTGGCTCTGGCTCTGAGCACTATGGGACTTAACATCTATGGTCATCAGTCCCCTAGAACTTAGAACTACTTAAACCTAACTAACCTAAGGACAGCACACAACACCCAGCCATCACGAGGCAGAGAAAATCCCTGACCCCGCCGGGAATCGAACCCGGGAACCCGGGCGTGAGTGACATCACGATTCTGCCGAACTGTAGAGTGTAGCGCCGGCCCAAAAATGTCACACCGTAATACTCAGTGAAATGTATTGTACTGAGTACTTCCGGGAATGATAGAGCAAAGCTGAGACAGGCCGAGCCATAGTGCTGCCTCGGCTCGCACGCCATGCCGGAGTGCTGTACGGCACGCCATGGCCGCCGCTGATGTAGATGCACCAAGTGACTTTGCACGTATCATTACAATAGCTTAATTTTTCCTCCCTGACTGTCAAATTGAAGGAATCTCTTTAACAAAGGAAAAGAAAAGAAGCAAACAGTGGTAACTCGAAGTAGAAATATCAACAATGTAGGAGTAGACTAGCGTTTAACGTCCTGTGGACAACGAGGTCATTTGAGACGGAGCACAAGCTCGGCATAGGTAAGGATGGGGAAGGAAATCGGCCGTGCCGTTTGCAACGAACAATCCCAGCATTTGCTGAAGCGACTTTGGAAAATCACGCAAAACCTGAATCAGAATTGTCGGCCGCGGGTTTGAACCGTCGTCCTCCTGAATGCGAGTCCAGTGTGCTAAACCCTGCGCCACTTAGCTAGGTAACAATGTAGGAAAAGATAGATTGCTAATAGCTGTAAGGAAGACACGTCAAGTTGAGACAGCTACGATTAAAAAACGTTCACATACATCCAGAGGCGCCGACTTGAAAAAAATATATCTTTTCTTGGGGGGGGGGGGGGGGGCGGGGCAAGAATCATTTTATTAGGCGCTACATGTGGCAGATAACGTTGCGTTTCCATCTACATGTTCGACGCTCCAAAGCAGTCCTATCTGCAGATGACACCAGTGTAGGTGGAAATAGAAAGGCTCTTAGGCTGTATGCTGAAGTCACAAATGAAAAGATTTCAGAGTGGTTTGTGAGGAATAAGCTACTGATTAACCCTTAAAAAAAAAGAAGAAAAAAAGCCGCCACTATACAATTCCACTCACAGCAAAATTAAAAATCCATTAAAACCAAATATTTCTTTGGAAAACCAAAAACTGAAGTGTCACTGAAACAAAATTGCTTTGTTTACTTGTCTTATCTGAAATGGAATTACCACATCACATTCTTAAATTCTAAGCTATCTAAAATGACCTATGCAATGAGAATTATTCGTATATGAACAACACAAGTGCTGAAGGAGAGAGGTGTATTATGCACGCATACTTTCCCTTTTGAGTTATGACATCATATTCTTGGGAAATTCCTCTCACAGCATAACAACTTTCAAGAAACAAAAAAAGAATGTGAGGATAATGAAAAATGCAAACAACTGAAAATCATGCAAACTACGATTGGCTGGCGACTAGCCCCTACCCCTCGACTCACTGAAACGTCAATCACAATGTAATTTCAGTCGGAGTATAGGTCAGTAGTGGTACAAAGCAAATACATAAATAAAGTTGAAGAAACATACCTTAATTTTGATGGCAAATGTACTCCTCCTTAGATCATTCCTGCATATGAACTCGTCACATATGGCATCAATGTCGAGTTTCATCGATTAATCTCTACGAGCGTTGAGAAGGGCGATGGAAGTAAGATGATCCTGCCTCATTATAGAACGAAGATACGTTTTCACCCACCGCAGGCAAGAAAATGATCGCTCAGTGGTGTAGGACGTTACCGGAATCGTCAGCACTACACGTATCAATTTCACTAGTTCAGGCATTAGGTCAAACAGGTGGTTTTCTTGTTTTAAGGTATTTCATTACGTCATCCAACGAACTAATATTCGCAGAATCACTACTTTGGATAATCTCATGAAACATGCTTCGGTGAAGAAGCAAGCATTCTTTGTCTATATCTGATTCGTAGAAAGATAAAATATCGAATGAATGTTTGTTATCACCGGTAGCTGAGTGGTCAGCGTGACAGACTGTCAATCCTAAGGGCCCGGGTTCGATTCCCGGCTGGGTCGGAGATTTTCTCCGCTCAGGGGCTGGGTGTTGTGTTGTCCTAATCATCATCATTTCATCCCCATCGACGCGCCGGTCGCCGAAGTGGCGTCAACTTGAAAAACCTGCACCAGGCGAACGGTCTACCTGACGGGAGGCCCTAGCCACACGACATTTCATTTCATTTACCAAGAAGAAATTGTTCAATTTGATTTACAAACATGAATGATTGAGTTTTGAGCCGTGATTCCAAGAGGCTGATGGATGTATCCATTGTTTCATAATACAATCTTCTATATTTGTCACATACCTCAGTGAATGTTTCTACAGATGAATTGATGGAGTCATCGTATTTCTTAGGGACTTTTCTTCTACAGGGGAATCAACATCCATGTCTTGACATTTTGAAGTTACTTCACTCCAGAATGATTCAAAATTGTTTCTCATAAATTTAATAGAAGTAGCAAGAGTGGAAGTCATGTTAGTGGCCTCCTCTAAGTGTAGGGATTTCCTCTGTAGTGCTATGTTTACGGTATCAATGTGACCAAACAGTTTTACCAAAAGCGATAACATGAAAATGAAATCATATGTCTGCATATTAATCAAAAAGCCGTTTGCTTTGGCCCCAGTGTCTGAATTGTCATTTCTTGAAACATTTAGAAAAAATTCCTGAAGTTCTGTATACTTGGACAAAACTGAAGACATTGCCAAGTATCTTACGGCCCACCTTGTAGGACAGAGTGGTTTCAGATTTGTAGAGGCATCTGCCTTCAGGTAAGCAACAAGATCTAATCTTTTAGGTGAATCTCTCACAAAATGTATTAAGTCCTTCATAACATTCAATTAATTTCGACATTCTGGAACTGCTTTCACAGTCTCTTGTAGTGTTAGATTTAAACAGTGTGCAAGGCAGTGCACAAACATAGCTCTCTTCTCCATTTCCATAAACTTTGCCTGGACACCATTATATAATCCGGCCATGTTAGCTGAACCGTGAAAGCATTGGCCCCTACAATTAGATTTAGGCAGATCAAATCGTCTTAAAATGTCGATAATAATATCAAACATTGCCTTAGCTGTGGTACTTTGTATTGAGTATAGCCCTAAAAATGTTCTTCTATCTCTAGTGAAGCATCAACAAATCTTATACAAATATTAAATTGCTCTTTGGTGGCTATGTCTGTTGTTTCGTCTGCTACTATTGCAAAATGCTCTGCACTTTTGATATCCTCCAATAATTTTCTAAGAAGTGCATGACTTAAAATGGCCAAAATTCCGTTTTGCACATCATGGGATGTCCATTAGTAAGTTTCGCGCTGTAGCCATGTTAAAAGTAGCTGGTTATCTTCACATCGAAGGCGTAATAAATTGTCAAGTTACTTGTTTCATCAGTATGCCCACGTATTGCAAGTCCCTACACTGCTAAATAACGGAGGGAAGATATGAGCCGGCCGCGGTGGTCTAGTGGTTCATGCCGGCACGGTAGCTCAGCGTGTTCGGTCAGACGGTTAGCTGCCCTCTGTAATAAAAAAACTGAGTGACTGGATCAACAACGAACTTCAACGGGCGTCAGGTGACGTCCGCCACGAACAATTGAAACGAACAATAACGATCAAAATGAGATTAAAAAAAAAAAAGTGGTTCTAGGCGCGCAGTCCGGAACCGCGGGACTGCTACGGTCGCAGGTTCGAATCCTGCCTCGGGCATGGATGTGTGTGATGTCCTTAGGTTAGTTACGTTTAAGTAGTTCTAAGTTCTAGGGGACTGATGACCACAGAAGTTACGTCCCATAGTGCTCAGTGGCATTTGAACCATTTTTTTGGAAGATATGTTTTTTAGTAAACAAGCTCAGTTTTCTTTCATTTGTGTCAGTTTTTCTTTGGAAATCTGGCTAAATACATTGACATTCGATTTTAAGGGTTTGAATTTCAGTACAGCTTCCCTGTGGCGGCTCGATGCTTCATGCGCTTTCAACTTTTCTACCCCTCACTTCCAGTTCGAAAAACCAGTTCCCATGAAATTTTTTTCCGTTTTGTGAGAAAACTGAAAACGATTTTCTTCAAACAGTTGTCTGCAAATTTTGCAAAAAATAACATCTTTTACCTGATTGTAATCGATCCATGGAAATTTCTCTTTTCAAGAGGGCTTATAACAGCGTTTTTCTTCCGGGAAAAGTATTTTTTGTCACCGCCACAGTTCCGTCACTATTGGTGTCTTCGTTGTCACACACAGCACCACTAACACTGAGTCTAGCTTCACCATCGCTAACACTTGCCACATTGTCACATTTCTTCCTAATTATAAACTTGTCCATTTTAAGCTGGACAGTAAGGGACGAAAGATTAACAACTGAACCGAGTCACAGTAAGACTAACTGACCAATGGCGATGCCCAGCTCCGGAATATTTACGTTCGCTGCCAACATTAGCTGCGGCCTGTGTAACAGTACTCTGCGCCTAGCAAGAAGTAGCCATGTAACAATAGTGTTGATTATTGTCAGGGCCGGCTCTACGGGAGGGGCGAACCGTGCCATCGCCCAAGGCGGCAGATTTTTGGGGGCGGCAAATCCATCTTGCGTAAATGAAGGAATGTGAGAATAAATTGGAAATACAAATTATTCATAAAATCAAGGGTCTTATTGAAAATTATCTATGGTACAGAAACAGTGTGCTCCGATTTACGAAAGAAACGTTTCCTCTAACAAAAATGGCTTAAAATGTATTGCACTGTAAACTGTAAACGTATCACTGACTGCTGCTTTGATCTTAAAGACATATTCACAACATAGAGAAGAATGAGTGTAATATGTGAAAATAAGGCGTCATGTATGAAATATCTTATGGGAAAAGTTGACTATGTCGAGAAACGGGGGGGGGTACTTGACATGTTCGCGCGGGGTGGCGAAATCCCTGGAACCGGTGCCGATTTGTGTGGCGTTGTACCTAGTGATTGTCAACAGAATTCACAAAAATGAATGAAGAGTCTTTAACGTTACCTAGTTCTTCTAGCGATCGCCATCAAATTCGGTGTCACTATTGCTCATTAGTTTCATTTACAAGCTGCCAGCAGGCTGCTGTGGGAGGAAGTGGAGCTCGTCCTAGCAGCCAAAGCGCTGCGAGCTCATGCTGAGCTTTCCTTCCCCGCCAGTAAAAGTGTGTGAATAGTACAGATGCAGGGGACAAACCCTCTCACGACAGTTCGTCATATGCAGAGGTTGGAGGAGTAGCAGAAAGGAATACGCGATACCTCGTAAAATCGGTATTTTTTTCCTACATGATCATTACATAGTATTATGCAAAAATGTATGTGCAAGTTTTAACAAACTTCCCAGTAAAGGATGAGGAAGGGGGAGAGAGCGGTGAGAAATGCATGTTTGAATATTATGGGGGGCGAGGCCCCTACTTTTAACTATTGGGGGGGCACAAAGGACCTTGCCCCCCTATGTCGGCGGCACTGCATATAGCTTTCCGCCACAACCTTCGTCAGAACAGAAAGACACACACACACACACAATTCTCTCTCTCTCTCTCTCTCAATCACACACACACACACACACACACACACACACACACACACACAAGTAAGCACACCTCACACACGACCGCCAACTCCACCATCTCGCCGGCCGAAGTGGCCGTGCGGTTCTAGGCGCTACAGTCTGGAACCGAGCGACCGCTACGGTCACAGGTTCGAATCGTGCCTCGGGCATGGATGTGTGCGATGTCCTTACGTTAGTTAGGTTTAATTAGTTCTAAGTTCTAGGCGACTGATGACCTCAGAAGTTAAGTCGCAAAGTGCACAGAGCCATTTGAACCATTTGAATCCACCATCTCCGCCCGAAATGGAACAGAACGTGGGATGCAAGCAGCAACCTGGAAGAGGTGGGCAAGGGGAAGCGATAATAGTGAGCGGGTGGGGAGAGAGACGAACGCTTTCTGTTGGGGTGTGTCTCTCCCCCACCCGTACACTACTATCCCTTCCCCTTCCCCACAACCTCTAGATTGCTGCTTGCATCCCACGTGGTGATGCATTGCGGCCCGAAATGCAGGAGTTGGCGGTCGCGTGTGCATAAAGTGTGCTAGCTTGTTTGTGTGTGTGAATGTTGCGCATGCGTCTTTCTTTACTGACGAAGGCTGTTGCCGAAAGGTACTCTGCAAATTGGAGTGTCTTCTTTTCGGTAAGTAGCAATCTACCTTTTCCTACATTATGGAAAAGACAAGTAGCGACACTTCCGATAAAAACAGATGGGAGACGTATGCCACGTTTCATTTCCAGGCACGTCACAGCCTTTCCCGCCACGTCTCGGCCTGGCGCACAGTGTGAGCACACCATCATACATACGAGGGTGGTCTGAGAAGTATGGAATATTTTTTTGCACCTTCACGGTTGGTAAGCTACATTACTCCAAGAATCATATACAGAATTTCAACAACTACAGCGAACGCTTCCTTGTTGACAGCCGCCTAAATCGCTTAGTATGTCGACTGTGACTGAAAATGGAGAAAACCGAGTATCGTTCTGTTATTAAACACTTTCATTTGAAGGGTTGTACTGCTGCATAAATCAAAAGAGAATTGGATGAAGTTCATGAGGTCTCTGCAATATCATTAAAGACCATTTTACTTTTGTATTGATGAATTTAAACGTGATCGGACAAGCAACGATGGTGATGTGTGCTCCGGCTGTCCATGTGAGGTTACCACAAAGGAAACCATTGACAGAATGCACGACCGGCGAATAAAAGTTCGTGAGCTTGCTGAGACTCTAGGGACTTCAACTGAGCGAGTGCTTAAGAGGGTTGGCTATGAAGAAACGGTGTGTGAGGCAGGTGCCGCGATTGCTCAGTCGACAAAAAGTGCATCTGGTAAAACGTTTCACCACAATGTCTGGCGATGTTTAATCGCACTCTACAAGACTTTGGGCCGCTTTGTGGCTGCTGATGAAACCTGGATGCATCATTACACACTAGAGTCAAAGCGGCAGTGAGTACAATGGGGAAAGCGCATTGAAGAAGGCAAAGGCCATTTTGTCAGCCAGCAAGATGATTGCCACTGTTTTTTGGGGTTCCCAAGCAATAATCCTTATAGATTATTTGGAAGAAGGCAGAATCATAACTGGACCCTATTATGTTTCATTGTTGGATCGTTTGAAACTTGCATTAGCTGAAAAAAGGTCAAGGTTGGCACGCAAAAAAATTGGGTGGACTGGACTTTGAATCCGTTTCTCCTCAATCCTATTCACTAGACTCAGCTCCATATGACTTCTTCCTGTTCCCTAACTCGAAACTACGGATTTCTGGGAAGAAATCTTCATCAAATGGGGAATAGTTGCAGTTAGCGAATATTTTGTAGAATTTCACAGAGCCAACTTTTCCGATGGGATGAAAAAGCTGGAGGATCGCTACACCGAGTGTATATCCCTCAAAGGAGTCCGTGTTGAGAAGTAAGGTGAACTGTTTACGAAACAAGTATTTTCCTTACCTTTTTACCAGACTTACCAAATCAGCCTCATATCATGTCACCACTGCCCCTAAACAATGATTTTTGAAACATTCGCGTAACTTAAGGTAAATAGAGAAGTACACCCCATAGCTTGAGAATCTAAGGTCCACCAAATATGGATTTAACAAATTATCATCGGTTGTGATCCTTAAGGTGTTCACCATTGGCACCACTTACGGGTGCTGAAATTTTAGTAACAGCTTTATTCCTTGAGTTACATTGAGTAAATATGATAAATTTTTAGAAAGAGGGGTTTTTGTTTGGCATTATATTCACACATACTCTTAATGTTTGGAAGGAAATGAAACACAGTGGGAAAAATTGCAGAGCTTGCTTGCAGTGGACCAGCAACAGAAGCAGAGTGGTAAACAGACTAGCACAGAAGATGCAGAAATGAATTGCATCAAGTGGATGTACATACTGAGAGTCACAGCTTGAAACTTTTTTTTTTTTTACTTCTTCCATTCCAGTAAACATTTGTATTATTTGGTGAAGATGTGATGTTAATTTAAGTAGTGTATGTGCTTGTAATGTTTCAGGAGGGCAGTGGGGACTGATTTATGATAGTTGTAGTACAATTAATGAGGACAGCTACTCTATGAAATAAGTCCCATATGTGAAAAGGTAGCTTTCACCTCATTTCTTCCAATTAACCACAACAAATTTACTGCTATTCTAAAATCCTGTAAATGAGCCAAACTGGTTGATGGTCAAATAAATAAAACAAAATCATCATTCTTCAAGCACCCTACTTCAGACAAAGATAACTGTTTTGTGAGAAACATTCAAATTTAGTAAAGATTAGCTACTAAAACTATAAGTATCAGTTAGAACTGAAACATTATTAGGGATTATCTGCAGATGCTAAGCGATGTACTACATTATTTCAAGAAGCAATTTTTAGTGATGAATCTGAAAATTTTCTACAGTTGCCTACCTACTTTACTTGCATGGATTGTGCAGATGAGATCAGTTTATTGAAAGAAGATACGTATTCATGAAAAGAACATCATTGCATGTTATTGCAAATGTGGTAATTCTACTCAGCATTATCAGCACAGCTTAAAAATAATGAAATACCATCACTTTGCACTTAAATGGAGAGTATATAGAGAGAAAAACATTTCACATTGGGTGGCACACCAAAGATGTAAATTCTAAAATGTGGTGTGCTTAACATGATAAGTATACAAAAATACTCATGGAATGACTTATATGTACTACAGAATGTACATCAAACAAAATGCACATTAGGCACAATAATTAAAATTTGTTTAACTATACAGTTATTGCTGACTGTATTCAGCAAATTTGTTTCTTTTGGTCTGAAATTAATGGTAGTGTAACTGGGTGCCGTGAAAAAATGGGAAAGGGGAATGTAAATGTAACTGTTATGTTCTGAATGAATTTATTTTTATGTTAGGCACAATCCAGTTACAGAATTTAAGAAGGTCTCTAAATTCACACATGGTTAGTTTTCAATAGGAAACAAATTGCCAAACTTCTGTGAAGTTCTGACTGAATTTAGAGATCAATTACAAGACCATGGTAAATGTTTTGTCAATTGGACTGGTATTTGCTGTTGACAAGCACAACACATATAGGTCATTGCAGAAACTGAAATTATTTGTTGAGCTTGTCAGACTTGTAAATTATTCTGCTCCAGCATAAAGCTAAGTTATAGTTAGAAAAAATCAGGAGCTACAGTATTTCACATATATGATTGGCATGACTTGTGGGGATCATTAGCTTCAGATAAAGTCACCATTCAAAGAAGACATTTGTATAAGTTATTGCACTTTCTGAATAACACTGAATCATCCTACAACCAGCTGATTTTCGCCATTAATTTGTCTATGTTGTTAATATTTAGTAAGGTGCATGATAGAAGGTGCATAATATGGTGAAAGAAACATCCTGTTGGTCACAGCAATTAATACTGCTGTTTAATAAGTAGGGATTCCCTCAAAAAAGCTGTTTGACTCTTGATGCTCACGAGTGTGTAGCACTGTACAGTCTGTCCAGAACATTTTAGTACAGCCTGTTACATAGCCCAATCCACCTCACCTCTGTGCCTTGACAATTTCACCATCAGCTTCATGCCGCTACTCCCTATGGTGGCTTCTCCTTCATGTTGTCTCCTTTGTTAGCAGGGTCAATAGCCATTGGCTAGTCCTGCTATTGACTCTTGTTGAGCTTAAAAATTCTCATATTAATAGATATTCTGTTAAATGTTATCCATTTATGTATTATATACATTTATTTCACTTCTAAATTTATGGACAAATATCTGTTCATGTTTAGAGTATCATTATTCTTTCAATTTAAAATAAACCTTTTTTGAGTCTTGGCAATCAGCAGCCCTCACAGTTCCTTGTCTTTAGCACCTGTATCTACATCTACACTCTGAAAATCACCGTGACGTTCATGGCAGAGGACACTTCCCAGTGTATTGATTATAGATATTCTTCCTGCTCCATCCACATACGTATCACAGCAAGAATGATTGCTTAAACTTCTTTGAGTGCACTGTAACTAGTTTAATCTTATTTTTGTGATCCCTATTTGAGTGATACATAGAGGTTGTAGTATATTCCTGCATTCCTCACTTAAAGCAGGTTTTTAAAACTCTGTAAGCTGGCTCCTTTGCAGACTAATTGTATTTTCCTAATAATGTACCAATGAACTAAAATTTGTCAACTACTTTCACTTTGACTGAACCTATGTGAACATTCCCTTTCATATTCTTACACATCGTTACACCCTTGTATTTTATGAGGTGGCCAGCTATAATTATGAATCACTGACATGGGAGTTATAGAGTACTGAGTGTTTTTGATTTGTGAAATGCACAATTTTACATTTCTGAAAAATTTAAAGCAAGATTCCAATCTTTCAATACTTTCAGACTTATCAAGTACTGTCTGAAAATTGGTGCCTATTTTTTCACGTAGTACTTATATACACCGAACGAGGTGGCGCAGTGGCTAGCACACTGGACTCGCATTCGGGAGGATGACGGTTCAATCCCCCGTCCGACCATCCTGATTTAGGTTTTCCGCGATTTCCCTAAATCGCTCCAGGCAAATACCGGGATGATTCCTTCGAAAACAACAACAACAACTTATATACAGGGTGTTACAAAAAGGTACGGCCAAACTTTCAGGAAACATTCCTCACACACAATGAAAGAAAATATGTTATGTGGACATGTGTCCGGAAATGCGTACTTTCTATGTTAGAGCTCATTTGATTACTTCTCTTCAAATCACATTAATCATGGAATGGAAACACACAGCAACAGAACGTACCAGCGTGACTTCAAACACTTTGTTACAGGAAGTGTTCAAAATGTCCTCCGTTAGCGAGGATACATGCATCCACCCTCCGTCGCATGGAATCCCTGATACGCTGATGCAGCCCTGGAGAATGGCGTATTGTATCACAGCCGTCCAAAATACGAGCACGAAGATTCTCTACATTTGGTACCGGGGTTGCGTAGACAAGAGCTTTCAAATGCCCCAATAAATGAAAGTCAAGAGGGTTGAGGTCAGGAGAGCCATGGAACTGGTCCGCCTCTACCAATCAATCGGTCACCGAATCTGTTGTTGAGAAGCGTACGAACACTTCGACTGAAATGTGCAGGAGCTCCATCGTGCATGAACCACATGTTGTGTCGTACTTGTAAAGGCACATGTTCTAGCAGCACAGGTAGAGTATCCCGTATGAAATCATGATAACCTGCTCCATTGAGCGTAGGTGGAAGAACATGGGGCCCAATCAAGACACCACCAACAATGCCTGGTCAAACGTTCACAGAAAATCTGTGTTGATGACGTGATTGCACAATTGCGTGCGGATTCTCGTCAGCCCACACATGTTGATTGTGCTAATTTACAATTTGATCACGTTGGAATGAAGCCTCATCCGTAAAGAGAACATTTGCACTGAAAAGAGGATTGACACATTGTTGGATGAACCATTCGCAGAAGTGTACCCGTGGAGGCCAATCAGCTGCTGATAGCGCCTGCACACGCTGTACATGGTAGGGAAACAACTGGTTCTCCCGTAGCACTCTCCATACAGTGACGTGGTCAACGTTACCTTGTAGAGCAGCAACTTCTCTGACGCTGACATTAGGGTTATCTTCAACTACACGAAGAATTGCCTCGACCATTGCAGCTGTCCTCGTCGTTCTAGGTCTTCCCCAGTCGCGAGTCATAGGCTGGAATGTTCCGTGCTCCCTAAGACGCCGATCAATTGCTTCGAACGTCTTCCTGTCGGGACACCTTCGTTCTGGAAATCTGTCTCGATACAAACGTACCGCGCCACGGCTATTGCCCCGTGCTAATCCATACATCAAATGGGCATCTGCCAACTCCGCGTTTGTAAACATTGCACTGACTGCAAAACCACGTTCGTGATGCTACGTACTGATGTGCTTGATGCTAGTACTGTAGAGCAATGAGTCGCATGTCAACACAAGCACCGAAGTCAACATTACCTTCCTTCAATTGGGCCAACTGGCGGTGAATCGAGGAAGTACAGTACATACTGACGAAACTAAAATGAGCTCTAACATGGAAATTAAGCGTTTCCGGACACATGTCCACATAACATCTTTTCTTTATTAGTGTGTGAGGAATGTTTCCTGAAAGTTTGGCCGTACCTTTTCGTAACACCCTGTATAGATAACTGTATCGACTGCCAAAAGTTTGATGCTACTATTGATTTTGTCTGCCAAGTCGTTAATAAACAACAGGATCAGCAAAAGTGCCAACGCAGTTCCCTGCGACACATCTGAAGATACTTCTATCGATGACTCTTCATCGAAGATGACATACTGCAACCTCCATGCCAAGAAATTTACGAACCAGTCAAAAATTTGGTTTGTTGCCCATATAATCACAATTTCGTAAATTAACGTGTGATACTGAGTCGAATGCTTTTAGAATCTCAAGAATACGCACCAAACTGACTGTCTGACAGCCTTGATCCATGTCATGTGATAAAAGCACAGCTAGGGTTTTGTGTGTCTGATGTTTGCAGAATTTACGGAGCAGGTCATTTCGTTCAAAGCTATGTTGATGATTATGTTTAGTTCTTCTTTAGAGTTTTTTTTGCTTAGAGGTGTTCTGCACAGTCTGTATCCAGGGCCAGTTCAATGTTCAAAAATGGCTCTGAGCACTATGGGACTTAACATCTGATGTCATCAGTCCCCTAGAACTTAGAACTACTTAAACCTGACTAACCTAAGGACAGCACACACATCCATGCCCGAGGCAGGATTCGAACCTACGACCGTAGCAGTCACGTGGTTCCGGACTGAAGCGCTTAGAACCGCTCGGCCACCAAGGCCGGCTGCCAGTTCAAGGCCCAAGCAACACAAGTGACTACTTGGAGCACAGCTAGGGTCACCAGAGACACCCCTACTGTGGTGTACACAGGATGTATCATAATAATTACTTTTAAAGGAATGACAACTAATGGGAAGGTGGGTGGAACACCATTTGATATGTCCCCTATGTGAAACAGTGGGAAGGGGGCCAGCAAATTATATGCCACTTGTGTGGAAAAATGTTCTTGAGTGGACCTGTGTATACCATATGTCTGATGACTGCCATTTTTTGAGAATGTGGGAGGTTTGATTTCTTGTGTATCAGCAGTTCTGTAGCTGTTTCTGTTCTGAAAATGTTGAAATCATGTGCACTGTTAGATTTTGTGATTTTGAGATCAAGGTAGTGCACTGTTTCTTCTGTTTCTATTTCCATAATGAACTGGATGGTTTGTGTATGTTATTTATCTGCTAATGTAAATTGTTTATATGTTCTTATGACTTGCCTATTAGGCATACAATATTGTCTACATATCTGTGCCAGTAAAATACTTTGCATTTTTCGTTTCTATTATTTCTGCAAAAATTCTCCTTTCAAGGTGTTTCACTAGGATGTTTGTTAGTGTGTATGAGACTGAATGAATGTTGAATGCAAAGTAGTTTTGCTGGATGATTACTTTTATGATTTGTATAGGGTTTTCTATGGTAGCGTTTGAGATTTCCGAGTTTCCTGTCAGTTGTTCTTTCATGATGTTAACTTTGTCACCAAGTGGAATTCAAGTGTACACATCTTTAATATCAAAGCATAAGAGTTGTGCAGTTTGTGATATGTGCGTATCCTTCAGTTCTTGATTAATTCTAAGGAGTTTTTATACTTATGTTCTTCCATAGTTTGAAATGTTCAGTTAAGTATTTATGTGTGAATTTTGCAATATGATAAGTGGGAGAACTCTTAAAATTGATTACTGGTCTCATGGAAATAATGTCTTTATGTATTTTATGCTGGTTTCTTAATATTTGTGTTGTGGGATTTTGTTATACTAAGTTTTGTTTCTATGTTTCTGTAAGTAAGTTTTTGGCATTTTATAATATGTTTTAGTTGCAATTGAAATTTATTAGTTGAATCAGACTATAGTTTAACATTATTTCCTGTACTGATTCTTTTGTTTTGTTAATGTATTTCTGTTTATCCATGAGCACTACAATGGTACTTCTGTCTCCTTTTGTAGCCACTGACACCCTTCTCTGTAGTTCTTCTTTACTCAATTAACTGCCTTAACTGCTAATGCTTCTTTACTACCTTCCTTCATGTTTCTATGGATTTTCTAGTTATTGATGAAGCTATTTACTTGCTTTGCTATCAGTTACCTGATTAATTTTTATTATGATATCTGTAATATCTGCATTTGTTAATTGAGTTTTATTACTCTTAGAGTCATTAGCTTTCTCTAACAAATTTGTTCCTGTTTCTCTTAGTTGTATAAACATGAAATCCATTATTCTTCGGTAAAATGCTGTCTGCAGATGAAAATTGTACAGTTTTTTGTTTAGTTCAAGGCATTTTTTGCAATCTGTAGGCTAATTTCATTATTTAATCAATATCTCTATGCTGGTAACTTGGCTCTGTTTGCTGTTTGAGAATTCCTACTTATCTTTACGTTAATGTAATTTGTAGTCAGATAGTATTGTTTACACCTTTTGTTGAATTTCAAGTTGTGCCTTGTCCTATGGAGTTGAATGGGCATATTCTTATATGTATTGTATGTAGGTCTTTGATGAAAATGCCTGATGTTCTCCACAAGTCAAAAAAGCCTACAACCATCCATTTCACTCTTCTTTGGATATGTACAGTGTCCCCAGTTTGACATGTGTTCCCTACACTAGAACAATGTTATAAGATGGGACACACAAGTGAAAAGTAACAGTTAGGGCACTGACGACTTCAGCATTGAGCGCCTGTAGGCTCCACCCATAGGCACACAATACACAGCTCTGTGGGCTACCAAATTTTTTTCTTGCTAGTTTACTATTCGACGTACTTCTTCTATCTGTAAAAGTTTTTAAATAAGTGTACTAACATTTGTATGATGAAATTAAACGTTTTCTCATTTTAAAGTTAAGTAAGTGTTAGTCGTAATCTAGATGCAAGTAGACAGGCTGGGTTAGTCAGCGTAACGCTATATTGTTGGTGAGTATAGTGAACTTGCAGTTGCATTGTCAGAGGGCACGCAGTTGCGTCAGCAATTGAGCAAAGTGAAGAGCAGAACATAAGAGAGTGTTGGGAGAGACAGTCGAGTCGAGTGGCGCTGCGTCCTTTTTTTTTTGAAAAGGAATGGTTGTGAAGCGATGGTGCTGAAGTGTGTAATGGCTTGGCGTTCATTTGGTGTGGATGGGCAGAGTATATTGCATTAAATGGGCTCAGTATAATTTGAAAGAAAATACTTAACAAAGCAAAATTCAGTAAAAAAGTTTTCAACTTTTTCATGGATAGATAAGTTTTCGTTTCCAAACAATTGCAGTCAGTCAGAAATGTGTGTTACCTCTTCAGTCAATAATACTAGTAATTATACAAAGTTTATTAGCGGTAACTGTTAATGGATAGTGATGAAAGTTGAAGTTACAACAAATCCAATGAGTCAGCAGAATTGTATCACGAACTTTGCTATTCTTTTACAATCGAAGTTTTGACTTTCCAAATTAGTATCTATAACTGTCAGGAAAATGATTGTAACTTCCTGGCAGATTGAAACTGTGTGCGGGACTGAGACTCTAACTCAGGACCTTTGCCTTTCACGGGCAAGGGCTCTACCAACTGTGCTACCAAGCATGATTTACGACCTGTCCTCACAGCTTCAATTCTGCCAGTACCTCGTCTCCTACCTTCCAAACTTCACAGAAGCTCTTCGCGAACTTTGCAGAACTAGCACTCCTGGAAGAAAGGATGTTGCGGATACATTGCTTAGCCACAGCCTGGGGGATGTTTCCAGAACGAGATTTTCACTCTGCAGCGGAATGTGCTCCAATATGAAACTTCCTAGCAGATTAAAATTGTGTGCTGGGCCGAGACTCGAACTCGGGACCTTTGCCTTTCGCAGGCAAGTGCTCTACCATCTGAGCTACCCAATAACGACTCATGCCCCGTCCTCACAGCTTTATTTCCACCAGTACCTTGTCTCCTACCTTCCAAACTTCACAGAAGCTCTTCTGCGAACCTAGCAGTACTAGCACTCCTAGAAGAAAGGATATTGCAGAGACATGGCTTAGCCACAGCCTGTGGGATGTTTCCAGAATGAGATTTTCACTCCGCTGCAGAGTGAAAATCTCATTCAGGAAAATGATTGTTTAATGGCACTATATCATTTCAATATATTTTAAGCTAAATGGCAGCATTCAGTAATGAATAATCTTAATTAACCTTTCGAATGAAATTAAAGACAGTATGCATTACAGTGAGTGATGTCACGAATTTTTCATTTACGCAACTGTTTACTAGTGATGAGATTTTGCTGTTCTTTGATAATTACTAATTGATTTCCATGAGGTGCTACCAAAAAATGTTCAAATGTGTGTGAAATCTTATGGGACTTAACTTCTAAGGTCATCAGTTCCTAAGCTTACACACTACTTAACCTAAATTATCCTAAGGACAAACACACACACCAATGTCCGAGGGAGGACTCGAACCTCCGCCGGGACCAGCCGCACAGTCCATGACTGCAGCGCCTCAGATCGGAGCTGCTACCTAACTGAAAGATTACTGTGAAAAATGCATGTGAAATCACGCTAGAGCGATATTTAGCAATTTTGTGCTGTTTTCGCTTTTCAACTAAACCAAGCATTCTTACGTAAGTTTTTCACCATTAACCTTCATGCACTCTTACAACTTCTCGCCACACTAACTCCACAAAGGTAAGAAGGCGGTGGGGCGGCCATTTATTCTCCAGTTGTTCTCTCTTCCGACAGATCCTGCTCGAAGTTTACTAAATCACTCCTCTCTGCTTCTCAGTACAAGTCTGAACAGGTCAGGTGGTCATTTGACCACCGTGCGAGTGCACACAACAAATGAACTATGGTCAGTGCACCGCATTGCGAGCGCTTACGTGATTTTTTTCTACTTGTCTACTTAAGATTATAATTCTTTTTGTCATCCCTCTAAAATTTCTCACTTTTATGGGCTCTTTCCATACTCCAATGTCTGTGCATTGCTTTACATAAAGTTTTTGTCCCACAAATTATATTTTTCATCCTGCTTTTGCATATTTTCATTCAAACAACATTCTGTTATGAAAAGTAACAATTATTATTATCTTTTAAAGTGAATGAGGATGCCTTACGTCTGATGACATACATTGAATTTTGCATGAATTGGATAGGGAGGAAGTAGAGGGTAAACACGAGGAATATATAGAAAGTGATATTTTCAATGACCCAGATTATGAACAAGAGAGGATTGAAGAGGATATACATCTAAGTGACTCAGAGATTGATTTGAAAATCGGTGAAGAAGAAGACATAGGTCAACAAGAGTTAACAGCAAGTGAATTGAGATTTTATATAGGTAAGGGTATGGGAACAATTTGGGCGAGCTGTGCCAGTATTGCTGGCTCAAAAACAAAGCAAAAAAATCTCCAAACATTACTAGGCCCTAGAAGACAAGCTAGACAATGTAAAACTCGGCTGGAATGTTTTCAGTGAATAACTCCTGAAATGTTAGAAGGGATCGGAAGATACACGAATATTTATATTGAAAGAAAAAAACTGGCACATCAAACTCTAGTCAAAGGAAGCAATAACTTTGAGGGATGCGATAGGGATTATAGGCCAACAACAATGGCTGAAATTTTAGCATTATTTGGTGCTTTGTTTTTGATTGCAGTGAAAAAGTGAAACCGTTCGAATTTTGCCGAATATTTCAATACTAATGTTCTGACGTAAGGACAAGCGCCGGGACGAAGATCTAGAACGATACAGCAAAGAGGACTGTGAGACGACGTCAGCCAATAGCACCCTGACTAGGGCGTCACCACAACAGGAGCAGCATCTACAGGAAGAAAATAAAAGCGACGCGACTCCTAGGCATGGCTGGACAGTAGAAGACGCGCACCGGACGAGAGGAATAGTGAAGCCGCAGTGATATTAACGATAGCAGTGACTTACGAACATGTGTGATTAGCTTACAACGAAATTGTATACATTGAAGGACACTGATTATTTTCATATCGCCAACTGATTGCGAAATGTCATTGTAAATCAAATATTCTCAGTTCAATTACAATAATAAACTCCATTAATATGATTTGCTTGTATGTTGTCCAGTTATCCGAGAATACAACTTCCTAGGCACCCTGTAAGACACGAGTGGGCAGGACGATTTTGCGAACCAATATCAGCCTAAATCGATTTAGATTTTTGTGATGGGCTCTGAGATTTGGTGACTTAAGCACAAAGTTGAAACATCAAGCAATTTATTGTAAACAGCCCAAGATCGTTCAGTTCAGGTGAATTTGTTACTATTGATGAGATGTTGGTCACATATAGAGGACACTGTTGTTCCATGCAATATATGTCTAAAAACCAGGCAAATATGAATTAAAATGTATGCATTGTGTGATGAAGGAATTTTTTATACAAATAATTTAGAAGTGTACTGCATAAAAGAAATTCCGGGCCCCAACTTACAATCCAACGAACCGCATGACTCGATGGTTAGATTGGTTGAATGTATAGAAGGGACAAATAGAAATGTAACAACCAATAATTATTTTTCAAGTTACCCATTGGGGGAATACCTCCTTAGCAAAGACCTACCTTTTTTAGGCTTAATGAGAAAAAAAAATAAAAATAAATTTCCTCAGAATTTCTGACAGTAAATAGGAATGCAGTGGCAGTGGACTATATTTTCGGTAGTCAAGATGACAAAACTATAATTTCTGTGATTAAAAAAAAAAAAGAGAAAGCAGTAGTAGTTCTCTCAACCATGCATGATACACACGCCATTGATGAAGTTAACAAAAAGCCTGTACAAATCACTGACTATAATTCAACGAAAGATGGGGTTGATACTGTCCACCTCATATGCTCTCGAATTTCCACATCAAGAAAGACGCAAAGGTGGCCTGCGTTTGTATTTTTCCGCTTACTGTACTTGGCAGGAATATATTCGTTACGGATTTTTCAGTTCAATATAGGTACTGTGAAAGATATAACGAGAAGGCCACTCTTACACGAGTTACCTTTGGTAACTGATGAGCGAAAAGCTGAAAAATAGTTAAATTGAAGCATCTACCAAAAGATTTGTTAGGGTTTTTAGAAAAGAACGGAGAGAATGATATAGTTCATACAGTGGAATCAGTCCCAACTAGGAGAGGTATATGTTACTTGCGTGGCTCAAAAAAGAACATAAAAACCAAGTGAGAATGTGTTGGTTGTGGAAAACGGTTTGCCTATAACATTCAACTATCACTGTCAAGTGCACCAATTGTTGCCAGCCTCACAACAAAGATGAAATGGGTATTGACTGACTTGTGAGTTATTGATCTCACAGAAATGATTGTGATATTTAGTTTGTAATTTTTAAACCAAAATTCTTTCCGTAAACCAAAATTAAATTATTTTACGATGAGCTAAGATAGTGAACAATTCTACTCCTAAGTATACAATCTCAAAACATCGAATTAGAAAAAATGTTATATTCTTGTATCTTGTTATAGTTTATTGAAGAATAAACAATTTTGATCAAAAATGCTTGAAATTTTCTGTAAGATTTCCTATGTCGATATTTTTTGGGACTTTGGACTTTAAAAAAGAAAATCTCAAGAGAGTGTTGAAAAATGTTAGGCAGTCGAACGACCGCCCATGCGAGCGCCTACGTGACTACGTCTGGCGCGAGCGCATGAAGATTAATAGACAGTGATTATAATTACAGTAATTTTGCACGCTTAATAGGTTGCGACCTCTAATTTTCTTTAATTCAGTAACTAAACTTATAACATTTTCCAAATGCAAGAAACAATCTTAATACCATCAAGCCAAATTTTATATTCATTTAACCTTAATGGAGCTTTTACGACTTATAGTCACTGGTGCATGCACAGAGCTTTGGCGGTTCAGTTATAACCGCACCTACATTTCACTGATCTCATTTGTTTCTTGGAGTGGATGCCTTTCTTGCGCAACAGGGAAGTTGTAGGTACATGATCCATTCAGTCCTACTTAGCCAGACGTGTAGCCTGTGGTGACAGATTGCCTGTATTTTCCTAGTTTCCTGCAAGCTGCCATACCTATGATGAAGTCTGTGTTACTATTCCATTTCATATCTCCACAGATTGCTACACCCAAGTCGACTGATGCCAGTTTAGGCCCATTGATGTCTTAATCATAGGATATTTCTTTTATGCATTTTGAGAAGTACACAATTTTACATTTATGAACATTTAAAACAAGTTGCCAATTTTTGCATCACTTTGAAATCATATTTAAATCTATCTGGATAATTTTACAGCTTCTTTCAGATGGTACTGACACTCTTCTTGTAGACTCTGCTTTCTTCCATTTACTGGGCACAGCATTTCGTTGAGGGATCTGGTACATTCTTATTGTTTCGAGAACACATCTTCACCGAAGAGTCGAGCAGTATATTGCTCCCTCCTACGTATATCTCGCGAAGAGACCATGAGGATAAAATCAGAGAGATTAGAGCCCACACAGAAGCATACCTACAATCCTTCTTTCCACGAACAATACGAGACTGGAATAGAAGGGAGAACCGATAGAGGTACTCAGGGTACTCTCCGCCACACACTGTCAGGTGGCTTGCGGAGTGTGGATGTAGATTTAGATGTAGATTAAATGATTAGCTAACTCCGTTGCAAATTCTACGTAGAATCTGATAGAGATTAAATTTGGTCCTGGTACCTCAACTTTAGTGATTTCATCTGTTTCATATTGCCATGGGTAGTAACATCCATTTCACTCATCTTTGCTGTGATACAAGACTGAAACTGAGACACTTTTCCTTTGTAAAGAAAAATCAGAAAATGTTCAGTATTTCTGATTTTGTTTTGTTACCCTCGATTTCAGTTGCTGTGATATTCATGAGTGTCGGGGCACTAAGTGGAGAGTCAATGACCGCCTTTACATATGATAAGAATTTCCTTGGGTTTTGTCAGAGATCTTTTGATACTGTCTGATATGATATCTGCTGCAGATTTCATGCATTGCCCTCTCAACACATTCAATCAATGTCTATTGCCCTATTATGCTGCTTCTTCAGAACTTTTTTTATATAGTGACTGTATTCCATGGAAAGTCACTTTTGACATGAACTGTTCTGCTAGGTACATACCTATCCAGTGCATGGTCAGCTGTTCTACTCAGCTTGAAACACACCTCCACATGCTTCTGTCCTCAGCTTAATGTTTCATATTCCTCCTTCAGATGTGACACCATTAGTTTTTTGAACATATAAAACTTCCCTAGGCAGCCTAAAAGTTACATGATTGGTACTGGTCTTAATATATAGGTTTTTGCTATCTTGTAAGACTGGTTGCTAACTCCCTATCGTCTCTGCACACTTTTGCCCATAGTCTTCAAAGCACTAAAGATGTTACAGCCAGCTAGCAGACTTGCAGCATCCCTACTGTGTGAATGATGGATGTATGGAAGGCAGATGTAAGTCTTAAGTCTGTAAATTGTGGAAGTTTAATCTTAAATCTTGTACATAATCTGACTGTTCTTAACTGAGGATCACTGAAATGAATAATTTACTTTAATTTTTGACAATACTTGGTTGTAATAGCAGAGAAACTAGCAAATGCCTAAATGATGAATTTAATGAAAGCAGATGTATGTATTAAACCTGTAAATATTAGAAGTTTAAATTTAATTCATGTACATAATTTTACTGTTTATTGGCTGAGGATCATCAAAAGTAATAAAACTCAAGTTTTTCTAATTACATTTTTGTAATGTGTTTATCTGACATGTTCCACACCCAGGAGGATTCCCTCTTTTGTGGATCTATGGAATGAATAATTAATCTAATCTAATCTAATCTTGAATGTGCTGTATGATGTGGTAAGTCTGATTACAGTTCCCATGACTACTCTATTCCTAACTTTACCAAAGCCAGCTATAGCTCTCAGTGATTCTAACGCTGCAAATGCTGTTGCCACACCATCTTGAGTCACAATATCAGCTTCTCTCATTCTATGATCATTAAGTGATAGGTGTGCCTACAACTATACGAAACACTAGCCACACATGCTTCAAGAAGGTTGCTTTACAGCATCCTATATGAAAGAAAGTGTAGACAGTGTTCACATTGTTGACTACTTTGTCCTTTTTCACAGTGAAAATATTCATTAGGCAGATCATTTAAGGATAACTATTCACTGAAAAATTATATTTACTCATATGTATGCTGTGTTTTATTTATCAGAAATCAATTACCTGATGATACTGATTTTACTAAATGTGTGTATTATTTATGAAAATTATTTAGTTGACTAAATATCAGGTTAATAAAGATATCGGCAAAATTAGGTAACTTAACTGGAATGATGGCAGGTACTGAGATTGTGTTGTAGCTGCTAGACAAATATGAAGAGAACAGAGTGGCCTACCACTGTCATTGTCTGGATGAAAGGCATGTTGAACACTACTATTTGGGTGTTTGTAATTAACTTGTTCATGTGTATACATATATATTTTTTGTGTGTTTCAAATGCCACATATGCACAAAATGGAAATTGGTATAAAGCTAACAAAACCATTATGCAATATTTGCATTTCATAATTTTATTGGTCAATACTGTATTTTTTCTTTTGTATACCTTGGAAGAAATACATGCAACATTCAATATTATATGCAGTTGTATAATATTCGACACATTGATATTATAAACATCAACACACATCTATACTCCATGTAACCAATGTATGCTTATCCAATATATTATTACACAGATATATCTTCTGAAAATATGTGTGATCACAACAGATATCATATCTTCACATTAATCATTTTGTGTTAGGTGAGTAACAACTGCACATTAGAGAAAAATGTAAACTTCAAATCAGTTCACATAAATGATCTTTCAGTAGTATGCAGCTGTTGGAATCTTTCTACATTATGGACTATTAATATTTTGGAAAGTTGGTACCAAATACAAAACAAACACTGTTAAAATTTACAAATACATTATTAGTAAAATTTAGCGATTGTACATTATATGAGAGTCTCCCTGAAATTTTTTCCAACAATACTGAAACAAATATGTAATTAAATATAAACTTTGTTAAAATTCACTTGGTGATACCCTCATAGATGGTACAATTATACAGCTTACTTAGAGATAGTGATAAAGTCTGCACTTCCCCACTGTATTTTGTGATGTTCTTCACATTTCCCATGTTTCCCTCATTTTGGTAAACGTTCATTAAGTTTTCTGTGCAGAGTGTCTCTTGGTGGTGATTAGGTTCAAATGCTTGGCCTGTCTGAGAATACTTCTTGTAGTGACTTTGCAGTATTAATTATCAAGTTAGGAAGTGAGTCACTTTACTCTAGCCATCTGAAACATATTACCAGCTAAGAGGGCACCAAAAAGTAAATTTTTCCATAAAATATTTGTTTGCATTGTACTACCAGTTATGTCAACAGAATTTCTGGTCCCAGCAGTTTTCCTGCATTAACAAGAGACATTGTTCAGGCATATGGCACAAATCTTCATTGTGGCTACACATCTGTAATTATTTATTGGTGTCAGAATAAGACAAGAGACATAATGCCAACAGCTTTACAATTTCCACCACAGAGGACATTACAAATGTAAAGACGCTTTCACTGTATTTGCAGATATTTAGGCCCAAGTAGGACATGATTCCCTATGAAAATAAACTCATTAGTTGCTGCACTCTGTCTATTGAAATGAACTTTCTCTGATTACTGAATGTCTTCAATATCAAATTACTTGTGAACTTTGTCAAAGGCCTCACAATGCTTTCCAAGAGATATGAATATTTGGTATGTGTCATCTAATAATAAATTATTTACCTGAAAATATAATTTTTTTTTACATTTCACAATTACATTCGGAATAGTTTGCTGTTCCATGTGTGGCCTTTATAAACAGAGCTTATCAGTTACAAAACAAGTTATAAACTTTAAATTTTCCTCTTGATAATTGTGAAGCTGGAAAACAACTGAGCACACACTATATTTCCCATATATCAGAAAGTATTTGTGTAGCGGTATGTGGAGACGAAAATGTTCACTGCTCAGTTTGCTCATGCTCTTTTCATTCTCCTCATTTATTTCCTTTTCTCTCCCCATTTATAAAAATATAAATTATAATCTTCCATTCAATAAATATGATTGAAATTAGATTTTGTAAAACTGTTAACCGCAAATATCAAGCAAAATTATTTGGAGTCAAGATTGCTGTGATATTGTCAGCAATAATATAAAACTTGAGATGAATTATTTCTATTTTTTGGAAAAGTATATGTTGCAACCAACATTTGTGCTAAGTTGAAACTGTATACAATGAAAAAACCGACGAAGTTGCAAATTTTAACTTTTTTTACTCACTCGATGACTAGTGTTGGTGTGGAACCCATATTCAAATCATTGTAACAGATAGTGAAAATAATATTTCCGAAAATGCAAAAACCATGTCAAAATGTGCAAACGAACAGTGTGTTATCTGTATGCACTACAACTGTTCCTTTGTTCATTTTTGTCATGGTTTTTGCATTTTCGGAAATACCATTTTGCTTCCTGTTAATGATGATTTGAAAATGTCATCGAGTGAATAAAAAAAGTGAAATTTGCAGCTTTGGCTGGAACACATTTTCAAATCATCGTAAAAAATAATGAAAATTCTATTTCCGAAAATGCAAAAACCATATCAAAATGTGCAAACGAATAGTTTGTTATCTGTATGCGCTATAACCGTTCCTTCACACATTTTTGTCATGGTTTTTGCACTTTCGGAAATACCATTTTTTTATCTGTTAACGATGATTTGAAAATGGGTCCTGCCCAGAAAATAGTCATCGAGTGAATAAAAAAGTAAAATTTGCAACTCTTGCTGTTTTTTTGTACTGATTAACAGATGTTGCTGATCTACAACTATTCCAGCATGCTGGAAGTTTGTTAAAACTCTGCACCAGACTAGGCCTCCAATTTGGATCCTTAGAATTCGAGAGTAAGTCCTTGTGTGGCACACAGTTCTAAGCAAAAACAGACATAATGTCTTATGGGATAACAGCAATCTGTGATTTTATAATGTTACTTAAAATCCGTCTTGATTGCAATTTTTTTTTATTATTCATATGACCGGTTTCGGTTCATTCAGAACCATCTTCAGATCTGATATTTCAGTTACAGGAGTAACCCGTCCAAATCTAGCAACTTTTACATGCTACGTCACATCAATATGATCTTCAGATCTGATATTTCAGTTACAGGAGTAACCCGTCCAAATCTAGCAACTTTCACATGCTACGTCACATCAATATGACGTAGCATGTGAAAGTTGCTAGATTTGGACGGGTTACTCCTGTAACTGAAATATCAGATCTGAAGATGGTTCTGAATGAACCGAAACCGGTCATATGAATAATAAAAAAAAAAAAAAATTGCAATCAAGACGGATTTTAAGTAACCTTATAAAACAGTTATAACTTGTCACAAATGTTCATATAAAATTTGAAAGTTTGTCATAAATTAAGTGATCACATGTGAGTATTAATTTACCAACATTCTTGTAAGCTAAAGAAGTTTTATGCTTTGGATATTGCAGGATACTAAGTATTCTGCTCAAGTTTATAATTCATCGGCGTATAAGTGGTCTCACTGCCCAATCTTGTCAATTAACAAAACAGGAAATAAAAATAAATTTCTGCTGTCTAGAGCCCGAAAAGTGTGTACTAGTTTGTTACGGCTGGAACAGTTATAACCATGAATCAAATGTGATAAAGGATTATCTGTACATTACTTACAACGATTAACTACTAACCATCGATTCAAAATGTATGAGCAGTGGCATTGCCGTCAATAGGAATTAATGAGAGCAAATAAAGTTAAAATTGTGTACTTACACAACTGTAAATCGCAACATTGATAAGATTTTACCCGGAATTCCCGAACACCTGTTACATCTCTATTATACACCGCAAATGACATATGTACAGAATTTTACAATGATGCAACTACTGGTGAAGACGTGAGGACAGCTTCGTCGTTTTCTCCACAACTTGCGCTTCTTCCTCTATAATATTAAACACTATCGCTCCTTCATGGTAAACCATGACTGCAACGTTGTTTCTTTTTTTTTTACAAAAAAAGAAGTGATCTGCAGCTGCTAGACGAGGACGGATCCCGTTGTTTACGAATGTATTTGATGCATCACCTTACTCCGTTAGTCAATATGAAGTTCGTAAGGCGAGAGAAGATGCTAGCACTGTTGCCGGCGTTGAATCGCAATGCGCAAAACGCTGCAGTCACTACAGAGCTCCCTGGTCGCTACTGAATGGAAATCATAGTTGCCTGGAACTGTGGCAACAGTATAGCCTTATCATGCAGACGTAAAAAAAACTCGCATTACGTGGTTGTTTGCAGTAGACACTCAAAGCAACTCCAGGGATCTTCTCTGGCTGTACATTACCAGCTGTGTAGATCATTTTAACATGCTTCTGCTTATTTCTACCACTTTCTTCTTTAAATTCTGAATATATGAAACTGCTGGTTCATTTTTTGACAGTTTTTTTTTTGCGTTACAGATAGCGTGCAGGGCTGGAGCTGTTGGATCACATCATAGTTCTGACATCTCCCGATACGTCGTTTGCCTGAAAGTTACATAATTTACACAATGTTGCAATCAAGTCCTTATTCAGAGGAACTTGCGCCTACATGAGGGTAATAGCTCTACTTGGAAATTAGGAATGGATCAAACATCAAGATAAGCAATTTAACAAGAGGCCTATTCGAATGTCGTACTCTCTTTTAAATAGAAGAGACATCTCCAATACTAATGAGGAGACAATGACTAAGAAATTCTCATTATAAATTCACCTGGAATAAGGAATTTTAGAATAAAGGCGCATTTGAAACGCTCTTCTGGTGAATCTCTTTGATATGGTACTCATTAGGGAGAGTGCTTAATCTGTATGAGTTAAATTTTTCAGTCATCACACCAAATAAAAAGTCGTCTATTAGAAGTAAGAACAGTCGCAGAATTTTAATTTCACAGGAACACACATGGGTATACCCAATGGCCTACTCAGAGGCGAGTGACAGCGGTTGCCAACCCTTTCTCCCGTAGAAAAAAAAAAGTATGCACAGAAACCAAACTCGCATACTGCCCCACCACACAGTCAGGCCTATCAGTTCAGTAACAGTTCGAAGAAAGGCATATCATGTATGTCAATTGTGCCCATAACCATTTACAGTGAAATCTCAGAACTATTTAGGTGTTCCCTGCTATACTAATACGAGTCACGTGAAGAAAGGATCAACCGAAGCAAAACCAGAAGGAAATCTCATAGAACAGAAATTGGATAAAAGTTGTAACATAGTAGACAATGTTGCTTACATCGTAAAATAAAAAAAACATGTACCATGCGGTAATTAAATGTCAGTCCCCTGATAAACATTCTGGCAATGTTTCCTAAAAAAGAAAATTTTCTTCTCTTCCTTCCGCGTCTTTCCGAAGCAGTGAAGCATCCGGAAGTACTTCTAGCTATGTCCCCCCCCCCCCCCCCCCCCCACCGCCCTCTCATTCCTTATTCTCTTTACTGAGCGACTGAAACTTCAGATAGCGATTCCTGTAACCCTCTCGAGTAGTTTTTGACGAGATTTTTGCTTCCTCGTTTATCTTTTCCGACAAAAATTTAAGGGCACTGCATTATGCACTATTTTCCCTTCACCTACGGTTCAAGAAGAACGTGGAGCCATGCGATGCAGTAAAGCGTTACAGTGGAACTTTCAAAGCGCGCATGTCGGCAGGACAGTTAACTGGGGCGGCCGCCCCTTTCGAACATAGGGATGCACTCACTCAGTGCTCAAGACGAGCACGCTTTTCTGTGCTGGTGCTGTGTTACGCTGTGCAAGCTCTAACGGTGTAGTGAGGAGAAATCAAAATGTTCCTCTCCTCTGAGTCATGGCCACAGCATGAACTACGGGGGTCAAAGGCACAAAACTCATTGCACTGTTGTGCACTGTTCCTGGTGCACAGCTATGAGAAATTCTAACAAAAAGAAACAATGTCAGAAAAAGTTCCAGCTTTCGTTTATTTCATATTCCGAGCACTACTCAAGTATTGCCACAGAAAGTTCCCCTCCAAACAAGAGGAATTTTGTAGTTTATGGTTAATGGAGGGCCAGCACATTTCAGTCACACTGTTTGAGTTGCATTGGGTGATATTTGCCATGACAAATAGATTGTCAGGGGACAGCCTGAAGGTCGTTATATTTTCCGACCTTTGTCCATTAAGTAATTATGTGTAGGACTACCTGAACCAACATGTTTATGTAACGAACATTCCTCATGCAGTGACATTTAATGTATTATGGACACCCCTGAAGCCTTTCTGCGCCATCCAGCGGCTTAGAATAGTGTGTCACAGTTCGCGATTCGACGAGTACATGCGTACGCAGGGGAGAACATAGAACGTTTCTAAATTGAAAACATGGCAAAACTTTTTTTAAAATTTGTAACCCTAAGAATGTTCTCACACGTGTTTACATGGATAACTTTCTTGTTTTTGTGTAAACAATCCATTCCCAAACTTTGTAAAAATTATTTCTGGTTCAACCTGTGCTTGCAGATAGTGCAAGGCCATGTCTAATGCTAATCTTAATAAGAATAGGAACCATACATAGACTTTGTTCGATATGCAGGGTGTCCGTTGTAGGAGTCGTCAGGTGACGTTTTTCTGGTGTTTCGACAGATTTTTGCAATTCGTTTATCCAGTGTATGGCTGAAGTTAGCCCAAACAAATACTCCTCATCATGTCTTTCATGCGCGACACCCGAAGTCGACAGGAAGCATCGGTTTGCTTACGGTTACAAACAAAATGATATTTAAAGCAGAATTTTACGTTAGATAGAGCGGTCCCAAATTAGACTAGCTCGATATTCATTTTTATCGTTGTGTATTAACAGACACAGTAAAACGGCAACAGTACTGCTCTGGCCCGCGTTGACTGCTACCACCATTAAGCAATGCTGCGCAGTCGCTGCTAGAATACTGATTATTCTTCATGCTTTACTGTCCCTGTTAACACATATCGATAAAAGAACTTTCAAACTATTGTAATTTGTGGCCGCTCTATCGAAAGGGCACGTAAAATTGTACTTTATAAACCATTTTGTTTGTAACCGGAAACAAAGCGACGGTTTCCGCCGACACTGGAGCCGCACCAGGCAGTGGTGGGGTGGCTCTGAGCACTATGGGACTTAACATCTATGGTCATCAGTCCCCTAGAACTTAGAACTACTTACACCTAACTAACCTAAGGACAGCACACAACACCCAGTCATCACGAGGCAGAGAAAATCCCTGACCCCGCCGAGAATCGAACCCGGGAACTCGGGCGTGGGAAGCGAGAATGCTACCGCACGACCACGAGCTGCGGACCAGGCAGTGGTGAACAATATCTGTGTGGGCTGACTCCCGCTATACACTGCAAAATCAAAATTGCAGGTATCTGCTGAAACACCGGAGAAAATGCGCCTGACGACCCTAAGGAGCGACACAGGGTGTATACTTATATCTCTACAGCAGCCACTGATGTCTTCAATAACGTCTCACTCATCGGTGATAGTGATCATCATTCTTTAAAGGCTACAGCTTGTTGAAGCTACCAACATTCTCTGTCTCTCGCCATCTGTGCCATACGACTGTAGCTGTTGCAGTTCATTCCACTGACAACACTCTGCAAGGACGGTGCTTGCTGAACTTAACAGTTCTTTCCTTACCGTGCAAATTCTGCACCCTTCAATTCGATGTCTCACTAGCAACTGCGCCCACGTATACGTCGTAATCTTACTCAGTTCAACTTGGAATCGAAATTAACAACGCGTGGCGCTCTTGCAACAGGTCTGTTTGCATAATTAGCGCTGTAGGCGCAAAAACTAAATATTGTGGAATTGTAAAAAAACATCGGAAGTTGTCCTCGTCATTGGATACAGCTTTGCAAGATTTCAAAAATAAATTGTCTCACTACTCTTTGGTTACAGTGTCAACATGTAACACGTTTAAAAATGATTGGTGTTTCGTCCTCAGTCCTGACGGCTGGAACTAGTAGACGGCAGCCTAAGGGTACAAAAACCACACGAACAGCGATCACGATATAAAACATCTGCTGAAGTTGTTTGTGGCACTATGTCAAATTTATATGTATATTTTTATAAAATAGCGGAAGTCAGCAATGAGTTGCTTTAACTTCTCTCCAGCATAGCATTCAGTATTTCAGTTCCAGATGTTTCTTAAAGGGCAAAAAGAAGCTATGGCGCTATTGAGGTCCTTTGTGTCCATATAAAAGGAAACTACATGATCCCAAAACACACAGCATCATTCGAAAAAGCAAATTGTAGAACCGGCCGTAGGAGAGGGAGAAAAATTACATAGAAAGAGAGAGGTGAGGTTCTCTTCCTCTTAATCGATCTTTACTTTTCACTCTGTCTTTCTGTAATGTCTGAACTGAAACTGGTACGGTGCTTGTTAATAAACTTATATTTAACCTTCCGTCCTCTCTTATGCCTTCCCCTTTATCTTTTTATCCCTTCATGCTCACAACAGGTAGCCCCTTCTACGTGGGGTATGAAATATGTGTCCTTATTTTGTATTTTTCCCAAACCTAATCTTCTTTCTTTCTTTCTTGAGCGACGAATAGTTCTGAAAGATAGATATAATTTCTCATTTTTAAATGTGTACTGCCGTTAGTTATGCACCTTTTTATCGGAAAAGCTGGATCTTCAAATGAAAAGCATCTTGACTTAATGTGAATGGAATTCCCATTCACTACATAAAATTTGTAAATGATGTTGCCATAACAGCTGATAGTGAAAAACGTATGAAAAATATACTTTTTAAAATTTTCAGCAGTTAAATAAAAATTTGAACACGAAATATATGGCCAAAAAACTAAACTTATGATAGTAAGTAAATAAAAAATGATGTCATCTAAATTGAATGTAATAAAATTGAAACAGTTGATATTATTATATAAGCACTGTAACTACAGAAGTCAACAGCAGCACCATGGAAAACAGAAAAAGAATTGAAGCAGCTGAACGCCCTTTCAATGAATGAAGACAACTACTAGCCAAGTGTCGTTCAGTATGGTGGAAAAAAAAAAAAAAACACCAGCTTGGCAAGATATCCATCTGTAGCGCGTTTCTACTCAGCTATGAAAGCTGTACATCGTTAAAAGCAAACGGAAAGTGCTTATAAGCGACGGATGTAGCTCTGGAGAAGATAACAAGAACCAACTGGGCAGAAATAAAAGATAATGAAGGTGTTGTGAAAGATGTTAATGACCATAGAAACCTCATAGTAACAACACAAAACAAAAAAGGAAATTTTTTTGAACATTAAACGAGGAACAATACGTTTTTAACACACGTGATGGGGTGTTAAGGGTGAGAAACCCGAGGGGAGTTCAAGAAAGAAAATAATCGTAGATTTACTGCATGTCACAAAGTTCCAGGATTATTAATATGTGAAAAAGGCATCACAAAATAGTAGAAAATGGTTGCAGCGACAACGTATAGCGTTTAGAAGATAATGATGATGATGTACGGCAGCAAGTGGTATTGCGCCTTATAGAGTATCGACCAGACATCTCTGTCATGTAATTTCACAATTTTCGCAAATAAATTTTTATTGGTAAGAATTTTATACAACTTTATCACACTTCTTGTCCCCGAGGCACAACGAAACAGTGCAAAAACGACGAGTTTTGGAGAGATCTTTAACGCAGAATATCATTCAAACTGCATGATTTCGTAATACCCTTATATAAACAAGAAAACCACCAAATGTGGCTTGTTAGCTTCCCAAGCTCTGAATTTAAGGTGGCAGCCGTTCGACTTGTTTCTATCGGCCGCTCACAGCACAGGATATGTGATCTCGTCAACCAATCACAGATAACAATCGCATTCTTGAGTATATAAAATTATTTTTTCCGAATATGTTGCGATTACCACGAAACCTAAAAGTTCATTTTAAATTGCTGCTAGAGAAACGAGCAGAAGTGAGATTTGCTTCGTTCTTTCTCAAAAATATTTGACTGTTAATTACAAATATATCGCTATTTCTGAGGATATGGTTAAGCACAGTTTTAATTGCTACGAGTGAAATGAGCAGCAATGACATTTATTTTGTTGTTTATCACAAATATTTAGTTGTTTTGCAGTGAACACATAGTGTGTAATTGGGCGATCACTCTGTTGTAGAAATAATTCAGAAGCCAAGGTCGCTTAAATACTGTTTACTGGATAACCGATTTCATCACACTAAAGGTGCCACCATCGGATCTGTGAAGATATAACATGACAGGTTTGAAGGAGGGCTTACACGAGTTACACTATATACATTACCATTAGTACAGTACCACATACCTGAATGTAGATTAACATTTATAAACAATTTGGATATAACGATACATGAGGCAGACCAGCTGATGTAAAATCATTGTCACAAAAAATAAAAAACAACTTATCTCATTGTCATTCTTTTTCATAAGATATGTCTTATGGAATAGAATGGCCATGAGATATATCTTATGGAAAAGAATGACCATGAGAGCAGTTGTTTTTTATTTTTTGTGACAATGATTTTACATCAGCTGGTCTGCCTCATGTATCGTTATATCCAAATGGTTTATAAATGTTAATCTGCATTCAGGTATGTGGTTCTGTGCTAATGGTAATGTATATAATGTAACTCGTGTAAGCCCTCCCTCAAACCTATCATGTTATATCTTCACATATCCTATGGTGGCACCTTCAGCGTGTTGAAACCGGTTATCCAGTAACCAGCATTTAAGCGATCTTGGCTTTTGAATTATTTATAATTTAACTGTATATTTCCGAATATGTTACGACTGGCTGGTTATATCACATGCCCTGTGCTTTGATTGGCTAACAGAAACAAAGTAAGCAGCCGCCATCTTGATATCAGTGTTTGCGAAGTTAACAGGCCATATTTGGTGGTTTTTGTATTTGTATCTACATATTGCGAAATTATGCAGTTCGAGTATTGCACCACAATAAAGATCTCTGCAAAACACGTCATTTTTAGTATGGTTTGTTGTGCTACAACGGGAGGAAGTGCGATAGTGGTATGTAAAACCATTATCTTTTTATTTTTTGCAATTATTTTGTTATGAGGTGACAACAAACAAAATAATCGTGTAAATAGCCGGACAGTTATGAATGAACAGCACCTGCGTTGCTCGCAGTTGATGGTGTTATGTTACGTAAGGTGTTAAATAGTCCGTGAAACGGTCTCTCATTCAGGTATTCTTAGACAGTGTTTGAGTGTGACAATTTATTGACGTAGGTCGCTTTGAATCCTCTAACTGCACTGGTATTTTGAAATAGAACTGTTTCAGTCATGAGTAATGCTCTGTCTGCGTCATGCAATTCCGGCACTCAGTTTCATGAACGTAATCGACAACATGCAGGTTAGCGAACACTGTCGCTATTAAAGAGAAGGTTGGGTGGTTGCCCATGGCAACTGTGAACCCGTGAGCCTGTGTATAGGCTACACACTTTATCACCATCGGATGTTGGCATCGAGTAGTATCGATTTAAAAGCACAAATTGTGAAAGGCTTCTATATTGTCTTTACGTTACGAGCTAAGAAAAACCTTGCTTTTATGACACAAAGACTTGTTGTTTCAGTCTCAGGCAGAATAGCTTGGTCGCGTTTTCATCTTTGTCAGACATTACAGGCAACACCATATTGAGGTAGCCACGATTCTCTGTCTCTCAACATCTTCACCTTTTAGTTGTCGTTGCTGCAGCTCGTTCTGCTGATAACACCTCGCAGTACGGATGTTCTTGGCCTGCCTCTTGACATTTTTTGTGGTTTTTTTCCCTCTCTAAGATTTTTATTATGAAGTTTTTACGTCCAATTAAGTTCCAGTTACTTTAGTTATTCTTTTCTGCATCATATTAATCAGTGTATTTCTCTTTAATTTCCTTTAGTATTTGTTCATCGGACTTTTTTGCAGTGTAGGATGTTTTTCTGGCGCTTCACCATACCAACATCTCTGATGCTGCTACTTTTTTCTTTTCGTGTCCAGAGTCCACACTTTGCAATCATAGCTTAAAATGCTCCGAATAAACGTGTCGATGAATTTATTTCTTGTTTGTGTATTAAAGTTTTTAAATAAATTATTCTTATTTCTGAAGGTTTCTTTGGTCTTCGCAAGTCTTCTTTCAACGTCAATTTAATTTAATTAATTAAATCTTTTGTATCTCTGTTGTACTTGGTAAGTAGCAAAATTCATTTACTTACCATAGTACTGTATTTTCATTGCTGATGTTTGCCCTTATTTGACTCGTTGATTTATCTATCACCAACTTTCTAGTCTTGGTTATGTTTATTTATAGCTTGTGATTGTCCAAGGCATTAGACAACATATTTAAAAAATAGGTCATGTCCTTTTCAGAATCTGCTAGGACTGCTATATCATAAGCAAACATAATTTGTTTACCCAAAATTTTTATCCTTTGTTGGCGCTTATAATTCTTTGAACTGCACTTTCTGTAAATAAAATTGTCCCTTGTGGGACATTTCTTTTTATCCTAGCCTCCAGTCACTGTTTTGGTACAGTAAATATAAGTAATGCCTTTAGATTATGTGCTGTCGAATTAGATACATGCTGAAAAGTCAAAGTGGCCAGTTAGACAAACTACAGAGTACTTATTGCTGTACTTGCCAATATCAAACGGAAACCCGAAATTACAGGTTGAAATTAAAATGTCATTGACTTTCGATCTAAGTACATAAAGGGAAGGCGTCAAACGTCCCATGCACTCTATCTTCAATCGGAGGATACATGCAACAGCAACACAACTTCACCACAACTGTATATAACCACATTCACGCATGCATCATACTGGAAACTGATATCCTGATGTAGAGGTTGGTGCTAAGTTTTCATTCATTTTAGTAGTGCCACAATACAGGATTTGGTTGGAACTGATAGCTTCAAACGTCAGTACCTTTGGCTGCCGCCACTATGTTCCCTTCTTAAACGAGAATCAACTGTTTGGTGCATGTGGCACCTCAAGGGGTACTGGATAGAAAACGGCACTAACTTATAAACGATAACATCTGATATTGCTTACGTTCTACTAATAAAATTGTCTAAGATACTCTGAGTTTTTACACATATTAAAATATTATTTTTAAAATACTGTATGACACATTTTATATAATACACATATGATTACACCAGTAACACTAAAATGTATGTACAATGTTATTACATATAATCTATACTTAACATCATTTAGCAATACACACATCAAAAGACATAACGGATAAAATGTTTTGTTTCAATTCTATTTTCAATAACAGACGTTTAAATGCACTGCGACGTGCGGCTCATATCGAAGGTGTGACTTTGGCAGACATATAATATTACTGATTGTGGGATAAGGGGGGGAAGGGGAAGTGGTTCGCTACATCATGAATCGGGCTTAAGCACAATCATAAATAACAGCAAACCAGATTCTCTTCTACATAGCCTGTACTTGGCTTATATTATCATGGCAGAAACTTACCCACAATGGTCTCCATACGTCACACATTGGTAAAATGTCTGGTTCTTTCTTTATCAGTATGAAGTCGACAGGACAGTGTGCAACAGAATAAGCGTAGAAGTTGATTTGCCCTTCTTTTTTAGTCCAGGCAATAATCTTTTTTCATCAGTATTGCTTCTGTTCTTCACAGGTACAATACCAACCACTAGCTCATTCGTACTTTTCTAGAGGGACACTAATTCTGCAGACAGTTATTAAAGATACAGCTTCTGACAAAACATGAATATAATTGGTCATTAGTCTTAAACAGCTTAACATCATCTGCTGTTTAACTACTGTATCATTTTAGTTACTTGAAAATACATTTCAAGGACAGATTAAAATTTGAAGTAAGTAGCAGTGTGATAGACGTGTTCAAATAAAAGCTGCGAGAATTGTACTGAGGAAAGTGCCGAGGTATAGTACCGTGTCGTAGAGACCAAGGAGTACAAACCAATTTGCTATAATCAGATCATAATTTAATTTTACGACAAAACTTTGTGCATAATCGATTTTATGAGCTGAACTTGGACCTAGGTGTGGATCATATTAGAAATGAGCTGAACTTGAAGATTCAAGTTCAGAACTAAAATGGGAACATAAGCTGAGAATGACCACGCATAGCTTAAATCAAATAGCGACACAAAGTACCAACAGCGACGCATCAATAAAAGTTAAGGAGACAGAACGTGTACGATAACGTTTAATTACGTTGGAAAGTTTTCTCACACGTATCAGCAGTTCTATGTGGTTCAATTACACGTTGTACAGGTCTTCATCTTTATACGTTCTTCACGGAATCTCTCTCCGGTTTAGCACTATTGGTATATGGGTCCTGAATCAGAAGCATATGGGGCGCTGACCGCCTGTGACGTTAAACCATCCCACATGGACAGTCATAAATGTAAATGAAGGCACGTTTAATCGAATTATTCTGGTCGGAATGATAACGATTCGCTACTTTTATCCTTTTCAGACCAGTCTATGAATACTGTCTTAATTCTACGATTGCAGTCTATGCACTGGACCCTGTGGACTGGGATATTTGGAATGACGGCACGTTGTGATGAAGAGGACGGCCGAATTTCAGTCAAAAATCTTATAATTCCTCTATTTCTATTGGGCATATCGATATGAATTCCTCTCTTAAGGTCTATGACGCCTTTCATTTGCAGCTTCATTTTTTTGCGGGAGTTGCATCGGACATTGTCGCTAATTCCGTGTATTTCTACTGAGTTTCCTGCGTTGCGATTAATCGACTGTTCGTGGAAGACTTTCAGCAGCACGATATTAATTTATCATAGAGAACAATAATGTGGATGTGCCAAGAAACGGACGTTATCCCTAACCTGGCCAATCGGATCCCTACACTTGAATCGGTAGAAGTGGAAGGTTTCCGCCGGTAGTCATTTATTTTTGAGTGCAGCTAACGTTACTTGAATAACAATACCGACTGAGACGGCTATTGTTGTCTACTGCGTTACTGTTTTGTGCCTCACTGTTTCGAGTGGTTTTTAGTTGTACCGTATGAGTAATTGTTGTAGTTAGAATTTTTATTAGACATGTCAGTACATACAACGATTTCATTTTCGATTGTGTATAATACGTAATCGATATTTACTCCTCTGTGTGATTTTCTCTTTCGTGAAGCATGAAGCGAGAAGCATTAAGCATGAAGCCTACACTGACAAGAAAACATCACTAACCTGACCTCATACTTTTTCGTGAAAAAAGTAAACTTGCAAAATATCAGCCCCAGCGGTCGATCCCAGGAGAAAACGTGGTCCATAATTGTGATAGCATGCAGTTATGACCTCATGAATGTACAGCTTTTAAACATCGACTGTTCGGCACTCTCTCTGCCCCACAACAGCCTCCTGTGCCCGAGCGCGAAGTTCTATACAGGACAGTGAGAAGAGGCTCGTGTTCACCATATCCGTAAACCGACAAGCGATAGTGTTTTGTTCATTGCGCGCTCGTTCTACCTGTAGCTGGTGCCAGAGATCAGTGTGCTTTGAACAATTTTACGTCGCGAGTCACGAATGCAGGTAAATTAATGAAATGAATGAGTATGTCACTAAAGAAGTAGCGTAGCGCTATTTAATTGTTAACATTGCCGTTGTGTATTTGTTTCCTTGGGTTGAAAAGGTGACACTGTGAAAGTGAAGTACATTACCAGCAGTTGCGCTATTCTTCAACGTTTTTGGCGTGATGAAACTGTAAATCGAGAATCGTTAATCCCATTTCATAATAAATCTTCAGTTGCTTTGAAATAAACACCAATGTGCGTGAGGTTGACATAGTTACATACTCTTTTCACGTAAAACAACGTAGTCTAGAACAAGATTTCAAAACAAGTTCGGCAGACGTGGTCGCCTCCCCCCAGAATGTTCCCTCGCCTTTATCACCTCGCAAACAGGAGGGCACCTCTTGTCACACTGCTGTATAATGTATCACGCTCAGGCATAGCCAGTTGCTGTGGGGCGGAGTGTGTGACACAACCGCTGCGCGTGATTATTTGAAAGCTGTACATTCAGGAGGTCATAACTACGTACTATCAGAATTGTGGCCCAAATTTTCGCAAATTCGATTTCTGGGGCTTATATCTCACTACTGCACTTTTTATACTTAAAATATAAAGTTAAGTTGGTGATGTTTCCTTGTGTGAGAGGCAGCCAACTTATTGTCGACAAATTGCATCTGCCCAGGAAACTAATTCGAGCCAAACGTCCGGGTTTTTGAATAATTTATCTGGGGTTGGCAATGTAAGTGATGACAGCCTGGTGGTAAAATAAATGCCGGAACTGGAAAACACCTCACAAATATTAACAACGGGGTTTCCGCTGTCTTTCTCCCTACAGCTCACCTAATACGCGGCTGAAAGGTCCCTAACTCTACATAGATCTTCACTTTTTTTTAAAAAAGGTTCTAGAGAACTTTATTGAATCAAATTCACTCGTTTATAAGTAGGACAGCCCGTTCTTCCTAAGAACTGAAGACTATGCATGCTATTTAAAAAAAATACACGTCATTACCTCCGTCAAGAAAGCAATAATATTAACTGTTGAAGAAATGACAGGGACATGCAGATATGTTGTAGTGCCAAAGCTCTGGATGTCAGGCTTGAGCAGTCAAAGATCCTTGTAGCTCGTATCGAGCCCAAGTGCAATATGGCGGCCACTAAGTGAACTAGAATGCAAAACAAAACACTTTTCGAGTCCGCGCTCACATGAGACTAAGAAATCAAATTTTCCAGACTTCTGGAGAACAAGATGGGCTGTTTCAAAACTATTTCAGACAGATGGAGATAATCCTGCTAGATCATGTCAAGAATCTCCCGTGGTCTAGACGTTGACAGGATCGTCAAAAAATTGGATGGGCTGTTTCAAAACTATTTCAGACAGATGGAGATAATCCTGCTAGATCATGTCAAGAATCTCCCGTGGTCTAGACGTTGACAGGATCGTCAAAAAATTGGTTCTGCTTTATTTGCATCGTTATGTAAAAGAAAGCCATGAGATACAGCAAAAATAGAAACACTTGGACCATGCAGCTGAACAACGTCAGCCAGCAATGCCGTACGATCATTTCATTTCGTTACAACAAAAATAAATAAATTAGGTAATATATTAGCCAAATCTTTAAAGATAATTAATTCGTAAAATCAAGTGTTACGAGCAATGCAGAGGCTTCTTGAACAAAGTTGACATCGTAGGCTGAGATATGCCACGACTAACAAATATTACTTGTGAACATAATGTAAGACTGAAAGAACACACACGATCGATAGTAGGGAAGGTGAATGGTTATCCTGGGTTTGTTGGGAGATTACTAGGAAAGCACAGCTCATCTACAAAGGAGGCTGCCTGCACAACACCAGTGTGCTCTTACTTGAATATTGCCCAAGTATTTGGGACCCCCAAAAGGTCGGATTAAAAGAAGATATTCTGAGGCGTGATGCTGTATTTGTTGCAGGTAGATTGGACCAACACGTGAGTGCTTTAGAGATATTTCGTGGAGGTAAATGGAAATCCCTGGAGGGAAACGATGTTCGTTTTCCATGAAACGCTATGGAGAAAGTTTAGAGGACCGGCATTTGCAGCTGACTGGAGAACGATTCCGCTGTCGCCAAAGTACGTACCGTATAGGACCGCGAAGATAAAAGATATCAGGGCTCGTACCTCGCTCCATTTGCCAGTGAAACAAGAAAGGGAATAACCAGCAGTGGTAAAAGGTACTGTCCTCCATGCACTATATATGATAGCTTGTAGAGTATGATGTGATTTGATTTATTAAATATAAACTGATATTAAAATATAGAATGGCACATGCACCACAATCTGAAATGAAACAGATTTTTACGCACTTGATAATCTGAAGTGATGCATGGCCTACAGCTATTTACGAGTATGTTGCCAGTCAGTGTCACAGCGACACGTACTACAAGTACAACAATAAATTTCCTTCAACAGGGCTTAAATATTGAGGTTTTCACGAAAGTAATCTGCACTTACAAGTGCTACATGCGAACTATTTTGACAACGCAAATGCGAGTATGAGCTGACAAATATCGGGAATAGTGTTGAAAATGCTTGTCAGTCTCCTGCAGGAGACACAGTAAAGATACAAAGCGTAAAAAATATCACTGGAGCACAACATTTTTGTTATCATTTGCAGGAACAAGTCCATGAGAGATTGTGAAAGCAGACGTGAAAGAGCAATTATTGTGGTTATGTACGTGTTTTCTAATGAAATATTGCAGTATACTGCTGATCTGACAATTCCCTGCATAAGCTGCCGTTATAGTCCATGATGTAAGGTTTATAATCTGAAATGGCTACATAATCCTGAACACGTATAGACCAATAGAAATTTTTTGCTCAACTACAACAAGGTGTATGATGGAAAGCACAGGAATCAGCAAGCGTGCATGTTTTATGCTCATAAGCAAGAGCTCTACATCCAAGTAGCCTAAAGACCAATACGTAACGCCTGTTGTATCCAAAGACTACGTTGGTGCTAGCGATGAAACGTCAATGGATACATGACTTATTGCTATGCATTCTCTCGGTATCAGATAGTCGCTTCATTGCGGAGCCCTTATCTCTATTATAGTTGTTGTCACACATTTTTATTTCCTCAACTTCTTGGACGACTGACTCCCAACAGTTTGAAATGTGGGCTAGAATAAGGGTCTGCCCTGTCACGTTCACACGGAATACTGTAAACACATGGGACTCTGAGACCATGATTATAAGTATGTCGCATCCTGTGGAGGATAGACGCTACAGGTGAGGTCTCATCATTGGTGCCAATGTGCGCTCAACCCACCAACTACCAACACATGGGCAGTTGAGGAGAGGCAGTGCGACTTTAGCAAGCCGCACTATTGTCACAAAGTGATGGAACCACACAAGCATTGTGTGAGAGATCTTCAGTATTTGAAAGAGCATATAGTCATAGGATAAAATATAAAACCCAACAAATTCGAGCTTCACTAAAGCGACGAAAGCCAACATGATATCTCCTCAGAACTTGATATGAGCATGGAAGTTGATAAACATCCTGAATGGTCGCAACTGAGCTTGAACGCGTCATAGCGAAGTCGTGGACAGATACCACTGCAGTGGGTCTAACGTCTCCCTGGCACCGCGCGTCATGACGATAAATTCGTAATGGCTGTTAGATCTCAAATGTTAGCACAGGCTGAACACAAAACATTAGTGGACTAAAGACGACAGACTCCTATAGAGTTTTGTTGATGAAGAATTAGGGATCCCTCATTCAGCAAACTGTACATCATTTTCGTTTGTGTGATTGTGTTTCTTTTTCGACAGTCAGTTGCTTTCCTGGCGAAGACAATGATGAATATTTTCAAAAGCTCGGATTTGATAGAAAACTGACGCAGTAAGTTTACTGGAAACCTGTCGTACAGGAAATCCGAATATCTCCTCTCCCACCCTCAGTACAAAGAATCAATCGAGATCTCGTGAGCATTACGTTTAAAGGTTTTTTCCTGGTGTCATTTTTTCATAAGAAGAACACTAAAAGAAGCAACCATAAATACAGTAATTTCGTCATGTTATGATTTTGAAGAGCGACTCAGAAACAGAGGACTATCATTAATAAAAGTAAGAGGAAATGCTGCAGTGATATCGTGCACCGACCTGAAATATATTATTTCACATGCAGCAGTGAAACTCATCATTTCTCAGTTCGCTACAGATCTGCATGTTGATTTTGAGATGAACTGAAATGGGGACAAAAATAAGCTCTCCAACTACTGAATATCAAAAGTAAGAAACTATATTTGGTAAAAAAAATAGTGTTTGTGTACATATGCATGTAAGAGGGCAGAATATGTTAACTATATTGATGATATTCTGAAGTCACATGGGAAATCTCAAGAGGGAAGACAGAGCAGTTCTTCTGTCAGTAATAAGAGCACAGTGATAAATAAAAGCCAATTAATATTATGACCAATTTGTATTCTTAGATGGTGCCAGCATCAGTTACTGAAGATGTTTCACTGAGCTAGATCCAGCACAAGCTGTATTCTAATGACATAATCATATATAATTCATTAGTAGAAGGCACACTGTAATATTTGGGACGGCATAATGCCGTGATGCAGTTGTTTCTACAGATATTCTATTGCAAAAATAATTTATAGCAAAGTAATATGCCATACCATTTTGATCTGATTACCTCACATTGACTACCTGTCACGTGTTGTTCATAATGTCTGCTGAAAAGCATACCCAACAAAAGGATACGTTGTGATGTGACAACTTTGATTACGTAAATGGATTTGCATATGTGATTACTGAGCTATCCAGAATTTCAGTTGTTTTCATTCTGGCTGGCAGAAAATTTTTATTAATTCCTAATGTGGGTCAGCAATCTGAAGTCATTACTTCCACATTGCACACAAAAGTACATAGAGTACACAAACACTGCCTGAAACCACAAATATTCATATTTTATTGTGCACACAAGGCAGAAAACATCTTTTAAGATGACAGACACACCAGTGTGGAGCACCTACCATGATCATAATGTATATCTACTGGAACAAATACCTACTTAAAGTGAAAACACTTGGTCCCACACTCAATGAAGAACATCTATTTTAGTGAATGCAACAGCTTCTGTAACTTCACAGAATTTAATGTTAGAATATTCTGCAATATAATAATAATACAAATGTCAGTGTTATTTCAATTATCAATCGAAGCTTCATCTGTAATTGTTAACTCTGAACTGCTTTGGCCTGTATATAAACATATACATCTAGAATTATATGATATGTAAAGGTGAAGTACACTGTTCAACAGCATAAAGTGTGTCTAGCATCATTTCTGATTAATTTTTCTGTTAATTATGTAATTTTCAAATTTTTTAGTTTCTATGATTTATTTTCTGATACCTAACACACAATTTTCCATGGTAGACAAACACTACTGCACAATCCTAACTCATTAGAAAAAGTGAAATTTCACTCGCAAATGAACACCCAGTGATAATGTACATAAATGTAATATAATAAAAAATATTTGTGGCACCAGGTGGTGTTTAGTACACTTTCCATATATTCAATACAATCATTTCTGCAAATTCTTGATTACAGGTAATTTTTATAAACAATAGATATTAAAAGCCTTAAAATGTATTCTTATTTGTCTCATGCAGAAATGTAGGTCAATTTGAAAATTTCTCTGTCCATCTTGTAGTTTAGTAGATGGTATTACAGAGATCACCTGTCACATCACGCTTGTTAAGTAAATCAAGGAATGTTTGCTGTCAGCTGTGCTAAGCAGTGCAGTCTATTGGATGTCATTTCATTTTCAGAGATGCCATTTCCCTTGATAATTCATTCTCTTGAAGAAACTTGATTGATATCTATATGCTCACAATAACATCTTGAGAGACTAAAAATTTTATATGTGTAATGTCTAGTCTGCCTCATAAGATGTTTTTGATATTACCTTGTTTCTCATAATATAATGTGATATATGCAGGCTTGTAGATCAAAATTGATGACTATCAGTTATCTGCTTTAGGATTGTGTTTTTCTGTGTATGTACTTGTTTGAGATGAAAACTTTACACAAAGAGGAAAAAGTGATATCCTTTCCCCAACATTCTGATCCATCATCAGTTACTTACATTTTATCCTTATTTTTTTGACAAGTAGAGCCTCATGGACACATTTATACATGTTATGACAGTAACATTACCAGTAATCTTAATTTTGGACAGGGTATAGTTGAAACCTATAATTATTTTGATCACAAAGACATTCATGGAACAAAGTATTAATATTATCTCAAGTTATCTATTTGAGGCTAAGAAAGTTGATTAATAGCAGTGTTTACTGCTGCTGAAACATAATATCTTTGCAAATATTCTGAATATCTGTGATATAGTTTTTCCTTTCAATTCTACAGAGTCTTCCATTGCTGTTTTATAGGGATTGTTAGGGATACATCAAAATTTTGTAATATATTTTGATTGCATCTTACTTGTGTTAGGAAGTAGATAGTGTTCACCCAGAATAAAGGAAATATTTGAATAATTTTGATACTAGAATGCACATGTAGAAACAGTCTGATTCGATTTGTGCTATAACAACTGCCTGTAATTGGTGCAATTGAGAATATGGGATGAAGACATTTATAATTAGCCTTTGTTTTTCAGCCAGTATTGCTAGCAATGGAGGTACCAGAAGATTCTATAGATCTAGGGATGTGGATAATGGAAAGGAGAAATGTAACTTGTTTAAACTTATTTATTGTAAAAAATAACAAAAAGTACAAAACAGAAATCATTATGAATATAAAAATAAAATCAAGTAACAAATCTCATTCTATCTACACAAGAAAAGTAAAGTAAGATTGGACAGATCAATGAAGAGAGTACAAAAAGATTTTGGTTGTAATTAATACAACAAATTAAAATAAATAAAATGACTGGAATTTCATTACATTGCAAATAAGAGGAGCACTATATAAAAGTGGAGGAAAGGATCCAGAGTTGGTAAACTTCAATTCCTCCCTCACACGCCGATATTACCATTAAGAGTGATCTTAGTAATTTTGAAATTTTTGACATTTCATTTGGAAGAATCCGAAATGGAGTATCTGTTGAGCTTCCAAATATCCTCTGCTGATATGGAACTTTATGTTTATCTTAATTGGTTGGTTTATAAAAAAAAAACAGCATAAAGTCCTAGTCATTATACTATATACTTCTACATGTACGATCTTACAAATAACACACAGATAGTAAATATAAAAATAAGAGATTAATAAGTACAAAACGGTATAAAAATAATAACAGTATAAATAGTTCAACTGCAATGGAGTACAAAAGTATGTATTAAAGCTACAAATTAAGAAAACCTTACAAATATTTTATCAAATTAATAGCATATATAAACTATCCAAAACTTGACAAAGAATATATTCCTGACGCTCAGTTACTAAACGGGAATGGTTTCCGTTTTTACTTAACTTTACAGGTAAACTTGAGTCATGGAAACACATCGTGCAGTGATCTGAATCCCTGCTGCACTGTTTCAATTACTGTCTGCAGATACAGCATTGTGGCAGTCATTCCTGAAGCAAAACTTCCATGCAGGTGTCTTCTGCAGTGAGGTAAATAGTCCCTCTAGGGTCATACGTTTCATAAACAATAAAAAAAAAAATGAGGATTGGTAACTTCAGAGGAAGCAAAAGAGAAAGCAAAATTTCAGAAGGTTTTACAATTTCGATGTAATACGATGCTTAACCCACATGTATCCTACGCCTTTGCTCATATTCTTCCTTATAGTTCACCAAACAACACTTGGTGACCCATCCTTTCTGACTATCAACCTCACATTTTTCGGCAAGGGCTACTTTTGCAGAATATCATGTAGATTTACCATAACACAGTGGAGAGTTGGAGGTCTAATCTTGTAAACTCGTCACCGCTGCTATGGAGGTGGCCCAAAGGAATCAGTAGCTTATGTCTCCCTGTTGCCGATAGAACATGTAATACCAAGTTTCAACTTGCAATCTGGAAGTTTAATGTGGCCGCTTGATGATTCAATAGAGATATTGCTCCAGTAGGGCATTGCTTTGTCGACAATGGGCGATTCTTCGAAGTTTTAGTTTTCTTGAATAAGCTGTCAACATTTTGTATTTTCCAAAGAGTATGGGATCATTGTCATGAAGTAACAAAGGATTGGAAGTGGAGGGGGAGTTCGGCTTCTCTGATTGTCCTGAGAGTAGTTGTTACTCGCGCTTTATCTTTTCCTTGGCTGCAGCAGGGAGTCCTGTCACGGTAGTCTGATTAAAATTTACTTGTCAGCTGACAATTTACATCTTCGAATTTAGTCCTTCGAAAAGTCACTCACAGATTGTTTGGTGTTACCAACGTGGCGCAGTAAAGCGCCATTTCACTTGCAGTTTGCGAACAGTGTAGTGTGCACACATAACCAGTTACGGAGTACTTGCTGCTGCCCATTTGACTGTCGCCGACAGCGCGCTCTGTCCTTTGAGTCGAGAAGCAGCGCTGCGTTGTAGTGTCAAGTGATCGAGGTCAAATAACAAGTAGTTTTAATCAGAGCGTAGCTTGTCGGCGTGTTGCACTGTTGTCTTTTACGTGAGGAGGTGGCGCGGTGGGCGCTCAGAGCACGTGCAAGTTCTCGCAGCTCTTGCTCTTGGAGTCCCTCGCCCACACGCGGCCCAGCAGGCCTTTCACCTTGAGCGAGGTGGAGGTGCGCGCGCCGCGGTAGGGCTTGTTAGTACCGCAAGACACCGCTCCGCCGCCGCCGGTGCTGCCGCCTGCCGGACTCCTCCGGCTCGACCTCTTGCGCAGGAGGTCCCTGGCGCGCTCCGGGTTTTCGCGCTTCAGCCGGATCTGCGTCAGAAGTCCCACGAGCAGCTCGTCCACGTTGTGGTTGATGGCCACCGACGTCTCGATGAACTTGCAGTCGTACGATGTCGCCATGCTCTTCCCCTCTGTGAACATAATGTTGTTACGTGTGTCAATCTACTTCATTATTTCAGAAACAAGGTTTATCTGCAGCAGGGGCGGGCAAGGAATAGGCTCGCAAGCCTTGCCCTCTCGCGAGCGCTCACCCTAGCTGGACACTTTCCCCATCGCCGAGGCACGCTGTCTGTTCACGAGGAGGGCGAAACTGCGAACGCCCTGCATTTAAATGGCAATGCAGTCGCACTGCTTGCGAATTGGTTTTATATTTCACATTACTCAACGACATAGATCATCGAAACAAATGTTCAGTATTATTTATTTTTGGAGCGCTAAAGATATAATATAATTTTTATCTGGAACAAACTGCCGGAGTGCGGACAGATACAGATTGTTTCACAGATTGTCACCAACAGCTTGCCACGTAATCGTGACATATTTATTTTCATAACCAAAGAAAGATATTTCGTACACATATGTTGATCGAAATATTGTAGCACTTTTGCAAACTCATTACAGAGATGTGGAAGCTCTACAGAGGAAGACAATGGAAGCCTCATTTCACATAAAAGAATTTGTCTATAAAATGGGAATTGTATTGAAAATCAATCAGTTACATCTCCACATACACAGAGGCACTTTCACCGGAAACAGCAAATGGTGCTGAAGACAGCTGGAAACATGTAATATTTGTAGTGTCTTCAAAAAGTTTAGAAAACTATACTCGTAATTCTTTCAAGGCCACAATGGATTCTGCAAACTTCACCTTTTCCTTAACGTCAATGAGTTTAGTGAGCTGGACTGTGTTCATCAGAATTTGTCCCTACTACAGTGCGATTTTCTTTTTAAATCCATCCCAATCAAATCAGAAATAAGTCGTTTCACACCTTGCTGTCCATTCTGGATGTTCTAATTTTCGTTCCTGCACTCCTTTTTCCTTCATAAATTTAACAAGAGTCGGTTTTAAATAGAAAAATCATTCCGGGCATGCCCCTTGACTTAACCAACTTACTTTCAATCCCATCGAAAACTGTTGTAATTGACTTCAGAAGTTTACTGCTCACACCACGAATTTCTTCTTGTGCTCCATGCTTAAGAATTTAGCAAAGAGTGTTTCTTGATGTACGGAACAATGCATCACATCTATAGTCCGATCCACGAACGATGGCAGTTCGCGCATGTCGAGGCACGGACGGGAAGAGCATTGTTGACGATTTGAAGCGACAGTTGCAATACGCGCATGCGCGTGCTTTCCGGTCGAGAGACGAGTATATCCTGCAAATTATGTCTCTCGCTCGCTTATGCAGAATTTATCACTTAGCACCATCATCAGCGATGACTACTCGCAACAAATGAGATAGAACAACTCGCTACGATCACGTTTAATGCTCGTATTAGCTACGGCATTCAGGGCAGAGCGCTCAGAACACTACTGAACGTTGACTGGCTGTCGGAGTATGGGCGATGCAGTTGCGCACAAGCCTGAACTCGACCGCCGTCGTTCGTGACTCCAACTATAGTGATCGTTTGTAATTTTTTGCTCTTTCATTGTCAACTAAATATTTAAATTGTTTTTAGATGGTATTGTAATTCGTTTCACAGCAAATCTGCAGTACGCATCGATTATGCGACTGCACAATAGATATTGAGAATTTTCATCTCTCTCTTCTCTCATTCCCATTAATTTTTAAAACTTGTGACAATATATTACCCTTTTTTGCGAAAGTCAATTAGTTCTGCTCATGTCCTCCACACCACGAACAAATAGCGAAGCGTAAATAGCGCTGGCAACACGATTGTACCAAACTGTGGACAGTTGTGCCGATCGAAAAGTGTCAGATCGCAATATTATATGAAATGTCGAGTTGTATCGAGGACTTGTGATAAGCATGAAGCAAAGCCGAGACAAGCCGGGCCTCGTCCCGCACACCTGGGACGAGTGCGGTTCGACACGCCGCGGCTGGCCCTGATCGACAGCTACCGCCGCTGCATCCAATACAGCGCCAACCAAACACACTGCTCCGTAGACCCATCCACATGTCCTCATATCAAGTCTCATCATCTTCATAGAGACGTGAAATTCCGTCCCACATGTACAGTAATTAATACCATCCCACGTATTTCCCCAGGTGAAAATTAATCCCAAATAAAACTCGACCTCAGTGACCACGCGACAGATTCACACCCTCTGTACCCTCCTGCAGCTGAAGATATTGTTCACTTCGTCACACTACTCCTGAGAAATCTCACATCCTACTCTCTTAGCTCCAATGACACGGCAGCTGCAAACAACCCCACCTCTAGAACTGTTCCATCCTATCACCCACGTCCCTCCCTTAAACATTCCATCCACTTAGGTTTCCAACCCTCACTGCTACCCAACCGCAATCCTGACCAAAGTAAGACACTGACCACCCACCTCCATCCATTTAGTACTTTCTCCATACACATACAGGTCCCATTTCTTTCTCACACTTACTGATAGCTGTCACAATAGCAGTCTCGCACATAAAGAAACAACACGAATCTCACATGTTTTGAAAAGAAAAATTACCTTGTCACTTTTTGAAATCTACGGTTGAAGAGTGGCTCATTGGGTCGTTGCCAGCGCTATGCAATAATAACAAAGAAATAAAAACTATCGTCTGTTTTATGCCACAGTCAGCCCTATCCCATACTGAAGCCTCCATTTATCTATCCATAGAAGTTTCGCCAGGGTCCGTTTTGTCTCGACTATTGTGCTTCATTTTCCCTGATTCTCCAATGGTTAACTGAGAAATCTGGAAAATCGAAAGCAAAGCTCTCCAGTCTGACAATGTCGCAATAGTCAGTCCCGACCGACCGCCTTAACGCCCTCTGCCAATGGCCTCATTCGCATGTTGTATGGAGGGGCATGGGATCAGCACGTCGCTCTTCCGGCCGATGCCAGTTTCCCAGACCTTAGAGTCACTGCTTCTTACTCAAGTAGCTCCTCAAGTGACATCACGAAGCTGAGTGCATCCCCTTTTTGTCCTCCCACGAATCGCACCCCGGCTCCTCCGCATAGCAGTCAGACACGCTGACCATTGAGTTATGGAGATGGATGGGGTTGGTGACACGTGCTGGAGTAGACTATCTGTTCAAAAGTACTCAGACTCGCTGTGTAATGCGGAAATGATCATTAGATATCACGAGAAGCGGACCCGGCACTTAAAAAGGAGGCAGGGCCAGTACACTGCAATAGCAGAAAGGGTAGGTCAGGAAAAGCCACTAACTTTGAACATGGACTAGTCGCTGGATGTTAGCTGAGTAATAAATCCATCAGAGACATTTCAGACTTTCTAAGGGTGCCCAAGTAGCCTGTTGGTGATGTGATCGTGAATAGAAAACACTAAGGAATAACACCAACACCAGGCATATCTCAGGTACTGACGGACAGGCACTGTCGAGCACTGCGAACGGTGGTTGTAAAAAATCGCATGATATCAGGAGGAGGAATCATTCGTGAGTACCAAAGTGCTGGCAACAGTGCAGCCAACACAAAGTGTTAAAAAGATGGAGTAAAACAGTTGAGCACCTACTCACAAGGCACGCATTTCTCAAGCCAGTGCTGATCGAGTTCGAGGTGGTATAAAGAGAGACATCACTGAACACTGGATGACTGGAAACGAGTGATTTGGAGTGACGTCCTGTGGCAGATACCTGGAGTAAGGTACCTGCCATCATGTGTAGTGACAACAGGTGAAGTACGGAGTTGGTGGAGTTACTGCATAAGGGTGTATTTCGTAGTTAGATTATGGTCTGCTTATTAGCCTTAAGAAAACGCTAAATTCGGAAGGATGTGGACACATTACACAGCGTTGTGTACCGTGTGCAGTAGAGGAACAGGGCGGACACGATGACTGTTTGTATCAGCATGAGAAAGCACCCTGTCAAGAAGCAGCATCTATGAGACTATGGTCTGTGGATAATAACATTCCTGGAGTGGACCGACCTATCCAGAGTCGCGACCTGAATCAAATGGAACACCTTTAAGATGAGTTAGAACGCCAGCTTCTTTCCAAACCCCGGCGTCCAACATCACCACATTTTGTGGTTTCGGCTCTTGAGGAAGAATAAGCTGCCATTCCTCCACAGGCTTTCGGACATGTCCCAGGAGAGTTCAAGTCATCATATTTATGATTGGTGGACGCACCCCACTTTAATGTCCGCTGATAGCTGTCCGGATACTTTTGATCAGATAGTATTTTGCGAAGATGCAGAGAGAACGGGCCTTAAGACCAGTGTGTGAGAAGCGCGTCCACTGACCGTCGGTGGTGACGGTCCTGCTGCGCACGAGGTCCGTCTTGTTGGCGACCAGGATGACAGCCTTGGTGCTGATGGAGTCGCTCTTCCAGAGGCACTGCAGCACTTCCTCAGCCACCCGGAGGCTTCCGCGATCCGCCGTCGAGTAGACGACGCAGAACGCGTGCGGGTCGTACGTCGTGACGCAGTTCTCCGGCTGAAACGTAAGAGACAGGCACTTACAGCACAAGAGCGTGGCATGAACTTCAGCAACAAACTAACATCATTGTGTCGTCCTCAATAAATCTTTCCCTCTTCACCTCAGTGTGCAATGTTTCCAAACTTCGTGTCAGATTTAAACTATGTTTTATTTACTACACGCATACCTAAAGGTGTGCTACCTAAAACAACATCAGATCTTAAGCTTTCATTGTTTATCACACCATTTTACAATTTTACTAGCAGAGAGATGCGGCATTGCACAGGTATTTATTTATTTATAGCCGTGCGTCCACGCCCGTGCCATGCACCGTCTGGCCTTGAGCTTAATGTGACGTTGAGGGCATGTGACGTAAGGAAAGTGCACAAGATTTTCCCAAACTATTCGTTCAAATTAATACAGTGGCTGGAGAACATCAAAACAAATACATTGAGTTCTAGTACATATGGTGCCTGTCGGCGATTTCTGATGCTAGGAACGGTTTACACGAAGGTAATTCCTGGCATGTTGGTAATGGCATCACCAGCGACGGCAGTTCTAGCGACGATTTCTGTTTCCAGAACGGTTGATCCATCGATTCTCGAAGTTGGCTCTTAGATGATTCCTCATAGCAATGTTGAACTGGACTAGCGCCCCATATAGTTCCGGGAACATCTGTTCCACGAAGATGCGATATCTCCGTCCGTTGAGGCAGAATGGAACAAGGTGTGGTCCCCTCAAACACAGCCGTTGTAGTGAGTAGGTGGTGATTCCTGCGAATTAATTGATGTGTTTCCAAGCAGACCTCAGAACCAACCATCCGTACGCAGAGCAGTTTTGAATGTCAGTACACATTCCCTGTCAGCGACGGCGACGCAATAGCTTACGTCAGCACCACTAACAACATGTTCCGCAATATTGCAGGTTGACTGCAGACACCACATAATTCTTATCGAAATACATTTGTTTTGATGTCCTCTGCATCTTGTATGAATTTTAACGAACCGTTTCTGCCGGCCTGAGTGATCGAGCGGTTCTAGGCGCTTCAGCCTGGAACCGCGCGGCCGCTACGGTCGCAGATTCGAATCCTGCCTCGGGCATGTATGTGTGTGATGTCCTTAGGTTAGTTAGATTTAAGTAGTTCTTTCTAGGGGAAAGATTACCTCAGATGTTAAGTCCCATAGTGCTCAAAGCCATTTGAACCATTTTTGAACCGTTTCGGGAGACCCTGTATAAGAGGAACAGAGGTGAATAGTGAATCATTTTAACGACGACAGGGGTCACAAATGAGGAAATCCACTGACATGAGCGACTCTGGCAAACAGCACGTTATTTTGGCCCTGCGCCTGGGAACTGACAGCTCAGAAACGGCGAACCTGGTCGGCTGATTGCGTACTAGTGTCGTGAGCGTCGGAAAGCACGAGAAAGCGACAAGGCGTAGGGCGGTCATGCGACACCACAGAATGTGGAGGTCGGAGGCTTGCCCGTTTTGTAAAGCGTGATAGGCGACGATCTGTCGCAGATAAGAAGACAATACAGCGCCGGTGCAGGCACAACAATATCGGAGCACGACGTTCAGCACACAATGTAGAACACGGAGCTCCGCAGCGGACAACAGACAATCCTAGGTGCTCGCGCGAAGATTCTTAGAAACTGAGCAGCTGACCGCCCAGGTGAACTTAGGGACGACCAACAGTGTCTCCTCAAAACAAAAATTGCTCCTATAGTAGCAAAAAATGGATCAAATGGCTCTGAGCACTATGGGACATAACATCTATGGTCATCAGTCCCCCAGAACTTAGAACTTCTTAAACCTAACTAACCTAAGGACATCACACAACACCCAGTCATCACGAGGCAGAGAAAATCCCTGACCCCGCCGGGAATCGAAACCGGGAACCCGGGCGCGGGAAGCGAGAACGCAACCGCACGACCACGAGCTGCGGACCCTATAGTAGCACAAAAAGGTGAATATGTCCTGGGCATAGGGACATAAAAGAAGGGAATTTGCTTTCCGACTTACCTGGCGGCTTCAAAGAAACTGAATCAAAACATCTTGACATATTCGCGCTTTTTCACTGCTTAGCGTTAGTACCCGTGTCTTGTAATATAATGCATATTGTCAAGTAAGGAACATGACAACGATGTCATGTCGTATAATACTACACATGCCACAGTGTCATCCAACAAGGCGTTTGTCAGGTCGTGCATCATGATACAACGGGTTATTTAAGTTGCGAATACATGCATCCCCACTCTGGGATACTTTCTATTATAAATCCATTCCCAGTCGCATATACTTCGTATTGTAGATGCATCTCACTCTCTAGAAACACAAAAATTTGTGTTTACTTGTTCTTACATAATTCACCATACATATAATGGGGCCTGTGTTTAAGAGAGCTCACTGCACTGGGGAAGCAGGATTATAAAAAAGCACAAATATGTCAAGATCTTTTCATTTGAAGGTCTTTGAAGCTGCCAGATAAGTCGAAAATATAATTCCAGTCTTTCAAATCCCTAACTCTGCCCAGGATATATTCGCCTTTTTTGTGCTAGGACAGGCGCATTTTTCATTCTAGCTCCCTACTTGTACTCTTCCATAATTTTGACATTAGACCGCCAAAGCTCAGCAAACCGATGTTCATTTTTGTCGACTCGGACGACGACTGATCCAGTACAGGTCTTTTTTTGTCATCTTCCGAACCTCGTTGCTTATGTCGTAGGAACGGATAAAGCTTTCACAAAAAACAGGACGACCTTCTTACAAAATTTGAACCTATTCGCACAAGTTTAAAATACAGAAGTGGCACGCGTATAAGAATTCTAAATAAATAAATAAATAAATAAAAATAAACGTGGTTTGTGCACATAAAATCCGAATGAAGATAGATTTTGAAAGAGAGTTTTCAATTTTATCGTAATAATGCATTTTTTATTTATTTGGTTCACTTTAAACCATTTCTGCGCATTCAATTCACGTAAGAACGAATTTCACATACTACATTTAGCTCGAATTTAAACAGTCGCAGACTAATGACCATAGATGTTAAGTCCCATAGTGCTCAGAGCCATTTAAACAGTTGCATCTCGACAACGGACAAAAATACTGAATAAAAAAAGAATCGTTTTTACTTTATGCATTTATCTACCTTCGTGCAAAGTTTGAAACAATTCGTACAAGTTTAAAGGACAGAAGTGGCATGCCTCAAAAATCTCCCAGAAAAACGTGCTTTTTGCACGTAAAATCCAAACAAAACAAGATTTTTTTAAAACAGTAATAACTTATGTTAGAGCAATGTCGGATATACCGGTGGCCCAAATTTGAAGCAAAAAGCGGAACCACCTCCTTAAAATACTTGGTTGTTTACTTTTTGCCAATTTGTACTTGTATTCGTTGCTTACTATGCTGATAAAAGTCAATTTTGTGAAAATTTTTAAAATTAATTTTGTTTTATGTTGTTGGAACTCGAAGGGTTAAGGAAGTGGTCATAATCTGTCGGGTTATCAGTGTATATCTGGGTGACGTAACGAGGACTCGATCCGCAGCCGTTCCAAACAGGAGTCCCGTGTCTTACCAACGCTCCTCTTCGCTCAGTATTGGAAAATGAAAGGGCAGGAAATCAGCTGCGCAATCCAATCTTTTTGTCCAGAAATGTAGAGGGGCAAACCTAGTTATAATTGCACACGTTCACTGTAGCACGGACTACCTGCTTCTGTACAACGGCTCTCAACGCGCAGTGCGTCATCGTCGGCTCTTCGCCGCGGCCCGCGGCCTCAAAAATAAACGCCAGCCTCGGAGTCTTAGTTTACCTTCCATATATCCGCGGCCGACCATATTTCATAGGCGAGTAGCACGGGAGTGCGGTTGTGCGCTCCATATTTAAGCTGCACCAGGAGCAGCGGCATCGGGGAGAAAACGGATTCGTTCGCGGCGGGTTCCGTCCCGGCAGTATTAAACAGGTGCCCCGGTGTGTTCGCCGCAGTAAATCTCCCGCGCTGCTGATCCCCGACTCTAAATTTAATTTAGCTGGAAGTACAGAAGTACGAGGTACAGATCAACACTTATTCGTTGTTGCCGAATGCTCGAGAGAGCACGATGTTGGTAAGAAAGAAACGAGGAGGATGCACAATTGAAAAACAGGTAAATAACAAAATCTGTATTCATTTTCCACTCTACAGTGTATGTATAGTGAGTCAGTTAACTTTTTGGAGTATTACATGTTAACCCGTCTTTAGATAAAGGGCTCTTCCCAGAAAAAAAGAAGAGGCGTTTAATAGAAACGAGACGCAGTGTTGACTCATCTAACAGCGAAACAGAACACTACGCAGAGTGCCACAGAATCTCAAAGCAAGATAATCGGCAAAGTGCTTTCTGGACTACGAATTTATTTAAGACTGAGCACATTCTGATGTACGCTGTCGAGTCACATTAATGTGACCACCGTCTATGTTCGAAATCAACGTGTAATAACCACCGACAGACGGCCGGTGGCAGCACTAGCAGCGGAGGCTGTATAAACCGTGTCGAAGAGACCTGGAAAACAGTGCAGTCACTGTCGTAATGCGGAAACGGAATGATTTATCTGACATCCGAAGGGACACGATCATTGGCTTTGGAATAAGGACGGAAACATTTCCGAAACGCCTAAGTTTGTAAGCGGTTCCCGTGCCACTGTGGTTAAAGAACATCGTGCGTGGCAAAATGGTGCTATCCAAAATCGACGCGAGGCGTCCGTGGTGCATCACGGGCCACAGGTGACAGGGGTGAAGGACGGCTGCGGAGCTGTGTACTGGCTGACCCCCCAGGTGAACCTAGGGACGACCAACAGTGTCTCCTCAACGACCGTTCAGCGAAAGTTGCCACAGCATGCGCCTGGTTCGTGCACCCATGCTGACTGCTGCTTATCGGCGACGAAGGCTGCTATATGCACGCCAATACCGCACTGGACGCCCAGTGAGTGGGGACACGTCGCGTCCGAAGATGAATCACGTTTTTTGCTCTATACGGCGTCAAACGTCTGAAAGCAAATATCCTGCAACAACGTCGGAAGTGTCCAGACCGGAGGAGAGTGCGTTATGGTCTGGGGAATGTTTTCGCGAAATACCTTGGGTGATGGCATTATTCTGGAAGGCACAGAGAATGAATATAAGTACGCAGCTATCCTTGGGGACCATGTCCGCCCCTACTTGCAGTCTGTTTTTCCTCGGCACGATGGTATTCACCAGCAGGACAATGCAACGTGTCACACAGCTCGCAGTGTACGCGCGTGTTTTGAAGAGCACCAGAATATGTTTACCGTACTCCCCTGACCATCAAACTTACCAAATCGAGAATATGTGGGACCACGTCGATCGGGCTGTTCACACCACTGATCGTCAACCTAGAAACGAGCCACAGAATGAACCTCAGTGCTTATCTTCCTGCACTTCTCACAGTGGTCCGTTCTGCAGATGTTGCTTATTCAGGCTTCTGACATGTCAGCACACTTTTTATTTATTTATTTATTTATTTTATTTTGCGTATGGCAATACAGCGAGAATATTTAATAAAGTACAACAATACGTAAACGAAATGTATAAAGCAAAACAATGTGTAAATAGTACATGTGTAAAAAACAAGCAATAGCACAAAAGGATAAAGTACAAACACTCGAGACAAATTAACTACACGTTAAAAGCTTGGCAAGCCTGACTAGAAACTCATTCATATATTTAAAGCACAGCCAGTCCAAAGCAGAGGGTTTCATACATATAACCTCAGAGACAGGTCCGGCGTATCTTCTTAAGGGGCATTCCTCAATAATATGGCGGACGTTCTGTTCTGGTGCTCCACAGTCACAGGCTGGCGAGTCGCATAGACCCCACTTGTACTTACATGCATTGCATCTGATACGGTTTAATTTAGTCCAGGTACATCTCTTCACGTCAAAGCCCGATGTTTCCAGAGTAGGATCTTAGATAGCTTGTTTATTAATTCCAGAATCATTCCAAAAGTGCCGCCATTGCTCCTTGATGTCAGGTTGATGTTCTTGTGTATTAACCCATATAGGCTTCCGCGACTTAAAGCGGATCGATGGTATTTCGTTCAAAACATCATGGATTGGTAGATTCTGTGGGTAATCTGAGTCATGAATTTTTGACCAATCTCTTACTGCTGCTTCTTGCCTTCTCAATTGTGCAGGTGGGATATTGCTTAGAGTGTGCAGCCAAGGGATTGGGGTGGATTTAATAGTACACGTATCTATTTTGTACGAGCTGTAAATAAATAGTTGCCACAATTAAAGTTCCAACCCTCGTATATAGAGAGAGATATCGTGGTCGAACCTTCGAGCGCAAAAATGATCAGTTTGTCAGTGTTTCTCTGTACTAACAGACGCAACATGGCGCTTATATAACGACTTGTTGTCTGCTTTGTTTTCCAGATGATGAGTACGGAGAGCACACTGATGTGGCTCAACAGCGTATTTTTGATGAAATACACTTTTATGCAAAACTTACGGGCGAAAGGAACTTTCGCATGCCGTTTTACTGCCAAATAACACAGCTCGATGAAACTTGGACCGTACATAGAAAGACTTCCTGCACTATATTACAGTAGGTAACTGAAATAAATACGGTGTGACACCAACAGCTATGACACTTTTATTAAAAGACAGTGATTACACCGAAGTCATCGCGTTTTATACTGGTCCTCTGCACATTACAAAAGGCGGGACGCAGTTCTTAAAAATGAGTGTGATCACCAAGGAAGGCAATGCATTCCATGCGTCGTGTTCCCATGCTGACCACAGGATTGGTAAAGAGTTTTTGTGGTGGCGCGCTACATTCCTCCAACTGAGCTGCCGGAAACTGCTGCGTGTGGACGTGCTGCAATGTATCTTCCTTAACGCATCCCACATGTGCTCGATGAGCTTTAATTTGTGGGGACGGGCTTATGGGGTTCACGTCAGCAGCCAATGCGAGCACAGCTTACTGTATAAGATCTGCGATCAGAAGAAGTCATAGTACTAAAACTGTCTTCAGCAGCCAAAGTGTTTTCTTCTTTGCACGCAATTTCCAGCCACACGAGCTGGATTTGAGTTGCAGAGAACTTTAGGACGCGTTTTCTATCCCAAATACATCGAGATTTGCATTTCTGTGATTCATGCTTCTTGTTGCTAGGTGTTACGCAGTACAAGGCATTGCACGCATCTTTTCTATAAGAGTACACGCAACTACACTTACTGGCTGTACTAGATTGGTTGAATACAATTCAGAGACATGCCCAGTATACTACTATTATGTTCAAACCAGCATTCGGGTTGATGTGAGCTTTACTTACTTAATAATACTCCGATGACATTCTTAGGAGACATGACAGTACTGTTAATTCAAACTAGTATTTGTAGTGTAGCGGCGAAACCTCTACAGGCAGTGCTTACCGACATTTCAGAGCAGGGGTGGTCGATGAACGTCAGTTCCGACTCCTCGCCGTCCAGTAGCACACTGACGGACTTCTCTCCGTACTCATCATCTGGAAAACAAAGCAGACAACAAGTCGTTATATAAGCGCCACGTTGCGTCTGTTAGTACAGAGAAACACTGACAAACTGATCATTTTTGCGCTCGAAGGTACAACTACGATATCTCTTTCTATATACGAGATCCCGGCGGAGCTTCGAATCCTCCCTCGGGCATGGGTGTGTGTGTTTGTCCTTAGGATAATTTAGGTTAAGTAGGGACTGATGACCTTAGCAGTTATGTCCCATAAGAATTCACAAATTCTATATACGAGAGTTGGAACTTTAATAGAGTCAACTATTTATTTACGGCTCGTACAAAATACACTCCTGGAAATGGAAAAAAGAACACATTGACACCAGTGTGTCAGACCCACCATACTTGCTCCGGACACTGCGAGAGGGCTGTACAAGCAATGATCACACGCACGGCACAGCGGACACACCAGGAACCGCGGTGTTGGCCGTCGAATGGCGCTAGCTGCGCAGCATTTGTGCACCGCCGCCGTCAGTGTCAGCCAGTTTGCCGTGGCATACGGAGCTCCATCGCAGTCTTTAACACTGGTAGCATGCCGCGACAGCGTGGACGTGAACCGTATGTGCAGTTGACGGACTGTGAGCGAGGGCGTATAGTGGGCATGCGGGAGGCCGGGTGGACGTACCGCCGAATTGCTCAACACGTGGGGCGTGAGGTCTCCACAGTACATCGATGTTGTTGCCAGTGGTCGGCGGAAGGTGCACGTGCCCGTCGACCTGGGACCGGACCGCAGCGACGCACGGATGCACGCCAAGACCGTAGGATCCTACGCAGTGCCGTAGGGGACCGCACCGCCACTTCCCAGCAAATTAGGGACACTGTTGCTCCTGGGGTATCGGCGAGGACCATTCGCAACCGTCTCCATGAAGCTGGGCTACGGTCCCGCACACCGTTAGGCCGTCTTCCGCTCACGCCCCAACACCGTGCAGCCCGCCTCCAGTGGTGTCGCGACAGGCGTGAATGGAGGGACGAATGGAGACGTGTCGTCTTCAGCGATGAGAGTCGCTTCTGCCTTGGTGCCAATGATGGTCGTATGCGTGTTTGGCGCCGTGCAGGTGAGCGCCACAATCAGGACTGCATACAACCGAGGCACACAGGGCCAACAGGGAGCGATCTCCTACACTGGCCGTACACCACTGGTGATCGTCGAGGGGACACTGAATAGTGCACGGTACATCCAAACCGTCATCGAACCCATCGTTCTACCATTCCTAGACCGGCAAGGGAACTTGCTGTTCCAACAGGACAATGCACGTCCGCATGTATCCCGTGCCACCCAACGTGCTCTAGAAGGTGTAAGTCAACTACCCTGGCCAGCAAGATCTCCGGATCTGTCCCCCATTGAGCATGTTTGGGACTGGATGAAGCGTCGTCTCACGCGGTCTGCACGTCCAGCACGAACGCTGGTCCAACTGAGGCGCCAGGTGGAAATGGCATGGCAAGCCGTTCCACAGGACTACATCCAGCATCTCTACGATCGTCTCCATGGGAGAATAGCAGCCTGCATTGCTGCGAAAGGTGGATATACATTGTACTAGTGCCGACATTGTGCATGCTCTGTTGCCTGTGTCTATATGCCTGTGGTTCTGTCAGTGTGATCATGTGATGTATCTGACCCCAGGAATGTGTCAATAAAGTTTCCCCTTCCTGGGACAATGAATTCACGGTGTTCTTATTTCAATTTCCAGGAGTGTAGATAGGTGTTTCAAAGTTTTACTGACCTTTAAAGTAGTCACAAGCATTGTGTATAACCCGTTGCCAGCGATGTGGAAGTCGTACGATACCCTTAGCAGTGCCAGTTGTGTTGGCAGTTCGAGCGGCGCGGTCTATCCCCCGACGAATTTGTAGCAGTTCTGAAGCGAATGCCGTGAAGTGTTTCCTTCAGTTTAGAAACTGAGTTGAACTCACGAGGGCTTAAGTCAGGGGAGTGCAGTAGGTGGTATAGCACTTAGCAGCCTCAAGTCCTGCAGAAAGTGTCACCACTTCTTTCTCTATGCTGTTCATTTTTGGAACACAACCTACGATCAGCTTAGAGGCAGAAGTAATGACACTTTCTGCAGGACCTGACCATCACTTTGCAGGATACTGCTCAAGCACGTACAGTGCAAGCTGTTACTGATTTGTTTGACTGATAGGGCTGCTAAGTGCTATACCACCTACTGCACTCCCCTGACTTAAGCTCTCGTGAGTTCAACTCGGTTTCTAAACTGCAGGAAACATTTCACGGCATTCGCTTCAGAACTGCTACAAATTTGTCGGGCAATAGACCGCGCCGCTTCAACTGTCAACACAACTGGCACTGCTAAGAGTATCCTACGACTTCCACATCGCTGGCAACGGTTTATACACAATGATGATGACTACTTTAAAGGTCAGTAAAACTTTGAAACACTTATCTATTTTGTATGAGCTGTACATAAATAGCTACGACTAATAAAGTTCCAAATCCCGTATAAAAGGAAATGTCCTGACTGATTAACTGGCCCATCATCGCCCAGCCCAAACAGCTAACGACAGAAACTTGAAATTTGGAGAGGGTGTTTGTCTTATATTGCAGGCATCGTTTAATATGGGATTTTTCGAAAATGCACACCTAACTGGCTGAAATAGGGGATGAAAAGTTTTTCGAAAATACAATGACGGAAAAAATTACAACACCGTAAAGTAATTAATGTAGAGTAATGAAATTTCTGGACTACACTCGTCTAGGTAACACATTTAAGTGATTAACATTGCAAAGTCACACAATGTAAGCGCGATAAACGCTGTTGACAGTATGATATACTGGTACTTTAATAACCGGTGTAACCGCCAGACTGTTTAATGCAAGCATGAAAACGTGCATGCATATTGTTGTACAGGTCCCGGATGTCAGTTTGTGGGTTGGAGTTCCATATCTGTTGCACTTGCTCGGTCATTACAGGGACCACTAGTTCTGTCTGCTGATGTCGCTGGAGTTGTAGTCTATTGATGTCCTATATGTGCTCGAATGGAGACAGATCTGCTGATCGAGAGCGCCAAGGCAACATGTCGATATTCTGCAGAGCATGTCGAGTTGTAACAGAGTATGTAGGGGAGCGTTATCCTGTTGGAAAACACTCCGGGGAATGCTGTTCATGAGTGGCAGCAGAACAGGCAGAATCACCAGACTGGCGTACAAATTTCCAGTGAGGGTGCGTGGGATAGCCACGAGAATAGTGCTTCCTTCATATGAAATCGCAGCCCGTACCATGAGTCCAGGTGCAGGTGCAGTGTGTCTAGCACGCAGACGGGTTGGTTGCAGGCCTCCTCCTAACCAACACACGGCTATTGCTGGCACCGAGGCACGACCCGCTTTCATCACAAAACGCAACACTCTTCCACCCTGCCCTCCAGTGACCTCTCGCTTGACACCACAGAAGTCGCATATTGTGGTGGCTTGGTTTCAGTGAATTGCACGCTGCAGGGTGTTTGGCTCGGAGCTGTTTTTGAAATAAGAGTTCTGTAATAGCTCGTTGTGTCAGTGTGGTGCCAGCTACTGTTCAAATTGCTGCTGCAGGCGCAGTACGATCCGCCAGAGGCATACGTCGAACACGACGGTCTTCTCCCTCGGTAGTGCCACTTGGCCGTCTGGAGCCCGGTCTTCCTGCGAGAATACGTTCTCGTAGCTGCCGCTGCCATCATTCATGTACAGTGGCTACATTCCTGCCAAGTCTTTCTGCAATATCGCTTCTCGTAGCCCTATTACACGACCTTGTTCAAACTCAATGAAGTGCTGATAGTGGCGTCTTAAAGGCGTTCTCGACTACAACTTATCACGTCCAACCTCAAAGGTAATTAACGCTCATGAGGGTTACAGCATGTATTTGAAGCAAATTTGATGTGCGTTCTCATCGTGGCGCTACTAGCGCCATTCTTAAGCGTCTGGTGCAAAATCTGACATCATGTTTCAGATGTAGAAACACGTGTAGCAACTTTCGTTTGTGTCGCACAACTCGTTCTTGGTGGAGGGATTTCTTTCCGTCAGTTTATGTCGCTACTAAGGCTATTCGGAAGCTAAAACTACGAAAACTGGTATTTGGTATCTCTGCCAAAAAAAAAAGTTTCAGCATTTCTGGAATTCAATCCTAAGCGGGTTAAAGAACTATAGTACTGGCCATTAAAATTGCTACTTAGCTTTTCAGAGCATTCACACAAGGTTGGCGCCGGTGGCCACACCTACAAGTGCTGACATGAGGAAAGTTTCCAACCGATTTCTCATACACAAACTGCAGTTGACCGGCGTTGCCTGGTGAAACGTTGTTGTAATGCCTCGTCTAAGGAGGAGAAATGCGTACCATCACGTTTCCGACTTTGATAAAGGTCGGATTGTAGCCTATCGCGATTGCGGTTTATCGTATCGCGACATTGCTGCTCGTGTTGGTCGATATCCAATGACTGTTAGCAGAATATGGAATCGGTGGGTTCAGGAGGGTAATACGGAACGCCGTGCTGGATCCCAACGGCTTCGTATCACTAGCAGTCGAGATGACAGGTATCTTATCCGCATGGCTGTAAAGGATCGTGCAGCCACGTCTCGAGCCCTGAGTCAACAGATGGGGACGCTTGCAAGACAACAACCATCTGCACGAACAGTTCGACGACGTTTGCAGCAGCACGTACTATCAGCTCGGAGACCATGGCTGCAGTTACCCTTGACGCTGCATCACAGACAGGAGCGCCTGCGATGGTGTACTCAACGACGAACCTTGACAAAACGTCATTTTTTCGGATGAATCCAGGTTCTGTTTACAGCATCATGATGGTCGCATCCGTATTTGGTGACATAGCGGTGAAGCGTGTATTCGTCATCGCCATACTGGCGTATCACCAGGCGTGATGGTATGGGGTGCCATTGGTTACACGTCTCGGTCACCTCTTGTTCGCAGTGACGGCAGTTTGAACAGTGGACGTTACATTTCAGATGTGTTACGACCCGTGGCTCTACGCTTCATTCGATCCCTGCAAAACCCTACATTTCAGCAGGATAATGCACGACCGCATGTTGCAGGTCCTGTACGGGTCTTTCTGGATACAGAAAATGTTGGACTGCTGCCCTGTCCAACACATAATCCAGATCTCTCACCAATTGAAAAAGTGTGGTCAATGGTGGTCGAGCAACTGACTCGTCGCAATACGCCAGTCGCTACTCTTGATGAACTGTGGTATCGTGTTGAAGCTGCATGGGCAGCTGTACCTGTACACGCCATCCAAGCTCTGTTTGACTCAATACCCAGGCGTATCAAGGCCGTTCTATTATAATATATTTGTCCAATGAATACCCGTTTATCATCTGCATTTCTTCTTGGTGTAGCAATTTTAATGGCTAGTAGTGTACTTCGAAAAACATACATTCTTTCCGAAACACACTGTATTCTGCAGGCAGTGTTTAACATAATGATAACTCTCTAATTTGAATTTATTTATGTGCTATGCGAAATCGTTAGACGCAAATTTCCACTCCAGCAATTAATTTTTCAGCCGTCTGTAAACTGTGAGGGTGGTAGGAAACACTGGCCTGTGGAGCAGACGTCGTGGAGGGTGCGGACTGGGGCGCGGCTTTGATCCGGTATCCATTACTGCGCCTGTCCCGCTCCCTGAGGGACGGCGTTTCATCTCGCCGCTGCCAACAGCACGCGCAGACACCACCAGACCAGCCAGAGTGGGAAGCCGACCTGGCCGCTCTAATCCCTGCTGGCGAGCCCGGCTCTGGTCCAGGCTGCGCGCCGTGTCGTATTTCCTACGGGATCGCGTGCAGTTCAAAGCCGCCAAAAGGAACAAATCCAGATGTTCGTATCTGCGTGAAAGGCGGAGGTGGGGAGGGGAGGTGGGGAGGCGGCCAAAGTCTGTTACCACAATGTAACATGTCAGTCGCAACTGTTATGAAAGTTCTTGCAGTTTGACAGCTGAAGACGCACACTAGCGCCCCTAAGGGCAAGAAAGCCATTCGTCACTTAACGTCATACGGTGGCGTCCAAAGCTTAAGGATGAAACTAACTTTCGCATTATGCGTCGCTGCCAAGAACACAGTTTGATGAAATTTAGAACATGCGTAGAAAGAAAATACATAAGTCAACTGAAAGAAGTACGCTATGAGATGAACGCAAATAACACTTTTATTCAAAGACGTTAATTAAACTGACACCTTCGCAATTGATGGTGTTCCCCTGGTCATTACAAAGGGCGGGACATGGTTCTCAATAGGTTCTTAATAGGGTGTCTGATCACCACGGGTAGCAATGCCCGCTCTGCAACATTATCCCATGCTGGTCACAAGGTCGATAAGGAATCCTTGTGGTAGAGCGATCCATTCGTCCGACATGGCGGTTGACAACTGTTGGATGGTCGTTGATGCAAGTGGACGTCTCCCCAAGTCGTCCCATATGTGATCCACAGGATGTAAGTGTGGATAATGGGCAGGCCAGTTAATTCACCGAACACACTGTCGCTTCAAGAGCGGTTCCTCTGCGCAATTAATTGCGACCGCGCACTGTCGTCCACAGTAGTCCTCGCCCTTAAAAGACGCATGTCGGGAAGGAGTCCAGTTTCGTAATAGCATTGACCGGCGGATGTGCCGTGTTCAAAGATTTTGAGGTCAGTACGCCCATGCAGTGACATCCCTCCCCACACCGTGACACCTAGACCACCAACATGACCGTATTCGAGACTGCATCACATATGACCGTATGGCGAGAGATGGGAACACGGAATGTTGGTTTTGACGTCAATGTATCATGGTGTGGGGAAGCAAAATGTTGCATAGGCCTACTGATCTCAAAATCCTTGAACACTCTACACTTACTGGTAAAAATTATTCGGACACTGTGCTACATCCGCGTGTGCGTCTTTTCAGAGTGCCTTCGGCCCTGATTTCATTTTGAAGGATGATGCCGTGCGACCGCATCCAACAGCGCAGCTGGGGGAGCTGTTGGAACGAGAGAATATTCGGCGATCGGACTGGCTTGCCTGTTCTCCGGACCTAAATCCCATCGAGCACATTTGAGACGCGCTGGGGAGAGCCAAAACTCATGAATGAAATGACATGGGCTACAGTGTCCTGTTGAAGAAATAGTCTCGAACTACATGTAACTGCAAACTATCCCGGTGAAACCACGAGGATATAAACACAACATTTTATTTATAAGGTGCATATACTTCTTTTGCTGAATGTTTTTATGATTAGAGCTTTCCCTCACACGCAATGATTTTACATGAAGTCTAAAGATTTGCTCACAGTTGCTCCCCACCAGACTTCCCAATTCGCAAATACTGGTTTAGTATAATTAATTCTTTGCCAAGAGATTAATGCGATGGAAATTTCAAGTGTTCGTGGGTCTGATGAAGCAACATCTGAGCAACTGGTTTCTTTTCAGTCAGAAAACACTGTCGATTGTCTTTATCCAACAGATAAATGTGATAGAAATTTCACGTGTTCGTGGGTCTGAGGAAGCAACAACTGAGCAACTGGTTTCTTTTCAGTCAGGAAACACTGTTATTGTCTTTATCTTTTATTATCACGTTGTGGGGTAATTTGTCCCTCGTTACAATTATGGTGGCTCATCTGGTACGTTAAATAACGTAATTACTGGACTCCATACCAGTTTCCTATGTTAGGCATTCATAAATTGGTTTGTTTCGAAGTGTAGCGAACAAAACTCTACGTAAATGAGCAGATATACAACGTATTTCTGCAGTTAATTATGTCTTATGCTATTTAGTATCTTGTTCTTAAAAAGAAACGCTATTCTATAGTAAAAATCTCCAGGTTAAAGGCTCATCGCAACTAAAAAGGCCTGTAATGTTCTGTTTCATACCTCTTGTGGTCTTTTGTTACTGTTACTGTTTATTGTGCAACGAACGCTTCCTTTTTTACGAATAATGTTGCAAACCAATATAAACCATACCTTTTACATTAGTGAAGAAATACTCTCGAAACTGCACGTAAAAGTTCCTTATCCCGCTGAAAGCAACAGAAGATAAAGCGTCGCGACTGTATGTATCTCCACATATACCACCACAAAAGTAACTTGCCGTCATACCACTTAGAACACGTCTCAGATGCCTTCGATAATAGCCATAAAATCCATACATATTATAAAAATAGCGGTCGCAGGCGGCTCCGGCCTGTACCAGGCGCCCAGTACTCGAGAACGCGGTTACTCCGAAATCTGAATATTAGAAGGAAAAATATGTAATTGTAGAAGCGGTAGTGTGGGCTGTATCACATCGAACCCGTACATATTGAATATGTCGCATCAGACATGACGTTTTAATTTATTACTTGTTTACTCCTAATTGTATCCGTGACACATTTTACAAATAGTATCCATGTTCACCACTGAGTTTACCTGCAGAATTATATAAGCGTACATACACAGTCCAGGAGATATGACATCATATACACTCAGTGCGTCAACAACAGCAGCATCATGCATGACTTTTAAATTTATTGCTTTCTTGCTACTGACTCTATCCGCAACACATTTTACATCCGGTATTGACATATGCCTCTGAATGTACTTACTTAATTGACTCAATGTTCAGGAACGTCATAAACGCAGATGTGTGAAAAACTGTATTATCGTGCACGATGTTTAAATTGATCACTATTATATTACTAGAATTATTACTAATATTACTATGTTATTAACTATTTGGAAAGAAATACTGTGTGGTTAAAAACCAGAGAGGAAGAGTAGAGAGAGGAGGGAAGAAGAAATCGACAGAAGAGAGGGGGAAGGAGAAGATAAACTATTAGAGTTGGGATAAGTCCATACCCGAGCAGTGCCAGGTACTCAGCTAGTTATGTATAAAATGTCTTAACACAATAATAATAATAATAATAATAATAAAGAACGCCTTGTTACACACCATGAACTGCACTTGAAAATAATTTATTTGTCAGACCGGTATCCAGGCGTACAATCCATCACCATATACTGTGCATGTGTACATGATACGTCAGGTATAAAATCTTTGTGAGTTTTCACTGGAACTCTTAATTTTAGTAAGTGGTATGCTTCTGGTTGTATGGGAATGCTCATACACGACTAAGTGAGGCACAAGCGGCCGCCATTTGCTAAAGTGAACAGCTGTCCGCTTGCAGTGCTGCAGTTTTGACGTGTGCTGTTTCCTTTGCCTTTGGTGTATATGCGCGTGACACAGGTGCTGTAGACTTATCTGGCAAAAAGGCTTTGTTTCTGCCTTTTGCTGAGTGTCAGTTAGTTGGCTCCGAGGCACCTTCCCGCTTTTTGGTCTTTATACCAGGTTCTAGTCATCCCGAAATTAAACTCTACCTCCTCGCTCTCGCCATGCAATTAGCCGAGAAAATCGTTCGTTCAGCGTCACGCCAAAAGACAGATTGGGAGCTCATTCTAAAACCAGAGAGACGGAGTGAATGGGCGGCCACACCGACGGCGGACGACTCGCTTTGCTCATTAATCAAAGTGGGAAGTCCCTACGAGATGAACGCTTCGACGTGGCAGTACGTAATGGCCCTTCCACACACAGGCGAACGCTGCATAAATTTGCGTGTGCTTAATAGAGACACTGTCGCACTTGCTCAACAGTGAGGGGCCACTCTCGAACGTTTAGTGCTAAAAGGGATAGCTGCATTTGAGGTTTTGGCTACTGAATGTAAATAAGCGTTGAGAAATCTTGGAGAGAGACATTTCGTCCTACTTTGTGACTTCTGTTGCTTCGTACGGGCTGCTTCGTCCACGTTCTTATAAGTGCGAAAACATACAAAATGGGCTGCAAACAGTTTTCTAAAAAACTATACCACGACAACTTTTGCTTTGCGTATGATTGCCGATTTACTTCCTCGCTGTTGCTATATGAAAAAATATTCTCTGGCCATCTGGTAACTAGACGTAAAGTATTTATTGCACAAAAAAGGTGCAGTGAAGCTAGTTTGTAGCACTGATCTGCAAGCCACGTGTAGAGTTTTTACGCAAATAAAACCGCTATCGACAATTATAGAGCGCATTTCCTACCTTATGACTGCTGTCAGAACATCCGTCCAGAAATTTATAATGACATCTGCCTTTATAAATATAAATATATATTCAACACTTTCATTGAAACTCAATGACAGAGAGAGGGTAATTAAGCAGCCTTTATAATATTTAATAACGTCACGAATGAATTAAATGTAGTGAAAGGGAACAGGAGCACGTTCAAAATCAAAATGAAGTAATTTTCGTTAGCAATTTCTTGTTCTCCATTCAAGAATTTTCGAATGAGTACAAATGAAAGCATGAATGTTTCAATTAATCAGTTAATCATAAAGCTGTTACCTTATTCTTCTTCTTTTCTCTTTCTAGCCTTACGCCTTATCTCCAGGAGGTCAGCATGTTAATGTAGATTTTGCTGTGTTAGTGGCACAAGGTGACCGCATGTCCTTCCTGTCGCACCCATTCCCCCTCGGACATAACATGCAATGATGTAGAATATGCCGGGGAGTACATCAAAACCAGAAAATCGTCTGATGTTGATGAAATAACTGGAGAAATGATCAAAGACACAAGAGTTGCTAGAAAACAATGGATCTACAGATTTTTTTGTAAGATATGGGAAGAGGGAAGGTTCTCACTGATTGGAATTGGGCAATCACAGTCCCAGGGTTTGAAGAAACTTGATAAAGAAATAATGTAACTAAAGGGGTATCACATTAACACATCTCAAGAGGGTAAACTTGATGAAAGAATTGTAGAGCGTAAGATCAGACTTCTCACTGAAGAAAATCTCTTGGAAGAACGGTAGAAATTCAGGAACGGAAGATGAATAAATAATTCAGTATTTGCTCTCCGCCAATAAACGGAAAAAATACTATGAACTCAAGCGAGACGTATGGTTGGCATTTCTGGATACAGAACTACTGCTCTCATCCGAGAAGAACACACGATTCCAGTCCTTATGCTCTCGGCACCATTGCGAACGGCGCCTCCAATGTGATGATGATGATGTTTGGTTTGTGGGGCGCTCAACTGCGTGGTTATCAGCGCCCGTACAATTTCCCAACCTTTTGCTCAGTCCAATTTCGCCACTTTCCTGGATGATGATGAAATGATGAGGACAACACAAACACCCAGTCATCTCGAGGCAGGTGAAAATTCCTGACCCCGCCGGGAATCGAACCCGGGACCCCGTGCTCGGGAAGCGAGAACGCTACCGCGAGACCACGAGCGGCGGACGACGCCTCCAATGTGTGGGTGCCAACGGACGCAGTGTGCTGGTCATCGGGCAAAGAGACCAAACTCGTGCAGGCTCCGTGCCACTGTGGGCCCGCTGGTTGACGTCGGTCCCTTCCTGCCTGCTGCAGAATGCACATCTGCTGGTGTAGGCGACTGTTCGATCACCTCCTCTCTTCGCGCAGCAGTGCCTGTGGATCCGAATACTCCCCATGCACGTGGAATGATGTTGCGAGCAACGCCAAACTCTCGGACAACACTCGTCACACATCTTCCTCCTTCCAGTTTCCTGATGAATCTTATCCGTGTGGAACAATTCAAATGTTGTCCATGGGCCACATTGTTCCATCAAGTGCCTCGTGTTGTGTGGGCAGATTTAGTTCAAATGTCTCTGAGCACTATGGGACTTAACTTCTGAGGTCATCAGTCTCCTAGAACTTAGAACTACTTAAACCTAACTAACCTAAGGACATCACACACATCCATGCCCGAGGCAGGATTCGAACCTGCGACCGTAGCGGTCGCGCGGTTCCAGACTGTAGCGCCTAGAACCGCTCGGCCACCCCGGCCGGTGGCAGATTTGGGCTCGAGTCTCGATAACTTCACTCTATTTGACGTCCAGCTTTCTGTACACGCCCAGGAGACGTCTGACAACATGCTCCAGTATTTTCAGTCATTTCCACCAAGTGGTTCATATGTCACTTTATCTATCACGTCCTTTAGTTTTGCAGAGCAGTGTACATAGCATCATCTTCAGGCAGGCGAAAAGAGAGCGGACGGTTATGAAAATATAATGGAACTGATGGGACATGTTACAATGGAGGGGAAACTGCTACAGATGATCCGTAATTTCAGATACATTGCATGTTGTCTCCAATAGACAAAGAAATCACTCACAGAATTCAAGCAGATGGTAACTTCCATCAAACAATTAAAGACCTAATATTGAGCATAAAAGTACCACTAAAATGTAAGAAAGTCATGGATGGAATCTATTACATCCTATTTGGCATATGGTTGTAAAACATAGAACATGAGAAATAAAGACATCGGCAGATTGAAACAGCTGAGACGAGATTTGTTCCGGCGTAAAGTCGAGGGCGCGCCAGGAGGGAACGTTAGAGCAGAGAGGGCTGTGAGACGAGTCAGCCATCTGCGCACTGACCGATCCCTCTCCGCGACGGCAGCGCCCTTACACGAAGAGGACACAAGCGCCGCGCCGCGCCGTCTCGCCGCAGCCGAGTTCTGCGAGAAGCGTCAAGACCAGCGACCTGGATAGAAGCACTCACTTCTCTTGTATTACGAATTGCATATAATGAAGAGATTGTCTGTCGCCCTTTGCTCGCAACACATCTGTATTTCTGAAAGTTAAGTATTGTCAACGATTAATTTCGTAATAAAACTCTTTATTACGATTTGCTTGAATTGTTTAGCAATCCGAGAAGCATGTTTCCTGGACAACCCATCTTTGACAACTAGCCCGGATATAACAAGGTTTGTTAATAGCATTGTCGGAAAAAGACAGAATAAGGAACGAGGAAATTCCAAAAGAGACTCATGTTGTAAGACAAAATAATCTCACAGCAGCTGAGACGATATGGACATATGAGGAGCATGGATACTAACACGCTACCAAGACTAACGTATGATTAGAAACTCAGCGACAAGAGAGAAAGAGAAAGACCAAACCTCAGGTACAGGATGTTGTGGAAATATCCTCTCTGCTCGATGTCATAAATCACAACTTTGTACCATCGAATAAGATGGAAGATCATAGGACATGAAGATACCAGGCAAGCTGCTAGTGTGCAAAAAGGATTCCAGAATGTCCTCCCAAACACCTAGATCAATTTCATCAAAATTTGGCACAGGAACAGCAGGCCTCATATGTATCAGCACTGTGGTGTTTATAAACTTCCAGTTCCAGAGCGCGAGGAGAAGGAAAGTGAAAGAGAGAGGGAAGGAGGTGGAGATGCCTGTGGTAGGTAGAAGGTGTAGAGAAGTAGTGGGCAGGTGGAAAAAGAAGAGGGGGAGGCAGAGATTGAAAGATAGAGGAGGAGGAGGCTATGGTCAGAGAGAGGGGCAGGAAGATGTGGGCAGAGATTGGAGGTGAACAAAATGGACAAAGAGAGGGGGAGGTGAAGATGGAAGACAGAGAGTGGGTACAAGTGCAGATATTTTTATATGTACTTCCTCATAAGTATAGACATAAGTGTTTGGTTGTTTTTCTCTGTGTAGAAGAGTCTCAGCACAAACACGTCACATAGTTTACTACCTAATGTTTTCTGTCTCGTCGTAACTGCACCACTGAGTGGACTAGGCATTTCGGCATAGACTAACCGTTTCGCATCCATGTGTCAGACTTAAGAATCTGACCTGCTGCCCAGAGGAAATTAAGCATTAGTGGGCTGCTCTTGCCTCATGTACTTGGAGGTACTAACCAACCAAAAAACATACACTACTGCTCCTAACAGCTATAATTATTATCCTGCAAATGATGTAAATACTGACGTAATGTAGTTCAGTACGTCTTCCTCAGTCGTCTGTATGAATGTCTGCACTTATCCCTGTTACATGGGAGTTGTTTACAACACCTGCGGCCGTTACTAGCTACCTTATAACCAAGCCTCTTGATCGTTGAATAAAAGTTCCTTCAAATTTCTCATTTAGTCGATTTTCTTCATTCTGCATGGCTCTTCCTTTACTTCTGTTGTATGGAGGTTGACAATAAAATACTTTTTTCAGCCATTGTTCATACCCTAATTTCATCATATGTCCATACCATTTTAAACGCTGTTGTTCCATCTCTTCAATGATATTTTCGTCCTCTTCCTGATTTCCTTATTTGGGATTTTCTCTAACCTAACAATGTCTTCTGGCTTATTTATTGTTTACTAGCACCCTGATCCGAGATTGTAACACCCAGGTATTTATACTTTTTGACAGCTGCTGGCTCTGAGCACTATGGGACTTAACTGCTGAGATCATCAGTCCCCTAGAACTTAGAACTACTTAAACCTAACTAACCTAAGGACATCACACACATCCATGCCCGAGGCAGGATTCGAACCTGCGACCGTAGCGGTCGCGCGGTTCCAGACTGTAGCGCCTAGAACCGCACGGCCACCCCACTTTTTGACAAGCTTGAACACTATTTCCATCTATTATGACATTTTGTTTTAGATAAATGTCCGTCCTTATTGTATGTGTCTACGATTTTTTTCATCATCTACTCTGTATTATAGTTTTATGAATGTAGGAAGTAATGGGGAATGGTTTATCAGTTACCACATTTGCCTTACAAGCAGCGTCGGAAATGTTAAACGACAATGTTGTCCATTACCCAAGCCAAAAAAAAGGGACATCTCGAGGAATTGAAGGCGAGAGGACTCACTACACGACTTGTGATCAATGATCGATATTTTAATTACGTCTCTTGTGTTTTGCAAATGTCAAGATAACATTTATGCGTTATGATATATACATTTTTGTCAATAAACGCTTAAATTAAAACCGAACTTCCTAATCTCTCTTCGCTCCTTCCAAACCCTACGTCGCAAATAGAGTTACCATGAAACAAAACTCAACCTTCGAATAACCCTCAAAGATTACCTTTAAGATCATTGTTACTGGTAATGACACCTGACCCCCTTAAGCCCCTTCCAGTTTGTATCTTGTATTTTGCTGTATTGCTCCTCTATCCCTGAAGGAACTAAAAACATATTTGCTTATTTGATCTTGAATAATGTACCATTTCATGCGTAAGATTTGCCGCTCTTTTCAAATCTTAAATCAAATATTAGGGTTCCCCTATAAAAATCACTTTAATCTCTAAATCACCTTGGAAAATCACGTTCACGTTCGCAACCATTAGTAGCAATGCCCTATTTGCCATCTAGAGCTTTTATCTAAAACACTGTGATGCATGTAATTTATGTGTGTCTCTGTGTGTGTGTGTGTGTGTGTGTGTGTGTGTGAGGGGGAGAGAGAGAGAGAGAGAGAGAGAGAGAGAGAGAGAGAGAGAGAGAGAGAGAAAGTGGGGGGAGGGGGAGTACACTCAAATACAGGACTGTAAATGCACTGATATGCAGCGTGAGCCAGCGTAGCGACTGCTCCATTCCCCAGCACCACTTCGCATTCTGCACGAACACAGAGGTTGCTTTTCAGATAGATCTCGTATCTTTCGTATTGCGAAGGACCTTTTGTGTCCCACATACTCCTGTTATACAGATGCGGTGGGAGGGATTGTTTCAGCATGCGGATTCGTTCTGCTACCCAGGAGTGCGATACGGGAAGCAGAGGTAAACAGGAGCGGGCCGTGGTAGTCGGCGGCGGTCCCCGGCGCCATTAAATAAGCATGTCTGGAGGAGCGGGAGGCCGCTTCTCCCACCCCCCGAGGCGCGGCACGAACTGCCGAGGAATCGCCGGCGCAGCACTAGACAACGCTACGTGTCGCCGCATTTCGTAAGCAATCCGCGCGCTCTCAGGCTCAACTGCGGCACAGCACGTGTCGGTCGTCTTGTTGAACCTTTGACTACGATTTTTTTCGCAGCGTAGACATTAATGAATAGTTATTTGAATTAATGTCGTAGCCAGAAGTAATAATACGGATGAATAAATATTGCCCGCTATTTTGTTTTCAGTGGAGGATGGGTTCGGACATGCATGATGATGATGATCTAGTTGTTGTTGATATATTGCTGTGAGTGCACGACAGCAAGGTGTTTAGTGCCCGTACTAAAATGTTACGAGACCAGAGTGGTTGAAGGGTGCAAAATGATTAAATCTGTAATTATAAGCAAAAACAGAAATAACGCTGTAAGAAAGTGCGCGCGCCTGCGTACACACACACACACACACACACACACACACACAAACACACACACACAAAGTAATACCGTTGTACCTACAATTTTTTATGACGTGGTAGTCACTGAATATATTTTTATGTTGGATGTTGAAGAACAGACCTTCAGGAAGTTAAGAATGGTTCCTTAATCCACTACAAGAAAAAAATAGTTCAAGTGGCTCTGAGCACTATGGGACTTAACATCTGAGGTCATCAGTCCCTAAGAACTACTGAAACCTAACTAACCTAAGGACATCACAGGCATCCATGCCCGAGGCAGGATTCGAACCTGCGACCGTAGCAGTCGCGTGGTTCCGGACTGGAGCGCCTAGAACAGCACGGCCACCGCGGCCAGCCACTACAAGAAAAAGCGTTCAAATAAATGTATGTCTGGATATGCTCCATTTGTCGATTTAGCTTCTGAATGAGCATGGATGTAAAAATGAAATCTGGTGTAATGTTATTACATTTTAAATAGTACTTTACCAAACATTAAAAGCAATAAACGTACCTCACGTTAACTGTTACAAGCAGTCTGTCTTTAAGGCTAATGGAATTATGAATCATAATTTTTTGCTTGGCAATTTGGGTCCAATTACAAGGAGCATTTCTTCCACTTTCACGGCTGTCATTCGTCTAACATTTCGATACTGTTGTGGCTCTTCCGCCACAAGCTCCACAATGAGATTCTCGAATGCTCGAAAATCATATCGCCGGTTTATGCACTCTCTTATCCGACACGACCTTTTTTTTTCCTTTGCCACTAAAAGTATTGTAAATGTAGCTGCAACCCGAAGCTCTTCCATCGCTACCTCTTCCTTCACGCACAGAACAAAGACTGAAAAATCGCGTGGAGGGTGATCTCCTAGTTCTCATAAACTCTCTCATCTTGCTGTGTGCAAAGCTTTCCAACGCCTGCTCTCGCAAGACTCTTACGAGGGGACCATCACACTTGTTAATCACAGATTTTGAGTCTTAGGTTTGTTGTAGATGGACCTGTCCTGAGTACCTAGCTAGAGCTTTTTCTTGTTTCATAAAAAAATCGATATTCAAGTATTATGCGTATCTACTACATCCGTAACGTTAAATGTGTTTCGACGGAGCGAGTGTGGTTGTGGGAATGAGGTTCATGGCTACGACTCTACTACGGGTTCAGACCCTGTCCGTGTACTGCAACTGTTACTTTTTCTATTTAATCTTAGAGAATATCATTAAATAGTGTACGTCATGCAAAATTTTTAAAAATGTCATTTCCAACGTAGTAATTTCATTTATAAATCAATGACTACGACACACTTTCTTCAAATGATTATTCTGTTTGTGATTCGTAGTTGAAATTCCAGGGCAGCTCCAAAGAGTTCTCAACGATGGACGAAGTATTAGCAGCTGCAGAAGAATTACAGATAGAGAAGAAAGCACTCATCCTTGACCTCGATTATGTAATTATCAGCCGCGCGGGATTAGCCGTGCGGTCTAAGGCGCAGCAGTCATGGACTGCGCGGCTGGTCCCGGCGGAGGTTCGAGTCCTCCCTCGGGCATGGGTGTATGTGTTTGTCCTTAGGATAATTTAGGTTAAGTAGCGTGTAAGCTTAGGGACTGATGACTTTAGCAGTTAAGTCCCATGAGATTTCGCACACATTTGAACATTTTTTTGTAATTATCAGCGGTCAAACCAGCTGCCAATATCAGCCGACGTACAATAGATTCCTTTCGGAGCGAGGAGCGAAAACGAATCTGAACAAAATTAGTCATTCCTTCACAGCACTGTACCTATATCTATGTCAGGAAAGATGTTCCCTTAAGTTTTCTTGTCTACGCAAGAACCACCAGGGAAATTTGTTCGGATTATTCAAAAGAGAGTTGATTACTTGATACATATATTTAAGAAATGTAGTTGTAGCCTGCACGAAATCAGAGAAGCTCACGAAAGTGCTGCACAAAGAGTGTTTAAATCTGTCAGTCTTCCCTACGTGGGACAAGATTTTTTCTTTTTTTTACGTTATTGATACGCGAGTAAGACTGACAGACCAGACACTTCACAATCAAATCTTTGTAGATGAGAAAAGCATGCGTCTCCAACGTAAAAATTATCATACCTAAATGTACTCCACTTTGCCAACCCTGTGATGTTTATTTTTCCAGGCAGGTTAAAATTTTCGCAAATAAAATTAAAAATTCTCCCGACTTGCTAAAGTCAAACACAGAAATCGCTTTGACAGAAGATTCCATACAAATAAATTCTTTAATTCGCTCCAACTTCGAGCACCTGTTTTCACAGGTTCGATCAAATAAAGTGGTTCGGATTGAAGTTGATAGATGAAAGAACAGTCTGTCTGAATTTAAGGGAACTCCCGTATCGCTTCTGATAAATCCGTGCTCCTACAAGGTAGCAGCTGTCATTAAATGTGTGTGGGGTTCTACGAGTTTGTGTTTTGGTTGTTTCTGCGACAAATGCAGTCCGGCATTTTGTTGTAGCACAGCAAGTGAGTCAACCGACAGAGAGTAAGAAGATTCTGTAATCTACTCTTCAACAAACGAAATACACATTTGAAGAAAGTTTGTTGTAATGGCTGATTTATTAATGAAATTGCTACGGCAAAAACGACTATTTTTTAATCACTGCGCGTAACATATACTATTTCATGATGTTCTGTACGATACACTGAAAAAAAAAGGCACACGGGCAGGGTTTGAACATGTACCGCCATTGTGGTAACCGTGAAAACACACTACGGTCGCTCGAAACACGATTAATATAACGGATGCAGGAGGTACACATAAAATATCGGGAACTAGGAGCCGTCGCATGAAAAACGGCTAGGGAGGTAATCAGGACAGATCTCTATACAACATACCTAAGACTCATCAAAATCTGTGATTAATGGCTCTGATGGTCTCCTTGTAGGGGACTGATGACCTCAGATGTTAAGTCCCATAGTGCTCAGAGCCATTTGGTCTCCTTGTCAGACTCTTAGAGACAGTAGTCGCAAGTAAGTACCGGACAGTACAGCGAAAATTCACCCCAGTGTAAACAATTCTGCGATTACTACCTGAGAGAACTAAACTGAGAGCAAAAACTCTCACGTGTAGTGTCGAGCATCTTCGACATCTTCCGCCAAGCTGTGTGTTCACACACTCGCACACCGCAGCTGACTGAACTACTGCACTCGCGGAGAAGGCACGCGCCTGCAGTGCTGTCGTGCATACGCGCCGAGTACCGGCAACTTGTCGCCGCTACCAACAGTACAACGATGAACAAATTGAAACGGACAGAGTGAGGGCTGGCGTATTTGTGTTTGACTGCTGCGTGAAAGCGCTTAGGGGCCAGGGGAACGATTTCATTTGCGCCAGCAGAGCTGGGAGCGGCGCGTGTTGCAAAATTAAGTGCCGTGGTGGGGTTGGGCCAGCCATCGCCGCTGCCGGACGGAGCGCACGACGCAAATGCTAGCGGTAGGTAGTCGGCAGTCGGCGCCGCCGCCACAGCTGCGCATGGCTGTTAAATTGAATTCCACCTTCCGGCCAGCAGGCGGTCGTAATTACATTGCGGCGGCTCTTTGCGGGATCTCACCACCGTTGGCCAAACCCGGCTGCGTCGCCACCTACCACCTACGTTGCGTGCCCTTCATTCGGCCTGACGACCGAGTGGGGCGGAGAGCCACGAGTACATGGAAACCAACAGGCAAATCACTGTGGTTTACTTTCCACGAGTGCCTATTCTCTTACACTCAAAGGGAAACACGCACCCAACGGATCACCGATTTTACTCATCTTTCCGCATGGTAGTGAGCATTACTTAGATCAAGCAAATGCAGTTCTAGTGCTACGCGCTTCTCATGCGTTTTCATGAAATTGATGTTCGAAGTCTTACAAAACTGTTGAATACCTTAGCGCACCTATTTGCCGTTTTATTCTAGCTCTGTCGTTCCCATATTTTTCTACCTCATGCCTCCCCCCATCCCCCTTTGCAGCCCCAGAATATCTCATGCCTCCCTATCTTTACTTATTTCATTTTATTTATTTATTTTTTGCTTTCTTCGAAAAACGGCGTTAGTGCCAACTGCTACATATGGCTATACTCTGTTCGAGTCTATTTTTAATTTTCTGCTTACCTGTGTCCACAGACCTGCAATATTTTACAAGCGACAACATTTTTTCCTGGTGTGTTACTGAAGGTAATCATTCATGATCACGATTTTAGCCTATTATGCCATTTCGAGTGACAGCTCACTACGAAGCGGGTCAATGTATCGTTCCGTTTAAGAGGGCGCCTTCCACGTGTTAGACATGTTTACATAATCCACGTGCAGAGTAAGACAGAAGTCTTCGTCTTCTGTACATGGTGTCCCAGGCGGAACGGTCAACATTCAGCGATATGACAGGAGGAACGCTCATTTGAAGCAAAAAGCTTGATATGGACATAAGCGCGATCCCGAATGGTTTACGACATAGAAGGCGTCTAATGTATTTTGTTTTTGGGATAGTGGAGTATGAGTCTTACCCCCCCCCCCCCCCCCCCGATCCTCTTTGACGCTTTATTCTAGCCCAGTCGTTCCTAAGTTTTTCATTTTATACCTCATGCCCCATTTACAGTCCCAGAATATCCTATGCCTCCCTAACTTCACTTATTTTGAGCGCAGTGGTTAGACACTGGACTCGCATTCGGGAGGATGACGGTTCAATCCCGCGTCCGGCCATCCTGATTTAGGTTTTCCGTGATTTCCCTAAATTACTCCAGGCAAATCCCGGGATGGTTCCTCTGAAAGGGCACGGCCGACTTCCTTCGCCATCCTTTCCTAATTCGATGAGACCGATGACCACGCTGTCTGGTCTCCTTCCCCAAACAACCAAACCAAACCAAACCAACTTATTGTGATTATTTATTTTTTTGATTTCTTCGAAAAATTTTGACTATAATCTGAAGTCCACACTAACAGAGTTACAAAACTGTTGGATTTCAAACGATTGGGTACCCAAAACAGAACTGTATTTATGTCTTACTTAAATACCTAATGATATTGTTTCCGCATCTAACTCTCTTTTATGTTATCTAAGTCACAAGAAAAATTTAGAAAAGCAATGAAACCTTTGAGATTCGTTTTGTTTAAGTAGCTCCCGAATTGTTGCTTTCGTACTAGTTAAGGCATATCCAAGGTCACTCTCCACGTACACGCTACTGCGGTATTTTGTTTTCATAGTGGCTAGTCCATTTTAATCAGATTTGAAGAATTTCTTTTCCCAACAAAAATTTCTTTTGGTTTATTTTTCAACCGCGGATGAACTGTTGTTAGATGTCGTTCCAGAAACACAGGCCGCAATGAGAAGTTACTAAGCACATGAAAAGTGGCAACTAGGAAGAAAACGAAAAGTGGCAACTTGGAAGAAAACCTGTTTCACGCAATGCTCTGAAAAGACTGGTAGACACTTGACAATCAGAAATTAGAATTGCTGAAAAGCGTCTACGGCGTTCTTCGACAGCAGCAGAAGCACTACCATCACAGAAACCGTAAACATACACCAAATGGGTATATTATTTATTTTCACTGAACGTACAAAACCAATTAATGCTAAGGAACAGAAGGTGACGCTGAAGCCGCCAACCCTACAAAAAATGACTCGTTGACTGTAATCCACTGAAGAGCCAAAGAAACTGGGACATCTGCCTAATATCGTGTAGAGCCCACGCGAGCACGCACAAGTGCCGCAACGTGACGTGGCATGCACTCGACCAATGTCTGAAGTAATGCTGGAGGGAACTGACCCCATGGATCCTACAGGGCTGTCCATAAATCCGTAACAGTACGAGGGGGTATAGACCTCTTCCGAACATCACGTTGAAAGGCGTCTCAGATATGCTCAATAATGTTCATTTCTGGGGAGTTTGGTGGCCAGCAGAAGTGTTTAAACCCAGAAGGGTGTTCCTGGAGCCACTCTGTAGCAATTCTGGACGTGCGGATTATCGCATTGTACTGCTGGAATTGCCCAATCCCGTCAGAATTCACAAGAGACATGAACGGCTGGAGATGAGCAGACAGGATGCTTACGTGTCACCTATCAGAGTCCTATCTAGACGTATCACGAGTCCCATATCACTCCAATTGCACACGCCCTACATGCCTCCACCAGCTTGAACAGTCCCCTGCTGGCATGCACAATCCATGAGTTTATGAGGTTCCACCCGCTCAATACAATTTGATACAAGACTCGTCCGACCAGGTAACATGTTTCTAGACATCAACAGTCCAATGATGGGGTTGATGAGCCCAGTCGAAGCGAAAGCTTTGTGTCGTGCAGTCGTCAAGGGTACACAAGTGTACCTTCGGCTCCGAAAGCTCATATCGATGGTGTTTCGGTGAATGATTCGCACGCTGACACTTGTTGATAGCCCAGTGCTGAAGTCTGCAGCAGTTTGCGGAAGGGTTGCACTTCCGTCACGCTGAACGATTCTCTTCATTCGTCGTTGCTCCCGTTCTTGCAGGATCTTTTTCCGGCCGCAGCGATGTCGGAGATTTGATGTTTTACCGAATTCCTCATATTCACGCCACACTCGTGGAATGGTAGTACGAGAAAATCCCTACCTGTGAGATGCTGTGTCCCATCGCCCGTGTGCCGACTATAACACCACGTTCAAACTCATTTAACTTTGATAACCTGCCATTATAGCAGCAGTACTCGATCTAACAACTGCGACTGATACTTGTTGTCTTATACTGGAGTTGCCGACCGCAACGCCGTTTTCTGCCTGTTTACATATCTCTGTATCAGAATACGCATTTCTTTGGCGCGTCAGTGTATAATGTTCTGGTTCCAAGTGCCTAACAGCACTGATGTAGACGCCACCTTAGACAGAACCTACTCCTGTATTCTTTGCAGTTGTGAAGTGTTTCTCGTGTCAACATTACACTCTTGTATATTATGAAGACTATGAAAAGTATCTGTTTGAGCGTGGGCTGGAGCTTCAAACATATCGCTGAATTTCGGCGTGTGAAAGGCTCGTCGATAGCAGTTATGTACGCATCCGGTATCAGATTTTCCGTTGAGCGGTGTCATGGCTGTTATACGCGGCAGCTTCGGCGCACCGGGGACTCCCGGATATCTAATTGCGTCGCCGCTGGTTCCCAATTAGCCAGTCTGTCGGACAGACGCCGCCGCCGCCGGATTATTACAATCCAATTACGGGCGAGCCGTGCCAAAGCGATTCGCCATTTTGTGGGCCGCCGAACTGTGGCGTGAGTTGCGACGCTAACTTCATTACGCGCCAAACACAAGGGCTCGGCAGCGTGGCTGGTTGTACTTGCCGTGCGCCTGAATGGTCTGCAACCCGCGCTACACGTCCGGCAGTCAACTGCGCCCTTAGCTGTAGGTATAATCGAGAGCGTTTGATGGCGGTGACTGCGGGCAAGCGGAATGGAGGGTCTCTCTTTCAAGTATTTCTGCGTAAAGCAGGTCGACGTAACGATCGTTAAAGACCTCAAAAGGCAGCAATGCTTCGTAACATATTCCACTTGACTAACTTCCCGAGATATAGAGACCGGTGGTGGCTGGCTACGTACTGCTGAATAACTGCCAACTTCAGCCGGCCGCGGTGGTCTCGCGGTTCGAGGCGCTCATTCCGGAACCGCGCGACTGCTACGGTCGCAGGTTCGAATCCTGCCTTGGGCATGGATGTGTGTGATGTCCTTAGGTTAGCTAGGTTTAAGTAGTTCTAAGTTCTAGGGGACTGATGACCACAGATGTTAAGTCCCATAGTGCTCAGAGCCATTTGAACCATTTTTAACTGCCAACTTCACTTCTCCTGGCAACTCCTGCTGCATTCGAGTATCGGCGTGAAAGGCTCTTGCGTCAGGATCAGAATGTCAATCCAGAGATCAAATATAGGCGAATGTAGAACATATATTCAAATGTAATGCAAACTTAATAAACTGTTGTGAGAATACGTGCTTGAAAAGCTGAAGTTTCTACGAGTGGAAAAAGAGAGATAAAGTGAGAGATGTATCTCTTACCTTTGACTCTGCCTATTATTCGTTGTTTAAACTCTCTTCTGCGCGCTTCGTGGAGGGTTACAAACTTTAGGCACCTGTCTAAGATGACATATAAATGAGCTGCAGGACACCTGATAGAACGACAGTGTAATACTGCAAAACAAGGGAAATTGCTGGATGTACCTTAAACACAAGTTTTCATGAAAATAGGTACCAAATTCTGTAACGGTCACGTGAGGGAAGGTACCCTAAACCGTTTTAAAAGTGACTCATTTACGGAACATGTTGATAAATGGACCAGGAAAGAAGAGTGAATGTTACTGACGCATGTGCTGTGAGTCGACTATTATAACGGGAAATGGAGTCATTGACTGGAAAACCACAAGAAGCATGCAAAGGAGAAGAAGGAGGAGGAGTTTGGAGTTGGTGGAAGAGAGCAGAGAAAGAAAAAAATCGCAGTCAGGAGCAGACAGGTGTGACGGAGGCATGGTTGTTATTGGGATTCCTCACAAGACGAAAATTAGCGTAGCAGGATATCTCTTCAGCTTAACTTGTTCATTGAAGTACGGTAACTGGATTGTTTTCCCCATTCAAATACAAGACGAAATAAGAGAATTATGACAGTATTGACATAATTATCCAGGATATTAACCCTTTAAAAGCTTATTCCGATACACACTGGCTTGTCTGCCTGGAGAGAATTGGAAACAACGTTTCAGGACATAATATATCTCGTTTCAAAGCACAAAACATTTAGTAACTATTGGTTCCGCGACAAATTATTTGTGCAACCTTGAATGAACGTAAGCAGTAAGGGTACGATTCAGAATTGGAGTCTTTTGTGCAGAAACTGTCGGAATTTATCATCTACAGTATCAACACAGTTTAATTTACAGAGTTTTCTACGTATTTATACGAATTTTCTTATTATAGTATGTCTTCCAGAAGATGGTATTACTACTGAAATTAGCTTCAGAATAAAAAAATATTATTAAAAACGATCTTCGTTGGTTTTCCTCGATGTCGTTCCTTAAACGCTAAAGAAACATGATAAATGCACTTGTTACAGGTACGAACGAAACTAAATACAACCAGGAACATTTTCTCTTCTATCACACACACTACTCTTTAATGTGGGAGCTTCTGCTAATATACAGAGTCCATTAAAAAGTTCCGAGTCAGATTTTACTCCTGGCGTACAAGCAACGTGAGTGCAGTAACCACGGTGGCAACTTGAACCAAGAACTGTAAACAGCAGATGTGCATTCGACCAGTTAGTTGCGAATAGGGAGTGCTAAATAGCAGATTTGGCCGCATTGTGTCAACGTTATTGAGTCACAAACCGCAGTGGAGCAACACCTCCAAATCAGGCGTTCGACAATCTCTCCAGAATGTTTCAAAGAATACGAAAGCCAGTGTGAAATTTTTCCCGTACACTTCGACTTCCGGAAAAAAAATTCCATCTGATACATGGCACCTGCTATGACTTGATTGAAATGCAACACAGTCAATTCGGATCTGGGAAAAATCAGAACGGGTAACGAGACTTTGTGATATCAGTACGAACCTACCAGAAGACCACAAAGTGCAGAAATTCAGATAACGGATCAGTGCTTACAGGACATAACGGATATTCAAAGCCAGTCTAACGCGCGAGTTCAACAACTTCGCAAAGAATGACTCTCTGACAATTCCACATAGTTGTAAGCACTTTCTGTGAGCTGTACTCACGTGTAGGGAAGGTGGCTATAAACTCTAGAAGCATTAAAACAGTCACCTTAACTTTTCCCTGTTTTTCATCAAAGTCTCGAAACTTTTTAGTCTCACAAGATATATTAAGTTTTAAAAGAAAAAGGGAAAATTCTTCCGTTATTTAGTAGTTTACAGTGTGTTTGGAAACTGACGTTACAAACTTCTAGGACTTATAGAAGGGACTGAGTAGATAATATTTTGCATGAGAGCACATGGTCGAAAACGTACAGCTTCCGTGCTACAACCATTTGAAAAAATGTTGGTAATGCGACCACTTTTACAAGTAACTGATTAGGCGTGACCCGTTACTTGTTTTACAGTTCCCCTCATTAATAACCAAAGAAATTACTCGTGCACTCATTGACGGGTTCTCTTCAACTTGATGCAGTACGGGCTCTCGAATTCGGGTGTGCAGCGTCTCCCTAGAGCGTCACAGTCATGCCTGCTGATGGTGAAAGCACCCTTTCTCGAAGCGATTGCGAACTGCGGCGAAAAGGGTATCCGATGAAGTCGAACGTTGTGAGGAACGATCTTAATAAAGGCGACGAGCAGCTTGTCCATTACCATGAGCTTCGCCATTCAGAAGGATCATTTCGGTTTGTTCTGCAAACGTGCACTCACTCATCCATGTTGCTCTAACACTCACAGACATGTGAATGAAGCTGGAACTAGGTCAGAGGGGTAGGACAGACGTCAAATGACGTTAGCCGATCCGACGTATCGACCCACTACCATGAATAACCAATTGCATACCTACCTGGCAAACATGTTTTCAAACGGGTGCGAAACGTGCATGGGTTCTTATTCAGAATATTATGTACTCACTCCCCTATACAAGCTCTAGAAATCTGTAACGGCAATTTCCGAATACCTTGAATATACTAGTACTTCTGAAGCAGAAGCCGTGGTCGTCTAGCCGGTAGAGCACTGGACTCCGGCCCTGGGTGTACTGCGTTCAATTTCATATCCTCGTTCCATTTCCTCCAGAACGGCTGCAAGTTTACTCAGCCTGCTATCTAATGAGTATCAATGATTTTTCCTGAAATATAAGGGGCGGACTTCCCACCCTCCTAGTGCCTCTGCGAAGAATGGCTTCCTCTACCAGCAATCAGCCCAAATGCCCGGTCACGAACTTTTACCACAAACTCTGCTTTTCTAGTGCTAAAACAAAGCAATGAAATACTCTGCGTAATATCTTTCGTTTATCTTGCCGTACACCGCCAGCGGTTTTCGTCGTTTGTCACATTCATTTCATTTTAACTATGTGGCCCGATGCTCTTTAATTCGTCACATCGTCAATTATTCTAAGGGAGAAAGGGAAGTTGTGTGCGCCACCATTTTTCTGAGTGTTGTCGTATTTTAAATGTTTGATAATGGTTGCCCGCCCCAGTAGCCGTACCTGCTCACAGCACCACTTCTAGGACCGGGAACCGGCTGGGAGGGGGCAGGAGGATCGGCGCCATTATCAAATCGAATCCGCCCGGCGGACAGACAACGACGGTCGATGTGCCGGCCAGTCTACATGTGGTTTCAGGGGGTTTCCCATATACCACTATGTGACTACTGGGCTGGCTCCCCGTCCTGCCTCAGTTATACGATTTGTAGACATTTAGAAAACGCTCGCTCACTTTCACCATTGAACGCAGACAGATGGGGTATACATATTCCTTCAGGTGGGAGAAGGAAGAGAGTCTGCCCATCCCTTAAATTAATCACTGCAAATCAGTTAATTAATAACCATACTGATTCTGCACCGACGTAGGACAACGGCGCAAAAAATAAGAAGAATTGGTTTACTATAAAATTTTCTGAAGTGCAGATGGGAGCCAGCCCATCATTTGCTGAGCCTGCTAGTCTTGCAAAGTAGCACACTGCCTTTAAGCTACAGGAGCTGGGCAAAACTTTGTTCACATTACGATTTTAAAGATTTTACACGGTCCTGTTACCGCCTATGTTCAGAGGACGCGTGGCAACACAAGCGGTGAAGCGTATATAAAGCGTGTCGGGGGACGCGGAAAGCAGTGCAGCCTTTGTCGTTATGCGGAAACGAAGCGATTTATCTGACATCCAAAGAGCTTGATGATTTTGGGCCACGGGTGCAAGTATTTCTGAAATGGCTAAGTTTGTAAACTTTTCGAGTGCCGCCGTGGTTAGAGTATACTGTGCATGGCAAAATGACGCTGTACAAAACGGTACCATGATAACTGTGCTGCGGCACCAGCCGTAAATGACGAGGGTGAACGAGAGCTCCGAAGGATGTGTACGGGCGAATAGACGTGCAACTGTTGAGCACCTGACCGCCCAGATGAACAAAGGGACCACCAACAGTGTCTCCTCGACGACCGTTCAGCAAACGTGTCTGCGTATGGACCTCCGCAGCAGGCGCCTGGTTCACGCAGCACGCCGAATGTTGTTCATCAGCGACGATGGCTGGAATTTGCACGCCAATACAGAAACTGCACGTCCGCTTAGTGGTGAGAGGTGGCCTTTCCAGATGAATCAAGTTCTATGCTCCATCGGACAGATGACCATTATAGAGTACGGCGTGAAAAGTATGAAAGCAAACGCCCTGAAACGATCGCCGGAAGGGTCCAGGCCGGAGAAGGGAGCGTTATGGTGTGGGGAATATTTTCATGGCATCCCCTAGGTGATCTCGTCATTGTGGAAGGCAGTATGCAATACACAAGTATGCATCTATCGCTGGGTACCTTGTGCACCCCTACATGTAATTCGTTTTTTTGTTGACATTACGACATCTACCAGCAGGACTGCGCAACCTGTGATGCAGCTCGCAGCGTAAGTGCGTGGTTCGAAGAGCACCAGGATGAGTTTACTGTACTCCCCTGGTCACCAGAATCAGTCTGCGAGACGACCTCTATCTGACTGTTCGCGGCATGGAGCCTCACCCGAGAAACCTAGCGCCGCTAGCCACAACACAGGAGTCGGCATGGCTCCATATTCCTTCCGGTACCTTCCAGAACCTCATTGACTCTCTTCCCATATTTCCCACACTGCAAAAGATGGTTATTCAGGCTTGCCTGTGGCACGTTGTGACATTAATCTGACTGGGTAGTGTGTGCAGGGTGATTCAAAGATAGCTGTACACACTTAGTGCGGGCAATTTATTTTATTTATTCGTATGGCTAGGGTCCCCCGTCGGACAGACCGTTCGCCGGGTGCCGGTCTTTCAATTTGACGCCACTTCGGCGACCTACAGTCGATGAGGATGATGAGATGATGATGAGGACAACACCCAGTCCCTGGGCGGAAAAAATTCCCCGACCCAGCCGGGAATCGAAACCGGGCCCAGAGGATTGACAATACGTCACGCTGACCATTCAGCTACCGGGGGCAGACGGTGTGGGCAATGTGTCTATGAAAATAAGAGTAAAGTGTTAAATACAGTTTTGTCCGATGTAGCTTTATTTTTGAGGTATTGGTAATTCAAAAGCAACAGCTCACACTGCTTCAAAATAAGCCTAAAACGTTAAACAAAGTTTTCTCTGAATTTGCTTTATTTTAGCGTTATGCAGTATAGCACGGGTCACAAATGCAACACAAACAACGCAAGATTAATTCTTCTCAGAAAGGAACGACACGAATGATCCCGAAATTCAACACAACTACATAGTGTACATTTAGTCTTTTCGGTCTCGGAATGTTGCAGACTCTGTTCATCACACTCTGCACAGTTGCAGAGCCATTTTCAGTAAGCTATTGTAGTTGTCCTACATTTTAAGTTGCAACACCATACAAATGCTTTCCGAGATGGCTCTAAAGGTACAAGGGTTTAAGGTCGCCGATCTGGCGGGCGAAGTAACTGGTCCCGCATGGGCTATCCACTTATCGGGATAGTTAACAGTGAGATAAACCCTTGTTCCCCGTCTGAAATGTGCAGGTGCGCCGTCGTTCGTAATAGTTCATATAGCGAATGGGACATATGAAGCAAACCACTCAATTCGAGTTCCAAAATTCACGATACACTTTTCCAGCCAGGCGCCGTGGAATAACATGCGATCCGACTAACTGATCGTCCGCTTTACCGCACCAAATGTTCACTGCAGAACGATGTTGATATCTTCGTATTGCAGTTACGCGAGGATTCGCACACCCACACTTGCAAGTTATGAGCGTTCATGATGCCCCCGAGGGTAAAGAGGCTCTCATCTATCAATAGTACCCGACGTCTGAACAGTGGACCAGCAGTATGGCGTCCGAGTAACCATTGTCAGAAATTCTGACGTCACAAGTATCAGCTCTTGTAACTTTTGCAGGTGAAATGGGTGGAATTGGTCTCTCCGAAGCAGGAGCCATACAGTTACTGCCCCATGATGTAATGCCAACCACAAATGGCATAAAACATCGTAACTCGGAAATAAACAGTTTCAGAGGAAACTGTAATTAAAATTTTACTCATATTTTGATGCATACATTCCTCCTACGAAGTGTGTACAGTTACTTTTGAATCACCCTGTATAACGAATGTAATGAGAGGAAACAGTACTATTACTTGTTCCGAACCCCGAAGAAAAATTTTACTAGTGGAAAGTTTTTCTAAACGTCCATGTAGGGATTCCTATATTAAATACTTCGAAAATGTTCACTGTTTCGGAACAGAGGAAAATAAAGTGTGTGGTAAAGAAACAGTAAACATTTAATAGTTGAAGCGAGTCGTCATAGTTTCGCCGAAAGTACGAATAATGAAGGAAGTTGAAATTAAAAACTTCAGTGAGACGCTGTGAGTTTAATTAATGAAACACTGCTGCCAGTGCTTTTGTTGGCGTAAAAACTTCGCCTGCTTGTGCAGTTTGTTAAAAGGGCACCTAGGCGGACTGACAATGCTGAGTACTGCAACCCTTGCCGATGGAGGCAGTAAAACAGAAAATTTCTGCTCGACAGATAGACCGACGCCCCAATAGCTGCAGCACTTGCAGCCACCGGGGCGAGGCGTCTCATTACGGAGCTAATTAGGAACGCGGCGCAAAACGCAGCGGCGCCGCCGCCGTTTGATCTGCTGGTATCGATGCGGCATTATTGTCCCGGAGCTGCGCTAATTGGAAGAGCAGGCGCGGTTAATCGTGGCGGTGGCCAACGCTGCAGAGAGTGGGGCTGCGACACTCTGCTGCCCGAGTGACGTCTACCGTCTGCCGTTCGTCGTTCTGCACTCCTTAGCAGGATGGATTACCCGAAAGGCAAGATTTCACTTCCACAACGAAATTTAACTCTTTAGGGGAGTGTGCATTGATTAGAAACTTCCTGGCAGATTAAAACTGTGTGCCTATGGAGACAACACAACAGAACGACATAGATTTTTTCTCTATGCTTTTAAGAGTGGGATTAAAATTCGAGATAAAAGGATAGCAACGATAAGATTCGCTGATGATACCTCTATCCTCAGTAAAAGTGAAGAAGAATTACATGATATATTAAAAGAAGTGAACAGTCTAGGGAGTATAGATTACGGAGTGAGAAGGAAGAAGAAAGTAATGAGGAGTAGTAGAAAGGAGAACATCGAGGGAACATCAGAATTTTGTATCAGGGTTTCGACGAAATTTAGAATTCTGCTACATGAGCAGCAAATTAACGAACGGTGGACGGAGCAAGGAAGACATAAAAATCAGAGTGGCCCTGTCTAAAAGGACAATTCTGGCACAGCACTTCGAAAACGTTCACTGTTTCGCAATACAGAAAAATAAAGCGTTTCAGTAAGGAAACGACATGTAAAAGCAGCAACGACTCTGAGGAACTAGAGTAGAAGAGACTTGAAGCATTTAGATGTGGTACTGCAAACGAATGTCGAAAATTAGGTGGTGTGATAAAGTAAGAATGTCGTCGTTCTACGCAGAATGGCGAGGGAAGGGATACGTGGAAGACACTGAGAACAAAAGGGGCATGATGGTAGGACATCCGTTAAGACACCAGGGAATAGCTTCCCTGATACCAGGGGGAACTGTATAGGGTAAAAACTAGATGGAAGACTGAGATTGGAATATAACCAGCGAATAGCTGAGAACGTAGGTTGTAATTGGTACTCAGAGATGAAAGATTGGAAAGGAGAGTAATTCGTGGTGACGTCAGACCCAGCAGAAGACTGATGGCTCAAAAAAGGGATTTCTTCTTCCTCGCTTTCTGCCTTATTTCCTTTATATATTGAAAGAGTTATTTCAGAATGAGTTTTGTAAATTTGTCTCTTTGGAAAACTATGTTTCTATTTACTTCTTGCAGTTGTCACGAATGTAATTCGCTATTTTTATTTGTTCTGACGCTCTAAATTCATTTCCCGTGAACAGGTCAGTATGAAGTTGTAATTTTATATAAAACTATAAACTGACGTACTCGAAAATTTTAAAAGTGTAACGTGAAGCGAGTTGTGTAGTGCGGTGTAGAACCAGATCGACAGGTCGGCAGTGAAAAGCATCAGCACAGCGTCGGGAACGAGAACGGGAAGGTGACTGCCGCGCCGCGTGTGTGCTGGTGTGTGTTGTGTCCGTGGCCGACGAAAAACAACTGTTTGCATGGTCATACATTTTGTCATTTCAGTTTGGTTGTACTCAACAGCCACTCGACACATTAACCTTGAAAACTATGATGTGCAGACTGCTCAGATACGTGAACGGTTTGTGTTCTGTTTTGATTTTACACAACACAGACAGTTTAGTGCATACCGCGAACAGTGAAATTAAACAGAAACATGATAAAACATTTCCCTGTCTTGAACTGATATTAAGAGCTGTAATCGAGAATGTATGGTGTACCGATCGCCGCGAGACTGCTTTGATTACACGCTGACGTATGTGCACAGCAGGGATTGTTCGATTAATACCGCGGACTGTTTATTCAAATTACAAATATAATAATGTTGCTGCTTATTGTGGGCGGTTGTACTATGAAATGTACGGAACCGAGATCGAAAAGAAACCCATAAATCTGAAACTGTGACGCGTCCACCTCCTTCTCTCCCAGATTCCAACTCCTCCCCCATCTGTATCTCTCTCCTCCTTTCGCCACTCTGTGTGTCCATCTCCTCGTGACCCCTTCTTTCTTCACGTTATCACTCCCAGCTCACTAGGAGGCTACCGGTTATTAGCCCCACAGTATTTCTTTCCAGATCGTAACTAATCCGTGTACTAAATGCAATTGAAATCGTACCAAGCGTTTAGGATGAACTCATTACCCGCGGCTTTGCCCGCATGTTCACATGTCAAATGTATTTCACATAAAGTTAACATATTTCAAACATTTCAGGCGTATCTCTTGCGAATTAAGCCCTGCTGTTTCGTTTTCACGCAGCTGAATGTTTGACAGCTACCTCCTGGACTGATAAAATAAAGAATCAGTATATGCTCTAAAGAATGGGCGAAGAAAGCAACATATGGAAAACACTGGAAAGAAGAAGGAACAGGATGATATTATGTGTGTTGCGACATCCGGGGATAACCTCCACGGTACAAGAGGGAGCTTTAGAAGGTAATAAATGTAGGGGAACACAGAGATTTGAGTACGACCAACATATAATTCAGGACGTAGGTTGCAAGCGCTACTCTAAGATCAAGAGGTTAGCGCACGATAGGAATTCGTGGCGAGCAGCATTTAAGTAGTCCGAAGACCTTTCAGTCATAAACATATTTTCACACACATTTCACGCGTAGGCCTATCTCTTGCGAATTAAGCCCTGCAGTGTCTCCTGGACTACGCTGAAGCGCCAAAGAAGCTGGTATAGGCATGCGTATTCAAGTGCAGAGATATGTAAACAGGCAGCCAACGGCGCTCCGGTCGGCAACGCCAGTATAAGACAACAAGTGTCTGTCGCAGTTGTTAGATCGAGTACTGCTGCTACAATGGCAGGTTATCAAGATTTAAGTGAGTTTGAACGTGGTGTTACATTCGGTGCACCAGCGATGGGGCATAGCATCTTCGAGGTAGCGATGAAGTGGGGGTTTTCCCGTACGACGATTTGACGAGGGTACTGTGAGTATGAGGAATCCGGTAAAACATCAAATTTTCGACATCGCTGCGGCCGGAAAAAGATCGTGCAAGAACGGGAGCAACGACGAATGAAGAGAATCGTTCAGTGAGACGGAAGTGCAGCCCTTCCGCAAACTGCTGCAGACTTCAATGCTGGGCCATCAACAAGTGTCAGCGTGCGAACCATTCCACGAAACATAATCGATATAGGTTTTCAAAGCCAAAGGCCCACTCATGTACCCTTGATGACTGCACGCCGCAAAGCTTTACGCCTCGAATGGTCGGACGAGATTCGTTTCAAATTGTATCGAGGAGATGAACGAGTACGGGTATGAAGATAACCTCATGAATCCATAGGCCCTGCATGTCAGCAGGGGACTGTTCAAGCTGATGGAGGCTCGGCTAATGGTGTGGGACGTGTGCAGATGGAGTGAAATGGGACCTCTGATACACCTAGATACGACTCTGACAGGTGACACATATGTAAGCATCCTGTCCGTTCACCTGCATCCATTTATGTCCATTGCGCTTCCGGCGGACTTGGGCAATTCCACACGTACGAAGCGACACCCCAGAGTCCAGAATTGCTACAGAGTGGCTCCAGGAACACTCTTCTGGGTTTAAAGACTTCTGTTGGCCACCAAACTCCCCAGACTTCAACATTATTAATCATATCTGGGATGCCTTGCAACGTGCTGTTCAGAAGAGATCTCCACCCCCTCATACTGTTACTGATCTACGGACAGCCCTGCAGGATTCATAGTGTCAATTCCCTCCAGCACTACTTCAGACATTAGTCGAGTCCATGACATGTCATACTGCGGCACTTCTGCGTGCTCGCGGGAGCTCTACGCGATATTAGGCAGGTGTACCATTTTCAATTGTGTGTGTGTGTGTGTGTGTGTGTGTGTGTGTGTGTGTGTGTACACTGATATAATCTTGTAGGTACATTCACTGGTGTATATGACTACTGTCTGCAAAATGCGTCGCGGATACAATTCGTAGTAAAGAAGTAATCAACTAAAACGTCACGGTTCATACTGTAGTTTTATAGCATGAACAGGGTAACTGTAGTGAGTGATAAGCCTTTTCCTTCCATCGTTTTGTGGAGGTTGTCAGAGTGAAAAAGTTTCGTAATGGTTTGAAATGATGTGTAAAGTTTGTTGCAAGTCACTAAATGCCCTCATTCTCAAGTACTGGATGAAAAAGGTGCGGGTATTTGCGCGTCGTCGGCTACACTGCTTCTTCGCCGCCCCCCCCCCCCCTACTCTCTTTTGTTCTCGCCCCCACAACGATTCTTTCCAGACAGTGACTTGAGTACCAAGTTTTGTTGAAATCGATCCAGCAGTCATACCGGTACATGCATTCATATTTACGTCCATTCGTTTTTGTAATACGTACGCGCTCTACGTGATGTGTACAATCGCCTCTACATCTACGTCCTTTTCCTTGTAATATGCAGATTCCAGCGTGACGTTGCTTTCGAGTGCTGGACGCCTGGTACAAGAATCAGCCCTGCCACGCCGGACTGTACGGTGCCTACCCGCTAACAAGGCCGCAGCCGCCCGCGATCACTATCTGCCCGAGGCGTCGTTGCATGCGCGGTCACGGACTCTGGCAACGAGTGGCTCCCCATAACGACGACTTCTCTTATCTCACTCTGACTCTATGCTCTGTGTCTCATGCTGACGTGCTCCAAGAACCACAGGGGCGAGTCCATAAGGGGAATTGCTGACGCATTGTCGTTGCATCGGCTACAGACTGTACAGGCTTTACGCACGACTGTGTAGCACAAGGACACATATAATGTCCGTCTAGAGATATAACAACCTATGGTAGTTTACAATTCATTATTTATTTCTCACGTATACATTCGTGAGTATTCATCTGCACCCCCGTCCGCACAATTTACAGCAAATATCATTTCCATGTCGACGACTTCTAGCTCTACCCAATAAAATGTTCCACAAGTAGAATCAAGAACAGCTACCAACATAACTCACAAGCAGATATCCTCAGTGTAGGTAATAACTTAAATCACTTAAGAAGGGAAGTCCTCCAGTTCATATTGGATGCCTGTTATGCTAACACAACAGCTCCATACTTAGCAACCACATGCAACCGCACCCTCGATGAAATATCCGAACCTAAAGACTGCAAAGTTGCACAGGACGCACCAATACTCAAGAAAGTAAATAGTAGTAATCTGATTAATTATAGAACCATATCACTGATATCGCTTTGCAGTGAGATTTTAGAACATATACTGTATCCTAACATTACGACGAAATCGAAGAAAACTATTTTATGACGAACAGTCAGCCAGGATTTAGAAAATATCGTTCTTGTTAAACACAATTAGCTGTTTATTCACGTGAAGTAATATGTGCAGTCGACAGAGAATCTCAAATAACTGCATATTTTTAGATTTCCAGGAGTATTTCGGCACGTTCCTCGCAAGCGACTTCAAATCAAATTGTGTGCCTACAGAGTAACGTGTCAGTTTTGAGACTGGATTCGTGTTTTCCAATCAGAAAAGTCACAGTTGGTAGTAACTGCCGAAAAATAATCCAGTGAAACAGAAATGACGTCTGGCTTTCTCGAAGGAACTATTGAGGGTCATGTGCTATTCCTAATCCATACAAACAGTTTAGCAGATCAGAGCAGCGGTCTTTAATTGTTTTTAGGTGATGCTCTCATTTACCGTCTCGTAACTGCATTAGACCAAACCCAATTGCAAAATGATTTAGACAGTATGTTTGTATGTCGCGAAAGTGATAACTAAATCTAAATGATTAAAAGTGTGAACTCATAAACACGAGTACTAAAAGAAATCCGCTAAATTTCGATTACATGATAAATAACATAATTCTAAAGGCTGTGAATCCAACTAAATGCCGCGCAGGATTAGCCGAGAGGTCTAGGGCACTGCAGTCGTGGACTGTGCGGGTGGTCCCGGCGGAGGTTCGAGTCCTCCCTCGGGCATGGGTGAGTGTGTTTGCCCTTAGGATAATTTAGGTTAAGTAGTGTGTAAGCTTAGGGACTGATGACCTTAGCAGTTAAGTCCCGTAAGATTTCACACACATTTGAACATTTTGAACATCCAACAAAATACTTGTATATTACAAGTACAAGTAAATTAAAACGAGGACATAGATAATTTCGTGGGGAAAGCTAATCAAAGACTACGATTTATTGGCAGAACACTTAGAAGATGCAGCAGGTCTACCAAAGAGACTGCCTACACTACGCTTGTCCGTCCTCTTCTGGAGCATTGCTGCGCGGTGTGAGGTCCACATCACATAGGATTGGCGGAGGATATCACAAAGATTCAAAGCAGGGCAGATCGTTTTGTATTATTGAGAGACAGTGGAGAGGAATGCAGCGAGGGAGGGAAGGGGGAGAGAGAGAGAGAGAGAGAGAGAGAGAGAGAGAGAGCTAATCTCATTGATATCGTACGCGAGTTGGGTTGGCAATCATTAAAATAAAGGCTTTTTTCGACAAGGCACGATCTTTTCACGAAATTTCAGTGACTAACTTTTTCCCCTGAATACGAAAACATTTTGTTGGCGCCCACTTATATAGGGAGAAATGACCATTGTAATAAAATAAGCTAAATCAGAACTCGCAAGAGAGGATGCAAGTGCTCGTTTTTCCCGGGCGCTGTTAGAGATTGGAATGGTAGAGAAATAGCTTGAATGCGTTTCGATTAATCCTCTACCAGACAATTAACTGTGAATTTCAGAGTAGACATGCAGATGCAGATGCTGATGTCAGATCCGATGATATCAATACTGTGATCGTGTAGGTGAATGATCTGGACGATCGTAGTATTTATCTATCTTCAGTGGTAAGATGGGCACCAACCTGTAACTTAAAATAAATGCTAAAAAGTTTCAAGTAATTTTAATGGAAATTAATTAGTTCTGAATTCTGTGAACAATTACTTGCTCTTCCCCTCGATATTATTCCAGTACCGTAGCCCAAGACAGTGAAGCTCTTGGGTGTAACATTACACGAGCCCCTCAATTACGCAGAAACAACTGTCGGTACTTGCCTCTGCGCCTTTAAAAAGTTTAGGGACATATTTCGACAGTGTGTGAAACGTATACTTGTGCAGTCACTCCTTATCGAACCTCAGCCCTGCGATGTAGTTCAACGCTGCACGAGTAGTGAGGAGAATAGACTTTAGAACTGACCACGAATGCTTGTATCTGCAACATCCGTTTATTTGACCGCGCCAGTGTTTCACCCCACACCAGACAAGATACGTCACTACCATACACTATCTCTCTTTCATCGGGTCCTCAGTACCTTCCATCAGAGAAAGTTCCTGTCATCTCATCATAATGGGAACACAGGATCTCAACTTTGCACATCCACAAAACAAAAACATTCGCAAACTCCTCTACTGCTGCCGTCGTCCTCTGGAACAAGCTACTCTCTTCTCTGCGCACAGTTCAGATGCTCTGTTGTTCTTAAGAAGCTGAAACGCCTCCTCCTGTCATCCACATAACGTTTCCCGAAAAACTGACGTACACTATCAATTTTCCTACGTCAAACAATACAGCTCACAGCTTCTCTGAGGTACCCTTCTATCTCTCATCACTCCTTAATGTCTTCAGCCATTTTCATTATTTGCGTTTTGTCACACTCCTCTTTCTCTTTTTCTTCCACATTTCCTCTCATATCCATTGCTGCTAGCGCTCGTAGATTAAATCTACCTTCTTATAATTTGTCTTTATTGCTGTACGTCTCATGAACAATCTATACTTGTGTTTTTCTCCACTACATTAATTTGTAACTATTGTACGTGACTCAGCAAATGCTTGTTGTGAAATATGTAATGTAAGATACGCAGAATTCCTGGTTAGATATAAAGGAGAGGCTGATGGTTTTTTATCTTGCCACATTAAATAAATAAATTTTTAGTGATACATGGCGATGAAGATGATGTGTTGTAGTATATCAAGATGAATAGATCAGAAGATGTGCCTTGACGACTGAAGCCTATAATAAACTGATAGGATAGACGGCGGCACTATGGGAAATCAGCACACGACAGTAGGCGAAGGAATTCTGCTACCGCGGAAGCAAAATAACACGTCGTAGACGGAGCAAGAAGGTCGTAAAAATCAGACTAGCGCAGTCAAAGAGTGAGCACTCCTGCGGAAAAGAAGTGTACTAATATGAAACTAGGCCTTAATAAGAGCTGAAATTTCTCAGAATGTACGTTTGGAGCACTGCATTAAATGGAAATGTACGATGGACTGTGGGAAAACCGGAAAAGAAGAGAGACTAGAAACGTTTAAGATGCGGTGGTATAGGATGACGAAGTTCTCTGCAGAAATGATGAAGAAAGGAAAGTATGGAACACACTAACATAAGAAGGAACAGGATGATAAGACGTGTGATGAGACATCAGGGAACTTCCACGTTACTTGCGGGAACTGTACAGAGTAATAACTATAGAGGAAAAAAAGATTGGAATAGGTTTCAAATGATACTTCGAGAAGTAGAGGTTAACACAGGATAAGAGCTGTGGTAGGCCTCATCAAATCAGTCAGAATAGTGCAACTTTTTTTTAAGTCTCTACATACGGGGTATTCATTTTAACTCAAGAGAATGAAATATCTCGAAAACTACACATCAGATCAAAAAAAGTTACAGTTCCAAATTGTTTGTCTCAGAGGGGCACATCCAATGATAACGCATCCGACCCGCCACGCCACCCCACCCCGTGCGTGGGTGACCGGGGGCAACTTTGAAATCTTCAATGGGAACCCCCGTTTCTTATTGGAGATTACGATTCTATGGCAAAATCTACATATGTTTTGTCTGAATCATTTTTTTCGTTTCGCCACAGATGGCTCTGTAGCCGAAGGAATGGAAATGGGAACAGGCTACTCAATGGCCCTTCAATATCCAATGACACGCCGGAACCCACCTCCATGCTGCGAGGGTAGGATAGGCCAGTATTTCATAGCTTAAAATTGGAAATCCAATTCGCAACGTTGTATTCCTCCGACATATCGAACAGCGGACTACTCGACGCGCTGCTGTGGCCGTATCATAACAGGCAGTACACTGCGATCGGAGCTCACGTATCGTGCAGACGTAGAACAGATAGCAGCTCTAAATATTACAATACTTGCGCAGTGTTTATTGCCGGCACACCTACCTGTTATTTTGAGAACAGGCGTGCAAGTGGACGACGAATGTTGCAACAGCAAAAAAAAAAAAAAAAAAAAAAAAGGACATGCTCCTGATTTATGGAGAATGTAGGAGAAGTGTTGCGGCTGCTATTACCTTGTATTCCGAGGGTTTTCCAGAGAAAGCTCGCTTTCGTTCGTTCCTTTGAACGTTGTGAACGCCTATACGTCTGATGGCAGTGTACAGACCAGCAAAAGTAAACGAAGCAAACGTATTACAGGAGAAACTAAAGAAATAGCGGTACTAGCGGCAGTGCACCACAACCCACGGATAAGCGCCCAGATATTGCACTTCGAGTCCGGTATGTCCGTAGGTAGTATTGTCACACTACTCCATCAAGGACTTCATTCCACTGATTTCCATAACCAGGTAGTGTTTTGTGAATGGGTACGTTAACTAATGCAAACAACCCCCACGTTCTTTGCTGAGTTACTATTTTCCGATGAGTCTACATTCACAAAACAAGGTAGCATTAAGCGGCATAACATGCATTACTGGAGTGTAGACAATCCCCACTGGTTACGGCAAGGTGACCATCAACGTCCTTGATCGGTTAACGGATGGAGCGGCATTATGGGGAACCAACTCTTTGGTCCGTATTTTGTCGACGGCGCGTCGAGTGGACGCAAGTGGCGAACGTCTTTGGAACAGGAACTGCCGGTACTACTGTAGGATGTTGCCCTATACGTCCGACAGCATATGTGGTCTCAGCATGACGGTTGCACAGCGCATTATGCATCTGAAGCAGGGAAGGTATTAGACTGTCTTTACATTGGTCGGCGGATCGGCAGAGATGGCCCTATTAATTGGGCTGCTAGGTCGTCGGGTTTCTTTCTCTGGGGATATTCAAAACATAACATGTACCAGCAAGTGCCAACAGGCCATGAAGAGATGGTCGACCGCATCAGAAACGCCTGTGCTGACAATCCCGCAGATACGTTTCTATCCAGCGTACGGTCATTTGAAAAGCGGATCACTAAGTGTACTGAAGTTGGCAGTACTAAGTTTGAACACGCACACTAATTGGAAAAGAATAGCGTTCGCCTCGGGCCCCAGACACAGCGGCGCAACGAATACTCCCCTGTTCGATACGATGAAGGGATACAACTTTGAGAATGGTGTTTCCACGCTCCATTGGATATTGAAGGGTCATTTAGCGTGTTGTAAATTACGATTGTGTACCCATTTCTGTTCGATTACAGAGCCAACTGTGGCGTAACGAAGAAAATGCTTTAGACAAAATGTATATAGATTTTGCCGTAGAATCGTAATCTGCAATAAAAACATGGTGGAGCTCACTGAAGATTTTAAAGCTGCTCCCTGCCATCCACGTATGAGGTGGGGCGCAGGGGGGAGGGGGCGCGTATGTGTTATCGTTGGATGTCCCCCTCCGAGGCAACAAATTTGGAATTATAACTTTTTTGATCCGATGTGTAGTTTTTGAGATATTTGAATGTCTTCAGTTAAAATGAACACCCTGTATATAAAGCCGGTGTGCATGTGTGTGTATGTCTGGACCTCCTCCAAAACAACTGGATCGATTTCAACCAAATTTGGCGCAAAAATAGTAGGCTTCTCGAATATTAGCAGTGTAGGGTTGAAAGGTGGCTTTCATTTGTGACATTCATTTCGCAGATTATTCTGCATATTTGGAGTAAATAAACCCATATAATGGTTAATTAGTCTTATTAGGTGGATTAGAAAGAGAGATACGTGATGATTAGACACATGTCTGAAATAATACGGGCTTTGGTAATGATAATATTTGGTTCATGCTGTAGGTGTAAGCAAAGTGGATTTGCCAGTGGAGGCGGGGAGGCGAAGGCCGGTGAGCGCCGGAAGAGCATTGTGCAGGGGCCGGGGATCCCAGGCGATGCGGCCGCTGACCTGCAAGCATCAAAAGGAACGCCGCCGGGTGCCAGGTGAGAGAGAGAGGGGAAATGTCGAGCAGACAGAGAGCGTCCAACGTACGCGCTGGCGCCGCCCGGTCGCGCGCTGTTTTAGCGGCAAATGGGCTGAGCTCTGATTGGGCAGTTCATAAGAAAGTGCGGGAAACGCTGAGGGTCAATGCCCGCTGTTTGAACAGAGAAATTGTTGGATAGGTGGATAAATTGTATCACTTCGCGAGGGAGATGTGGGAGGCCTTTGCAGCGTCGGGATTGGGTGATTAGAGTTTGGCGGCAAGATCGTCGCAAGAGCATCGAGGAAAGCGAGACAAGAAGAGAGCATCTTGTGCCGTGAAAGCGGACAGTCGCAAAGTTCGGTAACTCTGAGATAGGGACTTAGATTCTGAATACTGTGCTGTATAATCTGGAGTCTGCAGCTACAGTAGGACATCAGCGTCCACGATTGGCATTGCATTGACTACTAGTATAATTGCAGTTGATTCCGCCTTATAGGCTGGCAGTCACCATTGAACGTAGTCAACCAGTGCACAGAGCTATCATACTGGTATTGCACGTTAGTACAAGACACACTGGGCTGCAACTTAAAGATTGTTGAGCCAGTCTTGAAAGCGTTGTATACCATTTAGAGGAAATATGGGGTATGTGGTATTAGTAGTTTCTGAGTAGTTTATTCTGCTCAAGATATTTGAGAGAGTTATCTTAATTCAGCAACTACGCAGCTGCAGTCGTCGCCCCAGCAGTGTCGACGGAGCCAGCACGCTGGTAGACGGTATTGTAAAACTTGCAGCAGCGACAGTTAAGTTCAGATATAGTTGTTTGATCGTGTTCTTGCCATCCACTGAGCATCCGTGCAGTTTTGCTTTCGATTCGTTATTTGTTATTTGTCTTTTTGCATGTTGTTTGGTTCGTTTCTTGGTGGTGGTGTCCGAAGTGCGTATTATTTCAGACACAAAAGAGATTATAGGAACGCAGTCAAATCGCATTTACGATTTGCTTATACAGGGGCATAATTAAATTTAACTTCGCATCAACTTAATATTAAACGCTCAGACCCAGTCTTACCAGTGCAGTATATCTAAGAACAGTGTACAATTTGTTTAATTTGTTTTCATTCGTGATTTGTTCAAAATGATCTAATTTCTATCGTGAGATAATTTACAATAAATACAAGTAATTTACAATATCGCTTTTGATTCAGCAGTAGTGCTAGTTAGCCGTCACTGTCACATTAATATATATTATTCATGTTTAATAACGGCCACTACCCCAATGGGAAGACCTTACACGGTTTATAACCTCCTAGCTCCAATAATAGTGGAGATACGAACAAAAATGTGTTTTCCAGCCACGTGTAAAGACCGCCCTAAGTAACAGATTGCGTGGGAATAATATCGACCTGCCTTCCGCCTCGACTTGAAATGCAGCCTACACGTCACGTCAAGAGCAATAAACGGTTTATCATCCCCCAATGTGTAGGCCGCCGTGCACGACGCGTGTGGTGTGTGGAAGCAGCAACAGCCTCTCTTATCGACCTACTTTGCGAGAGCTACATGCGCATATGGGCACGGCTGAGCAGAGAGATGGGGGGAGGAGATGTACTGTGTAGTTAGTGAATGGAAGGATCAGGTGGACCGAGAAAAGGGGGAGGAAGATATGGACAGAGGGAAAGAGCTGGTGGACGAAGGGGATGAAGGAGATTGAGAGACAAAGTGGAAAGGAGGAGATGTAGAGTTGACAGGATGAGGGCAGAGAGATGAAAGGAGGAGGAGGAGGAGGAGGAGGAGGAAACGGCTGCGATACATGTGTCAAAGGCGCTTGCGGCCGAAGCTGCAGGGAAAAGACTATCAAATAAACAAAAAAGAAATCCTCACCGACGTCGATTTACAACGTGTTCGTTCTTCGAATGGGATGGGTACAACGGATGAATAGGCGTCGCCATTGTGAGCAGTGTGGCAGGGCACTCACCGAGCGAGGTGTCGTAGGCGTGCAGGTACTCGGAGGTCATGAACTGCGACACGAGCGACGACTTGCCGACGCCGGCGGCGCCCAGCATGACGACGCGCAGGGGGGCGGGAGGCGACGCCGCGCTCGACTCGCGGCTCGACGCCAGCGACGCCGTGGCGCTGGTGCGCGCCGAGCCGCAGTGCTGCGCCGTCAGGTGCTCCGTGCTGCAACACGGCGCCGCCGCCCGTCAGCGCGCTGCCTAACTGCTGCAACCCACAAGGGGTCGCTTCACACGAGCGAGACATTATTTCTTACCCCTCCCCCTGTCACGCTCGTACATCTGACGCGCCAGCTGCGCCACCTTTCAGACATCTGCTGCCTTTCCTTTTAAAGTAACTAACTACATAGACATACCTCTGTACCAAAAATTAAAACCAGAATCTTATCCAGTGTACAATATTAAAAGAAACAGCTCATTTCCATTTAAGGTAATTCGTGACATCTTCAAAATCTTTTCGTGAAAGCAGAAAGAATTTGACCTGTTGTGTTGTTCCATCTTCAAAATCTTTTCGTGAAAGCAGAAAGAATTTGACCTGTTGTGTTGTTCCATCTTCAATAAAAATTTTCTAGCTGCTGAACTGGGTGGAAGGAACCAACATAAACAATTTCTGTAATTTTTTATTTTAATAGCGGATCTTTGTAATTCTATAATTTACAAAGTATATCACTTTCCATCGTATAAAGAACCACGACGTGCTGAAAAGTAATGACTCCGAATTTTTTAGGTGGAATCTCTTAAAGCTTTTCAAAAAAAACTCCAAACGTTGTTAATACTGTAAATCTTTATTATCCGTGTCCACATATTTGCAGCCGTCTGCCGCTAGAGGCATCCGAATTGTAGCGTTTAACGTGGTGGTGTGTAGCGTCACTATGTCGACGGGTCCACACACGGAGCCACCGTCTCCTTCGCCGTGACAGTGCCAAACTACGTCCGAGCGCTGCGATATCTGCAACAGTCCGACGCATCGGGTTCTCAGTCGTCCTCCACACAGTCCTGACTTCGCTCCATCTGTTTCCAAAACATCGAGAACTTCACTCTGATAGTGATGAAGCGGTACAAGCAAAGGTGAAGTTGTGCCTCCGTCAACCGAGTCATTCTACAGTGATGGTACCCCAAACTGGTCTCTCGTTGCAAGAATTTTGGAACACGTATTATGTTCGAGTATAATGACTTTTCTGGAGACTAGAAATCTACTCTGTAGGAATCAGCATGGGTTTCGAAAAAGACGGTCGTGTGAAACCGAGCTCGCGCTATTCGTCCACGAGACTCAGAGGGCCATAGACACGGGTTCACAGGTAGATGCCGTGTTTCTTGACTTCCGCAAGGCGTTCGATACAGTTCCCCACAGTCGTTTAATGAACAAAGTAAGAGCATATGGACTACCAGACCAATTGTGTGATTGGTTTGAAGAGTTCCTAGATAACAGAACGCAGCATGTCATTCTCAATGGAGAGAAGTCATCCGAAGTAAGAGTGATTTCAGGTGTGCCGCAGGGGAGTGTCGTAGGACCGTTGCTATTCACAATATACATAAATGACCTTGTGGATGACATCGGAAGTTCACTGAGGCTTTTTGCAGAAGATGCTGTGGTGTATCGAGAGGTTGTAACAATGGAAAATTGTACTGAAATGCTGGAGAATCTGCAGCGAATTGACGCATGGTGCAGGGAATGGCAATTCAATCTCAATGTAGACAAGTGTAATGTGCTGCGAATACATAGAAAGATAGATCCCTTATCATTTAGCTACAAAATAGCAGGTCAGCAGCTGGAAGCAGTTAATTCCATAAACTATCTGGGAGTAGGCATTAGGACTGATTTAAAATGGAATGATCATATAAAGTTGATCGTCGGTAAAGCAGATGCCAGACTGAGATTCATTGGAAGAATCCTAATGAAATGCAATCCGAAAACAAAGGAAGTAGGTTACAGTACGCTTGTTCACCCACTGCTTGAATACTGCTCAGCAGTGTGGGATCCGTACCAGATACGGTTGATAGAAGAGAGAGAGAAGATCCAACGGGCAGCAGCGCGCTTCGTTACAGGATCATTTAGTAATCGCGAAAGCGTTACGGAGATGATAGATAAACTCCAGTGGAAGACTCTGCAGGAGAGACGCTCAGTAGCTCGGTACGGGCTTTTGTTAAAGTTTCGAGAACATACCTTCACCGAAGAGTCAAGCAGTATATTGCTCCCTCCTACGTATACCTCGCGAAGAGACCATGAGGATAAAATCAGAGAGAGGATAAAATCAGAGAGATTAGAGCCCACACAGAAGCATACCGACAATCCTTATTTTCACGAACAATACGAGACGGGAACAGAAGGCAGAACCGGTAGAGGTACTGAAGGTACCCTCCGCCACACACCGTCAGGTGGCTTGCGGAGTATGGATGTAGATGTAGATGTAGAAATGTGTTCGCCGCTAAGTGACTATGCAGAGAAAGAAATACGTAGATATGAAGAATAAAGATGTAGAATGTCAATAACGTCTATTTTATTTATAAAGCTTTCAGACTTTTCACATAAATAATTCGGAGGCATCACGTTTCAGCACGCCCTTGTAGGTCTTCCTCTCTTCTAAAGTACTACCGCACGGGTGTACGAAAGAATTTATACGGGGGGACGGGTAACACTCTAAAATTGCCATTTTTTATACAAATGAGTTGGTCGGCTTCGAGACGTGTCGTGCTTCAAGTTCTAAAGTTTATAGGCGACACCAGAAAATCATTACAACTCACAGAATTGTTCGTTATCCAATCACTTCTAGAAGTTTATGAGAATTTTGTTATGAAAAAAAACCCTATACTACAGATTCGGGGGGGGGGGAGGGGGGATAGGTGGCAAGTGCCTCCTCTTGTCCCCCTCCCACCACCACCTCTCGCGGATGCTTATGGACTGCCGTATTCGAATCACTTCGTTGAGGACATCCCTTCCTTTTCGTGCTGTGTGACTTCCGCTGTTCTACCACAGCCGCTATGCGTGTGACCTCTTTCAGCACTGGTGCACGGTATAATACTGTTTCCTCCCACGGTGTAAGTGACAAATAAGAGCCGGCCAAATACGTATCGCTTGGATCCCGGACAAGAAAAGAATTACCGTGGGCGCCCGGAAGAGGCGGTGCTGCGCTATAGCCTGTAGGTGCTCTTTGTCGGCGTTGCGCGGGCCAAAGGTCGCGGGGCGGTCTTTGATCTTTGCGAGCAGACCTGCTCGCAGTCGGCGCGCCTGCCGACCTTCACACCTTGTGATCCATTCGAGACTGCTGCGCGCAGTACGGCCACGGCTACGGCGACGAGGCGGCGAATTCAGCGCCGCCATTCGTACGCCCCCTCTGACGCAAGCCGTCAGTCAACGCCGCTGAGCTGCTGGCTCCACAGACTTATTTCAGGACTTCTGACATCGATTTATTCTCCCTGAAAGGACGCTCAACCAACACCCGCGCGTGCGGAATTGAATTTCGATTGGGGAAAGGAACACTATTATTTTTCAGCCACAATGTACGTTTAAAGCTAGACGAATTTCATAGCCAGTTATGCTGCTCATTCTTTTCCATTCGACAAGTGAAACGTGTTTAGTCCAACCAGCGCAACACTTTCTGCAGCGGTAATTTGTATTGCTAAGAAAAATTGGTATGGCCGAATCTGAGGCTCAGCGCTGTCTTTAGGTGATAGTTTTTTTTTTTCAATAGAGAAAATTAAATGTAACTGGGGTTATGTTTCCTGTTTTCAAATGTGACACTTCTACAAACTCTGTCGCTTACGTTCCACAACGATATGATTCCTTCGTAGTCAAAAGAAACATACTATAGGGTTGAACGATAAGTAATAGCCTCATGGACAAGATGAGAATGACAATATCCTCTTTAATAACATACTCCGATCAGATAATAGTTCAAGAAAATAATCTTCAGAGCGAAATTTTTCGTCTTGATTTGTTGGGTTGTAGATAAAACGTGACTATCTCCTTTACTAAAACAAAAGTTATGACAATTAAGGGAAAATCGCCTACAACATCGAAAATCATAGTAAATAACACAATAACGAAACCCATTGCTGTGACATAGCACTAGACTTCCACAGTGAAACCTGTAACAAGATCATCAGAATTCTCCGCAGTGTTACAGGTTGCACCGGAGAAGGTCACTTCAGAAATGAATGCGTTATAAATGAAGTACAAATCAGTTACACGCCCAAGAAAATAGACCTATACAGAAACACATGGCAGGAACATGTGAATACAATGCCCAAAACAAATTCTTGATGTGTAATATAATGTAATGTGAAAATACAGACACTGTACAAACACACGCATTTTGACTATCAATACTGATCCATGCATCGACGGGAATCATGAAATGTGCGAGCGTAAGTATTGGATCGGTCCTGGAGGCCGAAGTAGTTAAGGCGACCGCTCCCGATAAGCGCGAAATCTGGGTTCGAATCCCGTTCCGGCACAGATTTCCGTGTGTCGCAAACAACTGACATCAATTCAAATTTGGAAAATGCGAATCCATTTCATAATAAAAAATTGCATTTACACGCCATAAACGTTAATAGGGTTTCTTTGACTAAAGAGTCCGCCCCTGGTAGCTGAGTGGTCAGCGCGACGCAATGTCACGCCTAACGGCCCGGGCTCGTTTCCCGGCTGGGTCGGAGATTTTCTCCGCTCAGGGACTGGGTGCTGTGTTGTCCTAATCATCACCATTTCATCCTCATCAATGCGCAAGTCGCCGAAGTGGTGTCAACTCAAAAGACTTGCACCAGGCGAACCATGTACCCGGAGGGAGGCCCTAGACACACGGCATTTCTATTTTGACTACAGAGTAAACTTTCAAAAGTGATGCAACTAATTAACCGTACAAAAGTTGCAGTAACAATCTCATATCACAGAACTGCAGTCGAAGTATGAATTGTAACTTCGTACATCTGTCTACTGCACTGTATATGCTTTCAGTTTATATTATCATAATCTGTCGTACAGCTTCTGACAGGAGTAAATACGAGGATGCGCTGAGAAACAATGCCTCCGAATTTTTTTATGTGAAAATTCTGAACGCTTTTTAAATAAAACAGACGTTATTAACATTCTACCTCTTTATTCTTCATGGTCACCCTAGTGACGAACACATTTCCCCCAACGAGAGACCAGTTTTTTTATAACATCGCTATGCAATGTTGGTCTCGGTTGACGGATCCACAACCTCACTTCTGCTCGCGCCGCTTCATCACTATCAAAGTTAATTCATCGAAGGTGTTCTTTAAGTTTTGGAAACAGACGAGAATAGGATGGGACCAAGGCGATACAGTACGGTGGGTTTTCAGAAAATAAATGCCGACAGGCGTAATTTTGCTAATTACTTCATTGACTATTAGTTTCAGCGCCTCACTGGCGTGGATGATTGATGACAGTGAAGTCAAGGCGTCAGATTGTTGCAGATATCGCAGCAGACGTGTGTGGTCTGGCATTTTCATGGTCAGAGAGAGAATGCTCCATGAGTGCAAGAACTTTTCGAATTGGAAACTCTATTATAGCGCGTTGATTCTCGCGCGTCGACATATTACGTTACACGCGGGCATATTACGCGCTACAATTCGGATCCATCTAGCGGCAGAGGGCTGCAAGTTTGTAGACACGAGGAATAAAGCTGTAGTTTTAGTCAGAAACCCTAAAATTCGGAGGCATTACTTTTCAGCACGCCTTCGTAGAACACTGGCTACCAATCGCCAGTTAATATTCCTTCCCCCGTTCGTGTTACCCGACAAGTTGAGCGGTTTTATTACAAAACAGAGCCCCATACGCCGAATCGAAGGGGAATTCTCTCGCCTGGTGGCTGAAAACAGTTAGGACGCATTCATGCGTGAAGTGCCGCAATGGCCAAACACAAGTTGCGCTGCTCTCCTTCTAGCGCTCGGCAATTTTTTTTTTTTTTTTTTTTTATAAAGCACGATTTCCGTTTTAACGTTGTCGAGGTTCGTGAGGATCTGCGAAAAATTTCGCTGTATTGCTGCTGTGTGAAGCGCAGCGCAGTAACAGAAAAAAAAAGCGAGAGTATTTTAAGCCTGCGCATTCGACGACAAAACCACGGCGTGTTGTCGTAGGGGGAAAAAAAAAACAACTTGTCATCTGGCGGCGGCATCGGTGAAAATGAGCAAATGCAGCTGTGCGGTGCGGTGTCCGTGTTTGCGTAGGGATTCGGGCACCGTGGCCGTGCCACGCCCACTCACGGCGGCTGTGTTTGATTTGCGGCTGATAATTGCGTAACGTTTAATGATGCGACTCGGTTGGCTGCCCGTGCAATCTGCCGTCGGACGGTTCGGTGAAAAAACCTAATAACTTGCCTCGGTAGCAGCGCAAGGACCCCCACTACCATCACCCAAAGCTACCTCAGCCCCGAACGCTTCGCGTCTCGTTTTTGTGACTGAGTTTGCATTTCTATACAAAACTGCAGTACACAGGTCGCATTTCTTTTTTTTTTGCGAGGGTACGCGTTAACGTTCTTTAGAATAGCGTATACGTGGCAACTGCCTATTCAATAATGCTTTCATGTTACGCTGTTCAAATTATTTCGGTGAATTTTCTTGACAAAAACTGATCATTTTACAGAGCGACGGTTCCTTTAAAAAGCCTTATTCGGATCCATGCGCCGTAGCTGTCCAACTCGATTTTCTACGCTGCCTCTAAAACATGCAGCTCGACCTTAAACTTGTTTTCCTTCTTCCAACTCCCGTTTTTCTCTAATCTATCTATCAAACGGCCTACGACTATTTTTTATTTTTGTACGTGAGTATGGTTTGATGAGGCCCGCTACAACTTTCTTACCTGTGTTAACCTCTTCATCTCGGAGTAGCACTTAAACCCAAAAGGCTTCGATTATTTGTATAGTACGGCGTCAACCAGAACTCCACCCACAAACTTTCTTAGACGGTACTTTAGACCAAGACAAGAAAAAGCTTCCCAGTAAACATGAGCACTAAAATTCATATGTTAAAAGCTATGAGTACTTGTTCAGCAGAAGAGATGTGTTTCACAGTAGCAAAGATGAGCAAGTGCTCACAGCTCTTAAGGTATACATTTTATTTCCTAGACATTTTCTTGTTTTGGTCCACACTTCCTCCTCTGAAAATTTTCTCGGTGGAGCTTTGTTTCATCGTGCATATTCCAATCCTCTCTCTTCCGACGGTTTTGGCCCTTTACTTCTTCTGGTAACATAGAAGTTACGGAATTGTATCCTAGCCAATATTCTGCATCCCTTCTTCTAGAAACTAATTTTCTTTTGTTTCCGTCCGTCTTCTGACAGGTTTGATGCTTCCCGCCACATTCCCTCTCCTGTGCCACCCACTTCATTTCAGAGTAGCACTTACACCCAAAATACTCAATTATTTGTTGTAGATATTCCAGTGTGGATTCCCCTACAGTTTTTGCCTTCTACGGCTACCTGCAGTACGATGGTAATTAGTCCTTTACGTTGCAAGATACGTCCTACCGTCCTGCCCTTTCTTTCAGTCAGAGTTTTTCACATAATTCCTTTCAGCTCCGATTCTGAGGAGGATGTCCTCATTTTTTTATCTTATCAGTCCACTAGTCAGGTAGTTAATCTACGAGATCCTCCGCCACTGCTAGGTATAGAGTTTTGTATTTAAAAAATCGCACATTTTGAATGAATGGTATATACCAGTTTGTGTGCATTACGGCTAAGATTTGTTGTTATAAAACCATGTTTCTAACCTGAGAACAGCAGTACGAGTGGTATTTGAAGATTTGGCGGGGGTGGGGGCAGGGGGAAGGGGGTACGAGAGGCTCGAGACGTCCTGATAAAATTAAAAAAAAAAAGTTCCATTAAACACTGAAAAGTAGAATGGATGGACAATTTAACTTTTAAGATATCTAGAAAAGGCGGATGTCGACAGGAACGTGATTTCTTGCATTAATTTCGCTTACAATACCTGGAATGGAAACGCAGTCAGTGCTTTCTTGCGCTTTGTGGACATTATGCGAAGAAACCTGGATTGTGACAGCGAAGATGTGACGAGTGCAGACGCGCTGCCTTCGTAAATGAGGTAACACGTATACCACTGTTATTGTACTCCGGATTGGAAAACATGTTACGAGAAATTAGAAACCGCTGAGTTGACATCCAAAAAAGTGTCGTCATTGGATAAATAAAAAACAGAGGGAACTTAGGAAAGTGGATTCAATACTGTAAGTGTTTCTCGCGTATAAGTGACGTCAGCGCAGTAGTCGCGGTAGCAGCTGGAACTAACAACCGTAACCAACAGATGTGCATTCGACCAGTCATTTGTGGGCAGCCAGTATTAAGTAGAGTACGTGCGGTAGCAATGTGCGAGCGTTTTTGTGTCACAGATCGCAATGGAGCAACATCTCTAAATCAAGAGTTCAAGACGCTTTCCAAAATGTTTTGAAGAAGATAAAATGGTGTGAAAAGTTTTTCCCAGGCACCTTGATTCCAGAACAAAAACATCGACGCGTTGACGCCTGCCACGACTTGATTGAAATAAAAAACATGGGCAATTATTTTCTGAAAAAAAAAAACATCATTCAGGACGGGACTTACCAGTACGAACCTATCAAAAGCGACAAAGTGCAGAAATTTACATGAAGGGTTAACGCTTTGACGACACTGACATTCAAAGCAGTGTGACACGGGAGTTGAACAACATCCCAAAGAAGGACTTTTTTGGCATTTTCACACGGTTGTATGAACGTTCTGCGCGTTTCGCTCAAGGTGGGTGAGACTATATAGAATATCTGAAGCGTTAAAACAACCATGTTAATTTTTATATTTTTTTTATTCGTCTCGTCTGGACTTTTTTCTTTTGTTTTTGGACTGACGAGGTTTGCTGTGGACCTAAATCGCTACTGCATCCGAAAATGCGACAAGATATAAATAATTTTTTAATATTCCTTTCATTCGTACGCCTATAATTAGAGGGGCTTTTCAAGTAATAACCATTTCAGGATTCAGGGCCTTTGCAGTTAAATACCAGGCAATCAAGTCGTGCAGCAAAGGCAGTCGCGAATAGGAGGGTTTGCCAGATACACACATCATTTCTGCAATTATAAATTAGATACATAAACTGTCCTGTGAGTCTTCGATTATTTGCAGTGTACGGGGCCAAACAGAACTACACCGACAAACTTTCATAGCTGATAGCATATACCAAGACAAGAAAAAAAACTATACAGTCACAAAACAAGTTATGGACGATGCGAACTGTGTGAACAGGGGTCCTGTCGTTTTGGAACACAGCATCACCACTGGGGAAGAAACATTGTGCTGGATGGACCTTGATCAGCGAAAACGGTCACATAATCCTTGGTAGTCATGAGACTTGCAGGGTACCCATGGAGGGTATAAAATACCACGATACGGCTACCTAAATCATTATCGAAGCACCGCCAAGTTTCACTTTTAGCAGGTAAACTCGGCTAGAATTTGGAAATGCCATACTTCTTTTGTTCCATAGTCGGTGTTTAGTGGCTTCGGCTTGAGGTTATCCTGTTGTGGGAATTCGCGCTACTGATGTATAGTTGTGGAATTCCAGTTCATCCTGAAATTTTCTGGTTATGGAGCTGCCTTCATTTTGCTTTGGTGCGACATTCAGTTCTCATAGACTTCTGCAGGAGCCGTCCTGTTATTTTTCGCCAGAATAGACTTCAATGACTGTCTGTCGCAATTACTGGATTGACACTTTCGTGCGCTTTGTGACTTAGCTTACTATGTTTTTTACGATTTCCCTGTATGCGGAATAAAGTTTCGATACGGTGGTTCTTGAAAAACCAAACACTTCGGCTACCTTGTTTACAGAAGCAGCCACCATACGAGCCTACGTTCGAATTCACTTGGCTGCGCGACTTAATGCCCTCACCACTACACAGAACACGGCTCTGAACACGGCTGACGTTTGCTACATATTGAGAAAATTGCACAGGTGCCGTTCGTGGTCGAATGCAACAGCGTAACCTACAGGCATGGCTAGCACTTGTATTTATTGTCAAGCAAGCATGTGTGCCTGTGCTTCCATATTTTTGACTAACCCATGAGTGTACAGAAGTATTGCGTTCTGCGTATATTTAAGCTTCGCTTGTGCAGACTGTATGACCTTCATTGATTTTTGCTTTTGAATTTTTATGCTCTTGACAAATTGCAACACGTTCTAAATGTTTCACTCTAAGACCACAGACGCATGGTCTTTCCCGAAGGTACTTCTGACCAAAAAACGATTCTGGTCGCTGAAGTCCAAGGTCTTTGTTAGCCATACCTTTTTGCGTTCTTGTGGCGGTATTTCCATAGAAACTTCATCCCATAACACATATTTCCTTATATCTAACCAAGAACTGATATCCCAGTTATCACAGATCTAGATTTAAAATTTTCTTATTGCAACAAAATATTTCCTTAAAATTTTCGTCCCAGTTTCACCCACTTTGGGGCTGAATTTCCAAAAATCCTGAACAAACAGTTTTTAAAAAATTTCTGACTGAGAAACTAAATGTCAGTTTTCGTAATTCTAGCTTCAACATTATCTTAATAGCGACATACTTTCAAAAAGCCTTTCATCTCGTATTTCACCTGTTCAGGAGTGCAATTTTGAAAACCCCTTCTTAAACGATGCCTACAATGTAAGATCCACACCCTCTCCAAATTTCCAGTTTCTATCCTTAGGGGTTCTGGCCCTGTTCCACGCTCTTAGGTGGCGAATTTTCAAAAACAATGAAACACGTACGGTATTTCCTTCAGCTTTAAAGATGCTTTCGTGATGAAGTATTTTCCTAATACAGCTCACGCTCTATTTCAACCCTTAGGTGCTGAATTGCCAGAAAGACTGAAACACCTATTTTTTTTTTTAATTTGTAACTGAGAAGTCAAATAACAGTGTTCATAGATGTAGCTTCAAAAATACTTTAGTAGTTCTTTAATAATGATTCCTTTTCAAAAAGAGTTTCACCTATCATTTCACCCCATAAAGGTTGAATTTCCAAAAATGCTGAAACACGTATTTCTTTATTTCTGACCGAGAAACCAAATATCAATTTTCGTAGGTCTAGCTTCAAAAGAGCCTTAATAGAGACATATTTAATAAAAAAAAACTTCATTCCTTTTTCACCCATCGAAAAATCCCTTCTTAAACGACGCTCACAATTTTAAAACCCTCGGCAAATTTCTAATTTCTATCCTTAGTGGTTTGGGCTAGGCGATGACGAGTCACTGAGCCAGTCAGTCGGGACACTGGCTTTCATATATAGAGATTATCATTCACACATGGGTTCTTCTACGCCACATATATCTGAGAATTGCGACTACCATTTCTGGAGACAGTGGCCCATGCTGAAGTGTCCGCTCGCGTGCTGGCGTCCACCGGGAAATGACGGGTGGGTGGCGTGCTGGTCGCAGTGGGCGAGCACGCGAGCAGAACACAGCAGCTGGGATGGCCTGGGCTTTCACGACACGCTCCGACCGACGCACCCCCCCCCCCCTCCCCCCTCAGGGTTCCAACTCAAGTGGACCCCAGCCCATTCGGCTCGCGTGTCTCCAGTCTGGACGCTCGGAGCCGCTGTCTCGTTAATGTTTCAGCAAAGGCGCGCGAGTTGCAACATTTGAGCGACGGAGCTGCCTGCCGACACGAGACGCTGGCACGGGCGTTTTTTTCATCGCGGGCGAGGTAAAAATTCAGGAGTCGTCTTCAACGACATCAGCACGTGCTCAATGTGTGTGTGTGTGTGTGTGTGTGTGTGTGTGTGTGTGTGTGTGAGAGAGAGAGAGAGAGAGAGAGAGAGAGAGAGAGAGAGAGAGATATTCTGACACTGAGGCTCCTTGTCGCAATGTTACTACGGAAAAATAGACCGACTTAGGATGCCTATGTATGGTAGGCCCGGAATAGACAGTTGATAATAGAAATAATATGAGAGGCGTCAAATAAGTAATGCAACACATCTTTTTCTCTGCGAGTTTCACTTGTAAAAATTTGGAATTTGTTGCAGCACATCGTAGAATATTCCCGCTTGAACCCCACAGTTTCATGATGTTCCGATAGGTGGCGGCGCCATACACAACCTTGATAGTAACGTCTGTGACGGAGGTGCGCTCCAAGCAGAGCGCTGTTATTGAGTTTATTTTGGCGGAAAACCACAGAATTACACATATTCATAGACGCTTATAGAGTGTTTACGGAGATCTGTCAATGAAGAAAAACACGATGGGTCCCTTATTGTTCTTAATACATATTAATGATGGGTCCCTTATTGTTCTTTATGTATATTAATGACTTGCCACTTTATATTCATGAAGATGCAAAGTTAGTTCTTTTTGGTGATGATACAAGTAGAGTAATTACACCCATGAAGCAAGAATCAGCTGAGGAAATTGCAAATAATGTCTTCCAGAAAATTATTAAGGGGTTCTCTGCAAATGGACTCTCACTAAATTTTGAGAAAACACAGTTTATACAATTCTGTACAGTAAATGGCATAACACCATTGATAAATATAGACTATGAACGGAAGTCTGTTGCTAAGATAGAATACTCAAAATTTCTGTGCGTGTGCATTGATGAGAAATTGAATTGGAAGAAACACATTGATGATCTGCTGAAACGGTTAGGTTCAGCTACTTATGCTATTAGGGTTATTGCAAATTTTGGTGATAAACATATCAGTAAATTAGCCTGCTTTCATATGGCACCATATTTTGGGGCAATTCGTCATTAAGAGAGAAAGTATTCATTGCACAAAAGCGTGTAATCAGAACAATAGCTGGAGCCCACCCAAGATCACCTTGCAGACATTTATTTAAGGAACTCAGGATATTCACAGTAACCTCGCAATATACACATTCACTTATGAAATTTATGGTTAATAAACCATCCCAATTCAAAAATAACAGCGAAGTGCGTAGCTACAACACTAGAAGAAAGGATGATATTCACTACTCTGGATTAAATCTCACTTTGGCACAGAAGGAGTGAATCATGCTGCCACAAAAATCTTTGGTCATTTGCCAAATAGTATTAAAAGTCTGACAGATAGCCAACCAACACTTAAAAGCAAATTAAAAGAATTTCTGAATGACAGCTCCTTAGACTCAATAGATGAATTCTTAGATATGAAGTAGTAACTGTAAAAAAAATTAATTAATTAATTATTTTGTGTAAAGAAAACTTATGTTAAAGTGACAAGTTCCACATCATTACAAAATGTCGTATTCATGATCTATGGAACAAGGATTAATGTGTGTAATGTATGTATGTTTGTATGAGTCGTTGGCGAGGCATCTGTCATCATCTCACTTGTATGTATGTTTGTATGAGTCGTTGGCGAGGCATCTGTCATCATCTCACCTGTATGTATGTTTGTATGAGTCGTTGGCGAGGCATCTGTCATCATCTCACCTGTATGTATGTTTGTATGAGTCGTTGGCGAGGCATCTGTCATCATCTCACTTGTATGTATGTTTGTATGAGTCGTTGGCGAGGCATCTGTCATCATCTCACCTGTATGTATGTTTGTATGAGTCGTTGGCGAGGCATCTGTCATCATCTCACCTGTATGTATGTTTGTATGAGTCGTTGGCGAGGCATCTGTCATCATCTCACCTGTATGTATGTTTGTATGAGTCGTTGGCGAGGCATCTGTCATCATCTCACCTAGGTCGCGCAAACCTGTCCGATCTCCCATGTACCGGTCGGCCACATGTGGCTATGCTGGAACGTGTGGACACTCTCATTCGGAGCGATCGACGGATCACAATTAAGCAACTTGCTGCACAGCTGAACGCCTCTGTTGGTGGTGCTGACACTCTCGTCCAACAGTTGGAATACTCAAGGGTGTGTGGTCACCGGGTTCTTAGCCGCCTAACAGAAGATCATAGTGAGCAACGAAAGACCATCTGTGCGAAATTGCTTGCCTGTCCCGAGGCTGATCGTGACAATTTTTTGTTCAACATCGTCACTGGCGATGAAACATGGGTTCATCGCTTCGAGCCGAAAGCAAAACGGTAACTAGACTCTGTCACAGTATTCTGCCTGATGTCCAACCTCACGGTACTACGATCAACTCTCAAGTGTACTGTGCTATTCTCAGCAAATTGAAGAAACTGCTTCAGCGTGCTTGTCGCCACAACACTGCAAACGAACTTCTCCTTCTCCACGTCAACGCCAGGACTCATACTAATCTGCGTACCCGAGAGGAGCTCACAAAACTACAATGGTCCATTTTCCTTCATCCACTCTACAACCCGAATCACGTACCTCCCGACTTCGATCTGTTTGGCCCAATGTACACTACTGGCCATTAAAATTGCTGCACCAAGAAGAAATGCAGATGATAAACGGGTATTCATTGGAGAAATTTATTATACTAGAACAGACATGTGATTACATTTTCTCGCAATTTGGCTGCATAGATCCTGAGAAATCAGTATCCATAATAACCACCTCTGGCCGTAATAACGGCCTTGATACGCCTGGGCAGTGAGTCAAACAGAGCTTGGATGGTGTGTACAGGTACAGCTGCCCATGCAGCTTCAACACGATACCACAGTTCATCAAGAGTAGTAACTGGCGTATTGTGACGAGCCAGTTGCTCGGCCACCTTTGACCAGACGTTTTCAATTGGTGAGAGATCTGGAGAATGTGCTGGCCAGGGTTTCGCAGGGAACGAATGAAGGGTAGAGCCTCAGGTCGTAACACATCTGAAATGTAACGTCCACTGTTCAAAGTGCCGTCAATGCGAACGAGAGGTGACCGAGACGTGTAACCAATGGCACCCCATACCATCACGCCGGGTGATACACCCGTATGGCGATGACGAATACACGCTTCCAATGTGCGTTCACCACGATGTCGCCAAACACGGACGCGGTCATCATGATGCTGTAAACAGAACCTGGATTCATCCGAAAAAAAAATGACGTTTTGCCATTCGTGCACCCAGGTTCGTCGTTGAGTACACCATCGCAGGCGCTCCTGTCTGTGATGCAGCGTCAAGGGTAACCGCAGCCATGGTCTCCGAGCTGATAGTCCATGCTGCTGCAAACGTCGTCGAACTGTTCGTGCAGATGGTTGTTGTCTTGCAAACGTTCCCATCTGTTGACTCAGGGATCGAGACGTGGCTGCACGATCTGTTACAGCCATGCGGATAAGATACCTGTCATCTCGACTGCTAGTGATACGAGGCCGTTGGGATCCAGCACGGCGTTCCGTATTACCCTCCTGAACCCACCGATTCAATATTCTGCTAACAGTCATTGGATCTCGACCAACGCGAGCAGCAGTGTCGCGATACGATAAACCGCAATCGCGATAGGCTACAATCCGACCTTTATCAAAGTCGGAAACGTGATGGTACGCATTTCTCCTCTTTACACGAGGCATCACAACAACGTTTCACCATGTAACGCCGGTCAACTGCTGTTTGCGTATGAGAAATCGGTTGGAAACTTTCCTCATGTCAGCACGTTGTAGGTGTCGCCACCGGCGCGAACCTTGTGTGAATGCTCTGAAAAGCTAATCATTTGCATATCACAGCGTCTTCTTCCTGTCGGTTAAATTTCGCGTCTGTAGCGCGTCATCTTCGTGGTATAGCAATTTTAATGGCCAGTAGTGTAGGATGCTCTCCAAGAAAATCAGTAAGTGGATGTACTGATGTAGCAAGTAGTTCCACGAGGGCATGGAGGTCCTGCTACTAAGGTGGCGAACTGAACGGAGATAATGTTGAAAAATAAGTTTAGTGGCCAGAAGAGTGGGGAATAGTATAGCGTACTGGAATCCTGAAAAAAAACCAACTTACTTTCACAAAAAAGATGTGTTGCATCACTTATTGAAAGCCCTTCGTACCCAGATGTAAAACCGCGCGAGCACCCTTCGTCAGCTCTTTCACTTGGAACTTGATTGACTAGTTCTGCTCTACCAATACCACTGCTATATTTTCCACCAAAATCGTCTGTACATTTTTCACCATAACATACAGAGGAGTGACTTAAGGCACATCCTGACACCGTGGCATGGTCCGGTGGCGCCTGTAGAGGCGGGGTAATAATGTACTGTATAATTCTTCTCAGTAGGCACGCGGATTTTGTCACGGGTCAAATGCAGAAAGGAGAAGAGTTCTTTGTTGGTTCCGACACAAACATGACAACAGGATGTTTCTGAAATGCTCGGCAAAGCTGGCGCCAAGGAATTGGTTGCGCAAAAACGGTTTATCTCCCTAGCACATTATCTTTTGCTCCCTTTGGTCTCTCGTGGAAATTTTTTACTCGAGTTTACTGGGAGAGAATGGCAGAAGGTCGGCTACTCTGTGTTCCATTGGCCAGTCTCCATAAATCAGCATGGAAGGGACATGTCCTACAAACAGTCGCTCTCCTTATTGGCGGATAAATTGTTGTTTAATTGGCTAAAAGCAAGCCTATGCGTTTTTTTTTGTGCAGAGCCAAGTGGAGCTCAGAAGTGAAGTACATAGAGAGTCAAGTATCAGGAGGAAGAAGACATATTCCAGTATCGGACTCTAAAGCAAGCAGACATAAGTGTTCTTCCAGCGTTGAACTTGGGAAAAATCAGTTTTCTGGTGGGAGACGACATTAGTTTGAGCTGTGACTCCGACTCTTCTGGGGGCAAGCCGTCCTGAGTGGCCGAGCGGTTCTAGGCGCTTCAGTCCGGAACCGCGCGGCCACTACGATCGCAGGTTCGAATCCTGCCTCGGGCGTGGATGTGTGTGATGTCCTAAGGTTAGTTAGGTTTAAGTAGTTCTAAGTTCTAGGGGACTGATGACCTCCGCTTTTAAGTCCCATACTCCTCAGAGCCATTTTGAACCGTTTTTCTTCTGGGGGCAAGCGCTGCCTAGCGACGTGAGACGATAGCTTGCGATAGGCTTTTTTTTTTTGTTTCTGGGACAACAGTCTCTAGAGGCGTGTTTTATTCAGTTCAGCCGCAGATAAATTCACTAAATTCTGAATTCTGTACCCTGAGATTCACTAAATTCTGTACCCTGAGCCCGTGAATAGAGCGCAGCTTAACTGATTGCGCCCATATGCTTACGTTGAAAGAATTGCTCGCGCAGACATTCAGTTAGATCTTGATAAGATTTCAAAGTGGTGAAGAGACTGGAAACTTGCTTTAAATGTTTATACATGTAAAATTGTGCGCTTCACAAAATGAAGAACCGTAGTATCCTACGATTGTAACATCAGACAGACACAGCTAGAATTGGCCAACTCATACAAATACTTGGGTTTAACATTTTGTAGGGATATGAAATCGAATGATCGCTTAGGCTTATTTGTGGATAAAGCGGGTATTAGACTTCGCTTTATTGGGAGAACACCGGGGAACCAGTCTACAATGGAGATTGCTCGTGCGACCCATTCTAGAATACGTCTTAAGAGTGTGGTGCCCGCGTTAATTGGGTTGGTTCGTTGATTTGGGAGGGGGGAGCGGCAAACAGTCCTATTGGATTAGGGAGGGATGGGGAAGGAAGTCGGTGTGCCCTTTCAAAGGAACTGTCGCCTTCCCGAACGCGAGTCCAATGTGCTAATCACTGAGCCACATCGCTCGGTACCAAATAGGAAAAAATGTTCAAATGTGTGTGAAATCTTATGGGACTTAACTGCTACGGTCATCAGTCCCTAAGCTTTCACACTACTTAATCTAAATTATCCTAAGGACAAACAGACACACCCATGGCCGGCCGCGGTGGTCTAGCGGTTCTAGGCGCGCAGTCGGGAACCGCGCGACTGCTACGGTCGCAGGTTCGAATCCTGCCTCGGGCATGGATGTGTGTGATGTCCTTAGGTTAGTTCGGTTTAAGTAGTTCTAAGTTCTAGGGGACTGATGACCACAGATGTTGAGTCCCATAGTGCTCAGAGCCATTTTGAAGACACACCCATGCCCGAGGGAGGACTCGAACCTCCGCCGGGACCAGCCGCACAGTTCATGACTGCAGCGCCTTAGACCAAATAGGAGTAACAGGAGAATGTTAGCAGCTCGAATGATCGCAGGATAGTGAGCAGGCAGACTCTGTTAGAAAGACGTAAACTATCCTGAGAAAGGCCATTCACGAAGTTTTAAGAACCGACTTTAATACTTAATGGCCGTGGGAATATACTAAAACCCCTTACGTATCGCTTAATTAGTGATCGTGAGGAGAAGTTAGATTAATAACAGAATGCACAGAGACATTTAAACAGTCATTGTGCCCGTGCTCCACGTGAATGGAACGGGAAGAAACACTAATAACTGGCACAATGGAACGCACCCTCTACCATGTACGTCACGGTGGCTTGCTGAGTATACAAGTAGATGTAATCCTATAAGAGCAGTGGATTACTGACTGTGTTTCCCTTCATTCATATATCAGCCCTTCAAATCGCACTGAGCACTATGGTACTTAACATCCGACGTCATCAGTCCGCTAGAACTTAGAACTACTTAAAGCTGACGAACGTAAGGACAGCACACACATCCATGCCCGAGGCAGGATTCGAACCTGCGACCGTAGCGGTCACGCGGTTCCAGACTGAAGCCCCCTAGAACCGCTCGGCCACAACGGTCGGCGTACCAACCCTGTGAAATCTTATCTAGTCTAAAATTTGATTGTTCAACCTTAAGATGCAATGAAGAGTGTGAATGTATAAAATAATAGTTTACCGTCAGCATGTTGTATAGTCCCCTACCCTTTTATTAATGATTTCAAGGATACCAGTACTGGGAACTGCAGCTGCCTCACGTTATTCAGATAATTCAGACCTCGCAAGTGCTGTTACTTGTTTAAACGTCTCTCTTCCTTGCAATTTTTCTGGTCAGCTTTTGCGCGCCCTGAATGCCGCGCTCTCGGCGGAGGTCACACCCTCGGTATGGCCCTAACTTCGAATTACCGGCAGTTGACACTTCCCGTGTATTTGTATGAGAGACCTATCGTGCAACAACGTTGGCCGGTGTTTTTCTGTAGTTAACGCAAGAGCGTATCACATGCTGCAATTTAATTTGATCGGTCGCACTGAACGGATTGCGTACTGCGATGCGCGCTTGTGGAAATAATTAGTAGCTGGGCCTTGGCTGACACGTCGCAGTGGAACTGTGGAGGGTGCCGTGCCGCTGGTAGTTGGAGCTAAGCTCCGAGTCCGTGCAGTGAGCACTGGCTCACCGGCACGCTCTAGTCGGCGGCTTTGGCGGGTTAATGGAATGACCACGTGGCGGGGCTTAGCGGCACACTCGTGGCAGCGGCCGCACACGCGCTAGCGCCTGGTAGCGGGCAGTGGTCACTGCTCTCCTCCCCATCTCACGGACGTCTGCAAGAATACACTGAGGTGACAAAAGTCATGGGATACCGCCTCATGTCGTGTCGGATGACCTTTTGCCCGGTGCAGTGCAGCAACTGGAAGTGTGTGTCATGGACTCAGAAAGGCGTTGCAATTGCCCTACAGAAATAATGAGCCATGCTGCCCCTATAGCCGTCTGTAAGTGCGAAAATGTTGCCAGTGCAGGATTTTCTGCAGAAACTAATCTCTCGATTACATCCCGTAAATGTTCGATGGGTGGCAAAATCATTCGCTCGAATTGTCCAGAACGCCCTTCAAACCAATGGCGAACCATTGTGACCCAGTGACATGCCGCATTGTCATCCATAAAGATTCCATCGTTGTTTGGGAACATGAAGTCAATGAATGGGTGCAAATGGTCTCCGAGTATCCGAACTTAACCATTTCCGGTCAGTGATCGCTTCAGTTGGAACAGCGGGCCTAGTCCATTCCACGTAAACCTAGCCCGCACCATTATGGAACCACCACCAGCTTGCACAGTGCCTTACGGACAACTTGGGTCCATAGCTTTGTGAGCTCTGCGCCACACTCTAACCCTCCTTTCAGCTCTTACAAACTGAAATCGGGGCTTAATCTGACCAGACCACGGTTCCCAGGCGTCTAGGGTCCAACTCAGGAAAGGCGCTGCAGGTGTGAGGAAGGGCACTAGAGTCGGTAGTCTCTGCCATAGCCCATTAACAACAAATTTTACCGCGCTACCCGAACGGATACATTCATCGTACGCCCCACATCGATTTCTGGGTTTATTTCAGGCAGTGTTGCTTGTCTATTAGCACAGACAACTCTACGCTAACGCCGCTGCTCCCGGTCGTTAAGTGAAGGCGTTGTCCGTGGTGAGACGTAATACCTGAAATCTGGTGTTCTCGGCACACTCTTGACATAGTGAATCTCGGAATATTAAATTCCCTAGCGATTTCCGAAATGGAATGTTCCATGGGCCTAGCTCCAACTACAACACGCGCGTTCACAGTCTGTTAATTCTTGTCGTGCGGCGATAATTACGTCGGAAGGCTTTTCACACGAATCACCTGAGTAAAAGTGACAGCTGCGCCAATGCCCTGCCCTTTTGTGCCTTGTGTACGCAATGCTAGCGCCATCTGTGCACGTGCATATCGGAAACTAGTCACTTTTTGTCGCTCAGTGTATGTCGAATGGATGAGCGCAAGACTTTAAAATTGCCAATTTTTGATTGAGTAGATGGTTTTCGAGATGTGTCACGGCACAACAACTAATTTTTGTAGGAGTTATTACATCCCAAAGACCTGATGGTTATCCACTCACATCTAGAAGCGTGTGACAAAACTTTCTGTAGTGTAGATCCCTTGGGGTTGACGACAGCCTCCTTTTGCGCCCCCCCCCACTCCTCCCCTTCCCAATTTTGTAGGTTTATGGCCTATGACCTATTTACATGTTACTTTAAGCGCACAACAAGAGTTCTCGGGGTTGCCCAGACTGCCTAACGTACCTATCATATGGTTCAAATGGCTCTGAGCACTATGGGACTTTACAGCTGAGGTCATCAGCCCCCTAGAACTTAGAACTACTTAAACCTAACTAACCTAAGGACATCGCACACATCCATGCCCGAGGCAGGATTCGAACCTGCGACCGTAGCGGTCGCGCAGTTCCAGACTGAAGCGCCTAGAACCGCTCGGCCACCAGCGGCCGGCTCTGCGTTTCCTGCAGACACAGTTCTACTGCTGTACAAATGACAGGTGCGTCACTCTGTGTGGGTCAACTGGCGCCGCAAAACGTTTAAATTGCACACAGATTCAGCGTGAAATTGTGGCGTTATACGGGCCAGATGCAATGTCGCGTCCAGCAGTGGTGAGATGGTGCCAAAGATCTGACCAGTGTGGCTGCACAGACGTGGGTGATAGCGATCGGGAAGGAACGCCGTCGACATCGACCACAGATGACAACGTCCAGTGAATCGAGGAACACTGATTCGCAGCAGTCGCAGATTTCAACTATGAGGACGATCACACAGCGGCTTTCGAGTGATTCCTTAACCAAGGAGAGGTTTTCTATCGTCGAGGAAGTGAACAGTTGCTGGTACGTTCTGTTTACCGTGGCTTGACGACTATGTTGAAAAATGGTGTCATGTATCTGCGTCGCTCTGGAGTGTAGGCCAGCATTCAACAAAAGTTTCTTGTCCTGCCAGAATAATGTGCAGTTTAATTTTTGACGTCAACTCTGTACTTGTGGCATCTAGAGTAGTCGATAACTTTGGGGAAGAAATAAATGCTTTTCTCATGGCGGTGTCCTGCTTCGTTAATTTCTGTTGCGCAAGCCGTAGTATGAATCAAAAACTATACTCGCTCATCCCAAATTAACTTCGAAACGAGTATTCGTTTGCTGCAAGAACTTACTTTTGAAGAAATGTGAATATTCTCTCCTCCTGCCGCCTGCTCATTCATTTTTTCACCCGTAATAACATTTTCCTCTTTTCATTTTGCTCACTGCTTCGGCATACGATGTAGCGGCCACAGGTAAATCAAGAACTGCTCCGTGGCCGAGCGGTTCTAGGCACTTCAGTCTGGAACCGCGCGAATCCTGCCTCGGGCATGGATGTGTGTGATGTCCTTAGGTTAGTTAGGTTTAAGTAATCCTAAGTTCTAGGGGACTGATGACGTCAGCAGTTAAGTCCCATAGTGCTCAGAGCCATTTGAACCAAACCGCCCAAAGACGTAAACAACCATGCATGAGCAGCGCCTATTAGACGGAAGGGGTTCGACAGCCGATCAGTTCCAGTCATTCCACCAGGAAGGAGCTACACAGCTTGTGTTGTCTGTAGTTCAATCATGCCTAGACGGTCAATAGCGCGGTTCGATCGCGTCCGCATTTTTACTTTCTGCTAGGAAGGACTCGCAACAAGGGAAGTGTCCGTCTCGGAGTGAACCAAAGCGATGTTGTTCGGACATGGACGAGATACAGAGAGACAGGAACTGTCGATGACATGCCTCACAGGCCGCCCAAGGGCTACTACTGCAGTGGATGACTGCTTCCTAAGGATGATCGCTTGCAGGAACCCTGACAGCAACGCCACCATGTTGAATAATGCTTTTCGTGCAGCCACAGGACGTCGTGTTATGACTCAAACTGTGCGCAATAGGTTGCATGATGCACAACTTGGCCTCCGACGACCAGGCTAGGTCCATCTTCGAACCACGACACGATGCAGCGCGGTACAGATGGGCCCAACAACATGCTGAATGAACCGCTCATGACTGGCTTCACATTCTGTTCACCGATGTGTCGCATATACCTTCAACCAGACAATCGACGGAGACGTGTTTGGAGGCAACCCTGGCAGGCTGAACGCCTCAGACGCACGGTCAGGCGACTGCAGCAAAGTGCAGGTTCCCTGCTGTTTTGGTTGGTTGGTTTTGAGGAAGGAGACCAGACAGCGTGGTCATCGGTCTCATCGGATTAGGGAAGGATTGGGAAGGAAGTCGGCCGTGCCCTTTCAGAGGAACCATCCCGGCATTTACCTGGAGTGATTTAGGGAAATCACGGAAAACCTAAATCAGGATGGCCGGACGCGGGATTGAACCGTCGTCCTCCCGAATGCGAGTCCAGTGTCTAACCACTGCGCCACCCCGCTCGGTCCCTGCTGTTTTGGGGTGGCATTATGTGGGGCCAACGTACGCCACTGGTGGTCATGGAAGGCGCCTTAACGGCTGTACGATACGTGAATGCCATCCTCCAACCGATAGTTCAACGATATCGGCAACGAACCGGCGAGGCATTCGTCTTCATGGACGACAATTCGCACCCCCATCGTGCACATCTTGTGAATGACTTCCTTCAGGATAACGACATCGCTCGACTAGAGTGGCCAGCATGTTCTCCAGACACGAACCCTATCGAACATGCCTGGGATAGATTGAAAAGGGCTGTTTATGGGCAACGTGACCCACCGCCACATGCGTCTACGCCGAATCGCCGTTGAGGAGTGGGACAATCTGGACCTAAAGTATCTTGATGAACTTGTGGATAGTATGCCACGACGGATACTGGCATGCATCAATGCAAGAGGACGTGCTACAGGGTATCAGAGGTACCGGTGTGTACAGCAGTCTGTACCACTACATTTGAAAGTCTCGCTGTACGATGGTACAACATGCAATATGTGGTCTTCATGAGCAATAAAAAGGGCGGAAATGCAAAACTTTTTTGAAGTGTGTATAATATAGCAACCATTTGCTCACAGAAAGCGAACAGTCAAACGTTAACATCATACACTGACAATGAGAAACATTACGATCTCTATCCACATTAACGACTGAGGTGGCTGGACTCGCATTCGGCAGAACGACGCCTCAAACCTGCGTCCGGCCATCCTGATTTAGTATCCCTGGAATTCCGTAAATCGCTTCAGGCAAATGCCAGGATGGCTCCTTTGAAAAGGCACGGCCGATTTTCTTTGCAATCCTCTTCTAATCTGAGCTTGTGCTCCTCCCTAATGAGCTCGCTGTCGAAGGGACGTTACTGATCTCCTCCTTTAATAGTGAATGCCGCGTCACGGCGTTACGGGCGTGTGAAGCGGTGAGAGCGGTAAGGGAGGCACTCCCTCGTCTGATATTGTTTTTATTGACTAGTCCCGCATTGCTTTGCAGCATTACACATTTCTTGATGTGGATGATGAAAAACAGCTTCAAGCAGACGATACTTCTTAACGTGAGCTTAAATCGGACAGAAAATACCGGGACCGTCAGTAAAATCACATACCTTTTTCAACGAGCTGTTTTTAAATCTAGAAGACAAGTCAAATTCTAAATGTGTTTCTTTACAGAGCACTGGCGGTATTTCATATCAATAAAACCAAACACGTTTGGTGAAAAAAAGTATGTAAAAAACAGGGAACTACGAAAGCTGTGGCCACAGAAATGAAGTATTTAAATACCTAGGGATTTCAGTTACTACAATTTAAATTGCAAGGATCAGATAAGGGATGCTTTGGGGAAGACCAACCAAAGACCGCGCTATTTTCGCAAAACACTTAGAAGGTGTAACAAATCCGCTAAGGAGAATGCCTACTAACAGAAAACACTGTAAATAGGAGGCTCCCTTGACACTTCTGGCGGCAATTTGCACCTATTTAACGCGGAACATTGGCTTTTGCCTAAGAGTATGGTGACACACCTACTTGTATAACCCAGTCTGGCGAATGGGAGCTACAGGTAAGGGGCTGCCTTGTAAGGTTGCAGTTTGTATTGTACTTTCGAGTATCACATAAAATATTTAATAAATGTTTCCCAAATGGTATTTTAACTGTACACTGCGAAATTTTTGTTTGTGAGATGGTCTGATGATGGAATTTAATTCCAGAACCGGTAGTCATTTGTCAAATACTTCTGCGAGTATAATGTTTTGGTCAGTGTTCCAGGCGACCGTGTGTGGGGCTTGTGTACAGTGGCCTGCGTGACGAGGCGCGGCTTACTTGGCCGTGACGTCGAGCAGCTCGCGGGCCGCGACACGCATCTGCTGGCCGGCGCACGCTTGCTTACGTTTCGGATTTTGATGGCCAGCCGCCGGTCTAAAAATAAGTTACGACCCTGCTGGATTTCTTTTTCCAGTCGCCCAGAGTTCGTTTTGGGGTCTCCGTCTTACGCAATCGACGCTCTTGTTGTGGATCCCAAAAGTAGGTTACGAATCAACGTGCTGCCTCACTTCGCACCTCGAGCCTGCTACCTCGCCCTCCTGTTGGAATATCATTACTTCCGAGGGAGAGGAGCACTGTATCTGATCACGGCGGATACTGGGATGGCTATTAAAGCAGGAGACGAGCGGTTTTTCTCTTGTTAGACAGCTTCGAATAACTTCGACGTCGGTAATTGTCGGCAAGAATTTGTGAACAAACAAACGAGGCCATAAATGTTTTGTCAGAATTAAAAATGGACGTATTTTTTAAGCTACCCCCAATTAGGCCTATAACAGATGCATGTGATCATTTCTGCACTGTCCCAAATGAACAAAATACGAGTGTACGGAATATCAGACTAAGCGTATTGTTGCACTGAACAGTTTCTAGCAAACAGAACACAGCATGTCGTTCTCAATGGAGAGAAGCCTTCAGACGTAAAATTAACTTCGGGCGTACCCAAAGGGAGTGTTATAAGACCATTACGTTTCAAAATACACAGGGTGTTTCACAATTTATGTTACTCTTTTCTAGAGGTTGTAGAGGGTCCTCATAGATCAAATTTTACATAGGAACCCATGTCCGGGAATGTCATCCAACGACGCTACAGAACGTAAAATACCGGGTAATCAAAAAGTCAGTATATATTTGAAAACTTAACAAACCACGGAATAATGTAGATAGAGAGGTAAAAATTGACACACATGCTTGGAATGACATGGGGTTTTATTAGAAAAAAAAAACACTTCATATTGCTAGACGCGTGAAAGATATCTTGCGCGCGTCGTTTGGTGATGATCATGTGCTCAGCCGCCACGTCCGTGCCGGCCGCTGGTGGCCGAGCGGTTCTAGGCGCTTCAGTCTGGAACCGCGCGACCGCTACGGTCGCAGGTTCGAATCCTGCCTCGGGCATGGATGTGTATGATGTCCTTAGGTTACTTAGGTTTAAGTAGTTCTAAGTTCTAGGAGACTGATGACCTCAGATGTTAAGTCCCATAGTGCTCAGAGCCAGAGCCACTTTCGTCATGCTTGGCCTCCCAGGTCCCCAGGCATCAGTCCGTGCGATTATTGGCTTTGGAGTTACCTGAAGCAGCAAGTGTATCGTGATCGACCGACACCTCTAGGGATGCTGAAAGACAACATCCGACGCCAACGCCTCACCATAACTCCGGATATGCTTTAGAGCGCTGTTCACAACATTATTCCTCGACTACAGCTATTGTTGAGGAATGATGGTGGACATATTGAGCATTTCCTGTAAAGATCATCATCTTTGTATTATTTTGTTATGCTAATTATTGCTATTCTGATCTGATGAAGCGCCATCTGTCGGAGATTTTTTCAACGTTTGTATTTTTTTGGTTCTAATAAAACCCCATGTCATTCCAAGCATGTGTGTCAATTTGTACCTCTTTATCTACATTATTCCGTGATTTATTCAGTTTTCAAATTTATACTGACTTTTTGATCACCCGGTATATAGTCGCCGGCGCCTGTGAATGTATGTATACACAGGATGATTCCGTGATGATGTTACAAACTTTCAGAAAGGATAAATGTATCAATATGAGGCAAGGGTCCCTGTACTGAAAACGAACAAGTTGAGAGTTATAAGTAAAAACCCTTATGGTGCTTGCTACTGTGAGACACATCTACCAGTACTATTGTTGGTAGGATTGTAGGGTAGACAACATTCAGAGATGGTAGTATGGACCAGAAGAGGGAAAAATGTCTGCTAAATATGGGCTCTAAAATCCATACGTTAAGAACCATGAGCACTTGTTCAGTAAAGGACATGGGTTTCACACTAGCGAAGACGAACAAGTGCTCATAGCTCCTCAGGTATGCATTTAGAAGCTCTTGTTTACTAGATATTTTTTCTTGTCTTGGTCCTTACTACTACTTCTTAAAGTTGCATAGCGCACATTCTTAGCAACAACAGTACCGGTACATGTATTCCACTGTCAGGGGCATCAGAGTGACTTATAACTTTCGACTCGTTCGTTTCCGAACAACGGCTCCTTACCTCAAATTGAAATATTTATCCTTCTCCATCATCCTTGAAAGTCTGTAACATCATCACGTTATCACCGTGTCTACACACACATTTACAGGCGCCGACGCCTATAACTTTGAAGCTCTGTAGCGTTGGTTCCCTCTACAACCTCTAGAAGTGTAATACGAATCGTGAAAAACGCTGTATATGAATAGCCTATATCCAATCTAACATTCCACAAACATTCTGAAATACCCTGTATATAACGTTATGGTCGTGTGAAGAGCGCACTGAAGATTTCTCCTCTTGCGCTAGTAAAGCTTTCGCGCAGCAATGTTAATCGAAAATACGTACCGCTCTCCACTTCCAGGTGGTATTAATGGAGTAGCTAATCTCCGCTCTCAAGGTAGTTAACAGGATTTAATTTCCGGGAACTCAACCCTCAATATAACTGGATAGCGGGCGTGAGGGGACTCTTTCCTGGAGGCCTACGGTCGGACTAGTTTTACCATCAAGAAGTAGTGGAAGTTGTGGTTTAGCAGACGTTTACTTCTTGTTCTGTCGTTGCACGATCTAATACCAAAATTGAGTATGACATGCTGAAATTTCAGTGGCTACGAGTGGAAGTTGGTGCCTGACAACTCCAGAAAGTTACAAGTCGCGGTTTCGGCGCCTAGCCTAAATCTGATTTGCGAGTTAAGTTGTTTGCTGTTGCGAGAAGTTGTGTTGGCATCCCTGTCACGGGACATCTTCGCTACCGCCTGCTCTTGTTTCCTGTTCACCAATGCCAGCCGTCTGCAGAAATTAGGAAGAGCCCCGCAAATTTCCCCCGGCAAGTATTTTCTGAATTCGTTTGAGAGAGAGAGAGAGAGAGAGAGAGACCATAAGTTCGATTTTGTAACCGAATGAAGTCGGCGCGAATATAGAACAGATTTTTTGGTTTTTCCCACTTGTTCAGCCAAATTCTGTCGTTGGTTAAAATGCTGACTTTGCAGTCATACACTGTATAAACATGCAAAAAAGAACGAAAATATTTTCTTTCTCTCTCTTTGGCTTTAGTTGTCAACTTCTAACATCTGCATGAGTCGGCTGGCAGAAGAGTTTATTTGATGTCACATATGATGTCGCCATAACTTCATAAAAACCACAAGTTCAAATGGTTCAAATGGCTCTGAGCACTATGAGACTTAACAGCTGTGGTCATCAGTCCCCTAGAACTTAGAAGTACTTAAACCTAACTAACCTAAGGACATCACACACACCCATGCCCGAGGCAGGATTCGAACCTGCGACCGTAGCAGTCGCGCGGTTCCGAACTGAGCGCCTAGAACCGCACGGCCACCACGGCCGGCAAACCACAAGTAAACCCGTTTCAAATTACGTTAATCTGTCTATATAACGTTTCGTTCTGAAAGTCAGTAAGACGTCGAATCAAAGATGTTTATTGGTGCTGGGACTAGTCCACGGGCTATATAGCAAGTGATATGGTATAAATGTAAAGACAAGTGTTCTGAGAAATCGCAATTTAAAGAGTTTTAACAGTGATTTAAGAGTATTTTGCAGTATCCGCATAGGCACAATATGTGTAGCTAAAGGACTGAGATATGGTATTAACTTGCCAAAACAGAGTAAAAGAAACTCCACAGAGATTGGGAAGGATGCATACATCTCGACCACTTTTAATGCCCATGTGATCTTTGGTTGGCAGGAACGCCACATCCCTTCTTAGGAGCAGATCTTCTCGACATGCATTTCCTCCAACCAGCTTAATTTCATCTAAAGTACGGATGACTGTGAACAATGCATTACGTCCTCGTTTGGTACGGTGCAGTAGAATGTCTTGGGATTTAACGTAGGTCAACTTCACACAGACTTGCTGTATTCGGGACGAGTATTTAGTCACTGGAAGTCCTTCACTGTCATACTGTGGAGATTAAATCTGTATTATTGGGATATAGTGATCTCGTCCTCATATGCTGGGCAAAGCACACATTGCAGACATAAAGCTGCTGTATCCTCCAGAAGTTACGGGACACAGCCTACGTAGAAGAGCACCGAGTTGCCTATCAATCAGGCGCAACGTAGTTGAAGTCACTTCGGTAAGCTAACTTGCGAAAAACGCGAACCAAATTTTGGAAACCGTTTTTCTCTGCCGCTTTAAGATGTCAAGGCCAGGAGTGGTTTTGCTAGACCAGTCAAGTATAGATTTTCCGATCGTCAGCTCTGTTAGACAGAAGGTTTCCGGACATCAGCTGTTCCGATTTCCGATTTAGTTAGCGCAATGTTTGGTTGTCTTCAAGTAAATACCAGAGGTATACAGCTTCATGCTCAGTCTAATATTTCTACTTCTTCTTCACTCCGCAAAAAGCCACTCCATCCGGATTAGTCAAAAATTTTTAAAAACAAGACGTGATCTGACAAACAGAAGCACATTTCAAAAACACTAGAGCGAAAATCGGGTGTGGAAGAGAATCTCCGGCAGCTCGAACTGCATTTCAAGAATCGATACTAGGGTGTCTACATGACCAACCGGAGGTGGTACTGGGAAATGGTGTATGAAATACGGTGTTGAGAGTCTCATAGAAACGTTATGAATGTTAAGCCTTCGCCTTATGTTACTCACCTAGTTCCCAAGTAGACATCCATCCGCCAAACGCAGACACACGGCTTCAGTAAGTTAGTCAGTCAGTTTTTACTTCAAGATAGTACCTAAGGACTCATCTACAGTCGTCACCAATAGACAGGCGCAGTCTTCGTACTCGAGTTAAGTACTGTAAAACTTCTATTAAATAATCGCTGTGAAGGTGTGCTGAAAAGTAACGCTTCCGAATTTTTTATGCGGAAATTGTTAAAGATTTTTAAGTAAAACCAAAGTGTCTACAAATTTGCAGCGGTCTTTCGCTAGAGCGCTCCGAATTTTAACGTGTAAAATGGCTATGTGTAATGTAAGTATGTCGGTGCATGAGAAACAGCGTGTTGAAATCGAGATTTGAAGAGTTGGTCCGCATATGGAGCACATTCTCCTTCAGCATAATGCGACACCACACTCGAGTGTTGCGACATCTGCAACCATCCGATGTCTCGAGTTCTCTGCCATCGATCATCCTAAATACAGTCCCAACTTGCCCCCCTCCAACTTTTTCCTGTTTCCAGAAATCAAAGAACACCTTCTAGGACCACTTTGATTGTGATGAAGGGGAGCAAGCAGAGGTGAAGTTGTGACTCCGTCAACAAACTAAAACATTCTTACCAGGTTGACTATGTTGAGAAATAAATAGGAAGATATGAAGAACATAGATGCAGAACGTTAATAAGGTTTGTTTTATTTAAAAAGCTTGTACAAAACATTCGGAGGCATCACTTGTCATCATGTTCTCGTAACCTATACTCCCTTTAATTTTTACCGTATCTGTTGCCTCTCTCTGCTTGGCCCTGTGACAAAAATGTGAAGTTTCTGTGTGCGAACGAGTCGCTTCGTAACGGCAACGAACCGAACGTAAAGCGATGATTACTAGGCCATAATACTTGGTTTGGAAAGGTAAAGCTGTATTCTACTCAGAGGTTGGTGGTGAGCATCGCATTGTTTTACTCCCTGTTGGAAGTGGTATACCGTTCCCTTCGTCCGACGTTTGACCAGACTTATTGATCTAGGTATTTACCAATGGGTTCAATAATGAGATACCTCGGAGGTTTCACACTGTCGAGAGGCTACAACAGACTCAACGTAGGCCTCAGTGGGGTAGCACTACGTACCTAGTGCAGTTAATGGGCAGGCGTCTCAATTCTTTAAAGACACATTTACACGGGCCATGGAAATTACAGGCAATGTTGTCCGGCAACATGAATTGCAACCACATGTTCCGAAACATTACCAGCCACTACTGCTTGTCAGTATTTTTGGCAATACATTTCCGAGACGTAAGTGCTTACAGGGGATTCAGTATGGCCGCGAGATGGGCGAAAGCGAGCTTGCAGAAATTGAGTGCGACACTTCTGAACTTGCATTCAAAAGGAAAAAAAAAGTTAGCAAGAAAAATCGGCGTTTATGGATGCGTTCATTTTTTTTTAAGTCAGAGAACTGCTTGCGAAACTGTAACTCGTGAGCTGATGCTGGGTACATACCTTATCCAGGATTTCAGTAGAATGACGAGAAACGATTCTGAAAGTACTTTTTCAGCTTGCGGCGTTAGTGTACATGACTTTCTAGATCCCACAGCTCTGGTCGTACATGTACGTTTCGCTTTTAATAAAATTCATGGTCCTCTCGTTTGCGTATTATCCAATCCTGTGGATTACAAAAAGATTGAGTGGCTCTGTCTACACACGCCGTCTTCAGAATGGAAGAGAGTATTGTTTCACTGATCAGATTTCGTGATTTGCCACTGCAACGCTGTCGGCTTGAGAAAGAGAGCCGGCCGGTGTGGCCGAGCCGTTCTAGGCGCTTCGGTCTGGAACCCTGCGACCGATACGGTCGCAGGTTCGAATCCTGCCTCGGGCATGGATGTGTGTGATGTCCTTAGGCTAGTTAGGTTTAAGTAATTCTAAGATCTAGGGCACTGATGACCTCAGATGTGGTGCTCAGAGCCATTTGAACCATTTGAAAAAGAGGAAGCAACACAGAGTAGATTGATGCATTTAAAGGCAAATACAGGCGTAGATGTGGCCGGCCATACGAAATATTCTCCATTCTTTGAGGACAACAATGTCAACACGTAGGCCATACCTCTGCTACTTCCGGCAACTGCCTGTTGCATCTGCATTATTGATTGGCGATATTGCCAGGACATTAAGCGAAACTGCCCGCTAACACAGGAATACCGGCAGATCATACAGCAATATAGCCTTGCCACATAGCACTATTGCTTTTTCATATAGTAATATTGCCAGCCCATAAGCAATATTGCTCTTACATGCAACAATATTGCTCGTTATAACATTACATTGCAGCAATGTTGACGGTAACACTATTGCAGCCGCACATTCCCGTGAAATATGGCGCGTGTTAGCGCATATTTCAGGCATGTTTCCTTGCCGAAGCAGGTGGCTGCTCCCGAAGTGTAAACAGACGCCTCGGAAGGGCTATTCGCGGTTGCCCAGCGGACGAACGCACAGCTGTTGGAAGACACCGCGTGCCAAACGGAGCAGGAAAAAGCTGCCGCTTGCACAATGCACCGTCGCCGTTGCGTCACGGCCAGCGGTTATATAGCTGGCCCGCCTGCGCCTGCCTGTGACAACAGTCGTTACGTCACGAGCGAAGCCGCTGCTGACGTTCCGTGGGTCAGCGGCCGCAGCATCCGACCACAACATGGTCTTCCCCCTCACCTGTTTCGCGGAACGTAACATGCTGTGTAGTGTGTGTGTGTGGGGGGGGGGGGGGGGGGGAAATACCCTAATCAATCCCGTCCTCTACCATTAGGGGGACGGCGCATGTGGAGGTGTCTGTACACCGCCGTTAAAGAAGAATTTCTGTAATTTTACTACCCTGCTCATTATTCGAGGCGAATGTGGGAGGAAGTAAAATGCAAGGACACTCGCCCTGGAAAGAATATAAATGATATATTAAGAGAAATTCTTTACACAGTGCATTAAGACTACCTTGTGCAGTCTTCCATTGTAAGTACAACGTCCGACAAAATGTTCCGAGATTGTTTTTATTGCTGGCTATAAGCTTGAACTAGAAACTGTAAACAACATATGGGCATTCGACTACTCAGTTCTGAGCACGCAGTGTGGACGTAGCGTGTGAACGTTGTTGTGTCACAAATCGCATTAGAGCAATCAAGTATTCAAGGCACAAGTGTGTCTTAAGTTTGTCCCACACACTTTGATTTGCGAAAAAAAGCAGCGACGCGTGGACGTCCGAACTTGATCCAAACTATGCAATCCGCGGATACTTCTTTTCTGGAAACTATCATCAAGGGTTATCATTCTCGGTGTTATCAATATGAACCTACCACAAAACGACGAAGTGCGGAAATTCACAGCAAGAGTCATCACTTCGACGACATAACCGGAATTCAAGCCAATGTGACGCGCGAGTTGATCATCATTCTAAAGAAGTAGTTTTCTGACAATTTCACTTGGTTGTATGAACGTTCTGTACATTGTACTCGAAAGGGGGGAACACTCTGTAAAACACCAGAAGTATTAAACCCACCATCTTTTTTCCTATTTTAACGTGTTTTTAATAGAACGTTTTCTGATCTGATGCGTCATGGAGGGTACTTTGTTTACCACTATCATTTTCCGATGAGCTAGAGACCTGAAACTTTCAATATAGCTCAGAGCTCTGTGACAATACACTATTCATCCTCTTTCGTGTGTGGTGTAGGGTACTTTGTTTACCCACTGAGATAGACTCTTGAACTCAAGATCGTATACATTTTTATTTTGGTTACTAGTTTCAGCTACACGAGAGATCTTCAGATCATAAAAACATTGTTGATTAGTGTCATTGCATTAATAGCTCAACACACTGTTCTCTTTTTTGTGAAACGACAAATCCATACAGAATGCATGGGTAAATAAATTTACATAATTCATTACCAATCAAGTAGAAGGGAGGCCATAAAACTAAGGCGTTATGCGGTTAGAAGCGACTGACACAGTTTAATCAGTATTTGCATTATCTGATAGCAGAGATCATCAGGTGTTTAAATTGTGTCAGTCACTAAGTTTTATCAGCACAATACCTTAGTTTTGTGGCCTTCGTTGTAATTGATTGCTCGTGAGCGATAACCATTTGTTGACCCGTTATAATAATTACACTAATCAAGAATGTTTTTTTGAACGGAAGATGGCTCATGTGTAGCTGAAACTAGTAATCAAAATACAAATTTACTGACGATAATGATTTCGAGCATTTGCAGTCCTTAATATTAAAAAGATTCTGACAGGATATTTGAGAAGACTGTTTTGTGTAACATCTCCTCTTATACGAAAAGTTTGTGATTACAACTATAATATTTTAAACATAGCTGCACAACAGCAACGGTTTCACGTAATAAAATTATAAACAGCCGACCAGTTGCAATGGATAAAGAAATTCTTTACCTAGGTTTCGACGATTATAAATTTGTCTTCTTCAGAACGTAGCAATTTTACATTAGTTTTCTGACAATTTCACTTGGTTGTATGAACGTTCTGTGCATTGTACCATGGCCGTTTTTACAATGGTCGGCATAGATCCATGTGTCAAAAATAAAATATAGCCCTAGAATTAGGGTTTGTCACGTAAATATAAAATAGCTCATGGATCTTGCAGAGCTCACAACCGACTATAACTATGGTAATTAACAAACTTCCTAGCACATAGGGTCAGCTCGGTCCTGTTATTCTAGCTTTATGCATACCAGAATTGACGTCTCTCCTCACTTCATACGACAATTCTGTGGACGTTCTCTCTATACGTAACTGGACACTGTATGTCAATAGACAGACGATAGGCACCTCCTGAATACCTCCACGCAATTGTAGTGCCTTCCCCAGTGTTCGTAAAATTGCAGAGCTCCACCCTTGCTTCGGAGTGTTTTTCTTTTCTTCAGTAGCTGAAATATTTTCCAGTTCGCGACTCCGGGCTCGTACCCCGATCTCAGTCAGGACTTTACTGACCCATCTAGTTGGAGACAGTATAAGCACTATCACAAGGCTCCTTTTGTGGGCTGTAAAGCCTCTCTATTAACATTTGCTGTCCAGTTACCCACTGAGCTGGCGGCCGTATACTTATTTGCTGATCGTGTAGTGTTATCTATGCAAATGTCTAACTCAGTGGTGCGTGTACCGGGTGATCAAGAAGTCAGTATAAATTTGAAAACTTAATAAACCAAGGAATAATGTAGGTAGAGAGGTAAAAATTAACACACATGCTTGGAATGACATGGGGTTTAATTAGAACAAAAAAAAAAAAAATCAAAGTTCACAAAATGTCCGACAGATGGCGCTGGGCAGCAAAACGTCAGTGACTGCACATGACAATCGTGTATAAAAGGAGCTGTAATGAGAGAAACAGATGCGCCAGCAGTCGCAGCATGTTGACGTTACCTGAAAAGACGCTTGTAGTGAAGCTGTATTATCAGACGCGTGAAAGATATCTTGCGCGCGTCGTTTGGTCATGTGTTCAGCCGCCACTTTCGTCATGCTTGGCCTCCCAGATCCCCAGACCTCAGTCTGTGCGATTATTGGCTTCGGGGTTACCTGAAGTCGCAAGTGTATCGTGATCGACCGACATCTCTAGGGATGCTGAAAGACAACATCCGACGCCAATGCCTCACCATAACTCCGGAAATGCTTTACAGTGCTGTTCACGACATTATTCTTCGACTACAGCTATTTTTGAGGAATGATGGTGGACATATTGAGCATTTCCTGTAAAGGACATCATCTTTGCTTTGTCTTACTTTGTTATGCTAATTATTGCTATTCTGATCAGATGAAGCGCCATCTGTCGGACATTTTTTGAACTTTTGTATTTTTTTGGTTGTAATAAAACCCCACGTCTTTCCGAGCATGTGTGTCAATTTGTACCTCTCTATCTACATTATTCCGTGATTTATTCAGTTTTCAAATTTATACTGACTTTTCGATCACCTGGTACATCCGAAGATGGAATGAAGACAATCGGAAAGCGGTTTTTGTGGCAGCTGACCTGTGGCTGGAGTTGCTGGAGGTGACGCTGTTGTTGGAGCGCGAGCGGCGGCTCTTGAGCGAGTCGCCGCGGTTGACGACGCCCTTGCCGGTGATGCTGAAGTGGCGCAGGCGGTAGTACTCCTCCTCGACGCCCGTGTTGGGCATCGAGGCGACGCGCGACCGCTGCTGCGGCAGGCTCAGGTACGTGGGCCGGCTGCTGCCCGCCGCCTTCACGCTCTGCGACCGGCTGTGGTGCGGCGACCCGTACCTGCCCACACACACACACACCGCAACTGCACTCACTGCTGCGGCTGCCTACAACTGGCCTGAGCCCGCAATATTGACTATGTTACACATCTGTCTGACGTCACACAAGTAACCCCCGCTGCTCAACTGCATTTTTGTCACAAATGGTCACCTTGGCTAAGTAGTGGTTACTGAATTCCAAAACTAAATCCATTTTTGCCTATTGGGCCCACTTTCCGTGATATAGGATCCTCTGTCTACAAAATACCTTGAAACTGTTGTGTATTGGTTACTTCGGTATTCCGCAATTAATTTATTTTTACTTATTTTTTGTGGATGTAATTGTTGTCGAACAATCGAAATATGTACAAGGAATTCCGTAAATGATACTCACTTCCGACATTCACCGCCAGGATACGAAGGAGGCCGGTAAGTCTTGCTCACATCAGTCTTAGCAGTGCGAGAGCTGACCTTGTGAAGTGAGTTACTGTTGGCTCGTGAAGGTTTGTGTTTCGCGTGAATTCAGAAGAAAAAGAAGAAGAAGGAGAATAAAGAATGCCCCGTACCTGTATAAATAACCCAAAGTCTTTTTGTTATATCTGTGGCAAGTTAACTCTGAAATCACAAAAACAAAATCTTAATCCTCTTTTATAAAAATCCCATGTACTTTATTTTTGGCGACCGAAACAAAAAATGGACCCACACACATATGCTGTTTGATATGTATTATGCACCTGACAAGCTGGTTAAAAGGATCACGTCACATGTCCGTTGGTGTCCCCATGATTTGCGAGGAACCGACGGGTCGCACAACAGACTTATTTCTGTGCGCCAGCAATAGCTGTAATCACATCTAAAATAAATAAATTTATGCAATATCCTACATTAACATCAGTTTGCAATGTTGTCTACATAACTGATATTACTACACTAAAGATATGCAGAAGTGAGTGAATCCAGATATAACTTCAGACATTCTGTATCTGCCTCAGTTTCCTTCTGATACTAGTTTTTGTGAAAGCTTACGTATTATAGCTTTATACGTGTCAGCACAAAAATTAATCAAATGATTGAGCAGCATAAGAGCAAAAAAACTGAATAAACATATGTGATAATATTTTCTTCCTGTTTTCCTGTGATATTTTGCCTCAGAAACGTCTCTTCGCTAAGGTCCAGCAGTAATTGGACAACATTACAAACTGATTTTCTGTTCGTTGTTGCTTGTCTACAATGGCCAAAAATTATCATATGTACATCAGTGTATTATACGCTGAAGAGTCAAATAAACTGGTACACCTGCCTAATATTGTGTAGGGCCCCCTGGAGCACGCAGAAGTGCCGCGACACGACGTGGTATGGACTCCAACAATGTCTGAAGTAGCGCTCGAGGGAACTGACACGATGAAACCTGCACGTTGCAAGGCATCCCAGATATGCTCAATAATGTTCATGTCTGGGGAGTTTCGTGGCCAGTGGAAGTCTTTAAACTCAGAAGAGTGTTCCTGGAGTTATTCTGTATAAGTTCTGGATGTGTGGGATGTCGCATTGTTCTGCTGGAATTGCTCAACTCCGTCAGAAAGCACAACGGACCTGAAATTATTGATGCAGGTGATCAGATAGGATCCTTACGTACGCCTCACCTGTGAGAGTCGTGTCTAGACGTTTCAGGGGTCCCATACGACTCCAACTGCACACGCCCCACACTGTTACAGAGCCTCCACCTGCTTGAACGGTTCCCTGCTGAGATGCAGGGTCCATGGATTCATGAGGTTGTCTCCATACCCGTACACGTCCATCCGCTCGATACGATTTGAAACGAGACTCGTCCAACCAGGCAACATGTATCCAGTCATCAGCAGACCAACGTCGGTGTTGACGGGCCCAGGCGACGCGTAAGGCTTTGTGCCGTGCCATCATCATGGGTACACGAGTGGGCCTTCGGCTCCGAAAGACCATATCGATGACGTTTCGTTGAATCTTCGCACGCTGGCACTTGTTGATGACCCAGCATTGAAAACTGCAGAATTTGCGGAAGAGTTGCACTTCTGTCACGTTGAACGATTCTCTTAAGTCGTCATTGACCCCGACCTTGCAGGATCTTTTTCCGGCCGCAGCGATGTCAGAGATTTGATGTTTTACCGGATTCCTGATATTCACGGTTGTTGTTGTTGTTGTCGTCGTCGTCGTCGTCGTCGTCGTCGTCGTCTTCAGTCCAGAGACTAGTTTGTTGCATCTCTGCATGCTACTCTATGCTGTGCAAGCTTCTTCATTTCCAAGTAACAACTACACCCTACATTCTTCTGAATCTGCTTAGTGTATTCATCTCTTTGTCTCCCTCTACGATTTTTATCCTCCAGGCTGCCCCCCGAGTACTAAATTGGTGATCCCTTGATGCCTCAGAACACGTCCTACCAACCGATCCCTTCATCTAGACAAATTGTGCCTCAAATTCCTCTTCTCCCCAATTCTATTCAGTAACTCCTCAGTAGTTACGTGATCTGCCCACGTAATCTTCAACATTCTTATGTAGCACCACATTTCGAAAGCTTCTATTCTGTTCTTGTCTAAACTTTTTGTCTTCCACGTTCCACATCTATACATGGATACACTCTATACAAATACTTTGAGAAAAGACTTCCTGACACTTAAATCTATGAATTGTTAAATTTCTCTTTTTCAAACACGCTTATGTTGCCATTGCCAGTCTACATTTTATATCCTCCCTACTTCAACCATCATCTGTTATTTTGCTCCCCAAATAGCAGATCTCATCTACTTCTTTAAGTGTTTAATTTCCTAATCTAATTCCCTCAGCATCACCTGATTTAATTTGGCTACATTCAATTATCTCCGTTTTGCTTTTGTTGATGTTCATCTCGGTACACTCGTGAAATGGTCGTACGGGGAAATCCCCACTTCATCGCCACCTAGGAGATGCGGCTGTGTCCCATCTCTCGCACTCTGATTATAACACCAAGTTCAAACTCACTTAAATCTTGATAACCTGTCATTGTAGCATCTAACAACTGCGCCAGACATTTGTTGTCTTACATAGGTTTTGCCGACCGCAGCGCCGTATTCTGCCTGTTTACATACCTCTGGATTTAAAGATGCGTGCCTATACCAGTTGCTTTGGCGCTTCAAAATGTATTTGCATGTTTCGTCACAAGTTTTTTATTACCTTTTAAATTAATTTAAGTTTCGGAGTTTTTGATTTATTCCAATTCACTTAAGATCTGTGGTAGGTAATTAACATCCTTTTTTTCTTAGAATATATTATTATTGAGGGACTCCTTACTATGGATCTAAGGAACATAGAGTGTATCCAGTATAATCTTACATCATGCTGCCTTCTATTCATTTCTCATAGGAGATACATATGACGGCGTTCAACTGTAGTTATCCATAAGTACCTCCAGGATTTGAGAAGATAATTGGTTATAAACTGCAAGACATGCAGAAAATACATCAGTGGATAGAGCATCTACCCAAGTTTTGAACTCACATTTCAGGTGCTCATTATGAGCATCGTTTTCGATGCGGCAAATGTCAATGTGTGCGTGCAGTCACTGAAATGCCAACTCGAACTGCCCGCTTTGGAAATCTTTTGATTGTGTTGCCTGTCTGCAGATGCGAACTAATCCTATGCGACAACAAGCAGCTGACGATTTGGCTACATGTTCTGACACCCCTGGGGAGGGGGGGTATTACGAATTAAAACTTATAGGGGTACTCTATTCATCGATATACATCTTCCCGTATGTCTTGTGATTTTCATACAAACATTTTCTGGAAACCTAGACGTGCTTATGAGTGAAACTGCATATAGCATCGCGTTAGATATTACTTTCTTGTTACTCTCGCTCATATTACGTAATCTCATTCCTTTATGCACTTGTTGACAAAAATCATGGGATAGCGAGATGCACGTATACAGATGACGGTAGTATCGCGTACACAAGACATAAAAGAGCAGTGCATTGACGGAGTTGTTATTTGCATTCTGGTGATTATTGTGAAATGGTTTCCAACGTGATTATGGTCGCACGACGGGGACGCGGAATGGTAATTGGAACTAAACGCATGGGACTTTCTACTTCGGAAACTAACAGGGAATTCAATATTTCGCAACCCACAGTGTCAAGAGTGTGCCGAGAATACCAAATTTCAGGCACTGCCACTCAGCACGGGCAACGCAGTGGCCGACGGCCTTCACTTAACGACCCAGAGCAGTGGCGTTTGCTCAGAGTTGTCAGTGCTGACAGACAAGCAACACTGCTTGAAAAATTCGCAGAAATCAATGTGTCCATTAGTACAGTGCGGCGAAATTTGGCCTTAATTTGCTCACACAGCTACGTCGCCGGCAGCGTCTTTCCTGAGCTCGTGACAATATCGGTTCGACCCAGACGATTGGAAAATCATGGCCTGGTGAGATGAGTTCCGATTTCAGTTGGAATTGTTGACTGTACGGTTCGAGTGTGGTGCAGAGCTCACAAAGCTATGGACCCAAGTTGTCAACAAAGCATCGTGCAAGCTGGAGGTAGTTCCAACTTGGAGTGGACTGGGTCCTGTGTTCCAACTGAACCGATCATTGACAGGAAATGGTTACGTTAGGCTACTTGGTGACCATGTGGACTTCTTGTTCCCAAACAACGATAGAATTTTTATGGATGACAATGCGCCATGTCACTGGGCCAAAACTCTTCGCTATTGGTTTGAAGAACATTCTGAACAATTCGAGCAAATGATTTGGCCACCAAGATCGCCAGAAATGAATCCCATCGAACATTTTATGGGGCATAATCGAGAGTTCAGTTCGTGCACAAAATCCTGCACCGGCAACAGTTTCGCAATTATGGACGGCTACAGACGTCGAGTTACTGTACTACACCGGCCAAATGGACGTCTGACACGAAGTCAGGAGGTATCCCACGGCTTTTGTCACCTCAGCGTAATACATGTGAACAGTGGCAGCCGCAGTGCGTGTCCAGGCACCTGTCACATGAGGGCAGTTTTGTGACGGGTGAATTTAAAGGGGGAGAGAAAAAAAAAGGGAAGAGCTGCAGCCAAGAGGCAGGGAGAGGAAGGAGAAAAGACGATAGATCGTTAGCCTTTAAAATCTTAAGTGGGTGGCGGTGTATAAACGGAAGTCACAGATGATTCAGACTGCACTGAGGTGAACAACAGTCCCACAGTACGTTCCTATTCCTGGTAGGGAGAAGCTTGTCTTTTGTTTTTAACTATTGGGTGGAGTGAGTCTCGTTATGACTAGTGAGACAACGCAGCGAAATCGTATTTTGAGTTTGTTGTTTTGCTTGTTACGGCTTTGCTGTGATCGGCAATGTAACAATAAGTACCGAATCACGACACAGTTGGAAATAATGCGACTTGAACTACGTGCTGCTCCGCGCTTTGAACTGTATCATCAGAAAAATAGATGATAAAATTTGTTCCTTTCATTTCACTGCAAAGTCGTGTTAATCTCCATAAACAAATAAACAGGCTCAGCGGCGATGATCCTGTTGCGCCACCGCATGTGACTGTGGAAGCCATTTGACTGTAAATGACAATATCCTTTTCAAGTAAATCAGAATATTGGGGTGTCACAGAAAATTTGTAGAACTGTTTAACTCATAACTAACAGGATACAGAGGATATCATTGGGAAAGAGTCCTGTGCTATGCTATTAGTCTTCATCAGAGTGGGAACTCCCGTAAGCTTCCGTTTAAGGGACTTTATTTTTCTTTCATAAATCTGATATTTCAACAGCTACACTGGGTGGTGAGCGTTAGTTTTATTTCATTGCAGACGTTACAAATGTTTGCAGTATACAGCAAGTATAATCGTTTCAATCGTAAGAGAGGGGATGGGGCAATTGTGCTCCCCCCCCCCCCCCTTTCTTCCTGGAATTTGGAGCAGACAGTTTTTACTTGCTATAGAATTTCCTCGCGCTTTTCGAAGAGATTTGCCGTGATTCCGCTAATCTCTCTCGTTTAGCTAGTTTTAGTATTTCGTGGCTGAGGGTGAACGGCGTGAGACAATACTGTGGCTTCAGTGGTTACTGTATAACTTACGTTTGTTCTGCAGTTTCAGATTCTAGCCTCCTCGCCCTCCTCCCCTCTCCCTCCCACTGGATAAATTTCTGTAGACGTCCATGTTTTCCGTCCTGTTCACTGCTGTTGCGAAACTTTGAAAAATAAAATGTGAGAGCACGCAGTATAAAACAACTGACAGAGTTAAACTGTTGGCATTGAAACTTGATACAGTGTTCAGTTGGGAGGAGCATAAAATAAAGCTGATTAACAACCGAAATAAAATACGTGTTCGCTATTCGAAGATCGCTGATGGAAAAATAGCTGGAATACCTCGCTAACTTTCATTTCGTAATTCAATATACCGTTGCTGATCCAGCCAAACTAAGCCTTCTATGTCAGTTATACACATCATCTTATTCCGTCCGCTTGTCAAATTTTAAATGCTTGTTTTAAGTGAGCACATTACGTAAATTCTGTTCATGTAGCTGTAGTGTAAATTTGGGTGTAAGGGTTTACTTGGAGACAGCTGTAGGAACATGACCTATTACAAATTAGCGACGAAGATGGTACAGAATGATCCCTATTGTGTGAACAGTGACACACAGTTTTCCGCCAACTAATAACAGCCAATATCCACTGCAAGAGGAAAGTCTGCACGCTATTTTGATGGCGAACGGAGGTTGTTGCGCCAGGGAGAGTCTATGAATAGAGACGGCAGTTTCTAAAACAGAGTCGCCTTGCGAGACTCACAGCTTCATTCTGCAGCTTTTTCGAAACGACATCTGTCGAAACAGGAATCAGGGAGAACGGATTTTTTTATATCCCCGCGCGCTCTCGGAATAGTTTTATCGGCGATCGGAATGACACATTGACAGCGTGCCAAGTGGGGAGCCCCATTTGTGAATAGCCTGCCCTGTGTTTCGTTGCAAGTTTTGGCACTGAATCACCGCTAATTTGTTTCCGTGCCGCGGCGTAGCGAGATTTAACACTGCGATGACGCGTCGCTGCAAACCACCTAGCTGCTGACGTCATTAGTACTGTAAGAAAATACACGCGTGGGAGAGGTAATTGAATGAAAAGGAAGCAAACGGCGGCGTTGGAGTCGTCAAATGACTCACTGATCGCATCTGTGACTTAGCGTTGAGCGTTACGAAATATCTAACCCTATTAGTCCCCCAGTAAATAACGTATATAGAACATTGTCTACATAAAGGGTGCTGGGATATTTCCATTACAAACTTCTAGGACTTGTAGAGAGGAGTGAGTACATAATGTTTTGAATAGGAACACATGTCCGGGAACTACCGTTTCCGTTTTACGACGGTTTCAGTTCAGATCGTTAACTCTTCCACTTCTGCTTCAGGAATTGAGTTAGATGTGACGCAGTACAGTTATTAAGTAACAGTTCGAAAGGCAACGTAACGAAACATCAATTTACCGCTTAAGCACATTTGTTTGCATTAATACTATACTTAAAGTACGCTCGTTTGTGTTTTGTTTCTGGATAATTCGAAAAAATGTGCTTCAATGATAAACGGATGTTTCCTTATATTTCCTTTCGTATTGTTACGTAATAATTGTTCTGCATCACACCTTATTCGGTTCCTCAAGCCTACGTTTCCGGACATGGGTTCCTATTCAAAAATCCGGCCGCTGTGGAGAAGCGGTTCTAGGCACGTCAGTCTGGAAACGCGCGACCGCTAGGGTCCCAGGTTAGAATTCTGCCTCGGGCATGGATGTGTGTGCTGTCCTTAGGTTAGTTAGGTTTAAGTAGTTCTAAGTCTAGGGGACTGACGACCTCAGATGTTAAGTCCCATAGTGCTCAGAGCCATTTGGACCATTTTCCTATTCAAAATCTCATGCACTCACTCCCCTCTACAAGTACTATAAGTTTGTGACAGGAATTTCCGAACACCCGGTATTTTCGAATGATCCCCGTTATGCAGCAGAAGTCTCAATGGCAAACTGATTGCTATGAGAAGTGAAATATCATTTGCAAAATATCTAAGTCTGAAGTAGAAATCAGCTTGTCAATGTTGTGAAAGGACGATAATGTTTGGGACTACCGGGTGCAGTGACTTCTTGTATTAACTAATGCAGTCTTCAACATTGCAGTTTCGAAAAAAACATTACAGTAATTAAAAGCGTCAACAGCTCTTTGCGTCAGCTAAAGTATGGGAACCATTATGTTCAAGAAGATGACAACTGAAAATACGTGAAACAAACAGAAATCAGAAAACTACTACCAATAGCACTATACGATTATCAGAGAAATCACGTAAAAATGTTATATTTCCAAAGATAGCGCTGTTACCGATCGTTATTTAAAGTGTTTCGCTGGCTGATAAAAACGTAAAATGCAGTGGGCAGACAATCAAACATTCCATTGTCAGATGACGCGGAAAATTAAATTTGGTTGGCCGCAGGGGAATTTGAACCGTAGTGCTCCCGAAAACGTGGGGAGCATTGGCCTCACCGGCTTATTACAGAGTAAAATGTCCGGATTGTAGCTCTAATCACTTTGGTGACGCTATCGTACTGAGAATACCTGCGTGCTAGTGTAGATGCATGTGATTCCACATATAAGCGTCGTGTTAGGAAAGAACACTATCCAATGACTCACGTTACTCGACACAGACAAGAGAGTTAAGTCTTGTCTCTGCGACCTTGACAAGGGCACTGTGCATACCCTATCCACCAAAATTATATAGACACAATTACATAATGCGCTCCTGACTAATAGATGTCACAGGCGGCGTACCCGCCAATATAAAAGGAGGTGGAGTGTACTGTGTTGTCAATACCAAAGCAGTAACAGCAGAGTGGGTCGGTCAGGAGTGCTGAGTCGCATTGAACCTGACTGGTCATTGGGTACCACCTGATTAACATATCCATCAGGGACAATTAAACCCTCCTAAAGCTGAACAAGTCGACTGTTGGTGATCTGACTGCGAAATCGAAACGCGAAGGAACGACAACAGTCAAACGCCACGTAGGCCTACTGACGGACAGACGCCGTCGAATATCGCGGCGCAAGGAGTCACTCGCGAACTACAAAGCCGTCGGTCTAGCTAGCACGATGACTGCTTGTGGTGAGTTAAAAAGAATGGAATATAATGATCGCTTAGTTCCTTAGCGGTGGAGAGCGATGCTTGAGATGGTGAAAAGAGCGACAGTGGTGACTGGAAACGACGGATTTGGAGTGATCAGTCACACTCTATCCTGTGGCAATACGGTGAAAGGGTTTGGGTTTGGCGAATACCTTCAGAACGTTACATGTCATCAAGTGTAGATAATACAGTGTTGTATGCAGGAGGTGGCTTACAATATGGGGATGTTTTTCGTGTTCAGGGTGTCGCCTCCTTATTGCGTTTAAGAGAACGCCAAATGCGGAATACCCTTGGGATGAGTTGGGACGTCGACTTTCCTCTAGATACCAGCGTCCAGCATCACAGTTGTCTCTTGTTTCGGCTCTTGAGGAGCTATTTCTCCACAAACATTCAGATGTCTCATTGAAATTGTCCCAGGCAGAGTTCAAGCCGACATAAAGGCGAAGAGTGGACACACAGCCTATTAATGTCCACTAACAGGTGTCCGGATACTTCTGAACATATAGCATATGCGTGCAGGTATACCGGTAAAGGAAGCGGTGTTAGCTCCAAAATGCGACATTGTAAAGAAATTACTTCATATGTGAAAGATGTCCCATACAAAATGCATTTGAGATTAGTACTATAGCAAAGTAACAGTAATATACGATTTTAAAACGGTTTCGTAGAAAAATAAGGTGCAGGGAAGTGGCTAATAACTCACTAAAACTACCCTTTATTTGGAAGTTTGTCATGTGGCGCTATAACAATGTCACATTTGGTCCTACGCTAAGGTTCGAACAACACGTAGCGGACTGCCAATAAGGGCAGAAAACAGTTTTTCCATTGCTACTTCGGCAGCGAAAGAACGGATGGACAGCCAAGGTGCACAGGATATAAAATGCAGACGCCCGATTTAGTCCGACTACATTCATTATTCCTGCTTGACTTTTGCTGATATGCGTACTATAACCTCTTTCGAATACACTATCCATTCATTTCAACTGACCTACGCTCTTCACCATCTCTGTCAGAACTACAATATATCTGGTGAAACTAAAAGTTCGAGTTAAATACTGACAAAATTGCAAAAAAATATTTCCGAAGGATATACACAACAAATGTAGTGACATATGAAATTTCGGAAAAACAGTTGCCGAGCGTGGTATTTCGGTAATTAAAACTAAGTTTTAAAGTGTGTTCAATTGTTTTAGAATTACGGCGTGATAGTTTGGAACTGTTTTCCGGATGGCAAAATATCATCTGTTTCAATAACATTAGTAACTCCGCTCCTAATTAAAATAAGGAACAGATTTTTGACCGGCTTAAAGTCATTATAGGGATCCGTATAGCACAAAAATTTTGGATTTTTTACGTGTTACTTTCACTATTCTTCACGCAATTTTCTGCCCTATGTAATCGTTCGCTGGGCGCTGACATTTTGTTTGTGTTTGTTTCATCCATTTCGCGGAGTTAATATCTTGTAAGTTGCTACGATCCTTGGTTAAGTGTTGCGTGATACTGAACAATGTCAGCAGCAAATTCGCCAAATGTTATTCAGTGGGGAATTTCGACGTCGCTCTCTGGGCCCACAGGATTGCCGTACGAGCTCAGTCAAGAAAATTAATTGTCGGCACGTTCTTATATTGTCAACAATTGTTCTTCATAACAACCCCAACCAATTCCTACCACGCTAAAGCGAAAGGAGAAGATGACTGATTGTCTTCAGCACCGCAATGTCGAAATTGACATACCAATTAGGCTGTCACCTCATTAATGCCACTGCAATTCAGTATAATTGGTATGCGTTCAAATTGAAGGCATAATATTTTTGTTGTGTTAGTAGCAAGTGCAAAGTTTGACGAGAAGATGTAATTACAGGATAATTATAAACTTATCGACTTGTTTCTCCTAATGAAACCATCCAGGTGACTGCTTTGATTTTGACGCGTTAGCGATCTGAACATTATGCGTCACATTGAACTCAGATCAATTCGTGTTAGGGATTCTGACGTGGAAAAGATGAAAAGACGATGTGTTCTTGCATCTTAGTATGTAATGTGTTCAAAAATTGAATGAAATGGATTGTGTCTTTAAGAGACGGTTTAATATGAACATCAATAACAGTAAGACAAAGTGATATAATGTAAAAAAAGTGAACCAGGTAATGGACAGGGAATTAGATGAACTGAGACAGTAAAAGTAGTATATGAGTCGTTCTATTTAGGCAGGAAAATAACTGACGATGGCCGAAGTTAGGAAGATATAAATGCGAACAAGCAACCGCAAGAAAAGCATATATCAGAAAGGCGAGTTTGTTAACATGTAATATAAATTTAAATATTACGAAGTCTTTTCTGAAGGTATTTGTCATCTGTATAGCCTTGTATGGAAGTGAAACATGACCGATAGGCAATTTACACAAGAACAGAATAAAAAGTTTGAAATATAATACTATAGAGCAATGCTGAAGATTACATAGGTAGACCAAATAACAAATAAGGAGCACTGAGTCGAACAGGGGAAAAATGAAATCTGTGGCACATTTGATTTAAAGAAGGGATCGGTTGAAAGGACACATTTCGAAGCATCAAGGGTCTGTCAGTTTGATAATGGAAGGAAGTGTGAAGGGTAAAAATGTTAGAGGTGGAATGAGGAATGAATGCAGAAGGAAGGTTGAAATGGATGGTGGTTCCAGTAAGTGTGCAGAGAAAAACGGGCTCGTTTAGGATATAGTAGCATGGAAAGCTGCATAAAACCAGTTTTCAGACTGAAGACTACAATAGCAACAATAAGCTCAATAAAAAAAGATTCTCGCACGTCAAAAATTCGGTGACGCCGTCAGTAAATTCATTTTTGTAAACATTCCGTATGTTGTCTTAAAAATTTATCGTCGTACATAAAACTAAAATAAGACATAGTACAGCTCTTCCAGAACACTTTGATGCCTGTTTCTTCTTTGCACACTGAATAGCTTGTGAGTTTGAGCGAGTTAAATAAAGTGTATGATTACGCGTGTGTTCCATATGCCACGTGGCAACTTCCCCGCGCCTCCATGTGCTCCTGCCGAAATATTATGTAACTCTGTAAGGGGTATAATTTAAATTAGACTGTATTGTTTTTCAGTCCACATCTACGGTGGCCAGCCACCATCGTCGCGGATTACATAATGAAATCAATGGTTCTTTTGATCTGGCGGGAGTCCTCAGTCTCGTTATGAAATGACGTCACCGGCCGGAGAAACTCGGGCGGTGACAGAGATATCAGCTGTGAGGCGGCGCTAGGCGCGCACGTGCTGGCTCACGTGTGGCGTGCGCTTTGGGAAGGGTGACTCAGACGCGCTGGCGCTTCGCCACGCGGCCACGTGGGGCGCTGGCATCGCGCCCGCCGCTACTGGGAAGCGAAACCGCGACCACGCCGCGGGCTCAGCGCCACCTCTGCCGCTTCCCAGGAATTACGACGCTCTAAATCTCGCGCCAAATTACATCTCTGAAGTGGGGACGGGGCTGTGCCGCAGCTTTCAGTAGCATTCATCACCGCTGTATTTCAGGTAGACACTTTACGGGCTAATATTTTTCTCTTACAAAAAAGCAAGCCATGTGTTATATTTTGGTTGTAGAAGTCCATCAGCTTTCTCTGTTTAGGTTTTTGTTTGAACCTACATGAATTTAAGAGCGAAAGTTCCGTCCTCAGAGCTCACAGATTTGATTGAGGCTTTTCATCATGGCTTCGTCAGTTACTTGCACTTGGAAGAGGATAAAATGGTACATAAATGGAAAGACACGAGAACTTCGATGCTAAATATATAAAATCGCTCCAATGTAATGAGCCCATGTTACTGAAACTTTAGTGCATCAATATGTTGCGACATTATGTGTGTACTTCTTTATTTATTTAGCATGTAGCTTACAGAATTATATTTTGCAAGTACACACAATTAAGTTGATATGAAGTAAGATAAGATGATATGAATCATAACAAGCAGACACATCTATGAATATCTACGTCTCGGTAATAATGAAAGCTGGAGAACCAGCAGCAGCTAAAATAAGTTGAGAAATCCATTTTCTATCTAAGATGGATATCCAAAGAATACACTCAGTTAACCGCAGGTGTTGCTCGACGAAGTCTTTCCAAGTTCGAAAGAATTTTCTTTTTCCACAATCGAGCAAAACGTGCTGTAGTGTTCGTTCGCAGTCGCACATGTCATTATCGACGACTACCTACGTGTGTTTCGTTGCTTTCGTCGCAAAGTGACCAGTCCTGATGCGGTTGAGTGAGTTCCATATTTTTGTTGGTTGGTCAGCATCGGTGGTTGAATGGTCGGATACATTTTACCTAATTTCTTTCGACTATGGAAGGACGTCCTCTGATTTCTCCGTTCATCTCTTAGAAAAAAAATGGTTCAAATGGCTCTCAGCACTATGGGGCTTAACATCTATGGTCATCAGTCCCCTAGAACTTAGAACTACTTAAACCTAACTAACCTAAGGACAGCACAAAACACCCAGTCATCACGAGGCAGAGAAAATCCCTGACCCCGCCGGCAATCGAACCCGGGAACCCGGGCGTGGGAAGCGAGAACGCTACCGCACGACCACGAGCTGCGGACGTTCATCTCTTAGATTACAGCTTTCTGGGGTCGAGTTCGCCATTGTTACCCAGATTCGTTCTCTATATTTTGGCCGAGTGCGTGGTAAGTTGTTGAATGTTTCATGAATTGGTATGTCTCTGGATCTTTGCGTTTCATCCAGCCATGTGTTAGTACTTGTTGTTGTAGGAGATCTGGAGAGGCAGTATTAGCGAGTACTGACAGCCATGGTGTTGGTGTGGATTTAAGAGTTCGTGTCATGACTCTCATCGCTTCATTTAGATAGATACCCATTTAATTGACATGACTACTTCTACTCCAAACAGCACGTTACAGTAGTGCCTGTGCTTTAGTTCAAATGGCTCTGAGCACTATTAGACTTAACAGCGGAGGTCACCAGTCCCTTAGAACTTAGAACTACTTAAACCTAAGGACTACTAACCTAAGGACATCACACACATCCATGCCCGAGGCAGGATTCGAACCTGCGACCGTAGTGATCGCGTGGTTCCAGACTGAAGCGCCTAGAACCGCTCGGTCACTCCGGCTGGCCTGTGCTTTAGTCCTTAAGGTATTGGCATTAAATCCCCAGCTAGTACCAGTCAGTTTCCTTCATATATTACGTGTCGATTTTCGCTGAAGATGAACCAGCGTTGGGGAAATTCATCTTGGAGGAAGAGTTAAGATTTTCGGATAATGTAAATGTTTAATAGCGCTGCTGATTCTCTTATATTAAAGATCATGTTATTTCTGAATATATTCGTCAACAGATAAGGCCTTTTTGCCAGGCTATGACCGATTACATACGGATGTCTTTCGTGATGCCTGGCAAAATATTTTGCAGAACGCAAGGAGAATGTTTCCTGTTTATTATCATGATGTGTAAAGCACTGACGGAAAGGCTGGATCGTGAATATGACGGATCTGCTCTGAAATACGTATAGGGCTACCAGCTGTACGAACCGAAGAACTGAAAATCGTTTCGTGTACTGGTGCCCAGTACAGGGCGCCACTACTTTGATACATGCCCTGCCAGCAAATCACTTTCTGGCCTGAAGATGGTACAGCCGAAACCGATAACCGGAAATTACTACCAATAAAACAGCTACTTGGTTCATGCACACTAGCAATTTAAACATTCGCCTAAACACTCAACACATTCTACAAGGAAAGATCAAAAATCTCCGGTGGAAGTCCATATAGTCCGAAATCGGTATGCTAATCAGGCAAAATCTCCGTAAGCACTGAGGCAATCTTGCCACCGACGCACCCGTTTAGTAAAACACCACGTCCGTAAATGCCTGCTCCACATTCTCGCGCGACAGGAATTGTCGGCCTTCAAGACTTTGTTTTTAAGGGGACGAAGGCGTGAAGATCGCATGGGGAGAGATCAGGACTACAGGGCGTAGGCTCGAGTGTCTTCCCCTTTACGTTGGCGTCACTTCTGCTTTACGACATATGCAATTATGGGGACGTCCTTTACACAGGAGCAGTACTTGCCACAGTTTTCTACAACAGCAGTTCTCGACAAACATGCTGCCCCACATACATTCTTCATTCTCCGATGGAAGAACAAAAGCGTGTTGGTCCTGTTTGGACGGATTTGGTAATAACGTCACCATAGTTCACGTTTCCGTATATATCGTAAGTACTTCGGAAAGAGACGAATGCCACAATAATGCTTTTCCTACATGTCGGTGCTCATATACCCGGATGCGAGACTTTGCATATACGCTGTAGCAACGCCCTCAAACGGAAACTTTTTGATCGCCCCTTATACACTAAAGCTAGTCGGCACTTTACGTAAGTAACTGAACACATATTTCACTTGACATTGCGGTAGACAGACTTGCCAGGTCACGAGAGAGCACATATGCACGTCCTGACAGTCTTTACACTTAAACGTAGCGTCTTCTCCAGTGTATGAAACATAATAAAACTGCACGGCGGCCGAAGTCTTTTTCCTTGTTAGTCTCCGGGCTCGTAACGGTAAGTAAGCCAGTTCGAACTTTTTCTCCGTCTCTAATGACTTCGCTGGCGACAGGACGTTACACCCTAATCTCCCTTCCTTCTTACTAGTATGTTTTGATACCACAGTAAAATAGTGACCACCACTGACATAACTAGCCTCCCCCCCCCCCCCAATGGGTAGGAATCTCAGTTTCAGATACTGTGTACCAACTCCATACAACGCGATAACTTGACAGCCAGTTTCAATGTTGTGACGTAAAAGCGCGGGACACGTGTGCACTGGCGAGACCGAGCGCCAAGCTATTGTGTTTGCCGCCTGTCCAAACCTTTCTGCGAAGTGCACAAACGACGAGGTGCACTTGTGGCTTAGTTTGTTTTCCATCCGACGAAAATAGCCCGGGGAACAGCTTTGTTCTCTAAAGTAAGGTGTCACCCCCGCGTCCGACCGGGACTCGTTTAGCCTCGTTGCGAGAAGCGGGTCGCAGAAACATTTAGGCCCGCAGGTTCCGCTGTTTGTGTTCTATTTCGCGGCTACACGTATCTGCAGTGCACGGCCAGCGACGCCGGCCACCAACAAGCGCTTGCGACTCGCCTCTATACAGCGGCCAACTCGCTGTGTTTACTTTGGGAGCGGTCCCCCAACCCTCCTCACATAAGCTGTCCGTGTCTTTGAAATCTAGAACAGCGAACTCTGTTGTAACCCCGAAATCCCGAGGTATCAGCATGATGTGAAAATTCACAATTTTCTTATCCATCTTTTTTTATTGCTTAATCCATATTTCTTTATTGGTTTGGCCTACTGACGACCACTTGAAATAATTCACGTCTTCTTCCATTTTTCATTTCTTTTTTTGCAGTAGTTTTTTTAATCTTTCCCTTGGTTGGTCTATTCCTACTTCTGTCCATATTGCGCCTGTATTTTTCTTTGTGTTCTTGTGGAAGCCCTTCAAATTTTTTACTTCTGCTATGTACTTTTCTGTTTCTTCTATTTCTTTCTTAGTTGTTCCCATTTTCCCATGGCCTGCTTTAACTCCTTTGATCCTCGTCGTTCATGTATTTGGGTTTCTGTCAAAGTTGATAATTCTTTTTGTTTTTCTTTTTTCAGCTGGTCATTTTAGGTGTCCGTACAATAAAGCTCATTTCTTACTCATTGTGCCCAATGTTCGTTCTGTTCTTTCACAAACGTCTTAATTTCCATTTCCCATTGTCATATTTTGGTTGGAAGACTTTCCTGATTATTTTCATTTCCTTCTTTTCTATTTCTCCTAATTGTTTGGCTATATTTAATGAAAGGCACTATGTAGCATGAAGACGTTGTGGTCTATTTACAGTGTTGTAGTGCTGGAGTTTTGCATTTATGGGTAAATATTTTTCGTTATACACGACTTTCGTTAATAGAAAAGCTACTTCCATTTTCCTCGCTCATGCTAAGTTAGTTTCTTTGTCCAAATCAACTGGTTGTAGTATTTATTCTAGACATTTAAATTTTTAGCCTTCTTTATAATCAGTTTCCATGTATTTCGGTGCCTCCTTCGCATGCCTCCTTCAGTGCCTCCTGTCATGTGGTCTGTTTCATTCAAAAGGTATACATAGCTGTCTCTTGTTGGAGATTTATCTACACTGTTGCATATTCTATAGGTTCAGCTAAGATGGTAAGATCGTCTGCAGAAACCAAACAATTACCATTTTTTAAATTCCATCTTCTTCTGTTCTTTTCTTCTGCTTCCTGATTACTTTTACTAGTATATAGCTAAACAGCAGTGACGACAATCCATGTCCTTGTCTTACACCAGTTTTGATCCAAAAAGCCTTGGAGGTTTCGCCTAAAAACTTAATTTTCCATTTTATATTTATTAGTGTATCTTTTACGATTGCTACTGATTTGATGCCAGCTCCAAACTCTTTTAAGGTGTTGAGTAACGTATTATCGTGGCACGATTGGGGCAATAACCTTTCACGCGCATTACGACACACATCCTACAGGAGATTTACTGCAAATTTGGAATGAAACGAACAGAAATAAAATAGATTACGCATACTGCCTAAGGAAACCACAGCGTAACGGAATTTTGTTTACTGTACCTCTCAGCTCTGGTCAATGCTCGTATTGTCAACAACTCTCCTCGCTTGTTGAGGTGGCGAGTTACTATGTAAAACACCCAAATAATACGATGATAAATTACGAATAAGTCGACACCGGTCATTATATTACAATGGTGTTCAAACCTTACGGACGAAACTAACTTTCGCATGATGTGACTGCCAGAAAGGGCCTAGCACAGCACGATGAAACTTAGATAATGTATGCGAAGAAATGCTGCAATACATTATGGTAGGTACCCGAATAAAATACGCAATGAGACGAATAGAAACGATATTTTTATTCAAACGCAATGACTACACTGAAGCCAGCGCGATTCACGGTTGTCCCACGGACAGTACAAAAGGCGGGACACGGTTCTCAATAGGGTGTGCGGCCAGCACTGGCGGCAGTCCGTGCTCTGCAGCGGAGGTGGGTAGCAGTTGTTGTGGTGGGGCGTTCCACTGCTCCACCAGCGCGGTTGGTGCATGAGGACGTGCAGAAATACGTCTCCCCAACGAATCTCACACCTGTTCGATGGGAATTAAGTCGAGGGGAAGAGGAGGCCAGTCTTTTCGTCAAATATCCTCTCTCTCCGACAGGTCCTCCACCTGCTCTGCTCGATGCGGTCTCGCGTTAGCATCCATAAAAGTGAAGTCAGCACCACTGGAAAGACACACGTTGGCAGGTGAGTGTCCCGTTTTGAGAGACCTGGAGGTCAGTACGCCCATGTAACATTACGCCTACCCATGCAGTAACACCCGGACCGCCAAAACGATCATGTTCGACAATGTTGAATGTACCCTTATACGGCGAGTGATGGGAACAAGTAATGAATCCAGGAACGTTGTCGAACGTAGTTATTTAGGTGGTCCAGGTATTATGGTGTGGGAAGATTCAGTGTCGCACGGGCGTACTGGCCGCCATTTCTTCGAACACGATACACTCACTGGTCAATAATATTGTGATAATGTACTCATTCCCCACGTACATCTTTTCAGGGGTGCACTCGTCCCTGACTTCAGTTTTATGGATGACAATACGCGACATTATCGAAACGAGCAGGTGTAGGAGCTCTTGAAACGAGAGACTGGCCTGGTCTTTTTACCTGACTTAAGTTCCATCGAGCATGTGTGGGATGCACTGAGGAAACGTACTGCAGCCCGTCCACGTGCACCAACGGCTATCCAGCAGTTTTCAGCCGCACTGCTTGAGTAATGGAACGTCACACAATAAGAACTCCTTACATTCACGTGACCATCATGGAATCTCAATGCAGAGCATAAGAACCATATCTCGCCTTTCGTAGTGTTCAAAGAACCACCACATACTGTGTAATTACAGTCTTCGAATAAAAGTTCCATTTATGTTGGTCTCATTGCGTATTTGTTTGAGTTACCTTCTGTAATATACTGTAGCAGTTCTCTTTTTGTTTAGCCAAGTGTGTTACTTGGGAGTGTTACATCATGCAAAATTTACTTTCGTTTTGCACACCAGTACGTTTGTGTTACCGCAAGGCTGAGAAATACAATAAAAGAAAAAAAAGACAGCTATCACATAAAGCTATCACATTAGCTATCGATAAATAAGAAGACAAGAGCTCTCAAAGGAGTGTCAATACTCCGTGAAAATTGACGTCCTTGTCTATATAAAGGAGAGAATCAAAGTTTGAAACCATCGCCGGTAGAGGAAGCGGTCGTACTGCTACGTGCATAATTGTGGGTTTGGCTTTAGCAACACAAATTCTTGTGGAACACGCAAATATATTTCGGCGAAGTCTCACCATCGTCAGTGGGTTCGTTATTTTCTTAGTTACCGCATACTGATGTTTATGTTGCTGTTTTTGCAGTACAGCTGATTTTTTGATCCATTTTGTCATTTTTTGTTGATTCCCCTTTCTCATGCCTCTATACGATAAGCAAACAGTGCTTTCTAACACTACGTCACTGTTTATCACATATTCACTTATTCTGAACATCTGAATCTCTGAGAATCAGTGACACATACTGATGTGCAGGAGACTGCTGTCCCGCTTGCCGCAGCAACAGACTGTACAACAGCTCAAACACGCCGGTCAATGGTTTCATTATCCACAGTGTTCACTCGCTTGCAGTACATTACGAATCTGTTGGGAGAAATCAGGGTCCTGAGTAGTAGGCCTATCTTTTTGAAAATTAAAGTAGGGTGGAGACAGAAAAGGGAATGGACCATGATATGCACGGGGCGAGAAAGTTGGTTGGGAGTTTCAAACACAACGAACCCTTCTCCCCAAAAATTTTTTTCAACAGAGGAATCGTTTACTAGTCAATGTCATCTTAGGCATGACAGAAAAGGGAACTGATAATGAGAAGGACGAAAAAGTGGATTCTGCAGCGAGAGAGTCGTTGCACATTTCTAACCCAACCAATCTCCCCCTTCCGCTTTTTGAAAAGATGAACCAGTCGTTGGTGTGGAGGAAGACACGACAGAGACAGGCTCTGACAAGAATGAAAAAGTTATAACGATAACGAGAGATTTTGGATGGTCACTTCAAGCTCAACGGCTCTCGCCCCCAACTCCTAAGAGCAGAGGCGTCTTTTCGGTAGCAGGGATGTCTCCGAAGCACTCCTGCTTGAACTATATACGTGAGCAGACGCGTTGATCAAAGCATTTGTAAGTGATCATGGGAGGAAGGTATCAGAATGTGTTATTTTTGTGACTTATCGTTTTAGATTACGTTTACTTTAGTTGACAAGGAGACGACTCGGAATCGGATTTTTGCAGTTTTTTATTTTTATGATACGTGAAGTTCAGAACTCAAATATCTGTCTCCAAAAGCTTTTCGCTAGAATTCTAAAAAATTCTCGAGAAAATCGACAAGTTTTCCGTGCATCTTTATTTCTCTGGACCTCCGGCGAACTCTCGATGGGCCACGTGGCTCTGTGATGGAACGATCGCCTGCGCCATGAGTGGCCGGTGTTCAAATGCCGGCTGACGCAAATTTTTAAGCAAAGGTGCCTGTCTAAGAGTATTTCATGTAAAGCGTAAACTACATAAAGATGGAAAAAAATTATCGTCAGCGCTCAAGGCTGGTAATTGCTGATTAGAATCTCATTTTTATCATTGTTTTCTTAGTTTTCTTCCGTTCAGTACGAATACTTTTTTGATTTTAATATAAAATTCATCGAATATATGCTAATTAATGGACATCTAATTCTATTTTTTAATGAAAAACGCATATTTCCTTATTTCCAAGTACGTATGGCAAACAGCGGTCCAGTTTTCATTGAAAATATAAATTGTTAATTATCGTCCTTCTATAAAAGATTGTTCAAATAAAAAAATACAGACTATTTTTCTTCATCTTCATGTATTTTGTACGTCACAGAAATACTCGTAGGACATTCACGTTTGTTTGGACACTTGCAACTGCTTAGGATCGAATTCGGGCCGCCCACACGGCAGGCGAGCACTCTACTGCAGACACACATGGCGCTTTGAAAAATCGTCCTAGTTTAAGCGAAGTAAGGATGTTCGGAAAACTTTAAAGAATTTGTGAGAGTTGCATCGAACAGCTTCGATATATTGGTATTTTAGAAGCCAATATGAGCAGCAGGCTAAGGTTGGTTGCAGACGACGCTGTCGTTTACCGCCCAGCAAAATCATCAGAAGATCAAAACAAATTGCGAAACGACGTAGAAAAGACATCTGTATGATGTGAAAATTTCCAATTCACCCAAAATAATGAAAAGTGTGAGGTCATCCACATGAGTGCTAAAAGGAATCCTTTAAACTTCGGATACACGATAAATCAATCATATTCAACTAAATACCTAGGAATTACAATTACTAACAACTTAAATTGGAAAGAACACATAGAAAATGTTGTGTGGTGAAGGCTAACCAAAGACTGCGCTTTATAGACAGAACAGTTAGAAGATGCAACAGATCTGCTAAAGAGACGGCCTACACTACGCACGTCCGTCCTCTTTTGGAGTATTGCTGCGCGATGGGGGATCCGTGCCAGATAGGATTTACGGAGCTCATCGACAAAGGTCAAAGAAGGGCAGCACGTTTTGTATTATCGAGAAATAGGGGAGACTGTGCCACGGACATGATGCTGGATGGAAATCATTAAAGCAAAGACGTTTCTCGTTGCGACGGTATATTTTTACGAAATTTCAATTACCAACTTTCTCCTCCGAATGCGAAAATATTGTGTTGACTCCGAACTACATAGGGAGAAACGATCATCATAATAAATTAAGAGAAATCAGAGCTCGGACGAAAATATATAGATATTTGTTTTTTCCTCGCCCTTTGTTGAGAGTGGAATAATAGAGGATTATTGCGAAGGTTGTCCGACTAACCCTCTGCCAGGCGTTTAAATGTGATTTACAGAATATCGATGTAGATGAAGATGAGTAGTGAACTTCACATATGACAAATATTCTACAAAAGATTCCAAAAGTTCGGTTGTAGTGTGGTCTTCCTATCAGTTATGTTGGGGAAGATTTTATGTTGTTATTTTATTTTAAAATGACTTTGGATTTAATACGAGTTTCTTAGGGTTTCGGTTCAACGTTAGGCAGTGCTAACTTACCCACTCTTTCACCTTTGTTTTGCAGTAGTAATTCATAGAAAGGCATTTTTTCCATGTGTATCTGAGATTATTGCGAGAGGGTAATATTGTTTCTTTATCACAAAATGTTACACCAGTTCCTCCCAAATAAGTGTATTTTTGACATTTTAAGGAATCGTACGCTATTGTAGTATTCCGTGTTAGGGGACCTTCGGTTATTGTTATAAATAATATGACTGCGATTATAAATGAGTGTCGTGCAACTTGCCCTCGTTTTAAGAAATAAAAGATTATCATTGTATACACTCCTGGAAATGGAAAAAAGAACTCATTGACACCGGTGTGTCAGACCCACCATACTTGCTCCGGACACTGCGAGAGGGCTGTACAAGCAATGATCACACGCACGGCACAGCGGACACACCAGGAACCGCGGTGTTGGCCGTCGAATGGCGCTACCTCCGCAGCATTTGTGCACCGCCGCCGTCAGTGTCAGCCAGTTTGCCGTGGCATACGGAGCTCCATCGCAGTCTTTAACACTGGTAGCATGCCGCGACAGCGTGGACGTGAACTGTATGTGCAGTTGACGGACTTTGAGCGAGGGCGTATAGTGGGCATGCGGGAGGCCGGGTGGACGTACCGCCGAATTGCTCAACACGTGGGGCGTGAGGTCTCCACAGTACGTCGATGTTGTCGCCAGTGGTCGGCGGAAGGTGCACGTGCCCGTCGACCTGGGACCGGACCGCAGCGACGCACGGATGTACGCCAAGACCGTAGGATCCTACGCAGTGCCGTAGGGGACCGCACCGCCACTTCCCAGCAAATTAGGGACACTGTTGCTCCTGGGGTATCGGCGAGGACCATTCGCAACCGTCTCCATGAAGCTGGGCTACGGTCCCGCACACCGTTAGGCCGTCTTCCGCTCACGCCCCAACATCGTGCAGCCCGCCTCCAGTAGTGTCGCGACAGGCGTGAATGGAGGGACGAATGGAGACGTGTCGTCTTCAGCGATGAGAGTCGCTTCTGCCTTGGTGCCAATGATGGTCGTATGCGTGTTTGGCGCCGTGCAGGTGAGCGCCACAATCAGGACTGCATACGACCGAGGCACACAGGGCCAACACCGGGCATCATGATGTGGGGAGCGATCTCCTACACTGGCCGTACACCACTGGTGATCGTCGAGGGGACACTGAATAGTGCACGGTACATCCAAACCGTCATCGAACCCATCGTTCTACCATTCCTAGACCGGCAAGGGAACTTGCTGTTCCAACAGGACAATGCACGTCCGCATGTATCCCGTGCCACCCAATGTGCTCTAGAAGGTGTAAGTCAACTACCCTGGCCAGCAAGATCTCCGGATCGGTCCCCCATTGAGCATGTTTGGGACTGGATGAAGCGTCGTCTCACGCGGTCTGCACGTCCAGCACGAACGCTGGTCCAACTGAGGCGCCAGGTGGAAATGGCATGGCAAGCCGTTCCACAGGACTACATCCAGCATCTCTACGATCGTCTCCATGGGAGAATAGCAGCCTGCATAGCTGCGAAAGGTGGATATACACTGTACTAGTGCCGACATTGTGCATGCTCTGTTGCCTGTGTCTATGTGCCTGTGGTTCTGTGATCATGTGATGTATCTGACCCCAGGAATGTGTCAATAAAGTTTCCCCTTCCTGGGACAATGAATTCACGGTGTTCTTATTTCAATTTCCAGGAGTGTATTATGGAAACATTTCTCCGTTTATGTTTTAACATACCGACCATTCCCGAGATTTTTTCCACGCTACAACTTCTACAATGAGAAAAAGTAGGAGAGGCTGAATAATGTGTCCCATCAGTATTTGATCACGGCGGAGTTAAATTATTCACAACATGTCAAAACGCTATATGCGTTTCACCGCGTCACTTTACAACACCTATTTGCTTATACGTCGTTATTCCGTTGTCCAATATTAGATTACTGTGCATTGGTAGTTCCACCCCATTCGCTGGAGCAACAGGCAAGGAAGCCGACGCGCGGTAGTAAAGCAAAAGCAAAGACGGACTTCCGAGTTGACAAAAGAGTTTCGAGATGATGATACAGTGGAGCACAGTGAGCTGGGAATTTGAACTCAGCATTTACGGTTTAACTGTGCAGTCTGACTGAATCAGTCGCTCCTTAAACTCACGTACAGTGTTTGTTTAGACGTCCATACATCTTATGAAAATGTACGTATGTATGTTCCACATCTCCTCCTAAATCACTGGACCGTTTGTACCAAACTGGATACACATGTCCCCTACTGTCGGGCAACAATCGCTCTCGGGGCAAGAACCATCTCCCTATCATAATACAGGAAATGTGATATCACAAAAAATGAAGTGCCTGAGAAACTGTCGCAATATGTATGACGTTTAAATTTATCACTTCTTTGCTAATAAATCTACTTACGACTCATTCAGCAAACAGGGTCCACTTATGCCGCTGAATGTACCTACAAACTTATATCATTGTATGACACACAGATCAGGAGATATGACGTCATAAACACTGAGAAGCCTAAAAAATTACCGCTTTTAAATTTTTTACTTCTGTGCAACTAACTCTATTTGCAACATATTTCGCAGCCAATATTCACATATGCCGCTGAATGTACCTACACGAATATGTTATTGTACGTCAAATAGTACAAGAGATATGATGTCATAAACGCTGAGATGGGTGAAAAAATACCACATCATGCATGAAATTTTAATACATTTTTATTCTTTACTACTAAGACGCCCTTGCAGTCGAGTCAGCTTAAGGAAATCCTTGGCACCTGGCAGCTCTTTTGACAGCTTTCAACTGCGAAGCGCAAACGGCTGTAAGTGAAAACAATGGCTGTCTACAGAACTAAGAAGAGGCGTTGCCATAGACACGTTTACAAAACCTCGTTGTAGACACGCGAAGCAGCTATACTTACACATTTGTACATTATGCATATTCCTTTGTACGACAGTTTCATAATTTCACAGGTGTTTTCACAAACATATGGAAATGAAATTTCTCCGTGTTAAACTACAAACACATTTCATGTTTTCTTTCAGTTTCTAATAGAAAATCGGCAAAATTAATCCCAGGCAATGCCGGGTTCATCAGGTAGTAGTAGTTACAAGAATGGTGATGAAATAAAATGTTAGTTTTTCTCCACGTACTTCAAATCATCAAAAATCAAGTCCACAGATGTTGGTAAAATATTAAAATTCGGCTCAACCACTTGAGATTCGTGATCAGATCACAAGTCACACGATGCGTTTCGAGGCTATGTTCCCGTCTTCAGGTAGAAATACAATCTATATTGTGAAGGTGATGGATGCCCTGCAGTTCGTAAGAATTAAATAGGTATCGTTCCACGGCCAGTACCTGATAATAAATATAGCTCAGATCATCATCAGACAATTTAAACTCTTTTGAAGCAGCTTATGTGGCAATATTGCACCTATGGTGTTAAGTAGCATAAAATACATACTAGGTCACTGGTGCCAAGTAGTAAAATATACTACACTGTCAATAACAAAAAGCTACACAAACTCATCTTGGGGTTGAAGCTCTTTTTTCCGTGTTTGCTTACACAAATTTGTTTTTGTATGGGATCCACCTTGAGCGAACACAATTTTTCTTGCTATGCCCACACATGTTCCACTGAAGTTACTACATTATCAGCAGATTTTTTTTATTTTCTTTCTATTAAATAACAGAAAAAATTCTATAAATGTAGGTCACCGTGGCTCATGTCACAGTCAATAAATTTTTTCTGAGTTTGTGACCGCATTGTCAATATGTAAAACTACCGTCGTTTTGGTCACTGTTGCAAGTGACCTTCCCTTTACTATCTGCACATATATAAATTTACGGTTTTAAGTTTGTATTTAAAAAAGATTGAAAACAGATAAGAGCGCGCAATATGTTTCACTTACTTTTTATATTTTCCCCAATATCTTCACTGTGAAAAACTAGACTTTTTGAACACACTTTCACTGTTTACGAACGTATGAAAACAGTGACAGTAAACTGTTTTGTAAACAGTGACAATGAAAGTTCTACATTACGTTCTCTATGGTTGCAGGCGACAAACTGTGAGAGGAAAACACTTTTAATACATAGCTCAGAAAACCAGGAAAAACCTCGGCATGTGGTAACAAGGTATTTATAAAAAAATATTGTCTGTTCTCAAATTTGCGGATACTTTTTTTCAATCTGAAATTTATATATGAACAGACAGTAATGAGAGATTTTGCTGTTATTCAGTGGAAAGAAAATTATGCTCTAACTTCAGTGAAACATGTGTGGCTAAAAGAAGGAAAATTATGTTTCTGAAGGTGAGTCCCATGTGAAAACAAGTTTTAGTACCAGTCACTGTTTATCTGGTGTGTTAATCTGTGATGGATTTTATAGTATTTCACGACAAAGTTGTAATATTATCGCGCAAGGTGTTTTAAATGACTTTAATATACTTACTTGGTGATGACCTGAGCATTGAAACCGGTTGTAATAAAGAACTCTTTTTTAGCAGGTTTTGGCGGTGGAACTACTATATTTTTAAAATATACACAAATCTTTGAGAAAGTCTAATACTTTAACATTTTAAAGACACAGTATAACCATCGGACTAAACAATCGCCGTCTTAATTTGCATTCGATGCTCTCTCAAACGTCGTTGGGCCGAATTTCAATATTTTACTAAAATTTCGCAACCACGACCAAACTGCCAATTAAACTGGGTAGTTCTAACCACACCAATATCTATAGGCCGTGCTTCCCTCGCTATATACGCGCAATTTTCAATATTTCTCACAGCGTATTACCTTACTCTTAAACTGTTTCCGTTTGGAACAGCACCGCCGTATGTCTGAGTGCAGTAGTAAAGAAACAGAGGACTGGCAGCTACAGCAATGTACAGATACTCACGAGATCCGTACAGGTTCAGTGTGTCCCAAAATTAGCTTACGCATTTGAAATGCAAATAAAACGGTTAATATATTAATTATAGACTTTTCCATTCTTACAGGTTTTTGCTGTGATATTGAACATTAATTGCGAATAAATGGAGTAATGAGGACCGTACTGCTGCAGTTGAACTGTACTTCACACATGGGCAAAGTGTTGTACAAGCCCAGCGGGTGTACAAAAGAAGATTTAATGTTCGTACTGCGTCATCAAAACACATCTTAGGAAAATGCGTGAGTGAGTTCCGTGAAACTGGTAATATTGCAGATTGACTCAGACGTGGACGTCCAAAATCCTCGCGGAACCCAGGGAGGACTGACAAAGCCCGCGCATCAATGAAAGAAGTCATCTCATCGTTTGTCTCCAGAACATGACACAGCCAAATCCTCGTCACACACGATTTTTTGGCAGGTCCCCTTCAGCAGGGGTAATCAAACTTTTTTACCTGCCGCTCAGTTTTGTATCTGTGTTAGGAGTATAATTTTGTAACCGCCCACCATTTCCATCGTGATGGTGTTTCACAGAGTAAGGAAGTAACTTAACTTTAAAAGATTTATAAAGGCAAAATGCAGCAATTTAAAGCATTTAATAATAATCAATCACCAAATACTTTATGTCAGACTATTATGTAAAGGCAATGAAAGTATGTTTAACCTCCAACGGCCAAGCAGTCGACCTCTTACCATGAAAGCTGGAACGCTCACTAGTGAGCGGTAAGGCCCGGGTTGGCCACAGATAACGCACGCACGTCTCCCTATGAAATTCACATTCTCCAAAGAAAATTGCCCACTGACTTGTCAAAAAGACTGCTGCTTGCATATGAATTTCTCATATTGGCAGAAGAATCCAGTTTTCACAAGAAAGTTTTGAGCGACGAAGCTTGCATATCAATTTATGTAATTGACAGAAGAACCCAGTTTTCACAAGAAACTTACGATGAGCGACGAAGCTCATTTTGATGTCAGTGGCTTTAACAAACAGAACTGCCGCATTTGGGTCACAGAACAGCCAAAAATTATACACGAACGAGCTCTCCACAAGCAAAGTGCTACAGTTTGGTGTGGGATAATGTCGCATCTTGTGTTTGGTCCTTTCCTAGTATTAGCTCTGTCTAATTTCCTCGTAGTGGTCATTTCGTGAGATGTAGGTGGGACGTACTAATATGTTATCCGACTCTTCCCTGGAAGTACTCCCTCGAAATTTCATTAATAAACCTCTCCGCGATTCACAATGCCTCTCTTGTAATGTCTGCCACTGGAGTTCGCTGAGCAGATGCTCTTCCGCCGACTAAACTATCCCGTGACGAAACGTGACACTTGTGTCTTATCTGTTCCAGCTGGCAAATACCGCAGATTGATGAACGATACTCAAGAATCGGTCGAACAGACGGCTTATAAGCCATTTACTTCGGGGATGAGTTACAGTACGTTTTTTCCTATGAGTCTCATTAGCTAGCCGCTGAATCTCGCGGTCTCTGATTTTTTTCTTCTTCGGAGTTTTCAGAAGGAGAGTGTCTATAGGAATGAAGTACGGACACTTGTTGCATTCAGAGATGTCATTAGCACTGTAATTCGCGAACTTAGAGAAGAGAGCTTCAGAACTCACGCAACATGTTGTACTATGGTTTCTTTACTGTCAAAACATAAATGGTCGACATGCGGCAAATTTTTTTTTCGTAAATAAACATTTCAGTTGCGATACCATTACCAAAACAATTTTCTTGTTGCTCAATTTGGTACATTACTTTTGGGACCCCCTTCAACTGGGTAGTGATCTGCGTACGATGCGATAATTGAAGAGTGTACCTGGCTAACATTCGACGCTTTGTAGAGTGATGCCAGGGAGGACTTGCGCCTACAGAATAAAAGTAATTGCTATTCGCTAGTAGCGAACCCTACCACAAACTGGAAAAAAGGCAGTAACTGCGGCTTTGGGACGCTGGGATACTGGTAAACTGTCCACAGGGGTGACGGTGCAGTCGCCGGCACTCTAGCGCAGCCGTACCTCATCTCGAAGTCGTGCAGCTCCTGCAGCGTGAGGTTGTTGGCGACGTCGAGCAGCTGCTTCATGTTCTCCTCGCGCTGGGCGCGCGCGTCCTTGAGCAGCACCGTGGCGACGCCTGGGCTGGCTCCGGGCTGCACTACGATGGCCGTGGGCTGCTGGTTGGGGTGTCGGCCGGCCACGATCGCCTGCAGCGGGTTGGCCGTCGTGTTCACCACGGGCGCCGCCGCGCCGCTACTTATAGCGCCGCCCCCCGCCGCTGCCGCCGCCGCCGCCGCCCCACCGCCGGCGGCGGCGCTGACGCTGACGTCGACGTCGGCGGTGGGCGTCTGGCTGGCGTCCAGGTGCGGCGGCGGCAGCACGGGGGCCGCGCCGTCTTCCGAGAAGTAGTCGACGCGCAGGTCGGGCGCGGGGGACCCCACGGCCGCCGCCGCCCTGCCCTTGGAAGCCGCAGACGCCGCCCCCGGCGCCGCCCCCGACGTCGCGCCGCCGCCGCCGCCGCTGCTGCTGGTGCTCTTGCGCTTGTGGCGGGAGCCGCGAGTGCTGCGCCGGTGCAGCCGCGGGGGCGGCGCCGCCTCCGACACGTCCTCCCCCGTGCCCGTGCCGCCTCGCGGTGGCACCTGCGGACAGTCCAGCGAACACACGAGCTCACCCATCCGTTCTCCGTTCGTGACACGTAATTCTTCCACTAACTGAACAATTCGCCTGTTTCACAACTGAAGGGTGAAAATGTAAAAGTTCTATGCACCACATTTTTAGGGTTCCAAACCTCAGTCGGTAAGGGCTCACTCTGTTGACTGTCTGCCTGTCTATATATCAGACTGTTAAAAACCCTTTTTCTCAGAAACAGGCAGATGTCGCTAGGCCTGTGGCGGTATAATAAATCTAAGCTTCTGAATCAATGAAATCAATGGATATGGCTACTTATGTCACATATTTTGATACAAACTTACTCAACAAAACCTGTAGGGAATTTCCCGTTGCCCTAGAATCATTGAACTAATCACAAAGCAAGGTTTCACAGTGAAAATGAAGGAAAATGTCATAAAACCGTTAATTTGTAATTAACTTAGGCGAAAATTTCTTTTGTAGTTTGCTGTCTGACTGACTGACTGACCGTCCGTCTGTTAAGGCCCCTCTTTTCTCACGAACCGGTAGACGTATCAAACTAAAATTTACGTCACATACTAAGGTCTATGGTCCCTGGGCGGGGCAAAGAAGTTAAGCTTCTAAGTCAGTGCAATCAGAAGAGACGCCCATTTATGTCATATTTTGATACTTGCAATCTCACTATTGAAAAATATAGGGTACTTCCCGATGACCTAAAAACATGAGATTTGGAAGAATCGAGGTTTCACAGTACAAGGAAAGGAAAAATTCCCAAAATTGTTATTTCGTAATTACAGCACACGAAAACAATTTCTTTTGTCATCATTATGCGACTTCAAATTTAGAATTAAAACATTCTCGGAAATCTTGGAATTCCGGGAACTATCTTGTCAATACCAATGTCGATAACGGGCAAAAATCATCAACGTTATCGATTCGCTGTTAGATGAATTGTCGATGTGGAGAAAATATGTCAAATACTCATTACTGGGATGTGCGTGGTCTTAGCGCCCACCAGTACTTCCCTCAGCAAATCTGTCTGCTAAAGCTATGAACCCATTTAATGATGCAGCTGACTTCTTTGATTTTAAAGATGCTGCTGAAACATTGTCAATTCATGCGTGTCAGATCTCCAAATGCATCATCATCAAAGAGTACAAAGCTGCTCATCCATCTCAAGTAGCTATTAAAAATTCTTACCCTGAAACAGAAGAATGGAGGAATGTCATTGTATTTAAGAGAGGAAATCCGTTGGCAGATATATGCCACGACGTACTTCATCTGAAATACCGGCCATCTTTATCAATTACAGAACAGTAAGGACCTGTCGACGATGCCGCCATATCTTCTTGAACACCACACGCAGTTTTACAGGACACTTTGCAACATCTAAGCCCATAAATCGATAGTCTAAGATACAGAGGTCAATACCGAACGACTTGTGTCATGAATACAGTTTCGTTATATACGTTTTAAAAAAATGTAAAAAAAATGAGAAATGGTTTTTGTTGACTAGAGTTATATAAGTTAAAATGTTGCTGCTGTATTTGTGTACTTGTATTATGACAAATACACTACGTGACCAAGAGAATCCGGAAACCCCCGAAAACAAACGTTTTTCATATTAAGTGCACTGTGCTGCCACCTACTGCCAGGTACTGCATATCAGCGACCTCAGTAGTCATCAGACATCGTGAGAGAGTAGAATCGGGCGCTCCGCGGAACTCACGGACTTCGAAAGTGGTTAAGTGATTAGGTGTCACTTGTGTCAGACGTCCACACTACTAAACATCCATAGGTCCACTGTTTCCGATGTGATAGTGAAGTAGAAACGTGAAGGGACACGTACAGCACAAAAGCGTACAGGCTGACCTCGCCTGTTGACTGACAGACACCGCCGACTGTTGAAGAGGGTCTTAATGTGTAACAGGCAGACATCTATCCAGACCATCACACGGGAATTCCAAACTGCATCAGGATCGACGATGTTTTCTTGGACCACTTAAACTCACGCCACCCTAACATTAAATTCACCATGGAACGGGAGAAGGAAGGACTACTCCCTATCCTAGATGTACTAGTTAGGAGGTGGTACCTTCAGTCACGGTGTGTACCGCAAACCCACTCACACCGACTTGTACCTGCAGGCCAGCAGTTGCTACCACCTGGCACAGAAAAACGGTGTACTCAGAACACCGGTACATCGGGCACGAACTCTGTCAGATCCGGATAATTTGGTGACGGAGATAGAACATCTACAATCCGTGTTTTACAAAAATGGGTACTCTTCTCGAGATCTTCAAATGGCGCTGCGCCCTGTTTCCCCACGAGAGGTTCCTGAAGAGATACAAGGAGAAACGCAAAAGGTTCCATCCATTCAACAAGATTAAGGTTCTGCTAGGGAGTGTCAAGGATGAGCTGCGTCTACAGAAACCGGGCGTTTACCACGTACCATGGCATACATCGGCCAGACGACCACGACCGTTGACATCAGGTGCAAAAAGTACCAAAGGCACACAAGACTGAAACAGGCAACCAAGTCAACGATTGCCGAACATTGTTTAGAACCCAATCATTCTATGAAGTATAATGATGCCAAGATTTTAACACAAACATCGAGATACTGGGACAGTGTCATCAAAGAATCTATTGAGGTTAAGGTTACGAAAACACCGGTTTCAAGCTGAGCTCGGCCTGGAACCCAGCACTCGATCTTCTGAAGGCGCAACGTAGACAACATCCAGACCCCAAGGGACACAAGGATGGAATTAGAGATGACAGCCCAGTACATGTAACTAAGGACGTACATGAAATGGCACCTCAGACAACTGACAAAGTATCTGAGGACGCTCTTCCGAGTCTCGAGCGACGACCTAAACACAATCGGCCTGGAAATAACGCTTCAGCCGCTCCTGGGGAGCAAGAACTTCGGACGGAACGCGACACAGTACGGTAACAGAACGCCCTAATTCACAGGACTCAAATGACAATGAGAAAAAGTCTAGCACAGCTTGGACGCCATTCAGAACTTAAATCAGCTGTATTGACAACGGATAATAACCAAAAAGTACGCGCAAAGCGTGCGGAACAAAAAATGTTCAAATGTCTGTGAAATCTTATGGGACTTAACTGCTATGGTCATCAGTCCCTAAGCTTACGCACTACTTAGTCTAAATTATCCTAAGGACAAACACACACACACACCCATTCCGGAGGGAGGAATCGAACCTCCGCCGGGGCCAGCCGCACAGTCCGGGACTGCAGCGCCTCGGCCGCTCGGCTAATCCCGCGCGGCCGTGCGGAACAGCCGCGGCTAGAAGAAAATGCTAGAGCCGCTGCTATTGGTCGGCGCACACCACAGACAGAGCGCCAGACGCGGCTCGGACGGCAGAGGGAACGCTTAACACAAGGTAGGCATAAATACCGGTCTCGTTCCACACTGGAATCAGTATCAGACAGCACCTGAAGAAGATGGTTCAAATGGCTCTGAGCACAATGGGACTTAACTCCTGAGGCCATCAGTACCCTAGAACTTAGAACTACTTAAACCTAACTAACCTGAGGACGTCACACACATCCAAACCCGAGGCACAATTCGAACCTGTGACCGTAGTGGTCGCGCGGTTCCAGACTGTAGCGCCTAGAACCGCTCGGCCACAACGGCCGGGCACCTGAAGAAGACTGCGAGTCACGCAGTTGAAATATCGCGCAGGAAAGACGCAGAAACCCGATTAATCAACATGAGGACGTAGGCATTTTGAACATATTTTGTAAAATACAACTACGTGCTGGAAGAAAATCAGTTCGATGAATATCACTCATTTTTAGGCAACAATCAATCATTTTCGGAGCATGCTGTACCGAAGCTTTTTTTTTATTGTCTGCATATGTGGAAAAGGTATCTGAAATTATGCCCTTTACTTTTGAAACGCCCTAAATTACTTCGAATTTAACGTTTGGCCCACATATAGAGAGCGGTCCACCGCACGCCGAAGTTTTAGTCCCCTCTTAGTGCTAATGGTAACCCATTCTAATCATCGAAAGCAAGATTTTATGAGGCATCAAGCAAAATTAGCGACGGAATTGAGGATTCCTTGGTAGGGAGGACGCTCCATGTTACGTCAGACAGAGTGTCCCTGTACTCCAGGGAATTGTGTTGGTACTTTTTCGGTTCATGTTATAATTTAATCATCTCACAGACGAGATTATTTTTAATTGAGGCTCTTCGTTTTGTTGCAGGCTACATGTTTCTTTTCTTCGTTGCTTTATTTGCTCAGACACCAACAGAACGCTCGCCATACGAAATAATCCTGAACACCACAGTTTTACATCTCGATCATAAATAGCGTTTCCTTTGTGAAACCTGTGTATCAATGAATTTAGCGCCAAAAATACAACAACACGTAGACGGTAGGGTGGGTGCGCTTCGATGCTCGCCCTCTCGAACTCCTTTCCGTTCTCTGTGGCATAAACGCCTGTACATAGATATAAGCGAATGATAACGAATACTGGCGTATTGTCTGCGAATGCTCGTTCGATTGTGTTCGCTCACATTCGGTCCGCTGTTGATGAGGTTCAACGTCGAGGCGAAAGTATGCCTTACCCACATCCATAATGCAATGTAGTCGAATTAAGTCGGGTGATGCTGAGGGAATTAGATTAGGACATGAGACACTTAAAGTAGTAAAGGAGTTTTGCTATTTGGGGAGCAAAATAACTGATGATGGTCGAAGTATAGAGTATATGAAATGTAGACTGGCAATGGCAAGGAAAGCGTTTCTGAAGAAGAGAAATTTGTTAACATCGAGTGTAGATTTAAGTGTCAGGAAGTCGTTTCTGAAAGTATTTGTATGGAGTGTAGCCATGTATGGAAGTGAAACATGGACGATAAATAGTTTGGACAAGAAGAGAATAGAAGCATACGAAATGAGGTTCTACAGAAGAATGCTGAAGATTAGATGGGTAGATCACGTAACTAATGAGGGGGCACTGAATAGGATTGGGGAGAAGAGAAGTTTGTGGCACAACTTGACTAGAAGAAGGGATCGGTTGGTAGGACATGTTCTGAGGCATCAAGGGATCACCAATTTAGTAGTGGAGGGTAAAAATCATAGAGGGGGACCAAGAAATGAATACACTAAGCAGATTCAGAAGGATTTAGGCGTCAGTAGGTACTGGGAGATGAAGAAGCTTGCACAGGATAGAGTAGCATGGAGAGTTGCATCAAACCAGTCTCAGGACTGAAGACCACAACACAACAAACATCCGGTGAGATCGGAAGACGTCGCGTGTGAATGTGATTAGCGTTTCTGGCTCGCCGGCGTGTAGTTATCGTTTTAGCCGTGAGCTGTAGGATTGCCTGCCCGGCCGGCGCGGCGGTGCGCGCTGCCTCGCGTGCTGTTCCCTTCGCAAATATCGGAGTGAGAGCACGCGCGCTGCAACAGGTGGCTGGCGCGACACGGCGCCTCCGTCGTATAAGAGAGGCCCGCTGGCTCCGGCAAGCGGCGGTTACCCGACTCTCAGGAGGCGGCAGCCAACACTTCGCAGTAGTCTACGAATGCTTACTAAGGGTGGAAGAGACACTGCTCCACGATATGAGCCAGGAAGAGAAGAAGAAAATAACGTCGGAATTTGATACCCCACCGATAGCGGGGTTGTTCGAGATGGAGGAACAGCATAGTTGGGGAAACATAAGAAAATCGGCCGTGGTCTGATGAGCTCTCTCGGTTTTAAGCATTCTTGCGAAGGACGAATGCCCCAGAACAGCAATTACGTGTTTATATACACTCCTGGAAATTGAAATAAGAACACCGTGAATTCATTGTCCCAGGAAGGGGAAACTTTATTGACACATTCCTGGGGTCAGATACATCACATGATCACACTGACAGACCCACAGGCACATAGACACAGGCAACAGAGCATGCACAATGTCGGCACTAGTACAGTGTATATCCACGTTTCGCAGCAATGCAGGCTGCTATTCTCCCATGGAGACGATCGTAGAGATGCTGTATGTAGTCCTGTGGAACGGCTTGCCATGCCATTTCCACCTGGCGCCTCAGTTGGACCAGCGTTCGTGCTGGACGTGCAGACCGCGTGAGACGACGCTTCATCCAGTCCCAAACATGCTCAATGGGGGACAGATCCGGAGATCTTGCTGGCCAGGGTAGTTGACTTACACCTTCTAGAGCACGTTGGGTGGCACGGGATACATGCGGACGTGCATTGTCCTGTTGGAACAGCAAGTTCCCTTGCCGGTCTAGGAATGGTAGAACGATGGGTTCGATGACGGTTTGGATGTACCGTGCACTATTCAGTGTCCCTCGACGATCACCAGTGGTGTACGGCCAGTGTAGGAGATCGCTCCCCACACCATGAAGCCGGGTGTTGGCCCTGTGTGCCTCGGTCGTATGCAGTCCTGATTGTGGCGCTCACCTGCACGGCGCCAAACACGCATACGACCATCATTGGCACCAAGGCAGAAGCGACTCTCATCGCTGAAGACGACACGTCTCCATTCGTCCCTCCATTCACGCCTGTCGCGACACCACTGGAGGCGGGCTGCACGATGTTGGGGCGTGAGCGGAAGACGGCCTAACGGTGTGCGGGACCGTAGCCCAGCTTCATGGAGACGGTTGCGAATGGTCCTCGCCGATACCCCAGGAGCAACAGTGTCCCTAATTTGCTGGGAAGTGGCGGTGCGGTCCCCTACGGCACTGCGTAGGATCCTACTGTCTTGGCGTGCATCCGTGCGTCGCTGCGGTCCGGTCCCAGGTCGACGGGCACGTGCACCTTCCGCCGACCACTGGCGACAACATCGATGTACTGTGGAGACCTCACGCCCCACGTGTTGAGCAATTCGGCGGTACGTCCACCCGGCCTCCCGCATGCCCACTATACGCCCTCGCTCAAAGTCCGTCAACTGCACATACGGTTCACGTCCACGCTGTCGCGGCATGCTACCAGTGTTAAAGACTGCGATGGAGCTCCGTATGCCACGGCAAACTGGCTGACACTGACGGCGGCGGTGCACAAATGCTGCGCAGCTAGCGCCATTCGACGGCCAACACCGCGGTTCCTGGTGTGTCCGCTGTGCCGTGCGTGTGATCATTGCTTGTACAGCCCTCTCGCAGTGTCCGGAGCAAGTATGGTGGGTCTGACACACCGGTGTCAATGTGTTCTTTTTTCCATTTCCAGGAGTGTATTTCCAGATCACAGATAGAGACAAGAACAGGAACCATTGAAGGACCTTTACACAGACACAAACACGGAAATAGACACAGACATGATAGGTGATCAGAGTAGATATAAAGTGAAACAAATGCGAGCCGGGCGCTGTGGCCGAGTGGTTCTAGGGGCTTCAGTTCGGAACCGCGCTGCTGTCACGGTCGCAGGTTCGAAACCTGCCTCGGGCATGGAAGTGTGTGCTGTCCTTAGGTTAGTTAGGTTTAAGTAGTTCTAAGTATAGGGGACTGATGACCTCCGATGTTAACTCCCATAGTGCTTAGAGCCATTTGAACCATTTGATCGAAATAAATGTGAAGTGCATATTGGCAACTATCTGATAGCTCCAAACTAAAAAAAAAGAAGCGAAATGTTTTAAAGCAGTACAGAAAGTACATGAATTACAAGATGAAGAAAGGACGTTTGTAACAAAAGTGAAAATAAGCATCGTAATTTTTTCGCATAGCAATGATTGCTCCAGTAAATTTTGTGTGTGTAGCTGCATAAATTCAGCTTCTTCTAATATGTCGGCTGTTTATTATTCAGGCATCTTCAGAGCGAGCCGAAAGACTGACGCTCCAGTACTCGCTCCGTCCTTATAATATCGCGGATCGCGGCCACAGATACATAGGCGTCCAGACACGTTGACCGGAGGCAAAGAAGTACACATACGCACTCCGGGATGTCAATGTATCACTGTCATTTACACTTTTGCGACGTCTTTGTAAGTTAGTTACAGAAAGCATCGGATTTCATGACCTAGTCAAGCTGAAGCCATAAAAGCGAATTTGAATCGCGTCTTTCACCAGCGTGTCCCAGAAAGATGAAGTAGACGCTAAAATTCCGATGTTTTCGTACAACATAGAATGATTAGTATCAATACAGTCCTGCGCCATAGTCGTTTTATTTGGCTGTAAGAGGCAGGAGTGTCTACGGTGTTCCGCACATCTCTCACAGACTGTTCGAGGCGTCTGTCCGATGTATGAAAGGCCTCAGCTGCAGGGGATCCTGTAAACAAAGCCTTTCGGAGCATCATATCACCTTCACCAGCATCAGATCATACTTAACGCAACCCAAGAATCTGTTGTCTTTGGTGGAGGGCGACAAATCACTTTTACTTTGTGTTTGCTATCCTATCTCTGACGATACGCTTCCCACGTATGGTCGGAAAGGCACTGATTTAAATCTTCCTGTGTCTTCTTGTGCACTGCTTAGGGCTACCGTTGGTTTTATTCGTATCACGTTACGTGTCTACTGTGGACAATACTCGTAAGGCGCTACGAATATAAGCACTGCAGTTCTTGGAGACTCCACGTGTGACGAGGGGTTCGGGAGAGGAAAAGCGTAAAAGAAAATTTGATAAAGCTCTTCCAAAATGCGACACAATGTCGAACATGTTGGCTCAACGTCACTACGCGATAGCTCTGTAGGAGGGGGAATGTCGACAGCTGTCGTTTATCTGGCTGGAGAATGAAATTCCAGAACACATTATCCATCACTGGAGACGCGCAAGTCGTCCACAGCCGTGGCCTGAAGCAGCCGGTGGCCGCCTGGCAACGTTGCAACGCCCTCGTTATTTGCTGAATGTTGACAAAAGAATCACATTCCGCCATTCCTTCGATATTTGTGCTTTCCCGGATACGACGTGGCGTCATCTCTTCTGTATCCATCCCCCCCCCCCCCCACCTTCCACCCCACCCCGCTTCCCCCTGACCCCATAGACCGAAGAATAAAACCAGAGACTGTTACCCATCAATTAACATCTCATACACGAATCGATGTTCAACGCAAGAGAGATTATCTGTGGGGTCTACATCGGTGCCCAAACTTTTTGATCAACAGCATTCCGCCACCCCTATGTAATGCGGAATCGACCACTGTGCGTGAGGAGAGGCGGACCTACCGGTGTAATAGGAGGCAGGGAGTATAGTGTTGACAGTGAATAAGCAGTAACAGCAGAATGGTTCGGTTAAGAGAGCGCAGTGACTTGGAGCCTGGACTAGTCGTTGGATGTCACCTGAGTAACAAATTCATCCTGGACATTTCATCAGCCCTTCTAAAGCTTTCCAAGTCGACTGCTGGCAATATGATTGTGAAGTGGAAACGCGAAGAAACAACAACAGATAAACCAAGACCAGACAGACCTCATGAACTGACGGAGAGGGACCGTCGAGCACTGCGGAGTATGCTTGTAAAAGATCACATGAAAACAGCGGAAGGAATCACCTGTGAGTTTCACAGTGCTACCAACAGTACATCTAACACAATTACTGTCTTTAGGGAGTTAAAAACAATGGGGTACAATGGTCGAGCAGCTACTCATGAGTCACACATCAGCCAGTGCAAAGCGAGGCTTGAGGTGGTGTAGAAGCGACCCTCTTGACAGTGAACTTTCGGAAGCGAGTGATTTGAATCGATGATTAAGCTACGCTCTTTGGCAATCCGGTGGAAGGGTTTGGGTTTGACGAATGCCTGGAGAACGTTACATGTCATCACATGTGCAAACAGTGACGTATGCAGGAGGTGGTATTATGGTGCGGGACTGTTTTTCGTGCTATGGTATGGTCCCCTATTGCATTTAAGGAAAAGCTAAATGAGGAAATATATGAACACACAATTGTGTAATGCGAACAATTGAGGAACTATTCGGAGACGATGACTGTTCGTACCAGCACGACAGTGCGCCGTGTCATGAAGCAGCATGTGTGAGGCAATGATATGTGGACAATAACGTTCCTGAAATGGACTGGTCTGCCCTAAGTCCGTTCTGAGTCCAATGGGAGACCTTTGGGGTGTGTTAAAAGGTCGACTTTGCCCCATAGCCCAGCGCCAAACGTCAGCAGCTACTCCGGGTGTGCTACTGAGGAAAAATCGACTGCCATTCACTCACACATATTCAGACACCTCATCGAAAAATGTCCTTAGCAGAGTCCAAGCCGTCACAAAGGCGAAAAGTAGACACACCCATAATTTACAGCCACTAATAGGTGTTTGGATACTTTTGAAAAGAGAGTTTATTTTGTAAACAACTAAGGGCCAGAAATAAAAACAATGTCTATTGTTTGTGACTAGGTACTTTATAAAAAGTTAGTGTAGCTAATTATGGAGATGATACATAGGAAAAGCCCCTAACAATTACTGTGGAAAGAAACACCCTCTTGATTACTGTTCTGATTTTGCTGTTGACTTGTTACGACCTGAAGAACAGATCAAGTACTACAAAACATGCTTTGTCTAAGAGGTGTCCGGTGTGAGTATGTAATATTTGATATTTTTATGTGTACCGGGGCAACGGCCTTGCCGCAGTGGATACATCGGTTGCCGTGAGATCACCGCAGTTAAGCGCTGTCAGGCGTGGTCGGCACTTGGATGGGTGACCATCCAGGTCGCCATGCGCTGTTGCCATTTTTCGAAGTGCACTCAGCCTCGTGTTGCCAATTGAGGAGCTACTCGACCGAATAGTGGCGGCTTCGGTCAAGAATACCACCATAACGCCCGGGAGGTGGTGTTCTGGCCCCACGCCCCTCCTATCCGCATCCTCCACTGAGGATGACACGGCGGTCTGATGGTCCCGGTAGGCCACTCGTGGCCTGAAGACGGAGTGCTTTTATGTATACCACTTCAAGCTGCTGTGCGAGCATGTAATGTTCTATGTATACCTCCACAAGCTGATAATATGTTTGTTCTGGTTCGACTAGAGTCGACATCATATCAACATCTAGCACACCAGAATGCATAAGTTTAGCAGTTTATGGTGGTACAGGGTATCCTCGTTTATCCAGCCCTGATCATTTCGGATCTCCGGTTCATTATTCCACTGCTTTTGTACAGTGATTGTACAGTACTTGGTACTTCGTTAGTAATAGCGGCAGCAATCTACGAAGACAATCGTAATATTTAGATTCAATCATTGCCATACACGGGCATGGCGTGGTGTCAGTTATCAAGGTAACATTGCGTTTTACAGTTCTGTACAGCGCAGGACTGCTGTGAGTGAAATATAATCTAGAAGGAAAAGTAGGTGGCTGTGCCCACGAACAAAATGTTAGATGCACTACGGCCAGACATTTGTGAGTCCGCTGACGCAGTTTGCACAATGAGTAAAGGAACTGTGACAATGGCGCCCCGTAGGAGATCGCAGATGCAGGTGTTAATGACTATCTCCGATGATGAAATTGTTGCCATATGATTTTGTACGCAAATGACGACTGTGGTGACGGATCAGTTGACAGAGTTGGCGTTCAATCTACAGAAATGACGACATGTACAGAGACAGCAAAATAATGGTTTATTTAGAACGCCAAACGGAAACAACTTCGTCCACAAAATGCTGGTGAAATAAAATGAAATTTTCACTCTACAGCGGAGTGTGCGCTGATATGAAACTTCCTGGCAGATTAAAACGGTGTGCCGGACCGAGACTCGAACCCGGGACCTTTGCCTTTCGCGGGCAAGTGCTCTACCAACTGAGCTACCCAAGCACGCCCCGTCCTCAAGCTTTAATTCCGCCAGTACCTCGTCTCCTACATTCCAAACTTCACAGAAGCTCTCCTGCGAACCTTGCCCGCGAAAGGCAAAGGTCCCGGGTTCGAGTCTCAGTCCGGCACACCGTTTTAATCTGCCAGGAAGTTTCATATCTGCTGGTGAAATGTCTGCAAGATCGTGGTACACATAAACGAAAGTAACTGTCTTTTCATTTTTTCCTTTTTTAATATCCGGTCACAGTACGTGAACATAACGTATAGTTCGTATATTTACATAAAAATAAATATCGAGAGCGTATGTTTATCGCATTCAACTAAATAATTATATCTTTTTTTGTATTTCCATATTATCCGAAATCTTCGAAAATCCGCACGACCTACTGCCTCACCTAATCCCTCATTTTAGCAACAAGCTGTTACTAAATTTTAGTTCATGGTCCCCAGCCAGCCCCCCCCCCCTCCTTTGTCAAAGTATTTATTACTTTTAAAAGAACAGTTTACTACATACAAGGGGAAATGTCGTTGCTGTTTCACGCTGTTGTAAGAACATTTTCGGGTACAGTTTCTATTCGCACTTTGATATCAGTTTAATTTGATATCGTTTTACATTAACAGTGGCCACACAATGTACAATTTTTTTCTATTTTAATTTACATAAGCTACTCAGTGCAGTCCAGGAGTATTTTTTGGCAAAAACAAATAATCCACATAAATAAAAATGTAAATGTTTGTTTGTACACAACGGTAAATCTCCGAAAGTTCTTCACCGATTACTTTCAAATTTTGAGACATATACATAATAAATAAAAATGTAATAAGTGTAGTATATGTATTTAAACACCATATGTTGCTCCAGTATGTACACAAACATGCGCGTATTCGAATGAAACGTTGTGTCAAAGCTTCGAAGAAATTGTGAAGATTTTTCGGAGATTTAAGATTTTGAACAAAGGTGTAAATTAGTGGCTGGATGCTGTTTTCTTCTGTTCAAGAATCAACTCATACTCTGCGCCCAGCGACAGTTTCAAATGTCAGTTTTCGACAAAGCAACACTCACAGCTATTGTTCTACTAAAACGATGACTTAAGTTTCGGTTAATCTGCCAGGACGATGACTGTGGCAATGAGAAGCTACGATTACTGGCACGTTTCTGAAGAAGTCACTGCGAGGAATTTACGGAACTGCTAATTGTGATATATTCGTGAAATGTTATATGTTTATAGTACTAAGGGAGGAAAGTCCGATGCTCAGCCCCTTGTGTGGTATTTTACTAATTTCCGAAACTAAGAGTCAACTTCGAGAAAGGGTGGCGAGATGATGAGCAACAGACAGTGGCTGCCAAAACAGTATTCTCAGAAGGAAGTATAAATGCGTGGTCCGCACTGCTGACGCGCGGTGTGTGGTTTTCGCAGGAAACCCCAGTCTGTGAGCTAGTTCGTTGTATACCAGCTGCTGGGTGTCGGTACGAGCGACGGATACTTAGTGGAAGGGAAATGATGACTGGCGTCTCTTCTACACGTCTGGCGAGAAAGAGACACGCTGTGGACTCTGTGCGGGTAAGTAGTCTGGTAGAAATAAAAACAAAAAGATATGAAGGATATGGTGAAAATGTATTGACGTGAGAGATACGAATGAAAGGAGAGCATAGTATAAAAATTAAAAGGTACGTACAGACTGCACTGAATTGGAGATCTAAATCTACACCACCACTCTGCAATTCCCATTTAAGAACCCGGCAGAGGGTTCTTCGAACCACTTTCGGACTATTTTTCTACTGTGCCACTCTTTAACAGCTGGAAAATGAACACTTATATCTTTCTGTACTGGTTCTGATTTCTCTTATCGTTTCGCGATGACCATATCTCCCGATGTAGGATGACACAGTAAAATATTTTCACATTCGGAGGAGAAGTTTGGTGTTTGATATTTCGTGAAAAGATGTTGCCGCAGCGAAAAACTACTTTGTTGTAATGATTGTCATCCCGACTCGCTTATCATACTGGGGACACTCTCTCCCTTATTTCGCGATAATGAAAAACGACCTGCTTTTCACTGGACTTAATCGATGTCCTCCGTCAATTCTACATGGTAAGGATCTCAAACTGCACAGCAATACTCTAGCAGAGGACGAATAACCGTAGCGAAGGCAGTCTCTTTAATAGACTTGTTGCTTGTTCTAAGGTTTCTGCCAATAAAACGCAGTCCTTGATTTGCCTTCCCTACAACATTATCTATATGGTCGTTGCAATTTAAGTTATTCGTCATTGTGATTCCTAGATACTGACAGCATTTAAATTTGTGTGATTTATCGGGCAGCCGAAATTTAACGTATTTATTTTCGTACTCACGTGGATGACGTCACACTTTTCCTTATTCAGAGGCAATTGCCACTTTTAGCACAGTACAAATATCGTCTTTAAATGATTTTGGAGTTGGTTTTCTTTTTCTGTTAACGTTACTAGACGGCAAATGACAGCTTCATTTGCAAACAATCAAATATGGCTGCTCATATTGCAAGTAGGCTGTTTAGGTTTTTATGTTGGTAACGCCACGTAGTGCTCTGTATGAAAATCACTGATTGTGCTGTGTGCAGTCTGTGGCTGGTTGGCATTGTTGGAATATTCGCTATTGTAGTGTTGGGCAGTTGGATGTGAACAGCGTCTAGCGTTGAGCAGTTGGAGGTGAGGCGCCAGCAGTGCTGGATGTGGAGAGAGAGATGCCAGAGTTTTGTGAAGTTACTATAAGCGGACGATCTGGACGTGTGTCCGTCAGAAAAAGGAAATTTGTAAAGATGGATGTCATGATGACTTTTGAACACTATTAAGGTAAATACATTGTTTGCTCTCTATCAAACTCTTTCATTTGCTAACTATGCCTATCAGTAGTTAGTGCCTTCAGTAGTTAGAATCTTATATTTAGCTGGCAGTATTGGCGCTCGCTGTATTGCAGTAGTTCGAGTAACGAAGATTTTTCTGAGGTAAGTGATTCATGAAAGGTATAGGTTATCGTTAGTCAGGGCCATTCTTTTGTAAGGATTATTGAAAGTCAGATTGCGTTGCGCTAAAAATAGTGTGTGTCAGTTTAGTGATGATCAGAATAAATAAAGATAAAACTGTTTGAGTACGTTGAGTTTTGATCAGATGTTTGAAAATCAAATAACGTAGAAATATATATATATATATATATATATATATATATATATATATATATATATATATATATAGGTTAGGAACAGCACAGGGCCTTTAACACTTCCTTGGGGAACGACAGATACCACTACTGATTTACTCAATTATTATTATTATTATTTAGCAAGCTCTGTGAGCTTCTGACGGGAAAATACGAATCCAGTCGTAACTGAAACGATATTCCATTGCCACATAATTTGATTAGAAATATCTTGTGAGCAACAGTCAACCCCAAAAATATGGAATCAATTTGAGATCCCCTGTCAATAGCACTCATTACTTCGTGTGCTCCCGGGTTCGATTCCCGGCGGGGTCGGGGATTTTCTCTGCCTCGTGATGACTGGGTGTTGTGTGATGTCCTTAGGTTAGTTAGTTTTAAGTAGTTCAAAGTTCTAGGGGACTGATGACCATAGATGTTAAGTCCCATAGTGCTCAGAGCCATTTGAACCATTTCTGAACTTCGTGTGCGTAAACAGCCAGTTGTATTTCGCAAGAACAATATAACTTCGAGGTAATTCATGCTGTTCGAACACAGTATATGTTCCAAAATCCCATAGCAAATCCACGTCTGTAGTACGGGTCTTTAATTCAGCGGATTAGTTCCATTTCCTTTCTTGAGCATTGATGTGACCTGTGCGACTATCCTGTCTTTTGATACGAATCTTCCGTCGAGCGAGCGGTTGTGTATTATTGCTAAGTATAGTGCTATCGTATCAGCGTTCTCTGGAAGGAACCTAACTGGTGTGCCATCTGGACCGGAAAACTTGCCTTTATTTAGTGATTTAAGCTGCTTCGCTACACCGAGAATATCTCATGTTGCCAATTGTTCTGCTTTCGAATTCTAGAACATTTACCTCGTCTTCTTTTGTAAAGGAATTTTGGGAAGATTGTTTAATAACTCCACTTTAGTGGCGCTGCCATCGGTAATATCATCATTGATATCTTGCAATGAAGGTATTGATTATATCTTACAGCTGGTGTACTTTGACGTACGGCCACAAGCTCTCTGGATTTTCTGGCCGATTGCGAGACAGAGTTTATTTGTGGAATTGTGACTCCAAAAAGTGTGGGGGTGAAGGTCTCCGACAGGGGTAGTGGGAGATGTTCATGTAAATTAAAATTCATCTACATGCGTTCGTGTAAGGTGTTTTAAAAGCCCTGTCATGATTACAACAGGACTCTGTACGGAATAATGGTTATTCCTGCGAACTTTGTGACTGGTGTGTCTACTTCTTAACACGTGAAGTGATATGAGAAGAGATTAATCTGAACTAAGATTAGTCTTTTCGACTATCATACATCGGTTTTCTAAACTCGGTTTAAAAAATGTGCGTCCGTCCAGCTCAATAAAGTATAAATATGGCTTATTAATGAAAATCAACGTACTTGAAATGTTCGAGCGTTGTTTTATTTTGATACATATGGTGAACGAGAAGTTCACAGGTGATAGTATTGACCAAAATTAAAAGAAGTCTTCTGGACACGGGCTGTGAAAAGCACACCTTAAGACTATGGACACTTGTTCATCTGTGCTACTGTGAAACACGTCTCTTCCACTGAACATGTGCCCATAACTCTTAATGTATGCGTTTAATAAGTGTTAGTCAAGTGAAAAAGTGACAGATGGAAAACAAGTATGCAAACTGTTTATTATTTCGAAAGTAATTGCCTTAATAAGTGTTAAAAAAGTTATCCCACTGTGAGACAAAACGACCAAAGACTTCATGGAAAAGTGTTTGCGATTCCTTCGGAACCTTGATTGTACCCAGGCGTACACCTCTTCGTCCGAAGCAAATCGACGTCCGTGGATGTCTTTCTTCAGGGTATGGAAATCGCATGGAGAGAGTTCGCACCATACGTCGGGTGTATAATGGATTCCCACCGGAATTTCTGCAGAATGCTCGAAACAATCTTGCAAGATGTGGGCCCGTCCATATGTTTCACTGGGAAGCCCTTACACGTCCCCCACAGTCCCGAAATCTCTCCGAGTGATTTCTATGGTTTTGGTGCCCTAAAGAAAGACGTTCATGACCGTCTATTTGCTTCGGACGAAGAGGGGCACGTCTGAATACAATGATGGTTCCGTAGGTATCCTCAAACATTTTCCCATGAAGGCACTGACCGTCTTGTTTCACAGTTTATTAACAGTTACGATGATTATTTTTGGAAATAATAAACAGTGTACTTGCTTTTTCCCCACTTGTCACGTTTCAATTTGACTGCCTCTTATAATAAAGCCTGTATGCAGACTGCTGTTTACCTGATTTTGCTCACATCGTCTCTACGTGATGAACAACTGCGGCCTGAAAAATATTCGCAGTGTCTGCCTTGGAAAGACGGCTCTTGAATTTCCTTAGCAGTTTCACAAGAGACGTACGACGCCCCTCTCCGAGCATTAACCGGTGAAATTTATTTAACGCAGCGGTACACATATTTGGCATTGAAAGAAGCCTGTGACCAAGCACTCCGCGCTTCTTTGTATACACTCGATGTGCTCTGCCTGTCAGACCGGATCCGGGTCCCATACTCACGAGTTATGCGTCGTAGAAGTGTTTTGCCTTGCTTGAACGATCCAGTTTCTATACAAGCCAATTTATTTTCTAGTTACGTTGATGCCAGTTACAAATCTTTTCTCTGCAATCCGCTCGGGTTTTGACATTATTAAGGCATTTTGGCATTTTGATACCGTTCCTCACAAGCGACTGACGGCCGGTGTGGCCGAGCGGTTCTAGGCGCGTCAGTCTGGAACCGCGCGACCGCTACGGTCGCAGGTTCGAATCCTGCCTCGGGCGTGGATGTATGTGATGTCCTTAGGTTTGTTAGGTTTAAGTAGTTCTAAGTTCTAGGGGACTGATGACCTCAGATGTTAAGTCCCATAGTGCTCAGACCCATTTTAACAAGCGACTATTAATCAAATTGCGTGCATATGGAGTATCGTCTCAGTTGATTCCCTCTCAGGGAGGTCACAGTTCGTAGGGAGTAGAACAGAAGCGATATCTGGCGTTCCGCAAGGTAGTGTCATAGGCCCTCTGCTGTTCCTGATTTACATAAATGATCTAGGTGAAAATCTGAGCAGCCGTCTTAGATTGTTTGCAGATGATGCTGTAATTTACATCTACATCTACATCTACATTTATACTCCGCAAGCCACCCAACGGTGTGTGGCGGAGGGCACTTTACGTGCCACTGTCATTATCTCCCTTTCCTGTTCCAGTCGCGTATGGTTCGCGGGAAGAACGACTGTCTGAAAGCCTCTGTGCGCGCTCTAATCTCTCTAATTTTACATTCGTGATCTCCTCGGGAGGTATAAGTAGGGGGAAGCAATATATTCGATACCTCATCCAGAAACGCACCCTCTCGAAACCTGGCGAGCAAGCTACACCGCGATGCAGAGCGCCTCTCTTGCAGGGTCTGCCACTTGAGTTTGTTAAACATCTCCGTAACGCTATCACGGTTACCAAATAACCCTGTGACGAAACGCGCCGCTCTTCTTTGGATCTTCTCTATCTCCTCCGTCAACCCGATCTGGTACGGATCCCACACTGATGAGCAATACTCAAGTATAGGTCGAACGAGTGTTTTGTAAGCCACCTCCTTTGTTGATGGACTACATTTTCTAAGGACTCTCCCAATGAATCTCAACCTGGTACCCGCCTTACCAACAATTAATTTTATATGATCATTCCACTTCAAATCGTTCCGCACGCATACTCCCAGATATTTTACAGAAGTAACTGCTACCAGTGTTTGTTCCGCTATCATATAATCATACAATAAAGGATCCTTCTTTCTATGTATTCGAAATACATTACATTTGTCTATGTTAAGGGTCAGTTGCCACTCCCTGCACCAAGTGCCTATCCGCTGCAGATCTTCCTGCATTTCGCTACAATTTTCTAATGCTGCAACTTCTCTGTATACTACAGCATCATCCGCGAAAAGCCGCATGGAACTTCCGACACTATCTACTAGGTCTGTCTGGTAAAATCATCAGACGATCAATTCCAATTACGACATGATCTAGAGAGAATTTCTGTATGGTGCGAAAAGTGGCAATTGGCACTACACAAAGAAAAGTGCGAGGTCATTCACACGGGTACTAAAAGAAATCTGATAAACTTTGGGTATACGATAAATCCCACAAATCTAAGGGCTGTCAATACGACTAAATACCTAGGAATTACAATTACGAGCAACTTAAATTCGAAAGACCACATAGATACTATTGTGGGGTAGGCGAAACAAAGATTTCGCTTTGTTGGCAGAACACTTAGAAGATGAGACAAGCCCACTAAAGAGACAGCCTACATTAAACTTGTCCGTCCTCCGCTGGAATATTGCTGCGCGGTGTGGGATCCTTACCAGGTAGGATTGACGGAGGCCATCGAAAAAGTGTAAAGAAGGTCAGCTCGTTTTGTGTTATCGCGCAATAGGGGTGAGAGTGTCATTGACATGATACGCGAGTTGGGGTGGCAGTCACTGAAACAAAGGCGGTCTTCTTTGCGGCCAGACCTATTTACGAAATTTCAATCACCATCTTTCTCTTCCGAATGCGAAAATATTTTGTTGACACCCACCTACGTAGGGAGAAATGATCATCATAATAAAATAAGAGAAATCAGAGCTCGAACGGAAAGATTTAGGTGTTCCTTTTTCCCACGCGCCATTCGAGAGTGAAATGGTAGAGAAGTAGTATGAAAATGGTTCGATGAACCCTCTGCCTGGCAGAGTAACCATGCAGATGTAGATGTAGATGTAGATGTAGAGCCGGGCGAGGTAGCCGCGCGATCTGAGGCGTCTTTCACGGTCCGCGCGGTTCGCTCCGTCGCAGGTTCGAGTCGTCCCTCGTGCATGGGTGTGTGTGGGTGTTGTCCTTAGCGTAAGTTAGTTTAAGCTAGATTAAGTAGTGTGTAGGCTTAGGGACCAATGACCTAAGCAGTTTGGTCCCATAAGACCTTACCTTACCACAAATTTCCAGATTTTGACATTACGCCCTGGTACGTCAGACATTAAATCCATGTCTGTAAGTTTCCATTACGAGTAATGTTGCACCTTCGACAGGAAGTCATGAACGGTAAACTGCCCTGACAACAGATCACAGACAATTGAGTGTTGTATTTCAGAAGAGTGCTACCACCATCGATTAGGTAGGCAGCTACGAAACAAATGCACTTTACAACAGAGGTCTAGTACACTTTGATGACCTAAGACCGCGTTTCAACTGAAATATTTATTGCCATTAGTTCTCTGTATGAAAGTGCTCAGTTTCAGGTCATTCTTGAAATAGAATTAAGTGGACTAAACTGTACTGTAATGTTGGGATCCGTTCGTTATAGCTTTGTCGGGTTTGGTTGGTTAGCGGTTAAGCGCGTACTTCTAACCCAAATATCGCGGAATCGAATCTCGGTCGGATTTTTTAATCTGCCATTAACTTAGCATTCACCTCTAAAAGACACAGATATTCGCCAGACACGACACGTGATTCGGATTCAAAAATGGTTCAAATGGCTCTGAGCACTATGGGACTTAACATCTATGGTCATCAGTCCCCTAGAACTTAGAACTAATTAAACCTAACTAAACTAAGGATATCACACACATCCATGTCCGAGGCAGGATTCGAACCTACGAACATAGCGGTCACGCGGTTCCAGACTGAAGTGCCTCGATCCGCACGGCCACACCGGCCGGCGATTCGGATTCCACATTAAACGTAAGGTCCCATTTCCTGGTTGTTTAACTAGGGCAGGATAGTGAAAGCAAGTAGCTGAAGTAGCATCCTGTTGAAAGACTTACACTGTGACGCTGAGCCACAGGAAATAATACACTCCTGGAAATTGAAATAAGAACACCGTGAATTCATTGTCCCAGGAAGGGGAAACTTTATTGACACATTCCTGGGGTCAGATACATCACATGATGACACTGACAGAACCACAGGCACATAGACACAGGCAACAGAGCATGCACAATGTCGGCACTAGTACAGTGTATATCCACCTTTCGCAGCAATGCAGGCTGCTATTCTCCCGCGGAGACGGTCGTAGAGATGCTGGATGTAGTCCTGTGGAACGGCTTGCCATGTCATTTCCACCTGGCGCCTCAGTTGGACCAGCGTTCGTGCTGGACGTGCAGACCGCGTGAGACGACGCTTCATCCAGTCCCAAACATGCTCAATGGGGGACAGATCCGGAAATCTTGCTGGCCAGGGTAGTTGACTTACACCTTCTAGAGCACGTTGGGTGGCACGGGATACATGCAGACTTGCATTGTCCTGTTGGAACAGCAAGTTCCCTTGCCGGTCTAGGAATGGTAGAACGATGGGTTCGATGACGGTTTGGATGTACCGTGCACTATTCAGTGTCCCCTCGACGATCACCAGTGGTGTACGGCCAGTGTAGGAGATCGCTCCCCACACCATGATGCCGGGTGTTGGCCCTGTGTGCCTCGGTCGTATGCAGTCCTGATTGTGGCGCTCACCTGCACGGCGCCAAACACGCATACGACCATCATTGGCACCAGGGCAGAAGCGACTCTCATCGCTGAAGACGACACGTCTCCATTCGTCCCTCCATTCACGCCTGTCGCGACATCACGGAGGCGGGCTGCACGATGTTGGGGCGTGAGCGGAAGACGGCCTAACGGTGTGCGGGACCGTAGCCCAGCTTCATGGAGACGGTTGCGAATGGTCCTTGCCGATACCCCAGGAGCAACAGTGTCCCTAATTTGCTGGGAAGTGGCGGTGCGGTCCCCTACGGCACTGCGTAGGATCCTACGGTCTTGGCGTGCATCCGTGCGTCGCTGCGGTCCGGTCCCAGGTCGACGGGCACGTGCACCTTCCGCCGACCACTGGCGACAACATCGATGTACTGTGGAGACCTCACGCCCCACGTGTTGAGCAATTCGGCGGTACGTCCACCCGGCCTCCCGCATGCCCACTATGCGCCCTCGCTCAAAGTCCGTCAACTGCACATACGGTTCACGTCCACGCTGTCGCGGCATGCTACCAGTGTTAAAGACTGCGATGGAGCTCCGTATGCCACGGCAAACTGGCTGACACTGACGGCGGCGGTGCACAAATGCTGCGCAGCTAGCGCCATTCGACGGCCAACACCGCGGTTCCTGGTGTGTCCGCTGTGCCGTGCGTGTGATCATTGCTTGTACAGCCCTCTCGCAGTGTCCGGAGCAAGTATGGTGGGTCTGACACACCGGTGTCAATGTGTTCTTTTTTCCATTTACAGGAGTGTATCATTACAGTATTGGAATACAGTGGCAGTCGTTCCGGCAACTCAATGGTGCTGCGAGACTAGAGTTCATTCGGAGCATTTCATAAACCACTGTGTGCGACTAGTTTATGTTATAAAGCCCGTCAAAAGGGTTGATGCAGTTGCGACTTCGTTAAATGCAACGTAGCGCGACTCCGATGTGGGCATACAGGGCAGTCATAAACAGCCTGAAAATCTTGTAAGGGTGATGCAGGGTAGGTTGTGATGAGCGCTTGAATTTGCACACGGAACGGCCTGATAGGCTAACTTCAATGATAATTAATTCGTAAACGGCGCAGCGCATCAAATTTTTTGTTAACAGTTACTTCTCATCACAACCTACCCTTACAAAATTTTCAGACTGTTTCTGACTACCCTGTATAACCACCGACATGGAGGCAAAGGATTAGTGTGTCATTCGTGTCTTTCCGACGTGCGTTTGATAATTGCGGAAACATGAAACGCCAGAATTCGATAGACATACAATGGAGAGTAAAGAATGGATGTGGGGCATCATGTCTGGCGAAAACCACCGTTGTGGAATGGTGCGCAATGGTGTGGTGCTGTTTCACAATAACACAAATCCCAACATCGGAAATGTCTTAACCCAGAACTAAGGCAACTGAACTGGGAGATTCTCAAGCAGCCGTCCTACAATGCTGATCTTTACCCATCCTATTATGACGCCTTCGGTCCCTTAAAAAAGGCCTCGAAGGTTCGACGATTCGTGTCGAACGAGGTTGTGCAGCTGCCAGTTACATTCTTCGCGCAGCAGTGCACGTTTTACCAAACTGGTGTTTTCAGCCTGGTATGTTGGTTGATTACCTCAATGCTCACGGCGATTTTGTCTGATTGGCATACCGATTCCAGACTCGTCGGCCTTCGAACGGAAACTATTAATCGCCCCTTGTTATAGTTTGTGTTTCGTTTATTCTTCATTGATTAACTATTTTCGTAATTTCATTTTATATTCTCTTTAAGATCAACGTTAACTGTAAGCTATAAACAATTTATACACGCACATTTTTATTTGCGTATGTTTAAAAAGAGAAAACGAAAGGGAGGCAAATAAATAAATACGAATATACAGAGAATATTAGAAGTAATGGCAAAGCGAAGATTAATCTTCTTTGGACAGCCCTAATAAATGACTGAGAACAGGTTAACGACACAAATATTCCTGTATTTCTAGAACATAACCGACAGTGGCACAGATTACAGAAATAAGAAAGTAACTAGAAGGAAGTTTCCAGAATGAAATTTTCACTCTACAGCGGAGTGTGCGCTGATTTTGAAACTTCCTGGCAAATAAAAACTGTGTGCCGGAGCGAGACTCAGTTGGCAGAACACTTGCCCGCGAAAGGCAAAGGTCCCGAGTTCGAGTCTCGTCCGCCACACAGTTTTAATCTGCCAGGAAGTTTCAAAATCAGCACACACTCCTCTGCAGAGTGACAATTTCAGTCTGGAAACATCCCCCAGGCTGTGGCTAAGCCATGTCTCCGCAGTATCCTTTCTTCCAGTAGTGCCAGTCCTGCAAGTTTCGCCGGGGAACTTCTGTGAAGTTTGTAAGGTAGGAGACAGATACTGGCGGAAGTAAAATTGTGAGGACGGGTCGTGAGTCGTGCTTGGGTAGCTCAGTTGGACTACGGACGGTGCGGACGTCCCACCTGACAACCTCGCCGCCGAACAGGCTCCCGCACCGGACGCTGAGGAGAACAGTACTTCTTCACAACACCTGTTTGACAATTTCATTGTACCCACCGACGCCTTCGAACCAGGTCGACGCTCCTCCTTGCCGTCGTCCGACACTGAGGAACACGTACTCAAACAACGCTCGCCACGTAGGCGCAAACGCCGTCGCCGTTCACCCACGGGCTCTCAAAGCGTCGCCACCCGCGACGACGAAGACGACACCCAACCAGCCGACATTTCCACTCAGAGGTCGGCGGACAACTTTCACGATGAACAAGACGTTTCGCAGGACGGGACCACCGTGGAGGTCACCACGCACAATGTAACGATCGGTGCGCAGGTTGAGACGCCTGTCTCCCCGCCGACAACTCCAGATCTCTCTCACCACGACGCAATTCCCATGGACATTGGACAGACCCACGGCACAGGAGCATGGGCCGACGACATTGAGGAAGATACGCCCCCTCCTCCGGATGAATTGCCTCCGCAGGACAAGGCTGCCTGTTAACATCAAAAGAGAGGCACTGCAGCTGATGGGACGGGACTTCCTGTCGGTGCCCTCCTCACACTTCCCTTGGTGATGGTAGATGCGCGTCCACCACCACTGAAACAAACGTACCGGTTTGCCACACTGAACATCAACGTTATCGGCACTGCACCCAAGCTGCAACTCCTACGTGACATGCTTCGGGCCTCTGACGTCGATGTCGCCCTTCTTCAGGAAGTACGCGTTGCCACACTACCACCAGTCTACGGCTACGGCTCATACACATCCACATGTGATCAATCAGGGCGTGGAGTGGCTTTCTACATACGCGAAGAAATCCCACTCAAGGACACGATCATCCTTCTCTGTGGAAGGGGCATGGCTGTTACCATCTTCGACACGCGCGTCATCAATATCTACGCTCCGTCTGGCTCCACGAACCGTCGGCAGCGGTACACTTTCTTCGGACATGACGTGGCGCCCCTGTTTTCTGGACGCTATGATCGCCTTATCATGGGAGGCGATTTCAACTGTATCCTCCATCCGCAGGACCAAATGCCTGGTTATTCGCCATGCCCGGCGCTGCTCACCTTAATAGAAGATTTTCATCTAGTGGACGTTTGGGAGAAAATTTATGGCAATACCTCCGGTTTTACCCATTATACGGCACATTCTGCGAGCAGACTGGACCGGTTTTATGTCTCTGCCCACCTTGGCAATGAAGTCGCCCAAGCTGAATAATGGCCCCTTGCATTTTCGGACCACTGCGCCGTCATTTGCTCCCTGGATCTGTCACCTCAGTCAGTGTGGCACAGCAGAGGTTACTGGAAGCTATATACCTCCCTCCTTAATGATCCACACTGCCGACAATGTATTGCCACTACATGGGCGTCTTGCGAAAGACGCCTCCCGCAGTACACATCCACGTTCCATTGGTGCCTCAAATGTGCCAAACCTGCGATCAGAAAGGTCTTCATACAATGTGACAATGTGACGCCGTCCTCCGTGAGCTCGATGCGCTCCCTCCATCACCTAATACCCATAGGAACGACAGCGTACTAAAGCTCGTCTCCTCTCTCTCCAACGTGCACGACTGCATGGTGTCGTGGTGCGTTCCCGACGACAAGACCTCCTCCACGACGAAACCCCATCCACAATCCATGCCGCATCCGACCATAGTCGTCGACGTCGACTTTTCGTCCCCAACATCACGACCTCCGATGGTGTTCACCACACAACCCATGGTGCTACAGCATCCTGACATTACCTGGCGAACGGTTTGGGTGTATGTGCATGCACCCTTTTTACCGTCGTCTGCGTCTGCACTCTGGTATGTTTTAGTCTATGGAAAATTCCCGACTAATAGTCGACTTTATCGCATAGGACTGGCCACCTCCCCACTCTGCCCTGACTGTCAGCTCGACGACACCGACGAGCACCGTCTTATGTGCCCCCTGATACAAAACGTACGGCTCCTCATCCAACGAATCGTGGGCTTTTACTTCCGTGTCCCGCCAACGACGGTAACCCAGGATTTCCTGTTGTTGCCCCAGACGTTTCACTACCCTCTTGCTAAGCACCATACCCTAATCTGGTTTCGAGGACAGGCTTTAGAATACCTCTTTCAGAGTGGTCCGCATACAGTCCTTGACTTCTGGTACAAAGTTGTGACCGCTCATAGCAACCTCACCCGAAAACCATCTTACCGACAAACTTTTGCCGGTTATCTCCGCAGCGTCTTCCTTGACCCCCCTCAAAGATGGGGTACTGTCACATGATGCGACACCCTTCTCCACGTCCTCATGCATCGACCGAAAAACAAATTTAAAAAAAGGAAGAAGACAGAATGTTATATTTTGTTGTATTTAATGTTTTTTAATATTTTTTTGTTTAACTAACAGTCATTTGTATATGTATAAATGGTACCTAGAAGAACTCTTGCATAGTGAATATATATGTACTTTTAGTTTGTTCAATAAAAATTATTAAAATATAAATAAATAAATAAACAGAAAGGAAAAAAAGGTGGTAGAGCACTTGCCCCAGAAAGGCAAAGGTCCCGACTTCGAGTCTCGGTCCGGCACACAGTTTCATAACTAGAAGGAAACAGCATCAAAGAATCACAATGACAGAGAGAAATGTTTTCAAGAATAAAATATTAAATTTAGAAGGCTCTCAAGGCAGAAGAAATGAGTAATCAGGAACAGCATGGACAGAAGAAACGAAAAGACAACTTCTGGAGAAGATGAAAGAGTACTGGAAAAATAGGGAACAACAAAGAAACAAGAGGAATCTGAGTTGGTATGTGATCCTAGACCGTCACTACGAAAGTAAAAGTACAGAAGTTCCAGAGAAAAATAAAGAAGTTTCAGACCCGATACTGGATGTATTACTCTCACTACATGAGGTGTACTGTACGAGTGTACAGACTACAGAGAACCCGGAAGGTACGAAAAGTCCTGGCCGCATGAAACGTGTGTTCCGGCGGCGTCACGTAGCGAGAAGCGCTATTTTGAGGGAGTGCCGCGGCGGCGAGACGGCGTTCCACGTATGAGGGACGGTGGCCGGCCGGTGACCCAGGCCGCTGACTCAGCCGCCCCTGTGTGTCGCCGCCGGCCGAGGACGCAGAGCGCGAAATAACGCGCGCTTCCCTCCCCGGCACCCGCTTTCCGATGACGGCCGGGCCGAGGGGTCTCCGCGGGACGGGAATAACGCCGAGCTCTGCTGAGCAAAGTGTGCCACATCAGTCTGGAGACGACGCAGGCCCACCGGCCGAAATCCACTGCCTGATTCGCGGGTCGAGAGGGTATGTGTTGACGTTTCACCGAACACAAAAACGAGTTAAATATACAAAGAACTTGACAGAAGGGCTATGCGTGAAGGGTTCAGTGAATTCGAAAGTAAAATTCTATGTACCGACTTGGCAGAAAATCCTAGGAAGTTCTGGTCTTACGTTAAATCAGTAAGTGCATCGAAACAGCATATCCAGACACACTGGGATGATAGTGGCATTGAAACAGAGGATGACACGCGTAAAGCTGAAACACTAAACACCTTTTTCCAAAGCTGTTTCACAGAGGAAGACCTCACTGCAGTTCCTTCTCGAAATCCTCGCACGAACGAAAAAATGGCTGACATAGAAATAAGTGTCTAAAGAATAGAAAAGCAACTGAAACCACTCAACAGAGGAAAGTCCACTGGACCTGACGGGATACCTATTCGATTCTACACAGAGTACGCGAAAGAACTTGTCCCCCTTCTAACAGCCGTTTACCGCAAGTCGCTAGAGGAACGGACGGTTGCCGGCCGGTGTGGCCGAGCGGTTCTAGGCGCTTCAGTCTGGAGCCGCAGGACCGCTACGATCGCAGGTTCGAATCCTGCCTCGGGCATGGATGTGTGATGTCCTTAGGTTAGTTAGGTTTAAGTAGTTCTAAGTTCTAGGTGACTGATGACCTCAGATGTTAAGTCCCATAGTGCTCAGAGCCATTTGAACCATTTTTGAACGGAAGGTTCCAAATGATTGGAAAAGAGCACAGGTAGTTCCAGTTTTCAAGAAGGGCCGTCGAGCAGATGCGCAAAACTATAGGCCTATATCTCTGACATCTATCTGTTGTAGAATTTTAGAACATGTTTTTTGCTCGCGTATCATGTCATTTCTGGAAACCCACAATCTACTCTGTAGGAATCAACATGGATTCCGGAAACAGCGATCGTGTGAAACCCAACTCGCTTTATTTGTTCATGAGACCCAGAAAATATTAGATGCAGGCTCCCAAGTAGATACCGTTTTCCTTGACTTCTGGAAGGCGTTCGATACAGTTTCGCACTGTCGCCTGATAAAGTAAGAGCCTACGGAACATCAGACCACCTGTGTGGCTGGATTGAAGAGTATTTAGCAAACAGAACACAGCATATTGTTCTCAATGGAGAGACGTCTACAGACATTAAAGTAACCTCTGGCGTGCCACAGGGGAGTGTCATGGGACCATTGCTTTTCACAATATATATAAATGACCTAGTAGATAGTGTCGGAAGTTCCATGAGGCTTTTCGCGGATGATGCTGTAGTGTACAGAGAAGTTGTAGCATTAGAAAATTGCAGCGAAATGCAGGAAGATCTGCAGCGGATAGGCACTTGGTGCAGGGAGTGGCAACTGACCCTTAACATAGACAAATGTAATGTATTGTGAATACATAGAAAGAAGGATCCTTTATTGTATGATTATATGATAGAGGAACAAACGCTGGTAGCAGTTACTTCTGTAAAATATCTGGGAGTATGCGTACGGAACGATTTGAAGTGGAATGATCATACAAAATTAATTGTTGGTAAGGCGGGTGCCAGGTTGAGAGTCATTGGAAGAGTCCTTAGAAAATGTAGTCCATCAACAAAGGAGGTGGCTTACAAAACACTCCTTCGACCTATACTTGAGTATTGCTCATCAGTGTGGGATCCGTACCAGACCGGGTTGACGGAGGAGATAGAGAAGTTCCAAAGAAGAGCGGCGCGTTTCGTCACAAGGTTATTTGGTAAGCGGGGTTACGGAGATGTTTAGCAAACTCAACTACAGACTCTGCAAGAGAGGCGCTCTGCATCGCGGTGTAGCTTGCTGTCCAGGTTTCGAGAGGGTGTCATGAAGCAAGCTGGTCCACAACTATTGCAATTGGATCGTCCGAGCTGATCCTCTGCACGCTCTGTCAGGGGAGAACCTAGGAAATCTTACAGGTCGCGGGAGCTCCTCAACATAACACACAGTTCGTAGAGACAAATGCGATATGTAGACGAGCGTTGTTATGTTGAAAAAGGCCTCATGATACTGTCAGATGAGCAGTAACATACGGTGATTCTGGATGTCCGTTACGTACTTTTGTACCATTCGAGTTTCCCCACACCGTGACGCGAAGAGTACCACCTCTGTGCCTCTGAAAAACTTGGGAAGAATGGAATCTTACACCAGTTCACCACTGTACTCGCTGACCGTGGCCGTGTGTGGCAGTGCAGAACAGCAATTGATGGGTGAACGCTTTGAGACGCCGTTCATCAGCAGTCCATCCTTCCCAGTTACACCGATCAAAACACAGCTATTTGTGTTCTGGTGTTAACGGCAGCCTACTTAAGGAACGGTAATTCCCTTGCCTGGCTGCTGCTATTCTCCGTGGTGAAGGATGACACAGCATTTTACGGGGAATCCGTTACTTTTTTGAATGGCAATCGCAGACTTGAAGGGGTTTTGCTATGACACTTATGCACAATAGGGTCACATTCCTTTGTGGTAATGAAGCGTTGTTCAACATAATCTTGACGACATTCGTGCATTAAGCATGGATTCCGAAACCTTCCCTCACTTTCCCATGCACTCGAATATCGGGCCACTGTCACATCGCAGTGCCTTAAATATGTGGACATTGCACGATTTGACCAGCTGGCTAACAAGTACGTGAAGACTCATTATGAGGCTCTATCAAAGTACGCCAAGTGCTGAGAACGTTTCTCACACGAATATGCGGCATCTTCGTGTCCCTCACGTTGATCACAAAAAATGACTGGCTCTGAGCACTATGGGACTTAACATCTATGGTCATGAGTCCCCTAGAACTTAGAACTACTTAAACCTAACTAACCTAAGGACATCACACAACACCCATTCATCACGAGGCAGAGAAAATCCCTGACCCCGCCGGGAATCGAACCCGGGAACCCGGGCGCGGGAACGTTGATCACACATCAGACGGTATTCATGTCACTCATATGCCACACCACGCCTGATAACTACACTAAACATGGACAACACTAATACAACTGATGGCCATTCTGTCTGTCACAGAGAATTACAGTTCTAGTCACATACATACCAGCTGATTGTGCGTACGTGTACGGTTACTTTGACATCCGACTACGTCTACTCGGTGCTTCACCTTTTTTGTTACGCAGTGTATTGGTTACCCCATAAACCAGAACACTGGTCCCTTTGGAGTGATGCAGATAGCAGTTATGAGACTGCATTGCTCACGTTAAGTCCTGGCAATGTAGTAGGTATGTACACGCGTATCGTTTTATGGGAAACCGTGCAGTATGATGGGTGGACTAGGAGACGTGACAAAGGTTTGGACGTGCCCATGACCACACCATGAATGACGTTTCCTGATATTTTGGTGTGTCAACACGGACTGTCCAACGTGTCTTCGACAAACAGGGTACCATTCGCAACCATGTATCACGACAAAGAACCAAGACCAGAGACGGGAGACATCTCTTGTCGATGATAATCGTATTCAAACCCGGCACAAGCTGCTGGTGTCAGTGAATGCATGTATGCTTTAACCAGATTCAGAGCAGTCATTGCGAGGGCAACTACATGCAAAGGACACTTACAGCCGTGTAACGCAATTGCTCACAGTGGCTTATCGATTTTTACGCCTTCACTGGGCCAAACAACACAAGAAATGGATAGTAGCTGGATGTTTGACTTGATGACGCGTCGCAGTTTCTGCAAAGTGTCTTCCTGGCACTGCGCATTGATAGTAATTCCACACTCGAGGAACTCTACGAGCACAGGGCCCCTGCAGTAGAACAAGTAAGTCACCTTGACTTTATCGGAACGTGCGTGAACAGATTTGGATTCCTTTGGCGGCGGAGATGTGGGATGTTTCCTTGTTGCCTTTGCCACTTGCTCTCAGGCTGACGGAATGCTGTAGGACGGAATCATCCTGTTGCACAATAACGCCCGCTCCCACGCTGCCGATCAGACGAAAGCCACGTTTCAGCGATTTGGTTGGGAAGCGCTGTAACATCCTCCACACGGCTCAGATCTCTCTCCGGGAGCTTTTCACATCTTTGGCAAACTGAAGAAAGACATTCGAGAGCTTCTGTTTCAGTCGGACGACGATATGTAAGAGTTGATATGGTTGTGGATCCGTCAGCGGCCGACCGCTTTCTGCGAAACAGGAATTGATCGTCACGTCTCCCAGTGTGATAAATGTCTTAACGCGTGTACTGGCTACTTATGAATGGGACTGTTCAATGGTCCCGTTGTGACAGGTGTTCGGTTTTCATTTGACTGCCCCTTATAGGTATTGGTGACAATGGCGTTGAGAAACATGACGAAAATTAACGACAGCACCAGTGTTCAATGGAATCACTGTTGTTGTTGTTGTTGTTGTTGTTGTTGTTGTTGTGGTCTTCAGTCCTGAAACTGGTTTGATGCAGCTCTCCATGCTACTCTATCCTGTGCAAGCTTCTTCATCTCCCAGTACCTACTGCAACCTACATCCTTCAGAATCTGCTTAGTGTATTCATCTCTTGGTCTCCCCCTACGATTTTTACCCTCCACGCTGCCCTCCAATACTAAATTGGTGATCCCTTGATGCCTCAGAACATGTCCTACCAACCGATCCCTTCTTCTGGTCAAGTTGTGCCACAAACTTCTCTTCTCCCCTATCCTATTCAATACTTCCTCATTAGTTATGTGATGTACCCATCTAATCTTCAGCATTCTTCTGTAGCACCACATTTCGGAAGCTTCTATTCTCTTCTTGTCCAGACTATTTACCGTCCATGTTTCACTTCCATACATGGCTACACTCCATACAAATACTTTCAGAAATGACTTCCTGACACTTAAATCTATACTCGATGTTAACAAATTTCTCTTCTTCAGAAACGCTTTCCTTGCCATTGCCAGTCTACATTTTATATCCTCTCTACTTCGACCATCATCAGTTATTTTGCTCCCCAAATAGCAAAACTCCTTTACTACTTTAAGTTTCTCATTTCCTAATCTAATTCCCTCAGCATCACCCGACTTAATTCGACTACATTCCATTATCCTCGTTTTGCTTTTGTTGATGTTCATCTTATATCCTCCCTTCAAGATACCATCCATTCCGTTCAACTGCTCTTCCAAGTCTTTTGCTGTCTCTGACAGAATTACAATGTTATCGGCAAACCTCAAAGTTTTTATTTCTTCTCCATGGATTTTAATACCTACTCCGAAATTTTCTTTTGTTTCCTTTACTGCTTGCTCAATATACAGATTGAATAACATCGGGGAGAGGCTACAATCCTGTCTTACACCCTTCCTCACCGCTGCTTCCCTTTCATGTGCCTCGACTCTTATAACTGCCATCTGGTTTCTGTACAAATTGTAAATAGCCTTTCGCTCCCTGGAATCACTATCGGACGGTATATAGAATTCGCGGCTGAGTTAGCCCCTAACCATAACATACCGTAGATCCCTGCAAGAAAACACTGCGTCCAGTAGTTGGAAGATAACACAGGCCGCAGTCGTCAACAAGAAGGTTAGCAAAAGTGATCCACAAAACTCTGACATCCATCTCCTGTAGAACCTTAGAACATATTCCGACTCAAACGTAATGAGGAATCTCGAACCCTTACCAATAACTCGACGCCAACCAGCATGGATTCCGAAACCTTCGGTCACTCTTGTTTTTTCACATGACAACCTGACAGCCACGGATGCAGTATTTCTTGCCCCCAGAAAAACATTTGACTCATTAATGCACCAATGCTTCGTAACGAAAGTAAGCTCACGGAGGATATTCAGCAAAATTAGGGATTCGGTTATAGCTTTCTTGGTTGGGACAGCGCAACATATTATCTTTGGTGGAGAGTCATCGACAAATGTACAAGTGTCGTCAGGTGTGCCCTAGAGAAGTGTATTGAGACCCTTGCTGTCCATGTTGTGTATTAATGACTTGGCGGACAACGTCAGTAGTAACTTCAGGATTTCTGCAGATGATGCAGTATCTATAACGCAGTACTGTCTGAAAAATGCTGCAAAAATATTGTCGGGCCTTGATGACATTTGAAAATGATGCATAGATTGGCAACATGCTTTCAGGGTTCAGAAATTTAAAACTGTGCTCTTCGTAAAACTCATGAAAAACCTCGTCGTAACAAATAGCAGGGATATGATATTGAACAATCACACCGGCCTAGTGGTAGGTAAAACAAGAGAATTTAAATTCGTTAGTAGCATACTGGAAAAATATAATTAGTATACAAATGAGATTTTTACAAATCACTCGTGCGATTCATCCTGGAAAATTGACAAAGTATCTGGGATTCGTACGAAATAGGACTAACAAGGGATATCGAACGTATACAAAGAAGGGCAGGAAGAATAATTACTTTTCAGACTTTTGTAGTCCTGTCGTCTTCACTTGCGTATAATATTACGGTATACTAAGAATCATTCCTTTGGAATCGTCTGCTCACAACTGAATAAAACACAGTTTTTGTGCCATACGCGTTTCATCTTTATTCTTTGCAAGGCATCTTCACTAGCCTGGAATATGTACATATATTGTTTATAATACTTTGTTTAGATTAAGGACGTTGATATCTAGATTGTAAACAGTTCTGGCACTTCCAGCTATTCTTTGCTGTAGTAATAATTTAAACTTCTACTTACTGAATTCTGGATGGTGACTACACGGTGTGTTCTAGGTTTTTTGGTTACAAATACAGGAAAGCTAGCACATCCATAAAGCCATTGCTTAGAACAAACATGTGATAAACGACCTGACACAGATCAATACAGACTCCCTAATAAACTTAATGAAAGAAAAGATAAGATAAGTAACACTTCATTTGTACATTGGGTCGTGATAAAACAAATACGTTCTCTCTCTCTCTCTCTCTCTCTCTCTCTCTCTCTCTCTCTCTCAAACACACACACACACACACACACACACACACACACACTTGCACCGCAATTACTGCGGGAATGGAAACTGCTATTGATGTGCGATTTTCACAGAATAGATTAGTAGTTAGGGACTCGTACTGTTAGGCAACAACAGATTGTAATAATATTTAGAAAGTCTAATTTATGTGCAAACATTGACGTTTTTAAATAGAACAATGCCTACTGACATTAAAAAACTAGAAGTAGGTTAAATTAGAATGTCAGTGGTGTTTTGTTGCAGGTTTCTAGTGGGAGTCATTTATGAGGTATCGTATTTTGAAAAGTTCCCATAACTCTTCCCCCCTCCCTCCCCTTGTATAATACTTGTGACAGTGTACACTAAAGAACAACGCCAGTGAATACACTAGTTATGTGGGCTCTGACCAGTAACGATGCAACTGACCGTTGTGTGCAAAATGATTACACGCTTCCAGTCTAGTACGGAACGACTGCTGCACGTGTGGTAGCATTTCATCGAAGATATCCGAGTAGGCTGCACGAATACGCCGTTGTATATCACTGGGTGTAGTTGGTATGTCCTTGCAGACAGCGTCTTTTAGCTTTCCTCACAGAAAAAAGGTCTACAGGCGTCAAATCCGGAGAACGGGCCGGCCAAGGCTTCATCACTAAACAAGAGACATGATACATCTGGAGTATCGTGTCTTAATGCCCACATACAGAAGTTAACACTATTCTCATATTCGTTTCCATGTAGCTTTTGATGGAGAAAGATGTGATAGGCGTGGAACCTGTGTCAATGGAGAATGCGTAGAATGCTTTCCTGACTCGTGACACTTCCTCGTACTATTGTGCGGGAGCTTGCGTGAGGATCAATCGTAATAGCAGCAGCAGCAGCAAGAACCCCCCTCTTCTATCGTCACTTGTTTCCTTCTATTACGTTGTCTACGTATTACACTACCGCTTTCATGTAACTGGTTGAAGAGGCTGACAAGTAGTTATCGACATGGTTGACGTTTATTGGGATGTCTTGCCGCATACACCGTACAAGAACGGACTGCATTCTTCCTACACTCTCCATACACAATGAGCATGTCGACTTTTTCTGCATTGGTAGATCCTACCGTCTCCTCACGATCTATTGCTTGGACTGACATACACAAACTGATCAGCAAGTCGCAATGCAGTCAAGGAATACACAAGCACTCTGTAAGCAAGCATAACATCGTACATAGCAACTACGCACGTTGAATGGTACAAAACCATGTTGATGTAGAAACTTTTCAGTACCATATCACCTAAACGACTCCCACTAGAAACCTGCTACACACACCACTTCTCTAAAAAATGGTTCAAATGGCTCTGAGCACTATGGGATTTAACATCTATGGTCATCAGTCCCCTAGAACTTAGAACTACTTAAACCTAACTAACCTAAGGACATCACACAACACCCAGCCATCACGAGGCAGAGAAAATCCCTGACCCCGCCGGGAATCGAACCCGGGAACCCGGGCGCGGGAAGCGAGAACGCTACCGCACGACCACGAGCTGCGGGCACACCACTTCTTTTGTTTTACACTAAGCCACTGTAGAGAAACGTTAAATATATCTGTGGTACTGAGCCGCGTGGCATGATCTTTGACCCCGAAACAAGATGGAAAAAATGTTGGCTCGTTGCAGTTCTGATTTTCACTGAGTGGTTGATACACTGAAAAACGCAAATAAGAGATCAGTTGCGCATCATAATTTTAAAGTGTTGCAAGTGTACTTACAGGAAAGAAATACCACCAAAATTATTGGCACGACCACCTCGAGCGGTAGTAGAGGTATATTACTCCCACAGTACTTTTTATAGAAATAATGAGTCACGCATATACCAAATTTAGTGAAAATAGCTCCAGACGTTTCTGAGTGATGATTTTATGTCACCTCTTTTCAATCCAAACCCTCATCCATACGAGTGCTTTATCACAGTACGTGATACATCTGGAGATAGTAAGTGCCGGTTTTGGTAGAAATTCCTTCAGGGGATACAAAGGCATGCTGTTCGTCATGGTCTTGGCAATCCTCGCCCCGCACCCTTACATTCAATTCTATTGATGAAATGTCATCGTGACTCTCACCAACAAGTCTAGCAACACCGCAAACAATCGATTTGATACTAATATTGACCGTTTTCGAATATTTTGTGTCACAATTTTTGAATCCTACCCGACCTTTAGAGGCGGTTGAGGTATATTACCACCACAGTATATTTATGCAAATAATTATGCAATAAATGAGTCCTGCATGTACAAAATTTGATCGAAATAGCTCCAGGTGTTCTTAAGTTAAGCTTATATGTCGCCACCTTTTATGGTCGTCCCTACGGATGAACCTAGAAACCGATGCGAGCGTGTGCACAACAACTGACCAAGCTTCATCGACACTAGATGAATTGTATAGGAACACAAAGAACACGAAAAAACTAATGTTCATTTCTATTAATAGACTGAGTACTCGGGGGGTAGTATTTACTTTCAGTTCTATTAGTCCATCTACTGCTTCGCCCCTCTCTCTTTTCATCTACTCAGCCCTCTCCCCCCCCCCCCTCAGTCCGTTTCCTTCTCCCCTTTCCTCTCCCCCCCCCCCATTATCAATCAGTCTGCTACTACAACCTCTCGTCCATCTCCTCTCTCTGTCCATCTGCCCCTCTTTCCTTTCTCTGTCGACCTCACCTTCCCCCACTCTCCCTGACCACTTCTTTCTCTTCCCTTTCTCTCTCCATCTCCTCCTTTCCCCCCTCCAACCTTTCCCCTCTCCAACTCCTCTGTCCTCTGTCCTTTCTCTGTCCATGTCCCCCTCCTCACTCTCTCTGCCTATCTTCTTCTCTTCCCTTTTTCTGTTCACTTCTTCCTCGCCCTCTCTCTGTCCATTTCCTCTTCCCACCTATATGCGTCCATCTCCTCCCCCCCCTTCTCTGCATGTCCTCCTCCCCATTCTCTCTCCACATTATCACCCCTATCCCAATAGGAGTTTAACGATCTCCACAGAATTTCTTTCAAGATAGTAGATAATATATGTACTAAACGTTGTTGAAATCGATCCATGGGTTTAGGACTTCTTCACGTTCAGCCTTGTCCGTATAAGCACATGTATTTGACGTATTAGTACATATATTTTCCCTGCATTTCTAGCGAATACTGCCATGCAGTTCGGTTTCCACGTAGATCAATGTCCATAGCGTCAAATATCGTAAAATAGACGTCGTACAATGAAATAATTTCGTAGGTGCATACAGCGGTATATGTGGATATTCTGTGCTAAATGTGTTTCGAACGGCTTTAGTAGCAAAGAAGGTATAAATTTAAACGCATCTCAGCATTTATGACATCAAATCTCGTGAACTATGTGTCTTACAACGCTATAATTTTTCAGGCACATAAAATGGCATACGCAAATACTGTCAGGAAAGTTTGTTACGAACACAGTTAGTACGAAAGAGCCAACAGACTAAAACTTTATGCCTGAAGCGAAAATTTTACTGCACGAACAGGGAAATTGTTGTGTGTTATCCCTTTCATTAATATGTGGGGGGGGGGGGGGGGGGTGATATCAGCGAGAAATACACTCCTGGAAATGGAAAAAAGAAAACATTGACACCGGTGTGTCAGACCCGCCATACTTGCTCCGGACACTGCGAGAGGGCTGTAGAAGCAATGATCACACGCACGGCACAGCGGACACACCAGGAACCGCGGTATTGGCCGTCGAATGGCGCTAGCTGCGCAGCATTTGTGCACCGCCGCCGTCAGTGTCAGCCAGTTTGCCGTGGCATACGGAGCTCCATCGCAGTCTTTAACACTGGTAGCATGCCGCGACAGCGTGGACGTGAACCGTATGTGCAGTTGACGGACTTTGAGCGAGGGCGTATAGTGGGCATGCGGGAGGCCGGGTGGACGTACCGCCGAATTGCTCAACACGTGGGGCGTGAGGTCTCCACAGTACATCGATGTTGTCGCCAGTGGTCGGCGGAAGGTGCACGTGCCCGTCGACCTGGGACCGGACCGCAGCGACGCACGGATGCACGCCAAGACCGTAGGATCCTACGCAGTGCCGTAGGGGACCGCACCGCCACTTCCCAGCAAATTAGGGACACTGTTGCTCCTGGGGTATCGGCGAGGACCATTCGCAACCGTCTCCATGAAGCTGGGCTACGGTCCCGCACACCGTTAGGCCGTCTTCCGCTCACGCCCCAACATCGTGCAGCCCGCCTCCAGTGGTGTCGCGACAGGCGTGAATGGAGGGACGAATGGAGACGTGTCGTCTTCAGCGATGAGAGTCGCTTCTGCCTTGGTGCCAATGATGGTCGTATGCGTGTTTGGCGCCGTGCAGGTGAGCGCCACAATCAGGACTGCATACGACCGAGGCACACAGGGCCAACACCCGGCATCATGGTGTGGGGAGCGATCTCCTACACTGGCCGTACACCACTGGTGATCGTCGAGGGGACACTGAATAGTGCACGGTACATCCAAACCGTCATCGAACCCATCGTTCTACCATTCCTAGACCGGCAAGGGAACTTGCTGTTCCAGTAGGACAATGCACGTCCGCATGTATCCCGTGTCACCCAACGTGCTCTAGAAGGTGTAAGTCAACTACCCTGGCCAGCAAGATCTCCGGATCTGTCCCCCATTGAGCATGTTTGGGACTGGATGAAGCGTCGTCTCTCGCGGTCTTCACGTCCAGCACGAACGCTGGTCCAACTGAGGCGCCAGGTGGAAATGGCATGGCAAGCCGTTCCACAGGACTACATCCAGCATCTCTACGATCGTCTCCATGGGAGAATAGCAGCCTGCATTGCTGCGAAAGGTGGATATACACTGTACTAGTGCCGACATTGTGCATGCTCTGTTGCCTGTGTCTATGTGCCTGTGGTTCTGTCAGTGTGATCATGTGATGTATCTGACCGCAGGAATGTGTCAATAAAGTTTCCCCTTCCTGGGACAATGAATTCACGGTGTTCTTATTTCAATTTCCAGGAGCATAGTTTCTTAAAGGTTTGAAATTATGTCAAGTTTGTTGCACGTCAATAAGTGCTCTCATTCTGAATTACTGCATGAATGAAGTATGAGTATTCGCGTGTCATGGGCTACACTACTTTTTGACCCTCACGCCCACTTCTTTGAAAGGCTGGTGGTTCTTACCCTGACAGTGATTCTTTACAGACCGTAAGTTATATGTGTTTCGTTGAAACTGGTGCAGCAGTTTCGGAGAAAATGTGAAACACACATACATACATACATACATACTCCTATACATAGTTTTGTAATATGTGTGGATATCTTTTTTTTCCCTTGACCCATTTTTTTATGAAATAAAGCCCATACCCTTAAGTTAGCTGTCAAACCCCATGGAAATTCGACCATTAGTTCTCGAAATTATCGTGTTCAAACAGACACGATGCTTTTACAGTTTTATTATTAGTACAAGTTGTCCATGGCCACGCATTGCTGCGGCTCAGTCTAGTTAAGTGGAAAAGAAAGAAAACAGTAAGCACATGTTTCTCACATGATGGGAATTGCTTGTACGTCCTAAACTATTCCCTCTTCCCTCCGCCGGCCCTGGTGGCCGAGCGGTTCTAGGCGCTACAGTCTGGAGCAGCGCGACCGCTACGGTCGCAGGTTCGAATCCTGCCTCGGGCATGGATGTGTGTGATGTCCTTAGGTTAGTTAAGTTTAGGTAGTTCTAAGTTCTAGGGGACTGATGACCTCAGAAGTTAAGTCCCATAGTGCTCAGAGCCATTTGAACCTTCTCCCTCGCCCACAGTCTCCTCCACGCCCTCTCTTTGTCCATCTCCTCTTCCTCCTTCCACTCCTCTCTGTCCATTACCTCCTCCTCCTTTCTCTGTCCTCCCTCCTCTCCCTCCATCTTCTCCCGGCCCCTCGCTCTCTCTGCCTTCCACTGTCCATCATCTCTTCCTCCCTTTCTATGTTCATCTTCTCGTTCCCCTCTCTCTCTGTCCTCTTCTGCTCCTGTCTCTGTCCACCTTCCCCCCCCCCCCCCATCTCCCCCTCTCTCTCTCTCTCTCTCTCTCTCTCTCTCTCTCTCTCTCTCTCTCTCTCTCTCTCTCTATCTCTCTCTGACAGTTGAAAATGAGTCTTGTTTATATTGGCAATATGTAGTAGTTATAGTAAAAAACCGATAAGCCATAAATACAACTTTCATGTTTGTTAACATGTTGCTCTCTGTAAGCATCCTGTCCGATCACCTGCATCCATTCATGTCCATTGTGCATTCCGACGGACTAGAGCATGTCCAACAGGACAATGCGACACCCCACACGTCCGTAATTGCTGCAGAGTGGCTCCAGGAACACTCTTCTGAGTTCAAACACTTCCGCTGGCCGCTAAATTCCGCAGACATGACATTATTAAGCATATCTGTGATGCCTTGCAACGTGCTGTTCAGAAGATATCTGCACCCTCTCGTTCTCTTACAGATTAATGCACAGTGCTGCAGGATTCATGATGTCAATTCCGTCCAGCACTACTTCAGACATTTGTCGAGTCCATTTCACGTCCTGTTGCGGCACTTCTGGGTGCTCGCTGGGGCCCTACACGATATTAGGCAGGTGTAACTGTTTATTTGGCTGTTCAGTGTTAAGGACTAAATAATAGATGAAAGGCTAAAGTGTGCAGCGAGAGAAAGTAATGAAAGAACGGGCTCGCCTCAATTCGAGAGTCTGTCAACTTGTAGGCGCTGTTCTGCATAACTTCCGATGGTGGTGTCGATCGAGATGGACTGAGTCGCTAATTTTTCAACAACGAGACGCTGGCTGCTTTACAGCTTCCCCGTTCGAATTTGTCCGTTTCGCGACTGCCGCACCATCTTGCTGAGGATACTGACCTAAACGAACCAACCCTGACTCTGGCCTCTCACAAGCCAAAGGCAAGTATTCTCCACAGATTGGAGACGTGATCACGTAGTGCCGAAAGGAACAGACGCGCCTCGTTTGCTGTATCCCTGGCACTGGGAAATTGGCGTCCCTATGTTTAACACCCAGAAGTGGTGCCCTGTTTTCTCTCGTTCGGAATTTCATAGCAGCTACCCTGTATACTTTTGCAACATAGCTGCAGTTTTAAATAAACGTGTCATCGATGTCGTACTTTATGGGACGAAAGTAAAAGTGGGAGATAGTTTAGTGAGGTGACTAGAGGTTCTGACAGTTTACAATAATCATTACGTTTATCTGATGTAAGTTTTGCGCTGTAAGTTGGAACATCCTTGCTTGTGTCGGGGACTGGCGCGTCTCTGCCGTGTGGTGGCTGGTCCGGCACTAGCTACATCCGGTGGCAGTGGCGGGAGGGGAGACGGACGTGCGCGGAGACAGTTGGAGCGAGACGCCACAAACAGATGGGCGACCAGCAGCAGCGACTGGTACGGCATGATGTACCATAAGGAGCTGGCTGATGGACATTACGCCCCATGTTCTGGAAGCATGTTACACAGGGTGTTAGGAAATTCCCATTAATAACTTCCAGGGCTTATAGAGGGAAGTAAGTACATAATATTTTGAACAGGAATTCAATATTCGAAAACGTATCGTTTTCGTTCCACAATGGTTTCAGTTCAGATGTGTAACGCGTCCACGTCTGCTGAGGGGAAGAGAAAAATTCCAGAGTTGCTTGTCCTGGTGTGCAATACGGTAGATACAGGGTGTTTCAAAAATGACCGGTATATTTGAAACAGCAATACAAACTAAACGCGCAGCGATAGAAATACACCGTTTGTTGCAATATGCTTGGGACAACAGTACATTTTCAGGCAGACAAACTTTCGAAATTACAGTAGTTACAATTGTCAACAACAGATGGCGCTGCGGTCTGGGAAACTCTATAGTACGATATTTTCCACATATCCACCATGCGTAGCAATAATATGGCGTAGTCTCTGAATTAAATTACCCGAAACCTTTGACAACGTGTCTGGCGGAATGGCTTCACATGCAGATGAGATGTACTGCTTCAGCTGTTCAATTGTTTCTGGATTCTGGCGGTACACCTGGTCTTTCAAGTGTCCCCACAGAAAGAAGTCACAGGGGTTCATGTCTGGCGAATAGGGAGGCCAATCCACGCCGCCTCCTGTATGTTTCGGATAGCCCAAAGCAATCACACGATCATCGAAATATTCATTCAGGAAATTAAAGACGTCGGCCGTGCGATGTGGCCGGGCACTATCTTGCATAAACCACGAGGTGTTCGCAGTGTCGTCTAAGGCAGTTTGTACCGCCACAAATTCACGAAGAATGTCCAGATAGCGTGATGCAGTAATCGTTTCGGATCTGAAAAATGGGCCAATGATTCCTTTGGAAGAAATGGCGGCCCAGACCAGTTCTTTTTGAGGATGCAGGGACGATGGGACTGCAACATGGGGCTTTTCGGTTCCCCATATGCGCCAGTTCTGTTTATTGACGAAGCCGTCCAGGTAAAAATAAGCTTCGTCAGTAAACCAAATGCTGCCCACATGCATATCGCCGTCATCAATTCTGTGCACTATATCGTTAGCGAATGTCTCTCGTGCAGCAATGGTAGCGGCGCTGAGGGGTTGCCGCGTTTGAATTTTGTATGGATAGAGGAGTAAACTCTGGCGCATGAAACGATACGTGGACGTTGGCGTCATTTGGACCGCAGCTGCAACACGGCGAACGGAAACCCGAGGCCGCTGTTGGATCACCTGCTGCACTAGCTGCGCGTTGCCCTCTGTGGTTGCCGTACGCGGTCGCCCTACCTTTCCAGCACGTTCATCCGTCACGTTCCCAGTTCGTTGAAATTTTTCAAACAGATCCTTTATTGTATCGCTTTTCGGTCCTTTGGTTACATTAAACCTCCGTTGAAAACTTCGTCAGGTTGCAACAACACTGTGTTCTAGGTGGTGGAATTCCAACACCAGAAAAATCCTCTGTTCTAAGAAATAAGCCATGTTGTCCACAGCACACTTGCACGTTGTGAACAGCACACGCTTACAGCACAAAGACGACGTACAGAATGGCGCACCCACAGACTGCGTTGTCTTCTATATCTTTCACATCACTTGCAGCGCCATCTGTTGTTGAAAATTGTAACTACTGTAATTTCGAAAGTTTGTCCGCCTGAAAATGTACTGTTGTCCCAAGCATATTGCAACAAACGGTGTATTTCTATCGCTGCTCGTTTAGTTTTTATTGCCGTTTCAAATATACCGGTCATTTTTGAAATACCCTGTAGGATGAAGCTGACTACTTCTTGTGGGGTCATAAGTAAAGTTTAACTTACGAGACTCCTGCAGAGACATAGGAAGATCTTCTGGCACAAGTTCTGGCGGCTTCACTAGAAACTGAAGAGACACAAATTGGAATGGAGAGTGTGTACGAGAACAGGAGTCGTAGGTACAATGCTTGTACTACGCTGGTGATCGCCACATCGAGGCAGTGCTGTTCTTTAACGGGGGTAGGACGTCAAACGGGGCGACTTGGAGCAGGAGAGGCACCACAGAACAATTTAATTTCCAGTGCTTATACTTTTACAAATAAATTCATAAAACTTTGTCAGCATGACCAGGAAGGATTCAGGATTCACACCCATAGCAGTGGAAGTTCAAAAACAGAACAAAATAAATTTTTTCTACATGTGAAATTTCATTATTTTTCGCTTACTATTGGCTGCATTTGTTGCTATAGGTACATTTTTTTCACAAGTAAGAGAGATTCTTTGATGAATTTTGCACCACAGCATACAAACCATACTTACAGGTGTATGAAACTCTAGAATTTTCCAAATCTATTAAAAACTATGGTAAAAATTGAGATAAGTAACTACAAAATTTGATTTTTTTTTCTAAACAGAAAGCTCATTCATTTTTTCAAAAATTAAATAGATTCTAGAGTTTCAGACACCTGTAAGTATCGTTTGTATGCTGTGCAAAATTAATCGAATAGTCTCTCTTACTTATGAAGAAAAGTGTACCTGTAGCAACAAATGCAGCCAATAGTAAGTGAAAAAATGATGATATTTCACACGTAAAAAAATTTAGTTTGTTATGTTTCTGAACTTCCGCTGCTACGAGTGTGAATCCTGAATCCTTCCTGGTCATGCTGAGAAAGTTTTATGAGTTTACTTGTAAAAGTACAGACAGTGGAAATTAAAATGTCCTGTGGTGCCTCTCCTGCTCTAAGTCGGCCCGTTTGACGTCCTATCCCCCTTAAGTACAGTATGCTGTGCTCTTTTTCTTTTAGAATAATGTAAACACGTAATCTTTAAGTGTTGATACAAAAAAATGTTGAGTACTGAATGGATGTTTCGTTATGTTCCCTTTCGAATTTCTATCTCATGATTATTGCACCTTCCCACGCCCGGGTTCCCGGGTTCGATTCCCGGCGGGGTCAGGGATTTTCTCTGCCTCGTGATGGCTGGGTGTTGTGTGCTGTCCTTAGGTTAGTTAGGTTTAAGTAGTTCTAAGTTCTAGGGGACTTATGACCACAGCAGTTGAGTCCCATAGTGCTCAGAGCCATTATTGTACTGCGTCACGCCTAATTCAGTTTCTCGAACAGAAGTGGATGAATTAAACATCTGAACTGAAACCGTCGTAGAACGGAAACAGTACGTTTCCGGGTATGGTTTCCTATTCAAAACATGATGTACCCACTCCCTCTCATAAGTGTTAGAGACTTGTTACAGGAATTTAGAAACACATTGTATAAGTGAAATCCGATATTGGTTTGGCCGATGGATATACTGATAGTAATGGTTTAAAGTTCTGATACTGCACATCTGAGGCGTGCAACTGCATACCCAGTGGAAACTGTACGTGTGAGGTTGTTGGTGAATCTCATCGCTGTTTCTCGTACCTTGCCTGGCCCTGTTGAACAATCTGTCTATTACAATCGATGCGAAGCCACCGCAAGTAATTTGTGTTCATCGCCAGGTTGTCATTAAAGCGGTGCGTCAGTGTATTGTTGAGGACAAAAGACTTAATCTCTGTATGTTCTTGTATCACGCTAGTTCGTTGTCGCTAGCGCCTGGTACTGCTGAGGTGCTTGGGACCTTGTTGCCGATCTGCTATATGTACGCACGCAAGCAATGGTGTGTAGAAAAGCTCACATCAAACCTGTAACAATAACTATAGTAAATCTGAGTTCAGCTGATCTTTTATCGTTTCTTTTCTCAAAGTTTTTGTTACTGTGCTGCAAGTGGCTATTGTGAACTGTCGCTAGAAGCTGAAATCGAACGCAAACGCTTCTCCTCAACACTGTGTTATTTGATGAATGTTGTAAGTGTTATAATAGCTTAGGTTTTTCATTATTGGGTAACTCACTGGTATCTGTCTTAGTGGCCGGAATTCAGCTCACATTATTAACAGCAATTCTTAACTGGTGAATCTTCAGTTTCATGGTTTTAAGGTACGACTGTTAACGGGGAAAGTGCCGACACTACGAGCAAAGGGAGTCGTTATTGGACGTTTCTGTGGTCACGTTTTAATATTCTTTCCCTTTTAGATTCCCTACTGTGATATTTTTTGTGTTACTTGTGTTGGCCTGATACTAGTGGTGTCCGTCGACTGTTACATTTTATATAAGGCTATTAAAAAGAAGGAACGGCTTTCAAATTACAAAAGATACCATCGTAAGTCCAATGTTCCTGGACAGACGACAGTTTAAAATTTGAGCAGTCCGGTTAGATATTCCAGTCACTAGCGCATTGGCGCTGTTACTTTCTTCTTTATGGAGAAAACTGTGACAGGACTAATCTACCTAGACATGCTTCAAAAGTGGTTATTTCCTCAACCTGTACATGATTCAGATGACTTCATGCAAGATGGTGCCCCGTCTCATTTCTCTAAGCACGTCCGACGTTACCTGAATACACCGTTCCAGGACGTTGGATTGGAATCGGAGTAGCAGAACATGAACTTCATCGCCGGTGGCCTCCCACCTTGAGACTTTAATCTGTGGTCTTACGTAAAAGACTGTGTTTTTGTCCCTCCTGTGCCTGACACTCTTGAAAGTCTGCGACATCCCATTGTTGAAGCTGTGAATTCAATAATGAGAGACCAGCTGCTTCGTTTGCGGTTGGAAATGAGCCATCGTTCTAATATTTGTCCCACTGAACACACAAAAATTTGAACTTTCCTCTTTCCAGGAGCGTTGGACTTGCGTTTCTATCTTTTGTTGTTTGGAAGCAATAAATGTTTGAAATCTATTCCTTCTTTTTGAATAGCCCTGTACAACTAAGGCGTCTATTTGTGTCGATTGTATGACTGTGGATACAGCTTACTTGAGAAGATTATAATATTAGTTGAAGTTATGTATTGCGTACATAACACTAAATGTGGTGGTAAAGATTTGACTGCACTTATTGGACCGAATGCTCGCTCCACTCTTGTATACGTAACTGTTTGGAGCTCCAAGGATTTATTCACATCAACGGATTCTTTATACGCCACCTATTCGTTCTCCATATGGCTATATCCAGCTTATTTGTGTATTTACTTTATTTCTTCTTAAAGAGAGGAGGTTAGCTGCAGTCTCTCGCACCCGTATTTGGAAACAAAGTGCAATAATTTGTCTTGGTGGCACTTTCTACGGTAAACTCAGTATGTTGATCGAGAAGTAGTTTAAGTGTGTGCGGCGACATTCTATTTTAGTTTACTTTTCTACAGGACAAATTAGTGAACTTTCAGATTTCAGCTGCTTAGTTCATTAATATGGTAGATCTTGCACTACTACTGCCTGCTAATTATTTCTGAAATGTATTATTCATATGCGTTTGTTTACACAGGGTAGTCAGAAACCATTCTGAAAAGCTTTTAGGGGTACTCCAGGGTAGGTTGTGCTGAGCAATCATTGTTAAGAAATACATTCGCTACAATATCGGATATTCTTCTCAACAATTATTTCTTAGCAAAACCTATCGCCCAACGTTCTTACAAGTTTTTCAGACTGTTTCCGACCACCCAGTATATTCCGCACGTATTACTTGACAAAATCAAACAGATAAACTTAGCTCTGCATTACAAGATGATCGTGGTTGCCATTTACAGGATAAAAATTAGGAATAAGAAATGATATACAAACGTGGGACAATTCAAATGGTTCAAATGCTCTGAGCACTACGGGACTTAACAGCTATGGTCATCAGTCCCCTAGAACTTAGAACTACTTAAACCTAACTAACCTAAGGACATCACACAACACCCAGTCATCACGAGGCAGAGAAAATCCCTGACCCCACCGGGAATCGAACCCGGGAACCCGGGCGTGGGAAGCGAGAACGCTACCGCACGATCACGAGCTGCAGACGTGGGACAATTCCCTGTCATTACACATTCATACAATTATCCTACATTACGATTACTAAGTACGGTGGTCATGCAGATGCACGTCGAATGATTTTACAATGTAGATGAGAGTAATGAGTCAAAATGTTAGAACCGCCAACTTGGCCACACGAGATCCTGAATTTACGCGGGTAAGTAGACATGCGGGTAATGTAATGCACTAAGGAGTAATCGCAGATTACTCGTTAGTAACAAATGTAAAGGGTGGCCTACGGAGTCTTTCGTGACGAAGTTCTTACATACAAAGTCCTCGCTTTACTTACCGTGTCAAATTCGGATAAAATCCCAAAATTGCGTGATCGCTTCCATCATCGTGGTCAAGGTAATAAGTACCAAAATCGTGAAACTGGCAAGGTTCCCGCTTTTACACTCAGACAGCGGCATCTGATTGGCTGGATTAAGTCTTGATGACAACAGGGAGATGGCGTGTACTGAGGCGGCGCCCTTTAGTCCATAGACTATATTCGCGCTCTCTGTCCATCGTTCTTTGCAGTGCCATTTCTCCCATCAGGGGGTAAAACGCCAAATGTCTTCCGCTGTCGTCTTTCTTCGTCAATGCACTCTTCCGTAGGACATTCACCGCACTGTAATCACATTCGTCGACAAGGAACCTGACGATACCACCATCTCCGTTCTTAATAAAGGAATGAACTTTGCTCCAGCTCCAAAACGCTGCTAGTGGCCGAGATTGTCGGTGGAGTAGAACAAGCAGTGCGGCACTGGGCCCAAGAAGCGGCAGATGTAAGGCTTGCTACTAGACCGATTTTAGCGACAGCCGAGTCCCTTAAGGTCAATATTAGTACAGTGGAGAAACAAGAACTGAAATCGTTGGAGAAGGATGAAGGGCTAGTCGCTTTACCATCTGACAAGAGCAATGCTACGGTTATCCTCAATGCTACAGATTATCACAAGAAAATGGGTCTGTTATTGGATGATTGCACATGCCGGATTCTCAGATGGGATCCCTCATCGGCATTTAGCAGGAAGACAGAGAACCTATTTAAGAATTCTGGCCTCTCTGACGAACTTGTGAAGAATTTAATGCCAAGAGCTCCACACCGCACAGACTATATGGTCTGCCTAAGGGCCACAAAGTACAGTCTGGCAATGTAATGAACTAAATTATTGGCACCTACAGTTGTTCACTGTAGACATCATACTAAGAACTCACAAATATTAGTTGATATCATAATGCAGATGAGGATAGGCACCAGTGAGGTCATGGTCAGCGTCGATGTTGTGTCTCTGTATATGAAGGCACAATGGAAGACTGACGGCTCACTTCTCCCTTGAACTTCGAGATTATTTCGGCTTACTTTTACGACCACTTATTTCTTGTACGGGTGAAATTATTATGAAATGACTTATCGAAGATCCACGGGGTCGCCGCTGTCATCAGTCATAGCGATTTTTTTCATGGAGAGTTCAGAAGAACGAACATTGAACAGTGCTCCCTTCCGTCGACCTTGCTCCTTCCAACACGTTAACGATACTTGATATGGCTTCATCGCAGTGATCCCTGCAGCAGTTCATTGGCCATTTTAATTACATACATCCTAACATAAATTTGCAGCGGAGTTGGAGAAAGAAGGGAACTTATCTTTTTTAGATGTGTTGGTCAAACAGAAATCAGATGGACTAGTCGGCCATTCTGTGTAGGATTCACATGGACGTCTCTCTTAGGGCCTAAGTTTCACCATTCTGCTCAGAATAAAGTTATGATGAACACCTTGGTATACAGAACCAGAACTACACAAGAACCACCGTAATTAACCATCTGACGATGGTCTTCATAAGGAACATGTGTCACGTCCGTAATATTAGGTCGAGGAAACCAAGACACTACGCTGTTCAAATAAACCAGATGAACAAGACACATAGCGTGGCTCCCAGTTTGCGGTGCAACAACTATTTAAAAAACAGAGTCCCTAAACAGGCAGACCAGTCTTCCGGCCTCCCAGGAAAGTTAAAAGTAGCACTGAGGGCTGTAAAAGATAATCTCGGCTTGAGAGTACTGGAATTTATAGCATTTCTTGCGAGTGTGGCAAATGTTATGTGGGCCAGTCTATAGGAACTTTTGCCGATCGCTGTGTTGAGCAAAAAATCAGCGGTGATCGAGAACAACGTGTTACATAAATACAAGATTTTGTTCTTGATCGGGGAAGTAGTTAAAGACAGACTATGTGAAAAGAACTTTAATAGCGAGACCGGCTATGCACTTAGCAATGCACGGAAGCGAGCACTCGACACAGAAAGACCACAGAGGAAGACTCCTCGCAGTTTTCCGCCCGGGTTCGAGTCCCGGTCCGGCATAAATTTTCAAACTTCATCGTTGATTTATTTTCGTACCAGTAAGTGGCTGAAGTCCTGATTTTTCGCAGTATAGTCTCTTTATGGCCACTGTACTACCAGAGGTGTCTGTACTATCGGAGATGTCCGACGGAACAGACACGACATACCAATATGGATAACAGTTCAACACATCTATACCTACAGCGCCGAAATTGTCCAGTCGGGCCAGCTATAATAAAATGGTTCAAATGGCTCTGAGCACTATGGGACTTAACAACTATGGTGATCAGTCCCCTAGAACTTAGAACTACTTAAACCTAACTAACCTAAGGACATCACACAACACCCAGTCATCACGAGGCAGAGAAAATCCCTGACCCCGCCGGGAATCGAACCCGGGAACCCGGGCGCGGGAAGTGAGAACGCTACCGCACGACCACGAGTTGCGGACAGGTATAATAAATTTAATACATAAGAGAAACAGCTGAGATGTAGAACTTAAAAATGTCCTATGATATACATATTATGTATCAAAACATATATTGCCTACTGTCCGTCTCAATGTTGCATACAGTGTGAGCGGTGGGGTGCTACTCTGTCGTTCTGCGCAACGGATTAATCCGAGATGTATCCTTTACCCTGTGGCTCCTGCAAGATGCAATTTCCACCCCCACACTACTACAGAAGTCAGACAGACGCTCCTAACGTTCTAAAGAGAAATGCCTGAAAAACTTTCAGCAATAAATATCTTCTGGAGTCGTCCGCTGTAAGGAAATGACACAAAAATTCACAAAATTTCTTACGTTACTAGTGGGATACTTGGGTACTGGAGTAGTGCTAGTTAGTGTAAGAAAAACATGAAACTAACGAAAATTATTATTTATTTTGCAAAAATTCTGAGAAATCGCAATGGCACTTTTAGTTATGAACTGAACACGTTATTTCCGGGTTCTTTTCAGAATGTGAAGTTACCTCTCAAGGATAGGATTCGCTAATGAAATTTCTATACAGAGTTTGAGATTGTTATTGACTTGGCAAAATGGCTGAGAGCCGCACCTACTCAACTTGAATAATTATCCGTTAGAATGTTGCTAGGTACGGTCGAGGCTGTCACGTGTGAAATGCAGTGAAGTGTACTGTTGTGGAGGAAATATGGGGCTCGCAAGAAATGTAGCGCACAATACCGTAAGCTGCGATGACTGCTCGCTGCTGACAAATAAGATAACTCTCGTTCTATCTGGATTGACCTTCGCCAATCAAACTCTCCCTACGCCTTGATGAAGTCAAGGACTCCTATTCGACCCTAGTCTAACTATTGGCGTGGTACACCGGTCAGATAACCAGTCCACCGCGATGCCACTCAAAATTCGCTCGCAGGCGTTTAACTATAACTCTGTCCGTTCACAACGCACAATAAGTGTGGCGGCCAACACAGTGAACAATGCTTAATCGCAAGGACTCAATATAGAGTCGCACTTCGATTCGCTCTCGACAGAGGTGCTCTCCCAGTGAAGTACTGAGGAGAGATTTGTTCCTCGCTCTTTGAGTATACGTACGAGCGCGGACGCTCTCATTACGTGTTCTCGCTCCAAGAGTGACAACGGAATGGCCCCTCTCCACGCCAGACGTGAACGGGTATGTCTTTCGGTCTCTTCCATTACTCCTTCACCTCAAGGCGTCAGAAATATCGTCTGCCAATCAGCATCGCTCTTCTAAAACGGGAGAATGACGTTTCGCTTAAGGCGACCAATCCGGCGTTTGGCGTTTGCTGTCTCTCTGTGATAATCTCTGAAACTGCATGATATGTGTAAAGAATGGCCGCTCCCACACAATGTAGCGGAATTTGTTATTAGGCCGAACACGGGGTCGTTCCTCCTTTCCCTCGGGCAAACGCTGTCCGCTCCACGGGCGGTCACCGGCCGACGTAGATAGGTTGGGATGGGCCTCCTGGCGTGCGGTTGCTCTCCCGAACTAAAAGCCCCTGCGACCGTCGTGTCTGGAATGCGTGTGTGTGCGCCAGCCTCGAGTATTTCAACCACGGTGCGCACTTGCGATTTATTAGTTATTTGCATGTCGGTTACATGAATTCATACAACATTGACTTTATCTTATCGAGTTTGGGTTCGAGTGATGCGTCTCGATGTGCGGAATATGACTGTGAGGGCGGAATATGCAATGAAAGTCAGGAGACCACGACGTCTTACAACAGTATCGTGTAAAATGTTACGAAAACTTGTCAAGGTTCTTTAGACATATATATCCGAATTTTCGATGGAGTACCGCGTAATAATTTAAAGTAAATCAGTCAAGAACTCAGCGAGATTTTTGGAACAACGTTTTGTCTTCGTATATTACATATTGCTTTAAAAAATAGTTACACAAAAACATGTGCGTATTAGGATGCAATGTTGTGTCAAAATTTCCAAGTCAATTGACCGGTTACTTTTTAAGTTTTGCAAGCACAAACACACACAGGCTGACTTTTTTAAATACATAATTAACTCTATGTTATCGATAAGTTTTTATTTATGGGCCCAAAAGTAGTGTTCTTCATTGGGCAACGTTCACGTGTAGCGGGTAGCTGACCTTGTCGGGGTTGAGCGGCACGACGGTCGGCGGCGTGCTGACGGAGGAGGCTCGGCGCAGCGTGAGCGCGGGCAGCGGGTGCGGGTGCTGCAGCCCGTGGGGGGCGGGGGCCGCGGGGGGCGGCAGCGTGGCGGCGGGGGCGGCGGGGGCGGGCCCCCTCGCCTCGGGCGGCGGCGAGTCCAGGTCCTCGCTGCGCGCGAAGAAGCGCGTGTCGCGCCGGCACGCGCCCAGCAGCGGCGTCAGCGGCGTCACCGGCGGTGCAGGCGGCGGCACCAGCGGCGACTCCGGCGGCGCGTGCGCGCTCACGCTGCTGCACAGCACACAACTTGATATACTCATACAGGTATCGACGGCCGATGGATGACTGTGTAACGCTGCAGCGCAGCTGGCAAGGATGGTAAGCGCGGGACACGATCGATACCGAGGCATAGTCTTTGCGAATTTCATTCCGTGTACTTAGCTCGACAGTAACTGCGCCTCGCAGACAGCAGCGTGAGCAATGTAGGCACATGTCAGCATTTGAGAGAGGACATGTGGTCGAGCTAGGAGAAGCCGGCAGGAGTAATCGGCAAATCGCTCGACATTTGAATAGAAGCGATGCCACTACTCAACGATGGTGAACGGTGACCGAACACAGCTTCAGCGCATGACCTAGAAGACGACAGAACGTGACCGAACAATCGTCAGAGGCACTCGGAGCTCACGATTCATCATTACCATCGCTCCAGTAACAATGGTGACCATTAATAGGCGGCTCACAGAGAGGGAACTGATCTCACGGAGGTCCTTGCGACTCTGTACACCAACATGGCCGTTTGCAGAGGTGTCGGGCACATTCGGTCTCCAGTCACATTGACTGGAGTAGAACTGCCTTCAGTGATGAGTCTCACTTCTAACTGAGCCCCCGAAGACCAGCGAAGTCGTGTCTGAAGACGCCCTGAACTTCAGTATGATCTACCTATTGCCGGCAATTTTTTTTTTTTTTTTTTTTTTTTTTTTGGGTTATCAGTCTTCTGACTGGTTTGATGCGGCCCGTCACGAATTCCTCTCCTGTGCCAACCTCTTCATCACAGAGTAGCAACCCACGTCCTCAATTATTTGCTGGATGTATTACAGTCTCTGTCTTCCTCTACAGTTTTTGCCCTCTACAGTTCCCTCTAGTACCATGGAAGTCATTCCCTCATGTTTTAACAGATGTCCTATCATCCTATCCCTTCTCCATATCAGTGTTTTCCACATATTTCTTTCCTCTCCGATTCTGCGCAGAACCTTCTCATTCCTTACCGTATCAGTGCACCTAACATTCAACATTTGTCTGTAGTATCACATTTCAAAAGGTTCGATTCTCTTCTGTTCCGGTTTACCCGCAGTCCATGTTTCACTACCATACTATGCCGTACTCCAGACGTACGTTCTCAGAAATTTCTTCCTCAAATTAAGGCCTATGTTTGATGCTAGTACACTTCTAGTGGCCAGAAATGCCCTTTTTGCCATTACTAGTCTCCTTTTGATGTCTTCCTTGCTCCGTCCATCATTGGTTATTTTACTGCCAAGGTAGTTGAATTCCTTAACTTCACCTACTTCGTGGCTATCAATACTGATGTTAAATTTCTCTCTGTTCTCATATCTGATACTTCTCATTACTTTCGTCTTTCTTAGATTTACTCTCAATCCATATTCTGTACTCATTAGATTGTTCATTCCGTTCAGCAGGTCGTGTAATTCTTATTCACTTCCACAGAGGATAGCAATGTCATCAGCGAATCATATCATTCGTATCCTTTCACCTTGAATTTTAATTCCACTCCTGAACCTTTCTTTTATTTCCATCATTGCTTCTTGAACAGTCTTACACCCTTTTTAGTCCGAGCACTTCGTTCTTGGTCGTCCATTCCCTCTTGCCCATACGGCCCGTCAACCAGGACTGATGGCCTGGAGCGCCATTTCATTTCTTAGCAGGCCGTTGGCATCCGCGACACCCTTACAGCCCAGCGGTAGGTCGACGATATTCTACGCCCCGTTTTGTTGCCCTTCACGGCAAGCCATTCTGGGCTTACATTTCAGAAAAGTAAAGCCCACCTGTACACGGCAACGGTTTCTACTGTTTGTCTTCGTGCTTGCCAAACCCCACCTCGGTCAGCAAAGTTTGCAGCATTACCAGCAGAGCCCTCCAACAAACTCGGAAAATTTGACGCGCCAATTGGACAAAATCAGGCACGATGTCGCTCAGGACTACCAACAACTCTATCAATCAATGGCAAACTTAATAATTGTTTACGTAAGGTCCAGAGGTGAACTGCGTTTCCCGATTTGCACAATTTGTGAGGCTCTTTCTCTTGAATAAATCATCCAATTTTTCTGAAATTGTAACAATTTGTTTCTGTTTTGTTTCCACCAGGAATTGCGTGCTACACTCACTATTAATGAGATTCGAGATTGGAGGAAAGGCAGCATCAATCATAAATTTATCTTGTTTCCACCAGGAATTGCGTGCTACACTCACTATTTATGAGATTCGAGATTGGAGGAAAGGCAGCATCGATCATAAATTTATCTGTTTATTGAAGACTGCCTTCACTTCTTGTGTAGCTATCTTCAGTGCAGTTATATCCAAGTCATGATGACTCATCGTAAATGAAATAGCACATGGTAACACTTTGCCATTAGAGATAACAAACAGTTACAACTAATTTTTAACTTTTAACATCTACAGATTTCCGTCCCAATCGAATAATTCATTCGTGGTGCGTCGTATGTGTGTGTGTGTGTGTGTGTGTGTGTGTGTGTGTGTGTGTGTGTGTGTGTGTGTGTTTTTTTTTTCCTTAGAGTGTATTTATGAAATATTCCATCGATTCTTGAAGGAGCAGGCATATTATAAACTTGGATACACAGTATTAATGTTCCATAATTATATTCATTTAATAGTTCACAATGAACCGGCTTTCGGCGTCCTACGACACGGTCAGATAACATAATATTAAACAGATAGTCACCACCACTTTAGCGAGGGTTCACACCTGTTCAAAGATTGTTTTTCAAAGATACGTGACATTTTACGACTATATCGATACATAATACAGCATAATGTAATATCCAAAGAGGCTATGAACAAATAAATCTTATATTACAGTCTATTTAAAGTTTACGAGATGGAAATCTATCAACCAAACGTCTTGTACAAGTGATTAATGACACAAACTACTTTGTTATCTGGACAGACTGGTGAATGTGATGAACACCTCTGAGAGTAAACAGAGGGGAGAAAGAAGTCTATGGAATGTGAGTGTGGAACAACTGTAACAAGCATATTTTCTACTTCTGAGGAAAATATTAACTTGCTGCTGCTACTTTAGTAAGAGTGAGTAATGTAATTGTGCTTGGTCATTAAGGACCAGCTTAGCGTTATTTGATTGATTTTTATTAATGATCAGAATTTCGAGCAACATTAGTTCAAAATGGTTCAAATGGCTCTGAGCACTATGGGACTTAACATCTTAGGTCATCAGTCCCCTAGAACTTTTGAACTACTTAAACCTAACTAACCTAAGGACATCACACACATCCATGCCCGAGGCAGGATTCGAACCTGCGACCATAGCAGTCCCGCGGTTCCAGACTGTAGCGCCTAGAACCGCACGGCCACAGCGGCCGGCCAACATTAGTTGTCTGCCTTCAGTTCCTCTATGGAGAACAACACATATAACATCATACGAATGACGTTAGGTAAGAACATGTTCAGCAAAGGTGGAATCTTTCTTTTTCTGTCTTCAACTGATTTCATGCTCAGTCAGTTTAGTTGTCGTAGCCCCCCCCCCCCCCCCCCCCCTAGGCTGAGTTAGATTTAATTTGCCACACAGATTGGAGCAAATCCTATTAATTCCATTCTGTTCTAAAAATGGAATCAGATCTTTATTGTTGAACAGCCTTTAATGCTGCATTAGTGTATTCTTTTATTTATTTTAAATGAAATGTTTTCAATGAGGCCACAACTTCATTTAATATTTTTATTTGTTAGTAACCAGTTTCTACTTCAGAGTCATTATCCTCCAGAGACCTGGTGTCCCCTATGGGGGACATTACAGATAGCATTATTTGAATTTTTTTCCCCGAGCTTATATCATGTTGGCATCACTGAAAAGTGTTTTTGAAGGAAGTTTAGAGATGGCAGCACCTCATGCAACAGCATTTCGTCATTGTTGTGTTGAATCACATTGTGACCAGGCAGAACAGAAAATGGCTGACAGAAGAAAGTGTGTTTTCAGAGGCGAGGCTCTTTGTAAGTATTATACTACTTTATTTTATTTTAATCAGTATAATTCATATAGGATAATGTAAATGAATAGTCAGAGAATAAATATTTACAATTATAATTTTAATAATTTTACTATTATCTTTGAAAAATGTACTGAAATTCGAATGTACTCTGTAGGGGACATCAGGACTTAGTATAATTCATAACATGATTTGTCAACAAAATATATTTCATCTTTTTCTTACAAAAATAATATTTTAATTGTTCATTTTATATTCTGTAGTGAAATTAGATTAATATTAATTATGTTTCAGGAAACTGTAATCTACTGGTGAACAATTTTACAATTTTAGGGCTAATTTCGAATTTTTTCAGCTTCAAAGGCATTTGAAGATTTTATAAATGAATTATTTGATGGAGATGTCAGTGAACTGGAGCTCTCTGACGATGGTGATGATGGTGATGGTGGTGATGATTTCCCGGTTTGTTTTTGTGGCTAACATCCATGAGATTTTCTTACATTAATTTGCTCATTTATTACTGTGTTGCCTATTAGATGGGCTCGTTGTATGTGAAAATTCACTTGCAAAGCTAGGAGTGTTGCGTTGTGATTATTCGTTCTAATAATTTTCATATTCAGTTGCATGTTAGATGATTAATGTGCACGATTTATTGCGTGTTTAGGAAAGGAAGAATGGCTGTTTCCACACTTTCAGCTTATTATGTGTTCTTTGTATACAGGGTGGTCAGAACCAGTCTTGAAAAGCTTTTTGGCGCATTGCAGAGTAGGTTGTGCTGAGAAATAACTGTTAAGATAAAAATTATTTGCGTTGCGCCGTTTCGATTAAGTGGCGTTGGACCGCGCTGTGTACCCGCGTGGTCTAAAGCGCTCCCCCCGTCGGAGGTTCGAATCCTCCCTTCGGCATGTGTGTGTGTGTGTGTGTGTGTGTGTGTGTGTTGTCCTTAGCGTAAGTTAGTTTAAGTTATATTAAGTAGTGTGTAAGCCTTGGGACGATGACCTCAGCAGTTTGGTCCCATAGTCCTCACCGCAAATTTCCAAATAATTAGCATTGAAGTGGGCCATCAGGCGGCCGCGCGCGAAAATTGAAGCGGCCCGCCAGATATTATTACTGTCAGTTGTTCTCATAGCGTAGATGATAGTGCACGAGAACTGCTCAGCCTTTGGCTCGGGTTCGATCCTTGCTACCGTCCCATGTCCAATTTTTGCATCGTTGTCTTGCTCCGTTTTAGGAAACCACACGATGGAACACGATTGGCGACAACGTCTCTGACGGGCAGCTTGAATTTGGGCACACAACAGTGTAATTGGCTAACTTCAGTGCTAGTTAACTCGGAACCGGCGCAACGTACGGAATGTGCACCTCAGTAATTATTACTCAGGACAACGTAGCCTGCAACACACTTACAAGCTTTTGTTTCTGACCGCCCTGTGTAGCGCTGTCACTCATCTGCGGCCGCGCCCGCTGACGCGCCTCACCTGAAGATCTCGTCCAGCAGCTCCTGCCGGCGCTGCGCCGAGACGGCGGGCCGCTCGGGAGGCGGCGAGAAGGCCTTCGTCTCGGGCTCGGGGTCGGCTTCGTCGTCGCAGTCGCCGTCCGTCACCGTGATGAGCGTCGCCACCGTGTTGGCCGAGTCCGTCGACGTGTTGATCGTGTTGTTCGACGAGGTGGACGTCGTGCTCGAACCCATGATCACCACCTGCGGGGCAGGGCAGCCACCTCAGTCACTCTGAAAATCCGCAGCGTGGTCCGCAAGAGTGGAGCCACCCTTTTAAAACAAAACAGTTGGATAAACAGTAATTTAAAGTCAAGTAGTATGAGACGGAAGACGGGAAAACGCGTGAGGCTTTGTCACCAACGTGACGGTCATTTTCAATTCGCCATATTGGCTCAATCTAAATTTCAAATGCAAAGGAGATGATGCGGCATATCAAACAGTCAAGAATTCCACGAGAAAAACTTTGCCGATTTAGAGGTTACACACTGATTTTCTCGATGTATATTGACAATGTGAAGGTGGCAAGTTGCGCGGAGTGGCCGCGCGATTTGGGGCGCCCTGTCACGGATTGCGCGGTCGCTCCCGCCGGAGGTTCGAGTCCTCCCTCGGGGATGGGTGTGTGTGTGTGTCGTTCTTAGCATAAGTTAGTTTCAGTAGTGTGTGCGTCTAGCTACCAGTGACCTCAGCTGTTTGGTCCCTTAGGAATTCACACACATTTGAACATTTTGCAGGTGGCAACTGGCTGGTCTGAACCAGTTACGGATTTGTGAAATTCTCTTTTGACTGTATTCGAAAAACACAAAACAATAAAAAATAAAAGAAAAATTAGTTTACAGCAGGTTGAATTAACGAAAACATATGAATCTGGAAGCAGTTACTTCCATAAAATGGGTACGAGTTTGTATACAGAGCGATTTGAAAGGGACGTTTGATCGCGAGTACGACAGATGCCACACTGAAATTCACTGGAAGAATAATCAAGAAATGTGGTCCATCAACAAACTAGGTGGCTTACAAAACACTCGTTCGACCAATACTTGAATATTGGTCGCCAGTCTGAGATCTGCACCAGACAGAAATGATGGAGGCAACCCATAACATTCAATGAAGAGCAGTACATTATGTTACAGGTTCATTTAGTAAGCGAGTAAGCGTCGTGGAGATGCTCAGCCAACTCAAGGGGCAGACGCTGCGAGAAAGGCGTTCTGCATCACGTTACCGTGTGCTGTTAAAGTTTCCAGAGCGAACGATACAGGGAAAGTCAACCAACAGATTGCCTCCCCCTGCGTAAATCTCGCGAAAACACCAAGAAGATAAAATTACGGAGATTCCGGCGCACACAGAGGCTTACCAGCAATCGTGCGAACGATGCGTGCCTGGAACAGCAAAAGGCGAAGTAACACAAGTCACACTGGTGAACGACATAGCCTCCGCCACACACCGTAAGATCGCTTGCGAAGTGTAGATGTAGATGTAGAATTATTTTTCAGCGGAAAGAAAGTCGCACAACTGAGAGTGGAAACAGATGGCGCAACTGAACTGCCTATAGAGTAGCATACAAGTAGTCATCGTAATGTTAGAGTGATAGTGGCTGAAATAAGGAAAAAGTAATACGGTAAACATTGTTAACTTAGAAGAACATCATTTCATCAGATTGCTTTTAAAGTTACGAGGGTAACCCCAAAAGTAGCGTCTCCTATTTTTTTATAAGTACAGAACTCTGTTTGAGTGGCAGTTGGTCCGCTGTTATGAAGAGTGCTTCATGCGCTGTGTGTAAACATGCGCACGCCGCGCTGAGGCGCACAGTCTTGGCTTGGCGGCCGTTGAGAATGGAGCTCCCGTTGGATGTTACCGCCAAGTGCGAATTGCGCGCAGTTATTCGGTTTTTGAACGCAGATGGCACTGCGCCGATTGAAATCCATCGCCAATTGACGGAAGTGTATGGTGAGTCGTGCATGGATGTCAAAAATGTTCGTAAGTGGTGTAGAGATTTTGCAACTGGTCGGACCGAAATTCACGACGAACAAAGGCGCGGGAGATAGTCAGTTTCTGAGGAGACAGTGTTGAAGGTTCAGCAAAGCATGCGTGAAGATCGGCGGATCACCCTGGATTATCTCTGCACGTTGGTTCCTGAGGTTTCCCGAAGCACCGCTCACAGAATTTTAACGGAAACATTGAACTACCGGAAGGTGTGCGCAAGGTGGGTGCTGCGCTTGCCGACTGAGGCCACGTGCGGCAACGACTTGATGCTTCCCGCGTATTTCTTCACCGCCTTGCAGCCGTAGAGGACAACTTTCTGGACTCAATTGTCACGGGTGACAAAAGTGGGCAGACCACTTTACACCTGAGACCAAGAAACAATCACGCCAGTTCATAACTTTCTGAACAGAATGGCGGCGAGCTGATATGACACGGGCATACAAAAACTACCACAGCGTCTTCAAAAATGCATCGACAGAAATGGAGAGTATGTCGAAAAATAGCTAAGTGTTCAAGCTGTAAACTGATGTAAGGCATTGTAGAAATAAACAGGTCTATGTACTTATAAAAAAATAGGAGATCTTATTTTTGGGAATACCCTCGTATTTTCCCCACGGCATCCTGTTGCTCTTCGCACAGCGAGCTGTCGTCGCTGTCCTCGAAATATGTGGGAATCGACGCCCCAAAGAAAGGTGTGGTTCCATTGACGCCCTTTGTCCACCCCTTGAGTCCTTTTCGTGTCGATTCTGAGCAGCGGTGTGGCTGTAATGTTTTCCTCGGCAACTCATAAGAAAACCGAGTGATTTCAACGCTGGGCGTCGCGGTTCTGACCTCCATCACAGATGTGTCAAAAGAAGGGGTGAAACGTGGGTAAGAGGGATGTGACGACCTTCCAATCTTGTGACACTTCCACGGCAGCGTTGAGAAGAATTTTGGTGAAATTTGGTTCCAGTGTGATACCGTTAACTGTTCTTACACGTCACATGAAGTTCTGAGGTCTGGCCTTTCTTTCGAATATGTCGACACCGTGCATTTGGAGCAGCGTCAAGCTGGAAGGTGACGTCACATGGCACCACGCTTCTGCGCCATTATAGAGGAAGGCCGTATTCACCTTCAAGACAAATTTGAAACCTCTGCGTCTCAATGGGAGACCATTACGGGGGTTTCAAAAAAGTGATCAATTGTGTTGCGCAATATCGATAAACACAGTTATGATTAGATTAGTGAGCGTAGGCTCATACCCTGGTTCGATTTAAATGCAGTCTGTCCATCATTGACATTAATTCAAATGAACAGTGATAGGTGACTGCTACTGCTTTCTCGTTGCTGTGGTCTTCAGTCCGAAGGCTGGTTTGATGCTGCTCTGGACGTTAGTCTATCCTGTGCAAGCCTCTTCATCTCTGCATAACTATTGCAAATTACAGCCACTTGAACCTGCTTACTATAGTTATAGTCAAGTATTGGTCTAAATCAGCGCTTATTATTCCCCACACCCTCCATTATCAAAATAACGATTTCTTTTTGGCTCACTGATCAGCCAGAAAATTATGACCACCAGCCTACTATCGATATAAACCCATTTACGCGATAGCAGCGTCACCTGACGACGAATGAGTGTTAGTCAGATACACGCACCGTGCATATAGTGCCAGTGAGCGTGCCGTCCGCGTGTAGAATGGGGAAGGGCCGCGATCAGTCTGAGTGATGATCCGAAGGTTCGACACGAGGATTTCAGAAACTACACGACATGTCGGGGGTTCGAGAACAGCTGTGCTGAGTGTCTTCAGCACATGGTGAAACCACGTCCAGACGTCGTGGGGTCGGGTGGCTACTCCTCATTACAGATGGCGGACGCCGTAGGCTGGCAGAGTGGTAAAACAGGACAGGCGGTGAACTGTGGCGGAACTAACATCAGACATTAATGCTGAGCAAAGTACAAGTTTGTGTGTGAACACACAGTACACTGAACACTCCTAAAGACCACAGGCTGCGACCCATGCTTGTGCCAATGTTAACTCCACAACAACGGCAATTAAGACTGAAATGGGCAAGACTGGACATTGGTGCAGTGGCAGAGCGCTGCATGGTCTGATGAGTCCTGTACCTTCTTCATCATACCGGTGAGAGGGCTCGAATCTATCCTCTTCCAAGAGAACAGCTCCTTGACGCCTGTACTGTGGGACAGAGACAAGATGGTGGTGATTCCATTATGCTCTGGGGAACATCTACGTCGGTTTCCAGGAATCCAGTGGAGATTGTGGAGGGCACCGTGACGGCCAAGGATTATCGACTGCTTGCAGACCAGGCACACCCCTTCATGACGACCAGTTGCATTTTTCAACAAGATAATGCTATATGTCACAAGGCCAGAAGTGTGATGGAGTGGTTCGAGGAAACAGTGACGAGTTCCTGTTGATGTGCTGGTCACCCAAGTCGCCAGGTCTGAACCCGATCAAACACATTTGGGATGTGACTGAACGTGGTGTTAGAGCTCATCGCCCCCCTCCCGGGAATTAACGGGAATTAGGTCACTTGCGTGTGTAGATGTGGTGCCAAATCCCTCCAGTCGGCTACCAACGCCTCATTGCTTCCATACCATGACGCGTCGCCGCTTTTATCCGTGCCAAAGGTGGACATTTCGGCTATTAGGTGTTCTGTCTGATCAGTCTAATAGTCTAACCTTCAGTTTTCTTCTGCAGGACATTTCAAAAGCAAAAGCATCTATTCTGTCCTTGCCTGTAATATTTCACTACCATACGAGGCTGCACTCCAGACAAATTCCTTAAGAAAAAGACCCCCTAACAAATTAATATTTTTTAATAATATAACATATTTCTCTTGTTGCAAAAAAAAAGCCTTTCTTCCTAATGCACGTCTGCATTTTATACCCTCTCTGCTTCTGCCATCGTCAGTTATTTTGATGCCCGAATAGCAAATCTCGTTTAGTAATTTAAGTTCCATATTTCTTATCTTATTTCCTCGCATGACCTAGTTATTGTCTGGCGAAACCGTACGGTGAGTGCCTCTCCATCTCCCCCTCCCGCTCCTGAAATACTGATGTCGAATGACGCGTCATACAGACGATGCAGCTGCAGTCGGCGTCTTGAAGGGCGCTGACATCACTGAAATCTGCTGTGTTGGAAAAAAAGAAAGGAATTAGGGTTTAAAGCCCCGTCGACGACGTGTTCATTAGTGATGACGTAGAAAAGAGAACTGGGGAGCGACGGGGGAGGAAACCGGCCATAGCAACTCCAATGCAACCATACCTGCATTTGCTTTAAGCGATTCATGATTGTGTGAATGAAGCCGTCTACATCGCGTAATATACAGGGCGACACTAAAGTCGGTAACTTTTGAGAATTCGATACTTCACCGAATAATGTAGGTAGGGAGGTTAAAGTTGACTCACCTGCTTGGAATGACATAGGGTTTTATTGTATTTTCCCAGTGACTTACCAACGAACGGAAGTGTGCCAGTCGTTTACTTGCAATAGCCTATGTCAAAATTCTACAAATTTAGTAATTAGATGGTGTGACATAACTGTCACATATCACTAAGCGATAACTTTTCATTTCCTGCCACCGTTTGGTGGTTATTTTATTGAGAGTACTGGACATTTGTGTTTGGAAAGAAGGCATTGAATTTTTTGTGAAGGGAAGGTGTACCTGTCTTGTGGTGTCAGGGTACTGTTGTCGGCAGGAAGCAGTCAGTGAATCTCACTGGGAGAAGTGAATCTCCCGCACAGACGGGCAGTTTCCACAGAAGTGAGACTGTGGCTTGCTTCGTGCTCTTTTTGGGAAGAGCCAGCGCCTGGCCTAGTCAATGGCAGGCGACGCCGTGCGGCCACTGTTGTCATCAGAGATTAATTGAGTGCGACACGTTTGCCTTTTCTGCACGAACATCAAAGGTCCAGACGCTCCAGCGCTGTCAGGCCAGCATGGAAAAGACGACTGCCTTCAGTCCAAAATTTTGGTCATCCAGCTGAATTGAGCTGACCCACCACCATGCCCGGTGCAGAGAAGTCGATCAATTAGATACTGCTACAGCCTAGTACCAACCCCCTGTTTGTTAATGTGCATTTTCTACACCAATACTGGGAAGTTTTTCTCTTATGAAATGAGTGATATTCTCACCTGTCGCATTGGCAGCAGCACTGAGTCATCCACTCGTTATAGAGTTTTTTGAAAGTCGGGAACTGAGGAGGAGGACAAGTTTTGTGGTCACTCGATGACTGCCCGCTGTCACGCATTCGTCCACCACGCGACTGGTCTCCTGGCTGCCGTCTGGTACTGATGGGGGACATGCTTCGCTGATACTGGAACCTGTGGTAGTGCGAGTCGTACTCTGAGCAGCTCGCCACTTAGCTGTTTTTGCACGCAAGTCTTGTTGTCTATTTGATTATAATTAGCGATTTTGTCTCATTAATGATGAAATCACGAGCTGCCCAGGCAAGGTTAAGATCTTAACGTTTTCTCCATGTAGTCTTCCGTATAGCTTGGTGCTCTCTCGAAGTGTTAGCGTCATTTTTGTGATATTATTGAGAACTTTATTCTCTGTCAATTACTGGTGAATTGTGTCAATAACCACAGCAAATAAAAATCTAATATACTCGGACGTGGTTTAAATTACAGGATCATTTAAATTTACGTACAACTACCCCATGCTTAGGCGACCCACCTATGAAAAAGTATAACCTGTTGCACAACCAGTCTCGTTCTCACTATGACGGAGTTACCGTTGTGCACAAGGCCCAAACTCAACGATCATTCTCTTATTATTCAGAGAAGGTAGCGAGCATTGCACTCGCTACTCTTGGGGGTATGTCTTGGGACATACCTGAAGCCGATGACGCTCCGACCAACATAAGATGCCTAACGTTTCTGGTGTATTGTAACATGCATGACACGATGTCTCGCCCTTTTCTTCAGAGTGACAGGGGAAGTGGGCTGGGATTAGTTAGGTATCTCTAGGTTTTTGAAAATTACGTTTCTCAGCCTCAAGACACAGTCGGTTTCGACTCATTAATAAGTCATCATAAAATAATTTAAGTGTGTTACATCGGCATTCCTCAAAATACAACCGAACAACGACGAAAGATGCTTGTAATGTGAGCCTAGTCTGTGTATTTTTGGTACATTTGTCATGAGCGCAGTTTATTTTTCGTTTTTGAATCTGTGAAGTTTTTATTTTCATCATTAGTATTAATATGAGCAGTATCCAAAGAATGCTTTTCTAAGAGAAAGTAGGAGAAACGTAATAGCTTCGAAATGACTGATACCTGGTTATACGCGGAACGTAACCTTCGTGAGCGAAAATATAGATAAAAAAGTGGTGTTTTGAGAAGAAATCATCAACGGGGGCTTAACGGTGTGGTTTTTCATTCTAAAGAGTGTTTCAACACACCCTCAAAAATTCTAACTGTTTCAGTGCTTCTCCTCACGCCACACGTAAATAAAAGCACGTGCATTTCCAGCCCTTCCCAGTACGTAGCGAACGCATTTTCCGCCTTGGCATGCCTTCGCTTCCCTCAAAGTTATTCTTGACTTTACGAGTCTGACGTGCTGCTGACCACATGTTCGCAGTACACGTTACTTTCTGACATAAAAATGGAGCTGCTATCATGAAATGTCAGGAAACCCCTATTTCCGAGTACCGGTATCGGAGGACTTATGGATGAGGAAAATTTGCTACTGCTGTCTATGCAGACGGACCTAAGATATTTTAGATGCTTGAAGAGAATATGATGAACGCAGTTAATAGAATTGACCTTTAGCATTCCATGAAGGTTTTGGTTCGCAGTATTATTCAGAAAAAGAGAGAAGGGCCAAGAGTCTCTGTAGCGGATTCGATGTCATCACAAAAAATCATGTCACCATCCCTGGAAAAATATTCAGGAAACGGAGCATGGCGGTCACCATGAACACTCAGGAAGAAGAAGATCCCTTTCTTTTAATCGTGACGCTAGAAGCTCAGCCTATTGCTCGACAAATTTAAATCACGAATAAGATCATTGATGGCCCCTTGAGAAAAAAAGTGGCTCATTTGATTCTCAGGGGACATAAAATGCTGGATCGGCATCGTATCTCCTTCTTTGTCTTCTAAGTGTTCGTCTCATGTTCGTCTTCACTCACTGTCACATTCTCAGGAGGCGCTAGTACCGGCAATTCTTCGTTGTGACTTGTAAGTCTTAAAGGAGATGGAAACTGCCGATATTTCACAATTTTCCTTGTTTTGCATGAGACTCCAGGCATTTTTGTCACACAGAAAAGCGATCTTTTCGGCGATTCGTTGGTTCCCTGCAAACCTTGGGGACACCAAAGGGTATGCGTTGTTATCCTCTTGAAGATTATTTACGAACAATTACATCCACAAAACATAAATAATAATTTTTATAAAACTTTTTCAAGTTTTATTCATTTCGTATTTTTGTATTTTTTATTTTTTATAGAAAAAGGGTACCGTACACTAAAACTGCGTACGGTAGGCAAAAAGGATTTCATTTTCGAAGATACACCATTCACACACATTTTTATAGCAAAAATTCTGTTGATCAGTGTAATTAGTATATTACGACCTATATGTACAAAAAATTAAAAAAAATTTGGAATACGTGGTGGAGTGAATATTGGGTTTGATCTTATGTACCGAACTACATGTAATTTTTATTTTAAGTACACTGTACTTCCACACTATTCAAAATAAAAGGTCAAACCAAATTTTATTCTTTAATTATTAACTCGTTGAAACAGTAATCCAGGAATATTTATTAGTTTGTTATTTATTGTATTTAAAAAAATGTTGTTTAGAAGCCAATTTTTCCCCTAGTAATTTAGTAACAAATGCCAGCCTTCAGCTTAAAATATTTAAAATATTGTTGAATAATTTGGTTCATTGTGTAGGCTAGCATTCATGCAAAATTTTGTTTTTGTAGATTTAATATTGGATGAAATAATGATACCTACGTATGCAAAAACATCGATTACGGGAAACTGAAACTAAACATTTGCATGTCTTCTTCTCAACGATAACATGTCAAAACTTGCCAGCTCCATAATCTTGCGATTCTGAGCGTCTTTTTCGTCTTATTTCGATTTCTTTCTTTTCTTTGTTATTCTGGTCTACATAATCAAGCTTTCAGCAGGTTTTTCAGCTTCAGTGACACGTTGCCTGTCCTCTCATAGAAGCCTACTTTTCATGTTGTCGCCAACTTTGATGAGTAGTCTGCTCTTGAATTTTAATTTGCTTGTTACTCCATGATTAAAACATATTATGGCCTCCATCATATCAATTTGAAAAGCTGACATGCGAACAAGAACTGTTTTTGGTAACTGTTACCAGATTCTTCTATTGAAGTTTCCATGCAGATACTGTATTTTGCCATGTAAACACTTTTGCAGGACTTAAGAACCTGGAAGATCTCTCTCTCTCTCTTTATATATATATTCTTTAGTTCTACCATAACAGTTCCTGCCATGGGGGTGTGCATGTTTTTGTCCATTTGCTTCATTCCTATTATATTTGTGCCATGAAGTGTTGCCATTCGGGCAGAGGCCATGTTGTGGATGCTTATAAGTGGATCTTTTGTGAAGCTGAGTTGTCCAAATTGCTTTTCTCATCTCACACTGGACTATAATATTCTGTGAGGTTTTCTATTTCTGATTTGGTGAGTCTGCCTTATCCATCAATTGTTTTTCCATCAAAGAGTTTTTTTTCCGTCATGTCATCGCAGAGTTTCCTAAGTCTTGCCCACATTACCTTCTGGAAATGTCCTATACATTCCATTTTCTTAATTTCAGTTTCACCATTGGTTTGGCAGTCACAACATTAGTGAAGTCTTTAGAGTCACCACCACCAAGGTAGTGAGTATATCGGACACCATGTCTAACAGCTGACCTACTAAAAATAGAAACTGCCCCTTGCTTTCCATATCACCACTGAAATCTTCAAAGTTTTTGTCACATTTGTGTTTTTTTTATCTTATTCGCACAGCCCTGTCAGTGTCTCATCATAAATTCATAATTCAGCAACTTGCCTGCATTTACACATGTAATTGTGACAACTCTGTACACCGATGTACGACTTCTCCTCTGCCAGAACTGTCCAATGTAGCAACAATATTAATAGAATGATAAATACCTGCAGTTCCTTTTTCTGTCCTCTACATAGATGCTTCACTGCGTTCTGTTAGGGCATTAAGCAAACGGTTTTACACCACAAATTTGACAGGTGGTGGTGGGAGATCCATCATAGCACAGATTCTCTGGGCTGCTTCTCTTCCCAATACACCTCATGGCATAAGAAAGGCGAATGTTCACTCTATTTTGTGCTTGTAACAGGAGATGTCATTGAACATTTCGTTATTTTACACAGTTGACATTCCACTACAATTTTACTGGATAGGTCTCTTCTCTTACTTATGTCTTCGTTAAACGTAAGGAATTCTTCACTATTTAGGAAAGAGCAATTCTGAAAACTTGCACCTACTAATTAGAATTTAAACGTTATTTTTTCACTATTTACAACAACAACAACATCTTGTTCGTTTTCGGTAAGTTGTTTCAACTTGTGTTTTGAAGCACTGCATGGCGAATTTTTAAGCGTAACCTCTCTTCGCTGCGGCGGAACAAATTCTTCAGTTTTACGATATCCAGCAACACTCTTGTGTTGATTACCGTAACATTTACGACTGCAACTAAACTTCTTCGTTTTTGCCATTTCACAATGTAAAATGATTGAAATACCCAATAACAGCAACAAGTTTACAACACGAACTGACACACCACAAGTTGGGAAACGGCGCCAAATTTCTAATAGTTTACTGTCGAGTTGAGATTTTCACACACAAACGTTTTATTCATATCTTACAGAAACTAACAGTACGGCAATAAACAACCTTTTAAACACGCCGCTAACGGCAATCAAATCATTTATAGCAATACGACAATTTAAAAAAAAATTCTTTTTTAAAAAAAGGAGTACCAGTATGGCAATCAACAACTTTTCAAAACACGCCGCTAACGGCAATCAAGTAATTTATAGCAATACCACAATTTAAAAATTTCTTTTTAAAAAAACTCACTAGCTAGCAGCACAGCAATAACAGCCTTTCAAAACACACTGCTAACGGCAATCAAGTAATTTATAGCAATACAACAGTTTTAAAAAAAATTAAGAACATTAGTAAACAGGCGGCTAAAGTCAATACAGAACTTTGTTAATAAAGTACGGTGCGATGGTGAAGCTACCAACACCGCCATGAAAAAAAATCAAAGGTCTCAGCAAATACACGACTACTGGCAATAAAGGAATGGTGGAATTTAAAAAAAAGTTTTTAAACAAAAGTGTCCTGGAACATAATTAGAACATAACATACGACGGACCCGTGTAAGGTGGCCACAACTCACCCACTCAGGGATGATCAGGCTAGGCAGAATACTGAGCAATTTAAATACGCCCGTGAACACAATTGCCATTCTCAGGCTGGTCACTGCACCGACTTTTAGCCAGCGTAAATTTGTAATAAGATGGCTTAACTTGCTGACAGAATTAGAGCTGACCTCGTGCAAGGAAACATTACACCACACTGTCCTGAATGAGCGACCACATGATCAACCAACAAGAAGCATGAATTTACTCATAATACATTACAGAATAGCGAAACAAACTGCCAAAACTACACCTCCCATCAGGCAGTAACGACAGGAGGAGGAAAGATCACTGTCTTCAATTACACCGGTGGCGGGGACAGGAAACCCGATCGCCGGAGGCCACGAGACAGAAGAGACACTGGTTACGCAAACTTATTACTTAGTGATTAAACCTTCCACTAACGTAACTTGCAATTATGCTCGAACAGGCAGTACACGACCTCCGATGGCAAGGATCCACACATCGGACCGCGCACGCGTCGCCAGTGTACCCAACACGCCACGGTCACGCGACAACACGCTCTGTCACCGGAGTTCACTTCTCTGCGTTGACGGGTTGTGACCGCTCCTTCATGTTAAGTGTCTTCTTTTTAAACTCCAGTGTTGAAACGGAGGACTTAAAGAAGCTTATTAACGTCCCACCAAGGCGAAATGAACAGCAACTACTCGTGGGGCGATTCTGCATACAACCAACCCGCAGGGAGCTCTTCCGTCAACTCCGCCCGCTCGTTACACACAACCGACATACATCACGTGGCGACTCGGTACAACCGACCACTCCTGGTCCGCGATGGCGAGCCACACTGCCCTCCAGTGTCCACCAGACTCTGCCTGAGCCCACAACCTCTGCTTTCGCGCCACCACACGAGGTTACAACCGGTCTAAGACCTCACTTCCTCCATAGCAGTTTCCCGGAAGCAAACGCAAATATCGATAGCAGAGGGAAAAGACAACCAAGCCGCCTCTTAATGACAGACAACATATAAAACAAACATGTCAGGGGAAGAAATGGAAAACCAATGCAATCTAAATACAAGGTATAGCACGAGTCGATACACGGTTCACGAACGTACGTGAAAAACGTAAGTAAACTCAAGTAATTTGTTTGTATCGACAGAAAGACCGATTGAAATAAATACCTGCTCATAGTACAGTCGATATGTTCTTCAAGAATATTACACAAACGAGTTACTATGGAAACAGCGGCCGGAATTAAATAACGAGACATTGTAGGCAGGCTCAGTGCTTGACAGTACTGTGATGGCTGGGCTTCACATGCCGCACCTGCTTTAGAAAGGCATTTGAACACGAAAATGGTGAAGCGCTGTACATAAAGGATATATTTTTAGAATCAGGAATAATCAGAGAATTTTATTAAATAAACAAATCTCCATTTTCTGGGCCCTCGTGAGGTCCAGGTCCCCTTAAACACAACACTGCTGCCAGTTATGCCGTTGATCGGTAGGTCTTGTTCGCAGTAGCATTCTGTCGAAATGAAGCAGCAGATTACTTGCAGTTATCGCACAGCATTTCATATTATTTAGATGTTTTCTGCATATATTCTGGCTGAAATGTCCTGGGATAAAGTTCCCTGCCAAAAGATATCTGTAGGTTTCTCTTCTGTCATCGCCGTAAGTAACTATTACTGGATGTCCTCGAGTGTAACACGGATAAGAACACGTCGTAATCTAGTGTGAGCGTCCAACACGCTCACTGAAGAACACTGTTATTTAGCATGTAACTTTCGAGAAATAGTTCTTTTTTTCCTTCAACTTGGTTGAAAAGCTTAGTCGATCAGACAGTCATCACACTCATGAAACAAAATGTTCCCTAGCTCATACTGTTGTTATATTCACATGTGTCATAGTATCATCTACTACTAACACACACACACACACACACACACACACACACACACACACACACACACACACAAACGCGCGCCTTCTCAGAGAGAGAGAGAGAGAGAGAGAGAGAGAGAGAGAGAGAGAGAAAGAGAGAGAGATGATAATTTGTCGTTATTATTTTCTGTTACTCTAAAAGGGTGCATTCGTTAAAAGCATATTCTTAAAAGCAACTCTCGTGACCGAGGCGGGATACAAACAGATCACCTCCGCTTTGCAGAACGATGCTGCTACCCTTAGACTATAAATGTTAGCGACAAGCAGGAGCGACTGTGAACTTCATGCTTTCAATTTTAGCACTGAAATGAATGAGCATCAATTGGTGCAGTTTCAGTTTGTGACAAATATTACTCTTCTAACCATTTCCTTCTAGTAAAACAGTCAAAGAGAGAGGAAGCCAGTAAGAAAGAGAGAAGGCGGGGTGGCTACAGCAACAAGCATAAATATTTGTGCAAGAGAGGTTCAAAATGGATCCGACGGCGAAGACATACCGACAAGAGCACACAATGTCAGGTATTTCTACGGAGTGCCAGTAGCACTGGTTGTGGAGTCATTCAAAGATAGCTTCATCTCGACAACACTGACATACAGAGAGCATATGGTAGTAGTAGTAGTAGTAGTAGTAGTGCAAGACAGTAAATGGAACATTACCAACTAGGAAAATTACACGTAAATTGCCTACAGTATTGACAAACAAGCTTGTGTATTAATGCTGAAAGCATCATCAAACAGATGCTTTGAACAATTAGTCCGACGTCCGACACGCGAAAAGTTATTTTAGACGTCCTGGCTACAAACAGATATGGTCTATTCGAGAGTGTTACTATTATTCTACTACAGGAACAATGGTCATCAAATATAAAACTTTCATCAAAGGAACTAGAAGAATATTTATACCTGGTAGAACTGATAGACAGTCATTAAGGTCTACTTCGCATACGAACAGACAACATTTTGTTTAAATGCTACAAACGCAGAAAAAGCTGTTCAAAGCTGAAGCATATTTTAGATTACGAAAATGGCTCTGAGCACTATGCGACTTAACTTCTGAGGTCATCAGTCGCCTAGAACGTAGAACTAATTAAACCTAACTAACCTAAGGACGTCACACACATCCATGCCCGAGGCAGGATTCGAACATTAGATTACACTTTAGATAAATACTTATCAAATACGGTCATAAATACCCACAACAGTTCACTGACATCATTCGGATAATTATGCGAAAATGAATATTGTTACACAATCGATAAAAAGAGGATGTAAGGCTGAGGAAAAAAACTAAATGAAACACAATAAAATCCATCGAAAGATCTGCCAGAAAGTCCTAGGAATTTCTGGCTACATGTGAAGTCATTAAACGGAGCTATCAGTCTAGTCGTATGCCGCAGTATTGTGATGGGAATAAATACAACACAGAGAAAACTGAAACTTTCACTCCACATAGTACGATGTCAATGTTTGACTGCTGCACATTTTCAAAAAGGAATATTTTGAGGCTATTTAAAGCAACAAGACACCTGAAAGTGATAGGATTTCTTTCAAATTTTTGCATCCTGCATGTTATGGAATACTCCGTACTTGAGGTCATAGTAATCGAAAACCTTACACGCTGCGAGTAGTTCTCCCTGGCTTCAACATAACACAGTTTTACTGATCTGACGCAGAAATAACAGAGAAATTTTTATCCATGGACTCCATCGTGAACAGCGAGACTATGAACACTTTGAATGAAAGCTACCAAAATGACGTTGCAATATTTACAAGCCCAGGGAGGTTAATTATTAAAATTTCATATTTCTGTGTGCTTATTTTCAGTACTGAAAAAGCCATTCTGATAGATGGAAAATGGTGGAAGTACGTGATAGCTTTTGGGTATGTCTAACGTTACTGAAACTTTTCAGGTCCATATTGTCCAGAGAATGTCTTCGTGTAAGTCAACAGAAAGTTTCATTCTTTAAGGAATGTCAAATCAGTGGCACGAGGGAGCTTCAAACCGACAGATCGCACAGACACTGTTTGTATTGCAGTGTTTTCAGAATGAATGATGACGGCGTTGATTAAGTATTAAAGTGTGGCAGGAAGATTGGGCACAGGTCCTTCAGGAGTGACAACACAACATGAAGCTCCTAAGAGTGTTTAACTGATTCTGAAAACAGCTGAAATCTGAACAGAGATCACAGGCGGAGTGTCGTGACATACCACCATGAACAGATTACTGGAAGAGTTACGTGACCGTATTACAGGGAAACAGTCACATAACATATATAAATACGTAATGAAAGGACAATTTGATCAGAACATTTGATCAACATCAATCAATATGATAAACATATGACAAAACACAGTACTAGTGATAGTCGGCAACTGACTAGTCTAACCTTACTCTTCATTTACTCTTGACTGAGATTTACATGTGTCTTATAAAAAGTATTCAGGACAGTGAGGATGTACACTGGCTGCCAGGGGAGTAAAAGCAGGTCGCTTCGTTCGGAGCCATTTCGTGAAAGAAGACCAAGGGAGGTGCAGGTCACCAGTCCACGGGCAAGATAGTTCTTGTATTTGCCGCACTGGGGCGTCGTGGGCAGAAACAGATAAGATCTCCTGTGGCTTAGGAGCTCCGTGCCACAGAAGAGATTACAACCATTGAGAGCGGGAGACGGAGAAACGTTTTAGCAGAAAGCATTATTGTGTACAAAATTGAAATCTAAGTTTATCTCTGTAAAAGCGCCGGACGACACAAATAAACTTTTTGAAAATGGAATGGAGGCCCGTACGTTTAGGTCTTCAAAAGTGTGAGACACCACTGGATGTGTTGACTTAACAAAAAATAAATGTTTATTCAATACAAGAATCACAGGGATTGGCTCACATGAAGAAAAAAGAGGTTAGACAGAGAAGCTCAGTCGCGCTGGCAAGAGATCGGTCAAAGAGAGAGGGAGACGACTTTTATCTGTGTAAAATGTTAGAACGTACATTAGTGGTTAACCAAGCAGAGGGAAGGGGACTAACACGTTCTAAGGAGAAATTTGATCAGTCGGGATTCGGAAGATCCGAAACCCAGCCAATTTGAATCCAGTGCGAGATGTGAAACACGGCAGTGCAAGATTTCCTGGTAGGAAACATTCGATCAAAAATCACTTCATCTCCAACTTCAGCTTTTCCATCAGGGTCCGCTTCAGCAATGACTGCTGAGAGTTGCCGCTGTCCTGCCACCGCCAGATCTGATGGAAGAACGAAGAGAACATTTGGGCTGATTTGCACTTTGCCATTGATGAAGATCATGGTACTACCACCACCACTACATGCACCGCTAAAGTCAAAAATGTTCAAATGTGTGTGAATTCCTAAAGGACCAAACTGCTAAGGTCATCGGTCCCTAAGCTTACACACTACTAAATCTGACTTACGCTAAGGACAACACACACACCCATGCCTGAGGGAGGACTCGAACCTCCGACGGGGAAAGCCGCACGGGCCGTGATAAGGCGCCCCTGGCCTGGGGGCTACCACGCGAGGCTCACTAAAGTCTTATCAAGATGCAGCCACAAGATGATGTGGAGCAAAATTAAAGTCCATTATATTTTGACCACTTCAAGCTTAACTTTGACAACTTCCACTTTCAAAAGTTAAAGTTTCACTTTAATGAGCAGTCTGCTTTCAGTTCCGACCACTGGTACAACGCATTTGCGTTTCAATTAACATAATGACAATCACTGGGTATTTCGTTAACTGCAATTAACTGACTTGCACGATATTAGGGACATACCTAGCGATCTCTTTGTCAGATATACCAAGGTGTTTTATATTAGTATTATCATTGTTGGTCATTTGTTTATGTATAACTTTACCAGAATAAATCAAAGTAATCGCAATTCTTTTCTCATTTAATAGGTGTAGGACTCCTATTTCACTATATTAGAAGATGATTAATTATGTAAGACACGCTCACATTCGTGTTTTTACATAAATTTAACAACCACACCCCTGCGACCATTAGCAGAACCTACGTAGAGATATCGAGTTGCCATGCATTTTGTACTCCTGACACCATCTGATAGACAAGGGAAAAGTTCCTTGGTATACAGCCACAGTCAATTGCGGTGCAATGAGCCTAACTGGAGATACATAACTTTCCGTATCCTGTAACTATGGTGTGGCGAGTAACTGGGTTTGCCAACAGCACTCATATGATAATTGTTGAAGGGAGGCAATGACTCGGCAGCACATGGCAAGACGGTAAACCCCGTTATCATACACTTCATCACCAAGCTACCGATTGGCATATTCCAGCAGGATAATAGAAGACTCCAACACTGCAATGAACCAATTAACACCGCAAAAACCTTAAAGAATGGATGTATCCTTGACTGTCCTTCCTGGTTCCCTAATTTGTCGGCCAATGAACGTATCTGGTATGCGACAGGAAGGTATATACTTTCATACCAGCCTAAAGACAGCAATCTTCATGAACTGACACAGCATTGTTTCAGACCTGGCAAGAAATTCCTGAAGGTGACTCATGGAGGCTGTTTACTTCCAGGCCATAACGAATACAAGAATATGTTTGTGCCCGTCATGGTCATACCTCAAACTAATGTTGATGACGGACGTCAGTTCTGAAGAGAATGGAAGTTTAATAATTTAATATTAGTCATGCGATGAACATCGGCACGAGCTTGATAAGTATCTGACTATTTCTTCATGGTGTAACGCTTTCCTTTCTTTCTATGTAAAATGTATTGCTGAAGAGGAACGCAACATCTTCCTACATATGGAAGGACATTTTGCACTGCATTACGTTGTTTATTTATGACCACGGTATGATATTCATTCACATTGTGCATCAAGAGGAACAGTTCGCTCAAAATTACGGCATCCCACACTTCGGCATGTCACAAGAAACACATTACTTCCTGCAGCACAGACTTCGCATAATAACCACGGTGATAAGATAATTTTTCAAACAGGAACTGACAACCTTTCCTTACGTTCACACTGAGGATGGGTAAAATGTTCCAAGTACACATATGACTTACGGAACATTCGGTATCGTGACTTGCGGAGTACACGCGATCTTCTATGCTTAAGTTCTTAATCTGGCTTATAGCTTCTCCTGTCTTCAAGTACAGGTTGTGTCCACGAAACTGATAGCCTTTGAAGTGGCTCGTACACCGTAAAATAATGAAGCGTTACGTTGCAAGTGTCTTTCATGTTATACGCAGCAATACCGATTATAATAAAAATAGATGAGTCTCCAGTTTTGCAAAAGAAATGAATAAATAAAAATAAAGCGTTTCTTACATTTTTACCGGCATCTGTTCTTCGACACTGAATTTGCTTTTGTTTAATATCTAAAAATATCCATTTAATTAAAACAATCACAATCATATTACGACTTAAATTTAACTCTGCTATTTTGCAGTTACTACTGCAATAATGGCATCAGTTTTTACCTTCATATCCATTTATCGCGGGTCTCTCAAAATTTATTTTACGTGCTTGGCCCGCCACTTGCAAAGATATTTCGAATATTCGGGTGAAAATTAATAAAAATCTGTTTGTACAATTTATGTTATTCGAAAATATCATCAGCAGCTACAGGCCTTGCCCATTTTGCTATTTTTACATACAGTCCGAGCTAGTGAAAACAAAGTTATAAAAAACCACTGCACTCGTTGCTTTAATAGTGACGCTCGGATACATTCAAACACGCACCGCACACGCTTAAAAAACTCGGTGTTTTTGTTCGCACTGCACAGTATGACTGCGTCCGATTTCATTCGTTTTCTTTTGTGTCTGGCACGCCATTTGAAAGGCTCTTTGTATGTATGTGTGTGTGTGTGTGTGTGTGTGTGTATGTGTCTGTGTGTGTGTTTTTCAGTAGGAGACAGGGCTGTAGGTGGGAGAGTAATACTTGGATATTCACTTTGAAAATATTCTAGCAATGAACCACAGCTTCGAGCCATATCCGAGCCCGTAAGTTCCCTTAACCTTGGGTAATGCTTTATGTGCAGTTTATCAGTTATAAGCGAATGTTGCATTTACAAGAGCATGTTGCCCGAAGTTTTAATCTATGACAAATTTTAAACCTCAATTAGCAAATTACATTCAGTCAATAAAGTAAACTCCCACTCATCCTCGAATATAGCTTTAATGCTCTGATGTTCATGCAAAAATAAGATTTTTTATTTGTTGCTGCACAACTTCAGACGCATTTCTGCACGCGGAAAGCTACAATTTAGAGTTGCAAACATCTCCACGTAACTGCCCACTGCACCACAAACGACTGTTGATATCAATACGCTGCTGATGGAAACAGGCATAAACATACAACAGCTGCCGCAGCACATTGTTGCTTGATAGAAAATATAGTATGGGCTTACAGCAGATCACAGTTCAGAAAATACATTACGGGGTGTCCGGGAAACAGTGAATATATCCAAGTATTACGCTTTCACCTACAGCCCTGTCTCCTTCTAAAGCGCGCGCGCGTGCACACACACACACACACACACACACACACACACACACACACACACAAAGAACTGCTCAAATGGCGCGTCAGACATAAAAATTCTTATAATGAAATAACTCGACGGATTATATTGATGGGTACATACGAAATTGATAGATACACTCTCCAAGATGTGATCCTCACTATTCCATGGACAGCGCTGAGTCGCAAGGCACTTGCGCGCTATCGGTATGTCATGTCTACATCGACATGTTGGCGAACTGTGCAGTTCTACAAATGCCTTCCGACGTCTTTTTCCATCAGGATTGCGTCCCATCACATTATCATGGGGACGTTAGCACAATTCTCCAAGAGACGTTCCCTGAGCGTTGGATCGGTCTCCCTATCCGACACCGCTGGATTTCAGTGCATGGGGTTTATCAAGGACATTGTTTACTGAACAAGGATTCGAGATCTGGTAGATATGGGTCAGCTGGTCTACGCTGTGGCAGAGTCCATAACAGATGACATGCTTATAAGCATGCGGAGCAAAGTGGAGCACCGTTTCGATATTCTTCGAGCTACAGACGGTTCTCACAGTGAACTGTGCCAACAGGCATAAAAAGTTTTGCACAATCTTTGACAAATGAAGTTATAAACCTTAACAGGTACTGAAATCTAAAAAAAAATTTCTGTATACCTGTAGCTTGGTGCAAATACCGCACCAAGGCAGAAGGCCATGGAAAATAAAACAACGATAAAAATAGACAGCTGATCAACAGCAAAACGTTATGGAAAAATGTTTTCAACGACAAGAGCAAATACAAAATATGGAGACGATAAGCATTACAGCACAACCACATGAAGCTGACAGGAACATCCACAGTCTGCACAAAGGTCTTGATAAAAGTGTCCAATATTTTTAGAAGTGGTAGTAACCATCCAAACAAGAACAATGGAAATGGGAAATGAAGTCCTAGGCTTCTTGACAGAGCGTAGGGGAACGATGCGGGAGACCCGCACACGAGCGATTCTAGGGTCTTCAGTCTGGAACCGCGCGACCGCTACGGTCGCAGGTTCGAATGCCGCCTCGAGCATGGATGTGTGTGATGTCCTTAGGTTAGTTAGGTGTAATTAGTTCTAAGTTCTAGAGGACTGATGACCTCAGATGTTGTCCCATAGTGGTCAGAGCCATTTGAACCATTTGAGACCCGCACCGCCGTACTAGGCAAGGTCGTAATAGAGGTGGTTTGCCATTGCCTTCCTCCGACCGTAATGGTGATAAATGATGATGATCAATACGACACAACAACACCCAGTCATCTCGGGGCAGGTGAAAATCCCTGACCCCGCCGGGAATCAAACCCGGGATCCCGTGCTCGGGAAGCGGGAACGCTACCACGAGACCACGAGCGGCGGACAAACAAGAACAAAGATCCAATAAACATGGGCACTAAAATGCATACCTTAAGAGCTCTGAGTACTTGTTCATCTTCGATACTGCGGAACACATCTCTTGTACTGCAAGCTGTTTGCTTTCTGTATTTTGAAGGCAGGGAATATGGACCAAAAAAGGGATAAAATATCTAGTAAACACGGGCTGCAAAATCCGTACCTTACGAGCTATGAGCATTTGCTCATCTCCACTACTGTGAAATATCTCTCTTCTATTGAACAAGTGATCAGTGTTCTTACGGTATACATTTTTGAGTACATGTTTACTGGACTTTTTTCCTTGTCTATAGTACCTCCTCCCAAAATAAGCAAAGCAAAGTGCTTGCAGTAGAGGAGATCTTTTTGCAATATCGGAGATGAACAAGTGCACATAGGTCTTAAGGTATACATTTTGGAGCCTATGTTTATTGAACTTTTTTCCTTGTTTTGATGATTAGTATCACCTCTACAAATATTTGACATTTTTAACACCCTGTGTAAGGAAAGATTACACACTGGATTTCTAATTGACCCTCAGTCTTCAAGAATAATAACTCCAATTTCAAAGAAAAATGTGATATTCACATCACCAAATCACCAATTTAATAAGTCATAGATACAAGATAGTAACATGAATTCCTTATAAAAGATTGGAAAAGCTGGTAGAAGCCCACCTCCCCGAAAATCAGTTTGGATTCCGGAGAGATGTAGGAACACGCAAAGTAATACTGATCTACGGCTTCTCTTAGAAGACAGGTTAAAGAAAGGCTAACGTATGCTGATAGCGTTTGTAGACTTAGAGAAAGCTTTTGCTAGTGTTGACGAAATTCTGAAGGGAGCAGAGGTAAAAAAAATATAGGGAGGGAGACGCTATTCACAACTCGTACAGAAACGAGACGGCAGTCGAGGAACATGAAGGGAAGCAGTGTTTGAGAAAGGAGTGAAAGAGAGTTTTAGTCTATCCCTATCTCTACATTGAGAAAGTAGTAAAGGAAAACAAAGAAAAAATTGGAGTACCAATTATATTTTAAGGAGAAGAAATAAAAAATTTGAGGTTCGCCGATGACACTGTAATTCTATCAGAGACAGTAAACCAATCGAAAGTGCAGTTGGACGAAATGGACAATGTCTTGAAAGGAGGATATAAGATGAACACGTTGTTATTGTTGTGGTCTTCAGTCCTGAGACTGGTTTCATGTAGCTCTCCATGCTACTCTATCCTGTGCAAGCTTCTTCATCTCCCAGTACCCTCCACGCTGCCCTCCAATACTAAATTGGTGATCCCTTGATGCCTCAGAACATGTCCTACGAACCGATCCTTTCTTCTAGTCAAGTTGTGCCACAAACTCCTCCCAAATCCTATTCAATACCTCCTCATTAGTTGTGTGATCTACCCATCTAATCTTCAGCATTCTTCTGTAGCACCACATTTCAAAAACTTCTGTTCTCTTCTTGTCCAAACTATTTATCGTCCATGTTTCACTTCCATACATGGCTACACCCCATACAAATACTTTCAGAAACGACTTCCTGACGCTTAAATCAATACTCGATGTTAACATATTTCTCTTCTTCAGAAACGCTTTCCTTGCCATTGCCAGTCTACATTTTATATCCTCTCTACTTCGACGATCATCAGTTATTTTGCTCTCCAAATAGCAAAACTCCTTTAGTACTTTAAGTGTCTCATTTCCTAATCTAATTCCCTCATCATCACCCGACTTAATTCAACTACATTCCATTATCCTAGTTTTGGTTTTGTTGATGTTCATCTTCTTTCAAGACACTGTCCATTCCGTTCAACTGCTCTTCCAAGTCGTTTGCTGTCTCTGACAGAATTACAAACCTTAAAGTTTTTACGTCTTCTCCATGGATTTTAACACCTACTCCGCATTTTTCTTTTATTTCCTTTACTGCTTGCTCAATATACAGATTGAATAACATCGGGGAGAGGCTACAAGCCTGTCTCACTCCCTTCCCAACCACTGCTTCCCAGCAAAAAGAGGATAAAGGAATGTAGTCGAATTAAATTTGGTATCCTGCAGGAATTAGATTAGGAAACGACACACTTGAGGTAGTAGAGGAGTTTTGCTATTTGGGCAACAAAATAATTGATGACAGCCGAAATAGGATTTACAGAAAATGTGGACTGACGACGGCAAGAAAATCGTTTGTGAAGAAGAGAGATTTGTTAACATCGAATAGAGATTTTAGTGTTAGGAAGTCTTTTCCGAAGGCATTTCTCTGTGATGTAGCCATATACAGAAGAGAAACACGACGATAAACCGTTTAGACAAGGAGAGAATAGAGGATTCTGAAGCGTGGTGCTACAGAATAATGCTGAAGATTATATGAGTACATCGCGTAACTTATTTTGGGGTGCACAAGAGAATTGGGGAGACAAGAAATCTGTGGCACAACTTGACTAAAAGAAGGGATCGGTTGATAGAACACAGTTTGAGACATGAAAGAATCGCCAATTTAGTATTGGCGGGAAGTGTGAGGGGTTAAAAAATGATAAAGGAAGGGGTGAATACAGTAAGCAGACTCAGAAGCATGTAGATTCATGTAGTTATTCGGAGACGAAGAGGCTTGCACAGGATAGAGTAGCGTGGAGAGCTGCGTCAAAACAGTCTTCGGACTGGAGACAACGGCGACAACTAACTACGAGTCAATGGAAAAGAAGGAGCTGTCCAGGAGAAATGATTTTAGATTTAAAACTTGCTTCGCTACCTGCCATACATTTTCTATTATTGGGAAAATGATCAAATATTTTTGTTGCTCCGGTTTGAACTCTTTTCTGAGGTACCGACAGCTTTAATGATATGTAATGAAGGCCGTTTTTTCCCCTCTAGTGTTGCAGATATGAGCATCACTGTTCCTCTCAAATGGTAGGGATTAATTATGACGATTTCCGCTAGCGAATATATGTGTTATGACGGCACAGTTAAAATATCTACTTCCTTGAAGAGCCACCTACATGACGTTCGTTGGTGAACACAACATATTATTCTTACTGGTCGGATATGTGCAATCAAAACTTTCTTTTTAAGTGGTGAATTGCCTCAGAAAATTATTCCATGAGTCATTACTGAGTGGGAATATGGAAAATAACAGGTTGATTCGTTTGTCCCCTACATTAGCTGTTATACGAAGAATAAAAGTAGCTGAACTTAAAAAGTTTCCGATGACGTTGAGCCACGGTCATGTAATACCTTTTAAAAGAGTAAATCGCCATTTGACTATGTATTACTAAAATTTGTTAGACCAGTGAAAGGCGTCTCTCATTCCGCCTGTCATATAATTTTGGTGGTTTTGCTTTATCAAGTTCGGTAGAGTTTTTTTTCCCTGTATGCATTTGCTACGGTCGCAGGTTCGAATCCCACCTCGGGCATAGCTGTGTGTGATGTCCTTAGGTTAGTTAGGTTGCAGTAGCTCTAAGTTCTCTAGGGGACTGACGACCTCAAATTTTAAGTCCCATAGTGCTCAGAGCCATTTGAACCATTTGATCACGCTACGAATCTGAATCTGTGTGTGTTTTTTTTTCTCACCTTAATTACAACTGTCAGTCAGTACAAAATTTACGTTTTACCACTTGTCCCAAAACAGTTCACTTTGAATGAATGTGGGCGTAATAAAATATACATGCACCGAGGCAAATTCAGGTAGAGGCTCTTGGTTTAGCAGCCTGGGAAGGCAGCTGAATGTTATTTTCGAAGCCAGCTCCAGTGGCGTCAAGTCGGCGCGATTCTGCATCGCCAGATGCGGCCGTGGGGCCACGTGATTGGCCGTTTCGCATCCGAGCGTTGGGACGCAGTTTCAGCTGTTCAACGGAGTGGAAAACTTTAGGCAGAGAGAAGTGGGCATTCCATCTCCTGTTTTCTGACTGATGGAAACACCTGCTCTTTCTAAAATGAGCAGTCTGAGTATCGGTCAATACACTCCCAACATTTTTTTCGCTCTCTGCATGCACAACCAACGATGTTAAGTTTTACGGCCAATATACTGACACGTGGGCAAGAGCAATCGCAGCAAGCAGCCACTGCTCCGTGATCAAGTAACCAGTAATTTTTATATGGAAATTAGATCGACTTCGAATTAAGTTTCTCAGTGGTGATGCAGCCCCCACGTTAGGAGCAGTACGAAGCTCTCGCAGGTGACGATTTCAGAATCGTTTTTCCGTAAATTCAGATGGAACCGAATTCGATGTTTGTATGGTTACGAATCAGTCCTTGCAACGCATGCTGAGTTCATTACCATTGTTGTTTTCATGGTGAGTCATGAGCTGGTTTTGACGGTCCAGTTATTAATGGAAGGTGGTGAACTTTGCTTTCGAATATTTGTGTTACGTGTTGCGCTACCTTATCCTACTCGTCCTTTTATTGACAAATGATCGGTACGTTAGTGTTGTTTGATGGTATGGAGCCATAGTTTTAGTATTTTTATGCTTGTTCCACGTAAATGGAGTCTCAGGAGTACTCTCCATTTGTGAAATAAATGTCACGCATCTAAGTAAATTGTTAAACTACTCCCCCAAAGTGGACGCCAACACATACCCTAATGTCTTATAAAGTAAAGCGACTTCTAACCTGTGAGCGTACGAGTGTGTGTGTGTGTGTGTGTGTGTGTGTGTGTGTGTATCAGAGAGGGAGACGGGGAGAGGGGGAGAAGGAGAAGGAGAAGAGAGAAGAGAGAAGAGAGAGAGAGAGAGAGAGAGAGAGAGAGAGAATGTAGAGAAAATTCCTTTGCGCAGTTTTCTCTTTAGGATAGACAGCAGGGCTACTAATCGATCAAATTTTCGTGGAATTGCAGGCGGATTGACAGGGCTGAATAAATAATGTCAATCGCACTGTCTATACACTCTTAGCGCTCAGCTACTCAAAGGTCCCTGTCAAGCCGAAGTGATCTGCTGTTATCAGAAGAGCGAACCACTTTCAAAACCTGGCAGACGGGATGATTTCAATACTGGAGTTACTGGTACCGCCTTTTGTCCGACCAATATTCAAAGAACTTGGTATGACTGACAGACAGTTTTCTGAACATTAGCAGGTTAAACTAGATTACTAGTAGGTTCTATCAGGTGGTAGCGCTGTTTTGAGCTGTACTGAGAATTTGCATTGAAGCAACTGATTACCCTAAAACGGCGTTTTCAGAAAATTTCGAGACGCGGACTGGAGGCGCAAAATGGGGTAGTTGATTGTGGACCGTCGTTGGGTAAGGATGTCAATCGTCGGGATACAAGAAAAATCTTCTTACTTGTTACGTAACAGAGGCAAACATTATAAGAAGCAATTATTATGAAAGTCTTCTGTAAGAACTGGATGAAAAAATGCGTGACATGAGGCTTAGATAGGAAAAGAAAAGAGAAGTTGTTCCACAAAGGTGGGTTCACAATGGGACAATGAGTGATGTGAAATATACATTAACAGACACCCAACGCGGTGTAAGCATGAGTAACATACTGTAGTTAAAGATTCAAAGATACAAATAAAATGGACTGGTAACTAGAAAAAAAATGTTGTTGCGTGACAAATAACGAAGTACCTGAGTATTTTAATTAAATCTTCTTGCGCTAGAATATGCAAGAGGTGCTAACAGAACATGGTATTCTCTTACACCCACAAGAATATAACTGGCAGTTTTTGATCGACCATTTGAAAACGCATTACAAACGCTTCAGGGTTACAGAATTTCGAAATATGAACATCACATCTGTAGTGGTAAGTAATATATATGTCCTCTTGGTCGTGTCCTCAGAGATTTTAATCGGGGTATCCGGAGTATGGGTTTGTTGAAATCAAGATCCCCTAAACTGTAATCTCTGTGCATGCTTCAGCGACCATCGTTCAGTGCAATGATGGAATATCACTTGCACAGTGAATGGACATCTTGACTTAACAGCCCGGAACGCGAAGATAGCTGCACGTCTATGGTATGGAGACCTATTAAAGCGAACAGTGATTAGAGGGTGACCTCTGGGCAGTTTCCTCATTCCATTTGTATTTTGGGAGATATGCGAGCCTCTTTATCAGTCGATGAAATATTTTCCTGATTTTTTGTGGGAATGCAATGGTTTTCGATACACAATCTTCCAACACTCGCAGTGCGGTGGGTCTATAGCATCAGACCAATAACACAAAATCAACAAAGAGACCTTTAGATAAAGAGTACCAGCTTACAAGGTACAGGAAAATAGTAACAGAATTGCCACTGTTCCTCACGGTCCTTTAATCATTGACAGTTTCCCCTTCACCCCCGACTTCACAAAGAATGGAACTCAAACATGTATAAAACTGCTTCAAACGTGAAACTCTGTGCGAGGATAGTCCGAGAAATTTGCTGTCAGTTTTATGAAAATAAAGTTTTTTACGCATATCAATGTTTATGACGTCGTATCTCGTAAGTCATGGGTCGTACAGTTACATAATTTTGCAGGTACATTGAATAGTATATGTGGATACTGGGTGTAACGTATGTTGTGAACAGACATAGCAGTAAAAGAATTACACACGGTCCTATCACTTTAATGTGACCACCACGTATGTTCGACGTAAAGGTGCAATAACCTCTCCAATAACCTCTCTCAGACGATCGGTGGCGGGGATAGCAGTGCAGGGAGCTCAAAGAGTGACGGGTGGACGCAGCAAACAGTGTAGTCGCTGTCATAATGTGGTAACGGAGCGATTTATCTTACGTCGAAAAGGGCATAATTACAGGCTTTCGGGTCAAGATAGTGAAAAGGCATCACTTACTTCCAGTAAGATGGATGTAGAGGAATTATGGGCAAAGTTTAAGCAGACTGTAAATCGTGGTCTGAAGATTTACGTGCCTAGTAAGTGGATAACGCATGTAAAAGACCCACCATGGTTTAATAGGCAAATTCGGTGGATGCTGAGGAAGCAGATGCACAAATGACGGTAAGCGAAGGTTAATAGAGATTCGGGCGTCTGTGAAAAGATCTATACGCGAAGCATACAACTACCACAGTCACACCTTAGCAAAAGATCTCGCAGAGAACCTGAGGAAATTCAGGCCTTATGTAAAATCACTAAGCGGGTATAAGGCTTTCATAGAGTCCCTTGTTGACTATCTGGTGTGGCAGTTGAGACAGAACAACGAAAGCCGAAGTTTTAAATTTTATGTTCAAGAAGTAGTTCACACTGGGAATCGTACAAACATACCGTCATTTGACCATCGGACACACTCCCGTATGGACCACATAGTAATAAGCATCCCTGGCGTAGAGAAACAGCTGAAAGATTTGAAAGTAAATAAATCACCAGTTGCAATGCAAGTTCGGTTTTACAAAGAGTACTCTACGGCATTGGCTCCTTACCTATCTTTCATTTATCGTGAATCTCTCACACAGCACAAAGTCTCAAACGACTGGAAAAGGCCCAGGTGACAGCAATATAGAAGAACGGTAAAAGAACGGACCCACAAAATTACAGGCCAATATCTCTAACTTCTGTTTAGTGCAGAATACTAGAACACATTCTCAGTTTGACTGTTAACATGGTTTTAGAAAGCAACGCCCTTGAATAACACAGCTTGCCCTTATCTCACATGATAAACTGCGAACTATGAATGAAAGGCAACAGGCAGATTCCATATTTCTAGATTTCCGGAAAGCATTTGATACGGTGTCCTATTGCAGGGTGTTAAAGAAGGTACGAGAATGTGGAATAAGTTCACAGATATGTGAGAGGCTCAAAGACTTCCTAAATAATAGAACAGAGTATGATGTCCTCGACGATGAGTGTTCATCACAGACAAGAGTATCGTCCAGAGTGCCCCAGGGAAGTGTCATAGGAAGCTATTGCTCTCTGCATACTGACAGGGTGGGCAGCAATATGCGGTTGTTTGCTGAGGCTGTAGTTTACTGTACGGTGTCGAAGATTAGTGACTGGAGGTAGATACAAGATTTCTTACACAAAATTTCCAATTGGTCTCATGAATGGCAGCTGGCCCTAAATGTGGAAAAATGTAAGTTAATGTGGATGAGTAAATAAACCTGTAATGTTTGAATACAGTATTACTAGTGTCTTGCTTGACACAGTCAAATCGTTTAAATATCTGGGAGTAGCGTTGGGAAGCGATATGAGATGGGTCGAGCATTTTAGAACTGAGGAAGGGAAGGCGGATGGTCGACTTCGGCTTATTAGGAAAGTGTGGTTCACCTGTAAAGGAGACAGCACGTAGGACGCTGGTGTTGAGTACTGCTCGAGTGTTCCGGATACGTTCCAGGTCGGATTGGAGGAAGATATCGAAGAAATTCAGAGGCGGGGTGCTAGATTTGTTACAGGAAGGTTCAAACAACACGTAAGTGTTACGCAGATGCTTTGGGAACTGAAATGGGAATCCCTGGAGGGAAGGCGACGTTATTTTCGAGAAACACTATTGAGAAAAATTAGAGAAGCGGGATTTGGAGTTGACTGCCGAACGATTCTACTGCCGCCAACATACAATGCGCGTAAGAGCCACGTAGATAAGATGCGATAAATTAGGACGCATACGGAGGCATAAAGATAGTCGTTTTTCCCTCGCTCTGTTTACGAGTTGAACAGGAAAGGAAATAACTAGTAGTGGTACAGGGTACTCTCCGCCATGCACCGTACGGTGGTATGGGGAGTATCTGTGTAGATGTAAGTGTGGACGAAGCGTGAAAGCATTACTGAAACGGCTAAGTATGTGAACTGTTTGCGTGCTTCCGTAGTTAAAGTATATTCAAAACCGGTACGGAACAACTGTGGTGCATCACGGGCCGTATATGACAGGGGTGAACGACGGCTGCGAAGATGTGTACGGGTGAACAGACGTGCAACTGTTGAGAAACTGACTACCCAGACGAACCAGGGGGCTACCTAAAGTGTCTCCCCAACGACTGCTCAGCGAGCGGTGCTGCGTATGGGCCTCCGCAGCTTCCAAAGCTGTTTCACAGAGGAAGACCGCACTGTGGTTCCTTCTCTAAATCCTCGCACAAACGAAAAAATGGCTGACATCGAAATAAGTGTCCAAGGAATAGAAAAGCAACTGGAATCACTCAACAGAGGAAAGTCCACTGGACCTGACGGGATACCAATTCGATTCTACACAAAGTACGCGAAAGAACTTGCCCCCCTTCTAACAGCCGTGTGCCGCAAGTCTCTAGAGGAACGGAAGGTTCCAAATGATTGGAAAAGAGCACAGGTAGTCCCAGTCTTCAATAAGGGTCGTCGAGCAGATGCGCAAAACTATAGACCTATATCTCTGACGTCGATCTGTTGTAGAATTTTAGAACATGTTTCTTGCTCGAATATCATGTCGTTTTTGGAAACTCAGAATCTACTATGTAGGAATCAACATGGATTCCGGAAACAGCGATCGTGTGAGACCCAACTCGCTCTATTTGTTCATGAGACCCAGAAAATATTAGATACAGGCTCCCAGGTAGATGCTATTTTCCTTGACTTCCGGAAGGCGTTCGATACAGTTCCGCACTGTCGCCTGATAAACAAAGTAAGAGCCTACGGAATACCAGACCAGCTGTGTGGCTGGATTGAAGAGTTTTTAGCAAACAGAACACAGCATGTTGTTATCAACGGAGAGACGTCTACAGACGTTAAAGTAACCTCTGGCGTGCCACAGGGGAGTGTTATGGGACCATTGCTTTTCACAATATATATAAATGACCTAGTAGATAGTGTCGGAAGTTCCATGCGGCTTTTCGCGGATGATGCTGTAGTATACAGAGAAGTTGCAGCATTAGAAAATTGTAGCGAAATGCAGGAAGATCTGCAGCGGATAGGCACTTGGTGCAGGGAGTGGCAACTGACCCTTAACATAGACAAATGTAATGTATTGCGAATACATAGAAAGAAGGATCCTTTATTGTATGATTATATGATAGAGGAACAAACACTGGTAGCAGTTACTTCTGTAAAATATCTGGGAGTATGCGTGCGGAACGATTTGAAGTGGAATGATCATATAAAATTAATTGTTGGTAAGGCGGGTACCAGGTTGAGATTCATTGGGAGAGTCCTTAGAAAATGCAGTCCATCAACAAAGGAGGTGGCTTACAAAACACTCGTTCGACCTATACTTGAGTATTGCTCATCACTGTGGGATCCGTACCAGATCGGGTTGACGGAGGAGATAGAGAAGATTCAAAGAAGAGCGGCGCGTTTCGTCACAGGGTTATTTGGTAACCGTGATAGCGTTACGGAGATGTTTAACAAACTCAAGCGGCAGACTCTGCAAGAGAGGCGCTCTGCATCGCGGTGTAGCTTGCTCGCCAGGTTTCGAGAGGGTGCGTTTCTGGATGACGTATCGAATATATTGCTTCCCACTACTTATACCTCCCGAGGAGATCACGAATGTAAAATTAGAGAGATTAGAACGCGCACAGAGGCTTTCAGACAGTCGTTCTTCCCGCGAACCATACGCGACTGGAACAGGAAAGGGAGGTAATGACAGTGGCACGTAAAGTGCCCTCCGCCACACACCGTTGGGTGGCTTGCGGAGTATAAATGTAGATGTAGATGTAGATGTAGACGCCTGGCTCACTCAGCCATACTGACTGCTGTTTAGCGGCAACGAAGGCTGGACTTTGTACGCCAGTATCGCAGCTGTACGTCCACGGAGTGGCGACGGGTCACCTTTTCAGGCTAATAGAAACGTCTGAAAGCAAACACCCTGCAACATTAATTGGAAGGGTCCACGCCAGATGGCATTCCATAATGAATTAACACAAGTTTTCATCTAGCCTTCGGGACCATGCCCACCTCTACGTGCAGACTGATTTTCGACGGCACGATGACCTCTACCAGCAGGACACTGCTGCGTCTCACACAGTTCGCAGCGAACGTGTGTGGTTCGAAGAACACCAGGATGGGTTTACTATACTGCCTTGGTCACGAAACTCCGCGGAGTTAAACTCAATCGAGAATCTGTGGGACCACCTCGGTCATGCTGTTCACGCCACGGATGCTCAATCGAGAAACGTACCGCAGCTGGCCACGGCACTGGTGTCAGCGTGGCTCCACCTTACCGAACCTCACTGACACCCTTACTGGAAGTCTCGCAACGGTCTGCACTGCAGGTGGTGGTTATTGAGGCTTTTAACAGCGCTCACATTAATATAATTGGACAGTGAAAATGCTGAAGTTTTGCTGGATGTAGTAAGTTGGTTCAAATGGCTCTGAGCACTATGGGACTTAATATCTGAGATCATCAGTCCCCTAGAACGTAGAACTACTTAAACCTAACTAACCTAAGGACATCATACACATCCATGCCTGAGGCAGGATTCGAACCTGCGACCGTAGCAGTAGCGCGGATCCGGACTGAAGCGCCTAGAACCCCTCGTCACCACGGCAGGCCATCTATTAAGGCTTTTTTCTGTTATTATTTCTTAGGTTTGTCACCGAGAGAAAGTTCCAAAACGACTTGAAATTATGCGTGATGTTGGAAATTGATAAGTGCTCTCATTGTCAGACACTGAATGAATATATTCCAGGTAATTTGCGCGCCCTGAGTTACGCTGTCTCAACGCGTCCACGCAGTTTCTAACTTTAATACTTTACTTATTGCGTGTACTGACGTTGTTCTTGTTCACTTGGCACTTGTAGATTACAACTGTGATTTTTTACGTGCCACATTGAATATATTTTATTTCATCAGCTTGGTTAGTTGATCATTTGTTGATGGACGGCGGCCGAAACGCGTTATGTAATAAAGAACTTTAACTAGCATCAGTTGACTGTTTTAATTTTCACACACAATTGTACAGGTCTAGTTCCCAAAAGGAGATTAACGTATGAATCGTAAGAAAGTATATTTCATCCTTGTTCGAGTAATTCTTGTGTACTTACTGTTCACCCGTTTGGAAATCTGTATAAATGATAGAGAGAAAGAAAAGGCAAAAAAGAAGTGCACGCTTCATCCGCACCTGTACTCCCGCAAGTTACTGTACAGTGTGTGGCGGAGGGTACATAGCGTTCCAGTATAATTTTCCCCTTCCTATTTTATTTGTGGATGGTAGTCGGCGACTCGGATTTATCACAGTTTAGTGTCATCATCTTTATTCGAGATATATGTTGGGTCGATAGAAGTAATATGTTTCTTGACTCAATTCGGAACGGCTGCTGTGAGAATTATGTGAGTGAGCGTCTCTGGAATGCCTTTATTGTGATATTTCCCTCTGATGATCATTAAGCATTAATGTGACGCTCTAAAGTAGATTAAACACACCAGCAACGAATGGTGCAGCCTCTCTTTCATTCATTTATCTCTCTTTCGTTAAGTCAGACTGATAAGGGACCCAGGCTGAAGTAATTCCAACAACGAATAGAAAGCAAAAATTAGACTTAGTAGAGAATAATTATAGCACAAGTACCGAGTCTGTTGGGGCTACTTGCAATCTCAATGGTACGAAGACGACGTATGGTGAGTGACTTCTTTAACCACGACCAACTAAAACAGTAAACCATTACGGCATTAACTGCCTGATATTCTTCTTAATTACACTACTGGCCATTAAAATCGCTACACCAAGAAGAAATGCAGATGATAAACGGGTATTCATTGAACAAATATATTATACTAGAACTGACATGTGTTACATTTTCACGAAATTTGGGTGCATAGATCCTGAGAAATCAGTACCCAGAACAACATCCTCTGGCCATAATAATGGCCTTGATACGCCTGGGAATTAAGTCAAACAGAGCTTGGATGGCGTGTACAGGTACAGCTGCCCATGCAGCTTCAACACAATACCGCAGTTCATTAAGAGTAGTGACTGGCGTATTGTGACGAGCCAGTTGCTCGGCCACCATTGATAAGACGTTTCCAATTGGTGAGAGATCTGGAGAATGTGCTGGCCAGGGCAGGAGTCGAACATTTTCTGTATCCAGAAAGGTCCGTAAAGGATCTGCGACATGCGGTCGTACATTACCCAGCTGAAATGTAGGGATTCGCAAGGATCGAATGAAGGGTAGAGCCACGGGTCGTAACCCTTCTGAAATGTAACGTCCACTGTTCAAAGTGCCGTCAATGCGAACAAGAGGTGATCGAGACGTGTAACCAAAGGCACCCCATACCATCACGCCAGGAGATACGCCAGTATGGCGATAACGAATACACGCTTCCAATGTGCGTTCACCGCGATGTCGCCAAACACTGGTGCGACCATCATGATGCTGTAAACAGAACCTGGATTAATCCGAAAAAATGACGTTTTGCCATTCGTGCACCCAGTTTCGTCGTTGAGTACACCATCGCAGGTGATCCTGTCTGTGATGCAGCGTCAAGGGTAACCGCAGTCATGGTCTCCGAGCTGATAGTCCATACTGCAGCAAACGTCGTCGAACTGTTCGTGCAGATGGTTGTTGTCTTGCAGACGTCTCCATCTGTTGACTCAGGGATCGAGACGTGGCTGCACGATCCGTTACAGCAATGCGGATAAGATGCCTGTCATCTCGACTGCTAGTATTACGAGGCCGTTGGGATCCAGCACGGCGCTCGGTATCACCCTCCTGAACCCACCGATTCCATAATCTGCTAACAGTCACTGGATCTCGACCAATGCGACACGATAAACCGCAATCACGATAGGCTACAATCCGACCTTTACCAAAGTCGGAAACGTGATGGTACGCATTTCTCCTCCTTACACGAGGCATCACACAACGTTTCACCATGCAACGCCGGTCAACTGCAGTTTGTTTATGAGAAATCGGTTGGAAGCTTTCCTCATGTGAGCACGTTTTAGTTGTCGCCACCGGCGCCAACCATGTGCGAATGCTCTGAAAAGCTAATCATTTGCATATCATAGCATCTTCTTCCTGTCGGTTAAATTTCGCGTCTGTAGCACGTCATCTTCGTGGTGTAGCAATTCTAATGGCCAGTAGTGTAACTCAGACGCTCTAATTACATTAAATACTGCTGGAACACAATTTATATTTTCTATTTTTTTCTAATTTCAGTAGGCAATATTTAAGAGGTTTTATTCTAATATTAGCTGGACTGGACTTCTTTCGGAAAACTCACTTCCGTCCTCTAGCATTGTTCTTGAAAGAGTCGACCTTTAAAAGCTAAAACCTATCAACATGTTACCGATCACGCTGTGCCAAGGATTGATCTAAAACCGGGTTTCGAATTAGTTTCCACTGTAGTGTCTGGATAGTTATTCGACTATCGAGCATTATTATCTGTATTCTTGATTCTATTCCGTTTACACGTGGCTTAGTCAGTGAACACTATTAATGGAAGAAAATGACGACTCTCATTAACCAGTGGCAAAATTCAAGTCGTATGACATTGTCGCCAATGTGAATATAGTGGACACGCTGTATCTGGAATGGGTACAAGTTTTCCGCATGTTATGTTCGCCTATATGAGATCGTAGGAAACTGATATGTGCAGAAATGCGTCCTGCGCTGATAATGGGACTAGGCTGCACTGTTTCAACAATGTGTTGCTGTTCCTGAACATGTCGTTGAACTACTTGTAGCTCAACAACCTGTCCAGAAGAAAAATGAGAATTTGGAACGCGCTGTGCTGGAAACTCTGCTAACACTCTACGATCAGGAATTCGACGTGTCGGAAAGCGCCGACGGTATTCTTCCACAGCAGTTGGGACACTAGCATTGCAGAACCCGTAAACATACACGATACAAGCATAGTTTTCATTAGTATGTATGTGTGGCATTTTAAACAGCGCGTGTACACACACACTTAACTGACCCTTCTCTCTGATACACTCTCAGTCTCTCATACTTCACTCACAAGACACCGTGGACAACAGCACGTTCAGCTAGCTAGTTTAATGGCAGAAAGACACCCCGATCAGAGACTGAAAGCAACGAGATAAGGTGGGTGAGAATAAAAGGTCATGGAGACTGGGTGCGTAAAACACATAGCGCGCGCTACTAACGCCTAAAGTCTTAGGTATTTTACAAAAACTATAGAACTTACAAATATGTGGTTTGTGACAAATGAAGCTGTAAGTCACCAAGCTTTTTCACGGCGTCAATAAACTTCAAGGTGTGTGGCGTTTGTTGTTCAGAGAACGTCTAATCGATATTCAAATGGCTCTAAGCAGTATGAGCCTTAACAATTGAGGTCATTAGTCCCCTAGACTTAGAACTACTTAAACCTAAATAACCTAAGGACATCACACACACTCATGCCGGAGGCACGATTCGAACCTGTGACCGTAGCAGCAGCGCGGTTCCGGACAGAAGCCCCTAGAGGAGGAGGAGGAGGAGGAGGAGATTAGTGTTTAACGTCTCGTCGACAACGAGGTCATTAGAGACGGAGCGCAAGCTCGGGTGAGGGAAGGATGGGGAAGGAAATCGGCCGTGCCCTTTCAGAGGAACCATCCCGGCATTTGCCTGAAGCGATTTAGGGAAATCACGGAAAACCTAAATCAGGATGGCCGGAGACGAGATTGAACCGTCGTCCTCCCGAATGCGAGTCCAGTGTGCTAACCACTGCGCCACCTCGCTCGGTAGAAGCCCCTAGAACCGCTCGTCCACAGCTGCCGGCAATCGGTAATCGATTTCACGCCGTACATTGACAACGTTCCTTGTGTATCACCATCAATACGATCTGTTATCCGTCTTCTTAATATACCCAGATCAGAAACTTGCGTTGTTGTTGTTGTGGTCTTCAGTCCTGAGACTGGTTTGATGCAGCTCGCCATGTTACTCTTTCCTGTGCAATCTTCTTCATCTCCCAGTACTTACTGCAACCTACATCCTTCTGAATCTGCTTAGTGTATTCATCTCTTGGTCTCCCTCTACGATTTTTACCCTCCACGCTGCCCTCCAATGCTAAATTTGTGATCCCTTGATGCTGCACAACATGTCCTACCAACCGGTCCCTTCTTCTTGTCAAGTTCTGCCAAAAACTCCTCTTCTCCCCAATTCTATTCAATACCTCCTCATTAGTTATATGATCTATCCATCTAATCTTCAGCATTATTCTGTAACATCACATTTCGAAAGCTTCTTTACTTGCGTAGCGTAAACGTTTTATTTCAGGCAGTCCCACAAAAAAACTGCTGAGGTCATCGCTCCCTAGGCTTACACACTCCTTAATCTAACTTATGCTAAGGACAAAACACACACACACACACACACACACACACACACACACATGCCCCCCTCCGACGGGGGCAGCCGCGCGAACCGTGGCGAGGCGCTGCTACACCGCGTGGCAAAGGGTTATGTCTGGTGATATTGCAGGCCTGGCAGTAGGACCATCACGTCCGATCCGTCTACCAGGAAATGTTTCGTTAAGAAAATTTGTAACATGCTATACCAACGCTGCATTGCACCATCTTATTGGAAAATGAGATCAGGCTGCAAGTCTCTCAGTTGTTGTTCCGCAACTGTTCAAGCATATCCAGATAGATGTTAGCTGTTGATAACTTTTTTAAAAAAATAAGGGGTGAATGACTGCGCTGTGAATTGCCACGCACAACACGTTCATTTTAGGGGAAACCGTAACGAGATGTAAGGTAACGTCTGGTCTTTCCGAAATCTGCGTCCTCACATTGGACTTTTTAACATTACCTGATATGCGGAATGCAGTCTCAATTGCAAACCAAATTCCCTGAAGATACTGACTGCTGCTGCCGATTCGTGCCAGTATCCCAGTCGGGAGTCTTATCTGGACCTTACGTGCAAACAAGTCTTCGCAGTGTGGTCCTAGATATCCACAGTTCACGAGATGCGCGTCGACTAGACTTGGAAAGGCTTCGAAGAACGCCTGTTGCACAGATCCGAGACTTCGTTCAGTAACTGAAGGCCGCCCTGTTCGCTGAAGATTCAACACACTGCGGTCGGTTTGCAATTTATGTACCACTCAACAGTACTCCTATCAGACGCGTCTCTTTCGTATTGGCTTCGAAAATTTCGCTGAATCGTAATTGGAGATTTTGTCTCGTGATACCACAGAACGCACTGCGCCTTGTTCTCGCATGACGCTATTTCACAACAGTGATATTAGTGCTCTGTACTCAGGTTCCATCGGCCTCAAAGATATGCTAACAAACTTTATGGTTTTTAGTTTCATTTCTCACAAACCTCAAATTCGGAAGTTCTAAATTTTTTGTGAAATAAATATAGATGATTTTACAAGAACGTTAGGCCCACCCTGTATTTTAAATGTGTTCTATCTCGGAAACCGTTCGAAATAGGGTATATGGCGATATGAATTATTTGCCCCAAATGATCGTTCTTGTCATATCCTCATATCCCTTAATACTCATCCTGGGTCGCCCTGTATAGATGGCCAAAGAAACGTGTCATCATCATAATTAGTTTCGTCCAGCATGGTGACATCCATTCGCGCACCTGGTGCTGCGATAGGAACAGCGAGAGAACGAGGCCAGCAGGTGTCTGTTTAGGCGCTGGCTCTCCATGCAGGCTGTCAGGTGCTACTCGGCACAGCCGCTGCTCGTTAACCCGCTTGCTCGCCCTGTTGCGCCCCTCTGCGGCCGGCCGGGACGTTTGAAGGCGCGCAGCCCGGCCGGGGCGCCGTGTGTGCGGCGTTAGCCCGCCCGCTAACAACTACTCGCGTTAGTCCGGGGCTGACAGAGGCAGCGCGGACCGCTCGTTAAACCTGTCGCAGGCGGCAGCGCTTTAACTGTCGGCAATTGTTTACGCACGGCGATTCTGCCAGCGTGCGTCCGCCGCACTCTTTCGAAACGCCTGCGTCGGTTTTACAGCCACAGCGAATTGGTCGGAGCCAGTCTGATCAGGTACTCGCCACTCTCTAGTAAGAGTAATAAATTTGCACTAGACCGTTCCATGTTCAAGAGAAGGACGTTATTTGGAACAAGAGCCCTAATTATGCACGCAGGCAGATTGTAGATAAAAATGCAAGAGAGAAAAGTCTGAAAATAAATTAAAAGGGGACTGGATCCTCCACCTTTCCTATTTGTACTTGACATGATGGTATCCGAAAACAGCGATGTCTTTGTCCGAAAGCGGGTCCAAAGACGCTGGAGAGAAAGCCTCTCGACAAAAAGAGAACACCCCAGGCACCTCATCGAACAACATTGTACAAAAAACTACCCATTATCCGGGTACCGATTCTCAGGCTTATTGAAACCACTGCATAGTTTGGCGATTTTTGCAAGAGATAGAAAACCAAGTCCGAAGTATCTTCTACATCTACTCATATTATAAATTCAAGCCCCCCCCCTCCCTCCCCCATGGTTTTTGTCTGAAAATTCAGGCTAGTACCAGGAACAACTGCAGGGATTTTGATACGGTTTTCGCTAATAGATAGACTGATCCACGAGGAAGGAGAGGGAATGTAATCTGGTATAAACTTTATTACCAAGTCGTCCAGCCGTCGAAACTTACAACTACCCTTGGCAAAGCCGGGACAGACCGCTAATTCTGTTGTAATTACAGTAATACAAATACAATACAGATTTCTAGTTGTGAATAACTAGTTAACAAAAACACCCGCGAGGAATTAAATAGCAATGCCCATGAATCAGAATTTGAGGAGCTAAGAGACTTGGATGTTGTGCACAGAGTGTTCGCTAGAGGAAGAGGGCGAAGAGGAGGCGGGTGAGACTAGATAAAAAAGGAGAGTTCTGTATGTGATTTCAAGAAACTGGTAAGGTAATGCCACTAATTGATAAGGTAAGGGGGCTATCATATTATACTTCCGGTGTTGTTACTTGACCTTTGGAAGGGATATTATGTTACGCCAGACGCAATTGGGCTAGTTATATTCAAGGCCTGTCCCATACATCCTGCTCACCAGATGGAAAAAGTTTTGTCATGGCTGGCTCTCGCAAGACTATCAGTACGTCTGTCTGTATGTCGTCTACTCCCAAAGCCTTGTTTCGAATTAGGTCTTTCAATGCTCTGTCAAATTCTTTTCGCAGTTTCCCTTCCTCTCCCTCTGAACCAATAAGATTCAAATGCCTCCTCCCCCGCTTTCCCTTTTTCAGCTGGAGCAAATGGGTAGGATGCACCATTTGAGATCACAGTGAAAGGACCACCATGAGATGTCAGGGACTAGCCACCAGCCTTCCGGGATGGCCGAGCGGTTCTAGGCGCTACAGTCTGGAACCGCGCGACCGCTGCGATGGCAGTTTCGAACCCTGCCTCGGGCATGGATGTGTGTGATGTCCTTAGGTAAGTTAGATTGAAGTAGTTGTAAGTTCTAGGGGACGGATGACCTCAGAAGTTAAGTCTCATAGTGCTCAGAGCCATTTGAACCATTTTTGAACTAGCCACCACCATCCCGAGGCAGAATAAGAAGACATGTGAGCCGTGCTGGGCTCGTGTTCATGCCGTTTATTGTTTGTCACCTTCTATTACGGTAGTGCCGCCTCGTTTTCTTATTACATTTACTGGCGTCACTAACTTCCCGCCTTACTTGCCAGTGAGCGGCAGCACCATCTCTGGAGCGACCGATAATATTTGCGGGTCGTCGTGTGTCTGGCAGTCAGTTGGAGACGGAGCAGCAGTGCAGTCGGGAGGCAGCAGCAGTGAAGTCGAGGACGGAGCGCCGGTGAATCGCCATCAGCCAGTGCTCGTCGACTGCTGGCGACACACATGAACTGCATGTTGGTTGGTCGGCCGTTCGGTTGGCATGGAGCAGCGAGGAAATCTCCGGGGCGCGTTGTTTGGCCGGGCCCGCTGGCGGCCTCTACGCAGTGTCGGAGTGTGATGCTGTCTGTTCCCATTGCTACGAGGTTTGTGCCTCACTGATCCTGGACATGAAAGTCGAGTTTTGACTTAATCTAGCAGCAAGTCACTACTGTTCACGTTGTGTTCTTTCGAGTTAGTTGTCGGCTGTTGGGATATTTCTGCGAGCAACAACGTGTGTTTTCAAGTTGGAATTGGTTATTTGAACTGAAGTGCACCAGTGGAATCTTCTGCCTTGTGGCCGTTAACGTTCCGGTTACCTGGCCTGACTGTTGACATAAATTCAAGCACTGTATTTTACTTATCGTGTTGTCGCTGTCCAGCACGGTGTGTAGTTTGAACGCCCGCCAATACCTTCTCGTTATTCCATTGAACTCCTTGTTTTGTGCTGGTTGGGTGAAGCGGAGGTTATCTTGTCGGTGGGTTCATTGACTGTCTGTCGGTTGGGTCGTCGTCGGATCGACAATGATTGGGCCGACTGCCTGTCTCACCTAAGCGAGCGTTAGTGTTTTAATTCCAGGCTAACCCTCAGAACTTCTCAGCGCCTTTAGGTGTACTGCCTTTTTTTGTTTGTTCTTGTTGTTTGTACTTGTATGGCTTCTAACTGATTTTTAGATTAAGGTTGTTTTGCCCTTAAGGTGTCAGATGGTTTGGGCCTTCAGCCTAACTGTTTTACGTAAAGCCTTTGGCATTTTTAAAATTAATGTTAGTGAGTCTTAAGTGTTGGGCCTTCAGCCGATTTCAATTTAAGTTGTTTGCTCTTAAAGTGTCAGATTCTTTGGACCTTCAGCCTAATTAAGGAACTGTCTTAAGATAAGGCTTTGCCTTTTAAATTTATGATTTTGGTTGAGCTTTAAGTTATTGGCTTTCAGCCGTTTTTAAATTAAAGTAGTGTTGCCCTTAAGGCACGAGATTGTACGGCGCATTCAGCCGCTAATTAAGTTCCAAAACTAAAGCAGTGTTTTTTTTTAAATTTTTCTTGGCTCTTGTAATGTTTGATCAAATAAAAGGTTGTATGTTCGAGTGTAACTGACGGTCGCCTATTTTGGCCCCTTTCCACAACTTCAACTACCTGTCCGGTCCTGCGGATTTAGTTGGGTTTCTCAACATGTAAGTACAATTAAACCATCCCTCTCATAATTCATTGCTATTTTACAGTTTCGGGTTAAATTGTTACAATTGTATCCACCCTATATCTCTATCGTAAGATATATGAAAATAAGATATTAACCAATTACTGCAGGACAATGTGTAACAAATTTCGACACTGTGTGTGTGTTATTAACAATAAGATACGACAATGGTGAGTTTTTAAAAGTGTTAAACAATTATCATAATGAGAATTACAAACAAATAAACTCCTGTTATATACCAAAATGTGTGTGTATGTGTGTGTGTCTGTGTATGGGTGTGTGCGTATCCATGAAACAAACGCATTGTCCTACTGGCAGAGATACTGTAATTTAATGCAGGCAATATTACAGAAATGGAAGAGTTCGTAGATGAAGATGAGATGAGAGATATGAAACTGCGAGAAGAATTTGACAGAGCACTGAAACACCTAATTCGAAACAAAGCTTCGGAAGTAGACGACATCCCGACATACCTACTGATAATCTTGGAAGAGCCAGCCATGACAAAACTCTTTCATCTGGTGAGCAAGATGTGAGCAAGATGTAAGAGACAGGCGAAATACCCTCAGATTTCAAGAGGGATATAATAATTCCAGTTCCAAAGAAAGTGGGTACTTACTGATGTGAAATATACCGAACTATCAGTTTAGTAAGTCATGGTTGCATAACACAAACAGGGATTACTTACAGCAGAATGGAATAACTGGTAGAAGCCGACCTCAAAGAATGTTAGTTTCTTTTATGGAGAAATGTGGACACACGCGAAGCAATACTGACAATACGACTTACTATACAAAATAGGTTAAGGAAAGGCAAATATACGTTTATAGCATTTGTAGATTTAGAGAAAGACTGAAGTACTGTCTTTGAAATACTGAACCTAGCAGCGGTAAAATACAGGAAGCGAAAGGCTATTGACAACTAGTACAGAAACAAGACGTCAATCGAGGGGCATGAGAAGGAAGTAATGACTGAGACAGGATTGTGACAGGGTTGTAGCCGATTCCCGATTTTATAGTCAGTAAACTGGGTAAGCAGTAAAGAAAACCAGAGAAATATTTGGAGAAGGCATTAAAGTTCAGGGAGAAGAAATGGGAACCTTGAGGTTTGCCGATGACATCGTAATTCTGTTAGAGACAGCAAAGGATTTGGAAGAGCTGTTGAAAGGAATGGACAGTGCCATGAAAGGAGACTGTAAGATGAACATCAACAAACCAAAACAAGAATTAAACCACGTGATGCTGAGGAAATTAGCCAGGAAACGAGGGACTAAAGGTAGTCGTAGAATTTTTCTATTTGGGCAGCAAAATAACTGATGTAGACAGGATATAAAATGTAGACCGGTGACAGCAAGAAAAGCGCTTCTGAAGAAGAGAAATTTGTTAAGTTCGAATATAGATTTAAGTCTAAGGAAGTCTTTCCTGAAAGTGTTTGTAAGGAGTGTAGCCATGTATGGAACTGAAACGTGGATGATGAACAGTTTAGAAAAGAAGAGAATAGAAGTTTATGAAATTTGGTGCTGCAGAAGAATGCTGATAAGATGGGTAAATCACGTAACTAAGGAGGAGGTACTTAACAGAACTGGGAAGAAAATAATTTTGTGGCACGACATGAGTAGAAGGAGGAATCAGTTAATAGAACACATTCTAAGACATAAAGGGATCACCAATCTAGTATTGGAGAGAAGTGTGTGTGTGGGGGGGGGGGGGGAGGAGGGAGGTAAAAAGCGTAGAGGGAGATGAATACAGTAAGGAAGTTGAGAAGAATGTAAATTGCAGTAGTTACTCGGTGATGAGGCTTGCAGAGGATAGGCTAGAATGGAGAGCTGCATCAAACCAGTCTTCGGACTGAAGACTATAACAACAACACCAACGACTTCATGGCATACTCTACAAAACCTTGGTGAATATTAATAAAATTCGTGACGCAAGGCGCTTTGACAATGCAGTGTGTGACTGTCACGGCCAAGTCCCTACAAGATAATGACGTCACAGTATATTTTGCAAAATAGCGAAAAATTTGTATAGTAAGGAGGCAGATTCCAACATACTTATTACAAGCATGGCATTGTTCCCAAATTTGATTCTTACGAGTTATTAGATATTTTGCATTTGAAACTCTGCAAGACGGCGGAAAGTGATGGTCCATTCACTCCTGTAGGCCAATTGTGTGTTCATCATGTAGGTCAGGTTAGTCTGGAGAAAGCAGCAAGCAGTTTCCTTCAAATGTGGGCAGGAGCAGCGTCCATTTGATACGCTATTTTCCACGGACACATCTAGGACCAGCTGCAGTGCGCTCTATACCTTCAACTGAGGAAAGCAGCATTTGTCTGCGAGCACCAAGAGCTGTGGTGTCTTGCTGCGGAACTGTGGAGCACCTGCTTGTGCCTTCTGCCCACTGACACACAGTTGAATGATCACATCACTCCAAAATTCTTTACTGTTGTCTTCGATGGGTGAGAAGAGAGGCAGCCGAAATATGAAACACTCTTCCAGGTCCCTATCATCCACGAGAATCCTTCACTTTACTCCTCTCTCCCTCAAGCTGCCTCTACTGCTTTTGTTACTAGAGCAAATGCATGGCGACATCTTTCTTATTATGTTCACCACAGAGAGAGGATCGCCATGAAACACCAGAAACAGCAAGGATCAGCCACCACTCCCAGGCTGAATGTGTCGGTAGTAGAAGTGGTATTAAAGACAATCACACATCTAAAAAAGATGACACATACTTAGTTTATTTACAACACATGCGCTTAATGAATGATGTACACGAGAACATAAGTGAAGTGCTGTAGGATATTCAGTGGTACGGTACTGAATTATATACAATGACAGTAAAGTTCTTGGTTGTAACTAATAGGTTTGAATGCTCATACTGTTTGATAATCTATGAATATTAGTAATTTTCAGTAGCGTCGTGCTGTGTCGATGTCTTGTCCTTTCTGAACAGTCTAATGTTAGACAGTACTAATGTTAGACCCACACATGTTGCAGGTATCTCCTGGTGCAAAACATTTCCTGAGCAGTTGATTTTCTGAGACAACAGGAACACCAGAGTATAAGGGACGATCACAAAGTGTCCGTTGGAGAGTGCTGCTGCAGCGTGTATGTAACATAGCCCTACCCCGTTGCGGGTATGTAAGTACCGACATACAGGAAAGACATTAGTGTGGCGTTCGTGTCTTTTCGACGTCCGTGCAGTAAATACGGAAACGTGAACTATGGTGACATTATTACCAAGTGCGTCCGAAGATGACATGTTATTATTTTCTTGGTTGCCGAAAGACAAAGACTGGTAGATATCTAACGGAGAATGAAGAATGTGTGTGGGGCAGCACGCCTGCCGAAATCACCATCGTGGGAAGACGCACCGAATTCCGGGCAAGTCGCGATTCGACACAAGGCGCCGGTCCATCTTGCAGGTCAGCGTCAACTAGGAGACTCGCTCGACCACCCGCTCTATGGTCCTGGTATCTTTTTATGCGATTATCATGTCTTTTGTCCCTAAAAAAAGTCCTTGAAGGGTGGAAGATTCTGGTCGAACGAGGATGTGCAGCTGGCAGCGATGGTCGACTTCACGCAGCAGGCCGCGGTGTTGCGCCAAACGGGTATCTTCAATATCGTACGTTGGTGGGATGATTGTTTCAACGCTCACGGCGAGTTTGCCTGATTGGCATACTGATTTTGGTTGTACCGTCTTAGATTGGAACGTTTTGCTCTCCCCTTATTTGTATTTTTAACAGCGCCACCACTATTCAGTAACCCAGTCTGATGAGCTATTTACGACCAATCACAGCGTGAAATAATTATTTAAATAAAAATGAATTTAAAAAAACACGTTTTTAAATTGGAGTAAAAAGTATGAAAGAATTTCTCCTAGCTCCATATGGATTCCTAACCTTGTAGAGATAGTCCAGCTAGCTAATAGCTATGTAAATACATGTAAGATTTCAAACGGAAAGTATGGGGCGCGTGCCTTAGAAAATATTAAGAAGGTGAATTATTCTTGCATAAATTATCTACTGTATGTATTCCACGTATTCCGATTTCAGTCTTACAAGTATATTCGTAGTTATGAAACATTCACAATCATAAATTCCAGACCTATGTGCATAGGGTTAGAAATCTGTATGGGGCTAGGAGAAAGTATTTTATATTTTTTAGTCATTCAAAAACAAGGTATATTAAAAACTCATTATTATTTAAATAATTATTTTCTGCTTTTTAATCTTGTGTGTGTGAAAATTTTCAATCGATTTCAAACATTTTGATAAGATTACAAGAGAGACATGTGGTAAATTTCAGGTTTATTTAGATTTAGATTTCTCTTCACCTGACTCAGTCAACACCTTGCTTCCTCCTACATACAAATCGCGGAAAGATCGTGAAGGTAAAAATTAGACAGATTCTAGCTCACATGGAGGTTTTCCAGCAATTGGACTTCCCGCGACTGGAACAGCAAAATGGGGAAATGGCAGTTGCAGACAAGAGTACCCTCCGCCACATACCAGACAAGAAAGTGAGTATTGCGTTGACTTTTAGTTCTGAGCTACGTTTAAAATTTCAAGTCTCTAATTCATCGAGAAGTTAGTTTGTAATCAGTTGCAAAATTTGTCTTAGCAGACAGATAACAAAGCGACCTAATAAAAGCGTTGTAAAAAGGCTGCGTGTTGGCAATCGAATGCCAATAGACAATCCTTATGTTGAACTAAGATGTCGACCTGATGAAGGACTTCTCTCAAAACTTTACAGACTAAGGTAAAATTATCGGAACTGCGATATGAAGATGTTGCTCTGTCCACTGCTCTCATACCAGCCAGAACAGAAACGATAGATGTTGAATTATAAAAAGGTTCGTATGATTTATTTGGACACTTTACTAATATGCAAAGAGCTAAAGTTCTTGCACATCTTGCAACATGTGTCACTCACCTAGAGCACATAATCTACATTTCAAACAAAATGCTGGTGCAAGTAGAAAATTTTTTCTTCTATGGAGTACCTTAGCACAATAACTTTGAACATGATGTAGAAGACAGGCTTTGTACATCTTGCTATCATAAACAAAGATCTTAAAGGGAGTATCATTGCACTAGCCTGAGAATGTTAAATTTGACGTATTTATATCCTGTTTTCTCAGTAAGTATCCAAGGTAATAAGACAAAACTTTGCCAGCTTATAGAGTCTTATCTTATAAATTCACTGATCTACTGCCAAGCATCTAACTTTGTTAGGAATCAAAAAATGAGTTTCAATTTTTTTCATACTTTACGAATATTTTTATGATCAAACTATGAGTTCTATCTCTACCATTGTAGCTCCACATAAACCTAACACTGGGGTCAATAATAGCTAAAAATTTCATAGCTTTAGTACACTCATGTTCAGTTCGAAACAGAACACCTTAAATGAATAGAGATAGGACGTTCATATTCACTGGACATGTACGTTAGTGTGTTCTGCAAAGACTATTAACGTTTGGACCATCTCGGTCATTGGGTCAAGGTCAACACTGATATCGCGGCGACCTGCCGGTAAAATGTGCCTGCGGCTCTCGTCATTGTAAACCGATAGTAATGGATCAGTGTGACTCGAGCAGAGGTACACTGTGCCTCGCAGATGTATGCGCTAAACGTACCATAAAATCAGTGAGTATGAAAGAGGGCCCATTATTGGCAGGAGAGAATGCGATGCATCCATCCGGAAATTGCTTCTCATGTGGGACAAAGTGTTTCGACAGTCCAACGGATGTGTGCAGATTGTTCACGGAAGGCGATGCAGCACGACGAGATGGATCACCCCCCCCCCCCCGAGAAGATCGACACCTGATCCGAATGGCACTTCAGGACAATCTGTATACTCCTCGGCTCTAGTGGAACAGTGGAACACATCGTACACTATCAGGGGTGACAGTCCGTCGCTGTTTATCACGGCAAGGGTTACGTGCATGTCGTCCACTTCTCCGCCTACTTTTGACGATTGTGCAGAAACATGCAGACGGCATTGGTGAATGGAACGACGTCACGGGGGACAGGAACGGCATCAGACAGTGCCTACGGATGAGTCCAGGCTCTGTTTGTTTGAAAATGATGGCCCAATTTTAGTTTGCCGCGGACTGAAGGAGTGGCATCACAGTGACTGCATTCGCACAAGACATACAGCGCCCTCTGGTGTGGGTTGCTATTGGGTATAGCTACAAATCACAGACGGTGCGTATCCAGGGCACTGTGACCAGTATGACCTATGTGGATGACATCCTGCGACCCGTAGCCATACCCTTTCTGCACAGCACTTGAGACTCCATTTTTCAGTAACACAGTACACGGCCACGTGTTGTTGTTGCAGGAACACGCGCCTTATTGGTGTCACAGGATGTCAGCCTTTTGCCCTGGCCCGCCATATCACCAGACTTATTTCAAATCGAAAATATGTGGAATATGGTGAAACGACGAGTGCAGAGTTGTGACCCACTGCCAACAACCATAGATGAACTTTGTAACCAGGTGAATGCAGCACGGATGGCTATACAACAGGCGCCATTCGCGCCTTACGCATGTCGACGCCGTCACTCCAAACAAGAAAGCGATACAAAAATAGAAACTGGGATGATAGTAAGAGTTGAACACGAGCGAAAGGCTGGGCAGTCTCGTGCGCTATCATCTACTCTATGAGAACAGCTAATACTAACTGTATCTAGTGGGATGCTTGAATTTGCGGACGCAGCGGCCTGGAAAGACAAGACGTATCGAAATTTTTTCTTATTAATTATTTCTCAGCACAACTTACCCTGCAACACAGTCGCAAATTTTCAGGCTGTTTGTGACCAACCCGTATAGCTACGTAACCTGAATACTATATCGACATTGCGTTAAAAAATCGAGCTTTCCCACAAGAAAAAGTTCAGAGTACATGGAGAACCATGTCACCAACACCGGAATACTAAAAAGAGTATATATTAACAGTATATACAGATCAAACTAAACATCTCACGAGGGGCACCCTACTCAGTCCAAAGCATGGGAGTTACGTGGAGAGGACCATAAATGTTGATGCAAAGAACAACGTCGCAGACATTAGAACGTCTCTTGGGACTTAGCAGACGACTTGCAGAATAGCTTCAAACTTATCGGAGACGACTAATTTATTTGTAAAAGTATGTTGCTGTAAGGAAGTGCACGAAGGTTCCACACGCTCCCTATTACATTATAGACTTAAGAGTAACTGAAAGCATGTTGTCAAGTTGAAATTCTTCTAGAAGATTAATTCGATATGACAAGTACTACTGTTAAACTGAAGATCTGCATCAATTGAATACTCTGGTGGCAAGATGCTAATTTATGATATAAAAACTGTGGAATAGATCCTAAGACAATTTTTCTGTGAATTTTGCTCGAAGGAGGTAGGATATATAGAAAATCGCACAAACCACTTCCCAAATCAAGATTCTAAGAAAATCTGTGACATTTTTGAAAAGGCGGCTAAAAGTTTACGACCACATCAACAGGACGAAGTGCAATGCTGAACGTTAATATTGCAACACCAGAAAGGAGATAAAAATAACGAATTTCTACTTATTTTGCATATACAGTGTATTTGAAATAACATATAATTTAATTTGTAAGCGATGTCGGGTGCGAAATATAGAACACCTATTGTAATGGTCGTACTCTAAACCATCTGGCACAGCCTCTTCAGTCCCTGGGTACTCCTACATGTACTTCAAGTTTTTGCTTCGTAAAATTAATAAACTGGTTTTACCAACCCAACACCTGTATGACACTTCCGCGATGCTTGCGTTGTTTCCGTCTTTGTTGCTTGATCGCAGTACATTCCGGTTGCAATGCCGCATGGACAGAATGCCTGCCCACGGCGCGCGCTCCGAAGGTATTTCGAAACAAAACGTTACTGTATACCTTATTTTACTTTATTTATTGGTTTTTATACATGAAAAGAGTTACATATTTGAATCATATACGTTGCATGGGGGCTTAATTAATGAAAATATTTTTTAGTAGCTGTCTGTCCGATTACGCAAGTCTCGTAAACGGCTGGCCCTGACTAGTTTTAGTACGCAATCTGACTGCTTAGAACAACAACAAAGAATGAAATGAAAATTTTCGTTAACACAATTAATTAATTAAGTCCCCAGCAACTATAAAACCTACGAAACCAAAGCACAAGTATAATTGTTCTGTGTGTGGGAGTGTGACTCAACGTACACATCTGGCACGGTTCTTCTTCACAAGACAAGAATTTTTAAATATCATTTATACTGACGTGATAAAAGAAAATTAGAAATACTATAATTGTGCAAGAAACACAGAATTACACTCTAATACAAGAACACACGCCAGATGCTTTGTTGACTGAACCTGTAATGAAGCATTATTCAGGACACACAAATAATAAGAAAATAAAGAACAGTAGTTAGTTACCTTACATATATTGACGAAAAGCACTCAGATCATTACAGTATCTCCATTGGAACAACATCTGCTATCTCTCCCATCAAATAACTGCATAAGCATGGAACAACACTCTCCACCACCGCATCTCACTCTAACTGCAGCTACAAGCAGTGTCCACCACAACTTCTCGGCAAGAACTGCTTGCCGCTACGTTTCAATAAGCACTGCCAGTGGAGGCGGCGGAACAATACTCTCTGGCGCGATTTCTGGCGCTGTGGCTCAGTGTAGCCACCTTTCATATGCCCTTCCTCCACAGGCTAGAATTTGATGGTATTTTTGCCAGCATTTGTGGTGAAAATACCACCAAATTCGTCAAAAAAATACAGACAAAAATAAAAGATAATATTAATACGTAAATATCATATAACTAGATAAAATTTTGGCTTTGCACTGACCTTTCAATAGCCTAATATACAAAATACACTAAGCAATACAAATTCTTTCATACATGTGACTTTACATAATAATTTACACAAGTATTATGTGGTTAAACAGTTCAATCAATAGCGTCAGCAATGACGACTATGTACAGGTAAGAGTCTCATAACTTTTCACAAACAGTAATACACAAAAAATCAGTTTATACAAATATTCACATAAAATATTTACACAACAAGTGGTTGACAGTTCCAGCAGTAGCACCCAGCAATGTCGAGTAGGTGCAGACACCATCAGGTGACATCATTTCAGTAGAAGCAGTCCATCAGTGGCACCCAGCAATGTTGAGTAGGTGAAGACACCATCAGGTGACATCATTTCAGTAGAAACAGTCCATCAGTGGCACCCAGCAATGTCGAGTAGGTGCAGACTCCAACAGGTGATATCATTTCAGTAGAAGCAGTTCATCAGTGGCACCCAGCAATGTTGAGTAGGTGCAGACAGCAAGAAGTAACATCATTTCAGTAGAAGCAGTTCATCAATGGCACCCAGCAATGTTGAGTAGGTGCAAACAGCAACAGGTGACATCACCTCAGTAGCAGTGGCACCCAGCAATGTTGAGTAGGTGCAGACAGCAAGAAGTAACATCATTTCAGTAGAAGCAGTTCCATTTGTGGTACCCAGCAATGTTGAAGAGGTACACACAGCAACAAGTCACATTTCTCAGTAGAAGCAGTTCATCAATGGCACCCAGCATTGTTGAGTAGGTGCAGACACCGACAAGTGATATCATTTCAGTAGAAGCAGTTCATCAGTGGCACCCAGTAATGTTGAACAGGTGCAGACACCAACAAGTGACATCATCTCAGTAGAAACAGTCCATCAGTGGCACCCAGCAATGTTGAACAGGTGCAGACAGCAACAAGTGACATCATTTCAGTAGAAGCAGTTCCATCTGTGGTACCCAGCAATGTTGAAGAGGTACACACAGCAACAAGTCACATTTCTCAGTAGAAGCAGTTCATCAGTGGCACCCAGCATTGTTGAGTAGGTGCAGACACAGTCCATAATATTCACTATCACTGCTCACACAGTTCATCAGCAGAAATTAAACATGTCCTAGTGGCACCAATCATGTAGAAAAAGTACAAGTAACAGTCCATAATTTCACCATCACTAATCACACAGTTCAAGCATGAACAATAGTTTGAATGCACATACAAATGCTTTTACAATGCTCTTACACTAAACATACAAATCATAACAAACACACAAATGATATCAGATAATTGTCATATTACTATTACAAATACACAAACATCAGTAAACCTATAATATTTATGGGTGTCAGTGCAAGCCACTACAAACAAATAAAATAATATTTAGGAGATAGGTGGGTAGGATTAGGAAAGGAAAACACACAAAACACACTCACTCATCTTTCATCCACATTAAGTACTACTGTGTAATTGAATAGTGTTAACTGTGTGAATCCACTTCTGTCAAATTTCATGTTCATCATGTGTATCAAGTAGTAGTGACAGCAATGTATAACAGTCAATAATAGTTAAGTCAACGTCATAGTCATCATGTCAAGACCAATGTTTGCCAAGCCAGATCAAAATGTATGGTTGCTGAACAACTGTCAGTGTGCCAAGATATGCAATGCTTCCTCTCTCCAAAAAAAAAAAAAAAAAAAAAAAAAAAAAAAAAAAAAAAAAAAAAAAAAAAGTACATACTGCTTAGTGATTTAACAAAGTGTGTGTAGACAATCTTCCTTCCATTTTAGTGTTCTAGTCTGCTATCTTCATCCTCCTTGTTCCATATAGACCAACAAAAAAAATTATGCACCTCACTTATTTTACCTCTTATACCCCAAAACTCCAATCAACTTCATATAATCTCAATACCTCAATAATACCTCTTCAATACGTCGATACATATAAACCTTATTGCCAGTATCATTTACCTTACCTCTTGTCCACAAAAACTCCAATAATCATCAACTTCATACAATCTCAATACCTCAATAATACCTCTTCGATCATCAATACATATAAACCTTATTACCAATATCATTTCACTTCCATAACAACTCTTTCCTCAAGTCAGTCTCCTTGATCGAGTACAGATAAAATCCTAATGCAAACCTCCTCATCCCATACAATCCGAAGGCACACTGTCAACACACAACCTCTGTGTAATCCATCTGACCAAAATCTTCTACTCATTATGAATTATAAACAAAGAATGCATACATGACCTCTAACAGACTTAGTTCGAATAACTCTCAGTAATTAAGTACGATTACGGAGTGTGAATGATCCTAATATTTCACAGTGTGTACACCACTTCAAGAATTATGGCAAACAGAAGCAAACATGTGGAGTATTTCTTGTGTCAAGTGTCACTTCCTATTTCAATTGCTCACGAAAAATGCAGTGTAATAACTGTGTTGGTATGTCATGTCGTTAGCTTCCTTCCTATTGGCATACATTTATACAGCTTTCATAAAACCTCCAGCTCGTGTGACTTCTATGATGTTTCTTGTACTAAAGTCGCTCGTCGAATTACTGCAGTTCATTTTCTTATCTTAAAAATATAAAGCACTGAGCGTAAGCAAAACAAGCAATAGCGAGTAAATATACCAGTAGAGAACAGAATGTCAACAAGTGGATGCAGCACAAATCTTACAACGAGGCTCTGCCAAGCGAACAATCTGTAACTAGTACCATAGTGTAACCTAAACTCTATGTTCATACACAGTATAATAGCATTTCTATATACAAAATTAAAGAGTAGTTGTGACAACAAACAGAAATGTATAAATATGCAATCCATACGCATAGCAGCAAACATATCTTACGTAATAAACAGGTCATCAGCATCGTATAACCATAAGCAAATAAATGTTCATATGTAATCTAATAAATAAACATGAAGGCGCAAGCAAATAAGTAAACATGAAGGCGCAAGCAGATAAATCACAAAGTATAACTTACATACCTAACCACATCAGCACAATTAATCAGGTGACAATTATAATTTAAATAAATAAGCACAGCAGGCACATAATAAAAAAAAAATGACATCAGTGAAAAAGCATATCAGCCAAGCGATGCATAATATACACAAGTAACAATCCAGTTCATTAATAATCATTGTCAAAATCAGTTAACGTACGCAAGCACGTCGCTTCACAAGTAATTTCATTGAACATGTAATTAGCACAAAGTATGAATCATGTAATCGCGAGCAGCAAATTACGTCTAAAGTACGTACCTAAGTGGAAATATGTTACCTGAAAAATAAACTCAATTAATAATTACCTTTTTAGTTTATTACTTTCTTCTTCGAAATGACATTTTTCCTGAAATTTTCTCGATAGCAAGTCGTCTTAACGTCAGACACGCACAGAATTTACCTGAAGTTCTTAAATATTTTATAGAACCGTATCCTGAAAAATACTGAATGTTAATAACAGAATTCATCAAGTCACTATAGCTTTATACTGAATTTAGTCGGAGAAATTAGACTGTGTATTTATTTACGGCTGTCACGCACAGAATTTACCTGAAGTTCTTAAATATTTTATAGAACCGTATCCTGAAAAATACTGAATGTTAATAACAGAATTCATCAAGTCACTATAGCTTTATACTGAATTTAGTCGGAGAAATTAGACTGTGTATTTATTTACGGCTGTCAGTGCATTCGCACTGAGCGCTCGATCAGCTGTAGGCACGTGACGTAGGAAGTGATTGTTTGCGGTCAACGACTGCCTTGTGCGGCGCGCAGACTTGACTGTTGCTTTGAGTATATGCCGCCGCCAAAACACAGCGCGGTATCCTTGTACTCTCCGTGTGTTTATATACAACTGTTAGTTTCTCAAAAGTATGTCATTCTACAAAAATTTTTCAAAAGTATATCATTCCACAAAAATTTTAACGTTAGATATATGATGTATTCCCTTAGAGCGTCGTGATTTAAGAGTTTCTACTTCAACAGTGTTATCATGAATAGTTTTGCGAATTCTATATGGACCGTTATAAAGCAGAAAAAATTTCCGACACAAGCCTTTTCCTTTGTGAGACAAACGATGAGACTTAATTAACACTTTCGGACCAACTGACAAGATTTTTAAACGACCAGGACGCTTAGCTGATTTCTCTCTTCTAGCAGCCGCAGATGCAATATTTCGTAGAGCCAGGTTGACAACTTCAGAATGCCGCAGTTTCTGTGAAGGCGGAAAAGGAACGATTTCAGAAATGCGATTTGTCGGTGCTTTGTTTTTTAATATCAGTATAGGTGGTAAAGAAGTTGAGTCGTTAGGAAGTTCATTCAGAATGTTTTGAAAAATATGAATATACTGATCCCACGTTCTGTGATTCTGATGACAATAAAGACGACACAATTTATTGATTTCCTTCATCCATCTCTCTGAAGCGTTAGATTGAGGGTGAAAAAGTGAAATGAAAATTGGTTTAATTTTACGACGCCGTAGAGTACGAAGCCAAATTTTAGAACGAAACTGTGATCCATTATCTGATATAACCTTATCAACATGACCCACTTCTTTAAGAAAATGGTTAATGAAAGCATTAGATACTGAACGAGCTGTTGCTTTGCGTAACGGTGTAAAACACACATATTTTGATGTCAACTCCACTGCTACGAAAATGTACACAAAACCATTAGTAGATCGAACCACTGGACCGAACAAATCAACTGCAGCCATGTCCTTTAATTTTGCTGGAATGATAGGAAACAACGGTGCTCTGTGAGAAACTGTCGGCGGTTTAGCCTTTTGACATAATTTGCATTTGGCAAGAACAAATCGAATACGTTTTTCCATATTATTGAAGTAGCAATTTTCTCGTAATTTATGAAAGCATTTTCTGGGACCAAAGTGCGCATAACTGAAATGCGTATACCAAATCAGCTTATTAACCCACTCATCAGGAATACAAACTAACCAAACAGAGTTGTCGACCGATTTTCGTTTGAAAAGAATGTCATTGCGAATTAAATAATGCTGTCTAATCGCTACGCTTTCCTTTCTCCTCCACTTCTCCTTAATGTCCTTCCAGATTGGATCCTTATTTTGCTCCTTAGCGATGTCCTGGAGCGAAGACGAAATAAAGTTCTCAAACGCAACACCTTGAATATACATCAAACAATAATTGTTTTCCTTGCAGTCCTCTTCAGCACTTTGTTTCAAGCCCATAGGTGCACGTGATAAAGCATCAGCAACAATATTTGAAGAACCCTGTATGTAAACAATACTAAAATCAAATTCCTGTAGGTACAACGCCCATCGTGACAATCTGCCGTGAGTTAATTTTGTTGACATAAGAAATTCCAGAGCTCGATGATCGGTGTAAACCTTAGTATGTCTGCCAAACAAGAATGTCCGAAATTTTGTAAAAGCCCAAACAACAGCCAAAGCTTCAAGTTCCGTAATCGAATAATTCTTTTCTGATTTAGAAAGAACACGACTTCCAAATGCAATAGTCCTTTGTACTACAACGCCGTTTTCTTCTATCTCTTGAAATAAATGTGCACCTAGCCCTTTGTATGATGAGTCCGTTGCCAAACAAAAATCTTTAGATAAATCCGGGTGTGAAAGAAGTGGAGCAGCAACTAAAGCATCACGGAGTTGTTCAAATTCTGACTGAGCTTCCTCATCCCAACACCAATTAGATTTCTTTCCAGATAGTTCACATAAACGAGGTGTGGCCAAATCGTCCAATTTAACAAAGCGTCGAAGAAAATTACAGACACCAAGGAAACTACGAACATCACGTTTTGTGGTAGGAACAGCATAATTACGAATTGCGTCTAATTTCTCTGGATCAGGAAGAATACCTTCTGTAGAAATAATGTGACCGAGAAATTTCACCTGTGAACGACCAAATTCAGATTTCTCCAAGTTCACAGTAATGCCAACTCTTGCAAAGATACGTAACAATGAATCCAAAATTTTGTTGTGCTCACTCCAAGAATGTTTAGCAATAAGAATGTCGTCAACATATGAAGTAATATTGTCACGAAGATATACAGGTAAAATTTCATTTAAGCTACGAATGAATGCTGCCGAAGATACAGTAAGTCCAAACGGTAATTTCCGAAACTGGTAACAGTTACCAAAGGCTAAAAAGGCAGTATATTTTCTACAATCAGGGTGGAGTTCTATTTGCCAAAAACTTGCGCGCATATCAATCGTGGATAAAACTTTAATTCCATGGAAATGTTGAAGAAGTTCATCTAAATTTTGTGGGCGGTCAGTTTCAGGAATGATGATATTATTTATCTGTCTGGAATCCAGAACCAAACGAATTGACCCATCCTTTTTCAGAACAACGTGTAATGGGCTAGTATAAGGACTGACTGCAGGCTCAATAATGCCCTGATCTAACATGTACTGAAGTTCATTCTTAACCTTGTCTCTGTAAGCCAAAGGAATAGCGTACGTTTTCCCGCGAAATGGTGTGTGTTCTTTTACTTTAAATAAATATGGTAAGCCTTGTATAGTTCCTGTGTGATGACTAAATACTGTAGCATGTGAAGTCAAAATGTGGTGCAGCTCTTCTCTTGCAACGTCATCTGGCACTTCAGCTTTCTTAACCTTTTCATTAATTAGTTCTTCGCTATTAATTATATCATCCATCGTGTCTCTGTATCTATTGTCATTGTCATGAATAAACACATTGTCGTCATAATGCTCAACGAAAACATCAGAAGTAAGAAACCTTAAACATTTTGTATCTGATTCAGATCTTGTTAAACACTCGAAAAATTTCAAACATTTCGGCATTCCGGCAACAGTCAAGTTCACACTTCCTTCTTTAAAGTTCAAAATTGCCTTATGTGCGTTAAGAAACTCCATACCTAATATAATTTGTGTACTGAGTAATGGAACAATAATAAAATTAGCAGAAAATTCGTATCCTTGACAATTGAAATTTAGGTTGGTCTGTTGTTTAACTTCTACACCCTTTCCAGAAATCGCTCCTCGAATTGTAGTTTTAGAAATAGGTAACACAGGACAGGCAATAGTTCTTTCACATATACGAAAAACTGATTCACTAATGACATTCAATGGGCTCCCAGAATCTAAAACTGCAGTGAACTTATTCTTACCCACACATACTTCAATAACAGGATGTAAAAATGCGTCTACATTATTTTCCTTTTCGTCTAACAAAATGTCTATCATGTCTTCCAGGCGTACGTAGTGTAAAGTCGTAGTGTCATTACTTTCTGAACCGTCTATATTGCTGCCAGAAGCCGAAGCTGCAAGTCATTGTCGATTGTTTGCCTCACGTCTTTGAGTATTCGCGTCATTCCGCGGATCCATTTCTACGATTTGCACTTGTCTCTCTGAAGTTCTGTCACGTGGAGGATGCCAGTTAGGTCCCTCCTGTCTGTTAGATACAAATTCTTGGTTGTGTCTGTTATTAAAATTTCTGTTTTCCTGTCTGTCTGCATAACTACTTCTTGTGTAATTTCGACTGTCACTTCTGAAATTATTGTTGTATCTACTACCCTGGTTATTTCTGTAGTAAGAATTTCTATTACTGTATGAATAATTTCTGTCTTGATGATACCGATTACTGTTTCCGTATGATTGATCATTCCGGTAGGAATTACCGTTATTATAATTGTCTGTGTAATTTCTGTTAGAACGTCTGTTATTGTCATAAGGCTGGTATCTATTGTCCTGTCTGTTACGTCTGTCATTCTCAAAGTTCCCCATATAACGCCCGTTCCGATCACTATCCCTTTTCTCTGAAAATCTATTGTAATTACTGTTACTGAAAAAGTTACAAGAAGTGCCGTCATCGTTGTCATACTCAAGTTCTTGCAACAAAGTCTTAAAGGTCTCAATGTCGTCTTTACATCTTCCGGCTAAAGCAATTTGTCTTATGGATTGTGGCAGCTTAGTTAAACAAATGCGAATTAATTCAGTCGGGCTATAAGGGTTGGAAAGGAACTGATTCTTTCGAATCATGTCTTCAAAATATTCCGCTGGCGTGCGGAATTCAGACTGTTTGAAATTACGCTGCATGATAAGACTGTGTTTGACTCTGTCTTGCGTGTTTTCGGACCAATATGCCGATAGAAATGCATGATAAAAATCATTCAGATTATTACAAGCTCTAATGAGTGCACGCATCCGCGTCGCCGGTTCGTTTTCTAAATATCCACACATAAATTCCTGTTTGTGACTTAATGGCCAATTTGGTGGGAGTGCGTACATAAATTGATCTAACCATGCACATGGATGTATGTCATTCTTAGAATTGCGGAAGATCTTAAATTTCCGAACAGTCAAAAAGTGTTTATAGTCAAAGTTTTCGCCTCGTGGCGACAAAGACCTACCGCGTCTGTCCCAGTCCCAATGTCGATTATTGTCAAGTTCGCGCGCCTGGCGCTCTCTTGTTGCATCCCGTAAATGAAACAAATTATTTTCTTCAAACCCCTCTGGTATCTGTGATTCTAAATTTATTTTGCCGTCTTTTCCTACGATTTCGCCTTCAATTTGTTTGACTTGCTTTTTTAATGCCTCAAATTCCCTTTTCACGCGTTCATTAAATTTTCCCTGATTTTCAACATGTTTATTTATGCTCTGGTACTCTTCGGTTTCTGAAAATGGCAATGGAGCTGTGTCATCTGAATCTCTGTCCCCATTTAAACTAAGACTTGTCAATTTATCTGCAATCTCCTCAACTCTTTCCGCTAAGTCACCTATTTTTTCTTTCTGTTTATTTACGTCTTCTGTAAGTGTCGCGACTCGCGTTTCAGTATTAACACATTTAGTAGCTAACTGTTCATACTGTTGTGTTAGGTTATTTAATCTGTCATTCGGTACGGATACCTCGATTCTCTCAAATATTTCTTCCTTATCTTGTGCACGTTGTAAATTTAATTCTGAAAATTTTTGTACTATCGCGCGATCTCTTTCTTCCTGTTCTCTATCCTGTTCCTTTTGTCTAATCTCTACTGCAATTAATCTATTATTGTGAGCATTCAAAATCGGTTGTACTTCTTCTCTAATTTCTTTCTTTAATTCATCTTTCATATTTTTGAAACATGTCCCTATTCGTGAGTCTAACCGTGTTTCCATTGTTTCCATCTCTGTTTTAATTGTTCCTATTTGTGTTCCCATCTCTGTTTTAATTGTACCTATCTCTGTTTTAAATTCAGATCGTATCTGTGATCCCATTGTTCCCATTTGTGATTCTAACCGAGATCCCAAATTTAGTATTGCACTCATCAACTGCTCCGTGTTAAGTTGTTCGAAATTCTTTTCGCCCCTAACATCTCCCACAAAACTAACTTCCTTCTGCATAGCTGTAAGGCTATCTCTGTTCGATACTATTTCAGAATCCTCTATCGTTAATCTCGTATTCTGTGAATTTTCTGATTGAGAAAAATTTTGAAATGGTTCCGGACTATTTTCCCGAATTATTACATTGTTTTCCACTTCATTATCCATCATACTGTTGTCCTGTGTTGGCGAGTTCGCCATGTCAACAATTTCGTTATTCTCACTATTCATCATTTTTGCCTTTTTCATTGATCGCGTAATCATTTACAAAATATACAAAACTCGTCACTATATGAAAATTACACACAATGACACTTTATCTTCAACAATACCATTCACACGAAATATTTCCCTCAAACACGATTAATCGAACAATTGAAATAATTGCACCAAATCGTCAAACGCGTATACAAGGCAATAAAAATTAAATTTTGAAAAATACCATTAGAAGAATGCCAATTACCAAATCTACACATGCAAAATAGACTACAATTACTAAACTACAAATTACTACAGCAATACTACTGTCTACTATTTTTACAATCAGAAGAATTCCAAGGGACGATCCGAAGCAGCGGTCGCCACGTGCATGAGGGCTTAATTAAAATTAAATATGAATGCAAATATTTTTAGTAGCTGTATGTCCGATTACGCAAGTCTCGTAAACGGATGGCCCTGAGTAGTATTAGTACGCAATCTGACTGCTTAGAACAACAACAAAGAATGAAATGAAAATTTTCGTTAACACAATTAATTAATTAAGTCCCCAGCAACTATAAAACCTACGAAACCAAAGCACAAGTATAATTGTTCTGTGTGTGGGAGTGTGACTCAACGTACACATCTGGCACGGTTCTTCTTCACAAGACAAGAATTTTTAAATATTATTTATACTGACGTGATAAAAGAAAATTAGAAATACTATAATTGTGCAAGAAACACAGAATTACACTCTAATACAAGAACACACGCCAGATGCTTTGTTGACTGAACCTGTAATGAAGCATTATTCAGGACACACAAATAATAAGAAAATAAAGAACAGTAGTTAGTTACCTTATATATATTGACGAAAAGCACTCAGATCATTACAGTATCTCCATTGGAACAACATCTGCTATCTCTCCCATCAAATAACTGCATAAACATGGAACAACACTCTCCACCACCGCATCTCACTCTAACTGCAGCTACAAGCAGTGTCCACCACAACTTCTCGGCAAGAACTGCTTGCCGCTACGTTTCAATAAGCACTGCCAGTGGAGGCGGCGGAACAATACTCTCTGGCGCGATTTCTGGCGCTGTGGCTCAGTGTAGCCACCTTTCAACGTTTTTATCAGAATTATCTCATGTTGGCTACAGGAATCGTCGAAATTCGAAGTATGCATAAAATGTACTACAGGTTGAATCCTCAAAGCTTTCTCTGTATTTACTATACAGTGCCGGCAGGTGTGGCTGAGCGGTTCTAGGCGCTTCAGTGTGGAACCGCGCACAGCTACGGTCGCAGGTTCGAATCTTGCTTCGGGCATGGATGTGTGTGATGTCCTTAGGTTAGTTAGGTTTAAGTAGTTCTAAGTTCTAGGGGACTGATGACCTCAGATGTTAAGTCCCATAGTGCTCAGAGCCATTTGAACCATTTTCTTTTACTACACAGTGTCAATAACAAAATTTTATTTTGAATGAGGAAAACCTCACAATTGTTTAATGCTTTGGCTATATGTACCTCAAATGTTAGAAAACACATAGTTATAATGTCAACAATCAATTTATGAGATTACTTCAGTTATCATCGATGAAGAAATACATCAAATACTGGAGGAGAGTGATTTCTGAGTGTTATTCTGCTGTCCTCTTGTTTACATCTACATCTATATGAATATTCCGCAAATCACATTCAAGTGCCTGGCAGAGGGTTCATCAAATCTCCTTCACAATTCTCTATTATTCCAATCTCGTATAGCACGCGGAAGGAATGTATGTTGGAAATGAGCCACCAGGTACTTGTAAGTGATGGCCAAGTGCTCAAAAAAATACAGGTTGTTTAGAAACAGCCTGAGAAAGAACGTTGAAGGTTAGTCTGTGCTGAGAAATAACTGTTCAGAAAAACATTCGATCCGTTGCGTCTTTTCCAAGTTAATTTGCACTGAAGTTAGCCATTCAGACGGTTGCGCGCGCTAATTCAGGCGGCTCGCCAGACACGCTGCCGCCGCACGTGCTCCCCGTTTGGTTTACCAAAAAATGGTTCAAATGGCTCTGAGTACTATGGGACTTAACTTCTGAGGTCACAGTCCCCTAGAACTTAGAACTACTTAAACCTAACTAACCTAAGGACATCACACACATCCATGCTCGAGGCAGGATTCGAACCTGGGACTGTAGTGGTCACGCGGTCCCAGACTGAAGCGCCTAGAACCGCTCGGCCACAACGGCCGGCGGGGAAGTGCGAATGTGTCAAATAAAATGTCAGTGCAGTCGTTCAATGAACATTGAACGTCATGCAGCTATGCTTTCATATTTCTCACACATAATAAATCATGAACGAAACAAATTCCCAGTATTATTTAATTGCTTTTGTCTTGCTTAAGACATAATAAGGTTTACATCTTGCACATACTGTCGGCATACCGACAGACGCAGACACTCTTGCAGATTTTCGTCACTCCGGTTCCCACAACAATCATGGCTTACGTTGTTTCATAACAGAAGAAAGCCCTTCACGCACATATGTTAATCTAAACATTGGTACCACGTTCACAATCTCGTTATGTAGGTGTGGAAACTCTTCTCAAGGAAAGCTATGTAGAAGTCCTGGACGTTTTAACGTAAAATATTTTATCTTTTACATCTACGTCACACTCCGCTTGCCACCTAACAGTGTGTGGCGGACGGTATTTCTGGTACCACTCGCGAATGGCACAAGGAAAGACCGATTGGAGGTAAGCCACTGTACTCGTTCTAGTTTCGCAAGATATATATGCTAGGAAGTAATAATTGTTCGACTCCTCCCAGGAAGTGCTCTCTAGAAATGTCAACAGTAAACTTCTCCGTGATGTGCAGCGCCTCTCTTGCAGCGTCTGGGACTGGAGTTCGTCGAGTCTCTGTAACGCTCTCGAGCCAACTAAACGATGCCGTGACGAGACGAGCCGCTCTTCTTTGGATCTTCTCTTTGTCTTCTACTAGGCCTACCTGGTAAGGATTCCACACTGGAGAACAATACTCACGAACTGGTCACATAAACGCCTTGTAAGCCACTTCGTTTGTGACTAAGTTACATTCCGTTAGTATTCTTTCTAAGAATCTCAGTGTGGCATCTGATTTTCCTAATTTTTTTTAATGTGGTCATTCCACTCAAGATCGGTCTGGATACCTACTCATAGATATTTTACGGCAGATACTGTTTCCAGAGGTTTGTCATCGATAGTGTGGTCGCACAGTAATGGATTTCTTTTCCTATGTATGAGCAATATATTTGGGGTCAACTACCAGAGTCTGCACCATTCATATTTCCTTTGCAGGTCGTTCTGCAAACCAATACTGTCTTATAGATAACCGTATCATCTGCAAAAAGCCTTAAGGAGCTTGAGACGCTTTTCACTAAATAATTTGTATACACTGTGAACAGTAACGGCCGCATCACACTTCCATGGAGCACTCCGGAAATTACCTTTATATTGGCCATCTTAAGGGAACGACTCGGACTTAATCTCTGTGGCGGCCGGCCGGCGGTGAGTTTTTGAGTCTAAGACTATACATTGAACAATAGGGAACAATTGAGTGAGATATTGCGGTTATTAAGACGGTGATATCATGTCCTGAAGTATGCAGTTTGCTATCCTGATGTCAGTTTCCCGTGATTTTGGTAAGTTACTTCAGTTGAATGCCGGAATCATTACGTCATCAAACCCACGCCGTTCACCTGCTCTATCCTCTTAAAGCATTCTAATGTGTTCTACGTTTATATATATTCTTCAGCTATTTATTTTCTTTCTATCATGATAACAAATTCTGTATCAGTGTAACACGATCCCTGAATGAGCGCATAAATACATCAATAAAGTAAGTAAAATATAATAGGAGATTGCAGCAATAATCTACGTCTAAATACCAATAACAAATTCGCATTTTATAATTGTCACAAGGCAGTCTCACTCCTTTACAAACGCAAATCTACGATGCAACGGCTCCTTAATATAAGGCGTAGACATATTTAAGTATCTTGGAATGATGCTTTGTTAAGGTTGCAGATCAGACATGGTTATGGCCCAACAAGCAAGAGTGATGATCTGGAGTGCCATTTCATTTCATTTCATAGCAGGACATCTTTCGTTGTCATCCGCGGCATCCTTATAGCACAAAGGTACGTAGACGTTATTCTACGCCCGTTTTGTTGCTCTTCAAGACTTATTATCCTAGTCTTACATTACCTTTATATCTCTTGATTTTGTTCTATTAAGAACGGCGCTTTGAGTTCTGTCTGTAAGGAAGTCTTGAATCCAGTAGCTGATTGGGTCAGATACTCAGTAATTTTCACTAAACGACAGTGCGAGACGCTGTCAAATGCTTCTCTGAAACCAAGGAACATAGCATCAACCTGAGCGCCATTGTCTACAGCACTATGGACGTCATGGAAGAACAGAGTGAGATGAGTTTTTTTTTGGTTGTGAAAGAACGTTTCTCAACGCGTGAAGCGCTCTAGAGCTTTGACAGATTAAGCAATTCACTTCTTTTTTCTAAATGAATGATTTAGGGGATCTAAGTGAGAGCAATTATAATTTTAAATTTCCTTTTAAAGATTTGAACTTAGAAAAACGTGCTAATAAACTGACGTGTTTTTCATATAGCAACCTTTTTTAGAGTTATTTTTCAAAACCGCATCGTGATGCCCCCTCAAATTTATTCTAATTTAAGAATTTTCTGTTTTTATGTGTTTCAGGAACAGCCTCGACTCTGTATAACGCTTCATGCATAGCGGGATGCACTGTCAGGCGCATTATTCGACAAGGGCTGAAGCCGCTATATTTAATTGGTTATGAGAGAAAAAAATGTTTTTCATACGCGAATGTATGTATAATAAAGTGATAAAACTCCCATTTTAATTAAAACCATCTTTGTATAACAGAAATTCTAAACACCAATTTTTCGTGCCACTTGAGCAGAACTTGCTCTTAAAGTGAAAGCACGTAGAGGCGCACACTCAGCCGTGTGCCAGCGACATAACTAGAGGTAGTGGAGGCACTACGTCGCCTTTTCAGTGAGCGCCCAATCTGCATTCAGCACCACCACGGACATACTCGCGTGTAGAGCAGGGGAGGCCACGGTGTGTAGAACAGCCCGTGTGCACAGAGTGCTGCACGCGTGCGGTTTGGTACCCGCCCTGTCTCAGCAATACTCGATACATCTCGGCATGTTCGGTATGGCGCGACATTTCAATCAGCAGTACAATGCAACACTTACTTTCGGGATTTTTCGCTCGGCACTACTTTCGTCAGTTCGGGAGAACTGTTGTGTCAGTGCTGTTTGTTCGTGGCGTGAAGGATGTTCACAGGTCCACTGGCTGTTTACATAAAAAGAGGCAATTACCGATTTTTCGTCACAGGCCTTTAAGAACGAATGCGTGTCGCAGAAGAGTGAGAATTCTTAGCATATACTACGCAGCCGCATGATCAATGGGTTCTACAAATTTTATACGACACTGCATTGGGCTGCAGTACAGAAAGAATTTAAAGATTTGCTTGACGATGAAGGAGAAAAAAATTACAATAATCGACAGACGATTTTTATGGCATTCATTGTTCTGTGGTTTGTGCTGAATTTGTCACCATAGCACACGTAATAAAATTGGCGGTACGAATATTAAATTATCTGTAGTCAGACGCATCACTACATTGTCATTTGGAATAGTTTTTGCTTGCATTGAACGAAATAGTTGGAGCTGGCCGATCTGTCATGAAATTCCCGTTTAAAAGGCATTATGCAGCATCAGATATTGAGTGCTGCGGAAGAAGGTATGGGGCACAAATAAAAAAAAATTAAAAAGCATCATACAGTGTTCCTTTGACAAGTAAGTTCCCAGCGAGGTCTTAAGGGATGGGAAAGTCCCACCGTGGTTTAATAGCCGTATTAGAAAACTCCTACTTGAACTAAGAGAGTTTCATCACAGATTCAAGAGAAGCCAAAAACCTATCAGACAGACGAAAGCTGAACGAAGCGCAAGTGATGAGAGCAACGAGAAAAAGAGTTCAATCACGTTGAAAGCAAAACTTTGTCGCCCGATCGAAAAACCTTAAGAGATTATGGTCTTACGTAAAATCAGTAAGCACTTCGAAATCCTCTGTTGATTCCTCTAATGATCGTACTGGCCCCGAAACTGAAAATAACGCAGAGAAATACTGAATTGTGTCTTCCGAAAAAGCGGCGGGGTGTAGCCGCGCGGTCTAGGGGCGCCTTGCGACAGTGGGCGAGTCCTACCTCGGGCTCGCAATGATGGATCCATGTTTCGTCAGCAGTAATGATCCTGTCTAACAAGTTGTCCCCTTCGGTACCATAGCGTAAGTTAGTTTAAGTTAGATTAAGCAGTGTGTAAACTGCGAGCCAGGAATGCACCGCTTCTTTCACTGCTTCGTCCGAGGCAAATCGACGGCCCCTTAATGCCTGTTTGAGTGGACCAAACAAGTGATAGTCAGAAGGGGAAAGTTCGGGACTATATTGAGGACGATACAGTACTTCAAATTTGAGTTTCTGGAGCATTTCAGCAGTGTGGGCACCAGTAAGCGGACGGGTATTGTCGTGCAACAACACAACACCTTTTGACAGCAATCCTCGGCGTTTGCTTCGAATTGCAGGCTTTAGTCTAGCAGTAAGCATTTCACTGTAACGTACACTGTTTATTGTTGTGCCCCTTTTCCCATAATGTTCCAGCACTGGACCTTGTGCGTCCCAAAAAATCGTAAGCATCAGTTTTCCTGCGGACGGTTAGGTCTTGAACTTTATCTTGCATGGCGAATTTGGACGTTTCCATTCCATACTTTGCCGTTTACTCTCCGGATCGCAATGATGGATCCATGATTCGTCAGCAGTAATGATCCTGTCTAACAAGTTGTCCCCTTCGGTACCATAGCGATCCAAATGTTTTTTGCAGATGTCCAAGCGCGTTTGTTTATGCAACTGAGTTGTTTTGGGACTCATCTTGCACAAGCTTTATGAAACTCAAGTCTGCTGTGGATGATTTCGTAGGCAGAACCGTGACTAATTTGCAGACGATGTACCACTTCATAATAGTTAATCGCCTGTCTAAGAGAAACATTTCACGTGAACGCTCAATGGTTTCTTCATTTGTGGCGGTAAACGGTCGTCCGAGTCCTTCATCGTGCGTAACTCTTGCGCTTCCATTTCGGAATTTTTCAGTCCATTCTACACACTCCGTGGAACAACACTGTTCCCGTACTGCACCGAAAGTCTTCGATGAATTTCGTCCCCTGATACGCATTCCGACCACAAATAACGGATCACTGAACTGTTCTTCTTTGGTGCAAATAGACAGCGGAGCAGCCATGATTAACAGCACAGCAGCGATAACGAAACTAACCTAGCACCTTGAAAATTGCAAAGATATAACAACAAATAAGCAAAGCATGCGTCCTCAACGTAAAATGACAGTACTACCAAAATAAACAAAAATATAACTAAATCGCGGATAATAATTGACTTACCCTCGTATGTTCTGAATATTCTTGACACTGCCTTTCTAATTTAAAAAGCAAATAATTTTTGCAATTTCTTGCAGTGAGGTGTGCTGGATCGACTCTTATCGCACTTATTCATGTAACATTTTAGCGGCTTCTTTCGGCAGAGAAGACAGACTACAAAGTTTAAGTAGTGTTGTTGACAGTTGATGTGGTGTGTTGTCACTTGTGTGAAGACTGCTGTTATGTCTACAGGCAAACGCACCTTTAGTTCCAGCGTAAAATAAAAGTATCCTTTCCTAGAAGAAAAAAAAGCTTAGTTAAGAAGTTTAATTTAAAATTGTAATGCGACGTACTATTCGATAGCATAGAGTGGGAACTTTGATATCGTGCAGGCTGCAGCACAATAAATGAGACAAACGAAAGTTGGTTTCTTCTTCATTTTCGGCAAAAAAGTATCTAAGCAAACAAATAAATAAAATATTTAAACTGTTGTGAACTGTATTTCACGCATTATTAGATATTCTACTTATGTTCTTTTGGTATAAATATGTGTTTAAAAATGTAAATCATTTCTAGTACCAACATGTTTTGCTAAACTGGTGTCATTAAATCAAATTCAGACACTGAAGACCACAGAGCTTTCACGTTAATTACAGTAGTGAAGGGCTGGCTTGATACTTCCCCGTTATTTCTAGAAGAAATTTAAGTAGAGATAGGTTTTACATACTGAGGCCCACACATGTTACAGTATTTAAGAAACTGCTGATTAGTTTATCACAGCTTTTCAATGGTCCCGGTACTTTCACGGGGAAAATATGGTAGGATTAAGTAGAAGCCGACAACATTCTCGGAGTAATAACGTTTCAAACATTTTATTGTAGATTGCCGTCCTGACAGCTTACTTCAAAACATTTTGAACCAACATGAAGACGATACCACACAGAAACCCAATGTTAAATTTCCATTCAGTCACTAAGTGAACTATGTAGGGGAAGGCGGGGCAAGATGGGGAAGCTAACTTTAAACCCTTACAAGAGGGTCAGAAATAAACAAATTCAAAAAGGTTTGATTATCATTTGTTTACTTAACCATTGAATTAAAATAGCATGCAAAGAAACCTACAAACTTGTTACATTTAGTTCGAAATATCTCGATTTGAAATATAAACTACCAATTCCTCGTCTTGCCCTATATGCGGGGTAAGATGGGGAACTAGCATGAATTCATCTCGAAAGCTTAAATAAGGACTGGAATAACGAAATAATGTGACGATAAGGTTTAGAAACATGGTTCTGTGAATTGTAGAATCAGGTATTGCGTTTTATTAAGGCCACTTACTTCCACATAGTACACAAGTGTGGACAGCCTCGTCATCATCACTTTCTATCCCTGCACAAGTGTCGTGGGCCCAGCGTCCGCAGCTAATACACCGTATCCAGCCTCCTTCAGGGACGTTATAGCAGTATAAACATTCTTCACTCTCTTTCTCGTTGTCATTAGACCTCAGTTTATTATCCCTTGAGCATGAAGGGGTGGTTAAGACTTCAGTAACGTTCGTCACTTTTTCGTTGTCATTATGTCTTTTTGGTGGCATCCCAGGTTTATTAAACGTGTTTGAGAAGAGTTTTCGTTTACATGCAGCACGTTTGGGGACTCCTTTTCGTTTAATTTCTTCAGATAGTTCACTCCTATAAGGAGATTCGGTTAAAACAACGGGATTTCCACGCCTGTTAGACGGTTTCCTTTTGTTTTTTTTTATCCACCTTTGGAATAGCTAACACCATTTCAGGGCTGGTAACCTGAAAGTTAGATGAAACAGAGGCTTGATCGTCATTTGTTAATTGTTCAGGAGTTTTACGTCTTGACAACATCTCTGGTATTTGGCCTTCCGTTTCTGTAACTTTAGATGTGTGAGCCTGATGAATGTCTGTAGTTGAACAGGGAAGGTAATCACTTTCTTGAAACACATTTCTGTTTATAGGCCAAATGCCTGTTTTCCGAAACCCATTCACTGCTGTGGACATTTTAGGTGCATGAATGAAGCCTTTGCCGAATAAACTTGCGATCTGATGCAGCGTAACAACTTTTACAGGATGGGTGCGAACCCACGATCTTACTTCGTCTTTACTGAGAGGTTTCATAAATGCCACGTCCAATTGTTGAAGACGGTGTGAGCAGTGTGGTGGCAAGCACAGCAAGACAACCCCATTTTCGCGGGCCACATCTATCAGTTCTAAATTCTTGGTGTGCGTTTTGTGGTCGTCCAATATGAGAAGTATTGGTCTTTTGTTTGACGCTCCAGTAAATGCAATAAACTTCTTAAACCAAGTCAAAAATAGTTATTTCTTCACGCAACCAATTTCTTGGACTTCTGCCCAGGCACCAGGGGGCAGGCCAGTCTCAAACGCTTGTTGCATTCGTTTTCGAGGATAAATTAACAGAGGTGGTACGTAGAACCCGGCGCTGAAACACAGATTTCTGCAGCCACAGTCTGGCCTCTTTCTGCTGAAGTAACTGCTCCCACCTGTCTGCGCCCTTTCAAAGCAACCACCTTTGTGTGACCTTTTGGAATGACTGTTAAACCAGTCTCATCGCAATTGAAAATTCTGTCTCACGTAAACTTGAATGTGTCTAATTGCTCGTGCGATTCATGTGGCCTCTGGTTTTCTTATTATTAAGATGGGATTTCGTGCAAGGAACCCATTTAACCAATCTCTTCCAGCAGATTTGGCTGCAGTATTAAATGGATGTTTGATGTTGTTTCGTTCAGCTAGCTGAAAAGCAAGTTCACAAAGTTCTTTAAGTGTTAGGCCAAAATCACACACATCCATACCCCAGGCAGGATTCGAACCTGCGACCGTAGCGGTCGCTCGGTTCCAGACTGTAGCGCCTAGAACCGCACGGCCACTCCGGCTGGCGTTAATTTAAAGTAGCAAGTTGTTTAACAATATTAAAAATTTTTGTTGTTTGTAAGCGTAGCTATTTAAAAATTTAAAAGGTTGAAATGAGTACAGAGCAAAAAATGCCACGCCCCCATCCCCCTAAGGGGCCGCCCCTAGGCCCGTGCCTAGTTGGTATAGACTATATGTAAATCTGCCACTGGATAGCGTACTCAGAAATTTTTAAGATTTCAACTTAGTGCCTTCGGAAGTTGGGCATAGTTCTACGAACTTTTTTTTTTTTACGTCTCCCCGACCCACTAGATCAGCTCTACACAGCACGGTGCACAGAGACAGGGAGTTTGTGCTCGTGGCCGCTACCTACCGCCTCCGGCGCGGGATCCCAGCTGCGGACGGAACTCGATAGCGCCACCTGTTGACAGGAGCGGGGGCGACGCGCGCGGCCCAGTTTGCACGGTTCAGGGAACGCGGCGGGCAGGGTCAAACAAGCGTGGCCCACGCGAGAATGCCCAGCCAAAGTTGCCTCACCGACGCCTCCGGGTGTGCGATCGCGTAAATGCCGGTCTCAAAAATAGCTGCGCAGAAAGTTTGCGACGGTAGCCCGCTGACCCACATGGACGGTTTGGGGAGACGCGATGGAGGCCGCGGGCGGGTGGCGTCAGTGCGCACTATAACGAGCGTCTTTCAGTCGCTTTGAGAGCGCCGACACGTAACGAGGGGCGCTCTTCCGGGACCGTCCGTCCGTCTGGCTGCGCAGGGATGGCGGTCAGTGCTCCGGGGTTATCTTACCTCCGACGGCTGTCAGCGTCGGCGAAGCGACGGGCGGCAGCGCCACGCCACGCCAGATGACGTTGCCCTCAAAACGTGGCGCCAGTCGTCGCCAGCTACAGCTGCAGCTCTTACACGGTTCAGACATCAGCGTATCGCTTCCTCTCGGAATTGATACAGTTGAGTTCTTACTTGCTTTTGTTTGTTTTATCCAGTAGAAATAATCTCGAACAACTCGTCAACTCCTTACTTGTCACGGGGAGGAGAGGGAAAGGGGAGGGGGGGGGTGATGCTGACAAAGCTGTTCAGGTGGACTGAGAGGCTGACATGAAGAGCAGTTTCTCGAATAGAATTGAGTCACTTCTCTGAAAGGACTGGATCTAAAGCAAATGGTGTAGTAGCAAGTTCGTGCTTCCGCTGTCATCAGTGGGGGTTCTTGATGAGATCAGCTATGAAGAGCATATCAACGGAATGGACAGTGTCTTAAAAGGAGGATATTAGATGTAGATCAACCAAAAACAAGGATAATGGTATTTAATAGAATTAAAACAGTTGATGCTGAATGAATTAGATCAGGAAAGAAGACACTTAAAGTAGTGCATGATTTCTACTATTTGGGCACCAAAATAGCTTACGATGGCCAAAGTAGAGAGGGTATAAAATGTAGCCTACCAATGACAAGAAAAGTGTTCCTGAAAAAGAGAAATTTGTTACTACTGAATAAAGATTTAAGTGTAGATATTCGTTTGTAGTGTAGCAAAAGAATAGTTCAAATGGCTCTAAGCACTATGGAACTTAACATCTGAGCTCATCAATCCCCTAGACATAGAACTATTTAAGCCGAACTAACCTAAGGACATCACACACATTCATGCCCGAGGCAGGATTCGAATCTGCGACTGTAGCAGCAGCGCGGTTCCGGACTGAAGCGCCTAGAACCGCTTGGCTACAGCGGCGGGCTTGAAGCGTAGCCATGAGCGGGAGTGAAACCTGAACGGCAAATAGTTTGGACAACAAGAGAAAAGTTTTTGAAATGTAGTGCTATAGAAGAACGCAGAAGATTAGATGGGTAGATCGCGTAACTAATGAGGACACACTGAACAGAACTGCGGAGGTAAGAAATTTGTGGCACAACTTGACTAAAAGAAGGGAACGTCAACAGGACACATTCCGAGACATTAAGGGACCAACAATTTACTACCGGAGGAAAGCGTGTGTGTGTGTGTGTGTGTGTGTGTGTGTGTGTGTGTGTGTGTGTGTGTGTGTGTGTGTGTCAGGGGGTGGGGAGAGAAGGGCGTAGAAATCGTAGATGGAGACCAAGAGATGTATACAGTAAGCAGATTCAGAAGGATGTAGATTGCAGTAGTTATTTGGAGATGAAGAGGTCTGCTCAGGATAGAGTACCATGGGGAGTTACATCAAACCAGTCTTCGAATTGAAGACCACAACGACAGCAACATCAAAGTACAGCCATAGACATAAAAACTGACCGCCGGCCGCCCGCCACAGAGGGTAAGTCCGAGTCGTTCCCTTGAGGTGGCCATCTGCACAATCTGGTAAGACTGTAAGTTGTGGAAGTGTCAGGAGGAAGTGTTGCCTACTTCCGAGATGTTGTGTTGTGTGAGCCCGTGGTCCAGTGATGATGCCGGCACGGTAGCTCAGCGTGTTCGGTCAGAGGGTTAGTTGCTCTCTGTAATAAAAAACTGAGGGAACGGATCAACGATGAATCTGAACAGGTGTCATGGGACGTCCGCCCCGAACAAATCCAACAAACAATAACGAACAAAATGAGATCAACAACGACAAAAAAGTGGTAATCGTCGTGCATTTTAAACTTGTAGTCATGTGTTCGCGTCCAACCGTATTTCTTTTTTTTTTTACCACATTTCGGCCCTTGTCTTAAGTTATGGGTCTGATTGAACATAGGGGATAAGTCGCTTCATATTCTACCAACTAGTAATAACAAACACTTCCAGAAACAATTCCGCCGGACAGTTGTGGCTGCGACGCGATCAGAACAGCTTACGCTCGAGCGTTTCCTCGCGCTGCAGCGGCTACCGGCCACCGGCCAGACGCCACCCGCCGCCTGAAATCCGGCTCCGCCCATGTGAACGCGGCGCGACGCTGTCAGTGTATGTATCAATTGTCAGTTTCGAATTTGAAGTTCTAGTTATCATTTTGCAGTTTAGCATTGGATTTTGCATTCTTGAAAATCATGAACTACGGTAAAGCGTTGTGAAATTGGGTCGCAAGTGTAAAAAGGTGTAACATCTGTAACACAATATTTACTTTTGGTATAATAGAGGGGTGAAAGCAGAGGAGGCAGCTCGAAAGATCTGAACTGTGTGTGGAGCTTTTGGGAAAATACGCCAGAAAAAGATACTTTTTTTTTTAAAAAAAGTGTTCAAATGTATGTGAAATCTTATGGGACTTAACTGCTAAGGTCATCAGTCCCTAAGCTTACACACTACTTAACTTAAATTATTCTAAGGTTAAACACACACACCCATGCTCGAGGGAGGACTCGAACCTCCGCCGGGATCAGCCGCACAGTACACTACTGCAGCGCCCCAGACCGCTCGGCTAATCCCGCGCGGCATTCTTTTTTCAACAAAGATCGTTCTGGCATGAAAGATTTTCCACATTAAGGAAGTCGCGACTACTGATGTAAGTGATGGATTACCATTTAACCACCATGCGACATTTGCATTGAACATGTGAGGTTCAGAGGTCTGGTGTAGTAGTACTGCATGCTCTAATTCGAAACAACAAAAATCAACGGAGTGGCTATTATTGCGGTTTTGTTTGAGACACCTTTCGGTTGCAGTGTCAGAAAATCGACCAACAAAACAACATCAAGATCACTTGTGCTACTGCATGATAACGTACTCCGTTGATTTGACAAACAAAACTATCCAGGTGATTGACAGGGATGTCATCTTTCAGGCACTTGTCTCTCTGGTCGTATACTCGTAAACATTTACCTTTCCCGCTCTTGATCGGTCAACCGTCAAGGCAATTCAATCCTAGACGAAAATGCTCTTCATACTACACTGGTTTAATCCCATCGTTTGAACCAGTAGGTTTCTACAGAAGTAGAATTTGTAAACTTCTTTAGCATTGTCAGATTGTTTTAGATATTGTGAAAGAATATACTGTTGCTGATTAACTTCTCTTTGATGATTACTCCTGTGTTCAATAAACTAATGGAAAACGCAATTAAAATATTCACTGTACTAATACAAATTAAATTCAACTGACTACAGAAACATCACGACAGTAGTCTATCTTAATAAGGCATTAAGTGTCTGTAAGACGATTGTGCCTATTTTAACACGAATTAATAGGATATTAGCGACTTTTTATTTCGGAAAGGTCTATATTTACTTCATTTCCTGTATCATACTCAAGTGTTATGAAAAAGTGGCAGTTCATAGATAAAATTATGTATTCACAACAACAAAAAATATGTCGGCAGAAAACAAAAGTGGTATCATGAATTTTGCAGTACCATAAGGTTTTCGCTCTGACACTAAGGGGTACTGAAAGTAGAAAGGCGAATTTTGCTCGAGCGTTGTCTTACGATTTCCTTATTGAGTTTCTATCTTATTTACCCAGTAGCCGCTATGACAGATAAATGGCAACCTAAGAGACGAAAGTAGTTGTATTTCCCGTGTGGAACGATTTTCGTTGACTCGAAGTATTAACTGATATCCTTATATCGCATCTCAAGAGAAAATCACCCACATTATTCAATTGAAAGTGAATGTAGCAAAATACTTCTGTAGCATCAAGGAAGTAACTCGCCCGTCACATAGTTGCCAGACATATTATGCGTTGTTGCTAAGTTTCAGTTATACTACCAGGAAGGATATCAGCTGATATGTTCTGTGAGTGACCTCGGAAGTGATTATAGCTTCGTCTCAAAGTTGTGGGTGGCAAGGTCCGGAATATCCTCATTATATGTCAATGAGTCTTATTCGTATTTCTGTAACTGGGTTTAGAGGCAAGATTGTAATTACTTGTAATACATGGATGCACTGAGTGTAAACGAAAAGTGATAAATTAATAACTGCGACAATTATTTGTGTTTTACTGTCTTATTTGGACCGAAACCTTGAAAGCGTATTCACCAGATGCGATTCACAATTTTCGAGCTTCTCCAGTGGTTGAGTTGGCAACATATCTTTGCTATACAATTTTACTATTGAGATGACTGTCATTGGCAACCCTCTAGAAGACAGGCATGATCTGGCTTCTTGTTGTCAGCTTTTCTGACAGATATTCTGCCGTTCATCTACATCTACGTGATTACTGTGCTATTCACAATTAAGTGCTTGGCAGAGGGTTTAATGAATCACCTTCAAACTGTCTCCACCGTTCCATTCTCGAACGGCAGGCGGGAAAAATTTTTCTGTGCGAGCCGTGATTTCTCTTATTTTACCGTGATCATCATTTCTCCCTGTGTAGGTGGGTGCCAACAGAATGTTTTCGCATTCGGAGGAGAAAGTTGGTGATTGAAATTTCATGAGAAGATCCCGTCGTAACGAAAAACGCCTTTGTTTTAATGGCTGCAACTCCAATTCACGTAACATTGGCACTATCTCCCCCATTTCGCGATAATACAAAAGGAGCCGCCCTTGTTTAAACTTTTTCAATATCATCCGTCAGTTCCATCTGATATGGATCCCACACCGCACAGCTATACTCCAGATTAGGGTGGATAAGTGTAGTGAAAGCAGTCTCTTTAGTAGATCTGTTGCACCTTCTAAGTGTTCTGCCAATGAATAGCAGTCCTTGATTTGCTCTACCAGCAACGTACTCTATGAGATCGTTCCAATTTAGGTTATTTGTAATTATAACCTCTAAGTATTTAGTTGAATTTACAGCCTTCAGAGTTGTGTGACTTATCACGTAATCGAAATTTAGCGGATTTATTTTAATACTCAAGTGAATAAATTCACACTTTTCTTTATTCAGGGTCAACTGCCACTTTTCGCACCACACATATGCCACTTTTCGCACCACACATATATCTTATGTAAATCATTTTTCAATTCGTTTTGGTCATCGACTTTACAAGACGGTAAATGACAGCATCATCTGCAAATAATCTAAGGGGGCTACTCATATTGTCTCCTATGTCGTTATTATAGATCAGGGACAATAGAGGGCCCATAACACTTCCTTGGGGGACGCCGTATATTACTACTGTTTTATTCGATGACTTTCCGTCTATTACTACGAACTGTGACCTTCCTGACAGGAAATCATGAATACAGTCGCACAACTGAGGCGATATTCCATAGGCACACAGTTTGGTTGGAAGACGCTTGTGAGGAACGGTGTCGAAAGCCTTCTGAAAATCTAAAGATATGGAGTCAATTTGACATCCCCTGTCCGTAGCACTCATTACTACATGAGTATAAAGAGCTAGCTGTGTTCGGCAAGAACGATATTTTATGAATCCGTGCTGAATGTGTGTCAGTAAATCGTTTTCTTCGAGGTACTTCATAATGTTCGAATACAGTATATGTTCTAAAACCCTACTGCAAATCGACGTTAGCGATAAGGGCCTGTAATTCAGCGGATTACTCCTATTTCCCTTTTTGAGTATTGGTGTGACTTGAGCAACTTTCCAGTATTTAGGTACGGAACTTTCTGTGAGCGAGCGGTTGTATATAACTGCTGAATATGGAGCTATTGCATCTGGATACTCTGAAAGGAACGTGACTGGTATACCATCTGGACCGGAAGCCTTGCCTTTATTAAGTGATTTAAGCTGCTTTGCTACACCGAGGATATGTACTTCTATGTTCTCATCTTCGCAGTTGTTCTTGATTGGAATTCGGGCACATTTACTTCGTCTTCTTTGGTGAAGGAGTTTCGGAAAACCGTGTTTAATAATTCTCCTTTGGTGGCACTGTCATCAGTGACTTCACAGCTGTTATTGCGCAATGTAGATATAGATTGCGTCTTGCCACTGGTGTGCTTTATATATGATCAGAACCTCTTTGTGTTTCCTGCCAGATTCCGAGACAGAGTTTCGTTGTCGAAATTATTAAAAGAATTCGCATTGAAGCACGCGCTATATTTAGGACTTCTGCAAAACTTTGCCGATATTCGGGATTTTGCGTTCTTTTAAATTTGGCATGCCCTTTTTTTCTGCTCTAAATGTGAAGACACAAGGTGATTTCGAATATTCCATACGGGCAAAATCTGATATTTCTATTATTCCAGTTGTAACACTGAAAAAATAGTTACAATATGCGGCAGAGAATCGCCTGTGAACCAAAAATTAATAATGCAGTCTTAATTAGTGGAATCTGATGAATTCCATCTGTTATCTGATAATTGTGAAAAACTACTTTTTTCATCAGTATGAACTCAAGGGTTTCGTAGGATTCCTACCCTTAATTTCGTTGTGATCGTTTCCAATGACAGTAGAGGAAGAGCAAAACAATCAGACTTGAAATATAATTATCCAGCTGGACTTGTCCGAAAGAACATACACCACACATATACAGGGTGTTTCAGAAGGAACAGTAGACATGTTAGCAGGTGGTAGTATAAACGAATTGCATAAAAAATTCCATATAAATGTGTCCACTTTTTATTGAGTACAGAGATGCAGCTGTTACTACGCAACCCTAACAAACTCAAAGCAAAGGCAAATGACTATCAAAGTTGACTCTCATAAATTACCCCACCAACTTTCATGCACTTTTGACTTTCTCTTAATGACACCACCTGTAGCTCTTCTAAGGTCGTCTTTGCGTTTCTTTAATGCGGGCTGCACTAGGCATTTTTTCTGCATTTTGTCTATACTACCACTTCCTACAATATTTACTATTCCTCCTGAAACATCCTGTGTAATTATTCAGGTCTCGACGGGCCATCGAAATTTTTCAGTGCAAGACTCACGTCATCGTCCGAACCCTCGCGGGAATACAGTGTAGCTGCGGGCGAATGGAATAATGGACAGGGGGGTAGCGCGTGTGTGGTATGCGGAAAAGATGGGAATTTGTGGCCGAGCGATTCTAGGTGCTTCAGTCCGGAACCGCGCTGCTGCTACGGACGCAGGTTCGAGTCCTGCATCGGGCATGGATGTGTGTGATGTCCTTAGGTTAGTTAGGTTTAAGTAGTTCTAAGTCTAGGGGACTGATGACCTCAGATGTTAAGTCCCATAGTGCTCAGAACCATTTGAACAATTTGCGTCTGACGAGGAGTGTGGGTAGATAGGTCCTGCAGGCAGGTTGGCCGCTGTGTACTGATAGTGTGATGGACAGCGCGTCTGCCTAGTGAAGGAGAATCCTCGAGCATATCGATCCTCTACGAACGGAATAGGGGGAAACCCCTCCCAACAGACAAGAAGACGACTCGGACGCTCGGCTACGGCTGTTGTAGGACCTTTCTTTATTGCAATAAAAATAAATCCATAAATACAATTAAAGAAATTTAAAAATTATAAAAATTGAACAAATAAATAGATAAAACAACATAGTTCCGCTACATCCTCTCCCTGATCCTTCGATCCTAGAACACGTTGTTTGGGCATGGTGGCGAGATGGCCAGGCCTCGGATGTCGACCCCTGCCCTACCCGTCGCCCTGCTCCTGCGACGGTTCCTTTTTTTTTAAAAAAAGGAAAAAAAAGGGTAAACAGTAGGTCCCGGTTCGAACCCCGGTCAGACACAAATTTTCCATTCGCCGCCGTTGCTGGATTTCAACGCCCTGTGACAGTGTGGACGTCTGTGCAATTGTTTTTGAGGCAATACAGGTGATTTGCGAACATCTGTCTTGCCATCAATGTAACGGGACTGCAACGGCATCCATTCCTTAGTCATTGCTTTGTGATGGCTCTAAACCATGTCATATACATGCAAATCAGATTGTAGCGCATATTTAGACAAATAACGAATGGTCAGTATACAAGTATTTACGATCAATAGAAGCAGGATTGTAGCGAGCTGATCACTTAATCAAGTGCAACACAGAGTACCTGTGTAGTGATTCATTTCAGCTGCATCGCTGACAGTAATATTTGTCAAGCAGTTCACTGCAGAATTAATGTAATACTCGCCCGATGATCTATGTAGTCATACTGTATCATTAGCAGCTCGTGAATTGACTGCTATGTTCGGTAAATCAGATTACTCAAGCTGATGCCAAATAAAGAGAAGCGACGACGCCACCACGCTAATTTTGCTTAGGTAGTCGGCGCCAGATTGCGTGCGCCACCATTAACGTTACTGTAAGCAGTTTGACAGCATAACACCACCACATCCAATGACAACCTGTAGCATTATCATCACACAGTTGTCACTCGTAGTGGTTACCAGTTGCTGATGTTTGCCAAGAATAGCGGAAAGCGCTCCATGAATGTGAAGTTCCATTTGCATTAAGCTTAGAACAGAGAGAATCCTAAATAACAGTAAGAGGTTACCCAGAGAAGGGAATAGTCCTCGTATTGTCTCGAGTTCTTGCAGTTTGATATTGATGAAGTTCCCGATAGTTTCACACTAACGGGTTCTTTTGGCTATCGGAATACTCATGTGGGAATCATCAAAGTTTAATTGCTAGAAAACTCAACTACCTTAATAACACCTCATTTTGGATTGAATAAGACTCGGAAAGCGAAGTGAATTTGACTTTTCCGTCCGTCTCCTGACGACTTACTGAATAAAGTCTGAAGTGCACTCACAGTTGTATTACCTGCAGCATGAATTCTGCGAAGTGTTGTGGCAGCTGGCAGTCATTGCTGAATACAGACACGTGCAGGTATTTTCACTGCTCTAGGGGAACTCGTCTTTGTTGCATTTTTCCATACCGTATTACCACAATAACATGTTTCACTCTGCTGAAGAACTTGATGCCCGCAAGTCCTTCAATAAGAATCTGCGAGCGGTAGTAAAGCATGATAGGAAACAGACTGTTGGACAAAAGAATGGAGCGCTCCCTGCATTTTGCGTTTCTGATGAGGCCTACGATATGAATCTGGTGTCATATTATACTTCAGAACCATAAACTGTTTATATTTCACTTCATACTGAGACAAAAGCTATGACATGAGAAGAGAAAATGACTTACATGCTTCTCAGAAACTTAAGCTTTTGTGCTTATTTTCTCACTTCATACTAAAACAAGGGCGTTGATATGGGAGGAAGAAATGAAGTGTACACCTCCACGACATTTACTTGTGTGCTACTACAGCGTGCATGAAAGCTATGCGGTTAATTTTTGTTTGTTGGATAAATTTTAATATCACCTCACATTACTTTGCGAGAAGGTTCCTATTTTGTCGAGGTTCAAATAGAGTGGACATTTCATCAGTGGTTAATATTCTGATGACTAATGACATGATACCCGTTTCAATCGCTCCATGGCACCCGTGAGTAGAGTCTCACGTTGATTACTATAAGAACATCAGACAGTGACGTCCGCTCACTGCAGTCAGAGCCAAGGTGATTTCTTTCTGTTTATAGCGAAGTGTCTGCTGCGGTGTCCACGCTCAACCAACATAAAAAAATCGCGGCGGCATTGGGCACTGCTAATCGCTGCACTTGTCGCGAGCCGCGTCAACAAGAGCGCACTGTCTCTGCTAACTATATTATGGAGTTAATACATCTTACTTACTTAACGTAATATGCAGGACATGGGTTGGATAAAAGTTCAGTTTATAGTAACTAGCCATTGCGTTAAAATACTTTACAGTTATATTAGATGCCATATTTATTGTTGCTTGTCTCTCTGATGTTAATAGCACACACACACACACACACACACACACACACACACACACACACACACACACACAGTCATTGATTCCAGTGAAAGTGACGACTGCCGTCTGTTGGACAACACATGCGCCAATCAATTACGCAGATAAACTGCGACCGAAAGGTGTCTCAGTTGTTGCCAACAAATTCAAGCTGTGATGGACACACCCTTGGAGAAGAATTCATAGTGCAAAACACATTTTTGGAGCTATCAGATGGAAAATATTTTGTTCACACTACTCTTTGCTCCAGTTTACGTCTTCTGGTAGGGCTCAGCCTTCCATTTTTTAGGAGGTTAAGGAGAAAGGCTTCATAACACGTCACCAGTAACAGTATTGCAAAGGAATGCTCGATGAGCGACCTGATGACGTTCAAGCAAAACTGCAATAATAGTCACTCCGTTGATTTTTGTTGTTTCGAATTAAAGCAGACTTCTGAACATTGTCTGTTTAATGAAAATGAAATGATAATCCACAACTTGTATTAGTAGTCGAGACTTCCTAAATGTGGAAAATCATTCATGCCAGAACGATCTTTGCTGTAAAAAGAATATCTTTCTCTGGGGTATTTTTCCAAAAAGCTCCACACACAGTTCAGGTCTTTCGAGCTGCCTTCTCTGCATTCACCCCTCTATTATACCTTAAGTAAATATTGTGTTGCAGAACTTTTTCCACTTGCGACCCAATTTCACAACGCTTTACCGTAGTTCATGATTTTCAAGAATGCAAAATCCAATGCTAAACTGCAAGATGATAACTAGAACTTCAAATTCGAAACTGACAGTTGATACATACACTGACAGCGTCGCGCCGCGTTCACCTGGGCGGCCCCAGATGTCATGCGGCGAGTGGCGTCTGGCCAGTGACCGGTAGCCGCTGCAGCGCGAGGAAACGCTCGAGCGTAAGCTGTTCTGATTGCGACGCAGCCACGACTGTCCGGCGGAACTGTTTCTGGACGTATTTGTTATTGCTGGTGGGTAGAATATGAAGCGAATTATCTTCGATGTTCAATCAGACTCATTACTTTGGACAAGGGCCGAAATTTTGTAAAAAAGAAAAAAGAAAATACGGTTGGGCGCGAACACGTGACTACAAGTTTAGAATGCACGACGATTACCACGGGCTCACACAACACATCATCATTTCGGAAGTAGACAACACTTCCTCCTGGCACTTCCACATCTTAAAGTCTTGCCAGATTGTGCAGATGGCCGGACTTGGCGTTGTCAGGGGCGGTCGGTTTTATTGGCCATCTTAAGGGAACGACTCGGACTTCTCTCTGTGGCGGCCGGCCGGCGGTGAGTTTTTGTGTCTAAGACTGTACATTGAACAATAGGGAACAATTGAGTGAGATACTGCGGTTATTAAGACGGTGATATCATGTCCTGAAGTATGCAGTTTGCTATCCTGATGTCAGTTTCCCGTGATTTTGGTAAGTTACTTCAGTTGAATGCCGGAATCATTACGTCATCAAACCCACGCCGCCCACCTGCCCTATCCTCTTAAAGCATTCTAATGTGTTCTACGTTTATATATATTCTTCAGCTATTTATTTTCTTTCTATCATGATAACAAATGCTGTATCAATGTAACATGATCCCTGGATGAGCGCATAAATACATCAATAAAGTAAGTAAACTATAATAGGAGATTGCAGCAATAATCTACGTCTTAATACCAATAACAAATTCGCATTTTATAATTGTCACAAGGCAGTCTCACTCCTTTACAAACGCAAATCTACGATGCAACGGATCCTTAATATAAGGCGTAGACATATTTAAGTATCTTGGAATGATGCTTTGTTAAGGTTGCAGATCAGACATGGTTATGTCCCAACAAGCAAGAGTGATGATCTGGAGTGCCATTTCATTTCATTTCATAGCAGGACATCTTTCGTTGTCATCCGCGGCATCCTTATAGCACAAAGGTACGTAGACGTTATTCTACGCCCGTTTTGTTGCTCTTCAAGACTTATTATCCTAGTCTTACATTACCTTTATATCTCTTGATTTTGTTCTATTAAGAACGGCGCTTTGAGTTCTGTCTGTAAGGAAGTCTTGAATCCAGTAGCTGATTGGGTCAGATACTCAGTAATTTTCACTAAACGACAGTGCGAGACGCTGTCAAATGCTTCTCTGATTCATGTGAAAATGTGTCCGACGTGATTATGGCCGCACAATGGGAATTAACAGACTCTGAATGTGGGCTGGCAGTTAGAGCTAGATGCGTGGGACAATCCATTTCGGAAATCGTTAGCGAATTTAATATTCCGAGATCCACAGTGTCAATAGCGGGCCCAGAATACCGAATTTCAGGTATTACCTCCCACCACCGACAATGCAGTGGGCGTTGGCCTTCACTTAACGACCGAGAGCAGCGGCGTTAGCATGGAGCTGCCAGTGCTAACAGACAAGCAGTACTGCGTGAAACAACCGCAGAAATCAATGTGGGACGTACGACGGATGTATAAGTTGGGACAGTGTGACGAAATGTGGCGTGAATGGGCTATGCCAGCAGACGACTGACGCTAGTGCATTTGCTAACAGCACGACATCGCCTGCAGTGCCTCTCCTGGACTTGAGATGATATGCGTTGGACCCTAGACACCTGGAAAACCGTGGCCTGGTCAGATGAATCTCGATTTTAGCTGACATGATCTGATGGTAGGTTTCGATTATGGAGCAGACCTCACGAAGCAGTGAACCCAAATTGTCAACAAGGCACTGTGCAAGCTTGTGGTGGCTCCAGAATAGTGTGGGCTGCGTTTACATGGAGTCAATTGGGTCCTCTGTTCCAACTGAACCGATCATTGACTGTTCGGCTACTAGGGGATCATTTGCAGCCGATTATGGAATTCATCTTTCCAAACAACGATGGAGTTTTTATGGATGACAATGCGTCATGTCACCGTACCACAGTTGTTCGCGTTTAGTTTGAAGAACATTCTGGACAGTTCGAGCGAATTATTTGGCCATCCAGATCGCCCAACATGAATGCCACATACATAAAAGGGAGGTCAATTCGTGCACAAAATCCTACACCGGCAACACTTTCGCAATTATGGACGGCTGTAGAGGCAGCGTAGCTCAATATTTGTGCAAGAGACTTCCAACGACTTGGTGACTCCAGGCCACGTCGAATTGCCGCACTATGCCGGGAAAAAGGTCCGACACGATATTAGGAACTGTTCCATGACATCTGTCACTCCAGTGTAAATTTTTTTGAAGTACTAATAGAGCAATTTTTTTTTGTAGATCCTAATGCCTACTAAAAAAAAATTATTTTTAATGGGATACATACGTTGCTGTACTAGCGGAGGAATAAATTTAGGGCCCGCATCTCGTGGTCGTGCGGTAGCGTTCTCGCTTCCCACGCCCGGGTTCCCGGGTTCGATTCCCGGCGGGGTCAGGGATTTTTCTCTGCCTCGTGATGGCTGGGTGTTGTGTGCTGTCCTTAGGTTAGTTAGGTTTAAGTAGTTCTAAGTTATAGGGGACTGATGACCATAGCTGTTAAGTCCCATAGTGCTCAGAGCCATTTGAACCATTTGAATAAATTTAGGGAACTATATTTTCCTTCTGGAGTCCAGCAACTGATGCATCTAATTTTTCTGAACGCAAGTTGGTTTTATTCAGAATTCCAATATACCATATCAATTCCCACACTTCTAGCTACAAAATCAAATTTTTCAATATAATCTCCGTTCGCAGCGACGTCCTTACGCCACATTACTGGGAGGGCCCGTGTACCTGCATGGTATAACTTTATTGGTCGATGTGTGAGCCAACATCTTGCTGCATCACTAACCTCCCCATCATCCAATAATGCTTTCCCACGGAGTGCATTCGTCATTGGGTCAGACAGATGAAAGTCGGAAAGTGCGAGGTCCAGGCTGTAGGGTGGATGGAGAAGAACAGTCCAATGAAGCTTTGTGAGCTCCTCTCGGGTGTGCAGACTTGTGTCAGACCTTGCCTAGTCATGGAGAAGGAGAAGCTCGTTTTTGTTTTTCCGGAGGGTCCGCTTCAGGGTTGGTGATCGTTGCACCACGACGGAGGACATCCGACAGAATAACACGTCGTCGTGGGTTTACCGGCTAAGGGTGTGGCTTTGAAAGTTTACTTCGGAGGAGAGGTAATGTGGTGCTACTGAATGGGTTGCCGTTTTGTTGAATTGCTGCGATGGTGTTCCGCTAAGAGAAATTAAGTGACAGCTCTCTGCTTGGAATGCATCTTCGTTCCAGACCTTTTGAAAGCAACCTACAGCACCGCCACTTATCGCAACTTCAGGAGACTATAGAGGCCGAAGAGGGAATATTCCACGATGTCCCACAAGGAACTCCGCGTTTTTTCAATTGACAATGGCCTAGGAAAAAAGTGTTGTGTTGCTTGTTGAACGCCTCTGGTACGCCGCACATAAAGTAATTATAAAACTATTAACCTGGCCTGACTCATTATCCATTACAAACGCAAAATGTCAGTATTTACTGTAATACGAAAAATTTTAATTAATTTGGTCACAGAAGGCTTAGAGGCGACAGAAAGTGTTCAGTGTAACTTTGTAGAGCAATCAGTAGATGCTCCTTGCGACGTGATTAGAGACGAGTGGGGCCTCGCCTGCTCCCTCTTCAGTCTGCAGGCAGACTACAACGCTCCTTGAAGAACAGATATTGTGGAGAAATGGCTTAGCCACAGCGTAGCGAAGAAGTGAAGTTGCGGGGTGACCTAGATGCCTCAGTAGGTGGAAGTATGCCCCACCAAATGCAAGGTTCGGGTTTCAGATCAATCATACGGACTCAGGCCGCGGTAAGTTTCAGGGTACAACTTGTTAGCCACAGAGAGACCTGTGCTTGTTGGTACTTCGTAGCCTTAGATACCTTGCCAGTTTTTATAGAGGTTCGTTCTTGATATAACTATATCCGACGGTCCGTTTTATCAGTAGGTTCGTTATCTTTTCTCGCTCGATCGCACTTGCAAGACCCGCACAGAATGAAACAATATCTGGAGAATAATCGCGGCAGAAGCACGTGTGCGATTGTGAGAGGTGTACGGCGGTGCAGTAAAAGGCGGCCTTTGATGTGTGCCTGTGTTGCGAGGGCTCTCCGGGCAGAGTGTGTTTACAAGCGACGCCTGCCGCTGCCGCTGCCGTGCCTTTGTGCATCTCCCGGCAAACAGTGTCAGCAGCAGCCAGGCTGTGCTCCTTCCTCCACTATCGCCGCGTTCCACTTCTCCGCATGGTTAGCACACATTTTACTGTTGATACTCCACCGTCACTAAAACGTTCTTCTACAGCCTCGAGTGAAATGGCACGGTTGAACGCGAGACTCAGCTGCATTTACTATTTACGAATTCATTTTAAAAATTTCTCTTCGAATTAACCAATGTACTAAAAGGTAAAACTTTCACTAATCCAAAGATTCGTTTGGACATCACATACACTATGTGATCGAATGTATCAGGACACCTGGCTGAAAATGACTTACAAGTTCGTGGCGCCCTCCATCGGTAATGCTGGAATTCAATAGGGTGTTGGCCCACCCTTAGCCTTGTTGACAGCTTCCACTCTCTCAGCCATACGTTCAATTAGGTGCTGGAAGGTCTCGTGGGGAATGGCAGCCCGTTCTTCATGGAGTGCTGCACTGAGGAGAGGTATCGATGTCGATCGGTGAGGACTGGCACGAAGTAGGCGTTCCAAAACATCCCAAAGGTGTTCTATAGGATTCAGGTCAGGACTCTGTGCAGGCCAGTCCATTAAAGAGATGTTATAGTCGTGTAACCACTCCGCCACAGGCCGTGCATTATGAACAGGTGCTCGATCGTGTTGAAAGATGCAGTCGCCATCCCCGAATTGCTACTCGACAGTGGGAAGCAAGAAGGTGCTTAAAACATCAATGTAGGCCTGTGCTGTAATAGTACCACGCAAAACAACAAGGGGTGAAAGGCCCCTCCATGAAAAACACGACAACACCATAATACCACCGCCTCCGAATTTTACTGTTGGCACTATATACGTTTGGAGGTTAACGTTCAGCGGGCATTCGCCATACCCACACCCTGCCATCGGACAGCCACATTGTGTACCGTGATTCGGCATTCCAACAACGTTTTTCCACTGTTCAATCATCCAATGTTTACGCTCCTTACACCAAGCGAGGCGTCGTTTCGCATTTACCGTCGTGAAGTGTGGCTTATGAGCAGCCGCTCGACGATGAAATCCAAGTTTTCTCACCTCCCGCCTAACTGTCATAGTACTTGCAATGGATCCTAATGCAGTTTGGTATTCGTGTGTGATGGTCTGGATAGATGTATGCCTATTACGCATAACGATCCTCTTCAACTTTCGGCGGTCTTGTCAGTCAACAGACGAGGTCGGCCTGTACGCTTTTGTGCCGTACGCGTTTCCATTTCACTATCTCATCAGAAACAGTGGACCTAGGGATGTTTGAAAACTCGCGTGCAGACGTATGACACAAGTGACACCCAATCACCTGACCACGTCCGAAGTCCGTGAGTTCCGTGGAGCGCCCCATTCTGCTCTCTTACGATATCTAATGACTGCTGAGGTCGCGATATGGAGTACCTGGCAGTAGGTGGCAGCACAGTGCACCTAATATGAAAAACGTATGTTTCTGGGGGTGTCCGGATACACAGTGTATCTCTACAACGCGTCGTGGACCATATATTGCACCCAGGCAAGAAAAGTGGCACGTCGAAAGACGGTAACATTTAGTTTACGCATGAAAAATGAGTGCCCTAACGTGCACTAAAAATGTAATGGAATTTACTGCCAACAACACTTACTTGAATTTTAAAGAAAGCTTCTCCTGCTTCAGTATAGTTTTTATAGATTTGATTGTTTAAGTCGACTTTTCTCAAGTATTGCATTTTTGAGTTGTGTCACTGTTCTTGCCAGGTTGAGATATGATGTAGACCACGCATGACGTCTTTACATTGAAACCAACATCTCTATCAGGTAACTAGTGGCGGCACCCATTGGCTGACGACTTCTAGAATACTGTTAAATTTATCTTTCCTTTATTATTATGGTTTAACCCTTTGCAGAGTGTGCTTGCAACGAAAGCTGTATGAAAGAAAGTAATATTCCCTTCCACAGGTAAAGTTATTTTAAGAATAAAAAAAACTTACCGTACAGATTTTTTGAAAATAAGGAGGTACTCGTATGCTGAAGCTAAAACTTGACGAATGACGAAGATTTTGGGGCGGTAGACCCTTAAAATCCAATTCATTACAAGAGTTTTTTCTTTAACAAAAGTTTTCTAACGTACAGGGTGATTATAAATATAGTTAAACTTTCAAAACGCTGTAGAAATAACGCCACTGGTCAGAATGACGTCAAATTGCAACGGAATATTATCGGAGAAGGGAGAAAACGTATGGCAGAAGAAAAAAAAGTAGTGTGAAAATTGATCACTAGACGGCGCTTTATGTGTCAGATTACGTACATGAAAAAACCTGTCATGCGCACGACCCAATGAAGTTGGTATAAACACGCCGGGCACACGGCTTTTCCGTCTTCCGCGTCTGCGACGTTCGCCGTGACTGTCTCAATGCAGGATCGCGCTCTGCTTATAAAGCTGTACTACAAGAATGATGACTGTGCACATGTCGCTCTGCAGAAGTTCCGGACACTGAAGGGTTTGAAAAAAGGCGTGGGTCTGGAGAAAATGATTCGGAAATTTGAAAAGACGGGTTCTTTTGGTGTGCATCCTGGTAGAGGGAGGCTCAGTGGAAGCAGTGGCCACAGCAATGCAGGAGGAGACGAGTGGTGTACAAACGTGTAGTCCGAACATTGGGCATGCCCGTGAGCACGGTGCGTAAAATCCTACGAAACATCCTTCTTTGCTATCCATTCAAAATTACCCATGTGCACGAGTTGCTTCCTGTTGACCTGCCAGCAAGAGAGACCTTCGCTTTAGAATTTCTTGCTCGCATGGAAGTGGACAATGATTGGCCGTGGCAGATTTTGTGAGCATACGAAACTCACTTCCATCTGACAGGATATGTCAATGCACAGAATTGTCGAATATGGGCAACATAAAATCCACACGCAAATCAGCCAGAACCACTTCATCCTGAAAAAGTCACAGTGTGGTGCGGGTTTACGGCATCATTTATCATAGGGCCATATTTTTTCTAAGAGACAGGTACTTCCGCATCTGTTACCTGTACCGACAGTGGTAAGCGCTATGAGTGTCTTTTGCGCAACCATGTCATTCCAGCTCTCCAACAGCGTGGACATGTGGATGGGATCATTTTTTATGCAAGATGGCGCACCTCCGCACATTGCAAAGCTAGTTAAGCAGCCACTGATGCGCCATTTCGGAAATTCTAGAACTATCAGCCGCCATTTCCGTACAGCCACTTCCCGATCACCTGATCTTAATCCGTGTGACTTATGACTGTGGGGCTATCTGAAAGATGTCTTCAGTATTTCGATTGCAAACTTAGCTGCATTCAAGGCAAGCATTGCGCAACATAATCTGAACGTGACTCCGGAAACGCTTCGACCAGTTGTGGTACATGTGGTTTCTAGATTTCAACTTGTTGCAGAAAACGGTGGACAGCACATTGAACATGTTTCGCACCAGTCACAAGGAAATTAATGATCTGATTTGACTTTGATTTATGCTTTTTATGCGGTTTTTGGTCTCAGGACAATTAACCGATTTTTCCATCCGATGTGATATGACTTTGCCGTGGTGGATGGGCTTACGTAAGTAACAGTATCACACCTGTGCTCCCATGCACACTGAGTAGTACTGTTTGTTTAACGTCAAACGTACAGCTTGGGCATTGTTGTATGATTCATTTCTCATTTTTAGTCGACCACTATTAAATTATGATGTTTTCAGTGCCTTCTATTGCTACATTTTGTAACTATTTATTTTTCTTATGCCATGCGTTTTCTCCCTTCTCAATTAATATTTCGTTGCAACTTGACGTCATTCTGACCAGTGGGGTTATTTCTACAGTGGTTTGAAAATTTAACTTTAATTATTATCACCCTATATTTTTTGTCTTGATATTGTTTCGGCATCTGTACTGGATTAAGCAAAAGCCCTAAAACATAAACGCTTACTTTGTCTAAACACTGTATATTATTTATAGAAGTGGATGCTGTTTCTTATAAAAGCGTAACGAACCTTGTCGCAATAAAAGGTGTCTGTTGATTCAGCCATCCATCATTTGGGTAATGTATTTTTCACATCCATTACGGGAGAAGACTCTCCCTTTACTTTACAACCGCTAATTGATCGATCTAGATATTTATCTCTGCTACATGGGAAATACTTACGTTTTACTTGTGGTCCTTGGAATCGGTAGCTCTAACAGTGAACGGCTAGGTCATGGCCGCACCACGTGATTAGGTAGAATTTAAAAGGGAGAAAGAGAGGCTGTTGTTTGGTATGAGTCGGTCTGTTAGGGTCAGGCGGGGGCAGTTCTAAGTGGTCTTCCAATGTAATGTAGTGCATGTTACTGTAAAAAGAAGAAGAGGAAGAAAAGAAGAAGAAAAAGGAGAACCATTTAGCAGAGTGCAGAATGGTGACTATTAGACCGAAATCAATCTACAGTAGAACCTCGATCAACCGTCACTTTTGGAATGAGGAGGTGGTCGGAACGCTAAAAGTCTCGGATAATCAGAGGAGAATGAAAAAAGAAACATCAGAAACAGAGCTCAGTATGATGTAATAAATCAAAAGTAAATAAAAGACCTACATTTATAAAAAGAAGAAAGGAAAACAGAAAATTTTTTACACTGAAAATCTATATAAACATGTTTAAAACGTTTTTCTGCTTAAATTTCTTAAAAATTGACTTATGGCTGCATCACTCCACTTCTTTGCCCACAGTGCGTGCGTGGCTGAAGATAATAGCTGTTGTTCCAAATACTTGAGGGCATTCGCGAATGCATCCTTTGTTGCAGAGTGACTGATATTCTTCCTTTTTCTCATCTGTCTCCTCTTGTTCGACACTATGCTGTTGCAAAACAAGATCGAAGATCTGATCATCTTTAAGTTGGAAGTTGGGCGTTAATACTTCTTTGTAAAATTGACGAATGATTCTGCTGCGGTGTGCATACACGAACTCTTGAGTCTGAGATATTATTATCGCGAGTAGTAGAGGGCGAACAGCTTACAAGAGTCGGACGCAGCCTGCGGTGGACGGAAGATGCGCGACATGAGAGGTCGCCCTGCCGAGATCGTGCTTGTGGCGTCGGGGAGACTTTGGTATTAACTGACAGTGTTTTTGCTAATTTGCCTTTTTGCTGTACTTAGTTGTTGCTTGCATGCGCAGTGGAGGGATTTTGTCAGTTTTGTGTTTGCACACATTCAGAGTAATATTCGTACCTTTGTTGTGGCCAGAAAAGTGTTTATTGAGTATGGATGTTGTGGAATAACTAAAAGCCTGTGTAAAGTTTGTCAGTGTGTAAATAATATACATTGCAAATATAGTAGATTATAGTCTTTATTGGTTTATTTCATGTTTTTGCACCGTATAAGGCTACGTGACCAAACCCCTCCTGATCATTCAGTTTCTATATGTACATAAAAATACGGCAGTAGTTGTTGCAGTTATTATGTCCATGCACCGCACACTGAATGGATCGCAGTAGTGCTTTTGAAATATTTTTAGCATGTTTCTAATCACGCAGTTGCAGCGGCAAGACCAGGTAAGTTGCCTGTTGCTTACAGGAGCATTGCAGAACAGTTATTAGGAGACGTTAGAGAACCTTTTAAAACTCGCAGTCACATACCTGAGAATTAATTTCTTTATGATTTGTAGGAGGAATAATTAATTTCTGTTTTTTTTTGTTCTCAATCAGAATACTGTTACTGTCGGATATGAAACCTCACACATTCCCGTACGTTTTTCACCCAGTAATTACTAATACTAAAGTCTTTTAAAACTGCGAACAGTTTCAACGTCCTTTATTGCTAATTGAAACAGCGTCATCTTCTGTTAGCAATTCTTCTAAGTCAGCAGGCTGGCTATCATTCTAAAGAGTCCGCCCCCGGTAGCTGAGTGGTCAGCGCGACAGACTGTCAATCCAAAGGGCCCGGGTTCGATTCCCGGCTGGGTCGGAGAATTTCTCCGCTCAGGGACTGGGTGTTGTGTTGTCCTAATCATCATCATTTCATCCCCATCGACGCGCAAGTCGCCGAAGTGGTGTCAAATCGAAAGACTTGCACCAGACGAACGGTCTACCCGACGGGAGGCCCTCGTCAGTCACACGACATTTCATTTCATTCTAAAGAGTCGGTGACTGTAACTGCTGTGTGTGACTCCTTAGTTCCTGTAAGTTCTTGCTCGTAGTTTAGACTAACAAACGTTCTTCTGTGAATTTTTTTAGAGTGGTTTCCTCACATTGTTCCCAAGCTTAAGCAACTAGGTAAATTGTATCTTTTATATAGAGTCTTTTCATTGCTTCAAAAATATCACAGCCCTCTTCCAATTTCTCCAACAAAGCGCCGACGTATTTCCTTCGGTAACGTCGTTTTAACCATTCAGTAACACCCAGCTTCATTGGCTGGATTACTGAAGACATGAGAGGGGAGGGGGGGGGGGAGGGCAGAAACATAGCTTTCATGTCTTCTTGCCGAAGTTTAGACTCTCTGGGTGGCTTTGGGGCTTTGTCTACCAATACAACTGCGTGGGATGGTGGTAGGCTTATCGACGTCAAACATTTTTTAACAGCCGGAGCAAACAGCAACAGAAAACCATTCTTCAAACAAATTACCGTTCACCAAAGGACTTTTTTCAGCTTTGTAATAAACAGGAAGTGTTGACGTTTTTCTGTTTTTGAAGGCTCCCGGTGTGTTAGATTGCCGATTCCAAACAACAGCAGTATATGGTCATCGCTTGCATTGCTGCATGTTGCAGTGTTGAGTCTACTCTTTGGTACATTGATACCCTTGAATGTTACGTACTTCCGCGTCCCATGTTCAAACCGCGATCGGGAGGCAGACAATAAATATTCCATTCACCAAAAAGATTAGTAATATTCCTATGTTGGTTTTTTAAATATTGCTGTCAGGAATCGAGTAGAATGTGACTGTATGAAGTGTAGCAAATGGTTCGTGTTTTATTAATCTATGTGAAGGTTTTTTGTAACAGTTAGTCTAATAAATCAGAAGTCTACATGAAATTTCCATTTTTATTACCGTCGTCTAATATCCCCATCCGATGTCTCTCTGAAGTAATGAAAAATAACTATTTTGTAATTAATACTAGTCCGGATTTTTAACTCATTTATGACTAAATTAGATGTCTACGAGGATTCACTGTTGTATAATAGGGTCAATTTTGTAAATCTATGGTAAGTCACGATGTAGAACGACGAAATTGCGCCTGCCGGGCTCTTATAGTCTTCTTCTCAGGAGGTGTGGCATTGGCAGTCCACGTTTGAGTAAACGTATCTACGATTTGGTTTCTTTATCCCAGCGGAGAAATGATCCTATCGGATGAAAGAAAAGGCGAATATGCTCCTGCTTAAAAGATTCTGACTGAAAAGTCGGGAACTAGCTTCTACCATACTCAGCACCTTCAAAATTTTTCCAAAACTTTTGATAAGCGAACATATTCGCACTTTTTATGCTTAGAGAGAAGGAGACAATGGCAGTGGGAATATTTCATGAAAATTTCGGCAAGTTGCTATGCACAGGCGTCTTGGAATCCACCGCTCGGTTTTTGTATCCACAAACCACCTTTTTGGGGTGTTTCTCGATTATGGGAAGATGGAACTTCTAGATAAATGTCTACAGAAATCTGAGCAATTTGCTGCTGTTAGTTATTTAGATATCCCCTCTAATGTCGAAAAACGGTTTTTTCGGGTTTTCTCAGGAACCACCTGTGAACTAAAGAGTTCCTCCATAAGCCCTTTAAGACGCCCTGTAGACCACATCTAGTGTATAAACAACCAACCGATTTGATCCATTTGCCTAAGTTGAAGCAAGTCTGTAAAATTACAAATTTGTTACAGTATGACGATACTTCCGTTGGTTGTGCAAATGGTCCGTAGCCCAAGAGCTATCGAAAACACTGTAGCCCATCCTCTTATCACCAAAAGCATCCGAGGTATGAGCCCGGAAAAATCCTGTTTTTGTGCGCTGCATTTCAGAACATATTAGTAGCGCATGCTGTCTCATCCGTATCGATGGGAACTGGCCGTTAGTGGCGTAGAGAGGTTGTTTATTGCTTTTATTGCTAGATCCACATCATGATATCTCCAAAGCAATGACCGACTGTACCGTTGCGCAACAGATGTATACCGGTGTCTGAACCTGCTAAGATATAGTAAGATGCATAATATCGATACGATTACTAGACGACTTCACTTCGCTATCAGAGACACCGTACAACAAGTATTGTAGAAGAATAATCACAAAAGTAAACGCTTCTTGGCAAATTGATGTTTATTTTACTCCAGTGGAAACTCTGTAGTAAATGAGTAACTGTGGGAAAACAGGAAAACGCTGAACAAATGTAGTTCTGTCCTTTTTTACCATTTCACCTCGTTTAATATAGAAACGATAATCATCGCATTAACATTGGGAATTTCAGAAAAATTAGGTAACTGTATTACTATACCTGTTATACAACTAGTTGTTCAACTGATAAAATCAGTCCTTGACTTCAGCCATAAAAGAATAAAGCTGTAACCGACAGATCTGGTGCCTCATGACAGTCACTCATTTTTCGCCTTCTGTCGTGTGACGCAGATTTTGGTTGCAAACCTTGACGGGGCAGAGATAGAGGTATGTGTAGTCTGTATTATGTATCTATGTTCTAAGCGAGGCACGCTCCTATTGGAGGTAGTACGCTATTGCCTTTATCTGACCTCTGAAATGACCTGCCCAGCCAGCTCCTCGGGGAACAATAGTTTAACATCGGCTCCAGTCCACGGTGCAATTCTGTATTTTTCATATTGACAAACACTGGTAGAACTGAAAGCAGTTATAAGTGGCAGGAAAAAACCTAGGATTTATCGCCAATCGTACGCGCGACCTCTGACTTGTAGTCTGCCACTTTACCACTGACATGTTGGTTGATTCGGTGTGGGGGGGGGTGGGGGAAGGAACGAAACATTGTCAAAGGACGCGGCGTTCTCAGATGTCCACCGATCCAAGCTCTGATCTAGTGGGTCTGCTGTATCTACCTTCGCATAGCCTTTGAAGAAATTTACGTGGGAATCGTTGGAAGAAAGAGAACTTGGTCTTTTGGAACCCTATTGGGTAAATGTAGAGAACCTATATTGGAAGAAGACTGTGCAGCTACTATGCTGCCGCCATCGTATCCTCGTATAGGAGTATCACGAGAATAAGAATAGAGACGTAATGAGGCGTCTGGAGGGCTATAAACAATCGTTTTTCCCTCGCTTAAGACGCGACATGGCAGGCCTTTTGGCCTCTTCGTACACTTACTAATACCTATCAAACCAGTCTATATTTGATTTCTAAAATCTGTATAGGATGTAGAGAACCTATATGGCACAGTTCTGTTCTTTGCATAATGGAGATGAGCTGCAGTTGCAGAACGCCTTGGCTGGGCCAACCACTTACAATGGCAGCCAACGGTCAGGAGGTGCGGGGGGAAGGGGGGGGGGGCAGTGGAGTGTGGGGAGAGGGGGAGGGGAATATTGCGGTCAGGGAAAATTTAAAACTGAGGTCCGACGTCCCCGTGGCTTTTGATATCGGGTCTCAGGGCCAGAGGGATGGACGATGACTATTTTTACAATGGCTGGGAGCAGTTTTATCGTGAAAGCCTAGGAACGCGCTAGCTCGGCGCTCCGGCTTTGCTGTTGTTTGGGACATTTTGGAGAAATGGTCGCTAAGCTCCACAATATAGCCGACCGAACGGCGCCACGCGTGTATCATATTACATGGCGCCCGTTGCCAGAGCGTTTTCCGTTTGCTCCCGCTGTCGGCATTTGGTGGGAAGGATTGTTACAGGTTTCTGGGTTGACGGATTGGGATTACAGTAGACGGATTTCATGTAAGGCCATAACTGGCGAAAGCCTTGTTTATCGGTGACGACTGGCCGGGTTCTGGCACAAGCGGAATTGTCGCTTTCTGGGCGCGGGGCGGAACAAAACTGAGTGAAGTCGGTTCCTGCAAATCGCAGGAGTCGGTCGCGTACTTTGCCGCCATTGCTGCAGAGTAATTTCATTCGCAGTTTCACTTGACTGGCGCTCATGCTTCGATCGGTCTCCAGGAAGGAGCCCATCTCCATATGCAGTGGAGTCCACAACGAGTAGCAGCCGACATCAGCATGCCGTCTTGCGCTGTACTATCGATAATATACGCAGTTCTAGGCTGTAGGGTTTCAGTTGGTTTTTCAACCACCCAAAATTCGAATCGAGGTCTCCTAGTGGTTCCATCAGTAGAACCACATTGCATCCTTAGATGACACTGTGGTACTGCACAACCCCTCCCGCCCTCCCTCCCTCCCTATCTCAAGTGAGGAATATTTACATGTTTGGTTTACGTTAACATGCGTAATTCTTCCTTGTGCAAAGTCATTATTAATTTTGTGACTGTTAATTTTTAGGACAGCATTTATCTGTTAAACATTCACCAGAGTCCTTTCCCGTCATCATTTTAGGAGGGGCGCTCTGATCAGTTCATCTAATGAATAAATTATGTGAGATGCTAGCTACCCCACGTAGGATTTATATCATGCCAGTTATAAGATTTGCGTTACACATCTTGCGCAGACTCAATATAAACCCACTTGGGCGTGATTTGCATAACGTTGTGATTCTGCTCCCTAACTTGCACATCAATTAAGGATCCTATGACAGCAAACAGGCAGCTAATTTCCAAAGAGATGAATGGGATCGGAAAGAACCAGTAAACCGCTCCCACTCGAATCTTTAATGAATCGAACTGTCACTTACACAACAGCTTCAATCGTCTGGTTACTTTACTGATGAGTTAATGCATTCAATATTTGACGTTAAGCGTGGAAGGTTTATGCATCAGAGAAATGGCAGTTTTGCTTGAAATGTTTGCCGTTAAGAGCGTCTTTGGATGCCTGGACATATTAATGGTATGTTAGGTTTCGGTTACCAGTGGTTGTATTAGGAGTAGGTGTCGGCTGCAGAGTGTGTGCGTTGACTCGTCGGTGAGTGAGGAGCTTTGATGGCGGACGTGCTGAGTAGAGAACGAATATCATTTGGGTTGCTCTCTGCCGTGACCAAGGCAAACTATCAGTCATATAATCATATTTCTGATTATTCTTCACCTTCCTCCTTTTCAGTTAAAATATGTTACAGAAAAAGTGTAAATTGCATAACTTAAGTAGTGTTTCGTTGAATCAGTTTTCATTGTTCATAATAATGTCAAATGAAGAATATAGTTTTCAAGTTAATGTGACCCACTTTTAGATTATTAAATGCTCGTAATGTTATTTCAATTTAGAGCAACGTTTTGATTTATTTGCCACTACTTCACTAAGTTTATTACCACAGATTGAATGCAAATCTTAACACACATCTTCTGTCACGCCTTGCGCTATTGCAAGGAAAGCTAGCCCCATTTTTGGAAACATAACAGATTCTCATTTGGCAAAAATCTGAAAGTATATGTTAGCCTCGCAGTGATTTATTCCAGGAACCTGCAGTTCGGCAATTCGTATTACGCAGTTATGCAGACAGACAGAGGCGAATTAAGCATTCCAGGAAGGAATCAATCATTGGGCCTAAATAAATTTTGACATAGATTTAGGAAATTGTATTCATTTGCAAATTCTTCGAATAATTCAGTTGATACATTTATGAACAGGGTACCGATTCAGTACGTGACATTTAGCCGGTGTGTTGTGATCGTTTAATAAGGAAGCCATTCTATGTACTGTTGATAACCCCTCTTTGCATTCAGTTTCACTTACTGATAGTCAGATTCAGTTCTCAGTAATTGGCGCCACGTACATCGAAAGTGATTTACAAAGTTACTGTTAGTGTTCAAACGGAGAGAAGCAAAGGCTATTCTAAACAAGGATTACAAGGACGGCATCGCACTCGGAATTTAAGGCGCTTGCTTTCATATTGCTAGTAATACATTAAGACACTGTAGTCTTGTAGGATCATAAAAAATAAAAGTTTATACTACCTTTGAACAGTACAAGCTGTACAGTAACGGTAATAAGAAACATTCTTAATTAACAGGATTTGTTACATACAGTTTTCCGTTTTCGATTAAAAGCTAACTACTTAACTTCTTACTTAAAAAATGGCTCTGAGCACTATGGGACTTAACTTCTGCTGTCATCAGTCCCCTAGAACTTAGAACTACTTAAACCTAACTAACCTAAGGACATAACACACATCAATGCCCGAGGCAGGATTCGAACCAGCGACCGTAGTGGTCGCGCGGTTCCAGACTGTAGCACCTAGAACCGCTCGGCCACTCCGGCCGGCCCTTACTTAACTTCGGTTACACGATAAATCAGTCTAACCTAAAAGCCGTAAATTCAACTAAATACCTAGGTATTACAATTACTAACAACTTATATTGGAAGGAACATACAGAAAATGTGGGGAAGGCTAACCAAAGACTGCGTTTTATCGGCAGGACACTTAGAAAATGTAACAGACCTACTAAGGAGACAGCCTACACTACGCTTGTCCGTCCTCTTCTAGAATACTCTGCGAGGTGTCGGATCCTTACCAGATAGGACTGATGGAGTACATCGAAAAAGTTCAAAGAAAGGCAGCACGTTTTGTATTATCGCTAAACATGGGAGAGAGTGTCACAGAAATGATACAGGATTTGGGCTGGACATCATTAAAAGAAAGGCGTTTTTCGTTGCGACGGAATCTTTTCACGAAATTCCAATCACCAACTTTCTCCTCCGAATGCGAAAATATTTTGTTGACACCGACCTACATGGGGAGGAACGATCACCACGACAAAATAAGGGTAATTAGAGCTCATTCGAAAAGATATAGGTGTTCATTCTTTCCGCGCGCTATACGAGATTGGAAGAATAGAGAATTGTGAAGGTGGATCGATGAACCCTCTGCCAGGCACTTAAATGTGATTAGCAGAGTATCCATGTAGATGTAGATGTACAAGCGTATAAGCGAGGGAATCTTTTAAAAAGGCCAGAAATTACGTTTAAAGTTTGTTGGAAGTCGCTAAGTGCTCTCATTATCAAAACAGTCGATTAGTATAGTTTGGGTTATTTTCTTTCCGTTTTAAGTAAAAGCATGTTAATATTTATGAATTTATATCTCCTGAACGATGTGTTGTAGAATGATATAATTTTACAGGTACATTTGGTGGGATATGTGGATACCGTCTGAAAATGTATTGCGAACAGAGTTAGTATCAAAGAAGAAACAAATTAAAACGTCATGCCTGATACTACTATTTTACTGCATAAGCAGAGAAAATCTAGTAATCGATAAATTCGTTTCTTCACACATTTTGTGGGGTGTGTCAACGAGAAAAAAATTCGTAAGGATTTGAATTTATGAATAACTCTTGTTGGAAGTCACCAAGTATCCTCATTACCAAATACTGGATGAATGTAGTCTGCGTACTTTGGACGTTGAAAGTGATTCTGCATCAAGACACATAAGCAGTTTCCACATTCTTATTAAAATAACGTTGTGCTTGGGATTTCAGCGAGTCGAGTGGTAGGGACTAGTCACCAACCAGTCGTGGTTCTACAGGAGTGGACACAAATATGTAAACACCAAAAAGCACAACACATAACCATTCCTAATATCCGCTGTCATTCAAAAGAGCTTCCAGTCGCCCCAGAATGGATAAATACAGGTTCTGTATGCTTTTCACGGGAATCTGATACCAGTCTTCCTGCGAATAGTGGCAAGTTCAGGTAATGATGATAGAGGCGCCTTCCCTACAAAGTAGACCACAAAGCCACAAAGGCTCAATAATATGGGTATATAGTGTCTGTGGTGGCAAGCGGAGATGCGATACTTCATCCTTGTGGTCACAAAACGCCGGCCTCTGTGACCGAGCGGTTCTAGGCGCTTCAGTCCGGAACCGCGCTGCTGCTACGGTCTCAGGTTCGAATCCTATCTCGGGCATGGATGTGAGTGATGTCCTTAGATTAGTTAGGTTTAAGTAGGTTCTAAGTCTAGGGAACTGATGACCACAGATGTTAAGTCCCATTGTGCTTAGAGCCATTTGAACCATTTTTGAGCTCACAAAAGCAGTCCCGGACGATGCGAGCTATTTGAACATGGGCCTTGTCGTCATGGAACACAGGTTCACCACTCTGGAATAAACACTGCACCATGGCATTGACGTAATCAGCCGAAATGATCACACAAGCTTTGGCGGTAATGCACGCTTGCAGAGTAACTACGGGGCCCATGGATACGAGATGGCTATCGTATTCATCACCGAACCTGTGCCATGTTTCTTTCCTGGCCAGGAGTTGAAAGCAGTGTGGGACAAGACTCACTCGACCAAATGACTTTCATGCTTTACTGCATAGTCCAGGTTTTATGGCTTCGGCACCACGTTTTCCTGTTACTCGAATTTGCGTCACTGATGAATGGTTTTGGAATTCCAGCTCGCCGTGAAATTCCCTGCTTATGTAGCTCGCTTGTCTGGGTGCTGACAGGGTGTAGGACTGCGACACTCAGTTCCGCAGTAGTTTTCGCAGCTGTTGTCCTTTACTTCATTTCCTCGTCATTCACGTCTTCTTCATGCATCATTACTTGTGTTGTATAAGGCGCCGACAGCGATCCTTTTTCTTCGTATAACACTGGTACACTCTTGCTATGTCAATAAGATACATAGGGAGAATATCAGGAGGGTCAATTTTTCCACGCAGCCTCAAGTTGTGGAAATACGGGTAATGGAAGAGATAGAGTTCGTCCCTACCTGCTGGACGCCCCTCTCTTTATATCGACGATTTGACAGATTCCCTCACGCGTTCTATGTTCTGTGTGTGGACAGGTGGATTGTCCGATGACACGTATTCAGCAGATTGATTCATGACCTCATGTTGAAATCCTTCCTTCTTTAAGGTGTTGTATAACTTTAAAGTGCCTGGTAATATAAAGCGCTTTTCATAAGAGAGACTAAGGTTTTCTTCCTTGAATAAACTCGAACTATGAAGCACTTGCGATATTCTCTTTCAATGTTGCCAAATACTCAAATACGTCCGACATTGCTTTTCAGTGGTCGTCCTCCCTGATATTTCCTAGCAGCAATGCGCTTCGTCTATTTGGACAACTTTGTTTCGTCCACCAACTAGAAAACTCAATCGTGACTATAACGTAATAGACTTCTCAGCAGAAACCGTAGTGGTTGTACACGCTGTGCGTGGATAATTGTGTTTCAGAAGCTGTCGCATGTAACACATAATCTGTTATCCAACAAGAAACTAATGGATGGATAACTTGGAAGTGCCAAACCATGTGTTCTTTTTATGGATGTTCACCTGTGACCCTGAGTGCAGTACAATTGTAAAGGAAAATCAGCATCCGTACGTTTCTCGCAAAGTTTCATGGGATTGAGCCTATGGCATTCTAGACAATTCCTGTTATCCTTACTTGGAAGCAATCTGAAGTGCCAACAAAATTTCAAGAAACTGTCCACACTACATAAACGATGAATTAAATTTCGCCATGTGAGACAATAGAAACTGCGACGCTTTCACTAATTGCTATTCGCACCCGAAAACGATACACTGTTTTCCCATGGAAACGTGCTAAACATTTAGCATAATTCGCACCGCCAGCGTTCGACAGCGGTTCGCACGTTCGATATATATCGTTAGCGACCCATGCTCATCAGATAATAATTCTTGGAAATTACCCCGAAAAATCACTCACAGGCCAGTCCGCTGCTTTCCAGCAATGGTGGGCCAAAATGGAGCCCTCACATGTCCTTGGTTAACATAGACCATCAACTGTAACTACTGCCAGCCAGTCATACTTTCTACAGCCAGCCGAGCACGTACATACTAACCGTCCACGGTTATTCATTCACGCACTCCCGCAGCCCAGCGTCCTCTAGTATCCCAGCAACGGGCCGATGACAAACCTAGCGCAAATACAATTGGTAACAGCAGAGGTATCACACGCGCATGGCACAGTCTTATTTGCTTCTTTCAAAAGTTCAGTAAGTTTACGGTGACTCTTAAATGCATTGTAGATACGATGTAAGGCAAATATAATGAAAATGACTCTAAAAATGTTCGTTGGTTGCTGAGAAAATCTAGTGCCTGTTTTTGCAGTTTTCCTAAGTTCCACATTCACAACATGTTTCGGGCCCAGCACATTGTCTGCTGACCTGCCAGTAATTAAAATTTTGGATTACAAACTGTTCCTATAATACAATTGCAACGTCAAAAACGTACAAAAATAATTAAAAAATGAAGATGTCAAAACAGTCAAGAAATGTACATACTATTTGCAGTTACATTAGCTCAACAGGCAGTTGTAAATGTCATACATCAAGAAATGCGCGTGGTATATCAGGTGCAGTAACTTTACACTCGCACAGAGAGAAACAAAATGTACCAGCGCCAGAGCGGCAGATAACGCGCGCCGTGCCCCATAGGGGGCACCCTGGGCCTTGCGCAATGCCATGTGGCGGAACCACCAGTATCATAAGGAAATGTAATATAAGTTCTATATGCAGGTTACTAACAATGACAAAAATAAAGCTCACAAACGTAAATTCGTGTAAGATATGGCATCAACTATTATATTTATGATAATTACAGGATATTAAAAAATAAACTCAAAATTGCGGCAAACGTCACCGGTAATTTGGTGTTACAAACAGTGCCATTATTACTTATTACGGAAATTGGAGAATTTATCAAAAATTTTCAAAAACAATTATCTTGTTCCACTGATCTGCTCATTGAGTGATCGGTCATGGAAGCACCGTCTATGTACGAAAAGTTCTAGGTCTTCTAAATTATACAAATGAACAACTTTGCTTTCATAATGAAGAATCTTTAAGTTGTTTTCGGTGTCACGAAGCTGATGATTGCACGGACGAAAATGAGCTCCTTGTACACTACCACAATTAGGATAACCGTGTAACCTATATCGCGTTCTGAATTCCCTCCCAGTCTGTCCGACGTAAAACTTGTCACAAGCTTCACTCAATTTTATAGACCCTCCCACCCCGCCCAATTACAAAACTTATTAACATGATGCTCTAAACTATGTCGGAGAAGCTTTCCCAATTTGTTAGTGGCATTATAATCTACCACCACGTTATGCTTCTCAAACTCATTACTAATCTTCAGAGATAGTGGACCAACATACGTCATAGCAGTAAGTCTAACTTCTACATTCCTTACTCCGGTCACTTCGTGCGTCTGTGACAGAATTTCCTCGTCCATTTTCCTAATATCACTTTCTCTAAATTCATTTGCAGTCCCTATCTGTACAATGATGGCTATTTCCCTGTCGGTAGCCTGCTGGTCACGTAAAATTTTTTTTAACCTGTGGAACACTGAACGAAAAAGTGCTTTCTACTGCGATGGGGGATGATTAGAATTCGCAACAGTGGCATCTGTTGTTGGCTTACGAGAGGCCTAGTATTCTAAACACTGGTCGTTCCTACATATCCGTACATCCAAAAAATTAAGAGAACCCTCAACTTCAAACTCAATAGTGAAATTTAAATTGTGGTGTAATTCATTGGAGCCTGAGCGTCTCATTCTACTTCTCGAAAAGTTCGGGTTCCAGACTATTTATAAGAATCTCATATGGATTCGCAGAGAGACTTGAGCCCCCTGCCAAGCCGTCATTTTGACGAAAAATATGTCCATTGTAGGAAAAATAACTAAACGAAAGAGATTGGCCTACTAAATCAATAAGTTCACTCACCAATGATAAATATTCTTTGTTATAGACGATAAGATTATTCCGAACCAACTCTGAAGTTTATATAACAGGAACACGGTGTATAAATTAGTGACACCCAAAGACGAGAAAATGTGTCACTCGGTAGCCTAAGGTAACCAATGTAATGAATAAATTCATAGCTGTCTTTGAGCTTTGCTTTTGTCATTGTTAGTAATGTGGATATAGAACTTATATTAAATTTCCTTGTGATACAGATGGTCACACCACATGACACTGTGCTAGCCCGGTACGCGTTAACTGCCACTCTGGCGCTGGTACGTTTGGTTTCTGTCTGTGCGAGGGGAAAGTTACTGTACCTCATATACCATGCGCATTTCTTGATGTACGGCATTTACAACTGCCTGTTCAGCTTATGTAACTGCATATGGCATGCATATTTTTGCATATTTTGAAATCTTCATTTTTTATTATTTTTTATGTTGCAGTTTTGTATACTAGCATTTGTATTATGGGAAGAGGATTCAGTCCCAAATTTTAATTACTGGGACGTCGCCAGAGAATGGGCCGGACGCGAAACATGTTGTGAATGTGGAATTTCCGGCTGCTGTGACCGAGTGGTTCCAGGCGCTTCAGTCCGGAACCGCGCTGCTGCTACGGTCGCAGGCTCGAATCCTGCCTCGAGCATGGATGTGTGTTATGTGCTTAGGTTAGTTAGGTTTAAGTAGTTCTAAGTCTAGGGGACTGATGACCTCAGATGTTAAGTCCCATAGTGCTTAGAGCCATTTGAACAATTTTTTTTTAAATGTGGAATTAAGGAAAACTGCAAAAACTGGTACGAGGTTTCCTCAGCAACAAACAAACAGTTTTAGAATCGTCTTTATTATATTTGTCACGATGGTTTCTGATCTCTACCAGGATTTTCAGTCTGAAATAAACCATATAAAGTGTCGAGATGTTCCTATCACGATGCTGACTCAAAATATTATCACCATGGTCAGTAACGGATTTAAGTTGTTCAGACCCCAATACTTGATTACGTGCTCACATAACATTCCATTCAAACCAGATTAGGTTCTCTTAAACTGATAGCTCTGTGCAGAAACGCTGTATTATTTTCGGCTTTTTGGGTGCAGTAAACGTTGCTAGTAACTGCGTGTGAAGCATACAATACTCAGATATTTGCCCGACTAAATTGACGGGTTAATCCCTTTCTCGAAGATTCATTTTGCTGACAGCTCTGGCATCCAATACAATCCAGTGAATTCCGTTTCGATTCATTTCTGCCTGCGATCTTCATAATCTTCATCTACAGTTCCTTCATCTCTCCTCTTCGCTGACTTCTCAGTTGAGGACATCTATACATATTATAAAAATGGATGCATATGCGTGTGTGTATTCCGATGCTCCTAAACCAATGGACCGATTTCAACCAAACTTGCTACACGTATCCCTTGCTGTCAGGCAACAATCGCTGTGAGGGTAAGTACCAGCCACCTATCATAGTTCAGAAGATATGGCGTCGTAAACAATGAGATGCGTGAAAAACTGAGGCAGCATGCAAGACGTTTCAATTTATTACTTCTTTATTAATAACGCTATTCGTGATCAATTTTGCGGACAGTATCCACATATGACACTAAATTCACCTTCCAAATTATGGCATGGCACCACACACAGTTCACGAAATGTGACATCATAAACACTAAAAAACTGACGCATTCTGCATGAAGTTTTATTCTTTACTGCTAAAATACTCCCACGCTCGGATCAAGTTAAGGAAATCCCTGGCACGTGGCAGCCCTTTTTACCGCTTTCAGCTGTGAAGCGCAAGCGGCTGTAGGCGACCACAGTAGTCGTCTACACAGCTACGAAGAGGCGTTGCTGTAGATTACAAAATAGCTCTGTAGACGTCCGAAGCAGCTACGCCCAGCATACACAAACTATCCAGTATGTTACATTACGAACGTAGTTCATTTTTAGTTTTCGTGGTCGTCCGGTAGCGTTCTCGCTTCCCACGCCCGGGTTCCCGGGTTCGATTCCCGGCGGGGTCAGGGATTTTCTCTGCCTCGTGATGACTGGGTGGTGTGTGATGTCCTTAGGTTAGGTAGGTTTAAGTAGTTCTAAGTTCTAGGGGACCGTAGATGTTAAGTCCCATAGTGCTCAGAGCCATTTGAACCATTTTGCAATAGAGGAAATGAAATTCCTGAAAAGAATAGCAGTAGATACCTCCAGAGATGAAGTAAACATCATCCAAAATTGTGCTAAACGCATTCTCTGAAAATTATTTGGAGCAGTTAGTTCATGAGCCCACGCGAATGGTAAACGGTTGTGAAAACACACTTGACCTTCTTAGCAACAAATGATCCTGAGTTAATAACGAGCATCAAAACCGATACAGGGATTAGTGAACACAGGGTTCTCGTAGCGAGACTGAATATTGTAATCCCCAAATCCTCCAAAAATAAATATAGCTATTCAAAAAAAGCAGATAAAAATTCACTTGACGCCTTCCTGAGAGAAAATCTTCACTCATTCCAAATTAATAATACAAGTGTAGACCAGATGTGGCTTGAATTCAAAGAAATAGTATCGGCAGCAATTGAGAGATTTATACCAAATAAATTAACAAACGACGGAGCTAATCCTCATTGGTACACAAAACGGGTTAGAACACTATTGCAGAAACAACGAAACAAACATGCCAAATTTAAATAGACGCAATATCCCCAGATTGGCCATCTATTACAGAAGCTCGAAATTTAGCGCGGACTTCAATGCGACACGCTTATAACAGTTTCCACAACGAAACTTTGTCGCGAAACCTGGCAGAAAATCCAAAGAGATTCTGGTCGTATGTGAAGTATGTTAAGGCAAGAAACAATCAATGCCTTCTCTGCCAGATAGAAATGGAGATACTATCGAATACAATGCTGCCAAATCAGAGTTACTAGAGACAGCCTTCCGAAATTCCTTCACAAAAGAAGACGAAGTAAATATTCCAGAATTCGAATCAAGAACAGCTGCCTAGATGAGTAGCGTAGAAGTAAATATCCTCGGTGTAGTGAAGCATCTTAAATCACTTAATAAAAGCAAGTCTTCTGGTCCAGACTGTATACCAATTAGGTTTCTTTCGGAGTATGGTTCAAATGGCTCTGAGCACTATGGGACTTAACATCTATGGTCATTAGCCCCCTAGAACTTAGAACTACTTAAACCTAACTAACCTACGGACAGCACACAACACCCAGTCATCACGAGGCAGAGAAAATCCCTGACCCAGCCGGGAATCGAACCCGGGAACCCGGGCGTGGGAATCGAGAACGCTACCGCACGACCACGAGCTGCGGACTTTCGGAGTATGCTGATGCATTAGCTCCATACTTAACAATTGCATACAACCGTTCGCTAGACGAAAGAACCGTACCCAAAGACAGGAAATTTGCACAGGTCACACAAATATTCAAGAAAGGTAGTAGGAGTAATCCACTAAACCACAGGCCCTATCGTTAACGTCGGTATGCAGCAAGATTTTGGAACATATATTGTGTTCAAACATTATGAATTACCTCGAAGGAAACTGTCTATTGACACTCAGTCAACATGGGTGTAGAAAACAACGTTCCTGTGAAACACAACTAGCTCTTTATACACATGAAGTGTTGAGTGTTATTGACAAGAGGTTTTAGATGGATTCCGTATCTCTGGATTTATGGAAGGCTTTTGACAGTATACCACACAAGCGGCTTGCAGTGAAATTGTGTGCTAAAGGAATATCGTCTCAGTTATGTGACTGGATTTGTGATTTCCTCTCAGAGAGGTCACAGTTCGCAGTAACTGACGAAAAGTCATCGAGTAAAACAGAAGTGATTTCTGGCGTTCCCCCAAGTAGTGTTATAGGCCCTTTGTTGTTCCTTATCTATATAAACGATTTGGGAGAAATCTGAGCAGCCATCTTAGGTTGTTTGCAGAGTCGTTTATCGACTAATAAAGTCATCAGAAGATCAAAACAAACTGAAAAACGATTTAGAAAAGATATCTGAATGGTGCAAAAATTGGCAGTTGACCCTAAATAACGGAAAGTGTGAAGTCATACACACGAGTGCTAAAAGGAATTCGTTAAACTTCGGTTACACTATAAACCAGTCTAATCTAAAAGCCATAAGTTCAACTAAATACCTAGGTATTACAATTACGAACAACTTAAATTGGAAGGAACACACAGAAAATGTTGTGGGGAAGGCTAACCAAAGACTGCGTTTTATTGGCAGGACACTTAGAAAATGTAACAAATCTACTAAGGAGACTGCCTACACTACGCTTGTCCGTTCTGTTTTAGAATACTGCTGCGCGGTGTGGGATTCTTTCTAGATAGGACTCACGGAGAACATTGAAAAAGTTCAAAGACAGGCAGCACGTTTTGTATTATCGAGAAATATGGAAGGGAGTGTCACAGCAATGATACAGGATTTGGGCTGGACATCATTAAAAGAAAGGCGTTTTTCGTTGCGACGGAATCTTCTCACGAAATTCCAATTACTAACTTTCTACTCAGAATGCGAAAATATTTTGTTGACACTGACCTACATAAGGAGAAGCGACCACCACGATAAAATAAGGTAAATCAGAGTTCGTACGGAAAGATATAGGTGTTGGTTCTTTCAGGCGCTGTACGAGATTGGAATAATATAGAATTGTGAAGGTGGTTCGATGAACCCTCTGCCAGGCACTTAAATGTGATTTTCAGAGTATCCACGTAGATGTAGATGCAGATGTAGATGATAACATCAGACGAAAGATGTTTATACATATTCTACATTCAAGTCAGCCGTCACGTTTTTCTGACTATTTGTGAAGGATAATTTCAGCAACTACAGGAGGGATTTTGATATGGTTTCCAGTGATAGGTATACTGGTTCACGAGGTTTGTATACAATCCAAATACATTATAATAATGCATGTATGTTCCACTTTTCCTCCTAAACTGCTGGATTGATGTGAACCAAATTTGGTACACATCTCACTTACTGCCTGGAAAGAAGTGCTGTGGGAGTATGAATAAAAAAGGGGTGGTGGTAGGATGAAAAACTAGTGTTGCTCACGACGAGTAAATAGCGAGATTTTATTCATCCATGATTTGAGAATGAGAGTACTTGCAACAATCTTCACACATAATTTGAAGCCTTTACGAGACTATTTCTTGCTCGCACCCCCACAAAACAAAAAAAGGAACAAAATTAATTGCGTACTACATACCCGCTGTTCATGCAGTGAAACTGCGGCGGGTGACCAAGCGGTTAAAGGCGCTACAGTCTGGAACCGCGCGACCGCTACGGTCGCAGGTTCGAATCCTGCCTCGGGCATGGCTGTGTATGATGTCCTTAGGTTAGTTAGGTTTAAGTAGTTCTAAGTTCTAGGGGACTGATGACCTTAGAAGTTAAGTCCCATAGTGCTCAGAGCCATTTGAAACATTTTTTGAAACTGCGGCATGAAGCATGACGTTATAATTTATCACCTCTTTGCTACTAAATGTATTTGTGATACATTTTGTAAGCAGTATTCAAACGCATTTCGGAGACACTATGAACATTTGCCGTTGAATGTAACTTCAAAATTATATCATTGTACGACATCGAAAACGAAACTGCAGGGCGAATCTCGCTAGAGGTGCAGGTGAGATGTGTGTACAAGTACGTCTGAAATACGTGATATATGATTGACATGAATATAAGTGGGTAAAGCCACGGGTAAGAAGCTGAATTAAAACTCCAGGAAGGACTTAAACCAAATTTGGTACACGTATGAATTATGATCTGGATAGAAATACTGTGTAAGTAGAAGCACAAGCCTCCTATTGGGATGGTTATGATAACGTAGAGTGGGGAGAAAGACAGGCAGAGAGGGGGAAGGAGGGTTGGAAAGAGGTAGGAGAGAGAGGATGGAAAAGGAGATGGACAGAGAAAGGAGGAAATGGAGAGTGAGTGGGGAGGAGGACGATATGGGCAGAGGGGGAGGGGGAGAAGGAGATGAACAGAGAGAGGGACAGGAGGAGACGGACCAGAAGTGTGGGTGGAGGAGGTGGAGAGAGAAAAGTGGTGGAAGAGACGGACAAAGAGGGAGGGCAGGAGGAAATGTACAGAGAGAGGGGCGGGAGGAGCAGATGGAATAATGGAAGATTGGAATAAATACATACCTGGGCAATACCGGACACTCACCTAGAGTTTAATAAAATGATAGAAGAACAAAAAGTAAGCTCTTACGAATGGAAGAGGGAAGATCTGGGGAACTGTCTTTGTTCTACAAACCTACAGGCGTTAGATATGTTGCATGCCTGAGGATAAGTGTAGTGGATGGTTTCGGAACTCGTATTTCAACAGAACAGATCGTGTGGTCGACTATAATGATGACAATGATGATGTGAGTTGGTCAGTTACATTAGTGGAATTGATGAATACACTGCAGTAACGAAGCAGAACAAAACAGCCACATGAAAGATTCCTGATTCTTGAGTTGACGTCCAAGCAGGTCCCACACATGTTGCATTGGAAGTACATCTCGGAGTCTTTCTGGCGACGTGAGTACCTGAAGGGGGGACGTTGATGAAATTGATCAAAAATGTTAATTTTCGATTTATTTTTTATTTGTTAGTACAACTCATCGACAATAAGTTCCCAAAGTTTCAATGTTGAAATCGCATCCGAAGTGCCTGAAAATTAATTAAAAGTGTGACGCGGCCTCCCTGCCACGCCAACCTCAGAGGGATAACAACCCCTACATTCACAAGGAGAGGCTTCCAAATTGTATCCTGGACATTGTCAAGCCCACTTACAGGTTTGTGGCCGATCCTACACTTCTCAAAAAGTGTGTTCATGGCAAAATCCAAAATCCAAATGAGTCTCTAAATTCGCTCATATGGAAACGATTTCCTAAAAACACATTTGCATCTGCTACAGTTGTCAGAATTGCAACGTATGATGCAGCCATTGTATTTAATGATGGAAACGTCGGGAGGAATAAGGTATTAGAAAGAATGGGCTTCAATATAGGAATTTTACTCAAGAAATCCTGAGAAAAAGTCAGTTGAAGACCTGGTAAAGGAAAGAAGACAGACAACAAGAAACCAGAAGAGAAGCCTTGAAGGGAAAGACGACCCAGAGTAAAAATGTGGTGCCTTCTGAAGAAGTGACATACGGAAAAAAGATAGGTTGAACTTTAAATTGCGTTTCCTGAAAAGCTTGTTTTTTAAAGTTTATGTACCTTTCCCTCAGATTCTATGAATGCTTTAATTATGAAATTTTGAACACATGTTTCTGTAAACCTGATAAACGTTTTCTCAAGAGGAAATTTTGAAATTCTGGTTGCAAGCTGGGATACGCGGCAAAGTGCTTGGAATTTTGCATGAATTTAAAATTGTACTTGTAGAATTATAATTAAAAAATTATTAAATGTCTCCTGTTTGACCTGTTCCAAAACCCTCATGAGAGAAGCTTACAACATGTAAAGAAATGAAACAGAGGAATTTTTGTAGACATCTCTTGAATAATTTCTGAGGAAAAGGAACATACATTATTTTTCGAAAATAAAACTTCAAATTTCATTAAAAAAAGCTGAATATACAGGGTGTTACAAAAAGGTACGGCCAAACTTTCAGGAAACATTCCTTACACACAAATAAAGAAACTATGTTATGTGGACATGTGTCCGGAAACGCTTAATTTACATGTTAGAGCTCATTTTAGTTTCGTCAGTATGTACTGTACTTCCTCGATTCACCGCCAGTTGGCCCAATTGAAGGAAGGTAATGTTGACTTCGGTGCTTGTGTTGACATGCGACTCATTGCTCTACAGTACTAGCATCAAGCACATCAGTACGTAGCATCAACAGGTTAGTGTTCACCACGAACGTGGTTTTGCAGTCAGTGCAATGTTTACAAATGCGGAGTTGGCAGATGCCCATTTGATGTATGGATTAGCGCGGGGCAATAGCCGTGGCGCGGATCATTTGTATCGAGACAGATTTCCAGAACGAAGGTGTCCCGACAAGAAGACGTTCGAAGCAATTGATCGGCGTATTAGGGAGCACGGAACATTCCAGCCTATGACTCGCGACTGGGGAAGACCTAGAACAACGAGGACACCTGCAATGGACGAGGCAATTATTCGTGCAGTTGACGATAACCCTGATGTCAGCGTCAGAGAAGTTGCTGCTGTACAAGGTAACGTTGACCACGTCACTGTATGGAGAGTGCTACGGGAGAACCAGTTGTTTCTGTACCATGTACAGCGTGTGCAGGCACTATCAGCAGCTGATTGGCCTCCACGGGTACACTTCTGCGAATGGTTCATCCAACAATGTGTCAATCCTCATTTCAGTGCAAATGTTCTCTTTACGGATGAGGCTTCATTCCAACGTGATCAAATTGTAAATTTTCACAATCAACATGTGTGGGTTGACGAGAAACCGCACGCAATTGTGCAATCACGTCATCAACACAGATTTTCTGTGAACGTTTGGGCAGGCATTGTTGGTGATGTCTTGATTAGGTCCCATGTTCTTCCACCTACGCTCAATGGAGCACGTTATCATGATTTCATACGGGATACTCTACCTGTGCTGCTAGAACATGTGCCTTTATAAGTACGACACAACATGTCCTGCACATTTCAGTCGAAGTGTTCGTACGCTTATCAACAACAGATTCGATGACCGATGGATTGGTAGAGACGGACCAATTCCATGGCCTCCACGCTCTCCTGACCTCAACCCTCTTGACTTTCATTTATGGGGGCATTTGAAAGCTCTTGTCTACGCAACCACGGTACCAAATGTAGAGACTCTTCGTGCTCGTATTGTGGACGGCTGTGATACAATACGCCATTCTCCAGGGCTGCAGCAGCGCATCAGGGATTCCATGCGACGGAGGGTGGATGCATGTAGCCTCGCTAACGGAGGACATTTTGAACATTTCCTGTAACAAAGTGAAGTCACGCTGGTACGTTCTGTTGCTGTGTGTTTCCATTCCATGATTAATGTGATTTGAAGAGAAGTAATAAAATGAGCTCTAACATGGAAAGTAAGCGTTTCCGGACACATGTCCACATAACATTTTCTTTCTTTGTATGTGAGGAATGTTTCCTGAAAGTTTGGCCGTACCTTTTTGTAACACCCTGTACATAATGAAAGGATTTTATATGTACATGTGTTACTTTCATGTGAAGCGTGGTACAAAATTTCATTGCCATATCTCCAAAACTGTGTATTTGGTGCATTTTTGAAATAGTGTGTGTTTTTCATCAACGTCCTCGCTTAACAGTTCAGAGGGACACGTGTCGTGTCAGCACGAGCATTATCCTGTTGGAAAATGACACCAAGATACTATTGCATGAGAAGTAACACAAAAGGACGCAGGATGTCTGTGACGTGCCATCGTTGCACCAGATTTTCCTCAATCACTACCAGCCACGAACTGAAGTCACACCTGATGGCTCCCCACACCACGACACCAGTAGTCCACCGCTGTGTCTTTCCAAACAATTGCAAGAACGGGACTTCTCGCCAGGTTCCACCATCCACGCTCACGATGCTCATACAGGATAGTGCAGAAACAGGATTCATCTCTGAACAAAATGCGACGCCTGCTTCCTGGTCACGGCACCAATCCAAAAGCAGCCATTTGTGTTTCGTGTTAACGATAGCCTACGGATGAGGTGGTAATTCCTAGTCAGACTGCTGCTAGTCTCTGGGTAATGGTGAGGCAAGACGTAGAATCCTGTACGGAGTCCGTTACTTATTCTAGTATGGCACGCGCACGCGCAGACGTGAAGGGGTGGTGATTAAAGGTGGCCGAACCTTGACGTCGAATATGCCAGACCTCATGTTCCCACGCAGTCAAACGTCGAACTATATTCACATCCGAATGTCGCACAAGCATGATTATTGTGCAATTCGACCACCCAGCCAATGAGGCCCATATCACACTCCGTCAGCTCTCTCACTGCTGATAACACTGTCCCATGCAAGTAAGCGGCATCTCCGTATCTAGCACAACTATCACTCAGCATCTGACGCTGTTCACGACGCCTTATATATCCTACAAGGCCTGGTAACAACACGAACCACGAACAACTCTAAAGCAATCTGGTGGCTGTTCTACCTGTCAGAGAGAATTGCAACTCTAATGATTTACGTACTGGCCGATGGTGCGTACACATACGAAATTAAGTTTACCGTTCACTATATCTTGTCGGTGCTTCACTTTTTTTGCCAGACAGTGTGACTACAGCGCCCCATTTAAGGGGATGACTTATTTTCTGTGTAGAAAATATTTTCAATGCTATTACGGCAAATACAAGTGCACTTTCTAAATGTACTTACACAAGCCACATCACTGCACGTGAGTCAGGTATTATATAGCTTTCGTGTTGTGAGATATACGAATAGTTAATCGTACGTATATTAGTTGAGTCTGATAAGTATTGGAGAACCATCGATGGACATAAATCGGTTGTCTTAAAAACTACAAGCGCTTCGATTGAGGCCTTAGCAGCTTTGCACAAAACATCTACCGTGCAGTCAAGAGACGATATCGTTTGTTTCTGCCTCGGAGAAAACAAAGCAGTACAGCTCCACGCTGAAGTGGAGAAAGGAAATAAGGATCGATAATGAAATGATTATAGGCTGAGCCCAGTTAACGGGTGACATACAAATTGTGTCGAAAGCAGAGCCATAGAGTGAAATATACGTTCTGGGAATAACCTCTACGCTGTGGATAAGCGATTTCCCTCCACGATGTCTTTCGTTCCGGGTGTGCTTGTCCAGTAAGGTATGCACGGGACATTCTGTGACGTTTGGAGGAGGAAGACGGGGATATTACTTTTTGACGACCCGTCGACAACGCGGTCATTGGAGACGGAGCACAAGCTCGGATTAGGGAAGGATGGAGAAAGAAAGCGGCCTTATCCTTTCGAAGGAACCATCCCGGCATGGAAAACCTAAATCTGGATGGCCGGATGCGGGTTTGAACCGTCGTCCTCCCGAATGCGAATCCACTGCGCTACATCGCAATCAGTTTGGATAATAGGAGAAACGCAATGAGGGAATCCTAAATGCCAGAGTGCGTCCTATGTCGTGGTGAACTGCCAAGTTGTGCACCAAAGTCAAGGTTTGGAGTTAAGAACCTTGTTGCGGCACACGGATTTAAGAAACCAGGAAAGTTTCGGTGTAAAGGTATTGCCCAGAGTTTTATTCGGCACATCGACAAGGTTTCAGGGGTTCTCCTATTGACTGATGCTAGTGTTTGTACAATGAGGGCCATTAGACTTCTTTCCGGTCTTCAGTTAAATTTCATCAGGTACGGTATCAAATTAAACTAATAATTTCATAGGGTGTATGGTATTTTAGGAATTACAGCTAGCCGTACAGTTCCCTGCTTATGGAGCTCGCATCGTGTTACTCTGGTCCTCGTGCCTATAGTGTTCGTGAGTGTGACAATCAGTTCTGCAGTGATTTCTGCAGCTGTCGTCCTCTTATTTTTTTTCCACGAGTTTCTTCACCAAACGTCCATCACGATCAGTCAACACACACTTTCGTCCACGTGTTGACTCCAGTTTTGCCTATATGTAAATAAAACTAGCTTTTCACACGCTCTCAATCGTACTATCTCGTCTTTGGCCCAAAGACTGCCGCGATCTTTGCTCACAGTATGTTCCGACATCCATTACCTTGGAGTCGGAACACCAGAGTTCAAACCACGAAGGCAATTCGGTCGCGTCGCGAGATCTACTCGACTACGGCGAGTGAGGTGACTACGTGCGCCGACAGTGTGCACTGCGAGCCGACTGCGTACATCTCTCTGAGACAGTTTTTGGCAAGCTGGCCACACAACTGCCGTTGCATCGATTCTCGATTACTCTGGCGGCCAACCAACGTCTGCGATCTTTTCCTCAGAGTAGCTGTAAGCACTTTGTGTCCAGTCCGAACTCTCGATAGGCTGTTATTTACACAAATTCTTTTTCCCATGGAGAACAAGCTATCACTACTGACGATACGGTATTGCAGAATGGCTGTTTTCCCACACTGTATAGGCTCCTGGAGATTTATTTTGTTTCATGGAGCCAATATGCCGAAATTAATTGAGCTTCTGCCTATCTGTTACTTGTCTGTAATCTTCTCTTCCGTCCCTAACTGTTGCAACACTTTTCGGCTGAAACACCTATTGTAGGTCCCTAATTTCACTACTGCCGCTGTCGAGAAGACAGGAAAATCTTTCAAGGTGAGCAAATGTTTATATGAAGAGATAGGGAGGAAGCAAATGTTACAGCAAAGCAGACCACGGCGCGACAAACCACGCGCGCAGCGTGTGCGAGCACGGGCGGGCCAAGGCCCGGCCTGTCGCTCGGTCTTTCTCGCAAGTACCCGAACACCGCCACTTTTCGGTTACCGCTGCGGTGCGGCGTTTCGGCAGAATCGTGGTGTCAGCGCTGTTTACCGTTCGTTATTTATTCGTGGTATGAAGGACGTTCACATGTCCTGTGGCTGTCAACACAATATGAGGCAGTCTAGCGATCTATCGTCACAATCCTTTAAAAACAATAGGAGTGACAGAAGAGAGGGATGAGAATTCTCAGTTTTCATAGGCGACGGGTACACTTATTTGCATGAAACGACGTTACTGATACGTCGTGGTATGGGAAAACGTAACCAAAACGTAAGGTAAGCACAGCTCAAAGGCTGCAGGGAGTGAAAGCGTAGACCCAAATGAGGTTACAGTTTCAAACACAATTTAATTTTATTAAAAATTAAAAAAAACACTTGTTCACTGGTACACAAAACACAATAAAATTATTTGAACTCCAGGCCTGAAGGGCCGCTGAACATTCACAACTATAATGTCAGAATGACAACCTTAAGATTCAACATAAGGAGATAATTACGGTCTGAAGGACCCAACACTTTTTATTAATTATTGACCAATACAATAAGCTACTGAAAGGAATGACTTTAATCATTCGGCCAGAAGGGTCTATCAAATATAACCACAAATGCTGTTTTGATAATGCTACAAGAATGCAAAAACAACAGTTAATTTACTTCGTCCAAAGGAACAGTAAAGACCAAAAGACAAATTCATATACCAAAGGTTTTTTTAAAATGAAACAAGCTAACAAGATAAAATTAATAACCAAAAAAGGGTTAGTGACGTCGCCACTTGGCCTGAAGGGCCTGAATATCAGTAGTAATAAATATTTGAGAATGGCTGAAGTTAGTCAGTTAGCACTTAAAACCAGCCCGTGCTCCTCACCACAAGGACAAATTTACAATCAGCTCTGCTAGGACTGCCTGCTTTAGCAATATGGCACAGACCAGCAGAACAACTAGAAACTTCACCAACGTGGCGAATCGTCCACATAGGGCATGACAGCAGCTCTCTATAACACATAAAATAAAAATTACTAAACATTGAAACACATGATTCAAAATATAACGCCTATCTAGGCAGGAACTGTTAATGACGCCCACTGACCTTCGTAAATCTTCGACTTAGTAAATGTGACGGCCAGTACTAAATAATAATACCACTCAACAAAAATACAAGATCGTTATTGCACTCGGTTCAGAATAAAATTTCAACCACACATAATATTTTAGGTTCACTTATTAAGGCACAGAGAGTTAACACTCTTTTCTAGTGATAATTACACTTGACAATATAACAGCAGATCATTGAATCGGGATTTCGGGCACGCCTGAGCCTACTAAAATTGCGAAACACCATGGCACACGACCTTAGAGCAAACCACACCCGACGACACGGGCAGAAATTGAGTGAGACACATCAAGAAATTCTCACCGTTTGTCCAAAAGGCAGACAAGCATTCGGCGACAGCCCGTCCACAACGACTGCCGCCGTCCCGAGTACACACGCTCGTAGCAATCACGTGTGTTCACAGGAAGTTATACCACCTTTCCCGCAACATTGCGCTGTCACACAACCGGAAACCACACTCCCCGTCTCATTCCGCAGCAGCACTCGATACTCTCGTTGTCAGCAGGCCTCTCTCCCCACAGGACGCAGCGCCCTCCGAAATTTAAAAGCAAACGGACCAATCGCGGCAGAGCAAAGCCAAGGCTCCGGAAGACGACACACCACACATAGGCAAAGATGAAGATGATACGGTTCAGTTACAGTACCAAGGATAAGAACACCGAAAGAGCAAAACATTACTATGATCGACAGACGGGAGTCTTTTCTGCACATCGAGAAGCACTTTGTATGAAATTTGCAGGCATGGAGCACTTGAAGGAATTAGTGGTATGAATAGCAAAATTTCTGAAGTTGCACCTATTACTCCATTTTCAGTTGCAACTGTTTACATTGAAAATGAATGAAGAATATGACGACTTCATAATTACTGCAAAGTATTTTGGTTAAGTCAAGGGACATGCCTGGAACCATTTATCGATTTAAATCTCTCTGTTGTTGAATTCATGAAGAAAAAAAGGAGTACAGGAATGAAAATTAGGAAATCCGGAATGGATTGCAGACTTCGCATTTTAAGTGGACTTAACCTCACAGTATAACGTTGCAATGTAACTTATTTCTGATTTGATGGGGATGCATTGAAGAAGAAAATTTTTTCGTAGAAGGGGCACATTCTGACAAAGTCAATCCACTTCCCTAAGCTCACTGCTATTAAAGAAAGCGCGAAATTTGAGGAACTCATTGCGGCCTTACAAGAATCACAATGATAGTTTTATGAAGGTTTTGAAGGCACTGTCCATCTTACATCTCTTTTCGAGCTGTTTTCGAGACCGTTTGCCATTTCACCTGAAAGCACCTCTGGATGTGTGTGCTGTCCTTAGGTTAGTTAGGTTTAATTAGTTCTAAGTTCTAGGCGACTGGATGACCTCAGAAGTTAAGTCGCATAGTGCTCAGAGCCATTTGAACCATTTTTTTTACATTAAAACTGTCCAAGATGTCTACGTTGCTTTTCTCATATTTTCCAGGAGTGCTACAATATTTCGACCGAAATACCTGTGTGAAAGACATTTTTCGATTATCAGATTAAATAATCCACCGTTACTTTGCAACTTGGGCGAAAGTCTGTGAAATTGTCCGCATCTGTCCGTTTGTTGACAGCTTGTTACAAATAAAAATTATATCTTCAGCGCGCCAAGAATAATTAATTAGTACTGAAAATTTGTTTTGTTTGTGGTCTGTGTTGTTGAGAAATGTGCAATATAAACACAAGTCGTATACAGTAAGACTGTGACGCTATTTAAATGCGGCACTTTCGCTGTTTCCCATCCGTACAGCGCAGCATGGCGGCGGGGGAAGTGTGAAGCTGCACTTTAGCACTCGGCCACGTCCCACTACCCGAAATCTTTCGTTAATATAACACCAATGGCATCACAAAATTTCCTTTAATATGAATTTTATTCGATCCTTTTCAGTAAATCGTAGCTCCCCTTTATTATTTAACCCCCATACGAGCTACAGACTTGGCGGCGAATCCTTATAAATATATATTTCCAGAGTTACAAAGAAAATTCATTTGTGCTCTCTGTATATTCATAAAACTTGAAACAAGTGGCCTTTACAGTCAATGAATTATAACATCGCATCTTACAGCACCACATATCGACTTTCTTCTTGCAGTGCTGTTCCTGCGGTACAGCGTACCTTGCAGCTTATCTGCAGTACAGCTTATCTTGTAATTTTAGCGTAGGTGATTTAATTGTTAAGTTTACTCAAAATAAAAAAACACAAAAAATTCCTATTTACCATAACAAGCCATTCAGCTGAAATTATTAACTTCAACGAATTTAAGTAGTAACTGCGATCTTCAGCATCATACACTGACGGGAAAAAAATCCCAACACCAAGAAGGAGTTGTGCGAGATAAACGAAAGTTGGCAGGCTTGTTTCTCCACCTGAAAGATCACGTCTATTGAAATTTGACGCCAGTCGCAAAAGTTGCATATCAGGCTTGATTTAAATACACGCTGCAACAGACGTGAGCGTTAGGTACCATGGAGATTAGATTTGGCAACTTGATGTTAATCAAGAATGCCTTTAAGACGACGAAGACACCGCTCACTGATTTTGAACGAGGCCGCGTAATAGGGCTACGAGAAGCTGAATGTTCCTTCTGCAGTACTGCAGAAACACTTGGCACAAATGTAGCCACTGTACGTGATTGCTGGCAGCTGTGGGCACGGAAGATACGGTCGCAAGTAGACCGGGCTCCGGAAGCAAACGTAACACTGCCGACAGGGACGATGGCACATGGCTCTGGCGCATCGTAATGTTTCTGCAACCTACATAACCTAATCTAATCTAAAACCGACAGGAAAACGTACTATAAACACACTTTAATCTATGATAGTATGTACTAAGGAGCACACTGTAGCCAACCCGAATGTGAGGCGCCGTGTTGACACTGTTCACTGTGTTGTGTACGAACAGACTGCTTGTTCCGCGAACAGTGGCGTCGAACTGGAGGAGCGGCCGCTCCGAGAACTACATCGGCGAGCGCCCTCAAGGAGGCCAGAAGAAACAAACAGCGTCCACCGGACGCCGCTAGAACGTATTTGTTCGCGCCCTATACCAATATACTGCCGCCCACTGCGAAGCAAACGCCATCAAATTAGCACGAAGCGAGGCGAAATGGTGCACCCCAGTCTCGCCGAGAAACCTAATATACTTCGTCGGAGTTCATCTGCGGCTTTAGTTGACGCTATTGACCGCCAAGGTTTCTCCTGTATCTCCCATCCGACACACTGAGTCTATACTGCATTAACCCGCTGTGTCGCCGCAGCATTAAACAACACACACACACACACACACACACACACACACACACACACACACACAAACAAACAAAGAAAGAATTTGCGGAATGTGCGAGAGGATTTCAAAATGTAAATTACACAGAACCACAACAGGCAATGTTACTTTTACCGGATGCTACAGCACACTTTAAAAGTGACAGAGACTTAGTCATTAAGTCTTCGTACGGATCGTTCTATCAAATGCTTCACTGACGATAGAAACCAGCTCCTTGTTCACGGAGCCATTCGACAACGGCTGTGTGAACGTTCTCATCGTTGGAAAATCTCTTTTCCCCCCAGTTTTCCGCTAAGATGGGAATCGGACACGGTGCAAGATCTGAACTGAGTGGCGGTTACCTTTAAGTCTCCTGTAGAAAAAGTTGAAGTAAAGTACACGGTGAAAAGTATTTAAACCGACAAACTCTGGGTAGGGGACATTCAAACAAATATTTTTTCATAATGTCATTTTTTCCTATGATTATTATTTAATGGTGTGGGTTCCTGTAGTCATGTCCTAGTTCATGAACCACGGGCAACGTATGAGTGGCCAAGTAAGTGGTCCCGACAGTCGGGATACCAGTTACTTTGGAATAAGGCTGGGCATCTCGGACATATTCTGAGTCGTGGTCACCTTTGTGCTCATTCGGCAAAGACTACCAAATCCACCGGTTTAGTCCCTCAGCCGTTAGGGGTAAAACCCAATGGGACTCGGGGCAAGTAAGGCTAGCAACCTGCTTCCCTGGTACTTTAAATATGATGCTGGCAACAATCAGAGCAAAATGCCTCGGACCTTTGGAGGTGACGGAGTCCCACCTCTAACTGACAAACCAGGGACTCCTAAGATACGACTTGGCAAACAAATGGTAATGAGATGGGGAGCTATTAATATCAATGGGGGCTACTCTGGGAAGAAGGAAGAGCTGGCAGAGGCTGCAAGTAAGATGGGGCTGGACGTTTTAGCTGTTAGTGACATTCGGATAAGGGGTGAGAAAGAAGAGGAAGTGGGAGAATACAAGGTCTACCTGTCAGGAGTCAAAGCAGGAATAGCACAATGGGGTGTAGGGCTTTACATCAGGAAAGAAATGGAACCCAGCGTAGTTGCAATAAGGTATGTAAACGAACGACTGATGTGGATAGATTTGACAGTGTCTAGCAAGAAAATTAAGATTGTGTCAGTATATTCGCATTGTGAAGGGACAGATCAAGATAATATGGATAGTTTTTATGAGGCACTCAGTGATGTAGTTGTTAGAGTAAAGGACAAGGACAGTGTTCTGCTCATGGGTGATTTTAACGCCAGGATTGGAAATCGAACAGAAGGGTATGAAAAGGTTATGGGTAAATTTGGAGAGGATATGGAGGCCAACAGGAACGGGAAACAACTCTTGGATTTCTGTGCCAGTATGGGCTTAGTAATCACAAACTCCTTTTTTAAACATAAGAACATTCACCGGTATACTTGGGAAGGCAGGGGAACCAGATCTGTCATTGACTATATAATAACAGATCAGGAATTCAGGAAGGCTGTGAGGGACACACGTGTATTCAGGGGATTCTTTGATGACACTGATCATTATTTAATCTGCAGTGAAATTGGGATTGTGAGGCCGAAAGTGCAGGAGGTCAGGTCCATATGTAGGAGGATAAGAGTGGAGAAACTTCAGGATAAGGAAATCAGGCACAAGTACATAACAGCGATCTCAGAAAGGTACCAGTTAGTTGAATGTAGTCAATTACAGTCTTTGGAAAAGGAATGGACAAGGTACAGAGACACAGTACTAGAAGTGGCTAAAGAATGTCTTGGAACAGTAGTGTGTAAAAGTAGGATGAAGCAAACAGCTTGGTGGAATGATAACAGTCAAGGTAGCCTGTAAAAGGAAAAAGAAGGCGTATCAAAAATGGCTACATACCAGAACCCAGGTAGACAGAGAAAGTTATGTTGAAGAAAGAAACAAAACCAAGCAGATAAATGCAGCATCGAAGAAGAAATCGTGGGAAGACTTTGGAAACAGGTTGGAGACAATGGGTCAAGCTGCTGGAAAACCATTCTGGAGTGTAATTAGCAGTCTTCGAAAGGGAGGTAAGAAGGAAATGACAAGTATTTTGGACAGGTCAGGAAAACTGCTGGTGAATCCTGTGGATGCCTTGGGCAGATGGAGGGAATATTTTGAAGAGTTGCTCAATGTAGGTGAAAATGCGATTAGTAATGTTTCAGATTTCGAGGTAGAATGGGATAGGAATGATGATGGAAATAGGATCACATTTGAGGAAGTGGAAAAAATGGTCAATAGATTGCAATGCAATAAAGCGGCTGGGGAGGATGAAATTAAGTCGGAACTCATCAAATACAGTGGAATGTCAGGTCTTAAATGGCTACACAGGATAACTGAAATGGCCTGGGAGTCGGGACAGGTTCCATCAGACTGGACAAAAGCAGTAATCACACCAATCTTTAAACATGGAAACAGAAAAGATTGTAACAACTACAGAGGTATCTCTTTAATCAGCGTTGTGGGTAAAATCTTCGCAGGTATTGTTGAAAGGAAAGTGCGAGTATTAGTTGAGGACCAATTGGATGGAAATCAGTGTGGGTTTAGGCCTCTTAGAGGTTGTCAGGACCAGATCTTTAGCTTACGGCTAATAATGGAGAAGTGTTATGAGTGGAACAGGGAATTGTATCTATGCTTTATAGATCTAGAAAAGGCATATGACCGGGTTCCTAGGAGGAAGTTATTGTCTGTTCTACAAGATTATGGAATAGGAGGCAAACTTTTGCAACAATTAAAGGTCTTTACATGGATAGTCAGGCAGCAGTTAGAGTTGACGGTAAATTGAGTTCATGGTTCAGAGTAGTTTCAGGGGTAAGACAAGGCTGCAACCCGTCTCCACTGTTGTTCATATTATTTATGGATCATATGTTGAAAACAATTGACTGGCTGGGTGAGATTAAGATATGTGAACACAAAATAAGCAGTCTTGCATATGCGGATGACTTAGTTGTGATGGCAGATTCGATTGAAAGTTTGAAAAGTAATATTTCAGAGCTAGATCAGAAATGTAAGGACTATGGTATGAAGATTAGCATCTCCAAAACGAAAGTAATGTCAGTGGGAAAGAAATATAAACGGATTGAGTGCCAAATAGGAGGAACAAAGTTAGAACAGGTGGTCGGTTTCAAGTACTTAGGATGCATATTCTCACAGGATGGCAACATAGTGAAAGAACTGGAAGCGAGGTGTAGCAAAGCTAATGTAGTGAGCGCTCAGCTACGATCTACTCTCTTCTGCAAGAAGGAAGTCAGTACCAAGACTAAGTTATCTGTGCACCGTTCAATCTTTCGACCAACTTTGTTGTATGGGAGCGAAAGCTGGGTGGATTCTGGTTACCTTATCAACAAGGTTGAGGTTACGGATATGAAAGTAGCTAGGATGATTGCAGGTACTAGTAGATGGGAACAATGGCAGGAGGGTGTGCACAATGAGGAAATCAAAGAAAAACTGGGAATGAACTCTATAGATGTAGCAGTCAGGGCGAACAGGCTTAGATGGTGGGGTCATGTTACACGTATGGGAGAAGCAAGGTTACCCAAGAGACTCATGGATTCAGCAGTAGAGGGTAGGAGGAGTCGGGGCAGACCGAGGAGAAGGTACCTGGATTCGGTTAAGAATGATTTTGAAGTAATAGGTTTAACATCAGAAGAGGCACCAATGTTAGCACTGAATAGGGGATCATGGAGGAACTGTATAAGGGGGGCTATGCTCCAGACTGAACGCTGAAAGGCATAATAAGTCTTAAATGATGATGATGATGATATTATTTAATCCGGTGGAGGCCGCATTACGCTCTTCAGTTGTTAGAGGCCATATTACGATCTTCAGTTGTAGGCAACTGCTGTCCGCCAGTGTAGTAGTGCATTGTCTCTGCTTGCTAATGGAGCGATACACCTGGAGTGAGTACACTGATACGGTTGATGCGTACTACGTAGCACACCACAACGGAAAGCTGCACAGCGGGTTTATCAACAACAATATCCTAATTTCCGTATCCCGCATCATACGACCTTTGCTGCTGTGTACCAACGTTTGCGTGGGACCGGGTCATTTAGCAGATTACCAGGTCAGGGACGCTGTCGCACGGTAAGAACGCTGCAATTTGAGGAAGCTGTCTTGCAGCATGCGGATTGGGATCCTTCAATCAGCACTCGTGAAATTGCACTTACCACGGAGACGAATGTAAGAACAGTCCTTCGAGAGCAATTGTTACGTCCGTTTCACTTACAGCGTGTCCACAACCCGGAACCAGTTGATTATCCACCCAGAGCACAGTTTTCACAGTAGTACCTGGAACAAAATTGGGTCAAATGGCTCTGAGCACTATGGGACTGAACATCTTAGGTCATAAGTCCCCTAGAACTTAGAACTACTTAAACCTAACTAACCTAAGTATATCACACACACCCATGCCCGAAGCAGGATTCGAACCTGCGACCGTAGCAGTCCCGCGGTTCCAGACTGCAGCGCCAGAACCGCTAGACCACCGCGGCCGGCAGTACCTGGAACAGTGTGAAATGCATCCTACATTTCCATTCCCTGTGTTGTTTACCAATGAAGCAACGTTCGGGCGTGATGGAGTCTTCAACATGCACAATTCGCATGTTTGGAGTGAGGATAACCCACATGCCACAGTTACTAGCGCTCATCAAGTGCGGCTCTTCGTTAATGTGTGGGTCGGTGTTGTTGGGGACTGTTTAATTGGGCCGTATCTGCTACCTAAGCCATTAAATGGCAGGCACTATTACAATTTTCTCGCCAGAGCATTGCTAGAATTGCTGGAAGACGTCCCGCTTCCTCCAAGACAACGCATGTGGTTACAACATGACGAGGCGCCGGCACATTTCATTCGTCGTGTGCAGCGATTCCTGGGCCGACGGTTCCCAGAAACGTGGACTGGCAGAGGTGGTCCTGTACCATGGCCTGCTCGATCCCCAGATATGTCCCCTCTGGATTTTTTTGTGTGAGGAGGGATGCGCAACCTTGTTTACGCAACTCCTGTTGCATGAGAGGAGGATTTGGTTGCCAGGATAGTAGCAGCAGCAGGAACAATTCAGGATACTCCTGGGGTTTTTGCCCGTGTCAGACAGAACATGATCTGACGGTGTAACCTTTGGCCGGCCGATGTGGCCGAGCGGTTCTCGGCGCTTCAGTCTTTAACCGCGCGACCGCCTCGCATGGACGTGAGTGATGTCCTTAGGTTAGTTAGCTTTAAATAGTTCTAAGTTCTAGGGGACTGATGACCTCAGATGTTAAGTCCCATAGTGCTCAGAGCCATTTGAACCATTTTGTGCAACTTTCGTTTACGTGTCAATAGAGGCATTTTTGAAAATCTACTGTAATTGAAATTGGGTTGCGTTAATGTGTTGTCCCTTAGTCATAAAAAATGGAAAAGTGCTTGTTGGTTTAATTAATTTGCCGCCAGAGAAATCTTCCTCTACCTGTTTAAATACTCCTCGCAGGAAAAAATGACATTAGGGAGAAATATTTGTTTTGATGTCCCCTACAGCCTCCCAGAGTTTGTCGGTTTAAATACTTTTCACCCTGTATACCGAAGCAAAGCATACCGAGTAAGAATTTACCACAGAAAATTTCTCGATATTTTAAATTTTTTTTGGAAAGGTCATTTGCACTTTTTGAATAGGTCTCTTCTCGTATCTGTTCAGAGTACAACTCTCCATATCATGCAACAGAAAAGGCACCACCCTTGCATTGCAAAATTAAATTTGCTGCATAAATGTGACTTCTAGGCTATAATTCTAGGCTGTCAGTTGTTTCTGATGAATACGATGGAGTCTATGATAGAAGGCTCCAGTTTTTACTCTAATCTGACGTGGCAGTAAGACCGAAAACATGTTTATATAAGAATATACAGCCTACAGTTGCAGGTTAAGTTTATCGTTTACCTAGGTTTCAACGTTAGTAATAACGTCTTCTTCAACAAGCGCCCTATCTTGTAGGAGACATAACCTATATAAGGAACAGACAACCATTTATTGGTCTGATATTGGGTTTGAGTATTTGTGTTTACTAAAGTCGTTGTCCTTTTTCGCGTTTTCTTATGATTTAATTGCCTCACTATCTTTGGATCATAACCATTATTCTGTGCAATACTCTCGAGAATTTGTAATTCTTTTTCGAGGTTGACATCTGACAACGGGATAGAAATCGCCCGATGGATACTAGAATAGAAAAACTCCATTTTATGCGCTTGGGGATGGGTTGAATCGGCCGGGATGATGATGTCTGAATAAGTTGCCTTCCGGAATATGTTGAACTCTATTTTAGCATCTTTAATAGTCAACGTTAAATCAAGATAATTTAGTGATCTATCAGCTGATTCCAATTCTTGTATGAATTTTATATTTTCATGTAGACTGTTAAACGTTGCAAAAATTTGCTTTATACATTCTGGAGAGTTATTAACCAGTAGAAGAATGTCATCCACGTATCTCGCATAAAAAATGATGTTGTTCACCAATTCCGGGTAATTTCGGAAAAAACCCATTTCCAGAGAATTTATAAAATTTCAGACATGATACATGCAAGTGGACTCCCCATAGCTAGGCCACATGGCTGTGAATATAATTTTTTATTGAATGAAAAATAATTGTATTTAAGAGTCGTTCTAAGAAGTAACATTAGCGCATCAATTTCTATGATGGATAATTTTTTGTGGTACGTTAAGTTTTGTTCTGTAATGTTCAAGGTCTGATCCACTAGTACGTTTGTGTACAAACTAATGATGTCAAATGACACCAATTTGGTGTTTTCGGAACATGTTACGGTTTAAGTCTCTTGGCTAGGTCTACTGAATTTTTAATCGAAAACTTATTTTGAAACACGAAATATTCTTTAATTTTATAATGTAAGTGTCTCGCTAATTTATGATAAGCACTATTGGTGCTATCCACAACAGGGCGGATCGCATGGGAAATTTTGTGGAGCTTAAATTGACTCCTTAACGTCGGGGGCTTGGAGTTCATGTTTATCAATGCCTTTTTTCTAAATTCTCCGATCAACTTCTTAGTATTACTAAGACTCGCTCTAATATCTCCAAACCTTTAGAGATAACTACAATTTTCAGATAGATATACAAACCTGAAAATGTACGTTAACTGAGTTGCGTCTCGTAAATCGTTTGGAAAAAATCATAACCCACATGTCGTCTATACATGGTGCGAAATTCAGTACATAGATCTACCACTGGCAAAAACAATGGCTTTAACAAGGCTGGGCATCTGGTCGAACATAGCTTGAGAAAACGGGCAAGTTATTTCACGCTGCTGCAGCTGTATGCGAGAGTTGATCAGAAGCAGTAGATGGTGGTCAGCCAGTCTCTCGGCAGCCCATGACGACATGTTTTCAATGGATGAGAGACCTGGAGATCGTGCTGCTAAGGGCAACAGTCTAGCACCTTTTTGTTGCGTTACCTTCTTGAAAGATGTCACAGGGATCCCGAGGACAGAGCACATATTGATATCCAAATTACCAGCTATTCAGAGGTGATCGTGTTGTGTTACACAGTGGAATCCCATACAATGGTCTACATCTATATCTACACCATTCTCTGGAAACCATCTACGGTGTATGGCGGAGGGTACCTCTCGAACCACTAACTGATCCCCTTTCCCTGCTCCACTCACAAATGGCGCGTGAGAAGAATGAATGTGGGTAAACCTCTGTATCAGCTCTAATTTCTTCAGTTTTCTATCGTGGTCGTTTAGTGAGATGTATGTGGGAGGAAGCTGTATGTTGTCCGACTGTTCCGGAAAGTGTTCTCTCGAAGTTTCAATAGCAAACCTCTCCGTGATGCACAACGCCTCTCTTGTATCGTCTGCCACTGGAGTTTGCTGAGCACCTCTGAAACGCTCTCGTGCCGACTAAACGATCCCGTGACGAAACGCACTGCTTTTGATTGGACCTTCTCTACCTCTTCCACCGGTCCTACCTGGTAAGCGTTCTAGACTCATGAACAATACTCAACAATCGGTGGAAGGAGCGCCTCGTAAGCCACTTCTTTCGTAGAAGAGTTACATTTTCTTAAGATTCTTCATATGATTCTGAGTTTGGCATCTGCTTTTCCTACTGGTTGTTTTATGTTGTCGTTCCACGTAAGGTCGCTCTGGATAGTTACTCCTAGACATTTTACGGTAGACACGGTTTCCAGCAGTTTGTCATCAATAGTGTAGATGTACAGCAGTGGATTTCCTTTCCTGTGTGTACGCAATATGTTACATTTATTTACGTCCTGGGTCAGCTACCAGAGACTGCATCATTCATCAGTTTTCTGTAGATCATTGAGCAATTCCAGCACGCCACGTGTTGTTCTCGTATGGTGATATCGATTGCAATTTGTCACTGTCAGTTTTTCTCAAAGGTTCTACAAGTTGATGCTATAGGTAGAAACAGGAGTTATCTGAAAAGAGGATATGGTCGCACTCCTGTCTCCAGTCACAATTAGCTTTGTATCAGTACTGAACTGAAAATAGTGTACAACAGTGCACCAACAATATGCGCCGTGTGTCTTGTTTGGAAACAAACTCACAGTACTCGCTGTTGATAACAATATTGCCACTTCACTCATCATCCTGAAGCTTGCAGTCTGTGCTGCTCGGTTCTGTTTTGGGTTTGTTTTCCGGCTGTGTTGGTTTTACGTTTACAATGACACACAGCAGTATGGGTATGTTTACCGATGAAGAGTATGTGTATGTATGTGTATGGATTCACTGAATGCAGTGAAACAGCTCCAGTACGACCCCTACGCTGAGCTGTTCCCGCAGTGACGATAACCACATCACGGCCCTTTTGATACTGTACGTAGGTGTCTGCGAAAAACCGGGTGTGTTTTAAGTTTTGGTGATTGCATATTATAGTTTCTTCATTACTGTGAAGGTATTTGCAGAGAAACGAAGGTATTTGGATAATAAATTGAATAAATCATAATTTCTTTATTACTCCGCACGAGCTGCCGGAGACCTTCGGTCTGCTATGCCACATAATCAGGAAGTGTCGCTGGAGTTCTGGTTCACCCTGTATATACAACGTTGCTATGCTATCCTGCATGGGTACAAAGGTGTTTGGAAATTCCCGTCACGAACTTCTAGGACTTGTAGTGGAGAGTGAGTAGATAATACTCGAATTCTGAATTGGGGCCCATGTCCGGAAACGTACCGTTTCCGTGCTACAACCACTTAAAAACATTTTGGTAATGCTACCACTTTTACAAGTAATTGATTCAGAGAGACGTAGTACATCACTTGTTTTACAATTCCACTCACTAATAACCGAAGAAGCAAAAAGGAAACGTGCGGCCTCTTCTAGTCCGGCTGTGCGCCGTCTCCTGGAGCACCACAGTCACGCCTGCTGACGGTGGAGGTACCCCTTTCTCGAACAGCGTGTGCGACAGAATCGAACGTTGGTGAGAACGATCTTGATAAAGGAGACGAGCAGCTCTTTCATTACCTTGAGCTTCGCCATACAAGAGAATCATATCGATGTATTCTACAAAGGCGTACTCAACCATGTTCTTCTAATATTCACAGACGCTTGAACGAGGGTCGAACCAGGTCAGAGAGGTAGGACAGACGTCAAATGACATCAGCCAATCTGACGTAACCAAACATGTTTTCAAACAGTTGTAGCACGGAAATATACGTACTCACCCCCCTCTACAAGTCCTAGATGTTCGTAAAGTGAATTTCCGATCACCTACTAAAAGGTGCATCTCTTTCTTTTCATGATCGATTCAAAATGCATAACTTTCTTTACATCAGTTCCAAGTACTTATCCAGGACAGTGCAGCTATAAATATGCAAGGCGAATCTAAATGCCACAAATACAATTTCGAAGATCGTTCAAGGATATTTTCTGAGCATTTTGATATACGAGATTAGAGATCGCTGATGTCTCGTAACACAGTAATCGCAATTTCGACAAATTCTACCCTATTTATCTTTGCACCCGTATTGCACTGAAACTATCTGCACAATAGTGTAAATTTATCTTTCTATCCATATTTTATTGAGTATATGTGTACAACAGCACAGATGTACACGATAAGCGGTGCGTGTTTTACTCTGTAACGATTCACCAGAGATTATCAAGCTTATTGTAATTGTTACAGAATACTTTTCATTTAAGCCCTGCCGACGTGTACACAAGCTTCCCGCGTATCACTTGGCTAATACTGGAACTGTAAATTTTACAACACATTTTCAGTTGTCTCCGTCATCTGCTTCTTCCGACAATCTTTCTACTAGCCAGATCAACCTGGAACAAAACTTGGCTTTTCCTGGAGTAATACCTTCTTGGCCCGCCCGGTTAGCCGTACGATCTAAGGCACTGCTTTCCGGGTAGGAAGGCGTGCCGGTCCCCGGCACGAATACGCCTGCGGATTAGTGTCGAAGTCCGATGTGCCGGCCAGTCTGTGGATGGTTTTTCAGGCGGTTTTCCGTCTGCCTCGGCGAATGCGGGCTGGTTCCCCTTATTCCATCTGTTTGCTCGTAATACCGGTAATTGAATAAAAAGTAAGTGGATGTCAACACATGCCGAATTAACTAATCTCTTTCGGCATGTGTTGACATCCACTTACTTTGTATTCAATGACAAGTATTACGAGCAGACAGATGGAAGTTGCGATGGGTAGTCCGTTGTCTCCTGTGATCGCAAATTTGTTTATGGAAGACTTCGAGGAACGTGCATTGGAGTCGGCGCCTTTGAAACCCGCCTGTTTCTTTAGATATGTTGACGATACCTTTGTTGTTTGGCATTATGGTAGGGAGAATTTGAATGCCTTTCTAGAACATCTGAGCTCGATCCGCACGAACATTCGTTTTACGATGGAGGTGGAAGAGGATAGATGCGTTCCCTTTCTTGACGTGTTGGTTAGGAGGAAGTATGATGGATCATTGGGACATGCAGTCTATAGGAAACGTACTCACACCGACTTGTACTTACAGGCTAATAGTTGTCACCATCCGGCTCAGCGTGAAGGTGTACTTCGTACCTTGGTACACAGGGCACATGTCGTTCCTGACGCTGAGACTTTGCCAGCTGAGCTGTCCCATCTTGAAGTTACATTTCATCAAAATGGTTATAGTGATAGACAGATTGAACGTGCGTTGCGCTATCTACCAACTGTACATCGGGTGAGCTACAAACCATTCAGGACGTGTAGCTAGGTACCCACTCTTAACGAATGTGTATATAATCACATCGGTGTGACGGAGTGATGAGAACTGATAGAATGTGATGGCACGCAACCGAATGCAAAACAGTCTGCCATGGAGCTTATAGTGAAACTGGCTATTCTTTATGGAGTGGCTGTAGATAGTACGTTAATATGTTTTAAATGCACCGAAAATATCGATATCCAGAGGCTAAATTTGACTAGTGATTCCACGTGGTATAAATAGCAATGTCACACACTTTTCAGGAGAGATAGTTTGCTATAAGGGGTATCATTTTTGTACGTAGACCAGGAATCCAGCAAAAGCAAGTTATTTTGACCAGCTCTTAGCCGAAAGCAGTGCTCATACCATAGTTGTAGTATTAGGTACTGCCCCTGCAAGATCACGCACGCAAGGAAGATTCGCGGGGGGCAGAGAACTTCCAAACATTCCGTAGCGCAATAAATAACATTCCAGCCAATTTATCACCCAGATTAACAGTCGACATAATAGTACACGAATGCGTTAAGCCATTGATGTTAGTTGCTCTTGATGAACTGTCTTGGTATCTTTGAGTACCAGGGTTCCTTTCATATGCTTTCCTCTTCAAGTCCCAATTGGTCGGAATTGAAAACAAATTCCTTTCTGAAGGACGCGATAAGTTTGTTTAACTCATCTACAAATTTTCGGGACAACTACGCAGTTTGCTGGGCATCGGCAAGTTGATGCTTTGTTTCAAATTTCGTTATCTCACGTCTTGCCAATTTGAAGCAACGTTTGCAGTTATGCAACAATCCACTGCTTCCCTTGAGATCATTGTAATCTATGTCTCGCGCAATTTAATGTGCATAACGCAGTAATTCACTATCAGGCACATTCTGTAAATTGTATGGATCATAGTTGAAACACGTAAACATTAGTTTTTGTTGCAAGTGCTCCTTGTCCTTCCACATCATTGCACTTCTCATGTACATTGTCCACACACTAGAGCGTATACAACACACATTCCACTGACTCATATCGCAGAAACGCTTATAATTCACCTGCCACTTCTTTCTCACTTTGCGAAGTTCCTTGGGTTCCTTTCCGACGAAATGTCAACTTCGGCGACCGCTGTTGTAGCTATAATGCAACGTTTGTTTCGTTTATCGTTGCTATTGCTCTGCTTTATATCAACACCACAAGCACTGTAGCACGGCGATGAAATACTCATCGACTGGGCAGTTGGACTGGGCTTCATAACCTCATGCAGTGCCTCCAGTCCCGCCCACTACTGCCTCTTTTTTGTCTTTAATTACCTGCTGGATGTATTTCAATCGCTGCCTTCCTCCACAGTTTTTACCCTCTACAGCTCCCTATAGCACCATGGATGTTATTCCCTGATGACTTAACAGATGACCTGCCATCTTGTCTCTTCTTCTTGTCTGTGTTTTACGTATATTACACTCCTGGAAATGGAAAAAAGAACACATTGACACCGGTGTGTCAGACCCACCATACTTGCTCCGGACACTGCGAGAGGGCTGTACAAGCAATGATCACACGCACGGCACAGCGGACACACCAGGAACCGCGGTGTTGGCCGTCGAATGGCGCTAGCTGCGCAGCATTTGTGCACCGCCGCCGTCAGTGTCAGCCAGTTTGCCGTGGCATACGGAGCTCCATCGCAGTCTTTAACACTGGTAGCATGCCGCGACAGCGTGGACGTGAACCGTATGTGCAGCTGACGGACTTTGATCGAGGGCGTATAGAGGGCATGCGGGAGGCCGGGTGGACGTACCGCCGAATTGCTCAACACGTGGGGCGTGAGGTCTCCACAGTACATCGATGTTGTCGTCAGTGGTCGGCGGAAGGTGCACGTGCCCGTCGACCTGGGACCGGACCGCAGCGACGCACGGATGCACGCCAAGACCGTAGGATCCTACGCAGTGCCGTAGGGGACCGCACCGCCACTTCCCAGCAAATTAGGGACACTGTTGCTCCTGGGGTATCGGCGAGGACCATTCGCAACCGTCTCCATGAAGCTGGGCTACGGTCCCGCACACCGTTAGGCCGTCTTCCGCTCACGCCCCAACATCGTGCAGTCCGCCTCCAGTGGTGTCGCGACAGGCGTGAATGGAGGGACGAATGGAGACGTGTCGTCTTCAGCGATGAGAGTCGCTTCTGCCTTGGTGCCAATGATGGTCGTATGCGTGTTTGGCGCCGTGCAGGTGAGCGCCACAATCAGGACTGCATACGACCGAGGCACACAGGGCCAACACCCGGCATCATGGTGTGGGGAGCGATCTCCTACACTGGCCGTACACCACTGGTGATCGTCGAGGGGACACTGAATAGTGCACGGTACATCCAAACCGTCATCGAACCCATCGTTCTACCATTCCTAGACCGGCAAGGGAACTTGCTGTTCCAACAGGACAATGCACGTCCGCATGTATCCCGTGCCACCCAACGTGCTCTAGAAAGTGTAAGTCAACTACCCTGGCCAGCAAGATCTCCGGATCTGTCCCCCATTGAGCATGTTTGGGACTGGATGAAGCGTCGTCTCACGCGGTCTGCACGTCCAGCACGAACGCTGGTCCAACTGAGGCGCCAGGTGGAAATGGCATGGCAAGCCGTTCCACAGGACTACATCCAGCATCTCTACGATCGTCTCCATGGGAGAATAGCAGCCTGCATTGCTGCGAAAGGTGGATATACACTGTACTAGTGCCGACATTGTGCATGCTCTGTTGCCTGTGTCTATGTGCCTGTGGTTCTGTCAGTGTGATCATGTGATGTATCTGACCCCAGGAATGTGTCAATAAAGTTTCCCCTTCCTGGGAAAATGAATTCACGGTGTTCTTATTTCAATTTCCAGGAGTGTACTTTCCGATTCTGTGCAGAACTTTCTCATTCCTTACCTTATCAGTCCACCTAATTTTCAACATTCGTCTATAGCACTTCATCTCAAATACTTCGATTCTCTTCTGTTCCGGCTTTCCCACAGTTCACGTTGCTCTACCATACAATGCTGTGCTCCAAACGTTACCACTAGCAGCCAATAATGTGGTTGCATGGAAGACAATATGTGGAGCGACGAATGCCGTAAATATCCATGGCTTATTGCTACCTCGAACTAACGGAGTTCCTTGTGACTAATATTGTTATTTTAAGACATCAATTTGCTCTCATTTATCTTACAACGCACAAATGAAATTTTACGACTTCGAAGAATATACATATAAGGAATTATTTTGTCTTCTGATGTGGTAATACAGTTGTGTAATCTAACAACACAAGATTTCAGACAAATGTGCTGCTTTTCCTTGAAATGGCCGGTTATGAATTCACTGCCTGCAAGACTTAGACCATTCTATTGCATGACCAAGAATTCAGCACTCTGAAACAATAAGATATGCCCAAATTTTAAGCACGTTCTTGTTTCACATAATAGTGATATACTTCCACTTTAATTTGGTAACTTTAACTTCTTTTCGTACATTTTGTGACTTCGCCGGTTTTGATACTAAAATCAGGGAAAGGAGAAGGCTGTCTGGGCGCTCACCTTGGGCACGCCCTGCCCCTGCTGCTGCTGCTGCTGCTGCTGCTGCTGTTTACTGCGGGTGCGGCTGCCGCCTGCTGACTTGAAATGCAGGCGGCGTAGCGCAGAACTCGCGGTCGACAGCAGGTCGTGGTCGCCGCCGCCCCCGCCGCCCCCACTGCCACCGCCTCCAGCGCCTCCGCCGCCTCCGGCCGCCCCCGAAACGCTGCGCCGCCCCCCGCCGCCGCCAGTTTTGCCGCCGCCGCCGCCCCCGCCGCTGCCAGCGCTCACCGAGCCCTGCGACATAACGAGCAACGCAGTCGTCACAAACAACACAGCGTTCTACCGCCGCTTCTTTTTTCAAAGTCTCTCCTAGTTTGTCCTCCATAAGGAGCTTTGGATATACTACAATCTATTTTCTATATGCCTGACTGATTGTGTTTACCTGTCTGTGTATGTGTGTTGCAGTTTGTTTTGTATACAGGAAGTTTGAATAAAAACGCCTTTGTTCGTTTTCTTACTTAAACTACGCGATGCATTGCGTACCGTGTTGCACTATCTTCCGATGGAAATCGTCTAATATATAATTTGCATTTGTTATTAAGTGAGGTGAAATCCATTTGCCTGTTATTAGAAAGTTAGATGTTAGGTTTTGTATTTCGTGAAGCAAATATTTGAGAAGCAGTCGAAAAAGAAGAGTGAAAAACTTACCGAACACGCAAGTAACAAAAGTTTTAATCTTCTGAGGTCAGCATTCTTTGGTTTATTCATTCTGTCTGTCACTCAAGGCGTACATTTGTTTACACATTTTACAAACATTTTACAGATGTAATTGTCACAAGCGTCTGACATCTGAGTTTTAAGACCTTGACATATGCAAGGAATAAATTTAATGTAAGTCTTTAAAATTTCTAAATTAACTAAGGCTAGAGGACTCTCTCTCTCTGTTCGTTAAACAAAGATAACGTTTTTTGATTTTCTGGAGGTATATTTCCAGTTCTTGTAACAGATTTCTCGAAATACAGAATGTAACAACTAATTTTCTCATAACAGCAAAATGCACATCACCTCACTCAAAAGCAAATGTAAATTACGTGTTAGACGCTCTGCATGTGATGATGGATGGTCCCTCACAGGGTCTCATATGCGTCGTGCAATTTAATGAAACACGAAAACATGTGGTGTGAATACGTTACCTACTTTGAGGAGAGTTCGCTAATGAATGGTAAGGAAGCACTGGGCAGTGTTTTGTATGGCAATTGGTATTTTACATTTTTTCTTTACGATACTGGCAGCATGTGTTTGAACTTAGTCATTTGCTCCAGCTCTTTGTTTAATTGCGTCAAATTCATCATGTATCCAGAGGTATGTTAATGACGTTGTTAGTTAGATCTCTGTATGCAGGATGCCTGTGTCTTGTTGAGTGGCAGGACAAGCTGTCTATGTTAATGTTTGTTGGGGCTATGTTTGTGAAGACGTATATTTGTTGTTTCCTTTGCTAGTTTCATGTTAGAATAATCGTGCTACCATTGTTTTCAATTCAACCGTCAAATTTATGTTTAGCTTATGTTTATTAAGTTTACCAAGCATGTTGCTAATATCATTTGTGTAGCCATCTACAAAGAATAACGCCTCATCGACATAACGTCTATATAAGGAACAATCAAAAATTTTCCGTTTGAGGTCGTTGCTGCAGCTTATATGCAACGTAGCGCGAAGCCGATGTGGGTTTATAAGCACCGACATGTACGAAAGGGATTGCGCCATTCATGTCTTTCCGTACTTGCGGTAAAATGTGACAACATGAACTATGACGACGTTATTACCAAATGGATCAAAATAGGACATAACTTCTGTTATTGCTGGTTGCCGAAGGGCAAACATCGGCAGACATCCATCGGATAATGAAGAACGTGTATGGGGGCAGCGATTTTGTCCGATTGGCATACCAATTCTGGACTGTACGGCCTTCGAACGAAAACTTTTTGATCGCTTCTTATCGTAAAGAACTTTATCTGTAGGGGACAATTTTGTCATGTATTTCAGATTATTATACATATATTTACAAATATACCTGCTATGATTGAACCCATTACAAGACCTTAATGCTGCACGTAACTTTTTATTCGTAGTTTAGCACTAGCTGAGAGGTCCAAAAGTTGAAGAATTTCTGTCAACGATAGCTTTTTACGTTTGATAAGATCTGATGTAATGAATTACAGTGATTTTGGGATGAAACATAAACACACATACTCCCACTGGGTGTTTGGTGGGTACTGAGATTTATAATTTCTTCAATTAGTGGTTGGTTGTCTTTATCGAACTCTTTCATGTGCCTGTATGTGCCTGGGATAATGTCTGGTTATGTTTGAGACTGATTTTGTAACTCAAGCTGGATTATGGATCTTAAGTTTGGTGCCTGAGGGTCCTTTACAGTATTGTACTACTTCTTTCAATCTGTGTTTTTTAGCTACCCCAAAGAGTGGGAGTTCCGTGGGATAACCTTCTAGAAAATATAGAGAAGCGCAAGTATGGCTATAAAAGACAGAAGAATTCGATTTCTAAACTCCTTAGTCAGCAGACTATATAGCCCAAAACTTTTGTCAACAGTTAAGAGGGTGCCGCTCACATAACCCCCCATTAAACCAGCACAGGAAATCGCAGCTAAAATGTAGCCAAAGGGCATAGCGATTATTTGACAGCAAGTGAAGTACTATACCCAGGAATAGGTGCTGTTTATTTTTTAGGAGGTCAAGATCATAGAAATGCAAATCACTTTGAATGTTGAGGGATCGCACAGAAATTTCGTTCAGATACAATTTAGACGACTCCTATAAGTACTATTAAGTGGAATTAAACAGACAGAGATTCTCGTTTCCATAAATGGTCACAGGGTGAAAGGCGAAACCGTTTGGCGCATCAGAACAGAGCGTTGTAGGGGTAACAAAGTTAATGGACAGTTAATTTGTGTGGAACATCTCAAGATCAGAGATTAACACTTCCTTTTTTATAAATAAGCATACTGAGAACCGTATATATATATATATATATATATATATATATATATATATATATATATTAGGCTAGAGCCTTATGCTTTACTAGCGTGGACTGTTTGGTCTGCACAGTTTTTTTTAAATAAGGTCACAGAAGCATGGTCTTGACCGAATGTACTTCAGACCAAAAAGCTATTGTCGAAGCTGGAGTCCACAGTTTTTGTTAATCATGCCTTTTGTGTTCTTATGGTGTTATTTCCATAGAAACTTCATCCCCTAACACATATCTGTCTCTATGTAATCGAAAATGAAGTACCAGTAATATAAGTAATATAAGTTTCATCCACTAGTTTATGCTGAAACACGAATTTTGTATTTCTGACGGAGAAACCAAATACGACTTTCGTAGTTCTACCTTCAAAATTGCCTTAATAGTGACATATTTACGAAAAGCCTTTCATCCCCTATTTCACCTCGATAGGAGTGTAATTTCGAACAATACCTTCTTCAACGATGCTTATAGTATAAGACCTATATCCTCTCCAAATTTCAAGTTTCTGTCCTTAGCGGTCTGGACTGAACACTGATGTGTCAGTGAATCAGTCTGGCCCCATTCTTAGGGATTGAATTTCCAGAAACAGTGAAATACTTATTATTTTCATTTTTAACAAACAAGCCAAATACCAGTTGTCGTAGATATAGCTTTAAAAGTGCTGTAAGAATGAAATGTTTCCATAAAACATTTCACACCCTGTTTCACTTCATTAGTGATTCAGTATCCAAGATAAGTGAAATGCGTATTTCTAACAAAGAAGCCAAATACAAATTTTCATAGGTTTATCTAAAAAAATGCTTACATAATGAAATATTCCCATAAAATTTTCATCTCCTAGCTCACCCCCATAGGGGTTCAATTTCTAAAAACTGTGAAACACGTGTTTTTCGTTTGTAACCAAGATGCTAAATACAAATTTTTGTAGATTTAGCTTCAAAAATGCTCTCATAATGAAATATTTCATAAAACACCCGCTTAGAGGTTCAATTACCAAAAATACTGAAACACGAGTTTTTTTTTATTTCTAACTGAGAAGTCACATACCATTTTTCATAGATCTGACTTTAAAAATACTTAAGTAGTTATTCAATAATGATTTATTTTTTTAAAAAACTTTCATCCACTTCTTTATCAAAATATCGGTTAAACTTTAAAAAAATGCTGAAACACATATTTCTTTATTTCTGACCGAGAGGCCCAATACCGATTTTCGTAGGTCTAGCTTCAAAGTTGCGTTAATAGCGACATGTTTTTGGAAAGCGTTTCTCCTCCTATTTCGAAGAATCCCTTCTTAAACGACGCCTGCACCATAAGATCAACACCCTCTGCAAATTTTTCTATCCTTTGTGGTTTTGGTTGTGCGATGATGAGACAGTGAGTGAGTGACTCAGTCAGTCAGTCGGAACATTGCCTTTTGTATAGATACTGGGAATTTAAATTTAAAAATTCAAGAGCGTTTGCTACTAAATTAAAACCCTTAATGCAATTTGCTTGTATGAGAACCGTGTAAATGCAGAATCGTGTTCAATAACGAAATTCGTCAGTTTACTCAATAGGAAAAACTGTATAACGCTGATAACGTTTCCAGTAACACACTGATAAGTGGTGTCCATATAACACACAATATTCTCAGTGAAAAGTGTCACATATAATTATTCACCAGTGTTTTCCAGGAAAATTAAAATATGTGGCTGTATAATAAAGAGTGATTCATTGCCTTTTATGGTTCGGTACATTTCTGGCTTAGTTCATATCTATGTTCATGGGTTAATGGATACAGAAAACTGTACTAGATCGTTAAGTAATTGGCAAAGTGACACTACCGATACATTTGCATCAGATGAAATGGTTGCAGGCATATCACACAGCTTTTAGATGAATCAAGTTTTACACTCCATCGGACTGGTGGCCGTTCGCGTGCACTGTGTGGAACGTGTGAAAGCAAACACAAAAGCCGGAGGAGGAAGCCTTGTGGTTCGGGGAATGTTTTTCGCAGCTTTCTCTGCTTGATCTCGTTATTCTGGAAGGTATAGCGGATCAGCACAAGCGTGCGCCTATCCTTGGGTATTCTGTCCATCACTACAAGCAGTTTGTTTCTCGTCGGCCACGATGGCATCTACCAGTAGGACAATGCAACGTGTCACACCGCTCGCAAAGTACGTGTGTGGTTCGAAGAGCACCAGGATAGTCTACCTGACTCCTCTGGTTACCAGACACCCCGGATTCAAAACCAATCGAAAATCTATGGGATCACCCCAATCGCATTGTCCGCGCCACTGAGCCTCAATCCTTGGGCACGACACTGGGGTCGGCATGACTCTGCGTCCCTGTCGGTACCTTCCAGGACTTAGTTGGCTCTCTTCCTATAGCTGTCGCGCTGCAAAAGCTGGTTGTTTCGGCTTTTGCCAGTTGGTCACTTTAATCTGACTAGATAGTGTATATCCGCAAACCAACACCTACTGAGATATGGACCGATCTGTTCTGTTATTCCCATTTGTCTGCTATATACAAGCAGACACTAGAGAATGATCCAAGTGGTTACCGCGCATCCTGACACATCCTTCTCGTTTCTTTTTGTTGTTTGTCGACGAAGAGCACTTTCAAATGAGTCAGTGGCATGTGATACAACTATTGCTGTAAAGCTCACTCAAATGTTCTTTGTATCATATTTCAGTTAAAAATGTGAAGGTGAGTTGGACTAGTGTAGCTGTAACAGATGTTGAAGAACAAATCACAAGTACTGGCTAGAATATGTTAAGAGACTCAAAGACCTTTCTTCCACCAATGCCTGCAAACGAGATCATCTTATCTCAGGGAAAACCGGCAATTTTTCAGTCGCAATATGTACTGGGTGATCAAAAAGTCAGTATAAATTTGAAAACTTAATAAACCACGGAATAATGTAGATAGAGAGGTAAAAATTGACACACATGCTTAGAATGACATGGGGTTTTATTAGAACAAAAAAAAAACAAAAAAAACGAAGTTCACAAAATGTCCGACGGATGGCGCTGGACAGCAAAACTGCTACCGTGACGGGTGAGAGGTATGCCGATATGTTACAGAATCGCAGAATCCCCAGCTGGCTGATAATCACCTGCTGGAACGTAGGTGTTTATGCAGGATGCCGCTCCACCCCATATTGCCAGATGCGTGAAAGATCTCTTGCGCGCGTCGTTTGGTGATGATCGTGTGCTCAGCCGCCATTTTCGTCATGCTTGGCCTCCCAGGTCACCAGACCTCAGTCCGTGCGATTATTGGCTTTGGGGTTACCTGAAGTCGCAAGTGTATCGTGATCGACCGACATCTCTAGGGATGCTGAAAGACAACATCCGACGCCAATGCCTCACCATAACTCCGGACATGCTTTACAGTGCTGTTCACAACATTATTCCTCGACTACAGCTATTGTTGAGGAATGATGATGGACATATTGAGCATTTCCTCTAAAGAAGATCATCTTTGTTTTGTCTTACTTTGTTATGCTAATTATTGCTATTCTGATCAGACGAAGCGCCATCTGTCGGACATTTTTTTGAACTTTTGTATATTTTTGGTTCTAATAAAACCCCATGTCATTCCAAGCGTGTGTGTCAATTTGTACCTCTCTATCTACATTATTCCGTGATTTATTCAGTTTTCAAATTTATACTGACTTTTTGATCACCCGGTATATGAATGTCTTGAACGTATATTATCAACAAATGCACGACCAGGTCCGGGTTTAAAATACGGGATTAATTTTGGGGCGTTCCTAGAGTTCTCATCCCGTTAACAAAGTTGTATGGGCTGCAGATGTTATTTACGGAAGCTATACGACGCTATTTCTGCTAGCTTGGCAGTTTCATGGTGACGCTAGAGGCAGTATATTTAAGCTGCAGTAATTTATAACGCAAGGTCGACTATAGCTGTATTATATTTAACATATGCTGTACATGAATAAAGTTACATTACGCTAAAGAGTGCTTTGAAGTCACCGAACGCAAGGCGACTTCATTGCCGGGCTGGACTACGTCTCCAAACTGTAATATTGTGGAAATAAATTAGCAGGCATTAGCTACTAAGCCTGTGAGACGAATGATGTAGAAATGCTTGTAAACTTGCACTTGCAAACAAGTTGCCAGGGGGATTGACTTTGAAGTGAGATGCGTCTATTTAATTCGCGCGCAGAAATGCTAATTTGAGACGAAAGCAGGAAGAGGTTTGTGAGAGACTATCATTAGAACTTTAACATGGCACTTCTCTCGCAGTAAGCAAGTGTGAAAAGATGGCATAAATTAAAATTTTAAGTCTCTGAAATGTTAAAATGAAAGTTAAAAACGAGAATTCAAGAAGATTAACTGTTGTAAGTCATAGAACTGGAAAGACAGGGCGAGGTTTGTATTGTCTTTAATTTACGGAAGACAATCTACCTCTAGAAAGTTGATAGTTTACAGGAACAGAAACAACAGATTTTTATTAGAAGAATATATAGTAAATAACGAAATGCTTGCAATGAGAATGTTTACTTCTTTGTCAGATGTCAATTTAAGCAACTGAAGATGATCGTGCTCTACCGAAACTTTTCATGCAAATAAAACTTGGTAAGAAGGAAAAGTGACTGATTGAAACAATGCTGCGATGAATTGCTGGAACTGTACATATTCATAAATTTCTATATGTAGAACATAAGTGTTATTTTGCTTCGTTCCGGATTAAGCGTATTACGAATTAAGAAAAATTTTAACCATTCGTGTTTTTCTGTGGCAGTAAAGCATACCAGATGTTTACCTAATCATTTTTGATATTTCGTTTTCTGCACAGAAGTAGAACAATTTTACTACAGAATTAGATGTTTTTCACAAGCTAATTACAGCGGATACCGATTCTTTTACAATTGTTATGATGGAAAACAGTTTTCTTGTTGTTTTTCTCGTTGTCAGTAGAGACCGAAACTACGGCACTATCTACACGCAGGATGATGTTTTTCCTACTGGAGGTAGTATCAGTCAGAACTAGAAGTTCCTCTAATGATATATCCGGGAACCAGCAGCTGTTGAGATATCGGCCAATCTGTCCTCTCAGTTCCACCTGCCTGTTACGTAGAAGCAGACACTACAGGCGGGGTTGCATGTCGTTACCACACATTCCGACTCGGCGCTACTGGAGAACGTTACCCTTACACAATGACTGTGGCGTTCGCGAGGTAAGCATCACCCTGTTTTCTATGGGTCGTTCGATATTACCTTCTCACAACGTTTCTTGGCGATGGATTAGTCGAAGAGGTCCGGTAACATCGCTAGTCCGTTCACTGGGTCTCAGTCTTTTGGATTTCTGGCTATGGGATCATTTAAACGTATTGGTGTATGCCTAAACTATCGCCAATGTCCAGACGCTACAGGAGCGTGTGACCAACGATTGTGACCAGATCCGAGCAGAGCCAGGTGTATCTGAAAAGTGGCAGTGCGAAGAAAGGCTGGAGGATGTATCAGGATGCATGGTAACCAATTGTAGCTCTGCCCAGTGTCTACTTCTATATATCAGACAAATGGGAATAACAGAACAGATCGGAGCATATCTCAATGGGTATTGGCTTGCCGATATACACTATCTAGTCAAATTAACGTGACCAGCTGGTAAAAGCCGGAATAACCATCTTTTGCCTGGTAAAAGCCGGAATAACCATCTTTTGCCTGGTAAACCCGGAATAACCATGTTTCGCAGCGCGACACCTGTAGGAAGGGAGTCAATTAAGTTCTGGAAGGTACCGACTGCGACGCAGACATATGCCGACTCCAGTGTTGGTGGCGAGCGGAGTACGGTAAACCTTCGTAGTGCTCTTCGAACCACAACACGTACATAGCGAGCAGTGTGAGAGATTGAATTGTCCTGCTGGTAGATGCCTGTAGTGATCGATCCCCAAGGATAGAGGCAAGCTTGTGTAGATCCACTGTGCCTTCTAGAATAACGAGATCAAGCAGAGGACGCAACGAAAATCATTCCCCAGACCACAAGGCTTCCTCCTCCAGCTTTTGAGTTTGCTATCAAACGATCCGCGGCGTACACGCGAATGGCCACCAGACCGATGGAGTGTAAAACGTGATTTATCTGAAAAGGCCTCCAATCGCCAATCAGTCGACTTCTAGCTGCGGCACAGTGTATTTTAACCGCGTCGGTATATCAACATCTTACAATGTTAGCCATTTCGGATATAATTCCACCCTTGGCGTTAAAGCCAATGATCATGCTCTTTTGTCTATATATATATATCCGGATCCCGCTACAGCTACTGCCGGTTTTGGGTGCTGACAAGTTCTCTCCATTTGGCTCAGTCCTCCCACCACTTTTCTTTCTCAACTTGCTGCCAGGTCACATCTCTCCTTTCCGCAGCTATTCTCGCTCCCATTTTCCACCGTGTTCTTGGGCACCCTCTAGGTCTTTTTCCATCCATCTTTAGTTTTTCCACAATTGTGGGGAGTCTCTGCCCGTGCATCCTCTTTAACATGCCCATATCATCTTAATCTTTTTTTCTTCAATTTCCTCTCTCATACTTTCTTGTTTAAGGTCCTTTCTAATCTCTACATTCCTTACTCTGTCCATTCTTGTTTTTCCCTTAACTGATCCGAGAAATTTCATTTCCCCTGCTTGCAGTCTGCTCCAGTCCCTTCCTGTCATTGTCCATGTTCCTCCACCATAGGTGACAATAGGGAAGTAATAATTCTTATATATAAGGAATTTTGCTTTTTCTGGAACTTCCTTATTCCAAATCAGGTGTTCTATTGTTTGGTAGAAATTGCCTCCCTTCTGTAACCTCCTATTAATTTCGTTGGTTATTCTTCCATCCCTAGATATTTCACTCCCTAAATAAGTGAAACTTTCTACCACTTTGAGGGGTTCTCCAATTAAGGTAATATTTCCGTTGACCCTTTGTCTCTTCCAAATACCATTACTTTACTCTAATATTTATTTATTTTTAACCGTACCTTTTCATTATTTACTTCAACTCATCAAGTTGTAAATGTACATCTACCTCTTTCCGAGCGGGAAGGAGCGCCTGGTCCCCGGCACGAATCCGCCCGGCGGATTTGTGTCGAGGTCCGGTGAACTGGCCAGTATGTAGATGGTTTGTAGGCGGTTTTCCATCTGCCTTGGCGAATGCGGGCTGGTTCCCCTTATTCCGCCTCAGTTACACTATGTCGACGATTGCCGCGCAAACAAGTTCTCCACGTACGCGTATACCACCATTACTCTACCACTCAAACGTAGGGGTTACACTCGTCTGGTGTGAGACGTTCCCTTGGATTCGGTGTGGGGCGGCGGAGGGATGAAGTGGACTTCGGTAGTCATCGTGGGGTTTTGGACCACTGCGGCTGCGGCGGGGACGGAGCCTCTCCGTCGTTTCTAGGTCCCCGGTTAACATACAATACAATACATCTACCTCTTTATCATTCCATATCACCATATCATCTGCAAAAATCATCTTTTTGTCTTTTTCTTTTACTATAACTTTAACTGCCCTATTCATTCCCTCCATCACAACATTAAAAAGTGCAGGAGACAGAATACTTCCTTGCTTAAGTTCTTGTCTTATTTCGAAGTATTCAGAGTTCCCCAATTGTGTTCTAATTCTACAACTGTGTCCTCTGTACATTGTCTTTATTACATTAATGTATCCATCTTCTATATCTATCTTCTTCATTTCTTCCCAGAGTCTTTCCCTGTTAACTGAGTTATATGCCTTTTCTATGTCTATAAAAACCGTTATCACCGTTTTGTTATACTCCCAACTTTTATCCATCACTTGACGGATAGAAAATATCAGGTCGATCGTGCTTCTTCCTTTCCTAAATCCATGCTCTTCTTCAATCAGCTCCTTTTCCATCTTTTCACTTATTCGATTTAGTAACATTCTTTCAAAAATCTTGGCTGTATGACTCATAAGGGTTATTCCTCTGTAGTTTTTACAAAGTCTTTTATTACCTTTTTTGAAGATGGGAACAATGTCTCCTCCAATCGCCAGGTATTGTACTATTTCTCCACACACTTGATAGTACTCTATACAGCCACTGCATTCCCACTGGACCTGCTGCTCTTATCATGTCCACTGATACTTCATTAGGTCCTGGGGCTTTCCCCACATTCATCTTTTTCACACCTATTTCCATTTTCCCTAATTCTGCTTCCCAACTTCTCTCAATTTCTCCATTATTTGTTGTTTCCTCGTGTACCTACTCCTCAGCGTTTAATAGTTTCTTAAAATGTTCTTTCCAGAGATCTTTTATATTCTCTGGATCTTCAATCACGGTGCCGTCCTCTGTTTCCATCTTTACTGGTACTTCAGAAGCCTTCCTTTTATTTTTCATCATTTTATAGAACATTTTCTTATTGCTCTTCACATCTTCTCCAAGTTTTTTTGCACACTCTTCCCATGCCTTTTTGTTTGCTGTCTCCACTATATCTTTGCACTTCTTCTTCCTCTATATATCTTTTATGGTCTTGGTCATTTTTAGTTTTCCACCACTTTCTCCATGCTACATTTTTTCTTGTAACTGTTTGGATTGTGGTATCATCCCACAAACTTATCAGTCTTACTTTTTCATTTCCAGATGTTCTGCCACATACTTTTTGTGCTGCTTCGACTAAAGCGCCTTTGAATAAACTTCATTGTTTTTCTACATCGTAGAAAACTTCTTTTGGAAATTTTTGTGTGATTAATTCTCTACGCTTCTCAGCACTTTCACTCTCCTTCAGTTTCCAATCCCGTATCCTCATCACTTTCTATTTTTCACACACTGATTCATTTTCCATTGTCCTACCAGTAATCTATGGTCTCCATCTGAACTCACACTTGTAATCACCTTCACATTTGTTACTTTCTCTCTCCATTCCCTACCTACTAGAATATAATCAATTACACTCTTAGTTCTTCCACTCTAACTGTATCTGGTGATAACATGACTTTTTCTCTTCATAAACGAGCTGTTTGCTATTTTCATTCGATTCCCCTGGCAGAAATCCCTTTCTTCATTTCTGCCTCCATATCCAAAACATCTCAATACTTCCTCAAATCCCTTTCTGTCTTTGCCTACCTGTGCATTAAAATCTCCCATCACTATATTAGCATTCTCTATATGGTCTTCTAACTCATTTTCAAAATCCATCCTCTTCTTCGCTACATCCCACTGGATTACTTTTAGTATTTCTTTTTGGAATCTGATCCTGTCTGATATATATCTCACACTTTCAATATGGCTTTGTACATTCTTATTCACCATCACTGCCACATCATTTCTTCCAAACTTGCTATTCCCACTCCAGTACAGTTTTCCTCCTCCTCTCTAATTCTTCTCACCTTTTCCCTTCCACATTGTTTCGCTTAATCCCAATATATCTAACTTTCTCTCTGTTCGTACAACTGTCATTTCTTCCATTTTTCCATTGAGAGTGAATGCTCTTTTGTACGTCAGGTAAATGAAATCCATTTCTACACTACGATGACTGTACTGTTTTCCGTGTCCCTCCAGCACGCATTATATACTTTCCACTGCTAGAGATGCAACTTGCCGTCTTGAAGTGGTTATTGCACTTTGACGTCGAATATATGCGGTGATCGCGCTGATGTGATTGAACTGTGTATCCTTCTAACTTTTTCTTTTAGCTTTGACTATTACATGCATCCTGTAGGAATATGTCTCTTTCTTAATCTGCATCAGTGCGTGGGGGAGAGAGTACATCAAAACATTATGTTCTCTTCAACACGTGTACTGAGCGATGGAGAACTGACTGTCGGTATATGCCTCTGCATGTGTCCCAATTTGGTTCTTATTTAAGTTCTCCTAACACTTTTGTTGCACCTTCGTGTGGGTTATACTGAGCTGATAAGACCCTAGTAGTTCGATCTCTGTTGTTTTGTGTACTTGACAAGGATTCCAAACACAGGAAGAGTACTCTAGCACTGGTCGCACTAATGTACGTGGTTGCCTTTACGGATGGGCTCCACTTTTCCAGAAACCTTCCAACAAATCCAAGCGTTCCATTTACCTTCCCTAACACAGATTTTACATCTTCGAATATTTATGCGATGTGAAATGCTCAAGACGTTCACCACTAGTCTTTTGATCAGGTACTATAACGAATTATCTTACATTCGTCCACATTGTAAGAGAGCTGCCATTCATTACTCTAAGAACAAATTTTGTCCAAGTGTTGCTGCAATTCCTTAAGATCGTCCAACGGCGATACATTTCTGGAAACAACAGCATCCTTAGCACACAGTATCATAGTGTTGTTCATCCTGTCTGATAAATCATTTACGTACACCATCTGACGAAGAAAAAGGAGGAAACGACCTCAATGAGAAGGGGAAATGAGAAGAAACTTTGAATGGTCTCTGTGTACAGCATCACTATAAAATACTTAAATTAGCTAATTGTTCACATGCAAGCCCAAAATTAAATTTACATTGAATATATTTTATGCTCCTAGATTTCCATCCTTCTCATGACCGTCTGTGTGAATGTGCATGCAAATGTATTTTTCGTGTTTCCATACGTAGCTAGCAGTATGGAACTTGCTTTCTGCAGTGATGAGTCTGACAAGCTTTGGGTGTTCAGTGAAAGCAAAGAGGTTTGTGCCTTCTAAGTCGTCTTTATCGGCAGTGGGTAGGTTGGTATCGGAACCAACCCCTTTAGTCTGTCCTGGCTACTTGCGGAGATTCGTTGTTCTGGGGGTGGTTAGGCAGTTGAAGGTGGGCAGTCGGTGAGTGTGGTCGGTAGCTTAAGACTCAGCTTAGAGTGAGACAGATGTGTAAGTCTTCAGGCCAGCTGAGGTAGTACAGTTCACGTTTTATTACTGCCACAGGTTGATTAAATGATCCATAGTTTATGCAGGATAGGCCATGGTGCAATTACCAATTGTAATAAGTGTCTTCTGGTACTTTCTTCATACTAACAGAACTTCTAATGTGCAAAGCTTCCCATCTAGCGATGTTGACATTGCGTTATAATAGCTTTTCCTAAGTGTGTAGGCGTGCATGGATACATTCTCGTGTGAAAGTTTTCATTTATTATTGCAGTTTGAATTCTTTCGGTTTCACCTGTGATGCGATAAATCTGCCTTTATGCTTGGCACCACATGGCGCGAACTTGCTTTCTGTGTTGTTCAGCGGTAATCAATCGTGTTCCCTAGAGTGAATTTAGGTTGTGTTGAATGTTCTATGTAATTAATGGATCACAGTGTATTTTACAGTGTGAAATTTCAAATGGATAGCGTGGTTGCTTTGCTAGTCTGAACTAGGTGCTTGGAAAGCCAGTTGAGCCCTCAGCTCTGTGTCTCCATAGAGGGATAAATTTCTCGCAGTTCATTTTATAGTTTTTTGTGGGTCGCGCATGTAATTTAACCGTTTTCTGAAGATATTCAGCCATCTGGTAAATGTGCTCCGTTTTTTTAATCTAGTTTCCAAGTTACCCCCCCCACCCCCTCCCCACCTTGTATCGGTTTTACTTATGTGAGAATATTTTAAGCAATTGCATTTGTCGAAAGATTACTACTTTGGAAGGCATGTATCTGTTTACCTGACTGGTGAAGGCGTAATGCGTCTTGAGCTTTGTTTTTCAGTGTGAATCTTGTGTAAGTACGTGCATTTATCCTATCCTGTTCCCAGAATTTTCACTTACCTTCCCCTTCATGTGGTCGGTCACCATTCAACCATTTGAAAGTGTTAAACTTAACTAAGGCAACGGCAAGCGTTATTACAATCTGTTTATTGTATAATGTTTAAGTCGTGTTTTCGATTAAATAAATTGTGTTTGTACTTCACGAGTGTCCAACGCAGCCATCCCTTCCGAAAGCGATCTTAGTGCATAACCCTCATTAATGTCCGAGCGATTACCCACATGTTCTATCGAGCAGAGATCTGCGAATCTCGCTGACCACAGGAGTACGTAAACAGCAGGCACACAGTTCATAAAGACACTTGCAAGGTGTGGACGAGCATTGTCCTATTGAAAAATGGCAGCACGATACTGTCGCATGAGAGGAAAACATGAGGTTGCCGAATATCCGTGGCGTGTCTTTGTCCCATCACAGTTCCCTCAACCACTACCAGCCATGTCCTGAAGATATATTAATTTTTTTCCGACGCCATGACACCAAGAGTAATACTGTTGTGGCTCTTCAAAACTTTACAAGAGTGGGACCTCTACTGGGCGAGAGTGGTCATCCGGGTTAGTGCGCAACGGCGATTCATCGTTCAGCACAACGAGACGCCATTCATCAGCAGTCCACTCCAAACGCACCCGTTTCTGTTGTGGGTTTAACAGAAGCATGCACGTGGAACTGCAGTTTCCTAGTCCGAGAGAGGTACGAGGAAACACAAAATGTTGCAGGGAATCCATTACTTCTTCTCGGGTGACACGCTCAATACGCGATCCTCACTTCTGGTGGTCAGTATTGGTCGATCGGAACCTTGACGATGGGTATGCATACCATCAACTTCCCATGCAGTACAACAACCAGACCACTATCACATCCAAACGCGCCACATATCGGCATATTACCTTTCGACCATGCGGCCCAATGGTGACCCACAATGAGGCCCGTTTCGAACCCTGCCAGGTGCTGAGAATCTAAGGCGCGAGCAGCCCGTTCGAAGTGGCCACATAGACGCTCGATGCGTTTAAATTCGGGAAGGTTTGTGTCCAATGGTGCTCTTCGAACCATGCACGTTCACCGCCAGCTTTGTGACACTTTGCATTCTCCTGCTGGTAGATGCCATCGGGCCGAGGAAAAATAAACTGCATTTAAGGGTGGACATGGTCCCCAAGTATAGACGCATACTTGCGTTGATCCATTATGCCGTTCAGAATGTCGAGATCACCCAGGGAATGCCACGAAAACATTCCTCAGACAATAATGCTCCCTCTTCCGTCCTGCACTCTTCCGACATTTGTTGCAGGGAGTTTACCTTCATACGTTTCGCGCCCCATGGAGTATAAAACGTGACTCATCTGAAAATTCCACCTGTAACCACTCAGTGGACGTCCAATCGAGCCAGTGGCGTGCAAGTTTTAGTCTTTGTCGCCGATGAACAAGTCAGCTTGGGTGCATGAAACAGCCGCCTGCTGCAGGGCCCACGAAAAGCAACGTTCGCTGAACTGTTGTTGAAGAGATATGGTTGATAGCCCTTTAGTTAATGGGCGGTCAGTTGTCCAACCGTTGACAGTCTGTTCTCTCGAAGACCGCAGCCGTCGCTCACCCCTGTCGTCTATGGTCCGTGGCGCACCACAGTTGCCTCGGCGCCGGTTTTCGATAGTGCCATGTGACATGCGCGGTATACTTTCACCATGGCGGCACTCTAACAGTTCACAAACATAGCCCTTTCCGAATACTTCCACCCTTGGTCAGAGAGCCAATGATGAGGCTGCGGAAGAGGTTAGGAGGGAAGCTTGTCTTGTGTTGACTGGGGCCCGTCCACTCCAATATAACATTACAGCAGCTGAGGCGGCTGCTTTACGTTCACTCAGAATGGATCCTGATATTGTTATTTTACCTACGGACAAGGGAAATGCCACGGTTTTGTTGAACAAGCACGATTACATTCAAAAGATGCAGCGTCTACTTTCTGATTCGGCGTTTCGCAAAATCGGTACTGACCCTACTAAGAGTGTTGAAAGACTAATAACCTCCTAAAGAAAAGTTCTTGGCCACAGGAGACTATCAGGAGTCTTAATTCTTACTGTGTTGTACCACCCAGATTATATGGGCTCCCTAAGGTCCATGAAGAGGCTGTCCCGTTGAGGCCTATTGTTTCTAATATTGGTGCTCCGACATATCGTGTAGCTAAACATATTGCTAGTTTGTTGAGCCCACTAGTAGGTAGGTGTGAACACCACATTAAGAACTCTGCTGATTTCTTACGTCGATTGCAGGGATTGCGTTTGAATGACTCTGATATTTTAGTCAGTTTTTTATGTCGTTTCTCTTTTCACTCGCGTTCCTCTCTCTGATTCGTTGCAGCTAATTGAGGTTAAGTTTGGTGTCGAGTTAACAAATTTGTTTCGACATGTGCTGACTTCCACTTACTTTTTATTCAATGGTCAGTACTACGAACAGAGTGATGGAGTTGCAATGGGAAGCCCGTTGTCACCTTTTGTGACCAATTTTTTTATGGAGGACTTTGAGGAACGTGCATTGGAGTCAGCGAACTTGAAACCTGCGTGTTTTTCTAAATATGTACTTTTGTTGTTTGGCCTCATGGTAGTGAGAATTTAAACCGGTTTTTGGAACACCTGAATTCAATCCACCTGAATATTCAGTTCACTATGGAGATGGAAAAAATGGATGCCTTCCCTTCGTTGATGTGTTGGTCAGAAGGAAGATTGATGGTACGGTGGGACATTCTGTTTATAGGAAGCCTACTCACACTGACTTGTATCTGCGAGGTGATAGTTGTCACCATCCAGCTCAGCGTGAAGGAGTACTTCGTATCTTGGTTCACAGGCCCCACGTTATCTCAGACCCTGAATTTTTGGCAGCTGAGCAGTCACATCTCGAAGTCACCTTACGTTAGAATGGTTATAGTGAGAGGCAGATCAAACGTGCGTTACGCTATCAGTCTTCTGTGCAACGGGTGAGTGACGATAGCAACGAAATGGCACCTACGTCTACGGCCTTTTTGCCTTACGCAGGAAGCATTTCCAACAGGATAGGCCGTATTTTGCGGAAATATGATGTGAAATGTGTTTTTAGACCAGCTTATAAGATTAAGACCCTGTTGGCGTCCGTAAAAGATGATCTTGGTTTGCGTAAGGCTGGTGTCTATCGTATTCCTTGCAGCTGTGGCATGTCATATATTGGTCAGACAATCAGGACTGTGGAAGACCGGTGCATTTAACATAAGCGTCACACACGCTTACAACAGCGGAGCAAATCCGCTATTGCAGAACATTGGCTTGACACCGGTCATACACAACAACACGGAGATTCTGGATTGCACGTCCAGCTATTGGGATAGTGTTATTAAGGAAGCTGTTGCAATCAAACTATCACGCAACCTTATAAACAGAGATGATGGATTTTGTTTAAATGCTGCTTGGAATCCGGCTCTGTCTCTCATCAAAAAACAGAGGAACAGAATTAATGCTACCTCACCTGTTGATTAATAGTCACTACCGATACTACTGATGTTGGGTATGTTTGGTTGTATGTTGACTCTGCGGTTACTTGCGCTGTGTGTGGTATCTTCCTTGTTTCTCCTCTGTGAACCGAGGTATTCAGTTCCCTTGCACATTGCTTCCTCCTTGCAGTTGTGCCTTGAGAATGGCAGGGTGTGCTCCTGTCCAAATATCGGCGGTGGTCGACGACGTCACCCGGCAGCAAACCCGTAAGTTATTTGAATGATGATGCCATTTTGTATGTCCGATAAATCGCTCCGTTTTGGCATTACGACAGAGACTGCACTGTTTTCTGAGTCCCTCCTACACGCTTTATATACCTCTCACTGCTAGTGCTGCCACCTAATTACTGAGAGTTGTTACTGCATGTTGATGTCGAACATAGTCTGTGGTCACCCAATGCGACTAGACTGTGTAGATCATAGCATTTCCCAAAATTTAAATTTGTATTGCTGTTAAGGTATTTTTCTTGTTGCACCAAAACGTTTCTTGTTATTGTAAGTCTGCATTTTATATCAGCTTTACTTTTGTCATCGTCAGTTATTTAGCTCCCCAAACAGCATAACTCGTCTATTACTTCCAAGTTCTTATTTTCGCGCAAAGCTCTTCTGTTACTTCCAGTGTCTCATTTGCTAATCTAATTCCCTCAACACCTCCCGCATTAATTCGACCACACATCCTTCTTATTGAACAAAAATACGTAACGGGAATATGTAACGGAATATGTAACTGATGTATGGGGTGCCCCTTGTTTGTTTTCATGCAAGTACTGAAAGACCCGCACAATTTCCTCTTGCATGGCTAACTTTGTCGGCTTCAGGAGAATGTGTTGTGTACCGTGAACTTCAAAGGAAAGTTCTACGAATTACGTGTCATAGAATTTATTCGCGGAGCCCGGAATAAGCAGTAGGCGGGTAAAAAGCGGTGACTGCGTCATCGTCTTAGCGAACAAAGACAGTGACAAGCTGTTCACAGCGAAAGCTACGGCCCTAGCCCCCGTCACGCAGTGCTCTGTGTTTCCTAGACACATCCTTCCATTCTTCTGAGAATGTCAGGAATTAGCGTCAGTGCCCTTGGTAATGCTATTCAGCAGTAGAGCAGCTTTGTTATGAAACGTTGCAATACCTGAGAAGAATTCCGCTTGTTAATACCGAAACCTGTCCGTCCCAAACTCTAAACTCACCTTAGACTGTGTAGATCATAGCATTCTACATAAGTAAACTAAAATGGCAGGGCGTTAGAGAGATCACCTTTGCGTGGATGGAGTCATTTCTTAGCAATGGAGTCACCTTAACAAATTATAAATGATTTGGGATTAGGTGAGTATTACACAAGCGGTCCCAGAAGGTTTCGCTTTAATTGACAAAGAGTTCTTTGTTGGGATACCGTAAACTTTCTGAACTCAGTAGGATCCAGTTTGGTATTTCGATAACTATGTCATTAATAATGTATTTGCTGCTAAATGAGTTACTTCTAGATGCCTCATGTAACTTCCACAGAAACAAAAGTAACATGTAATATCCCCCAAGACAGCGTAATATGTTGTCTAACGCTTCTAGCATACACTGCAAATTAACATATTTTATGACAAAAATTTTTGAAGACTTGAACAAAAAAGTGAAACTATCGAAACCGGCTGTTTGTAAATAACGAAATTTTTATACACCCTTGGCCTTAGAAAGCCACCTAGAGGAGTCGGACGGACCTAAATGTAACTTCGTACACGTATACGCTATGAACACTGTATAAACCATTAGAGTTGCAGTATCCCGTGACAGGTTCATAGGCGATGAGAATTCATTAGAGTTGTTCCTGTTTAGTGTTGTTACGAGACTTTGCAGGGTATATAAGGGAAACGAACACCATCAGATGTTGAGTGATCACTGTGAAGGACACGGACACGCCGCGTACTCGTGTGAGACTTGAAACTTGCACTCCACTGCCTCGATTGGACGTTCGCTGAGTGGTTGCAGGTGGAATTTTCAGATGAGTCACGTTTTATGCTCCATGGGGCATGAAACTTTTGAAGGCAAACACCCTGCAACAAATGTCGGAAGGGTGCAGGACGGAAGAGGGAGCATTAAGGTCTGAGGAATGTTTTCGTAGCATTCCCTGGGTGATCTCGACATATTAAAAGGCATAATGGATCAACACAAATACGCATCTATCTTTGGGGACCATATCCACTCCTAAATGCAGTTTATTTTCCCTCGGCACCATGGGATCTACCAGCAGGAGAATGCAATGTGTCACAAAGCTGGCAGTGAACGTGCGTGGTTGGAAGAGCACCATCGGCCAAAAAACTTCCGGTATTTAAACGCATCGAGAATCTATGGGACCACTTCGAACGAGCTGCTCGCGCCATTGATCCTCAGCCGAGAAACCCAGCGCAGCTGGCAATAGCACTGGAGTCGGTAGGGCTCCACATTCCTGTCGGTACCTTTCAGAAACTCGTTGACTTTTTTCCCGCACGTCTCGCAGAATTCTGCGCTGCAAAAGCTGATTATTCAGGCTTTTTACAGACGGTCACATTAGTCTGGCCGAACAATGTATTTGTCTGGGGTAAAACCCTACGTGGAATTGAGGTGCTGACAATAAATAGTACAAAAAAGAAGATAATAGAAGCTCTAGCAACATGGTGAAGCTCTAGCAACATGGTGCTACAGAAGAAAACTGAATATTATGTCGTTATACCGGCTAACGAATGAAGATCCACGGAGGGGGGTGGGGGAGGGTGTGAGAGAAAAGAAATTTATGGCTCAACTTAGTACTAGAAAAATCAGTTGACAGGACACATCCTGAAACTTAAGGTAATAGCCAATTTGGTCATGGAGGAATGTATCGAGGGGAAGGGGGTAGGTGAAAAATGTAGGAGGAGACAAAGGCTTGGCTACAGTACACACGCTCAAGTTGGTGCGGAGTGCAGCAGACTGGCGTGGAGTTTCTTCGAACTGTAGACTACAACAAGAAAAGTAAGGACTGCATTAGGCTTGCTGGAGAGCGCAGGACTATTATGTATCTCCGCCGTAAGGTGAACTTCAGCGTCTTTCAGTTTTTTTTACGGTTCGCACGTAATCGAAATGAAGACCACAGGGAAAATGGAGTTAAGTTCATGTGAATAAATTTGACAGGAGAAAAAAAAAAAAAAAAAAAAAGGAATACAACGATTCATGAATCAATACTCTGTCCCTGTTACCTCCTTTTGTTTCTATTAGTAGATAATTATGGCAGTAACAGTACATACTTCAGTTGTTACAAGAACCTTTTTATAGTACATAAAAACACAGTGGAAATTAATATGACATAAACCTGCCAAATTATTTATATAAAAGCACAGTTTTATTCACCTTGAAGTTTTAGATGATTACAAAAACATAAAATAATTCATTTTCTTGATTTTAGTAAACCTCTAAGGATTTATTATATAACTTTATGTTATCCATTGCTGTCAGTGTTTCTGCAGTGACTAAATTACTTCTATAAAATAAAGAACAACCGCCTCCAGTCACAATCGTGATTTTATTTTAGTGTACGATGCATTTCGAGCCCTGAGGGCTCATCTTCAGGTGCTTTCACTGTTACCGCAGTTTTTTGTTTTCAAATTTAGATTAACAGCTGCCTTGGTAAGATTATATTGTTACAATATGAAGTGGCACATCTACATAAACAAAAACGTAAATGTTTGCGTGTTCAAAAATATTAAATATCCGAAAATTCTTCTCCGAATGCTTCGAAATTACGACACAACATTGAAATCGAATAAGTACATGTCTCTATTTACCTATGTTTAAGTATATACTATACATATAAAGGGAAACATCATTGTCAAAATATATCAATTTTACATAGGAACCCATGTCCATAAACGTCACCCAAAGACGCTACAGAGCGTTAAAGATACGGGCGCCGTCGCAGGCTTATGTATGTATATACAGGGTGATACCATGACGATGTTACAAACTTTCTAGGATGATGGATAAGGATAAATGTATCAATTTGAGGTAAGTGTCCCTGCACGAGAAACGAACGAGTCGAAAGTTATAAGCGGAAACCGTCCTGATACCGCTGACAGTGGAATAAATATACTGGTATTGTTGTTGCTAAGATTGTAGTGTAGGTGACTTTCAGAGATGCTAGTATGGACAAAAACAAAGAAAAAATATCTAGTAAATTTGTAAACATTAGACTTAAAATGCATAACTGAGGAACTATGAGCACTTGTTCAACTTAGCTAATCCTCTACCTAACATGTGCTCATAGCTCTACTTACCTCAGATTGATACATTTATCATGTACGCACATTTAAAGGCACCGGCGCCTATAGCTTTGACGCTGTGTACCTCGTTGGACGACGTTTTCAGAGATGGGTTCCGATGTAAAACTTGATCTGCTATGTCCTCCCTGTAATCTCTTGAAGTGTGTAATGAAATGTTTTTAGCAGCATATTTTGACTAAAGTTCAGTCTTGATCACTCATGTATGTTTTAATGATATAGGTAACCGGTTTCGGTTCTTTCTACAGAACCATCATCAGACCCATGGCTCCCTTAGGATGGTAGGCGGAGGTCTCCTCGCTGCGTAGCGGTTACCTATATCATTAAAACATACATGAGTGATCAAGACTGAACTTTAGTCAAAATATAACAATTAATTGATCACTGCTACGCAGCGAGGATAGCTCCGCCTACCATCCTAAGGGAGCCATGGGTCTGATGATGGTTCTGTAGAAAGAACTGAAACCGGTTACCTATATCATTAAAACATACATGAGTGATCAAGACTGAACTTCAGTCAAAATATAACAATAAATTGATCACTGCTACGCAGCGAGGAGAGCTCCGCCTACCATCCTAAGGGAGCCATGGGTCTGATGATGGTTCTGTAGAAAGAACCGAAACCGGTTACCTATATCATTAAAACATACATGAGTGATCAAGACTGAACTTTAGTCAAAATATAACAATTAATTGATCACTGCTTTCCAAAAATGTTTACCAAAATTTTTAGCAGCAGTTAAGTTGTATTTATATACTACTACAGAATTTTAATACGAATATACAATAATAATGAACAAGGCTGAAGGTAAGAGAGAGCGGGGAGGAGGGGGGAGGGGGGAAGAAATAATGGACAGAGGAATGGGAGATAATGGAGGTGGAAAGCAGGAGATGGACAGGAAGAGGCGGCAGGAGAAGATGGATGGAGAGAGAGAGAGAGAGAGAGAGAGAGAGAGAGAGAGAGGGGGGGGGGAGGCCAATTGAAAATCAAAGTAATTTCCACTTGTAGTTTGGTGCAGTGCGGAATATACAGACGTCCTCTTTCTTCCCCCTTCTTCCTGTGCGTGTGTATTGAGTAGCGAAAATATTATGACCATCTGATTATTAACGTGTTAGTACATCTTTGGAGCAGACTACAGAAGCGATTCTGCGTGTCATGGATCTGAGAAGTCCTTGGTAGGTTTTCGCAGGTATGTGGCACCAGAAGTCTACGCAGAGGTCAAGCAAATCCCTTAAATAGTGTGTCGCTGATTTGTGGGCGTGGAACTGACGTCCGAGAGCGTCCCAGATGTGTCCCATGTAGTTCAGATCAGGAGAATTTGGTGACCAAGACATAGATGCAACACGATTCTGGTCTTATGCCACGGATAATTATCTTACTGGAAGCTGCAATCGTTGTTAGGGGATACATCCAGTACGCCACCAGGCAGTATCGCGGTGGACAGCAATAACACTGTTTTGGTTCATTGATGTGTACTACAACAGCTGTTTTTCGTGACTAAACTCATTTCCCCATGGCGCATTTACACATTGCGATATACAGAATTTGAGCTACATTAAATGGAATAAAATTGCTTTGGTAAAGAAGTGGAATTACCTCCTTTTCCCCTTGTGCTCTTCAAATGTCAGTGTTGCACAGGCTGGTATTACTTCTTTTATGGTACCTACATCTACATCTACGTCTACGTGATTACTCTGCTGTTCACAATAAAGTGCCTGGCAGAGGGTTCAATGAACCACCTTCAAGTTGTCTCCACCGTTCCACTCTCCAACGGCGCGGGTGAAAGACGAGCACTTAAATTTTCTGTGCGAGCCCCGATGTCTGTTATTTTCTCGTGATGATCATTTCTCCCTATGTAGGTGGGTGGCAACAGAATGTTTCCGCAATCGGAGGAGAAAACTGGAGATTGGAATTTCATGAGAAGATCCCGTCGCAACGAAATCGCCTTTGTTTTAATGAGTAACACTCCAATTCCCGTATCATTTCTGTGGCACTACGCCCCCTATTTCGGGATAAAACGAGCCGCCCTTCTTTGTGCTTTTTCGATGTCATCGTGCCAAAAATAAAATGACGCTAACCAAAAAGACTCTTGTAGGGTAGGTACAGTCATCTGACGTATCATACAATCAATTGCTAACGTTACCTCCACCGTAAGGGTAGCGTACAATTGTTTGTTTTTTAGTTTCATCATCATGTTTTAATATTTTCTGATGCTGCCACTCTTTTTTAAAAAATTTCGCGCTTTTAACGCCATTTAATTAACACAGACTGATCGGAAGATCATCATAAAAAATCGAGGCCACTAACCAAATAAAATATTCTTACTGAATGCAAACCACATTTTTAAATATCGTGAAGTTCCTTCGAAAAGTGCGCTAGTTGCAGAAATATATCCTATTTATTTATTTTTGGGAAACATTACAATACTAAACAAAGCCTATAAATTTTACCAATGTTTAGCACACAACGAAAGTATTTGTTAAATATCCTTCCTCTACGGCACAATACAAATCATGCTGAGAATATAGTCAGTATTTAAGAACTCATGGGAAGGAAACACACTTTTCTGTATGATTTTGTAATGGGACATCCTCTTCCACCATTAGTTCTCCTCAACAATAATTGTCGATACCAGTATTATCTTTCGAATTTTGGACAGGTCAATATTATCTCAGTTGCTTTCCTGAAAACTTTCATATAATTTTATACACAGTACGTTAAATTTCAAGCTAACATTTATGAGAAGGAACTACTTTATAAAATATTTTAGTTTCCATGTTATAATCGAAAAGTATTATTTCTGAATGTACAGTTAAATTTTTTTTAGAAATATTTGAAATTACGAATTATTTGCACGCTTAAAATTTCTATTATTAATTACGCAATCCCGTACTGTTTACTATGTTTATTTCTGGACTCATTTATGAAATAATGATAGAAACTAATGATGTAACGAAAACTAGTAAGAATTAATTTGTTAAGAAAAATTCTAAACCCTTTGGAATATTGTTATTTCCGCAGTGTAGGAATCGTAAGCTTGCCTCGGATGTGATCAGTCGTACTTTTGTATAATAGGTGCGAACAATGTAATTTCGGCTTTGTTAATGTGAAAAATCGAAATACTGTATGATATACTAAAAGGTGAGAAAATCAGTGGGAAATGTATTTACGTAAAAAAATTTCTGCAACAACGATCTTCAAATTTATTTGGTTCAAACCAGCCGTGATGTTAGTTTTTAAGCTTCAAGAATCAGACCTCTAGACAAGAAGAACTGGAGCCATCTCAACATGACAAGCTAAGTAAACTTGAAAGTTTATTGTAATCTTCGCTGCTCTCAAATCTTCATAAAAGACTTTGTTTATTAATTAGTTGGCTTTGTTTAATGTGGATAATAGATGGAAGAAGAAAGGAGGGGGGAGGTTACAACACACTCTTGTCTTCAATTGCGACATTTTTGTTCAGAGGCATCGATGTTCTGAACGTATGAAAGTGTTACTGTAATATACTGAGCAATTTAAAATGAATATAGCGATTAACAACGATAATAACTGTTTAATGCAAAACGATACATCCAGAAGGAATGAAGAGAAGGTAAAATAACCACTTTAAGATACATTTTCGCCACTGCTCAATACAAAATGTATACTGTCGTAAGTTTTCCTGTACATTATGTACACGTCATAATTAAAAGTCACGAGGATAATTCATTTCAAGCCATGCCTTATGAAGTGCAGTTGGAGTCATCGAAAGAAGCGCTCTAGGAATACGCATTTTGAGTTATGGAACTGTTTTCTGGAAAGAGGGCACATACATTAGGTCTCTGACATGACTCTGTAAAGGTAAATGGATGAGAGTCATGTCTGACAATCCAGGTTCCCAAATCCAGTACTACTGAACATAAGTTTTGGAAGATGTTGATTTTAAAATGAGCGATCCACCATAAGCGAATGTTGAGGGCTCCACTTGTTGAAAGATTTAATCCGTGGAATCCGTATCTAGCTGTAGGATCAGCCATTCCGCTGTGACCGAGTGGTTCCAGGCGCTTCAGTCCGGAACCGCGCTGCTGCTACGGTCGCAGGTTCGAATCCTGCCTCGGGCATGGATGTGTGTGATGTAGACAGACGCGGCCAATCAGCACTATTTTCTCTGCATAAACATCCTGTTTCTTCAATCCGCCGATGACAACTCCGAATGTCGGTACTTCGAAGTGTTTGTATCGCTCTGCACAGCAATGACAGCACAACAGTTGTTAAACTGTAACCCGTTGTGTACAGGATCCATCATTATCACTCACACGATACGGGACTTTTCACTTACGCATCTCCGAGTAGGGCGCGGCATTCGATTCACTGCTGTCGTGCAACGTTGGAAATTGTGAACTTCCTTTTAAATACTCTATAAATCGCACCAAAGGAACGCTTTGCATTAGTTATAGTCTTCTGTAATCGCTACATTAATTTCGATTTTTTCTGTATTTTTTTAAAGGACCACAAACCTCTCTTGCAGTGCACAGTGAACTTCGCATACATGAATATTTTATCGAGTGTAAATCAAGAGGGTCGTTTTTGGTCTAATTTGAATCTGAATCGTCAGGACCTAAATGAAATATTCGAGTTTCGCGCTGTTCTTATTTTTCCATTAAGGTAGAGAGGTTGGGGGAATTGTGAGAGCATGACGTTGGTGCTGAGATGAGGTCAGTGTTTGTTTAATTCACACAACGTGTAGCTAATATTGCAGCTACTAAGAGGAAAGAGAGAGAGAGAGAGAGAGAGAGAGAGAGAGAGAGAGAGAATAATGAAGTAATGGAATGCGAGCGCTGGAGTCGAGGAGAATTTCTGACGCATGCTGGTTGGAGAATTTACTGTTTTATTTTGTTTTAGACTTTCCAGTCGTATTTCATTGTTCAGTAGTTAAGTAGCTGATTGCATGTTGGAAATTCTAGGAACCGACTCATTTCATTCCAGGATTGTTTATCTCCGGCAGAGGCTGGAGAATGCGAGGGACGTCGCGCTGCACTGAGCGTAGAATAACTCCTTAAACTGGAGGAAAGCTAAGACATACTGCCTCCTATAATACTATACCTAGTAGTGGTATGGAAACGTAATTCTCGCAACATTATCTTTATCCATAATACTATCGATATTCTTGTAGCGTCAGTTGTAATGAAAAGTTATAGAATGAGATTTTCACTCTGCAGTGGAGTGTGCTCTGATATGAAACTTCCTGCCAGATTAAAACTGTGTGCCGGACCGAGACTCAAATTTGGGACCTTTGCTGTTAGCGGGCAAGTGCTCTACCAACTGAGCTACCCAAACATGACTCACGATCTGTACTCACAGTTTCAGTTCTGCCAGTACCTCTTCTCGTATCTTCCAAAGTTCACAGAAGGTCTTATGCGAACCTTGCAGAACCATCACACCTGGGAGAATGATGCTTGAGATGGTGTGAAGAGCGGCGTCACTCGACTGTGGTTTACTGGAAATGAGTGATTTGGATTGATGAATTATGCTATACCCTGTGGCAATACGATGTGGGTTTGACGAATGCCAGAAGAAATTTATCCGGCATCATGTGTAGTGCCTTCAGTGGAGTACGGAGGAGGTGGTGTTATGGTATGAACGTGTTATGTGTGGTAGGGTGTGGCTTCCTCAATGTGCTTAATAAAACGTTAAATGCGGAAGGATATGAACATGTTTTGCAACATTGTGTACTTTGAACCCTAAAAGAACGGTACAGTGACGGTGACTTTGTATCACGTTGACAAAGCACCCTGTCAAAAAACTGTTTCTGAGAGGCAATTGTTTCTGGACAATAATGTTTCCGAAATGAAGTGGTCCGTCCAGACTCTTGACATAAATCCAGTGAACACCTTCGGGATGAGTTCGAACGTCAACATCGCTCTGGGGCCCAACATCTAAAATCACTACCGTCTCTCGTTTCGGCTCTTGGGGAAGGCTGGGCTGCCATTCCTCCACTGACACCTCACTGAAAGTGTACCCAGCATTTCAAAAATCGTTCAACTGGCTCTGAGCACTATGGGACTTAACTGCTGAGGTCATCAGTCCCCTAGAACTGAGAACTACATGAACCTAACTAACCTAAGGACATCACACACATCCATGCCCGAGGCAGGATTCGAACCTGCGACCGTAGCGGTCGCGCGGTTCCAGACTGTAGCGCCTAGAACCGCTCGGCCACAAAGGCCGGCCCCAGCATTCCAAGCTGTGGACATGACCTTTATTAATGTCCACTATTCATCGTTTATGGGGCACAACCTAAATCGCTCTATCCCTCCCTCCCTTCCCCCTACCCCTTTGTCCCTCGGTTCCGCCCCTGCGCTCCACAGGCGAGAAAAGTGGTGGTGGAACGCTGTTGATGCCACGCCTCTACAGCAGTCGATAGGATTAGGGTAGGAGAGGGGGCGAGGGCGCCTGAACAGAGCAAATTCCCGCGGCCAGCGCTTGTCAGCGGCGCGCATCGGAGCGGCGGTAAATGAGACACAGGCGGGGGAAGTGGTGGCAGCGAGCTGACGCGGCCGGTCCACCGCCGGCGGCTGCTGGGGAACCCGTGTTTGTCGGCGGCCGGCCGACCGTGCCAAACGCGCCGCGCACACACACATACTCCGACAGGCTTCGGTCAATAACCAGAGCGGGCTCCATAGCGGAGGTAAATACCGCCACAGCCGGTACACAACAAACACACGCGGCGCTCGGACCGCGTTGTGGGCCAAGGACAATGCAGTTTCCGGGCAAGCGACCCATTTTTATCGACAGCAGTATCGACAGCATGGTCGATATTTTCTCGCTGGGTCGACTGCGTAGAGCTCCCGATTACCAAGTAGAAGAGTATTCAACGCTGTACTAGAAATCAGTTATGTATGTGGTAACGTCGCCTCGTGTACCTCGGTATAGTTGTAGATACAATCGACTCTTAATAATTCGATCCTCAACAGATAGGACCAAAGGCTCGAACAGTTGAGAGATGTAGCGCGAGTTTGCCTCATGAACTTCGAATCAGGAAAAAATATAAAAAAAAGAAAGTACAGAGAGTTTAACATGGTGCTGTAGTTTCAGTAAAATACGCATTTCTTTAAAAGGGAAAGTAGAAAGCTAAGACTCAGGTAAAAACCTGATTTTTACTAGTTTTATAATTAGGGTTCCGTACCTCAATCAGTGAAAACGGAATCCTCAGGGGTCAACTTGTTGTCTGTCTGTCTGTCTGTCTGTCCGACCGTGTGTTAAGAACCCTTTTACTCAGGCAAGGGTAGACGTATCAAGTTGAAATTTTTGTCGCGTACTAAGTTCTATAGTCTGTTCGCGGTGTAATAAATGTAAGCTTGTAAGTCAATGCCATCCAAAGATACGACCATTTATATCACATATTTTGACACTCGAAAACCACCTCATCAAAACCTGTAGGATACTTCCCGTTGACGTACTATCATGAAGTTTGTAAAGAAGCATGGTTTCACACTACAAGTAAAGAAAAGAAACCCTAAGATTATTAATTTGTAATTACATCACACGTACAATTTTTTTGTCGTTTCTTACCCAACAGTCTCTTTGTCCGTCTGTTAAGATCCATTTTTCTGAGAAATGGATAGACTTACATCTCGCCTGTATTGACATCGATATCCCGGATGGCTCAACTGCCCATATCTATAATTAAGTTCGTACGGAACCATCGGTACGTGGAGTCCTACTCGCTCTTGTCCGGCAATTTAAAATTTCTTTAACATTTCAAACGAGCCGCGCATACAAATTTCCGAGAATAATTAAGAAAACGTAAGTTTCATTCACTTTTACAAATGAACAATCTATGTCATCGACGCTCGCATTTTATCCACAAATGCATATAACCCAAAACTGTGTATTTTTTAAAGTTAGTGAGCTACTCCTCACTTGCAGCGGACACTTCATTACCCAGACTAACAGCGAAAGACTTAGGCTTTTTTTAAGCAAATAAACTCCGACAGGTCTACAGACTAAGCCACTTCCAAGACGATTCTTCAGGAGGCGGGAAGTCACCCCGTCGGGTCTGCTTCCTCTCGTCTTATGATACGCTTTCAGAAATATTATCTCTCAGCTTTAGGTTTGTCGAGAGCGTGGATGACGGAATCCCGAAACTTTTCGGTACACACTCCATATCCCACAGGTTCAGTAACTTACTACTTTCATGCGAAAGTCATTTTCGCAATCGGTTTATGTACTGTACTAAGTTAAGCGTTGTTGAGAAAGCAGAGGAGTTCTGCAAGGAGTTCAGCGACGGAGAATTATCTCAACAACCGACGAAACAAGTCGAATTATCAAGTGTTACATAACTGCTTACTTCGAATTATAGACTGATATAGCGCTTCGACTTATCGAGTGTATCAAGACACACAGGATTTCTTCTGAACCGTCGTTTTTTCAAACGACCTGACATCAAGTTCGAATCATCACTTAAGTACCTGTACTATACGCAATGTAACAAAATGATTGTATATATAACATTGAGTGTTCGAAGGCTACTTTTTTTCAACTTCTGATCGTTCGTAAAATTGGGAAACAGAGTGAAAATCAGAAATTTTTTTCGCACAGTTTAGCTTCATCTTCGAGGTACATCTCTACATAGTTGCGGCTCCAACTTAGACATTTGTCGCAGTGTCCTACCAACTGTCCAATACCATCGAAACAGAAGACAGCCGCCTGTGATATCCGCCAATTTCCTATGCTGATCTGTAGCCAGTTGTCTATGCCAAAATGCAGACCTCATAGCCAGCAATTCATGTGAGCAAAGAGACAGAAATAAGAGGGAGCCAAGTCCGGGTTGTATGGCGGGTGATCACACACTTCCCTTGGAATGCTGCAAGAACGTCTTCGTTGGTCCCGCGCGGTGTGGCCGTGAATTGTCAGGAAGAAGGAAACGCATCACAGCTACGTTATGTGGGTTGCATGCAACCAGGCGAAATCCCTCAACAGGACATCGCACTCAGTGGGAAAGACTATTTTCTGGGTATCTTTAAGTGCTCACTGTGCGCTCAAAACTGAAAAAGTGCCTAGACGTCTGTTCGGTAGCAGTCATTTTCGTACGAAGAGACTTGAACGAAACTGCGCTGTAGTGATGGCACTACGACAACAGAGTGCGTTTACAGTCGCGGGCTGAGGGAAAGACTTGTTTTCGCGAGCAGGAGATTGGAACAGGACGGATGGGAAAACACACTTAGCTCCGGGAAGAGGACAGATGAGACTGGCTTCTTACGCCGTCCTCTCACAGGACGTGACAATGCAAGTGGACGAGGGGCTGGTGACGTTACAGTGTGGAATTCCACGTTCCACTGCACTGCGGAGGGTGAAATACAGCATGTGGCATGTTGGATGTTTGCATCGTGGGGAGGAACGTGGTCAGTGAGATACGACATCGTTTTACGTCACAAGCAGAACATAGCAGCTGCCTTATCGTATAGTATTAAACGTCTGTTTTCTTTCTCAGAGAGTACGTGTCACGAATACAAGCAATTTCAAAGCATCAGCAAGTTGAGGATCTCTCGAAAACGCGTCGTCTTAGCGACGAATTGTTACAATAAAATGACAGGAAACTAATCGGTAGGTAACAGGTTCCTATAGTTCATGCTTTTAGAGTTTTAACTAGTGTGCTACGAAAGTATACCGTTTCATTGCTAAGGCACAATGATGGTCTATCACAAGTGCGTCTTTTTCGTATAGTTTGCATATAAAGTATCAAATATGGTATTTGTAGATACAGTCTTTCAGACAGTGTATGTCATAAACAGGGACTCAGCAGCTGCATAGAAACGGTAGCGCATTTAATAGCGTTCACCTCCTTCCAAAAACTTTGTTTTCACCATTTGTTCAAAATGGTTCAAATGGCTCCGAGTACTATGAGACTTAACATCTGAGGTCATCAGTCCCCTAGAACTTAGAACTACTTAAACCTAACTAACCTAAGGACGTCACACACATCCATACCCGAGGCAGGATTCGAACCTGCGACCGTAGTGGTCACGCGGTTCCCGACTGAAGCGCCTAGAACCGCACGGCCACACCGGCCGGCTCACCATTTGTTTTCTAAAAGATTATGGGTCTTTATTATTCATCTAATAGATGTATTATCTCAAAAGTGGCACACTGGAACTTTCTGTAAAATACCTTTATTTATCTCTGGGTTTATGGACTGGCTCGTTTTTGTATCTTTCCGGTAAACATCTTTTTCAGTGATGGGAGCAACTTCGAAAAACAATGTTCTCTTCCATCCGAATGAAATTACGAAACGAATCTCTGTCTTGCAATCTATATGGTAAAGAAGGTTAGTTCAGAGTGTTGGTAACTAATGCAACGTCGAGAGTATAGATATTATGAATGCACAAACTGTCATTAGACACTATACCTTAACTATACCCAATTTAAAACCGAAAATGGGAAGAAAATGCAATTAAGTCCATAAATAACTTCGACTGGTATGATTGTATCTCAGATCGTTGTACAGAACATGTAATGTACTTCTTCTTCGCGATTTTCTCCGCTCTTCTTCGATTATCGCTAACATAGTTAAAACAGCTATTTTACGCGTGTGCATTTTCGCAAAGAAACTGTGTGGTTTGCGAGCCAAATAACGGCGACACCGGTCGCTGGAGAGCGCTCAGAGTGTGGAGTGCAAACTCGTCTCGTGTGCCGCCGACGCTGTCCCTTGTGAGGTCGGACATCCCACCCGCGTCCGCGTCAACGTTAGCTGCCTCGTCCCGTGGAAGGACGACCTTACGAGTGGCATCGAGTGCGCTGCGACTGCGGTGGGTCGCTGCTGCTTCCAGTAACTGTGACGTCCAGGCCGAAGCGAGATCCCGGGCGGCGAGAGCGAGAGGTTGGCGAACTGGGCTTCGTGGAAGGCCGGGAGGGGGTGAACCGGCTGCGGCGGTGTCTCGCCGCCGGTTCGTGGAACCCGCATGAGCTGTCGCAGCCGCCCGCTGTAACACCACGGCACACCACACCACAACGCTGTCCTGTCGCTCCGGTACTTCTGTACAACGCTGTCTGCCAGCTGCACCACGTGCGTCATAGCGTCTGAAAACAGCCTGCCCAGCCACCCTCTCCCCTATCCTTGTTCCTTAACTGCATTAGTTTCTACTCTACTGGACTAGCGAAGCTCGAAATTTAGCGCGATCTTCAAAGTGATATGCGTTTAATAGTTCCCACAACGAAACTATAAATCGAAATATGGCAGAAAAAATGGTTCAAATGGCTCTGAGCACGATGGGACTTAACTGCTACGGTCATCAGTCCCCTAGAACTTAGAACTACTTAAACCTAACTAACCTAAGGACAGCACACAACACCCAGCCATCACGAGGCAGAGAAAATCCCTGACCCCGCCGGGAATCGAACCCGGGAACCCGGGCGTGGGAAGCGAGAACGCTACCGCACGACCACGAGATGCGGGCTATGGCAGAAAACCCGAAGAGATTCTGATGTGTGTGAAATCTTATGGGACTTAACTGCTAAGGTCACCAGTCCCTAAGTTTACACACTACTTAACCTAAATTATCCTAAGGACAAACACACACACCCATGCCCGAGGGAGGACTCGAACATCCGCCGGGACGAGCCGCACAGAGAGATTCTGATCATATATTAAATAGACGACGGCAAGAAACAGTAGACACCTTTACTGCACGATACCAATGGTACTGTTACCGATGGCAGTGCCAATATGGCATAATTCCTAAACACTGTTTCCCGGATATCCTTCACCAAAGGAGACGAAGTAAATATTCCAGAATTAGAATCAAGAACATCTGCCAACGTGACTAACTTACACTGAAGCGCCAAAGAAACTGGCATAGGCATGCGTAGTCAAATAAAGAGATATATAAACAAGCAGAATACGGTGCTATGGGCGCAACTTCTCTATAAGACGAAAAGTGTCTGGAGGAGTTGTTAGATTGCTTATTGCTGCTACAGTGGCAGATTATGAAGATTTAAGCGTATTTGAACGTGGCGTTATAGTCGGCGCACGAGCGATGGGACTCAGCATGACGTGGGGATTTTTCCGTACGACCATTTCACGAGTGTAGCGTGAAAATCAGCAATCCGGTAAAACATCAAATTTCCGACATCGCTGCAGCTGGAAAAGGATCCTGCAAGAATGTCAATTTAGAATTGAACAAACTACAGAATGTTGTACAGCAAATAAAAGGAAAGTACATGAAACCAGTGAGAAAGAAGAGGAGCTCGTGGATCATGGATGAGATACTGAATCTGATGGAGGAAACGAGAGACCCAACGGAATACAGGAAGACCAATATGGACATCAGAAGAAAAATAAGGGAGGCAAAGAAAAGCATCATTGGAAAAGTAGTGGATGAAGCAGGAAACTTGATGGTGGAATAGAAGACAGAAAAAAGGCGTGGAAAAAGTAATAGAACATTTATTTCATGACACTATATGTGCGTTTAATTCAAGTAGAAATGAAATAAATGGTACAGATATACTAGAAGTGGAGATTCAACCAGCCATCAATCAAATGACGGACGTAAAAAAAGCCAAAGCAAAGTTCTTAAAACTGATTGATGAAAATCATATAAAATGTGTAAGAGGTAAATGTTTTTTAAAATCTCGTAATAATAATCTTTCTCATAAAAAGTAACTTTTAACAACCATTCATTTCAATTTAAAGAATTTACTAATTTCTCCAATCCATGATCATCCCGATTATTGCAAAAGAAAAATCAGTTGTTTCCTTTCATAAATGACAAATATATCTGCCAGCATTGCACAGGGCTGTGCCAGAAAAATTTATTGTAAGAGCAGATATATATGCGTTATCCGGAGACTTCATTGAGGTAACAATTTTTCTCTTTTTTTATTCAGAATGATCTTTCAGGGCCATGACGCAGCACTGCTGGCGTCCAAAATTTACCAGGTTAAATTCATAGTCAATTATTGAAAAATTATAAGTGAGCGACAATTTAATTGAGAGGTTAGTTACATTGTATTATCGCCAGTTTACTGAATTTATATTTTTTGTTGGGACGTTACACTGAATGTGAACGACATAATTATAATTTTTTACTGTTGAGAGGTTTAGGAATTTTTCTGCTTTGAGCTTACATTAAATGAGAAAATAATTTTGTGGGCTCGTTAAATGGGAATGAAATTCTGTGGGGAGGTTACACTAAATTAGAATCATATTCATATTATTTGTTATTAATAAAAATTATTCTGTGGGGAGGTTACAAATGGTAACCCAAATTTTCATTTAAACTTATGTATCTGGAAACATTCCATTGGAATGGTTCAAATCAGAGTTCATTATTTTTTCTAAAAAGCCAAATCGGAAACAATGCGGAGATCATCGTACTATAAGCTTAATTAACCATATCTCCAAATTGTTTTTCAGGGTGATACGCAGAAGACTATGTGAGGAAGAGATAGGCCCTAATCAATTTGGGGCTGTTAATGCCATGGGTACGAGAGAAGCCTTGTTCAGTGTACAAGAATTGTTTCAGAGATGCAAATAAAAATGTATTTGCTTGTCTAATAGATTACCAGAAGGCTTTTGATAAGAGTAAGACGTCAAACTGATGGGGATTTTGAGAAATTTCGGAATGGAGCTAAGAGGTCTGCGGATGATCAAGAACCTGTACTGGAATCAAAAAGCCGTGATGCGTATTGTTGAACACACTGAAGCAGTCAAAATTCTCAGCGGAGGAAGACAGGGATGTGTTTTGTCACCCATACTATTTAATATGTACTAAGAATTCATATTTATAGAAGCCCTGAAAGAAGCGGAAGAAGGAATTTTGATAAATGGAATAAGATTAAACAACATTGAATATGCTGGTGATACTATTGTATTTGCTGACACCATGCAAGCGTTATAATCATTACTGGATAGAACTGTAAGAGTCAGCAGTCAGTATGGGCTTGAAATAAACGCCGAAAAGGCAAATCTCAGTGTCGTAAGTAAGGAAAATATTATAGGAGTAAACTTAATCATAAACCTGATAATTATAAAAAAGGTAAAACAATATACACCTTGAAATTATAATAAATGAAAAGTGGTATTACTCGCAGGAAATCAAGACTCGCATCGGGAATGCTAGAAGTGTCTTCCAGAAAATGACTGCTATCTTCAAATGCTATAACGTAAAATCAGAATTGTACACTGCTATTTATATTCTGCCCTCCCGAACGGTGTAGAGACATGGACCTTAAATAAAAACACGGAGAAGCAGCTGGATGCCTTCGAATTGTGCCTTTATAAGGGGATCCTTCGACCCAGAGAGTGACAGACGTAGAACTTTTGAGAAGAATGAACACAAACCTAATTGAATTAAGATAGTGAAATGCCGAAAGTTGCAATATTTAGGACAACTCATGCGTAATACAAATAGATATTTGCTAGAAAAAATACTTCAAGAAAAAATCAACAGCAAAAGAGGTCCTGGAAGAAGACGAATATCTTGATTTGACAACCGTAGATGCTTGTTCAATATGTCTTCAACAGAACTATTCCGTACTACTACCAACAAGTGAAGAACAGCCATCATGATCGTCAACAAATGGTTCAAATGGCTCTGAGCACTATGGGACTTAACTGCTGAGGTCATCAGTCCCCTAGAACTTAGAACTACTTAAACCTAACTAACATAAGAACATCACACACATCCATGCCCGAGGCAGGATTCGAACCTGTGACCGTAGCGGTCGCGCGGTTCCAGACTGTAGCGCCTAGAACCGCTCGGCCACTCGATCGTCAACATCCGTACCGGATAGGCACCGAAAGAAGAAGAAGAAGAAGAAGAAGAAGGAGTGCTACTGAGAGGGGATATCAAACTGACTCCAAATTTTTAGATTTCCAGATGGCTTTTGACTGCACCACAAGCGACTTTTAGGCAATTTGCGTACCTGCGGAGTATTATCTCAGTTGTGCGAGTGGACTTGTGATTTACAGTTATAAAGGCCACATTTCGTTGTACCTGGCGAAAACTCGTCAAGTAAAACAGAAGTAATACCTGGCGCTCCCCAAGGAAACGTTATGGGCCCTCTGCTGTTCCTGATCTACATAAACGGTTTAGGAGACTGAGCAGCCCTCTTAGACTGATGGTAGATGATGCTATCACTTAGCATTTAGTAAAGTCATCGTATGATCATAGCCAATTTCAAAATGATCTAGGCAAGATATCTGTATGGTGCGAAAAATGGTCTTCGACTCTACATAATGGAAAGTGTAAAGTCATCCACATCAATACTAAAAGGAATCTGCTAAATTTCGGTTACACGATAAAACACACAAATGTAAAGGCTGTGATTCAACTAATTACTTAGGGACTACAATTAGGAGTAAATTAAATAATAACCATCACATAGATAATGTTGTGGGGAAAGCGAATTAAAGACAGCGATTGATTTGCAAAACACTTAAAAAGTGCAACAGGTCTGAAACTTTCTGGCAGATTAAAAATGTGTGCCGGAGCGAGACTCGAACTCGGGACCGTTGTCTATTGCGGACAAGTGCTCTACCATCCTTTTTTGATTGATATCATTTTTGCTCCACATTGTTCGTTGAATTTGTTCGGGGCGGACGTCCGATGACACACATTCCGGTTCTTCTTTGATGCGTTCACTCAGTTTTTTGTTTCTTTATTACAAAGAGTAGCTAACCTTCTGACCGGACACACTGAGTTACCGTGCCGGCAGTCCTTCTGAGCTACCCAGCCAGACTCACGACCCGTCCCCCCACCTCTAATCCCGCTAGTACTTCGTCTCCTACCTTCCAGACTTCAAAGAAATTTGTAACACCTATATCGATTAGAAGGAGGTTTCTACTTTGTAACTGTGTGTCTGTGATTATGAAGTGTTTGTTCTTTGTTACTTAAGGTCATTGATTTGTGACAGGAAATTTAAAGTTTGTAATTTATGTATGGAAAAAAAACTTAATAATGTTTAAAATAATGAAATTTTATATGTATATTTATAAAGAAAACATTGTATGTTGAAAGCTGGTTCATGCTTAGGACACTTGTATTGTATAATATAAAATATGGGAAGTCCCTCCGCAACGGAAGTGGCTTGGCGCGATGTAAAAAGTGGTTTTGGCGGTCGAACTGGGTGGCTCCTTGCTGGGATCGGTACAAAGTCGCCGGCCGATGTGGCCGAGTGGTTCTAGGCGCTTCAGTCTGGAACCGCGCGACCGCTACGGTCGCAGATTCGAATCCTGCCTCGGTCATGGCTGTGTGTGATGTCAGGTTAGTTAGGTTTAGTAAATTCTAAGTTCTAGGGGACTGCTCAGAGCCATTTGAACCCCTCCCTCCCTCCCTCCTTCCCTCCATCTCTCCCTGATTTCCTGTCCCCTCTATCTCTTTACATTTTTTCGTTTTTCGGTTTCTAAAAAACCATGTCTTGGCCTGAATTACTATAATATTTGGTTCCAAAAGTAAATTACAGAAATTCGTTTGTGGGATACATTCTTGGATAGTTTCCACTCCCTCAGGTTTATTTGTTACCTAAAGATACATTTGACAGTATGGCCTCTTAATGCTTCGTTATACAAGAAATCTTCTATTCGATCAGTTCATGACAAGAGGTGGCCACTTTCACTTTGCATCCATCGTCTAGAAAGAGAAAACATCGCGGACTGCAACATTCACATTTTTCCGAAATAAACACTGGGTTAGCAGATTGCCTCTTTTTGTTTCTTCTTCCTCCTCTTGTTCTTTTGTTCTCTCGTTAAAGGTCTACATTGTGGGGGAGAGCGCAAACGATTACCCGGTCGTAGGTAGGCGTGTTGAAAGGCGTCAATTATTCGTGTTGGGGGGGGGGGGGGGGGGGGTCGTGAGTTCGTTGCTGGGAGACGACTCCACGAAGCTGAAGCAGTTTCTCCGCTACAGGCCGGATGAACGTTCCAGAAAGTGTGCGCTGCTGGGCAGTTACGCTTTGTAGGACACGACGGCGATGCCGCCGCCCCCGCCGCTACTAGTCCATTGCGAAGGTGGGAAAACTGTACTGTGCCGTCTATTTTTAGGTTCAAATGGTTCAAATGGCTCTGAGCACTATGGGACTTAACTGCTGAGGTCATCAGCCCCCCTAGAACTTAGAACTACTTAAACCTAACTAACCTAAGGACACCACACACATCCATGCCCGAGGCAGGATTCGAACCTGCGACCGTAGCGGTCGCGCGGTTCCAGACTGCAGCGCCTAGAACCGCTCAGCCACTCCGGCCGGCCTTTATTTAGGATTGGCGCTGTTCGTAATTGTAAAAAGAACAAAGAAATACCGAAACAGGAATTTGCAGTTTTCTGAGAGTAACTGTATTCAAGTTTCTGTTGTATTCCCTGTTCACAACAGAGCACTGCTATGCTCCAAGTCTGCCCGTAACCTGATTAAACGTTGACACCAATGGACCACTATTACTGTTACTATTATTTTATTACTGTTATTATTAGTGATCCTTTCCGAAGAAACATGGTTCTTTGTAGTGGCACAAGCCACGATGATTTTTAGTGCCGGCCGCAGTGGTCTAGCGGTTCTGGCGCTGCAGTCCGGAACCGCGGGACTGCTACGGTCGCAGGTACGAATCCTGCCTCGGGCATGGGTGTGTGTGATGTCCTTAGGTTAGTTAGGTTTAAGTAGTTCTATGTTCTAGGGGACTTATGACCTAAGATGTTGAGTCCCATAGTGCTCAGGGCCATTTGAACCATGATTTTTAGTGGCACTAGCCTATCTAGGTTGGCCGGACTGCACTGCCCGTGTATGTGGAACTCTGAGGAGGAAAGGAGTCTATACAGGGTGTTCGGAAATTCACGTTAAAATCCTTATTTGTGACTGGAGTGGGTACGTAACCCTTTGAATAAGTACCCATGTCCGGAAACGTACCGTTTCCGTGCTACAGCCATTTGAAAATATGTTGGCTAGGTGGGTGCGCAACAGGGTAATCAGGGGCGGGAGTGCTTATTTCGGATCGGCGGATGTCATTAGACTGATTTCACGTTTGCAGAATACACCGACACGATCCTTATGTATGGCGAACCTCACGGTAGGAGAGCTGCAAGTCGCCTTTATCAAGGTCGTTATCCACAACGACCGGCTCCATAGCATACCCTTTTCACCACAATTACATAACGGCTTTGAGAAATGGTACCTTCAGCGTCAGCAGGCGTGACTGTGGTGCCTCAAGGAGACGCGGCACGTTCAAATGGAAGAGGTCACACACATCATGTCTCTTTGGCTATTAATGAAGGGAATGTTTCTACTCGGTTGTAGCACGGAAACGGTACGTTTCCCAACATGGGTTCGAATTCAAAATATTGTCTACTCAGTCCCTTCTAAAAATCCTTTAAGTCTGAAATGGGAATTTCGGAACACCCTTTATATGGAGCGGGTAGGCTTTAAAGGAAGACGATCGGTGGTTATGGTGAGGGGGAAAGGAAGAGGGGGTGGGGGGGGGGAGAGCGCACAGAGACGGAAGGAGCCTCGTTATGTGTGGAAAGCGCGGCGTCAGGCGAGCGGTCCGGTGGTGGCTTGATGGGAGCTACACTGCCAAGAGCGGTTAGCTTCGTGGACGGAGCAAGTAAGAGGCACGGTGGCTCAAACCAGACTACGCTGCATGTAACGCGCCTCAGGTGGCCAGATATGCGAAGTGTTAAGGGGACCACACCCTGCCCACCTAACCCATCTTAATTTAGGAAAGTATTTGACCCATTTCTGAAAAAACTATTTGATGAAGGACCTTAATATTTTTACTGTATGTTACATTGTGCTAATAGAGTCAACTCTACTAAAATCTACTTTATCCATTTTATAGTTTTTAAGAAATATTTTTTTAACTTTATTAACGAAAAATATTAAGCTTTTTTCCTGCATAAAATATTTTTGTGAACTTCCTAATGGGGGAATGTTAATGAACGTAGTACCAGAGATGGCTTTTTATGTACTGCAGATTCTCTGAAAATTTCATTCATTTATCTATGATAGTTTCTTACATAATGTGGCATATGTACTGAAAATTTTAGTTTGCGGGAAATTGACTTTAAAGAAAAAACTTTTGAAATTTGTTGCTTACAGTTAATTAAAACTGTCCTTCTGCATATTATGGCCCTTCTTTGGCCTCTAGCAGGTCTTCCATCTTCTTTCTCACCTTCCTGGATGTTTGTCTTGCTTTCTTTGCCATATTAGATGCAGATCTGTCTGCATCGGCTATCCTCATTTCATCGCAGTGTTGCAGCCCAATGATCATATTTTCACCAGGATTAGTTCCCAGCTTTTTCAGTAGCCAACACTTTCCAATATTACCACAACTGAATGTAATAACAGCATCATGAACTCCTAGTTTCATTGTATGCATGCTTACAAATACAGTTTTAGGAAGGCGGTTCCAAATTATGCTGTTGAAACATTCATTTGGGTTCTTTGCCAGCCCATGAAGACATTTTCTTAGAAGGTCAGGATGAGTCAAGTCTCTGAAAATAGGTTTCATTGCTGTAATAACAGCTGCAGGAAGAGAATTCTGCTGAGAATAAGACTCTCCAGTTGCCTGAGCCCTATTGTATTTGCACCACGGATTTTCTCCTGATGGACACAATCCATGGCATGGATTATCATCATTAAAAGACTTATGGAAGAATATGGCCCAAACATCTCTCTTCATTGCCTCCAGATCTTCTTTATTTCTCCTAATTGCTGCCCATAGTATACCTGCAAGTTTTCTATTTCAGTTTTAGTTAACCGACCCTGCCCGATCAAAAATTTTCCATCTTCTAATTTTTTTCCTTTCATATCAACAGTTAGTTTTCTGAGTCTTGTTCCCAAACGTTTTTGAACATAGCCTACACATTCTATTTTGCTAATAATGTCATCCCCATATGGCTTAGAGTTGACAGTGGGTGGGTTGACAGAGGGTGACAGAAGAGTGGGCACGGCACATAAACACACGTGGTAGGAAAATGCTCTTTAAATGCTCGAAAAAAATTTTTTTTCAGCAAAATGCCTTTCAGAGTACTTAAATAAAATCTTAATCTATCGAAATATGATGAAAACTGAAAATCGATTTTTTTCGGCCTGAACCACGGTGTGGTCCACATAATGCAACGGCAGGGTTAATGGGAAGTTTGCGAAAGCTATTGTCATTTGCCAATATTACAGGCTCACTATCTTTGTCGGACACTAACATATGTTGAATCGGTAATACATTGCTCATCCTTGTGGTCAACGTCTTGTCTTCTGCGAATTGTGTAGCCCTTGACTTGGAGACTACACGGTTACTGGAGTGTGTTGTGCTAAAGAGACTCGTGAGGTGGGGATTGGTACTAATTACGGAATTAGTTGACGCTCATTGGCGTATTATTCTTTAAGGCGGTAGAGGGTTGCTTGTCAAGTGGCTGCTTTTGAAGCTAGTCGCCTTCTAAAACTTGTTGTTACTTCTGGTCTCTGATACAAAACTGTTTTAGGTGTAAGAGCTGACACTGTCTTGTGTTAACGTTGACTCAGGTAGATGGATGGGGCACATCGTCGCACAAGGTTTGTAATGCAAAGCGGTCGTGACACAACCAAATGTTACTAAATCAATGATACATTTCTAATTGTATCAAAACTAATGTTACTGAAGCTTACCTTCATTTGGTTACCACGGAGTGTTACAGATGATCTAAGCAAAATTCGCTACATATGCACTTGTATATTCTCGCAAGTTTAAAGCTTTTAGTAGTTGATTTATTCTGCCTGCTGAGTAAGTAGGGAAAAAAGGCAGCTGGATGCTGGTTTAGGTAAGATCATGGTGAATGAAACTTCTAAGGAAGAACATGAATAAAATAATGATTGTGAGACTTTCGTAAAAGGTTAAAATTTTAAGACGTTACATCGTAAATTTTATCATCAATGCCGATGTTGTTGGAATATGATTTTTTAAACCTTGGTCTTCTTAAGGAACAAAAATTATTGGACTTGTATACCCTGTGTTAGATAACTGTATTGAGCATTGTTGCTGGGTTATCAGTGACAACGTCTGCCGTGACTGTGTAATTTTAAAATAAATGTTGGAAGTATGAATGTTGTCCCTACTCAATCAACCACTGCAAGCATTTCCACTGTTGCTCAATTACCTGCAACAAACAAATGGCTGGTGGAAGATTAGCAACACTGAAACGAGAGTCACGTTTTGCTTCAATCAGCACTATGCTACATAAAAATATTTCGTTTTTCGTTTTATTTTCATATTATCCGTTACTGAAAAAAGCCTGTTCACGCCTTATATGGCCCTCTGTGTTCAGTGTCCGATAATACTGTATTATAATCTGCAAATCTAAGTGTTTTAATGCTTCATCCGTGCGTACTTGTCGAGCGGAGTGGCCGCGCGGTTAGAGGCACCACGATTGCGCGGACCCTCCCGCCGGAGGTTCGAGTCCTCCTCCGATCTTGGGTGTGTGTGTGTTGTCCTTAGCGTAAGTCAGTTTAAGTTGGTTTAAGTAGTGTGTAAGTCTAGGGACCGATGACCTCAGCAGTTTGGTCCCTTAGGAATTCACACACATTTGAACATTTTAAACATTTTGAACATTTTGAACATGTGTACTTCCTGCCTCAATATAAGCTAAAAGAATAAGACCACTACCTACCGAGACATTAAATGCTGTTTAGCGGTGCTGAGGGTACGCGATGAGCTATGGAAAGTACATAAGCGGATCAGAGGCAAATGGGGAGTCATTACAACTACAACACGGTCCTAAAATGGAGAAATGCACCGACGTATGGGACTCTGCCAAAAGAAAGAACGTCCCGGATGCGGTGAAACCTCTGCAGTTTGCGTATTATTTGAAGAGACAGTGCCACACTGGTGCAGGTCCAAGTGTTTCGAAGCATACCGTCAGCGCACACTGTTAGTCACAGTGCTCTGCAAGAACGATCCCAACGAATTCTAATGTAACCCAACGACTTCGTCAGTCACGATTGCCGTGGGCACAGTGGCGTTGACGAAGAGCCGTGCACCAATGAAAACGTATCGCCTGGTCGGATGAAACACGTTACCCCAGGTAGATGGTTGTGTCGGGAAACGCCGTCATCAAGGCGAGCGGCTGCTCGAAACATGCAGAGCGCCACGGACGCAGGCCGGTGGGGGCAGAGTTATTCTATGGAAGATCTCCACAGTGGACCTGTGGTGGTAATCGGAGACATCATGACAGCGATGACCGTCCGGTAGGAAAACTTCCAGTGCCATTAAGCCAGAATCTTGTTACAGACGTCTGAGGCGCATCATAGTGAACCAGTGTTGATATTTTGGTACGAACTTAGCCTGATCTGAACGAGATGGGATGCGTATGAGACGCTATCGAACGCCAGCAGCAATCACACAAATCACCAGCCCGTAATTTACTGGAATTGCGTGTCCTGTACGTAGACAGATCTGTTGTCACACGTCTCCGGAAACCCTCCATAACCTGTGGAATCTATGCACGCAGAATCGCTGTTGTACTGGGTCCGAAATGTGAGCCAATACCCTATCAAGTAGGCGGTAATAATATTTTGGTTCATCAGTGTATGTATTTCATATTTGTTCATTGCATCTTCGATGTGAACGTTAAAAGAAAGGGAGAAAGTTTACACCATTGCCGAACATCTTCATTCACTGTTGAATGTTTTCCTCCGTGTGTGTTATTTTGACAAAAGCTTCTGTTTTCTCTGAAGCTGCAGGATTATTTACCAGATTTTTTAAATTTGTTGTTATTGGTGATGTTCTATGTATATAGGTACTACGATCCGCAGTGAGTTCTTGGCGCCAGCAAAGAATATATGCAGGGTGAACATTAATAAAACCGACAAACTGTAGGGACGGATTCCTGACTGGAAATGGAGGAAAAAAGATGCTATGAACATGTGCAGGAAGTGCATTGTTGCTACGGTAGATGGCGCTGACGAATAGAAGTTCCTCTGACCACGTGACCACGTGTCATGTGTTCCTTGTGTGTTGCAGGCTGTGAGATTGACGCAGCGTACTGTAAATCGCAGAATGGACCGCTATTCATGTCCGAAGAAGCCGAGACGGTGTTTGTGCACAGCCAAGTATATGTAAACGGTCGGTCTCCCCAATCTCGTGTTAAGCACAGTCATCTGCCTCTCTGCACGTTCGCCTCTTGAGAGGTCTCTTGACCACACAGACGCTCAAAAACGGTTTGAAATGTTGTGTGACGTGGTTGGTGTCTGTGAGGGTACCTTCTTTGGTTTAGCCATGCTGTCCCTCGACCATTTCTATCTACTTTGCCGTACACAAACACCATCTCGGCTTGATCCTGACTTGAATACCGCACCATTCCGCTGTTTACAGATCGCTGCATCTATCACACAGCCTACAACACTCAAAGAACACGTGTCAGATGCTCAGAGGAACTTTTACTCGTCAGCGCAACCCAATGTTGCAGCGGTGCATTTCTGGACACATGTTTTACAGGAACTTTTTTTCTCCGTTTCCAGTCAAGAATCCATCCACGCAGTTTATCGGTTTTATTAATGTGCACTATATAAAAATACGTCGGTTACTTTTCTTTCAATTTCCGATCGGTCGCGAAATGGAAACCACCGCGAAAATAAAAAATTATTGATTTGCAACATTAGCTACAGCTTCCAGCTACTTCTCTATACAGTCGTCGTGTCGACTTCAGACATCCGTCGTAGCGTGGTACCAACTTTCCAACAACCTTGCCTTCCGCAAGCTCCCCATGCTTGTCTGCAGCTCGCTATCTGAGCCAAATGCTATCGTCATAGCCAGCTGTTTATGTGAACGAAGAGGGAGCCATTCCTGGGTGTATGGTGGGTCATCAAACACTTCCCGTCGAAAACGCTGCATTGTGCAGCAGAGAATTGTCCTGAAGATGCAAACGCATGACAGTTACGTAATGTGGGCAGCGTGAAATCAGGCAACTCGTCTGTACGTCTCTGCAAAGCTTGGTCGGCTATTCAATATTCACCGTGATTTTAATTTCGAGAATGATTTGAGACTGAAAAAAAAGACAGCGCTTATATATATATTGAAAACATGGAAAACCACCTGAAAGCCACACTCATGCTGACTAGAGAACCAGACCAGTGCTCGTTAATCCTCTGCGTGGATTAGCTCCGATTCACCTCCCTGTCTCACAAGCTAGCACACCGTGTGTTACGCTGTACAAGCAGGTGAAGTGGAAGTAATCTTGGAGCCAAAAATTAAGAAAAACGAGGAAATGTCATTGCCTCTTTGGTAACAAATCGTATGATTACAAATGTCGTCTGTCTTGTCGCAGCATACCCTGTTTGTCACAGGAAAATTATTACTCGAAGCCTTAAAGATGTGAGAGAATAAAAATTAACACTGACTGGCAACAAGAAAATCAAAATCTCTCAACATACTTTTTACTCGAAGAAGGAACACGTATCAGTCCAGAGCAGCTGCTGGTACAACGGCTGCAGAGATAATGTCGTCTTCAGTAGGTGGTCAAACAGTTTGTTCTTCAGTAGGTGGTCAAACAGTTTGTTTCGGTAGTTCGTATAATGTGAGTAGAAAGATGTCGTCGAGTTCCTGAAAGCTTGTCTGAATTCACACCGACGGCTACGAGCGCTGGGCTGGTGACTTGCGCGCTCGTGTTGACATGCCTAGGGAGGGGGGATGTGTGCGACACTTGGTATGCCATCAACTAACTGCGCGATCTCATTCGTGGATGCACTGCACTCCCTCTGGCAGAGAGCCAACGCCTCGTGCCAGGGCACGGGAGCTGACTTTTATGACGTCCCTTCCTGCCTGCAGCGCGCCAGTAGGTAACGACCTCTCTCCGAGAACTGCAAAGTAATACACCGGCTGAAGTTAACACACGGCTGCGACTTCTGGTTTCATACAGATGTATCTTATCTTCTTTAAGAAATCTAAATTTGTTTCCGAAGGTATGTTCTGTTTTCAGAATGCAGCACTGTGCCTGGTGATTACGATGTCATACGAAAGCAATACATCTACATCTACATGATTACTCTGCAATTCACATTTAAGTGCTTGGCAGAGGGTTCATCGAACCACAATCATACTATCTCCCTACCATTCCACTCCCGAACAGCGATCGGGAAAAACGAACACCTAAACCTTTCTGTTCGAGCTCTGATTTCTCTTATTTTATTTTGATGATCATTCCTACCTATGTAGGTTGAGTTCAACAAAATATTTTCGCATTCGGGAGAGAAAGTTGGTGACTGAAATTTCGTAAATAGATCTCGCCGCGACGCAAAACGTCTTTGCTTTAATGACTTCCATCCGAACTCGCGTATCATATGGCCACTCTCTCTCCCCTATTAAGTGATAATACAAAACGAGCTGCTCTTTTTTGCACCTTTTCGATGTCCTCCGTCAATCCCACCTGGTAAGGATCCCACACCGCGCAGCTATATAGTAACAGAGGATGAACGAGTGTAGTGTAAGCTGTCTCTTTAGTGGACTTGGTGCATCTTCTAAGTGTCCTGCCAATGAAACGCAACCTTTGGCTCGCCTTCCCCACAATATTATCTATATGGTCTTTCCAACTGAAGTTGTTCATAATTTTAACACCCAGCTACTTAGTTGAATTGATAGCCTTTAGAATTGTACTATTTATCGAGTAATCGAATTCCAGCGGATTTATTTTGTAACTCATGTGGATCACCTCACACTTTTCGTTATTTAGCGTCAACTGCCACCTGCCACACCATACAGCAATCTTTTCTAAATCGCTTTGCAACTGATACTGGTCTTCGGATGACCTTACTAGACGGTAAATTACAGCATCATCTGCGAACAACCAAAGAGAACTGCTCAGATTGTCACCCAGGTCATTTATATAGATCAGGAACAGCAGAGGTCCCAGGACGCTTCCCTGGGGAACACCTGATATCACTTCAGTTTTACTCGATTTGCCGTTTATTACTACGAACTGCGACCTTCCTGACAGGAAATCACGAATCCAGTCGCACAACTGAGACGATACCCCATACGCCCGGAGCTTGATTAGAAGTCGCTTGTGAGGAACGTTAACAATATGCTAAATTTGACAGATGATAAGAAAGAGCTATTGCAGAAGCGACGAGGTGTTGTTAGCAGGTAATCGATAATTTCTGTAGAAATAATCGGTGCAATATCGTGAAGCGCACAAACATGTGTCGGGGAATAGTGTAAAATGTTTCAAATTTTTGTGTGTACATCTTTACTTTCTGCGTTTAGTTGTGACATCTGTTCCGTCTTCTTGGGTTAGCTTTTTAAACTGTATGAAAAAAAAGTGAAGCAACCAGAAGCGGAGGATGAATCGAAAGAAATTCACTGGTTGAGAAAGTACGTGATGTTGTTTCACTGATTACAATATCGAGTCAAATATTGGAAGAACTTGCCTGTATGAACCCACTTACCAATATGACGTTCGACCCCCTCTGCCTGGCTGTATGCACAAATTCTGTTGGGAAGGGGTTGTACCCTCTCCTGAGACAAGATGGCTCACAACTGCTGTCACGGGTCCTCCATATACTAGAGAATGCCTATGGGACGAAATTGATGTCCGATCTGCTTCCACGCATATTTGCGTGGGATCGAGCACGGCGTTCCGTATCACCCTCCTGAACTTACCGTTTCCATATTCTGCTAACAGTAATTGGATCTCGACCAACGCGAGCAGCAATGTCGCGATACGATAAACCGCAATCACGATAGGCTACAATCCGACCTTTACCAAAGTCGGAAACGTGATGGTACGCATTTCTCCTCCTTACACGAGGCATCACACAACGTTTCACCAGGCAACGCTGGTCAACTGCTGTTTGTGTATGAGAAATCGGTTGGAAACTTTCCTCATGTCAGCACGTTGTAGGTGTCGCCACCGGCGACAACCTTGCGTGAATGCTCTGAAAAGCTTATCATTTGCATATCACAGCAACTTCTACCTGTCGGTTAAATTTCCCGTCTGTAGCACGTCGTCTTCGTGGTGTAGCAATTTTAATGGGCAGTAGGGTATAAATACCACTAATGCACTCAGGTGGCCATTCTTCTTGTCACGGGGAATTCCTACTCTCATCATTTACATAACCGTCAATGGTGTGTACGTGAATAAAGTTACAATGACATCCGACCGCGTCTTCCGGATACTTCAGTTTGTTTGACAGGCTGTGTAGATCGCACCTTTTCTTGGATCTCACAGTAGTTGTTTTCTCACGTGCTACATATTTCATGTCTTTTACTTGTAATCGTCGTTCTGACATTCTTTACACACGGTTCTTCCTTTTAGTTCTACGAGGGGCGCTCAATAAGTAATCCAACGCATTTTCTTTCTGAAAGAAGGTTAGTTTTATTTGGGATTCCAATATATCATATTATTCTCCATTCTTTTGGCTACAAAACCCCATTTTTCAACGTGATCTCTGTTGAATGTGACAGCCTTATGCCACCTTTCTGGGAGGGCCTGTATGCCCGCATTACACCAATCTACTGGTCGACGTCGGAGTCGGCGTCTTGCTGCCTCAATAACCTCCCCAACATCCACGCACTGCTTCCTGCGGAGTGCGACCTTCATTGGTCCAACGAGATTGAAGTCGGAAGGTTCGAAATCCAGGCTGTACGGTGGATCAGGACGAACAGTTCAACGAAATTTTGTGAGCTGCTTTCGGGTGCGCAGGCTTGTGTGAGGCCCTGCGTTGTCATGAAGAAGGAGAAGTTCGCCTGCATTTTTGTGGTGACGAATGCACTAAAGTCGTTTCATCAGTTTCCTGAGGGTAGCACAGTATACTCCAGAGTTCATCGTTGCACCGTGAGAGAGGACATCAAACCGAATAACCACTTAGGAATCCCAGAAGACCGTTGCTATGACTCTGAACTTATTCTTCGGAGGAGAGGTGGTGTGGCGCCACTCTATAGGTTGCCATTATGTTTCCGGATCGAAGTGATGAACCCACGTTTCGTCGCCTGTGGAGATGTTCGGGAAAAATTGTCACGATCAGCCTCGTGCGGCACAAGCAGTTCCACACAGATGGTCCTGTGTTGCTCTTTCTAGTCTTCTGTCAGACAGTGATGACACCAGCGGGCACAGACCTTCGACAATCTGGACTGGTGAACGAGTGTGTCAGTACCACCGAGAGGGATTTCCACTTGAACAGCGAGATGTCTGTGATACGTACATCACCTAGAATGAGAGTGTCCGCACGTTCCAACATTACAGGAGACACAACAGGGTGCTGCCAGGCGGCATGTGGAAGGTCGGACAGGTCTGCGCGATCTCTTTGCAATGATGACAGATGACTCGCCCAAAGACTCGCCGTGCTTTTGTTCATTGGCAGACATTCTGCAAATGCCTATGAATATGTGTGATGCTCTGGTTTTCCCGCTAAAAGAAACTCAGTGATAGCTCTCCGTCACAGACGCCATTTTGAAAGCTACGTGTAACGCCGCCACCTTATCGGAACTGCATAAAACCATAGCAGCTGAAGCAGGAATGTTCCACCACGTCCCACAACAAATTCCGCATTTTTTAAGCCTAAAATGGCTGGGAAAAAATGTATTACACTACTTACTGAACACCCCTCGTACATTAATCTCGTACATCGCCCAGTGGTTCAGCTTTTAACTATTTTCCAATATCTCTGTCTCCATTGGGTCTAATTTTATACATCCTATCTCAGCTCTTAGGAATTAGAGTTCTGAGAGTTGAATCATTCCACTGTGGTAAGTGACCAGCTCTCATAGCCGTATGTAAGAAGACCAAGTGGTATAGTTGACATGCACGTATAGCTTACAGCGAAGGGCGCTAGCTTTGGGGACAGGGATGTGAGCCAGACGAAGCTTGAATCTGCGTGGCGGAGTAGAGACCGTTGCTCTTGTACTCTGTATGAATGTAGTTCATTAGGCAGTTTTCTTGGGTTCGTGCAGTAAATGCTTGATGGGTAAAATAAAATAACACGCGGAACAGCCTAAAATAATGAATTCATTTTATGAGAAAAAATTATATATTATAATCATTTTAGCTATAATAAGTACACATGTAAAGAAAAGAAATTAACGTTATGGTTGCATTTGTTTTTCATTTAAAATTTTCTCCATACGTGGATCTATGTTAGAAACACAAAAACAAATTGTTTTCTAGTGATAAAGGGAGATTCCTGTATTTAGTTTTTAGCGTAATCATAGACGAAAAACTCTTTTTCACAGAAATAAGACGTGGTGAAAGAGATAAATATTTTTAATACACCTGTTACTAAAGTTCCGCATTCATTTTGAGGAGTAATCCCAAACATATTTAAATCCCTACATGTAAACTGCAGCTGAGACTTTTGTCGGCAGACATTACGATGAGCTGCTCTTAGCAGAGCCAACAACGTTTTCACCAACGGATTCAGTACACATCTCTTCGAGAAATCATTTTTTTACCTTCAGGGAAATATTCTGCCAACTGAGTTTTTGGCTCACGCAAATGCTTTCTCATGTAATCGAAACTGTGGTGAATAATAGTCTTGTTCATTCAAATCACATCCTTGTGAATTCACGTTCAAGTCATTTAAAGGTACAGCAGCTAAGGAAGCCAGCAACAACATATACACATTATTCTATAAAAACATTGATAATCGCGTTTGTTCACCCTGGAAAAATATTAACCTCGCATTTCCAATATCCTGATTAACACTTTCCCTCGCGATAACTATCAAACTTCTGTATGGAAAAGAAAGATTTTTTTATTTTCGCCCATTCATCTCATGGTTTAACAAACAGCGTGTTCTGTAATGGTCGCCTTTTAATAAGGTTAATCATCAGCTTCACATGTAATTTAATTTAGATTTTCCAACCTTTTTTTCTTTTTTGGAAGCACTGTGCCCCTTTCATCCTTAGCACAAGATGATCTCTTAATATTTTCATTAATCCACCCCTGTTCTCTCCCGTTACCGACTTTTCACCATCACTAAATACTGCAATACATTTTGTCCTATCTATGGTAGCATATTTCGTAGCAGATTCATGAAAAGGTCAAAAAGACTTGGTCCCTTTGCATGCTCCGGCATTGCTTTGCAAAACAACATATTTTCTTTCACTGATGTCTTCCTAGCAAATTCATACCTCACAAAACATAACTCACACATGTTTGCAGCATCTGTCGATTCATCAAATTAAATACTATAAAATTCAGTTGAACTCACTTGCTCCATTATTAGCTCGTCAATATCATGAGTTAGGCCATCGTGTACATTCGCAAGGGCCTCTTTCATCTTGGTGACAGAACTCCTTGTTGAAATGCATTTATATGCAAGATCAAATACGCTCTCACAGCGAATATTATAGGAGAAGACCAATTAAAAGCACATACACGTTATGTTGGAACTTGTAAATTGCTCATGTACGTACACGTCATACTTCCACGTTCATACCCGTCGCTACAAACGCAGCGACGCAAAATTATGGACATGTCTTATTATATTTTTCATACTTCCTACATTTTCTTAATATTGAAATTTATTGCAGTGTGATTATGTAATATTAAATAATTTTTTACGTTTATAATTACAATCAGAATTTAGTTAGTAATAGTAATGCATACTGGGGGTTCAAAAATGCTTCAAATGGCTCTGAGCACTATGGGACTTGACTTCTGAGTCCTTCAGTACCCTAGAACTTAGAACTACTTAAACCTAACTAACCTAAGGACATCAAACACATCCATGCCCAAGGCAGGATTCGAACCTGCGACCGTAGCGGTCCCACAGCTCCAGACTGTAGCGCCTAGAACCGCTCGGCCATCGCGTCCGGCCATACTGGGGGGTTGTGAATCTAAGAATGTTGAGACTCGCTGATTTAGGGTAACTAATCATTTAGAAAGAAAGTTTTGATTGTATAAAAGCGACTAGTGACAGTAATGTGTGCTTGTATATATGTATTCTTAATACGTAAGCATTTTCCAGGCACTTCACAATATGTATATTTGAACAGCGCAGGAAGTACTTTAATATATTCGACGATTTGCCAGTAATATAAAATGTCTGACAAAAGCGAAGAAAATTTTACATCTAGACTAAAATTATTTCACTTCGACTAAAGTGCGCATCATTTATGACGGCGGCCGAGTTTAGGTTCGTTCTGCGCATCTGACGTCACAAAACACAGTCAGCCAATGAACAGAGAACGACGTTGCGGAGCTCGACTGCAGTGCAGAGCACGGACGAGTGTCTTCAGTTTTAGAAACGTTCAGTCATAAATAAAGTAATTGAACAAAAGCAATGTCTTGATACCAGACTTTATTTTATAGAAAGTTTGGAAAAAGCATTCTTTATACCAATTACTTCATATTCTATTAATTAATTAAACCAAACAAGCAATAAGCCTCCTAATTCAGGCGATAGCAAGGACGGCTGTTTGTATCGTTCTCACTAACCGCTTTTCCGCAATAAAGAACAGCGGTAATTGTTTATTTCCTTTTGTACTTCAACGAAACGTGAGTAATTCATAATCATACTAACAGTGTTTGTCGGTATTTTGCGTGATATTTTAAAGTCCTCTGGGATACATATTGAATAACAGCTGCGTTAGCGTAATGGTTAAAGTGTATCGCTACTAAGCGAAAGGTCCTGAGTTCAGTCCTTGATCCGTGCTTTGTATTTTCTTTATTTAAAAACAATATCGAAGTGTCTTACTTCATGAATCTTATTCGTTTGAATGTATTTTTTTGAAATTTCTAGTGGCAACTAAAATCGACCATATGGAAAGTATACGCTATGGACTTTTACCTCTGCAAACTCTTCAAAATTTCGTGCAATGGTTTACTACATCTAATGCTGCACAATTACTGCGATGAACATCAAAACAAAATTAAGTCATTTATGGGGGGAAGGTATCAATCAAAAAGATGTGTAAAAATCAAATTTTTTGGGCCAAATAGTTTTTGTGAAATCGAATGATAAAGTGTGTCAAAGCAGTCGAAACACCATGTGTCTGCACAGGTGAGCAGTGCAGTGATGACAAAATCGCGCACAGCGGGGAATGTGGGGAGCACGTCTCTGTAGCATCGAAAGGGTTAATGCGGCCGTGGTGGCTTTACTTCATAAACTGCTCGCTTCCCCCTAAACGTAAGTTTGCAAACTGTACTATGGCGCTGCTTCTCTTGGCGCGTATAACTGGCAACGCAGCAATCTCCCACGTCTGGGCGGGCATGCGCGAATGGCCAAGATAAAAGAATTGAACTATAGTCATTCTATTCCACAGATGAATTCTGAAATGAAGGCAGGCGGTATATGTAGCGAAAAAAAATTCATTTAAATGTATCAGAAGTTACATGAGTATGAGTAAAGATTGAAGTGGTTGTTCCTATTAAATTTAAGCCAGTATTTTGATCAGTAACTTTCAAGTGGTTAGCATGTAGCAATTTCCAGAAACAGATTGTATATACATACCCTGAATCGTTCTACAATGGGATATAAATAGTACGCCTGATCTACATAACATGTAACCAGCAAATGAAGGAAAGTAAATACGATGTCACAGCATATAATCAAGGAGCCAGGAAGAGGAAATGATAACACAACCATGCAACACATACTATAATACGTCTTGTTGAGTACAGCTGTAGTTCATGATGTATGAGGGGCGTTCAATAAGTACTGGAACACATTGTTTTCTGCAAGCAGGTTACTTTTATTTAGGATTCCAATACGCTACACAATATTATTTCTGACTTTCTTGGCTACTAAACACAGTTTTTCAAGATACCCTCAGTTCAATGCGATGGTCTTACGCCAGTATGCCCGCATGGCACCACTCTACTAGTCGACGTTGGAGACAAAATCGGGTTGCATCAATAACCTCCCCGTCATCCACGTACTGCTTCCCGTGGAGTGGCCTCCTTCATTGGGCCAACCAGATGGAAGTCGGAAGGTGGGAGATCCGGGCTGTAGGGTCGATGAGGAAGAGCAGTACAATGAATTTTTGTGAGATCCTTTCGGGTGTGCACACTTCTGTGAGGCCTTGAATTGTCAAGGAGAAGGAGAAGTTAGTTCGCATTTTTTTTTTTTTTTTACGACGAACACTAGTGTGTCAGCACAACCAACAGAGACGTCCAGTTGAACAGCGAGGTTTTTAACTGATCCGTGAATCACTTCGAACAGTGTCCGCACGTTCCACATTGAAGGAGTCACAGCTGTGTGCGGTCGGCCGGCAGGCGGGTTACTGGACAGGTTTGCGTAACCTTGTTGCACTGATGACAGACGCCTTGCAGAAAGGCTCACCGTCACTTTGTTTAATACCAAGTGGCCGTAGACATTCTGCAAATGCCTATGAATATCTACGGTCGTCTGGTTTTCCACCAAAAGAAACTTAGTGACAGCTCTCCGTTACAGACGCCATTTTGAAAGCTGTGTATAGCGCCGCCACCTATCGAAACTTTATGAAACTATAGGTGCTGCAGCGGGAATATTCCGCAATGTCGTATTTTAACTCCTCTCTGTCTTCGTGTTCTATAGTTTTGACTTTTTGGCGCGTATGATCCCAGTTGTTTTTTGCGCCTTAATGCAAAACAAAAATAAATCCACAATGTCCCACAGCAAATTCCGTATTTTTTCAACCGAAACTGACCGGGGAAAAATATGTGTTGCAGGACCTATTGGACACCGTAGATGTAGAGAGGCGCGGAAGAAACATTTTCCGAGGCGCCAGGAACACTGCACAGGGTGGCACTAGGCAGCACTCTGGTAAGGAGACAGCTGTGAGTAGTTCACACAAGAGAAACAGTGGAAACGTCAACTCTAACTGGCTAACAGGACTGCAGCAGACAGCGTTGAGGAAAAGCGTCGGTAACTGTCGGTATGCGTGCGTGCGTGCGTGCGTGCGAGAGTGAGTGCGTGCGAGAGTGCGTGTGCGGACGCCCGCGCTGGTTGGGCGGATGGTGAATAGAGTGGGCGGTGGAAGCGGGGGAGGGTGGGGGTGGCGGCGTCCACAAGCGTCTCCACTGCTCAGTCCCTTGCATCACGTTCGTCTGAAGACGCGGCTGCTGGCTTTTAGCGCAACGTTTTGCCAGCGGCTGCTGTCGGCACAGGGCAGAAGCCGCCGGAACAGTGCCAGCAAGCTGTCGCGCGTAAATTGCTCGAGTTACGCACGTTGTCGCCGCGGAGAAATTTCGCGGAATAGCCGCCCGCGGAAAAAGGCGTATTTTTGGGTATCCATTGTCGTCTAGCCCGTTGCTGGAAATGAACTGAGTTAATCGCGTAAATTGGCTTTAAGCGTGCCAGATTCTGGAGGCACACTTCTGCAAATTGTTTTGTCATCTTCTTGCTGTAGTTTTTGTGTTCGTTCTGTCTTTTTCTTCTTGGGTAAGTTGCCACTTCCTTACTGCCAGACAGTAGAGATACAAAGTATAGGCAATATCTCTCACGGTTTCCTTGTTAATTCCACGGAAGCTCTCGTGGAAAAAAATATTAGTCACCCGCGTCCTAATAGCCCAATGAGGCTATTTAGCGTCTGCAGTTTGCGGTGTCTTGGATTGGACAAGGGTCAGGATTTGTAAGGCTGTCGGTCTTTAATAACTTCTGCCATTGCAGTACATACAGAAAAACATATGCTGTTCATAGTGGATTTCAGAAGTTTGTTCCAAGATATGCAGATCCGTTATTATGGGACATTATGAAAGTCACCACGGAAAACATAAATATGGGAAAGTAGAAATTTATATCGATCAAGTGATACGCTACTATTACATACAATGAAAATAGTCGATATCCCAGCGAAGACGGCAGCTCGGAAGGACATACATACAAACATAAAACTGTCGCCATTGAACGTAAGTAAGTTTTTTTCTACAGGACAGTAAGACAGCACTTGGAACACAAATGTTTATCATCGAAGTACAGGAAAGGGAATCATTATGAACAAATGCAGCTGAACAAAATCTCGAAGCCCTGACTACACAGTTAACGCGATTAAAAAAAAAAAAAAAATTGTTGGATCCGTGTACCGCATGAGTTTTACTCATGGTTCTTTCCGCAGATGTCACCACCAATTAAGTGTACGAAATAAACCTTGCTGTAAATGTGACGGACTGACAGTGCAAGATGTCAATCACATTTTCTTTGCATGTAGGCCGTATAGAAACCAGCTAACGGAGTACATACACCATTTAATCACATTATCAACCATTATCCACTAATATCGCAATCCTCCATCACCAAAATGATATATTAATTTTAAAAACGATGACAATTTTAAAATGTATGTAACGTTTCCCTGCAAAGTCTCCGAAACTTCATTAAACACTGACAGATGATTGTATAACCAACATTGTGGTGTGGCCGAGCGGTTCTAGGCGCTTCAGTCTGGAACCGCGCGACCGCTACGGTCGCAGGTTCGAATCCTGTCTCGTGCATGGATGTGTGTGATGTCCTTAGGTTAGTTAGGTTTAAGTAGTTCTAAGTTCTAGGGGACTGATGACCTCAGATGTTAAGTCCCATAGTGCTCAGAGCCATTTTTTTTGTATAACCAGCAGTAGAAAAAGAAATACTACTCGTACGTATGTATCTTAAAGGAACAAAACGACCGTTTTGGAAAAATAAATAAAAATAAAAACCTGCCACAACCCTCACAGTCGGCCAACTTTCGCTAATGACATATTAGCATTTAGATTCGGCACACGTATACATTGTTAAAATTTAACTTTAATTTTAATTAAAAATATTTCAGTGGTCCATTTGTGACAAAGATTGTCAGGGGGACTTGAAAGCGTGTTTCAAATATTATCAATGGGAAATGAGTCTTGCTCTCAGAGGGTGGTAAATGAAACATGTAGAAAATACCCTCACGTGTGGCGTTTTGTTCTAAAGAGGTGAGAGTTTTAGGGCTGAAATCTGGGGACTAGGTGGGTCAGTTTTCATCTGTGATTGGTACTGACACTTCCTCAAACCAGTCAGTTTTAGCTTGGTGGACGTAGAAATTGCCATATTGGGAGGTAGAGACCTGTCATGATACGATCTTTATTAAGCTGACCAAAAAAAAAAAAAAAAACAGATGACTAGTACTTTTACACAGTCATTATAATTCCGGATACACATCCCCTCGAGCAAAAAAATGGCTCTGAACACTATGGGACGTAACTTCTGAGGTTATCAGTCCCCTAGAACTTAGAACTACTTAAACCTAACTAACCGAAGGACATCACAGACACCCATGCCCGAGGCAGGATTGGAACCTGCGACCGTAGCGTTCGCGCTTTTCCAGACTGTAGCGCCTAGAACCGCTCGGCTACCCCGGCCGGCCGCCTCGAGCAAAGAAACCCAATTTCGCATCTTTAAAATCAGGCTGCGGCATCACTTGCCTTATTAACAGCCAACCACTAATGCTGCATGAAGGTATTCTGATGTCTCCTTCAAAGAGCTCGCATTTTTATTCATCTTCATTTTATTACGCCAGAATAACAGAGACTGTAATAGGCACCATCAGAAGAATACGCATGTTTTTAAACACTAACGAAAAAATATCGCAACGCCTAGGTGAAATATTTAAATGATTAACATTGCAATTTCACAGATTAATGTAAGCGTAAGATCAACCACTGAAAATGTGAAATGCTGTTACATTAATAACAGCTATAACCACCAGACTTTGGATGCAAATGTGCAAACATTGTGTTGTATAGGTGCCGGGTGTCAGTTTGTGGGATGGAGTTCCATGCCTGTTGCACTTGGTCGGCCACTAGGGGAACGGTTAATGCTGTGTGTGGATGACGCTGGTGTTGTCATGTCCCATATGTCCTCGATTTGAGACAAATCTGGTGATCGAGCAGGTCATGACAGCATGTCGACACTCTGTGGACCACGTTGGTTTACAATGGCGGAGTGTGGCGAGCGTTATCCTGTAGCGAAACACCCCCTGAAATGCTGTTCATATGTGGCAGCACAACAGGTCAATTCACCAGACTGACATACAAATTTACAGTCAGGGTGCGTGGGATAGCCACGAGAGTGCTCCTGCCGTAGTACGAAATCCCACCCCAGACCATAACACCAGGTGTAGGTCCAGTGTGTCTAGCACCCAGGCAGGCGGCCTGCAGGCCCTCAACTGCCCTCCTACCAACCAAAACGCGGTCATCACTAGCACTGCTGGTGAACGAAGTTTCATCAGGAAACACAACAGGTCTCCACCCTGCCCTCCAATGGGCTTTCGCTTGACATCACTGAAGCCCCAATTTACAGTAATTTCAACATCGAACAATGATGCGACAGCATGTTTCCCAATTTCAGTATCATAGCTAAACCGCCCCTTCTCTACTTTGCACGCATCATTGCAAATGTAGATAGATGACTGTGCAGTACGTCCATTCATTGTTATTTCTCGAACACGTACGTCATCAAAGTATACCAGACAGCACTCTACATATTTCTAGGACCTCAAGCATAGTGCATAATTTACGATCTATCTCTATGCGAATGGGAGTCACAGAGTATTCCCCCAGTCTTAGAATAAAATTAGAGACTGAAAGAACACCTCGTACTGTCTTTGACACCCCCCCCCCCCACCCCGCCCTGCAGCACCGTTGCCGATTTAATCTGCAGCTGACCAGAAGTAGACCGCTACATTCCGCGTCACGTGAATGAATGTACCTTGCCAAGTCTTCGCCCGCCCAAGTGCACGAGATTTCTCAAGATGCGTTCATGTCGAGGTAGTTATCACTCCTAATCGATGTATAGTATCAGATTTGAAAGTGTTGTGATGTAATAGCAGACGGTTAAGAAGAAAAAGAAACAAGTGATTTTTATGCATGATGGAGCTCCAGACAGATGGAGTTCAAAGCATTTTACATACATCAACTATGCTATCAGTTTTAAAGTATTATTCTAGTGTCTGTGATCAGTGCCAGGAGGGTATCGGTAAAGGAAAACATAAACATTGGAATATTACCAGTTTTGCATTCAACACGACTGACAGGTAAGAAACTAAAGTGAACTAACATTACAGCCTGTTTTAAATGCAGAACTGTGTAGCCTTAGCAGCGCATGTGTTTATGTTTTCTTTTACCAGTACCCTCGTGGCACTGATCGCAGACAGTAGAACAATACTTTAAAATTGATGGCATAGTTGTTGCACATAAAATGCTTCAAAGTCCAAAATAAATAAAGTAGACTCCTTTCTATCTCCAGCAGCCGAGCACAGGCTGAGTCCTTGTCCTGCCACTTTCTTGGGTTAGTGAAGGTAGCTCAAGTGCCCTTTTTTCCTACCAAAATTTGAGCTTCCCACCATGACGTCATTGTGACGTTGCCATATCTATCGCCGCCATCTTGGATCCGCCATCTTGAATAAAGTTTCGCAACACTGCAATGTGGGGCCGTACGAACTTTGTTCTACTACTAACGACACATGACTGCCCGTACTTTATTCATCCAGTATTTGAGAATGAGAGCACTTACTGACTTGCAACAAACTTTAAACATAATTTCAAACCTTTATGAAAATTTGTACCACTGACAACTTCCACAGAATGGTGAAAGGGAAAACATTTAATTGCATACTACATTTTCGCTGTTTGTGCTCTAAAAATGCCGCATGAAGCATTTTTTATTACTTCTTTACTAATAACTTTACTCGCAACACATTTTGGAGACAGTATTCACGTACACCACTAAATATAGCAGCAAAATTATATCACAGTGCAACACATTGTTCAGGAGATATGGCATCATAAACAGTGAGGTGAGTCAAACATTGCCACATCATGTACGATGTTTAAATTTATTACTACTTTACTACTAATCCTATTTGTAACACATTTTGCAGGTATTATCCAGGTATTCCGCTGAATGCACCTAGAAAAATACATCACTGCAAGATACACAATTCAGGAGACATGACATCATAAGCACTGAGATGTGTGAAAAACTACTGCATCATGCATGAGGTTTGAATTTATCACTTCCTTACTTCTGACCCTATTCACAATGCATTTCGTTAACAGTAGTCAGTTATATCTCTGGATGTACAGCAGACAGTCAAAGGGATGTGTGAAAATGAAACTGCAGGACCAAATACGCTGGAGATACATGTGAAAGATGTGTACAACTACGTGTGAAATATGTTGAATGTATTTGACATGGGCGCACGCTGGCAAATCCACAGGTAACGACTTCATTCAAATTTAGTACACATATTAGTTACGATCTTGAAAGAAATAATGTAGGGTTAAGAACCTCCTGTCTCATATTGGAACGGGCATGATGATGTGGATAGGGAAGGGGGAGGTGGAGAATGACAGAGAGAGGGGCAGTGGGAGGTGGACTAATAGAAGATCGGCATAAATTAATACCTCTTCAACGCCGGGTACTGCGCTAATTTATTAATAAACAAACGTGCGTTTCATCATGATTCCCGCTTCCACTAATGTGGTGCTATTTTTAATATTATTATTGTTGTTGTTATCATCATAATTATAATCATCGTGGTCATCATCGTTTCTTTCCAGAGAAACATGATTCGTTAAGCGGATACAAGTATTTGATGGAATATAAGGAAAAAGAATGAAATGATATTATTCCAACGCAGTACATGTACCCTCAACCTCCGGCGTTAAAGCCACTGCTCGAAGGTAGGTGTTCTCCTATGGCACTCAATATAATCGTAAGACTCTGACACTCGAACTGTCGAAAACTCTTGAAAAGTGCATAGTATTAAAACATAATTTGTTATACCTTAGCAGATTCTACAACTGTGTTGAAGATGAGAAAAATCTGTGAGACGTTGTGTGCTTGCTTCCCTATTAGAAACACAGAATCGTGATGAAGAGCAAAGCAGTTTAAAACTTAGACACAACATTAACGGAACGAACTGCACTGGGTAGGGTAGGAAGACCGAAATCTGTTGTGAAAATACTGACAGCGATTACACTTTTTCGTGGGTTAAAAGATTCACTGCCGTTTCACAAGCGTCACAAGAAACTAAAGAACACTATGTCCCATTTTTCTCCTTCCTGAATCGTTCCGTCATTAACGGCAATGGGACAGGAGACAAGCTCAGGGGTCAGTCTGACGTCAGTTTATTTGGAACGACCTGGGAAATAGCCTGGGTGGTGCGGCGCCAACAGTCGTGAGTTGACACCTGGCTTTGGCAGAACGCCTGTGCACTCTGTTGGCACGAAGTAGACTGCAACTCTTCGTACTTGGCCACACGGTTATACTACGAGCAACAAGAAGTTAGTTCCATTCCTGTTACTATCAATGACGTCACATTAATGTACCTGTTCACTGTCAGTTGTTCTTTTGGCAACTGCGTTACGTGAAGTCCCTTGCGAAGTCACCGCAGTGTCCTCTACTACTTTCACACATCGTCTGCTTACGAACTCATTGTGCTTATTTTTTTGGTTTTATTTCATTTTATTTACAATTATAGTTTATTTATTAAAGTTGTGTAAGGCTTAACTTTACATGTCGTACCCGTAAGTTAATCTAGGGTGCGTTTATGCTACCAACTCGATGTTCGCCGGCATGGCCCGGCAGTGATGCAATAAGGCCACTGGAGCTCGCTGGCGCATTTAACCTGCACCAGTTCTGCTCGCTACGATCCGCGCCAGGCAATGACATCAAGCTCGTTTGTGTTTTGTGCCGCGAATACTGCCGTACATCCTGAAACTTCAGCCGTGACTGGCTGCGTAATTATCACTGTAGGAGTTCCGTGTTGACTGTTCCTCACTGGGTAGCTTCTCGCACAGCTTACATCTGCTACATTCCCATCCACTTCTACACTCTGAAAACTATTGTGAAGTGCCTGCAGAAGAAACTTCTCGTCATACTATACAGAGCGATCAGAAACTGTTGAAAAGCCTGTTGAAAAGGTTGTTGCGCGATACGTATTGCTGACAAACAATTGTTAAGAAAAAGTCGATAGGTTGAGCCTTTTCCGAGAGACTGAAGTTAGGCAATCTGGCCGTTGCGAGCTCAAATTCATCCGGCCCGCCAGAGCTGGTGTCACCAAACGTGACATTCGTTGGATCCCTAAAACCGAACAAAGATAGAGATTAAAAATTGGAAATGGGACGATAGTAAGCATCGAACCCGAGCGAGAGGCTGGGCGGTATCGCGCGCTATCATCTACTGACACCAACTGTGTCTGGCAGACCGCTTGAATTTGCGCACAACGCCTGATAGGCTTTCTTCAATGTTAATTAAATCGGAAACAGCAAAACGTATCGAATATTTTTCTTAACAATTATTTCTTACTCAGCAAAACATACTTTGCAACACCCTCAAAGGCTTTCCCGACTGTTAATAACCACCCTGCAATTAAGGTATGGCGCTGGGAAAATGACTTCTTAAATACAACTGTGCAAGCTGTAATTAGATGAATCTCATCTTCACGATCATTGCAACATCGATACGTAGGGAGCTGTAGGGTACTTGCAACGTTATAAGTACTCTTTCGAGAGACAGTTTGCGATTAACTTCAAGCATTTTCCAACTCAGATATCTCTGCATTTCCACGACGCTCTCTCACCATCGTACATACAATTGACCATTGGTGCTACCGTTCTTTGTTTACTTTCAATGTCTGCTGATAGTCTTACTTGGTAAGGGTCTCACCCACCTGAGCTGGGTCGATTGAGTGTTTTGTAACCAGTCTCCTTTGTAGAATGACTGCTTTTTGCCCTTTGTAGAATGACTGCTTTCGCCCTTCCTATGAAACCACCATACTGAGACAATAATGATGTGAGAGCTTCAAGTTATAAAGGCACATTTGCATGCCGAGCGTGAGTTTCCTCGGAAACGCGAAATATTAATTAAATAAATAAATCAGTGACAAATAAATAAAGCCTATGGCACACAACTGCAGCGCTGTGTCGCTGATAAAACAAAAGCACAATTACGTTACTCTTATGTTTGATTAAGAAAGGGGAGAGCTCTGGTAGAAGTGGTGCGAGAAGCACGTGTTTTATTCTATTGTCTGGCACACCGCCATATTTCATGTTATAGAAGAATACTGCGAGTTGCAACCAGACTAGGCACTCGATTCTGTAAAGAATTTATATTTATAAAAGTAAGTAGGATTATGAACTGTAGGCTTATTCATTGAATATATCTGATTTAACTAACTGTGTAACTTTTTTATGTTTAGTAGACAATCACCTCTGTACGACGTATTGGCATGGCTGGCAAATTATTGAAATATTGAGATTTAGATTATGAGTCCGCACCTACCGCAGCAGTCTTTGGAAACGATTTATTTACGAAGTCCGATTATTTCAGTTTTATTTCACGGTCAACTACGAGTAACATTGCCTTTACGAGAAAGCCATTGTCAAGCGTCTGACATCGAATAATTAAACGTCCACGTTCCAGATAAGCAAATATTTATTACAATTACAATCACAATCACCATCATAGAGATAGAATAATTAATATTTAAATAATATTTTTTATTTTATTTATTTTATAAAGTCATGATTTCATAAGTCACTTACCTCACAGAAAATCTTCATATCACTAACTACAGCAATTACAGCAAGCAGCAATTACAGCCAACTAAATAAAAAGATTCTAACTACTATAGACTCTAACTACTAGTAGGAATATGGTTAGCAAAAGAAAGATTTTGTTGAAGAGCAAACAATGTATTTAGAAGATTTTACCTTAATAATGTGGCATCCAGTTCCAAAAACTATATAATTGACAATAATTCCACTACCCAAACATTAGAAAATACATGAATCATCATTGTACAATGCATGTCCTACCAACACTGAATCTCAATGAAGAACATACATCCAAACCGTCCGCTCGCTAACTGCTAACTGCAAGTCCGTCCAACCACAGAGTCTCTTACCGAGGGCACAGAGTGCTGTCAAAAAAAAAAAAAAAAATGGCTCTGAGCACTGTGCGACTTAACTTCTGGGTCATCAGTCGCCTAGAACTTAGAACTAATTAAACCTAACTAACCTAAGGACACCACACACATCCATGCCCGAGGCAGGATTCGAACCTGCGACCGTAGCGGTCGCTCGGCTCCAGACTGTAGCGCCCAGAACCGCTCGGCCACTCCGGCCGGCCAGAGTGCTGTCAGTGATATTAATATAGTCTATAGCGCTGCCAACATAGAAACATATAAACGGGCTACTTAACACTTTCTGAGATAGAGAGTATGGACCAGTTCAGCATTCACTTAAACGGACTTGGAAAGCCACCTAAAAATACACTCAAGCTGACTGGCGTACTGAACCACTGGCTGATCGCTCTGAGTCTTGCTTGTCTCCCTAAGCTAGTGCACAGAGCAATGAACTATTAGAGCAGGTCAATTTACATATAAGTAGAGGGAAGTGCTCAAAGCTCTGGACTCCCCCCCTCCCCCCCAAACTGGTCATCCTGGTCCTTTGATCTCCATTCTCTTGGACTCTAGTGGAACCATAGTAATTTAGGCTTTCACCATTGTCTAGCGGAGAGCCCAAGTCGGCCACTTCACTTGTTACATATGAGCTCAGCAACGTGTGTTCTGATAATGGGAGAAGTTTATACATTGGGCTACATTCTTCGTTTATTATCCTAGATACTTAGGGTAAGTCAGTACATTTGTGTGTGTTTGAATAGTAAGGCTTAAGGTTAATGTTTATAATTCAATAATTCCATTTAGATTTTTCTTAAATTCATTTGATTAGCAAAATGTAGGCTGTACTTAAGTAAACATGATCCCTTACTTTTCCATGTTTAATGTCAACCTCTGGTAGTACAATGTTCCTATTCATATGAAATTCTGTTGCAGATTCGAAGAAGATAATGAGGAAAGTTGCGTCAGAGAAAGTGAAGTTCTCCTAAAATGGCTAAATCTATTGGGCAGCTCAGAAAGAGAAGATGGGTTGATAGAAGGCCAGTAAACAGTTTAATGTAGAAAAAGTAAAATAGAAAATAAAAACACTTATGATGATGTTCAACATTAAGTGCAGTACACTAGAGGAAGCAGCAAAAACCAATAAAGGCAGACCTATAATTTTGCAGAAAGGTCTTGAAGTTTAGTATTATTTTCCTATGAAAGCTTCTTTCTTTATGTTTACTTGCAATTACTTTCGAAAAATGGCCATACAACTGGTAGAGAGAATTAATATTGAACACTCTGACAGAGATAAAATTGCTAGGGATAAGTGAATTTCTCTTTCTCTTTCTCTTCAACGTTATGAACACAAAATATCAGAAAGAAAGCTTACAGGAACATCCTGTACCACTGCTCTTGTGTTCAGCAAAGTAAACACCGAAATTCTATAACCTTCTGGAAGGTGTTATATTATACCTTTTTGGAAAGTTGATTATGTTTTTTGTAATTTTAGGCATTTTTCCAATTTTTTTAGTCCTATGTTGGTCATTTTTAGAACAGTCATGATTTTGGCAACTATTTGTCAAACTCATTAAATGTAACGTTTTTGAAAATAATTTTTGCATTGTAACTTTAATAATAATTTGTAAGTGTTAAATGTAAGTGTTGTATTATAAAGTATATATTACATGCTTTTAAAACGATTTTTTACTATTTTCTATTTTTAAGATTTAAAAAGAAAATGGAGGTCGGCTTTAGGACACTTCCCTTTAATGACTAGTTTTATGTTGCTGAAGCTTTAAGAACAATTTCTTTTTATCGCTAAGAAGTATCTTCCTTTCATTGATTTACAAAGAAGGACTCAAGTATAGTAAAAATACTTCTTGCCTTACACGAAGTCATTGTGAAGACATACTTTACACTCCACTAGAATAATAAATTGACTCAACAATTTACAGATAATTTATAGAGAATTCATACCTGTAATTCTGAATAGGTTATGTCTGATTATCTGAGTAGTTGAGTGTATTAGTGATGTGTGTGTTCACGAACTGTACCCTGTTATTGCATTGCACTGCCACGAATAGTTTCAAGTTGCGGAATCCGACGAGGAGCAGTTTGCGTCGGAGCACGCAGGAGCGTGTGCCTGTTTGTTCCATTCGGCGTCCCTGGCGGGGTCGCCACTTTTTGCTCTACGTCGGATATTCGGCAGCCAGCGCTCTGAAAATATGCAGCCCCGCAAAACAGCCGACTCCAGTGGCTACGGCAGGCCCGCAAATCTGATTACGGCAGCGCACGCCGGCCTCTCGGCAGACGCGATGCCACGCAAATTCGGGCGCGACATTGAATTATTCTCTCTCCTGTGTCACAAATGGATGTCACAGAGTTCCGCACCGAACCTTCTATAAACATGTGAGCTGTGCGGTTCGTTCGTCAACTTCCCTCTCCCGTCGCTATAGCTACGGCTTCCCTGTGGGGGAAGTTTTATTAAGCAGAGAAACGCTGCCTGACAACGCATTTCTCGTGGAATGTATTCCATATACTCAAACGACACTTTTTCCAGGTCCCACAAAGAGGGACCCAACTTTTGTTCCTGTAAATGTAAATATGGTGACTGCAAAATTAACTGGAGAGGGAAAGGGGTCTTTGGAAGACAGAGCTAACCGTCAATTTAGTAATGATTAGCCTGATCTCATTATCTGTTGAACAGTCCCACTATCATTTGAAAAATAATAACTTCGAAACTATTACATATAAAGAATCGAGGTTTGTTGTAAAACAATTAGCAGCTTTCCAATTTTTTCCCTTTTTCCTTTGCTGCAGGTTGAACTCGGAATGTATCAAAATGGCGACGGAGCAGGTGGAGGTGCAATGTGTCATCTGGTATGCGGAATCCAATATTGCCGAGTTATCGACACCAGTTTCGCGGGTGGGAAGGGGGGTGGGGCAGCAACCACTGGCAAAACAGGCATAATGCATGGTTCAGAAACTTTAGAGGCACGCAGCGTCAAAGACGTTCCTAGAATTGGATCTACCCTTGCGACTCAAGTAAATGTTGACAGAGTGCAGCCTACATTTCAACGCAGCCCCTAAAGTCATTTCGTCGAGTATCACGCTAATTGCATAAAGCAAGATCAACAGTCCTTGCATACAAAGTGCAACTGATCCAAACACTGCAGCCAAACGTTCGTCCTCTACGGTACGCATTCACGTTTTTACGAACTTCCAGCATGCTGGAGTATCTTGGTTCAGCAACTTCTGTTAAGTAATAGAACGAAAAGCCAGTGCAAGTTGCGAATGTTTTACTTTTTATTTATTTGATAACTAGTTCTGGGCCAAGACCCATTTCCAAATCAAAGGAAAAAGTCTAAAATTGCATTTCCGAATATGTCAAAAATGTGCATTGAACATTATCTGTATGCACTGTAAATGTATATTGCGCATTTTTTGTCATCTTTAGAAATGCCATTTTCGACTTTGTTATGATGACCTGAAAATGGGTCTCGGCCTGAAGTTAGTCATCGAATAAATAAAAAGTAGAATATTTGCAACTTGGTTTGGGTTCTCATTCTGTTAATGCATTCGCGTGATCCATGGCGGCTTTCAAAGATGCTGACAATGACTACGTTAAGAAGTGCCTATATCAAGATGAAGCAACGTTCTACAGTTATTGACATGTGAATCGCCACAACAGTAGGATATGGAGCTCCGAAAACCCACATAACACAGGTAAACACATCCGTGATAGTCTCAAGCTTAATGTTTGGTGTGGCCTTATGCACGATATGGTAACAGAGCCACTTTTCTTCGAAATATGGTTACCTGGACATTCACGAACACTGCCTGCTACCACAGATCATTGGAGTTTGAATTTGGACGTACGATTTGTGCTGAATGACACACTTCGTGAATGGTGGATGTTTCGTAGTTGTCCCGTCGCACAACCCACCTGACATTGGTACCCTTCGTGTATGAATTAATGAGGCAATCAAAGATGTTCATGCTGCAATGCTGACCCGTACATGAAATTGTGACATAATGCAAAAATAAAAAAGTTCTGAGATCTGCTAAATGTTTTACAACAAACCACACTGCTCTTCCTCTTAGCTTGCAACTTACGTTTATTGAAATGATAGCGGGACTTAATAGATCCCTTGCATAATATAATGCACCACAAGCTGATACCTAGTAATTTCATATATGCCGGCCCGGCTAGTCGTGCAATCTAGCACCCCGCATCCGGAGCGGGAAGGCGTACCGGTCACCTGCACGAATCCGCCCGGCGGATTAGTGTCGAAGTCCGGTGTGCCGGCAAGCCTTTGGGAGGTTTTTACGGCGGTTTTCTATCTGCCTCGGCAAATGCGAGCTGGTTCCCCTTATTCCGCCTCAGTTACACTGTGTCGGCGATTGCTGCGCAAACACTGTCTCCACGTGCGCTTACACCAACATTACTCTATCGTGCAAACATTAGGGTTACACTCGTCTGGTGTGAGACGTTCCCGGGGTGGTCCACTGGGGGCCGAACCGCACAATAACCCTGGGTTCGGTGTGGGGCGGCGGCGGGGTGAATGGACTGCTGTAGCCTGTTGTGGGATTGTGTACCACTGAGGGCTACGGCGGGGATGAAGTCTTCCCGTCGTTTCTATGTACCCAGTTCAATACATACATACATACATACATACAATTTCATATATACCACTAGAAAGATTTGTGTTATACATAAATTGATTTTCTTGTCTTTAACCAAGCATATAATACTCAGGGACTTAAATTATGTTTTTTGGGTTATTTCTCATATAATATTAATTAAAAATTAGGAAACAGTACATGTAATCTTATGAAAATATAATGAAGGTACAACAGAGGGCATCGCCTCAAAAGAGAAAGTTATAAGATACCACACTGAAAATACTGAACATCAACGTAGTTATTTGGTATCTCTTCGAATTTATAGGTTGACAACCCAAAAGAGAACATTTGAAAGAAGAGTAGTTGAGGATATGGATCCGTCAGTTGCCGACAACATCCCCATGTAGTTAGAACTTAGTAATCACGTAGCAGAGTTGAGCAATACTGAGATTATATCATTTTCGTCTTCAGTATCAACACTGGCCTGTTGACACAGTTCACCATGCTGGACTATAGTGTGCTTGTCAGTTCAACTCTGTACAGTTCCTGAATCCTACATCCACATGAACCTGTTTACTGTATTCTTTATAAAGCTGCCTTTCAGTCAAAATAGTTCCGTAAGTTTCATCTCTCCCCATTTCAATACAGTGTTTCTGGTTTGTTTATCTAGTCTACCCAACTAACTTCAGGCATTCTTCTGTAACAACTATTCCAGGCAAATACAGTGTGATTAAAAAAGGTTGATCCGATTTCACAAGACTGTATCTTCCCCATGAATGGTAACAGAAACTCTACATCTAAATCTACACGATTACTCTGCAATTCACTATTAAGTGTCTCGCAGAGGCTGCATCGAACCACCTTCAAGCTATTTCACTACCGTCCCAGTGTCGAATAGCGCGCAGGAGAAACGAACACTTAAACAATATTACTTATAATCCGTCTTGGTTGCAAATTTTTTTATTCATATGACCGGTTTCGGTTAATTCAGAACCATCTTCAGAACTGTAACAATAATGATACTAATTTTGATAAGTACAGATTTTAACCTTGACATCTACGTATTTTAACTAAGTATTTTTTAATAAAAAAATTACTGAATATAGTATGCGCAAATGGAATGTAACAAATGTACCAGACGCTACCTGTCGGTAATAGTGTTATAATTAATATAAATGACGTGCACTCTGCCAACCAATTTTATGTGACGCAGCATGTGAAATTTGCTGAATTTGGACGGGTTACTCCTGTAACTGAAATATCAGGTACGTTCTGGTACATCTGATGTTGCTTAAATAGGATGAAAAAGATTTGCTTCCGGAAAATAGTAAATTAGTATCATTATTGTTACAGATCTGATGATGGTTCTGAATGAACCGAAACCGGTCATATGAATAAAAAAAAATTTGCAATCAACACGGATTATAAGTAATATTATAAAATCACTGATTGCTATTATCCCATAAGACATTATGTCTGTTTTTGCAAAGAACACTTAAATCTTTCCGTGCGAGCTCTTAATTTCTCTAATTTTATTATGATGATCAATTTTCCCTATGTAGGTGGACGCCATCAAAATATTTTCACATTCGGAGGAGAAAGTTAGTGGCTGAAATTTTATACGAAGATTGTGCCACAGTGAAAAACGCCTTTGTTTTAATGATTGCCATCCCAGTTCGCCTATCGTACCCGTGTCACCCTTTCCCCTGTTTCGCGATAATACAAAACGAGCTGCCCTTCTTTGAACTTTTTCGATGTTCTCCGTCAATCCCGTCTGATGCAGATTTCGCATCGTGCAGCAGTATTCAAGCAGAGAGTGGACCACAGTGGTGTGAGCAATCTCGTCAGTAGACTATTACGTTTCCAAGTGTTCTGCCAATAAATCGCAGTCTTCGGTTTGACTTCCCCGCAACATTACTTATGTGATAGTTCCAATTTAAGCTATTCATAATTGTAGTTCCTACGTATTTAGTTTATTTCATAGCTTTCAGATTGCTGTAATTTACCGAGCAACCGAAATTCGGCGGATTCCTTTTAGCATTCATTTGCTGACTTCGCATTTTTCATTATTTAGAATCAATTGACACCTTACATATACCCTGTCTACATCATTTTGCAACTTCTTTTGATCATATGATGACTTTAGAAGATGGTAAATGACAGCATCATCTAGAAACAATGTAAAACGGCTACTCAGATTGTGTCCTAAATCATTTATGTAGATCAGGAAGAGCAAAGGGTCTATAGCACTTCCCTGGGAAACGCCAGATATCACTTCTGTTTTACTCGATGACTTACCGTCAGTCACTACAAACTGTGACCTTTCTGACAAGAAATCATGAATCCAGTCGCGCAACTGAGATGATATTCCACAGACACGCAATTTGATAAGAAGGCGCTTGTGAAGAACTGTGTCAAAATACTTCCGGAAATTTCAAAATATAAAATCAATTTGAGACCCCCTGTCGCACTACTTCGCAAGAATATAGAGCTAGCAGTGTTTCACAAGAAACACATTTTATGAATCTGTGCTGACTGTGTGTTAACAGCTATTTGTGACTAAATCGATTTCTTCGAGGTTATTCATTATGTTCGAACACAGCATATGTTCCAAAATCCTACTGCAAATCGACGCTAGTGATACGGGTCCGTAATTCAGTGGATTACTGTTACTTCCTTTCTGGGGTATTAGTGTGTCTTTTGCGACTTTCCAATCATTAGATACGGATCCTTCTACGAGAGAGCTATTGTATTTTATTGTTATGTGTGGAGCAACTGCCTCCGTATACTCTGAAAGGAACCTAACTGACATGCAATGTAGACAGGCGGCCTTGCCTTTATTAAGAGATTTAAGTATTTTTTATACAGTGAGCATATCTACTTTTAAGGTAGTCATGTTGGCAGCTGTTCTTGATTAGAATTGTGCAACATGTACGTCATCTGTGGTGAAGGAATTCCGCAAAACCTTGCTCAGTAACTCTGCTTTAGTGCGACTGTCATCAGTAACATTAACATTACTGTCACGGAGTGGTCGGATGGGTTTTATCTGACACATCGAAACAAAATTTTACGTCACGTAGTTCAGGGTGCGGGTGTTCCTGCCGCCGGTAGCTCGCTCGTTCATATCCAATGTGCAGCAATTCAAGATTGCAATAACACAGCAACAAAAGGTGTTTCGCAGTTACCAAAGCTTGGTATGTTTTGCTCCATTTCTCGACAAAAGATTTGCGGCCCGTTCACTTTTGCAGAAAAGACGGTTACTGGAATCTCGTACCTTGATTTGTTGGAGCTCTGGCTGTTTCCACTACTGCGAGTACATGCCGAAAGATTCATGCACCTGCGTGTAAGGGCAATTATTATTAATGAGTTGGCTGAACGACGCATTGGGTGTAAAGAGCGGACGAGTTTGCAGTGCATTATTGGACTGGTGGGTGACGGCGAAATACTGCGCATCTGTGTCTCCTGTTCCAACAAATATGGCTGAATAACAACGCCGTAACAGTGACAGTAAATCCAGACCGACTCGCAGAAGTGCGGAACGAGATTCGTTATCGTCTGTGTTATTGTAGAGGGCAGGTTGGACATTTGTGAACAGCAAACGAAAACTCTGATCCCAAATGTAAATGTAAGAACAACCCTAATTTGTAGGTATTTGCATGGAATAGGTGTACGCGCTTAAAGTCGAACAGTTTTTCCGAAAATAAGAACTCTGTGGTCCTGCGTGCAGTTTCAAATCTACACAAAGTTTTAATCTGCGCCGGCCGGTGTGGCCGAGGGGTTCTAGGCGCTACAGTCTGGAATGGCGCGACCGCTCCGGTCGCAGGTTCGAATCCTGCCTCGGGCATGGATGTGTGTGATGTCCTTAGGTTAGTTAGGTTTAAGTAGTTCTAAGTTCTAGGGGACTGTTGACCTCAGAAGTCCCATAGTGCTCAGAGCCATTTGAATTTTAATCTGTTTACATAGAAGATGTAGTCCTGTGTTTAATCTTCCTGAAGTATTCGCCACTTCCGGAGAAGATTATATTCGATGTTAAACAATTACTTACAACTTTTCTTGGTCTTGACAGTCTGCATTTTATATCCTCTTCTTCTGCTATCTTCATTCATTTTGCTGTCTAAACACCAAAACACTAGTTTTGGTGTCTCATTAGCTAATTCATTTTCTCACCATCACCTACTGTAATTCTACTACATTCCATTTCCATTGTTTTTAACTGTGTTAATGTTAATCTTGTATCCGCTTTCTCAAATGCTGACCATTTCGTTGCAGTGGTGTTTCAAGATCTTTTCCGTCTCTCACAGAGTCGGTAAAACTTGATTTTTTTAAATTTTCTCTCCATTTCTTCTTTTAGAAATGTCTCCTCAGCTTCCTTTACTGCTTCCTCTATGTAAAGATTCAATAACGTGGGGGATAAGCTACAACCCTGCCTGACGCGATTCATATCGGTAGTCTCTCAGTGATATAGTATACTTTATGTATAACTTGTAGATAACGTTTCTCTACCTGTATTCTGTACCTGATAATGGAAAATGGGGTGGGGGTGTGTTACTGGGATTACATGTTCATAATCATGTGTGGCAACGTCCCTTTCACTGTAACGATAGCTACATTTCGTCTGCCATTGAGGAGTTCTGTTAACACGGCGGAAAACTCTGAGATATCTCAGTTGTGTTGGGACGCATTCCACATATTCATTGAGAAAGCCATCTCAGGTCGTACAGACACCTAGAGAGAGAGAGAGAGAGAGAGAGAGAGAGAGAGAGAGAGAGAGAGAGAGAGAACTGGTTAAATATTAGATAACTTTCTACATCCATTTTGCTAGAAATATAACGATCTTAGAACAGTGAGCATAACTTCAAGAAACTTTGCGTAACATACACTGTACAGTCACATTAGTGTGACCGCCTGTCCAAAGCCTGAATAACCACCTTTTGCAGCGCGGACTGCTGCGAGACGCGGAAGAAAATCGTCAGTGAGATTCTGGAAGGTAGGATTGTGGAGCCATGCCGAACTCGAGTGCCGTGGCCGGCCGCGCTAGGTTTCTCTGTTGAGGTGCGAACAGCCCAATGGAGCGGAACCACAGATTCTCGATTAGGTTTAAATTCTAGGAGTTTGGCGGCCAGGCGCGTAAAGTAAAGGCATTCTGTTGCTCTTCGAACAAAGTACGTACACTGCGAGTTGTGTGACTTGTTGCACTGTCCTGCTGATAGATGCCATAGTCCCAAGGAAAAACAAACTGCATACAGCGGTGGACATGGTATCCAAGGATAGATACATTTGTGTTGATTCAAAGGTGCCTTCCAGAAGGACGAGATATCCCGGGGAATGCCAGTTACATTCCCCAGACCATAACGCTCCTTCCCTGTTTGCTTTCACACGTTTCATGTCGTACACGTAAACAGCCATCCGTCTGACGGAGCATAAAACGTGATTCATGTGAAAAGTCGAAGTCGGCACACAGTCGAAGTCCAGTTGCACTACTGGTGTGCCTTCGTCGCTGACGAACAGCAGTCAGCATGGGTGCATGAACCAGGCGCGTGCAGCGAGACCTATAAGCAACAACGTTCACTGAACGGTTGCTCAGGAGACACTACAGGTAGCCCTTTGGTACATGTGGGCAGTCAGCTGCTCAGCAGTTGCACGTCTGTTCACCCACACACATCTCCGCAGCCGTAGATAACTCCTGTCATGTATGGCCTATGGTGCACCACAGTTGCCTCGTATCATTTTGCCATGCACGGTATATTTAAACCTCGGCGACATGCGAACAGTTTACAAACTTAACTGTTTCGGAAATGCTCCACCCTAGTCCAGAAAACCAATGACCATGCCATTTCGGAAGTTAGTTAAATCGGTTCATTTCCGCATTACGGCAACGTCAATTTATGTATAACCCAGTTACGAAGTGTGCTTATTGCAGGTAAACGAATTAATGTGCTACCTACTTGTAGGTGTGGGAATGTGTTTCTTGGCCACCACAATTACCTACACACCAATACGTATGTAACATTTCGTTGTCTGACCACGGCAGTGTCTCGTGTGCTCCAGTAGCGGGATAATGCAGGAGGTTCGGAAATTCTCGTTAGAACTTCCAGCATTCGTAGAAGGAAGTGAGTACATAATATTCTGAATAGGAACCCATGTCCGTAAACCTACCGTTTACGTTCTACGACGGCTTCAATTCATATCTGTAACTCGTCCACGTCTGCCTAGGGAAAGAGAAAAGTCTCACAGTTGCTTGTCCCTGTGCGCAAGAGGGTGGGCAGGATGACGTGTGCTACGTCAGTCGGTATTCTCATGTCATTTAAGGTCTGCCTCGCTGGTAGACTCCTGTAGAGACAGCACAAGACCTGCTGGCACGAGTGCTAACCTCTGTACTGGAAACTGAAGAGACACCAGAGTGTTTGCAAGAACATGCGACATAGGTACAAAGTCTGCAACAACGCTGATGATCTCCACATCGAGCCGCTGCTGTAACGCATCAGTATTGTCCTGTGTGTACAGTATGCTAAGTTCTTTCATGTTTTGGAATAACGTAAACACGTAATGTTTAAATGTTAATACAAGAAAAAGTGCTCAAGTCATAAATGAATGTTTCGTTACGTTTCCTTTCGAATTATTACATAAAAATCGTACGGTGTCACGCGTAATTCATATCCTCAAGTAGAAGTGGAAGAGTCAGACATCTGAATTGAATCCGTTCTAGAACGGTGGGTTACTACTCAAAATATTATGTACTCACTCCCCTCTACAAATTTTAGACGTGACAGACATTCCCGAACACACTGTACATTCACAACGTTCAGGGAGAGGGCCAACATCGGTAGGAAGAAGAGTATCTGGAAGCGACGAGCGTTGTAAACAACTACCTGGCTGTCGCGTCCCTCCTTCCAGCCACTGAAACGAGATGAAGTACTCACTAAAATACGGATATGGTGGTGTATCTATAAAGAACATCATATGCAAGACGCTATTTTGTCAAATTCTATTTAATGCTTTGAGTCCTTATTGCAGAAGTTGCTTCCTAATAAGATATTTATCCATTCCCACAATAGGTTATTTACTGCGTGTACTTTAGTTGTTCATTTTTGTGGAAAATACGTGAATCACAAAGCACTTGGCATCTCGTCCCTCTTCCAGTAGTTTGCACACATCGACTTACTAAACTTCAACGCCTTCTCTGCACTTTTTGTCACCTCTACTGTTAGAGCTGTCAGCAATTTCTCCTCCTGCTCCTCCTCCTCACCATCAATAAATATAATAAGATTAACAGCGACGTGTCTCGGCTACCTGCAAAGGCGTTTTCAGCGACCACTGTCCGTGCTTGCACCGTGTGACAACAGAGCGCGCTATTTTGGACAGGAACGTGGTTGTACCTAGTCACGTGGCCAAATCAATTTCCGCTATGGCCGGAACTACTGCTCGCACTGTTGAGTAACAATTATGAAGTCAATATACAGAGCATAACGAATGGAATTTCGTATCAGCCAGTTTGTGACCTGTTCCTTAAGGGTATTGATAGAGAAATGAATGAATGAATGAATGAATGAATGTATGTTTCTACACAAACCCTAATCTCTCTTAAGTTAAAAAAGAAATGGTTACTTCAGCCAAGAATATGCTGAAAAGTTATGTATTATGCTGAATAATTTATTGAACCACTAGCCGTCGTATAAAATGTGTCATTAATAGTGAATCGAATGAGAAAAGAACTGTAGCGTCATTATTGTGACACGCAGTCCTGTGATGAACTACAAAATATATAACATCGACCGAAGATCCCTAGTCTTCAATCCGTTAAAGTTGCAGATAGGGGAGATGTGAAGTTCAATCGACGAGGAGGAACCTAGTGAAGAATGTAACCGACTAGTGCGACGCTGTTAATTTGTGAACTTAACGATGTGGACGCTGGAAGCCCAAACGCACTGTTGTTATGCAGAGCGTGGGCACTTCACTTCACGGTTGATTCCAAGTTTCTGTGGAAGACTACAGTCTCTTTGGATCACACGTTTTGATGTCGTGTTCTAAGGACACCCGAGCTCGAAGCCGTAACTGGATAAAAAAATCCGAACCCCGGTACGCTACTCCCAAACATTTTTATTGAGTCATCTCGCTCTTGCGCATTTCGCTGATCCGTGGTCACCAACTAGGTGGTAGGACTGCCAGTTGCCCAAAGGATCTCTTCCGCAATGCTGACAACTACATCCAGACAGCAAAACTTTTTTTGTGTGACACTCTCTATAATGGAAGAGCTACTGAAAATATTTACTTATGTTGAATATTTGTCCATATGTTGACACTTATTTACTTATTTATTTGAATTTACGTATTTATTTTACACGGAAAGATTGCAGCATTCAGACTTCCTGTTCGATTTAATCACCCAGCCAGTGGTGTATCTCGGGTTGTCAGTCGGGGCAGGTGCCCTGAGCACAGCTTCCATAGGAGCACACAATTTGTGACAGGTGAAGTAGGAGTAGAGAGGGGAGAGGGTAGAACAAGAAGGAAAGAGGAAGTAGAAGAAGAAGGGACAGGATTGGATGTATTTAAAAAATTAAATGATTCCGTCTACGTGGCTGATCCGCGTCACTGACTGCCATGTGTAGGACCCGAGTTCGATGCCCCGTACTGGCAGGAACTTTTACTAGGTTCAAATGATTCAAATGGCTCTAAGCACTATGGGACTTAACTTCTGAGGTCATCAGTCCCCTAGAAGTTAGAACTACTTAAACCTAACTAACCTAAGGACATCACACACATCAATGCCCGAGGCAGGATTCGAACCTACGACCGTAGCGGTCGCGGGGTTCCAGACTGTAGCACCTAAAACCGCTCGGCCACCCCGTCCGGCTGTACTACGTGAGAAGACTAGAATGGGGTACACTAAGCCTCGTGATGCCACCTGAGGAGATTCTTGACTGAGTAGTAGCGGCTCCAGGTCACGAAAACTGGCAATGGCTAGGAGTGTGGTGTGCTGACGCCGCATCCAACGACGCCTTTGGAGGAGGATGACAACGGCAGTCAGTCGGTACCGATTCGGCTACTCAGACCTGTGGAGTTTAACGTACCTACCGTAAAATTTTAAGTGGACGGTGACGCACAACATGAATTATTGAGAATGTTCACACTGTAATGACCTGAACAATAGTTTCACAAGGCGTACTTCTCCCAGGTACAGAGATGCTTGAATCTTTTCTTCAGCTATTAGATGAAGTCACTTTCGTCATGCCACCGAGCGAACGCAACGAAAGTGTAAAGAGTGTATACTCCGATTGTTGTTTTCATCGTTGCAGCTACTTACTGATCGGCTATGAAACAATGAAAAAGTTATCAGAAATGCAATGCAATGCAACCCTTCACTGTGTATTCTTCACGTTTTAAAGTAAGTCGTACAAACAGGATTTATTAAAAAGTGTACCTTCCATTTCATTTAAATGTTGCGTAGACCCCAATAAACGAATAAACAAGCCAAGCAGCGATGAAGATTAAATTGAAATTAAGGAAACGTCCTCAGAGAGGAGATTTGAGAAGTAAGAATAAAGTCTGCCAGGGCGCAAGTTACCCTAGTTACGCCAATGATGACAAGAGACATGGAAAGAATTAACAGGCGCGATGGAAGGATGACGAAAGTATAATAGGAATGCTCTGGGAACTCCAGTGGAAGACTTTGAAAGAAAGAGGACGTAATTCTCACAAAAGACTGTTAAGTAAATTGGCGGTTGATTTGGGAATAATCCGGAACAACCGCTTTTCTGGATTTTTCTGTATCATTAACTAGTTTTCCAGCCTCTGCAAGGTCATCATCCCACGGAAGTCTTACACGAGTATTATACACTGCATCGTATGCAGTTAGGCGCTACGCCGGCCGTGGTGGCCAAGCGGTTAAAGGCGCTACAATCTGGAACCGCGCGGCCGCTACGGTCGCAGGTCCGAATCCTGCCTCGGGCATGGATGTGTGTGATGTCCTTAGGTTAGTTGGGTTTAAGTAGTTCTAAGTTCTAGGGGACTGATGGCCTTAGAAGTTAAGTCCCATAGTGCTCAGAGCCATTTGAACCATTAGGCGCTACGGTCGTGGTGAAGGCGGCAATAACGGAAATTCAGTTAATAAAATGTTGACGAAACTAAGAGATCGTTATGATTTGGAACACTTTACGCTGCGCTGTCTTGTGATATCTAAGACGAATTCATTCCCGGTATGCATATTTTGTGAGCTTACAAAAAAAGTTGGAGTTCGTCAACCACAATGGACATGCACTGCCCGATCAAAAGTAAAACGGACAGGGCTATGTAAAGAGGAACTGACCACTGGATGTCACGAAAAGTGGACTCACCAGAAAAACAGGAGGCGGTCAGCGTTGTCTTGTCAGTAGAGACGCAGTGATAGCAGAATAGAAGAGTTACTTCGAATGCGGACTAGTCATTGAAAGTTACCTGAGTAATAAACCAATCGGAGATATTTAGAACCTTATAGGGCTGCCCAGATCGACTGTTGGTGATCCGATTGTGAATTGATAACGCGAAGGAACAACGGCAACCAAACCGAGGTCAGGCTGACCTCACGTACTGACGGACAGACGGTGTCATTGCGCAGTTCAGCTACTGCAAGCTGTTGGTAGGTAAATTCGCTGAAGTTCTACAGCCGAACAGTTACTCGTGACCGCACATCTCTATAGTCAGTGTTAAGCAAAGCTTGATGTGGTATGAAGAGTGACGCAACTGGAACTAGATGAGCGGAAACGAGTGATGTGAGGTGATGAATCACTCTACAATCTGCGGCAAACTGCTGAAAGGGTTTGAGTTTGGTAAATGCCTGGAGAACTTCACCTGGCATCATGAAGTGTAGAGGAGACAGCGTCACGGTATGTGTGTTTTAGTCGTCCGCTTACTGCGCTTAAAGAAATAGTAAATGCGGAAGGTCACGAAAACAGGCTACAGCATTGGGTGTTGCGTGCAGTAGAGGAAGAGTCAGTGTGACAATGACGCTGCTATAAAGTAGCAACTGGGAGGCAATGGGTTGAGGAAAATAACATGTGTGAAATTGAACGTCCTATTCAGTCACGACCTGAAGCCAACTGAACACCTTTGGAATGAGTCAGACGCCAGCGCCGAAAATCACTGTGTTCTCTGGTTCCGATTCTTCTACATGTACATACATACTCCGCAATCCACCATACGGTGCGTATCAGAGGGTACCTCGTGCCACAAGAAGCATCTTCACTCCCTGTTCCGCTCCCAAACAGAACGAGGGAAAAATGACTGCCTATATGCCTCTGTGCGAGCCCTAATCTCCCTTATCTTATCTTTGTGGTCTTGTCGCGAAATGTAAGTTGGCGGCAATAAAATTGTACTGCAGTCAGCCTCAAATGCTGGTTCTCTAAATTTCCTCAGTAGCGATTCACGAAAAGAACGCCTCCTTTCTTCAAGAGACTCCCACCCGAGTTCCTGAAGCATTTCCGTAACACTCGCGTGATGATCAAACCTACCAGTAACAAATCTAGCAGCCCGCCTCTGAATGGCTTCTATGTCCTCCCTCAATCCGACCTGATAGGGACCCCAACCGCTCGAGCAGTACTCAAGAATAGGTCGTATTAGCGTTTTATAAGCGGTCTCCTTTACAGATGAACGATATCTTCCCAAAATTCTACCAATGAACCGAAGACGACTATCTGCCTTCCCCTGTATTCTTGAGGACGAATGGGCTGCCATTCCTGCACAGACATTCAGACACCTCACTTAAATCGTCCCCAGCAGAGTTGAAACGACCATTAAGGTCACACACTATATAAATGTCCACTTAAACGTATGGCCGATTACTTTTGGTCGGTTGGTGATCAAATGGCTCTGAGCACTATGGGACTTATAAGTTCTAGGGGACTGATGATCTCATAACTACTTAAACCTAACTAAGGACATCACGCACATCCATGCCCGAGGCAGGATTCGAACCTGCGACCGTAGTGGTCACGCGGTTCCAGACTGTAGCGCCTAGAGCCGCTCGGCTACCTCGGCCGGCTCGGTTAATGTGAGTGAAGATTTAGAAATGTGAGAAACATGGAGCATCTGTGCAGGGAAGCCATGTGGTCCCTGTGTTTGTAATGGTGCTAACGAAGGCGGAGAGGTGCAGGGCGACCTGGTTGGCTGAGTATTTTCGCGTCACGCCCCGCGCCCTGAGTGACGGGCTGTCAGGCGGCACGCGGAAGCGGCGGCGGTGGTGGAGCGACCGTGGCCCAGCTGGCGGCGCGCCTTGGCCGCCGGCCAGTGTTGCGCGGGTCACAGGCAGACATTAAGCCTCTTTTACAGCAGCGACTTTCTGGTATCGATCAACTACTCGCGGCAGGTGAGTCCACTGCGGCGCCCCTGGTGTACTCTTCCTGCCCTGGCAAGGAGACCGGCCATACTCGTCCTCACCGATTTCCTTCAAATTCCAGACGCACGTAGGGCTCCACCAGAAATACAACTCATCGAGGTAGGAGACCCACATCGCAAAGCGTTTAGAGAAAACAGCATTTTTGGGGCGGATCGGGCAAGCAGTCAGGCAGTCATGTCAACGTAGTTTCCAGGCAGCAGACGGCGCAGCGGAAAGAGCTCAGAATGGTAATTCGAGGGTCTCCAGGTCGAGTCCCTATGCGGAAACATTTCTGTTTATTTACAATTTTTACTTTACTTAACACTGCAAATAAACTGAAATAATTCGGGGTATATTGTATTTATTAATGTAAGGGAAGATCAAAGAGTTTACGTTTGAGATCGCCGCTCCAGTGTATATGCAGCATAGCACGACTCTGATGCAGGTATACAGAGTGTTTCGCGATTCATGTTACACACTTTTGGATTTTCTAGAACAGATTTAGTAGATAAAATTTTGCATCGAAACCCATGCCCGAAAAAGTCATCCAACAACGCTCCGGAGCATCAAAGTTATAGGCGCCGGCGCCTGTAAATGCGTGTACGAGTATAATAGGGGTGATTCCGTCATGACGTTAAAACTTTGAAGGATGATGGGGACAGATAAATGTATCAAACTGAGGTAAGGATTCCTATACCTGAAACGAACGAGATGAAAATTATAAGCGAAAATCTTTCTGATATTCCTTACAGTGTAGATGTACTGGTACTGTTCTTGCTAAGATTGTAGGATAGGCAGTTTTCAGAGGTGGTGGTATGGACCAAAGCAAGAAAAAATGTCCAGTGAACATCTGCTGTAAAATGTGTACTTTTAGAGCTATAGGTACTTGTTCATCTTCGGTACTGTGAAACACATCTGTTGAATAAGTGCACATAGCTCTTAAGGTTTGCATTCTAGAGCCCACGTATACTAGACATTCTTTCTTGGTTTAGTCCATACATCGTCTCAGAAAATCAGATACCGAACACTCTTAGCAACAACAGTACCAGTACATGTATTTCACCGTGCGAGCTATCAGAAAGGTTTTCGCGTATAACTTTCCATTCAGGCGTGAAGACTGTGTAAATGTGTTCCAAGGTCCAGTCGGCTATATGGACAGCTGCTCCATGCTGCTGGGAACAGAGTTAGGGCTTTTCCTCCTCCGTTAAAGCCGGAACGGGTCGGGGCCACTTTTATTTGTCCCACCCTGTGTATAATGAAACAGATTTTTTACAGATAGACTAATATTTGTTACTGCTATCAAAATATATCTTTTATTAACAAATACTTGCATTTACTTATTTTTCCATTAATATATTACTTATCTGTAGAACGCAATGTACGCAAGCTGAGGATCCACTAAGGGGTGTTCGGATGACCAAGAAGCGCTATGTGGCGAGCGTAGTAAATTTATAAGTGTAGGTGCTTGAGTATATGAGTGGGACTACACAATGGTATGTTCATTAATGTATACGTATCCTGTAAACTGACTCGTTCCACATAATTGCGGTAAATGAACCATTCTACTGATACAGGGTATGCATTAATAAAACCCACAATGTGCAGGGATGGATGTCTGACTGGAAATTGATAAAAAAAGGTCTTATGAATGTGTGTCCGCAAATGCATCGTTGCCACGATTGATGGCACTGATGAATGAAAATTCCTTCCACCACTTTCCCCTTGTTCCTTGTGTCGTTCCAGGTGTCAAGGATAGTAGCAGTTGGAGTGCAAGATACGCATAAGCGTACTTTGGATTACACCATATTGGAGGGCCACTTGTCTGGAGCTTGTACTAGGGTTTGTGGCGATATCCTGTACAAACCGGTACTTCATATCTGGTGTACGCACTGTCCACCGTCTCTCTGCACGTTCGTCTTGCTGGAAGGACCAACCAACACACAAACGCCCAAAAAGGGACTTGAAATGTTGTGTGATGGGACTGGTGTCTGGGAGGGTACTTTTTATGGCACAGCCGTAATGCCCCTCGACCATTTCCACCTGCTTGGCCGTTCACAAACGCCATCTCGGCTTGTTCCCAGATGAGTAACGGACCATTCAGCTGCTTACAGTACGATGCGTCAGCCACATATCCTGCAACACATAAGAAACTCACAGCATGTGGTGGGAGGAACATCCATTCGTCAGTGACATCTACCGTGGCGACGATGCGTAGGACATTTTTCTTCCATTTCCAGTCAGGAATCTGCACCTGCAGTTCTAATAATGTTCATCCTGTATGCGGAACATGTAACTAGCTAACTGTAAAAAGGATCGAGAGGACGTAGGTTGTGGTAGTTGCGAAGAGATGGAGAGCTGTAACAGAGAAATCTTTGGACTGAAGGCCAAAACAACAGCAACGAGGACGAGAAGGAAAAAGTTATGTAACACGAGTCATTTACATACGCTAAAGTTTTATGCTTGTCACATATGTATGTGTACATTTGTTATTGTACTGTGTCTGGTCTGATGTAAGCTAAGATATGGTAGCATCAATCTGATCAAGGTAAACAACCAAATTAATAAATAAACATTAGGGGTATAAAGTACTGAAAATATAAGTATTTCTCCTCTTTTCAGTTTCTGCGTAAGCGACGAGCATTTCTATCTCAACTCAATGGTGCAACGAATTCAGCTGCCTAGAAGAATCTTTGATCTTCTGTTCGCTTTTCGTATCGACTGTAGTCGCTTTTCTTTCATTGCAGGGTGCGAATAGTCAAAGGTAATGCAAATACTGGAGCGGAAGACAGGAATTCGTAATGAGGGCGCCGCTGCGCCCTCTCCTTTGGAGGCGCGGCCAGTCAATAATAATTGTGTTTTGGCTAGCACGGGGGGAGCGCCAGTGGGATCCAGACTCGCGCCTGATCCTTTTTGGACGGCAACCCGGCGGCGCAGCAACACGGCGCGGCGCGGCCGGGCTCCATTGATGGCCCACTTTGCTAATTGCTGCTGGTTCACTCACTGCGTAATTACCGCTCCACTCGCGACTAATCGCCGGTGGCGGAGCCCGCCAAGCACCTGCCGCGCTCGCCTGCAGTCGATCCGCAACTTACAAAGTTCCTCCCGCACGAAAACTGAGGAACGAGCACCGGGCATTTATTTGTGAAATAACTAGCTGAGAACCCGGCGTTGCCCGGGTATGTATTTATTTCATTAGCCCATCTCTTTCTTTCCCCTCTATCTCCATCTCCTTCGCCCTCCTCTCCATCTTTTTCTCCTCCCCTCTGTCTGCCACCTACAACCCCCCCCCCCCCCAATTCCCCCACTCTCTATCTCCTGCTGTCACTCTCTCTGTCCATCTGCTACTACCCCCTCTGTCCATCTGCTCCTCCCTCCTCTGTCCATATCCTCCTCACACCTCTTGCCCCTCTATTTCCTTCTCCCCTCTCTATGCTCACCTTCGCCTTCCCCTCGCTCTTTCAACTTCCTTCTCCTCCTCTCTCAGTCCATGTCATCCTCCCTTCCCTCTCTGTCTACGCCCTCTTCCCTTTCTCTATTTCCTCACCCCCTCACCATCTCTTCACCCATCTCCTGCTCAAACTCTCTATCCACCACTCTCTCTTTCCTTCCTATATCTCCACGTTGTCACTGCCGCTCCAATGCCAGGTTGTTGATTCTTGCCCACATAGTATTTATTTCCAGACAGTAATATGGTTACTAAGTTCAAAAATGGTTCAAATGGCTCTGAGCACTATGGGACTCAACTGCTGTGGTCATAAGTCCCCTAGAACTTAGAACAACTTAAACCTAACTAACCTAAGGACATCACACACATCCATGCCCGAGGCAGGATTCGAACCTGCGACCGTAGCGGTCGTGCGGTTCCAGACTAGCGCCTTTAACCGCTCGGCCACTCCGGCCGGCGTTACTAAGTTCAATTGGGGTTTGGGAGGAGTTTTTACCCGATGATTTGCCAGAGAACACACATGTCACATACATTTCACAATTTGCTTAACATAAGTTTGTACACATGTTAAGCTGGCCGGAGTGCCCGTGCGTGTAATTTATGATGCACTAACCGTCCTGATTTAGTCTACTGTGTAAAGAAAACACATTCCATTCGTAAGTGTACTCGTTCAAGCGATATTTTCTTTTATGTACACGAATTTTGCTGTTTGCTTTCACTTCGGTAGTTTTATTTTTGTCATTTGACTTAAGATTTCCTATCAGTCTGAGAGGCTCTGTGGCTCTCTGGGTGAACGCAGTGAGAAGTGAAAAATTAGAAACCGTCCAAACGTAACGAAATGGGTTCTCTACATTTTCGGGAAGAGGACATAGCTCGAACATTCCTGCGTGGGTTTAAGGAAAGTGGCGGATTACGAAGGAGGCTTTTCATATTACTTACTTATATTCTTGGTGATTCGAAACGAATAACAAAAAGTAAGATTCATCAACTAGGCGAAATGAATCGTATTCAGTGGCAACTGAACACACTGCAAATATCGCACTAAAATTATGCCATTTCTCTTCGAACACGAGCCGGATATCACAATAAAATTACGCCATTTTTCTTCAATTGCGTACTGGTAGGCAAATAAAACGGACGGAAACATGTTTGTAGCGCTCTCTTCGCCATAACTAAAATCCAGCGTCGAGTGCTGAACTGATAGTCAGAAGCGTTGCGATCAGATCAGATCTGTCTTTTTTTCTGTGCATATTCTGATGTGAAGTCATCCCTTCCTGCACTATGAGTGCTACATTGCTCACAGCACCAGTTCAGTATTTTCTTTAAAAGTGCATGTAACCTACTGTGCAAACGTAGAGTATGGGAGAATCATGAGGAGGAGATGCTGGAATGGTGGTGTGGGAGAGTGGTAACGTGCACTGCCTGGCAGCTTACCAGCTCTGTTTCGGTTCCCACTGCTACCATATTTTTTCCTTTTTTTTTCTTATATTCCTTGCAATATTATATGACTAACTGTAAAATTTAAATATATTTAAACAGTTCAGTTTATATTCGTAACACTAATATATTCAATTTATTTACGATTAGCACCCTTCTGAGTCAAAAGGCTGTAGCTAACCACATTGCAGCACTTTGGTAAAACTTTGTAGGAGCCGCCACTGGTCGTGTTACTGGGTCAGATATGCATTTAAGACCAGAAGAAGTATGCTGATGCCTTCCTGATGCTGTATTGTTTACGAAAGCACCGTTATCATTTTCTGTCTGAAACAAATATTACGAGCACAAGACAGAAATTAAGAACAAGAAGCTGTTGTTAACATTAGTCTCCTTACAGTTTAACATCTGACATGGCGACGCCGGCATGAAAGCAACTATAGTGTAAGTCTGTAGTGCTACATCCCCTATTATACCGAAATGGATAGTACATCCATCTACAATCTTTTTATATCAGAATGATTGTGTCATAGCACAGATTATGTGGATTAATTACTTATTATTTCTTGGTTATTCAGTATTGTTAAGACACTTTTTTAACTATTAAAAAAGTATATTCAGCCGTGTGAACGTCACGCGTATCTGGCACTCACTTGCGGTACCAGCCACCTTGCAAAACTCGTGTCAGCAAGCTCTAACCGTGGTTGTCAACCGACCGCAGTAAAAATCCTAAGAGATTTTGGTCGTATGTAAAATCGGTAAGTGGATCAAAATCATCTATTCATTCTCTCAACGACCACGCCGACACCGAAACGGAAGATAACAGAGAGAAGGCAGAAATACTGAATTCGGTCTTCAGAAGTTGTTTCAGCACGGAAGATTGTAACACTGTCCCTCCTTTCAATCGTCGTACGAACATCGAAATGGCAGATATTGAGATAACCGATCGCGGAACTGAAAAGCAACTACAATCGCTTAGTAGAGAAAAGGCTTCAGGACCAGATGAGATACCTATAAGAGTCTATAAAGATTATGCGAAAGAACTTGCTCCTCTTCTGACAGTAATTTATTCTAAATCGTTTGAGTAGCGAAAGGTAGCTAACGACTGGAAAAAGCGCAGGTCATTCCCGTTTTTAAGAAAGGCCGTAAGACAGATACACACAATTATAGACCTATATTGTTGACGTCAATCTGTTGCAGAATTATGGAAAATGTTATATGCTCAAGAATTATGAATCTTTAAGGCTATTCGCAAATGATGCAGTTGTCTATACCAAACTAGCAGCGCCAGAAAATAGTAAGAATTTGCAGAACGACCTGCAGAGAATTAATGGATGGTGCAGACTCTGGCAGCTGACCATGAACGTAAATGTTTGTAACATATTGCGCATACACAGGAAAAGAAATCCACTACTGTACAGGTTGTAATATTATTGGGATTTCCGTAGTATGCAAGCTGTGAGTACCCTTGGAAAGGCATTCACCTATCTTTATATTAAATGATCAACTTATGAGATGAGACCTATTCTTTGAAAGACATTTGTTTTATATAATTTACGTAACTGTAAAGATGCGCATCTAGCGCGGACACTAATACGTCGATTGCGTTGTCAAAGAAACATTTTAACAGAAGCTGAACTGACGTTCCGCTTCGATCTAAATAAAAGATGACACTAAAAAGACTTTGGTAGATCTTCAGATTTTAATGTACTTCTGCTTGTAATGTGAAAACGTAAAAGAAGGTCGACTTTAAGCTAGAAAAGTGAGCGGTCTTGCCAGCGTGTAGACAACATTATTAATTAATAAAATTCAAGTAATTTATGTTCGAAACTGTAAATCGGCAAGTTATTGTTATGAAGGTGTTGGACAGTGCAATAATTGTCTTTAACGAAGGAGAAAAGTAATGACAGTAATTTGTGACAAAAACGTAAACCAAGGAGACAGCACAGGGCAGGCTGAAATCTGATCGCACCATACAGTTAGAAAAGTACTTATGTAAGTTATACTGTTTATAAATAAACCCTAATTTGCTAGTGAGAATTGTTTGAATATATTTAGTGTTTACCAGATTTCTTATCCTATTCTTTTCCTTTATATATTTTTTAACCTCCGTGCCATATTATTTTTATAAATGTCACACAGCCTTTACTACAGCAGAGAATACTGCGGCATCCTGGTCGTGTACAGAAGGCCGCCCCTTGTCTTCTATACAACTCATAGCTGCCCCATTTATTAATGATTTCATTTGCAAATGCAATTTTTTTACTGTTCATTGTTAAAGGTCCTTTAGGTAATTATAAAATTCATACTGATTACGTAAAGAAATCCGGGTTGTTCTTTTCCAAATAATAAAAGTCTTTGCGTAATCAAAAACTAGCCTTCTCCTGACAACGATCAGGAGCCGAGCAGAAGACGGACGTCTTCGACCGCTTTCCTGTTTCCTGTGGCAAAGCTGTGCCAAACTGGGAACACGACATTCTAGTATGAAACACAGATTTAAATTGAAAGAATTGAAATATGTTAGAGTTATTTAGTTTTTTCTTTTTTTATCATACTAGAAGGTGCACTATTGATGACAAACAGCTGGAGACATATCCCCTCGCCCCCGGGGATTGACCACGAGGAGAAAATACGAGAAATTAGAGCCAATACCGACAATCATTCTTCGAACGCACTATTCGCGAGTGGAACAGGGCTAGAGGGATCAGATAGCGGTAACGAAAGTACCTCCGCCACACACCATTAGGTGGCTTGAGGAGTATGCTGTAGATGTAGATGTAACAGCTCAATCGCACTGCAGTGAGAAATCTTTAAAGCATTTGCAGCTGAAGCATACTGCACGCAGGAGTAATACAGTACGCAGGAGAGCTGGCTCACTATGTGCACAATGTGACGCACGCGGAAGTCTTGTTACGAGAGAGACGTAGCGTCAACAAACACACCGTGCACACTGGGGTACGCAGTTGAGCAATTACTGTAATGTGAGGTTAAGTGACTGCACTGCGCCATTCCTGTGCTGCGTGAGGATCAGAAGATGTCCTTCAGAAACGTCGATAATAATTAACGTGCGCTGAACGTAATAAGCTAATGCGGGCCACATCGACTTACAGAAAATCGATGTACGTCTTACACCTCAACAACGAAGCGCTTGTTCTGGAAGGGATTGCAGTGCGTAAAACAAATTATGTTAGTTCATATCTAGAGTTGAATAGATTAGCAGAAATTACTAACAGATGGAGGACTGGATGAAGGCAACAGAATGATCCGTTGCTGTCGTAGTGCTCTGTGTGAAGATTGGTTCCATACAGCTCTTACCCTCGGCTATCCTGTGACAATCTCTTCCTCTCTCCACTACTTACTAAAAATATCGTCGCAGGGTACTTTAGTCGAAAGTCATTCCGTTTGTCTGCGTCATAACTGGACGTGCCCAAACAGCAGACGCTTACGCGTTTGTTAGCGTGTTGTGAGATGGACAACATGGAACCAGTGCGGAAGGCGCCAGGAAATACATAGTAATTTGTAACTTCTAACACCTCTTGTGGCGTATGGGGACTGAGAAGCTAAGCTGAAAAAATTCACACTTGGTAACGACCATTCCTTATACCAGGAGAACGACTATGTCACACAGCCAAGGCAGTAATACTAAAGAACACTCTATGGGTAATTACACCTTTAAGCAGAGAAATGTTTAACTTAAAGATCCGCACAATAACAAAACATTGTAGCTAATGGAAAAGATGACTAACATAATGATAAAATACAACATGTAAGGAAATCGATTACTTTTCTTCTTAATCCCTCTATCTTATCATTTGTAACATATTTGTCTGAAAAGAAATAAGATGCAAACTTTCTATTGATGTAGATGTTACCGAAAGTTGTGACTAATGAATTTCAGAGATTTCTGGTACTTTGGGTAAATTTCTGCAGTGTGCTATTTTTTTTAATAATAGTATTTTCAGAAATAATGATTAACTTCTGGGAGCACTATTCACATTTATTTTTGCAGTCACATATGTTTCTACGTTTCTCTGCCATTATCATTATTTTACATCTGGAAAAATCGGCTTCGATTTAGAAAATGGTAGTTGGGTACCTGATAAGAGGATAAAATTTAGAGACACCTTTTTGTCAGTAGTAGACCTATGAAATCTTAGATTTCTTATTTATTATCGTAAAACCAACACGGTTAACGTTGAAGAGAGTTTAATACTTCTAGAAGACGATAACGCTTTGGAAATCGATTTAAAAAGAGCACACAATCCTATGGAATGAAACAATGTTCACCTCATTATATCTACATCACCACTCTGCAATTCACACTGAAGTGCCAGGCAGATGGTTCTTCGAACCATCTTCAGACTATTTTCACATTCAGAAGAGAAAGTTGGTGATCGGAATTTCAAGGAAAGATCTCGCCGCAACGCAAAACGCCTTCGTTTTAACGACTGACACCCCAACTCGTTTATCATATCCGTGACAGTCTCTCCCCTACTTCACGATAATACAAAACGAGCTGCCCTTCTTGGGACTTTTTCTGTGTGTTCCTTCAATCGTATGTTGTACGGGTCCCCTATCCCAAAGCAGTACTTCGGCACAGGATGAACAAGCGTAGTGCAGGCTCTTTAGTAGACCTACTGCATCGTCTACGTGTTCTGCAAATAAGACACGGTCTTTGGTTTTCTTCCCACACAACATGATCTGTGTGAACGTTCCCATTTAAGTTGTTCGTAATTGTAATTCCGACTTATTTAGCTGAACTGACAGGATTTAAATGTGATTTATCATGTAACCGAAATTTGAAGTTCTTTACGAAATCATGCGTGTGACCTCACACTTTTCCTTATTCAGACACAAAATGGTTCAAATGGCTCTGAGCACTATGGGACTCAACATCTTAGGTCATAAGTCCCCTAGAACTTAAAACTACTTAAACCTAACTAACCTAAGGACATCACACACACCCATGCCCGAGGCAGGATTCGAACCTGCGACCGTAGCAGTCTATTCAGACACAGTTGACACTGTTTGCACCATACAGATACGGTGTCTAAGTTATTTTCAAATTGATTTTCATCTTCTGATGATTATACTAGACGGTGAATCACAGCATCACCCGCAAACAATCGAGGCGGCCTGCTCAGATTGCCTCTTACATCATTCATATAGATTAAAAACAGCAGTGGATCTGTAAAACTTCCTTTGGGAACGCCAAATATCACTTCTGTTTTCCTCGATGACTCTTCGTCAGTTGCTACAAACTGACCTTTCTGTGAGGGAACCACGAATCCAGTTACACAACTGCAGCGATACTCCGTAGGCACGCAATTTGATTAGACGCCTCTTGTGAGGAACGGTGTCAAATGCCTTCTGAAAACCTAGAAATATGGAAAAATTTAAGATCCCCTATCGATAGCACTCATTGCTTGCTACGAATAAAGAGCCAATTGTGTTTCATAAGAACGATATTTTCTGAATCCGTGATAATTGTGTGTTAATAGCCCATTACCTTCGAAGTAATTCATAATGTCCGAACTCTGTATATGTTCCTAAATCATACTTCAAATCGACGTCAGTGATACTGTTCTGTAATTCAATTACTCGTGTTTCATTTCTCGATTATTGGTGTGACTTGTGCAGATTTATATGGGTCTGTCATCGAACGAGTGGATGTGTACAATTGCTAAGGATGGGGGAATCGTATTAAAATACCGGTCGTACTACAATACCCAAATATAAACACACACACACACACACAAACGAACATCAACTGCAGTCATGGACTGCAGTGAAAAAAACGGTTCTGCCGCAAAATAAATGTGTGTGAAATCTTATGGGACTTAACTGCTAAGGTCATCGGTCCCTAAGCTTACACACTACTTAACCTAAATTATCCTAAGGACAAACACACACACCCATGCCCGAGGGAGGATTCGAACCTCCGCCGGGACCAGCCGCACAGTCCATGACTGCAGCGCCGAAGACCGCTTGGCTAATCCCGCGCGGCGCGAAATAAATGTGACTATAAAACATCTGAGAGTTTATCCTCTCCGAGAGATGTTTGTTAGCGGAATTAGAAAGAAAAGGGGAATGAAACTATGCAGCATACTGACTTCTAACTGTAGAAACGAGATCTGTATAAGAAAATTTAAAACAGAAATATGTTCGAAAAAAGAAAGAAAATACCGACAGAGTGCGAAAGGTGGATTTCAGATTTATGGAGACTTAAGAAGACTCCGTGATTCCATATAAACTAAATATATTTTCAGCCTATTTTGACTTGAGCCAGAAAACAAGCATACCGTGGCATATGACTGTCAAAAAAGATGTACAGGAAATGTATATACAAACAGAAGCTTGTGAAACCGAAAAGTTTTCATAACAGCTGTAGTGACGGTTACTACTTCCCGCTACGAGAAACGAATAACTGGTCTCAATTGATCAGATGAACCCATTGCCAGACAAGATGCCCTGATAAATAATACCTGGTTTACACAAATAAAAAAAAAAACTGAATATCATCATGGTTGTAAGCACATCACGGTTCTTAGAGGCTGACTAACGAGTTAAAAAATAGTGATCACGCAACCAGTTAAGAATATCAATATCACGATGACACGCATAGAGTGTGAAAGTTGTTGGCTAAGGCCTAGGGTCAGAACTCTCCCAGCAATTATCTTATTGAAGACGTGAAATTTAGCACTGATTTCTCAAATCATTGAAATCACAAATCTGAAAACCACGTAGTAATCCTGAGCTCACACATGCGCGCGCGCGCCCACACACACACACACACACACACACACACACACACACACACAGAGAGAGAGAGAGAGAGAGAGAGAGAGAGAGAGAGAGAGAGAGAGAGAGAGCCTTTCTGTTCCAATGAAATACTGGCGCCGGAAGTTTGTTCCACAAGCAGGAGTCGGACTGAATAGGTACGAGTTGTGCGCCACGGTAGAAGCGTGGATTACAGACCTCGTGTACGTGAGGGATGTCATTACGCTGATGAGTATGTGTATCGTTAAAGAGCCAACAACCACAGAACAGTTCAGGGCGATACTCTAGACCAACAGGTGAATGAGGAAGATCACAAGGACGTATAGACAGAGAGAGAGAGAGAGAATGTGCGTGTTATAGCATCATTTATTACGACTCTGGCACGGCGTCCTAATTCAGCAAACTGCCGACAGCTCGAGAGTCCAAACCAACAGTGAAGGAAGTCAGTTTTTTTTCAGATTTATACACCTACATCTGTATCTACATCTATAATAGTGCACAAGGCACGTTATGTTGTGTGTATGTGTGTGTGTGTGTGTGTGTGTGTGTGTGTGTGTGTGTGTGTGTGAGGCCACTTTTGGCGGCACTCTCTACCGCATACCCTCGTTAGCGTCCCCTTTGCTTTGCGAAAGATTTGTGTGAGGAATGACTGAACATAAACCTGACCCTGAGCTCGAATTTCTCTGATTTTCTCGTCGTTGTCACTTCGCGAAACATACTTTGGAGAATGTAGTGTGTTGCGTGATTCTTCTCAGACCCAACTTTGGGAAACCTCTCCGGGATGCATTACTCCTGTAACTCATCTACTAGAGTTTGCTGAGCATTTCCGTAATTATTCCTCCCGACTAAACGGTCCCGTGGCGAAACGCACCGCTCTTCTTTAAAACTTCTCCATCTCTTCCATTGAGCCTGCTTAGTAAGGGTACCTAACTGTCGAGCAGTTTCCAAGAATCTATCGAACAAGTGTTTTGAACTCACTTTGTGAATGAAGTACATTCCTTAAGATTAAAATTCGAGGTTTACCGTTGACTTTGTCATTCTGTCAGGGATAGTAAAGGACTTTTATAAGAAGTTGAACGGAATGGACAATATCTTTAAAAAAATACTAATGTCAAGAAACGTATAACAAAGATAATGGAACGTATACGAATTCAATCAGGCAGTGCGAATTAGAAAAGGAAATGAGACATTGGAAGTAGGAGATGACTTTCGCTATTTGGCTACAAAATAACCGATGATGGCCGAAGAAGAGACGATATAAAATGCAGAATGGCTGTAACAAGAAATGAATTTCTGAAAAAGAGGAAATTGTTAATACCTAATATAAATTTAAGTGTTACAAAGTCTTTTTCTGGACTGTAGCCTTGCACGGGATTGAAACGTGGACGAGAAGCTGTACGGGCAAGAGGAGAAGAGAAGGCCTTGAGAAGGGGTGCTCAAGATTAGACTCGTATATTGATTAACTAATGGAGACGTACTGAATCGAAATGGGTAAAAATTAGGCTAAGCTGGTTCAAATAGGTGTTGGTTGTAGTAGGATAGATTAACGTGGACAGTTGCAGCAAACCAGTCTTTGGGCTGTAGACCACGACGCAACAGGTAGGTCTCTCCGGACATTTACTGTTAGGTAACTTAGGATTTCCACTGTTTCCAGTGGTTTACCGCTAACAGCGTAATTAAAGAGGTGTTGCGTCTGTCGGTCGGTGAATAGCTGTAGCTGTGGTTGGATTATACAAATTCTCGAAAGACGAGAGAAATGGTCTTTGGTGATGCACCAATTTTCATCGTTCCCTAGCGGATCATAGACCTGCTGATTTTCTTTCCCTGTTACAGCAGGTGTTTCGTCGATTTGTGAAAAACTGATTAACAAAAAGGGACAGCAGGGAAGGTACAGACCCATCAAAGTCAGTACATTCTGGCAATGTCTCTATTCAGAAATGAGCATGTAAATGTGAGGCGGCGCTGTCACAACTTTTCTTAACTATCACTGACAATGAAGGAAAAGCACAAAAGTTATCACAAACGATAACGTCTTCAGGGTAAACACCAGTCACTACAGAGAGCGGACGTAAGAAGCTAAGCCAATGCGGTCACAGTAACACGGCTCTAACAATATGAACTAACTACAATACATGTCGATTTGCAGCGGCGGTGTCTCGTGGTGCAAACGTAACGACCCCAGAGATGCAACGATCGTAGTTGCTGCCTGCTTCGTTCCAAACATCATAAGCAACTCGCGGACACAAGGCTGCTCCCAAGTTAAAGGAAGACAAGACCTTGCCACAGAACGTCAGTAACTGCTGCAATATGAACCTGGCGATGTCGACGCCTTTAGTAACCGCAACGGTATGGGATGGAGATGTGCTCTCCGGGCTATTTAAAGACTCGTGCACTTCAGCGATATAGGAAAGGTCCATGTTGTCAACCTAACAGAAGTTAACTGCCTGCCTCCTCACCAATCACCGATCCTCCGCATGTTTTCCTGCATTTTGGTGCCGTATTCTGGAGTTACAACTTTCCTATAGACGACAGCTTCGTCTGCGGACATCCTTGTAGAGCTTCCGATGCTAACCATCATATCATTTATATACGTACATTGTACACCGTGGCAGCTCAACAACATTCCCTTGGGCAACTTTAGAAATAGCCTTTACGTCTGTCGATTTCGTCCCGTTAGGAACGAGTCGAGTACTATCTGGTAGGAAGGCCTAGATCCAGTAGTAAATCTCGCCCAATACTCGGTAATTTCGTATTTGTTTTTCACTAAGCGACTTTGCGGAACTGTAACAAATGCCTCCTGGAAGTCATCAAGAACACGGCGTCAATGAGGGCACGTTTGCTTGCGTTCCTTCATGCACCAATCGAGTGAGCTGTGATTCGAAAACTCTGAAACATCACACTGAATTCCCTAAACAGACACCTTCAAAGCTCCAGAAGATGTTACAATACCAATTATTATTATTTCTGAATCTTAAATCTTCTTCATGTCAACGAATACTACAGCACTTGGTTTTAAGACGTCTTCTCTGAATGATTTAAGAGCTGATAGAACTGCCTGTAGAAAACAAAATATGGTAAAATAATTTGAAATTTTTTTAGAGGGAAATGCCAAGAGGATGACTAAATATTACCCTATTTTATTGCAAACCACCTTTCGTCGGCAGCTATGCAAACGTACGCATATGTCACATACACTCCTGGAAATGGAAAAAAGAACACATTGACACCGGTGTGTCAGACCCACCATACTTGCTCCGGACACTGCGAGAGGGCTGTACAAGCAATGATCACACGCACGGCACAGCGGACACACCAGGAACCGCGGTGTTGGCCGTCGAATGGCGCTAGCTGCGCAGCATTTGTGCACCGCCGCCGTCAGTGTCAGCCAGTTTGCCGTGGCATACGGAGCTCCATCGCAGTCTTTAACACTGGTAGCATGCCGCGACAGCGTGGACGTGAACCGCATGTGCAGTTGACGGACTTTGAGCGAGGGCGTATAGTGGGCATGCGGGAGGCCGGGTGGACGTACCGCCGAATTGCTCAACACGTGGCGCGTGAGGTCTCCACAGTACATCGATGTTGTCGCCAGTGGTCGGCGGAAGGTGCACGTGCCCGTCGACCTGGGACCGGACCGCAGCGACGCACGGATGCACGCCAAGACCGTAGGATCCTACGCAGTGCCGTAGGGGACCGCACCGCCACCTCCCAGCAAATTAGGGACACTGTTGCTCCTGGGGCATCGGCGAGGACCATTCGCAACCGTCTCCATGAAGCTGGGCTACGGTCCCGCACACCGTTAGGCCGTCTTCCGCTCACGCCCCAACATCGTGCAGCCCGCCTCCAGTGGTGTCGCGACAGGCGTGAATGGAGGGACGAATGGAGACGTGTCGTCTTTAGCGATGAGAGTCGCTTCTGCCTTGGACCCATGATGGTCGTATGCGTGTTTGGCGCCGTGCAGGTGAGCGCCACAATCAGGACTGCATACGACCGAGGCACACAGGGCCGACACCCGGCATCATGGTGTGGGGAGCGATCTCCTACACTGGCCGTACACTACTGGTGATCGTCGAGGGGACACTGAATAGTGCACGGTACATCCAAACCGTCATCGAACCCATCGTTCTACCATTCCTAGACCGGCAAGGGAACTTGCTGTTCCAACAGGACAATGCACGTCCGCATGTATCCCGTGCCACCCAACGTGCTCTAGAAGGTGTAAGTCAACTACCCTGGCCAGCAAGATCTCCGGATCTGTCCCCCATTGAGCATGTTTGGGACTGGATGAAGCGTCGTCTCACGCGGTCTGCACGTCCAGCACGAACGCTGGTCCAACTGAGGCGCCAGGTGGAAATGGCATGGCAAGCCGTTCCACAGGACTACATCCAGCATCTCTACGATCGTCTCCATGGGAGAATAGCAGCCTGCATTGCTGCGAAAGGTGGATATACACTGTACTAGTGCCGACATTGTGCATGCTCTGTTGCCTGTGTCTATGTGCCTGTGGTTTTGTCAGTGTGATCATGTGATGTATCTGACCCCAGGAATGTGTCAATAAAGTTTCCCCTTCCTGGGACAATGAATTCACGGTGTTCTTATTTCATTTTCCAGGAGTGTATATTACACGCACACTATACAAAACTGTTGCCTATCCGCAGACAACATTATTGTATTGCTACAGCGCTCATTCTTTCAATCTGATTGACAAAATGGACAACACAGATAAGAGATAGATTGCTTCACTTTAAAGGAATTCAAAGTTAACTTAACACAGGAAGAAATACCGAGAGGTGGTTTTCGAAAATTTCACATGCCGTCCTTTCTTATCCCTACCACTGCCATTAGGACTAGTAGGAGTATGATACTTCATTGCATTTTTACACAAATAACTCCAGAATTTTTCAAAGCTATGAAAAACCGTGGTAAAAATTGACGTAATTAATTAAAAAATTAGAGTTTTCTTCTAAACGTGAAGTTTGAAATGTAAAAACTCATTCATTTTTTTCATAAATTAAATAAATTCTAGAGTTTCATACATCTGAAAGTATTGTTTGTATGCTGTGCAAAATTCATCGAAGAATCTCTCTTACTTATGAAGAAAATTGTACATATAGCAACAAATGCTATATGTACAAATTTCTTGATGAAATTTCAGGGGTAAAAAAATTATTTTGTTATGTTTTTGAATTTACACTGCTGTGACTATGAATCGTAAATCCTTCCTGGTCATGCTGACAAAGTTTTATGAATTTATTTGTAAAACAATAGACAGTGGAAATTAAAATGTCCCGTGGTGCCTCTCCTGCTCCAAGTTTGACGTCCTATCCCCGTTAAGCTGCATGAGATATTTTCAGTGCCAATTTTATTTCGTCCATCCTGTACACATGTACCTACGTACAGAAAAGGTCAGAACACCTTGAACGACTGGAGATAGGACCTTTATATTCACAGGACATGTACATTAGTATGCTCTGCAGAAATGGTTAGTATTTCAGTCACCTCGGTTCTGTATGTGTCCTGTTAACTAGTAGGCACATGGTCTGCCATGGAACCTGTTACCTTGTTCCACGCGTGATGCATCGACACTTGTACGGTGCGTATGGCATACTGTGGTATAGTCATCCAAGCTGCATTTTCCTGGTTCCAGAGTTCAACTATGGTGGTATGCATTGGGTCACAGTGCTGTATCCGTCGTTTCATCATATCCCACACATTTTCGGCTGCCGAAAAATCTGGTTTTGTGGCGGTCCAGGACAAAAGGCTGAAATTCTGCGACACCAAGAAGGCAAGTGTTCGTGCAGCAACATGTGGTCGTGCATTGTCTTGCTAAAAATAGTGTCTGGGGTCTTGTGCAGAAAGAGTATGGCTACGGGTCGCATGACGTCATTTCCGTAGGTCACACTGATCGCAGTGCCCTGGATATGCACCAACTGTGATTTGTGGTTGTACCCAACAGCACTTCATATAATAAGGCCTCGAGTCACAGTGATGACGGTTCCCCTGTCTGCAGCGAGCCAAAATACGGCCATCATTTTCAAACAAACAGAACCTGGATTTATCCGTAGACAGTATCTGATGCCACTCCTGTCACCAGTGACGTCGTTCCATAAAACATTGCCGTTTAGCATGTTTCTGCACACTTGTCAAAGGTAGGTGGAGAAGCGGACGTCGCGCATGCGACTCATCCCGTAATAAACAGCGATGTATTGTAACGCCTGATAGTGTACGATGTGTTTCACTGTTCCGCTGTTGCGCCGGAACTTGGGAGAAGGAAGATCTGTCCTGCAATGCCGTTCGGATGGGGTGGCGATCTTCTCGGGTGGTTGCACGGGCTGGTATGGTTCAAATGCTGATCATTTTTGCAGAACATACTAATGAAAATGTTCTGTGAATATGAACGTCTTATCTCTAGTCGTTCAATGTGTTCTCTTTTTCTGAATCTGTGTAGCGTAACAATGATTTTCATTAATATCTATTGAAGAACAAATTAGAATTTAAAAAATCTTCAGACAAACACTTAGAGGAAATATTTTCTGGTCCTTAGAAAAGGTAACAGGAAAGATAATGGGAAGATAACGCTTGTCGAACGGATGAGGTGTCATAGTATTTTTCTGTTTTGTAGTTCTGTACGAGTTTTGTGAACTACGATTGTGTTGAAAGGCCACTACCAACAAGTACTTTTTCTCTATGTAAAACTGTATAAAAGATTTTAAGAATGGCTTCTGTAGCATTTAACACAATGTTTTAAGAAGGATTATCGATAAAATTGAGTCTAAATAGATAACACAGCTGAGAGTGTAAGTGAAAAGTCTATCTGGTCGGTGATGCTGGGCGAGAGTATTTTCGGGTGCTGACATAGCAGACTCCATCTGGGCGGTGCATCTTCATTTCGCAGTGCTTAGCACGTGATTACTCGGCGAGGAGGGCAGTCTGACAGCGCGGCGTGTAAACTGGCCAGATGGGTCCGAGTCGTGGCCGGCAATCAGAGGGCGGTGAGCGGCGGAAAACCTAAACACACCACAGTCTGCACGTGAGCTGGCACCACTATTTTAAACTCGTGCCACGGCGGTGCCTGGTTCAGACCAGACACGTGTTCCCGCAGATTAACTAGAATTTTAACGTGTTAGTGGGGTATAGTGTATTTTCTCGTTATCATATCCTTTTATAAATGCCATAGTAAGCCTAAATAACAGTTCAACAGTTGTACTTCTGGAGGAGGTCTAACCGTTAGTACAACATGTGTGGACAATATTAGCTCGCATTAGTAAAACTCTTTAATAAAAACACTTGAATGAAATACATGTCCACATGAATGACAATATAAATTTAGTATTTCCGCGGAACACAATGATAACTATAGCGTAAGGGAAACTCAGACCCCAGCCGCATTCGGGCACTGACATAATTCCAATGGGGACAAGTGAAAATTTGGTCCGGTCTGGAATTCGAACATGGATTTCCCGTTTTACGTGAGGGGTCGCGTTAACGGCTTCGACCATCCCAGACTCAGCACGCTTTCCGTCCAACTCAAATTCTCAACTTGTCGCACGATACACACTGTCTATTACCCTCATTGCTCGCTGCTTCACCTGAGTCCTGCAAGAATAGCGTGCATCCGTGCTGAGGATATCATTATTCGCCGTCAGGCGCATATATACTGACAGAAAGAAAATGAACACCAAGAAAGAATTGTTCGACATAAACGAAAGTTGGTAGGTCTGTTTCTACATCTGAAAGATGGTGTCTATTCAAATTTCGCGAGAGCCGCATAGGAGTGACGCTAGCAGCGCTACTATGAGGATACAAATCGGGTTTGCTTTAAATACACGGTGTGATGGCCGTGAAAGTTATTTACCTTTGAGAATGGACATGGTAAGTTGATGTTAGTCAAGAATGCTTTTAAGGCGACAAAGACGCCATTATCGTCAACACCTCACTGAGTTTGAACAAGGTTGTGTAATAGTGCTAAGAGATACTGGATAGTCCTTCTGCGGTATTGTATAAAGACTTGGCAGGAATGTAGCCACTGTAGATGATTGCTGGCAGCGTTGGTCAGGAGAATTTATGGTCGCAAGAAGTTCGACCTCCGGTTGGCCACGTGACATTACTAAGAGGGAAACTCACTGTGTTTGGTGTGTGGGTCTGGCGCCTCGTACTGCATCTGCAGCAACAATTTGCGCAGCAGTTGTCAACACAGTGCCACAACGAACAAGTCGGTGAAAGGACAGCTCCGAGCCAGACGCCACTGACCCCCAAACCACTGCCATTTGCTGCTTCCTTGGTGTCAAGCGAGAGCTCTTTGGAGGGCAGCGTGGAGGTCTGTTGTATTTTCTGATGGAAGCCGGTTCTGCCTCGGTGCCAGTGACGGTCGTGTGTGGGTTAGGAGGACGCCCATTGAGAGCCTGCAACCAACTGTCTGCACATTCGACCTACATCTGGAGTTATGGTCTGGGGTGCAATTTCGAATGTCAAAATGAGCACTCTTGTGGGTATTCCACGCACTCTGACTGCAAATTTGTACGTCAGTCTTGTGATTCGACTTGTGCTGCCATTCATGAACAGCAAAAAATGGTTCAAATGGCTCTGAGCACTATGGGACTTCATCAGTCCCCTAGAACTTAGAACTACTTAAACCTAACTAACCTAAGGACATCACACACAACCATGCCCGAGGCAGGATTCGAACGTGCGACCATAGCAGTCGCGCGGTTCCGGACTGAGCGCCTAGAACCACGAGACCACCTTGGCCGGCCCATGAGCAGAATTCCAGGGGGTATTTTCCAGCTCGATAATGCTCACCCAGATACAGCTCTTGTAACCTACATTAGCCACACAGTTTCGACATGTTACCTTGACCTGCTCGGTCACCAGATCTGTCTCCAATTGAACATGTATGGGACATCATTGGACGACAATTCCAGCTTCATCTGCACCAGCATTAACCATACCTTTAATGGCCGAACAAGTCCAACAGACATAGAACACCATCTCACAAACTGGCATCTGAAATCTGTAAAACACAATGCTTGGAAGTTTACATTCAACCTATTGTCGGTTGTACCAGCATTTCACATTTGCAGTGGCTAGTCTCGCTCTTACATTAACCTCTGACTGCACAATTTTTATCACATACGTTACCTAGACAAATGTATTCCCCAAATTTGATTACTCTACATTATATATATATATATATATATATATATATATATATATATATATATATATATGTGTGTGTGTGTGTGTGTGTGTGTGTGATGTCTATCCTTTCAGACATGTCCGAAAGAACAGACACCACAAATATACTACAAATTTTTATTTGGTTGAATGGTACTGAACGATAGTCAAATATCACTGTACATTTAACCATTAACAGTGGTACACAGTTGTGACTAATGACACAAACACGCTCCTGGATGTGAGAGATGCTGCTGCTGCTGTTATCAGTCTCGACTGTTGAAATATTGGTGATAGTGGCGCTGCCTTCTGACGTAAGCAGCGGCGGCGGTGTGTGGAACCTCATGAGGGGTTTCTTCGTTGACGTCTCCCCTTCGTGACTAGGTCTCACAGCGACTGTCTTCATCTTTTGGTTCCGTCGTGAGGTACCAACTTTCCTACAGGACGTCACCCTTCAGCCGACACCGTGTATCCATTTTTGCTCCAGGAAAATATTCCCATTTAGTTGCGGTTTGTGTTCGCAGGTAAGCTCAACGCACAAAATGTTAGTCACCCTGACTGGAAGAGCGCACTTATCCCCTTACAGAGCTGCAGATAGCGTCGAACCGATACCAGGGGGGCATGCTGACTCTACCCCGCTGATATAAGTCTTTGAGGGTGAAGTGACGTATACGCGCCAGGCTTGTACGGATTTAGTGCAGTACGGTAGGTCGACGTGCTTGTGAAAGAATGACGGAAAGGGACTATCGTATTTGAACATGCACATATCCTTAATGTGAATGATGCTGCCCGATTTGTTGGAGTATCTACAAGGAATCGCATACTACTCGCAGCCATGTTGCACAACCGAAGAACAGCTGTAAATAAAAGAAAAAATATTACTAATCCTCACAGACGCCAGATGAACACCAAGTCTTGTCGATGACAATCGCTTTCAACTGCGACAGGAGTTGCCATCAGTGCAGGTCCATGTCAACCAGCTTCGCAGCGTGTTTTGAGAAGGGAACTATATGTAATAGATATCTCGAATGCTGAACCTCGCAAAAGGCTATTTGTTACAGCGTCAAATAAAACTTCACCTCTTAAATCGAGCAAACAACACAAAAACTTGACAGTAGCTGACTGGAGTCTTGCAGTGTTGCTCGGCGCGTCGCTGTGCGGCTTCTTTTCGAATGATGCGAGGCGCCGGGTGTATCGACGTCTCAATGAGGCGTCACCCCGCAGCGTGTGGAGGTTATAGTTAGCGTTGAAAGTGGGCTTGAGGGTGTTTCTCGTAGCATGATTTGGGCCCACATGTTCAGATTACCGTGATCGTGAAATCGGACATTTCCTCATTATTCTTGTTGCGGACTTTCTTTTGCATCCTCATGATGAGTGAGCTGTGGACACTCCCGTCCCCCAGATGACAACAGCCTTGTTTGCCCGGCTGCACGCACACGTTCCTGGTGTGAGGAACGCTCAGACATCCTGTCACAACTCGACTAGCCCGCTAAATTGCCTGATCTTAACGCCATAGACAATGTCAGCGAATATTTAGAAGAGCGAATGAAACGCAGGAAACAACATGACACGGCACAGAACATGAGAGAACAGTTGAAAGAAATGAATAGCACTTTGAAATGATGTCATGTGATGAACATCAGCCAAAAGGAAACAATTAAAGACATCCGAAGAAGAAATGGTATAAAATTCGGATTGGCGAGAGCAAGAAGCATGTTTCTGAAAAACAGGTATTTGTTAACATGGAATGTAAATGGAATAAAAATTAAAATTTCTTATGCAGACATCAGTCGTGTGACCATTTCGATGCCGCCCACCACGAATTCCTCTCTCGTGCCGACCTCTTCATCTCAGACTAGCACTTGAACCCAATGTCCACAGTTATTTGTTTGATGTGTTCCAATATACAGTTTTCAATCTCTACAATTCCCTCTATTACCATGGAAGTTATTCCCTGTTATCTTAACACATGGCGTGCCTCATATTCCTTCGTATTGTCGCGGTTTTCTATATATCCCTTTCGTGACTGATACTCCGGAAAACAACCTCATTCCTAACTTTGCCAGTCCACGTTATTTTTAACATCCTTGTATAGCACCACATCTGAGACACTTTGGTTCTCTTCCTTCTCGGTTATGATTCACTACCATACAGTATTGTGACCCAAAAATACATTCCCAGATATTTCTTCCTCAGATTAAGGACGATGTTTGACACTTACAAGGGACACTCCGCATCGCACCCCCCTCTGATTTAGTGGTAAGATGGCCCAGTGGATTGGCTGTATTTAAATTTGTCTATGTGTCGCGGCGTAATATCATTTTGCAACAGCGACGTACAACGAAGGGACCTCCAGACCTACGTACATCCTATTTGTTCTACACAGCTACTACGTCTTATGCCTCTTGCGTTCCATTTTGGAAGTTTTGACTCTTGAATTCCTTCGTTGTACATAGTTCACACCCTTTTATTTTTTGTCTTCATTTCTGTGAGAAGTCTACGCGGAATCTCGCCTGCTGTCACTATTCATCTCATTTACTTGCGACAGTAATATATACTTACCACATGACTCATATTCTGTGATGTATACTGACAGCAGGCGTGATACCGTATAGACCTCTCACAGAAACGTGAACTACAAATGAACGGGAGTGAATTATGTTACAACGAAGGAATTCAAGAGTCAAAACTTTCAAAACGGAACGCACAAGGCATAACTGTGTAGAACAAATAGGAGGTACGTACTTCTGAAGGTCCCTTCGTTACACGTCGCTGTTGCAAACTGACATTACGCCGTGACGCATACACAAATCTGAATAGAGACGTCAATGACCGGATGGAAAGTTCGTAATTTTGTGAAAAAAGTAATAATTGGACCGCGTGAGATTTGAACCGGGATCTCCCCTGTCACAGTCCAACGCCATGGCCACGCAATCACGGCACAACGGTCATTTATGTTGCTCGATATTGCACACATTAAATTTGGATCGTTCACTGTTTCTATTTTTCTTTTCTTTCCACAGTACAGTACACCTTCTTCCTGTTTTCATGCGTAATCTCTGTTCAGTTTGTGATGGGCTATCCAATGGGCCAACTTACGACTAAATCGGAGGGGGCTGCGATGGGGAGTTTCCCTTGTTAGTAGACTTCTCTTGGTCAGAAATGCCTTCTTTGTCTACGATAATCTGCTTTTTATGTCCTCCTTGCTTCATCTGTCATGTGTTTATTCTTCTACTCGGCAAAAGAATTCGTCAACGTGTTTGCTTCGAAGTCCCCTATTTTGATGTAAAATTTATGGCTAATCTGATTGCTGCTACTTTCCATTACTTAAACCTTAGTATTCCCTGTAGCTTACTCCTATTTACGTTTTAAGGAGTAAGAAGTCTTTTCTGATTTGTCTGGATTGTAGCCGTGTACGGAAGTGAAACTTAGACGATTAACAGTTGGGACAAGAACAGAATAGAAGCTTTTTAAATGTAGTGTTACGTAAGAATGCTGGGCAGATGCAGCAGCTGAGGACGACATAATATGTCGATCTGGAGAGCAGAGAGCTTTATGGCACAACTCGACTAAAGAAAATTATGGACCGATAGGAGACAGCCTGAAGTATCGAGGAACAATTTATTTGGTAATAAAAAAGTTGAGAATAAACGCTGTAGCTGGAGATGAGGGCTTCATCAAAGTAAAAAGGTTCAAGTGGATGGAGGATTCACTAATTACGCAGAGATGAAAGAGGCTGTGCGTGTTAGAGAGTGCACTGGAGAGCTGTATCAAAGCAGCCTTCACACCACGACAAGTAATCTCTCTGAAGACGAAGGACTGTTCACCTTATATATACCTCACAAGGGGACCGCGTCAACTCGTCATCACTGCGGGCGAAGCGCTAAGAAAAAATTGCGTTTTTGGCTCGTGAGCCATTTATGATAACGTAGTTTCCAGGCAGCGATCGACGCAGCGGAAAGAGTATGGAACGTTAATCGGAGGGTCGTGAGATCGAGTCCGTATGTGGAAACATTTCTTTATTTTAAATTTTTACGTTACGTACACTTCAAACACTTCAAACACTTCAAAGTGCAAAATGTACAAGGTAGTCCACTCGAGTACAGCACAATATGCTGTAATACTTTCTGGAAAATTATTGCTAACAGTCTACGTAATCCTAAAAAAGAACACTGGCTCTTTTGAACCGAGAATTGAAAAAACGGTCCATGAATAGCGGAAAAATATAGAAATATTGTCATTAATTCGTCAAAAATCTGAGAAACTTTCAACAGCCGTACACAAAATTTTTTTTGACTGATGAAGCCCGACGTGCAGGACAACAAATGTTTCTGTTGCCTCTCTCGTGCGGAGGACAAACAAATCCACAATCAATTACACGACTAGATATTTCAGGATGAAAGAGGACTTCCATCGTGAAGTTCTAAAATGATAACAAATTACTACCTCCCCCACCCCCGCCGTACAAATGCCCTCCGCTAGCGCAACCCTGTGATGTTTCCTTTTTCCTTTTCATCGGCTAAACAATTAGATCTAAAAGCTTCAAAACTGCTCTTATCTCATCGACAGAAGAAAAGAAATCACACCCAGAGAAATCTGTATCAAAATACATTCCATTGTACATCACCAGTTATCCTCGACAACATTTCGCGAAATGATTCGTTACGCGTGGTTGCTGCCGAACTGTGCAATGGGAGAGAGCATTTTATGGGTGGAAAGAAAGTTTTTCTTTCTACAGAAACTTAAAACCAACATGTAACTGTATATATGCTGCTTTTACGAAGTACCGAAGATGCCGACAAAATTAGTACTTCTCCTGTTTTTGCGATTCCTATCAAACCAGCTTGTGTATGTCATACATCAACTTTAAAATAGTAAAAGCATCTAATTTTAGTTACGAAGTTCTCGTGTATATCTTGTAATCCCTTCATAGAAATTTATTTCCAATTCCAAATTATCCTTTGCCTTTCCTTTTCACGAAAATTTTATTAAACACAATATTCTGAACATTATTAGGTCTACAATTTTGCTTCTGCCCTTTTTTCTCGGAGTGCGAAGCTTTATTGTGAAAAACTTGCAGATACTTTACGACTGAAAGTAGTGGCCATCGGTGGCCACTATGGGCAACAAATGAATTCAGCTACGTAAGAACTTGCCGTCTTTTGAAGAGAGTCATGAATCGATCCAATGTTATAGTTGTTCGTATGACCGGAAGCCTTGGTCAGCCACGCCATGTGCACTGATCGAAAACGGTGGCAGTCAGAGGAATCAATGTCTGAAGAATACGGCGGATGGGGTAGAATTTCCCACTGCAACGTTTCCAATTACGTTTTGATGGGTTTTGCGACATGTGGTCGAGCGTTATCATGCTGCAAAATCGCCTTTTCATGTCTGTCGTTGTATTGCGGCTAAAACGCATGCATTGCTTTCGATAAGGATCTCCTGCGATCTTTTCCGTCGCTGTCAGTAGTTTCGAAAGCATTCCCTCTTCCACCACCGTGCCGGTCTTCGACGTCAGAATCACCGTTCTTGGAGCGTTGAAACCATTCTTTACACGTCCTTTCATCAATAGGCGCTTCACCTTAGGTCTTACCCAGCATTTCATCAGCCTCAGCCGCAGATTTCTTCATGTTCAACTTCCCGCAGACAACGAGAAATGTGATCATAACTTGACATATTCAATCGAGAATAAGTTTATGATGCAATCAAAAAATGGCTCTGAGCACTATGGGACTTAACATCTATGGTCATCAGTCCCCTAGAACTTAGAACTACTTAAACCTAACTAACCTAAGGACATCACACAACACCCAATCATCACGAGGCAGAGAAAATCCCTGACCCCGCCGGGAATCGAACCCGGGAACCCGGACGATGCTATCACATATTGACTACTATTCTGATGGCGTTATGTTTACAAATGCGTAAGAGTATTGTATGACACGATCCATCACCCTCACCACAACTTACCTCTGCTCCAACCTGTACCAAAACAGCGGAAGCTAAGTAGTAGACATAATAATTTGGTTTCTTTACAACATGAGTAACGTGAAAACTCAAAATAAAAAAGTTCTTGCGTAGGGATTCGACCCCATGCCCTCTGATTCCACTGCTGTTTTCTTTCTGCTCCACCAGCCGCTGCCTGAAAGATACGTAAACATGAATAGATGACGACTCGTCCGCCCCGCCCTATAAAAGTGCTACTTTTTCTAACGCTTCGCTGTCTCTTGTGCATCAACAACTGTCAAGTTTCAGTTCTTGTCAATCGATTCATTTTTTTTGTGCGAGATTGACAGATTTCTTAAAATTTTACACAACGCTCCAATGAACACTCAGACGTACACAGTCCACGGCCACATATTTTTAAGACACGTAATATATAAATATGTATGTAATTCATAAAGGGAAAATATAGTTACCAAAAGTCTCGAGAAGTTCTCGACCGATTTACTTCATATTTTTTCACATTACTGTAAAAAAGGTATGAACACGCAAAATGTTTCAAGCAAATGTTCTATAGCCGTCATGGGAATATCAGTCAGCGTGACTGCCTTCGTTGTAGCTTTGTTTTTTTACAGAGATATGAAAAGCGGCGTATAAAAATGGCTACATACCAGAACCCAGGTAGACAGAGAAAGTTATGTTGAAGAAAGAAACAAAGCCAAACAGATAATTGCAGCATCCAAGAAGAAATCGTGGGAAGACTTTGGAAACAGGTTGGAGACTATGGGTCAAGCTGCTGGAAAACCATTCTGGAGTGTAATTAGCAGTCTTCGAAAGGGAGGTAAGAAGGAAATGACAAGTATTTTGCCTTGGGCAGATGGAGGGAATATTTTGAAGAGTTGCTCAATGTAGGTGAAAATGCGATCAGTAATGTTTCAGATTTCGAGGTAGAATGGGATAGGAATGATGATGGAAATAGGATCACATTTGAGGAGGTGGAAAAAATGGTCAATAGATTGCAGTGCAATAAAGCGGCTGGGGTGGATGAAATTAAGTCGGAACTCATCAAATACAGTGGAATGTCAGGTCTTAAATGGCTACACAGGATAATTGAAATGGCCTGGGAGTCGGGACAGGTTCCATCAGACTGGACAAAAGCAGTAATCACACCAAACTTTAAACATGGAAACAGAAAAGATTGTAGCAACTACAGAGGTATCTCTTTAATCAGCGTTGTGGGTAAAATCTTCTCAGGTATTGTTGAAAGGAAAGTGCGAGTATTAGTTGAGGACCAATTGGATGAAAATCAGTGTGGGTTTAGGCCTCTTAGAGGCTGTCAGGACCAGATATTTAGCTTACGGCAAATAATGGAGAAGTGTTATGAGTGGAACAGGGAATTGTATCTATGCTTTATAGATCTAGAAAAGGCATATGACCGGATTCCTAGGAGGAAGTTATTGTCTGTTCTACAAGATTATGGAATAGGAGGCAAACTTTTTCAAGCAATTAAAGGTCTTTACATGGATAGTCAGGCAGCAGTTAGAGTTGACGGTAAATTGAGTTCATGGTTCAGAGTAGTTTCAGGGGTAAGACAAGGCTGCACCCTATCTCCACTGTTGTTCATATTATTTATGGATCATATGTTGAAAACAATAGACTGGCTGGGTGAGATTAAGATATGTGAACACAAAATAAGCAGTCTTGCATATGCGAATGACTTAGTTGTGATGGCAGATTCGATTGAAAGTTTGCAAAGTAATATTTCAGAGCTAGATCAGAAATGTAAGGACTATGGTATGAAGTTTAGCATCTCCAAAACGAAAGTAATGTCAGTGGGTAAGAAATATAAACGGATTGAGTGCCAAATAGGAGGAACAAAGTTAGAACAGGTGGACGGTTTCAAGTACTTTGGATGCATATTCTCACAGGATGGCAACATAGTGAAAGAACTGGAAGCGAGGTGTAGCAAAGCTAATGCAGTAAGCGCTCAGCTACGATCTACTCTCTTCTGCAAGAAGGAAGTCAGTACCAAGACTAAGTTATCTGTGCACCGTTCAATCTTTCGACCAACTTTGTTGTATGGGAGCGAAAGCTGGGTGGATTCAGGTTACCTTATCCACAAGGTTGAGGTTACGGATATGAAAGTAGCTAGGATGATTGCAGGTACTAATAGATGGGAACAATGGCAGGAGGGTGTCCACAATGAGGAAATCAAATAAAAACTGGGAATGAACTCTATAGATGTAGCAGTCAGGGCGAACAGGCTTAGATGGTGGGGTCATGTTACACGCATGGGAGAAGCAAGGTTACCCAAGAGACTCATGGATTCAGCAGTAGAGGGTAGGAGGAGTCGGGGCAGACCGAGGAGAAGGTACCTGGATTCGGTTAAGAATGATTTTGAAGTAATAGGTTTAACATCAGAAGAGGCACCAATGTTAGCACTGAATAGGGGATCATGGAGGAACTGTATAAGGGGGGCTATGCTCCAGACTGAACGCTGAAAGGCATAATCAGTCTTAAATGATGATGATGATGATGATGATGATAAGCGGTATGACTTTTTTTAAATGGCACCCCGTATTTTTTATTCGGTAATTCATTTCCTCTCCTAATGTGTACCACAGTGTACCATTCATTCACTGAAACACAACGTTATTAATTACATAACACAACATTGACGTTGACGCTCCCAGCGCTTACTACAGATACTCGGGGTAATGGAACACATCCACGTGCTGACGTCGAGAGAGAACAAATGTAAACGTAAGTAGAATGCACACCCGTCATTCCGTCAACCAACGTCAGTTGAAGAGTTGTGTGAGTAGAATGTGCAGCAACGAAGAGATGGTAGAAATGCTACTCATCTATGGGGAATGTAAGTTAGTAGAACACTAATTACAATACTGTTTTCTTATGTACGGGTACATTTAGTACAGTTGTTTAGTCCTTTAAAATACTGTTGTATAGAGTAGTTCACACAGTAAAGGCTGACCTTCCTACAAACTGCAACGACCAAACGTTTCTTTTATTGTTGTTGTTGTTGTTGTTGTTGAAGGTAGGCGAAAAGCTACGCAGGCAGCGGGATTGTACAGAGAGCGACATCCTGACAAGAACCCACCTTCCCGACGGGTGTTTTCTCGTCTTGTCGTGACTCTCCAGGAAACAGAAAGTTTCAACCTACCACACCGCAATCGTCCTAGCACTCACACAGATGAAGCTGCCGAATTTACAAATGGTTCAAATGACTCTGAGCACTATGGGACTTAACATCTGAGGTCATCGGTCCCATAGAACTTAGAGCTACTTAAACCTAACTAACCTAAGGACATCACACACATCCATGCCCAATGCAGGATTCGAACCTGCGACCGTAGCGGTCGCTCTGTTCCAGACTGAAGCGCCTAGAACCGCTCGGTCACAAGGGTCGGTGCCGAAGTTACAGTTATCGCTCAGTTGCTATAATTCCACATGTGACCTCACAACAGCTTGAACACGAGATTGGCATTCCTAAAACCAGTGTACATCGTATTCTTACACGTCACCGATGCCATCTATACCATGTACACCTACATCAAGAATTGCATGAGATCGGTTTCCAGAATCGTGTACAGTTTTGTCAGTGGGTACAGCAGCAAATCCTCGCCAACCCGAACTTCTTCTCCAATGTTCTATTTACCGATGAATGTTCCTTCTCAAACAAAGAACAGATAAATACAAGGAACATGCATTACTGGCCTAGCGACAACCCACTATGGCTTAGACAGGCGCAACATCAACGTCAATGGAGAGTTAACGTTTGGTGTGGGATGCTAGGTAGTACAATTATTGGCCCTTATTTCATCAGTGGTAGTCTGAACAGCACAGCGTTTGCCAACTTCCTCAGACGAATTCTTCCTCCTCTTCTGGATGAAGTGCCGCTAAGAACCAGAACACGATGGATGTCCAGCACATAATGCCTTGCGTGCGCATCGTGTTATGAACCGAAGGTATCCTGCCAGATGGATTGGTCGAGGAGGAACAGTTACTTGGCCTGCTAGGTCTCCTGATTTAAATCCTCTGGACTTTTTTCTTTGGGGGTGCATTAAATACGTTGTCTATCGCGATATTCCAACAACTCCAGAGGACATGCAGGAATGTATCGTGCTTGCTTGTAATTCTCTTCAGCAGGCAACACTGGAAGCAGTAAATAATTCTTTCATTCCAGGAATGCACCAGTGTGTGGGTGTCCAGGGTCACCACTTTGAGCACCTTTGAATGTTCTACTCCTGGACAATGGCACAAGAGAGTCAAAGTCAATTTTGTGTTATGTTTTTACTTGGTTTTCATTTGTATTCGGACAACGCCAGCAAGTGGACGAGTTTGTGATCCCGGGCTCAAAGTTAGTGTTGTGTTATGTAAATGATAACATTGTGTTTCAGTGAATGGTACACCGTGATACATTTTTGAATATGTCTTTAGGAGAGGAAATGAATTACCGAATAAAAAATACAGGGTGCCGTTTAAAAAAGTCATACCACTGTTCATATACACAACGAACAACAATGCTACAACGAAGGCGATCATGCTGATTGATGTCCCCCTGACGGCTAAAGAACATTTGCTTGAAACATTTTCTAGTTTGCATCTGGACAAACAGTTATTTTGGGTGGTCAAGATAAATGGGACAACCTGTGTATATTGCTTATTGACGTATGATATATATATATATATACACCTGTGTTTTGTGCAATTAATACTTTCATTTTAAGTGGTGATTCAACCCAGAAAATTAATCCATAAGACGTTATTGAATGGAAATACGAAAAATATATCAGGAGATATATATATATATATATATATATATGGGGGGGGGGATCAGGAGATGGGCAGATAGATGGGAAGAAATGAACTCAGAGGGAAAAGGAGGATGCGAAAAGGCCACGCGTGGCCGGGTACAGCTAGCATAACAGATATTTGGACGAGTAGGCGCAGTTCCCTTGTGAGGTGACGATGCATGCGTGATTCCGCCGCACGCCTCGGTGTTGCTCCCAACGTCGTAGCTGCAGCCCGCCGCCGAGTCAAGCGTCAGCTGAGGCGTGCGACCCACGCTGTCCTCGTTTGTGAGAACTCTGAGCGTGTACGACCCCTCTCAGGTATTCACTGCTCAGACTGCAGTCACGCTAGGCCTCTGAACGATAAGGGCAACGTGGGACGGATGTTTCCGGAGGTGCGACTGTGCCGGATCACGCAGCCCGCCAGAAAGTCGGGACAGCACTGGGCTGCCACTGCAGCTGTCGCGTGAGTGGTGACTCTGTTTCTTTGCTGCAGTATTTCCCCTGAGGGAATGCTGCTGATAGCCCCGGGGGTGAAAGTAACGACTGTCGTTGAACACGAGAGCTGATAAGTAAATGCACGATTTCCTGCGCGTGAAAATCGTAACTGCAAATACTCCGACGTTCATTTAACTCCCATTTGTCTTGTACTTTTATCGGTTGGGTGCACGCATAGGCACTGATAGTTAGTCAGTTAGTTACATATTCCATCCATAATTTGAAGGATTCTTTTATCGGAATGATAGCGAGCGACTCAATTTAGAAGATGTGTATACGTGATTAGTGTCAACATTAATCAACATGTTACTACTCATGCAACTACACTTAGAACAGGATTTTCTTCCTGGCTACCAATTTTTAAATAGAAATTCGTCAATGTAATAGAAGGAGTTGTCCAGGAGAAACTTCCTTTGCTACATGTCAGACATTTTACGTTATTGTACAACTCATCAAATATTTTTGTTGCTGCATATTGACCTCCTTTTTGTACCACTGACAGTTTTAATAATGGCAAATAAAGGCCATTTTTCCCTCTGGTGTTGTAGGTGTATTCTTCTCAAGTGGTGAAGGATTGTCGCCAACGAATTTTATTAACGAATACATGTGTTGTGACGGCGTAGTTCAAATCCCTAGCTCCTTGAAAAGGTATCTACATGATGTTTGTGGAAGAACACAAGATATTATTCTTACTGCTCGCTTTTGTGCAATTAATACTTTCTTTGTAAGTGGTGATTCATCCTAGAAAATTCTTGCATAAGACGTTATTGAATGGAAGTACGAAAAAATATCAGGAGGTCGATTTGTTTAGTATTTAAGCCTTGTTCTATTTAATGAATGAATGTATGAGTAGCACACGCAGTCGAGCAACCTTTCTGGAATCCAAACTGCGATATGCTATGTAAATTGTTTCCACTTGAGTGTGAGACTACATCATTTTTTTGAATAATTTGGAAAAAGTTGTCAGCAAGGAAACTGGATAATAAATGTTTAAGTCTGTCTTGTCACCTTTCCTGTGAAGTGGTTTAGCAATTGCATATTTTAATCTGTCTGGAAAAGTTACAACTAAGGACTATACGTATTAAGTTGAAACAACTTTTCAGAATTCTGTTTGAAATTCCACAAACACACAGTGAGTTTTCGTTTTTTAGAACTTTATAATTCTATTAATTTCCATGAAGGACGTTGGTGCTAGTTCTAGATTTTTATCCTCTTGCTTCTTCAACTGTAATAGTGTCTATCTTTTCTCCCGAGCGTAGAGTGTCAAGTGTATGTGAAGCATGAGATCCATTTCCAAGAAAGACAGGTCGCGTTTTACTAAACTGAAAACCAGTTCTGTAGTGGGAAATATAGTAGTGACAAATGACAGTGGCTTGTTGAAACCAGAAAGATTCAATAATTTAGTTTCTTCAGCTCTCCAAAGATAGCGTTACCGACAAGCATGGCAGCTTCTGAACAGAGACCACTAAGTTTACGCCACATGACGACCTTCTAGCCAGCTTTCCTTCATACCTGTCGGTGTTGTCACGCTATCAACAGCGTTTTCATTTTTCGGTGTTGCCATCTAAGTAATTGTATTGGCTGGATAAGTGTCAACAAAAATGATTTCCTTAAAACTAAAAGGTACACTTCGTATTGTCACGTAGGATAACCAACTTCTTGGGGCTATTTGTTTTTTAAATGTACACTGTCTGACAAAGAGAGTAAAAGACCAAGAAGACATCGTTGGATGACAGCGTGATTTCGTACTCATACACACCCTCAGCAGGTATGCAGATGATTAGAATTGCAATTCTCTGTGAGAGATAGAACGGCCGCAAGAGTGCATTACTCTTGTTCGTATTTAGCGTTCCTACCACGTTGAAATATCGCATTAATTCGAGTTGGGAACCAACTGCAAACGACAATTAGTTTGGTATATCAGGGTTTTAGATCGAGTATCTGTTTGTTTACGCAAGCGCAACTACTTCCCTTTCCACCTCCGTGCACTGTGCCCTACCGGCCTCACAATCAGTCATGAACGTGAAGACACCATCGACAGAGGTTACACCAATGAAGAGTACGCTGACTTCACGTATGGCAAAGCGAATGGCAGTGCCCATGAGGCTTCTTGATTGTGTGAAGAAGCTTTTCCCCTTCACAGGCAGCCAGACAAGCGTGCATTTAGACGGTTACATCAGCGCCTAAGAGAGCCAGGAGTTTCGCACACCCTGTACGAGGAGGTTGACCCATAATATTCGATGTTGAGGAAAGGGTGTTGCGCATTGTGCACGAACGTCCGAGTATTTCAACAAGGAGGATCGTTACCCAAGAGTGTGTCCTGAGTCATAGCAGTGAATGGCGAATTTTACATAGGCAAGAAGTCTATCCATATCATCTCCAGCGAGTGCAAGCCCTCAGCAATGCAGACTTCCCTTCTGGAGAGAATTTCTGCCAATGCGTTCCACAAGAGTGTACCCTGAATCCCCTGTTTGTAAGCATGAGGCTGGATTTAGCCGTGATGGTATTCTTAGCTACCTTAACTGTCACATTTGGGTCGATGATAATCATAATGAAAACAAATATCACGATATCAGCAGCGTTGTTCATTGAACTTCTGGCAGGACTGCTCGGAGACCGCATAATTGGACCCCACACTGCCAACCACAGAGACTAACCGGACAGCAGTACATGTGGTTTCTGCGGACTGTACTTCCACGTGTACATGATGATGTCCCACTGTACCAACGCCTGAACATGTGGTTCTTGCTTGACGGTGGTCCACTACATTTTCATTTACGAGTTCACCGGTTTCTAACTCGGACGTATGGTCAACATTAGATTGGTAGAGGATGGCCTGTGACACGACCTTCAAGGTCTCCGGATTTAAATCCCATGAATTTCTACGTGTGGCGTCATGTCAAAAGCCTGGTCTACGCTACCGAGGTCAACTCTTTTGAGGAATTAGGCTTGTGAATTGAAGCAGCCTTCCATTGTTTACAGAATTCCCCAGGACTGGCTGAGAGGGAGGATTCCCAACTCATTTCAGAGACGAGTTCAACGTTACATTACGACGCATGCACAACGTTCCGAACACCTGCTTTAACGTTTAGAGATGCCGTGTGTCCCTGGACACTGATGAACGGCAACAGAAAATGTATCTCGACAACGGTAATTTGTGGACTCATGTTTATTGAAGCTTTTTAGTTACATTTGGTCTCTACTTTCCATGTATGAATTATTTCCATGTGTCAGTCATTGACCATCACTCCTGAAATACTCTGTATAAGGGACATGAACAGCGTGAGTTGTTGAATGACCACTGTGAAGGAGACGGAGATACCATGTACTCCCGCGACACAACGTTATCAACACCTGAAAGAGTCTGAAAGGGGCCTCATTATGGTCTCCATTTCGACATCTGGTTCAATTGTGCTATATCCAGAGTTTTGTGGCATTCCGATATACACGTGACCCGATGCAGCACTTTATGGGAACGTTAGGAAAGGCATACTCGTCGTCAAGGTTTCGGCCGACCACGTCCGACCATCCCAAGAGAGGATCGCCATTTCGTGCCGTGACGCCTTTATTTGCGCCTGCCATCCGAGAACAAGTAACTAGCTCCGTGCAACGTTCTGTATCACCCCTCAACACTGGTCGGAGCTGGACAAGGACTTTACCATCCCACGCGCAGACTACCGTTAATGCCACAACATAGATGACTGTATTTGGAACGGTGCCATGACTGTGAAACGTGGACTGCTGATGAATGGTGTCGCACTGTGTTCACCGAGGGACCGCTGTTTTGCACTACCCAGGGTGACCATCGTCTTGGTTTGGCGATGACCTAGGGAGAGGTCCGATTTTTCCACTGTTTTGGAGAGACACAGAGGTGTCTTGGTGAGGAGAGCCGTTGGGTATGATTTCAATGCTGGTAGTGAGTGGGGAAACTCTGAAGTGTCAACAGCACACCACGTACATCCTGCTTCCGCATGTGTTAGCTTTCACGCAAAAGTATAGTGGTGTCATTCTTCAGCAGGAAGATGCTCGTCCACAAATGAAACGTGTCAAATGGTTCAAATGGCTCTGAGCAGTATGCGACCTAACTTCTGAGGTCATCAGTAGCCTAGAACGTAGAACTAATTAAAACTAACTAACCTAAGGACATCACACACATCCATGCCCGAGGCAGGATTCGAACCTGCGACAGTAGCGGTCGCTCGGCTCCAGATTGTAGCGCCTAGAACCGCACGGCCACTCCGGCCGGCTGAAACGTGTCCGTATGGACACTCTGAGTGATACTGAAGTTCTCTCGTGGGCAGCAAGATCCCCAGATCTGTCCTCAACGGAACACGTGAGAGACCAGCTCGGACCTCAACTCTGCCGCAGTTGCAGTATTCAGGATATCTGGGTCCAGTTACAACAGCTGTGGGGCAGCTTGCCTCAGAAGGCGATACACACTATCCAACCGAACAGGTTCATGTATCCCTCCAGGGGTGTGTGTGACGTTCTACTAATAAGTGGAATAATACGATTAAATTCTTTATGAATCTTACCGGATTTTGTAATCACTAAAATAACATCACATATCCTCTCAATCAATGAGGCTTTATTTCGTTTCCCCATCTCCTGATGCGTGGTTTTTTGTCTGGCAGTTTATTCTTTTGGGTCACCCGCAAGCGTCGCTGTAGTTTTTTCACATATAAAAGAATTCAATGGAAAAAAAATGTATAGTGAGTTTGGAAACGAATGACGGTGAATGAAAGACATTTCATTTTTGAGTGAGAGACTATGTAGCAACAAAAAAGGCACGGTCACATTGTGGCGATCCCTAATTTCAGCCCTCTAGACAACAAGTATCTGTTAATTTTACTTAAATAGCACCTTGTCACAACTTTCTGATATGCATTCAGTCGTTTAAAACTATTTTTGTCTCCCTGGGAATTGTGTTAAGACCTTGATAAAAAAAAGAAGAAGACAGCGGATTTTGTCTGTCAGAATATTGGAGGAATGAATCACTGGTCTCATCGCCACGAAGTGAGTAACACAGAACTAGATGACAACTTTAAATAAGCTGAATCACTGTGAAAGCCAATAAGTGTGCTGTGGAAATTAATAAATTTTGGAGAATAGTAAAGAAATGAATACTGGGTTACTGAAGAGCGTGACATAATTTCCGTGTGTGCTGTGTGCAGTATGGTACGGCTTGTCTCCTCCTGACCGCTCATTTGTTATTGTTCAAACCCACTGCATGGACTGCAAGGTCACAGCGGGTCGCAAGAGATTTAAAACGAAATTCGAACAGTGACAACTAGTTATCTTCCACACTGTGAAGGAATCCAATGACGAAGATATTGTTAGCTTTGTAAGACCTGGGCGGCTGGGGGGGGGGGGGGCGAAGGGGGGTGTCGGTGGCGACCGACCGCCGTGTCATCCTCCGCCAGTGGCGTTACTAATGCAGTGTAGGAGGACGTGAGGATAGCACACCGTTCTCCCATCCGTTGTTAGTTCGTGACCTGGAGCCGCTGCTACTCGGTGAAGGTACCTCCTCTGTTGGCATCACGAGGCTGAGTGAACCACATTCCAGTCCCTCCACCAAGCAAAGCTCTGACAGTATCAGGAATCGAACCCAGTCCCTTCGCATGGCTGCAGCCGCAATGACATCTCAGCTACAGAGGCAGACATACCCAGATGTTGAGGAGGAGCATTACATGGAATTTGTCCTTCAAGAAGGGCAGCCAAAGAGGCTAAATGTAAGAGAAAGGCGATTAATCATAGGGATAATTAAGGAAAATTTTTCATTAAGCGCGCATTAAACTGCAGTACACCTACTGCAAGAACAGGACAAGCAAATAATGGAGGCAGCTGCCAAAAGGACTATTAGAGGAGAAAGGTACAACGGAAGAAGCGATAGCCTGCGTGAGTGGCCGTGCGGTTCTAGGCGCTTCAGTCCGGAACCGCGTGACCGCTACGGTCGCAGGTTCGAATCCTGCATCGGGCATGGATATGTGTGATGTCCTTAGGTTAGTTAGGTTTAAGTAGTTCTAAGTTCTCGGGGACTGATGACCTCAGATGTTAAGCCCCATAGTGCTCAGAGCCATTTGAACAATTTTTTTGAAGAAGCGATACCTGAGGAAAACGAACCACGGCAAAAAGGACCATGTTAATTGAGGGTCAGAGTCATGGGATTATGGAATATTTGCCAGTGACAGAAAATTCGATATCTTTTCAAGTTACGGAAGAATTGTGGTGCGGCGCAAGCCAAGTGACGAGCTACAGGTACATGATGTAGAGTTGCAACTTACTGTAAAACGCATCGCTGAGGGGGGGGGGCGGAGATGAGTGGGGGGGAGTGGGGGGGGGAGAGGGAGGGAGAGAGCGGGAGAGAGAGAGAGAGAGAGAGAGAGAGAGAGAGAGAGAGAGAGAGAGAGAGAGAGTGGGGGGGGGGGGAGGTTTGCCGCAGAGCTATATTTCTTCATCTGTTGTGGAATAGACTAATTTCAATGAGAACAAGCTGCGCTATCTCAATATCCTCAACCAACTGGCAAAGCAGAGCAGAAAATTTGGGTATCATATGCACATCAAATGTTTTAGAAGATAAATTTGGGTATCATATGCACATCAAATGTTTTAGAAGATAATGACCTGAAGCACAAGTCATATTTTGTAACAGAAAGTGCTCAAACTTACACAGACGCCACTTCAGCTGCTAGATGTTAACTCCACGAGAAATTTATGAGATTTACTTGATAGAAATTGTAGAGAACGACAATCAACATGGAAGAATATCTGAAAAAGAATCTGAAGGAAAAATGGGAACTAATTGGATTCGAGTACACCACGATAACACAATGGGTTGAAAAACTTTCTTATGATGTGTCACACTAATGTAACATGGCTCTATGGAACTTTTACGGTGTAGTACAAAAGGTAAACGAAAGAACTACACAATGAGAAGAACAGAAATGATACTTGATGGTAATTAAGTTGATGTCACCGGGATTCATGATGTTCTGCTGGACATCGCAAAAGGCGGGAAGTGCTTCTTAACATGGTGTGTGGTCACCACGGACGGCAGTGCGTGCTCAGCAACGTTCTCCAGTCCTGGCCAGAAGTTTCGTAAGGAGTTCTAGCAGTAGGGCGCTACAATCGTCCAAGTGTTAGTATTGTCTTTGAATGAAAGTGTTCTGTGACTTTCCATACTACAGTGTAGCTGTTCTTTCTATGTATGATCCAAATTTCATAGAGAGATGTTTCTTAACAGTTGTGCATGACGGCTAGTCTAAGGAACTCCGGTGGGCTTTGATATGGTGTGCACCGATAGACAGGCTGATTCGCGAGGAAAATTCGTGTTTATAATTTACTAGCGTAACCTGTGGTGTCACCGCCAGACACCACACTTGCTAGGTGGTAGCCTTTAAATCGGCCGCGGTCCGTTAGTATACGTCGGACCCGCGTGTCGCCACTATCAGTGATTGCAGACCGAGCGCCGCCACACGGCAGGTCTAGTCTAGAGAGGCTCCCTAGCACTCGCCCCAGTTGTACAGTCGACTTTACTAGCGATGGTTCACTGTCTGCATGCGCTCTCATTTGCAGAGACGACAGTTTAGCATAGCCTTCAGCTACGTCATTTGCTACGACCTATCAAGGCGCCATATTCAGTTACTATAGTCTGAACAGATAATATTGTGAATCATGTACCGTCAAGAGCGACGTTCATCATAAATGGATTAAAGTTAAGTATCAACTAGCTACGTCCGCTTTCTGAATTCTAATTCCTTGTCATGTTCCAGACCTCACGTCAGTATAGTCCTTCCCTCCTCACGCCAGCCTGCGTGAGCTTAACTACAAAACCTTCAATGCTTCGAAAGTGGTGAACGTCTATGGGAATTGCAACTACTTCCACAGCTCCTTTTATTTGCCCATCATCTGTCCTGTCCCCTTACCCTCTCTCTGACCTTGAGGCTTGCTTATTGTTATTGCAAACGAAATCTTGATGGCGAACTGAAGTCGCTTAAAATGAATAGATAACTAGGTTGGTATCACTGGTAAACAGGACATGAGAGAGACCTGTCCACCTGCGGGATCTGTGAGTATAATACCTTCAATGATAGCTGCAGATTACTCGCATTTCGTTGCAGTATCCTAATCAAAAGCCGAAAAGCCATCAATACAACTATCCTCTTTTCTGTAAAACCGACGGCATGAAATAAAACTAAACAGACCATTCCTATGTGCACAATTTTTGTTTGAAATTATACACAGGGTGAACATTAATAAAACCGAAAAGCTGCCAGTGTGTCGTTTAGCAGCATATGTAAACCTTTAAACAATTTGTTTCTCTCATATATATTCTTTCTCCCCATATACAGTCAGAACATTAATAAAACTGACACACTGGAAGACTGATGTCTGACTGGAAATAGAGGTAAAAGGATCCTACGAACATGTGTCCGTTTGAAAGCGGTTAATAAAGCAGAAGAAATAGTGGACGTTGTATTGAGCTCCAATATTATTTCTCTATTAAAGAACAGTTGTGCTGCGCCGAATATTGAAGAGACAATAAAACTACGCTCTGGAATATTACTTAAGAATGTATTGTCTTACTGTGTTACTACTCAGATACACTACGCAACAAGATTAGAGGATCACTTTATCATAAACACGTAATTGCCTCCCATTGCGCCACAGAAGTTTGAAATTTGACTCAAAGGTGATTGGTTGGTTGGTTGGTTGGGTTGGGGAAGGAGACCAGACAGCGTGGTCATCGGTCTCATCGGATTAGGGAAGGATTGGGAAGGAAGTCGGCCGTGCCCTTTCAGAGGAACCATCCCGGAATTTGCCTGGAGTAAGACTCAAAGGTGACTCCAACCTTTTCTGTTATGGTGAAAAGGAGTGGCGTCCTGCGACTACACCCTTGGGCTCCGTGATGCTTCAAACAGCAAACTGTCGACACATGTAAAAAACACCTCTAGACTTCAGAAATTCATGTGACATGTGATATGGCTTAAAGATGTCACACTGCCACCAAATTTCGCCACAGTTCTACCGAACACCACCATGGACGTGTTACACGATGGGAAGGTCGTACCCCCCCCCCTCCCTCCTTTACCATATTTGACACCCCTCACTCGACGCCTCTGCGATGGAGCACAGAAACACAACGCCCAACTTCGGAATCACGGTTCCTAGTGGTTACAGCCGTACACGAGAGCAAGAATTGCGGTCGTATTGCACTGCAAACGGACGAGACAGCGTTCAATGAGGTGCAGTCCAACAACATCCGCAGGGAATAGCTGAATCGTCCGGAAGCGTCAGCACTGCCGAAAGTTGTCAAGAACGTCATCGTGTTGCTCATCGCACTGCGAGCCGTTATTTTCGACCGCGAAGTGTATGGGGATCCACGCGCCAAGGAGAGGTTTTGTTGCCCTCATTTATGCCACCCCGTGAGGCCTTTTCAAGTCGATTATGAGCGACGGTGTGTCTGAAGTGTTTTCCTAGGTCACCTATAAGAAAACGAGTAATTTCAACGCAGGTCGTCACTGTTCCGTCTTCCATCGCAGAGGCGTCAAAAGAAGGGGTGAAGTGTGGATGATAGGGGGTGTGACATAGCCGCATTGGCGTTGGGCAGAACTGCGGCGCAATTTGGTGTCAATGTCACATCATTAACCGACCATACACGTCACTTGAACTTTTGAGATTTGCTCTTTATTTTGCCTGTGTCGACATCTTACTGTTTGACGCGTCACGAAGCCCGAGGGTGACATCTCTGAGCGTCACGCTTTTACACTACTACCGAGAGTTACTTCAGGCACTTTTCAGCCAAATTTCAAAGTTTTGCGTCGCAACGGCAGGCAATTATGCGGTTTCGAAAAAGTGATCCTTCAATTCTGTTGCGCAGTGTATATTTTACATTTATTAGGAGGATTGGTTTTTAACTTGCGGAAAGTTCACTTGTTCATTAAATGTATGAGTGAAAAAAAAACTTATATTTCTAGAAGAAGAAATGACAAAATATTAATGGCAGCCTTTGTATATCGTTATATTCTGTGAGCTGACAGAATCATTTGTCTGATCTGTTGCCTTTTGTATGCTTCAGCTACACTTTTTTCTCTCTCTTTTATTTATTATTGTGGTGTCTAGAAAGCCTGATTACTAGGTTCGCTAGACAAACATTCAGAAAAATCGTATTAATGAGTTTTATTACAAAATGATAAGATACAATACTTAAATTTGCAATTACACATATGTGTCGCAAGCAAAGGACTACATACGAAATAAGACAATACTTAAATTTGCAATTAAACAGATTTGTCGCAAGCAAAGGACTACATACGAAATAAGCAATCGTCTTCAGTACAAACAATTCCAGGTATGTGCCAAATAGAGAGTACAAGCGAAGTAACTAGTCTTGAAGCTGCTATTGAACTGGGGCGTCACCAGGCGCTTATGTTCTCTTCACATAGGGGCCGCTGCTGTCGCGTTGTCGTCCTGGAGAGGGGTCGGTTAGCCTGCGATTGGCTGACGTCTTCTCTCAACCATCTCTTTTCTATCGTTCCCGACTGGCGTGCCGGCGCTCGACTTTACGCCGTAACAATTATATTCACACAAAGATACCATTTTCTACTAGAAGTAACAGTGTTGTCCAGAAATGATGAGTAAGTAGAAAGGACAGACGATCACCCGGGGATATTTGTGATCTTCAGTCAAACTGTGCAGTACGCTCACGTCAGGATTTGAAACCATGTAAATGGAATGTTAAATATGCGAGTTATAAATTTCGGAAATGAAGCGGAATAAACCAAGTTAAGTTACCTTCGCGATGTACTATGAGGCAGCGTAGCAATGAACAAATTAAGAATAAAGTAGCAAAATATATGAGCGTACGCTTGATGGTTGCAACTACCAACAGCCGAACCCAGTTATTTATTTACGGCGAATTTGCGAGCGTTCGATTAGTAAGCAGTTCCAGTGCAAACCTAACGCCTGGTCGTCGCATAATACTCATTCAGTAACATTCCAACTATAATCTGATAATTGCGTGCAGATCATATTCTGCAGTGAACTTTGTAAATTGTACACTGTAATGTAACTACTTTTCACATATGTATTATCGTTCTTAGACTAATAGACAGACTGGCGAAAGACTGATAAATACAAAATGTATTCAGTTACACACTTCCAGGCTTGCAAGAAAGCAATAATTTAGCTTAAAAAGAGGGACGCAAGTCGCAGTCGCAAATGTGACGTGATGGCTCGTAGCATCGAGTGAATATGGGGATGACATATCTGGATTACCGTGAGTTGAAGTATTCATTGTGGCAAATTGCTTAGGTCAAAGTGGACTTTATTATCTTGTCGTGCTCTCTCTAATGACATTCTCTCCATAGACGAAACAAACGATTCTAACCTCCCTCGTTGCCTATTCAACTGGTCTTGACACTCATCACCCTTTAGCTCACTAATGGCACAAGCGTTCTTCATACCTGCAAAATTGACGCGAAAAAGCAAATGGCAAACAGTTAGTGATGATGACCTAGCAACGAAATGTTGTGGCAACGAATAGAAACGTTACGAACTTAAGCATCAAGCTCGGAGTGGGAACCAACAGGATGCGTCGGTTGTGGTTTGATAAATCAGGTCAGCAAGTTTCGAAACTAAGTGCTGTCTTCTGTGCCGTGGATAAGTGCATTGCTGCACTTGCCCAACGGCTGAACCGTATGTCGATATACTGCAAATAGCGCCAACTCTGGCACGCTTATGCTTATGTAATTCCCTGGGGGTGAAGCCTTCTTGCCTGATGAAACTATCGAGCCACATAACGCGGCAGGTGCGCGTGAAAATTTCGAAGAACACTGCGATGAATCCTCAACAGCGTTCAGAGCTTTTATTACATCAGTCCTGATGTAATGCAGAACGATGTATGACACACTGTACGACGCAGTTAGTGTTCACATTACTAAATTCCTGTGAGTAGAGTGGAGCACGGCGGTCGGTCGGTACCATTGGGCCTCCCGACGCCTGTTCGGACTGAATTAAGTTTGATTATCTCTCGTTAGCTACTCTGCTAATGCTAATAGCTGAACAATGACGTAAGAACGTTTATACGTTCCTATCCTGCACAGTTAATTTAAAGGAGCCCGTTGCGTTTTTCTGTCTGTATGTGATGAGAATCTCAGATCTATAAAATGATTTATGAGGAAGATTTGTGTACATAATTTATAACAGTAATTATCAGTGTGTAATATATGTACACTCCTGGAAATGGAAAAAAGAACACAATGACACCGGTGTGTCAGACCCACCATACTTGCTCCGGACACTGCGAGAGGGCTGTACAAGCAATGATCACACGCACGGCACAGCGGACACACCAGGAACTGCGGTGTTGGTCGTCGAATGGCGCTAGCTGCGCAGCATTTGTGCACCGCCGCCGTCAGTGTCAGCCAGTTTGCCGTGGCATACGGAGCTCCATCGCAGTCTTTAACACTGGTAGCATGCCGCGACAGCGTGGACGTGAACCGTATGTGCAGTTGACGGACTTTGAGCGAGGGCGTATAGTGGGCATGCGGGAGGCCGGGTGGACGTACCGCCGAATTGCTCAACACGTGGGGCGTGAGGTCTCCACAGTACATCGATGTTGTCGCCAGTGGTCGGCGGAAGGTGCACGTGCCCGTCGACCTGGGACCGGACCGCAGCGACGCACGGATGCACGCCAAGACCGTCGTATCCTACGCAGTGCCGTAGGGGACCGCACCGCCACTTCCCAGCAAATTAGGGACACTGTTGCTCCTGGGGTATCGGCGAGGACCAATGGCAACCGTCTCCATGAAGCTGGGCTACGGTCCTGCACACCGTTAGGCCGTCTTCCGCTCACGCCCCAACATCGTGCAGCCCGCCTCCAGTGGTGTCGCGACAGGCGTGAATGGAGGGACGAATGGAGACGTGTCGTCTTCAGCGATGAGAGTCGCTTCTGCCTTGGTGCCAATGATGGTCGTATGCGTGTTTGGCGCCTTGCAGGTGAGCGCCACAATCAGGACAGCATACGACCGAGGCACACAGGGCCAACACCCGGCATCATGGTGTGGGGAGCGATCTCCTACACTGGCTGTACACCATTGGTGATCGTCGAGGGGTCACTGAATAGTGCACGGTACATCCAAACCGTCATCGAACCCATCGTTCTACCATTCCTAGACCGGCAAGGGAACTTGCTGTTCCAACAGGACAATGCACGTCCGCATGTATCCCGTGCCACCCAACGTGCTCTAGAAGGTGTAAGTCAACTACCCTGGCCAGCAAGGTCTCCGGATCTGTCCCCCATTGAGCATGTTTGGGATTGGATGAAGCGTCGTCTCACGCGGTCTGCACGTCCAGCACGAACGCTGGTCCAACTGAGGCGCCAGGTGGAAATGGCATGGCAAGCCGTTCCACAGGACTACATCCAGCATCTGTACGATCGTCTCCATGGGGGAATAGCAGCCTGCATTGCTGCGAAAGGTGGATATACAGTGTACTAGTGCAGACATTGGGCATGCTCTGTTGCCTGTGTCTATGTGCCTGTGGTTCTGTCAGTGTGATCATGTGATGTATCTGACACCAGGAATGTGTCAATAAAGTTTCCCCTTCCTGGGACAATGAATTCACGGTGTTCTTATTTCAATTTCCAGGAGTGTATTATCTGTTCCATATTTAATTGGCGTTTGGAGGGACATCTGGTGTCAACGAAGGGACCTACGCGCTGGCCAGTTAGAAAGAAGGAGGTATCTGGGGGGAAAAGCAGGAAAGTATGCAGCTGTTGCAACTCCAGAGAGCAGTGACATATGACCAGAATGTATACATACACTGATGAGCCGAAACATTTTGACCACTACCCACCGCAAAGTTGAATGCCTCCTGATGGTGTTGTGGGCACGTGGGGCAGTAGGTAAAGAATGTAAGCGGAGGAGAGACGAATGGACAGTCATTAAAGCGAAGATACAGTCCGCAAATGCGGAAATCCACTGATATAAGCGGTTTTGGCAAAGAGCACGTTGTTATCGCCCTACGGCTGGAAACGAGAATCTCAGAAACGGCGATGCTGGTCGCCTGTTGACGTATTAGTGCCGTGGGCACCTATGGAAAGTGGTTGAAGGATGGTGGAGTAAAGAGTAGGCCATATGGTACTGGACAACCACATCCCATCACAAAACGTGGAGGTAGGAGGATCACACTTCCCCCTCCCGTGTAATCCAGGATAGGCAGCGATCTGTGGCATATCTGACGACAGAATACAATGCTGGTGCAGGCATAAGAGTTTCGGAGCACACCGTTCTAATGTCATTGTTGAACATGGAGCTCCACACCACGCGACCCCTATGTATTCCTGTGTTGACGCAACGACACCGTCAGTTAAAATTGCAGTGGGTGTTTCCCTTGTTGAGAGCCCTTCCTGGCACAAAGTAACAATGCGGACGCGATTAACCGCGGTATTGAACGTCTAGGCATGGTTGAACTGCAGACAACACGAGCCGTGTACCTCCTTCCTGGTGGAATGACTTGAAGTGATCGGATGGCTGACTCCCTTCCTCTATTAGGCGCTGCACGTGTATGGTTGTTTACATCTTTGGGCGAGTTTAGTGACATCTCTGAGCAGTCAAAGGAACTGTGTCTGTGATATAATATCCACAGTCAACGTCTGTCTTCAGGAGTTCCGGGAATTGGGGTGATACAAAACTTTTTTTGATGTGTGTAGTATAAATCATAAAGAGAGAGCTTTCCATTCGTAACTAGACACAAGCGATATTCTCTATCACAAAATGGTTCAAATGGCTCTGAGCACTATGGGACTTAACATCTGAGGTCATCAGTCCCCTAGAACTTAGAACTACTTAAACCTAACTAACCGAAGGACATCACACACATCCAAGCCCGAGGCAGGATTCGAACCTGCGACCGTAGCGGTGACACGGTTCCAGACTGAAGCGCCTAGAACCGCACGGCCAATAGCGGCCGGCTTTCTATTACACACACAAATGAATTTTAGTTGCATTGTTTATTTTCACTGCAGTTGTTTTATTTCTGTCATTTGACATTACATTTCCTATCATCCCAATTCAAAAAGCTCTATATTTGGAAACTGTCAGAAGTAAAAACTGCAAATCGACGAAACTCAGTAAAGTAAATTATCAGCATTTTCGGGAAGAGATCATGGGCTGAACATTAATTTCGTCAGTCTGTGTTAAGTAAAATGCCAGATTGTGAAATTAGCCTCGTCACAACATATACGTCTCTCTTATTCGTTATCCGAAACGCTTTAAAATTTAATTTAACTACACTAAATTCGTCGTATTACTGGATCAAATAAGCATTTAAGATCACAAAATCATCTGAAAATGCATTCCTGACGTTGTAGTATTTACGAAAGCCATGTAAAAGTATCTGTATAGAACAACTGTTGCGTGCACATGACAGAAATTAAGAACGAGAAGCATCGCAAACAGTAACCTGCTAATATTTTGGGAAGTCTTACGTGGCGGCAACTCTTGAAGAGAAAGCAACTTACAGCATAAATCTGTGGCGCCATCTGCCCTCATTATATCTACATGGCCCGACCAGTTGCGGCCGGAATCATTTAGCGGCTGTTGAAACGACTCGGTGAAGTAATGGAACTGAACCTTCATATACAATGATGAACCAAAACGTTATGATCACTGTCCACCACGAGGTTGAATGCCTCCTCCTTGTGTCGCTGGCACGTGACGCAGTAAGGAAGGAAGGGACACGGAGAAGAGACGAATGGGCATTGTTTAGAGCAAACATATGGGTCGCAAATGCAGAATTCCATTGATATAAGCGGTTCTGACAAAGGGCACATTGTCATGGCACTGCGGCTGTAAAAGAGAATCTCTGAAACGGCGAAACTGGTCGCTTGTTGGCGTACGACTGTCGTGTGCATCTATGAAAAGTGGAATAACGAGTAGGCCATATGGTACTGGACAACCACGTCTTATCACAAAACGCTCCCTCCTTCCGCGAAATCCAGGATTGGCGGTGATCTGAGGCCGACAGAGTACAACATCGTCAGTTAGACTGAGTGTTCACCGTAGATCAATAGGAACGTGTCGCCAGTCGAATGAATCGCATTTCTTCTTACACCAGGTCGATAGTTGGGTCCTTACACGCCGTCACCCGGGCGAATGGCTGCACGGAACATGCACCGCGCCACAGATGTAGGCCGATGAAGGCAGAATTATGCTGTGGAGTACACTGCATTGGGCTTCCTTGGGATATGTGGTGGTAATCGAAGGCATAATGACAGCACTGAACTACGTGAACATTATTGCGGACTGCCTGCATCGCTTCATGCTTGAAGTCTTCCCCTACAGTGATGGCATCTTCCAGCAGGATAACAGTCCGTGTTGCAAGGTCAGAATAGTGCTAAAGTGGTTTGAGGGGAATTATAGAGAACTCACATTGATGTCTCAGCTAGCAAATACGCCAGACATGTGCCCACTGCAACACATTTCAGGCGCCAGCTGCCTGCCGTAAAACACCATCCCGTAATTGCTTGATCTGTGCGCAGGCATCTGGTGCGAATACTTCTGGAATGCTGTCAAGGACTTTTAGAATACATGTCAAGCACAGTCTCTGTCGTACTGTCATTGAAAGGTAGAACAAGACGCTATTAAAAAAGAGGTCATAGCGTATTGGCTCATCAGAGTACACTGCCAGAAAAAAAGTACGCCCTATGAGGTGTTTATAATTCACTCAAGATTTATTATTGCAACAGTGTATATGAAGTACACATAAGATTTACATTTACCGATCAATAGCACAAGCGGTTCTGTGGTGTTACGTATCGACCCATGCTGAGACACCGATATTAATGAGTGGTGTAGCCTCCAACGGCAGCAATGCAGGCGCTACCTCTAGTTTCCAGTGGATCGCACAGTTGACGAATATTTTCCTGCGATACGCTATGTCACTCCTTCTCGACCTGTTCACATAGTACTGTAAGGGTTCATGGCTGGCGAATTGCACGAGACAGTTTTTGCCCCATCGTATCCCACATGCGTTTGATATTGAAGCCAAGTCTGGTGATCGTGCTGGCCAGGGAAGTTGCTGCACTTCTTTCAGAGCATGTTCAGTTTCACGGGCAGTGTATGGGCGAACATTATCCTGTGGGAACAACACATACCCTTCCTGATCTGTTATCACAAGCCCTCTTGTCTGTGCTGTGGTAGCTGTACGATCTGTCACTGTTTCTCTTACAATACAACGATTCTAGCGGCTGTCTGTCTGTGTGTCTGTACTGTACCAGCATCGTTGCACTGCTGACGCAACACGTCCAACTTGTGTGGCAATTCTCCGAATGGATCGTCTCGCCCCTCGGAAGGCAACAGTCTGACCGCTTTCACACTTGCTCAGTTTATTTAGGAAGCACTAGTGCGTTCCCGTGTCATGGTTGCTTCTTTCTTCACACTTTTGCACCACACTGAAACTTCTGGCTCTGAGCGTTCCCTATTAAAAAGAGTAGACAGTGTTGGCACTCTGGTAGCTATGCCACTACGCCATGTGTTGGATGACGAAGTTGAAACGATTATCAGTACATTTACTATACCCAGGTGGCATATACCATCACCGAATGATAATCAACGTCATATTTCTTCCGTTAGTGTGTTACAAATTGAAGGTCACCGCTACGTTTTTCTGTCTATGCATGAAGGCTGTTCTAAGGAACTCCGGTGGGCTTTGATATGGTGTTCACCGATAGACAGGCTGATTCGCGAGGAAAATTCGTGTTTATAATTTACTAGCGAAACCTTCAATACTTCGAAAGTGATGAACATCTATGGGAATTGCAACTACTTCCACCGCCCCGTCTATCTGTCCGTCATCTGTCCTGTCCCCTTACCCTCTCTCTAACCTTGAGCCTTCTTTATTGTTATTGCAAACGAAACCCTGATGGCGAACTGAAGTCGCTTAAAATGAATAGATAAATAGGTTGGCATCACTGGTAAACAGGACATAAGAGAGACCTCTCCACCTGCGGGGTCTGTGAGTATAATACCTTCAATGATAGTATTTCGCACAGTTTTAATCGGCAAATGAGTGAGATTATAGAGTTTCAGACTACCCGGATTTCATTGTAGTATCCTAATGAAAAGCCGAAAAGCCATCAATACAACAACCCTCCTTTCTGTAAAACCGACGGCATGAAATAAAACTAAACAGACCATTCCTGTGTGCACAATTTTTGTTTGAAATTATACACAGGGTGAACATTAATAAAACCGAAACACAGCAGGGACGAATTCCTGATTGGAAATGAAGGGAAAAAAATCATATGAATATTTGTCCGGAAATCTATCGCTGCCACGGTAGATGGCGCTGTTGAATGGAAGTTCGTCTGATCACGTACCGTGTGTTCCTTGTGTGTTGCAGGCTGCGTGATTGACGTATCGTACTGTGCGCTGCAGAATGATGGATATTTATGTCGGCAATAAGACGAGATGATGCCGGCCGCTGGTGGCCGAGCGTTTCTAGGCGCTACAGTCTGGAACCACGCGACCGCTACGGTCGCAGGTTCGAATCCTGCCTCGGGCATGGATGTGTGTGTTGTCCTTAGGTTAGTTGGGTTTAAGTAGTTCTAAGTTCTAGGGGACTTATGACCTCAGCAGTTGAGTCCCATAGTGCTCAGAGCCATTGAACGAGATGATGTTCGTGTACAGCCAAGCAGATGGAAACGTTGGAGAGGCAGCACGGCTATATTAAAACTAGTACCTATACAGACACCAACCACATTATACACTATTTCAGGCCCTATTTTGGGCGTTTGTGTGATCATGGGCCTTTTCAGATAGACAAACGTGCAGGCAGGTTGTGGACTGCGCGTACGACAGATTTGGAGGACCGGATTCTGCAGGACGTTGAGACGAACAATACTACAAGCTCCAGGGAAGTGGCCCGTCAACTTGTTGGATGCCGAAGTACGAGTATGCGCGTCCTGCATGACAACCGCTACTACCTCCGTCACCTGCAGTCCCATGGAGGCCACTCTGAACATCCGTTGTGATTTGGATGTGGTGCAGCACGGCACTGTGTTTGGGAGCGATCCGTTGTCGTTGCAGGCACATTTTCCATTTTCGGACACATGTTCATAAGATCCTTCTACCTCTATTTCCAGTCAGAAATCGGTCCCTCCAGTTTGTCAATTTTATTAATGTTCTCCCTGTATATGGTGAGAAACAATATATATGAGATATATGAGAGAAACAAATTGTCTAAAGGTTTACATGTGCTGCTAAACCACACATTTTCACAGCACAGCATTTTCTTTCATGCAGTCTGGGTTGACATTAAACCTGTACACTGTTATTTAAACTAAAATATGTAGCTGGTTTTCGTCAAAATGTTTATTAGGGCATCGTGTAAATATTTGAAGTAAATCGGTCAAGTACGATTTTTGGTAACAACATTTACCACTTCTGTATTAAAGGTAATTTATATGCTAAAAACATTAAAAATTACATAGCCTTTTTCTCTCCCAAATGTCCATTATGATAGCGAGTAAAAATCTAAGGTATATCGGTGAAGTAGTTTTCGAGACTTCTGGTAACCACGCTAAACAACGACTTGTCTTTATACGTAGCAGTATGGATGACCACTGGGTCGAACAAGTCGTGCCGGTGTCGATGCTTGGAGATACACGTGCAAATAATAATGAGCAGGCCATAATGTTGAGCTTGTTTTCTAATGTGGAGGTTCGCTCCCTGCTTTTGATAAAAAACAGTTTTGAAAGTGACTTCTTTTCAATGCTTCCTGTAATCATAATTCAGCGATCTCGATATTAGGAAAACACTTTTGACGTTATATGTGTCCTGGTTTGGATGGACTGAGGTACTGATAAATCGGTTTTTCTAGAAATCGAACTCACTTCAAGCTGCCAAAACTCTGTTCAACTTCCTTTTAAATGTCTCAGCTGTTTTGCCAACTGAAGCGCAACGCGTCTGACAAGGTCCCATTGGAATATGACGCGATATTTGAGAGGTGAATGCTTACATAATGCTTTTCACTTGTTCACTGAAACACTGATCCGAATAAGCCCCTACAAAGTAATCACGTTCACATATTTTACAATAATAAGAGCACTTGCGACAGAGTTTTAAAATAAAGTCGCTTTTGTAATTTTTGTGGTGCAGGCTCCCTTGTGTTACTGGTCCCTAGGCTGCAGATCAGATTGTCTGCCCTGTAATGGGGTGAGATTCAGCGTTACAAGTAGGGTAAGACTGCCCAGTCCGTTATTTTACTCTATCCGATACCATTGCCGGTTTTTCTCGGTGATATAAAACTAGAACTGTTTATGAACGTTAGAAATGAATGTTATACAACGGCTGCAGCCTTTGAAGACCCAGATTTATACTGTCTGAACCGCTACAAAAGAAAAAGTGAACGAATAGCATGCACTCCAGAAATATTAGAATCTGAAAAAGAAGGCCTGACGAATGGGAAGTGTAATCGACAAGTAGCGAGAGATCCTGGAGTAAGTGAAGGTGGCCTCGGACAGCGCCGTAAAGAGGTAGAAAGAAGTTCAAGATATGCGGCATTTAACCAACATGTATTTACGGTTCCTAATAGATACACTACCGCAGCTACTTGAAGACACCCCACTGGAGATAAGGCAATTCATCTGGCACAAACAGGACTGATGTTCCGCACATACTGCACAAACAGAATGGCCTGCCCAGTCAAACCTCTGTGGCGAAATTTAACACAAGAATTGTGGGGAAAACTGAAACAAGCATCTACACGGAAAACTGACGACTCCCGTAGATATGAAATGCCATGTAACACTAGCATCTACTGCGGTAAGTCCACTTGAAATTATTATTGCAATGTTACGTATTTGGAATAGCTTTAATAGCATGTTCAACCATGAGCCAAAAACTATGCTATCACTTCTTTAATAGCATGTTATTCTACCTTTCAAACATGTTACAACAGAGATTCTGTTAGGCATGGATTCTACATATCCTAATCAGGACTCAAGTAGTATGTGGCACTGATGTCTATGCACAGGTCAAGAACTTTGTCAACCCATGTAATTAATGGTTTTCTGCGAAAATACCAGACTATGGCCGTGTTTTTCGACTTGGAGAAAGCCTACGACACCTGTTGAGGACTGGTATCCGTACTATCTACATGTGGGGCTTACGTGGCCGCATGCCCCATTTCCTTCACAAATTCTTAAAATACCGTGTTTTCAAGGCACGTGTGGGTTCTGCCATGTCGGACACCTTTATCAAGGAAAACAATGTGCCTAAGGATACCGTCCTGAGCGTCGTCGTCTTTGCTATTATGGCCTGCCTCCCGCCGGGCACCTCCGGCTCCCCTCTCGTTGACGATATTGCCATCTTCGCTGTTCTCCATGGACTCGTCTCCTTGAGCGGCGTCTTCAGCGATGTCTCGATCGTCTTTATTCATGGAGCATCGACAATGGCTTTCGTTTTTTCACTGCCATAACCGTTTGTACGAATTTATGGCGGCGCAGTTAGTTTCTTTCACCGTCTTTATATCATATCTACATCTACATCTACGTGATTACTCTGCTATTCACAATAAATTGCCTGGCAGAGGGTTCAATGAACCATCTTCATGTTGTCTCTCTACCGTTCCACTCTCGAAAGGCACGCGGGAAAAACGAGCACTTAAATTTTTACGTGGGAGCCCTGATTTCTCTTATTTTATCCTGATGATAATTTCTTCCTATGTGGATGGATGCCAACAGAATGTTTTCGCAATCGGAGAAGAAAACTGGTGATTGAAATTTCATGAGAACATCCTGTCGCAACAAAAAACGATTTTCTTTTGATGATTGCCAATCCAATTCACGTATCATGTCTGTGACACTATCTCCCCTATTTCGCGGTAATACAAAACGAGCTGCCCTTCGTTGTACTTTTTCAATGTCATCCGTCAGTTCCACCTGATGCAGATCCCACACCGCACAGCAATACTCCAGAATAGGGCGGACAAGCGTAGTGTAAGCAGTCTCTTTGGTAGACCTGTTGCACCTTCTAAGTGTTCTGCCAATGAATCGCAGTCTTTGGTTTGCTCTACCCACAATATTATCTATGTGATCGTTCCAATTTAGGTTATTTGTAATTATAATCCGTAAGTATTTAGTTGTATTTACAACCCTCACATTTGTGTGACTTATCGTGTAATCGGAATTTAGCTGAATTCCTTTAGTACTCATGTGAATAACTTCGCACTTTTCTTTATTCAGGGTCAATTGCCACTTTTCGCACCATATAGATATATTATCTAAATCATTTTGCAAGACGTTTTGATCATCTGATGACTTTACAAATCGGTAAATGACAGCATCATCTGCAAACAATCTAAGACGGCTACTCAGATTGTCTCCTATGTCGTTAATATAGATCAGGAACAATAGAGGGCCTATGACAATTCCTTGGGGAACGCCGGATATTACTTCTGTTTTACTCGATAACTTTCCGTCTATTACTACGAACTGTGATCTTTCTGACAGGAAATCATGAATCCAGTCGCACAACTGAGGCGATACTCCGTAGGCACGAAGATTGATTAGAAGACGCTTGTGAGGAACGGTGTCGAAAGCCTTATGAAAATCTAAAAATATCGAATCAATTTGACCTCCCCTGTCGATATCACTTATTACTTCATGAGTATAAAGAGCTAGTTGTGTTTCGCAAGAACGATATTTTCTAAATCCGTGCTGACTATATGTCAATAAATCGTTTTCTTCGAGGTACTTCATAATGTTCGAATACAGTGTATGTTCTAAAACCCTACTGCAAATCGACGTTAGTGATATCGGCCTGTAATTCAGCGGATCACTCCTACTTCCCTTTTTGGGTATTGGTGTGACTTGAGCAATTTTCCAGTCTTTAGGTACGTATCTTTCTGTGAGCGAGTGGTTGGTTATAATTGCTAAATTTGGAGCTATTTTATCAGCACTGTCTGAGAGGAACTTCACTGGTATACAATCTGGACCGGAGGCCTTGCCTTTATTAAGTGATTTAAGCTGCTTTGTTACGCCGAGGATATCTACTTCTATGTTTCTCATCTTGGCAGTTGTTCTTGATTGGAATTCAGGAATATTTACTTCGTCTTCTCTGGTGAAGGAGTTTCGAAAAACCGTGTTTAATAACTCTGCTTTAGTGGCACTGTCATCAGTGACTTCACCGTTGTTATCGCGCAGTGAAGGTATTGATTGTGTCTTGCCACTGGTGTGCTTTATGTATGACCGGAATCTCTCTGGGTTTTCTGCCAGATTTAGAGACAGAATTTTGCTGTGGAAATTATTAAGAGCATCTCGCATTGAAGTACGCGCCATATTTCGAACTTCTGTAAAACTTTGCCAATCGTGGGGATTTTGCGTTCTTTTAAATTTGGCATGCTTTTTTCGTTGCTTCTGCAACAACTATCTAACCCGTTTTCTGTACCATGGGGGATCAGTACCATAATTTATTAATTTATGTGGTATATATCTCTCAATTGCTCTTGATTCTATCTCTTAGAAAACATTCCACAACTTTTCTAAAAAAAAAAAACAAAAAAAAATGTTCAAATGTGTGTGAAATCTACAGCGACCGTATCAACAAACTGGTCTATTGTTGAATGATGTGTTCATAATCAGCGTGACTATGTTGAGAAATAAATATGTAGACATGAAGGATAAAGATGTGGAATGTTAATAAAGTTTGTTTTATTTAAAAAGCTGTAAGAGCTGCACCTAAAAATTGCTGAGGCATTTTTCATGACGCCCTTCTAATTACCCCATTCACCTTCCCTATCACTTGTTTTACATGGTCATTCCATTTGATATAGTTTCTTAGTATTACCCTAAATATTAGGCGATTTTTCGGACTTCATCGCTGATCTTACAATCAGACTGCATCGGCTTCCAACTCTATGTTATACGCATTTTCTTACGTTTATCCGTAATAATACATGAAGTGGAAATTTTCGCAAGTGTTTCTGCATTTCATTACGACCGTCCAACGACGCAACTTCCCTGCATACAACAGCAGCGTCAGCGAATAATTTTACAGTACTGCTGATCCTGTATGATAAATAGTTTATGTACGAGGGTTGGAACTTTCATAGTGTCAACTATTTATTTACAGCTCGTACAAAATAGATACGTGTTTCAAAGTTTTACTGAACTTCAAAGTAGTCATCAGCATTATGTATAACCCGCTGCCAGCTATGTGGAAGTCGTAAGATACTCTTAGCAGTGCCAGTTCGAGCGGCGTGGCCTATTACCCGATGAATCTGTAGCAGTTCTGAAGCGAATGCCGTGAAGTGTTTCCTTCAGTTTAGAAATCGAGCTGAACTTACAAGGGCTTAAGTCAGGGGAGTGCAGTAGGTGGTGTAGCACTTAGCAGCCCCATCAGTCAAACAAATCAGTAACAGCTTGCACAGTACGTGCTTGAGCACTGTCGTGAGAAAAGATGGTCAAGTCCTGCAGAAAATGTCACCAATTCTTTCTCTATGCTGTTCATTTTTGGAACACAATCTACGACCAGCTTAGAGACAGATGTGATGACACATTCTGCAGGACCTGACCATCATTTTGCAGGACAATGCTCAAGCACGTACATGCAATCTGTTACTGGTTTGTTTGACAGATGGGGCTGCTCAGTGCTATAGCACCTACTGCACTCCCCTGACTTAAGCCCTCGTAAGTTCAACTCAGTTTCTAAACTGAAGGAAACACTTCACGGCATTCGCTTCAGAACTGCTACAAATTCGTCGGGCAATAGATCGCGCCGCTCGAACTGTCAACACGACTGGCACTATTAAGAGTATCCTACGACTTCCACATTGCTAGCAACGGGTTATACAAAATGCTGGCGACTACTTTGAAGGTCAGTAAAACTTTGAAACACCTATGTATTTTGTACGAGCCGTAAATAAATAATTGCCAATATTAAAGTTCCAAGTCGCATATATGGAGAAAATTAGGCGTCTTATTACTCTTCCTGGACGCATATCAGACATCACTTATATAGCACCGGGGAGGGTGGGGTGCTTTCTTTTGAATCTGGGTGGATGGGTATATATCATGGCGGATTGTATGGTAGAGTAAGGGAAGGCGATTAAAGTATCGCTGGGAGACGACGTGGAGGATATGGAGGTGCGGAGGCGTTCAAGATGGAAGAGTAGGCTGAGGGCGGGGAATTCTGTAGGTTGTTAGAGGGTGCGAGTGGGCGGAGTGTATGGCGTTCGAGGATCTGTAGGGCGTGATAAAATGAGAGAGACATTTGCATAGCACAAGGTAGGTGGGAAGAGGGCTTTATAGGCGTTGAGGATTGTGGTAGGGTGCAATGACCATGTTTGGCCGGTTAGTAGTTTTAGTAATTTTAGTCTATTGTGGGCGTTTTGTTGAATGGTTAGTAGCTAGGGCTTCCATGTTATTCAGCGTTCAATGTTAGTCCGGCGGATTTTAGTGTGTTGGTTTAATGGATAGGACGGTCGTAAATGGTAAGGTAAAAATCGTTGTTGCGAATCCTGCAGATGGTTTGGCCTATTGCTTGTTATTGCCTGTGTTTTGGTAGGATTGACTATGAGGACTCGTCGTTTTACTTAGTACATCATAGTTCTAAAAAATTTATGAGCATAAAACAAATAAGGTGGCTCTAATTAAAACCAGTGTCTAATGTTTTACAATTATACATGGTGGCATTGGTTAATGCTGGAAGTACGGAACATCTTGTTCAAAACACTTCAGTTAATAAAATTTTTATAAGCACTGTTTGAAGGAATCGGAGCAGCCAAGTGTGGTATTATAAATAATCGTAACAGAAATGGCATGTGAAAAGGACAAGAAATGTTTTTGAGGACAAGAAATGTTTTTGCTTTATAATGTCCTCTTTCATAAGTTTCAAGTAAGACTCCACTATAATTGACACAGTTTGGTGTTAAAACTAATAAACTCCCGACTACAGCAGGCTATAGTGTGAGAAATATATTACATTTGTCTCCAGAAACTTTGTACTCATCTGCGATGTAGAAGGAGGGTAATTGTATCCAGATCGTTATCGTCAGATTAGTGTATCTGTTGGGATCGGCGCACGGTACGTGAATCCCAATGATTTGTAAACACTTCCCAAAATTGGGATCTTGTCGTGGCCACCTGCTGATTAAGCAGTGCGCTCAGAGACGACGCTCGATGGTAAAAGATATCGAAATCCTTCAGTAGATCCATCCGGTCCCTAATCGCATGAGTGGAGCATCCTCATACGTGAGGACAAAAGTGGTGCACTATGCCGACTTTCAAGAAGGTGGGCAGCGATTTCAGATTTTTCTACCCATTTTCACGTTCTATTGAGACATGTTGGTTAACGTGACTTGCAGCGCGTCTACCAGTTGCACTGTGCTTCTGTAACACGTTCGCCTTCCAGTGCATCATACATAGTTTTAGCAGAGGAATTTTCGTCTTGCCTCTCAGAAATTGGGGAAGATACTTCAGTCGACGATATGTAAAAGTGCCTAACGCTTTTAGGAAATGCAACAAGACGGAATCTGCCTTTTCATCTGTTTCTATTGTCTGAAAGACGGTTTGTATGAGAAAGCCGAACTGTGTTCGGCAGGGGGAATTTTTCCTGTATCCGCGCCTGTTCTCTGAGAAGCTTGTTGTCCTTCACAGACGTCATGATGGCTGAGGCTTGAACATGCTCTGGCACGCTGCAACAGGCAGATCTCAGCGACACTGCTCTATATTCTCGTGCATCCCATCTTTCTACCATACCTGTAAACAGGATTGAACTGTTAGACTCCTGTTCTGACATATTATTCAAAGCTGTCATACATGTTCATAGAAGAACTTACACAAACAGTTAAAATAAAACCTCTGTAATATTTCTGAGGCTGTGATTAAGACAGCCTTTCTGCTGTAACATATATCGCGGAGGTGCTGTCGCTGCTATCTAGCAATGGAACCTCTGTCGAGTTACGGAGACATGGAGGGGATAAAAGAGACAACTAAAAACTTTGATCAGCTTTCATAACATGAGGACGAAGATGTGGCCACACTGAGCTGACAAAAATCGTGGGATGGCGATAAGAAAATATGCACATGGCTATAGTATCGTGTACACGAGGTATAAATGGGCAGTAAATTGGTGGAGCTGTTATTAGTACTCAGGTGGTTCATATGAAAAAGTGCCCGTCGTGATTATAGCTGCACGACTTTAATTAACAGACTTTCAACGCGGAATGATACTTTGGACATTCCACTTCGAAAATAGTTAGGGAAGTAGATATTCCGAGATCTACAGTGTCAGGAGTGTGTCGAGAATATCCAATTTCAGGCATTATCTCCCACCACGGACAACGCAATGGCCGAAGGCCTTCACTTAACGACGGAGAGCAGAGGCATTTGCACAGAGTTGTCAGTGGTAACAGAACAGCAACACTGCGTCATATAACCGCAGAAATCCATGTGTGACATACGACGAATGTATGCGTCAGGACAGTGCGGGGAAATGTGGCGTTAATGGGGTACGGCAGCAGGCGACCGACGCGAGTGCCTTTGCTAACAGCACGACATCGCCTGCAGCGCCGCTGCTGGGCTGGTGACCATAGCGGTTGGACCCTACACGACTAACCGTGACCTGGTTGAATGAGTCCCGATTTCATTGGGTGAGAGCTGACGGTAGGGTGTGAGTGCGGCGCAGACCCCAGGTAGCCACTGACAGAGGTTGTCGACAAGGCTCCATAATAGTGTGGGCTGTGTTTACATGGAATGGACCGAGTCCTCTGGTCCAACGGAACCGATTATTGACTGGAAATGTTTACGAAGGAGGAGAAGCTTAGTGTTTAACATCCCGTTGACAACGAGGTCATTAGAGACGGAGCACAAGCTCGGGTTAGGTAAGGAAGGAGAAAGAAAGCAGCCGTGTCCTTTCAAAGGAACCATCCAGGCATTTGCCTTAAGCGATGTAGGGAAATCACACGAAATCCAAATGTGGGTGGCTGGACACGGATTTGAACCGTCGTCCTCCCGAGTGCGACATGGTTACGTTCGGCTACTTGGAGACCGTTTGCAGCCATTAATGGACCCCATGTTCCCAAACAACGATGGAATTTTCATGGATGACAGTGCGCCATGTCACCGGGTCACAATTGTTTGCTATTTGTTTGAGGAACATTCTGGACAATTCGAGCGAATGATTTGGCCACCCAGCTAGTAAGACATGAATACCATCTAACATTAATGGGACATAATCGAGAGGTAATTTCATGCACAAAATCCTGCACCGCCTACACTTTCTCAATTATGGACGTCAATAAACACAACGTGAATGAATATTTCAGCAGGTAGCTTACAACGACTTGCTGAGTTCATGCTACGTCGGGTAAAAGGAAGTCCGACATGATATTAGGAGGTATCTCATGAATTTTCTCACCTGAATATATTTATTTCAAGTAGTAAAACGTACAGCAATCAGTCGCAGATAATAGTTATTGCATATCCAGATTACGGTCACTGTGTGGCCATCTTCAGTGCTAAAAGAGACATAAGGAACCAACTACAATAAGCAGTTGATGATAGCAATAATAATTACATTTTTTACAGTACTATGGTTTAATTAGTGGCAGGGAGGCATCAGTTTCCAGAAGACAAATTAATGTTGCATGTTCTACTACGCTTAAACTGGGAAGAACTTTGAAAAAATACTATTAACATATAATATTGAAACAGATGGGATCTTTTCTACAGGTCACACTCTATAGAGCTGAATGTCTTGATTACGTGCTTGTTATGTGGGACAAACTGGGAGACGGCCTGAAACCACGTTTAGCGAACATGTCTGATTTCGATGCTCATTTTCTTGAAAATGGGCATAGTGGACCAGTTTTGTACTCACATATGAGGATGCTCCATCCATGCAAGATGGGGAGACATATGGCTCTGTTAAGAGAGTCCAAAATCTTTTACCATCGGGCCTCGTCTCGTAGGACACTGCTTAATCAGCAGGCGGCCACGAGAAGCTTCCAGGTCTGGGAATTGTTTAAAAAGGATTAGGATTCGCCTGCTATGGACCGATCCCAACAGGCGCACTGATCTGACAATAATGACCTAGATACGATCCACTCCTTCTAGGTCGCAGATGAGTACAAAGTTTCTCGAGACAAATGTACTGTATTTCCCACATTATAGCATTATGCAACCGGGATTTTTTTTTAGTTTTAACCCCAAACTGTGTCAATTATAATGGAGTCTTATGTGAAACTTATGACAGAGGACATTATAAAGCAAAAACATTTCTGATCCTTTTGACATACCGTTTATGGCACGATTACTTATAATACTCTTGTCCGTTCCGATTTCTTTAACAGTGCTTAGTATATAACAGTTTTTAATAAAAATTGTTTTAGTTTTTGTCTTCTGACCAAGATGTTTGGTATTTTTAAGCTATGTTCTGTTGTAAAGTGTACAGCATTAAGCTATGCCATCATGTACAAATGTAAATCATTAGTCAATATTTTCGTTTACAATCACCTTATTTGTTTTACGTTTGTAAGTTTTTTCAAAATTTAAATTAATAACAGAAACGATAGACCAAATTATTGTGAACTAAAGTTAATACACATTGTTAACGCATATCCATGTAGAGAGGGCGCTGTAGATTGGAATGACGTACACTGAAGCCAGCTGTATTGCAACTGTAAACAGCGGCCTCGTGTGAACTCATCTTTTGATGTGAATGTCCAGTTGGGGGTATGTCTATACGTAAATGATTTTAACGCTTTAACTTACATTGTTTGGCATGTCTTTTACGACTGACTCATACTCGAAGTTTATACAACAGTACATTAATAAGGCATTCATGTTACCTTATTGTAACTGGCTCTTTACACGTCTTTTAACACTGATGATGGCTACACAGTGAACGAAATCTGGATATGCAATATACATTATTTGCAACCGACCGCTGCACCGTTTACTACTTAAAACTTTGAAGTGCTCCATAACCCGGGCATGAATCAAACAATTATTGGTAGCGCACTGTTAGCGGTCAAGTGTCCGGATAAGGTCTGCTACACAATTTTAACTAGTCACAAACAGATGAAAGAGGGGTAGCAATATGTATAGAAAGGGAAAGAAATTTCGAAAGAGTATAGTGGAAAGAGAAAAAAAAAGTGAATGCAGATGATATGGAGGATGCAACGCAATAAAAAGAATTTGACAGAGGAGTGAAATACCTTAGTCGATACTTGGAGTAGACGACGTTTCCTTAATTACTGACATTACTGGAAAAGTGCTTCGTCTGAATACTGAAGCACCTGGTCTACAGGGCATATGAGACACTGGTAACGATCTCATACGTAAAGGAAAATTCAATACCAAACAAGGCTGGAAGATTTGAGTATTCCCGAATTATCAGTTTTATGTCATGGTTGCAAAATACTAACGCGAGTAATCGGTAGAAGAATCGAATCACTGCTAAAAGGTGACCTGTGGGAAGAACAGTCTTGGTTCCGCAGAATTGTGGGAACACTTGAGGCAATATTGACCATAAGACATATCTTAGAAGGTGGTAGGAAAGCGAACCCAGATTTGCAGCATTGGAATTTAGAAAAATTTTTTGACAAAGTTGAATGAGTAAGCTGTTTGAAATTATGAGTTTATCATGGATAAAATGTAGATTGCTAAAGATAATGTATAAGTGTACAGGAACCTGACAATACCCAGAACAGTCAGAACAGGTGGCAGTAACTGGCGTTGTGGCCGTTCTCCTAAACACTGAGCACGTAGTAAAGGAATCCTACGAGAAATTTGAACGGCGAATTAAACTTCAACGAGAACAAACAATAACATTTAGGTCTGCTGGTGACATTGTAATCATAGCAGAATGGGCAAAAGACTTGGAAAGTCAATAGAACTGAATAGATAACGTGTCGTAAGGTTTTAAGGCGAGTAGGAAAAAAAATTAAAACAAGGATAACGGCCTGCAGCCAGATACAAACACGCTGTCAAATGAAAACGATGAATATGGAAAACAATAAGTAAATTGTTTATTATTTGAAACGTGATCGCCTAAGCTATCAACACATTTATCCCAATGTGAGATGGTCAGTGGCTTCATGGGAAAATATTTGCTGTAAGAAAAACACGATTGTATGCAGGACTGCACTTCTTCGTCCGAAGCGTTGTCTTTCCTGAGGAGTCCGGCAGTACGGAAATCGCAAGGGAAGAGATCGGGACTGTGTGTAAGGGCTTCCCAGAGGAAATTCTGCAGCGAACGAGCCAGCATGGTGCCATGGCTGATCTGACTAGGCTGCACAAGTTTCGCTGGGAAACCCTTACACATCTTCCATAACAGTCTCAATCTCTCACCAAGTGATTTCCATATTTTTCGAGCCCTGAAGAAAGATATTCGTGGCCGTCTATTTGCTTCGGACGAAGATGCGCACGCCGGGTTACGACATGTTTCTGTAACGAACCACAAACATTTTCCCGTGAGGGAACTGAGCGTCTTGTCTCAAAGTGGAGCAAATGCACTAAGAGTTATGGCAGTTAATTTTGAAATACTGAACAGTTTACTTACATTTTTTCTGTATTTCTCGTTTCAGTCAACTGCCCCTTATAAATCAGGCGATGCTGAGGAATTACGTAAGGAAATGAGTTGCTATAGCCAAATGCACAATTTTTTTATTTGGGTAACAAAATAACTAATGATAGCAGAAATATAGGAGATATAAAATGCAACTAGTAATAATAAGGAAAATACTTATGTAAAGGAGAAACGTATAAACTTAATTGTTAGGAATTCTTTTGGGATGTATTTGTCTGGAGTGTTGCATTATGAAGAAGTAAGATGGAGACGATGAATAGCGCAGATGAGAAGAGAAACTAAGACTTTGAAATGTGTTACTGCAGAAAAATGCTGAAGATTAGATGGGTAGACTGGATAACCAACGAAAAGTGGAAAACGTCTTTCTGCTTTAGGCGGGGGGGGGGGGGGGGGGGCGGAGGTAGAAAATGAAGAAAGGAAGTCGTCTACAGCAGACATATTCAAATGGATGTAGGGTGCAGTATTTCTGCAAAGATGGAGAGACTTTCACAGGATAGGGTACCACAGAGAGCTTCAACAAACAAGTTCTCGAACTGCAGACAACAACATCAACGCAGCAAAAAGGAATGTGGAGCATGATCGTCTGTACCTCGATGCAGCGAATGAGAGAAGGAATACGCAAATTATACACCGTTTCAGTGGAACGTTAAATCCCCCGCCATGTGACAGGACCGTATTATCTCTCAGATATATTGGGTTCCATCGTCTTTCACCGCAGGGATTTATCATTTCAAATAGGTACTATCTATTTCGCGAAGGAAATTCATGAACCGAAGCGATCCGTTTCTGCTGGAAAAAGAGCGGCTTAAATCACAGCCAACTCTGTACTTTTATTAGGTTTCCATTTTATTCAGAGGAAAATTTCCAGACATAAAAAAACAGAGATATTCCTCTCTCTTCCTAACTAGATTTGGTAACAGTTTCTCTTAGAACTGTTCACCTTAATTTTTTCCTTTCTCCCCCCATCCCCTCCTTCCCTCTCTATCTCTGTCTTTTAAATTCAGTGTTCAGGAGAGCAGGCCGTTCTGTTGTGGAACTAGGTCCCTTTATTCCTCATACCAGTATGAATGCTCTACGAGATGTCGTGATCATTTAGTTGCACTATAAAAATAATACTGTCTTGGCCACAGTATATTACTGATTTTAATACATCTTAAGCGTTTCAGCGTTATGCCGTTTTCGAAGGATCTACAATTAAATGGGTATCAATGATAAGCATATGATAACATCCAAAAGAGTAAGAACACTATAAAAGCGAATGGAACTTATACTTACTCAAAAATATAACACGATGTATAATGGATAAAAAAATCAGAATGAACCTGTCCTTTATAGATACCCAATAACTCGTCAACCTTAATGTCATCACATTTAAATGCAAACTGGTTAAGCTACATTCACGAAAGCCTTAAGAAACGAATATTGCTAGATGGCGCTTCATGCATAACATTTATGGTATATCATATTTTGGCATTTGAGAAGTAATCTGCATTCTATGAGTATCATACAGTATTGGACAACCAATGATCTTGATCAGTTCTTTCCACAATATAAATTTAAATTTTTTTTAAAAAGAAACTGTAAGCAGTTTGATGTGCGTAGTCCAAATTAAATGGTGCTGGTGTGTAACGCCGTCTGTACTGTTAGTGAATGCAGATGGTAAGTCCCATAGTGGTAAGCCATTTGAACCATTTGAATGCAGTGTCTAAAAAATTTATACAACTACATATCATGCATAGTGTTCGTACAAGATGTCGACAGAATACACAGACATATACATGATCAAACATGTCAATGTTGTAAAAAATGAAGAACACAAAATCAAATTGTGAAAATCACACTAGCGTTCGACAAAGAGCGCGCTCTGTGAATTTCTATAAGTTGGTGGCTAACACCGTTGTAGTTGTCAGTTCGTCATATTGTTCGACAAAAGCTGCTTTGTGGTAGTATTTTATTTCACAGGACTAGTTTCGCGTGCTGCCAACATCAGCGGTATCTGGATTTTCCAAAAGAAATATATTTCTTATAATGAGTTACTCTTAGTGTATTATATTGTAACGTTTTATGCATATGCGATTTTTCAATTCACTGAATTTCAACTTGCCTTATATGTGATTTTCTGTTGCATATTTCAATGACAATATTTCGTAATGGTCACGTGATAATACGATTACATAATTCGTATATACATATATGTAATCAGCATAAGGAATTATTTACAAAATACATGTAGTTGCCCAATTGCTGTACATGCAAAAATTAATTAGAAATAATTTCATGATGTTTCTTTATATACGTGAAAATTTTTATTTCTTCCACAATATTTAGTAAACAGCCATTTTCGGCAACGTGTAGGACTGACAGGCATTGTGTCCAGGTACTGACTGTATGGTATTGTTCCTAAAGTGTGTACATAGGTCAAATTGGACGGAATTTCAAAACAAGATTTGAAGATCCTCTCAACCTAACTGGCACGAATCTGCCTTCGTTTAATACACTCTTAAAAGAACAAAACCAAATTAAAACAAGAAATGAAACAGAACTGCTGCGACTTTATGGCTGAGTAATTAAAATGTTCAGAGTGAGAATCATTTCTAAAAATTGGTCAACTTAAGGACAAAAGATATAAGCGAGGAGTAACCATCATCGGCGCTGTACTGTAAACGTTAATAATTACTTCGGCGTGTCAGGCAATTGCTCACATTCTCCGCTGTAACTTAGATAACCAGACCACTAGAGTATCCATCAAATGTATCCGGACACCGCTATAGAACGCGGCATCGACTACTAGATACCCCGAGAGGCGGACCCGTAAGTAAAAAAGGAGGCGCGAGCAAGCACCGTGTTGTCAGCACCGAAGCAGTGGCAGCAGAGCGGGTCAGACAGGAGAGCTCATGGACTTCGAACGTGAAGTGGAAACACGAAGAGGCGATCACGCACACCTCGTGTACTGGTGGACAGGGAGCGTCGAACATTGGGGAGGGTGGCTCTAAAGAATCGCCCAAAATCAGCGGAAGGTATCACTCATGAGTTCCAAGTTGCTGCCGCCAGGGTAGCTTCTACAATGACTGTTCGTAGGGAGTTAAAGCAATGGGGTACATTGGTCGGGTTGTGAGGTAACGGGCGAGGTCCAGTGTCCAGGCTAACCACGTGGCTGGGAATTCCTTGGTGACGCTGTGTCGATGAAAGGGACTTGTATGCCGAGAGTGTCAAAGATGGCGGACTTTGTGAAACCATCATGGCACACATTTCTCAGTTCGTATAGCAATTAATAGTACCCAGATGAATCATGATACTTCAAAAAGAAACATGTACATTACCCTTATTTGCATGGCGATTCTGATGGTGTAATCAGATTTTTCAATATCTTCATTAGTTTAAAGTTTAGTATCTAACGATAAATTATACAAGTAACACCCAGCAACGAATTTCCAAAATCTAAACGTTTCATCCGATTTTGTCGATCGACATGTCTTTAGAAAGCTATTAGTGTAAACCTAAATTGGTACGAATTACAGGCATGTAACCTGAATAGTACATGAGTTATTGGAGGTCAAATTGGATGGTTACTATCGATCGCGTCAGGCCATAAGTACTCCACAGTTACACGAAGAAACGGTAGCATCATGCTTATAAATATATTTATTCGTCTATGTCTTTGTTTATATCCGATATATACTATTACTGAAGAAATTGGCTAAATATTTACTGTGTTTTAGAAAGCACAGAGACATTAGGCTACTGGCCTAACTTCTGTTGCTCTTCCTTTGATATTTGTTTATTTAATTTGTTTATGTATTTAATAATATGTGTCAGAGCGTGTTTATGGTCCAGCCAAAGAAATATTTATTTAATTTCAAGTTATTTAAATGTAAATCCAATATTTAGAATGTGTTTCAAAAAGTTTGTGAGTGTGCGTTGGGTTGGAGACATGACGGGAGTGCTGTCGCCAATCACAGCGCTCTTTACTAAGGGAGGAGACTACCGAAGTGAATGGAGGAGGAGTTCTGAACAGTGCGGCGCGAGGAACAGTCGCAGAGGACACGTAGAGTCGTGGAAAGTACAGGAGAGGACACAGAGAGAGTCCTGGACAGTATGACGCGACAAACACACAGTCGCGAGAAAAGACTTGGAGAGTGGAAGAGTTGGCGCGTGGTCGCGGGAGATAAAAATATTTCGTAGTGCCGACTTGTGCGCTTGTAAGATCCCCGTGGCTTCTGCATTGAAGACGTAGTGAATATCTCACGACATATGTTGTTGTTCTTAACTTATTACGTGAAGTAGGAATCTATTGTTTCCTTGTTATTCAACTTATAATTTTATTTAATTGCTGGACTTTCGACACCAACAAGTGTTTTGCAATAATAAATGGCATTCTTATACGTACATCCACTATCGTACTCGTCATTTAAAGTCCTGCAGATTTTATTTAATTGCAATCTTTCGTTTGTAAATGTCTATTCATTCAAAATTCGCAGTTTCCAAGTAATAGGAACCTTCGACCATTCGATTCATGTGTATATTCGTATTGTATACTGTAGACTTAGCAGTATTTGGCCTGTAATCTGGCAACTACGTATCACAGCCCCTAGACAAAGAAACCAGCCAAAACTTTTAATATTTCAACTCTGAGTCAGAGGGTACGTAGTTGAGGGCCACACCACATGGTATTTTTATCTGAAAGCCCGCAGGGTAGTCCTCATAAGCCATACATACCCGTAATCAATGACAAGCAACGTGGTGGTATAAAGAGCGACGCATCTGGACGGTGGATCAGTGGAAACGAGGGATTTTGGAGTGATGAGTCACGCTATACCCTGTGACAATCCGATGGAAGCGACTGGGTTTTCTAAACGCCTGGAGAACATTACCTGGCGTCAAGTGTATTGGTAGCAGTGAAAAAAATGCAGTAGAGTTGTGCTACGGTATGGGAATGTTTTCCGTGGTTAGGGTGTGGTTCCCTTATTGAGATTAAGTCAGCGCTATATGCGTAAAGATATGAACACACTTCAGAGCGCTGTGTTCTGCGTGGAGTAGAGGAACAACTAGGAGAATATGATCATGATGATGGTGACGATGATAGTTTCGCGGGGCGTTCAACTGCACGGTCATCGGTGCCCGTACAGAGTCCGAATTTTTACATAGTCCAACTTTTAAGAAGTCCACAAGCAGCAGACTGGGAGAATATGAGTGACTGTATCAGCAGAACACTGCACTCTATCATGAAGCAGCATTTTTGAGGCGATGGTTTGTGGAATCGCCACCTGGATCCAGTGGAACACCTTCGGGACGAATTAAGATAATTCTCATTTACTGTTCAATCTCAGACGCACATTTGTGATTAGATTACATGTTCTGATCACTCTGGATCATTTTCGGATCTAATTAGTTGCGTCAGCAACCCGTCTTGTCTGTCACAACCATACATCAGAGTACTGAAGATGATCCAGAGTGATCGAAACACGTAATATAAACAAAAATGTGCAACTGCGATGGAACAATAAATGATAAGTATCTTAAACATCTTCACATTTTCTGAATCTCTCAGAAAATGTCGATTATAGTGCCTTTGGCATGAATTACAACGTTGTCGTCTCTCCGGACCCTGTCGTTTAACATCAGTACTTCCTCTGACCTCGCTCCAGACCCTAGCGTCCGAGATCACTGCTTTTTCTGATTTCAACTCTTGAGGAAGTTTCGGTTGCCATTCCTCCACAAACATTCGGACACCTCACTGAAAGTATACCCAGCACAGTTCCAGCCGTCAAAAAGTTGAAGGTTAGCACACTCCGTGTTAATGTCCACTAGAAGGTGTAAGGCGGCAGACTGCACCGCCGCCCATGTTTGCGCTCGAATCACGCCTTCTTTTTTGCGATCAGCGACCAAAAAGCAAACAATGTTAAGTGGTGTCTCAAGACATCAGGTTCGATCCGTCAGTCCTATAATTTTTTATCCTTCAGGGATCACTTCTTTTACCTCTGATAATGTTTGTTAATATGAAATACGTCGCGTTGCTCCGTTGATAGGAGTTCATATTCAACTACTGGTCCTTCTACGCTGCGGAACAGATATAAAGCTTAACTTTTTTCGATATACCATAACTGTCTCCCATTAAGACGCAGAAGTTTGACATTTTGCTCAAAAGTGCCTACAATATTCCTCTGTAGCGATGCAAAAGCGCTCTGCGATGTCAGCATCGGGATGGCCGACACGTCAAACAACACGTGCGAAAAAAAAAATAGATCTCAGAAGTTAATGTGACGTTTTGGGTCAATTAATGACCACACATTGGTGCCAAATTTCACCGCAATTCTACCCAAACTCAGATTGGACGTCAGAAGATGGGAAGGTCGTCACACACCCCCTCTTACCAACATCCCACCCCTTCTTTTAACGCCTCTGCGATGGAGGCCGGAATCGAGACGACCAGCGTTTGCATCATGCTCTTTTCTTACGGGTTGCCGAAGAAAACATTTCAGACACACCGTCGCTCAGAACTGACACGAAAAGTCCTAACGGGATGTCACGATGGACCCCAATGAAATCACCCCTTTCTTAGGGGCGTTGATTACCAAACATTTCGTGGTCAAAAACGGTACTTTGTAACGCGATGAGCATCAGGAGACGTTCTTCAGAACCTTTGACACTTGTGACACCCCAGGATGTTCCAACACTTCTCTGAGGACGCTTTGGGGGCAGCATCCCAACTGAACTTGAGCGCGTCTCTTCGGAGTGCAGTGCGATAGCAATTTTTGCTCTCGTGTACTAGAAGGAGTGTCTGGGGTCAGTTCACAGCCGTTCGACGAAATTTGAAAGTAATCCGAAACAGAAAAGGGTGCTTACACATTCTCAGCTCTCCTGTTGTATGATTATGGGGGGAGGGTCCGACAGTGACACATCTGTGAATAAAACAGCACGGGGTCCCTCCAAGAGCCGCTTATAGAAAACACCCTCGGTGGCAGCCGCCCACCTTTATTTAGAATTTTTGAAATGTACTTTTACATAATATTTTGAGTACAGGTTATTCATATACTCCCACTAAAATTACTTTGTGACTGACAGATTGCAGTGGCGGTGGGCAGTGTTATCGGCGTGCAGCCAGCCACGCTAGGCAAAACTCAGTATGTGCCTGTAAAACAGGCAACACGGCGAGCACGTAGCAAACGAGAAAGATTGGATGGCGGCTGGGTCATACCACTGGACTCGCGCAAATGTCAATCACTAAAGCAATTTTAATCGGAGTATAATTGATTTTGTTTCGATTTTGTCTTTTACAATGTTAAGCACATTGTCTGTCTCCAAAATATTTTTAAGATGAATCGTTTTTATCTTTCTTTTTACATTACTTACATTTTCGCTCATTCAACGTATGTTGGATATATTAAAACATTTATGCCCTGAGAATATTCTTTTGTAACATTTATGTGTAAGGGACGATCAAAAAGTTTCCATTCATAGGTCGCACAGACCAGAATACGTATGCCAATCAGGCAAAACAGCTATAAGCATGAGGTACTCATCCGACCGATGCAAAAGGTAGCAGGTACCCTTTTGGTAGAATACCGTGTCCCGCTGCGTGAAGAGGTCCGTGACTGCCTCCTGCACATGCTCGACCAACAGGAATCGTCGACCGTTCAAGGCCTTTTTTAAGAGACAGAACTGGTAGTAATCGAATGGGGAGAGATCAAGATACTCCAGTGTCTCCCACTTGACACAACTTCTGCGTTACGACAATTGTAGCGCGTGTCTTGCGCCGAATCGCGGCCAGCACGGAATTTGGTGCACCATTCCACAATGGTGATTTTCGACAGACGTCACATACACATTCTTCGTTCTCCAATGGATGTCTATCGGTGATTGGTCTTTGGCATCCATGAAGAGAACAAACGCACGTTTGTCCTGTCAGGACGCATTTGGTAACAACATCGCCATAGTTCAAGTTTCCGCACTTACCACATGCATGTCAGAATCATCTGAATGCCACGCTAATCCCTTTCCTAAATGTTAGTGCTTATATACCGCATCTAAGTTGAACTGTGTTCCGTATAGACTGCAGAAAACACTAAAATGGCAGTTTTTTTAACGTCTCTGTACTCGTGCATAATGTAATCTCTCAGACACACACACTCTTTCACTCTGTTTTGTCGTTGTAAATTGCCATCTTTTTAAGCAAACATCTGTGTGGCCTTAATACGAGATGACTTCAAAAAATAAGTGTGACTGATCGTCCCACGGAGATACCATTGCACAACAAAAGTGTTGCATTGCGAGAAGCGACTACATGTTCCGGGCTTCCTACGGTAACAATTCTGCTGGAGTACGGGTAACAAGTGCGCCACAATGTACGAGTGAAATGGCGTGCCAACTTGAGACCGACTCCAAAGTTTTCGTACGCTGGAGAAAACGATTTTGCAGGCAAAACGCCTAAATTGCACGCAGATTCACCTTTGTTTTCTGTTGGTATAAGTACCAAATGCAGTGTCACGACGATTTGTAGTGAAATACTGCCTACAGTTTGGTCGAGGCTGCACAGACGTGGGTGTTGCTGATTGGGAATGAAGGCCGTCGACAGTGGGCACAGTCGACATGTCCAGACAATCGCGGAAGTGATTACCAGCAATCATAAATTTTCCGATGATAAGAACGTTCAAATTCTGAAGGTGGCAGGGGTAAAATACAGGGTGCGAAAGGTTATTTACAAATTATACACAAACCAGATGGCAGTTATAAGAGTCGAGCGGCATGAAAGTGAAGCAGTGGTTGGGAAGGGAGTGAGACAGGGTTGTAGCCTATCACCGATGTTTTTCAATCTGTATATTGAGGAATCAGTAAAGGAAACAAAATAAAAATTCGATGTAGGAATTAAAATCCATGGAGAAGAAATAAAAACTTCGAGGTTCGCCGATGACATTGAAATTCTGTCAGAGACAGCAAAGGAGCAAAATAACTGATGACTGTCGAAGAAGAGAGGATATAAAATGTAGACTGGCAATGGCAAGGAAAGCGTTTCTGAAGAAGACAAATTTGTTAACATCGAGTATAGATTTAAATGTCAGGAAGTCATTTCTGAAAGTAGAAGTGAAATGTGGACGATAAATAGTTTAGACAAGAAGAGAATAGAAGCTTTCGAAATGTGGTGCCACAGAAGAATGCAGAATATTAGATGGGTAGATCACATAACTAATGAGGAGGTATGGAACAGAATTGGGGAGGAGAGAAATTTGTTACACAACTTGACTAGAAGAAGGGGTCTGGTAGGACATATTCTGAGGCATCAAGGGATCACCAATTTAGTATTGGAGGGCAGCGTGGAGGGTAAAAATCGTAGAGGGAGACCAAGAGATGAATACACTAAACAGATTCAGAAGGATGTAGGTTGCAGTAGGTACTGGGAGATGAAGAAGCTTGCACAGGATAGAGTAGCGTGGAGAGCTGCATCAAACCAGACCACAACAACAACAACGTTCACACACCGGTTCTCGATTGGCTCCGTGACGAGGAAGCAGACGTCTGTTGTCGGAGAACTAAAAGACAGACAGAATGTTCCGATCGTTGTTTACAAAGACTTTCTCACTGTACTGAGAAATATATTTTCTATTCGTGTCACCCTGAAGTGTAGTGCGGCGTCCAACTGTCATAATAATGTGTAACCTACAATTACTTTTTGAATTCCCTCGTATTTCGGCACGCGCGTATGTGTGTGCTGCTCTACACTATATCATCTAAAAAAATCTTGAATATTACTTACTCTTCGTCGAAATACGAACTACTTCAAAGTCAGTCAACAGCCCTATAAAACGACACAGGATTTTCGATGTAAGACTAACGCAGCTCTTATCTTACAAAGCTGTTTAAGTTGTTTTAACTAAGCTATATGTAATTTTGAACTTGGAGACTCGTCTGATCACAAAATTTTCGGTGCGAAACCATAACGGCGTTATTTGTCCTTAATAAACTGCGTTATTAACACCGGCTGGCAGCAGTTTTAACGTTACTGCAAAAATTAACCTGTATTTTTACGCAGCCACGGCCACATCACGTCACTTTTCGACAAAACAGAACAGTGTTAATGGTGAGCTGCGTCACTCTGTTCTGTCGGTTAAATGTCAAAAAAAAATGGCTCTGAGCACTATGCGACTTAACTGCTGAAGTCATCAGTCGCCTAGAACTTAGAACTAATTAAACCTAACGAACTTAAGGACATCACACACATCCATGCCCGAGGCAGGATTCGAATCTGCGACAGTAGCAGTCGCTCTGTTCCAGACTGTAGCGCCTAGAACCGCACGGCCACTCCGGGAGGCTGGTTAAATGTCAAGGCGCGTCGTTGCGAAACGATATTAAAGTGATGGTTGATGAAGCCTATGCACAAAACCATGCCAAGAAGGGGAAACAAAGAGTCACAGCAAAAGACACTAACGTGAGACGGTTGTATGCTCGTGTACACAGCGCGTCAGATGGGTAAGCCCTTGTCACAGAGTGCCAGACACCCGCGTGCCGTGTCTAGACAGTGGGCACGGCGTGTCGCTGGTTACGTCGTCACTTTGGGACTGCAGCCAAATGCGGAGCTACCTGCTGCAACGCTTCTCCGAAACTGAATCCCGAAAACAATAGAGCACCTGTGTGTACTACCGTCATCAGTTACTCAATCGGAAGTCCCCGTCTAATTCGGTTAGTGTGGTAGCACTGTTACCTTTCTGTGTCGCATTTATTCATCGAAAAACTGTGACGCAGAATTTCGCATCCAAATAACTTTGCCCTAAGGAAACGACTCTAGCAAGGAAAAATATTCACAATTCCTATCAAAATTTATACGAGCACATATTGTATTTGTAGTAAATTAGATACCTAGAAACTGTAAATTTCACATTTACCACAGACAATGTCGAAATTATACGTCAAGTAAGTGTGCTCTGTCTCTGTCCCTCACTATTAGGGCCTAGGTATAAGCTGTGTGTTCGCCAATATGGATGAGATACCTGATTTTTTGTGTGTGGGCATGATTGAAAAAGCTATTTCTCTTTGATCCCTCTTGATTCTAAGCGGGCTGCGTGGTCTAAGGCGCTGCAGTCATGGACTGTGCGGCTGGTCCCGGCGGATGTTCGAGTCATCCCTCGGGCATGGATGTGTGTGTGTTTGTTCTTAGGATAATTTAGGTTAAGTAGTGTGTAAGCTTAGGGACTGATGACCTTAGCAGTTAAGTGCCATAAGATTTCACACACATTTGAACATTTTTTTGATTCTAAGCGGGTGATCACCACAGTGGATGTCTAAGATCTTCACACAAATAATTTCTACGTATTAGCGAGGAATACAAGTATGAATTTTTGTAATACTGTACTCATACACTGAGGTAATAAAATTCGTGGGATACGTCCTAATATCGTGTAGGACCTCATTTTTTCCGGTGTAGTGTAGCAGCTCAAATTGACATGGACTCAAAAAGTTGTTGAAGGTCCCCCACAGAAAACTGAGCCATGCCGCCTGTATAGCAATTTGTAATTGCGGAAGTGTAGTCGTTGCAGGATTTTATGCACAAACTGACCTTTTGATGGTTCAAATGGTTCAAATGGCTCTGAGCACTATGGGACTCAACTGCTGTGGTCATAAGTCCCATAGAACTTAGAACTACTTAAACCTAACTAACCTAAGGACAGCACACAACACCCAGCCATCACGAGGCAGAGAAAATCCCTGACCCCGCCGGGAATCGAACCCGGGAACCCGGGCCTGACCTTTTGATTATGTTCCATAAATGTTCCATGGAATTCGTGTTGGGTGATGTGGCTGGCAATATCATTTGCTCGAACTGTCCAGAATGGTCTTCAAATTAATCGCGGACAATATTGACCCAGTGACATGGTGCATTATCATCCATAAAAATTCCATCATTTTTTGGTAACGTAACGTCTATGAATGGTTCAAAATGGTCTCCAAGTAGCCGAACATCCAGAAGACCCAATCCATTTAACGTAAACACAGCCCACACCATTGTGGAGCAACCGAAAACTTCCACAGTACCTTGTCGACAACCTGAGTCCATGGCTTCGTGGGGTCTGCGCCACACTCGAACCCTACCATAGGCTCTTAGCAACTGAAGTTGGAACTCAGCTGACCAGATCACGGTTTTCCAGTAGTCTGGGGTCCAAACGATATGGTGACGAGCCCAGGAGGGGTGCTGCAGGCGATGTCGTGCCGTTCGCAATGACACTCGCGTCGGTCTACTGCTCCGATAGCCCGTAAACGCCAGATTTCGCCATACTGCCCTAACGGAAACGTCCGTCGTGCGTCCGACATCGATTTCTCCTGTTATTTCACGTAGTGTTGCTTGTCTGTTAGCACTGACAACTCTAAGCAAACGCCAGTGCTGGAGATCGTTAAGAGGAGGCCGTCGGTCACTGCATCGTCCGTGGTGAGAAGTAACACGGTAAATCTGACATTCTTACCACACTCTTCACATGGCGCCTGGCGCAATATTTAATTCCTTAACGGTTTTCGAAATGGCACGGCCCACGCATCTAGCTCGAACAAACATTCCGCGCTCAAAGTCTTGTTCATTATCGTCGTGAGGCCATAATCACGTCGGAAACCTTTTCAAATGAATCACCTGCGTACAAACGACAGCTCCGCCAATCAGCTGCCATTTTATACTTTGTGTACAAGATACTATATACTAGCATATGGCTACCCTATCCCATGACTTCTGTACTTTGATACAAGCACGTTACTTTGCCAATGTAAGGGATTTTATCGCGAAACGCAGATATCTCAAATCCTGTCACTAATTTGCAAGTTAGAGAGCACCTAAACTATCTTATCAGAATTATCCGGATACTCCTATGTATTTCGGAATCGACCACTAGTTGTCGCGAGAGGCGGTCCCGCCGGTACAAACGGAAGCAGGAAACATTTTGTTGTCAGCAGTGTCTTCGAACCTCGCACGTACACTGCGAGCTGTGTGACACGCTGTGTTGTCCTGCCGGTAGTTGCCGTCATGCCGAGCAAAAACAAACTGCATGCGCGGGTGGACATGATCAACAAGAATAGATGCATACTAATGTTGATACATTTTGCCTTCCGGAATAACAATATCACCCAGGGAATGCCCTCCAAAAATGTTCAAATGTGTGTGAAATCTTATGGGATTTAACTGCTAAGGTCATCAGTCCCTAAGCTTACACACTACTTAACCTAAATTATCCTAAGGACAAACACATACACCCATGTCCGAGGGAGGACGCGAACCTCCGCCGGGACCAGCCGCACAGTCCACGACTGCAGCGCCTCAGACCGCTCGGCTAATCCCTCGCGGCGAATGCCCTCCGTTCTGGATCCTCCTGAAGACTGTTGCAGGGAGTTTGCTTTCAAGGTTTCAAGTCATACGCGCCCAAAAGTGATCAGTTCGATGGGGCATAAAAGGAGGTTCAATTTCCAGCCTTCGTTGCCGATGAAAAGCACTTAGCACAGGTGCTTGAACCAGGTGCCTACTGTCGAAGCCCATAGGCAGAAAAATTGGATGAACGTCGTAGAGGAGACACTGCTGATAGCCCCTCGGTTCATCTGGGCGGTGAGATGGTCAACTGTTACAAGCCTATTCGGCCGTACACACCTCTGCTGCCGTCGTTCATCCCTGCCATCTAACGGGCTGTTGTGCACCACGGTTGCCTCAGCTCCGGTTTTGGATAGTGCCATTTTGCTATGCACTGTATACTTTAACAACGGCGGCACGGAAACAGGTTACAAAGTTAGTCATTTCGATAATGCTTCCATCTTTGGCCTTAAAGCCAATGATATTGCCATTTTAGACCTCAGATAAATTGTTCTATTTCCATATTACGACGACGGCTGGACTGTTTTCCGCGTTCCACCGACGCACTGTATATACCGTCGACTGCTAGTGCTGCCACCTGCCGTCTGTGAGTGGTTATCACACGTTGACGTCAAACGTAGGTGGTGATCGCATTGATGTGAATGGACCATGCAAGTATGAATGGGGAAGGAAGTGACAGATCATCACTTTGTTGTGGATTGGGAATCACAAGATATGTGGAGGCCGCTGTGGTCGAAGGCTGGCGTGTCACAATCGAGGCGATTGTGAAAATCACTCGTGGAACGCTTCACAACATCTTGCACGTTAGTGTGAATGTGGTGAAGTTCACCGGCAGCTAGGTTCCGCTCCACAACAAAGCCCCACATCATTCTGCGCAGGATGCAGAATGATGCCGATGCGAATTTCGATGTGGAACTTTTCTTGAACAGCCAAAATGCGGACTTCAGCAATCATAGTAACCACCCAGTAATTCATGGTTGTGAAGGATGGGTAACACTGGTGGGTGAATTTGTAGAGGAATAACACCATCATCAAATTTCATAATTGTAACCTTGTGACTACCCCTCGTAATTACAATAATGTACCGGAGCTATTTTTCTTTTCATGGTCCGATTCGTCGCTAAATTAAAGCCACAGTGTAAGCTTTGTGTAGTTGTGTTGTGAAGTGCCTGAAGTATGCCCGTCGATTGCGGCACATCGCACTTTTCAGTTCGGGGCGCACAGTGAGCGTGTTAAGATACCTATGACAACAGGTGTGCCTTCATTCGATTTCTTCATGGTCAGTGGTTAAGCCTGATTTCCATGCAGCCCACATAATGTAACAGTCACGTGTGACAAAGTGCGGCACTGATGCAGTAACCATGAAACAGGACGTACAGCCGTTCTTAATCCACGCAGTCAGGGAAGGAAGCGAGTGTCAACTAGTGATCTTTATCAGCGAGTGGATCAGGCGATTCCACAAAATAATCTGCGAAGGGTAATCCGGAACAAGTGAAAAGGAATGTTGTCCTTCATGAAAGTTCTCGGCCGCGCTCTGCAGCTGCAGCAGGGAGTCTCCTGGAAGGTGTTTGATCGCCCGCCGTACAGCACGGACTTGACTCCGTCCTCTTTGTTCACGTGAACCGCTAGCTATGGGGACAGCATTTTGGCACGGAAAACGAGTAAGAGACCAGCGTGGATAATCAGCAGAAAGCTACACACACAGATAAACCAAAATATTATGACCAACTACTTATTAGCTTGTTTGTCTGTCTTTGGAACTGATACTGCGTATCAGGGACCCCACAGTTTGTTGTCGCGCCGAGTGTTTTCTTAACTAGATTTTGTAATGTATATACATCTACTGTTACATTATCATACTTTCGTGGTAGACCAGTGACGCTACTTTAGTATGACTGTGGAGTGAATATAGACCAGACCGTTTTGGAACCGAAAGGACGTGTTGTCCTGCGTATCTGTGACAATTTTGGTACTTTGTTTTATTAAAAAAGACTTTTTTGCAACTTTATCATGATAAATTGTAATTCATTTATATTACTACATACTAAAACGTTTTTTTAGCTTATTGACACAGCGGAAAATATAAGAAATAGTTCAGCAGCAATGTAGTCTCCTACATTATCTAAAACAGTCTCACAATGTTTGGGTAGTTTGTCGACTTCACGCCTATTGACAGCATGTTGTAGCCATTCGTGTCCTTGTAAGGTATGCTGTGCCAACAGACAGTAATGCTGCGCAATTTAGCTCAACGATGAGGCGAAGGGTCTCTGTGTTAGCAACTGTTGCTATCTGTGTCACTTAACTTTGTTCCCACATATTTTCTCTCCATTCTAGTAACTAAAAAAATAAACTGAAACTAAATTTGACGTTAAATTCTTTTCATAGCAACGTAAAATCTGTATGTACAGCTTTTCCTTTGTACAATGCTTCCATTTTTTGACATTTACATGTGTTACACATTATTCTGTAGCGATATAAAATTATTCCATTTCACGTCGTTTTTCTTATATATATAAATGGGGATTTGCTTTGTTTGTGATTGTTACGCCTTTATTTGCGTGTATTTGCAAACTTAAAGTCGAATTAAGTTTTTAGATTACGAGAGAGGATTAAATTTAAAATGCATGTTTTGACTACAGTTTGTTTAAATATGAAAACGCGTCATACTGTTGTATTCCGATATGGGAAATTATGTACTTTGGTCGACACCACTAATAGTTTCAGTCCGATTGATGTAATATTCAGTGTATTTTGGGAACAGTCATCTTTCATTTATTCCAGAACAGCGTACTAGAGAGCTTACGATCATTTAAGCAGTAATGGGTCAGGTTTCCCTAATCTTAACATTTTTTGTCAGATTTTGCTTTAATACGAAAGATTTATTTGTGTTATTGTTTTTACGTGAAGTCGGTTATTTCTGACAGAAGTGGAGAAGTGGTGTTGGAATGTTTGTCAGAACACTGAAAGAAATAAACGGGACGGGTGGGGGGGGGGGGGAGGAAGGGAAGGGTAAAAATGGCTTGGAGTTTATTTCAGAAACTGATTTCTGTATACAGAAATAAACGGATAGGCTATGATCAGATGATCAGTATTTAATGGAAATACTAATTTAATGAAGTGAAATATGAAATCAAATACACAAACAACCACACTTTGAGGATGCTCTATATATAATAAAAAGATCTGGGATGGAGATAGCAAGGAATTTTCTTAGCAACGTGCACATTCCCTCATATATCTCCTCGACCTTAATGCTCTTGTGTTACCAAGCAGAAACAATCGTTCCCATCAGAGCAAAATCCTTCCTTTCTCGATCCCTCATTCAGCCATTTTCCTGAAGTCTTTTTCAGTAGCAGGAACACGGTTCTGAAATAATCCCACACATTTTATCAGAGAATTGAATTACATCTCTAGCTTCAAAAGACACTTAATGACATCGACAGAAGCAACGATTATATCTACCTTCGTCCCTTTTTGCACTCGTCATCCCATTACGCCCTTCTTTCCAACTAGATCTTCCTCATTCCCCAGTATTGTCTTAGCTTGTGCGGTCTACCTAAATTTCCCACCTTCAGAAATCGCTATATCAGAAGACATCACTTTTGTGCACCTATGAATACTTTTTGTATCAGCCCCTATCACAATTACTATTACTATTATTACTATATTATAAGGGGGAGGAGAAGTATTGCTAGTATTAGCTATATTAGTTCTTATTTATTACTAATTATTCACATAGTCCATACATAGATTCAAATAATTTTAATACCAACTGTGAGGTAAGAAAAATATGTATGTATGAAATCCTGGTCCAGTGTGAGAGAGGGCCTGTACATCTACATCTACATTTATACTCCGCAAGCCACCCAATGGTATGTGGCGGAGGGCACTTTACGTGCCACTGTCATTACCTCCCTTTTCTGTTCAAGTCGCGTATGGCTCGCTGGAAGAACGACTGTCTGAAAGCCTCCGTGCGCGCTCGGATCTCTCTAATTTTACATTCGTGATCTGCTCGGGAGGTATAAGTAGGGGGAAGCAATATATTCGATACCTCATCCAGAAACGCACCCTCTCGAAACCTGGCGAGCAAGCTACACCGCGATGCAGAGAGCCTCTCTTGCAGAGTCTGCCACTTGAGTTTGCTAAACATCTCCCTAACGCTATCACGGTTACCAAATAACCCTGTGACGAAACGCGCCGCTCTTCTTTGGATCTTCTCTATCTCCGCCGTCAACCCGATCTGGTGCGGATCCCACACTGATGAGCAATAGTCTAGGTCGAACGAGTGTTTTGTAAGCCACCTCCTTTGTTTGATGGACTACATTTTCTAAGGACTCTCTCAATGAATCTCAACCTGGTACCCGCCTTACCAACAATTAATTTTATATGATCATTCCACTTCAAATCGTTCCGCACGCATACTCCCAGATATTTTACAGAAGTAACTGCTACCAGTGTTTGTTCCGCTATCATATAATCATACAATAAAGGATCCTTCTATCTATGTATTCGCAATACATTACATTTGTCTATGTTAAGGGTCAGTTGCCACTCCCTGCACCAAGTGCCTATCGGCTGCAGATCTTCCTGCATTTCGCTACAATTTTCTAATGCTGCAACTTCTCTGTATACTACGGCATCATCAGCGAAAAGCCGCATGGAACTTCCGACATTATATACTAGGTCATTTATATATATATATATATATTGTGAAAAGCAATGGTCCTATAACATTCCCCTGTGGCACGCCAGAGGTTACTTTAACGTCTGTAGACGTCTCTCCATTGATAACAACATGTTGTGTTCTCACAATGAGATTTTCACTCTGCAGCGGAGTGTGCGCTGATATGAAACTTCCTGGCAGATTAAAACTGTGTGCCCGACCGAGACTCGAACTCGGGACCTTTGCCTTTCGCGGGCAAGTGCTCTACCAACTGAGCTACCGAAGCACGACTCACGTCCGGTACTCACAGCTTTACTTCTGCCAGTACCTCGTCTCCTACCTTCCAAACTTTACAGAAGCTCTCCTGTGAACCTTGCAGAACTAGCACTCCTGAAAGAAAGGAGTGTTAGTTCTGCAAGGTTCGCAGGAGAGCTTCTGTAAAGTTTGGAAGGTAGGAGACGAGGTACTGGCAGAAGTAAAGCTGTGAGTACTGGACGTGAGTCGTGCTTCGGTAGCTCAGTTGGTTGAGCACTTGCCCGCGAAAGGCAAAGGTCCCGAGTTCGAGTCTCGGTCGGGCACACAGTTTTAATCTGCCAGGAAGTTTCATATCAGCGCACACTCCGCTGCAGAGTGAAAATCTCATTCTGGAAACATCCCCCAGGCTGTGGCTAAGCCATGCTTCCGCAATATCCTTTCTTTCAGGAGTGCTAGTTCTGCAAGGTTCGCAGGAGAGCTCCTGTAAAGTTTGGAAGGTAGGAGACGAGGTACTGGCAGAAGTAAAGCTGTGAGTACCGGACGTGAGTCGTGCTTCGGTAGCTCAGTTGGTAGAGCACTTGCCCGCGAAAGGCAAAGGTCCCGAGTTCGAGTCTCGGTCGGGCACACAGTTTTAATCTGCCAGGAAGTTTCATGTTGTGTTCTGTTTACTAAAAACTCTTCAATCCAGCCACACAGCTGGTCTGATATTCCGTAGGCTCTTATTTTGTTTATCAGGCGACAGTGCGGAACTGTATCGAACGCCTTCCGGAAGTCAAGGAAAATAGCATCTACCTGGGAGCCTGTATCTAATATTTTCTGGGTCTCATGAACAAATAAAGCGAGTTGGGTCTCACAAGATCGCTGTTTCCGGAATCCATGTTGAATCCTACAGAGAAGATTCTGGGTTTCCAAAAACGACATGATACTCGAGCAAAAAACATGTTCTAAAATTCTACAACAGATCGACGTCAGAGATATAGGTCTATGGTTTTGTGCATATGCTCGACGACCCTTCTTGAAGACTGAGACTACCTGTGCTCTTTTCCAATCACTTGGAACCTTCCGTTCCTCTAGAGACTTGCGGTACACGGCTGTTAGAAGGGGGGCAAGTTCTTTCGCGTACTTTATGTGGAATCGAATTGGTATCCCGTCAGGTCCAGTGGACTTTCCTCTGTTGAGTGATTCCAATTGCTTTTCGATTCCTTGGACACTTATTTCGATTACTTTTGAATGCATTACGGGAACAGCAGTGATCAATGTCTTATAAATTTAGTAGTGATTCTCCAACAGAAAGAGGTTCCTACTCAATGGTCTGAAGATGACCACAGTAGTGGTCGAAACCAGTCACCTTGTTAAATAAATAGTGATCAAGACTGTTTTTAATAGTAATTACTTATTTCGATGTCAGCCATTTTTTAGTTTGTGCGAGGATTTAGAGAAGGAACTACAGTACGGTCTTCCTCTGTGAAACAGCTTTGGAAAAAGGTGTTTTGTTATTTCTGCTTTAAGCGTCTCATCCTCTGTTTCAATGCCATCATCATCCCGGAGTGTCTGGATATGCTGTTTCGAGCCACTTACCGATTTAACGTTAGACCAGAACTTCCTAGGATTTTCTGTCAAGTCGGTACACAGAATTTTACTTTCGGATTCACTGAACGCTTCACGCATAGCCCTCCTTACGCTAACTTTGACATCGTTTGGCTTCTGTTTGAGAGGTTTTGGCTGCGTTTAAACATGGAGTGAAGCTCTCTTTGCTTTCGCAGTAGTTTCCTAACTTTGTTGTTGAACCACGGTGGGTTTTTCCTGTCCCTCACAGTTTTACTCGGCACGTACCTGTCTAAAACGCATTTTACGATTGCCTTAAACTTTTTCCATAAACACTCAACATTGTCAGTGTCGGAACAGAAATTTTCGTTTTGATGTGTTAGGTAGTCTGAAATCTGCCTTCTATTACTCTTGCTAAACAGATAAACCTTCCTCCCTTTCTTTATATTCCTATTAATTTCCATATTCAGGGATGCTGCAACGGCCTTATGATCACTGATTCCCTGTTCTGCCCTTACAGAGTCGAAAAGTTCGGGTCTGTTTGTTATCAGTAGGTCCAAGATGTTATCTCCACGAGTCGGTTGTCTGTTTAATTGCTCGAGGTAATTTTCGGATAGTGCACTCAGTATAATGTCACTCGATGCTCTGTCCCTACCACCCGTCCTAAACATCTGAGTGTCCCAGTCTATATCTGGTAAATTGAAATCTTCACCTAAGACTATAACATGCTGAGAAAATTTATGTGAAATGTATTCCAAATTCTCTCTCAGTTGTTTTGCCACTAATGCTGCTGAGTCGGGAGGTCGGTAAAAGGAGCCAATTATTAACCTAGCTCGGTTGTTGAATGTAACCTCCACCCATAATAATTCACAGGAACTATCCACTTCTACTTCACTACAGGATAAACTACTACTAGCAGCGACAAACACGCCACCACCGGTTGCATGCAATCTATCCTTTCTAAACACCGTCTGTGCCTTTGTAAAAATTTCGGCTGAATTTATCTCTGGCTTCAGCCAGCTTTCTGTACCAATAACGATTTCAGCTTCGAGCTTTCTATCAGCGCTTGAAGTTCTGGTACTACTTTATCAATGCAGCTTCGATTGGTTTACAATTACAATACCGATTGCTGCTTGGTCCCCGCATGTCCTGACTTTGCCCCGCACCCTTTGAGGCTGATGCCATTTCTGTACTTGCCCGAGGCCATCTAACCTAAAAAACCGCCCAGTCCACGCCACACAACCCCTGCTACCCGTGTAGCCGCTTGCTGCGTGTAGTGGACTCCTGACCTATCCAGCGGAACCCGAAACCCTACCACCCTATGGCGCAAGTCGAGGAATCTGCAGCCCACACCGTCGCAGAACCGTCTCAGACTCTGATCAGACCCTCCACTCGGCTCTGTACCAAAGGTCCGCAGTCAGTCCTGTAGACGATGCTGCAGATGGTGAGCTCTGCTTTCATCCCGCTAGCGAGACTGGCAGTCTTCACCAAATCAGATAGTCGCCGGAAGCCAGAGAGGATTTCCTCCGATCCATAGCGACACACATCATTGGTGCCGACATGAACGACCACCTGCAGATGGGTGCACCCTGTACCCTTCATAGCATCCGGAAGGACTCTTTCCACATTTGTAATGACTCGCCCCGGTATGCACACGGAGTGCACATTGGTTTTCTTCCCCTCTCTTGCTGCCATATCCCTAAGGGGCCCCATTACGCGCCTGACGTTGGAGCTCCCAGCTACCAGTAAGCCCACCCTCTGCGACCGCCCGGATCTTGCAGACTGAGGGCAACCTCTGGAACAGGGCAAGCAGCCATGTCTGGCGGAAGATCACTATCAGCCTGAGACAGAGCCTGAAACCGGTTCGTCAGACAAACTGGAGAGGCCTTCCGTTCAGCCCTCCGGAATGTCTTTCGCCCCCCTGCCACACCTCGAGACGACCTCCCACTCTACCACAGGTGAGGGATCAGCCTCAATGTGGGCAGTATCCCGGGCAGCCACAGTCGTAGGGGATGCGTGGGACGAGCTGGCCGTCCCCGACAAACCCCCATCCGGACCCTCACAGTGATGCCCATTGGCAACAACCTCAAGCTGTGTGACCGAAGTCAACACTGCCTGAAGCTGGGAGCGAAGGGATGCCAACTCAGCCTGCATCCGGACACAGCAGTTGCAGTCCCTATCCATGCTAAAAACTGTTGTGCAAAGAACGTCTGAACTAATTTACAGAGAGCACAAACAAATCGACACAAAATTTAAACGGTTATTAAAATGCAAGATTGCCCAGTAAATGCAATAATGCTGCTACTTGCGCACTGCTGACACACTGCTCGGCGGCGGAAGGAGACTACGCGATTTTACACTCTTCAGGTACTGAAACGCGATGCTACAACTCTCAAATACTATAATACGCCCGAAATTTATGAATTAAACAATGCAAGTACCAAAAACACGCAAAGAAATTAAGAATTAAACTATGTAACAAATGAGTGAGCTAGGAGTATACGACTTTCAGCTGGCATGCTGCTTATCCAACGGCGGCAGGGAGCACACTGGCTGTGACCAACCGACACTGGCCGTTCAAAACAAAAACAGAAGACAGACGACTACGCGAATTTACACTATTCAGGTACTAAAACGCGATGCTACAACTCTCAAATACTATAATACGGCCGAAATTTATGAATTAAACAATGCAAGTACCAAAAACACGCAAAGAAATTAAGAATCAAACTATGTAACAAATGAGTGAGCTAGGAGTATACGACTTTCTGCTGGCAGCTGCTTATCCAACGGCGGCAGGGAGGGTAGACACAAGTACAGTCACATCAAATAAATAAATATATAAGTAAAAAATTAAAAAGTAAATCGCAGTCTATCGAGAAGTCTGGAAGACGCATATACTAAACACTGATCCATAAATGGCTGCTGCTGCTGCTGCTGCTGATGATGATGATGACGACAATACTGATAACGAACTTAAAAAAAGCTTATTTAATGACCGCACAAAAACGTGGCATACACACAGAGACAGTGAAATTTCCGCTGAGGGAGTACATGTTCGGTGACTTCTGTTCTACGTATTCTTTGTCGATGGAAGGAGTTGCCACCTAGCTAACAGGTGACTTTTTGAGATTTTATTTGTTTGTCACCGAATCACGCAACCATTTCTCTGCCCGACACCAAGGAAATCCATGTAATATAGCGTGTAATGAATAACTGGAATGTTGCGCGGTAATGTGTTAGTTAATTCAGAGTAAACCGAGATATATCAGTTTTTCAGAATCCATGGGTTTAGATTTCGGACATTCCTTAACAGATATGCAAATGTGTTAAAGCAACTTCAGGCAAAAAATTTTCGTGCATGAAAATTTATGAGTATGTGTGGGAAATTCTATAGAGAAAAATGTTGCAACATAACTTACTCCTTATTTAATTTGTTTTAAAGTGTTAGTTTTCCGAATAGCGTATAGAGGCAGCAACACAACAGTTTAATTTTTGTGTTCACAAGAATTTTTTGTATTGAATTTCACGCCAGTGTTATAGTATTACAGCATTATAATCAAATACTGCAGCAAGGAAAAGCAAAGATCTGCAACTATAAGAAAGACTTGTTGCAAGAGACTATAAAGCAGTCTCTGTGATCATAATGATAAAAGCAAAAGTATGGCAAACGCAAAGGAGCTTATGGGTGCTCACGGGATAGCAAACGCAATACCTAATTTAATCATCTAGTACACATTAATGCACGTAATTAGCTGATGCGATGTATTGCGAGAATAATGAGATGCAAGTTGTTTTGAGGCGAAAATTAATTTGATTTGTATCGTGCTAGCTTAGCACTGTTCACTAATGGTGAGTAAGTAAATTAGTTTTGCCTTTTCAGGCCAATCCTTTTGTGTTTTACATTCTTTGGATTAACACCCTCGTTTGTATACTGATTACAGAATTTAATCGTAAATAGTCTGTTTGTATTTGACATGAAGAGTTCTAAACTATATAGGAGTTCAGTTTTTCAGAGCGTCATCGTAAACTGAGAGTATTCTGATCACGATAACTTTAATACTTTGAAACGGAGTATGATGTAGATTTTGCTTAACTCTGCACTGGAAGACGACGAAAACTATCCCTAGTGAAGTTAGACCTGTAGGCTATTTGCATTATTTCTTTACAAGCCTATACATTTTTACCGGAATAAATTATAGAAAATTCATATGAGGTGTCGCACGTCAAGACCTGCGGCTGCTGTAACATGGAATGTACTATGAATATATTAAAGTCTGAAAATTAAGATTTACCTGTTGCTTAAATGATGTGACTTATGCTGACATCCGTTCCCATGAAGCATCTGTTCGTTTTAAGGTCGTTCTTCGTGTCGTGTTTTTACGAAGTCTTCAGGATCGCTTCCAAAAATTTCAAACTCTATGGTCATGTATCAAAGCTACAGAATCAAAGGATATCTTGCCAAACTGGAAATGGTGCCTCTCGGCTGTGACTGTTCTTCTGGCTTTTCTCACTAAGGGTTACTAGCTTTGTCAAGATGCACCCTGCGTCACTGGAGACTCACAATTTATACAAAGCAAATGCTCACCTTTTTATGATCACCAATACATTTTTACGGAGTCTATTACGAAACATCATTCTCAAGCTCAAATTCATACTGTTTCTGATTCACGATCCATTGCAATATTCTCGTGTACGAAACAGTAACTATTTTCTTGAAACTTATATTTGGCTTACCCATTGTATTATATTCTATTTTTACTACTGGCTGGATAATGAATTAGCATTTTTGAATTTGTAAATGTTTTTGAATTGGAAATGTTTTATGACTTTTAACTATGAAGTCATAAATCGAAGTTAATGAAATGCTTTAGCTGGCTGCCGAACAGACACCATCAAACATATTTGACAAAAACGTTCTAGGAAATTCTTAGTTGTATTCTCTTCTCAGTGAGAAACTTTCTCTCTTCTTTCTGCTGCGACGGTTGTCATGAGTACAGCCTCCGTAGAAGATACTAATTGTTGAACAAGTCACCTAACGAAAGAAACTCATATTTCGATGCGGTGAGGTGACTGTTTGTCAAATAAATAGACAGGCACTGTGTTTTACTTGACGATATTTATATTAACCCAAAACCCAATATTATTAACAAAACCGTTACAACAGGTGGAGCGGCAAAATGTTGCATCTTCTCTTCATGAAGACACATCGCAGACTCCTCTCGTTCTGCGACTTAAAAATAAGTGACAGTCACACCTCTTTTATGTAACAGCATCTCTGCTGCAGCGCATCGCTTCATTTTCTATCTTACGTATACCCCTTTGGGAACATGTAGCAAGTGCCATTACACCTTGTTTCCTAGAGTATAAGAGTTTAAATTTTTTTATCCAAGCAAATGTATATACATTTTTGAGGTTCCTCAGACTAAAGTCGAAACCTGTAAATAAATATTATCGTTTAGTAAAATTTTCACCCTCTGTGGGCTTCAACTTTTAGCACTTTTCATCGTGAGGGCGTGAGACTATGGATAACGCCTCCCTTCCACTCTTCTGCCTGTAACATCATAAGCAGGTGTGTTGCAACCTGTGGTCTGCACTTTTCGAGCTAGGGTGGAAATTCACTCGGAGGTTATTTGCAACAACTTGTAATTGTTATTATCAAGGTAATTACAGTTACTACTACTGATACAAAAATAACACCAATGTGTTGACAGCCCTCATCAGAGATGACTGGTAAAATCTTCGATTATCATTCCTACTGGATCATTTGTTTATTTAATGCAACACTTGACCAAAGAAGCTTTCAACTGCCTCTAAGTGCATTAAGATAGTACCGAAACACAATTTTGAAAGCTGTTGTGGACTACGGCTCGAGAGTTTGGGCTCACACAGTCAGAAATGTAAGGACAGCACAGGGAAGTGTAATACTGCGTCTGACAGGTGCGTATACAGTAGGCGCTGTTGGACATACCAGACTTGCAGCCTCTGCACCCAGCCGTCATCAAGAGAGAGGTGCACAATATTGCATCAAAAATGGGGAATACAATAAAGTAAAAGAGATACTGGACACGCGAGGCACATCGATTAAGGAAATAAAGGCACATACATTTACATCTGCATACACACACCGCAAGCTACCGTATGGTGCGTAGCGGAGGGTACCCTCTATCACTAATAGTCATTACCTTTTGTATTCCACTCGCAAAAGAGTCCTAATCTCCCTCGTCTTGATGGTCTTTACGCGAAATGTACGTTGGTGGCAATGGAACCGTTCTGCCGTCAGCTTCAAACGCCGTTTCTCTACATTTTCTCAGTAGTGTTCCTCGAAAAGAATGTCGACTTCCCTCCAGTGATTCTCGTATGAGTTTCCAAAGCATCTTGTTGCATGTTGTTCCTACCTACTGAAGACAAATCCTAGCAGCCCGTCTCTGAACGTACACAGTAATGTGGTCTTCTTTACAGATGAACCATACTTTCCCAAGATTCTCCCAATAAACCGAAGTCGACTATTCGTCTTCCCTATTACAGTCCTTATATGCTCATTCCATTTCATATTGCTTTGCAGCATTACGTCTAGATGTTTAATCGATGTGACGATGACAAGCAGCATACTGCTATTACCGTATTCGTACATTATGGTTTTGTTTTTTCTACTCATCTGCATTAACTTACATCTTTATATATTTATAGCTAGCTGCCATTCATTGCACCAACTAGAAATTTTGTCTAAGTCATCTTGTATACTCCTACAGGCACTCAACGACGACACATTCCTATATACCACAGCATCGTCAGCAAACAATCGCAGATTGCTGCTCACACTGTCCTCCAAACCATTATGTGTGTAGTGAATAATAGCGGTCCTACCACACCTGACCCTACTCCTGTCTCTGACGAAAACTCGCCATCGGGGCAACACACTAGGTCCTGTTACTTAAGAATGCATACACTGACAGCGAATGGCAAGAATCTGTGGCAGTGCAGAAACAGGGAGGAGAACTTTTCCGTTGCTTCCTAACATAAAATAATGATCCAAAGTGTCATACTTACTTCCGACCGAGGGAGCTATACACTAATGTCGGGAATGGTTCGCATCCCAAGTATTTACTGAAAATACAATACACTACAGACATTCGTGAATGCCGAGCAACAGGCACCCTGCCTCGCTTCGTCTGGGAGTGTGCCATTAGACAAGGTGTTACAGACCAGGATAGGAACGTCTCCGGTAATACAACAGTCTATACCATATTACACTCGACTTGTGCCATAAATTTGTTTTCATCTTCTATTCATTAAGTATCTTTTCCTTAGTTGTCCGATCAATTCATCTAATTTCCAAATTTCGAAAGCTTCTGATCCCTCCCGTTGCTCGTATGTGGCCGGCCGGGGTGGCCAAGCGGTTAAAGGCGCTACAGTCTGGAACCGCGGGACCGCTACGGTCGCAGGTTCGAATCCTGCCTCAGGCATGGATGTATGTGATGTCCTTAGGTTAGTTAGGTTTAAGTAGTTTTAAGTTCTAGGGGACTGATGACCTCAGAAATTAAGTCCCAAAGTGCTCAGAGCCATTTGTATGTGTACTGTTTATCCTCCACGTTTCACTGCCGTCCAGATAAACATTTACAGAAAAGTTTTACCTGCGTCAGTTATTTTGCTTCCTAAATAGGAAAAGTCGCCTACCACTTCCAGTAGCTCACTTCCTAACTCAGTTCAGTCAGAAACATCTTATTTAATTACGCTACAGTCTGTAAACCTCGTTTTATAAGGAGGCGATGAGAAAGTTTCCGTTGGAAGGCCGTACAGTCCAGAATCGGTATGCCAGTCAGGCAGAAGCGTCGTGAGCTTTCAGGCAATCATCCGACGGACGGGCAGGTTGAAGATACCCGTTTGCTAAAACACCGTGTCCTGCTGCTTGAAGAAGTCCGTAACTGCCAGCTGCACATCCCCGTCTGACACGAACCGTCGACCCTTTAAGATCTATTTTATGGAACCAAAGGCGTAATTACCGCATGGCGAGAGATCAGGACTGTAGTATGAGGCTCGAGTGTCTCTAACATACGCTGGCGTAACTTCCGGTATACAACATTTGCAATATGGGGACGTGCGTTTCCGAAGGAGTACCACTTCTCGTTGCTGTTTTCCCGGAATTTTCGCATAAACTGGACGCCATAATTTTTCCTGATGAATATGTACCAGCGTTTGTCCTTCGGCAGCCAAGAAAAGAATTACAGCAAGTTGGTACTGTTTGTACGCTTTGGTAGTAACGCCGCTACAGTTCTCGTTTACACATTTATCGCACACACGCCGGAAAGACACGAATGCCACACTAATCCGTTGCCTACATGTCGGTGCGTATATACCGGCAGCAGACTCGCACTATGCTGCGTGCGCGCTACAGCAGCGACTCATCAATCACGAAACTGCGTACAAATGCAAGGTCTGGATGGCTAAAGTGTGGAATCCGCGAGTTCCTCTTCTTAATTTCTGAGTGAATCTGTTCTGAACACATAAAGCCATAAGCCAGTCCTCTGTTCCATGCCCTTCGATTTGGCTTATACCCAGACATTAAAGTGTTTGATATTTATGACCACGTAAACTGTCAGTGGCTGTAAACGTATTATTTTCTGATTGGAGAGGTTGAAAGAATCAGTCAATCAGTTGCAAATAAAGGCTAATTAGAACCCTTGACCTAAGTTTCGACAGTTTTAAAGATGGCTTCTTCAGAAAGTATAATGGATCTTAAAAATTACGTTAGTGATTACAAAAATATTTTAAACGAAACAAAGAAGTGGCAACAGTAGATAAAAACTAAGACAAGTGTTCTCACTTGTTACATGACTTGCTGATAAAGTACACTGACTAAAGCCAAACGGCTCTTGTCATACGAGACACTAATCTTACGAACAAGAGTAATCACAAATCTTGACTTAAGACTGCAGCAACATACTTGTTCAGGTGCGAAGATAAATGTGAAATTAACAGAAGATTCTTGTCGACTTAGAAGTTGATTTATGTACATCAAAACACAATGATTGCATCTGGTTTATAACAGCATGCATATGAGAAATAGCAAAAGCCAACTGCCCAAATGTACAGGCTCTGGTGCTAAGGATAACTCCATGCAGAAGGCGCTAAATGTGCCCGCGTAAGTAATGCACCCAGACAGTATTGAGAAGCTAATGTAAACTAAAAGAGAAAATAAAATCTAGTAGTGGTAAATACTGTACAGAAGGGGCGACTGGGGGGAACAGAAACAAAAACTTATTCAAGTCTAATTGCTAAAATAGAGAAACTCCCACTTACCGTTAAGGCAATTTGCAAACAGTAACGTGTAACAGAATGACACTGTAACGACATTTAGCCGTCTATATAGTAAACAGTTCTATTAAAATTATTAAATACCGTGAGGAAGTGTGGGAGGGCAGACCGTGAACTAAAACATGTTAAAACTGATTCTAAAACCGAGAAACTTAAGCTTAGTATCAGAGAAGTTTACGAACAGCAGATGAATCAGACACTTAACAAAATCCAGAAGTCAGATTAGGCTCAAAACACTACAAGAATGTGTCGAAAAGGCTGAGAATATCGCTACATACATGTAAAAATTATCATACAAGTTAAAAACTAGATTAAATGATCTTATTCTTATTGAACACAATACTATTAAAGCATCAGTAGCATCATTAACAGATCTTTTCGTTAAAATAATTTTTTTTCTCGAGGACTGTAACATCTGGCCTGTAATTGGAAGACTTGAAACGCAGACACAAACAGCGTGGTTTTCAAGCAGAGAGTAAACATACAAAAAATATTGACATATGTATAAAACAATACACGTGAGGATCAGAGCTATAAAACTATGCTATTCTATAACTATACTGCAACTCATGGAGGAATCTGGGTGAAACCTAATTTTGTAGAAGACATTCAGCCGAGCTGAAGTCCTCAAAATTGCTGGTAGAACAATACCGAGATTTAGGGGTAGTCCATTATTCTATCACTTTGAGAAAAAAAGAATAAAAAGATTACTGGTGGAAACACAGTACAGTTCCTCTGCTATTGTTTAATGCGTTACAATAGGCGAACATCAGATAACAATTAACTACAGTCCACAAAATACTAATAAGTAAAGATGTTACAAAGCTTAATAATGATTTCTTCGAACAGGGTTCCAGAGCCTCAATTAAATTACGAGAACGATGCTATTTTTTCTTTATTCGGCTGTAAATAGTTAAAAAAAGTCTATATGTCTCACACAGTCAACTGACTAGGGCCTCTAAGGCCATTTTCAAGTAATTACATGATTAGACGTACTTTTCGTTTCAATTGATGCATAGTGATTGAATCCTCCAGGGTGTAGAACATGTCAGAAAACGAAGAATACACAATTAATATTTACAATGAAAACCAAATATGCTGATGTATCTTCCACAGATCCCAAGTAAAGTGATTGTCATGGATGCGAACGAATCAAAAAAAAAATTTGCATATTTTCAATTATGAGGCAATAAATACTAAGTAGAAAAATAATTTTACATGATCACATTACAGCACTGAATTTGTGTGATCGACACATACAGATACCTTAAAGTTGAAGTGCACTGATATGAGTTATCTGTATGTATGGACAGTTGAAAATGGCGAACGAGGGTTAAATTAGCAGAATGTTCGCGACGTATAGACATTTGATAAATAATTGTAGTGAAAAAGAGAAAAATAAACACTTTGAAATATTATAAAGCATACAGGGGCTTTAGTCATAAGAGCTGGCAAGAAACTTTGTGTAAACATCTTTACAAATTTTAAACATCTTTACAAATTCTAATTAAAGTCATGCTTCGAAGTGCGTTTCAACATTACAACTAAGTGGCGCTTAGCTTATTCCGTACGGTGACAGGAAATCCCTGAGGTGCAGTAGTGCTGCTGTCACTTTGTAAGTAGGCTGCTTATGTTTTCTTTATGTAAATAGGCTGTTCATGTTTTCTTATTGGCAACGTTACGTAGCGCTCTATATGAAAATCCCTGGCTGTGCTGTGTGCAGTCTGTGGCTAGTTTGCATTGTTGTCTGCCATTGTAGTGTTGGGCAGCGGCAGCTGGATATGAACAGCGCGTAGCGTTGCGCAGTTGGAGGTGAGCCGCCAGCAGTGGTGGATGTGGGGAAAGAGATGGCGGAGTTTTGAAATTTGTTATACTGGATATTATGAACTGCTATATATATTATGACTATTAAGGTAAATACATTGTTTGTTCTCTATTAAAATCTTTCATTTGCTAACTATCCCTATCAGTAGTTAGTGACTTCCGTAGCTTGAATCTTTTATTTAGCTGGCAGTAGTGGCGCTCGCTGTATTGCAGTAGTTCGAGTAACGAAGATTTTTGGTGAGGTAAGTGATTTGTGAAAGGTACAGGTTAATGTTAGTCAGGGCCATTCCTTTGTAGGGAGTTCTGAAAGTCAGATTGCGTTGCGCTAAAAAATATTGTGTGTCAGTTTAAGCACAGTCTTGTATAAATTGTTCTAAGGGGACGTTTCAACTTTTCATGCGCGGGCTACCATTAGTGATGCCTGGAAGTCATAGTCGCCTAACAAGGGAATGGTCAGACTTGTCATGTCGAAACCTGTGTTGCTTTTTTTACCACTGTCAGTTAACATTGCAAGAAGTCTGTATGCAGAATTTTAGCTGCTGACATGACCTGGAAGTCTGTAAACAATTTTATGAAGTAAGACATTATTGTCGCATGGTTTCCACGCTTATAACAGCCTCTTGTACAACCCTGACCTCTCTCGCTACGTTATACCAACGCCATCTAGGGACAAGGTGGCGTTAGCTACGCGCCGCTCTCTTGCCACAGCAGTGAGAGAGCTGATTCCCCCAGTGAAAGCGATCGTATGATAATTAAACATTCGTTGACAAATATGGCTGATATGTTATCTACGACATTCTTTCCAAATAGCTATGAAATAGACACAAATAAATATACGGTTTAGAACACGTCCAAATTTTATTTCTTGTAATTACCGCAAAAATGCGAAACATTGATACATTGTTCAAAACACAGGTTTTTTGTGCACCAAGAACATACAAGTAAAGACGACATATGACAGCCCTGCGAATCACAGACGTTGTTAGATGTCCGTAGACAAAACTGGGCTGGTGTGAGGAATGAATCAGGTCTAATATCAGCATATTTCGAGGAGTGCCACGCATATTTAATCAAATTCTGAAATTGTGGGGAGGAAAATTGATAATCTACTACTGATTGCAGCTTGAAAATATTGTCACGGTGATAGACAGGAAATTGCAGTGATCAGCACACAATAATTTTTTCTGTTAGTTTTCTGTAAAATGCCTTCCACTGGCGGAAAAATTCTCTGTCTACAGGTTGAATTACATTGGTCGTGCCGGGTGGAATCTGAAGCATCTCTACTTCTCTGTCAGGGTGGGCTCGAAATACAGCTTTTAATGAATCAGACCTTTTATGACCTGACCACGAATCTAGAAAGAGAAGAGATTTGTTCCCGCAGAACGGAAGAAAAGCATGACGTATGAAAAGTGTAACATTTTCGTTTGCCATTTTTCCAGACTTCGATGCGTCTACTACAAGACTGTTCTTTTGACACGTGGTCCAAAACGTCCAGTTGGTTCTTGAAGACACACATATAGTTTAGGCAGCAATGAACCATCCAGACTAATTATGGGCATTATAGTGTGTGAATGGGTGAGTGCAGTCGTGGACTGTACAATCGCCTTAATATGTTTTTCCCGTTTGAATGGCAGTGTTCTTTTCGCACGCATTTCTTTTTGAAAACCTGACTGATCTGCATTGTATACGTATGATTCGCTAAAACTAGCGATCTTATTTTTTGCATTCGTAAGAAAAGCTTCTATCATTTCGATTTGTGTCACTTCATTTTCCGACCTGTTTCTCGATACAAATTTTGTTATTTTTCTTGCAACAGTTTTATGTGATCTTTTGAAGCGACTAATCCAACTTTGAGAAGCTGTAAATTCTTTAGCGCCTATCGCGTTGGCAATCTCTAACGCCCAGTCACTCAAAGTTGTATTGCTCACACCAAATGACTGTTGTCTGGCATCGGTAAATAACTCAAAAAGTCGCGCATTTATCTCCGTCGCAATTTCCAGTCGACTATTACGTCGTCGAGCGTCTTGCTTTTTCCATCTATACAATTCACGTTCAGAACGGACAAAGCGATACTTATTTTGAACAGTACTGACACGTAGGCGTTTCTTACCACTTTCGTTCAACCAATACGTCACCGCTTTTTCTTTGTCTGATAAGGTAATTGTAGTTGCTGGTGTTACTTTCGGAGATAATTGATGATGGTACGCGGCACTATCACTCGAAGAGTCTTCACGAGAGCAACTTTCGTCGGTGTCTTCGCCGTCTGTAGAGTCACAGTCTGCAATATCGAGTGTTCCAGTTGTTTCTAGCCACATGTCTGCGCCATTTACATGCTCGTCTAGAAGTTTAACAACCATGTCGCACAACACATAGTCTTCACGCTTGTTTTCTGTTGATTGCTTCATTTGGCGTCTGTGGTATATTTCTATGGCAAGCAGCAAAACATTTACAGGGTTCGCCATCACCTGTGACGGGAGATTGAATGTTCACCGTAAAGTGGCTTGCGGAGTATAGATGAACATGTACAGAACATCTTTCATATCTCTAACCAGTTTCAGGACGGTTTGTTTCGAAATACGTACCAGAAATTAAAAGGACGTGCATGCCACAGAAACGAATATTCGTTCCCCCTTTCCACCAAAACCTTGCAGCGACATTCCTCTTTAGTGAACGCCGCGGTAAGACGGGCGCTCTTCCCGACCATGCGCACAACGCTTGCGACTCGCCATTTCCAGGGGTGGCCAGCCGTCACTGCACGCGCAAAGCAGGAAAAACAGCCATGTTCGTGATTTTTTTTTTTAGGGACTTCCAGTTCATGTCAGCAGCTACAATTTTGCAAACGGACCTTTTGCACAATTAAATAACAGTGCTAAAAAAATCAATACATGTTTCGGCATGACAAGTCTGACCATTCCCTTGTAAGACTGAGGAAACACTGCTGCGTTTCCATAGAAATGTAAACAAAATCGCGTCATGGGATTGTTCAAGGCCTATGCATGATGCAGGCGCACAAACCCACTTTCACTATCATGGGTCTGTTCTCGCCATGCGGATTATAGTGATTTCCGATATATTCTCCGCCAAAGACCATAAAATAACATGCGCAGTATGTGGGCAGATATAGAAACAGGGCTAATACATTTTCTTACTTACTGTATAGCATTTTTGAATTTTTTCCCCAAGCTCACATACCATTATTTGAAATTTTTTCTGCGAGCTCGTATCATGTTGGCAACACTAAAAAGTGTTTGTCAAGGAAGTACAGAGATGGCAGCACCTCATGGAACAGCAGTTCATCATCGTTATGTTGAATCACATTGTTGCCAGGCAGAATAGAAAATGGCTGACACAAAAAAGGGTGTTTTCAGAGGAGAGGCCTTTTTAAGTATTTTCCTACTACTTTATTCTATTTTAATCAATGTAATTTATATGGGGTAATGTAAATGAATAGTCAGAAAATAATTATTTAAAATTATAATTTTAATAATTTTACAATTGTCTTTGAAATATATTATTGGATAAGATACGCCACATTAAAAGAGACTGAGAGGAGGTATACCATTGGTTAACTCATAAATACAGAATGCAGGACCCACAACTGAAGACATACACAGCAGAAGACCAGGAACATAGTTACTTGTTTAACATGAAAAGTATGAAGACCACAAAAGTGCAAGATAAAAAAAGGGAAGTATGTGTCTTCGTAAGTCCTCAGAAAATTTTTATTTAATTTTTTAATATTTTCTTACATAATTTGCTTTTTAGCTCTTGAAAAACAAGAAAAATATTTAAAAAATCATCATTGCTCCTAGTCCTACAAAGGGATGTCCCCCACAGGGGACGTTAGGTCCCAATGTGAAATGAAGTTCCACAAATCATATTCCATTAAAAACATTATTTTTAGTTTTATTGATGCATTATTCATTTAAATTACTACAAAAATGCGTTTTATTGTTACAAAATTGTACCTAGGTATATCTACTGAATAAAAGAATAGTAGATTAGAAGAAAATTCCGAATACAGTGGTTCTATCATAATCATTTATTTTTGATGACAAATTTAATTCATTTCGTCTTCACAGCTCATGACAAAGCTTGAAGCAGTTGCCTGTGTCTTTCAGGCAGAGGAAAACATTGCAGGTGGAACAACTAATGCGCACGTTATTACCTGAACACCCTGGAAATCGACAGCGATTTTTGGCACCCGGTTCAAGAAATTCTGGTAGATCTAGAAAATTTTTGGATCGAAGGGCATCAGGAGGGTGATCTACTGTAGATTTGGTGCTGGGTTTTCGAAGTCAGGATCATCATCAGATTAGGTTCGCGTGTATGCCATAGATATTCCTCAGACTTTTCTCTGAACTGGAGGCAGTATAGAACGTCATCCTTCAATGTACCCAAGACAGCTTAATCACGTCCATATTCTAGTCACGAAGCACAAATAGCTAAATAAATTAGGTGCGTATTCACTCTTACAATCCATTTCTTAGTTCTGGCACTTATTCTATAATAGCTGCTCAACCTGTCAAGAAAGTCAACACCTCCCGCATTTGAATTGCAAGAGCTTACAATTGCGGGATGGTCCTCTTGAATGCACTTTTTTTCTTTCCTGCACCAACGACGACATTTATCAACTGGATTTATTCCTTCTCTACTGGGCATGAATATAACAGGGCGATTGTCGAACCACTTCACTACGCAAACTTGGTCATTACATCTCACTGACTGATCAATTGATCCCCTGCCATTTTTCTTCGTGTCATTGTCCAATGATAGTTTGGAAAATTTTTTGGAATTATGGAGTTCTGTAATGTTCCAGTAGCTTGACACTCAACTTCACTGTGCAATTTATCTAAAAGCGACTCCAATGTGAAATAACGGTCTATGTATATGGTCACTCCAGAAGGAAGAGTGACTGTCAGTTTTATAAGAGCTTTTCTACCTACATCCAAATTTTCATACTGTCAGTCACTATAGGATCACCTTTCCCTTGGTAAAAGAAGAAATCTAAAGGAAGGCCATCAGTTCTTCTAATCTACTATTCTTTTATTCAGTAGATATACCTATGTACAATTTTGTAAAAATAAAACGCATTTTTGTAGTAATTTAAATGAACGATGCATCAATAAAACTAAAAATAATGTTTTTAATGGAATATGATTTGTGGAACTTCATTTCACATTGGGACCTAGAGTCCCCTGTGGGGGACATCCCTTTGTAGGACTAGGAGCAATGATGATTTTTGTAAACATTTTTCTTGTTTTTCTAGAATTGCTAAAAAGCAAATTATGTAAGAAAATATAAAAAAATTAAATAAAAATTTTCTGAGGACTTACGAAGACACATACTTCCCTTTTTTTAATCTTGCACTTTTGTGGTCTTCATACTTTTCATGTTAAACAAATAACTACGTTCCTGGTCTTCTGCTGTGTATGTCTTCAGTTGTGGGTCCTGCATTCTGTATCTATGAGTTATCCAATGGTATCCCTCCTCTCAGTCACTTTTAATGTGACGTATCATATCCAATGTTAAAGCCGAATCAATTCAGTGTGTTTAGCTAAATCTTCAGATATTCAAAGTTTCGTTCACTTTGCTGCTTTTGTCCCTATGAAAGTTAAATTGTTGCTTCCTGATAAAGGCGTAATATGTCACTAAACAACTGCGAGTCTAAGAAGAATACGTAAAAACTAAAACAAAATTTAATTACAAATTTGTTTATGTAAATGAGTCACCGATTCGACCATTGCGATAATCATCAAAAAAATGGTTCAAATGGCTCTGAGCACTATGAGAGTTAACATCTATGGTCATCAGTCCCCTAGAACTTAGAACTACTTAAACCTAAATAACCTAAGGACATCACACAACACCCAGTCATGATCATCATCAGATTAGCGTCAAAAAAGAAAAGACTTCTATGCTTATGGGTAACAGCATTTTAGTATAGATAGTTGTTTTTCCCTCAGTCTACTTGCGAGTGGAACAGGAAAGGAAATGGCTAGTAGTTGTACATGGTACCCTCCGCCATACACCGTATGGGGTATCGAGGAGTATGTATAGGCATAGATGTAGTAAGTTACAGCAGTGTAAGTAGTAGCGTTGATTCAATGACCTGAGAACCATTTCACAGATACTTTTCTCCTTTAAGTAAGTAATAGAAGCTAATAAAAATTTTATCCATTACTGTTATAGTCACAAATTCTATTAATGTGATAATACTGACATGAACACTCGTGACCCATGATGAAGCGATGTCCTTAGCTCACTATGCATACAGCTAAACTACAAACAGCTGAGGGGGCTTGGCCGCTAGGCGTCCGCAAGGATTGTTTGCATAAATGATCTAACGGTCAGGGTGAGCAGTTATTTACGATTGTTTACTGATGACGCAGTGGTGTACGGGAATGTGTCGTCGTTGAGTGCCTGTAGGAGTACACAAGGTGACTTACACAAAATTTATAGTTGGTATGCTGAACGGCAGCTTGCTCTAAATGTAGAAAAATGTAAGTTAATGCAGACGAGTAGCAGAAACAATACTGTAACGTTTAAATACACCATTAGTAGGGTGCAGCTTGACACAGTGACATCAATGAAAAACCTATGTGTGAGGCTCCAAAGCAATATGAAATGGAATGAGCATGTCACTCTGGTAGTAGGGAAGGCAAATGATCGAGTTCGTTTTGTTGGGATAATTTTGCGAAAGCGTAGCTCATCCATAACGGATACGGTGCATAGAACGCTATTTCGACCTCGTCTTGAGTACTGTTAGAAAGTTTGGGATCCCCACATTGAAGCAATCCAGAGGCGTGCTGCTAGATTTGATACTGGTCAGTTCTATCAGCGCGCGACTATTACAGACATGCTTTTTTGAACTTAGATGGGAATCCTTGGAGGGGAGAGGATGCTTTTCTCGCGAAGCAATACTGTGGGATTTTAGAGAACGGGTATTAGAAGTTGGCGGCGGAACGATTCCAATGCCGCCAACGTAAATTTCGCGCAAGTACCAAGGAGGTAAGATGCGAGAAATCAGGGCTCGTATGAAGGCTTCCAGACAGTTGCTTTCCCTAGTTCCATTTGCGAGTGGAACAGGCGAAGGAATGGCTAGAAGTGATACAAGGTACCATCCGCCATGCACCGTACGGTACTTGCGGAGTATGCATGTAAGTGTACAGTGGTGTGTTACAAAGACAGGGTGGTCAGAAACAGCGTGAAAAGCTTATAATAGTGTTGCAGGGTAGGTTGTGCTGAAACTAATTGTTAAGAAAAATTCGATACGTTGCGCCGTTTCAGAGTTTATTAACACTGAAGTTAACCAATCAGGACCTTGTGCGCGCAAATTCAAGCAGCCCGCCAGATACAGTTAGTGTCAATTATTTTCACAGCGTAGACGATAGCACAAGAGACTCTTCTGCCTTTGGCTTGGGTTCGCCCCTTACTACCGTGGCATATCAAAATTTTGTATCGTTCTGTTGTTCGCTATTTGGAAACGAAGCGAAAAATGCCTCTGGCGACACTGTTTTTGGCGGACTGCTTGAATTTGCCAATGCAACAGCCTGATTTCCTAACTTCAATGTTGATTAACTCGGAACAATTATTTCTCAGGAGAACCTAATCTGCAACATCCTTAAAAGTTTTTCCGACTGTCTCTTGCCATCCTGGACAAGTTTCTACATAAGCCAAAATAGGATGTCTCAAAATACAGCTGCCCAAACATCACGGGCCATGAGTGTTCATCACGGTGTTATCACGTTCTTCTATCTTGCGTCCAAACCACTCAGAGCTAAAAAGGCATTTGTTTGTTTTAGCAAACTTAAGGAGACAAACATGTTAATTGTTAGGTGCTTCACAGGTCATGAGAATCAACGCTCATACTTATCTTGTTGCAACTTAATATATCTCAAGCACGTCTTTTCTTTTGTAGATCAGTCTAATGTGATCGTACCGATCGAAACTGGTAGCAGAAATGGATAAAAAAATACTTTATATTTGCAATCTTCAAGGTAATCATGTCACCGCTCATCGTTATAAGCAGAATAACCGCAAATATTTCCTTTTCACCTGTGAAAGGAGGAGAACCATTGTAAACAATACATTTGCATCCTGTGGCGAACTGGAAACATCTGACACAGTTCTTTGCAATTCTAGACTCTTTGCTAATATCTGTTTAAGTCTTGCCTGAAAGGAGTAGTGACGTTTTCTCATCGCGTGATAGTCCTCCGGCTATTTTACTCACTTGTTCTAGGCGCTTCTAGGCGGTTCTAGGCGCTTCAGTCTGGAACCGTGCGACCGCTACGGTCGCAGGTTCGAATCTTGCCTCGGGCATGGATGTGTGTGATGTCCTTAGGTTAGTTAGGTTTAAATATTTCTAAGTTCTAGGGGACTGATGACCTCAGAAGTTACGTCCCATAGTGCTCAGAGCCATTTGAACCATTTTTGTGCTGATTACTGGTTAGCTACCTACAGACTAGCCAAGGGAAGGGAAGTTGTGTTTTATACGGAACATTTCTACTGATCTTCCCTCAGAAGATCCATAACCTAGCCAGTCCAATAGATCAAAAAGCGGAAACGCGGAAATGTGAGTTTTCCTTTTACTTCTTTTTCATAGACAGCTGTCATTGCTTCACCTCCAAGACCCTCGACTGCCAGAGTCCACCCCCAGAGCAGGTTTATCGAGGGTCTTGGAAAGATTTCGGGCTGATTCGCACCTTGCAATTGGCGAGATTCGTTGGTGCCGCCAATGACTGATTCTACAGTTACTTCAGCCTCCACGTAATATTTACTGTGGTGACATCGAGCCGCAAACGTGAGACGATGCGTAGGGACATTAAAACCATTTTATAGAATTTCACAAATTGAAGCTTCACTTGCATTCAGATTCAATGATCAGCAACTCATATCCCAGATCATTTTACCAAATTTGCCAACTTTTTGCTAGAATAATATTATCATTGGTTGTCAAATGTCTTCTTTAACAGAAAAAAATCTAACAAATCTTGTTTCTTGTAGCATTTAATAGTAATTTAATTCCTAATTCATTATTTTGGAGCATTAACGCTTGTCACTTACTGGGCCCAATTTTCACACCACCAACTTGACACTCACAACTGTATGATAACAAGCACATGTCGAAACCTCCTGTTCTTTCCTTTGCTATTTATAGTCTAAGTTTCACTTATGAACAACGTTACAATTTACACAAATACCTTCAGAATAGACTTCTTAACATTTAAATTTACATTAGACATTAAAAATCTTCTCATCTTCAGAACTGCTTTGCTTCCCATTCCAATTTGCACGTTACATCTCCTCATTTTCGGTCATCATCGGTTGTTTTGTTGCCAAATCGGAAAAATCGTCTTCTAATCTTAGTGGCTAATTTCCTAATGCAGTTTCCTCAGCATTACAAAATTTAATCCGACTACATTCCATTACTGTCGTTTTAGAACAGGAAGTGGTGCACACAATTCAAAAGCTGAAAACAACAAGCTTGCAGGCGATGGCCAGATATCGGCAGAGATGTTAAAAGAGGGTGGAAACAAACTACACGAAGAAATTTCTAACCTTATCACAATGATCTGGAACACTGAAACAATATCTGAATACTGGAAAACTGCAATAATTTGCCCCATACACAAGAAAGGAAACAAAATGGAATGTGGAAATTACAGAGGAAATAGTTTGTTGAACATAAAGTACGAAGTTCTGACAATGATCACTCTCGAAAAGATTAAGCCTTTCACGGAAAACATTATTCAGGAATATCTGGTTGCATTTCGACCACGCTATTCCACAAATGATAATCTATTTACTCTACAGCAGCTCTTTGAGAAATACTGGGAATTTAACGACAAGATTCACTGTCTGTTCATTGATTTCCAGCGAGCTTATGTTCAAAATCCACAGAAGTAACCTCTTTAACACACTAGGAGAATTTGGGATAACCAGTAAAATCATTAGGAATGTACAACTGTGCACGGATGGCTCGCAGGCAGTAGTGTAGTTCAGAGGATCCATGTCTCCCAACTTACCAATCAAAACAGGCTTATGACAGGGAGATGCTCTTTCATGCGTTCACTTCAATCTTGCATTAGAGAAAGTGTTTCGATAGATTAAGTTACAGCTATACAGCGGTCTGCGATTCTCACAAGACAGTGAAATAAAACTCCTTGTATACGCAGATGATACAGTCTTACTCAACGAAACGGAAGAATATTTGATGGACATATACAGATTTCTCACACACAGAGAGTTAGAAAAAAGGGACTTTTGATAAACCAAGAAAAAACAGAATATATGGAAATAGGTCGATTCAGAAGACCAAATTCACACTCTGAAATTGACCACCACTCTAGATTCAGGGACGTTCATCAGTTTAAATATCTTGGATCGCGTTTCAGCTGTAAAAGTATAATAACTTTAGACATAAATGAGAGTATTGCCTCAGGATAAAGGTGTTCGTACGCTGTAAGCAGCCCATTCAAAATTAAAGCTTTGTCAGTCACCACTGAGACGAAGATAAATAACACCAACATCTGCCCAGTAGTACTGTATGGTTCGGAAGGCTGGATGGTTACCAAGAAAGAAAGACTGATTTTTTCGAAAGAAATGCGATGAGAAAACTCTGGGAACCTGTGCTAGAGAATGACATACGGAGTGTTTGGAAGAACACTGAAATTTATCAGTTAAGGAAACAACCCACTACCGTCCAGAAATTGAAAAATTGTAGGAGACTGCAGTGGGCTGGGAATGTAGCTAGAATTGAAAGCAACGGAAGTCCTAAAAAAGGCATTTGAGGGCACTCTCCAAGCAACAAGACCATTGGGCCGACCTCGCACACGGAGGAAAGATGACATAGAGAAGAACGTCGCAGCACTAGGAATTTTACATAGTGGAGAGAGACAGCGAGAGATAGAAGAAGATGGAAGCAGATCGTTGATGCAGCGCGAGGTCTAGAAGGCCTGTTGTCTGCCTAACTGCCGCATTTACACGCATTGGAACTTGCTTATTGTATTCGAGCTTTCGTCTTCCTTATAATTTAAGCCCTCCCCTCCCACCCCCCACTTCCCACCAACAAATATCAAATTCACAATTCCCTGATGGCTCATAATGTGCCCTATCGGCCGATCCCTTCTTTTTGTGAAGTAATACATAAATTTATTTCCTCCCCATTTCGACACAATACCTTCTCATTGGGTATTCGGTCTACCGGTCTAATCTTCAACGCTCTTCCGTAGCAAGAAATTTCAAAAGCTTCTGTTCTCGTCTTGTCTGAACTGCTTATCGTCCACATTTCAATTTCATACAAAGCTTAACTCCAGACAAATGCCCTCCAAAAATAATTCTTAACACTTAAATTTATGTTAGATGTTAACAAGGTCTCTTTTTCAGAAATGCTTTTGCAGTTATTACCAAGCGTGCCTTTTGTAACCTCTTTACTTCGGCCTCCATCAGTTACTTTACTCCCCAAATAACAGAGCTCATCTAATACTTTTCATTTCACGTTTCCTGATCTAATTCCCTCGACATTGTCCGATTTGATAAGATTACATTGAATTAACCTTGTTTTACTCTTAATCATGTTCACCTTATAACCTATTTCCATTCCCAAATCCTATGCCGTCTCTGACGGAATTCGAATGTCAGCACCAAATCTTCAATTTTTTGTTTCTTTTCCGAATTTCTCCTTGGCTTCCTGCGCTGCTTGCTCAAAGTGCAGATTGAATAACACCAGGGAGAGGCTCCAAACCTGTCTCACTGCTACCTCTACCACCACTTCCGTTTCATGTCCTTCAACTCTTATAACTGTAGTCCTGTTTCTGTGCAATTTATAAATAACCTTTCGTTGACTGTGTCTTATACCTGCTATCTTCAGAATTTCAAAAAGTGTAATACAGTCAACATTGCCAACAGCTTCGCCAAATCTACGAACGGTATAAACGTAGGTTTGCCTTTGTATAGTCTACTTTCTGGGGTACTCCATAGGGTCAATACTACGTCGCATCGACCCGCATTTCCCTGGAGCCCAAACCAATATTGCCACTGGTCGGATTCTACCAATTATCTGGACTACTGTAAATAATTCGTGTCTACTTTATAATGATGACTTATTAAGCTGATGGTTTGGTAAAATTCACATTTTTCAGGATGTGCCTTCTGTGGAATTATAATTTTTGCATTTTTCCTGAAGTCTCATGGTATTTCGGCTGCCTAATAATCTTGCACACCAGGAGGAATAATTCTGTGAAGGCCGACTCTCAACAATTCTGAAGAAATATCTCCTGTTAGAGGGACCTTGTTTCAACATAGGTCTTCCACTACTGTATCAGATTCTTCCCTTAGTATCGTATCATCTACAACAAATACACTATTTGCCATTCAAATTGCTACACCAAGAAGAAATGCAGATGATAAACGGGTATTCATTGGACAAGTATATTATACTAGAACTGACATATGATTACATTTTCACGCAATTTGGGTGCATAGATCCTGAGAAATCAGTACCCAGAACAATCACCTCTGACGATAATAACGGCCTTGATACGCCTGGGCATTGAGTCAAACAGAGCTTGGATGGCGTGTACAGGTACAGCTGCCCATGCAGCTGCAACACGATACCACAGTTCATCAAGATTAGTGTCTGGCGTATTGTGACGAGACAGTTGCTCAGCCACCATTGACCAGACGATTCCAATTGGTGAGAGATCTGCAGAACATGCTGGCCAGGGCAGCAGGCGAACATTTTCTGTATCCAGAAAGGCCCGTACAGGACCTGCAACATACGGTCGTGCATTATCCTGTTGAAATGTAGGGTTTCGCAGGGATCGAATGAAGGGTAGGTCCAAGGGTCGTAACACATCTGAATTGTAACGTCCACTGCTCAAAGCGCCGTCAATGCCAACAAGAGGTGACTGAGACGTGTAACCAATGGCACCCCATACCATCACGCCGGGTGATACGCCAGAATGGCGATGACGAATACACGCTTCCAATGTGCATTCACCACGATGTCGCCGACCACGGATGCGACCATCATGATGCTGTAAACAGAACCTGGATTCGTCCGAAAAAATGACGTTTTGCCATTCGTGCACCCAGGTTCATCGTTGAGTACACCATCGCAGGCGCTCCTGTCTGTGATGCAGCGTCAAGGGTAACCGCAGCCACGGTCTCCGAGCTGATAGTCCATGCTGCTGCAAACGTCGTCGAACTGTTCGTGTAGATAGTTATTGTCTTGCAAACGTCCCCATCTGTTGACTCAGGGCTGCACGATCCGTTACAGCCATGCGGATAAGATGCGTGTCATCTCGACTGCTAGTGATACGAGGCCGTTGGGATCCAGCACAGCGTTCTGTATTACCCTCCTGAACCCACCGATTCCATATTCTGCTAACAGTCATTGGATCTCGACCAACGCGAGCAGAAATGTCGCGATACGATGAACCGCAAACGCGATAGGCTACAATCCGACCTTTATCAAAGTCGGAAACGTGATGGTACGCATTTCTCCTCCTTACACGAGGCATCACAACAACGGTTCACCAGGCAACGCCGGTCAACTGCTGTTTGTGTATGAGAAATCGGTTGGAAACTTTCCTCATGTCAGCACGTCGTAGATGTCGCCACCAGCGCCAACCTTGTGTGAATGCTCTGAAAAGCTAATCATTTGCATATCACAGCATCATCTTCCTGTCGGTTAAATTTCGAGTCTGTAGCACGCCATCTTCGTGGTGTAGCAATTTTAATGGCCAGTAGGGTAGGTTGAACACGTCAGTGTTACGCTCTCTTCTTCGTTTCTGTCCCATCTACTTTCCCGTCATTCGTCTCTTATAACTGCAGTCTGTATACTGTGCAAGATGTATAAATCCTTCTTCTCCCAGAATTTTATTCCTCATAACGTCAGAATCTCTTTTGTAAGTTGCTGTAGTAGTATGAAAAGTTTCGGGGAGAACGAATAGATGCGGGGTGGTTTCCTCCCGTCTGCAGAGGACGCAGCCTTACACATCTCGAGCAGACACGCAGTGGGGACGTAATTAAACGGCGGCGTGCGCCTCCGATGGCCTGGATGCGTGCCAGCGAACAGCCGCGGAGGGCGGCTATCGACCCGCGACCGGCCGCCGGCCGCCGAGTTTGGAAGGCTCTCCGAGGGCCTGGTGCACGCACTAACAGCCTCTAATTTATTACAGTAAGTTCGTGCATCACAAAAACTGCAGGTACAGTCCTCCACTGCTGATGAGCTTGCTCTTTAGCACCACTAGAGCAATCTCGGGGAGGTCGTTCGCTGAATTCATGTATTTCACTGTGGTATGCAGGGAGTCCCATTTATCTTGACTACCACTTTTTATCCAGAAGAAACGTCTCAAGCAAACGTTCATTAGTTACCAGGGGGGCATAAACCAGCACAAATCCGTTTCTTGTACCTTTGTTTCTTACAAAGACATGAACAGTAGTACAGGGCTATTACAAATGATTGAAGCGATTTCATAAATTCACTGTAGCTCCATTCATTGACATATGGTCACGACACACTACAGATACGTAGAAAAACTCATAAAGTTTTGTTCGGCTGAAGCCGCACTTCAGGTTTCTGCCGTCAGAGCGCTCGAGAGCGCAGTGAGAGAAAATGGTGACAGGAGCCGAGAAAGCGTATGTCGTGCTTGAAATGCACTCACATCAGTCAGTCATAACAGTGCAACGACACTTCAGGACGAAGTTCAACAAAGATCCACCAACTGCTAACTCCATTCGGCGACGGTATGCGCAGTTTAAAGCTTCTGGATGCCTCTGTAAGGGGAAATCAACGGGTCGGCCTGCAGTGAGCGAAGAAACGGTTGAACGCGTGCGGGCAAGTTTCACGCGTAGCCCGCGGAAAATTGGCTCATGCCACAACTGGAGACCGACAGCACCGACTTCATCTTTCAACAGGATGGTGATCCACCGCACTTCCATCATGATGTTCGGCATTTCTTAAACAGGAGATTGGAAAACCGATGGATCGGTCGTGGTGGAGATCACGATCAGCAATTCATGTCATCGCCTCCACGCTCTCCTGACTTAACCCCATGCGATTTCTTTCTGTGGGGTTATGTGAAAGATTCAGTGTTTAAACCTCCTCTACCAAGAAACGTGCCAGAACTGCGAGCTCGCATCAACGATGTTTTGGAACTCATTGATGGGGACATGCTGCGCCGGGTGTGGAAGGAACTTGATTATCGGCTTGATGTCTGCCGAATCACTAAAGGGGCACATATCGAACATTTGTGAATGCCTAAAAAAACTTTTTGAGTTTTTGTATGTGTGTGCAAAGCATTTTGAAAATATCTCAAATAATAAAGTTATTGTAGAGCTGTGAAATCGCTTCAATCATTTGTAATAACCCTGTACATCTTCCTCATACAGCAGTCAATACGGAAATATGTGGACAAGTGCGAGGAGGAGTCGTGCGCCGAGGTTTCCGTGGGAACTTAATTGCGTACCGGGTGGTTATAATTAAAGTGCAGCTTCTTCCGGAGGTGCACCCAATTAATAACAAAAGAAAAGAAATTGGTGAATATCTGCAGCCCTCTATGACTAAAGTGCTCCGATTCTAGCGTCTAACACGATGGAGAATATCTACCTCGGTGTGTGAGAAATAGCGTCTGTAATCTAGCATCGATCACGATTACGACAATGCTGGAGCTCACACGAGCACTGCGAGATCTGCAACCACCCGGAGCCTTGGGCTCACTGCCATCGACCACCCTCCATACAGCCACGGGTTTGCCCCATCCGATTTTGATCTATTTCCGAAGTTTAAAGAACACCTTCGAGGACTTCACCACGATTGTGATGAAGCGGCACAAGGGGAGATGAGGTAGGAATCTGTCAACAAAAGGAAACATTGCACAGTGACGGTATCAACAATTAATCTCTCGACGGGAGAAATGTCTTGATCGTCAGGGTGCCTATGTTGAGAAACAAATATGTAGACATGAATAGTGAAGGAGTAGAATGTTAACAACGTTTCTTTTATTTTAAAAGCTTTAAGACTTTTTACGTAAAACATTCGGAGGCATTACTTTCCAGCACGCCCTTGTACAGTTATTTCATTTCCAAAATATTATCTCTCTTCAATCCTAGATTTGCTACAACATCAAAAAGTTCCTGCGTAGGTATGCTTTAGTAACTCTAAGGCACAATTTCGTAAGCACGTAATTGTCAACAGACGTCATTAAAAGGTAATCCGTAAATTATATTCTTCACATTCTCAAACTAAGAGATGTTTCAATGTGTGCGACAAACATAACAGAATCGATGCAGGGTTCGTTTTTCCACAAGTGCCGAGTTACGAACGTTGCGTTCGGAGGCGCAGTAGCTACCACCCTGCAGTGTGCATGGGCTGCTACGAGCTGTACCACGCACGAGACTGCAATTAAAGGCCGGGCTGGAACGAAGCACATACGTCGCGGCCAAAATGCGTGCCAGCCACAGGTTGGCTACCACTACCCAAAGCTGTTGCGCGGTTACCGTGCAATTTACAAACGAACGAACGGCGGATGAACCCAGCAGCTGTTGTGCTTACAACCTCCTCTCGTGCATAAAATGCCGAATGAAAACTCCTGCGTCGCCCGAACAAGACGCAGCCAAGATAAAAGCGCCACAGGCGCAAAATGCGAGCTGGTGTCAGTGCCACAGAGACTTACCACTCGCGCGAGTTCCACCAGCGCCACAGGCGGTCAGCGGGCTGAAGATAGCGTGATGTAGCGCTGAACCTGGCTGCTCTAATGAAGTAACAACTGAAAATTTAGACGGATAAAGACGTTTTGATACGATATTTTATAATGAACAAGCGAGGTCTCGCAACCATCTGTGTAGAGATGGACTTGTAGATGCTCTCGTATATATCCTGAGCGGAAGAACACAATACAAAAACATATACAAAGAGGTGAGTTGCAAAGTTTGCAATTGAAATCATATTTTGACAAAGTTGATAATGCGAGAGGCCGGTTTTAAGGGGGACGCCTCCCCCTTAAAACTCGATACCAGTCACTGAATGCTGGCCATCTATTCTCACTAAACAATAGGAACGTCAGAGGGGCTGAAGGTCCAGATCTGCAGTCTACTTCACCAGCAGACTCAAAGAGAAGCTGGTTTCCGTCAAGAATGGCGACCCTTGGTTCATGGGGTCATGACCCTCAGCAATGAGTACAAAGACTTGTGACATTGACGAATTTGACGGAGCACTACTTCCTCTTATCGTATTTTCGAGATATGGACGGAAGTAAACAAGATGGTTGGCGACTACGGAACATACCTGAGACGCAGCGGCGCCTTCCTTGGACCCTGCGCCGCCCATAGCAGCGCCTTCCAGTTGGGTCGGCGGCGCACTACCGCAACGAGCGCGGCGCGCGGCCGCTCCAGACGCGACGCTTGCCAAGCGCCGGCCGCCGGATTTACGCCGGCCATCTGCATAATCTAGCCCAAATTGCCCCGCACTGCGGCCGCGCACATACGGACCTCCCGCCACCAGCATCGGCTCCACGCGATGGCAGACTGCCAGGGGACGATCTGCTGGCCGGGTCGTAGCACGGGCGACATAAGCCTACCGAGTTCCGCGAATGTCCCGCCTCTGTGGCAACCCACTGCGTCCTGTGGCTGCCTACAGCTCAGCACTCGCCGACACAGGTGCGCGGGTACATTTCGCGTGATCCTGGCCTACAGCCTAGTTCTACGATTCCTCATTTCCATCTATCAGGAAGTTACACGCGAATGGTAACCAGAACATTTTAACTATCACCAAGAAAAAAATCCGGCTGTCTGGAGACGGTGTTAGTCATTCTCTACATACACTGCCTGGTCAAAAGTATCCGAACAGCTCTTATGGACATTAGTACGTGTCTATCCTTTGCCTTTTTGACAGTTTTAGCTTGGCTGTGAAGGAATGGTTGGTTCGGCTGATCTGAGGATGGAGACCAAACAGGTCATCGGTCTCGTCGAATTAGGGAAGAATGGAGAAGGAAGTCGGCGTTTTAGGGAAATCACGGAAAAAAAAAAATAAGGATGGCCGGACACAGGATTGAACTGTCGTCATCCCGAATGCGAGTCCGTAGTGCTAACCACTGCGCCATCGCTCGGTCGTAAAGGAATGGCAGCTCATTTATTCTCAATAACCGAAACCATAAAAGTTAGTGATGCTGGACATTGGAGCTAAGTCGACGTCCCAACTCATGCCAAAGGTGTCCCATTGGTTTCGCATCTTAACTCTGGCCAGACCAGTCCATTGCAGGAATATTATCGCCCAGAAACCACTGCCTCAGACACGGTGCTTTATCGCAGGGTGCATTCTCATGTTGATACAAACGATCATCTTCTCCCAGCTATCCTTCTACTGAACGCAGTACGCTTTGCTGTAAAATGTGGTCATATGCTTCCGCATGTAGTGTTTTCTTAAGCGAATGAAGGGGTCGCACCATAAGCACGCAACGCACCCCCATACCGTAACGGCACCTCCTCCATACTACACATTTAGCACTACGCATGGTGGCAGGTAACGTCCTCGAGAGATTCGCGAAACCCAAACCTTTCCATCAAATCACCCCAGGGCACAGCGTGATCACTAGTAATGAATCATTTCAAGTCATCCAATGTCCAATGGCTTTGCCCTTTTCACCACTTGAAGTCTCGCTTATCAGTGATAAGAGAAATGTATGACTTATGAGCAGTTGCTCCGCCATTGTACGCTATTCTTAATTCCGTATTCACATTAGTGCCAGATGAACTGATAGTAGCACTTTAGAGTTCATGAGTGATTGCTTTTTCCGATTTCAGGCGATTCTTTACACCATATCTCCCCAATGTTCGACGGCCCTTGTCCATCAGTACATCAGTTATCCCTGCTCTTCGTTTAGTTGTGGTACTTCCTTCGCTTTTCCACTTCACAATCACAACACCAACAGTCTGCTTCAGCAGCCTCAGAAGCGTTGAAATATCCCTCATGGATTTGTTACTCAAATGACATCCAGTAACTAGCCCGTATCTGAAGTCACTTAGCTCTCTTGACTGACCCACTCTGCTGTCACTTCTTCTCTACTGGCGACACAATGCTTCCTGCTGCCCTTTATAGCGGCGGGACCGCCTCTCGTGACGTTTACTGGTGAATCCAGAATTACATAGTAGAGTCCAGATAATTTTGAACAGATAGTGCCTGCTATCTTGGAAATTAGTGGCAGGATTTTAGTTTCCTGATTTCAGTGATAAACTCGCTTAATTTGCCGGTGTAACGTGATTGTATCAAAATATAAATATCACACAAATTCATAATTGCATTCCTTAATACAGTGTACAAGTTAGTTATGTGAAGGATTTAAGCACTTTCATTGTCGTGTTTAGCTCCTCAGCATGTAAAGAGACCAAACAAAAATAGCTTTTTTAGTGACGTGCACATGCAACGAATCAGGATCTCATATGAATTGCTCTTCCATATTAGGGAGCACCCAACTTATACTTAGGCTCTAGAGGTCGGAGACAGACACGAAACATTTGTTTAATATATAATTTTGACACTATCGTTGGTAAATGCTGAACTCTTCAGTTTAGAGGAACTAATTTAGCACAAATGCAGTAAGTATAAATACTGGTAGCAACTGCGAATATTTCTTGTTCTTACAGTCTTATACTTAAGGAAAAGGTATCGTAATGCGAAACGCAAATATACTGGCAGGTCCGCCTCTCCTGACATCTGGTGGTCAATTTCACGTTATATAGAGATTATGTTCTGATACGTATGAGCAGATGGCGTATTCATCCTTCAATGCGGCAATTTTTCCCCAACATACACGGCGAAGATCTTGGTTGTAAAAGTTTACATTACGGCTGTTCAGGGAACGATTCACCTCGATAATCACTTCATTCTGGAGATGCCTATCGCATAATGGTTTCATCATCTGAGAAAAGAGAACGAAGTCAGAGTGCGCCATGTGAAGAAAAAAAATGAGACAGGGTTAAAGATGCACCATGAGTGTCCTGTGTAGAGTGAGCTGCGGCTTGTCGTAATTATTCCTTTCGACAGCTTTGTGCGACGTTTCGCCTTTACAGTTCCCCTTAACCCATCAGGAGATTCCGGTATAATCGTCCTGTAACGTTTTGCCTCTTACGAGCTACACAATGGCAGTCCCAAAACGCACTCACCATCGAATCGTCTGATGGTGGTTGGCAGACAACAAGCAAAGCTCCAGGTTCGGGCACTGACTGGCCGATAGGGACCAACCACCCGCCGTGCCATCCTCTACCAGTGGTGTCACTGGAGGCAGTATGTAGGAGCGTTGCCGGCTTTCTTGATCGTGGAGCCGCTACATCTCACTCAAGTAGCTCCTCAATTTCACGTTATATAGAGATTATGTTCTGATACGTATGAGCAGATGGCGTATTCATCCTTCAATGCGGCAATGTACGCTGAATGTACGCCTTTCCAATTTTCACACCAAGGAAAAATACGTTGCGGTGCCGGGCGTCGGACCGAGGTCCTCTGCATAGCAGCCAGACACACTGACCACTGACTTTGGTAGGCGGACGAAGGTAGTTGGACTTTCCCCTTTTTCAATGGTTTTGAATACATACATGTTAACCGCTTCCTTTGTTTGTCTGGGCTCATAACAATGCATCCACCAATCTTCCTCGACGAATAGGCGCCTAAAGAAGTCACACGGATTGGTCCGCGTCGGTTCGGAGTTCCTCTTGAGTGGGTGTAAGCAGTCGCGTAACTCATCCTGATTCTGATACACCAGTGTTCGAGTACCAGAGCCTCGACTTCTCGTGGGATTCATGGTGGATCACAGAGAGATTCAAGAGGCTGCACTACGTAACCACTGCGTCATACACGGTGCAGTAACATTAACCCTGCATTGATACTGGTGGGTCTCCCAGACTTTGACTTTGAGCGATTCGTTTTAGTTAGGTTCACACACTGCACACGAGCAGCGTTCCTTGTAGCTTCCTACCTGACACAGCTGTGTCATTTGCTCGTCAAGCGATGGCGGAAGTCCACTGTGTAGGAGTGCTTGTAGCGTGTTTGGGTTTGACAGACCGATCATAGCAAGGAGGTAAGTACTTATTGGGGCTATAGGACCCAGAGTAGCAATGATAGTATCGTTTGTCCCAACACAAATACGTTTACAGCACACATTCAAATTGCTGAATCAGCCTATTTATTTCAGACGAGGGGTATACTGGGTTTAACAGAAGATCTTTGTAACGATGCACTTGGAAATGAAATCGTTAGTGACGAATCAGGTGACGAAGGTGAAAACGTAGACGTCGAACTATATAGTGAACACGATACGGAAAGCGATGAAAGTGGGGATGACAGTGATATATGCCAGAACAATAAGAAATATTTTGTTGGAAGAAAAAGCGTACTAAATGGATGAAAGACATGCCTGCTCTTCGTATCAGAACTAGGTCACATAATATTGTGTCACATATTCCTAGTGTGAGGGGAATGGAAAAGAATAAAAGACAGATCTAGAAATACAGTGGCTGTTTTTCAAGGATGAAATAATGGATGAAGTAGTGATACATATAACCATGTATCGAATCCGCTAAGTCGAGATATTGATTTCAGACCTTCATTCATGATACAGATAAAGGTGAATTGAAGCATTTCTTGGTCTGTTGTATTTAGGTGGAATCTACAAGGTTGGCAGGGTTAATTAGAAGAACTCTGGGACAGAGATGGAACAAGATTGCAATTATTCTACTCTACAGTTCCAAGTTTCTGGCACAGTGTCTGAGATTTGACGATAAGTCAACGAGGTCCGACAGGCGAATAGAGGATAAATTGGCCCCTGTAAGAAATATATTTGATTTGTTCACGAAAAACTGCGCAGCACACTATTCTCTTGGAGAATATGTCACTGTACATGAAACGATTGTCAAATTTCGAGGACGATGTAGTTTTAGAATATACATTCCTTACAAAAAAATGGCTCTGAGCACTGTGGAACTTAACATCTGAGGTCATTAGTCCCCTAGAACTTAGAACTACTTAAACCTAACTAACCTAAGGGCATCACACACATCCATGCCCGAGGCAGGATTCGAACCTGCGACCGTAGCGGTCTCGCGGTTCCAGACTGAAGCGCCCAGAACCGTTCGGCCACACCGGATGGCCCATTCCTTCCAAACCTGGCAAATATGGAATAAATGTGTTCAATGTAGCAGATGCAAGAACGGCGTACACGTCAAATTTGGAAGTTTATTCAGGTGAGCAGCCAGATGGACCGCAGAAAAAAAGTAATCGTGCAGCTGATGTCGTCAAAAGGTTGGGTAATCATATTTGCAAAACATCAAGGAAGATAACGATGGTTAACTGGTTTACAAGCTATGAACTGGTCCTGTCACTTCTGAAAGACCATAAATTAACTCTTTTGGGATCAGTAAGGAAGAACAAGACGGAAATTCCCCCAGAATTCGAGAACACAAGAGGCAGAAATGCTTTTACAAGTATCTTTCACAAGGCGTGTACATTAGTGAGTTATGTACCAAAGAAAGACAGGTGCCTACTTCTAGTGAGTAGTATGCACCATGACAACAAAATAGATGAAACAACTGGGGAAGAAATGAAGCCGGAGATGATAACTCTATATAATGCTACTAAGGATGGGGTAGATTTAATAGATCAGATGTGTGCCACTTACGATGTAGCAAGAACAACTAGAAGGTGGCTGTTGGCCTTATTCTTTTGCTTATTGAATGTAGCAGGCATAAATAGTCTCATCATCTTCAGAGCTAACAACCAGGGGGAGACCAAGAGGAGAGTCTTTCTGAAATCCCTTGGGAAAACTCTGGTCAGAGGCCAATTACTACACGGGGCTGGCAGTGAGCATATAAACCGACCTCTCAAAAGTTCTGTCAGCAGACTGGCGGGGGGGGGGGGGGGGGGGTCGAACAGCATGGCGATGGGAGTGTGAATCAAAGTATGGTGCCTAAGAGGGGATGGTGCTATGGGTGTGAAGATAGCAAAACGCAATATATTTGTTACAAATACTCTAAGTTTGTGTGTCTCAAAAGACACTCAAGTTTAATTTGTGAAAACTGCATGTAGTGGCCTGGTGTGGTTAAACGACATGCGGAAACAATACGTTCAAAAGACATTGTGGAGTCTCTGTTTACTTACATTGTTTTCCCATATGTTTTCTATTAATCTGTTCATACCTGAGTTTGGTTTTCTTAGCTTCCATTTTCTACTTTGTGTGCTATGACACACGACAGTCGCATTGTGTAACCATTTTTGGCCTGTAGGGTATGTAAGTGTTAGAAACACTGTCTAATATGCTTACATAGTAATAAAGGACTACAATTTACTCAAACCCAAAGCAAAACGTGTTTGTTTACTTCATCTAGGAAACATATGTGAACGTGAAGCCCTTTTGTGCTCCCTATCCTTAGCAAATCAGACTGATACGCTGGTCGGGTCAGTGAGACACCTCGTAGGAATGGTGGTACAAACGAACACAGTAGCGACACAGCGTTACTAAGATCACCGCTTATGTTCGATGTCAACATGGAATAACCAGTCATGGACGCCAGGTGGCAGCGTTAACAGTAGAGAGTATATAAGGCGTGTTGGAGGGCATGGAAAATAAAGCCATCGTTGTAATGTGGAAACGGAGCTATTTATCTGACATCCAACACAGCATGATCATTAGCTTTCAGCCAAGGGTGGAAGCATTTCCAAAATGGCACATTGTGTAAGCTCTTCGCATGTCACCATAATTAAAGTGTAAGGCATCCGGATTTTGTGGACCTTACATAAGCTTGATCCATAATTACAGTATGACATACTCAGAAAATAATAATTATATAAACAAAAGGCAATTGCAGTTAATCTCATGTACCAAATACAAACAAAACAGTATCTAACAATATATAGATATATTCAGGGGCATGAATAGACAAGTAAAACGCATTTTGGAGACGACCTGAGCAGGTGGTTAATGGCGTTGGAAAACCCCATTTAACAAGAGAACGGCCAGCTTCAACCCAGAAAGGGATCAGGATAAAGCAATACATTATTCCTTTTAACGTAAATATAGCTGGGACCGAGGGTACGTGGCTGAATGGCTTTAACAGAGCTCGGCTGCAACCCAGCAAGAAAAATAAAGTTCACCTCTACCAAAACGGTGATTGGCTAAAGCCATACTGGGCTTGGTGGGGAGATCACCATTATATAAAAGCATTGTGAGACCTAAAATTGTTATCTCTCGTCTCGTGATGGACCTCAAAAGTGTGTGGAAAAAAATGAGGGAGTTGAGAGCTTTGCTTTCTGCCAAGTGAGAACGATATGCTTCACGTATCATGGGGACAGATAGGAAAGAGGTAGTTAATTATTCCTGCATGAATTTTTGTGGGACAAGAAATTGTGCATGACGCTCCAACCCTTAGCGAGTGTGCAATAGCCATTATTTTGCCTAGGGAAAGATCAACGTCCTACAGAAAGCGGGAAAGTTGAGACAGGAGAATTCAGTGAAGGCCAGAATAAGGAATTAGCGTTTCAGATCCACCATCGAGAAAACGCCATTGCAGATGCCACTTGGTAAAGCATCATCGCGCATTAGGCCACAGTAAATGTTGACTCTAGATTTTGCTCACTCCAACTAGCTTATGCTTTGACCATTGAATATCAAAAGCTTGGATACTAACCTACCCTTACACTGTGTACATGAGAGTTTCTTCACTGGTTCAAAAAGTAAATCAGGGTGTCTACGTGGACAAGGAAAAAAAATTCCCGGATTTTTCCCGGATTTCCCGGTTAAAAACACACTTTCTCCCGGATGACAGTATATTTTCACCTATCACTCCTTTGAATGGTTATGGTTTCGTACACGGGCGTACAATTTCCCGGCACTTTAGAAAACGAAACTCCGAGAAAAAGACACGTTTTGGAAATATCTTTGATGTGCAGCAACATGTACGCTGCTTATTTTCGTATTACGAAAACATACATTAGAAAATCCACCAAACACCGCATGTTACTTTCCGAACCATTGAAACTGAGATTTCGATGCGCTTTTGTAAGCCGTTCGTAACTCATGTCACGTGATCTCGCCAGCCGATGACAGAGGATATTCAGAGCATAGGACACGTGATGTAGTCAGCCAATAGCAACATCACTGTTAAGTAGCGCGCCAAACAGGGAAAGTTAATAGTTTAAATTAATATACATAGTGTTGTTACAAGAAAAGCAAAGCTTTCACCTAAAATATTGGTCTCAAGCTGCAAGAGAAGCTAAGCTTTCGCATATACTGTTGATCTTATTTGCGCGTGTTACACTTTAAGAGATATCATACAAATGTGCCTGTAAAATTTTTAATAATGACATAAATGTCTGATCTTCAGGGTTCGAGGGTTCTAAATGCTTCTAAATGGCTCGTCATCAGACACCTGATTTTTAAATGAGAGTCAAACGCTTTGTGATTTAATAAATTCACGGTCCATTCTTGTACGCAGTTCAACTTACGTAAAAGGATATTTACTTTTAAAGTAACGCTTTTAAAATCACCTATCGTAATATTTTCCCGCGACCTGTTACAAATAGGTTCAGTTGCTTGGGTAGATATCATGACGTAGGAAGCCCGTATGTATGTACGTGTAAAAGATCGTCAATGAAAGATGATACTGCAAGAGCATCGGAATTTCGTGAACCATATTAAAATGTGCAAATTTAAAGTGCATACTTAAAGGCACACTCGTATGTCCAGATTCCCAATGAAGTACCGTAGACCCCGACCTGATATTAAGCTTTCAAGTGTGGTTTTCAGGATGTAAATTTTCTTGGAGCACCAGTACTGTATTATATCATGTTTGGTTCTATATTATGGCATAATGCCATACGTGCTAGAAAATGAAAACGTGCACTTGAAATGCAGCGAACAGTTGAAACTAACCAGTACTGTGGAATTAAACATTTCGTTTCAGTTACATTGACTGCCTCTGCGGAAAAGATTAGCAAAAGTCAAATTTCTTTAGCAAACAGACAAAAATAACTTCATTGTTGGCGATTAATGCTTGACTGTCAGAAAGGTGGAAATAAAATCAAATCTGAAACTAATGACATATTTCAGCCTTTAGTAATTATGTGAATGTGTTTTAATTCACTTGATAGCTCCCGGCCACGGATATCCGTTTTGTTTTCATTTGACGTGAGAGTAAACGAAGGGGAAACGTAAACACGTGTCACGTGGAGACTACCCACTATAGCTCAGATTGCTCTGCGCATTAGCCCCGTATCTACGACATTTGCGAACCGGGTCAATAATAAAAAAAATCGAATTTTCAAAATATGTTCATCTTGTAGTGCACATCTTTCTGAAAAGTCTGAAACATAAAACGTGTGTATTCGAGGAAATGTAAGACATATTATTTGGTCGTAAGTATGCCCAAGTGCAGTTCCATGCGTCTTCATACAGCATTTTTCTACTGCACGTCCAAACAATATTTAGGAGAGTGGAAATTGAAATGTCCTGTGGTGTCTCTCCTGCTCCCAGTCGGCCGGTTTGGCAGCCTGCCTCTCTTAAAAAAAAAATCTCGCAATTAATAGCGGATGGGATTATTTGTAATCGAGAGAACAAGAACTCTTCGGAAAATCTGAACTCTTCATTGCCCATTAGTTAATAACTTGCTGTTTTGTGTGTCATAAAATTAAATATAGTATATATAAAACCTGTACTGACAAGAGATAAGCAAGAAATTACACATTTCTTCAAACCTTAGCTCCTAGCATTTTTTTCACTCTAATCTTGCTACAGCTTTACATGGCGTGTTTTCCTTTCTGTGAAAGAATATTTTACCTCATCAAAGTTTGTCAAACGTTTTGCTACATGGAAAATCGAAATGTAGTTATCTAATACTGAAAATGCTGTTAATACAAATAATACCCAAGACTGGTGTGGTTTCTCGATCTGATTACGTCTATTTTGTCACTGTCTGCTAGATAAAACAAAATAGGCCTTTCTAATACGGCAGCAATTTTATAACACACCAAATAAACGAGACTGTTTTGGCACAAATGGTCATTTTTATAACACGACAAAATATAATCCAATAAGTATCAATATCAATGCCTATTAGGCCTACTACAAGCAAAAAGATTTATGTTAGGAAATAGTTTCACGTTCCATTCATATGCACCAGCTTCTCTAGCATGACATCGAAAACTAGTATTACGAAATTTTTATATAAATTTGGAATCGTCTTATTCTTCCATAATTTGTGTGATGTCCTCGTTTCTTCTCCGTCCTCGTTCTAACAAACAACCCTGTCATCACCAATTCTGTAGCTACTGCTGCCACTGTCAAAATTTGTTCGCCGATTAACTTCACTAACCCTGCCAGAATCACTGGTTTAGTTCTCCCGCAATTATTCTCCGGTTGTTTGTTGTTACGTGTTCATACAACACGTTTTCCGCGTTACTTCCATAATAGAACTTAAGCGGCTGGTAGCCTGGGACTGTACTACTGGTCCTTACTAGTGTAGCGATCTGGCCAAACATTTTCTGTCAAAACTTCATTTTCTTGGACACACCGAGAAGATAATACATAATCTTTCTCACCTGTTATTCCTGTCAGTCGTTTATTTCCATTCTGATAGTATGAATCTATGGATTTCGCTAGTTATTATAACAACGCTGATCATTCCCACACCCAATCAGCCACATAATAAGACAGCGATTGCCATTCATCCATTCGGCTTTACTCCACTCAGCTCGCATAGCCCCGTCCCCTTTTGTCTGTGGAAAGGTTATTTCTAGATGCGACGAGGATTCTCCTGACAGAGACATCACGTACACTATGCATGCATTCAAAAGTCAGCTTATGATTCATTCAGAAATCAACTTAAAATGTGTTCAAATACCAACAGAGAAGAGTTTCAAAATCATATGACTAATTGATAGGCAAATGTGCGCTGGATGGTAGGTGCTTTGTGAAACAAGTTTTTTCCCCCTCAAGAATATGAATTAGACGCCCCCTTTTCCCGGAAGTATCTAGCTGCTTGCTGCGACTGCTTGCACAGCCAACAGCCACATTCCTGTTGACAGAAGCGGGAGAATCTACTACTCAAACGTGACTCTACTGCGCATGCGCATGAGCCCGTGCGTTAACTGCTAAAACAAATCGAATGTAAACAGTTGCGACTTCACCCTCATTGGAGGCAATTTGTTGTTATGAAGCACTGCATAGTCTTCCTAAAGCCTTCGACACATTGTCAATCGGCAGACGCTTGCATGAGCACTTGTGTCGTCGTTGTATATGGCGCATTTCCTTTGCAATTTAAGTTATTTTCGTTTTTTTCTCTCGTTTATGTTTTATTGTTGAAGTATTATTCTGCAGTAGCGGGATACAGTAATATCCTTTGTTAGTGTGTCGGTTCTTACTAGTCAAAATTACAAAAATTTAACTGAAAACTAAAACAATGAAAAATTCCTGGAATTCTAAAAACATCCCGGGTTTTTCCCGGTTTTCTCCCGGATGAAATAAATCCCGGGTTTTTCCCGGATCTCCCGGTTGTCCCGGGTCGTAGACACCCTGTAAATGTACCCTCCACCAACTCAGTACATACGACAATGTAGAAGTAAATGAGCTGATGAAGATTTTTGATCATTCTTTCCTGTGATAAAATTTTTTTTCATGTGTGTAGAGATAATGATTTTAATAATCGTCAGTTCAGTATGTCCAACAGTTAAATATTTTGTTACTGAGTGTCAAAAGTATTTGAACATGATTGTTGTGTATCACTTGATCCCTGAAAGCACAGTTGATAAATTCTATGTAGAATCAAAAATGGAATAGCGGTTTTGTCTTTCAAGAGTAGACCCCAAACTTTCACCTTTATTAATTCAAGCATTATAGTTACGTGGCAGCAGTATTTCTAATGATTTTTGTTACGATTCGCTGCCTTAAAGGGCCAAGTTCATAGTTACTTAGAATGTCTGTTTAACACCCTGGGCGTGAGAAGACAGTTCAGATGTTTTGTCCATTTGTGTGCTGACAAAAGTATACCATGTATGGTAAAATGGCGTTATCCAAAACCGGCGCCGAGGCAACTGTGGTGCACCATGGGCCACAGATGGCAGGGTTGGACGGCGGCTGCGGAGATGTGTACGGGCGAATAGATGTGCAAATGTTGTGCAACTGACCATCCAGATAAGCCAAGGGACAATCAATTGTATCTTCTCAATGACCGTTCAACAAACGTTTCTGCGTATGAGCCTGTGCAGCAGGTGGCTGGTTCATGCGCCCATGCCGAGTGCTGTTCATTGGTGATGAAGACAGAATTCGCATTCCAGTAGAGCAACTGGATGTCCACTGAGTTGTGACAGATGTTCTTTTTAGATGAATCACGTTTTATGCTCCATCGGGACAGATGGATGTCATTGTGTATGGCGTGAAACGTCTGAAAGCTGACACATTGCAACAATCGTCAGGAGGTCCCACGTCCGGGAAGAGGGTATTATGATCTGAGGAATGTTTTCGAGACATTTCCTGCGTGACCTCGTCTGGAAGACACAATGGATCAAAAAAATTTTTACATACATCCTTGGGGTCCATGACCACACCTACATGCTGTTTTCTTTTCCACGGCGTGATGACATAAACCAGTGGAACAATGCAATGTGTCACACAGCTCGAAGTGTATATGTGTGGTCCGAGGAGCACGAGGATTAGTTTGCCGTATTCCCTTGGCCACCACACTCCCCGGATTTAATCCCAATCGAGAACCTGTGGGACGACTTCGATTGGGCTGTTTGCGCCATGGATCCTCTGCCAAGAAAGCTAGCGCAGGTAGCCATGACACTTGAGTCAGCATAGCTCCGCATTCCTGGCAGTGCTTCCCAGAACTTTGTTCACTCTCTTCCTCCACGTCTCGCAGGCGGCTCGCGCTGCAAAAAATGATTGTCCAGGCTTTTGACAGGCGTTCACGTTGATGACTGGACAGTGTATTATGGTGTATCATCGCCGTTTGCTTCCACCAACTAAGCATGGTTTGTTGCACCGTTGCTCCCCTGCAACTGCAGTAAACGAATTACCGTATGGTACTCCATTTTATCGGAAGGCTGACGCATTTTCCCTTCTCTCCTGTAGCGGCGTACTACGGTACTACGTACTACGGCACTGTGACTGCTATATATCTGTATACCGGGGCTGCAAGCATATACGTGAAAACGAACAAAAAAATAATTATGTCACTTCATTTTTTCTAGGCGTAAATGAGAACTTTGTGACTAATCCTGATATTTTTGCCCGTAGTGCAATTCGGGCTGTAGTGTTTTCGATAATCGCGATCTACACTGAGATGTCCCGCTGAGCGGCGCCAGGCAAGTATTGATGGAACTCACAATTCTGTGTTATAAATTTTAAATGAATTGTTGTATTAAACTGCTACGTTTGTTGTCTGTTTCGTGTCCTACAATCGAGTCTTCATAAGGTGTTCCAGTGCTCTGCTGACGACGCGGCTGCGTGTATTCTGGACACTACTGGATTCCAAACAACGGCCAGCGGGCGACAGCCGACCTGGAATATGTCCGAAACAATAGACAGGGCCTCAATCCGCAGCTGTGATGCATATTATGTAAACTGAACCTGGAGGGGTGAGAAAGGTTGGTTGGCTGCTTTGCGGGAGGGGACCAAGCAGGAGGTCATCGGTCCTATCGGATCAGAGAAGGATTGGGAAGGAAATCGGCAGTGCCCTATCAAAAGAACCACCTAGGCATTTCCCTGGAGCGATTTAGGGAAATCAGGGAAAATCTAAATCAGTACGGTCGGACGTGAGTTTGAACCGTCGTCCTCCCAAACGCGAGTCCGATGTGGGGGAGAAAGGAAAGGAAATGGGAAGGAACATTTGTAATCAGAACAACTGATATCAGCTCCAACGGGACTTACTGCGGAATCAGTATCTACGAGTGGAAATGTTTGTTGGACCGCGATTCGAACCCCGGCTCTCCTGCTTACAAGGCAGCAGCGTTAACGACTGAGCCACTCACACTCACTCAGTGTTTTTCGCAATTGCGCCGACTGTGTCGGCACGCCTCTCGGTCGACCCACATTTGCACTTAGCGCCACCTATCAGCACTCCCCGTCCAGGTCTTCCACGCTCGCTACTTATAGGTTCCTGCAGGAGGGCTAACGAATTGTGGACCCGCACTGAAGGTGGTGGATTCATTGATCATCGAGACGAATCAGTTATATGAATATGTGGTGTCTGTTGCTTCGGACATGCCCGAAAGAACAGACACCACACATTCATATAAGTATCGAGCACAGAGGACATAGCGGGGACTGAAGATAGGTGGCGCTAGTTACGCAACTGTCTAGTAAACAGGAGAACCCGCGTTCCAATCCGGGTCCGGCACGCACTTTCACTCGCCGCCGATTTCGCATGTAGTCCCGATATCGCTAACATCAAGAGTCCCTCTCCTTTTCTTTCCTTTCCTTTCTCCGTCCTCCACCTGCAAGTCAGTGTCGCGATCTGTATATTATTAAAACGTTTTGCTAATGAAGTGAGATGATGAACTTGGACTCACTATTGTATCTGACACCAAGCTGTGAATATTGATATTTGTGTTCTGTCAGACATGTGTAGTGGTGAGACTTGTTATTGAAGAAACGATGTAAAGAAGTATTGAGATAGCTCAGAAACGACTGATAATTAAATATGGAGATATATAATATTTTGAGACTTATATTTAAAGGACGATTTACTTTAATCCACTTTCTTACAACTCGCATGAAGTCTACGAAAGTTTTAAATGAATGTTAAAGACGTTAAAGGTTTTCACCCATCGCGTAATAGTAATAACTCTGATAGCGAATTCTGAATGAACTTTGATGATTAATAGGCACGTAAGAGTTAGATCCTGTAATGGACTTTTTGGTGAAGTATTACGATCGGTATAATTCAGTTAACAGTCATTCGCTATTTCAAAGGCAACAGCGAGACTTATTACAAAAATTTTCGAATTCATTTTCCGGGGATCTTGCGGCGAGCGATCCAAAGTTGAACTATTAACGGCATTTAACTTGTACAAGACTTTATGGAACCTAATTGTGAGTACTACAGGTTTATTTCAGTCAGTTTAATCTCTCAATGACAAATACCAAAGTGAAATTTGTGAACGGACGCTTACGATTCATGGTGGGCCTGTTATCTGACTGCATTGGTCATTAACCTATATTAACGAAGTATGTAGTGTGAAAGTTCACAGAGGCATTTCTCCACTCAACAAAGATTTATCGGAAAAAATTACCTCTATAGGTGTACAAAATGAAGGATGTGTAACCAGATAGTATCGACATGTTTGAATATACAAAACGTTTGTTTCACAAAATTGCAAGTTATTTACCCACGAGTGGTATTCAGCATCCTAAGTCCAAAATATTCCTGCTTCTACTTCTTGTTAGCGAATAGATTCTACTACTGAGAAATTGGACTTAATGGAAGTACAATTAATTGCATTAAGTGTAAAGCGGGTTCTTTTTGTTGCTAGTTAGACTACGATTGCACACCTGCGGCGTGGCGACACAAAAGAAGTTCGCAGTTGGATTAAAGACGTCCTTGTGAACGTAATTCATCAACTATATCGATCTTAATGAGGAACCATAACGAAGTGCAACCATTTTTTTTGTATGTTTCCTTTGTTCCCTTTATCAGTCAAAGTTTACTAATTTTGGTTTGAGAAAAACGAGTACGACAAAGTCGGACAAGTTGTAGATATGGGTCTCGGACGAGACGTCGGAAGTCGTCGTGAAATTTCCACAGAATTTATCGACGCAACTGACCCACATTTTCGGGTGCACAGAACAGGTTACTGAGGCTGTGTCCGAAGCCTCCCACTCGTGCCATTCTAAGAAGAAACAGCGCAGGTGTGAACACGTCAAATTTGGCGACCAATAGTGCGGGTATCCTGACCGGTGACGAGAGAGACAGCTACGCCACCTGTCGATGAATGCACTCGCAGAGGCTGTCAGTCACACGGCCGCTGCGTCCCCTCTGTCGGGAGCCGCCTGCCGATATACGCGTCCGCGCTGGCGTCTGCCATCCTTCGCCGTTGTCATCCGAATATGTATGTCGCCACCGCAGCGTTATCCCGTTTTGTACGACCAACAGTTCCTCTTTTGTGATCGCTCTGATTTTAATATGGCCAGCGCTGGATCCCGCTAACCTAAGATCACACACACATCCATGCCCGAAGCAGGGTTCGAACCTGCGACCGTAGCGGTCGCGCGGTTCCGGACTGAGCGCCTAGAACCGCTAGACCATCGCGGCCGGCGAAAGTTGTAGGCCCATATCATAAAAGCAAAACATTTTCTATGAGGTGTATGTAACATGATTACTCTCAACAGGTATCTTCACTTTTTCTGCATACAGTGATCTTCAAATTTACGAAGGAGCCTATTTTGTAAACTTAGCAGTTAACCTTAGCAGCTGCCGATCCAACGTACAATGAATGGTGCACACGGTTCCCAATGGAATTAGACATCAAGAGTCCCACGAAGTTTTATGAGCTCTTCGAGGGTGTGCAGTTTTGGTGGGGCCTTCTGTTGCCATTGAGAAGGAGAAATTCGTTTGCATTTTTGTGGCGATGAAAACGCTTTAGTCCGTCCAATATTGCAGGAATCACAGCTGTGTGCGGCCGGACAGCACGCGGGCTATCGGACAGGTTTGTTTGATCTTGTTGCGATGATGGCAGGCGTCTCAGTTGTTCACTGCCAGCTTTCCTTAGACACTCTGCAAGCGCCTATTAATATCTGCGACGCTCTGGTTTTCCGGCAAAAGAAACTCAATGATACTGTCTACTTGGGACGCACTTCTGTTTCTGTTACAGACACCGTTTTGAAGGCTGTGTAAAGCGCCGCCACTTACCGGAACTCCATGAAATTATAGTGGCTGAAGCGAGAATATTCCACGATGTTCCCCCGAAAAGATCCACATTTTTTAAACCGATGTTGGCCGACAAAAAGTTTTGTGTTCCATTACTTACCGAATGGCCCTTGTATTATTTCTAAACTGTCCTTCAGTTGTTTAAGAACTTTAGAACTTAAGAAAATTATATGTTTATATGTGTGGTGTCTGTTCCTTAGGACATTTCTCTATCGTTTTGAAGATAATTTTAGTGAAGTAGTTTGTTCCGAAAAACGAGATTTGTGAAGAAATTTGTAAGTTTCGATGATGGTTAGTATATTTTGAGGTTAGAGGCTACACGTGCACGTCCTCACAGAAATGCATGATGTTTGCTGCTCAGCGTTCCTGTCTAGTGACTAATCTTAGAATGGCATGTATGAATGCGCACTAGAATCCACCATATGCAGTTTCCAGGATTTTTAGTGTTATTGTTGTGTGATATGATGTTGCGTTTTGTGCAGCGTTTCTTACAAGGGAAACTCCCCATCGCACCCCCATCCGATTTAGTTATAAGTTGGCACAGTGGAGAGGCCTTGTAAAACTGAACACATATCAATCGAGAAAACATGAAGAAGTTGTGTGGAACTATGAAAAAAATAAGCAAAATATACAAACTGAGTAGTCCATGAGCAAGATAGGCAACATCAAGGATAGTGTGAGCTCAGGAACGCCGTGGTCCCGTGGTTAGCGTGAGCAGCTGCGGAACGAGAGGTCCTTGGTACAAGCATCCCTCGAGTGGAATGTTTAATTTTTTATTTTCAGACAATTATTATCTGTCCATCCGTCCGTCCGATGCGAGGCAACTGCGCCGTAGTATGGGGACGCTACACCTAAACAAACATCTAAACGCACGACGACAGTCGACTACAGCGCACGGAAGAGAGAGTATTCCTGCTAACGAGGCTCCCTGGCTGGCAGTTGACTGTTCGCTACTTTGGGCGAGAGTGCATTAAATACGTGAGATGTATTCCGTTATTCCGTGAGCAATATGAATCCAGCAAAACACAGACACTAAACTTATTACAGTGAACAGAGACGTCAGTGAACGAACGGACAGATCATAACTTTGCGAAAATAAAGAAAGTAAACTTTTCACTCGAGGGAAGATTTGAACCAAGGACCTCTCGTTCAACAGCTGTTCACGCTAACCACGGGACCACGGCGTTCCCGAGTTCACACTATCCTTCATGTTGCCTATCTTGCGCATGGACTACTCAGTTTGTATATTTTGCTTATTTTTTTCATATTTCCACACAACTTCTTCCTGTTTTCTCGATTGATATGTGTTCAGTTTTACAAGGCCTCTCCACTGTGCCAACTTATAACTAAATCGAAGGGGAGTGCGATGGGGAGGTTCCCTTGTGAGTAATGTTAGAAAACCCAAAATTCATCATTGGTCATACCACCCTTTATTTGTAGACGCTCTGCTTTTCCATACTGAAAATATTGAAAATAAGCTCTTATTAACACGAAATTTTAATCAACGTGTCCCACAGGTATGTAAATACTACAGCGTAAATTCGCTAGCAAATGGTTCATATGGCTCTGAGCACTATGGGACTTAACATCTGTGGTCATCAGTCCCCTAGAACTTAGATCTACTTAAACCTAACTAACCTAAGGACATCACACACATCCACGCCCGAGGCAGTATTCGAACCTGCGACCGTAGCAGTCGCGCGGTTCCGGACTGAACGCCTAGAACCGCGAGACCACCGCGTCCGGAATTCGCTAGCAAAAATGTTCAAATGTGTGTGAAATCTTATAAGACTTAACTGCTAAGGCCATCAGTCCCTAAGCTTACACACTACTTAACCTAAATTATCCTAAGGACAAACACACACACACACACACACACACACACACACACACACACACACTCACACCCACACACACACACCCATGACCGAGGGAGGACTCGAGCCTCCACCAACCGCACAGTCCATGACTGCAGCGCCCAAGACCGCTCGGCTAATCCCGCGCGGCAAATTCGCTAGCGTTCAATCAATGTATACATGGTGTACCAGTTCTGATTTCCGTTGGTGTATGTTAATCAAATATGTCACCGCAACGCTAGATGTTGCGTGCGTGTGTATGTGTATGTGTGTGTGTGTATGTGTGTGTGTGTGTGTGTGTGTGTGTGTGTGTGGTGTGTGTGTGTGTGTGTACTGATTTACTGCCGTGAAGGCCGCAGCATTTGTGGACTCGGGTAGCAGACGGCAGGAGAGCGAGTCGGCGACGCTGGGCGTAATCCTATTTGGCGGCGCAGCGCACTCCGCAAGCAGAACCCCTGACGCCGTAAGCCGCTCACAGCGAGAGGTGCGGGGCTACTGCACGCAGCAAAGCCGGCACCGCCACGGCGCGAGTACACACTGTACAGGGGGAAGGCGCCCCAGCCGACCTGCCCTGTCAGTTAATAGCGTCTCCCATACATCATACGAACATTTTTGTCGAAATTATGCGGAACTAATCAGTTTACAGGGTATGTATACACGGCCTGTTGAGAAACCGGAACAGAACATGTAGTACCTGTGATGTGCTACAGAAGAATGTTGAAAATTAGGTGGACCGATAATGTAAGGAATGAGGAGATTCTCCGCAGAATCGGCAACGAAGGGAATATATACAACACGCTGACAAGAAGGGGCAGGATGATAGGACATTTGTTAAAAGGTCAGGGAATAACTTTCATGGCACTAGAGTGAGCTGTATACAGTAAAAACTGTATAGAAAGGCAGGTACTGCAATACATCCAGCAATTAAACCGTTGGAAAAAATTACAGCACCGAAAAATAATTAATGTAGAGTAATGAGATTTCTGGTACACATTTGTGTAGGTAACATATTTAAGTAACTAACACTGCAAAATCATAGGTTACTTACTGTAAGCGCAAGATAATCCATTGCCAATGTGAAATTCTGGTTCATTATATACGGCGTAAACACCAGAATATTGAATACAATCGTGCTAACGTGCATGCATGGTGCTGCCCACCAGATGCCGGATGTCAGTTTGTGGGATGGCGTTCCATGCCTGTTGCACTTGCTCTGTCCGTATGGCGACGGTTAATGCTGTTTGTGAATCACGCTTGTGTAGTCGTCCGATGTTGTCCCACATGTGCTCGGTTAGAGACAGATCTGGTGACCGAGTAGTCCACGGCAGTAAGTGGACACTCTGAAAAGCATGTTGGGTTACAACAGTGGTATGTGGGTGAGCGTTATTCTGCTGAACTACACACTCAACTGTGTTGTTAAGTTATGGCAGCACAACATTTTGATTTACCAGACTGGCGTCAAAATTTGCAGCAGGGGTGCGTGAGATAACTACGAGAGTGCTTCTGCTGTCATACGAAATCGCACTCCAGACCAGAACTCCAGGTGTGAGTCCAGCGTGCCTAGTGTAACATCATAGATCAAGCGTCGACCTGCGACAGTAACAGCACAACTTGCGTACGGGCCGCTAGACGCCGCGGCGAGCGCTAAGAGTGCATTGCGATCGCAGGCGCGCGTGTTGCGTAAGGGCCGCGAGGTGCCGCCACGAGCGCAACCGTATGTAAGTGCCGACGGAGTTCGGCCAGCTCTCATTTTGTTGGCATCTCATTTTTGCCTATTCTCTTATTTGCTTTGTTGCTTAGCTCTTATTCGTTTATGGGTCATGTTATTGTGCTCTCTTCGAGCCATTCTGATTGTTTTGATTTACTCCCAATTGAGAAGTGCTCATTTTGGCATTTCACTTTTGCACATTTCTCGTTTTGCCAATAATATGCTCCTTAGCTTTTTACAGTTAAATTGATTAACATAGTCTCATGTACTGTTTGTTTATTTCACTCAGTTCATATTTTGATGTTCTTTAAACACTGTAATAATTATAGGAAGCATTTCTTCCCTTCTTCTCGATGTAGGATTTGTTGTGTGACACAGGTGTACGGTTTTGAATATAAATCATATACGAAACTGTGTTTTAAAAGGAATTTATTTCTTCAGTTTGTACTACATCAGACGACAATTTTGTGATATGAGTGAGAAATTTGAGGGGCGAACCCATGGTAATAGTCTTAAGTGATCCCCTTTAAAAATAAAAATATGTGTGACACTGAAAGACGTAACACTGTAGGCACCGAAAATATATATATATATATATATATAAAATTATACGTCACACTAGCTCACAAAAAGGTTTGTTGCAAGTCCCCACGTGGCCTCCTCCTAACCAACAAATGGCCGTCACTGGCACGAGGCAGAACCAGGTTTCACCATAAAACAACAGACCGCCACCCTGCCCTGCAATGAGCTATCACTTGACACCACTGAAGTCCCAAATGGCGGTGGTTTTATCGGTTGCTGATTTTGGGGAGGGAACCAAACAGCGCGGTCATTGGACCCATCGGATTAGGAAAGGACGGCGAAGGAAATCAGCCGTGCCCTTTGCAAGAAACCATCACGGAATTTGCTTGAAGCGATTTAGAGAAATCACGGAAATCCTGAATCAGAATGGCCGGACGCGGTTGGAACCGACATTCTCCGGAATGCGAGTCCAGTGTGCTAACCACTGCTCCACATCGTTCCATTGGCGCTGGTTTCTGATCAATGGAATGCAGTCTACACGAACCCTGTCTCGGAGGCGTCCTTGAAGTAAATGACTTTTAACAGTTCGTTGTGTCACTGTAGTGCCAGCCACTGCTCAAATTGCTGCTGCAGATGCACTTCGATGCGCCAGAGCCATACGCCAAACACGAAAGTCCTCGCTTTCGGTAGTGACACGTGACCGTCCCGAGCCCAGTTTTCTGGCGACCGTTCATTCTCGTGATCACCGCTGCCAGCAATCACGTACAGTGGCTACATTTCTGACAAGTCTGTTTGCTGTATCGTAGAAGAAACATCCGGCTCCACGTAGCCCTATCACACGACTTCGTTCAAACTCAGTCAGTTGCAGATAATGGCGTCCTGTCGCCTTAAAGGCATTTTTGACTAACATTAACTCACAACATCCAGTCTGGTAGGTAAGTAACACTCACGACCGTTACAGAGGGTATTTAAAGCAAACCTGATTTGCAACCTGGTAGTGCGCTACTAGTGCCAATCTTACGCGACTGGCGTGGAATTTGAATGGACATCATCTTTCAAAAGTAGAAACACTCCTACCAATTTTCACTAACTCATTCTTGGTGTTGTAATTTTTTTCTGTCAATGTAACTGATGACGTAGGTTGCAATTGCTCCTCTCTTAGATAAAAAGTTTGCCACATGAGAGAAATTCGTGGGGGCCGCATCAAACCAGTCAGAAGACTGAGAGACGCTAAGTAACTCAGTACGAGCTTTAGTTGAAGTTTCGAGAACATACGTTCACCGAGGAGTCAAGCAGTATATTGCTCCCTCCTACGTATATCTCGCGAAGAAACCATGAGGATAAAATCAGAGAGATTAGAGCGCACACAGAAGCATACCCACAATCTTCCTTTCCACGAACAATACGAGACTGGAATAGAAGGGAGAACCGATAGAGGTACTCAAGGTGCTCTCCGCCTCACACCGTCGGTTGGCTTACAGAGTATGGATGTAGATGAAGATGTAGACTCAAAAAAAAAAGAAGGGGATTAGTTTTAACACCAGCCAGCCCCCCCCCCCCCCCCCCCACCTCCCTCCTCAATGCCTATTCTTTGAAGAATGGAACTCCAATGTACAAAACAGCTTCAATAGCTACGTTCTAAGAAAAGCTAGTTTTTCATTTATCTCAATGTCTGTGACGACACATCTCCTGAACAATATGTCATACAATGATACACTTTTGCGGGTATGTTCAGTGGTGTATGTGTATCCTGTCTCCAAAATTTGTTCGAATAATTTTCATAGTAAAGAAGTAATAAATTAACAACGAAAACAAGTTAAGCGATGAACTTTTTTCCTGTCCTCATCTTGTGGGTCAGGGCGAGGGCTGGGTCGGGGAGAAAAAGTTTCAAAAGGGCTTGAAAGTATGTCTAAAGTTCGTTGGAAATCGCTAAGTACGCTCATTCTCAAATAATGGATGAATATAATCCGAGTAATTTGCCCGCCTTGAGTAACGCTGCCTCAAGATACATACAGGGTGCCTACTTTAACACTTGAAGTAGTTTTTAAACCTTCAATGCAAGGTTATTTTATACCTCTTAATGAGTAGATTAGGGCAGTATTTTAAATTTTAAAATTACATCAGTAATTATATGAAATACTGCTAATTAAATTTTTGTCGTCTGTATTGTTCCATCTACGTGACTACTGCGTTTCACATTCTAGTAAGTTCGTTGAAACAGCGCTTCTTTCATTTTTTAAAGTATTTTGGTTAGTCTCTCCCTGTAAATATGTTTCCTCTAACCTGTCTTTATTGGCTCGTAATTTCTATTTTTATTTTAGGTTTCCTGATTTATCGTAGTTTTTATCTGATCTGTTTTTTCGCCTACACGCCACCCTGTGGTACTGCCAAAGGTGTCTGCTTCGTATTAGGTTTGGTCTCCCAATGGTGTGTTCCTCCATTATATTCCAGTTTTATTAACTACCTTCACTTTAATTCCACATTTTCAGACTCTGAACTTTAGAGGGTATCTGCTCTCGACTTTTTTGTTGTTTTATCCCTTTGTATCTGGGGTGATTGACCCTATCATTCTGAAGATTTTGTTATCTGACTGCTATTGCTTCTATGGACGTCTTATTTTAGTGTGACTGACAATGTAGAGCCGTCCATTTAACTCCTGTCTGGAATTTACGTCAATGAATTGTGAGTAATTTTATCAGTTATTTACTACATACTTTTTTACCTTGGGGTATGAACAGTATTGTTTTATTTTTCCCTTTCCATACTCAAATGAATACCTGAGGATTTACCTGTAAGCTGCGAAACCAGTCATTTCCATTAAGGATTGTTTAAAAGCTGTTGCGGATCTTCGTTTATTAAGACAACCAAATTTTCCAGTACACTGAAAATGAACCGAAGTCTGCCACCTGCCTTACCAACAATAGATCCCATGTTATCTTCCCATTTGATATAGCTACCAGCTATAACATCCAGATATTTGTATGAATTGGCTGAGTCAAATTCTGACTCACTGATGGTGTAGTCACATAACACTACTTTCGTGAAGAGCATAATGTTATATTTCTGTGCGTTTAAAACAAGTTGCCAAATTTTTGCCAATTTTTGAACCGCTTCGAAAACTTATCAAAATCTGCCTCAATATTTTTCCAGTTTTTTTACGTAGTACTTCATTATTGATAACCGGATTCACTTCTAACTGAACACGTCAGTTTTCTTGTTTGTTGCCTAAGAACTGATATTGTTTTACAGAATAGTTACAACATGTTTTATCAGGGAAACATTTATAGCGTATTTCAAAAGAACTGGTTATGTTCACCGCGTTATACATGCTAGAAATTCTGGAATATGAGTTTTTCTTAAGTAATTTGTTTCAGGTACTGTAAAATTTAAATGTCATGTTGATAATTTTCAGGATAGGTCCATGTATCTAACAGGATGGTCAGGAACAGTCTGAAAACCTTGTAAGGAAGTTGAAGAGTAGATTGTGCTATGAAATATTTGTTAAGCAAAAATCTCGATACTTTGAGTCGTTTCCGAGTAAATTAGCAATGAAGTTCGCCAATCAGACCACTGTGCTCGTAAATTCAAGTGGCCCGCCAGAAACAGTTATTGTCAGTTGTTTTCATAGCGTAGATGATAGCGCACGAGACTGCCCAGTCTCTGGCTCGGGTTCGACCCTTACTACAGTCTCATGTCAAATTTTTACATCACTCTCTTGTTCAGTTTTACGAAACCCAACGAAGAACGCGTTGGCGACACCGTCTCTGGCGGACCGCTTGAATTAGCGCGCCCAATGGCCTGATTGGCAAACTTCAATACTTGTTAACTCGGAGACACCGCAATGTATCGAATTTATTTGTTAAGAATTATTTCGCAGAGCAGCCCACTCTGCAAAACGCTTAGCAGCTTTTAAGGTTGTTTCTATCGCGGAACCCGTTACCATCACAGTGCAGTGGCAACAAAAATTCGATTTTTCGGTAATTCGCTTAGTTATTGCCGAACTGAAAAATGAAAATGCTTTCATAATATACTCATTATCAGGTATAAACTTATGATGAGAGTTTAACACAATACCACAAGCATTACAGTTCGAAAAAATGGTTCAAATTGCTCTGAGCACTATGGGACTTAACTTCTGAGGTCATCAGTCCCCTAGAACTTAGAACTACTTAAACCTAACTAACCTAAGGACATCACACACGTCCATACCCGCGGCAGGATTCTAACCTGCGACCGTAGCGGTCACACGGTTCCAGACTGTAGCGCCTAGAACCGCTCGGCCACCCGGCCGGCTACAGTTAGAAACCGTGTGTTAGTCTTGAGGAAACTGACGGCGAGCAAATACACGGGTTTAATCCGTCCAGTATTTGCGACTCGGAGCACTTGGCACTTCCATCAAAGCTAAAACATAACTTCCATGTTTCACGAAACTTTTTCTTGCTGGCATATCTTCAAAATGATGCAAAGAAAAATTTTTATCGCTTACTACATATTGGCCGTTCGTGTAGTTACACTTGATCATCAGACATGTCGTTTTAATTACTGCTACTTCACTGCTGAAACTATCCGCAACACAATTTGCAGGCAGTATCCGCATACAGCACTGAACGTTGTCTACCAGCAGAATTACATTACTGTGCGGCAGACACTTCAGGAGGTACGACGTCATAAAAATTGAGATGCGTGAAAAACTAGCTTTTGCTTGAAATTGAGCGCAAATTACACAGTTCATACTCACCCAGTTTTCATAATGACACCGTTTAGCGATTTCCAAAAAACTTTAACTGTTATTTCGAACTTTTCCTAATTTTTGTTACACGATTAAAGGCAAACATTTAACACATTAATTCATTTGTAAAGTAATCAGACGTTTGAAGTTGTTTTATACATTCTTTATAGAATCGGGGGTTTACTCGTACGTAAGTAAATGAGACCAAAATTTTTGTACCGTACGCCTTTCTCATTTATTTTTGGAAAGGCGCCATCAGAGTCAGGAATTGTAGAGGCTGGTATACATGGCATGAGAAAAATTCGTTTCACTCAGTGGTATGTAGACGGACCCCAACGCAAAAATTACATACCTAATGGTGCAACTGAGGAAAAGAGGGCAGTAAAAATTAAAGAAGTTAAAATTTAAATATTCGGAAGCGTACCAACTTTTGTTGTGGAAACAAGAGACGAGGCCCGCGTGAGCGTGCATAGGTGCTTTGATCGTGTGGCTGATTCCCACGCGCTATTGTCCGGCACTAGGTCTCATGTCTGGGGCACATTGGCCTTACGGACGAGCATGATACAGCGTTAATTACGACGCGTCTGTAAGCGGAAATTAGTTTCGTTTTATCTCCGTAACATATTACGTAAAAAAACGGGTCATAAAAAGTTCTGAATATTGTGAGAAAGGCGTCGGCGGTAACGAAACAGTGGGCTACAAAGCTGCAAAAAAATGTTTCCTCTCTCTGTGAATGCCTGCCACTGTCCAGCCATCAGCCACTTTCCTAGCGCACATGGTTCCACAACTGCTGGAACATGACTCTTATACAAAATGGGTAGTTTTCTGACGCGCAACGAGATTTTTAAAAACACTTTTGAGGATTCCTATATATGGCAGGGTAGATGTGTCATGATCTCCACGGAAAATACAGTCTGGTACAGCTTCGTGACGTATTTCAGTAATCTAAAGAGTTTTAGCTTGTTTAAGGAATGAATATTTTTCGAGAGACTTGAACTAAAGACAATAAAGCGTCAAAATGATAGCACGTTGAACACATTCTCCAAAACATTGGCGCTGGAATCCTTGTATGGGTATGAAGAATATACGTAGTTTGTATTAATATCCAAGATACTTTACGCGAATGGTGGAGTAGTTCATTCAACAAAGTTACACTTAATTTCAGCTTATTATCCCCGAAATGAGCTATCACAAAGCCCTCAGTTCTTACTTTAATCTCTTGAGAGGTAAAAATTTTAGAGGGAGGTCAAAAATGGAGTGCTGTAAGCAGGAGATGTAGGTTGTAACAGTTATGCAGAGGAGAAAAGCCTTGCACAGAATAGATTAGCATCTAGATCTGCATCTAAGTTTTCTTAGGGCTGAGGACGACGACGACGACGACGACGACGACGACGACAGCAGCAACAACAACAACAACAACAAGTACAAAACAACCATTTCATTCCCGAACATTCCTAATACGTAGCTACTCAGGTTAAGAGGGTCTCTTCAGTCCCAGTGGAAAGAACGACAATGAGAAATAACAGCCCGAATTAATCCAAACTAAGAGAAGACGAAGAACAGTGTGCCATCAGGAAGTTTTTAAGATTTGTCGGAGACGTGCTGCACGATGGTCCAAAAGTGGTTTCTAGCGTGGAGACAATGGTCGATGTTTTACCAGTATAATTCAATAAAGAGTCGCCAACTGAAACGTTCACGTGAAAGAAGGTGCAATTACGCCTCTTTTTAGAGGCATAATATGGGCAAATCTGCGGGGTTGCGTGTGAATTTTCGGTTGTTGTGCTGTTGAGAAAATAGTACGTGTGTGGAACGTGGTTCATGTATGGAAACAATGGATAGAAGATTGTCGGAGACAGCAACGAGAGAGAACTCAATCGTACAGTTTCGTCTGTTGCAGGCACCCTTCATCTTGTCCTATGATTCCACATAAGTTTCAGACGTTAGCTTTGTGATGGCAACCGGAAAGGTCGCATTCTTCGGCGGGTTATGCCTTCTGTGGTAGCACGTGGCGCTGTTGGGTACCCTGACTCCTGTGCATTGAGGGTAATCTGAACAGCAACTACTAAACACAGGAGGTATCAGAGCCCGAAGCAGTCCGCCTGCTTCAGGCAATTCCACGTTATACAGGGCGAAACCGAAATACACTGACAGAGTTTGTGGAGCGATATTTTTGTATATGGGACTGGTGGCATTCGGTGGTCCGATATTTTCAGTGACTGACAGCTCAAGAAAACGTGCTAGCAAGCGAAACAGTCGAATACCCTTCGCATCGAGGTAGGCTTTCTGCCTTGGGCTATGAAAGTGATCGTGCTTAGCAGGCGTATCCACGAGGTTTCAAAGACCTTCACAGGACATTATAAATACCCACACAGCAAGAAATCACAGACGGACAGATCACAAGTCCTACGCCGGCAATTCATGTAACCGTTGCGAGAACTCGGCAAGGGACCTCTTTCGTAGTAACTCCATTGCGGCAATCGATGTGTGACAGGTTGCGCCATCCTACTGAACCCATTCCCTCCAGCATTCACATGATCCTGCTCAGACCCTAAAAACACTCTTAAAGTTTTGCAGTAATGTTCACTGTGAACTGACAACGAGTTTCTGGCGCCATCTTCGAAGGATTATGGCCCATTAAAATTCTCAGCTGGTATGTCACACCACACAGTCATTCGTTGTGACACTACTGTACTCTCCATAAGTTCAAAAACGGTTCAAATGGCTCTGAGCACTATGAGACTTAACATCAGAGGTCATCAATCCCCTAGAACGTAGAACTACTAAAACCTAACTAACCTGAGGACATCACACACATCCATGCCCGAGGCAGGATTCTAACCTGCGACCGGAGCGGTCACGCGGTTCCAGACTGAAGCGCCTAGACCGCACGGCCACACCGGCCGGCTCAGAAAAAGTAAATTTTTAATACTGGATATCATGAACTGAGATTATATATATATATATATTATTATGACTTTTGAATATTATTAAGGTAAATACATTGTTCGTTCTCTATCAAAATCTTTCATTTGCTAACTATGCCTATCAGTAGTTAGTGCCTTCAGTAGTTAGAATCTTTTATTTAGCTGGCAGTATTCGCGCTCACTGTATTGCAGTAGTTCGGGTAACGAAGATTTTTGTGAGGTAAGTGATTCATGAAATGTATAGGTTATTGTTAGTCAGGGCCGTTCTTTTGTAGGGATTATTGAAAGTCAAATTTCGTTGCGCTAAAAATAATGTGTGTCAGTTTAGTGTTGATCAGAATAAATAAAGAGAGAAATCTCTGAGTACGTTCAGTTCTGCTCAGCTGTTTGAAAATCAAATAACGTAAGGGGTTTACCAGCACAGTAATTCATAATTTTTTTTAAGGGGAGGTTTCAGTAGTACCAACTTTACAATATCCTCATTACAGAAAACAGCCGCCTGTGGTTTCCTTCAATTCCCTAGTTTTGCGTGCTGCTCGTGGTCTGTGTCAGAATGCTGTCCTTATAACCATCATTTCATGTGACCAAAGAGATGAAAATCAGAAGGAGCGAAGTACAGGCTGCATGGTGGGTGATCAAACACTTCCCATAGAAAACGCTGCAGTAGCGTCTTTGTTGCAGCTGCAGTGTGCCGCCAAGCACTGCCATGAAGGAGGACACTGTCTGATAACAACATTCCTCTTCATTTGCTCGAATCGCCTGATCCACCTGCTGAGCGAGATAATTGGTTGACACGTATGTACGCCCTGCTTCTAAGTTTCTGCACCACTGCAGCACTTTGCTGTCACGCGTAACTGGTTTATCATGTGAGCTGTCTGAAATCAGGCCGAAGCTCTCAGTATGAATAAATCGAATGGCAGCATGGACTTCACACTTGGCGAGAGAAACTATTATTTTGACTATCTTGACTATTTTGACTATGTTGACTGTGCGCTCAGAACTGGAAAGTTCTACGTCAGGCGATCGATGGGCATGCTAGAGACAATGCGGAACACATCCTCGAAAAGTTCACCGTTGTTTTACTTAAAAAAAGGGATGCGCTTGTACGCCCTAAAGTTCAGAATTCGTTGCTGCTTCTAAGAATATTCATTGTGAACATCGGCTAATAGATTTCACCCGACTTACAGCAATATTATCTCTCCCTATGGTGATGTTTTCTCCAGAACGACTAACGCAAGAACGCCCGAGCGTTTAATGCCCACAACCGAACCAGTTTTCTCAACGTCAGCAATCAGTCTCATCCATTCGACTTATTCGGTGCAATACGGTGACCAACCATTTCAAAGAATTTGTTAACAATCTCTTTACAATATGTGTAAAACGTTTTCAGTATGAAAACATACTTTCCTGTCCTGAAACGCTCCATTACTAACCACAGAGAAAAATAGATGAAAACTTTGCAGATTCAGTGCTGCCAACTTATTAGAATCGAAATGGCAAGTACTTAAAAGTTGCAGTATTCGTGGGTCATCCTTTATTGATGTAGATCGCGGTACCTTGTGCAGTCGCGCTTGAATGCATATACAAGTACGCTGTATATTTCGTTCCAGTTTGAGGTTTGTTGCATGTCGCCTTCATTGCGCTGCAGTTTTAATGGCCAGCAGCGTATTTTGCCTCCCTGCAGGCTTACAGCCAGTGCCCCTGGCAGACAGACTACCGCGCGACACAGCCTGCTGAGTCAGCGTGTCCCTAGCGCGGCCGGTTACCGCAGAGGCTATTTCAAGTGTAGACGCGACACTACGGCCGACAGCTGTATATCACGGCAAGGTGCTATCCATGCGTCACGACTACCAGCAGGGAGACTGTCCGCGTGCTTCTACGTAAGACGGCGGTGAGGGTGCCGCGTCGTGCGGTGCCAACACGTAACCGGGAGATCCCAAGGGAGATAAACGGACTCCCCGCTCTGGGATAGCCAGCAGATTAAGTTTCGCGGTTTAGTCAGCGTTCCTTCCAGCCACCTGTAGATGAGCGGCTCTTCCCTGGATTTACGTTACAAAGCAAAGCAATTAAGATCATTGTCATCATCTTGATCATCAGCCATTTATCATTCGCTCCCGGATATAGGCCGCTTCAAGACTTCTCTATACATTGCGACGTTCTGTTTACCTTAGTTCAAGATTTTTCCGCTCTTTTATTTATGCCGTCAATGTATCTTCCACTCGCTCTTCGTCTAGGTATTTTCTTATCATGTGAAATCAACAAAGGCCCGCATCTCGTGGTCGTGCGGTAGCGTTCTCGCTTCCCACGCCCGGGTTCCCGGGTTCGATTCCCGGCGGGGTCAGGGATTTTCTCTGCCTCGTGATGGCTGGGTGTTGTGTGCTGTCCTTAGGTTAGTTAGGTTTAAGTAGTTCTAAGTTCTAGGGGACTTATGACCACAGCAGTTGAGTCCCATAGTGCTCAGAGCCATTTGAGCCAAATCAACAAAGAATCTCCATAGACCACTTCCCATCATTTCGCTTCGCTATATGCCCAGCTCCTCTTAGCGACCTACGGTACACAGCTAGCTGTTAGAATAGGAGCAACCGAAGTTACTTAACAGAAGAAACGTCACTAGAGCGGAGGGGCTACCAGTACGATTCTATATACAATAAGCGAAAGAACTTGCTCCTCTTCTAGCAGCAGTGTCGCATAAGGTCGCTGTAGGAGCGAAATGTTCCCTATGATTGGAAAGGAAATAAGCACAGGTCATTCCCATTTTCAAGATTGGTCGTCGAACAGACGCACAATATCATAGGCCCATGTCTCTGACATCGTGCTGTGTTTCACGCTAGCGTAATATGACGTTTCTTGAGCCGGAAGATGTTCTCTGTAGGAATCAATATGTGTTTCAGAAAACACGAGCGTATGAAACTCGTCTCGCCCTGTTAGTCTACGAGAAGCAATAGATATTGGCGTCCAGTTAGTTCCATGTTCGTTGACTCCTGGAAGGCGTTCGATTGAGTTCCGCATTGCCACCTAATGACAAAACAAGAGCACACGAATATCGTACCAGCTCTGGGACTGGGCTGAAGAATTTCTAGCAAACAGAACAGAACGGAGAGATGTTTTCAGACGTGAAAATAGCGTCTGGCGTTACCAAGGGCGTGCTATGGGACTAAACCTTTTGAGACGTAGCGCCGTATACCGATCCTGCCTTGGAGGCGGTTAAGTGGGAGATGTGTATCAGAGTCGGATAGTGACAGATGGTGACGCGAGACTGGACGCGCACGTAGTTTATGTATCAGCCGATAGAGGACAATATTGGATAGGGGAACTGTGATTTTAGTTTCGATTGTGCCCACTAGAGTGCACTAAAGTAATAGAATGTTTTTCATAAACTGTTCTAGAATTTTCATAAAGTGTTATTATGTCTTTTTGTGTATGTAAAATGTTATAAATGTGTTTTAGCAGTATGAATGATGCGTGAGTGTGGGTTAAGGTTAATATGAAGATAATTGTTTAACGAGTTACGTAGTAGGATTTAGTGTGGGAACATTTCGAAGAAGTATGGATATGGACAAAGGGGATTTTTGTAGAATAGATTTGTAAAGTAAGTTTATCGTAAAGGGAAAGTTAATTCAGGTATAAATAACAATAGTAAATAACTTTATGCATAAACAAAACTTCAGCATATTAGATAATTACGTCGGTAAAAAGTGCAGTCGTTAGGTTTACTATTTTGCGATTGGTTATTGATGAAAAGCGCGGATTGACGCGGGAGAATGTTGTTTTGCTATTGGCTGTTGAGTAAACTGACCAATGGTAAAGCAATATTCTTCGCGCGCCTTTCTCTGCTGGTAGAGAAGACTTGGAGTGTTCTAGAGAGGAGTCGGAGCGTAGCCATGAAACATTTTGGACGTGTGTAGTAGTAGTTCCGATGGAAACGATAAGTTGCCGGATCCAGCAGTGTTTCATACATCGAAAGTGTGGTAAAGTGACGGCATAATTATTCTGATGGGTGTGTAGAAATTTCGGAATTTTTAAGTGAATTTTGTGACGAGAAAAAGACATATATTCCGCGTGGCGTATTGAGCAGGTCGGTGGCTAAAAACTGTGACTGCATTTAGTACCGACAGACTTAATATTTGGAGAGCATTCTCAATCAAAAACAATCAGTATTTTTGTAGCTATAACGTTTTCGGGAAATGCAACACCATAAACTTGCTGACGTGAGTGAAAGGGATTGTGAGTGACTGTGTTAAGACTAGCACGGGCTTGTCAGTGATACTTGTTCACCCAAGTTTCAGAATATATTGAGGACAAAATTTCCAACCTTTCATTTCGTGTGAAAACTTTCTCCCGAAACGTAGATTAGCGACTTTAATTGCAGCCTGGTTCATGTCGAAGTACAGTAGGTTTCGCTCGGCTTTCCTACTGATGATATGCGAAGACAATGTTAAGAGGTCGGTGCAGGTTCGTCGTAAAGGGACGGAAGGAACCGCACCGCCGCACTTTCACAATGTGGCGGCGGTGGAAAATTGTAGTGAAATGGAGAAAGACCTGCAGAGGATCGGCGTTTGGTGTAGAGATTAGCAGGTAACTCTCAACAAGAACAAAGGCAACGTATTGCGCATAGACAGATAGACCTGTTTTTGTACGATCACGCCCGTGCACAACAATTATTGGGAACAGTCACATCCATGAAATATCTGCAATTATGTGAACGGAGTAACTTAAAGTAGAAGAATCCTCAGAAAATGTAGTCACCCTCGAAGGAAGTAGCTTACAAAACCTTCGTTCGTCCAATACTTTAATATCGCTCTTCAGTGTGGAATCTGCATCCGTCAGTATTAACAGAGAGAATAAAGCAGATCCAAAGAAGAGCAGAAGTCTTATTTAGTTAGCGCGATAAAGTGTCACGGAGATTGTTACGAACTCCAGTGACAGACACTTGGCTTGCTGCTAAGATTCCGAGCTAGGAGAGTCTACCAATATATTGCTTTCTCCTACTTACGTCTCGCGAAAAGACTATTAAGGTTCAGTTAGGGAAATTCGGAGGTAATGTTAGAGGGATTCGAGGTTACACGGAGGGTCACCAACAATAATTCCTCCCACGAACCATTCGTGACTGGAACAAGAAAGTGATGAAATGATACAAAATACCCGCTGCCACACACCGTAAGGTAGCTTGCGGAGTATAGATGTAAATGTAGATTTCAGTTTCGTAGCACTCACTATCATGTCTTCAACACCTGTCTTTTCTCCTACTCATTTGTTGTTTCTTCCGTTCCTTTTTCCTATGCCAAATTTACGTCTTTTCATTGTTCTCAGTCTATGCACTTAACGTTCATATTTCACTTCCACAAATTAGTACTGGCAGTAAACACTGGTTGTAGACTTTCCAATCACGGCATACTGGAACTTTTCTTCTGGATGCAGCATTCTGTTTCTCAACTTAACTTCAAACCATTTTTACCTGTCTGTTTATTTCTTTAAATGTTGTCAGTTGTCGTATGAACACAAACTCTTCACATTTTTCTGTAACTTTACAATTAATCTTTATTACTTTCCTCTCTGCACAGAGGTTGTAGATGAATTTGGTCTTGCTAAAATTAATATTCAGGCCTATTGTCATTCTTTGCTCTAGTAGCTTCCTCTAGCCCTTGCTAAAGTTTGTCTGGACCTGAAGTAAAAGAAAAAAAAGTCATCTGCGAGTAGGTGGTGGTTAAGATGAAGTCCGTTTACACGTATTTCTTCTACATCTCGTTTAGTGGTTTTAATCTCTCTTCCAAGGTTGCGAGAATAACTTTCGGTGAAATGGAGTCATCTCGCCTATCTTGTTTCGCAGTACTGAACTTAAAACTTTTTGATGCAATCGGGTGGAGACTGTAGCTATACTAATGAGACAAAACATTATGAATATATACTTAATAAAGTGTTGATCTAACTCTGGAACGCAATACGAAACAGATTCTGCGTGGCACGGATTCGACAAATCCTTGTAGGTTTTCCCGAGGTATATGTTACAAGTCACTCATTTCCAATTTCTGAAGTGTCCAAAGAGTTCAGACCAAGTGAAATTGGTGTCCATGGCATCAACGTTAGTTCACTATCATTTTCCTTCAACCAATATAGCATGATTCTGTCCTTATAACATGGGTAGTTATACTGCTGAAATATGCCGTCGCCGCTGGGGAAGGCTTCAGGCTCAGAGGGAAGCAGGTAGTCTGCAATAATGTTCACGTAGTCTGCTGACGTTATGGTGACTTCGAGTACTGCCACAGGTCCCATGGAAGCGAAGGTAAGTGTGCCCCGAGCATAAAACTCTTCCGACCAGCCTGTGTCCGCTGCGCTATACAAGTTTCTAGCAGCCGTTCGCCTGGATGGAACTCCATGGTTGACGTGGTTTCACAAGACACGTAAGTCATCACGTTTTATTGGTCCATTTTCGATGATCCGTTGCGTACTGAAATAGTAATATTGACGATATCATTGGGTCAAGACGGGAACACGTGGACGGTTTCGGCTGCAGAGCTGCATGTTTCAACAATGTGCGCTGATCGGCTGTGATCCGAAACACTTATATCTGCATCTGTGCCTGCACCCGCATTGTACTCTGTCGTCAGACCTGCTTCAGATCGCCGCCCCATTTTATGACCCGTACCGTGGCTGGAATAATTCCCCATTCGTCTCTTCTCCGCTTCTATACTCTTCTCAGAGTATCACGTGTGCGCAGAGCCGCCAGTCGGCATTCGATATTGCGAGATGTTTGTGTTTGACCAGAAAGGTGTGGCACGTTATATCTAGCGTGATCCAGGACATTCATGAGAGACTTCGTGAGACGAAAGGTCATACTCCGGGGCTTAGACTTTATTAAGAATTATTTTCTGATTTACACATCGTTTTCGATTAAAGCACGAGGTGAGTAGCATTAATCTAACACGAATGCGCAAGAGCAAATTCGAAAAAAAGCAACGTCCCAGGTTCATTAAGCATAATAAGACAATACAGGAAAAACAGACAAAATAAATATTCCAGTACAATAACAACAACAAAAAATAAATGGTTTGATGAAACTAAAAAGCTTGGAAGAACTGGGTGTTTTTGAAGACGATATTCAAAACACAGGAAAGTCAGCAGCAAAATTAAGAGCTTTGAGAGTTTTCATTACAAGGTAAAAGCATGCGCAGAAAATTTATCTTCGAGGACCAGAGGAAACAGAATAGCGAAAAAAAACAAAAATATTGGGAAATAATCACCACCGGACGTAACGAATCATAAGAAACTCTTATGTGCGATCTGCAGTTGCTCGCATCTGATACACAGAAGAATCACCCTCTTAAAATATGTCCGTCCTCGGTAGCTAACAGTCTGGCTTTAGCTGTCGCAGCGGTCGCACGCTCCTCAAGTTTGCTCCGTGAACGTTCAGTGTTTACACCAGTGTTTTCGTGTTTCGTGATCGTTTATTGGCGTTTTGCACTTGAATTAAGCGTTATCAATTGAGCATTTGGTCTTCGTTCCTGTCGTCTTTCTACGTAGTGCCGTTGGGATTTCGGCGTTGTCCGAGATTTCTTCGCTGCAGAACACCATGGCAAACTCCGTGAGAAAAAACACCGTGATTTTCACCTTCGACAAGTGCACCCGTCGAGTACAGCCCTCTGCACTTGAAATACACGACTGGATTACCGAGGTAATTGGCCTTCATTCTGAATCCGTTCATACCATGTAGATAGACTCTGATGAATACTGCATTTTTGTAAAGTTTAACGATTCCGTGAGTGTAGACCGCTTTCTCGCAAAATTTGGTTATGAAACGGAATTTATACACCGTGATGGTCCTAAGAGTACTGTAAAAATGGCTCTGAGCACTATGGGACTGAACTGCTGTGGTCATAAGTCCCCTAGAACTTAGAACTACTTAAACCTAACTAACCTAAGGACAGCACAAACATCCATGCCCGAGGCAGGATTCGAACCTGCGACCGTAGCGGTCGTGCGGTTCCAGACTGTAGCACCTTTAACCGCTCAACCACTCCGGCCGGCAGTACTGTAAAACTCCGGAATTCAGAGTCTGTAATTAGGAATGTTAGGGTTTTGAATATTCCCATAGAAGTAGACAACTCGAAAATTAAAGATGTCCTTTCAAAGTATGGGGTTATCAGGCAAATAGTCAACGAAAGGTGGGCTTCGCATTTCAAGCTGCAGTGCTTTAACGGCATTCGCTCCGTGGAGATGGAAGTGAAGGCAAATATTCCCTCCCACATCATTGTTGACGGGCACAAGGCGCATGTTATGTACTCAGGGCAAACCCCTACATGTCATGTATGTAACGAGTCTGGTCACCTCCGTCAGGACTGCCCCCGCCGTGTTTTTGTGCTAACAAATAACCTTACGCAACGCCGGAAATTAACACTCAACGATTTGTTGCCAGCCAGTAATACAAAAGAGCCGGCGGCTGTCGTGGATCCTGTCACTACCTCTGAAAATGTTGCACTTAATGTTAATGACTTTCCGTCTTTAAAACCTGCATTAACTGCTGAAATTCCGTCCCGTGACAGCGAGATTACCACTAAGAAGCGTCCTCTAGAGGAAACTGAAAAAAATGTTGATGAGGACTCTTCCTGTGAAACACCCGTTGCCAGGAAGCCGAAAACCAGTCCTGAAGATCTGTTGGAAGTGGAAAAAGGAGATGAAATGCAGGTCGATGTGGCTCCCACTTCCGCACAAGGCCTTATACCGCCACGAACAGATAGTTACGCAGCTGGTAGTGACCTTTCACGAAAATGTGACCCTGAGCCTGAGGTCACAGCTGCAATAACCGCATCAAGTGCACAGCCCATACACTGCGAACAGTACGAGGAAGTACCAAGTAAACAAACTGCTGACTCCGAAGCGCAACGCCGCGCCGAAGGAGGACATAAACAAGCATCACCGCCTCGCCAGCAAGACAACACAACAGACACCACGCCGGAACCAAATATTGACGACTCGCAAGCCACCGCCGTTGCGCCAGACGGCAACCGCCGGCGGCTGCGACCGAAACCGGGTCTTGCTGTCACGCGTCATCAAGCGAAAGCCACACCAGAGAAGAAAGACATCAAGAAATAGAATGTTAAATATGAAGTCATCAGGGTCAGTACTGAAGAGGAGACAGAAGAGGGCCATAGTGACTGATAGCAATGCATTGTCAGGATTCCAGGATACTTTTCTTCTCAAGCTCTTTGTTTAAAAGCAGTGAAAATTTTTCTAGGAAGTTGGTACATGTAATGGGCACACAGCTTGTAAAGTTCGTGACTTGTAGAGAAGCACGTTGCTGCTATAATCATACCGATCCTCATCCCAAATAGCTTCTTCTGGTATGTCTGTGATGCAAGCTTATAGCATTACTACTATTAACATTAATAAAATACAGTCACCCTTGAAATTGGCAGCACTAAAAGAATTCTTGTACCTGTCTGGGACAGATTTCGCGTTGCTACGAGAAGTTGCGATAACGGAATTTCGGATCCCAGGCTTTTTTGAAATTGTAAATGTTTCTACGGAAGCCAATATCGGTACAGCCATTCTTATAAGGGAAGGCATTCCGGTGACTGAAATCGAACGACTAGAATCAGAAAGAGCCATAGGCATAAAAATTTTCGATGTGACAGTGATTAACCTTTACGCCCCGTCAGGAAATTCCCACAAATTGGATCGTGCGAAGTTTTTTCAAGATGAACTGATTTATTTATTGAGGAAAAATCCGTGTTCTCTTATACTAGGTGGAGATTTTAACTGTGTTTTAAACCAGAAAGATCAACAACCCAATTTCAACTACTCGCCACAGTTAAAAAAGTTAGTAAGTGATCTACACCTTAAGGACGTGTGGGAACTTCAGCACCCGACGTCAGTCGGGTTCACGCATATAACCAGCCACTCACACAGCAGACTAGATAGAATTTACGTGTCACCAAATTTGCAAAATTATTTATTAAACTTTGAAACTATTCCCGTGAATTTTAGCGATCACAGTACACTTTTAACTTGCTTTAATTTAAGTGTACAGCCAACCCGTTGATTCAGAGGCCAATGGAATTTAAATATCTCTGTTTTAACTGACGAAGAACTGGAACAGGAAATAAGAGTAGCGTGGACTATGTGCCTCCGCACAGTAGACAAGCACCCAACAGTCATTGACTGGTGGACTAGGAGGGCTAAACCAAGGCTGCGGAAAGTTGTCATGCAGTTTAGTGCAGCGCGGCACAGGGAGTTGAGGAATACCATGGAGTTTTATTATGAAGTTTTAAGAGACTTATATCAACAGGCCCATGATGACGTAATTCGTCTGAATGATATCAAAAAAATAAAAGCCAAGTTATTAAGCATTAAACAGCAACAGATGGAGGGACTAAAAATTAAATCGAAAGGCACATCAGTCGTAGCAGATGAAACAGCTTCTCTGTATTACTTGGTGCGGCATGCTAAAAACAGACGTCAAACTTTTATTGATGAAGTCCAGACGCATACTGGTACGAGGCTCACATGCCAAAAAGAAATACTGGACGAAGTCCACAGGTACTACGAAACCTTATATGCCCCTGCCACAGTGGAAGATGCAGCTCTCAAGGACTTTCTCACTATTTTGGGTCTACAATTGTCGGGAACAGACAACGCTGACATCCTGTCACCTATTACTAAAGATGAAGTGCATGAGGCAGTGCGTAACTCACCTCTCAAAAAATCTCCGGGACTTGATGGCCTCCCTGTGGAGTTTTATGCCCGCTACTGGTCTATAATTGGGGACAAGATCACTTCCATGGCAAATGAGGTCCTGAACGGAAAAACGGTCCCTGCAGAGTTTAGGAAAGTAAAATAGTACTGATTCCTAAGAGTAAAGGCAAAACCAACTTAAATAATTTTCGGCCTCTTTCGCTACTAAATTCTGATTACAAAATAATTTCGCGTATTATCAACAAAAGACTCTTTGCCTTTTCCAACAAAATATTGAGTCATCATCAATCTTGTTCTCCGACCAGAACGATATTCGAAAGTCTATCTGCATACAGAGACGTCATAGCAATTACCTCAGTGACAAGTATAAAATGTGCTTTAATCTTTATAAATTTCAACAAAGCTTTTGATCGCGTTAGTCACAGATACCTCTTTGCGACGCTGTCAATAATGGCTTTCCACCCGCAGATTGTCAACATGCTAAGAAATATTGCAACAGGTCTAAATGCGAAAATAGCTATCAATGGCCAAACATCTAAACCCATACCGATAAGAAGAGGGGTTCCACAGGGCAGTCCCTTATCTATGTTTTTATTTTCCGTATCTTTAGAGCCCTTCCTCCGCACTGTCCACGCAAGATTAACAGGCATAACATTGAGTGGTGAGAAAACTGTCATACGAGCTTATGCTGATGACGTGGGCGTTGTAATAAGGAATAAGGAGGAGACAGTTACACTGGAAAGAGAAATCCAAAGGTATTGTCTAGCGTCGGGACCGACAACAAATGAAAACAAAAGTAAAATATTGAATCTACGGGGACTAGATCACCTCCGACTGGCATGGGCAAAAGAAGACAACAAACATAAAACTTTTAGAATAACCTTAATGGCATGTCCGATGAGGATGGCTGCTTTTAACTGGACGGAAACTAGGAGGAAAGTTCATAGTACTGTAATGAAGAACATCCATCGAGCTATGGACCTGGTGCAAAAGTCAGATTCATCAACTCCTGCATTTTGTCTAAAGCGTATTTCACTGCGCAGGTATTTCCAATCCCTCAACTAGTAGCGAAAGGGATCATGTCCACTGTTACCAATTATTTATGGCGAGGAGACATATTCAGGGTTGGTGCGACTACCGTTATACTGGATGTCAGAAACGGGGACCTCAGTTTGGTGGATATTCGCAATAAAGCGTCTGCTCTGTTCCTCAAACGGACTTTCCATATACTCAGAGAACTTCCACAATGTATAACCGCAAAGCTCTTTGAGGCTGTGACACCCCATAGCCTGCAAGCACCGATTGATGTGTGAAGGATTAATGCCTGTCTGCAGTATGTGAGGAACTTTTTCCTCGAAGCAAGTTATCTTAGTGACGAAATCAGAAGCAACACATGTATCACAGCGCGCGACATCATACTTGAAAGGAAGTTAAATGAGGGCAGAAACAAAATTGAAACGAAATTCCCAAATTGTGACTGGAAAGCTGTATGGCGGAACATCAACTATGCCGGGCTATCTACAGACGCTACTTCCGCATGGTACAAAACAGTTAACAATGTCATTAGCACCAACGAGAGACTATATGGGATCAGTTTAAACCAGACACACCTTTGTGGAAAATGCAATCTGGTGGATACACTCATCCACAGATTCACCTGTGGTGGCAATGTGCATAACTGGAATTGGACCAGGCAACAAATCGCCTTTCTCACCAGATCCTCTACGGAATATATAACGCCATCGCTCCTCCTGAGACCAGGCATGACATACTTTCCGAAATTAAAAACCAACGCCATTAGCTGGTTACTGGGAAAATATGTTAGTTGTGTCATGCACAAACTTGGGTCGGACAACGAGATAGAATTCCGCGTTTACATGAAGTGTGAATATGCAAAAATCAGCATGTATCGCAACCACAAGAAGCACTACGGCAACATGCTGAAGATCATTTTTGAAAGAATGGGTGTTGGTCAAATATGTGGAACCACTACAGCACCTTGAACTAGAACGAACAGCAGAAAATTAAAAGTCACTTGGTTTCTTATTATTATTTACTATTACCTTGTTTCCGGAACTTCTATGTTACACGAACAGTTTATATATATATATATATTTCTTTTTTTTTTTCAAAACATTTTGTTCAGAATTACTCGTGTTTGACTTCCAAAGCATTTGTGTGACACAAGAAGAATTGTTAAGTTTTTATCAGTGTTCCGTTTCTACTCAGATAAGAGGTTTCTTTGTCTTTCTTAGATCGGAGAATGGGAATTTTGTGTTAAGATTTCTGCACACTTAGTGCTATGACCCAACAGGGAACATGAAAAATTAAAAAAAGAGTTGGATAGGGCGTATGCCATGTAATAAAAAGAAAGAAAGAAAGAAAAAAAAAGACGGTAGAGCACTTGCCTGCGAAAGACAGAGGTCCCGAGTTCAAGTCTCGGTCCGGCAAAAAAGAAAAAAAAAAGAAAAAAGAAAAAAGTAGTCAGCGTGACAGAATGTCAATCCTCAGGGCCCGGGTTCGATTCCCGGCTGGGTCGGAGATTTTCTCCGCCCAGGTACTGGGTGTTGTGTTGTCCTAATCATCATCATTTCATCCCCATCGACGCGCAACTCGCCGAAGTGGCCTCAAATCGAAAGACTTGCACCCGGCGAACGGTCTACCCGACGGGAGACCCTAGTCACACGACATTTACATTTACCATTTTTATGTGAGAAATGTTCTCCAAAGTATTTCGGGTAGTCCTGGAGCACGCTGTATACGACATTTTACAAGAGCGATACGAATACACAATCATATCAGACGTATCCAGACACAATTAGTAGACAATATGGGATGTATCCATCCTTCGCCTTTATTATGGCTTGAAGTATCCTGGGGCACTTTCAGTGTGATGTTAAATGTCTGTGGAGGAGCGGAACTCCATTACTCTTAATGAGCCGAAACCTGAGAAGGTAGTGATGCTGGACGCTGGGCTCTGGAGCGAAGTCAAAGTCCTAACTCGTCTCACAGGTTTTCTATTGGGTTTAGGTCGGGACTCGGTGCTGACCAGGCCATGTGAGGAGTGTTATTGTCGACAATCCACTGCTGTTTACGAAAAGGTGCATTATCATTTTGATACCAGGAGTCATCGTCTCCACATTGTTCCCCTACTGTACGCAGTATACAATATTGTAAAACCTATTTGTATCCTTCCCCATATAGCTTTTTCTTAAGCACATAAAGGGGACCTTTTCCTTACCACGAAACCAACGCCCTCCCTTCCTTTCCCACCACTATTTAAAACCACACGTTTCCAGGTCATCCACTGTCCAGTGGTACCGCTTTTTACACCACGTCAAACACCGCTTAGCCTGGTTATAGAAATTTGTGGCTTATGAAGAGCTGCATGACATTAGTACCTTTTTTTTTTTGCCCCCTACGCACAGTCACTGTGCTAGATGCAGAGGTGGTGGCACTCTGGAACTCACTAGTGATTTCTTGTGCTGATTTCACGTGATTTTTACAGTCACCCTCCACTATGCTCGGCGCTCCTTGTCCGTCAGTAATTGAGAATTGACTGGTTCTGGTTTAGCTTTGGATGTTCCTTTCCGTTTCCACTTCACAATGACATCAGCAACGTCGACTTGGGTAACCTTAGAATATTTGAAATGTCCTTGAAGAATTTCTTACTCCGGTGACATTCAATGCAAGTCCATGTTCGGACTCACTGAGCTCTCGTGAGTGACCTGTTCTGCTGTTAATGCTTCTCTATTGACAACTCAATACTCCCTGCCTCCTTTTATACTGGTGTGTCCGCCTCTCTTCACATATAGTGGCCAATTCAGTATTATGTAGGGGTGGCCAGATACTTTGGTCAGACAGTGTAACAGAAACATATATAAAACGTTCAAAGTAGGACTGCCACTCTCAACGCATGAATTACAACACGGTTTATAGAACTGAGAAATGGACTGAGAATCATTTGGCTCCACTGTTTGCAAACATTGTTTACGGCAAGGGTTAGTTTAGACTCCAGAAGCAGTCTCCACACCTTACTCATCGAAGTGGGTATTTCACTGGTAAGATGTTGTATGCTTATTGATGAATCTTCTCCCACACCATCCACGTCCATCTGCTTTACTTTCGAAATAATTATTTGCTGAGAACCTCCGCTAGCTCAAAGTAACTTGAATGACTCGGTTTCTCGAAAGTCTCTATTCTTGGTGAGAGATTTGTTTTAACTAGTATGAAGTTTTGAAGAAATCCTCTCAGGTTGTCAGCCGAGACATGGTATCCTGTTATCTCAACGTTTCGCCGAGTTTCCAACGCAGCACTTTCAGGTCTATTTCGTTGCTTTATAGCCACTGGAGCGCAGACTCCTCCGCCTTTTACCTCCACCACTCTCACATCAGACTGCCTCTGGCCTGTCAGAGACATAATAGGCAGGCAGAACCAGCACATGACGCCTGGACCCCTTCCACTGCGTCGCGAGGCCTCCCCCATCACCAACACCACCAGCCACGTCATATCTTTTGGAGACACGCGACTTCCCCACCCATTGGACTACACGCAGAAGAGTCTGCGGTCCAGTGACTAAAAGGAACGAACCGGACATGAATCTGACATTTCGCCTGAAGATGAGAGTCAGAAACTTGTCGAAAAGTTGCGCCAACGGGTCGCCACGACTTGGCTGATATCCCCAGAAATGAAATGTGCGTACGGCATATTTGTCCGAGAGGCCCTTACTGGGGAGTTCGGTCGCCTGTTGTTTACGTATCTGAAGCCACTTTGGCGACTTGCGGGTCGATGGTGATGAAATGATGATGACAACACACACACAGTACCGAGCACAGAATAGAAGCGCTTCAGCCAGGAATCGAACCTGGGGCTCCGACAACGCTTCCACAACACTACAGGCTGGAGGCATATAAAAAAATGGTTCAAACGGCTCTGAGCACTATGGGACTTAAAATCGGAGGTCATCAGTCCCCTAGAACTTAGAACTACTTAAACCTAACTAACCTAAGGACAGCACATACATCCATGGCTGAGGCAGGATTCGAACCTGCGACGGTAGCGGTCTCGCGGTTCCAGACTGAAGCGCCTAGAACCGCTCGGCCACACTGGCCGGCTGCAGGCATATCCCCAGCAGATTTCATCAATGAAATTCTTAGAGGAAGTTCTGTATTTCCATTTAGTATGACTCCTGTTGAGAAACTTTAATCTGTTCATTCATAAAATTTATGGGAACTACCAACCGGTCAAGAGTAATATCGCCCTTTTCACAACCGGACATGAAGAGCAAACAATGGAGAACTACTCCATGTGCAGATTACTGACGATCGTGTGTTGTTTTCTTACGGTAGCGCCACCAACGTCGAGGAGACGAGCAGTAGTTTGTTATGAAACATAGGCAACGTAGAAACACCTCCATCATACCTGTTGTTCATACAAGACCACGTTTGGCATGAAATATTTATTTGAGACTGTTGTTTTCTCATCTCAGAATGCTATTCTAGGATCGACTGCTGTCAGGGAGACCCTTCAAGGCGAATATGGGCGTTCAAGCAGTCATTCTTTTTTCGATACATTATGCAAAAAAGTACTCTGCAAAAATATCAATAGACGCAGGTGCCCGAATTTTCATTTGAAAGGCAAAAACGCAGCAAAATTTCGTGCCGAGTTGCTGTAAATGTGCTGAAACACTGCATTATCTTGTGACACGCTGGTTAGGTGGCGCAGCCGTTCCCACTGTGGTCAAACGAGGGTGAACTACGAAGGAAGTGGCAGACCATCTCTCTCTGAAGACCCAGGGATCCTAAGAGAAGTGGAGGGCCTCGTAGAAAGGCTTATCACCATCGAGGTGACAGTGAGAAAAGTAAAAATCAATAACATACTTAAATAGCTCATGAAAATGCCTCCTTCTCTGAGTTATAGGTAATTCCTGCAATAGACCATAAATTCCTTCATTATTCATTTCGCAACAATAAATGAACTAATGTACCGCTCAATACGACACTGTGTAATGGGTACTACACTGCTGTAGGGCTACACAATATTATATTTATTTATTATTATTATTATTATTAATATTATTATTATTATATTAGTAAGAGTGATCATACAAACAGTACTAGCAGCTGGAAGTTTTCCAATTTCTGTCGTTGCAGAAGTAAGGTGTCCAGCAATCAAGTGGTTTACGAACTGTAGTCCAAAGGAAGTGTATGCATTTTAATTTTGTCGATTTTAAATGGATATCCAGAGTGTGAGTGATGCAACTGTAGCTATGGGGAGGAAAGGTGGAGAAGAAATATTCTTGTGAGAAGGGTCTACACTCAATATGCATAGCCAGCTTTCTTTTCCGAGACAGGGGTTTTAGGTGGCATCAGCGATGCACTTAGAAATGCTTGGACATTCTATGAAAAAAAGTTTGTTAGAAATAAGCAGCACAGTTCGTGGTTGGAAAAACACCTACAAATACTTGAAAACATTTTCAAAAAATTCTTTTTCTCCCTAAAATTAAGCCCCTTACTGGTAATCGTCTCAGAAAGGTTGGCGACCACTGTTCTAGTTTGCGAGGTACTCGAGGAACTTTCACACGTTCAATGGCATTTGAGATGGACTTCTGCAGCGATGTAGCTTTTAAATGCGTAACCTTCAGATTCAAGCAGGCTCTTTTCGAGACTCTGTTGTAAGCTGCTTTTCTTCGGATGAATTTAAAAAGAATTATTATGAATACAAGAAGAGACTTGGGGCTCGTAATATTTCTCTGTGAGTGTTGTAGGCTGTCGGAAGCAGTCGCACTTGTGGTCGCGTGCAGCTCAGGGACGGAGCTCGCTGCCATCAGCGCGTTCAGTGCAGTGCCGGAGGCGGGGGTGGGGCAGAGGAAATTGCAGAGAAGCCAGATGTGGCACCCGATACTGCGTGCGTGACTCTAATAACAATCGAACGAATGTCCTCCACTCGCACGCCTGTGGGTTTTCTTCTGGAAATGTGTAGCTACTGCTCGATTCTGTTCGTACGACTAGAACAACGGTTTTCATTTTTCATGTATGGAACCATGTGAAAGTCACCCGTTCCCTGGAAAACACTTTAATTTCAATGGCTCTAAGCACTATCTGACTTAACATCTGAGGTCATTAGTCCCCTAGAACTTAGAACTACTTAAACCTAACTAACCTAAGGACATCACACACATCCATGCCCGAGGCAGGATTCGAACCTGCGACCGTAGCAGTCCCGCGGTTCCGGACTGCATCGCCTAGAACCGCACGACCACCGCGGCCGGCAATTTATTGACAAAGTGATCATGTAAAGGTTCTGTTTTTACCGACTGAGGTTCGGAATCCTGAAAAAGAGAATTTGCAGAAGCCTTTGTTTAACTTCCGTTGCGAAGTACGGGAGTATAGCTAGTCTCCAATAGAATCGTTCACTGACTTTCTAGATCAATATGCGTAGACCATCTTATAAAAGATATTGAAAAAGAAAGAGGACAAAACGTTCACGACAAGCTCTGCTGTGGCACTCTAAAGATGAAGCGAAGTTACGAGCTGCTGCGGAGCTAAAAAGGCACTCGATAGCTCCATATATGGTCGCTGAAAGCTTTCTCCGTCGGAAGTGCTGCCTTTTTCTTTTTTTCAAACGGTGCGCTCGTGTAACTGCATCAAAGAGTCAAACTCGATTGAGGACCGCTAATGTTGTTGCTGGCGATACGCGGAAATGAGCAATACCGGAAGTGGCGTTAGAGTGGCGCTCCCGCTGCGCCTCCGCCACTGCGCATGCGCGCCGCGCACCGCCAGCTTCCGCCTATCGGGCGGCAGACTCCCTTCCTGGCAGTTAATTTCCTGCGCGCAACTCTGGAACGGACCTGGCTGGCTTTATCACAATTTGCACCGCCGCTCCGTGCACGAGGACGCGATATTAAGTCACATCGTCGTCGCTCCAACCGCATATTGTTGTGTACTAATAGTCACCCTGCAGGTTACGGGGGCGCGGTGACAAGCAGTTCTCACCCTTCTGTACCTTCGTGATATGCGACTTCCATCTCACAAAAGTGTACGAAGTACTATGTCGGGCAATAAATTGCAGTACCTTGATGAAATGATTATAACCGCATATTGTTGTGTACTAATAGTCACCCTGCAGGTTACGGGGGCGCGGTGACAAGCAGTTCTCACCCTTCTGTACCTTCGTGATATGCGACTTCCATCTCACAAAAGTGTACGAAGTACTATGTCGGGCAATAAATTGTAGTACCTTGATGAAATGATTATACCGTAACCCTTGCACTCCCAATTCTTTAAAGAATGGAACTCCCATCTACAAAGCAGCATCAAACGAGTGATTTCCTTAGAAAAGAGTTAATGTATCAAATGTTTTTGATTGAAGAAGTAAAACTCTGACTATATTTAGAAAATGTTTGAAACTGTGCGTAGAGTTTGCTGGAAATCGCTAAGTATTCTTAAATTCTCGGTACTTTGGGCACAGTGAGTTACGCTGTTACAAGATATACACTGTTATTCACCTGCCCTTACTGATATAGTTTGACGCAACCCGCACTGTTATATCTGGCCTTCAAAAACAACATGTCAGATTTTCATACTTATCGCTCACTTTGCAACAGAAAAAATGAACACGATCATTTTGCATGAAATCTAATGTAGTTAAATTTTATACTGAGATTCGGTTTCGCTAGCGGCCATAGTTTTCGAGCTATATACTAAAAACCTTCAAACACAGTCCCACTCTCACATGCAGTCCCCAGCAGTCAGGAATTCTAGTGCGTTGTCCATTCCCCCCTCTGTACAAAAATCTGCGATTGCATTATTTCCCATGGTCTTCAATGACTCGCCGTAGTACGCCATTGCTTAGTCGAGCAAGGGAGTAGCGTTGGGGTGGAAGACATTTTTGTACGTTTTCTGTGAATAATTCGAGTACAGTGCCCTCCAGAGGAAACGCATCCCAGTACAAATTTTAACTACTTTAAACTTCCTACGAAAAGGTCCTGTTTATTTTTTTCAGTTAGACTAATAGTATGGGCGTATCTCTGAGCGAAAGATTATGAAAATCTCGTGTGCGGTTTTCGAAGGCTAGGTAGAACATTGCAGGTGGCATGAAACGACATCGTTAGGGAGAGTTGAGTCGCTCAGTATAGCCAGTTCCTAAATTTAATATCCGACTTATCGTGTTAAATCTTTTACGTAAGTTTATCGGTTATATTTTATTATTTTATACTATCTTTACTGTTCGCACACGGAAGTGAGAACAAAATACTTCTCCAGTCGAAAAGCCAGGCTTCAGCAGTTCTACAAAGACAGGAACGATGATAAGACTTTTATTTTTCTGCTTCCGCATAAAAAAGGTGAAGTCGTCATCAACCCGACAGTTGGTTTGAATACCACAGTGCTTTAGGCCTGGTCCTCTTCGACGTGGTATGTCGTTGTCAGCCTCCGACCTTTCCTTTGATGTGACCTACCCAGCCACTTGCGAGAGTGATAAATGACAGATAAAAAATCAAAGATTGAATGGAGATCGAACCGAAGAACTTAACATCCGTACTCTGGGACTTTACTACCGAGAGAACGAGGTATTAATCTCTTTTTACTACAATCTTTTATTTGGTATCTCAAATCGAGTGGGTTGATAAATCATTTATAAATTCTTTTCTTTGTTTCTAATCAATTTATAGCTCTTGTCAATACATATAAACATACACAGTTACTTTTTTTTCGATTACGTTGGCATCTCAAGAATCAACGGAGGGTCTGCTGTTTGGCAGGCCTTGAAATTTCTGCCTCAATGTGGCCTCAAAGACTTTTTCGTGGTCACTCCGTCTCAGGCTCTTAACGGAAGCTGTCTTACAAGAGCAAACAAGTATCAAACAAATTCCACAAGTCGTGCGGCGGCGGCGTACGGTGACAGTCTGATCGGTGGTGGCGTGAACTCCCAGGAGTGACAGCACCTCTAGTCCGTTGCAGATCATTTGTCTCGTTTCTCTCACTTGATATTGCTTCCACGCACGTCTCGTTAGTCTATCAACTATAAAAATGTCCGGAATGTGGTCACAGTAATATTTAGCGTAAATGACGGTGCATTTGCGGCACAATTTGTTTCATCATACCATCGTGATTACAATTTATATTACGTTATTCGATTTCAGCTTGTATTTTTAATTTCCTGTTTAAAATAATTTGTGATATAAAGCATTCCTGTGACAATTTTTACATACAAACGTAAACGAACACACGAATACTAACGCAGCCATGTAGTATTTGCTGGACTTATGAATAAGTATTTACTAGAGCACTTCGTTCTTTAATGTAAGATTAGACTGACAGAGTTCTTCATGGTAGCGAGCGTGCATTATTTTGGTACTGAATAAAGGCACTTCTGCCGGCGAAATAGTGTCTGTTCTCTTGAACCTTTTTGCAACCGAGCGAGGTGACGCAGTGGTTAGCACACTGGGCTCGCATCGGGAGGAGGACGGTTCAAACCTGCGTCCGGTCATCGTGATTTACGTTTTCCGTGATTTCAATAAATTACGTCAGGGAAATGCTGGTATAGTTCTTTTGAAAGGGAACGGCCTACTTCCTTCCCCACCCTTCACTAATCCGATGGCCCGATAGCCTCGCTGTTTGGTCCCCTCCTCCCAGATCAATCAACCAACCTCTTTCGAGGGCAAAAGTCCCCAGCAGGATCAAGCGTAAAAATAACAGTCGAATACACTGGGTTTTACAAAAAAATTAGATTTTTGATCTTGATTCGTGCTGTTGGGGTGCTTCTGAATATGCTAAGAGTGTAAGTTGTTCCGTATGTGAAGATGCAAATGTAGGGCTATTTGGATAAACTGCAAGAGAAAATTCTATTATCAGAGTAGACGCCTATTTACATCATCTCTTCTAAAGGTGTCTCGTTGTCACCACTGGAATTCTTGTTCATAGGTGGCGGCTTTTAACTCTGCTATTTTTGTGACATTCAATGTGGCTTTAGTGACTGATACTATTGTTACTACAATAATGCTCCAAAACTTGAATTTAGCAAATACGAATGTCACCATATTTACTCGTATTTGTCCAAGTGAAATAAGGAAACATACCTGCCAGCATGACAAATTCATTTCTAAGTGAGAGCCAGTCGAGATCTATAAATAAATATAATGATCGCGAATTCTAGCCGTACCTTTCCGCTCGCCACATATGTTGGACCTAACTTCACTACCATTTCGTCCGACTCTTTCAATGTCAAGTTAAAGTTTCCCTACGCCAAGCTGTAGCGTAGTCCGCAAAACATAGTATTTAACCACGTCTGAGCCCCCACGAGAAATTTCTCTAAAGGAAGTTCTTCGGTTTCAGGCGCAGTAGACTGAAGGACGGGTGCTCGGCGTTCTACAGACAACCCCGTTGTCGTCCCGACAAGCCGGTTGCTGCTCCCAAGTTTCGACAGATCACCAGTAAAGAAGATGACTGGCCTGCATATTGCGCGCAACTGGAAACCCACTTCACAGCTTACAACATTAAAGGTATGGCGCGCAATGCTTATATCCTGTCAGCGGTAGGAGTAGACGTTTTCATACTCTGTCTTAAGTTGTCTCCAGACTCTCGTCCTGAACAAACTGCTTACAAGCGTCTCGCTCGGAATATCGTTGCGTATTTTTAAGCGCAGGTTCATGTCCCTGCAGCGAGATTTTAGTTTTTCCGTCTTAACCCTTTGACTACCATCGGGATGTATGTGCCCCACGATTCGTTATTCGAGAACTGCTTCTTGTTATTGCTATGTATCAATGTCGCACTGGTAAAGGGAAGAATTTTTATAATTATAGGTTGCACCCGTAAACTGTGCTTTTCCCAAGTTTCAGTGTCAGTCCTGGCCTCCGTAATGTGATATGGAATTAGTTTGCACCTGCAGATGGGCAACACAGCGACCAGATTCGTGGCTTTCCGCAGCCGTCGCGTCAACGACTCGCACTCGCCACGTCACAAAGTGAGCGGCTGTAGTGTGATTTACAAATTACAGAGATGCTCTGTTACTGATGTGTGTCTGTTTCCAGTATATCTCGGAAAATAAAACGGCAGGGAACATTCTTTTCACATTGTTATTTCTAAGACATCTATTGAAATAATGAGACATTTCTGTTTTTGAAGTGAAGTTGGTAGTCAAAGGGTTAAGAAGCAGCTGGAACAGCCTTTAAAACAGTAGATTTCCGAACTTAAAGGGCTAACAAGACATTGTACATTCAAATGTAGATTAAGTTACATTCAAGTTGTGTTGCGTAACGCAATCACGCAAAATGTGTCAGAAGACGCATTCGCGCTGCTGTTATAAAACCAACAAATCTGTGTCTGAAAACAGTTTTGTCTATTGTAGAGTCTCAAAGTACTGCAGACACAATTGAAGATGACTTTGAGTCTCCCTCTATTACTCCTTTTCTATCTAAAGTGAATGTAAAGGTGAGTAAAAACTCGGCTTAGATTAACTGTAAAAGTAAAGGTAAATCTTACATATGAATGCGTGGCGATTGTTCGGACATGTCCGAAAGAACAGAGACCACACGTACCTGATTCGTCTCCCTGGTCAGTGAACCCACCTTCTTCAGTGCAGATTCACAGTTGCGTTCGGCCTGCTGTGGGAATCTCAAAGTAGCGAGGACGGTCAACATGGACGGGTACGGTGACTGCGGATGATGATGATGATGATGATGATGATGATGATGATGATGATGGTGATGATGGTTTGGTTTGTGGGGCGCTCACCTTGGGACTGTGGATAGGTGGATCGGCTGGGGGGCGTACCGAGATAGTTCGCGCAGTTGTGAAGAACGCCGTCTGTGGGTGGCGGAGTGGTTAACTCAGCTTCCTGGTAAGTACGAGATCCTGGGTTCGAACCCGGTCCGGTACATATTGTCACTCGTCGCCGCTGATCCCGTACAAAGTCCCGATGGAGCTGACAACAATACTTCCTCCCCTTTCTTTCTTTCCCCCGTCCTCCCTCCACCTTCAACTGACATAAAGGTATAAAAGGTATATCTGTTGTATCCTCTGCGGCCACCGCGGAAACAATTCTTTCCGCTAGGTTAGACAAACTCTGAGTCGCAGGATGTAGCCTTCTTTAAAGTTTTTGGACAAGAAACGGAGTAGGGAGCACGTTGTCATCACACGAGTGTTAGGTTGTTTATTTTACATCGTTCAAGTTGTTCTGGGCTGCATCGACGGCACAAGAACTAGCTGCTGCGGTCTTATGTTAGTGATTCTGCCCCCGAATTGTTGCCCACAGACCCAGCAGGCCCCTGTGGTCCGCACAGCAATCACCTCCGCCTCTCCGCCATCCAGCGTGGTGGCGATGGAGGTCGACGTCTCGCCGCCGCCGCCGCCGCCGCCGCCGCCAGTCCACCTGCCAGAGCCATTGTTCGTGGATGTGCAGAACCTGGCCGGTCTGCGCGACGCCCCTGGAGCTGCACTTGCAGTCAACCCGATCACAGCATCTGCGTCACGGCATGCGGGCGTGCAACTTGCTGACGGTTTTTCGGCTCGAAAGCTGGATACGGGGAAGCAGACAGGCAGTTGCCTTCGGCCGTCGTTACACTCCCTGTATCCTCATGTAGGTCAGCATTTGTGAGGAGGGAAGTTGTGTCGTTCGCAGAAAGACGTCTCATGCGAAAGTTGGCATCTGAATACGGCACAACAAGTAAAGACAGTGACTGCAAGACGCAGCAACGAATCGGAGACGTCGGTGTAGACACGCCCTTAACTGCTTCCTTATGTTGCCGCAGCAGGAAAGTTGTTTACGCCCTAGCGCAGTACTGCTCAGACCACTCTCCATGGAATCAGCGCCGGCCGGAGTGGCCGTGCGGTTCTAGGCGCTACAGTCTGGAACCGAGCGACCGCTACGGATGTGTGTGATGTCCTTAGGTTAGTTAGGTTTAATTAGTTCTAAGTTCTAGGCGACTGATGAATTCAGAAGTTAAGTCGCATAGTGCTCAGAGCCATTTGAACCATGGAATCCGCTATCACTTGTAACCATCGCTTACGAGGGCAGTATCATCGTAATACAGATCTGGCTCCGCGAGACGGAACAATTATTCTAAAATTATTATCAGTTAAAGACTGATGTGAAGCTATCATTCTGTAATGAAGTGCTGTATGTTATAAGTGGCAGAAACGTCAGAGTTCGTAATAATATACGGAAAGTCATCGAGTAAAACAGAAGTAATATCCGACATTCCCCAGGGAAGTGTTATAGGCCCTCTATTGTTCCTGATCCATATTAACGACGTAAGAGACAATCTGAGTAGCCGTCTTACATTGTTTGCAGATGATGCTGTCATTTACGGTCTTGTAAAGTCATCAGATGAATTCCAGAATGATTTAGATAAGACACCTGTATGTTGCGAAAAGTGGAAATTGACCCTGAATTAGGAAAAGTGTGAGTTATTCACACGAGTACTACAAGAAATCCGCTAAATTTCGATGACGCGGTAAGTCACACAAATCTGAAGGCTGTAAATTCAACTAAATACTTAGGGATTACAATTACAAATAACCTAAATTGGAACGATCACTTAGATAATGTTGTGGGTAGAGCAAACCAAAGACTGCGATTCATTGGCAGAACACTTAGAAGCTACAACATATCTACTAAAGAGACTGCTTACATTACAATTGTTCGCCTTATTCTGGAGTATTGCTGTGCTTTGTGGAATCCGCATCAGGTGGGACTGGCGGATGATACTGAAAAAGTTCAAAGAAGGACGGCTCGTTTTATATTATCACAAAATAGGGGAGATAGTGCCACACACATTGTAAATAGGCTGTTTAGGTTTTTGTGTTGGTGACGCCACGAGCGCTCTGTATTAAAATCGCTGACTGCGCTGTGTGCAGTCTGTGGCTGGGTCATTGTTGGAAGGTTTTTTCCAGTTTTGTGTTGGGCAGTGGTGGATGTGGGGAGAGAGATGCCAGAGTTTTGAGATGTTAATATGAGCGGACGATCGGGACGTGTGTCCATCAGAAGAAGGAAATTTGTATATATATATATATATAATGACTTTTGAACAATATTAAGGTAAATACATTGTTTCTTCTCTATCAAAATATTTCATTTGCTAACTATATGTCTATCAATAGTTAGAATCTTCAGCTGTTAGAATCTTTTATTTAGCTGGCAGTATTGGCGCTCGCTGTATTGCAGTAGTTCGAGTAACGAAGATTTTTGTGAGGTACGTGATTCATGAAGGGTATAGGTTATTGTTAGTCAGGGCTATTCTTTTGTAGGGGTTATTAAAAGTCAGATTGCGTTGCGCTAAAAATACTGTGTGTCAGTTTACATATGATCAGAATAAGTAAAGAGAAAACTGTCTGAGTACGTTCAGTTTTACTCAGCTGTTTCTGTATCAAATAACGTAGAAGTTTACCAGCACAGTCTTTCTTTACATTGTCCGCAGCTCGTGGTGGTGCGGTGGCGTTCTCGCTTCCCACGTCCGGATTCCCGGGTTCGATTCCCGGCGGGGTCAGGGATTTTCTCTGCCTCGTGATGGCTGGGTGTTGTGTGCTGTCCTTAGGTTAGTTAGGTTTAAGTAGTTCTAAGTTCTAGGGGACTGATGACCATAGATGTTTAGTCCCATAGTGCTCAGAGCCATTTGAACCATCTTTCTTTACATTCAAAGGGGAAGTTTCAACATGACACGTGAACTGGAGTGGCAATCATAAAAAAAATTCGGTTTTCGTTTCGACGGGATTTTCTCATGAAATTTCAATCACCAGTTTTCTCCTCCGATTGCGAAAACATCCTGTTGGCACCCACCTACATAGGGAGAAACGATCATCACGATAAAATAAGAGAAGTCAGGGCTCGCACAGAAAAATTTAAGTTCTCATTTTTTCCGCGCGAAGTTCGAGAGTGGAACGGTAGAGAGGCAACTTGAAGGTGGTTCATTGAACCCTCTGCCAGGCAATTGTGAATATTAGAGTAATCTTGTAAATGCAATTTCATGTGATTGTGTGGACGCTACTTGTTTCCAAATTAATGTATTTAGCATGTTCAAGCTTAATTTGTGTATGTGTTGCAGTATCCGTTCGACCTCCTCCGTGACTAGACTTGCTACAATACGCCACAAAAATGATAATTTACATCGTTTTCACTTAGGTAAACATAACTAGCCCATTCGAAAATGAGTTACATGATCACTTCACAATGTACTGGCCGGGACTAAGTGATACATGTTTGCATCACAGAGGCTGATTGGTGATTGGTGATTGCTGCTAACCGTTTTCCACCTACCCGCGCAGGGCACATTTTTGTAATACTTTGGCCATCTGCGCTGATATTCGTTATTGTAATGATGGACTGAATATTATAACTGGGAGCTAAGCAACTTGCTCCGAGTTATGGGTGACAGTTCCTCCGCTCTGCCGTCGCTCAAGGAGGAAGTATCTTATGGTCAGAGGTTTCTCTCACCCCGGGCCCCGCTATCTTAACCATCTATCATCAGCGGAGTGGGTAAATTATCTCTTCTTACGGCAGGCACAGCTAAAGCAGTGAATTCAGTTCTAACGGAGATCAAATCGTGACCTGCAAAAGCGCCACATAGTACTCGTGTGTGTGATCGGTACAACAATTTGTATCCTCCTTTGTATTACTAACCAATTACGGTTTGTGAATTTACATGTTATCTAAATGTGTCTAATGCGATACTCACAAGATGAGAAAACCTAAACTAAAAAACTAAGGTGAGGAACAGGAAATTCGTGAAACCAAACCGCAGAACTATGTGCGTCGTCCTCAAATTTTGGGAGATAGGTACAGGCAAAGAGTTACTACCTGCAGAGTGTGGAAACGAAAACCGTGTATTTGCGCTGTCTAATACGTTTTTTTTGTGTTTGCTGTTGTTATGGTCGAAAACACAGTAGTGAGAACTGAATTAATAGCATTATATGAAAGAAAAATATTCTGCGCTACACAGCTACGATGAAATTTCAACAATTTCGTATTTCCTCTTTGTTGTCTTTAATTTGGCGTAGAGAGTTGTTCTTTACTTGATGGAACCAAAACAAAACTCCGTGACCTGCCAACTAGCACTGTTTCGTTTTCTGCCCAAGACGTCATTCCGCGAAACTGATCAAGCCGCTCACGATCAGGACAATTTCGACAGTCCCGGCAGTTAATGGTAGCTGTATAAAGCGGAACCACTACGTTTCCTTCAGTTAGGTCCTCAACTGTCCTTACGTGTCTTGGGGTACTCCATTAGCGTCTGTATAAAAGGTGACAGTATTTCATAATATCGAGGCCTGAATCTCGAACCTCTCTTCTCCCATGCCTCCTACTGGATGTGGCTTTTAAAACTGGCTCAGAAAGTATTTCATGCACCGTAAGACAGGCATCCCGTCTTACATCATCTTTCCCAGTATAGATGTCTGAAGTTGGATGCTTCCTGGGCCAATTTCATTCTGTCCATCCTATACAAGTTGTACAGTTCGCAAAAATCTTTCAGACGTGTCACGTCGTAAACGAGAAAGACCATCTGTCTGACGGAGCATAAATTGTGAGTCATAAGGCCGCCTGTAGTCATTCAGTGGGCGCGGAGAGCGCGCCTGCTGCTACTGGAGAGTCGAAGCTTCCCTCTGCTTATGCGGTAGAGGGCCATACATTGGAGTTCAACTAGGTGGCTTTCCTTCTGCTTTGTTTGGTTCCAGTCCGACCATGTAAGCGTAGACCAGATGTGGTTTAAATTCAAAGACATTGTATCGATGGAAACAGAAATATATTCGTATTCCAAATAAATTAATAAGAGATGGGACTGATTCGTACTGATTCGTGGAGACGTAGAAAAAACCAAGAATTGCATGAGCTGATGAGGCAACTGAACATTGTGCAAAAACAGAAAGCGCGGGGAATAAGCATGGCAGGCCACACTCCTAGGAGACCAGACACTTGTCGGGCCAAAACTGTACGTATAGGATGACCCGGTGGTACCCGTCCCATCGGAAGACACAGAAAGCGATGGGTGGATGAGCTGCAGAGAGCCCTTTGTCAGCAAGGAGTCCGTGAGAACTGGATCCAAAGTGCACAAGATCGCCATCTGTCGAGGAGCATTGTGAGGTCGGCGCATGATCTACAGGGTTCTTGGTCGACGATTTGATGATTGATGATGGTACTGATTCCGCATGCTACACGAAAGATGTCAGGATACTTTTGCAGAAACAAATAAAAAAGCATGTCAAATTCAAAAGAATGCAAGACCTCAAAGATTGGAGAAGTATTACTGAAGCTCGAAAATTAGCGTGAGCTTCAGTGCGAGATACTTTTAATAGTTTTCACAACGAATCTTTGTCTCGAAATCTGGTAGAAAACCAAAGACATTCGTATGTAAAGTACACCAATAGCAAAACACCGTCAATGCCGTCACTGCGTTAACAATGGTGACGTTGCTGATGACAGTGCCACTAAAGCAGAATTACTAAATATGGTTTCCCAAAATACCTTCACAAAACGAGACAAAGTAATTATTCGAGAATTCGAATCAAGAAGAACTGCTGACATGAGTAACTTAGCGACGCAGCTTAAATAAAAAAGGGAAGACCCCCGGTCCAGGTTGTATAACAGTCAGGTTCCTTTCTGTGTATGCCGGTACAATAACTCCATACTTAGCACTCGTATACAAGAGCTGCTCGTCGAAAAACCAAAAATTCGTACCTAAAGAGTGCAAAGTCGCACAACTCACACATATACCCAAGAAAGGACATAGGAACAATGCACTGAATTACATACCCATATCACTGACGTCGATTAGCAGTAGGAGTTTGGAACATGTACTGCGTTAGAACATCATGAATTGCCTCGAAGAAAACGATTTATTGAAAACAGCCATCACGGATTCAGGAAATATCGATCTTGTGAAACACGAGGTAATGAGTCTTGTAGACAGGGGACGTCAAACCGATTTCGTATTTTCAGATTTCCAGATGGCTTTTGACACCGTTCCACACATGCGACTTATAAAGTTGCGTACCTTTGGAATACAGTCTCTGTTGTCCGACCGAATTCCTGATTTTCTGTCATAAAGGTCACAGTCTGCAATAACTTGCGGAAAGATATCGAATAAAACAGAAGTAACAGCTGGCGTTCCCCAGGGTACAGTTATGAGCCCTTTGTTTATCTTGATCTACATAAACGATTTACGAGACGATCTGAGTAGTCTTCATAGATCGATTGTAAATGGTGCTGTCATTTACCGTCCTGTGAGTCATAAGATGATCAAAATCTATTTAAAAATGATTTAAACGCGATGTGTGTATGGTGCTAAAAATGGAAATCGACTCCAAATAGTGATAAATGTTAACTCGTCCACAAGGGAACTAAAACGACTTCGGAAAAACACGATAAATCACACGAACCTAAAGGCTGTCAATTAAACAAAACCATTATGGACTACAATTACTAACAACTAGAATTGGAATGAACACACAGATAATGTTGTGGAGAAAACAAACCAAAGATTGTGATGTTTTTGGTAGAACATACGCATAGAAGACGCAACGGGTCTACTAAAGAGACTGCCTACATTAGTTGGCCTGGTTTATACTGTTGGCCATTATTTAGCCGACGTCCAACATCTGTAGTCAGGGGTGGCAGCCCAACCCCATGTCTGGACGTGGTTTCACCTTGGTTTCGTCACGTGTTGAAGGCTCTCACCACAGCACTTCTCGAATACCTGCCAAGTCGTGCAGTTTCAGAAATACTCGTGCCGAACCTGCGGCCCTTTACCTTCTCCCCTGGGTCAAACTCGGATAGATTGCGCGCCTTCCCCATTCTAGAGACGGGTAGCAGGATCACTGATACTACATGCACCATGCGTGTGTCAGACTAGCAGTCATTTCTCCCCAGGTGACAATGTTATCGCCTGGAGGGGTTTACACCGAAAGCAGGTCGGTGTTGATAATGTTGTGGCTGATCAGTATACCAGTCGAACTCGTCAATCTTCAAATGTAAAGCGCACAGCTTATTTTGCAGAGAAATAAAATAGAGCCGACCGTCACATAACCTGATACCCTGAAAATTGGTTTTAATATTTAAAGTGTTACGCATATTGTGGTGATTTTTATATTTCCAAATAGCCAATTTCCTAATATTTATCGAGTTCAAAGGGTTTGTTTGCTTTTAATTTAAAATGAAAACTGGAATTCTCTATACTATTACAGAAACTATAATTTAAAAGATGGTTGGGACATGTCAGGCGCATGGATCCTGAACGGATACCGAAACAACTGCTGTACGGAGAACTTCAGGAGGGTGTGAGGCCAGTGGGACGACCGCATCTTCGTTTCAAGGATGTCTGCAAGAGAGACCTGACCAAGACCAGAATCAATCCAAGTCACTGGGAAAGCATTGCAGACGACCGTGTAAAGTGGCAAGTAACTGTGCGCAACGGCGCCGAGCTCTCAGAGGGCGAACGCACACGGGAACAAATCAGGAAGAGGAAAAGCGAAGAGACAGAGCGGCTTCTGGTCGAAGTCCCTCAAATTTCACATGTCCAAACTGCAGTAGGGACTGCCACTCTCGAGTGGGACTTTTTAGCCACAGCAGACGGTGCAGACTCTGAACCAAGCATGCTACACCATCATCCCTCAAGGATGGACGGATGCCATTATGTAATTTAAAATTTGGTAATTTATTCGAGGTACTACTGTGAGCTTCATTGTTTATGTATGTTTATGTTGAACTTGGTGTCTGTGGCGAGTAAGTATTGCTGATCTTTCTTGAAGTTAAATTTGGTCTCCGTGGTAAATAAATATGTCAAAAGGATTATTTTCTGCAGGCTCAGCACCTTATTAATGCCACGACCTATCTCCCTAACTTTTATAACTAAACCACAATCCCTTTACAGCCAAAAATCATTCATACGTAAGCAAGTAAAGATAGTTATAGCCACGTATTCAGTGTGACACCTACTTAAGTCGAAGTGCTCCCTAAAGGTCACGCTTCTCGTTGGTGGAACGATCCCTGGAATGCCACGTAGCGGCCCTTTATTTATGTATAAGGAGGTGGGGCACCTCTGAGGCTGTTTTTCTGCCACACGCGGGTAACTTCACGCGACGCGGGTCCTCACAGCGAACCCACCGACACCAGGGAAGCAGAGTTTTCCGCTTGAGTCGGTGCTCGCTGCACTTCGGTACTCACTCACTTTCCTCTCCACATACATTAAAAAAACTGCCAAGTGAAACTTGACCTTCTCTCAGCGATAAAGTGTTACAAGGAAGCGGCATGGCACCTTCCTTCAGAACTGACAATATTTCGACTCGTGAACATACCGACCTTTTCAAGAAACAAATGAGACGAGAGAAAGATGTGCAGGGCAACTTATAATCTTCAGCGAGGGGACTGTGCCAGCAGGATTTGTCGGAATCTGAGAAAACACGGTTTGATGTGTTTTACTGTCACCAATTAAGGTTACATCCAACCCAAAGTCTGTGAAGGCTAATCTAGATTTTCGTAATGAAATGATAATTAAATCAAGACCCTAAGCTGTCGACAAGCGTTGATATACAGTTGAAAATGTGTGTTCCGACCGGGACTCGAACCCGGGATGTCCTGCTTACACGGCAGACTCTCTATCCATTTCAGCCACCGAGGGCACAGACGATAGTGTGACTGCAGGGATTTATCCCTTCACGCTCCCCGTGAGACCCACGTTCCCAGCTTGATGTCCACACACTACTTTAGGATATGTCCGAAAGAACAGATACCATCTTCATATAGATTTTCGTAAGGCGAATGTCCTCTGTATTGCGTGTAGGTGCGACATGTCATACATCGGTGAGACCATTAGGACCGTGCAGGAGTAGTATAGAGCGTCAGCGTCACACGCTGTTACGGAAACAGCGAGAGTAACACGTGCCTAAAGGAAAAAAGTGAAGAACTCAGAAGAAATCGGTGTACCTTGATGAAGGTACACATCGTCCACTGGTATGTAAATGATTGGAGCTGTGACTCTTGTGTGACAGGTAGGACGGTCGCTATAGTGCATTACAGTTCTTCGTGTTTAGTATTGGTTATCAGGTATGGGGAGGTATATAAGAGGCGTAAACAGTGTCACATATTGAGCGATCGCTGAAAAGCACGTAGCTCCAGCGCACTCGTATGAGACAGCGTTATCAGTTCCTGATAAGAGTTTGAAGGGGACTTCGAGGTATCTTTGCATTCGCTCGGCTGGACTATCGTGCAATATTCAGATCCGTGAAACATTCAGATGTGACACAAGTGCGATGTTGGACATGGGAACTTGAGGGTGGGCATAAGCGCCGTTAATGTTTCAGTCGAACACGTCTGACCAGCACAAGGGATGATCACCGTATTGTACAGCAAGCACATCAAAATCTCTTCACGTTTCCATCTGCCATCCGAGAACAAATAATTGACTACCTGGAACAGTTCGTATCGTCTGACACCATCGATCGGAGAGTGGCAGCAGCAAAACTAGGGAATTACCGTCTTATGCGTAGGCTACCATTAACACCACAACACAACGGCAGCGTTTGGATTGGTATCGTGACCGGACAGAATGGATTTCTGATAAATGTCGTCGCGATGCGTACAGAGATGAATCGCGGTTCTGCAGTACCCGGGATGAGCATCGGCGGAGAGTATGGCAGATAACTGCTCGGATACTTTCAACATTTTGGAGAGGCATAGCAGTGTTATTCCTGACGTCGGGTATGACTTCAGGTCGCAGCTGGAAGTGACTGAGGTAACTGTGACGACAAAGCGGTACGTCAAGGGCATTCTCCGTCCTTGTGTGTTACCTCTCACGCGACACTTTCGGCGTGCCATTTTTCAACAGGACAATGCTCCTTCAAATATGAAAGGTGTCTCTACGAACTGTCTGCATGGCATTGAAGCACTCCGTGGCTAGCAAGATCCCCTGATGAGGCCCCGATAGCACGTTGAGGGACCCGCGGGGACGTCAACTTTGTCCCAGTGTCAAGCACCAGTTACAACATTTGCTGGTCAGCCTGCCTCAGTAGAGGATAGAACGTCTTTATTACACGTTACCCAACCGAATAATGCGTGAATCTGGGCCAGCGGAGGTGCACCCTCATAAGTGGGCGTATACAGTCAAGTCTCTGTAAGTCTGGCTTTATTTTGTAATCACTGCAATAACATCATATAGTCTTTCAATCCACCGAGCAAGGGGACGCTGTGGTTAGCACACTGTACTCGCATTTGGTACGACGACTGTTCAAATCCGCGACCGAGCATCGCGAAATACGTTTTCCTTGAGTTCCCTAAATCAATCTAGATAAATGCCGGGATGGTTCCTTTGAAAGGCACAGCCGATTTCCTTCCCCATCCTTGAAACATCCCGAGCTTGTTCTTCGTTTCTAATGACTTTGATGTCATCTGGATGTTAAACGCTAATCTTCCTCCCGTCCTTTCTTCCTCACAACGCGTGAATTTTCATTAAATTTTTTCGTATCCTTCTCGGTGCTTCACATTTTCCTACTGTAATTCGCATCACTGAGTCTTCCAAATAACGTACATGCAGTAAGACAGCCGTTCAACAAAAGAAAAGGTGAAACGCAGTTTACAGCCTAAGCAAATTTTTTGAATGTTAATAAGCTGTCGCAATGGTTCTCGTGTCCTTTTATTTTGTCTTTCTCGCTACTGTACGATTTCGACAGAATCTATTTTCAAGTGGGTACTATAATCAGTCAAACGAACAGATTGAGGTACAGTCGAAATTTACCTTCGTCTTTCATTCTTAAAATGGAATTCGGAGTCCAGAATTACAACAGTACCCTATTTTTTTCTCGAATAACATGACGTAATGTACTACTTGCGAGTATAGAACTGTACAACGAGTACGTCATTATACTTGCAACAGGTATGTTACGCCACGACTGTCCTCGTAGCATTTCACCCCGTGTCAATTTTTTTAAGCCCGGCCAGCGACCTTCATTTTAACAATGGAACACAAACGTAACTATCGAATGTAGACTAAATGTATCAGTTTGAGATATTATAGAACACACCTAAAAATAGGTTCAGACTGGACAAAGACAATATAAAAAGATATAATACAAGTAATGACAGCCAGTGGAGCAGCTGATATCATTTAAAAAAATTATCCGAGCTGAATAAAACATGTTATTCAGTTCAGTGCAGCAGAGGAAACAGTGTCTCAGAAATTATATTTTCGTTAAGTTGCTTTAGACGAAGATATGTGATTATCGGATGAGATTTCAGTATCCATATGCCACTAGTAGAATGTGAATAAAGACTAAGTTGTTCTTAGAATAACAGCCTAGATCCCACAAATCACATGCATTTGTGATCAGTTTCAGTCCAAAGGCGGACCGTCTTCAGACTGTACTCCAGACTTGGTGCCTGGAGACGGATCCATGGAGTAGGAATTCCAGAAGTCTCCAGATACTGCCAACTGCACGTCTAAAACGGATTGCTGTTTTGCCAAATGTTTTCGAAAATATGTAAAAGACCAAGTTTCCTTAAAACTAACGTGGTATCATTTGTGCAGTTTATCACCGTCATTGTTTAAAACGTACATCAAAGAGACAAAAAAGACGTTATAGAACATTTCCGAAGAGGAGAAAAATTTAAAGTCAGTATGAACCGTTGCTAAGGTTGAACCAATACTGACAATTTTATTTCATCAATGCCATCAGGATTGATCTACTTTTTCCGCGTGATATTGAGATGTTTGCCTTGTGACTTAAGGAAATTTATGTTGAAATTTTGCATAACTCTCCTACTGAATAGCCTGTAACTACAACACACTATGTCACACTATGACTCAATATTGCTTTAGTTTCATTCAATGCTATTACGTTCATGAATATGCTTTTTGTTTCTTTATTATATACAGAGTGTTAGGAATATAAGTGCAGATATTTTTACTGGTAACTGAGGACAGTGTACTGAACAACATTACATCAGTATTGACTTCATTTCCAGAAAAATAATTATAGCTGTTAGGAGTAGCATTTCATTAGGCTGGTTAGTACCTCCAAGCACATGTGGCAAGGTCAAGCCACAAATGCTTATTTTCCCCTGGCAGCAGATCAGGAGCTGAAGTGTAGATACGTGGACACAGAGCGGGTAGTCTATACTGACCGGTATAGTCCACTTAGTGGTGCAGTTATAGCAGTGGTGATAGCATTAGGTAGTGAATTATGCCTAGTGTTTGCGGGAAGACTGTTAGACGCAGATAAAAAAAACATAACGCAATGCATTGGATACACATCAAGGTACCAATGATCACAATAGCTGCACATGTACCCCAAAAATCTTGGATAATCAAGTTCAGTATTGTGCTACTACTATTTGTAAACGATTGAAAAGAAATTTTTGTAAATTTTTTATACTTAATACAATGGCAATATGAGAGCTATAGTCTGAAAGGTACAATAATATACTGTATTTGGCGTACAGCGAGGAGAAGGGAGTCGACAGCAAACAATGAAAAACTGTGTATTTCACCTGACAAGGGGTTTAGTGTCATATTCTGTAAAGCTGGTGCCGCGACGTATTAGCTCGGCAGTAACAATGATACTAAACGTAGCACGTTTTCCAGTTGGAAATAATTATGTGTGTGTTTTGACCGAACAGCACTCTTCCTTTATAATTCTCTTGAAGCTCTTGATACTATGTTGTTAACCACAGCAAGCACGTGCCTGTAAAAGCCACACAGCATTGCTACACGTATAGCCACGCTTCCGGAGCTACCTACAGATTACTTAACGATCGGTTATCTCAGGTTGTCACTCGCTCCCTCCTTTACTCCCACAACGGGACCGCGGCTACCCGTCGCCATAGATTTCGTCCATATTTATGGTGTATGCAGGGCTCGGCCAGAAATGAAAGTGACGGTAATCCGGAGTCGTGGCATCTACATTTACTTCGACTCACCGCAATCCACGTAACGGTGCGTGGCCGAGGGTGCCCTCTAACACTACTAGTCATTTCCCCTCCAGTTCCACTCGCAAACAGAGCGTGGGAAAAACGACTGTCACTATGCCTCCGTATGAGCCCAGTTTCTCGTATATTATCTTCGTGGTCCTTATGCGCAATGTATGTTGAAGGCAGCAGACTCTTTCTGTAGTCAGCTTCAAATGTGCTTCCTACCCATCTTCCACATTTAGAGCCAGCTACCATTCATCACACCAACTATAAATTTTGTACACACATCAAAAAATGTTTTGCATCAACTCGGTTCCGAGAGTTCCGGAATCTGTGTAGAAAATTGGAAGAGAGATCAACATAAACATCATTTCCACCCTTTTTATTGCACATGAAAACCGCACATTGCATGTTGTACAACCATACAGCGAGACCTTCAGAGGTGGTGGTCCAGAATGTTGTACACAGCGGTACTTTTAATACCCAGTGGCACGTACTCTTGCATTGATGCATGCCTCCATTCGTCGTGGCATTCGAATCACTGTTGGTCCAGATTGTCCCACACCTGAACGCAGATTCGGCGTAGATCCCTAATAGTGGTTGGTGGGTTACGTCGTCCATAAACTGCTCTTTTCAGTCTATTCCAGGCATGTTCTATAGGGTTCATGTTTGGAGAACATGCTGGACACTCTGTTCGAGCGATGTCGTTATCCTGAAGGAAATCATTCACAAAATGTGCACGGAGGGGGCGGGAATTGTCGTTCATGAAGACGAATGGCTCGCCAATATGCTGCCGATATGGTTGCACTATAGGTCGGAGGATAGCATTCACGTATAGTACAGCCATTTGGCGCCTTCCATAACCACCAGTGGCGTACGGCGGCGCCACATATAGCCACCCCAAAACAGCACGGAACCTCCACTTTGCTGCACTTGCTGGACAGTGTGTCTAAGGCGTTCAACATGACCGGGTTGGTCCAAGCACGTCTTCGACGACGGTTGAAGGCATATACGTGATGTCAATCCTGAGCGGTCCATTCTGCATGTTATTGGGCCCAACTGTACCGCACTGCTTGCTGTCGTGGTTGCTAAGATGAAACTCGCGATGGACGTCGGGGGAGAAGCTACGCACCATGCAGCCTATTGCGCACTGTTTTGAGTCGAAACACGACGTCCTCTGGCTGCACGAAAAGCATTATTCAACATGGTGGCGTTGCTGTCAGGGCTCCTCCGAGCCATATTCCAGCCGGCCGGAGTGGCCGAGCGGTTCTAGGCGCTACAGTCTGGAGCCGCGCGACCGCTACGGTCGCAGGTTCGAATCCTGCCTCGGGCATGGATGTGTGTGATCTCCTTAGGTTAGTTAGGTTTCAGTAGTTCTACGTTCTAGGGGACTGATGACCTCAGCAGTGAAGTCCCATAGTGCTCAGAGCCATTTGAGCCATATTCCTTAGGTAGCGGTCAACCACTGCAGTAGTAGCCCTTGGGCGGCCTGAGCGAGGCATGTCATCGACAGTTCCTGTCTCTGTATCTCCTCCATGTCCGAACAACATCACTTTGGTTCACTTCGAGATGCCTGAACACTACCTTTGTTGAGAATCCTTCCTGGCACAAAGTAACAATGCGGACGCGATCGAACCGCGGTATTGACCGTCTAGGCACGGCTAAATACAGAGAACACGAGCCGTGTACCTCCTTCCTGGCGGAATGACTGGAACTGATCGGCTGTCGTTTACGTCTTTGGGCGGGTTTAGTGAACAGTCAAAGGGACTGTATTTGTGATACGATATCCACAGTCAACGTTATCTTCAAGAGTTCTGGGAACGGGGAGAATGCAAAACTTTTTTTGATATGTGTGTAAGTTGTCTTGTACCTTCCTATAGTCAGTCGACTTCGACACCTTACCGTATAGCATTATTAGCAAATATCCACAGATTGCTGCCCACCCATTCCGCCAAATTATTTGTGTGCATAGAGAATAATAGCGATCCTATCACATTTCCCTGGGACACTTCTGACGATACCCCTGTCTCTGATGAATATTCGCCGTCGAGGAAAACACACTGCGTCCTGTAACCTAAAAATTCTTCCAGCCACTCACATACCTGTGAACCTACTCCATATGATCGGACCTTCTGTAACAGTCTGCAATGGGCCGCCGTATCAAACGTTTTCCAGAAATTTAAGAACGTGGAATCTGCATGTCGCCCTTCACCTATATTTCGCACTGTATTGGGTGAGAAAAGGGGAGGCTGAGTTTCGCACGACCCATGCTTTCTAAAACCATGCTGATCCATGGCTATAAGATTCAGGGTCTCAAGAAAATTTATTATATCTGAACTGCTGACGTGATCAAGAGTTCTGCAGCAAACCGATGTTAGGGATATTGGTCTGTAATTTTGCGAGTTTGTTTTTTCACCTTTGCTTTTTTCCAGTCGCTTCGGACTCTGCGCTGGGCGAGAGATTCGCGATAAATGCAAGCAAGTAAGGGTATAATGCTGTAGTATTTCTTTGAAAAACGGAATTGGGAAACTATCCGGACATGGTGATTTGTTTTCAACTCCTTCAAGATCCTACGGGAAAACGTTTTTTTATATTTCAATTTTTCGTTAGTAACACTGCAAATAAACTGAAATAACAATCAACATGTCATATTTATTGACATTTAAGTAAAAAGCATGGAAAGGAAAGGTAAATTAAAACTTATGATTGCAAATAATTTGCATTTAGGTATTTTAAGGCATACACAACAACTTCGTACATAAAGGAACTATACCAAAACAACGAAAGGGCGTTCAGTACGTAAATACGAAAGCCACAGATCAGGACGAGCCAAACACGCAGTGGTAAAAAATGGACATACGTCACGATTTTTAAATGAACATATACTTTACTGGTTGGATTATAAGCAAAAATTCAATGCAGACTATAACCTAATATCCCTTATGTTTGCAGATCTGTGGCTGATTTCGGTTGTAAGCCACAGAACTGACACAACGTAAAATAAGGGTAAGGCTCATATGTAATTTAAATAACAACAAAACCCAATGTAAAGGATGCCACATCTGTGGTAAAACATGTATGAGTACTAAATGAAACAATAATTGTGTACGTGCAAAACTGTGGGCCCATCCGTAACATACTGAAAACAGATACTTTTATTATTTTACACTTGATGATATAATCGTACTGGGGCGACATCCATCGTAAAAGCTGCAGAAGCAGTAATTTTCTTAGCGTCTTGCACACGCTATAAACGCTGAATTTTTACGATTGCATTTTTTTAAAGTTACTTCGGAAAAACAATACTCTCACTAAGTTCTCAAAATTTTCCCGAAATATTCACGTTACTACCTCGATAGCTAGCAAGCAAATGAGTCCCGTAGCCGTCCTTAGCCAGCTGCGTTTTTCTCAACGGCCGATGGGCCGATTTTACCTGTACCGGGAACCCACTCTTCGCGTGCACCTGCCAAGCGCTGTTCGAACGCCAAACTGAAACTAGCTGCGTACGAAGTCCTGCAAGCATTAATTACAATCCCTTCATGGAAAGTTATTAGCAGACTCCTCGAGGACGCTGTTAAGTACAAATCTTTCCTGAAAATTTATTTGCCCTCCCAAATTTTTCGTTGTCTTTCATTTTCATGCCTTTTAGGAAAATATTAATAAATATAATACAGGGTGATTCAGCAGCCCCACGCGTTTTATGCAACCTACAACGCCTTCAAATACCGCACGCATAATTTCCATATTTTATCACGTGTTTTGCGCAAACTGTTAGTTCTACAGAAAAAATAAACAGGACTTTTTGTAGGAAATTTAGTGCAGCTACATTTTGTACTGGGATATGTTTTCGCTAGAGGCCATAGTTTTCAAATTATTCAAGAAAAACGTACAAAAGTGAGCTTAAAACACGCGTCTCCTTAACAACTCTAAAAGTGTGGCTTCCAGCGGAAACGTGTCCCACTAGAAAATTTATCTACATTGAATTTCTTAAAATGTGCTGTTCATTTCTTCTGTAAGACTACCAGCATGCTCATAACAAGCGAGAGAATATGAAATTCTGCACATAGTATTTAAAGGGTTGCATAAAACCTATCGGTCTGGGCAGCTGAATCAGCCTGTATATTGAACATGGAAAAAGACGCGCCAACCGCTGCCTGGAAGCTACGCTAACACAAACGGGACATGCCCCTCCCGATTCGCCCCCAAAATGCTTTTCTGTCTAAACGCTTCGCCATCTGGGTTTCCCACTTCTGTCACGTTCATTTCTGGCCAAGACCTGCGTATACCGTAAGTGTGGACAAAGTCGGTGATGTCGAGTAGGCGCGGTCCTGTTGAGAGAGTAAAGGACGGCGCAACTGACAACCTGAGCTAACCTAACCTAACGCAAGCTGTGTGTGGCACCAGAATGGTAGCAATGTAGCAATGCACTGTATTTGTGAGAGGCAGGCAACTTTTGTGTTTACTTTATAATGATGATTTATTAAAAGGCTTCAAGAGAGTTATAAAGGAACAGTACTGTTTGGCCAAAACACAAATTAAATTGTCTTCAACTAAAAGATGATTGTCGCCGCCGAGCTAATACGTTACGCCATCAGTTTCGCAGCAAGTGGGAGTGAACCATTTTAGAGACCCATTACTGAAAAAGACTTGCCAGTGTCTTAGAGCTTCCTTTGGACAATGTATTAATTGTAAGAAACTTAATCATAATTCTATACTGGTTGATAATCCAAGCCATTATTATCATAAGCAGGGTCTATATCCTATTATCCTAAATAATGAGAATGACATTATGATTGAAAGAAATATTTCAATATAAAAAATAACTGTTCCAGAAAGTATAGCTAAATTTTTCCCGCACATTGAAAGATCATTTCTCGCCAGTTAATGGTTGCAGTCATTCAAATGTTGGTCAAATAACCATTCCGAAGGATTAATTCATACGAATTTAAAAATCCTTCACTTTGCCGCAAAAGGACCGTTACTAAATGCATTAGAGTTAATTGAAATCTATGCACATCGTAAAAATGAACCCCTAGCTCTTCTCAATGAACAGCTAGACTTTAGAGAAAAACATTTTTATGACGTTTTTGAAGACTTGTTATAAAGAACTGCTGTTTCGTTTTCGTATTATTACGTTCATATATATTTTTATATTATGCTGATACTTGTTTTATCATTAGTATTTTATAACTACGTTTTTTAACTATCTGTATCTCATTTTTAGAATGGTTCTCATTTTAAAAACCACAACACAACATATAAGCTGTCACTTCACACTTTTCTTATTTTTTATTTTGTTATCCATATTTTTCCATCAAAGGATGCAAGTCTTCGCTTATTTTTGATGTCCGCTTTGTACTTTGACATAGCGGTATCACGCATCTGGTTCAAATGGCTCTGAGCACTATGGGACTTAACAGCTGTGGTCATCAGTCCCCTAGAACTTAGAACTACTTAAACCTAACTAACCTAAGGACATCACACACATCCATGCCCAAGGCAGGATTCGAACCTCCGACCGTAGCAGTCGCGCGGTTCCGGACTGCGCGCCTAGAACCGCGAGACCACCGCTGCCGGCTATCACGCATCTGGTTCCCACCAATCACTATACCCTTTCATTGGCATCCTGTTGCCAATATTAAACCTATACTATATTATCCAACCTGACATAGACAATTCCTTGTGAAGAGATTTGAAAAGAAAACATAATTTTATGCTGATTATAAACCTATAATTTTATCCTTTTATGACGTATAATTTTGTCATAATGACGAATACTGTGCTAATATTGACAATGGCTTCAAATTCCGCCAATTATAACTTGTTTCAGTACCATAGATTGTTGCAATTGGAATAAGACGCTATTTCCTTGGCAACCGCAGATATCTACGCAAACACTGTTTTCGTGGTCGAATTGTCAACCCTTGAGATATCTTTTCCAATACACAATAATCTCTAATCATCTGATGCCTGCCTCACCGGGCTAGGACGCCGTTTCCACGGCAACTATAGATGCACTTCAGTAACATCGCTCCGCCATTATTACAGAAATGTTGGTGTGATTCTGCCATAGCACAGTTATTTTCCATGGCGCTGACATCAGAAGAGAGCAAAATTATCCGTATTGTTATGGCATCACGTAACCGTAACATACGACGTATCACCCCGTAGTACAATCTTTGACAGCAGCACTAACGTCCACAGCGGAACAGGACGCAATTTCCATGGTAACCCTTGATTATCCACGTAAACGATCGGGCAACGCCAATATTTGGTGCAGATTTTCTAGTTCTGAGTTCAGAGGGCAGCATACTCTAAGCCTTATTTCATACCAATGAACTATTTTAATAGTATAATTTATATTTACTGACGAATAATTGACATTACGATGTATTCCAGCTGTATCTGTTCCTTCGTAGTTATATATTAAGTTGTGTAATCATGAACGTGTTTTCTGATTGGCTACTTATGATGTCATACTCAGAATGGTGGGTGTGACCAGCCCTGTTAATACCCGTTCCCTGCACGCACACGAGCGTCGAGGGTCGGCAGAACACGTCTAGCAGTGTCCATCCACAGCTCCTGGTATAATTTATTACTATTTATCTTATTTTTATATATTTTTCCTATGCTTATTATAATGTCTCTACTATTTTGGCTATATATCTTTACAGAGTCTGAAGATGACTCTTCCATAAAGTCGAAACCGGTCACTTACTCCAATAAAAAATATTTTAACAAGATTGCGATCAAGACAGTAATTTTAACACTAATTTTTGTATGTTTTGGAATGTTTATGTTTCGATTTCTTGGCTGTAGTATTTCGGCGTTGCCTTCGTATATTGTTGTCGTTTTGATATGAGCTATATTTAGTTTCTCAAATTCTTCTTTATGAAGTCCAAATATTTGGCAGGAATAGTTAGTAGAAATCAGTAACAGAAAGGATTACAGCATGGTTAGACCATGTAATTATTACTGTGTCGCCTACGTTCGATGTCAACGTGAAATAATCACCCACAGGCGACAGGGGGAACCACTAACAACGGCGGTCTTACGAAGCTGTTGAGGCATCTGACCACCCAGATGAACCAAGGGGTTGCCAACAGTGTCTCCTCAACAACTGCCCAGAGAAACGTTGCTGTGTACGGGCCTCCGCAGCAGGCGCCCAGCTGTTCGTCGGCGACGAAGGCTGGAATCTGCACGCCAGTACTGCAACTGGATGTCCACTAAGTTTCGGCAGGTGACCTTTACAGATGAATCACTTTTTATGCTAAATCGGACAGTTTGTAAGGAAACACATTGCAGCAATCATTGGAGCGGTCTTGTCTGGGTAACGCTTTCGTGACAATCCCTCGGTGATTTAGTCATTCCGGAAGGCACAATTTTAGCACTCCGTTTTCAGGCCATGAGTGGCCTACGAGGACCATCCGATCGCCGTGTCATCCTCAGTGGAGGATGCGGATAGGAGGGGCGTGGGATCAGCACACCGCTCTCCCGGTCGTTATGATGATATTCTTGACCGAAGCCGCTACTATTCGGTTGAGTCGCTCCTCAATTGGCATCATGGTGCTGATTGCTCCCCGAAAAATGGCAACAGCGCATGGTGGCCTCGATGGTCACCCATCCAACGGCTGACCAAGCCCGACAGCGCTTAACGTCGGTGATCTCACGGGAACCGTTGTATCCACTGCGGCAAGGCCTTTGCCCCGGAAGACACAATGGATTAACAAAAGTATGCATCTATTCTTGTGAACTATGACCACCCCTACATGTAGGTTGTTTATCCTCAGCACGATGGCATCTATCAGCAGGACAATGCAACGTCAAACACCTCGCAGTGTACATACGTCGTTTGAAGAGCACGAGTACGAATTTACCGTTGTCCCCTGAGCACCAAACTCTTCGGATTTACACCCAATCGAGAATCTGTGGGACCTTCTCGCTCGCGCTGTTTGCACTATGGATCAGTACGTTCCAGAACCTCACCGACACTCTTCCTGCACGTCTCCGAGCGGTCCTTGCTGCAAAAGCCAGTTATTTATGCTTTTGACAAGTAGTTACAATAATGTGCGTAGATTATAGGCTTACGAGTAATCGTCCGCAGTTACCTGTAGTGAATCTAAATTGTAGAAAAAGCAGATGCCAAGCTAAAATTCACTGGAGGAATTGTAAATAAATATAGTTTTACCACAAAAGAAATTGCTTGCAAAACCTCTCTTCCACCGATTATTGGGTAATGCTCAACAACAAGAAACACTTAGCAGGGCGGGTTAATAGAAGAGAGAGAAGAGCGGTGTATTGCGTTACGGAATAGTTTAGGAAGCGCGGAAGCGTTGCAGGGATGCTCAACAAACTTCAGTGGCAGACACTACAAGAGAGGCGTTATGGATTACTGTGAAGTTCATTCTTGAGATTCCCAAAGAAGAGTGGAAACCATTACTCGTCTGTGTATTTCTCCATCAGTCAGTATGTAGGCTTTAAACAAATGATGTTCTTTTTGTGAAATAATAGGGCTCTTCTTACAAAAACATACCGCAGAAATTTTCATTCAGATAGAATAGGACTGGTTTGACAAAGAAATTGCATCATCTGGCGAGCAGTGTCCCCGAAAGATATTCTCACAACATGAGGGTGTAGGCTTTTATGGCAACTGTCATTTTCCATAAAAATTCCTCTTAGTTATTGACCGAATCCCCTTGTAAAGCGAACCTCCATTACTGTCACAAGGGCACTTACAACAGTGCTTGTATTGTTGATTTATTTCACAATATGACGCGTTGAATATGTCAAAGGAAATTATGAAAAAATTCTTCCTAATTCTCGTTTAGCAATATAGAATATTCTGGATATGCGTGCTTCTACCTCATTTGGATATAAAGAGGAGGAAACAGATTATTCTATAGACTTGAGACAACACGTGACAAAATTATTAATAAAGAGCAGTTTTTATGTTCTATTAGAAACTGGAAACCTTTGTCTTGATGGAAAGATAATGCTGAAGGAGAGCGGAAACGACGGAAATTTTCGAACAAGGGCTGGTCAAAAATGTCGGAAAAGCTGCGCTGTGAATCGAAAAATAAAAAGTCAAAGCGCAAATAACATAAAATGACTAGAAGGAAATTTTTCACTCTGCAGCGGAGTGTGCGCTGATAAGAAACTTCCTGGCAGATTAATACTGTGTGCCGTACCGAGACTCGAACTCGGGATTCTTGCCTTCCTTGAGCACTTGCACGGTAAGGCAAAGGTCCCGAGTTCGAGTCTCGGTCCTTCACAGAGTATTAATCTGCCAGGAAGTTTCAACGTAATATGACTGTGCAAAGAACCTCGAAATTGCAGGTATTAAAGGTAAAACTGAAGAATAGTTTCATAAATGACAGAATTAATAATATACTTATTCTGAGGACTTATTCAAATGCAACTCATAAATGAAGGAAAACAGATATAGCTATTAACAGTGACATACAATGACTAAATTGGGACGTAATGTGGGTCGCGATATTATTTTCAGGAAGTAGTGTGAACCCTACTGTCAGTAAACTTTTATGATGCAACTCCTGATTATTCGGTTTCAGTTTCATTTAATCCAGTTTAAGAACAACTGAGCCGAAAACCTAAAGTTCTTCGCAAAACTGGGACAGACGGGCAATGGGAGCAGCTAACTCTTTATATAGCGGTTAAATAATTGTTTCAATATTACATGAGAACATCGAAATCTTTAGAATGGCAGTATAGTAATTCAGCAGTAGCTAACGCATTTTAATCGATTATGGCCGTTAATTTAAGTAAGAAAAACAGAAAAAAGTATTCGAGACATAGGTGATGGCGAGGAAAAAATATTTTCAGCAGAGACGAAGCTGGGCTTCAATTTAAAATATTAAATGAGTAATCGATTGTATGGAAGCGCTGTCACAGGGGTTGGAGTAAAAATGTTTAAAGGAAGATTGATCGATTACCTCTATATAGATAGGGCAGGGGAAATTAAAAATGCTTTCTGTCGTGGGATAATCGTTTGGCGTCAGTTAATTTAGATAGAAGCTCTTGGATACTCCAGTGGAGGTTTCTCGTTAACTGAGTCTCGAACGAAACTACTTTCTTTTTTACTGCGTCTTATGACTTTTTTCACAAGCTTAGGCTTCAGAAGCCTAAAACTGTACTTTGCTGTCAGAATATATTTGACACTGTGGTTTACATATGAGTAACAAGGCACAATGGGAAACGCTGGCTCCTTTTCGCTGTTCCAATGCCTTTTTGGTAAAGCTTTTACATAGCAGTGGTTGGTGAATAAATTGGGTAATTTTGGGATCAAAAGATCAGTCCGAATAAGAATTAGTTATAGACAACTAACCCTTAACTCACGAGGTGTGGTCTGTCAGACCACGCCAGAATTTTCCAAGTCGCTCTCGTAAGTCAGTTCTGGCGGAACGTTTTTATACACCACCTACCCTTTTTTAATCACCAACCCTACAGATTATTATCGTCAATTGCGTTATCGCCTTATCTGATTGTTGTTGACGTGTTGTTGACATGTGATGGGGCCTCCTAGACGGCGCCTCGTGAACTACGCACCTACTTTCGTCAGTTCAGTACAAAATGTGTTAGTAAGAATGTGACAATTTTACACATTCTACGTTTGATGAAATTTTGTCAGTGCATGGAGAATGATGTCAATGATATAGAACAAGAAGTAGACGAAGAAGACAAAGATTTTTCAATAGCAAGTTATCACAATTATGCAATCGAATAAGATCATTCAGAGGAAGAACTTCAGGATAATGTTAATGAGGACCTTTCTGTTTCTCCAACAAAATACTTAGTGTTGGTTAAAATTAAATGTGTTCTGAGTGGTGGTAAAGAAAGACGAAGATCTCAGTAATGAATATTAATTTTGCGATCTTTCTTTTTCTGGCTATCGAGTTTAGTTTATATATGCAAGTTTAAACCTCGGAAATTAGTTTTATGTGAAAATTTGCTTTCTACAGAGATACCATAATTTTTCAGAACGTAAAATTCAGTTCTCTAACAGTTCGTTTTGTGTACTTTTGAAAAAGCTTCACAAAAGTATGTGATTTTTGCTTGATACAAAAATAATATATTGTTAGCTTTATTTATTGCATTAATATCAACAATGAGTATTTAAACAACACTTATATAGTTGAAACCATAAATTTTATATAACATAAATTAAATTTTCAAATGATTTACAGCTTAAATCTTGGTTTAAGCATAGGAGTCTTACAGACCACACTTCGTAGCATGCGTTACAGAAAAGTGAATCGTGGGTTAAGGGTTAAATGAGACTTTCAAATGCTTCTAGAACAAGAACTTTAATCTCACATGTATTGTGCATTAGATGAATAACGAAATTTATTCAAAACAAAATTGGAATTGGACACACATAGCCATTTTAATGCACAGTTTAACATGAAAAGCTTAACCGCTTACCATTATGACCCTCGGTTGGCGGCTGTCTGCAAATCTGCACAGCTTGAGAATTTTGCAGCAACCTTGTTTCTTAACAATCGATAGCTATGTTAATTCATGAATGAAAGCTTGCAGCGTAAGAAGGATATATTTCAGTAACTTCCATTGCATAAATGGTTAAGCAATGGAAAGTTTCGGAAGCTGTTAACTGGGTTGTCTAAAAACCCTCTGTGGTGTAGGTCGACATGTACACAAACACCGCAGGCCACCGTACCGGGTATTGCGGAGGGTACCTTGTGCCAATACTAGTCATTTCCTTTCCTGTATCTATCGGAAACAGAGCGTAGGAGAAGAAATATGTCTAGAATCCACAGTACGAGCCCTAGTTTCTCACATCGTGTCTTCGTGGCACTTACGCGAAATGTAGGTTGGCGGCAGTTGATTCGTTTTGCAGTAGGCCTCAAGTGCCGAGTCTCTTAAAGTTTCCACAATAGCGATTTGTAAAGAGAGCCTTATCTTCCCTCCAGGGAATCCCATTTGAGTTCACGAAGCATCTCCGTAATACCTACGTGCTGATAGAACCTACCGGTAACAAATCTAGCATCACGCCTCTGAATTGCTTTGATGTCTTCCTTTAATCCGGCGTGGAGGAGATCCCAAACACTCGAACAATACTTAAGAATGGTTCACCCTACCGTTCTATACACCGTCTCCTTTATAGGTGAACTACACTTCCACAAAATTCTCCCAATAAAACGAAATCGAGCATTCGCATTCCCTACTACCAATCCGGCGTGCTTATTCCTTTTCATATAGTTTTGGAGCTTCATGGCTAGAAATTTAATCGATGTGTCTGTGTCAAACAGCACGTTAATAATGGTGTATTCGAAAGTTACAGGATTGTTTTTCCTATTCATCCGCACTAACTTACACTTTTATGATTTTTATACATTCAGAGCTAGCTGCCATTTATCACACCAATTAGAAATTCTGTCTAAGTCATGTTGTAACGTCTTACACTCATTCAACGACGATGCATTTCCGTACACCTCAGAGTCATCAACAAACAGCGCCGGCTGCGGTCGCCGAGCGGTTCTAGGCGCTTCGGTCCGGAACCGCGCGACTGCTACGGTCGCAGGTTCGAATCCTGCCTCTGGAATGAATGTCTGTGATGTCCTTAGATTAGTTAGGTTTACGTAGTACTAAGTTCTTGGGGACTGATGACCTCAGATGTTAAGTCCCATAAGTTCTCAGAGCCATTTGAACCATTTTGAATAAACAAACAACCGTTAATTACTGTTCACTTTGTTCTCAGTTCGTTTATGTATATAAAGAATAAGAGTGGTTCTACGACACTTTCCTGGGACCACTCCCGATGACATACCTATTTCTGACGAACTCTTTCAGTCGAGGACAGCATATTGGGTTCTATTAGTTACAACGTCTGCGAGCCACTCACAACCGTTAGTCATAAAATCGTAGATCTTCAGGCGCATTTTAATTTATTTTTATGTTTCTGAAAGCCTATGCAACATGAATCCTGAAAATCATTGAGAAATATTCATGTGTGTGTTTATTTAAATACTGTAAGACTTGCACATTAAGAAACAGATGAATTCTGTTGTAGTCTTCAACCGTAAATATTGGTCTGATACAGCTGATCACGCTAGTTCGTCCCCTGCATAGCAACTGCAACGTCCATCAGCTTGAACCCGTCTACTCCACTCAATCCATGGTCTTCCTCTACAATTTTGACCCACGAAACGGTCTTCGATTGCCGTAACGACAATTATTTAATGTGTCAAAATGTGTCCTACCAACTGATCTTTTCTTGTAGTCAAAATTTGACGTAATTCTTTTCTCCGAGATTTGATTTACTGTCTCTTCACAAGTTTCTTTTTCTACACACACAATCGTCAGCTTGTTCAGCAGCATATTTCCACTGCTTTCGTTCTCTTCTGGTCCATTGTGTTCCTGGTCCAAGTTACACATGTACATGAATCTTCACTCCAGAAGGATGTTGTCAGAAAAGAATTTGAAACACATTTGTGTTTACAATTCTGCTGTCTGCAAAGATTTTTCCGGTATTACTAGTCTGCATTTCACATCCTATTCATATATAGTGTATTCAGATCATATTTTTTATCTAATTCCCCAGTATCACCTGATTTACTTTGGAGACACTCCATTACTCATGGTTCATATTTGTTGATGTTCACCTTGTAATCTCTTTTCGGGACACTATCAATTCCGTTCGCCTGACCTGTGAAGTAATTTACCGTTTCTGACAGAATTACAAGTCATCAGCAAATCTTAAACTTTCTGTTTCTTCTCACGGAACTTCGTTTCTTCCCAAAAATTTCTCCTTAGTTTCCTTTACTACTCACCGTACAGACTAAATGAAGTGAGGGATGAATGACAACCCTGTGTCACACCCTTCTCAGTTACTAATTCTCCTTCACGTCCTTCGACTAAAAACTGCAGTCTTGATTTTAGCACAAGCAGTAGATAACATTTCAAAAATGGTTCAAATGGCTCTAAGCACTATGGGACATAACATTTGAGGTCATCAGTCCCCTAGACTTAGAACTACTTAAACCTAACTAACCTAAGGACATCACACACATCCATTCCCGAGGCAGGATTCGAACCTGAAACCGTAGCAGCAGCGCGGTTCCGGACTGAAGCGCCTAGAACCGTTCGGTCACAGCGGCCGGCGATAACGTTTCACTCTCCGTGTTTTATTTCTTATTGCTTCAGAATTTCAACGAGTGTATTTCAGTCAACGCGGTCAAATGCTCTTCTTAGATCTACAATCTCTCTTCAGTAAAGCTTGAAGCACGAGTCGTAGGGTTAGTGTTGTCTTGAGTGTTACGTTTTCTGCAGTTAACCTCATCTTCTTAGAGGTGGTCTTCTACCAGGTATTAAATTCATCCGTAGGTAACAGCGAATGAATAACAAACGTATATAAAATGTTGTTGAAACCCAGAGAATGAAGACAAATGCAGCTCTAATTTGTTAGTCTGCCTCCTATACGTCTTAGTCAGCATGGCTGCGGTTGGTGAGATATTTTTCTTATGAAGTGTTAAAATGCAAATTTTAACACCAGACTCCAGAGACATGATGGTCATCGTCCATATTGATTTAATGAGATCCCTGATTTATTTGAAGAGTCTAATGTTGTTTCTAAGGGCCTGTGTGAGACGTTTTTGCAGAAGAGAATGGTTCAGCATTAACAATCACCACACTAAAGAAAACGTCCTAATCATAATCTAGGATGAGGGACAGATATGTGAGATGCAAGTCACTGGATGTCAACTGAAGGAAATGCTTATTGTGAAAAGTGACAATCCGTGTATAAAAAAACGTTGAGATTATGTATTTGCGCAACAAATCAAACAAATGAGAAATGTATGGATTGAAACTTCCTGGCAGATTAAAACTGTGTGCCCGACCGAGACTCGAACTCGGGACCTTTGCCTTTCGCGGGCAAGTGCTCTACCAACTGAGCCACCGAAGCACGACTCACGCCCGGTACTCACAGCTTTACTTCTGCCAGTATCTCGTCTCCTACCTTCCAAACTTTACAGAAGCTCTCCTGCGAACCTTGCAGAACTAGCACTCCTGAAAGAAAGGATATTGTAGAGCCATGGCTTAGCCACAGCCTGGGGGATGTTTCCAGAATGAGATTTTCACTCTGCAGCGGAGTGTGCGCTGATATGAAACTTCCTGGCAGATTAAAACTGTGTGCCCGACCGAGACTCGAACTCGGGACCTTTGCCTTTCGCGGGCAAGTGCTCTACCAACTGAGCCACCGAAGCACGACTCACGCCCGGTACTCACAGCTTTACTTCTGCCAGTATCTCGTCTCCTACCTTCCAAACTTTACAGAAGCTCTCCTGCGAACCTTGCAGAACTAGCACTCCTGAAAGAAAGGATATTGTAGAGACATGGCTTAGCCACAGCCTGGGGGATGTTTCCAGAATGAGATTTTCACTCTGCAGCGGAGTGTGCGCTGATATGAAACTTCCTGGCAGATTAAAACTGTGTGCCCGACCGAGACTGGAACTCGGGACCTTTGCCTTTCGCGGGCAAGTGCTCTACCAACTGAGCCACCGAAGCACGACTCACGCCCGGTACTCACAGCTTTACTTCTGCCAGTATCTCGTCTCCTACCTTCCAAACTTTACAGAAGCTCTCCTGCGAACCTTGCAGAACTAGCACTCCTGAAAGAAAGGATATTGTAGAGACATGGCTTAGCCACAGCCTGGGGGATGTTTCCAGAATGAGATTTTCACTCTGCAGCGGAGTGTGCGCTGATATGAAACTTCCTGGCAGATTAAAACTGTGTGCCCGACCGAGACTCGAACTCGGGACCTTTGCCTTTCGCGGGCAAGTGCTCTACCAACTGAGCCACCGAAGCACGACTCACGCCCGGTACTCACAGCTTTACTTCTGCCAGTATCTCGTCTCCTACCTTCCAAACTTTACAGAAGCTCTCCTGCGAACCTTGCAGAACTAGCACTCCTGAAAGAAAGGATATTGTAGAGACATGGCTTAGCCACAGCCTGGGGGATGTTTCCAGAATGAGATTTTCACTCTGCAGCGGAGTGTGCGCTGATATGAAACTTCCTGGCAGATTAAAACTGTGTGCCCGACCGAGACTCGAACTCGGGACCTTTGCCTTTCGCGGGCAAGTGCTCTACCAACTGAGCCACCGAAGCACGACTCACGCCCGGTACTCACAGCTTTACTTCTGCCAGTATCTCGTCTCCTACCTTCCAAACTTTACAGAAGCTCTCCTGCGAACCTTGCAGAACTAGCACTCCTGAAAGAAAGGATATTGTAGAGACATGGCTTAGCCACAGCCTGGGGGATGTTTCCAGAATGAGATTTTCACTCTGCAGCGGAGTGTGCGCTGATATGAAACTTCCTGGCAGATTAAAACTGTGTGCCCGACCGAGACTCGAACTCGGGACCTTTGCCTTTCGCGGGCAAGTGCTCTACCAACTGAGCCACCGAAGCACGACTCACGCCCGGTACTCACAGCTTTACTTCTGCCAGTATCTCGTCTCCTACCTTCCAAACTTTACAGAAGCTCTCCTGCGAACCTTGCAGAACTAGCACTCCTGAAAGAAAGGATATTGTAGAGACATGGCTTAGCCACAGCCTGGGGGATGTTTCCAGAATGAGATTTTCACTCTGCAGCGGAGTGTGCGCTGATATGAAACTTCCTGGCAGATTAAAACTGTGTGCCCGACCGAGACTCGAACTCGGGACCTTTGCCTTTCGCGGGCAAGTGCTCTACCAACTGAGCCACCGAAGCACGACTCACGCCCGGTACTCACAGCTTTACTTCTGCCAGTATCTCGTCTCCTACCTTCCAAACTTTACAGAAGCTCTCCTGCGAACCTTGCAGAACTAGCACTCCTGAAAGAAAGGATATTGTAGAGACATGGCTTAGCCACAGCCTGGGGGATGTTTCCAGAATGAGATTTTCACTCTGCAGCGGAGTGTGCGCTGATATGAAACTTCCTGGCAGATTAAAACTGTGTGCCCGACCGAGACTCGAACTCGGGACCTTTGCCTTTCGCGGGCAAGTGCTCTACCAACTGAGCCACCGAAGCACGACTCACGCCCGGTACTCACAGCTTTACTTCTGCCAGTATCTCGTCTCCTACCTTCCAAACTTTACAGAAGCTCTCCTGCGAACCTTGCAGAACTAGCACTCCTGAAAGAAAGGATATTGTAGAGACATGGCTTAGCCACAGCCTGGGGGATGTTTCCAGAATGAGATTTTCACTCTGCAGCGGAGTGTGCGCTGATATGAAACTTCCTGGCAGATTAAAACTGTGTGCCCGACCGAGACTCGAACTCGGGACCTTTGCCTTTCGCGGGCAAGTGCTCTACCAACTGAGCCAGCGAAGCACGACTCACGCCCGGTACTCACAGCTTTACTTCTGCCAGTATCACGTCTCCTACCTTCCAAACTTTACAGAAGCTCGCCTGCGAACCTTGCAGAACTAGCACTCCTGAAAGAAAGGATATTGTAGAGACATGGCTTAGCCACAGCCTGGGGGATGTTTCCAGAATGAGATTTTCACTCTGCAGCGGAGTGTGCGCTGATATGAAACTTCCTGGCAGATTAAAACTGTGTGCCCGACCGAGACTCGAACTCGGGACCTTTGCCTTTCGCGGGCAAGTGCTCTACCAACTGAGCCACCGAAGCACGACTCACGCCCGGTACTCACAGCTTTACTTCTGCCAGTATCTCGTCTCCTACCTTCCAAACTTTACAGAAGCTCTCCTGCGAACCTTGCAGAACTAGCACTCCTGAAAGAAAGGATATTGTAGAGACATGGCTTAGCCACAGCCTGGGGGATGTTTCCAGAATGAGATTTTCACTCTGCAGCGGAGTGTGCGCTGATATGAAACTTCCTGGCAGATTAAAACTGTGTGCCCGACCGAGACTCGAACTCGGGACCTTTGCCTTTCGCGGGCAAGTGCTCTACCAACTGAGCCACCGAAGCACGACTCACGCCCGGTACTCACAGCTTTACTTCTGCCAGTATCTCGTCTCCTACCTTCCAAACTTTACAGAAGCTCTCCTGCGAACCTTGCAGAACTAGCACTCCTGAAAGAAAGGATATTGTAGAGACATGGCTTAGCCACAGCCTGGGGATGTTTCCAGAATGAGATTTTCACTCTGCAGCGGAGTGTGCGCTGATATGAAACTTCCTGGCAGATTAAAACTGTGTGCCCGACCGAGACTCGAACTCGGGACCTTTGCCTTTCGCGGGCAAGTGCTCTACCAACTGAGCCACCGAAGCACGACTCACGCCCGGTACTCACAGCTTTACTTCTGCCAGTATCTCGTCTCCTACCTTCCAAACTTTACAGAAGCTCTCCTGCGAACCTTGCAGAACTAGCACTCCTGAAAGAAAGGATATTGTAGAGACATGGCTTAGCCACAGCCTGGGGGATGTTTCCAGAATGAGATTTTCACTCTGCAGCGGAGTGTGCGCTGATATGAAACTTCCTGGCAGATTAAAACTGTGTGCCCGACCGAGACTCGAACTCGGGACCTTTGCCTTTCGCGGGCAAGTGCTCTACCAACTGAGCCACCGAAGCACGACTCACGCCCGGTACTCACAGCTTTACTTCTGCCAGTATCTCGTCTCCTACCTTCCAAACTTTACAGAAGCTCTCCTGCGAACCTTGCAGAACTAGCACTCCTGAAAGAAAGGATATTGTAGAGACATGGCTTAGCCACAGCCTGGGGGATGTTTCCAGAATGAGATTTTCACTCTGCAGCGGAGTGTGCGCTGATATGAAACTTCCTGGCAGATTAAAACTGTGTGCCCGACCGAGACTCGAACTCGGGACCTTTGCCTTTCGCGGGCAAGTGCTCTACCAACTGAGCCACCGAAGCACGACTCACGCCCGGTACTCACAGCTTTACTTCTGCCAGTATCTCGTCTCCTACCTTCCAAACTTTACAGAAGCTCTCCTGCGAACCTTGCAGAACTAGCACTCCTGAAAGAAAGGATATTGTAGAGACATGGCTTAGCCACAGCCTGGGGGATGTTTCCAGAATGAGATTTTCACTCTGCAGCGGAGTGTGCGCTGATATGAAACTTCCTGGCAGATTAAAACTGTGTGCCCGACCGAGACTCGAACTCGGGACCTTTGCCTTTCGCGGGCAAGTGCTCTACCAACTGAGCCACCGAAGCACGACTCACGCCCGGTACTCACAGCTTTACTTCTGCCAGTATCTCGTCTCCTACCTTCCAAACTTTACAGAAGCTCTCCTGCGAACCTTGCAGAACTAGCACTCCTGAAAGAAAGGATATTGTAGAGACATGGCTTAGCCACAGCCTGGGGGATGTTTCCAGAATGAGATTTTCACTCTGCAGCGGAGTGTGCGCTGATATGAAACTTCCTGGCAGATTAAAACTGTGTGCCCGACCGAGACTCGAACTCGGGACCTTTGCCTTTCGCGGGCAAGTGCTCTACCAACTGAGCCACCGAAGCACGACTCACGCCCGGTACTCACAGCTTTACTTCTGCCAGTATCTCGTCTCCTACCTTCCAAACTTTACAGAAGCTCTCCTGCGAACCTTGCAGAACTAGCACTCCTGAAAGAAAGGATATTGTAGAGACATGGCTTAGCCACAGCCTGGGGGATGTTTCCAGAATGAGATTTTCACTCTGCAGCGGAGTGTGCGCTGATATGAAACTTCCTGGCAGATTAAAACTGTGTGCCCGACCGAGACTCGAACTCGGGACCTTTGCCTTTCGCGGGCAAGTGCTCTACCAACTGAGCCACCGAAGCACGACTCACGCCCGGTACTCACAGCTTTACTTCTGCCAGTATCTCGTCTCCTACCTTCCAAACTTTACAGAAGCTCTCCTGCGAACCTTGCAGAACTAGCACTCCTGAAAGAAAGGATATTGTAGAGACATGGCTTAGCCACAGCCTGGGGGATGTTTCCAGAATGAGATTTTCACTCTGCAGCGGAGTGTGCGCTGATATGAAACTTCCTGGCAGATTAAAACTGTGTGCCCGACCGAGACTCGAACTCGGGACCTTTGCCTTTCGCGGGCAAGTGCTCTACCAACTGAGCCAGCGAAGCACGACTCACGCCCGGTACTCACAGCTTTACTTCTGCCAGTATCACGTCTCCTACCTTCCAAACTTTACAGAAGCTCGCCTGCGAACCTTGCAGAACTAGCACTCCTGAAAGAAAGGATATTGTAGAGACATGGCTTAGCCACAGCCTGGGGGATGTTTCCAGAATGAGATTTTCACTCTGCAGCGGAGTGTGCGCTGATATGAAACTTCCTGGCAGATTAAAACTGTGTGCCCGACCGAGACTCGAACTCGGGACCTTTGCCTTTCGCGGGCAAGTGCTCTACCAACTGAGCCACCGAAGCACGACTCACGCCCGGTACTCACAGCTTTACTTCTGCCAGTATCTCGTCTCCTACCTTCCAAACTTTACAGAAGCTCTCCTGCGAACCTTGCAGAACTAGCACTCCTGAAAGAAAGGATATTGTAGAGACATGGCTTAGCCACAGCCTGGGGATGTTTCCAGAATGAGATTTTCACTCTGCAGCGGAGTGTGCGCTGATATGAAACTTCCTGGCAGATTAAAACTGTGTGCCCGACCGAGACTCGAACTCGGGACCTTTGCCTTTCGCGGGCAAGTGCTCTACCAACTGAGCCACCGAAGCACGACTCACGCCCGGTACTCACAGCTTTACTTCTGCCAGTATCTCGTCTCCTACCTTCCAAACTTTACAGAAGCTCTCCTGCGAACCTTGCAGAACTAGCACTCCTGAAAGAAAGGATATTGTAGAGACATGGCTTAGCCACAGCCTGGGGGATGTTTCCAGAATGAGATTTTCACTCTGCAGCGGAGTGTGCGCTGATATGAAACTTCCTGGCAGATTAAAACTGTGTGCCCGACCGAGACTCGAACTCGGGACCTTTGCCTTTCGCGGGCAAGTGCTCTACCAACTGAGCCACCGAAGCACGACTCACGCCCGGTACTCACAGCTTTACTTCTGCCAGTATCTCGTCTCCTACCTTCCAAACTTTACAGAAGCTCTCCTGCGAACCTTGCAGAACTAGCACTCCTGAAAGAAAGGATATTGTAGAGACATGGCTTAGCCACAGCCTGGGGGATGTTTCCAGAATGAGATTTTCACTCTGCAGCGGAGTGTGCGCTGATATGAAACTTCCTGGCAGATTAAAACTGTGTGCCCGACCGAGACTCGAACTCGGGACCTTTGCCTTTCGCGGGCAAGTGCTCTACCAACTGAGCCACCGAAGCACGACTCACGCCCGGTACTCACAGCTTTGGAAGGTAGGAGACGAGATACTGGCAGAAGTAAAGCTGTGAGTACCGGGCGTGAGTCGTGCTTCGGTGGCTCAGTTGGTAGAGCACTTGCCCGCGAAAGGCAAAGGTCCCGAGTTCGAGTCTCGGTCGGGCACACAGTTTTAATCTGCCAGGAAGTTTCATATCAGCGCACACTCCGCTGCAGAGTGAAAATCTCATTCTGGAAACATCCCCCAGGCTGTGGCTAAGCCATGTCTCTACAATATCCTTTCTTTCAGGAGTGCTAGTTCTGCAAGGTTCGCAGGAGAGCTTCTGTAAAGTTTGGAAGGTAGGAGACGAGATACTGGCAGAAGTAAAGCTGTGAGTACCGGGCGTGAGTCGTGCTTCGGTGGCTCAGTTGGTAGAGCACTTGCCCGCGAAAGGCAAAGGTCCCGAGTTCGAGTCTCGGTCGGGCACACAGTTTTAATCTGCCAGGAAGTTTCATATCAGCGCACACTCCGCTGCAGAGTGAAAATCTCATTCTGGAAACATCCCCCAGGCTGTGGCTAAGCCATGTCTCTACAATATCCTTTCTTTCAGGAGTGCTAGTTCTGCAAGGTTCGCAGGAGAGCTTCTGTAAAGTTTGGAAGGTAGGAGACGAGATACTGGCAGAAGTAAAGCTGTGAGTACCGGGCGTGAGTCGTGCTTCGGTGGCTCAGTTGGTAGAGCACTTGCCCGCGAAAGGCAAAGGTCCCGAGTTCGAGTCTCGGTCGGGCACACAGTTTTAATCTGCCAGGAAGTTTCATATCAGCGCACACTCCGCTGCAGAGTGAAAATCTCATTCTGGAAACATCCCCCAGGCTGTGGCTAAGCCATGTCTCTACAATATCCTTTCTTTCAGGAGTGCTAGTTCTGCAAGGTGCGCAGGAGAGCTTCTGTAAAGTTTGGAAGGTAGGAGACGAGATACTGGCAGAAGTAAAGCTGTGAGTACCGGGCGTGAGTCGTGCTTCGGTGGCTCAGTTGGTAGAGCACTTGCCCGCGAAAGGCAAAGGTCCCGAGTTCGAGTCTCGGTCGGGCACACAGTTTTAATCTGCCAGGAAGTTTCATATCAGCGCACACTCCGCTGCAGAGTGAAAATCTCATTCTGGAAACATCCCCCAGGCTGTGGCTAAGCCATGTCTCTACAATATCCTTTCTTTCAGGAGTGCCAGTTCTGCAAGGTTCGCAGGAGAGCTTCTGTAAAGTTTGGAAGGTAGGAGACGAGATACTGGCAGAAGTGAAGCTGTGAGTACCGGGCGTGAGTCGTGCTTCGGTGGCTCAGTTGGTAGAGCACTTGCCCGCGAAAGGCAAAGGTCCCGAGTTCGAGTCTCGGTCGGGCACACAGTTTTAATCTGCCAGGAAGTTTCATATCAGCGCACACTCCGCTGCAGAGTGAAAATCTCATTCTGGAAACATCCCCCAGGCTGTGGCTAAGCCATGTCTCTACAATATCCTTTCTTTCAGGAGTGCTAGTTCTGCAAGGTTCGCAGGAGAGCTTCTGTAAAGTTTGGAAGGTAGGAGACGAGATACTGGCAGAAGTAAAGCTGTGAGTACCGGGCGTGAGTCGTGCTTCGGTGGCTCAGTTGGTAGAGCACTTGCCCGCGAAAGGCAAAGGTCCCGAGTTCGAGTCTCGGTCGGGCACACAGTTTTAATCTGCCAGGAAGTTTCATATCAGCGCACACTCCGCTGCAGAGTGAAAATCTCATTCTGGAAACATCCCCCAGGCTGTGGCTAAGCCATGTCTCTACAATATCCTTTCTTTCAGGAGTGCTAGTTCTGCAAGGTTCGCAGGAGAGCTTCTGTAAAGTTTGGAAGGTAGGAGACGAGATACTGGCAGAAGTAAAGCTGTGAGTACCGGGCGTGAGTCGTGCTTCGGTGGCTCAGTTGGTAGAGCACTTGCCCGCGAAAGGCAAAGGTCCCGAGTTCGAGTCTCGGTCGGGCACACAGTTTTAATCTGCCAGGAAGTTTCATATCAGCGCACACTCCGCTGCAGAGTGAAAATCTCATTCTGGAAACATCCCCCAGGCTGTGGCTAAGCCATGTCTCTACAATATCCTTTCTTTCAGGAGTGCTAGTTCTGCAAGGTTCGCAGGAGAGCTTCTGTAAAGTTTGGAAGGTAGGAGACGAGATACTGGCAGAAGTAAAGCTGTGAGTACCGGGCGTGAGTCGTGCTTCGGTGGCTCAGTTGGTAGAGCACTTGCCCGCGAAAGGCAAAGGTCCCGAGTTCGAGTCTCGGTCGGGCACACAGTTTTAATCTGCCAGGAAGTTTCATATCAGCGCACACTCCGCTGCAGAGTGAAAATCTCATTCTGGAAACATCCCCCAGGCTGTGGCTAAGCCATGTCTCTACAATATCCTTTCTTTCAGGAGTGCTAGTTCTGCAAGGTTCGCAGGAGAGCTTCTGTAAAGATTGGAAGGTAGGAGACGAGATACTGGCAGAAGTAAAGCTGTGAGTACCGGGCGTGAGTCGTGCTTCGGTGGCTCAGTTGGTAGAGCACTTGCCCGCGAAAGGCAAAGGTCCCGAGTTCGAGTCTCGGTCGGGCACACAGTTTTAATCTGCCAGGAAGTTTCATATCAGCGCACACTCCGCTGCAGAGTGAAAATCTCATTCTGGAAACATCCCCCAGGCTGTGGCTAAGCCATGTCTCTACAATATCCTTTCTTTCAGGAGTGCTAGTTCTGCAAGGTTCGCAGGAGAGCTTCTGTAAAGTTTGGAAGGTAGGAGACGAGATACTGGCAGAAGTAAAGCTGTGAGTACCGGGCGTGAGTCGTGCTTCGGTGGCTCAGTTGGTAGAGCACTTGCCCGCGAAAGGCAAAGGTCCCGAGTTCGAGTCTCGGTCGGGCACACAGTTTTAATCTGCCAGGAAGTTTCATATCAGCGCACACTCCGCTGCAGAGTGAAAATCTCATTCTGGAAACATCCCCCAGGCTGTGGCTAAGCCATGTCTCTACAATATCCTTTCTTTCAGGAGTGCTAGTTCTGCAAGGTTCGCAGGAGAGCTTCTGTAAAGTTTGGAAGGTAGGAGACGAGATACTGGCAGAAGTAAAGCTGTGAGTACCGGGCGTGAGTCGTGCTTCGGTGGCTCAGTTGGTAGAGCACTTGCCCGCGAAAGGCAAAGGTCCCGAGTTCGAGTCTCGGTCGGGCACACAGTTTTAATCTGCCAGGAAGTTTCATATCAGCGCACACTCCGCTGCAGAGTGAAAATCTCATTCTGGAAACATCCCCCAGGCTGTGGCTAAGCCATGTCTCTACAATATCCTTTCTTTCAGGAGTGCTAGTTCTGCAAGGTTCGCAGGAGAGCTTCTGTAAAGTTTGGAAGGTAGGAGACGAGATACTGGCAGAAGTAAAGCTGTGAGTACCGGGCGTGAGTCGTGCTTCGGTGGCTCAGTTGGTAGAGCACTTGCCCGCGAAAGGCAAAGGTCCCGAGTTCGAGTCTCGGTCGGGCACACAGTTTTAATCTGCCAGGAAGTTTCATATCAGCGCACACTCCGCTGCAGAGTGAAAATCTCATTCTGGAAACATCCCCCAGGCTGTGGCTAAGCCATGTCTCTACAATATCCTTTCTTTCAGGAGTGCTAGTTCTGCAAGGTTCGCAGGAGAGCTTCTGTAAAGTTTGGAAGGTAGGAGACGAGATACTGGCAGAAGTAAAGCTGTGAGTACCGGGCGTGAGTCGTGCTTCGGTGGCTCAGTTGGTAGAGCACTTGCCCGCGAAAGGCAAAGGTCCCGAGTTCGAGTCTCGGTCGGGCACACAGTTTTAATCTGCCAGGAAGTTTCATATCAGCGCACACTCCGCTGCAGAGTGAAAATCTCATTCTGGAAACATCCCCCAGGCTGTGGCTAAGCCATGTCTCTACAATATCCTTTCTTTCAGGAGTGCTAGTTCTGCAAGGTTCGCAGGAGAGCTTCTGTAAAGTTTGGAAGGTAGGAGACGAGATACTGGCAGAAGTAAAGCTGTGAGTACCGGGCGTGAGTCGTGCTTCGGTGGCTCAGTTGGTAGAGCACTTGCCCGCGAAAGGCAAAGGTCCCGAGTTCGAGTCTCGGTCGGGCACACAGTTTTAATCTGCCAGGAAGTTTCATATCAGCGCACACTCCGCTGCAGAGTGAAAATCTCATTCTGGAAACATCCCCCAGGCTGTGGCTAAGCCATGTCTCTACAATATCCTTTCTTTCAGGAGTGCTAGTTCTGCAAGGTTCGCAGGAGAGCTTCTGTAAAGTTTGGAAGGTAGGAGACGAGATACTGGCAGAAGTAAAGCTGTGAGTACCGGGCGTGAGTCGTGCTTCGGTGGCTCAGTTGGTAGAGCACTTGCCCGCGAAAGGCAAAGGTCCCGAGTTCGAGTCTCGGTCGGGCACACAGTTTTAATCTGCCAGGAAGTTTCATATCAGCGCACACTCCGCTGCAGAGTGAAAATCTCATTCTGGAAACATCCCCCAGGCTGTGGCTAAGCCATGTCTCTACAATATCCTTTCTTTCAGGAGTGCTAGTTCTGCAAGGTTCGCAGGAGAGCTTCTGTAAAGTTTGGAAGGTAGGAGACGAGATACTGGCAGAAGTAAAGCTGTGAGTACCGGGCGTGAGTCGTGCTTCGGTGGCTCAGTTGGTAGAGCACTTGCCCGCGAAAGGCAAAGGTCCCGAGTTCGAGTCTCGGTCGGGCACACAGTTTTAATCTGCCAGGAAGTTTCATATCAGCGCACACTCCGCTGCAGAGTGAAAATCTCATTCTGGAAACATCCCCCAGGCTGTGGCTAAGCCATGTCTCTACAATATCCTTTCTTTCAGGAGTGCTAGTTCTGCAAGGTTCGCAGGAGAGCTTCTGTAAAGTTTGGAAGGTAGGAGACGAGATACTGGCAGAAGTAAAGCTGTGAGTACCGGGCGTGAGTCGTGCTTCGGTGGCTCAGTTGGTAGAGCACTTGCCCGCGAAAGGCAAAGGTCCCGAGTTCGAGTCTCGGTCGGGCACACAGTTTTAATCTGCCAGGAAGTTTCATATCAGCGCACACTCCGCTGCAGAGTGAAAATCTCATTCTGGAAACATCCCCCAGGCTGTGGCTAAGCCATGTCTCTACAATATCCTTTCTTTCAGGAGTGCTAGTTCTGCAAGGTTCGCAGGAGAGCTTCTGTAAAGATTGGAAGGTAGGAGACGAGATACTGGCAGAAGTAAAGCTGTGAGTACCGGGCGTGAGTCGTGCTTCGGTGGCTCAGTTGGTAGAGCACTTGCCCGCGAAAGGCAAAGGTCCCGAGTTCGAGTCTCGGTCGGGCACACAGTTTTAATCTGCCAGGAAGTTTCATATCAGCGCACACTCCGCTGCAGAGTGAAAATCTCATTCTGGAAACATCCCCCAGGCTGTGGCTAAGCCATGTCTCTACAATATCCTTTCTTTCAGGAGTGCTAGTTCTGCAAGGTTCGCAGGAGAGCTTCTGTAAAGTTTGGAAGGTAGGAGACGAGATACTGGCAGAAGTAAAGCTGTGAGTACCGGGCGTGAGTCGTGCTTCGGTGGCTCAGTTGGTAGAGCACTTGCCCGCGAAAGGCAAAGGTCCCGAGTTCGAGTCTCGGTCGGGCACACAGTTTTAATCTGCCAGGAAGTTTCATATCAGCGCACACTCCGCTGCAGAGTGAAAATCTCATTCTGGAAACATCCCCCAGGCTGTGGCTAAGCCATGTCTCTACAATATCCTTTCTTTCAGGAGTGCTAGTTCTGCAAGGTTCGCAGGAGAGCTTCTGTAAAGTTTGGAAGGTAGGAGACGAGATACTGGCAGAAGTAAAGCTGTGAGTACCGGGCGTGAGTCGTGCTTCGGTGGCTCAGTTGGTAGAGCACTTGCCCGCGAAAGGCAAAGGTCCCGAGTTCGAGTCTCGGTCGGGCACACAGTTTTAATCTGCCAGGAAGTTTCATATCAGCGCACACTCCGCTGCAGAGTGAAAATCTCATTCTGGAAACATCCCCCAGGCTGTGGCTAAGCCATGTCTCTACAATATCCTTTCTTTCAGGAGTGCTAGTTCTGCAAGGTTCGCAGGAGAGCTTCTGTAAAGTTTGGAAGGTAGGAGACGAGATACTGGCAGAAGTAAAGCTGTGAGTACCGGGCGTGAGTCGTGCTTCGGTGGCTCAGTTGGTAGAGCACTTGCCCGCGAAAGGCAAAGGTCCCGAGTTCGAGTCTCGGTCGGGCACACAGTTTTAATCTGCCAGGAAGTTTCATATCAGCGCACACTCCGCTGCAGAGTGAAAATCTCATTCTGGAAACATCCCCCAGGCTGTGGCTAAGCCATGTCTCTACAATATCCTTTCTTTCAGGAGTGCTAGTTCTGCAAGGTTCGCAGGAGAGCTTCTGTAAAGTTTGGAAGGTAGGAGACGAGATACTGGCAGAAGTAAAGCTGTGAGTACCGGGCGTGAGTCGTGCTTCGGTGGCTCAGTTGGTAGAGCACTTGCCCGCGAAAGGCAAAGGTCCCGAGTTCGAGTCTCGGTCGGGCACACAGTTTTAATCTGCCAGGAAGTTTCATATCAGCGCACACTCCGCTGCAGAGTGAAAATCTCATTCTGGAAACATCCCCCAGGCTGTGGCTAAGCCATGTCTCTACAATATCCTTTCTTTCAGGAGTGCTAGTTCTGCAAGGTTCGCAGGAGAGCTTCTGTAAAGTTTGGAAGGTAGGAGACGAGATACTGGCAGAAGTAAAGCTGTGAGTACCGGGCGTGAGTCGTGCTTCGGTGGCTCAGTTGGTAGAGCACTTGCCCGCGAAAGGCAAAGGTCCCGAGTTCGAGTCTCGGTCGGGCACACAGTTTTAATCTGCCAGGAAGTTTCATATCAGCGCACACTCCGCTGCAGAGTGAAAATCTCATTCTGGAAATGTATGGATTGTTAATGCTTTGTCACTCGTACGCTTTATGCATGCTCTTTCTTTATCTACCCATATAATCGTCAGCTTGTTCAGCAACATATTTCCATTGCTTCCATTCTATACTGGTCCATTGTGTTCCTGGTCCAAGTTTCACATGCACATGAATCTTCACTCCAGAAGAATGATGTCAGAAAAAAAATTGAAACGCATTTTTATTGTGTGTTTACAATTTTCTGCTGTCTGGAAAGATTTTCCCGGTATTACTAGTCTGCATTCCACATCCTATTCATATATGGTATCAAAATGGTTCAAATGGCTCCAAGCACTATGGGACTTAACATCTGAGGTCATCAGACGCGCCGGCCGAGGTGGCCGTGCGGTTCTAGGCGCTTCAGTCCGGAACCGCGGGACTGCTACGGTCGCAGGTTCGACTCCTGTCTCGGACATGGATGTGTGTGATGTCCTTAGGTTAGTTAGGTTTAAGTAGTTCTAAGTTCTAAGGGACTATGCTCAGAGCCTTTTTTTTCGTCAGTCGCCTAGACTTAGAACTACTTAAACCTAACTAACCTAAGGACATCACACACATCCATGCCCGAGGCAGGATACGAAGCTGCGACAGTAGCAGTAGCGCAGTTCCGGACTGAAGCGCCTAGCAGAGCTTTGTTTTCGCTGTTTTGCTCGCCTGAAGCTGCAGCGCGTGCTGAGAGGCGGCATTCCGGCCGCTATGAAATACTTAGCTTCCGATTTAAACAAGAAAGAAACAAAAAAAATAAAATAAAATAAAATAAACTATTGAGAGGAAAAATGATTTTCACGGATCTTATAGTTTGATATCATCCTTCAGCAAACAACTAAATTTATTTTCTTTATTCATCGTAGTTACTGTGCTGATTGAAAACTGAGTAAAGTATTCTATAAAATTTTAAAGAGTATGCGGAGGTAAAAATGCACTGTGTTGACTTTACGTAGAGTTGATTCTAGCTCATACATTGCTGTGTTTGAAATGTGGGTAAGATACGGAAATTTTATTTAAAATTGAGAGCAGAACGATATCTCATTTTGTTCTAGAGATATTGATTTTTATATCCTGTTGAAAATTACGGTCAGTGCGCCCATTCCCTCCCTCTGCATAGGGAATCATGTGGTCGTAACATAAACGGTTCAGGACAATAAAACTAGGCATTTTGGAAATGATTGAGTGCAGACTCGCACATATAGTGTATGATAAATACTCGAAACATTTTTATTCACCCAGATATGGGAATGACTCGTCCTCAGCAGTGAGACAGTCGGTGGAATCGGACGCGTAAACGACGCAGCAGTTAAGAAAAAATAAGAGGCTGCGTTTAAACACGTCCTCAGCTCCTGGGGAGTGGAAGAGAATAACGAGTTAACTCGTCCACAGTATTCAAAGTGTCAAGAGAACGCGTTTGCTTTAGAGTACAATGCTTTAAGGGAAAACAGAGATGCCGGCCGGAGTGGCCGAGCGGTTAAAGGCGCTACAGTCCGGAACCGCACGACCGCTACGGTCGCAGGTTCGAATCCTGCCTCGGGCATGGATGTGTGTGATGTCCTTAGGTTAGTTAGGTTTAAGTAGTCCTAAGTTATAGGGGATTTATGACCACAGCAGTTGAGTCCCATAGTGCTCAGAGCCATTTTTTTAAAACACAGATGGCGGGAGAAAATGCCAATTTCATAACTGGCAGAGATATTTTCGTTTCTTTTCCTCGTTCATACTTTGTGCCGATTTCAGCTCTGTTGCGACAAGTAGCGTTATAGCTCTTTCCTCGCACGTCGATGAGAACGTTAAGCCAGATAACAACTCCCGGAAGGATTAGAACTGCAGAATCTGCGGTTGCCAGCCTCGTTTTTAGAGCCAGACTGATACAAAATTAACTTGTAGCGGATGACTGATGGAGAGTTTTTCTGCCATAACGAGCGGAAGGCAATTACAGCGGGCTGGGCTGCCGGGGTGGCGCTGATGTGGCGTGAGATAGCGCCGCCACCTGGCTGGACGTAAAGCGCCGGGGCACGGCAATCAGGCGCGGCACGCGCCCAGCAGCTCCGTGACTCGGGCAGGGGTCGTGGCCGCCGGCCGTGTTCCAGGCGGAAGTGGCGGAGCTGCGGACGGGCCGCGCCTTTCGTGCTCAGTTTTTTGTCTGAGGTGTTTACGGCCATTTCATTATCTTGCACTGCACACCCTCAGAAATTGATAAAATGCCATGAACGGGGACGTGAACTTTTTAAATAGCAGTTCCTCATAAATATTAATTTTCCACGTTTGCCATAACGTGTAGCAGTGGTTCAACGCGCTGTTAAATTATACGTTGTCGTGTTGGAAGTCAGATCTGGAAGCTGGGGAGATCTGTAGAGACTGAATAAGAGTCCATAACCGTTCTTTCCACGAACCTGTCGTCTTCTAAAGTTGTGTCCCCAGCGCAGAAGACAGATCGTCGGTCGTGAGATCTTCTTCGGCGGAGGCCGCTACGCAGTCATCTCGAAAATGAATCTGTGGTTGTTCTTTTTATGGGATGACACTTGCCCAGGTTAGTCTCTGTATCCACAGAGGGCAAGATCTATAGTACTGACAATGCTGGTAGGCGACACCTCTCAGTAATGTATCCTCTTTGTTTATATTTTAAATAATCACTTTTTACACTGTCTTCTACGACACTTGACATAGCTTTCTTAATAATACGGCAAATTTTCTGACAACTTTCGATACAGAGTACGACATGTCTCTCCGAAACAGAGACACACGTCCGGCTCTGAAGAACGCCCGAAACAGTCTGATTAGCGCAGCTGAAGTACTTCGTCTCGCAGACGCGCCAGAGCGACCCGAAGGTGTCCGAAGCACATCGGTTGCAATATCGTTACTCTTATGTTTCTCATAACCAGTGAAATTTAATAAACAGAAACGATAGACTCGTAGTGTGACCATGAGAGATTGTCATACTGAAAACTGGGTTAAATATAACGAGAAGTATATAAATAATTAATAAGAGAAGTTAGACGGTTTGGCACCTAACATCCGAACCTGCCGACCAATCAGAAGCAAGTTCAGTACAATTGGCGGACTCTCCCACGTGAATAGTACGTAATGTACCATCTGATGCTTGTACCTCACTCCATTTTTGTACCATATGCTACTTCACGTGTATCATGCTGCATCAAGGCGAGCTTCTAGCAAGATAAAATACTGGTGGCCACAGCTAGGAACATCACAAAGCTCAGGATTTAATGGAAATAACAGTAATGTTGCGCTGAGGTGACTACATTTGTTTATGTTTATTGATGGTTCATCACCTCTAACTAAATGGGCCGTTTTTTTATGTATTGCAATTTGAAACATGTTGTACGAGACACTACATACATTTTGTTCTTATTTCTTAGAGTGCTGAAGTTAATATACTCAACCACATAATCAATACCCAGACATCTATCAGCGGAAATTAATGTGGAGTGTGTCCGTACTTCGTCCTTCTGACAGTTTTCACTCTGCTAAGAACACTATCAGCGAGATGTCTGTGGAGGAATGGTAGGATGTTCTTCCTCAAGAGCCGAAACAGAGAGGGTAGCGATGTTGGAAGCTGGGGTTTCGGGTGAAGTCGACGTTCTGCCCAATCCCAAAAGTGTTCCACTGGGCTCACGTCGGGATTTTGGGCAGGACAGTCCGTTTCAGGAATGTTGTTGTCCACAAACCATTACCTCACAGATGCTGCTATGTTACAGGGTACACTGTCATGCTGAAACGAACAACCATCATCTCCGAACTGTTGTTCTACTGCAGGCAGCACACAGTGCTGTACAGTGGGCTCATATCCTTCCAAAAACAGCGCTTTCATCAGCCCCAAAAGGGTACCACACTCTAACCACGAAAAACAAGCCCATACTGTAACGTCAACTTCTCCGTACTTCAGTGTTGGTAGTAACGTTCCCCAGACCCAAAGCATTCCGTCGGATACCATCACTGCAACTCACTTGTTTCCAGTTTCCACTGTCCAGTGGCATCGCTCTTTACACTTTGTATACCACCTCAAGTCTTCCTGCCAAGGAACTCCTTGAGTGCGAGGTCGCGGAAGGCCAATGATGTTTACTTCATTCAGCACCTCACGTATTGTCTACTATGCCACCACAGTATTGACTGCTAATGACAAGAAGGGGTGGGACTGTAGGTATCCATCGGTGAGCGCAGCATGAGGCTACGGAGCGTACCTGAACTGCTTAGGCCCTTCATTCCGGAAACGCGCTGCTGCTACGGTCGCAGGTTCGAATCCTGCCTCAGGCATGGATGTGTGTGGTGTCCTTAGGTTAGTTAAGTAGTTCTAAGTCTAACGCTCTGATGGCCTCAGATGTTAAGTCCCATAGTGCTTAGAGACATTTGAACCATTTGAACTGCTTAGTCGACAAGTAACTCACAACAGTGCTACAGTGCTAAAGGTGGTGATACAGAGTAGATCAATGCCAACGATAAATAAATCAAACGTTGCCGAGTCAGAAAGGAACCCAAGGAATTTTGTAGAGTGAGTGGCAAATGAAGTATTAGCGTTTCTGCAAGATAAGTTAGTGGAATGTGTGGGCAATGTTCATGAGGAGTACAATGACGACGATAAGTACTTAAGAAATGAAAGTCATGTTGAAGCACGTGTCGATCTATGTAGTTCATCTTCTTTGTCGGACAGGGAGTCACTAATCCTGTGTCCAGCACCTCTTTTAATGCTATCGGAACAACTTCTCCTCTCATCTACTGGAAAATTAGTATGCTTTTATCACATGGTGCATACTAGTGTCCTTGTTACCTGCCTGCGGACTGTCAATCGTGCCAACTGTGGCGCGACATTTCTCAATCGGTGTTATGGTGCAAGTTAATGGTTTGCTCTGAACATTTCTTAGATGTGGACGACGTCCATTTTGTGAAGTGTGATACATACGTGCCATAAGAGATTGATCTCTGGCCCTCCCGGACGCTCATTTTCTGTCGCCATCCTTACGCTAATACTTTTCGCGTCACAATTTCAAATGAGCCTTACTAAAAGACTAAACTTGCGACCTTGTCTTGAAGGGGTTCCTTGTTACCACTGACTACAGAAATGCGCGACTTATGAAGAGGTGCTCGACCATCGTGCTCCATTCTTTTTAACTCCCTTTGTACAGTCACTGTGTTAGCTGGACCGTTGGTAGCAACTTAGAACAAACCAGTGACTCCGTCCGCTGATTTCTTACAACCAGTCTGCACAATGCTCGACAGTACCGTACATAAGATATGTGGTGTTTCTTTAGCGGTCAATCCATTCCACAATCACATCTCCACTGTCGACTAGGGCAACTGCAGAAGTCACTGACAGTCTGCAAGCCGAGATGAGTCAGCAAGTCACCACCATACTCTTATCTTCACCAGCTGCAGGCCGCAGCCTTGTGCCGTATCTGAACACTGCCGACTTACAAGGGAACATTCCCAAGTGCGACTAAACGATTTTGACGAAACCTGGCGGGTAAAATATTGCAATAAGTGTTTTTTGTTTGTGCCTAATTTCACTTTTAAGGGATAAAAAACATACCCCGAAACGTAAAAAGTGGTTCAAATGGTTTTACGCACTATAGGACCTAACTTCTGAGATCATCAGGCCCCTACACTTTGAACTCCTTAAACCTAACTAACGTAAGGACATTACACACATTCATGCAGGATTCGAACCTGTGACCGTAGCAGCCGCGGGGTTTCCGACTGAAGGGCCTAGAACCACTCGACCACAGCGGCCGGCCCCCCAAAACGTAATTTGGCCCATTATGTTTAGAGGGAGTATCTTTAAAATGATTTTATATAAATAAAGGTTTTCCATATAAAAGTTGATATTTAATTAAGAAGCGAACATAATTTCCGGTACATCACCTATAATATAAAATGAATGTTAGTAGAGCTTAACTTGAAACTTCCTGGCAGATTAAAACTGTGTGCCCGACCGAGACTCGAACTCGGGACCTTTGCCTTTCGCGGGCAAGTGCTCTACCATCTGAGGTACCGAAGCACGACTCACGCCCGGTACTCACTGGCAGAAGTAAAGCTGTGACTACCGGGCGTGAGTCGTGCTTCGGTAGCTCAGATGGTAGAGCACTTGCCCGCGAAAGGCAAAGGTCCCGAGTTCGAGTCTCGGTCGGGCACACAGTTTTAATCTGCCAGGAAGTTTCATGTCAGCGCACACTCCGCTGCAGAGTGAAAATCTCATTCTGGAAAGAGCATAACTTGTTTGTTTGCCAGACACTTAGGTGATCCAGACCCTCATCGGAACTGTGCGGCGGTTTAAAAACTGGTAAGTTGGAAGACCAGCGAGACCGACTGTGGTCTTTAGGTAGATTTTCACGCTTGCTTAGGCAAATGGTGAGTGGATCCAGAATCTCCACCTCAAAAACTACAGCACACAAACACACACAATACGATGAGACGCAGGCCTTAGTTTTCACGATTCACTCACAAAAAGGGGGCACGTGAGTTTTCTTCCTCAGGTTAACTGAAGACTGCGACTGTAGGAAGGCCATCGACGCACAAAATTAAAATGAAATTTTGAAATTGTTCAATCAGAGAATCCCGTGCGACAGCATAAATGCTACGAAAGAGAGATTCATAATTTGGAATTCTTGTGGTCCTTACCGAAACCGTGGATGGACATTTACTAACCACATGCGGCAACGGATAACTAGAAAGTTAAAGGAGTAGAAGTGAAGAACTAATGTAGCAGCTGGTTAAAATGTGTACCAGATCAAGGGAAAGCCAGCTCGCACTTTCCTCAGGCAACATCGTGAAAGAAATCAAAAAAGAAAGTCAGGTAAATGCAGTATTTTTTGACTTCCGAAAAGCATTTGACTACGTCCCACACATATGCTTATTGTCAGAAGTGTTGTGCTATGAGGTATTGGTGACTGGGTCGAAGAGTTCTTGGTAGGATGCATAGAGCAAGTAATCTCGCACCGAAGTAACTTCATGCGTGCCCCCGAACTCTTGCTGTTCACATTGTATACTAATGACCTTGCAGACAAAATTAACCCAATCGCCTAAGATGGCAAGCTATGTTCGCACGATGTTGCTATGGCATTTAAATCGTACAACGAGGTCATCTCGTAAACGCGCGGTTCACTATATGAATGCAGTAGTTCAGTTTCTAGCTAAGAGTTGGATTTTAGATGTATTATACATGGTTCAGTCACATTAATATGATCACCGCCCATGTTAGATGTCAACGCAGTGGCGTGGCGGATACAGAAAAATCTCAAGGAGGGGGTGCTAAAGATATCTTGAGCTACCTTTACTGTTACCTTAATAAAACATAACCAAGTCACATGCAAAGTTTAAAAAAGTTTTATTTAAACTGATTATACACGTATGCAAGCCAATGCCAGCTTATGATGTAAAAAAGGTACAATTGTGGTTCCCTTCCTTAAATGATTAATTCTATGCGCCTATTCTTCCTGGAAAATTCGTTAATTACATTGTGAATAGGACAATCAATGACAAGGTGGGTGTTCAACACAGCTAAACCACTAAATCGATCCCCCTCGTTGTCGACGTCAGCCATGTCCTTGTACGCCGCAGTACTGAAAAACTTCTTGCTAGTGTAACAAGAGATGCAGGTAGACAAGCAAATATTTTGTACAGCGTGTGCAAAGTAGGAGAGTCAGATCCAGGACAAGCAGACAACGCTTTTGATGAGAAATTACTATGACTTACTATTATTAATACTTCACAATCGACTGATCACTCTCACTCTCGACCAATCTTCACACTTGCTACAACTAGGACTTTTTACTTACTCACTCTCCAGTCTTAATGTTTCTGCTTTTGAATGTAAACTAGCCTCCTATTCCGCTAATAGTCCGTATTTATAACGCCACGTATCGAAGGTTCTCTGTACAAGAAAACAGTAGAATATTCGCGACTTTTCTCGAACAAATGCCAGACAATAACGTGTCAAAACCACTAGAATGACCGTGACTTTTCTCATAGGTATGTGTGATGATGTTTGATTTGTGGGGCGCTGAACTGCGTGGTTATCAGCGCCCGTACAATTACCCAATCTTTGCTCAGTCCAATTTCGCCACTTTCCTGGATGATGATGAAATGATGAGAACAACACAAACACCCAGTCATCTCGAGGCAGGTGAAAATCCCTGACCTCGCCGGGAATCGAACCCGGGACCCCGTGCTCGGGAAGCGAGAACGCTACCGCGAGACCACGAGCGGCGGACTCATAGGTATGTGTCAACTATACAGGGTGTTACAAAAAGGTACGGCCAAACTTTCAGGAAACATTCCTCACACACAAATAAAGAGAAGATGTTATGTGGACGTGTGTCCGGAAACGCTTAATTTCCATGTTAGAGCTCATTTAATTTCGTCAGTATGTACTGTACTTCCTCGATTCACCGCCAGTTGGCCCAATTGAAGAATGTTGACTTCGGTGCTTGTGTTAACATGCGACTCATTGCTCTACAGTACTAGCATCAAGCACATCAGTACGTAGCATCAACAGGTTAGTGTCCATCGCGAACGTGGTTTTGCACTCAGTGCAATGTTTACAAATGCGGAGTTGGCAGATGCCCATTTGATGTACGGATTAGCGAGGGGCAACAGCCGTGGCGCGGTACGTTTGTATCGAGACAAATTTCCAGAACGAAGGTGTCCTGACAGGAAGACGTTCGAAGCAATTGATCGGCGTCTTAGGGAGCACGGAACATTCCAGCCTATGACTCGCGATTGGGGAAGACCTAGAACGACGACACCTGCAATGCACGAGGCAATTCTTCGTGCAGTTGACGATAACCCTAACGTCAGCGTCAGAGAAGTTGCTGCTGTACAAGGTAACGTTGACCACGTCACTGTATGGAGAGTGCTACGGGAGAACCAGTTGTTTCCGTACCATGTACAGCATGTGCAGACACTATCAGCAGCTGATTGGCCTCCACGGGTACACTTCTGCGAATGGTTCATCCAACAATGTGTCAATCCTCATTTCAGTGCAGATGTTCTCTTTACGGATGAGGCTTCATTCTAACGTGATCAAAATGTAAATTTTCACAAACAGCATGTGTGGGCTGACGAGAATCCGCACGCAATTGTGCAATCGCGTCATCAACACAGATTTTCTGTGAACGTTTGGGCAGGCATTGTTGGTGATGTCTTGACTGGGCCCCATGTTCTTCCACCTAGGCTCAATGGTGCACGTTATCATGATTTCATACGGGATATTCTACCTGTGCTGCTAGAACACGTGCCTTTACAAGTACGACACAACATATGGTTCATGCACGATGGAGCTCCTGTACATTTCAGTCGAAGTGTTCGTACGCTTCTCAACAATAGATTCGGTGACCGATGGATTGGTAGAGGCGGACCAATTAAATGGCCTACACGCTCTCCTGACGTCAACCCTCTTGACTTTCATTTATGGGGGCATTTGAAAGCTCTTGTCTACGCAACCCCTGTACCAAATGTAGAGACTCTTCGTGCTCTTATTGTGGACGGCTGTCATACAATACGCCATTCTCCAGGGCTGCATCAGCACATCAGGGATTCGATGCGACGGAGGGTGGATGCATGTATCCTCGCTAACGGAGGACATTTTGAACATTTCCTGTAACAAAGTGTTTGAAGTCACTTTGGTACGTTCTGTTGCTGTGTGTTTACATTCCATGATTAATGTGATTCGATGAGAAGTAATAAAATGAGCTCTAACATGGAAAGTAAGCGTTTCCGGACACATGTCCACATAACATATTTTCTTTCTTTGTGTGTGAGGAATGTTTCCTGAAAGTTTGGCCGTTCCTTTTTGTAACACCCTGTATATGTGCCAGACAGAAACGTATAAAATACGATGACGAGGACGCGCGTGCTTCATAGGAAAGTGCAACTACATAACTCGATTCAGTCGAGTCGACCGACGAAAGAAACGAACGAATAGCCTGCGGACGGACAGGCGGGGCGGCATGGGTGAAAACGCTGGTGGGAGGGGGGGGGGGAGGGGGGCTCCACGAGACCTCCCCCACCCCCCACTCATATGTATCCGCCACTGTGTCAACGTGCAATAACCACCCACAGACGGAATGTGACGGCACTAGCAGTGGAGAGTATATAAAACAGACCAGATGTTGTTGTATTGCAAAAACGTGCCGATTTATTTGACGTCAAAAAGGTCATGATTATTGGCTTTCGGGCCAAGGATCAAAGCATTTCCCAAATGGTTAAGTTTGCAAACTGTTCACGTGCCGACGAGTTTAAAGTATACCGTGTGTGGCAAAAAGACGCTTTTCAGACAGCGAGACAACTATGGTGCATAACACGGGCGTTAGATGAACGACGGCTGTGGAGATACGTACGAGCGAACAGACGCACAACTGTTAAGCAAGTGTCCGGCCATCAGCCAAGGGACTATCAACAGTCTCTCTTCAACGTCCGTTCGGCGAATGTTGCTATATACGGGCCTCCGCACCGGGCGCCTTGTTCGTGCACGTATGCTGGCTGCTGTTCATTGGCGACGAAGGCCGGAATCTGTACGCCAGTACCGCAACTAGAAGTACGATAAGCGGCCTTTGCAGATGAATCACGTATTTGCTCTATCGGTCAGGCGGCCATTGTCTTGTACGGCCCTGAAACTATCATAGGGAGGGTCCAGGCTGGACGTGGGGCGTTATGGTCTGGAGAATGTTTTCGAGGTTCCCTGGGTCATCTCGCCATTCTGTAATGCACAATGGGTCAACACAAGTATGCATCTATCCTTGGGGACCATGTTACACATAGTTTGTTTTTCCTCAGCGCGATGCCATTTAAAGGTAGGACAATGCCACGTGTCACAGAGTCCGCAGTATACGTGCGTGGTTCTGAGAGCATCAGAAGGGCTTTAACGTACACCCCTGGCCACCAGATTGCTCCGTTTAAATCCCAATGGAGAATCAATGGGACCACCTCGACTGGACCGTTCGCGCCATGGAACCTACCGCAGCTGTCCTCAGCACTGCATTCGGTGTGGCTCCACATCACTGTCTGTACCTCCCAGAACCGCACTGAATCCTCCCTCTATGTCTCGCAGCGATTCGCGCCGCAAAATACTTCTGACAGATAGTCACAGTTATTTGACTGGACAGTGTAAAAGAAGCACAGACCGTATGTGTCACGACGAAGAGTGTAGTTCACGATAGGCGACTATGAACGAGAACCACCACTATGAGACTTCAGGCAAAACCGTGGGCTCATTTGCCAGTGCACATATCCCAATCCAAGAGGAAAGGGAATGCCTCAAAAAGTGTTACGTGCTACTGAAGAGAAAGAAGCAGTGACAGTGCGTTCCAGTCTAAAAAGTGTCATGTTATCGCACCTTTAAAAGACACTGTTGAGGTCTACTATACTAAAAAAATCATACTTGTTTATATGTAAAACAATGGTACTAGCTGATACAGGGGGGATCCCAGCATGGTTGCGACGTACTTCAAGGGGCTATATAGGGTATCTTGAGGAACAAATAGAGTATTGCAACCCGTATTTGGAAACGTCATTTAATGACGCTACAGAGCACCGAAGTAATGTGCGCAAGCGTCTGCCATTTGGCAGCAAATGTAAGTTTGTACGCTGAGGGACCGTATGCGGAACGCCTCGCAATGTTGTTTGTCATGTAGTAATCGCAGCTGATTGCTGAGGTCACTAGTGGAGAAGCTGGTGTTAGCTGCTACAGAGATACGCATTGTTTCCTATGGATGCCTTGGTGTATGACGGTTTTGGACAAGGTTTCTATCTACAGATTATTCTTTTCCTATACACCGAAAAACGTGGAGAGTTTAGAGCGTTCCAGGAGATGGATGTGGATGGAAACCGATATCCGAAAATGTCATCCACAGAGGCAACAGCGCATTGCATTCATAGGAGACAAGGCCTGTCTAAGCAGCTGCTACTCCCATTATCTCCACTGGCGACTGTGGCAATCAGTCTCGATCACTGAATAACAAACAACATTGCGAGAGGTTCTGCATACGGTCCCTAAGTGTAGAAAGTTACATATGCTGCCAAAGAGGTTGCCTAGTGGCAGGCGCCAGCGCCTATAACTTCGACGCTCAGTAGCGCCGTTGGATGGCGTTTCCAGACACAGTTCCTATTCTCGATTTGTTTCTCAAGACACCCTATACAAGGCCTTGAAGTGTGTTGCAACATTTCTGTGACACTTTGCATATTAAATCTAATTTCACAGCACCCAATAGTGTATTTAAATTATTTAAATATGATGTAATTGGGATAACAACAAACTTAGATTTTCACAGCTGATACACTTATTTATACTGAAGTTCTGCCTGAAAATAATTGCACAAATATTCGGTGACGTCTTAAGATTTCAAAATGCTGCAAAGATTGTCATCATCATCATCATCATCATCATCATCATCATCATCATCATATAAGACTGATTATGCCTCTCAGCGTTTAGTCTGGAGCATAGCCCCCCTTACACAGTTCCTCCATGATCCCCTATTCAGTGCTAACATTGGTGCCTCTTCTGATGTTAAACCTATTACTTCAAAATCATTCTTAACCGAATCCAGGTACCTTCTCCTCGGTCTGCCCCGACTCCTCCTACCCTCTACTGCTGAATCCATGAGTCTCTTGGGTAACCTTGCTTCTCCCATGCGTGTAACATGACCCCACCATCTAAGCCTGTTCGCCCTGACTGCTTTATCTATAGAGTTCATTCCCAGTTTTTCTTTGATTTCCTCATTGTGGACACCCTCCTGCCATTGTTCCCATCTACTAGTACCTGCAATCATCCTAGCTACTTTCATATCCGTAACCTCAACCTTGCTGATAAGGTAACCTGAATCCACCCAGCTTTCGCTCCCATACAACAAAGTTGGTCGAAAGATTGAACGGTGCACAGATAACTTAGTCTTGGTACTGACTTCCTTCTTGCAAAAGAGAGTAGATCGTAGCTGAGCGCTCACTGCATTAGCTTTGCTACACCTCGCTTCCAGTTCTTTCACTATGTTGCCATCCTGTGAGAATATGCATCCTAAACACTTGAAACCGTCCACCTGTTCTAACTTTGTTGATCCTATTTGGCACTCAATCCGTTTATATTTCTTTCCCACTGACATTACTTTCGTTTTGGAGATACTAATCTTCATACCATAGTCCTTACATTGGCAAAGATTGTCAACTTGCTTTAAATGTTCAAAAATGTAAAATTTTCTACTTAACAAAACAAAAACAATGTAGTATGCTATGACTACAATATCAGCGAGATTCAGATGGAATAGGTCAACTTTTATAGTTATCTCGAGATAACAATTTGTGTGGATTAGAAATGATCGATGATACAGGCCCATTCGCAGGTAAGGCAGGTATCACAGTTGGGTTCATTGGTAGGAAACAACTGAAGTGTAACCAGTATACAAAAGAGACTGCTTAGAAAACACTCATGCAACGGATGTTGCAATATTGTCCAAGTGTATGGGACCCACACCAAATAGGACTAACAGGGGTACTCAACGGATACAAAGAAGGGCGGCAGGAATGGTCACAGATTGCTCGACTCATGGGAGAGTGTCAAGATGATGCTGAATACCGTTAACTGGCAGATGTTTGAAGAAAGACGCAGGCTAACCCGTGAATGACTACTGAGAAGGTTTCAAGAACCAAATTTAAGTGATGGAACTGGCAATGTACTACAACTGGCTACATATCGTCGCCATATGGACCGCGAAGACAAGATTAAATTAATTACAGCACGCAGAGAGACGTTTCAGCAATCATTTTTCCCAGGCTCGAAACGTAAATGGAATGGGACGTGAATGGAATGTGACGCACCGTCTGCCATGCGATTCACAGTGGTTTGCATTGTGTATGGATGTAGGTTGAAGGTGCAGTGGATATACCGACATGAAATCATTATGAAAAGAAGTTAAATAATATCAAAAACAAACAATGTACAGCACAGAGGTGAAGATATGGTTTCCGACACGGAATAGTAGCTTCAAGGTCATACCTCCCAAGGTACTCTGTCGTTTCAGATGTATACTGTGTTCTAAACCAGCTGACTGGTTATGGGGGTAATTTGGCAGTTGGAATTTTCTACTACCTGTTCTTGAGCAGGCACAATGGAAGCTCAGCGCCGCGTGCTGTAATCGGGAACGGAACGGAGGGTGGCATTCTCTCGGTGAGAGCGATTTAATTAAGCCGATTAAAATACTCTGAACTTTAAAGACGCGCCTTAGCGGAATTGGATTTCCAATATCCCGGAGAAAAGCTACGGACCGTTCGCCAGTCGAGTTTTACAACCGAACGAATCGAAGAAGCTTACGGGAATCATTGAGTAATATCTGCAGGAAAAACTGCTGCCTTGGACCCAGGTTTACAAATATTACTCATTCATGAACATTGTTCTGTAAATGTACTCTCAACATAGTTATGGAAATTTGAGAGACAAGAAACTGCTGATATGGTGACATGGCTGGTGTAAGATACCACAGCGCCTCAACTACTTCCAACTGATGCATACATTACAACTGCTTCGCCTTAGATTCATGAAGCATAAGCGATAGAACTAAAATGGAGTAGTTTTCATTCCCTGCAGCTGGAATTCGTTAATAATAATAATAATAATAATAATAATAATAATAATAATAATAATAATAAACTTTCAGGGATTTGGTCTGACACGTATTCCGTATGCTCCTTCCATTTATGCATTTGTAAATATATTTGATTGTTCATTGGTTCACTTATTAACTCTTTTCTAATTTTCTAAATTTTTACTTTATCTGATTTTATACATCCTTTCACTGAGCTTCGGAATCTCATTTGGTAAGAGTTCTAGCCTCACGGCCTCAAAGAAGTACATGAATTGCCATCCACAGGTATTGTAAGAATGTATATATATATGTGTATGTTCCAAATCATCTTATAAATCACTGAGCCTTTTTTAACCAAACTTGGTACACGCATCCCTTACTGTCAGTCAACAATTGATGTTTGTGCAAGAACTACCTACCTACCACACTTCAAGAGATATGACGTCATAAACAATGAGGTGGGGTGAAAAACTGCCACATCATGTACGACGATTAAATGTATTACTTCCGTACAGATAAACTGTATTCGCAATAAATTTCGCAGACGGTATCCACATATGCCTCTAAATGCACCTACTAAAGTATATCACGGTACCATACATAGTTCAGGAGATATGTCAAAACCAGTGAGATGCGTGATAAAATGATGCATTGTGCATGACGCTTAAATTTTTTACTTCTTTTCTACAAACTCTATTCGGAACCCATGGTTGTAGACAGTATCTACATATGCTACTGAAAGCACCTACAGCATTATATCAATGTATGACACGCAAATCAGGAGATACGACTTCATAAACATTGAGATGTGTAGAAAAAATGCTGCATCATGCATAAAGTTTCAATACGTACATTTTTTGTTTATTACTACGACACTACTATAGTCGAGTAAACTTAAGGAAATCCCTGGCAGCTGGTAGCACTTTAGACAGCTTTCAACGGGGAAGGGCAAACGACTGTAGGCCAAAACGATACAGTTAATCGGGGTAACTTCGTACCACTTTTACTGAAAATACTGGACACGAAACAAATTACACATTACAACAGACATGGTAATATTTAATAGCTATAGTTACTAATACTAGGAAAAGTGAAAATGTAGATTAACTATGTCCTGTCAGAGCAGAATTTGAATTTTAGGGGTGGTACAACTTTACACTGTCATTCAGGATAGCTTTAGAAAAGTCTTCAAAATTTTTTTCTGAATCTAATGCTCTGGGTAAATTTAGATCGTCAGGTGTTAATGATAGGTAGAAACAAATAGTGTTACTTCAGTATTGAATGTTTACTTTCAGATACTAAGATATTTGTACCGACTTTAAATAACTGTCGCCAGAAGTTCACTTCACAGTCAACCTAATTAAAGGATAATCACTAGCCTAAGAGCTTGTAGGAAGTTGAAAAGACAATTGAAATACTAACTAGAAATCGCAGGGGTAATAAACGTGTTACTTTCTGTACAAAATTATGCTTGTAGATGGGACAGCGGCCATTTGAAACAAAAGTGGTAAGTGGTACAAAGATATCTTGATTGGTAAAAAGTTACACTCATTGACTGTAGTCGTCTCTACAGCTGTGAATAGACGTTACTATAGAGGCGTTTTCAAAACCGCATTGTAGACACGCGAAGCAGCTCCGCCTAGCGTACAGAGACTATACGGGATGACGGTTCTCAATATGGACACAGTAATTATACATTTGTACATTATGCATAACTCTTTGTATGACTACGCAATTTCGAAGGGATGTTCACAAATACATTGAAATGAAATTTTTTTCCATACTTCGCTACAAACACAGTTCATTTTTTGTTTTGTTACTAATAGAAAATTGGCATAATAAATACCCGGGCAAAGCGTGTTTCGTCAGTTAGCAGTTTTTTAAAGTGTAATTTTAATTTCTTCCCTTAGTTTCTTCTTTAAAATTTTATCTATTATCTCGTCTCGAGCAATGAATTATAGCCTAAGTACATGAAGTTGTAACTTGGAACGGCTTGAATATACTGAGAAATGTAGGCCAAATAAATCACAGCCAGTGAAATTATGAGTTTTAAAATGTCAGTAATAACAATAATGTTTTGCGTGATTTATATAGGAGATGATAGGATTAACGCCCTTTCCATCTTTCCCCTATCTCAAAATTCCGTCATTGAACTCTTCTGGAACAAATCGGAGCTAAAGCAAATCAATAGTAAATATTATTTCAATGGCTCTTCCATATTGCCGTTCTGTGACGAAATAACAGCAGCCCGAAGGAAGAGATGAAACCCCTAATGGAACAATGGTGTCTCCCTCCTTTTTCTTTCTTTTTTAAAAAAAAGTAGTGGCTGATAAGATCGGTAAGATTTTACAGAAACATATTGTCAAAACAGTTTTTAGACTAACAAAGAAAATGTGTCAAGCCCTCAGATGTGTAAAGAATAAACGCTCTCGTCTGTCGATGTGCAGAGTACACAACATTTCATGTAAGTATGGTAAGGTCTACACTGGAACTACAAAGATAAACGTGAATACACGTTTGAAGAAACACAAAAGTCCTTGTGGACTACAGAAAATAAAATCGTCAGCTTTAGCGGAACATGTTTTCAGTCAATAGAACATAGAATTTACAAAAATTGAACTTTGATTTACAGTGACGAACTGTTTTCCATGGCTGTATAGAGAAGCAGCCGAAATATATTATCCAGTCAAATGAAAATGAGGCAAACAAAAAAAAAAGTTATCATCATAACTGTTAATAAATTCATCCCACGATGAGACAAAACAAGTCAGTGCCTGCATGGGAAAATGTTTGCAGTTGCCTGTGGGACCATTATTGCGCCCAGCCCTGTACCTCTTCGTCCAAAGCAAACCGGCGACAATGAATGTCTTTCTTCAGGGTTCCAAAAACACGGAAATCACATGGTAACAGATCGGGACCTAATGGAGGATGTGTAAGGGCTTCCCCATGAAACTTCTACAGAGTATTCTAAAAACCTTGCAATATATGAGCTTACTCATATTATTGTAGCTCTGAAGAAAGACATCCGTGGCCATTGATTTGTTTCGGACGAATAGGTGCACACCTGTGTGCTTCCACATCTACATCATACTCCGCAAACCACCTAATGGTGTGTGGCGGAGGGTACTTCTGTACCACTAACTGTACCCTCCAACTCTTTTCCACCTGCAATTACTTAAAAGGCTGCCGCCACTCTGCCTGTCAACAGAAACCCCTCCGTTCTGGTTGTACCTGCTGTGCAGGTGTGTATATCGTTGAGGCTATCAAGCCATCCCACCAACGACAAGGTGCGTCGCTCACGTAGATGTACGTACACGAATTGTAATAATTGAATCTAACTGGCAGCTTCACATCACTGTTTTACAATACACATTTATTGTTTATTTTCTACACAGCACAATACTATTATACAAATATGTATAACTTCGTTGACACATATAAAAGGACCAGTTTACACATAGCTCATTTGAGATGTTAGGTTTTTTCGACAACTTCTTCGACGAGCTAATTCCATCAGATCTTAAATAGCTATTGACGAATTGTGGAATTTTGTGGTAGAATCTGAATGAAAGAAGGGATCAGGTGATACGACAGGTGGACATCAAGGGGGGAGGGGTAGTGTGGGGGGTAAAGATTCATATGATGTCTGATACGTAATGCGTATGTGCTGTCGTTGTGGTCTTCAGTCTGAAGATTGGTTTGATGCAGCTCTCCATGTTTCTCAGGCATGCGCAACCTATTCGTCTCCGAATAACTACGACAACTTGCATCATTCTGAATATGCTTACTGTATTAATCTCTTTGTCTCCCTCTATTGCTGTCTAAATAGGTCATCACACATAGAGATACAATAAGAAAATTATGTTAAAGTATGTCTGAAAAAGATTCATCCGTAATCACAAGACCATGACTCCTACATGAAGGAAATAAAAAGATCTGCGACCAAAACCGGGTGGGGTGTGGGGGAGGGTAGAGGTTCATCTTAATGGTAACAGTTACGCAGACATGCTGCTCTCCACAACATTTATCATGGATCTAGTCAGGAATGTTGTGTACTGATGTGTCAGTCTGCATACACTGATACGCCAAGTCATTATGGCCACTGCCCACCGCGACGCCTGGCGGCGTTGCGGTCACGTGACGCGGTAACAACAGTATGTAAGCGGAGCAGACAGGAACAGGGGCTGCAAATGGGGAAATCCATTGAGACAGGTGACTCTGACGAAGTCCAGATTATTATTACACAGCCCCTGTGAACGAATATCTCGAAAACGGCGAAGCTGGTCGATATTCACGAGCTAATACCGTGAGCATCTACGGAAACAGGTAGCAACACAGCGAATCTACCACTAGACGCTAAATGGTTATACGTCCACGATTCTTTACAGGACGTGGCGTTCGGAGGCTTGCCTGCTCTGTGAAGTAGGATCGATGGTGATCTGTGGCTCTCTGCCGAAAGAGATGTTAGTGCACGTGCAAGTCTTTCTGAGCACACCATTGCTGAACATGGAGCTCCGCAACAGACCAAGTCAACGTCTTCGCATGTTGACCCAATGATATTGCCAATTACGATTTCAATGGACACGGGACCATCAGAACTAGACCGTCTATCAATGAAAACGTGTCGGCTCTTCGGGTGAATCATATTTTTGCTACATCAGGTCGATGGTCATCTCCACAAACGCCCTCATCGATGTGAACGGTGACTCGAAACGTGTAGCGAGCCACTGACGAAGGCTGGTGGACGCAGTATTATGCTGTGGAAGACACTCTCCTGCGCTTTCGTGGGACCAATGATAGTAATCGAACACGCTGACAGCTGCTAACTACCTACATCCCTTAATGCTTGCTGTCTTCCCCAACGGCGATGTCATCTTTCAGTAGCGTAACTCTCTGTGTCTTGGAAGCAGATCCGTGCTACAATGGGTCGATGAGAATTATAATGAACTCACGTTGATATCTCGGCTATCAAATCCTGATTCAAATCGTACGGAACCCATCTGGGTTGCTGTCTGATGACATCACAGCGTACGTAAAACAGCGGTCCGTTATTTACGCGAATTACATGACCTGTATTTGGACATCTAATGCCACATACCTCTACAAACGTACCAACAAACTATCGGATCACTGATACGCAGAATCAGTGATGTATTTCGTTCAAAATATGGACAAACAAGCTATTACACAGTTGGTCATAATGTTTTGGCTTACTAGTGTATGTTGTGGACTAACTTTTCTCCGGTGACCTCGAAAGCATACGATTATGACACATGCATTTCATAACTGTCTGTTTCCCCACTGTTTGATACTATGCGACTCAAGACAGGACGGTAAATATATACGTCTCATTCAGCCGCGTGGCATGATCTTTCGCCCTGAAACACGCTGACAAAATTATTATCTCTCTGGTGCGCTCATTCTCCCGACCTGGTTCACCCACTGAACAATACAAATAAGAGACACAATGTTCTTCATTATTTTAAAGTACTCCAGATCAGTTAGATACAGGAAAGAGATACCAACACGTCGTTTTCAAACATTCTCAACTGTGACCCCATCTCATCCTCACAATTAGGGGTAACAGAGATATATTACTACGACAATAATTTATACGAATAATGAGTCTAGTTTATTGTGGATTACGAGAGAGCTTCAGACAAGGTGAAGTAGTCAAAGCTATCGTCTTTCCGCATCGATATTCGTACGCCTAGACAGCTAGTATACCTGATCCGGTAACTTTACTTCTTGAACTAAGGGAGAGTAAGAACCAATAACACCATCTCAGACATCTTGCCTAGTAATGCCGGCATGAGACAAGGTTGCAAACTCTGTTCACTGTTCTTCATTGAAAATAGTGAGCACATTATGAAGAAGGTTCTCGAAGATTGGTACGACGGCATCGTTGTAAGTTGCAGAAAAATTAATAATGTCGGCTATGCAGATGACACACTGATAATTGCAACCGACGAACATCAACAGGAAACAATCATGCGAAGGGAGACCGAACAAAGTAAAGCATATGATCTTCAAATGAACGACACAAAAATTAAAGTGATGGTTGTAGGTCGTCCTAATGACTGAGGTCCTGACATCATAAGAACTGTTTCGAGTATCTAGGATCGGTTGGTACTAATAATGGATGTTGTGAGCCTGATATTCGTAGACTCATTTCGATCGAGAGACATTTTACAGCACAACTTGTTTGGATTTGAAAAAAACACCTCTATCACTGTCAAGACTAAGCTCACCCATGTCTAAATTCTAATCTTCCCTGTCGCGATCCATGCAGCAGAAACTTGGACGATGATACCGAGGGATTGTCCGAGGATTCATACTCTGGAAATGTGGTGCTCTAGATTACTGCGAATACTGTGGACAGCACGTCGAACCAATGAATCGTTCTTGCACAAAACAAGACTGTTAACTCTTGTCAATCAAAATCGGTTGCAATATTATGGTGACATTTCCAAAAGGCAAGAGCCAATGGAAAGAACAATCATAGAGGAAAAAGTTGACGCCAGAAGTCCTAGAGGACGCGCACCAATGCGGCGGATAGACCAGATTAACAGCTCGACCGGGATGGTCTTGCAGCAAGCAGGTCACCACGCCCAAGACAGTGCTTCGTGGAGGGTGGTCGTCAAGAGACTTAGCACCATAGCCTTGCGTAGGATTAGACCAAAGAGAGAGAATGAGTCAAGTACATAACAAGTACTGTGGAAATTGATTCAGGCTTTCCTCAGCTATGCTTCTTCGCCATCACTCCAACCTTCGGCCATATGGATGATAAGGATGTCCTACTGTCATAGTAATTTATGCGAGATAGAAAGTGATTCGTGTACAAAGTTTAGTGGAATTTCTCCAGGTTACTGCGATTTGTGGCCGAGCGGTTCTAGGCGCTACAGTCTGGAACCGCACGACCGCTACGGTCGCAGGTTCGAATCCTGCCTCGGGCATGGATGTGTGTGATGTCCTTAGGTTAATTAGGTTTAAGTAGTTCTAAGTTCTAGGGGACTGATGACCACAGCAGTTGAGTCCCATAGTGCTCAGAGACATTTGAACCATTTTTTTACTGCAATTTGCTAATACGTCATTGTCTTTTGCGATACCCTTCCTTGCACTATGTACGAACTGTCATCGGGACTGTCACCAGTGTGTCCTGCGACTCCAGACACTGAGTATGCGGATACTAACACCGGTCGTTATCAATTATTTTCTCATGTCGCAACTTCTCACCCTCACTCGACTTCTACGCGTTGTAGGAGTACAGTATCTCCGCAGTATTTCCTTAAAATAATTGTACAAATAATACAGCAAATAAACTATATTTCCAGGTTTTGCTGATCATTGTCACTGAAAATAGCGACATCGAAAACGGAAGAACTATGGTTGTCCATTTGTCGACATAAAAAAAAATGAGAACCATACGAAAGGTTCTTATCACAATATTCCACTAGATTGCAGATCAGTGTATTCTCCAAGGGTTTTGAGCTACATTAACCAAAGAAACCGAACTAAATAAAATAGAACCTTTATAGCGGCCTGTAGTGCTTGCTTTGTACGTTTCTTTGATGACACAGGTAAGACCTATCTGAATCTGAATTATGGCACAGTACTCCGTCGTATCTCGCGCTGTTTATTTTTACTGCTCACCGGCACTCTGTAGGGTGGTTTTCTGCTGCTGCACATCGCTGTATAAACGTGAGTGGGCAGCAAAACGCCGAGAACCAATTTGTAAACAACGAAGGTCATTCAGGAGCAGATATTATCGCAACCAGAAATGCTAATCATCGTATTTCGTTTCTTTCATCGCTTCTATGGAAATATATTGAGCAACTTGCTTATCGCAAGCGCATCGTGAAATTCATAATGTTTTCTATTCCAAATAATCTGAAGTTATCGCAAAGGCTAGGTGGTTGTTTTGCAGGAGCACAGAAAGTAAGACAGAAGGATACAGTTCTTAAAGAGGAAAAGACACTAAGGAAATGTCGGACATGCTTTGGAACGTTCTCTAACTTCCTCTACGCTGAAAAACGCCTGTCTCTTAGTTTCGTCTGCTCCTTAAAACTGGTTTAGAGGTAACTTGTGCCTTAAATATACTGATAGCCTCATCAAGATTTTTTTCCAAATGGGCTGTGGTCTCAACGTCACTAACGAAACGAAAGGAAGGAAGATTAAGGCTGAAACGTCAAATCGAAATCAATGTCCTGAGATAGAGAGAGAGAGAGAGAGAGAGAGAGAGAGAGAGAGAGAGAGAGAGAAGTTCGTATTTTTTTCAAGAATGGGGAAGGAAATCGGCTGTGTCCTTTATATCGCTTCTCTCTCTCTCTCAATCTATCTCTGTTCCTTATAGAAGGTATCGGTTTCTTACGTTTGGAATCGTGAATGAAAATATTTGTAAGTCGTGACATCACTTATATTTCGCACACTCGTAGTTGCGGCTGAAATATATCCTATCAATCATCAGTTTTGCTATGTAGGCAAATAGTTCTGAGTAAAGGTTCTAGGTGGGATTGTAACAATTTACTTATGTTGTCAACACATGCAGCTAGCTCAAAAATGCGTTTGATTTGTTTAAAACTGTAGTAATTAATGTCCGATAAATCAGTATTGTTGCAGAGACAGAGACGATATAATCACCTACGTAGCCGCACTATTATTCTCAATGTTACGTAAGATCTTTGTTAAACACCGACCTTTTATACTGTTAATTACGATTTGAATAATACTTACGCCAGTGAAAACAAGATTTTTACCAGTCAGCGATTTACTCATAATAAAGCCTGCACCTCGTAGTATTATTTATTATCTTTGCATTCGTCATGAATATTTAATGAAATATTTCCTGCAAAAATTTTCTTTTCCTCATAGCAAAATATTTATAAAGTATTTTTTTCTGTTATCGTGGAGGCCAATCCCGAAAATCATGTGATTAATTATATTTCACGTAATGGTTGCCAATGCGTCATTACGACAAAACAATGACAGATGGCCAGTGATAAAACTTGAATTCTAGCCATAATTAATTATTCCATTTAATTATATTCACATGGAGGGAGAGGAATTAAATAAGATTACAAGGACAAGTACTTTTTATGCACATATTCTGAAAAAAACTTATGTAGAATTAACATTATCGTGCATTCAGAAGCAACCTCGTATAAAAGTGTCTAGTAGGTTCGAGAGCTGACATCGGAGTGATCATTTTATTCATTCAAGTCTGTATTACATAATTATATAGAAATTCCGTGGTATGACGTACTCATAATCTTTTTTATTCTCAGTATCTGTTACACAGAAGTATGTAATATATTCATTATTAATATTTTTATGTTCAAACCACGTAAAGATGGAGGGCTTTTTCTCGTTCACAAATAATATTCCATCATTGATAGCACATTTGCATACATAAACACACACAGTTTTGAAACTTCCTGGTAGATTAAAACTGTGTGCCGGACCGAGACTCGAACTCGGGACCTTTGCCTTTCGCGGGCAAGTGCTCTACCAACTGAGCTACCAGTTGGTAGAGCACTTGCCCGCAAAAGGCAAAGGTCCCGAGTTCGAGTCTCGGTCCGGCACACAGTTTTAATCTCCCAGGAAGTTTCATATCAGCGCACACTCCGCTGCAGAGTGAAAATCTCATTCTGGACACACAGTTTTGTTCGTTACTGACACAATTCACCTGTGGTTATCGTAACATACTACTATGGTTTTTAAGAAGGCTTTCCAGGAAACGATTCAGCTTTCAAAGGAACCATACCGGCATTTTCCCGGAGCGATTTAGGGAAACCACGGAAAATATAAGTTAGGGTGATGGAACGAGTAGTTGAACCATAGCCCTTCCGTATGCGAGGCCAGTGTGCTAACCAATTGGTATTAGCAAAGCGTAACTCATATATCTGCTGAAAAGTACATGAAGGATGGAGATTAATGTTCTGTTATATCCATGCAAATTACAAAAATGGATGTACTTTTGTTCGTATGTATGTATGTATGTATGTATGTATGTACGTACACTGAGATGTCAAGTCATGGGACAGCGATATGCACATATACAGGTGATGGTGGTGTCTCGTTCACAAGGTCCAACAGAGCAGTGCATTGACGGAACTTTCATTTGTACTCAGGTGTTCAGTTCATGCAGTTCATGTGAAAAGGTTTCCCATGTGTTTATGGCCGCACGATGGGAGTTAATGGAGTCTGAACGTGGAGTGTTAACTAGAGCTAGACCCATGGGAGATTCCATTTCGAAAACTGTCAGCGAATTCAACATACAGAGACCTATAGAGTCAAGTGAGTATCGAGAATACTGGATTTCATGTATTACCTCTCACCATGGCCAACATAGTGGCTGACGGCCTTCACTTAACGACCGAGAGCAGCGGCGTTTTCGTAAGTTATCAGTCTTAGCAGACAAGCAACGGTGCGTGGTGTTAATGGACTTTGGCAGCAAACGAACGACGCGAATGCCTTTACTATCAAAACGACACTACTTGCAGCGCCTCTCCTGGGTTCGTGACCAGACGACTGGTAAACCGTGGCCTGGGCAAATGAGTCCCGATTTCATTTGGCAAGGGCTGAAGGTACGGTTCGATTGTGGCGCTGACCTCACGAAGCCATAGACTCGCGTTGTCAAAAGGGCAGTGTACAAGCTGGTGGTGGCTCCATAATGGTGTGGGCTGTGTTTGCATGAAATGGACCGGGCACTCTGATCCGTCTGAGCCGATCTGGAAATTATTACGTTCGGCTACTTCCTCCCAAACGATGATGGGATTTTTATGGATGACAATGCGCCATGACATTGGACCACAGCTGTTCACAATTGGTTGGAAGAACATTTTAGACAATGTGAGTGAATGCTATGGCTACGCTGATCGCCGGATATGAATGCCATCGAACATTTAGCGGACATAATCGAGAGGTCAGTTCGCACACAAAATCCTGCACCGGCAACACTTTCGCAGTTATGGACGGCTATAGAGGCAGAGTGGCTGAAGATTTCCGCTGGGGACTTCCAACGATTTACTGAGTCCTTGTCACGTCGAGCTGCTGCACTAAAAGGGGGCCCGACGCTGTATTAGGAGCTATCCCGTGACTTTTGTCACCTCAATGTAACATACCAGCAGTTTGCTCTTTTGGTCTGCGTCGGTCGTAATAGAGAGAGAAGCATATCCACAATACTGAGATGGAAGTACGAAACGTTTACCAACACCTTTTCCTGGGAGGGACGTGTCTTACATCTTAGTCGCTTCTCAAAGGGGTTAGCCATAGTCTCCATTTGCCGTTTCTCGTCGTCAGTGTAGTAGACATAAACGATAATTTCAACGGACAAAATGAGTAACTCCTCACGGAGCCAAAACATGGGGTGGAATCCGGGATCGACATAGCGTATAGAATTTATGTGAGCGGAAGCTCTAGTCCAATGAGCTATAGTAGCATGGAAGTGTTACGTGGTGTCATGACATACGTGCTACCATCTCAGAGTTTCCCACATGCTAATTCACTCCTCATTTTTGCGAAAAAGCTCCTCACTTAATAGCTCCTCACTTATCACTTACAAGTCTACGAAATTTTCAGCATCCTATAATCCCACTTCTCAAAAGCTTCTATTTGTTCTGTTTGGCTTTTTCAGTATTATGATTCACTTCGATACATTTCTGTGCTCCTGACGTACATTCTTAGAAATACCATCATATTAAAGCACATGTTTAATAGCAGCCGCGCTGTTCGAGGTGCCATGTCACGGATTGCGCGGCTCCTCCCGCCGGAGGTTCGAGTCCTCCCTCGGGCATCGGTGTGTGTGTGTGTGTGTGTGTGTGTGTGTGTGTGTGTGTTGTTCTTAGCGTAAGTTAGTTTAAGTAGTGCGTAAGTCTAGGGACTGATGACCTCAGTAATTTCATCCCTTAGGAATTCACACCTGTTTTTTGTATTAGTGGGCTTCTTGTAGAGAGCAATACTCTCTTTGCCTGTACTATTCTGTTTCTCATGTGTACCTCGCTTCGTCCGCCATGCGTTATTTCACTTTCTAGGTAGCAGAGCTCCTTCAGTTTATCTTCTGTGAGATCCCCAATTTTGATATTAAGTTTATCGCTAGTCTCATTTCTGATACTCGCCAATACTTTCGTCTTTCTTTGGTTTACTCTAATTCTATATTCTAGGCTCATAGAATTATTCATGCCATTTGACATGTCCAGTAATTGTTCTTCACTTTCACGGAGTATAACAGTGTCATCAGCGAGTCTTGTTACTGATAGCTTTTCACACTAGATTTTAATCTCCCTCCTGAATCTTTATTTTAGTTCTCTTATTGTTTCATGTACTGCTTGAACAGTAGGCAGGAGAGGGATATATATATATATATATATATATATATATATATATATATATATATATATATATATATAGAGAGAGAGAGAGAGAGAGAGAGAGAGAGAGGGAGAGAGAGAGGGAGAGAGAGAGGGAGAGATTACACCCCTCTCTTACATTTTATTCAATCCGAACACTTCAGGCTTGATATTCCGTTCTTATTGTTGCTCTTGTAAATATTTCCCGTTTTCCTCCACTGTTTATTCCTGTTTTCTGAGAATTTCAAACGTCTTGCACCATTCTACATCGTAGACGGCTTTTTCTATGTCCAGAAATCTTAGGAAGGTGTCTTGAATTTTTGTGAATTATTGCCTCCATTATCAAGCGCAACGTCAAAAAGGCTTCTCTGGTGACTTTATCTTTCCTAATGCCAAACATCTTCATGTAATAGATCCTGGATTTTTTGCGTGTTTCTATGTACTCTTCTTGTCCGAGTATAGGACAGATGAGATGTTAGTAAACTGTGAGATAGTTCTCGCATTTACCGGCGTTTGCAGTCTTCGGTATTCAAAGTCGATTCCATACACAGGGAATGAGTGTAGGGGAGCAGATCTCCGTTCTAGGCTAGGTTCTCTGGAGGTGCTTTGCCATTGCCTTTTTCCGACCTGATATGACGTTTCAAGTGTTTATCTTTGCTGGGTTGATGACTGCAGCGAGTGCTTGTACAACGTAATGATGGGTTTATGTTGTTACGGACGAAGGGAAGCAGTGGGTGAAAACCGGTGCCGGCACCTACCCTATTCCTTCAGAATAGCACGAAGGGGGCCGCCAACTCTAACGTCCCCATCAGACGGACAGAACACCGTCAACAGGGTTACCTACCCTTACTTCATGAGGCACTGCGGAGGGGGTTTTGAGTGAGATCCAGGACTGTGGCGCAAACCTGTTCTCACTTTACCGGCCAAATACTGGCAGCGAAAATGTTCCACCTCCAGGATTAGAACCGGTTTACTCCCAATCGAGCGCCACCGCACAGGCGTGCATTAGCGACCTCGGCTATGGAAGCGGGTATCTTCGGAATTGCTTGGATTATGTTCTTCCGAATGTCCATTAATTTATCTCCAGTCTCAGACGTGCTATTGACTGGAATAATCGTTTGGTTCCTAGAACACTGGATCTCATACGTCTTCCAGATTGACAGCCACGCACACCGAATCTGAGTGCCCGCCAGAAGAAATGGAGGGGACCTGACTGACTGCCTGCCAGTCGATGTACTTCATACATACAGTAACTCGAGGTCAGGTTCAGGACATCAATATCGTAAAGCAGCACAATGGAATTGTCAAACAAACACTTGTCAAGTCACATTTGAAGACTTTTGAGGACTGTTAACTGCAAAACATCTATAGCTTGTTAACGCACTCATCTGTAACTGAAGAGCGTAGTGCAATAGGTTTGTATTCTTGGAGTTGCTGGATGGTATCTCTCTAGTAGGAACTACTTTTGACTTTTATTTAAATTCAATAATGATTAAAAAATGGAAATGTTAATTAATAAACATTCAATTGTAATTATTTCACCAAATTGACACCTTTTAACTCTTAATTACTGGTCTTATGAAAATAAATTGAATTTTAGTACGGACATATGAAACGCCTTTTTTAAAATGAAAATAATTTACACTGCAATAATAATGTTTAGTCTCTACAAAAATGGAATTTATATTATATTTGCCGTTCTACATTTTTGTAATACATTTTAATTTATTTTGAATATTCGCATTTTCATGCGAATACTAATTAAAATTTTAAAAATGTTATTTTTACAAAAAAAAATATGATTCAACTTTTCTGAGAAGGAATAATAAAGGGGCAATGGAGGGATCACTGGCAGTAGGACATACAGAATTTAAGAAGACGGAGAGCTTCATATATATATATATATATATATATAGGAAGTAGTGTCAACACGAAGGAGGTGGTAATGAAACAGACTAAATTTGCAGACAGGGGTCTATTCTCAATGGGCAAACTGTAGAGCAGCAGACTGCTAACAACGAAAGAACTCCGCATTTAAAAGGCAACTTTGCGACCGGTTTAAACGTATGGGGCGAAACACCGACACTGAGCAATAAGACGGAGAGGAAAATTATGGCCTTCGGAAACAGTGTTGGGCAGTCCACGGCCTCGGCTGAGTGACAAGCGCCAGGCCCGGGCTTGACTCGCTGCCAGGTCTGAGACTTTCCCCTCTCGGAGACTGGTATTGTTTTGTCCTCACCGTCACGTCCAATATGGCGTCAACTGAAAACACTTGAAACTCGGACGCCGAAATTCCCCAGGTGGGGACTCCCTGCTGTCAATGCCGTACGATCATTTCATTAAAAAAGGTCCTTGGACCCATGTTAAAAAACGAATTTTTTAGAAGAAGAGAAAACACAAGTACGCACAGGCTGTTTAATGAACCAAATGTGACAGCAGCAATAAACAGCAGGAAAACTGAATGGCTGGGACAATGTACTGATGAGGGAAGAAAGTATAGTGAAGACAGTGCTAGAAGTGTAGCGCCAAGATGAGAGATCCCTTGGAGGAGACTTTGGTAGTTCGAGAGAACATGGCCAGTGATAGACCAGCGGAAGAGGTTAAGGAATGCGGCAATGATCCGACTTTGGTTCGTGTGGTCAACTAAAAGCAAGCTCGGTCCATTGCTCACGACGATCACTGTGTCATCCTGTGTTAAAAGCGTCATTCGGATGCAGCATGGAAGGCGTCGGGTCAGCACCAAGGAAAAATCCCTGGCACTACCAGGCATCGAATCCGGCTCCTCCAAATGGGAGTCAACCGCGCTGACCACTTAGCTACGGAAGCGAACTCCCAAGTATGTAGTTTTTGTTAACTAACACTTTGGTTTTTTAATAATTTTTGGAACTTAAATAAAGCAGAAAATTACTCTAGCAACAGTCGGACTTAGTATCTTTCTGACTGCAATCCTGTTACGCTGCACGATCACCTAGCCGCGGTTACATTAGTAGGATAAAAATATTTGGTACGCAACAGCGCTCAAAAATCTTCTTTTTGAGGTGTTTTTCTGTCATAGGTAACTGATGTCCGAACACTGACTCTGAAATCCTTTAGGTACGGGAAAAATCGAAGAGTGCCCCGGTCAAGAGCCCTCGCCGCAGCCCAACAGTCTGGTAAACGCTCCAGTTGTGCTTAGTTACCGCCCCTCTGCCTCTACTGCGTTAATTCATCGTCTTGCTTTCTCGCTTGATCAAAATGTTCAAATGTGTGTGAAATCTTATGGGACTTAACTGCTAAGGTCATCAGTCCCTAAGCTTACACACTACTTAACCTAAATTATCCTAAGGACAAACACACACACCCATGTCCGAGGGAGGACTCGAACCTCCGCCGGGACCAGCCGCACAGTCCGTGACTGCAGCGCCTTGGACCCGCTTGGTCATTCCTTGGAATCTGTTCTCTTGTCGTGCATTTGTAATTGTTCCCTTCTCGCCTAGGACACCTGTCATTTATTGAAACATTCCGGTAGATCAAAACTGAGTGCCAGACGGAGACCCCGAACTCGGGACTTTTGCCTTTTGCGTGCAAGTGCTTTATCAACTGAACTAAACAAGTGCGACTCACGACCCGTCCTCTCGGATTTTCTTCTTCCAGCATCTCGTTTGCTATCTTCAAAAATTCACAGATCTCCTGCGACATTTGCAGATCACTGGCTCTGAGCACTATGGGACTTAACTTCTAAGGTCATCAGTCTTGCAGATCACTCCCGAAGTTTGGTAGGTAGGAGACGAGATATTTTCGGAAGTAAAACTTTGAGGATGAGTCGTGAGTCTTTCTTGGGTAGCTCAGTCGGTTCACACTGAAGACATGAAGTCCTAAATTGTAAGCGGTGAGAAAGAAAAGAGACAGGCTAATTCATGGAGAGCTGCACTCGTTGAGGCACTAGCAAAGCAAAATAATTCCGTTGTAGATACTATTACACATCATTGCTGACGACAGAGAACCGCGATGGCAGTGAACAAGAAAATCCAGCTCCATCATTTCTTGGAGAAAGATTCATTTAGCCGAGGTTGCACAAGCAACGTAAAAATATATTTTTTTTGTTTTCTTTTGAATACTATTTTTTTGTGACATTGTATTTTATAGGATTTTCATTTTACGCGTTTACTAATCCTGGGGCCTAGCGGGAATTATGGGAATAATTAGGGGCAACGTCTGAAGACGGAGAGTTAATTTTTTTTTTTTGGGTAAAGTGGTAGTGCCAAGTAGGGGTACCTTTGACTTCTATTTAATTTTTTTAAGATTAAAGTATGTTAGGCAAGTAGACAGTAAGGCGATTTAAAAAATAAAATGAAATAAAAAATAAAAGTAGTCTACACATTAGGAAAAAACAAAAAGAAAAAGGAAAAGAAGTCGATACAGCACTTGCCCGCGAAAGGCAGAGGTCTTGAGTTCGATCCTCGATCTACCAAGATGTTTCATATCAGCAAACGCATACCGCTGCAGAGTGAATAAAATTAATCTTGTCGTTTGTTCTCTTCATCGACCTCCCGATCTGTTGGGGTTCTCCCCGATTTCGCTCTCAGTTGGTTCCTCGCACACCCTCTGAGGTTCTGCCGTCTCCTGGCTACAGCATATTTCTTCTTCTGTTACAACAGCTGAATGTTCCTCCACCTCGCTGGTGCCCTCAGTGTACTCCATGCACCGACTCTCTTCTTCTTCTTCTTCTTCTTCTTCGTTTGACAGTGGTATACGAAAGTATCAGGAGAGCACAGAACAACATTGGAGACAAACAACTAACACTGATAAGTATAGCCTGGATGAAATCTGCCAATTAAAATGCAGCAGCTGTCGATGTATATATGTGAGACAAACATGTAGGAAATTCGGAACCAGATATACACAATATCTAAGAGCGTTAAAATATAGTACCCCCCTCAAAAATGGTTCAAATGGCTCTGAGCACTATGGGACTTAACTTCTGTGGTCATCAGTCCCCTAGAACTTAGAACTACTTAAACCTAACTAACCTAAGGACATCACACACATCCATGCCCGAGGCAGGATTCGAACCTGCGACCGTAGCAGTCCCGCGGTTCCGGACTGCGCGCCTAGGTACCCCCCTCCCCCCCCCACTCAAAATTTGCTGGTCAACTAATGGCACAGAATCGCCCCACAGCCGATTTGATTGCAAGAAAAATGAACAACAAAATTTAGTTATTTATTTAGGGTTTGGCTGCATCAGGAACAAATTATACTACAATTATCTCAGACTAATACACTCCTGGAAATTGAAATAAGAACACCGTGAATTCATTGTCCCAGGAAGGGGAAACTTTATTGACACATTCCTGGGGTCAGATACATCACATGATCACACTGACAGAACCACAGGCACATAGACACAGGCAACAGAGCATGCACAATGTCGGCACTAGTACAGTGTATATCCACCTTTCGCAGCAATGCAGGCTGCTATTCTCCCATGGAGACGATCGTAGAGATGCTGGATGTAGTCCTGTGGAACGGCTTGCCATGCCATTTCCACCTGGCGCCTCAGTTGGACCAGCGTTCGTGCTGGACGTGCAGACCGCGTGAGACGACGCTTCATCCAGTCCCAAACATGCTCAATGGGGGACAGATCCGGAGATCTTGCTGGCCATGGTAGTTGACTTACACCTTCTAGAGCACGTTGGGTGGCACGGGATACATGCGGACGTGCATTGTCCTGTTGGAACAGCAAGTTCCCTTGCCGGTCTAGGAATGGTAGAACGATGGGTTCGATGACGGTTTGGATGTACCGTGCACTATTCAGTGTCCCCCCGACGATCACCAGTGGTGTACGGCCAGTGTAGGAGATCGCTCCCCACACCATGATGCCGGGTGTTGGCCCTGTGTGCCTCGGTCGTATGCAGTCCTGATTGTGGCGCTCACCTGCACGGTGCCAAACACGCATACGACCATCATTGGCACCAAGGCAGAAGCGACTCTCATCGCTGAAGACGACACGTCTCCATTCGTCCCTCCATTCACGCCTGTCGCGACACCACTGGAGGCGGGCTGCACGATGTTGGGGCGTGAGCGGAAGACGGCCTAACGGTGTGCGGGACCGTAGCCCAGCTTCATGGAGACGGTTGCGAATGGTCCTCGCCGATACCCCAGGAGCAACAGTGTCCCTAATTTGCTGGGAAGTGGCGGTGCGGTCCCCTACGGCACTGCGTAGGATCCTACGGTCTTGGCGTGCATCCGTGTGTCGCTGCGGTCCGGTCCCAGGCCGACGGGCACGTGCACCTTCCGCCGACCACTGGCGACAACATCGATGTACTGTGGAGACCTTACGCCCCACGTGTTGAGCAATTCGGCGGTACATCCACCCGGCCTCCCGCATGCCCACTATACCCCCTCGCTCAAAGTCCGTCAACTGCACATACGGTTCACGTCCACGCTGTCGCGGCATGCTACCAGTGTTAAAGACTGCGATGGAGCTCCGTATGCCACGGCAAACTGGCTGACACTGACGGCGGCGGTGCACAAATGCTGCGCAGCTAGCGCCATTCGACGGCCAACACCGCGGTTCCTGGTGTGTCGGCTGTGCCGTGCGTGTGATCATTGCTTGTACAGCCCTCTCGCAGTGTCCGGAGCAAGTATGGTGGGCCTGACACACCGGTGTCAATGTGTTCCTTTTTCCATTTCCAGGAGTGTATGTAGGCGACGAATATACTTTACTCATCCCCCTGTCACCACCAAGAACTTTGTTGGATTTCCAGGGAAGGCTCTCACAGGACAATCCTGTATAACATGGAAAACGGTCTAATTTTGAGCGCCATAATCACAGCTGGGTGAAATTACTTTCTTCACTTGTGCTCAGAGTCAGCACGGCTTGCAGTATTGGTTCTTATTCGCTAAGAACCGACCAGATGATGCATGGCAGTTCAAAGCCGGGTAGCTTTGTCGATATGCGTGGCATCTTAATTTTCTCCGTCGTAGGATTAATCTGCCATGTCTGTTTCTAGCAGTCACCACTTTTCAAGCTGTTTCCGACCAACATCCTTGCGGTTTCCGTGAATGGGTGACGACAGCGCAACCCACCTTTGCTGATGCTTGGAATGTCTGGGTGAACGGGAGGTTAACATTTTTTCTATAATTTTATTTACTCTTGTACAAGTGCACTTTCCTGCCGAAAAGAATGATCATATACAAGAATCACTAGCCCAAGGGAAAAAACGTACCAAATACACACCACTCTGCAATAAAACATTATTTGCCACAGTAAGAACTGACACACACACACACACACACACACACACACACACACACACACACACACACACAAAGAAAGAGAGAGAGAGAGAGAGAGAGAGAGAGAGAGAGAGAGAATGAATATCCTAAATTCGCGCGTGTACATTCAAACGAACGTACAACGAAACTAATGAACTTCATATAACCTCAATAATACGCTAAATTACGAATGAAATCTTGTGTTTTTGTGACAAAATGGGTAAAAACGTATGTTAACTACCAAAACCTCCGTTAGCAAAGAAAATAAGAGTCTTAATACATCGAAAATAGCGGAAAATAAGGCCACTGAATAAAAAATCGTGAAATGATAAACAGCGCTCTTTTCGGTCTGAGATAAACGAAAAACATGAGAAACATTTGTGTCGTTTTCAGAAGACTTTTTTTTAAATGTGTGGTAGTTGCTAACAACGCAAAATAACTTCATAGCTTCACGCAAGGTATGTGCGAAACTCCACAAATGTTTTACAAACCAGGAGTAATTGCCGCAGCATGTACTTGCTGTATGTCCGGTTTCAGTTACGTAACGTGTGTCATTAACTATCTATGTAAATCGATACATGTAAACCGATTCACTTATTATGTCCTTTATGTTTATAGATAAATTAGGACTGAAATTTAAATGTCCCAGTGTTACAATAATTTTCAAACTCAAAGTAAATAAATAAATAAATAAATAAATCCCACTGAAGATAGCAAAAAAAACTGTTAACATGTTTTGGTGAAGAAGAACTAATCAAACGGTGTCTGGCGTAAGCCTGAATATCTCTACAATTTTTCTCAGTGTGCACGGAAAAAGAAGAGCGCAACATTCAAAAGATGATTAATGGAAATCGTTTTTCAAAGTTGAAAGGTTTGCTTTTAATTTCGAAACTTAAATCCAATTGAGGACAAATGTGTGGCTACGGGACAAGATACGAGCACCTTGCAACTTATTCTCTCGGATCCCTATTCGGTTTAGCAGCCATGGATAAGAATGAGTGCCGACTGCTTCTGTACCTCGTGAGTCAACGCCACGATGCTACACTAATGGCAGGAGGGAGAAGGTGGTTACTTCACACTAGTCGGATGGTGCATCTAATTCACCTGCTAAAGGGTCTTCTTCATAAACTACGCTCTACGTAAGCTACGTCCAGAAGGCGGTCTTAATCTTGTGACCTGGCGGTATAGACTACTCGGCAACGCATTATCGAACCACTACCACTCTTGGAGTAAAATTATAGCACCAATTACACTTTTATTTTAAATTTGACGACCAGTTTCGGCCTAGCTATACAGAGGAGACTGTAGCAACTGGAATCATTAGCATGAGGCGTAGTAAAATAAATAGTATTGAAAACCAACTCGCCAACTAACATCATAACAAAATCTACATGTACAAAGATTAGTCTGTATTTCATAATAAGGTGGCTGGCAGAGGGTTCATCCAACAACCTTCAAGCTATTTTCTCTACCTTTCCACTCTCGAATAGCGCGCGGGAAAAATGAACACTTAAAGCTCTCCGTGCGAGCTCTATTTCTCTTATTTTATTATGATTATCATTTTTCCCTAGGTGGTGGGCGCTAACGAAATATTTTCGCCTTTGGAGGAGAGAGTTGGTGACTGAAATTTCATGAGAAGATTCTGAGACAACGTAAAACACCTTAATTGTAATGACCGCTTCCCAGTTCTTTTATCATATCCTTGGGACTCTCTCCCCTATTGCGCAACAATACAAAACGCGCTGCCCTTCCTTGAACGTTTTAGATGCCACCGTCAATCCCTTTTTACTGAGTTAAAGTGGATCCGGTTTACGATGGAAAACATTAGTTCAAATTTTGACCACCAGGTGCAAATCTGGCGCTGTGTATCCGATCTGTAACGGATTAGGAACGGAATGTTGGCAGAAAAGGTCAAACAAGCAAGAAAGGCATAATGCTGATGTTACTAACCACTGCTTACACAATTTGATGAATATGAGTACCGCAGACATCGAAGAGATGCTGTTAAGTGCCAGATTTGCTACTGCTGGCCAAAATTGGAACACATTTTTTCTCAGCGTAAAAAGGTTCCGCATTAACGCACATCTACCAAGTTTCGTTGCCATGTGATAACTACAGCGACACTAGACCTCGGTGAGTGGCTGCACTTTAATTATGACCATCCGATACAAAGGCATCTGGAAGAAATAGGAATACAGGAACCAGAGAATTACAACAGCATGATTTTTAAATGAAATATTTAAACTTTCACGTATTTCGAGGATAGAACTAGACCCAGAACAGAATCATCGTGGACAAAAAACCGAAGAAGGCTACAAAGTATGGCAATGAAATAATACTGAACAAGGAGAACGACTAGAAGAAACGAAACTGACGCAAATTAACGCTGACCTCAGGGATACAAAATTTCGGGACAGAAACCAGGCGTCATCTTCAAAATAAGAAGTACAACTGGTTTTGTCATTTTATTCTAAATCAATATTACAGCCCCGGAAATGCACTACCATACTCCATGCCCTGGACAAGCCACTACGTGTATGTTGACACCACGGTTTGGTAAGCTGGTTAACCGCGCAATTTCTTACCGGGCAGCTGGGTCAAGCTGCGCCGCACACACGGCCGTTTACGTGGGAAGTATCACAAACAATCAGTCTCCCGCGGCCGCGCTGTCGGGTGGAAGTAGTTTATCTGAGGACGCCGTCGCTGAAAGACCCTTTCCCCGCCCGGAAACCAATTTCGTGCGTCAACATTTGCGGAGAAAGGTGGCCGGCGGCGAGATTTGTTTTCCGCAGGTCGTTTTTCGCACACCTCTTCGCCAACTGAGGCAGCGCTGGCGTTTAACCGCAGAATCTCCACGTTTCCAGGCTCAAGCATACGAGGTCTCATTCTGCTTAATATTAATGCAGCCGTAGCGTGGCAGAGATGGGGCAGAAGTCCTCCGTTTCCACGGGGCAAACATTTGCAGCGAGGTTCGCAGCTCATTCGAGGGGATGGAGATATGCTCAGAAAGCTACGCTACTTCCTTTTGCGCCCCACATATGAAACCTGTTATAGGTTGCGTGTATCAGTGCTATAGCTAAAGCGAAACTTGTGGGTATTTTTTTAATTTACTGTCATCAAAACAGAAATTTAGTGCAGTGTTTAGGAACGAAGCAGGCAGCTATTTCTATATCCGTTCGCTAGATCACGCCACTCTTCTTGCAGATTTGTATGTTCATATATTTATACTTAAGTAGCCGTCAAATATGTGTTAGCAGACCCGACAAGTAAGGCTAGATGGGGAGTGGGGAGGTTGAAAGGGTGAGGGGAAAAACGGCTGCCGGCCGGGGTGGCCGAGCGGTTCTAGGCGCTTCAGTCCGGAACCACCCGGCTGCTACGGTCGCAGGTTCGAATGCTGCCTCCGACATGGACGTGTGTGCTGTCCTTAGTTTAGTTAGGTTTACATAGCTCTAAGTCTAGGGGACTGATGACCTCAGATGTTAAGTCCCACAGTGCTTAGAGCCATTTGAACCATTTGAACTGCGCCCAGCGTTCGACAGTGTGGTCATGTACAGGGCCAAAGGGGCACAAAGCCGCGATAACGTTTTCCGACGGAAGCTCGAATAGTAGTTCGAAAACCCGTATGGTGCCCATCCCCGAACCTGCGTGGTCGACAGTGACCGCACAGACATTGCCGTCGGCGTGACAAAAGCGTAGGCCGGCCCTGGTTGATTTCACGAAGCACTCTTCCGCACACAGCGTCATACACGATTTTGACGTACACCGTACTGCTTAAGACTGACTATGGATGCCCCAAATGTCGGAAGCTGGGCTCGTAGCTAAATTGCGTTGGAAGCATTCCACTTCTAAGGTCTTTGGTCGGGTATAGACTTTGAAGAAGGTGAATCGCAGTTTTGGCCATGATTCCAGTATACGTAAGCGACAGGTGACGGCCGCTCATAGTAAACAACAGCGAGCGCGCGCCCACAGGCGGAAACAAACAGCACGTCCGCATTGCACGGCTACGAAAGCCGGGCTGCTAGGCTACGGAGGCTAATTGCCTTTTCTTATGACTTAGTACGACTTCATTTTAGACATCTATATATACTAATCTTGTGTTACTGGACTGTGATTCTGGAAAGGGAATATTAAATATTACTGTGAAATAATACAGAATACAGATCTATTCGAAAGATTTTCTTAACTCACACTTTTGTACCTTTCTTCGGAATTATCTAATAAATAGTACACCACTTAGAAAGACGTCAGATGTCGCCCCTACTAATTGTAGCCCAAGAGTGTATCAACTTTCTCTTCGCTTTCCCGTGACTTTTCTTTGTCTTTTGATGGGAAAGGGAACTGAAGCGCCAGCACAGATATGTCCTCAGGCGAGTTCCTAATCGGTTGCAGAATACATGAAGACGAAAAAACACACGTTACAGTTACATCAATGTGACCACCTGACGAAAGGCTGCATAATAGCGTTTTGATGCGTGGACCGATGCGAGTCGTGCAGGGAGAGCGTCGATGAGGTTCCAAAAGGTACCGAGAGGGGTGTGGAACCATGCCGATCCAGCGTCGTGGGAAGCTGCGCTACGTTTCTCGGTTGAGGATCCATAGAGCGAAGAGCCCAATCGAGGTGGTCCCGCAGATTCCAGGAAGGGCATAAATCCGGGAGTTTTGTGGCCATAGGAGTATGGTAAACTCATCCTGGTGCTATCTGAACCACCCACGTGTACTACGAGCTGAGCGGTACACTGCACTGGCATGCTGGCTGATACCGTCGTGCTGAGCAAAAACGAGCTGCATATAGGGGTGTACATAATCTCTAAGGACAGATACATACTACTGCTGATCCACTGTGCCTTTCAGAATGACGAGATCACACATAGGGTACTACGGAAACATTCCCAAGACATAACGCTACCTCCGCCGGCCTGGACCTTTCCGGGGATTGTTGCAGGTTGTTTGCTTTCAGGTGGTTAACGCAAATGGAGCAAAAAACACGATCCATCTGAAAAGGACACTTGTCGCCTCTCAGTACCCGTCCGTTTGCGGTACCGGCGTGCAAATTCCGGCCTTCATCGCTGATGAACAGCAGTCAGCATGGGTGCGTGAACCAGGCACCTGCTGCGGAGGCCCATACGCAGTAACGTTAGCTGAACGGTCGTTGAGGAGACACTCGTCTGACGATCAGTTGCTCAGTAGTTGCATGTCTATTCGCCCAACATACCTCCGCAGCCGTCGTTCGCAACTGTTATCTGTGGCTCGTGGTTCACCGCAGTTACCTCGGCGCAGGTTTTGGACAGCACCATTTTGTCATGCACAGTATGCTTTAATAACGGCGGCACGCCAAATTTTTACAGACTTACCCGTTTTGGAAAGGCTTTCACCCTTGGCACGAGGATCAACGATTATGATCCTTTGGACGTCAGATAAATCACTCCGTTGCGGCATTACGACAACGACTGCAGTGTTTCCCGAGTCCCAGTTACACGGTGCACATACCCTCCACTGCTGCTGCTAGCAGCAGCCGTCTGGGAGAGGTTGACGCTGAACATAGGCGATGGTTACATTAATGTGTCTTGACCGTGTGTAAATGTTACTACAAACAGTTTACAAGCCTTTGTGCATATCAACACAATATCGTAAAAATACGGAGGTTTTTCTTAATAATCAAGTCAGAGGAGCACAAAACGTAGTTCAGGACTCATACTGCCTCTCCGCTTGTCGTTTATCAGGTACTTTAGGACTATTGACATGAACTATTGTTATCACTAAACTGGCAGCTTTTAAGAAATGGTATAAGTACCTCTATACACATACCCTTTCACACACAAAAAAATGTTCAATTGTGTGTGGAATTTTATTGGACTTAACTGCTAAGGTCATCAGTCCCTAAGCTTACACACTATTTAACCTAAATTATCCTAAGGACAAACACGCACACCCATGCCCTTTGGAGGACTCGAAACTTGGCCGGGACCAGCCGCACAGTCCATGACTACAGCGCCTTAGACCGCTCGACTAATCCCGCGCGGCATTTTCCCACACACACCTAAGCTGAAATTGTACCATGAATTAAATGATAGCAGGTTCCTCATCACCGCCATCAGAAGAACTCACCAGACGGCTCTATTATGCTTATGTAAATCCGCAAACTTTTTACACCTACGGTAAGTACGCTACTATGCTTATCTATCAACATATTCTTTTCTTTCTTTGTTCTGCACTCATCTGTAATATCCACCTTTTGTTAATAACGTATGACTAATCTGTGTGGTAACTGATATGTCCACGAAGTGCCGCAATCCGTGGAAAAAAGTTTGTGTCGCTTGATAATTTTGACTGGGAAGATTAGTGTAATTTTCCTGTCCCATTTTCTATATTAGGCCTACAATAATTTGTAGTTCACATCGTATCAGGCGCAATAAATCCGTGTTTTCTAACTTTTCTTTCATTACGTACCAAGTGAGAATTTAAACCTTCCACTGCAACGTATCGTGTACTGCATGAACTACTATAAAGTTCTTCGTATTTTACTATTCTTGCACATATTTTATTTACGCTGACGATCTGGCCCTCGCGAGCCAGCAAAAGACATACGAAGGCGGATAAAAAATACATTCGTCTGATCTTGATAACCAGGGAGAGTATTACAAAGCCAATAATCTGAAGTCATGTCCTAACAAAACAGTGCTTTCCACCCTCACGACAGATATGCCAACATTAAGTTAAAAATCTCATGTCTACGAACTCCACTCAATCGCAGTTCAACTCCTAAATACCTCACGAGTAGTCTTGAGAGGAGCCTGACGTTCAAGGAGCAATGTGACAGTGTCGTAATTAAGGTCGCAGCACGAAGCAGTATCTTAAGAAAAATAAAAGGCACGAGTTGGGGAGCAAGCTTACACGTGTTGCCGACGTCGGCTTCACACTTGGCGTTATTCGGCAGCAGAATATACTTCCACAGAAGGGTACCAATTTTATCACTCGAAACAGGACGACATTGAGGCTCACAAAGCTTACCACCAGGTGACAGGTTACTTGACACCATCCGAAATCGAGAAGGTTAAAGTTCTGATCTCAATAGTCCCAACCAACATCAGATTGATAAAAACATTCAAATCCAAAAGTCAACACCGATGAGACACCCACATGGACCTATTGTTCGACATCTTTATGTCAATTACCGACCCCTTAGTGAAGACAAATACAGAACAGAGACTTCAACAGTGGTAGGACAGAGCTACATGTGATTAGATACTGAAACGGGAGGTATCCCCAGGAAACAGCCCGCCTTGGCCGACATGAAGGTCACTTAACCGGCTTTGTGTGAATCGGCCAAATTGCCACAGTGTGTCCAGTGCTGTGCTAAGCAGACTACGAGCCATTTCCTTTACTGCGCCATTTACTCAGTCACCATAGGTATCGTGGATCAAGAGGATCCGGCATCAGGAAGTCCAACAGAAGTGCACCTTGCTCAGGTGCTACATATCACCTAAATGCCGCCCAAATGATTGTCATTTACACGCTAAGAAGAAGATTTTATTAATTCTTATTCTACTTTGCTTTTTAAATTTTCTTATCAGCTTTCAGTGAATTATGGAATGTTTTATTTCATGACCTAATACCTAAAGTTCACATGGTAATACATAAATTAATGAATTAAAATTAAAAACTTAACTCTGCATTCGCATCGAGTGATTATGGGAAACCAGGAGAATTGAAGTCAGCGTGACTACAGTAGTGTCCCGTGATTGGCAGGAAAGGATTAACGATCAAGTTTGAATACACTTTATTATAACTAAAATACCTTTTTGGTGTGTGCCGGCCGGAGTGGCCGAGCGGTTCTAGGCGCTACAGTCTGGAACCGCGCGACCGCCACGATCGTAGGTTCGAATCCTGCCTCGGGCACGGATGTGTGTGATGTCCTTAGGTTAGTTAGGTTTAAGTAGTTCTAAGTTCTAGGGGACTGATGACCTCAGAAGTTAAATCCCATAGTGCTGAGAGGTATTTGAACCATTTTTGAATCTTGTTTGTGTGTACTAATTTCCAAACGCAAGAACAACAAGAAGCACAAGAATGCTTGTGGAGGCAAAAACAAAATAATAGTACAAGACAATGAAATGAAAATCATAACCAAAATACTACTCTATACAATTGCAAAGATACAACTTTCTATTGAAGGCTATGGCGAGTGTCTAGTATGCTAGAGCCGGTGTAGGTATTGGCCGGAGCTGTAGGTACACACTTCCGATCTGACTGTTGCTTATAACGCCGATTCGGCGGAGGGCTACACGTAGTCAGATTAGTTCCAATTGGTTGATCTGTCACATGGCTTTTCACGAAGTAATTCCGTGTTTATGCGGAATGTCTGTTGTTGTTTACATCCACTGGTGATGTTTCGATCTGAGCTCTTGAAGGAAGGTCGGTAGCTCATCTTGTTTGTCTGTTGGGCGGGCCCTGTAACTGATAAGCCGGCCGAAGTGGCCGAGCGGTTCTAGGCGCTACAGTCTGGAACCGAGCGACCGCTACGGTCGCAGGTTCGAATCCTGCCTCGGGCATGGATGTGTGTGATGTCCTTAGGTTAGTTAGGTTTAATTAGTTCTAAGTTCTAGGCGACTGATGACCTCAGAAGTTAAGTCGCATAGTGCTCAGAGCCATTTGAAATTTGTAACTGATAAGGGGTCTACGACAACTACACCCGTTGCGTCCACTTTTCCTCGATGCTCGGGTGGAGTAATGTATCACGCTACGTTATTGAAAAGACTTAACACGTTACGTTTATCCATCACTGCATATAAATTCTAACTTTGCGATTTTGTCTCTGCTGTTACGATTATGTGGTAATTAATTCTGTGCGCTTCGTACATTTTGACAGGAATGGAATGTATTCGATTTCTCGCCAGAAGGGAGTAGGTCCGGAGGCCTCGCCATTCTCATACGGTCGGTAGAAGGCTTTTGATGGTGTCCTAAAAGCAGGGAGAGATCGCTTCCTAGATGGCACTTTCTTAGAAATAGTCGTATTTACCGAAATGCTTGCTGTGGGCAGTTCCTAGTGCTAATCCGCTTGCTACAGGCAAGGCGCCGCTGGTCACCACAGTTTTCCGCAGAGAGCGCTGGAGGGTGAAATTTGCCGTCCTGCACGCACCTCAAAGAGGAGCCCCCTACAGGAGCTTTCCTTGCGTAAGAAGGCTCGTTTCTTGCTTCCAGAATTACGGACTGTCCAGTCCAAAGTAACGCCCTCTTACCAGGCGTGGTGTGGACAGTGCTGACCAATGGAGACTCCTCGAAACCAGTACCAGCCACAAGGCCTCAGTGCGAGTTTTTGGTGCTTCCCCCTGTTTTTAAGTAGAAAAGGGAACAAATTAGTTCATCAGATTGACAGCAACACTGAAACCGCCATCCAAGTGGAGCTTGCGTATTGTGGTAGTTTAGGCAAGGACTTAGATGGGAGAAGATTCGCTTCCAGGCGCTCTGCTGCTGCTGACTGTCACTCTCTCGATGTACCTGAAGAATGTAACTTCTGTCTGGGCAGTAGCGTTATCCATCTCCTGAGCAGCTCGCATTTAACTCATTTGGTCAGGCAGCATGAATGCTTGGTTATCTATAGTCAATATTTCTCTCATTTATCTCACCTTTGTGGATGTGGAAGTGTTATTTATTTTTGCCTTTTGCAGTCTTCCTCCCAATTAAACGTGAGTCCCACTATGTCCAAAGACATTTTATTTTAGTTTTCAACAATTTCCACAATACTACTCTGCATTACTGACTACAATTTGTTCACCTAATTAAATTAAATAAAAGTTTTGTATTCTCGATATGAGTTACATTTTGCTTATCCTAATGTCCTCCAACTTCACCATGGTTATGCGACCTATAGCAGCACAAAAACGACGAGTATGTTCGTCTTCAAAAATACTCTTACAGGAACATGAGGAACCAGCTGCTTCAGTCCTCATTCGGCCTCCCTCAACAAAAATTTTGGCATGCGAACGTATTCGCGCTCTTTCTACACAGAACATTCTAAATTCTTTTACGCAGTCTCTCTTTGTAGTGAAGACCTCATACTCAACACCTCTCACTCACTGCCACTATCTATATACACTATGTAATCAAAAGTATCCGGACACCCCCAAAGACATACGTTTTTCATATTAGGTGCATCGTGCTCCCATCTACTGCCAGGTACTCCATATCAGCGATCTCACTAGTCATTAGACATCGTAAGAGAGCAGAATGGGGTGCTCCGCGGAACTCACGGACTTCGAACGTGGTCAGGTGATTGGATGTCACTTGTGTCATACGTCTGTCAGCGAAATTTCAACACTCCTAAACATCCCTAGCTCCACTGTTTCCGATTTCATAGTGAAGTGGAAACGTGAAGGGACAGGTACAGCAGAAGAGCGTACAGGCCGACTTCGTCTCTCGCTCACAGAGAACGCCGACAGTTGAAGAGGGTCGTAATGTCTAATAGGCAGACGTCTACGCAGACCATCACACAGGAATTTCAAACTGCATCACGATCCACTGCAGTACTATGACAGTTTGGCGGGAGGTGAGAAAACTTGGATTTCATGGTCCAGCGACTGCTCATAAGCCACACTTCACATCGATAAATGCCAAACGACGCCTCGTTTGGTGTAAGGAGCGTAAATATTGAACGATTGAACAGTGGAAAAATGTTATGTGGAGTGACGAATCACGGTACACAATGTGGCGATCCGATGGCAGGGTGTGTGTATGGCGAATGCCCGGTGAACGTCATCTGCCAGCGTGTGTAGTGCCAACAGTAAAATTCGGAGGCGGTGGTGTTATGGTGTGGTCGTGTTTTTCATGGAGGGGGCTTACCATCGCTTGGTGTTTTGCGTGGCACTATCACAGCACAGGCCTACATTGATGTTTTAAGCACCTTCTTGCTTCCCACTGTTGAAGAGCAATTCGGGGATGGCGATTGCATTTTTCAACACTATAGAGCACGTGTTCATAACGCACGGCCTGTGGCGGAGTGGTTACACGGCAATAACATCCCTGTAATGAACTGGCCTGCACAAAATCCTGTCCTGTAGAACACCTGTGGGATGTTTCGGAACGCCGACTTCTTGCCAGGCCTCATCGATACGTCTCCCCAGTGCAGCACTCCGTGAAGATTGGGCTGCCATTCCTCAAGAAACCTTCCAGCACCTGATTGAACGTATGCCTGCGAGAGTGGAAGCTGTCACCTAGGCTAAGGGTGGGCCAACACCATATTGAATTCCAGCACTACCAATGGAGGCCGCCACGAACTTATAAATTATTTGCAGCCAGGTGTCCGGATACTTTTGACCACATAGTGTATATACATGCCTCGCCTAATGTCTCCTTTTTCTCCTATTGATTAACTGTGTCCTCTCTCACTTACACTTTCTGTCTCACTGTCACTGTCTCCACCACAGCAGCTCAGATATTCTGGTGGTCCAATTTACTTTTTCTCCTAAACCCACACCTTAAAAATTTCATTTTCTCCCCTATACATACGTGTTACAGTTCGATGGTCTGGGAGGGTCCACATCGTCCCCCCCCCCTCTCCCAAGCCTATGAATGGTCGCACTCACTTGTATTTTTGTTTTTCACTGTCCCCAATCTCTTTTTTGCTCCCATCGATTCTATCTCTTACCCATCTCTCTCTCTGTTTTCTGCCAGCGTCTCCCGTTACTGTCTCCACTCATTTCCACCGTCACTGTCTCTCTGCTGCTGTCTTTTCATACTAAAATTGCAAATACGTTTCCATGTCAAAACTTGTGGTGTGGAAGGCGGAAAGAGGATAGAGCAGTTGGTCCCCCCGCCTCTCCTGCCAGACTCTTTTAAAGAGGAACGTATTAGCCTTTTTTCCCGGTGCTACAGCAGTCTGTGCTGCTTGTATAAAACGAATTCTGTAGGTTCAAAATGGTTCAAATGGCTCTGAGCACTATGGGACTTAACTTCTGTGGCCATAAGTCCCCTATAACTCAGAACTACTTAAACCAAACTAACCTAAGGACATCACACACATCCATGCCCGAGGCAGGATTCGAACCTGCGACCGTAGCAGTCCCGCGGTTCCGGACTGCGCGCCTAGAAATTCTGTAGGTGACAGAGGTTTTGACTCATACAAACAACAAATAAATACGCATAATAGAAGGTTAATACAAAATCGTTTGCTTTACATTTTTCCTTGAAACTTTGCTCACTGGTCGCAATTAATCGACACGCCCGGCTTATAATTTTTATGTTAATGAAGTAAAAATGTTACTAGAAAAAATTACAGAATTTGTGGTCTTCCCTGTTTTACGTAATTTTTGGCAGTCATTTCAAGTTACTTGCAGGCATTTTATAATACGTTTTAGCCCATTTTTTCTCACTGCAGTACAATTCTGGGAACATATGTATCGGTGTGAAGTGCACGTACAGAGACAGCATGTCATAAAATTTTACTGGCTGGAAAAACTTTGACTATAAACATAGTTTGGTGATGTCTTTCTGTGTGTTCACTACGTAAGTTAAAACTATATTTACGTCTCAAATCGGACATTACGAGCATATTCTACGTGCCTAAGTACGGTAAATTTGAACTTCTGGATCTCGGACCCGGACAATGATATCGAAAAAAGTTTAAAGTTCTCCGACATCGTCATCTTAAGAACATACGGTAAAAATTTCGACAATCTGCCATAAGTGGAAATGATTGATGTCGCCATCCCAACAAGGTTTTACGGAGTTTTCTCAGGAGCCTCCCATGAACAAACCGCCTAAGGTCCTTTCCAGACCACGCCTAATACAAAAGAATCATGCAATTTGCTCGATTTAGCTGGACTGTAGGAAGTCTATAAATATTCAGATTTTGATCCAAAAGTGTAAAAGAGCTGCAGCACACCCGTTCTTCCGATGAGTCTACAGATGGTCGCTAGGCCCTTGTAGAAGCGCATTTTTGCGCGCGGGTTTTGGAACATATTGGTATCGTGCACTGTCGTTTACGGACAGATAACCGTCTGCATTTCTAGGATGTTTGCATCATTGTGGCGAGGTTCCACAGTCTACCATGGCCAAGCACAATTCTTAAGGACATAAGAGTTGCAGATGTGGTAACGAGTGCCACTCGCATGTTTTTACAGCAGGAGTAGTTGCTGCACAAGCTGTCGAGCCCTGTTTTGACATCTTCCAGGACCTTTTATTTGTATCACTATTCATGTTAGCTGTTTTAAACGTACTGTGTAGGAAGATACTGCATACTTCGCACTGAATTTCCGCAAGCGCTAAATTAGCAGATTACATGATACATGTGTTATCTCAGCTACTCGAGGCACGTAATTTTTAAAATCTCTAATGTGTGTCTGTCGCCAAGCTGCATGAACAGAAGTTTCTCGCCACCAATCTCCAACTTGTTTCTTTGTGTCGGGAGGGGTAATTCAGCGCCTAGCGCCGATACGAAGGAAATTGTCTTTAAACGGCGGCAGTTACGTTCCGCTGGTGCGGCCTCACGCGACTGCATGAAACAGCTACACTGCCGGCCATTACCGTCTAATGTAACTGCCCGCGCGAGGAACGCAAAACAAACGGAACGGCTACCAAGGAATGTGCGTTCCTTAATTAAAAGGCCAGCCGCCAATTAGAGAAACTAAAAGGCGAAGGTTGTTAGCTAATGGAGACGGCCGCTGCATCAGCTGGAGCGAGCTACGGCCAAAGGTTCTTCACGACAAAGGCAGCTACGTTTCTGCAAAATAATTGCTTCCAGTTCTGCGTAAACACAGTGCCTCCATCCCGCCTGCAGCAAATTAAAACATTGGTGTTTATTGTCAGAAAGAGATACTATGATAAAATGGAATCAAGTCACATAAATCCAAAAGATGTGTAAAGGAGTGCCCTAAGCGTTTATATTATCACCTATTTCAGTAGGTTGTAACCACCGCCAACACCTGGGTAACGGGTAACCGGCGTTTCGTAGGAGGGGGGGGAGGGCAGATGCAACCAGCGATTGGTTCAATAATGCGGTCTGCGGAACAAATACTGGTGAAAATAAAATGAATGTTTTTTCAAAAATAAGTGTTCTTTTAGGCATAGTTTGTTGGAGTCTCTTGTCCAAAATGGGGCAAAATTTACATCGGTGCTTTACACAACAAACATTAAAGCCACGGAAGTTCCAGTTTTGACTTGAGGCGCTAGGAGCGCTACTGTCGTGTCACGCGAAAAGGCGGCCTGTAAGCTTAATACTTGATCTACAATCGGGCCTCAGAGGTACGTCCGTGATATTTCATAGCTTCTCTATTAGTAACTATATATTTATTTTAATGAAATTTTATGACTTTCTCTAATGTGTAAGTCAGTTATGATTTTAGAAAAAAATTATAAAAATTTACGTATGGCTTTGTATTAAAGTGTTGGTGCACGTTTCCTTCCGTGCGGGCCTCGGAGGCCTTGGAAGCAATTTTTCAACAACCAGATGTGCGTCTGCGTAACGTCTGTTACGTCATTTGCCGTTGTTGACTCTCGTTGTTATTCTTTCCTTGTGGGAAGTACATGTTTATTTTGGTGCATTATTTCGTACCAGCGGTCTGTTCTACAAACTGAAAAATTTACGCGGAAGAGAACTATCAGATGAGATAAGAGAATTGTTGGAGCAGTCTTCTGACTTTGAAAACCCATCTAGTGAAATTGAATCTTCCAGTTATGACGATAATGAGGTATATATCGCTGAAAACCCAGAGCTACACGAAAATGATGAGCGTGAAGAATCCTTTTCGGAAAATGGAGAACAACAATTTAGTGCAAATTCTGTTGAGTGTGACTTATTGTTTTGTCGTAATGGGAATGAAATATGGGCTACAGCTCCTCAAGCTGGAATCTCTGGCAGGGGGATGAAAAAGGGTGTATTGAAAGAAGGCCAGGGACCTACAAGTTATTTCATTAGTGATAATGAAGAATTTTGTTTTATGGTGTACTTTCGTGTACCTCTCATTGAGAAAGTGTGTATGTGGACCAACAAGGAAGGCCGAATGGTTTACGAGGACTGAGAGACTATAGATACGTATGAAACGAAAAGTTTCTTGATGTTCCGATCCTGACTGGAGTGTACAAGTCAAGAAATGAAAATATCGGGAAGCTTTCGAGTGCTGATAATTAACGACCACTATTCAATGAAATTGTGTCTCGCAACCGCTTCCAAGCTACTCTGAGGGTATTGCGCTTTGACGGTGCAGCAGCTTGACTTGAACATAGGTCAAATGACAAATGGGAACCAGTAAGAGAAGGTTTTGAGACGTGGGAAACTACCCTCAGTGATGCCTACATTCCAGGATGGTGCATGACCATGGATGAACGGCTCGTCACATTTCGAGGTCGCTGACCGTATGGACAATACATCTCATCAAAACTTGGTAGATACGGAATAAAGACCCGGGAGTTGTGACAGTGCAATAAGTTACTGCTAGAAGATCAAATTGTATTTGGGGAAGGAAGAAGCACCAGAGCCGTCCGACTTGGACAGAACGTTCTGAAAACCCTGGTGATTGAACCTGAACAGCCTGGACGCAATACCACCTGTGATAATTTTTCCACATCTCTCTATTTAGCTCATTATTTGTAATCAAAAGATCTTATACTAATCGGTACTATCCGAGAAAACAAAGATGAATTACCTGCCGCTTTAATTACACGTAAAGGGCGTGAAGTATACTCTGCATTCCTTGGTTTTCAGCCAGATGTGATGAAAGTCCCTTATGTTCCCAATAAAAAGAAAATTGCTACCGTCCTTAGCTCTTTTCATGGCCAACCAAAAGTGTCATCATTGCAAGTAAAGCAGCGTCAAGCTATAATAACATACAATGCCACAAAGTGTGGCGGTGACACCATAGACTAGAAGGCGTGATGCTACAGTATAAAGAGAAAGCAAAGCGCTAGCCGCTGATGGTTTTCTTCAACATGAACGGTGTAAGTGTAATGAATGCAAACATAATTTGGATGATGCTGGCTACCAACAAAAAAATGAGGCGCCGACCTTCCCATCATCAATTTGGAAAGCAATTAGCAGGGGTAAAGAAGTCAACGAACACATTACTAGCACCGGATCAAAGAAGGGCTGTGAAACCAATAGCTAGGAAAAGGAGATGATGTGCATACTGTATAGAGAAGAAAGACACAAAATGTCAGATTACATGTTACAGCAGCACCAAACATGTATGCTCGGAACATTCCACTGTTAATCAAAATATCCACGGGTATGCTGCCGGTCTATAGTGTCCAACGGGCACAATATTTCGGCGATCAAACATGTCGCCATCATCAGGTGAACTGACGGACTGAGCTCCTGTGAACGTACCGGCACGGAGATCCGTGCGCTATGGCTGCTCAGAGGGAACTGGGTTCGGTCGCGGCGGCGGCCGATTTAAATACCCTCTGCCCGCGGCGCGCTCCCTCCGCCGTCCGCGCCCAGCGCCACGGTCGCGCGGTGGAACAGCTTGCGACGGCGTCTGAGATGACGTCGGTGTGATGGCTCTGTCCGCCGTGGTCGTCACAACTATACGTCTGCTCGATTTACTCTTGATTAACCCGATCGCTGGTTCCCAAGCCTTGCTAAGATTATAGCCACAGTCCCGGTTTATGAGGTCGTCATTGGTGCGAATTTCGATGGCCTCTCTAACAACGCTGTCCCAGTATCTCGACGTCTGTACCAGAATCCTCGTGCGAGGATTCTGGTACAGACGTCGAGATACTGGGACAGCGTTGTTAGAGAGGCCATCGAAATTCGCACCAATGACGACCTCATAAACCGGGACTGTGGCTATAATCTTAGCAAGGCTTGGGAACCAGCGATCGGGTTAATCAAGAGTAAATCGAGCAGACGTATAGTTGTGACGACCACGGCGGACAGAGCCATCACACCGACGTCATCTCAGACGCCGTCGCAAGCTGTTCCACCGCGCGACCGTGGCGCTGGGCGCGGACGGCGGAGGGAGCGCGCCGCGGGCAGAGGGTATTTAAATCGGCCGCCGCCGCGACCGAACCCAGTTCCCTCTGAGCAGCCATAGCGCACGGATCTCCGTGCCGGTACGTTCACAGGAGCTCAGTCCGTCAGTTCACCTGATGATGGCGACATGTTTGATCGCCGAAATATTGTGCCCGTTGGACACTATAGACCGGCAGCATACCCGTGGATATTTTGATTATCAAATACGCCGGGAGAAACTCAAGAATCACATTCCACTGTTGTCTGCAGACAGTGCGCAAATTTGCAATAAGAATAAAAGCCACCATATAATGCATAAAAATTGTGTTTCTTTAAATGTAAACTTTAAATAAGTAATATTATTTTAGAAGTATTTATACTACAAAAAGTAGTTCGCGACATCAGTACTCAAAATAGTGTAAATTTACACCAATTTGAACAACAGGGGCCTGAGATACTTGACTGGTAGGCAGAGGGTTAAGTAAGTATCTGATCAACCCTGGAGGGCAAAAAGGGTTGTCCTTGTCCATGATTTCCGAGGTATCGAACTCCCAAATATAAAAGATCTTCAAAATTCTGATTACTTTACAAATGACTTAATGGGTTAAATATGTGACGTTAAGCAGTAGGAGAAAAAAAGTCGAAGAAATATTTGAAATACTGTTTAAAATTTGTTGGAAGTCGCTAAGTGCTCTCACTAAAAAAATGATAGTCTAGACAGGGTAATTTGCACTTTGTTTTAAGCAAAAGAAGGTTTTTTTATGCACCTCAATATTTACAACGTTATATCTCTCGAATTGTGTGTCGTAAAATGACATAATTTTACAAATCCACACAGTGTTATATGTGGAACTGTCTTCAGAATGGGTGCAAATAACATTGATAGCAAAGAAGTAATAAACGAAATAACAAATTGAAACGTCTTTCCTGTTGCTGGAGTTTTACTTCACGAACAGCGGAAACGTAGTAAGCGATAAACTTCCTTACCTGCATCGTTTTCTGGGGTAGTTTGGTAAATGTTGGAAATTATGCGTGAAATTTCTTGGAAATTGCTGAAGTGCTCACATTCTCAAATACTGGATGAATACAGACTGGGTAATTTGCGCGCCGTGAATTGCGCTGCCCCAAGAAATATACAGTTCCTAACTATAATACTTCACTTATTGACTTGAACATTCGACGTAAGATCATACCTTTTAATGTGTAGATTAGAAGAGCATTTAAAATTTTTTAATTCGGTCAATAATTATATGAAATACTGAAAATGGGTTATTACTCCTGCAGACCGTTAGGTAGACAACTCGCAACTGTGAGTTAAATGTCTACAACTATAGGAAACGGTGTCCCACGTAGCGCGCCTGACTTACGACCAGTTCCCGTCAAATGAAGGCACCTACATCTACACCTACATCTACAATTGCATTTACAAAAAATGGCTCAAATGGCTCTGAGCACTATGGGACTTGACATCTGAGGTCATCAGTCCCCCTAGAACTTAGAACTAGTTAAACCTAAACCTAACTAACCTAAGGACATCACACACATCCATGTCCGAAGCAGAATTCGAACCTGCAACCGTAGCGGTCGCGCGGTTCCAGACTGAAGCGCCTATAACCGCTTGGCCACAGCGGCCGGCCTGCATTTGCATTCTGCAACAAACGTTGCTAAGCGAGGTAGAGGGTACTTCGTGTACAACTGTCACTAGCCACTTTTCTGTTGCGATTCCGAAAACTGCGCGGTAAGAGCGATTTTTGACAAGTCTTTGTGTCAGCTCTAATATCTCTCATTTCATCTTCACGGTCTTTCTGCAAAACATATGTGGGAGGAAGTAACATAGCGGCTGAATGTCCTACGAATGTACACTCTTTTTTAAATGTACACCACATCGTGATGAACAACGCCTCCCTGTAAGTGCCTGCCACTGGAATTTCGTAAACACCTCTGCCACTTTTCGCCCTTACTAAGCGAAACTGTAAGAAAACGCGCTGCTCTTCTTTGGATCTTCTCTATTTTATCTGTATATTCTAACTGGTATGGATCCCATACCGACAAGCAATATTCAAGTATTGGTCGAACGAGGGTATTGTAAGTTACCTTCTTTGTGGGCGGACTGCACTTCCTGAGGTAATCTACCAATCAACCTCAGTCTGGCATCTGCTACTCCTGCAATTAATTTTATCTGGTCGTTCCACTTTAATTCGCCCTGTCCGCATACTCCTAGATATTTAATGGACGCAGCTGCGTCCATTGATTTTTCTGCAATCGTGTAATCATACAAGAATTGGTCTTTCTGTCTGTTTGGTCAATTGGTTGAGGGGAGCGGAAGCAAGATGCCCTATAAACTATTCAATGGGTTTCTGTCCAAAATTTCATATGCAAACGAAGCGTAGGAAACTGAAGAGAGGTATCAGACCAACAAAAGGGCTAGTTCTGAAAAAAATTAAGTGCTTGAAAACAGTCAGGGTAATTAAGAACAACTTACTTCGTGACTTCAGCGGAAACTGAAATACACTCATCAAAAAAGTTTTGCATCACCCCGGTTCCCAGAACTCCTGAAGATAGACGTTGGCCGGCTGGAGTGGCCGAGCTGTTCTACGCGCTACAGTCTGGAACTGCGCGACGCTACGGTCGCAGGTTCGAATCCTGCCTCGAGCATCGACGTGTGATGTCCTTAGATTAGTTAGGTTTAAATAGTTCTAAGTTCTAGGGGAATGATGACCTCAGCAGTTAAGTCCCATATTGCTCACAGCCATTTGAACCATTTGATAGACGTTGACTGTGGGTATTGTATCACAGACGAAGGTCTTTGACTGTTAAGAGATGTCACTAAACCCGCACAAAGACGTAACCAACCATGCATGAGCAGCGAATATTAGACAGAGTGGGTCTGACAGCCGATCCACCAGGAAGGAGCTACACGGCTCGTGTTGTCTGTAGTTCAACCATGCCTAGACGGTCAACACCGCAGTTCGATCGCGTCCGCATTGTTACTTTGTGCCAGGAAGGGCTCTCAACAAGGGAAATGTCAAGGCTTCTCGGAGCGAACAAAAGCGACGTTGTTCGGACATGGAGGAGATACAGAGAGACAGGAACTGTCGATGACATGCCTCGCTCAGACCGCCCAAAGGCTACTACTGCAGTGGATGACCGCTATGTTGAATAATGCTTTTGGTGCAACCACAGGATCTCGTGTTACGCCTAAAACTGTGCATAATATGTTGCATGATGCGCAACTTCACTCCAGACGTCCATGGCGATGTCCATCTTTGCAACCACGACACCATGCAGCGCGCTACAGATCACCGATTAGTGTCGCATATGCCTTCAACCAGACAATCATCGCAGACGTTTTTTGGAAGCAACTCGGTCACGCTGAACGCCTTGGACACACTATCCACCGAGTGCAGCAAGGTGGTGGTTCCCTGCTGTTTTGATGTAGCATTATGTGGGGCCGACGTACGTCGCTGGTGGTCATAGAAGGCTTCGTAACGGCTGTACGATACATGAATGCCATCCTCCGATCGACAGTGCAACCATATCGGAAGCATAATGGCGAGGCATTCGTCTTCATGGGTGACAATTTGCTCTCCCATCGTGCACATCTTGTGAATGACTTTCTCCAGGATAACGACATCGCTCGACTAGAGTGGCCAGCATGTTCTCCAGACATGAATCCTATCGAACATACCTGAGATAGATTGAAAAGGGTTGTTTATGGACGACGTGACCCACCAATCACTCTTAGGGATACAAGCCGAATCGCCGTTGAGGAGTGGAACAATCTAGACCAACAGTGCCTTGATGAACTTGTGGATAGTATGCCACAAAGAATACAGGCTTTCATCAATGCAAGAGGACGTGCTACTGAGTATTAGAGGTACCGGTGTGCACAGCAATCTGGACCTCTACCTCTGAAGGTCTCGCTGTACGGTGGTACAACATGCAATATGTGGTTTTCAGGAACAATAAAGAAGACGGAAATTATATTTATGTTGATCTATATTCCAATTTTCTGTACATGTTCCGGAACTCTCGGAACCCAGGTGATGCAAAACTTTTTTGATGTGTGTATTTCATGTACAGTGGTTGCTAGATATTTACATGAAGTGTCAAAAATTTCTTCTCTTCGAAGTCTAGCTATTTTGCGCATCAAAAGTTACATTTGTGTGATGTTTAACTATCAAATTGGTTTCCTCCGAAACAAGTACTAAATTCAGGACAAATCGAGAACAGAAGACGTTAGGAAAGCAAATGATGTTTCAATAAAATCATGCTACCCGAAGAAAACATGAAAATTATAAACCAATAAAAGAAAAAGAAATCCAGCAAATGTTTTGTAAAGTGATTTCTCTGAAGATAAGAAATAACAGGCATTAAGAAACATTTCAATCGCCTTTCAGTTATTCTCGAAATCATGTACAGCAAATGTTTGTCTACTAAATTTTATTTCGTACTTTTAGACAAGTCATTTCGCAAAACATTTGACCGATATTTTGTCTTAGATGGCGTATATCATAGATGTTTATGTTGAGAGTCAAATTGTCAATCCCTGCACCACGCATCGTTTGTCTGTAAGTCTGCAATTTTCCAGCGCTGCGACTTGTCCGTATACAACAGCATCATTTGGGAAAAGCATCATGGAACGTCCAACGTAGTCCACGACTGGATAGTAACGGTTCTATAACATATTCTTCGATTATGTCCGAAGTTACTTTTACGTCTGAAGATTTCTCTCTTAAGAATGACATTCTGTGTTCTATTTGCAACTCTTCAGTCCAGTTGCACAACCGGTCTGGTATTCCGTACGCCCGTATTTCGTTCGTTAGGCGACATTGCGGACCTGTATCGAACGCCTTCTTGAAATCAAGTGACACGGAGTCAACCTGGCCGCCTGTATCTACTGCTAATGCTTTCAGGATCTCATGGACGAACAGGGAGAGCTGATATGATGCTTCGAATTATGTTTTGTTCGTGAGGTAACAGGGCGGAACTATATCAAGCGCCTTCAGGAAATTAAAGATCACTGCTTCAACCAATACGAAACGCGGACTGCCAGCAAGAAACTGTATCCATAACCACAAGCTATAGTCTGTTCATCGTTTGCGTATGTTTTTACGTTGGTGTCATTACCTTCGTATAAAGGGTAAGCCACGTTAGTCAAATAATCTCACAAACGATTATTGTTGCGGTCACCAGTCCGAAGACAGTTTTATCGCAGTCCCCCACGCTAGTCTATCCTGTACAAGTCGCTTCGTAGTCACTGCACCACATTTCAAAAGCGTCTACCGTCTTCTTGTCTGTACCCTCTCGACCACTGTTCAAATTCATTAAAATCCCCAGGTAAGTACTTTCAGAAATTACTTCCTAGCACTTAAATTTTTATTAGATGCTAATATATCACTCTTTCTCAGAAGAATCTTTTCTTCTTATTGTAAATCTACATTTGATATCCTGTTCACTCCTGCTATCTTCAATTATTTTGCCGTCCAAATAGAAGAACGTATCTATCACATTTATGGTGTCATTTTCTACACTAATTACTTTGTTTCCATTCTGTTGATGTTCATATCAAGTTTTCTTTTCAGGGCACTGTCTTTTCACTTCAACTGATCTTGCAAATCAGGGTAAGGCTAAATCACTCTATTACTGTCACCCTTTCATCTGCTAGTGCTGCTGTGTGGTTTATGTACTAATTGTAGATAATTTTTCGCTCGCTGTAAATTCAAAATTTCCACAAAGTTACTGTATCCAGTCAACACTATCAAAATGGAAACACGTCTGCTAGTATTGAACATTGGCCTGAAATTGAGATATGAACTTGTGAGAATGTTCGTTTGGAGCACGGCATTGTATGAATGAGACGTGTGGACTGTGATGGAGAACATACATATCCTCACCGAATGTTCGCAGAGGCTTAAATAGTATGTAGGTTAAGCGGGAACAGTCTATGTTCATTGGTGAGGAGCTGGCGTACGCTGGAAACCAGCAGCTAAAGGTCCATATTTCTCTATTAGAATTGAAATATTTAAAACGAAAAGGTCAGGTCGATATAAAATAACTTCAAAAAGCATCTCCTATTACGGCTAAGTAACACTTCATTATTAGATTTCTACCTGCGAGCTCTTACCGGAGGAAAAAAGCTGCGGACAGCATTTCGAGCTGGAAAGAGACACCGGAGAAAACAAAACAGTTAAAACTTGATAAAGAATCGGTAAACTTTCCGGAGGAAGTAGTTTATGCAAACGACGCAGTCTCTCAGAAAGGGAAACCATCCCAGGGGCTGATGTTGTCTGGATAGGCCGGTAAGTGAAGCGACCGAATTATTGCAAAGATATTGCTCCTTTCGTAATCCGTTACTCAAATCTGCGCTCTCGCGACTAGTCTTCGAGTAAAGCTAGAAACGTTGTGAGGATTAAGTATAAATATCCCATGTCTCCCCGTCTTCATCTGTACAGATATAATCCAATAGTATTTTCGGCACAAGAGCGGAACCAGTCTAACTGAAAATATATCACATGGAAGGGCGTATAACATAACAAGCGGCAGGTTTAAATCGGTTAGAAGCGTGAGAATGTGAAATGTAAAATAAGGACACGAAAATTTAAAAATGTTTAATCATTATAAGAATGGTTTTGCAGGCACAAAAAAGAAAATAATCATAAAAATCAAGAATTAGTCTTGTTAATACTACTCCGTTTTCAAGAATCTCAAAAATAGACTTTCCATCTTTTCCGTGGTATTTCTTCACAACTTTTCCCAACAGCTTTATAACCATAAGTTTTTTTGGATATCTACTACCGGGTAATCTCAACATGATTTAACCATTTTATCCAATAGGCTTCAATTTCTTCCAGTATACCGTTCATACCTTACCCGAGTTCTATACCTTCATTTAGGATATCAGAAGCTGTGGTATATCCTAAACCTCATTTCCGCTGCCTATATTTCTAATTTTCTGTCAGGGTCCAAACAATACTCTATACAGAATTGTAACAGTTCTATAAAAATTTATCATTGACTGAAATGTGGTCTGGCTACTGCCTCCCATCGGGTGGACCGTTCGCCTAGCGCAAATCTTTTTAGTTAACGCCACTTCGGCGACTTGCGTGACGATGGGGATAATGTGATGATGAAGACAACACAACACCAGTCCCTGAGCGGAGAAAATCTCCGACGCAGCCGGGAATCGAACCCGGTCCCCTTCGCACGGCATTCCGTCGCGCTGACCACTCAGCTATCGAGGCGGACTACCACTGACTTAATACTGATTTTACGAACTAAGTTTCTTATAATTGTATCGCATAAACTACATAATGATTTAATTTTGGAGTCAATGTCACTGTAATTTTCTGAAAACAAACTATAACCAAAGTATGCAAAACACTAAACTCTCTCCCGTTAAAATCTCTGATCTTGTTTACTGCTTCCAACTGAATGCTTGTATCTTAGGTGTATGTACAGACATTTAAAATGGCGTGTTTCTGTCATTAAGTACAATTTGTGGAGTCATTCTGGTGAATAATCTTTGGTTTCTGTTGTAATTATTTGCTCGCTTTGAAACACTATTATCAATAACACCTATATTTGTCTTATCTGACGTCTTTCTTTTTACTCAGTGAGACTTCTGTATCACGAAGCATTTTGATGTAACATCTATGTAAATGTTTTATTCATTGTTATAGCCATTTATGTAATTGTAATTAATCTATGGACGTAATTTCTAAAGTAATATACTGTGAAAGAATGGAAATGTTAAAACTTTACTTGTAATACTGGTTAATGCATAGGGCGTATAGGGAAGTCCCTCTGCAACGGCACTGGGTTGGCGGGAATAGAAAAGCTGGATCTGGCGGTCCATCTGCTAAGCTTCTCTGTGGCATGAGTCAGTCGGTGGCTAGCAAGCAAAGTGTTCGCACCTTGTGAACTGAACGAGGCAGGGTTATATAACATAGCATCAGTAGCCTTGGATGTAGACGTAATTTAGTTTATTATTCATGGTATACTTTGGTTAGATCCGTACTACAAAAATCCGACCCTAATAACAGAATTTTCAGAGCTTGTTACATAGCAAGAGCCATGGGTTCTTTTACCGCCTTTTTGGAAATGTTAAGGAGATCGACACTGCCACCAACTTCATCCCAAATTATCAGTTGAGTACCGTATAACTGGATAGACCAGTTATGTGGTTTCCTTTTCAATAATAAGTTTGTTTTGTAAACTTTGTGTTCAGCCACTGAGTTGTACCCTAAGTCATTTACCAAGACAGTGTCCTATCCCATGCGATACAGTAATTCCGAATATCCTATTTTATTGAATTAGAAAGCAATTACATCGCTTTAGAAAAATTAATAAACTCTGTGGAGTAGTAAAGTACATAATTATTTAGTGAACAATAGTTTTGAAATACTCCACATGATTTTCGTGAAAAGATAGTTGAACTTTCAGCAAAGTACAATTACTAAGAGAAGATTTAAAGTATTCAATTTAAAGATTCTTCTTATTGAAATAACAGTGTTTATAATGTCATGTATTATGTAGTTAACAGTGTTTCTAATATTGTGTTGTGACTAAAATGTTCAGCCTATATTTGCATCTTCTGGTAGACGAGTTTCTGAGCCCCCATGTTGACAGATGAGCTACATTTAAATTTCATAATACAATAACTTGTGTGTACTATAGTAGGCAAATAGCTACAACTATTCAAACTACAGTAGATTCAGATATTCCGTGTTCCTTCTGAGCTAAATAGTATAAGGAAGTGAATGCCGCTTGAGAGTACAAATAATAACCAGTACAAATGGCACAATTACTTGAAAACTCTTTCAGTAGTTGTAATTTCCAAAACCTAAACAGACAAAAGAACCCCTTGTCCAATTCAGTAGTCTCCATCATTAGTAATCATTTATCTATAATATTCACTAGCTTCCTACTGTAATGTACAAATAGTAAATGCCGCTTAGAGCCAGTTGTTGCTTACATATATTAATACTAATCCTGTGTTGTTCATGACAAACCACTGGTGCATTACTTGCTAAATTGCGCTGAAGCCTTGTATCTTATTAGTTAAACAGAATTTCATTACCAAGTAGATTCATTCCCAATAGTTAGCTTGCTTTATGAACCATGCTAGTACTTGGTAAACATTTGCCTAATTAGTACAGTTTATTTGATCACCTTGATTCGGTTCCCGTTTGTTCTGCTACTGTTCCCTTGCAACAGAAATCTTAAGAGAAACAAAAACAGTCAGACACAGTTCCATTACACACGATCACGACTAAATATGTATCCTTGCATAAGAGCAAGATTATCGGCGTATTGGTAATTTAGTAGCAGCCGGTAGTGTTACAAGTTGCGCCACATGACAAGACATTAACTTCTCACACAGTTAAATACAGACTGTAGCATATCTCCTAAGCGTGAAACAAACGTATTAGGAACACTGAACGTCCAGTGCCACGAACTTGCAGTAAATTCAATAAAGCAAATAACACCGAGTATTGCGCGTGTTTAGAAAGTAAACTGTAATTCATATTCGGCATTAAAATGGGTACAAAAACAGTAGTAGACAGAAATGAACAAAAGAGACAACACAGGGCGTACCGGGAAACATCATGGAGTCCAGCAGCAGGTACCAAAATGAACACCCAGGTAGAGCCACAAAACGGCATTTGGCTTAAGCAGCATATCACGCGTACGCAACTGATCAGATTCAGCTTATGAGCCCGTCACAAAGAAAACAGGAACTAAAGGACGGAATAAAGGAGAAAGATTACTTGGAAAACAGAGGTTATGCAAATGAATAGGTTGACCTGTTCAGTTTACCACAAATAGAAAATATCCGATTGAGAAACACGAGGTGAAATCAGAACATGAAGATAGGTAGACAAAGGCAGCGAAAAACCTTTGAGCGTGAACGATACGTTTAAAATTTATCTACACAAATTAAAGCACAAGGTAGCAGCATTAACAGATAAATTAAGGCACAAGTTAGTGGTCTTGTTAATCAACTCAAAACACAGTTAGTAGCTTCAATAATCAACTGAAATCTCAAAATAGTAGCCTTGAGAATCAAACGAAAACATAGGGTAATAAAGACGAGTAAAGGGATTGAGACAACATACAAAAAAGTAGGTGTTTTGAGTACTGTAATCCAAGACACAAAACTTGAAATAAATTCCATAAATAGTAGTGTGTCATTATGTAGGGATAGATCAAGATATCAACGAAAGGTTTTATTTAGAAATGACAAAGATACAAGAAACGTGAGAACCTTTAGTAGTAGCGAAAGTGGACGAAGAGGTCTTCGGTCTGAAAACCGATATTGTTGACGAATGTTGAAACGAAATCTCACATTTGAGAAAGGCGGTGGTTGATTCTTAGAAAGAAATAAAAAAAACCATGTAAAGATTTACGAACAGAAGTGTAACCAAAACACTTCACAAATTCAAGGCAAAGTTTGTAGCTTTGAAAATAAAATAAGACAAGGCCGGTTGTGTCAAATATAGAATACCTCATACCAAACTATTGGAGGGTGAGGAATGCTTTAATCCTGCCAAAACACATACTGGCTGGCAACAATTGGATTTTCTGAAAAAGTATGAAGGGATCTTTCCTGAATATTTGACAGATCAGGAAAAGATTAACGTAGTCATTAGTGCATTAGCAGGTGATGCTAAACAATGGAGACTAAATGTGAACACAGATCAAATGACGTTTATCGAATTCAAACTGAAGTTCACAGAGGAATCCTGGTCAGAACAAAAATAAGTTTGTTCATGTCGAGAATTCATAATGGCCAGATTGTATGACAGTAGAGACAGAAACTAAATGAAAAATTTCTGTGAACACTGGTACCGAAAATTAACATGCTTAAGAAGTAGGCGATCCGAATCCTAGATTATTTGGGAGCTATGGAAAAAGTAGAGGATTAGAAGACATAGATAGGAAGCAATCAAAAAAAATTTTCTGCGTTTCTAGAAAAAGTAGAGGATGAACATCATTGCCGAAGTAATCGTGATTATCGCCAGAGTAGTAGCAACAGGGATAACCCCAATGACAATGAACAAAATGACGGCGATCGGTATCACGTTAATATCGTCCTACGAGACAGGGGCAGGGGCAGAGGTCGAAGTACTTCGGCGCTTGCGGAAGAGGATTTGCATCGCGACATTACGTCGCGCGGAGTAGCCGCGTGGTTAGAGACACCGTGTCACTAATCGCACGGCCCCTCCCGCCGGAGGTTCGAGTCCTCCGTCAGGCGCGTGTGTGTGTGTGTGTGTGTGTGTGTGTGTGTGTGTGTGTGTGGATGTGTTGTCCTTAGCATAAGTTAGTCTAAGTTAGTTTAAGTAGTGTGTAAGTCTAGGGACCGATGGCCTCAGCAGTTTGGTCCCATGGGAATGCAAGCACATTTGAAAATTTTCAATCGCGACATTACCACGACAGCAAAAACGCGGAAAACTGAGGACTGCGCAAGTTGCGGGCAAAAATAATGCGGACAGATTTTCACGGCCCGGGCATAAGAAACAATACCGGCAGAGACGTAATGTATTAGATCACGAGAGAGCAGCTGCGAAGCACCGCAGGCCACTGCAAGCAAAGTGACAGGTGAGTTCAGAAATGAGTCACGGCAGTCAAATTCAAATAGCTCTGAGCACTATGGGACTTAACATCTATGGTCATCAGTCCCCTAGAACTTAGAACTATTTAAACCTAACTAACCTAAGGACATCACACACATCCATGCCCGAGGCAGGATTCGAACCTGCGACCGTAGCAGTCGCGCGGCTCCGGACTGAGCGCCTAGAACCGCTAGACCACCGCGGCCGGCCACGCCAGTCAGCCCATGAAATGTGTACTTGCTGGCAGAAAGGTCGCCCGCCACTACCGAATAAATCATATGTATCAGCTGTCCGTGTTGAAGCTGTAGTTACGGCAGCAGAACAGAACGAGGACGTCACAGTAGAATACGATGAACGCTCTGCGGCAGATAACGACTACGTACAACATAAAACGCACCGACAACAGTTTAGATAATGATAAAATTTGCGTAAATGGGTTGTCAGGGATTGAAAATTGTGAAAAAAATCGATAATTTGCACCAAGAGCTAAAAAACCGAGTGGGAAGATTTCAAAAGGAATTATGCGATGAGATGGTTAGGTGGTAGTGACAGGAGAAAAAGGGACGTCGAGAACAGGACGTTGACCGACAGCAAGGAGAAAATGCAAATATTTAGTGCCACGCGAAGATCGCGAGCACCAGTTAGTAACGAGGAGGCAAACAGAACTAAAGGGAGCGCGCAAATGCCGCGAGCTGACAGTAACACTAAGATTAGTCGTAAGAAAAGACATATGGTCGCGATGAGTTTTTTAGTAGACATGAAGAGGTAGATTCGGATGATTGCTTACGAATTATTGAAGTTCACGATGACTATATAAATATAAAAATAGAGTACAGGCAGACGTCAATAGAGACGATGGAGATGACAGCTCAGACGAAGATAAACAAAAACAGTCCGATAACTGTTACGCACGATCGCGGTCATTTAAGTATCCTCACGCAAGAATAACATTATCGGTGTATTTTTAATTTAGTAGTAGCCGGTTGTGTTATAACTTGAAAAGAATAAGATAATCTTTGGTAACCCACTATTATATTTCAGAGCTGACAACTTTTTGTATTTATGACTAATGCCGTATATACAGGGTGTTACAAAAAGGTACGGCCAAACTTTCAGGAAATATTCCTCACACACAAATAAGGAAAAGATGTTATGTGGACGTGTGTCCGGAAACGCTTAATTTCCATGTTAGAGCTCATTTTAGTTTCGTCAGTATGTACTGTACTTCCTCGATTCACCGCCAGTTGGTCCAATTGAAGGAAGATAATGTTGACTACGGTGCTTGTGTTGACATGCGACTCACTGCTCTACAGTACTAGCATCAAGCACATCAGTACGTAGCATCAACAGGTTAGTGTTCATCACGAACGTGGTTTTGCAGTCAGTGCAATGTTTACAAATGCGGAGTTGTCAGATGCCCATTTGATGTATCGATTAGCACGGGCCAATAGCCGTTTGTATCGAGACAGATTTCCAGAACGAAGGTGCCCGGACAGGAAGACGTTCGATGCAATTGATCGGCGTCTTAGGGAGCACGGAACATTCCAGCCTATGACTCGCGACTGGTGAAGACCTTGAACGATGAGGACACCTGCAATGGACGAGGCAATTCTTCGTGCAGTTGACGATAACCCTAATGTCAGCGTCAGAGAAGTTGCTGCTGTACAAGGTAACGTTGACCACGTCACTGTATGGAGAGTGCTACGGGAGAACCAGTTGTTTCCGTACCATGTACAGCGTGTGCAGGCACTATCAGCAGCTGATTGGCCTCCACGGGTACACTTCTGCGAATGGTTCATCCAACAATGTGTCAATCCCCATTTCAGAGCAAATGTTCTCTTTACGGATGAGGCTTCATTCCAACGTGATCAAACTGTAAATTTTCACAATCAACATGTGTGGGCTGACGAGAATCCGCACGCAATTCTGCAATCACGTCATCAACACAGATTTTCTGTGAACGTTTGGGCAGGCATTGTTGGTGATGTCTTGATTGGCCCCCATGTTCTTCCACTTACGCTCAATGGAGCGGGTTATCATGATTTCATACGGGATACTCTACCTGTGCTGCTAGAACATGTGCCTTTGCAAGTACGACACAACATTTGGTTCATGCACGATGGAGCTCCTGCACATTTCAGTCGAAGTGTTCGTACGCTTCTCAACAACAGATTCGTTGACCGATGGATTGGTAGAGGCGGACCAATTCCATGGCCTCCACGCTCTCCTGACCTCAAACCTCTTGACTTTCATTTATGTGGGCATTTGAAAGCTCTTGTCTACGCAACCCCGGTACCAAATGTAGAGACTCTTCATGCTCGTATTGTGGACGGCTGTGATACAATACGCCATTCTCCATGGCTTCATCAGTGCATCAGGGATTCCATGCGGCGGAGGGTGGATGCATGTATCATCGCTAACGTACTACATTTTGAACATTTCCTGTAACAAAGTGTTTGAAGTCACGCTGGTACGTTCTGTTGCTGTGAGTTTCCATTCCATGATTAATGTGATTTGAAGAGAAGTAATAAAACGAGCTCTAACATGGAAAGTAAGCGTTTCCGGACACATGTCCACATAACATATTTTCTTTCTTTGTTTGTGAATAATGTTTCCTGAAAGTTTGGCCGTACCTTTTTGTAACACCCTGTATAAGAACCGACATTGTGTGAAACACTGCATTCTATAGAACGCCTACGTAATGTGTATAATGCCTAAAATCGAACGTCAATATATGAAAAGACTGATATTTTTTCATCGACTAGGCACTGTATACGCGTACTTTGCCAGATTGTCTGCTGGTAAAGTATATAATACGCCTCATTCCGCAATTTTTTTTCCGCCACCATTGTTTACGGTAGTGTTAGGGTCTTTGTTTCATGGTTGCGAAGAAAGCATATTGTATGACGTTCAACTATCACGCCATGGATATCGCCATATCAGTTCTCCGGCTGTAGTTCCTCAGACGCTCTCCTATCATCGATTCCTGTTGTTCTTGAATCATCAGGTCCGAATGGAATGTAGCGACAAGACAGGGACATGCCATGCTGGTATGCAACGACGGTTCTACGATGAATTGTGTCATGTAAGACTCAATTCTGCTAAAAACTGTGTTTTCTTAACCGAAAAAAGTTACCAAAAGTTAGTGAACGATGTGAAAAAGAGTAAGACGACCATGAGGAAGGAATCACGGGACTATCGGCTACTGAAACGCTATGAAGTACTAGTGGTGAGAATAACTCTAAGTTGATGTATTCTGTTAAAGAATTCACGAGTGCTATTCAGTTTTACGTCGCAGATTCCGAGTTATTTGACATACTCCTTAAGGCCCATTTGGTTATTTGTCATGGAATGCAGGAAATAATGTCGAAAGAACTTTCATCCAAGTATAAGATCATTAACCATAGTGATACTGAGCTGTACATTCACCTTTGTGGTCCTTGCCAGAAGGAACTAAAAGGTGTTAAAAAGGTATTGTGGTCAAGCCAACAGTTTTTTTCGGAGTTCAGTTCCCGTTGTTAGGTCGATATCATCGATTTTCAGTCCTATCTCAGTCCTATCCTGGTAGAGGAAACAAGTTAATAATGTTCTACCACTTTCATCTCATTAAATTTGTAGTTCTCAGGTCTCTGAAATCAAAGAGAGCGGAAGAATGGGCCTACAATCTCATCGACGTATTTACGTTGCTTGGTGGTCCACCGGTTCTGCAGTCCGATAACCGCAGGGAGCGTGCACACAATGTGGTAAGTAGCCTAAAAGAGTATTGGCCCACCATGAAGATCGTCCATAGTGAGCGGCGCCATTCAGAAAGTCAGGGTGAGGCGTAGCGCCGTATACCGCTCCTGCCTTTGAGGCGTTTAAGTGGGAGATGTGTCTCAGAGGTGGATAGTGACAGATGGTGACGCGAGACTGGACGCACACGTAGTTTATGTATCAGCCGACAGAGGACAGTACTGGATAGGGGACTGATATAGCTTCGAGTGTGCTCACTAGAGTGCACTAAAGTAATAGAATGTTTTTCATAAACTATTTTAGTATTTTCATAATGTGTTATGATGTCTTTTTGTGTAGGTAAAATGTTATAAATGTGTTTTAGAAGTATGAATGATGCGTGAGTGTGGTTTAAGGTTAATATGAAGATATTTGTTTAACGAGTTATGTCGTAGGATTTAGTGTGGGAACATTTCAAAGAAGTATGGATATGGACAAAGAGGATTTTTGTAGAACACATTTGTAAAGTAAGTTTATGGTAAAGGGAAAGTTAATTCAGGTATAAACAACAATAGTAAATAACTTTATGCGTAAGTAAAACTTCAGCATATTAGATCATTACGTCGGTAAAAAGTGCAGTCGTTAGGTTTACTATTTTGCGATTGGTTATTGATGAAAAGCGCGGATTGACGCGGGAGAGTGTTGATTTGCTATTGGCTGTTGAGTAAACTGACCACTGGTAAATCAATATTCTTATGTTCTTCGCGCGCCTTTCTCTGCTGGTAGAGAAGACAGAGTATTCTAGGGAAGAGTGGGAGCCTAGCCATGAAACAGTTCGGACGTATGTAGTAGTAGTAGTTCCGATGGAAATGATAAGTTGCCGGATCTAGCAGTGTTTCATACATCAAAAGTGTGGTGAAGTGAAGGCATAATTATTCCGATGGGCGTGTAGAAATTTCGGAAATTTTAAGTGAATTTTGTGACGAAAAAAGACGTAAATTCCCCGTGGCGTATTGAGCAGATCGGTGGCTAAAAACTGACTGCATTTGGTACCGACAGACTTAATATTTGGAGAGCATTATCAATCAAAAACAATCAGTATTTTTGTAATTATTACGGTTTCGGGAAATGCAACACCATAAACTTGCTAACGTGAGTGGAAGGGGTTATGAGTGACTGTGTTAAGACTAGCACGGGCTTGGCAGTGATACTTGTTCACCTAAGTTTCAGAATATATTAATTGAGGACAAAATTTCCAACCTTTCATTTGTGTGAAAACTTTCTCCCGAAAGGTAGATTAGTGACTTAAATTGCAGCCTGGTTCACGTTGAAGTACAGTCGCTTTCACTCGGCTTCCCTACTGATGAAATGCTGAGATAATGTTCACAGGTAGGTGCAGGTTCGTCGTAAAGGGACGGAAAGAACCGCGCCGCCGCAAGGGGTGCGTCCAAAGAGCAAATCAGGACGGTGAAAATATGCTACACGCGGAGCTTTTCATTCTGGGATTGACAGAACTCTCTTCGGCTGCGAAGCTGGAGTAGGTCTCTCGACGTCGTCACTGCCTGACGACGTTTTACAAGACATAGAGACTGACGAAGAGCTGGAAAAAAATAATAGAGAGCGTACAAAGAACACAACAGCAGAAAGAAAGATGAGGTGAATCAATGCAAGAGGCATAGCTCCCTGCAGGAGACATAGATGAGAATGCAGTCTGTGATAGAGGAAACCAAAATAGTGATGAAGCCATGGTTATCGAAGAACCTTCGATTTCTGTGGTTACCGGTAATCGTTCTTTTTCTGATATCTGTTGCGTCTGCTTAAATGAAACCAGCTGAGCTCATAAATGTGAAAGTGTGCCCGAATTGTTCATGCCATATGCGGGCATCCTTCTAAAGACGACAACGGTGACGAAGTAGGAAGTTCAGGGGTTAGCATTTTCAGCGGTGTTTGCTTCAATATTGAGAAAGCCGTACAAAGTAAAACGGAATCTAAATTGAACCTTGAGATTCAGGCCAAAAAAGCGAAAAGGAATCCTGACAAAAAAATACATCCTGTGCATTTGCGTGTCACCTGTGCCAGTCCGATTCCCGACGTCATAGAATCTTAGAACATATTCTGAGTTCAAACATGATGATGTATCTTGAACAGAATGAGCTCCTCAGTGTGAACCAGCGTGGGTTCCGAAGATATCGCTCGTGTGAAATTCAACTCGAAGTTTTCTTACATGATACTCGTATATTGAAGGCTTTGGATCAAGGCAGTCAGGTAGATGCAGTATTCCTTAATTTCCGAAAAACATTTGACTCAATCCCATACCTACGATTACTGTCAAAAGTACGGTCTTGTGGGTTATCAAGTGAAATTTGTGACTGGTTTGAGGACTTTTTGGACGCAGCATTGCCTTTAATGGAGAATCCTCGTTCATGTTTTACATTATTGACCTTGCAGACAATACTAATAATAACTCTAGTCTTCTTGCGGATGAAGCAGCTATCTGTAATGCAGTACTGTCTTAGAGACGCTGCACAAATATGAAGTCATAATCTGACAAGATTTCAAAGTGTTGGAAAGGTAGCAAACTTACTTTAAGTGTTCAAAAATGCACTTCAAAAAAAGAATAAAACTTAATATCCTAAGATTATAAAATGACTGAGTCACTGTTGGAATCGGCCAAGCCGGCCGTTGTGGCCGAACGGTTCTAGACGCTTCAGTCCTGCCTCGGGCATGGATGTGCGTGATGTCCTTAGGTTAGTTAGGTCTAAATAGTTTTAAGTTCTAGGAGACTGATGACCTCAGATGCTAAGTCCCATTGTGCTCAGAGGCATTTGAACCATTTTTGAATAGCCCAAATCATACAAATACCTGGGTGCAACGCTTTGTAGGGATGTGAATTGGAACGATTACGTAGGCTCAGTCGTGAGTGAAGCAGGTGGTAGACTTTCGTTTGTTGGTACAATACTGGACAAGTGCAATCAGTCTACAAAGGAGATTGCTTACAAGTCACTCTTGCGACGGATTCTAGAACATTGGTCAAGGGTGTGGGACCCGTAGCACGTACGACTAACAAGGGATATCGAACGTATACAGAGAAGGGCATAACGAATGGCCAGAGGTTTGCTTGGTCCGTGGAAAAGTGTTACACAGACAGTGAAGGATCTGAACAGTAAGACTCTTGAAGACAGGTGTAAACTATCCAGAAAGAGTCTGTTGTCAAAGTTTCAGGAACGTACTTTAAATTTCGAGAGGACAAGATTAGAAAAATTACTGCGCGCACGGAGGCATTCAGACAATTATTCTTCCCGCGCCCCATACGTGAATGGAACGGGAAGAAACCCCAATAACTAGTGCAATGTGAGATACCCTCACCGTGCACTTCACCGTGGTTTGAAAAGTATAGATGTAGATGAAGATGTAGACAAGGGGAGGAGTGACTCACCCAATCTGTTGGCAGTCGTTATGGACGTGATGGGAGGTGGCTTTTAACGACATCGAATGCAGAAGGAATCTACGCAAGGTCACAGTTCACCACATTTTCTAAGAACTTATTGAGAATTGAAGACGTTCTTGAAGACGAAATACGTCTCCAATCTACAGCAAATTCTCAGTCAACAGGAAGTGGCCAAGGATTCGTCAGGTGTATGTGCAACACGAAATACGAAAATATGAGGTTCCTTTGTTTCAAAAAGAAAATTGAGTCAAATTCAAAATGTCACTCTAGCCTTCCCTGCTGCAACCAGGTCAGGCCAGTTCTGCTTTAGCGGCAACGTTATTCTGTTGGCTCTCTTCTTCACGCGGTGGAATGTATGTAGAAGATCAAATTGCCCGAATGTGAAGTTTTTTTTTTGTGAAGAAGGGAAGTGAGTTCTTACTACAACAAGTACTTCAGTCTCAGTTCTGCTTTCATTGTGGTTTTTTTTTTCGTAGTTTTGATTTTTCAGTTTCAAACTTGTGTTAAGTAATAATGGCTTTTCACCTTGTGCACTTTTAACACTTTGCGTAAATGATATTGGTCATTCTGCCTTGGAATTGTGTAGAATGAGTAGGAAAACTATGTAACATCTTCATTAAAGCTTATCACATAACGCATAAACCCATTTACCAGCAGAAATGTGAAATTACAGGTACTACACAATCAGTTCAGTATTATTACGAACTTCTGTAGCGAAATAAATTGCCCGATGTAACTTGGAAATTGGTGTGATGTGTGGTAACTAAAATTAGATTTGTTCTAGTTGGAGAAATAGAGCTTTCTTGTTATCACAGTTTAAACATTCCTTCTTTAACTTTCAACATGCTGACATCGAATGGAATAATTTTTTAATCACAAGTGACATGTGTTATTGGGTAACGAAGCACATAACCCAATAAGTGAATGTTGGGATGCCCATGAAATGGTAATGGGAGCTACATGACTACCTATATTGAACTAAAAATGAACAGAAATGAAATACTTAAGTTTAACCGTTACAAGCTGAAAACAGCCTTTTTTCATGTAGCATTTCAGAAATTTCGAAATGAATCTCTAGAAACGAAAATTTGGTTACAGACGGCAACAGGAAAACGTGAAGTCATTATCTGTTTGCTTTCATTTTTCAGACCCCAAAAGTATTCTATGAATAGTTATAGAGAGCGTGGAAAAGCATAGAAAAATGTTTTAAATGATATGTTTTTTTTTAATAAGGAAAAATATTGTGGTACTGGAAAACTTAATCTAATAAGTTACTAAAAATAGATGGGGTTGGTATTTATAACAGAAGTTTATTGAGAAATCTAGGCTTATAGTAACATAATACTCACGTATTGATGGCTCAACGAAAATCAGCGAACTGACTCACCTGGAACAAGGAAAATAATACATCATTTCATTATGGGAAGCAGTAGCTGACACTAGTCGAAACACGAGAAATCTACACAAAATCACAAAATACCTTGTTACATTCTAACATCAAATACAGTTAGTTTTAGTATTTTACAACAAAAAAGGTCTAGGAACGTAATGCTTTACATCTTGAAATCGGTTTATGAGAGGCTTGTAATAAGTAAGCACATTTGAATCTCAATTACTAAATGAGACGTAGCAAGTTCCTTTTATGCCTATCATCCTTCACAAACGAATTCATTGTAATTTATTACGTGCTGCCAAAATTCAGTACCAATCTTACCTGCTAATGTGTGGTGAAATAAAAATCGCGTGAACGTTATAGGCAAATATGAATTAATTAAGAATTACAAGAGACTAAAAGATTCCTTTCGTAATCTACCGGTTAATACAAAAATAAAGAGGTTTCATATACCTGTCTGTGATAAAATAATTTAGTCGAAATGAGCAGCTGACAGAAACCAGCAAGTTCATTTTCTTTCGACATTAGTGTACTTGTCAGAATGCACAAATGAAGAAATCTGAGGGTTTTTGGTTCACGAACTCGTAAACTAAGTTTTAAAAAGCATCCTTGTTACCGGAGTACTTCTCGAGCAGACATTTGGACAGGGAACAGGAAAGGTGGAAGTCTGCGTAGCCAGCCTCAAGTGAATAGGTGGTATGTCCAATTACTTGCTAACAAAACTGCTCAGTAGTCGATTTCTTCTTATCATCGGTGGACGTTCAAATGCCATCTTCTTGCTTTTCCCCTCAGGTAGCAACAGCAGTTGGCTTTCAGTTGTGGCGTCAAACTTTTTGATTGGGGGGCGATAAACGACAAAAGCTCTCTCCTGGGGGAAGTGGTATGTCACAGTGTCTCATAGTGGGACAGATGTTGTTTGTCAAGTCTCACTGAGAATTTGTATCGTTTATTGAGTAGGCATAAAGACAGTGTAACGATATAACTCTTTGAATATGAAGTAACATTTGAAACTATTGCTCGAAAGGAAGAAACACTTACGAATACAAATAATTAAGGACTTTTTTACTTTCTTTAGAAGTAGAGGAGAGTGTTGAACCTGTAAAATAACGTAGGTAGAAATTCATGATGTTTGCTGCTCAGTGTTCCTGTCTAGTGACTAATCTTAGAATCGCATGTATGAATGCGCACTAGATTCCACCATATGCAGTTTCCAGCATTTTTACTGTTATTGTTGTGTTATATGATGTTGCGTTTTGTGCAGTGTTTCTAGCAAGGGAACCTCCCCATCGCACACCCCTCAGATTTAGTTATAACTTGGCACAGTGGATAGGCCTTGAAAAACTGAACACAGATCAATCGAGAAAACTGGAAGAAGTTGTGTGGAACTATGAAAAAAACAAGCAAAATATACAAACTGAGCAGTCCATGCGCAAAATAGGCAGCATTAAGGACAGATTGAGCTCAGTAGCGCCGTGGTCCCGTGGTTAGCGTGAGCAGCTGCGGAACGAAAGGTCCTTGATTCAAATCTTCCCTCGAGGGAAAAGTTTAATTTTTTATTTTCGGAGGTCAGGGATTTTCTCTGCCTCGTGATGACTGGGTGTTTTGTGATGTCCTTAGGTTAGTTAGGTTTAAGTAGTTCTAAGTTCTAGGGGACTGATGACCATAGATGTTAAGTCCCATAGTGCTCAGAGCCATTTGAACCATTTTTTTATTTTCAGGTAATTCATTTGTTGCTGTTTATGTAACAAACTCTCATGTTTTCATCACTTTTTCGGAGTAATTATCATAACGACAAGAAAACCTAAATCGGGCAAGGCAGAAGAATCTTTTTACCCATTCGCCAAGTGTACAAGTAAGGTGGGTCGACAACATACTCCTGTCATGTGACGCACATGCCGTATAGAATATGTCAGACGTGTTTCCTGTGGAGGAATCGGTAGACCTATGACCTTGCGATCAAATGTTTTCGGTTCCCTTTGGATACGCACATCTTTTCGTCTACTAATCTCACGGTTTTGCGGTGCGGTCGCAAAACACAGACACTAAACTTCCTACAGTGAACAGAGACGCCAATGAACGAACGGACAGATCATTACTTTGCGAAAATAAAGAAGGTAAATTTTTCACTCGTGGGAAGACTTGAACCAAGGACCTCTCATTCCGCAGCTGCTCACGCTAACCACGGGACCACGGCGCTCCTGAGCACATACACTCCTTGATGCTGCCTATCTTGCACATGGACAACTCAATTTGTATATTTTGTTTATTTTTTTCATAGTTCTACACTACTTCTTCCTGTTTTCTCGATTGATCTATGTTCAGTTTTTCAAGGCCTATCCACTGTGCCAACTTATAACTAAATCTGAGGGGGGAGCGATGGGGAGGTTCCCTTGTAAGTATTACTAGTTCTATATATTTAAGTTCTGTATAATGGGGCAACTGGAGGTAACAACGCCGCGCTTGTTTAAACGCTATGCGCAGTTTAATGGCTTCTTGTGGAAATGTTCGGATGGTGGCAGCATTGTGTAAGTAACGAAGGGAAGGTTCCACTGCATGCTTGTAGCGTCTTTGCAGCAATAGCAACCTCAGTGCGTACTGGAATCCGTCAGTGTGATGCCGTGTACTGAAAGTTTGCTTTACTCTCAATATTTTCCGTGAGTTAAAGGAGGTACGTAAAAACTTCTAAATCGATTCCCATTTAATGTTTCTATTACTATGTCATCAAAGCGCCTCTTTCGTGTGTTAAAGCATACAAATAAATTTTAAACTATTTAAATATTTTTCAATACATTTGATAAAAACCTACAGATAATAACGCCATTTGTGTGTTTTTCTTATTTAGGTGACGATATGGGTCATCTCTGTCAAACTTTTCGTGCAAAATGGGCTACTGAGAATCTACGGAAGGCCATTGAACCAGTTATATCTGGAACTACTCTCGGAAGCTCCAAGGATATTTAACATGCCACAAAGAACTCTTCGAGACTGGTTGACCAATGATGAAAAGAAAACGCCACCTAGGAGACTCGACCACAATCCTGTGTTGGAGCTCATCATTGAAAAAGAACTTAAAAAAAGGTAAAAGAAAATATGGGATTGCAAATAATTTCAAGAAAGGATTGTACCAACAGCGCCCATGAGGACTCTGCAAATAACTTTCCAAGAAGGGACTGTAATTTAAGCGCACCGGACTTCCGCGAGTCTCATTGTGATCTACGAACAGCCCCTGTTTCTACGTGGAAATTAGAAATTGTAAAATAATAAAACAATCTAATTTCATACACGAAGTCCTCGTATACGCCTTGCAATCCCTTCCTGGAAATTTGCCAGCCATCCCAAATTCTCCTTTGCTTTTCCTCTTTATGAGTATATTAACAAGTACAATATACTATGTTTCGGTTCATTTGCGATAAAAGTAACGCAGAAACTGAGAAGAAAGAAAGAGTTTCCACATGGAGATTCGACCCCACGACTCTGCTATTGCTGCCCTGTACTCTTTCCGCTGCGACCACCGCTTCCTTGAAAGTACGCTGACAGACATGGCCCCTGTCGCGCCTGACCCGCGCGAGAAAAAAAAAAGCTTATTTTCTACACGTTGGGTCATCTTGAGCTCTCACTTCTGTCGTTTTCGCATCTTGTCAAGCGCTGCACGCGCTATAAGTCTGGAAAAAATCGGTGAAGGCGAGTGGACGCCATTCGCTTGACATTCTAGCCGGGATCGTGGAGAAATCCGTTGCGATAATCTACATGGAACCATTTAGACATTCATGCAAAGCGTCACAAGAAAATAAGATTGAAAACTATACTCTCTTTGGTCATACATAGATTTGAATGAACTTATATTTCTGTACACGAGTTCATTGTCTCAGCCGCTGCAGTACCTCGGCTAGTACTGAAATTGCACCATTATACGACACTTACAAAAAAGTGACGCAAAGGTTTAAACAGGTCTCATGAGCCAAAATACAGACGGTAGTGATACTGAAATAAGATATCGACATTCTAACTCATCCCAAAGGTATTTCATGGCTTTCAGGCAGAGACTGTGCGTAGGCATATCGATTTCTGGAATGTAATTGTCCATAAAGCATTTATAATGGGGCGAATTGACATGCTGATACAAACTACCATCGCCACTAAAATGTTCATGTACTTTTACTGTAAACAGTACACAATGCTGTAAAATGTGTTCAAATTTTTCCGCATTTAGCGATTTCGTATGCGCATTAATAGCACCGCACGCTAACCACGAAAAACACGCCCACACCGTGACACCATCTCCTCCTTACTTCACCGTTGGCGCTACCTGTGTCGTCAGGAACCCACATATTCTGGACTACTGCGTTCTTCACTATGCTGGCTGACGTACGTAAATATTCCTTACAAGGTAACAAATGTGTTGCAAGACAGTCTCTGTACAAATGGCAGAGTTGCAAACATTGACGAAGCTGATAGTAATGTTGATATTTACAGTATGCAGCCTGGTGTGAGGGATCCACTTGGTAGGTGGAGCCCGATTTTGTAATTTAATCCACGAAAAATGACCTGAAACAGTTTTCATACGTAGAAGGGACTGTAACTTTGACACCATTGAGCCAAAGATGTTGCCTGAGTGGCAGAATCGACTGTTAAGTAGGAGCACGCGGAGCGCAGGAGCAGTTGCCGTTGCACTCAGTCATAGGTGGGATTAAGTCTTAAATCTTGTGACTAGCTGTGAGGAATTAATTGTTGGTCTATGGACGCATCATAATAAAGTTTTTGTAAAATGAAGTGATGAACTATACTGTTTATGTTCACACAGAGACAGTAAATGTTAGGTAGTAGTTATTTCTATAAAAGTGTGTATTACGGTAGTTATTTGTGAGGCTATAAGATTAACAAGAACTGAAGTGATACTGATCGTTAACAAATATTGACCATTGTCCATGGCAGTTATAGAAGAGCAATGAATTTATAGTGTAACTCAAAGGGAAAGCAACAGGAACAAATATGTAAGGTACTGAAATTTTGTATATTTAGTTTTAAGTTTGCAGCAATGCGATGTGTGGATTTGGCTGAATTTTACAATACTGACCATTATATGTAGGAACCAAGTATTTTTCATTATATTTAATGTATAGGTATTAGGTGTATCCGATTTGTGATATTTTGTGTGTTTTGTAATCCTGTTACAGAAAAGTTAAATTTTAGAATCTATTTTGTCAAACGATGTCATCTTTTTCTCATGTAACAATCCAAGTTTTTAAATTACGACTGGAAATGAATATTGTATAACAATTGGGAAGTTAACTGATTTTGAAGTTAATGTAAAATTTTTCATATCAGATTCTGTAAAGGTGAAACTATAACTTGAATACAATTTTCAAATTGAAGCATCTTAGCATACCCTCTTATCAGTAACTCATATTCTTCCATGTCGAGTTTATTTAAATCTAATGACTATATTTCTAAAAGAAATCATTTTTCACTGGTATCTGACGAAAGAAGTAACCATTTAATTTTACTCAAGGCGTTTTTTACGCAAGAGACCGGGATGCTATAACTAGCTATGAGTCTCAGTATGGATGAGAACTGAGTATCATAAAAAAATAAAAAAAAACACCTCTGTCCACTCCAATTTGTGTGACACAGACTGAAGACACGCAATTTATGTTGACAAACAGCGAAATATTTCATAAGTGAAAGAGCCATCGCAAATGGAAAAAAAACTAACTACATAACTGCCTTTGCGAAAAAAGTCGATTATAACTCTCATGAATTATATAAATCAACTAGATCAGTGAACTGCCGGTGTCAGAATACAACGATTAACGTAACAGAGAAAGCTGTTTATGAAAACTGAAACTTAAAGGAATGGTCAGAAATGAATGAAGTTTCCAGATAGGACCAATAACTAATATGTAAAGTATACAAAGGAATAAAACATTATTACGCTACCAAAATAAATATCTGATGAACTCACGGACGATTAAATTGAGTGGCTATCTGTTTTATCTAATTTACAGATTTCACAAAAAGTCATTTCTGGGACGATAAATAATATCAGTTAAATTGATGCTGATAATGTACTGCAAATGTGAATTTGATTTAATGGCAGAGACATAAGCATTATTGAACTGAAACAAATAAATAAATAATACCAAAACTTGCTGAGCAGCTACAAGTTTCTAATAAGAACTTTCTTGTGCGAATCCAAGAAATATTTTATCTTTAATAACTAAATCAACAAGGAAATCATTTATTGATGTGACAAAAACATCAAATTATTAATCAGTAAAGATGACAAAAGTCTATTTTATTTGGATGGCAGAGACACATGCACTACTAAATTAAGACAGAAAACCGTAAATTATGAAGAAGTGTACTGACAAAAAAATTTGTCACAAACATAAAAATATCCCACAAAATTTTTTATGACAGGAATTGGACAGACAGAAAACGTAAAGAAGAAAAATAATAGTACTGGGGAGAAATAATCAGAGAAAACACTTACAAAAATCTGATAGAGAAGAAATCACTACCGTACATTGGTGAAACCCGAATAGTTATATTGAATTACGATTAATACTGAAATACATCAGAAGGTAGAAAGTATAACACATTTTTGTCCATTTGAACACAACGGTTCACACCAGATTACCTTCTTCTTTGGCAGAAGAAGTCAACTACAAGCAGGATTGAAGAGATTGAGAAAAATTTAATAATAATAATAATAATAATGAAAGAAGTAGGAGTAGGGAAAACAACAGGTAGGGACGGTTTTAGAATTGAAGTGTTACAGATGGAAGGGTTGCAAGGTAGGAAGGAAAAGACAACAAGTTCAAAACGTACTGGGGAAAGGAAAATAAAAACAATAATTTAAAAGAGTGAAGGAATCCTGAAGATAAAGGACAAGAAAACTACAGAAGATTTGGTATTTGTAAAAGCTGTTAATGGCTCATGGACGAGACAGAAACTGAAATTGAAGTAGCAAACCAAAAGTTGAAATACTGAACTCTGTCTTCAAATCTTCTGTTACTAAGGAAAACCTAGGTATACTGCCCCAGTTTCATTCTCGCACCACTGTAAATACGAGCTACACAGAAGTAGCGTCAGTGGTGATGAAAAACAGCTGATGCGACTCAAACTGAATAAAGTTAAAGCGCCCATTGGTTTTCCTGGCAGATTCTATACTCAATGTGCGGATCAGTTAGCCTCTGTGTTAACCATACCGGTAACTTACTGTAGATCTCTCCATCAAAAAATCGTGCCCGGTAGTTGGAAGAAACCACAGGTCATATCCGTCTACAAGAAAGGTACCAGAAGTGATCCACAAATTTATACCCTTGACATCCATTTGTTGAAGACTCTTACGTTCTGATCTCAGACGCCATGAGGTATCTAGAACAGAATGACTTCCTCCACGTTAACCAGCGGGTTCTGAAAACATCTATTGTGTGAAATACAGCTTGCACATTTGTACATGACATGCCATAGAACAAAGCAGTCAGGTAGCTGTAGTATTTCTCGATTTCCAAAAAACATTTGACTCAATACCACTCATACGCTTATTATTCTTATTATTGAAAGTATGATCGTATGGGATGTCAAGGGAAAAATATGATTGCGTTGATGATTTCTTGGTGGGGATGATGCAGCACGTTATCTTGAATGGAGAGTCATCGACACATTTAGAAATAACTTCATGTGTGCCTCAGGCAAACTTGTTCGGATCTTTGCTGTTCATGATGTATTAAAGACCTTGTAGACAATATTATCTGGGATGATACGATTATTTATAATGATATAATGTCTGGTAAAAGCTGCACAAACAGTCAGTCAGATCTTGATAAAATTTCACGGTGGTGCAAATATTGGTAGTTTGCTTTGAATGTAGAGAAATATAAAACTGTATCGTTCACAAAAAGAAAAAAACTTATTTTAAATGAGTGCAATATCAACGAGTCAGCTGAAATCAGTCAACCCATACAAAAAGGACTAAGCATTAGCACTGTCACATAGGCTCAATCGTAGGTAGAGCAGGTGGCAAAGTTCGGTTTTCTCGCAGAGTACTAGTGAAATGCAATCAATATGCAAATGCGTTTCTTTACAGTCGATCGACCCATCCTAGAAAATTCTCAAATGTATGGGACCTGTAACAAATACAAATAACGGGTTAAATTGAAAGTATACATAGCAGGACATCTACCTCTATAGCTATATTTATATCTACATCTCCATTGTTACTCTGCAAATCACACTTAAGTGCCTGACAGAGGGTTCATCGAAACCCCTTCAGTTTAATTCTCTATTATTCCTCTTTCCAACAGAGCGCGGAAGAAACAAATACAGATATCTGTCCGTGCAAGCTCAGATTTCCCTTATTTTATCATGACGATCGTTTATCCGTATGTAGGTTGGCGTCAACAGAATATTCTCGTATTCGGAGGAAAATGTTGGTTGATTGAAATTTCGTGAGAAGATTCCACCGCAACACCTTTGTGTTAATAGTGTCCACCCAAAATCCTGTATCATATCCGTGACATTCTCTCACCTATTTCTCGATAATACAAAACGTACTGCCCTTCTTTGAACTTTCTCGATCCACTCCGTTAATCATGTATACTAATGATCCCATACCGCGGCAGCACTATTCCAAAAGTGGACGGACATGAGTAGTGTAAACAGTCTCTTTAGTAGATCTGCTGCACTTTCTAAGTGTTCTATCAATAAAACGCAATCTCTGGCTCGCCTTCCCCCAGCATTTTTATACGTTTTTTTCCAATATAAGTTGTTTGTAATCGTAATTCCCCAGTATTTAATTGAATTTACGGTGTTTAGGTCTGACTGATTTATCGTTTACCCGAAGTTTAACGACTCCTTTTAGCACTCATGTGGATGACCTCATACCTTTCATTTCTTAGGCTCAAATTTTCGTACCATACAGATACCTTATCTAAATCGTTTCGCAGTTGGTTTTGATCTGCTGATGAGTATACTAGGTGATAAAAAACAGCATCATCTGCAAACAACCTACGACGGCTTCACATAATGTCTTGTGAATTGGTTATGTGTCTGTAACACTACGTTGGAGAACGCCAGAAATCACTTCTGTTTAACTCGACGACTTTCCTTCAGTTCTACGAACTGTGACCACTCTGACAGAAAAGCAATAATTTGATTAAAAGCCGCTTGTAAGGTACAGTAACAAAAGCCGTCTGGAAATCTAGAAATACGGATTCAATCTGAAATTCTTTATCGACAGCACTGAACACTTCGTTTGCGTAAAGAGCTAGTCGTATTTCAGAAGAGCGATGTTTTCTAAATCCGTGTTGACCATGTGTAAATAGACTGTTTTCTTCGGGGTAATTCATAATGTTGTAAAAAAGATATTCATCACTAATGCACACGCGTTTGTTCGATCCAAGTGAAAGAGTAATGGGGGTAATTAATAGCAGACGATTGATGTTAAACTACAGCTATCCCGAGAATCTATTTACAGAATTTCAAGAAACAGCATTAATTGACAAATACAGTAATATACTTAGATTTTCTAAGTATCGTCCCTGAAGGTCTCGCAAGGACAAGAGGAGACTAATTACAACGGACAGATAGGTCTTTACACAATCTTTCTTTCTTCGTTCCACACCGGAATGGAACGGAAAGAAGGCCTAATAATTGCTATAATGGGACGTACCCTCTGCAATGCTCGTACGTAGAGTATGGATGTAGTTATATACGCTTCATTCATTAGAGTTGTTCTTGCTCTGGCGATCAGGAGCTTAAGATGACGTTTCGGACTTTATTTCCTCTCTCTCGATTCTGAGATGAGTTGGTCAAAGTTCGTGATAGCCTGCTTCACCAATGCAGCTCGGAAAGCTCATCGCAAGTGAAGTCGACTGTGTCGGACACAAGAGCATATCGATAAAAGTTTCATCGCAGCGCGTCGTTTCGCCTAAGTTTCTAGCGTAAATAACGCACATCTAATTTCCTTCGCAGTATTCTTCAGCTTTCACTCATCTCCTCTATTGCAGCCTGCAGAATGCGGAAATTAAGCGCGACCAGACAATAGCCTGAGCGCAGCAGTCCTTGCATCCGACATAAAGCGCTGAAAACTGGGCAGAGGTGGCCTCCAGCGTGCGGTGCGGGGTGCAGACGCCGATAGACTGGGCGCCCAAATTTCCGGCGCACTCAGCACCCTCCACCACCCACCGCGGCTTCTCATTTCCCCTCAGTCCGCGTTTCTTTCCCCGGCTCTATTAGCCCACACCTAAACCCGTCAAGAACCACAAGCGGATGCAACGACGACGAGCTCAAAGTCTCGCCATATGCTTGTGTGAATGCATCTACCCTACCTGTATTCTCGCTCCAACGTGCTATCAAGTGGAAGTATTCTGAAAATTGCTGCATGAAATTATACTGACGAGACAAGACGCTATGATCACCAGCATAAAGGCGTGTCGGTTCATCTATGGATTGCAATACAGCAGAAATTCTGCGCGACGTGGATTCTGCAAGTTCCTGCTAGTTTTCCAGAGGTATTGACCATCACATGTCTGCGCGAAGGTCACGGCAGTCTCATAAATTAGTGGTAAGAGGTTTGTGGGAGTGAAGCTGGCGCCCAATAACGTCCCAGATGTGTTCTCTCTTGCTCAGATTAGGTGAATTTGATAGGAAAGAGATCAATGTAAGTTTAATATCCTGCTCTTCAAACCACTGTAGCACACTCCTAGCCGTATGGCACAGGCAATTATTAGAAGGAAGGTCAGCGTTGGCCGTAATATTGATGGTTTATTGATAACAAAATCGATTTTCAATCACATAGTGATCATCTTGTGCTGTGGTGTACAAATTAAACTCATAGGCACTGGTATCGAGCTATTATCAGTAACCAAAGCTAAGAAACGATCACGAGTTATTGTGATCCCGTAGCTTTTCTTACTGACTTCACTGCCACATTACTGAGGACATATTCGAAATCTGTTCATAATTTAATTTTTTTTTACTAAGCTGCAGATAATCTTCCATATACGTAGTTATATTAAGTACCCGCTCCTTGGACAACGATTGACCTCTACTACGTTTCACTGCAGAAGGAGTTTGTGTATCCGTGTCCCACAAGGATGATTAATTACATGGTTCGACACCTGTTTCAATATCACTTTCACTTGTTAAGCACGTATCGTCAATACTGTACTCCTCATGTTCATTGTCCATGCAGTCGCACGTATTCGACAGCACACATTGCACTGACTCATCCTACAAAAACGTTAATATTTCATCTGCCACTTCTTTCTCATTTCGCGAAGTTCCTTGGGTTCCTTTCTAACGAAATGTCAAGTTCAGCAAATGTCGTTATTGCTTTGTTTATTGTTGGCATTGCTCTACTTTGTATCAACACCACTAGCATTGTAGCACTGTTCTGAGTTACTCATCGACTAAGCAGTTGGAATACGCTCCGTAGCCTCATGCTATTCTCACCATTGGACATCTCCACTCCCCACTCTTATTGCCATTAGCAGCCAATATTGTGGTTGCATGGTAAACAAGAAGTGGGCCGTTGAATGCCGAAAACATCATTGACTTTTTGCGACCTCGCATCTTGTATGGTATTCAGAGGCACATGAATCTTTGAGCATCGATTTCTTTAAATGCACGAGAAAGATATTTTACTACAGAAGCATGACGCATTTGATGTATGCTTCCCGAATCAGTGATTTCTGGAGCAAGGTTTCTACCTGAAACTAATACACTTTCCATTCTCCATCACACGCGAAAATTGTATGATCGTACGAATTCCCTGTACTTCGTGCAGCAGAAGCCTATGTGAAAACTCAAGTAAGCTCTAACGAAGAGTCAGTTTGAAAACCATGTCGCACGCATTTGCGACCTTGTATCCCGCGTCATTTCTCTCTCGGTATAGGCGAATGGAACAAAACATATACGCCGATGCATTAATAAACACCGACGTCAATAAAATGTCAGGGCGATTGATGGACTTTACTCGGTGAGAAATTAGAATTCATGATGCTTTGGATAGACACATAACGCTAATGAAAATGTATGGTTCTCTGACGCTCCATAAATACGACTCTGCGGCGTGGGGGTCGCGGCGATGAGCCGGTCTCCGTACTGTGCAGACATATCGGCCCCACGCTTCCAACGTTCTCGCGTTTTGTTCTCACACTTCACAGCACCATTTATTGTTGGAATGTAAGAAGCGTGAGTACAACATCGTGAATTCACTTCAGCGTTCCTGTACTGTGTAATGTAACTGGTCAATGACACGTTTTTTACTAACGCACTTTTCTGTTCCCTCAAATAAATGTATTGCTCGGTACACGGATATCCTTCAGAGATCAAAGATTTTGGATTTTTGGTTATGGTACAGCTGATTCCGCTTAATAGGTAAGGGGTCCACTGCACACACGTAGCGGCTACATGGGTAACAAGGGTTGTGCGGGCTGATTGGACGGTTTTTTAGTTAGAAGGTCTCAGGAAAGAACAGAAAGGACCACAGTCTCAAAGGGTGCAGGAGAGACACTGGACGAGGATAGACACAGCAACAGTCGATATTGAAGTTGTAAATAGTCGTACCTGTGTTGGAAAAGAGCCAGAGCTGTAAGTGCTAATAGAAAACACTGAAGCTCAAATCGTTACAGGTACCAGAAGCTGACCAAGGCCGGCGATAAGCTCAGCAGAAATTTTTATAAATGCTCTACGGTATTCACGAAGGAGGGTTGAATACCATTGGTGAAGGAGCGTTTGTTGCTGTTAGAAGTAACTTATCTTATAGAGACACCAAAGTTGATAGTTACTGTGGGTTAGTATGGATAGGGACTATACTTAACAAACGGAAAAAATAACTGGATCCTTTGTTGTTTCGCAGCAGTGTACTGAAGCAGTCCCTTTTAGTGTTACAAACCACAATCAGCGGGGATATTGTGCAACGTGACTGCAGAAGATGTGACGTGCGGCTTTTTTGGGTAGCCATCTTGATGAGATTAATGATAGTGAAAATAAATATCTATATTACTGTGACGTAATTATGCATTCGTAATACCAAGGGGGAATGTGTAATTTTGATATAAAACTGATTAAATTTCAGGCGCAATTTTCCTTGTTACTTAAAGCTCTAGTTTGTTTGAAGTATTATGAGTTGATGGAAGTTTCGAGATGTGGGATTGTATATAGGAGGAAAAACCGATTTTGATTTCAAATATGATAAATAAAATGATGGGTGGTTGAAAACTGTGTGTCCTGAAAGTTCCAAAGTGAAACCACCATCGTAAAACAACGTATTCTTTATTTTTTGCTAATTTCTTCTTTTATCCGTTGTTTTCTACAACAATAAAGGTTAATTTTGTGAAAAATTGTAAAACTACCTTTTCCATGTTGTTGGGAATCAAAGGATTAACTTTCGCTTAGCCAGCACTTCCCATATTTTCTCTATACTTTTGTGCATCTCCTGATTACTTCTCATTTTAGAACCATCTGTAGTTTGTATTGCGCCCATTACCTTTCCAATAATCCGTCTTTGAAGTACCTCTATTCTATGCAGCTTATGCAGGGTGTTCGGAAACAACCTGACAAGCTCGTAAGGGTGTGGTACGGTAGGTTGTGCCGAAAAATAATCGCTAAGAATTCAATTCGATACGTTGCGCCGTTTCCGAGTTACGTCACTGAAGTCAGTCAGTCAGGTCGTCGCGTGCGCAAATTCAAGCAGTTCCCCAAATACGGTTAGTGTCAGTTGTTGTCATAGCGCAGACGATAGTGCACAAGACTGCTTAGCCTTCGACTCGGGTTTTATCCTCACTTCCGTCTCGTGTCCAATTCTTGTATCGCTCTGTTGTCCGGTTTTAGGATGCCAAACGAAGAGTATATTTAGCGACACCGTCTCTCGCCTGCCACTTCAATTGTGCACGCAACGGTCTGTTTGGCTAAATTCAATGCTAATTAACTCACTAACGTGTGACTTACCGAATCTTTTCTTGAGAATTATTTCTCAGCACAACCTACCTTCGAAGATCCTTACAAGCTTTTGAGACTGTTTCTGGACGCCCTGTAGTTGATCGTTAGGCATTCACAACCACATAAATATTCCTGTTGTACCACTGTGATATGTTTTAGTTTTGATTTTCTAGATATACATTTATTGACGTAAATATTCTTTGTCAGATCATGTGACCTTCCCATTTTCTAAACTCTTTCATCAATTGCAGATTTTTCTAGTCCTTCAGTTTCATAGTTTCTCCACGATATTTAAGTTCACCTAATCGCGGTAGCCTACGAACTTGTATTTTATGGAATGAATTTTGGTGCATTTTTGTATTTGTCACGAATTTTGTATTTTAGCTGGAAGTTTGACACCAGTTCTATATGTCGTTTTTCACGACGATTTATTTGTATAACTATGGACATGTTTGTGATATCGGATTATGTTGACAGATCTGGTAAAGTAATTGATGAAATGAAACACCCTATCTTACGACATATATATCATAACTGTGAGTGCTATGTTACGCAGAAGAATGTTAGAAATTAAGTAACAGACTATGTGGTACTTTTGAGTGTGGTAAGGAACAAATTAAGTGCCGGGTGAAAAGAAAATTGCTTATAATATGATGTATGGGGATTAGTGAGAGATTGTGGTGAGTCCATTGTAACCATTGATAAATAGAAATTCTTGAACAGTACAGTAGAGATCTGTAGTTAACATTAGAATACAGTTTTGGAATTGTTACTAATTTGGCTGTTATGAGAAAATACGATAGTTATTCTTTCAAGCACTTGTTTCATGTATCCGAGAACATAGTCCAGAAAGGTATAATGAACTTTCAAATATTATAAACTAAGTATGAAGCAGCTTAGGATCATAGATGTAATGCATTCATAATTTTCCCGGCCTTTCTTGGCTAAATAACATTGCGTGTCCCTCTGGATCAGGTAGTGTAGTGTGTGCTGCTTATCGAGGCTACAACCGTTTGAAAACATGTTTGCTAGTTAGGTTTGCGAGAGGGTAGTGATGGTGGGGGTGGTTACGTCAGATCGGTTGATACCATTTAACCTCTATCCTACCTCTCTGACCCGGTTCTAAATTTATTCACCTGTCTGTGAGTGTCAGAGAAACATGGTTGAATACCCGATATGATTATTTTGAATAGCGAAGCTCACGGTAATAGTGGAGCTGCTTGTCGCCTTTATCAAGATCTCTCTCCACAACGTCCGACTCCATCACATACCCTTGTCGCTACAGTAACGCAACGGCTTTGAGAAAGGGTACCTTCGCCATCAGCAGGCGTGGCCGTGGTTATCAAGGGGATGCCGCACACCCTAATCTGACAGAGCCGTACTGCATCAGGTTGATGGGAACCCGTCAACGAGTACGGAAGCAATTTATTTGACTATTAATGAGTGAAATTGTAAAACAACTGATGTAACGGCTCACGCCTAATCAATTACTAGTAGAAGTGGTCGGGTTACCAACATGTTTTGTACGGTTATATCAACGGAAACGGTACGTTTCCGGACATGGGCTTCAATTCAAAATATCATCTACTCACTTCCCTCTAAAACTCCTAGACGTCTATAACGAGAATTTCCGAATACCCTATGTAAGTAAAGATTATGCAGACGTTATGTCATCGCATTTGAATGACGGATGTTTGTGAGAAAATCGTGATATGCCTCGTGTAAGAAGGAAAAACATCAACCAGTACGTGTAGAAATACGACAGCTGAAGAATGACGGCCAGTCGAGCTGCGGGTTTTCGTTCCACAGGGTTGCTGGTCGCTTTCTTTGGGATCTCACTACTGTTAAGGTGGAGTCGATGGGCTCAGGAGCCATGTAGCATCTTAGTGATCCCATGCGACTAGTGCACGAGAGGACTGGAGCATTGTTCCCTGTGCATCGTCCTAAAGCTACATCGTGAAATAAGCTTGTTTGTAGCATGATGAATACCCACAGAGCGAGCGCGACGCCGTCTCCCCTGTTAGCACGGTAACCACTGTTGCAGCTTCCATTCACGTGGCAGCAGAGAAAGTTGCTCCAGTCATGGAGCGCCCAACAACAACACTTGACACAAGAGTGGTACCACGTCGTGTTCTCACAAGACGCTCTGAGTACAGAGTCGTGACAGGCGTATTCGCGTGTAGAGTCTCCAAGCAGAACTAACGTTGTGAGATGTCATCGTCACTAGCTGGCGAGATGGTACAGCGTGCCATCGGCTACACAACACGATCTCTTCTGATGTACACAGTCAGGAAATTGCATTGCAGCCTTCACATTTACGCCACAGTAAGACCAATGGCTGTGCACCATCTTCATTGTCTCCCTGGTGTTACTTTTCAAAAACATAACGCAAGACAGACTGCTGCCCGTGATATCCTGACCTACCTCGATGGAAAGGGTGTCCGAGTGTTCCCAGTGCAGCACTTCCTCCAGATCTCTTATCACCCACTGAAACATCTGCTCACGGGTTGCTGTGAGAATGGAACCCCTCCACACGCCAGCGAAGATGATTTCTTAATGTTGCAAATTATTGGAGCACCAGGTAATGACGTACTCATATCTGTCATCCAAGATCAGTTCCAGTCTAAGCTCAGCCAGGCGAGAGCCGTTGAAGTTGCGAGAGGTTGCTGTTCACTACCTTTCGGACTCCGTATCGCCCTGTATCTACATAATTAATCATGTATTGCGAATTTTTAGGAGCATTGTGCGTACACACAGCAATCAGTAAAACTATAATAAAATTATTGCGATAGAAGCAGTCTTGATCGCATGTAAGTTTTTTATTTCATATGGCGACCGCTTTCGATCACTTGTACGATTATCATCTGACTATTTACGAAAAAGTGTAACACTTTCTTAGAGGTCAAAGGACTTTTATACAATCACAAGAATTAAAACATGGCTGATATACCTTTGAGACATCAAGAGACAGTGGGTGGAGCAAGCAGTTCTGGAGAGGCGTGAGGAACACTGCTGGATAAAGCTCAGTCGCTTGTGGTTTAACAGCGAAAGTATCCAGCTTAACGTCGCTAACATACAGTGGCTGGGAGGCCTGACTACATTCAGCGAAATTCATTTACAAAAATATATAATTATCAAACGTTCGGTCATAAAATAACCAGCTACGGGTGTTTTAAACATTATGTGCATTATTAAAATGGTTCAAATGGCTCTGAGCACTATGGGACTTAACTTCTAAGGTCATCAGTCCCCTAGAACCTAGAACTAATTAAACCAAACTAACCTAAGGACATGACACACATCCATGCTCGAGGCAGGAATCGAACCTGTGACCGTGGCGGTCGCGCGGTTCCAGACTGTAGCGCCTAGAACCGCTCGGCCGGCCGGCTGCATTATTAAAAGTGAAGAAAAAAACAGAACAAATAATTGTCCAATGACATGGCTCATTTAAACGTCAGTAGTCGTCTAATTGGACTTATAGTAGACGTGAGCATAGCAAGGATGGTTGTCAGGATACCAAGAGGTAACCAAGCTGTGTGTCACCGTCACTCCCAGATGTTGCGGTATCACCTGAAGGTACATTTTGGTTCAAATGGCTCTGAGCACTATTGGACTCAACTGCTGTGGTCATCAGTCCCCTAGAACGTAGAACTACTTAAACCTAACTAACCTAAGGAGATCACACACACCCATGCGCGAGGCAGGATTCGAACCTGCGACCGTAGCAGCAGCGCGGCTGGTACATTTTGATACCCACACATTACGCGTGTATACACTTACAGTTAGCTGCAAATTACATCAGCAAGATGGAATAGATGTAACGGAATTGTATAAAAAGCCAGTCCACTGCTCGGGAGTAAAACATCGAACGCTACAAACTTGCGCAGAGATTACAAAAGTACACCAAACTTCGTGCAAGTCCCATATAGATATATACATTTAGAACACAAATGATCCCAGAACATACATTAGCCGCGCGGAGTGGCTGCGCGGTTTGAGGCGCAATGTCACGGATTGCGCGGCCCCTCCCACCGGAGGTTCGAGTCCTCCCTCGGGCATGGGTGTGTTATTGTTCTTAGCATAAGTTACTTTAATTAGTGTGTAAGTCTAGGGACCGATGACCTCAGCAGTTTGGTCCCTTAGGAATTCACACACATTTGAACACACAACATACATGAATTTTAGTCGAGAAAGAGCGATCAAGTCGGTAACAGTAATACATTACAGTTAAAATACTGTGTCTAAGTATTAGATACTACATTTACATTTCATAAACTGTATTATCTGAAACGGAATTACCAATAAGGTATGCTTATTTTAAAGTTGGATTAACCAGAGGCAGTAAGACGCCGAAAATTATGGGCGGACCAGACTTTATACAAAGTGCAGGACAAAAATAATAAACCTAAAATATTATTATCAATGATACAAATTTTTTGTCTTGGAAGAACAATGCGTTCAAATGAAAAAGAAAAAAAAAACAAGCAGAGAAATGCACAGGAAGAGTACATCAGCCATATTTTTATGTCATTTTATCCTTATGATTGTGTTCAAGTCCTGTAAGAAAGTGTTTTACTCTTTTTGACAGAGTAGAACGATCGAAGATAGTCCTATATGAACTCGAAATCGGTGCCTTAACGAAATAAACAACTTACATGAGATCAAATGGTTCAAAGGGCTCTGACCACTATGGAACTTCTGAGGTCATCAGTCCCCTAGAACGTAGAAATACTTAAAATGCCCAAGGCAGGATTCGAACCTGTAACCGTAGCGGTCGCGTGGTTCCAGACTGTAGCGCCTAGAACCGCTCGGCCACCCCGACCGGCTACAAGAGATCAAGACCGCTTTTATCGGAATAATTTTATAACAACATATGGTTCCTAAGGGACGGTATAAGCGTAATAAGTAATATTTCGTTATTTACTATTCTTCCTGGTGCTGTTATCTGAATGGTCAGTATTGCAATTTTACGGTACACCGCTAATCCAGATAGGTATGATACCAAAAAATCATCCCAAAAAATGGTTCAAATGGCTCTAAGCACTATGGGACTTTACATCCACTTACAAAGGGGGAATTTTCTGGCGTTCGTACTCGAGAAGTGATAGTATTGGTTAAAATTCATATGGCTACCATTGGTGGGCCATAGTCATAGGCTGATACAGAAGAAGGGGCGTTGGTAGCTTATCTTCTGTGGATACCATTGGCGGTTATCGTCACTGGATAGAAAGGCACTCTTCCACACTATGCTGGAGAAGGGTTATTGGTTGAAATCCCTGCTACTGCTATTGGTTGGTCACCATCAGTGGCTAGATTCGAAACGGACAGAGCAAGAGAGGGGAATGTTTAGCCAAAATATTACTGTCCTCCGAGGTGACTTGCAGCACATCGTTTATGCCGCTACTACACCGCGGCCGCGTATTTACTTCCTTGATGGCGCGGAGCCAAGATGCCGGAAGCCTATAGCCGTCCTCTCTATTGAAATTAGTTGAATTCTTAGAAATTTCAACCGCTTCTCGTACTTTTCTTCTATAAATATTTGTTTCTTTAGCCAGTACACGTACGTTATTAAAATCGATGTCAGAGCCACAGTTCTCGTGATGTTCTGCTACTGCCGATTTTGCACTTTGTTTTAGCAGCATGTGCCGTTCGTGTTCCTTAATGCGTTCTTTAACAGTTCTTCCTGTTTCGCCTATATACACTTTGCCGCAGCCACATGACACTTGATAGACGCCTGCATTGTGGAGGTAATCAGGTGCATCCGTTTTCCGTCGGAAAAACTCTTTTATTTTGTTTTGACTAAAGAAAGATGTCTGAATACCATTTTCTTTAAAAATCTGCTTATGCGGTCAGTGACCCCAGAAACGAACGGTAACCTGACGGAGTGAGAAGGCGGTTCCTCGTCATTCTTATTAGCGGTATAAATATTCGGCTTAAAAGCCCTGTCGTTTGAATAACTATCATATCCATTTGCCTTCAATGTCCTCTTTAAAAAATTCAACTACGATTCCAAGTTGTCGTCATCGCTGATACGGAAGGCACGTGAAGACAGAGTGTTGAGTACTGCTTACTTCTGGGCTGGATGGTGGTGCGAAGTGGCATCTAAGTACCTGTTTGTGTTAGTCAGCTTTCTATACACTGTGACCTAGAGTGTTATCAGATCTTCTGTATACCAACACATCTAAAAAAAAAAAAAAAAAAAACGAAACGGGAGACCGACCTCACTCTCAACCTTCGAGGTGAATTTGATTTTGGGGTGGATTCCATTTAAGAAATTGTGGAACGCATGAAGTTCTTCTTCGCCGTGTGGCCAGATAACAAATGTATCGTCCACATAGCGGAGCCAACAAGAAGGCTTCAAAGGAGCACTATTTAACGCTTGTTGCTCAAAATGTTCCATAAAAACGTCAGCTGCAACTGGCGAAATGGGTGAGCCCATGGCAAGGCCGTCAGCCAGTTCATAGAATTCACCACTGTATTTAAAATAGCTTTATAAGTGGACGCGACACTCGTCTCTGACAGTAGTGGACACCACAAGGTCCTGAGGAAGACCCCAGCAGAGGGGTCGAAACGTCAAACATTTTAGAAGAAACATGATGCGGCCTAATAACCCAGAAGATTTGAACTACAATTCAATTTATTTGTACGTGCACAGGGACCAAATCTATCAGTTTTGAACAGGGCCAGAGGATTCAGTGCCTAAGGGGCTGAATGTACTTTGCAGTTACTGAATTTCTTTACTGGTACTGGGAACTGCATTGCCCAATTAGTTATCATAAAATTTTGCTAACAACAACGCAGAGTAAGCACACCACTAGCAGTTACAACACGCTACACGATAATTCGGGTTTCGTATCCATTCCACATTCAAGGCAAACATTCAAAATTTTTAAAAGAACGTTGAAAAGTAATATGTTGCGTGACACTGAGCGGGGCTTATGCTCTCCGAATTTCAGGCCTTCCCTTTCTTGTAGCCTCTGTCACTGGACTTTCTTAAGCCCCTCGCAAGTACTAACCGAAATACGGAAGAAAGGCGACGCTCTTCGTTGGATCACCCCTATCTCTGCCATAGCAGAGCCAAACTGGTGAGGTGATGACGGCCAATGACCTCGTCAATGCAGATGAGCACCGAGCTTGAATCTTATGGAAATCGGCGTGATGCTGAGAGTAAGGAGGCTAATGAGCAGGGGCACTACATCAGTAGTGTGTGGGAATGTGGGTGTGGCAGGAAGCGTGTCAGGGTAGTCCGTGTGGTTATTGTGACCAATGTGTCCGAATGGCGCTGTGGTCAGCGCATCTGCCTTGTAAGCAGGAGACCCAAGTTTGAATCCCGGCCCGACACAAATTTTCAACTTCTGCTAGTGATATGAACCAGTGCCCACTTTAATTTCTCTGTCTCTTGAACCTGTTAAAAGTACTTAACTAACTAAAAGTTCTCTAAAAAAAAAAAAAACCACCTTTCGTGGTTTACTTAATCTAAGTTCACATGATGGAGATCTGAATTGGGTTTTCAAATTGCGCGTTTAGATATCTAACGTTCAGCTTACAACCGATGATATGAGTGCGTGTTGATACGTTAACTGAGCGTTCGCGGAAAAAAACCTCTAGACGCAGACGAACGTCTGGAGGATTGCAAAGACAGATGGCGCCTGTGTGCGCTTCAGTTTACCGAGAGTTTCCGTGGTGACCAGACGAATTTCCTGTGTGTCTCAGTTACTTTTCTTTTGTGGACTTTTCGAAAAAATGAGTGAAAGGAAAGTGTGAATATTGACATCGAGCTACTAATTGGCGAAGTAGGAAAAAGCCAGCATTTTGGTGTATACCGTCGAAATTGCACAAAAAAATTCTGAGAGAGCGAATTTGGGAAGAATTGATTTTGACTTTCTGTGAGGGATATGTTTCATGAAAAAAGGAAAATATAGCTAAAAAAGCTTTGTCATTTGTAAATACCTTTTAGTTCTTATCATATGGTCTGATTATTGAAGTATACATTCATTAACATTACCCCGAATTTATCCGGTGATGAAGTGGGACGTTCATTCTGGGTGGCATTTATAGTTGTGAGATTTCCTTCTTGGATATCTTCACATTTCAATAAATCTCCCATTCCAACATACGGATGAAGTACGGTAATCGCTTTTACAATGTACTCAGCACAATCAATACTGACATCAAATGGGCGAAGTGGTGGTATCCACTTATTACACGTTACACCCAAAGTACGCTCAACGTACCTACCTGCTAAGGCTAACATGTCTTTCCTGATGCCAGCTACTTTCCGGCATAGGGTCCCATTAAATTTTCCCGCAGCCCAAATGCTTCAATCGCCTGCGATGACACAAGGAAGTGCCGTATCGTGGTTTCGGTGTATCCAAAGATTTTACAGGTAGGTTTTACGATATAACAGAATCTCTGAAAATTCGTGAGTACCTGTTTCTTTCCCATAAGCGTTAATATCTACGCAGATAAAGTGATAGATATAGTCACGTAGCACAAAAAATACTAGAGAAAAAATTTTTATAAGTGAAGTACAAGAAAACTGAGAGTTTCGAAGTTTATATTTTGACATGTTTACAATCGAGAATTCCGAAGAAATAAGGAAACATTCCACACTGTTCAAATCCTTGTGATGTTTCAATCCATTTCTCTGCATGGGGTGTTAGCGTCGCACTGTACTTTAATTTCATCTTGATAACTTTGCGTACTGGATGAATTATTCCAGATATAATCAACTTTGAGTTTTTATACAGGATGTCCAGCAACAGGGTCCCTGATTGAAAATCAAATATCTCGAAAACTAAGATCGATCGAAGAGTGCACAAACGGTATGTTTATTGTGAAAGGTGTAAGATCTGTATACAGAAATTATACTGAAGATTAGAAATATTTAGAAAAACTGCTAACATCTGGCGCTGTAATCGCAATACGTAGTGCTGTAAACAGTGCGCCGCAGCTCAGAGCGGTCGTTTCCACGGCAGAAACGCGAAAGAAGATCAGCGTACCGAAGGAAGAGGTTGAAATCGTGTATTCCACTGAACAACCCGTTTTTCTGGTAGTAGAATCCATAGATTAGAAAACAATCCTACGGCAACAGGACGCAGTTTTCAAACACGATTTAATGTTCAAAATCAATATGACATACAACTCTTCGCCAAATTACAACGGGCAGGCACCGTGGCTGATGATGTAGCGGGGAATGTTAGCTCCAGGATAACTGTAGCTAATCTTCAAAATGTCGCCACAGTTTCTGAATATTTCAGCAAAATCCTAGGAAATCCGTCAGAAGAATTGCAGCATTTGAAGCGTTTTAGTACACAGAAAACATTGAGACAGAGCCTACACACGCTCCGGTTCAAAATCCAAAGCCACCAGGCAATACCTGTACGAGCTGTGCGAGAGGGCTGACTTGCGATCCAAATCTCACAATGACTGATAACGAAAGGTTTGGTGTTGGCTGCATCTGGTTCCCAGATGAAACATACTTCCACCTGAATGGAGTCGTGAATAAACAAAAGTAGCGATGTTTGGTTTCCCAAAATTCGCATCTGTGCTCGTCTATCGGTCTAAGTTTTCGAGATATTTAATTTTGAAAACAGGGATTTCTTCGCTGGACAGCCAGTATAAATAATGTAGTTCCGGCACTGAACAACCACCTGCAAGATTTCTGAAACCGGAAAAGACTGACTACACTAACTGCAGCAGCTAGCGCCATCCCACCGCCGGCCATTTGAATTCTGTTGAAATTCGATCTCGCGTTAGCGTGCGGCGACATCTGAACTTAGTCTTAAGATTTTTCGAGTGAATCCCAGCCTGCCATCTGCTTCTTCTGAAACTAATTTTGTCATTCCCCTTAGGTATTTTACGGTCACCATTAGTGTAATGGTACAATAATGAACCTCTTCGTCTATTTATTCGCAATACGTCACATTTGTTAACATCAGGTAAACTCCCAGTCCCCGCACCAATATTCGATGTTTTACACGTCTGCGCGTATTTCGCTACAGCCCCCTCGCGTTGCAGCCTTCTTAAAGACAACAACGTCGTCCGTAGACAGCTTCACAGAGCTCTCACTTCACACACTAGATAATTTATATTGTTCATTAGCAGTAACCCAATAACATTGCCTGGAGGTTGTCAACTGCGTTAATTTTACATATGGTGAATTAGTCCCGTTATGTCTGTTGAGATATACGCGCTACGAATTCCTGAATTTAGTCACAAAGCTGGTCCGATACACACTGTGGCATTCTATATATCTGTAGAAAGTCAAGAGAAAGCAGAGTGGAGAACAAAGCGACAGAACAAATTTTCTACTAATTAATGCAGTAAATAATAAGTAAATAAATATTGTGTAGTTTAGCACCCGTATTTCGGGTGTAAATAGCTTAGAGAGTGCTGTCGTCTACATACTGAGTTTTTTTGTCTACGTTTTCTTTTCCTTTTCGAAATAGTCTTGCACGAGAAAGTACTGGGTCTAGAATTGGCATGTTCCAGAAAAGTGTAACCCTAATTCATTGTTGAACTAAATTCGTAGAAAGCGTGAAAACATAATGGGAGGAAATCAAATAAATCACACCATAAATAATAGCTTATAGGAGGGTGCCATAATAATTGTGATCTCTGTGCTATCGATGATGCTGGTAATAAACTGTATCGAAAAACACTATCCTTCCTATTTTCTTACTTTCTGTACGTGCTTCTGTGATATGACGTCGTAAGTGGTAGAGTAACCACTGGTTGTAGACACACTGGGTCTAAACCTAAGAATTCTTTGATATCTTAAAAGAAAGTATGTAAGTCTACACATATCTAAGGAAAAAGATGATGATTTAATACTGATGAAAAGGATGAAATGAATATATTTTTGTAGCATTTTAGTTACATATGAACGTGCAATTAGCGACTTTATATTCTTCAGAGAGTACAGCAAACCTAAATATTTGCCAGGTTGCAATATTGTCAATTAGGTACATTTCAGACACATTTCTGATCAGTTAACTAAAAAACTGAAATTTAAACAATTATCACCTAAGAGACTTTTAAATAAGAAGAACATGCAAGCAACTGCATATTCTTGTAATAAAAAATTTGAGAAAACTACATAAGTCTTTCGAAAACGGCGCATCATACGAAAAAGTGTTCTAGATGAGAAATTAATCTTAGGAAGGGGACATTTGCCTGTACTACGACTGGCTACCTCCCAACAACCCACCCCCTTCGCACTGGTAGCCCTAGGTATTTGCAACCGGACAGGCCACTGCGTAGAGTTATGATTAAAATTCAGAGAATAACGTTAGGTAACTTTATATAAACTCCAAATGTAAACTATTTAAGCAGTCCACGTGAGGAAAATTCTCAAGAGAAAAGACTTAATCCACAGACATCATCATAGTTTAACCGGTTTGCACGAAATACTTGTAAATTGTACACACAACCTCTCCCCGTGACTCAGTTTACGAATGAGTGAAAAACCGTACCAAACCCCTACAGTGGTTATTGAGATTAGGGTTCACCTACAGACAGAAAAACGTAGCGGGTGATACGTATAAATTAGACAATTTGTAGATCGCTGGAATGACAAGTGAAAAATGGCGAGAAATAGGAACCTCCAATCACCTCATGGCAGACGTAAGAAGTAGAAAGTTCTACTCAAACATCGTAAATGAAACAACTAGCTGGTGACATACAAGCATCATCATGCGATTTTGGAAGCGTGTCTGAGAATTCAGTCCACACCTTTGTCGTATATGCAACACCAGCTGTTCAGTCTCCACTGTATGTTGTTTTCTGCCATTATCGCTATGGCTAGTATTAAGTGGATGTCATTGAAGTTCTTTGGGTGTGGTAGCGTTTACCGTCGGGTGTATATTATGTCTGTGTTACATTGCAGCTACTGAAAAATGTGCCACATCTCAAGCTCAAATCCGAGAAAACGTGATCACAGGAGACAAGAGGTCAGTTACCCAGATGAGAACCTGCAGAAAGAAATCAGATTTAATGTAACGTCTGTCAGTCAGAAGAAATACGAGCAGTGTGTGCGCTGAACAGCAGAAAAAGTTGAATCAGAAAGGCTGGTTAGCTCTTATACAGGAAATCTCGAGCGCATCCCGCTCTACCCCATCCCCTGGACCAAATTTTAGAGGCTGTCCAAATATTCTCTGAATATTTCGGCATATGGGACCCGAGTCTTCCGGTATCTTGTCACAGAATAATAACGTAATTACGATGTATTCGGCTTTTTGCCCTAACTATCTTTGTTTCTGCGAAAATACCTCTAAAACATTGAAGAAGACTATAACCAAACCGCAAATAGGCACATAAAAATGCTCAGAGCAATGCAACAACCCTCATCTGTAAAAGGACTGCGATGTGTTGCCATCGGTATGGGAACAGCTTAGTTCAGAGTCTTTGTGACGCTTTTTAATTGCTTTCAAAGAAACCGTATATGAGATACATACCGGCCAATTCTTTACCAGTGGAACTATACATACCGCTCTGTGTCATTGTTAACGTTCAACTAACACTGCCGAAAAAACAAAACCGAGAAAGTTCTGAGCAGTACTGAACGCGATCTAGAGGGTGAAGTGCATTACTGACGTCAAGAACAAGTGAATGAAACATGTTTCGACAATACACCCTTGTCTTCGTCGCTAAATGCTTTTTATTAAACTTCTAATTACAAGTTTCGTTTTAACACGATCATCAGTTTGGTCTATGGTACAAAGAACCAGCATTAGAATCGAGGAAACAGACTTTTATGAATAACAATGTTTAGAGTAAATGTGATGCCGCGTAAGTTGAATCGCCTCATGGCTACGTGGTATCTATTCAAAGTTGACACTTTACACTACATCAAAGGCATAACTGGCTCTCGCAGTGCGGCACATTGCAAGATGAACATCTTCGGCTACCAGACGGCTGAAGTGGAAAGCATGCATTGAATGTAATTTCTCACATCGCTATATTATCAACATAAATATTATAAATACAGCCTATACATATATTATAAAATAAATTATAATAGGTGATTATAAAATTTCGTTTGAGGGCATTGCTGCAGCATATGTGCAACGTAGTGCGACTCTTATGTGAGTGTAGAAGCACCGACACGTACGCAGGAGATTAGTGTGGCATTCGTGTCTTTCTGACATGCGTACGGTAAATGCGGAAACGTAAACTATGGCGACGTTGTTGCCAAATGCGTCCAAAGAGAACTAACGTGCTGTTATTCTTTCGTTGGCTGCCGAAGGACAAACATCGATAGACATCCCTCGCAGGGTGAAGCATGTGTCTGTCGAAAACCACCGAAGTGGAATGGTGCGCGACAAGGTATACTGTTGATCAAGCACGTCTCCACATCGCTAAAGTCACGCCACTCAAGTGGAGACACTCGAGCCCACGCCCTGTAGTCCTGATCTCTCCCCATGCAATTATCGCGCCTTCGGTCCCTTAAAAAATGTCTTGAAGGGCTGGCGATTCCTGTCAGACGACGAAGTGCAGCAGGCGGTTACGGGATTTTTCACGCAGCAGGGCACCCTGTGTCTCTGCAAGCTACTGCGTCAGTGGGATGATTATCTCAATGTTCACGGCGATTTTGTCTGATTGGCATACCGATTCTGGACTGTACGGCCTTTTAACAGATACTTTCTGACCGCTCCTTATGCTTTGATGGAACCGTCATTGTGCGTAAAAACAGTTTAGTTTGAAACCATGACGCTTCACTCAATGCATACCACAACTAACGATGTTACATATGTAGACGAAAAGGTAACGTCATTTTGAGATTGTGACAATGTGACATCCTAAACAGAGGATCATTACTAAACAGTAATGGCAGTAATAACGGGAATAACGTTGCACAGTATTGATAATGACGATACACAAGGTGACACGGCCGCAAGTATTGTCCTATATCTAAGATTCTTGTGAAATGTATGTACAATAACCTAGTTACTAATGCTTGAAATATAGATGGTGTAATAGGTCTATAAGTAGCTTTTTGCCGAGACGCGATGCCATGCCATCCGGGGTGCTAAATTACAAGGGTGACAAACCACAACAAATACCGCGAGACATGCACGCCCATAATTACATAAAGATACAAATTAAATGAATCCCGATGAGAGCGGTGCTGTATGAGGAAAAAATAATGCCAGCAAGATCACGAATAGCCTCACCAATTGTCACCTTAAGGGTGGCTCGGTGTCAAGAGCAAGAACCCAATACCTCAAAGAAGCGGTGCCAATATGCTACAAAGAGAATCTGAAATACCATCGCATATGACAATATTTCAAAAATATCACTTAATTTGTCAAAAAAAAAAAAAAAAGTGAGGACGGTCTGGTAGAGATGCACAAAAAATGGGCGAAGTTTAGAATTTTTTTCATACAAGAATTGTTTCAACTAAAATGGGTGTTTTATCGCTTTATTACACACTCATTCGTGTACACAAAAAATTATCTCATGAAAAAGTAAAAATATCGGCTGAAGCCCTTATCAAATTATGCGCCTCGCGGCGCGTCCGGGTTTGAGCGAGGCGTTGTACTGTGGCTCTTTCTGAAACGCATAAAAAAAGAAAATTCTTAATTTAGAATGACTTTGGGGGCCATAAAGATGGGGTTTTGAAAAATATCTCAAAAAAGGTAACTATCTGAAAAACATGTCAATTTCTTTGCATGTTTTCCCAAATTCGAACGTTTTCCAAAATACTGAAATTTCGAATAAAATATCTCTGTCTACGGTTCCATAAATTTAATCATCTTCCATTTCGAAAAAAAGTAATGAATCGGTTAATATGTCCAGGCTCTAGAGCGCATCGCGCTCTTCAAAATGTTGTTTCGAGAAAAACGCTTTTAAAGTATAGAGCAAGAAAAAAACCTGGTTTCAAAACTTCTGCGATCCCAGGAATATAGAGGCATCCTTCTTCTTCTCCAGACATACTCTAGTTCTGAATTTGGTGCTGTATTTTTTCAATCCGGGCTCTTTTATTAAACTGAGACATTAGTTGCCCTGCGGCGGCCACGCGTTTCCTGTCAATTAATTCCCTAACACACTCATGGTCTTCAGACCTGCAGCTATATATGTTATTTCAACAGTTTTTGCTTCACAATGAAGTAGTTTCGGTACTAGTCTCCAAATAACGGTTGAATTTCTGATTTGGCTACTGCCACCGGTGCTTTTTTAAGCAAATCTTCATTCGACAAAAATTCGTGTACTGGTCGATTCTTTTCTTGAGCTAAATCATCGAGCGCCTATAGCGGCCTATTTTTCGGTCGGCGCACGTTTCCGTTCAACATGCTGTAACTCATATAAAATACTTTCACATTCAAAAACGCTTTTGCAGGCATAATCTATGTACTTCAGGGACGTAAATCATGTAAAAAAAATTCATTGTTTCATCTGTTTCGACTAGAACATCCCTTTAGTCATAATGTTCGCAGCTACTTGTAGTGAAAACAGAAGACTGCTTCAACCGCATAGGTGCCATGAAAGTTGTCAAAGCTATCAAAGAACACACATCACATGGTCCCACACTAAAAAACACAGTGACGTTTCAGAGCCGTTGAATCTAACACCGAGTACATTTTCAACATGAAACTTTGCTAACCACTCCACGCAGTTGCGCCAAGAAACAACAACGTACTATGTATTCGGAAGAAAGAATTTAAGGCGGCGCACTTATCGCTAAAACAGAGTCACTTGTTTGGTCAAACTTTGCTCTTGCTTCAGATACGGATCGGATGATATAACTTTTTTTATATATCAGTGATAGTGGTTCATATAATAAAATAATAATTTTAACGAGAGCTAAATAATAAAAGAAATTTTATAATTATTTCTTAAGTAGTTATTGATACAGTAAGTAGTTATTGTTACAGTAAGAAAATCGTAGTGCGTATGGTGACACATTTTGTTTGGTGTATTGACAATAATAAATTACTGTGTCTCGTGTCTTTAGTAACGTTTGTGGTTATGACGGCGAGTTTAATACTGACCAGTATCACACAGATTATATATGTGACGAAGTTACCGTCTTACTGTAGCGTAGCTACGTTACAAGTATCCCTAATACACCTGAAAATCACTGTACATATTAAAATTGTATCTGACATACAGGCGCTAAAAATATAGCGAGGTGTCCCATACAACTATACATAGTATGGTTGTGTATCTAAGAAGAAAAAAAAAGAAAAGTATGTCGTAAAACATAAGTCATCCAGTATCGGAATATCCAGAATATTGTCGTTACGATGGAGCTGTACTAACGAACATTGAAAAGAACCAGTCCCTTCTACAACACAGAGACACACAGTTTATTATTGTCGGCAGCCCAAGCAAAATGTGTCACCATATACTCTATTATGTTCTTACTGATCTCATTATGCGAATGGATAAGAAAAAACAGTATTTGTAGCAATAGCTATTTCAGCAACAATTTAACGAAATTTAGTTTTTAATTTAACGTTTTGCAAAATTTTTATTTCATCGCCAGTGCTAGTATCACTGATACTTGGTTTGTTTTATAGCTTATGATTTGTGCCTTTTATAATATAGTCTCTAGACTATTGACGCTGTGTTAGCGATAAGGTCGTCGCCTTTATTCTCTATTACAGCTTAATCGTATGTTGTCGATTCTTGCGTGGAGTTTAGTCACATGTGGTAGCACATCCTATAAAAGAACCAACGTCCAAATAATGCAACAAGTTTGTTACTAAACGAGACACACAGTGCCTACTGTTATCATTTGCATTTACACTACTGTGCATATGTTTACACTGAAATAAAAATACAAAGATGGGGCAAGAAATCAGTCAAAAACATTTAACCTCTAATGAGTCACTGGAGACCATTTGTCACTTATACGAAAATACTCTGAAATTGTCTAGGAACAGTCTTAGAAATTTTGTAGTTGGGTTTGGTTTCACACTGTATAGAAGTATGGTTCCGTCTGTCTTGTAGGAAAAAAAATTCCTATAAGGAACACTATGTACATATTCAGCGTCTAAAAAAACTTGTAAGTTACAGCTTAGACCTAAAATACCATGTCGCTTTACGTAGCTGACCAGTATTTGCCACTGTTGTCTGTGTATCTAGCTTTATGTACATACGTCAGCGACTTACCAGATAACTAGCGTCATAGGGTACATCAAGTACGATATAACTTTCAAAGCTGTGTGTCATTCTATTAATCATGCGTGCTTCTAATCTTAGTTTGTTATTAGAACTGACATAAAGTGAACTAAAAATGAAAGACTGGAAAAACTAAGCGTGCCATAGAACATTAAAATGAGCAGATACTCAACTAAGTAGCCAGCTGCTGTAGTGACAGAATTCACTGACAAGTGCCATAGTTCTTCAAAATTTCTAAGACAATATTTCCGCCGCCAATTGTAATTATTCGTAATAGCCCGCGGTTTACGTCGTGAACATGGCATAACAGCCGAAACTGGTCAAAAATGGAACATAAGCAATAATAACACCAATGGGGGAAATATTTACACATCAGTCATAGGCAAGTATTTTTGAAATTGCGAAATACGAAAGAGTGAGAGGAAAGTGTTTAGACCTCAGTGTGGACGCATGCTTCCACGGCGGCGATCTCCCTGCGCAGGCCCAGTCTGCAGAGATGCTCGCAAAGCCAGCCGCGTCTCGACTTCATGAGTTGGCGAACCGCCAAACGACAGTTGGTGTGGCGCTGCCCCTGCGGCGTGCGGAGAACGGCAACCCGCCGCGCGCCGGGCGACGCGCCAACAACTGAGCCACACGACGCCTCTGCGTGCGACGCTGCCACGCTGCGAGGACTCGGCCGTCTTCGGCAGCAGTCGGCAGCGAGCGCGTGGGGTGGCTACGAGTGCGCATGCGCCGCTGGAAGCTCCCTCCAGACAAGCTGTCATAGCGTTTCCCAAGTCAGTCCAGAGCTGCTGGTGTTCCACCGAGGACGTGCATTGCACGGAGGTCACGCCAAATAGTCATACACAGTGCGCAAGCTAAAAGAAAATATGCTCATAACAGGGTCTGTTGGAACGCCGTGCACTGTTGGGTCTTGTGAGAAGGCTTGATAAATACAGTACCGCCAAACTGCGATTGGGTCACAAAAGATGAAAAAGAATCACGTCTCCGTGAGAAAGTGTATATTGGATTTATCGCCAGTTTGCTGGTGGAATTAGATTGGAAAACGTAACACAGAAATTAGTAGGTAAGGTTTACTATTCACGCAGTTAAATAACTAACGATGGCTCAAGTAGAAAGGATATACAATGCAGACTGGGAAAGGTACGAAATCGTGTTTTGAAAAATAAAGGGGTATCTATTAACGTCGACTATACGTTAAATTGTTAGCAAATATTTTCTGAAAGCATTCGTCTGGGCACAGTCTTGTACGGAAACGAAACATGAGCAATAAGCTTTTCAGGCAAGGAAAATGAGAGCTTTTAAAATATGGTGGTACAGAAGAACGCTGAAGAGTAGATGGTTAAATAGAAAAACTAATGAGGAAACATCCAATCTAATGGTCTCGAGAAGGAATTTTTGACACAACCTAAATTAAAGAAGGGATTGTTTGATACGACCGATCCTGAGGCATAAAGGAATCGTCAGTTCGGTAATAGAGGGAAGAGTGTTTGCGTGCGAGTGTGTGTGCACAAGCGCTTTTATGACAATACCGTTCTGCTGTTTATCCATTTCAACGATACTCGAACAACATGCCTTGTTTAAGATTAAGTACAAACAAAAAGTTCATGTCACCTCAAGGTGACAACTGCCTCAAGTCTTTACGCAAAAAGTTACAACGCAACTTCAACAGCCATATAGTGGCATAAATACCCTGTGGCAAGTTGAGTCGAGAGCCCTGCACTTTCCTTTCGTACGGACGCGGACCACAAGTGTACTGTCAGTTTAAGACAGCGACCATGAGTGGCTGAAAATGGAAACACTAAACATACTATCGTGTGTAATACGGCGCAGGGAACTCGTTGGCATTTAGATCAGCTTCCAGTCGTCCCGGAACGTCCTGTACGCTTTTCAATGGAATCGTATGCCATTCTTCCTGTGAAAAAACACAAAGGCCCAATAATACTGTGGTGGCTAGAGGAGATGCGACAAGTCGTCCTTATGCTCGCAAAACCAGCTCTGACGATGCGAGCTGTGCAAACAGCAGGCCTGGCGTCTTGGAACACAGCATAACCATTGGGGAACGTACACTGCACCAAAGGATGCACCTCATCAGCCAAAATGTTCACATAAATCTTGACAGTAAACGCGACCTTCCAAATCAGCCATGCAGCCCACGGACTAACAAATCATTACCGAACTCGCGGTATGTTGCACCTTTCTGTCAAACAGGAAACAGTGAACAACGAAAGACTCATTCGATCAAATGACTTTCTTCTATTGCTCCCTATTTCGAGTCCGCAGTCTTCTGACTGGTTTGATGCGGTCTACTACAGATCTATACATTCATCTCCTGTGCCAACTTCTTCATGCCAGTTTGGCTCTTGCAACCTTCGTCCTCAGTTATTTACTGGATGTATTACAGGAGGAGATTAGTGTTTAACGTCCCGTCGACAACGAGGTCATTAGAGACGGAGCACAAGCTCGGATTAGAGAAGGATGGGGAAGGAAATCGGCCGTTCCCTTCCTAAGGAACCATCCCGGCATTTGCCTGAAGCGATTTAGGGAAATCACGGAAAACCTAAATCAGGATGGCCGGACGCGGGATTGAACCGTCGTCCTCCCGAATGCGAGTCCAGTGTGCTAACCACTGCACCACCTCGCTCGGTGGATGTATTACAGTCCCTGTCTTCCTCTACAGCTTTTACCGTCTACAGCTCCCTGAAGTACCGTGGAAGTTATTCCGTGATTTCATAACATACGTTCTACCATCTTGTTCCTCCATCCTGTTAGTATTTCCCATATATTCCTTTCCTCGCCAATTCTGTGGAGAACCTCCTCATCCTTACCTTATCAGTCCACCAACTTTCAACGTTCTTCCGTAGCACCACATCTAAAATGCTTCGACTCTCTTTCGTCCCGGTTTTCCCACTGTCCATGTTTTCTTATCATACAATGCTGTGCTCCAGACGTACATTTTCAGAAATTTTTTCGAATTCCATTTTTGCCAGTGCTGGTCAGCTTTTTATGTCCTCCTTGCTCCTTCCGTCATGCTGCCCATGTAGCAGAATTCCTGAACTTAATCCACTTCGTGTTCGTTCTTGGTTTCCATTTTTATTGTTTACTCTTGTACATATCGTATAATTCCCGACTTTCCCTATAGCTTACTGCTATTTTTCTCAGAATTTCGAACTTCATGCACCATTTCATATTATCGAACGGTTTTTCCAGGTCGACAAGCCCTATGAATATGTCTTGATTTCCCTTTACTCTTGCTTTCTTTATCAATCGCATTGTCAGAACTGCCTCTCTGGTGCCTATACACTTTCTAAAGTCAAACTAATCACTATCCACCACGACCTCAATTTTTTCCATTCTTCTGTATATTATTAACAGAAAATTAGAAGCATGAGATGTTAAGTTGATTGTGCCATAATTCTCGCATTTATCAGGTCTTTCAGTCCTTGGAATTGTGCGGATGATGTTTTTCCGAAAGTCAGATGGTATATTGCCAGAAACGTACATTTTACACACCAACATGAATAGTTTTTTTGTTACGAATTCCCTCGCTGATTTTAGAAATTCTGATGGGATATTTTCTATCCTTGCCTTATTTAATATTAAGTCTTCCAAGGCTCTTTTAAATGCAGTTTCTAATACTGGATTTCCTGTTTCTACCTGTTGTTTCTTCTAGTACGACATCAGGCAAGTTTTCCCCACATAGAAGGCTTCTGTGCACTCTTTACAGGTATCCGCTCTGTCCTCTGCATTAAACAGTGGAATTCCCATTGCACTCTTAATGTTACCAAATCTTGTTTTTAATTTTACCGAAGACTCTTTTGACTTTTTTATATGCTGAGTCCGTCCTTCCGACAGTAATTTCTTTTTCGGTTTCTTCCCATGTTTCATGCAGCTATTTCGTATTAGCTTCCCTGCAATTTCGATTTCTTTCTTTCCTGAGTGACCTGTATTTCTGTATTCCTGAATTTCGCTGTACATTTCTGTGCTTTCTTCTTTCATCAAGAAATTGAAGTATTTCTTCCATTACCCATAGTTTCTTCAGAGTTACCTTCTTTGTACCTACGTTTTCTTCCGAGCTTCTGTGACTGCCCCTTTTAGAGATGTCCATTCCCGTTCAACTGAACGACCAACGTATTCTTTATCACAGTATGTACAGCCTTAGAGAACTTCAATCGTATTTCATTTCTCAGTGCTACCGTCGCATTTGTCTGCGCGCAGGTTCTTCCTGACTAGCCTCTTAAACTTTATTTTACTCTTCATTACTACTAAATTGTGATCTGAGACTACGTCTGCTCCTTGGTACGCCTTGCAATGCAATAACTGTTTTCGGAATCTCTGCTTGACCATTACGAAATCTTCCCGTATCTCCTGGACTTTTCCAAGTATACAGCCTCCTCTTATAATTTTTGAACGGAGTACTCGCTATTACTAGCTGAACTTTATTGCAGAACTCTTTCTCATTCCTTCTACCAATCCCACTTTCTCCTGTAACCCTTGGCTCTATTCCTTTCACTACAACCGTATTCCAGTCCCCCGCGACTCCAGTCCTCATACAGTTTCACTATCATGTCGTCTTCTGCTGTGATGTCTTCCTGTATACATGAACTATCGTTTGTGATAGCTGTCGATTCTTATGAGAAAAACTCTATCACTGAATTCTTCACTTCCTGCCCTACTTTCCTATTCATAGCGAATTTTATTCCTGTCATGATCAATGCAGTCCTCCACAATAGTCTCTTCGAATTCAGCTACTTTTAATTATTTTCAATCCTAAGTCGCATATTATGCCTTTTCTACAGTTCGTTTGCTTACTAACCATTACAGAGACGGCAAGTTGTCTGTAGCCATACATCGTGTTATTGAAACATATGGAGGAAAGGCAACGCATCCTTCGTCAAGGGCAAAACAGAGAAGGTTGTAGTGACGGACACTGGGTTCTGGCTGGTTGGTTGGTTAATTCGGGGTAAACAACCAAACAGCGAGGTCATTGGCCCCATCATGTTAGTGAAGGATGGGGAAGAAAGTTGGCCGTGCCCTTTCAAGGGAATCATGCCGGCATTGGCCTGAAGCGATTTAGGGAAATCACGGAAAACGTAAAACAAGATAGGCGTACGCGGGTTTGAACCGTCGTCCTTCCTAACGCTAATCCAGTGTGCTAACCACTGCACCACCTCGCTCGGTGCTGGGGTCTGGAGCGAAGTCAACGTTCTAATTGATCCCAAACCTGGCGCACTGGGTTGAGTTCGGGACCCTCGGCCGGTCATTCCTTTTCAGGAATGTTATTGACGACAAACCATTACTTCACAGATGACGCTTTATGACACGATGCTTAGTCGTTACTGATACGAACTGTCATCGTTTCAGAACTGTTTCTCTACCGTTCACAGTACAGTCACAATGTTGTAAAATGTTTTCGCATCCTTCCACAATTAGCATTTTCTTAAACGCAGGAAGGTGATCACACCATAGTCACGAAAAACGTTCCTCAGCTATAACATCATCTCCTTCGCTCTTTACTGTTGACAGTATCCTTGATGGCAGATAACGTTCTGTAGGCATCTGGCAATCCCAGACACACAGACCTGACTGCCACAGGGTACAGCGTGTTTCCTAGATCCAAATCATTGGCCTCCCGTCATCCGCTGTCCAGAGGCACGCTCTTTACGGCACTTCGAGCATATCTTCACACTGACAACAGAAATGTGTGGTTTATGAGCCCTTTCTCGTCCACTGTAACACATCCTTTTTAACGCCCTACCCAGTCATTGTACTGGATGCACTAGTGGTAGCACTTTGGAACTCAAGGGCGATTCCTTCTGCTCATTTCATGCTGTTCTTTTCAGCCACTCTCCACAATGCTCGACGGTCCCTATTCATCAGTTAAAGAAGTCTGCCTGGTCACAGTTAGATGTGGTTGTTCCCTCAAATTTGCACCTTACAATCGTATCGCAAACAGTTGACTTGGACATCTTTAGAACGGTTGGAACGTCCTTGACAGATTTGTTGCCCAGGTGATATCCAACGGCTGTTCTACGTCCGAAGTCGCCGAGGTCTCTTGACCGACCCATGTTGGTGTCACTGCTTCTCTACTGACAACACAGTAATCGCCGTCTCCTTTTATAGTGGCGGGTCCGCCCCTCATGGCACGTAGTGGTTAGTTCTAAATTACATTAGGGATATTCAGATATTTTTGATCATATAATGTTATTTTGATATATGCGGATTCCAGGTTGGCTCCCAAGGGACTTGGCATCAACAACAACGCTTAAAACAATATGAAAAGCTGACGCTCTGAAGGAAAAGGTAGGGAATTAGTTGAGAAAATTACGAATTTCTGGGTCGGCACGATGTCTGACGGTCACCAAGTTTCTCGGTTCAACACTGCCAGATTATTTTATTAAACTTAAATGTGACATAATATTTAAATATAAAATTTTTTCTCATTGTAAATTATGTGTTGTGTTAAGAAAAACAAGATGTGAATCAATGATCAATTTTTATGGACTATCAAATAATCATCGCCACCAAGGCGTTCAAAATAAGACAGCCTTCTGTTGTAATGTTTATTGATTAATAACGCGTTTCACGCTATTGGCGCATCATCAGGTTAACTGCAAAACCTGAGAAAGTAATTACTACACGGAAGTTTTAACTCGCGAATCTATCTAAACCATTAAGTGGTGGAAAAGGTAATGTTGCGAGGAGTAAACCTACCTAGAAAAGGAACAGGAGGCTACATTAGCCAGAATTAAAATCCATGGTGGCAGTCACTTTAGTCGATATTAAAACCATGGGAGAAAAAGGTTGAAGCGGAAATGCAGTCGTCAAATAGAAGATAAAAATCCTAAAATGTTTAAAAAATGACCATACAGGAACGGAAAATCACGAAATACACGTGACGCCGAGTATTCTGCACAAGGCAAGCAAATGCCCTCACAAAGCATCAGTAGCGAAAGAAGCAGATAGGCCGACGTTCACAGGCATCTGTTTTACTAATAAACAAATACCACCGCTGATGAAATGAATGTTGAGGCGATGAGGACGCGGATTGAAGTGAGGTAAAAGAGGTTGTTGATAGGAAGGGCCGGGTGGTGCCATTGCTAGTGAGGGAAGATAAATTAAACGATTCATGTAAGACGATAAAAATTGAAATAATAAAATACACTACAGCAAGCGATATAAGGTCAAGAAGTAAAGTACCGAGCCTATAAAAACAGTTTTCATTACATAAGCAAGAATGAAAAGTAATGAGAATGATAAAATGCGAGTGACAGTGAGAACGATGATTGGTAAGATTTAAATAACAATAGAATAAGAACCAGGAAAAGATTTTTGAAATCATATGTGCGGAGTGTGGCATGCTATGGGTGTGAAACATGGACTCTCGGGACAGAGGAACAGCAGAAGCTAAATTCTTTTGAAATGTGGTGCTATAGACGCATGCTCAAAATAAAATGGATTGACAAGGTCACCAACGAAGTGGTTCTGGAAAGAGCAGGTGAGAAGAGAAGCTTCTGGAGTTTCATTGTTAAAAGAAGAGTGCAATTTACAGACCATCTATTACGACATAAAGGACTCCTGAACACAATCATAGAGGGATATGTCGAGGGAAAAAGACCAAGAGGAAGACCACGACTGAGGTACATGGATCAAATCGTGAAAGATGTGGGATGTGACACCTATAAAGAAATGAAGAGAAAAGCTGAAAGACGCACAGAATGGAGACAAGCTGCCATTGTAGCTGTTGCAAACCAATCCTTGGATTGACCACTACAGAAGAAGAAGAAGAATAAGAATTAAAATGCTCGCTGGCAAAACAGTAATGAAAACAGCAATAAAGAGGGAGGGGAAGGGAGGGGGAATCAGACGGCAGGGAAAACAGGAACGGGAGATGGGAGGGGAAAGATATGGGTCTGTGACGTAAGTAGGGGGAGGAGAGGGTTAACGTGAAAATAGGTATCCGCTTAGATTGTAATAACCAGTTTAGGGAACAAACATAACCGAACACAAAAACACAATTTTGGAGGTCAAGTGTGAAAGATCCACGAAAAACAAGCACAGAATAAATCTGGAATAAAATCAAGCAAACTTTCGCATAGCTAATCTCGTGGTATAGTATATTTGATTTTTCTTACCATTTGGTCGTTAAGGCTTAACTGATCAAATTATCAAACAAGTTCCGTTATTTCGAATTCTACTAAGACAGTTTCTTCCCTTTAGGAGCTCTATGTAGGGTATGAAGTTCGTCATTTGTTGGTTCGCAATGTCCAATGAAGCAGATGAGCTGCTTCTTACAGCACATATTCTTGAACTCTTATTATGACCGCACGACGTGCCACTTAATCATTTCAATAAGTGCCAGAATCCGAACTTTCATGTAACAATTATTTCGTCATGTTGTGCTAAGGGTGAGAAACGCGTTATTAATCAGTAAGCATTGCAACAGAGACCGTTTTTTATTTAGAACATTGAACCACTGTTGCTGCACCAGGCCAGAGCAGAATGAAGCAATTTGTCCTCCAAGGCGAGAACGAAACCGCCAACAACTTGTAAACAGGTGACAAAACCGACGACCCGAAAGACAGCCACTGTTCAACGTGTTCTGCGTGTGGCGCAAACAGCGGCACCACTAGTGGATGAGGAACGAAGGAGAGTTCAATATATAATCGAATTCAAATACACTCCTGGAAATTGAAATAAGAACACCGTGAATTCATTGTCCCAGGAAGGGGAAACTTTATTGACACATTCCTGGGGTCAGATACATCACATGATCACACTGACAGAACCACAGGCACATAGACATAGGCAACAGAGCATGCACAATGTCGGCACTAGTACAGTGTATATCCACCTTTCGCAGCAATGCAGGCTGCTATTCTCCCATGGAGACGATCGTAGAGATGCTGGATGTAGTCCTGTGGAACGGCTTGCCATGCCATTTCCACCTGGCGCCTCAGTTGGACCAGCGTTCGTGCTGGACGTGCAGACCGCGTGAGACGACGCTTCATCCAGTCCCAAACATGCTCAGTGGGGGACAGATCCGGAGATCTTGCTGGCCAGGGTAGTTGACTTACACCTTCTAGAGCACGTTGGGTGGCACGGGATACATGCGGACGTGCATTGCCCTGTTGGAACAGCAAGTTCCCTTGCCGGTCTAGGAATGGTAGAACGATGGGTTCGATGACGGTTTGGATGTACCGTGCACTATTCAGTGTCCCCTCGACGATCACCAGTGGTGTACGGCCAGTGTAGGAGATCGCTCCCCACACCATGATGCCGGGTGTTGGCCCTGTGTGCCTCGGTCGCATGCAGTCCTGATTGTGGCGCTCACCTGCACGGCGCCAAACACGCATACGACCATCATTGGCACCAAGGCAGAAGCGACTCTCATCGCTGAAGACGACACGTCTCCATTCGTCCCTCCATTCACGCCTGTCGCGACACCACTGGAGGCGGGCTGCACGATGTTGGGCGTGAGCGGAAGACGACCTAACGGTGTGCGGGACCGTAGCCCAGCTTCATGGAGACGGTTGCGAATGGTCCTCGCCGATACCCCAGGAGCAACAGTGTCCCTAATTTGCTGGGAAGTGGCGGTGCGGTCCCCTACGGCACTGCGTAGGATCCTACGGTCTTGGCGTGCATCCGTGCGTCGCTGCGGTCCGGTCCCAGGTCGACGGGCACGTGCACCTTCCGCCGACCACTGGCGACAACATCGATGTACTGTGGAGACCTCACGCCCCACGTGTTGAGCAATTCGGCGGTACGTCCACCCGGCCTCCCGCATGCCCACTATACGCCCTCGCTCCAAGTCCGTCAACTGCACATACGGTTCACGTCCACGCTGTCGCGGCATGCTACCAGTGTTAAAGACTGCGATGGAGCTCCGTATGCCACGGCAAACTGGCTGACACTGACGGCGGCGGTGCACAAATGCTGCGCAGCTAGCGCCATTCGACGGCCAACACCGCGGTTCCTGGTGTGTCCGCTGTGCCGTGCGTGTGATCATTGCTTGTACAGCCCTCTCGCAGTGTCCGGAGCAAGTATGGTGGGTCTGACACACCGGTGTCAATGTGTTCTTTTTCCATTTCCAGGAGTGTATTTTCAAAGTTGTCCCACGGGGAAAAACTGCTTCAGATGTCGGTATTAATATTTTGAGTCATTTTTTATGAAAGCTAGCTTAACGACTGCTGCTTCACTCCCGCATGCGTTTAATTACAACAAAAATAATTTTATAAATGTATATTAGGCCCACTGCAAAATTAGTGTATTAAAGAGCCATTTATTTTTCTACGCGTTTCTGGACAAAGTCGATTTGTCGAGGTGAGTGTTACATAGCTATCTTTGTTTCAGTTTACAAAGTCCAACATCCTCTAAACTTAATTAAGACCCTAGAAGCATGATCGTTTCCGAATACACCTCTGACCAAAATGCGTTTCTGTAAGGGTCAAACGTTTACGTTAATCCTGTTCCTTTGAGTTCTTGCAGTGATATTTCCATAGATACTTTCGTCCTTGACGAGTAATCCTTTATGTCTGATCGAAAACATAAAAACCAATTTTCATAGATTTAGCCTTGAATTGTTTTAATATAATGATATATTTTCATTAAAATTTTCATCGTCTATTTCACCCCCTAAGGGGTTGAATTTCCAAAAACACCAGAACACGTATTATTTTCAACCGAGAAGTCAAATATCAATTTCCATAGATGGAGCTTTAAAAGTGCTTTAGTAGTTCGTCAATAATGATGTATTTTCGGAAAAACTATCAAACACTATTTCGCCCCCTTAATGATGGAATTCTCAAGAACGCTAAAGAAACGTTTGGTTTATTACTGGCTGGAAAATCAAATACCAATTTTCGTAGTTCTAGCCTAAAAATTGCCTTAATAGCGACGTATTTTCAAAAAACCTTACACACCCTATTTCACCCCCTTAGGACTGGAATTACGAAAAATCCCTTCTTAAACGATGCCTACAACATAAGATCAACACACTCTCCAAATTTTAAGTTTCCGCTTGGCTGGGCGGTGATGCCTCAGCCAGTCAGGACATGTCCTTATACATTAAGTAAATTGAAGGTGAAGGGGAAAGGGCGGGGGGGGGGGGGTTGGGCGGGGGGGGGGGAATAAAGGAAAGGGAATGAATTCATGATGTTAACTGCACCATTCATGGATCGAAATCCGAACTGTACACACAACTGGGTCCTCAAGTATTTACGATTCTTCCTACAGCACTTTGTTACTCAAATGGTTCAAATGGCTCTGAGCACTATGGGACTTAACATCTGTGGTCATCAGTCCCCTAGAACTTAGAACTACTTAAACCTAACTAACCTAAGGACATCACACACATCCATGCCCGAGGGAGGATTCGAACCTGCGACCGTAGCAGTCGCGCGGTTCCGGACTGAGCTCCTAGAACCGCTAGACCACCGTGATCCGGCCTTTGTTACTCAATGAGGCCGCTGGAGACTTGTAACGATGGTCGTCGGGTAACGGTGTTGATAATGAAGATGGTGCTGATGACAAAGAAGGCACTTTGGTAGTAGGTTACCATAGTTTTCACCGCAATAAGAGTGAAGTACTTGATATTGCATGTCTTGTATAAATCAATGTTCATACATTGCGTTAACTTTTAAGTAATTCGTGTTAACTGTTAAGTAACTGGTGTACTGCATGAGAAACGCATCCTAGGAGTTTTCGCTTGGCTGGGAGGCACCGGTGGGATGACAGCGTTGTGACTTTTTGGGGACGGTGACGTCACGGGTGGCTGTGATGATACTGCGAGAACGCTGCTGTTACGAGCGGCGGCTAAATGAATTTCCTCCCCGGAGGCCGCAAAGTTATTTATGGCGGAACTTTGCTGACGTTATGGTGAAGAGCAACAAGATGTCACCTCACGCATTTGCTCGCTAGTTTAACAAACAACTGCAATATTTCAGACCGTTTACCACCTGGTGCTGAGCTCAACACATAGTATGAGAGCACACGACCAAAACAATGTCTCATCGTTTTTACGACAAAAACGGCAAAAAAGGCAGATGTTATCACTATAAATCTGATATTAAAATTTTAGTTGGTTTTGTTATTTTATTACGAATATATTTCTTTTTAGACATTTTGCACGTAGCATTTGAGCTTAGCGAATTTTCAAAAGTGTCATCATATTGCGGCGTGGCGTAGTCGGTGATCTGCGTTTTTGTTAACGCTATCGTTCAGTCCACCTACCTCGATAGTATTTTGCTGATGTCCCTTCACTATGTGGTAGCAGATACGTGCTAGGTAGTGTAAAGCAGCCTTGATGAAACAGCCACCTGATACCTACCACACAGAGACCGCGTAACTCTAGTTAAAAGTCGGTTCCTGCCGTGAGAACTGCATATCATAACATTCAGTCGTTACGAAGATTCATACCCTCTGCACATCTAAACAATCCATATTAGTTATTATCCAATTTTATTCAAATTTGGTACACAGCCCTTTGTTATGAATGGAATGAGGCTGTCAAAATTTTAAATTTTTATTTATAGTTCTAGAGATGAAGAGAATTACCTAAAACTCCTAAAACCTACGCTTATTTTTTAAAACCAAGTTAGGAACAATAAAAAATTGACTTTTATTAACATTTGAAGCCATTCCAAAGTCATCAGTGCATAAAAATCAATTAATTAGAATTTTCTTTTTAAACCTTTAGTCACTGTACATTACGTAATACAGAAATCGCACAAAATTATTATTTGATTATATTTTGCCGTGTGAGTGCGTGACAATGATTGAGAGAGTGTACGTGGGACATACTCTAAAATTAATATTTCATTTTTCGTAAGACTCTGTACAAACGAACGGTGGGTAAGTTATGTTGCAACCACGATTCAGGTAACATATGTCGGTGTGTGCTTGCTTTTGTATAAAAACAGCCAGAATGGAAGTTACAGGCGGAATAAGTTTATTTATCAATTTGAAGAATATTTACCACTTCGTTTATTTCGATTAAACAAAATACAAGAACTTGAATTTTGGATGACATTAATTACTATCAAATTATTGATTGGATAAGACGAGATTTGCTGCGAGAATTATCTGGAAGAAACGTTCTGATTGGTCGTTTAGATCAACAGCCAATCAGAATTAAGCTGTTCCCACGCCAAAAGAGGAGTGGGCATGTAGGAGAGTAGCTCGAGAGGCTGGTCGCGGCGGAGGTTCGAGTCCTCCCTCGGGCATGGGTGTGTGTGTTTGTCCTTAGGATAATTTAGGTTAAGTAGTGTGTAAGCTTAGGGACTGATGACCTTAGCAGTTAAGTCCCATAAGATTTCACACACATTCGAACATTTTTGAACCTCGAGAGGAGTCGCTTGCTAGCCGGTCTACGGATAACACGATGTCAGATCGCTCCTTAAAATACTCTGTAAGGCGAGGAAATAGTGAGCTAACGTCGGTTGAAGATATCGTGACTAAAGTGACAGGAGTTACGAACCTTTCAATGAAAGTTTGGTGTTTTTAAATTAAATAGTTTCAGAGATATGAGAGTGTGAACTTTCTCGTCGTAGTAACAACTCCTCGTCGCGTGTTTCGTGCTCTATATGGAATGTTTTGGCGAGCACCTCTTACGAAGAAAGCCACTGAAACGACCGAATGTTTAACTCGCGAATAGTTGTGGGTCTGTAACTGGTAGAATGTGAAAATTAGTAGGGTCGGACTTACTAAAATTCTGGATGCTTTTCGAATGAATATTTGTTATACAGACAGTGAACTTTGAATGATAACGTTTGACCATATTAAATACGGACTTGATAGCCATTTCGTGTGTTTCAGTATCAATAAAAATCAGAGTTAATCTAATTTTAAACAGTTTTCTGCAAGTAGACTGAAGATCCCGAACGCCCGATTTTTTAATCATGAACTTTCAAGAACTGACTTTCAACCAGAAATACGCGGCCTCTGTGTGGTAGGTATTAGGTGGTGGTTTCATCAACGCTACTTTACACTGCCCAGCACGTATCTGCCACCACAGAGTGAAGGGATATCGGCAAGAATCCTATCGAGGTAGGTGGACTGAACGACAGTGTTAACAATAACAGAAACGTAGCCGACCGACCCCCGCCCCCTGCAATTGGTGATTTTAGCGTCAGGGAAACATGAAGTTCAAGTGAGCGCGAGCTTTAAAAGTAGCAGTGTAGCTATCCCAATAGAAGAAAGACCCACACGTGCATAAGTAAACTTTGATAGAAAGACAGAGGAAACTTGTGATCTAGGGAAAGATGATTCCGAAAGGACAGCAGTAGCGAAGTGGAAGATTTAGTGGCAAGAACAATCGGCGGAGAAGGCAGCTGACGACGTCGGCAACAGCTCGCGACAGAGTGCAGCAGCAGCCGGGGGTCTGCAGATGCTGCAGTGGCTGGTGAATTTCGCTCCGATGCATCACAAGCAAATGATAGTGGCTTGCCAGATTCAATGCATGCTCATTATGGGACAGCCAAGGAACAGAACACGGTGGAAACCGATGTCAAGTTTATACCGTTTCAAAGGCTAAAAATGAAATCGTAGGTTGAAGACTCCACACCCATTCCTATTCGGGAGGAAAAAAGTGAAGCAGAATCTGAGGTTAATGTTAACTTTACACCTGTTACTGTTACAGAGGTAAAGCAGGAACCATTGTCAATTGCTTGTGAGCAGAAAAATATTGCCTCAGAAATGTTAGCTAATATTTTGAAACATATGAGGGATATGAATATCAAAATGAATGTAATGGGTTCTGGTATAAAGAATTCTTTAAGTACTGAGATAAATGGGTTACATAATGAAGTTGATGGATTGTTTTCTGATGTTAATCAAGGGTTTACTAACATGTCAGTAGAAATGGAATCCAGAATGGCTCTGAGCACTATGGCACTTAACATCTGAGGTCATCAGCCCCTAGAACTTAGAACTAATTAAACCTAAGTAACCTAAAGCCATCACACACATCCATGCCTGAAGCAGGATTCGAACCTGTGACCGTAGCAGTCGCGCGGTTCCAGATTGAAGCGCCTACAACCGCTCGGCCACACCGTCTTGCGCAATCCAGAATGGAAAACACATTTCTAAATTAAGAAATTCATGGAAAAACGATATGATTTTTTTTACAAAAGTAAAACAGGAATGTAAAAATGCTGCTGTAACGGTAAAAAAAGAATTAAAATATGGAGTTTCAGTCTTCGATCGCTATTCTTTATTTTCAATTACCGGTTTCGGGCGGTAATTGAAAATAAAGAATAGCGATCGAAGACTGAAACTCCATATTTTACTTATTGAACGATCGCGGAATTCCCAGTGAGACAACTATGTCTAGTTTTGATAAAAAAAGAATTGATCTCTCACATAAAGAATGTTGCTGATGACAGCAAACAGTTAGGGAAACAAGTAAATGCAGATTTAACGGAAATGCAGGAACAACTAAATAATGTGGAGAAACTATGTGAGGATAAGCACAAATGGTTCAAATGGCTCTGAGCACTCTGATAGTGACTAAGAAGGAACAGGAGTGAAGGAAGCTTGGAGTTATTTTGATAATTATGACAACACGATAGGAAGGGTTGTAGAAGCCGATGTTATTATCAAAGGAGAGTGTTGTTAGACTAACCTGATTCTGAAGCCAGAGAGAAAACTGCAGGACAGCCCATAATAGAAATTAATATTGTTAATGGTAGGTGTCACAGGGTTTTGTGAACGCTCTCCATGTTATTAAGGATGTGGTCAGAATGCCTCTGAATGGCATAAATATTATTGTAGCCACAGGGAAAAGTAAGAATGTAGTTAAACAGGAGGTTATGCTACGAGGTTATGCTACCTGTTAGAATTTTCTGGTAATAAATGGCTTAACCGTGGAAATGCTGGTGGGAGCAGATTTCTTACGAAAGTACAAAGGAAAAGTGGATTTTGGACGCAATGAAGCGGTCATCGTTGAGCTGGGAAGAATAGTAGCTGTTCCATTTATTAGTAAAAGGGCAATATGTATCCGAAGAACAAAATTAAATGCCTATACGTTAATGCAGAAAGAAAGAGGATATTGTGGGGTATAATGAGAATGGCGAAAGGAAGGAAGTAGATCCATCTGAGGTAGAAAACATCCGAATACGAATTAACGATTATCGGATTTGACAGAAACACAAAAGGATGAGCTAAAACAAATTTTGAGCAGGCATCAGGAAATGTTTTCTGACCAGCCAGGACCAGTTCGAGATTTCGAATGTCATCTAACTGTAAAAGAGGATGCACATTTCTTCCGAAAGGCATTCGCTGTTGCGGAAGTACATAAAAAAGGTGTGAGAGATATGATTCAGAAAATGCTGCAATGGGGACATCATAGAAACGGGAGTTAGGGTTTATAACAACCCATTGGCTGCGGTACCAAAAAAAAGATGGTTCGATTAGTTTCGTTTTGGAAGCTAGAGTTTTGAACAAAATAATATTGCAAGAGAGTAATAGGCCTGAAAATATAGAATTATTGCAAAAATTTAAAGGTACAAAATTTTTCACATCGGTGGCTATAACTTGTTGTTACTGAAACATACCTTCAGCGAAAGAATCTAGTAAATACACAGCTTTCCTGTTCGAGGGAAGGTGCTTTGAGTAAAAGGTTGTGCCCTTTGGGTTAAACATCAGCGTTCGTGCATTTGTTAGGGCAATGTCCCAAGTGCTAGGTGACCATTTATTAAGAAGAATTACAGTTTATGTGGACGATGTGTTGATTTCAACTCTCACTTAGGAAGAACATTGTATGTTGTTGGATAAGGTTTTAGAAGCAATCGAAAGGGGTGGAATGAAACTCAAATTAGACAATACGAAGTTTATGAGGAAAGAAATAAAATTTCTGGGACGTACTGCAAGTGGAAAAGGAATTATGCCCGATCCTGAAAAAATTAAAGCCATTAGGGATTATTTAGCACCTACTATCCGAAAAGAATTAAAAGGTATGTTTGGCCTTTTTTAATTCAATCGAAAATTTGTGCCTGGAAAATTATTCAATGCACCTTGTTTGAGAGAACTATTAAAGAAAAATGTACCGTTTAGATGGACAAATGAGTGTCAGAGGGCCTTTGAAGGACTTACAGAGGCGCTGCTTAGTAGTCAGATCTTAAACCATTCTGACTTTGCCAAACCTTTCTGTCTTGGATCAGATGCATGTGGTTATGGTCCGGGAGTGGAACTGTTACAATTTAAAACAGAAGGAAAAAGCCACGCTCACAAAACGATCGCGTTAGCTAGTCGATAGTTTCAACGGGCGGAAATGAACTATGGCATTTCGGAGCTGGAAGCTCTTGCAATTTTATTTGGCCTACAGAGATTTGAACATTACCTATTAGGCCACAAAGTAATAGTTTACAGTGACCATCGGGCAGACATGCCAAGTAAAACACGGCTGACTAAGGAGGTGGTCAATGTATCTCCAGCAATTTGATATAGAGATAAATTACATAAGGTGGACTGAACGATAGCAGTAACAAAAACGCAGACGACCTAACCTGCCCCGACGCAATTTGTGCATTTAGCGTCCGGGAAGCGTGAAGTTCAAATGAATGCGAACTTTAAAAGCAGCAGTGTAGCTAACCCGATTAAAGAAAGACACACATGTGCATAAATAAACTTTGACAGAAAGACATAGGAAACATGTGATCAAGGGAAAGATGATTCAGAAAGGAAAGCAATAGCGATGTGGAAGATTTAGCGGCTAAAACAATCGGTGGAGAAGGCGGATGACGACGTCGGCAACAGCTGGACATTGCGCGACAACGGGCAACAGCAGCCAGGAGTTTGTAGCAGTTGACAGCAGTGGACGGAGTGTGAGCCTAGAAACTACAGCTGCGGGGGCAGAGCTTGGCGAACGGACCCGCTGTAACATTTCGCCGTGTTGATGACGATTGAGTAAAGCTAATTTGTATTCTACTTCATTTGGTGTGTGTGTGTGTGTGTGTGTGGAAATAAACTTGTGAACATGGCGGAAAATAGTAACCCTGCTATAGTAGACGAGAATGTGGGGATACATTTGGAGAAAGTAATAGATGATGCAGTGGCTGGTTAATTTAGTTTTGATGCATCACAAGGAAACGATAGTGGCTTGCCAGATTCAGTGCATGCTAATTATGGGACAGACAACGAACCGAACATGGTGGAAACCGATGTCAAGTATACACCGTTTCGTGTTCAAAGCCTAAAAATGGAATTGAAGATTGAAAACTACACTCCTATTCCTATTCGGGAAGAGAAAAGTGAAGCAGAATACAGATGCATGCTCACATAGACATACGTCACCTGAATCGTGGTTACAGCGTAAGCTTTCCCATGGTTCCTTTGTACAAGGTTTTACGAAAAATGAGATATTAAATTTTAACATGTATGCCACATACACTCTCTGAATCTTTCTCACCCACTCACGCGGCAAAATGTAATCAAATAATAATTTTGACCGATTTTTGTATTACGTAATGCACAGTGACTAAGGTTTTAAAAAGAAAATTCCAATTAATTGATTTTTATGCACTGATGACTTTGGAATGGCTTCAAACGATAATGAAAGTCGATCTGTTATTGTTCCTAAAATTGTTTTAAAAAACAAGCGTAGTTTTTAGGAATTTTAGGTAATTCTTTTATCTCCACAACTATAATAAATAAAAATCTGAAATTTTGACAGCATCATTCGATTAATAACAAAAGGCTGTGTATCAAATTTGAACAAAATCGGATAATAACTAATGTGGATTATTTAGATTCGTAGAGGGTATGAATCTTTGTGTCGACTGTTACGTTATGCAGTTCTCACGGCAGGCAATGTCCCGGTCACAAAAAAAAACTGTTTTACCGTTTTTGGAAATTCTACTCCTGTGGGAGTGAAACAGGGGATGAAATTTCTTATGGAAACATTTCATTATGCAAGAATTTTTGAAGCTAAAGCTATGAAAATATGTATTTGCCTTCTGTGTTAGAAATAAAAAAAAAGCGTGTCACTGTTTATAGAAACTCAACCCTTAAAGGTGGGGGGGGGGGGGGGGAGGGATGGAGTGAAATGTTTCATTGTGAACAAATTTTAAAGCTAAATCTTTGAAAGCCTGGTTTTCATTTTCGGTTGGTTCAAATGGCTCTGAGCACTATGGGACTTAACTGCTGTGGTCATCAGTCCCCTAGACCTTAGAACTACTTAAACCTAACTAACCTAAGGACATCACACACATCCATGCCCGAGGCAGCATTCGAACCTGCGACCGTAGCGGTCGCGCGGTTCCAGACTATAGCGCCTAGAGCCGCTCGGCCACCCCGGCCGGCTTTTCGGTTGGAAATAAAAAATAAGTGTTCCAATGTTTTTGGAAATTCAACCCCTAGGGGGCTGAAATGGAGCCAGACTGATTCATTGACTCATCGTTTTCCAGCCGAAACCGCTATGTATATAGACTTGAAATTTGGAGATGGGTGTGGATCTTATACTGTAGGCACTGCAGAAGTTCATTTAGAACAGACCATGCTTCTATGGCCTTAATTAGCGTGAAAAGTTTAGAAAGTGTTGCAATTTGTGACTAATATCAAAATTTGATTCAAGGAAAACAAGAAGTCTATATAGGTCATATAGCGTGTGCGAGCGAAACAGTGGGCGACAAGCTAGTGTTATATTGTACGGTAAAGTGATTTAATATGTATTTGATAAATCAATCTGTGTGTTACATAATTATGTGTGACATATATTTAGTGAATGACGTATTTTTTGTTACATGCCGAGTTCACCAGCGAGGCAACTTTCATACGGCAGTGCCTATGCTGCAGAAAATCATACACAAGCATATGCTGAGCCAGCCACTGCCACAACTAATGCGATAGCCAGCGATGACATAAAGATCCTGCCGTTGAGTATTGCAGACCTGTGCTTCCTTTGTTCAATAAATTTCAACTATTATAGAAAAGAAATACCTGAACGACTAACATGCCTCATGTTGTTCATTTATGTCTCAGTCTTATTGAAGAACAGACATACTGGTGTGTCAAGTGCATCTACATCTATATCATAGTCCGCAAGCCACCCAATGGTGTATGCCGGAGGGTACTTTCGATACCACTATCTGATCCCTTCAGTACGTATGAGTGAGTGTGCTATAAAGTGATGCCTCTGCTATCAACACACTTAAGGCTTTTTAAATACAACAACCGTTATTAAAATTCTACACCTTTATTCTTGATCTCTACATAACTGCGGCTCTCTGCCACTACATGGCGCCGAATTGCAGGGTGTAGCATGGCGATTTGTAACATAAATATGTCGGTGCATGAGGAACAGCGTGATGTATTCGAGTTTCGAATTCGACTGTTCGTCCACCCGTGGAGCACCCTCTCCTTCAGCACGACAGTCCCAGACCACACACGAGCGTTGCGATGCGTGCAACAGTCCGGAGCCTCGGTGTTCACTGTCACCGGTCATCCTCCGTAGAGTTCCGTCTTGACCCCGTTAGACATTCAGCTCTTTCGACAACTTAAAGGACACCTCCGATGATTTCGATAGTGATCAAGTGGTACAAGCACAGGTGGCTGCGTCAACAAAATCGAACATTCTAAACTGACGGTATCAACGAACTTGGCTCTTGTTGAGAGAAATGCGTTGTTCGCTAGGTGACCATATTGAGAAATAAATACGTAGGCATGAAGGGTAAAGACGTAGAATATTAATAACGTGTGTTTTACTTATAAAGCTTTAAGGTTTTTCACACAAAAAACTGGAGGCATTACTTTTCAGCATGCCATCAGATATACTTGAAACTAATAAACGTTGTCGCATTGAGAATACTTACACGCGAATGCCCTTACAAGCCTAAAGTATCAAATTTATACCGAATTAAATTTTATTTTAATGAAAAACATGAGCGACGACAGTCGTAAGTCCAAACCCTGTTCTGAAGAAGCTCTTCACGTTAATCTATTTTGTGCTAGGCTCTTGGTCTCTGCACAGCTGCTGACGTATATCAGTTTGAAACCACTTACTGCATTCATCCTCCACAATTTTTACCCTCCACTCTTCCCTCCGCTACAAAAATCACGAGCCCTTGCTGCCTTAAGATACGCCATGTCAACCGATTCCTTCTTTTAGTCAAGCTTTCCCACTAATTTCTTTTAATTCACTATCTAATTAGTTATCCGATCTACCCGAAAGTATAATAGTTGAAAGAAAATTTCCAAGGAACTTTAATATTGAATAACTGCGAACTGAAGGAGAATCATTAGTGTCACATATATGACAGATATATGAAACATCCTAACTCTTATTACTATTTACAACGAGACGGCAAAAATTAGATAATCTACGTTGTTATTATTCGAACAGAATATTATACTCTTTTCTGGTGAGAATATAAGTGGAAAAAATTGTTGCCTACTTTTTTAGGAAGCTGATTCTGCAGACATAGCACGATATAAATAAAATTATCTCACTAGCAAACGTGTCGCTGCAGACTACACAAACAGTTGAATCGACCAATGATATGGTTTTCTTAAATCTCCCCTTCCTTGGGGTTTACATTGGAGCACTTAACTCGGCACCTTATTTTTTCCATTAATAATAAAATGATGGCGCCGATTAAACTGACAGCTTTATATAGTATGCCACAATTCTTCTACAGACCATCATTTCTTTACATTTTCTCATGACATACTATTTCTCAGTCATACCACTTAGGAAAGATAAAAATCTCATCAGTGAACAGTTTATTCTGGCTGTACCATTTTGACGAATAGTCCCACACTCACACAAAAAAATCAAATGGCTCTGAGCACTATGGGACTCAACGTCTTAGGTCATAAGTCCCCTACAACTTAGAACTACTTAAACCTAACTAACCTAAGGACAGCACACAACACCCAGTCATCACGAGGCTGAGAAAATCCCTGACCCCGCCGGGAATCGAACCCGGGAACCCTGGCGTGGGAAGCGAGAACGCTACCGCACGACCACGAGCTGCGGACAATCTCATTGTGAAACTTCATTTTTAACTTCTCATTTGTTTATAAATTATTTTCACATGAAATTTAATTTTTTGTACTTTCTTCTATTTATGTATATGTCAGTTTGGTTTCAAATTATGAAATATGGTTAGCAGAATGCGTAAATGACACACGTGGTCCTTGATTCGAAAGCGTGGTATAATCTATTTGCCACTGTAGGTAAGCAGCTGCCTCCTTCGCGTCCCACCAGGGCAAGCGCGTACTCCACCGCATCGAATAATAGCGTTGTGCATGAGCCCGCACTCACTTTTTTTACCACTGACATCTGCAGGTTGACTATCGAAGGACAAGTTCTGTCAGTCATGTGGTATGTGGAGCCACGAGCATTTGCTGAAGAATATCCAATACTGCACCAGTGACAGAGGAGCGCTGTTGCAAAAAAATGGTTCAAATGGTTCTGAGCACTATGGGACTTAACATCTTAGGTCATCAGTCCCCTAGAACTTAGAAATACTTAAACCTAACTAACCTAAGGACATCACACACACCCATGCCCGAGGCAGGATTCGAACCTGCAACCGTAGCAGTCGCACGGTTCCGGACTGAGCGCCCAGAACCGCGAGACCACCGCGGCCGGCAGCGCTGTTGCATGGAGGTAGGAATCAGAGTAGGCCAAGGCGGTGCTGTTGCTGCTGAAGTTCCGGCTAACGTTCACGTTTTACTGTTCCTGTTAATACATGTTGATGAAACAAGTATCGTAGTAGGAAGTAAGTACCAGGATATCATCTGAAAAAAGGTCCCCTATGTCATTGTACCCGCTACAATGGGAAGTTACAGATCTGTCTCTCAATCCACCCCATAAGAAGTAGTTAAGTTATGTGTCTTTTCTTTTTAGAAATGAAATTTTACAACATTTTGAAAATGTTATGTGTAGATCATTTTTTGGTTCTGCCACCGGCCGTCGCGACTTCTCTCCCATAGTAGCCGACACAGCACTCGTCGTGGTTAATTGTTTTCTAGTCTGGAAAAGAGGTGGTAGGACAAAGAGTTTGTGGATTATGTAGGACCACTTCCGACCACTAAGGCTAGCAGTAAATTATTTTTATCGTGGTGGAGCTTTCTCTCGGTTTGTGACCTCCTTAAGACATTAGTCAGGGGTAATGCTTTACAGTCACTTACAAAGAAATTTAAAATATTTAAAAAAATATTTAAAAAAATTTAAAATATTTAAAAAAAATTTTAAAAAATTTAAAATATTCTGTTTTGGTAGTGCCATATCGCATATCACCATCTTCCCACACCCACCGTCGACGACTGTACGCTGATAGTGTTCGTCAGGACCTTATTTATCGTATCCCTTCTGTAAATAACTGGGATAAATCCACCGTTTTGTATCAGATGGTTAATAGTACCCCCGAAAAACTAATACCTGCGTAATGGACTGACACACTGACATGCAACCTTTGGTCAATCCAAAGATCTACTCCCACGGAAATTGATTCTGACACCATTAAAGGAAACTGCAACAACTTTCGTTTTGCGCACAAGTTGGAAAGCTCAGAGATATAACGACTGTAGGCGGCCTATCTGATTTAAACTGATCTTGTTTCTGTGAAGAATATCTGGGCCTAGAGTAATAGATCAGAGAAAATTTCTTCTAAACCATTGCAGAGATTTGTTGGACCAGGTCAGATGCTAAAGATGCCCACACCAATTAGCATCCTTGTTAAAAATTTGGCTTCCAGCATACGGGTAAAAGCCATAGCTTTTGTGTTAGTCAGGTCAAGGTTAGTGTTTCTTCGATTTGCTCTAAAGATTGTGAGGCCAGCAGAGTCGAACCAATAAAGGGACGGGCGCGCTCAGGACGATTATCCCTCGTCCTCCCGTCCGCAGGTTTCAATTTTATGTGGAGAGAAGTGATTCATGCATTGCTTCGATACGAACTTGAAAGAATGGTATTATCTTTTTGCCTGTGTAGCAAAGCAAGCGTCCTTACACGTCCTATCAGTGGACACACGGAATATCCATTGCGCCGACTTAAATGGCATTGTGCGTGTTTTTGCGCTCAGTTCATTACCACCAATACTTGCAGGACAGCCATCTACGGAAAAGTGCTGTCAGTCATGTGGCACATGGTTGGTTGGTTGATTAAGGAAGGGGACCAAACAGCGAGGTCATCAGTCCCATAATCTAAGGTGACAGAAATAAAGAGAGGAACAACACAAACAGCACAGTCCAGTGAAGAAGGGAAAACGGGCAAACAAGGAGGGAAAAGGAACGCCGGCCCAGCAGCAGTAGAAAAGGAGGGTGGTAAGGTGAAACGGGGAGGGTAAGAGTGCCCCAGAAATGCTGTGTGTGATGGGCTGCCAGCACTGCCACTGACCCATCCCGATACGCAATCGATACCATCATCACGACTCAATGGGAACAACACCAGAGGAAGAAGGCACATGAAAAAAGGAAACAAAAGTGCACAAAAGACACATATGAAAAAAGCGGGCAGACCGAAGTGGCCGTGCGGTTCTAGGCGCAGGCGCAGGTTCTAGGCGCAGGTTCGAATCCTGCCTCGGGCATGGATGTGTGTGATGTCCTTAGGTTAGTTAGGTTTAACTAGTTCTAAGTTCTAGGGGACTAATGACCTCAGTAGTTGAATCCCATAGTGCTGAGAGCCATTTTTTTTAAAGCGGGAGAACCTGGCCGGTATAGAGGAAAGGTCAAGGCCTTCTTAACCAACTCAAGGAAACCGAGGAACTCCAATTCTAGAATGAAATGCGAGGACTTAAATATGAAAGGACAAACCAATTTCGCGAAGAAAACTGAGGACAGACGTAACGATGTGAGAGTCGTCCGCTCAAACCCGGAACAAGGAAGGTGGGAGGCCATATTTAATGTGAAGGGCCAAAAGGCGGGGACAATCCAGCAAAATGTGGATCGTCGTGAAGAGAGCGTCTGAAGGCTACTGATTGAATCCATACATAAAAAAGACTGGGATGCAGAAGGACTTTTTAGCAAAGCAGGGGGCCCAATAGATAGCCATCAATTTTGCACTAAATGCCCCACACACTGCAGGCAAGAGATGGTGTTTTGTGCAACAGAAACATGAAGGCATATTCCATATGATTGGCGGATTTAGAGCCATTATTGTAAAAACCAGTGGCATCCTGAGACTCCAATTACAGCGTTCGGAGCAAACAATAAGGCCACTGGAGCGATGGAGGCTTCCAGACCCCAGAAGAGATTCATCTGAATCCGGGGTTGAGCGACTAACTAAGGAGAGCGGGGGTGTCGGTATTGGGAGACAACATGAGGACGAGGACAAAGAGGGAAGCAGGATATCATGGCAGAGAGAAGCAAGGCAGAGCCCAACCAGTAAACCCACCCAAGCGTGGGCAGCAGGTGTATGATGTCCCAAAGCTGCAAAAAGAATTGAGTAGCAGGAGTGAGCAGCAAAAGAGTGGACAGTGATGGCATAGGAATCCAGGAGCTGGGACAACCGAAAGGGGAGTGATCCCAGCATCAACCATAAAACCATAGGAAGGGCTAATGCGAAAGATACCAGTGGCTAAACAGATACCATCAAGGCGATCTGGGTCCAAGAGGAGCAATGTGGAAGAAGTAGCTGATCCATAACTTGATAAACATAGTCCAGACGAGACAGAATGCCTGGTAAAGGCAAATAAGGTTCAACCAATCCGCGCCTCAATAGGTGTGTGCAAGGAAGCGAGGGACATTGAGTTTATGAAAACAGCCAATATTTGTATATTGTTGTTGTGGAAATTAAGGTATTAAGACAATTGGCTATGGATGGAATCAGGGCCAGGGGCAGAATCATGGGAAGAAGTGAGGGCATGGCCCCACAAAGGGTGATGTACATTGAAATCCCCAAGGAGGAGGAAGGGAGGGGGGAGTTGCTGAAGGAGGGCACTTACGGCAGTAGGTGTAGGTGGCCACTCAAGAGGGCGCTAGAGATTGTTGACCACAGAGTACAAGTGGACCTGGACACCAACTTTGTTGAATTGCGTACGAAGAGGGATCCATGTATTAACGATGTCCATATGGACCAATGTGCAAATGTCACTGGAACTCCTCAAATGGCCGACCAGTTTCCACACAAAGCATGAAACCCACAATGTGTCGATGAGTGAGGTTCCTGGAAAAAGATCTGCTGAGTTAAAGACAATAAGGCAGCTCTGGGAGGTGATGGTAGTGTCCATTACAATTCCCATGTACAAGCATGGAGCGGGTATCCAACTGAGCGTAAGCCAATAAATATGAGGTTAGACTCAGGTTGTGAGGGGAGAGATGCCACATACACAGCCACTGGAGTGGCCTTGTCGTGGGACTTACGTTTCTTCTTCTTAGATTGAGGAGGACAGTGCACCCCCTCCGCCTCCCCCCCACACACACAGAGAGAGAGAGAGAGAGAGAGAGAGAGAGGGGGGGGGGAGAAGGTTTCTGCATGATCCAGAACTGAAAGAGTGTAGACGACCTTTGGGTGCAAAGACTGTGTTTCCCCTTTTCAAGTTTGGTATCAGGCCTCTGGCCTGAGAGATGCGTGGAGGAAGGATCCCCATAGGGAGTCCCATCACCAGCAGGCGAGGTGGAAACTTCTCCGGCCAAGGATGGAGAGTGGCACCTGGAGGGAAGAGCATTGGAACTGCAAGGGAGGGTGTGGAAGAGGGGCCAGGACTGGGGTAAGGAAAAGGGAGGAGGTGGCAAGGACATAACAGAGGCAAAGAGTGAAGTTGGTCCTATTTCTGTTGAGCCATAGTGTAAGATAAACGACCAAGGGATTTAGACTTCTGTATCTTTTCTTTCTTATGACGTAGGCAGTCTTCTAAGCACGGAGAGTGATGGCTGTGACATAACACATGGGCGATGGAACACAGGGGCTCTGCTCATGGTATGGGCGTCCACAGTCACTGCATGAATGGCCCACCATCAAACAGGGAGACGTGCCCGAAATGTAAGCACCGAAAACGCCTCATGGCTGGCAGGACGTTTAGCTTCATGTCACTCTTACAACAACCAACCTTGACCTACTCTGGTAAGTTACCTCCTGAAATGCTAGGAAAAGGCGCTGGTATCTGTGCAATTGTCCTTAAGACCTTTCTGAACACAATGAACACCACACCATTCCAGATTGGCCCAGAGTACCTCATCGCTTTGAAGGATGAGGTCCCTCTGGAAAATGACTCCCTGGGTCATATTCAAAGACTGGTGACGAGTAATGGATACCGTGCCGTCGCTGACATGACCACAAGCAGGGAGGGCTGTAGACTGGGTGGCAAAAGTAGTTCTGATCAACAGTGAATCCCATCGCATCTTACTGGGAGACTACATTTCGCCCAACTTGTCTTCGATAATTTCCAAAAAAAATAGCGACTTTGTGGCGGTGAATGTGCCCCCATCCCTCCTAGTGCAGATCAGGAAATTGGTAAAGTGTTTCACCCCAAGCTGGCGAGCCTAAATTTGCACTAAATAGCTAAAGTAAACTGTTTTTCTCACTTTCCTTTCAACAATACCTGAGAAGATTTTACGCACACTGAAACCTAAATCAACACAGCACACACAATTTAAAAACCCTTACAGCACATAGGATAGCTCTGAAGAACTGCTCATACCGTCTACACACTAAGGTGCTCACCAAATAAGTCAAACAAACGCCGTCGACTATTGCCCATTAATTCAGTAATAACAAACAGCTGAAAAAGATCTGAGGTCATCTTCCACCAAATCCGAGTGCTCCACAGGCATGTCGAATTGCGCTAACAGCTATGCCTTTTAGCAAGAAATAATCCTAGACAAATACTGAGCGTTGTGATGAATACAGGGATTAGCGACCACAAGCAAATTTCCAATTACTGTTTTCTATCTAAAAACTAGTTGATGGACTAAGAATCATTGCCCCGCTCTGTTTCATTTCCATCTTGTTTCAACTTTCTACCTTGTTTCATTTTTTTTTCTGTGGACAAGTAAAACTACATAACAACTTTACAGACACATTGTGCAACGAAATATGACCGTGACATGATTTTTGTCTTAATAATCACTTCTAAAATATAGTTTTCTAACTATAATGCCTTCGGAGGAAATCTAGACTTTTAGAAGATCTGTAATTTCCATTATATTAGTGATTTCTTGGCTGCTTTCATGTTTTATGTAATTGCTTGAATCAATCGACAAAAAAAGGATCCTAGCGTAAATGATACGACTAATTTAACACTTGATGAGCTACTCAAGGCAACAACGTAGGAGCTTATTCATACCACTGAGCAAAACTAAAATAAATTGTCTGACAAATGAATTATGTATCGCTATAGTAATTTTCTGTCTGATATTAGTAATCGAGGTCACCTACACCAGCTGAGGGATCTATCTGAACAATTTCCCTAAGTCCTTAGTGCATCATGCACTGAAGTTTATGTATAACTAGTTTTAATGATTAAAAAACTCCGTAAAATCATCTGAACTGGTAAATCGCTCATGACCTATGCAGAGTCTAACCTGAAGTACACTGGTAGGACCAATTGGATGAAAATCAGTGTGGGTTTAGGCCTCTTAGAGGTTGTCAGGACCAGATCTTTAGCTTACGGCAAATAATGGAAAAGTGTTATGAGTGGAACAGGGAAATGTATCTATGCTTTATAGATCTAGAAAAGGCATATGACCGGGTTCCTAGGAGGAAGTTATTGTCTGTTCTACAAGATTATGGAATAGGAGGCAAACTTTTGCAAGCAATTAAAGATCTTTACATGGATACTCAGGCAGCAGTTAGAGTTGACGGTAAATTGAGTTCATGGTTCAGAGTAGTTTCAGGGGTAAGACAAGGCTGCAACCTGTCTCCACTGTTGTTCATATTATTTATGGATCATATGTTGAAAACAATAGACTGGCTGGGTGAGATTAAGATATGTGAACACAAAATAAGCAGTCTTGCATATGCGGATGACTTAGTTGTGATGGCAGATTCGATTGAAAGTTTGCAAAGTAATATTTCAGAGCTAGATCAGAAATGTAAGGACTATGGTATGAAGATTAGCATCTCCAAAACGAAAGTAATGTCAGTGGGAAAGAAATATAAACGGATTGAGTGCCAAATAGGAGGAACAAAGTTAGAACAGGTGGACGGTTTCAAGCACTTAGGATGCATATTCTCACAGGATGGCAACATAGTGAAAGAACTGGAAGCGAGGTGTAGCAAAGCTAATGCAGTGAGCGCTCAGCTACGATCTACTCTCTTCTGCAAGAAGGAAGTCAGTACCAAGACTAAGTTATCTGTTCACCGTTCAATCTTTCGACCAACTTTGTTGTATGGGAGCGAAAGCTGGGTGGATTCAGGTTACCTTATCAACAAGGTTGAGGTTACGGATATGAAAGTAGCTAGGATGATTGCAGGTACTAGTAGATGGGAACAATGGCAGGAGGGTGTCCACAATGAGGAAATCAAATAAAAACTGGGAATGAACTCTATAGATGTAGCAGTCAGGGGGAAAAGGCTTAGATGGTGGGGTCTTGTTACACGCATGGGAGAAGCAAGGTTACCCAAGAGACTCATGGATTCAGCAGTAGAGGGTAGGAGGAGTCGGGGCAGACCGAGGAGAAGGTACCTGGATTCGGTTAAGAATGATTTTGAAGTAATAGGTTTAACATCAGAAGAGGCACCAATGTTAGCACTGAATAGGGGATCATGGAGGAATTGTGTAAGGGGGGCTATGCTCCAGACTGAATGCTGAAAGGCATAATCAGTCTTAAATGATGATGATGATGATGATGATGATGATGTGTGTAGTTTATTTTGTACTTAGGGTGAATGTAAGATCAATTTTACTACCCAGGAAGCGTAGTTTGAGACATGTGAGCATTGCTGTTTAAACGGTATTGACACATTCATTTCTAGTAGCAGCAGGCTAGCATTCTGTCACATATCGTGTGGTCCCATTGTAAGAACTACGGGCCGCACGAAATCTTGAATCGATCCAGAAGCGGCCCCCGGTTGCAGTTTGACGATCACTGATCTAGTCGTCCTCAAACAATAATTTTTGGAGCTTCGAGTTTTTGACCATTTTTCCACAACTACAAAGTATTGTGCCTGTTATACATGAAGCATATAAAACAGGCGAAATATCATCAATTAAAAAAAAAGACCACGTTAATGTAATTATGCCAATAACAAGAAGGCAGATGGCAGACTTATTTTCTAAGGTACCGGTAAGTCGACGAAAGGCAAGCCTACGTTTGTAGATTTAGAGTAAGCTTTTAACAATACTGACTGGAACTCACTATTTGGAATTAGAAGGTAGTAGGGATTAAATACAGGGAACGAAAGGTTACTTGCAGAAACAAGAAAACCAGACTGCATTTACAACAGTCGAAGGGCATGAAAGGAAAACAATGGTACTCAATCAATACATTGAGCAAGCAGTAATGAAAACCAAAGAGATTTTCGGAAATCAGATTAAGGTACAGGCAGAAGAAATGAAAACTTTATAGTTGTCTATGGCATTGTAATTCGGACAGTAACAGTAAAGGACTTTGACGATCAGTATAGTGTCTTGCAAAGAGGTAAGACGAACAACAATAAAAGTAGAACAAGGATAATGGAATGTAGTCGAATTAAATGTGGTTTAAGAGGGCATTAGATTAGAAAATAAGACAAGAATTAACAGATAATTTTTCTTTTTGGGCAGTAAAGTAACTGATGTTGGCGATGTAGAGACTTACAGTAGCAAGAAATAAGTATCTGAATTTTTTTACACCTAATATAAATTTAAGTGTTAGGAAATCTTCTCTGAACACGTTTATCTGGGATGTAGCCTTGTACAATGTCAAACGCACGAGAAACATAATTAATTCATAGATGCTGGTGGTTATAAAATCAACTACCACGACTGCAATAAATTTTACATTGGTCAAACTGACTGCCTATAAGATTTCCTCAGGGAATCTTCCAGTCGAATACCTGACACGAAACTCCATAGGCGCGAAAGCCGATTAGGTGCCGTTACTGGCCGTCTTGACATCTTCAATGACAAAGTATTTTCGTAAGCGGCTGGAGCGAACGACAGCGTGTATCTTATAATTTACATACGGCGCAGGAAAATAAACATTACTTTTGGTAGAGTTACTGATGCCTTCAGTACGAGTGAAATTTTGTTCTTTCCAACAGATGTTCATTTAGTTAGGGGTAAAACTCACGCACAGTCAAAGGTAACAGTTGTGTTAATGTATCTCGTATCCAGTTCACGTACCTGTTTCCTCTGAAGACAGTAAACCCACACCCCAACTATATAAAATTAGAATCATATATACTACCAGTATACGTTACCAGGTGCGTTCAGTGGGGTATGTTAATACTGCCTGCAAAATGTGCTGCGAGAAGAGATAGTACGAAAAAAAGTAATAAATTGAAACGTCATTCCTGATGCTGAAGTTTTACTGTATGAAAATCGAAAATGTAGCAAGCGATGCATTATTTTCCTTTTATTATTGTCAGGCGTGTGTCAGCGAGGTAAGGTTAAGAAAAGTCATGAAATTATGTATTAAGTTTGATGGAAGTTGCCTAAGGGTTCTCATTCTCAAACAGAGAACAGTCTAGGTTACGCTGCCTCACCACATACGCGTATGGACAGTTTATAATTTGAATAGCTGACGCACTGTATTACAGTATTAAAGTAAGATAATACCTCTTAATGAGTACATTGTAACAGCATTTTAAACTTTTTAATTCAGTCAAAAATTATACGAAATACTGAAAATCAATTTTTTTCCACTAAGCCGAATTCCCACGACAGTACATGGAACTTTTCCATTTGGCGTGTACTTGGAAAACCACAAAATGTAGAAAATAGCTCTCTGTATTACAACAAAAGCTGTCAAGATCATTCTAGCTTTTCTGGAAGCGGCATACGTGCTAAAAGAAAAAAAAATCTCTCAACGTAACAAACTTTAGAGCTAAACAAAGATTTTTAATGTACATTCCAATTATTTTAATGATTATCATTAAGGAGGAACGATATGAATAATGAAATAAGTAATTAATCGAAGCTCCTTTGTCACTCAAAATAAATTAATTTTTTTTCTTTTTTCTTGCAAGTGTGTTGATTTCATAGAAAATTCTCTACAAATAATGGCGAAAGAAGGGCGCAGAAGAGAAGGGCCTTCCATTATTATGCTCGTCCCACCAGAAGTCAGTTTTTCTGGACAGCCCCTTAGCGTTATTTGAAAGTCATTTATGTAGGCTAAGATCGATAGTGGTTGAATTACTGGGCCCAATGAAATTTCATAATTTAAGTTTTCCAGTCCTGAGTTACATTTTATTTGTGAGCTCATTTTTGTCATTGTGATCCTCAGTTTTCTGTTACTATGATGATGATAATGGTGATGTTAAGATCGTGATGAGGCAGGAGGAGTAACAGTAATTCCGTAAATTAATGAGGATTTCATCATTCGTATTTTGGAGAGCTCGCAGAACACATGAACGAGATAGTTTTTGTGTGGCGTAAGCACTGTTCGTCAGAGTAAATCTAGTGGTCATGAATTTGGATATTTGTTAGCACATGCAATAATTGTTGCCGCTGTGAGGCTGTGTTTACTGAACTTTACAGTCAATCGTCGTGTCATCATTCTAGAGACATCTATCGCTTAGAAGATCAAGACCGTTATCCTCACTGTTTTTATCGATGCATTGTTAGATAATTCTCCATTCGATGAATATTTTTTGCTTTATTCTTGGAATCTTCTAGTTTTTGTGCATCGTACACTTGGCTTTCTCATTTCCCTTTTCTTTGATTCTGTTTTATTTCACCCACGTTGTATTCTAGTAAGACAAAACTCAGCATGATGAAAAAATAAGATAAATTGTTCGTCATAAGTTAAACTTTTCATCTGCTGAGACGGTTTCTGTGTTACTAAGCGACTATTCCGAAACCCAAAGCAGGTACAGGTTCCCTATATATCCAGGAGCAACAAAAATTTGATTTTGAATATTTCGCGTAATTAATCACCTAAATTGAAAATTTAAAATGGCGTCATAATTTACTCCTTTAGAAGCACATTCTCATCTTAAAAGTTTAACAGGACGTGACAAGTATTACAGTTAGAAACTATAGGCTTTTCTTGATGCACTGCAAGTGACAGCGCTCTAAATGGCCGGATTTTATTCATACGTATTTGAGAAAGAAAACAGTTGGTGACTTCCAAACTTTACTTATAATTTCGGACGTTTACGAAACCGTTTCTCGCTGAGACACCTAACAAAATGATAAAAGGAAAAAAGTTTCTCGATTCCTACATTTTCACTCTTAATGCAGTAAATTTCAGCATCAGGGATGGTGTTTTAATTTATTTCTTTGTTACTAATTGTATTCGCATCACATTTTGTGAACAGAATGAACTTGTGCCCCTGAATTAGCTACAAAATCATATCACTTTACGATGCATAGTTTGGGTGATACAACGTCATAGGCATTTAGATGCAGGAAAAACTAGTTTCTGCTTAAAATGGCGTGCAGTGAAACTTCAGTTTTAGGCATGACGTTTTAATTTATTACTACTTTACTACTAACTGCATTCGCAACACACTTTGTAAACAGTGTATCACTGAATGAAGCTGCAAAATTATTACACAACACATAATTCAGGAGCTCTGACGTCATAAATTCTGAGATGCCTGAAAAAATTGATTCTGCTTCAATTGGAGACCAAATTACCCAGACTATACTCAGAAGAGTTTCACAGTGAGAGCATTTAGCGACTTACAAGAAAACTTATGCATAATTTTAAACTTGTTCGAAACTTTTCCTCGGTTACATGGTTAACGTCAAATATTTAACGCATTATATGATTTGTGGAGTGAAGAGTCGTCTGAAGCTGTTCTACACAAGAGTTCGATCCTCAAAGAATAGGTGGTTTATTAGTTTTAGTCAACTACCAGTGTACTTCAGGTTAGACTCTGCATAGGTCATGAGCGATTTACCAGTTCAGATGATTTTACGGAGTTTTTTAATTATTAAAACTAGTTATACATAAACTTCAGTGAGAAAAACAGTTTACTTTAGCTATTTAGTGCAAATTTCCAATTACTGTTTTCTATCTAAAAACTAGTTGTTAGTGCATGATGCACTAAGGACTTACGGAAATTGTTCAGATAGATCCCTCAGCAGGTGTAGGTGACCTCGATTACTAATATCAGACAGAAAATTACTATAGCGATACATAATTCATTTGTCAGACAATTTATTTTAGTTTTACTCAGTGGTATGAATAAGCTCCTACGTTGTTGCCTTGAGTAGCTCATCAAGTGTTTAATTAGTCGTATCATTTACGCTAGGATCCTTTTTTTGTCGATTGATTCAAGCAATTACATAAAACATGAAAGCAGCCAAGAAATCACTAATATAATGGAAATTACAGATCTTCTAAAAGTCTAGATTTCCTCCGAAGGCATTATAGTTAGAAAACTATATTTTAGAAGTGATTATTAAGACAAAAATCATGTCACAGTCATATTTCGTTGCACAATGTGTCTGTAAAGTTGTTATGTAGTTTTACTTGTCCACAGAAAAAAAATGAAACAAGGTAGAAAGTTGAAATAAGATGGAAATGAAACAGAAACTCTGCAAGCGGCCATAGCTGTTAGCGCAATTCGACTTGACTTCCACTTGTTGCCCTACATACACGTAAACGATATTCTAGTTCTTCTCGCACACACATATAACGACATCTGGTGTAACAGAATGATTCTCTGTTTTAAATTATTAATGTCGATCATATGTACACTGTACACACGTCTAATAGCATTAGGTCCGGGGATTGTTATGGCCATGATTTAAAACCACCCTTCCTTGCCGCCGCTGGGGAAATTTTTGTATGCAGAAACTCGAGAACATTGTTGGTGTAGTGTGGAGGAGCGCTATCTTGTTGAAAGATGACACCTTCTGGAAATCATGACACTGTACACAGTTGCAACATGTCAAAGAAGTAGTTTCACATTGCGATCTGCCCTGCAAAGAAAAATGGGCCTATAGCTTTATCATGCACCAGAACTCGCCACACGTTCACCTTGGCGTGTTACGTTCGTACCCAACGAACGCACGAGGATTTTCCGAAGCCCATATACTAACGTTACAGCGATGAACACGGCCACAGATATGGATAGTGGCCTCATCGCTAAATACAATCTTCTTCATAAATCGTTCACCATAGTCGATCTCAGTAAGCATACCTGTAACAAACTGGAATAGTTTCGGTTTAACAGGAGATGTGATAGCGCAGAACAATCCGCAAAATGGAGGCGATTCTTTAAAGACTTAGGACCTGCAATAATTCTTAGGCCCGATTTCCGAGCATACGCACGCAATGATTTATTGGGGCTCCTTAGGTATTTATCCCGAATAGCTTCGTCATTTACCGAAGGCGTACGAGAACGATGTTTGTCCCACAAACGCAAGTAGCGATTAACTGCTTATTCCACCGACAATAAAATCTCTTGTAACCAGAAAAAAAGCTAATTCACATACGATATCAATGACCACCAACAGTGCTTACAAATACTGAGGGGAAAAATCGTCATAAAATACAGATTTTGATCTGACATTCGACTATTTCTGAAAACAGTTTCCTACTAGAGGCTTTCGACGAATTTTTAAAGCCCATGAAGAACGAGCAATACATTATCATATGCTGAATAGTCTGACTGCGTAGGTGAATGGTCAGCATGGATGGCAGACAGGCGTAGGACCGGTGTTCGATTCCCGGAACCGCCAAGGATTTTTCCCTGATGGGAGGACTGATACAGGGTGCACTCAACCTCGTGATGTCTCATTGAGGAAGTAGTGGCTCCACGGTCTGCAAAGCCAGCAATTCGGGCGGGGGAGCAGTGTGCTGACCACGTGTCCCTCCGTAAGGCAAGACGCCGCATGCCAGAGGATGACACGGCGGCCGGTATACGTCCGCTGGGCCTTCTAGGCCTGGGCGAGGATGTCATTCTTTTTGGTCAAAGCTTTTGATGGGGAAATTAAGGGATTAAAAGTGTAGGCAACCTATGTCACATTCATTTGCAGAGAACTTGGACGTGCATGATGGCAAACAATTTAAAAGATAGAAAAATTTCAGCATATAACGTAATCACGTGTCAAATACAGTTGAACTGCTATTTAGCGCCGGCCGCGGTGGTCTAGCGCTTCTAGGCGCTCAGTCGGGAACCGCGCGACTGCTACGGTCGCAGGTTCGAATCCTGACTCGGACATGGGTGTGTGTGATGTCCTTAGATTAGTTAGGTTTAAGTAGTTCTAAGTTCTAGGGGACTGACGACCACAGATGTTAAGTCCCATAGTGCTCAGAGCCATTTGAACCATTTTGCTATAAGAGAGTAGTGAAGACAAGCGTATTACCAAATAAGCTTATGTAAAGAAATGATTGGAGAAATATGCATGCCTCCCAGGTGGAATTTCATGATATTTCATGAGGAGATCCAAATACCGAAACAAGAGTTTCTATAAGTGATAGTACGAAAAGCGGCTGTTATTTGACTACCCAATATTTACTGTTATTCAAAATGTGCATCTTCGATCTCCAGACTATATGTGAATTAAAAATTCGCGTGCTCCAATAGGTAGATGCTTTATGCAAAAATACAAATGTGACTTTTAGGCAGATTGATATACAAATGTGGACGGGGAATGAACAATTTTCAACACGATGGACTCTTAAATCAAAAACAGAATACTCGCATATCGAGCTATTCGCGATGTAAACCACCAAAAATAGAAAATACAAAATTGCACCGATGCGAATTCAACTGATCCGGCCGAAAAGAAAGAATGCAACAGGCTCAAGGATTATGTTCAATGGCATCACGTTACTATATGTGGGTACTGAGGAGTTGTAGTGTTTGTGATTCAGCCTCATCGTCATCGGAGATGAGATGGTGCTAAGGAGGTCAGATCGTGCGCGCTCTATTTCGTCTCTGCAGTAACTGTTCTGATAATCATCTTGAGGTTGAAGCTCTTTTGTCTGTGTTTGCTTTAACAATAACATTTGCTTTTGGGTGGGGTCCACCTATAGCAAAACACAAATTTGTTTGTTGTCCCAGACTTGTTTCACTGCAGTTGCATCATCATCAGTGTTTTTTTATTATTTTTATGGCTTTTAAGCATAAGGAATGTTCTTTACTGTTTAAGTACATGTAAATATTACTTTCTATATCGTAATTAAAGAATTTTGAGGAACACAAATTATGTATTCATACCTTCCTACCACATGGTGTGGTTTTGCTGCTGTATTACGTACTTAGAGTGTCTGTTTTTCTTTACAGTTTGGCGTCTGCAACTACATACGACTTAATACAGGCAAAATATTTACGCAAAACTTATGATTTATAAACCGTTATGGAAATGCCTGAAATTAATAATTTATGTGAAAGTGTGCGTGTGTGTTTTTACAGCTGGTAAACAGTGACAGTGACAATTCAATACACAGAACTTGACAATGAAGAAGACGAGGGAAAAAGAAACCGTAAGTGATACATAATGTAAATAGATATACACACACACACACACACACACACACACACACACACACACACACACACAACCTTTCATGCAAGTTATTAATTACAGGCATTGCCATAACGGTTTAGAAATCGTAGTTTTTACGTAAATATTTTACCTACATGAAGTTGTATATACACTCCTGGAAATTGAAATAAGAACACCGTGAATTCATTGTCCCAGGAAGGGGAAACTTTATTGACACATTCCTGGGGTCAGATACATCACATGATCACACTGACAGAACCACAGGCACATAGACAAAGGCAACAGAGCATGCACAATGTCGGCACTAGTACAGTGTATATCCACCTTTCGCAGCAATGCAGGCTGCTATTCTCCCATGGAGACGATCGTAGAGATGCTGGATGTAGTCCTGTGGAACGGCTTGCCATGCCATTTCCACCTGGCGCCTCAGTTGGACCAGCGTTCGTGCTGTTCGTGCAGACCGCGTGAGACGACGCTTCATCCAGTCCCAAACAAGCTCAATGGGGGACAGATCCGGAGATCTTGCTGGCCAGGGTAGTTGACTTACACCTTCTAGAGCACGTTGGGTGGCACGGGATACATGCGGACGTGCATTGTCCTGTTGGAACAGCAAGTTCCCTTGCCGGTCTAGGAATGATAGAACGATGGGTTCGATGACGGTTTGGATGTACCGTGCACTATTCAGTGTCCCCTCGACGATCACCAGTGGTGTACGGCCAGTGTAGGAGATCGCTCCCCACACCATGATGCCGGGTGTTGGACCTATGTGCCTCGGTCGTATGCAGTCCTGACTGTGGCGCTCACCTGCACGGCGCCAAACACGCATACGACCATCATTGGCACCAAGGCAGAAGCGACTCTCATCGCTGAAGACGACACGTCTCCATTCGTCCCTCCATTCACGCCTGTCGAGACACCACTGGAGGCGGGCTGCACGATGTTGGGGCGTGAGCGGAAGACGGCCTAACGGTGTGCGGGACCGTAGCCCAGCTTCATGGAGACGGTTGCGAATGGTCCTCGCCGATACCCCAGGAGCAACAGTGTCCCTAATTTGCTGGGAAGTGGCGGTGCGGTCCCCTACGGCACTGCGTAGGATCCTACGGTCTTGGCGTGCATCCGTGCGTCGCTGCGGTCCGGTCCCAGGTCGGTGGGCACGTGCACCTTCCGCCGACCACTGGCGACAACATCGATGTACTGTGGAGACCTCACGCCCCACGTGTTGAGCAATTCGGCGGTACGTCCACCCGGCCTCCCGCATGCCCACTATACGCCCTCGCTCAAAGTCCGTCAACTGCACATACGGTTCACGTCCACGCTGTCGCGGCATGCTACCAGTGTTAAAGACTGCGATGGAGCTCCGTATGCCACGGCAAACTGGCTGACACTGACGGCGGCGGTGCACAAATGCTGCGCAGCTAGCGCCATTCGACGGCCAACACCGCGGTTCCTGGTGTGTCCGCTGTGCCGTGCGTGTGATCATTGCTTGTACAGCCCTCTCGCAGTGTCCGGAGCAAGTATGGTGGGTCTGACACACCGGTGTCAATGTGTTCTTTTTTCCATTTCCAGGAGTGTAGTTGCAGATTACAAACTCTAAAGAAAAACGGACACAGTAAAAAAGTAATACGGCGGGGAAACCACTCGCATCGAAGGTAGGAATACATAATTTTATGTGCTCATCAAAAACCTTTAATTACGATTTAGAAACTAATATTTACATGTACTTAAACGGTAAAGAACATTCCTTATGTGTAACAGCCACAATAATAAGGAAACTCATTGATGATGCTGCAACTGCAGTGAAACATGTCTGGGACAACAAACAAAATTGTGTTTTGCTAAAGGCGGACCCCATCCAAAAACGTATGTAAGTGTTCTGAGTTTAGAGGTGAACAATGTGTGCAACATGTAATCTAGGAACAAGCATACCCCCCCCCCCCCCCCTCCGACGTATACGTACTTCTGTTGAACAACTTCAGCACGTTCGCGTAACGGCTGCTGCATCGCATCGTGATCTCCGCAGTGCCCAATTGCCCTGGTCAACGAGATCACCGCACTTCTCGCCAAAAGAACACGTGTAGGACATGGTGAAGTGGGAAACGTATTCTCCAGAACCTACAAGATATATTGCCGAATCGCAATAAAAAGTGGAAGATATTTGGGACAATCTGTTGCTAAATGCCGTCCTGCACCTTTACGATCGTTTAAGTGCGAGAATATACGCCTGCGTTGCCACCTGATGGGACTACACTGTGTATTGGTGCGACTGTGACATGGATATCTCATTTGGTCCGAATTTGTTATCATATAGTCCCATAATGATGAACTATCTGTCACATCACTTGTCAATGAAATGACTTTATCCTTGAAGGTGTTACGTTTTTACGTTCCAGCAGCGTACTCGTACAAGGGGTGACTACAAAATTTTAACTATCATCTCGAAAACATACTGTTACGTGATTATATTGGTGATCAAAATGGTTCCGTTCGAAGGCCATGCAGTCGGTAATCAGTAAGCCAATATAGCGCAATCACTGTCAGCCTTCAGGAAATCATTATACCGACGCACCATGTTTACGATAACAGTTTGGTGGAACAGCAACGGCCCTGCTGCAGTGGATACACCGGTTCCCGTCAGATCACCAAAGTTAAGCGATGTCGGGCGTGGCCGGCACTTGGGTGGGTAACCGTCTGGGCCGCCATGCGCTGTTACCAATTTTCGGGGTGCATTCAGCCTCGTGATGCCAATTAAGGAGCTACTCGACCGAATAGTAGCGGCTTCGGTCAAGAAAAACCATCGTAACGACCGGGAGAGCGGCGTGCTGACCACACACTCCTCCTGTCTGCATCCTCAGCTGAGGATGACAAGGCGGTCGGATGGTCCCGATGGGCCACTTGTGGTCTGATGACGGAGTGCTTTTTGGTGCAACACCGTCTCCCTCTGCGAGAGGAAATCCGTAACTACCTTCTGCAGATCGTCGTTCGACAGAAACCATCGACCCTTCAAGGGCTTTTTTTAAGGGACCGGAGGCGTTATAGTCACACTAGGATAGTTGAGGACTATAGGGCGGTTGCTGGAGTGTCTCCCACTTGAGTTGGCATAATTCCTACGTTACGACATTTCCGATATGGGGACGTGCGTTTTCATGAAGCAGCCGCAACCCTTGGCAGATTTTTCCAAAACGGTAGTGCTGCGCCATACACATTCTTTATTCTCCGATGACTGTCTACTGGTGTTTGTCCTTTCACAGCCAAGAAAATAATAAGAGCACGTTGGAGCTGTTTGGACGCATTTGGCAGTAACGTCGCCATAGTTCACATTTGTGCATTTACCGCACGCGCGTCGCAAAAACACACACTAATCTCTTGCGTACACGTCGGTGCCTATAAAGGATAGTCAGATACACTATGAAAAGATCGTAAAGGTGTTGCAGCGTTGGTGGTACCGACAGGTAATTGTTAAGTAAAACTTAGATGTGTTGCGTCTTTTCCGAGTTTATTAGCATTGAATTTAGCCAACCAGGCCGTTGCGGTCGCAAATTGAAGCGGCCCACCAGATACAATTATTTTCAGTTGTTCTCATAGCGCACAAAACTGCTCAGACTCCTTACTACCGTCCCATATACCATTTTTGTATCGCTCTCTTCTTAGGTTTTAGGAAACCAAACATTTGGCGACATCATCTCTGGCGGGCTACTGAATTTGTGCGCGCAACGTCTTTTCAGACTGTATGTGACCACCGCACATACTCGCATCGAAGTCGCGCTCGTTGCATATGCGCTGCAGTAACGCCCGCAAACGGAAACATTTTGATCGCCCCTTATTATATTTGTCTGCTTATTTGCAGGTACATTTTTCTTGTCTGCAGCCTTAGTACACATCGTAATCCTCGTGTCACAGTACCGTAGCACGCCTTAGGGGTGCCGAAATAAATTCCGCGACCATTGATACAGTGGAGTATCGTTTGTTTATTCGTTTCCTTCATTTGAAGGCATACAAAGCCGCAACACCCCGTCTTGAATTGGCAGAAGTGTTCGGTAATAACCCACCATCATGTGACGCAGTGGTTACGTTGCGCTGACGCTTCCACTTGTGATCTAACAAGACAATGACGAAGAACCAAGTGGCAGACCATCTGTCTGACGAACTGGGAATCGGAATACAAGTGGAGGGCGTGTTCATCGAAGAGCGGCCTATAACAATCAGAAAAATAGACGAAAAAGTGAATATCAGTCATGCGAACAGTTTCCAAAACCTTCTGAACATGGCAAAGGTCGCTGCCCGCTAGGTTCCGTGACTGCTCACATACATTGAAGCAGCTCGCGGAAGCGAGGCATCAGCAGAAATGTTGCAGCTGTGCCGGGTCAGTCGAGGTGACTTCATTACGCGCGTCAGCTAACATGGACCAGTGCTGGGTGTATCAATATGACCTCGAACCAAAAGAGCGGTGGATACATGTGGACCTGCCACTACGCCGAAGAAAGTAAACACCTAACCATCATAGCGGCAATTTGATGATGGCTTGTGACAGTTTTTGGGGATGCCATGGTGTGGTACTAATATACACTGTCCAGTAACACTATGATGACTGGGTGTTGTGTGCTGTCCTTAGGTTAGTTAGGTTTAAGTAGTTCTAAGTTCTAGGGGACTAATGACCATAGATGTTAAGTCCCATAGAGCTCAGAGCCATTTGAACCATTTAGCCAGTAACACTAATGTGACTATCTGTCAAAAATCTGAATAGCACCTATTACAGCGCGGACGCTGCGAGACGTATGGGAAGAGTCTCAGTGAGCTTCTGGAAATTACCTACAGGAATATAGTGTCATGCTGACTCCAGTGCCGTCGCCAGCTGAGGTACGTTTCTCGGCTGAAATTCCATGGCACATACAGCCCGATAGAGTTGGTCCCACAGATTCTCGATTGGATTTAAATCCGCTGTGTTTGGTGGCCAAGGGAGTACGGTAAACACATCCAGATGTTCTTTGAACCACACAGTAAAATTGCTATATGAGAAGTAGCATTGTACTGCTGGCATGTACCATTGTCCCGAGGAAAAACGAATTGCATGAAGGGGTGGTGCCGGCCGCCGTGGTCTTTCGGTTCTAGGCGCTCAGTCCGGAACCGCGCGACTGCTACGGTCGCAGGTTCGAATCCTGCCTCGAGCATGGATGTGTGTGATGTCCTTAGGTTAGTTAGGTTTAAGTATTTCTAAGTTCTTGGGGACTGATGACCACAGATGTTAAGTCCCATAGTGCTCAAAGCCATTTTTGAAGGGGTGTCAATGGTCCCCAAGGATAGATGCATACTTTTATTAATCCAATGTACCTTCCAGAACGACTAGATTACCCAGGGAAGGCCACTAAAACATACCCGAGGCCTTAACGCACTCTTCTCTGGCCTACACACTTCTGACAGACATTGCAGAGTTAGTCCGGTGGAGCATAAAACGTGATTCACCTGAAAAGGCTACTGAGTGGACGTCCAGTTGCGGCGCTAGTGTGCAGATTCCAGCCTTCGTCGCCGATGAGCAGCAGTCATCATGCATGCATGAGGCGCCTGCTGCGGAGACCCACACGCAGTAACGTTCGTCGAACGGTCGTTGACGAGACGCTACTACCAGCCCCTCGGTTCATCCGGGGCTTCAGTTGCTTAACAGGTACACGTGTCTTTGCCTGTACACATCTCTGAAAACATCACTCAGCTCTGTCATTTATGTCCCATGGTGCACCGCCGTTGCCTCCACGCCGTTTTGGATAGCGCCATTTTACCCTGTATGGTAAACTGTAACCATGGTGGCACACGAACAGTTCACAAACTTAGACATTTCGGAAATGTTTCACCCTTGGACCGAAAGCCAATGATCATGCCCTCCTGAACGTCAGATAAATCGCTCCGTTTCCGCATTGCGTCAACGATTGCACTTTGTTTTCCGTGTCCCCGCACACGCTTTATACAGGGTGGTCCACTGATCGTGACCGGGCCAAATATCTCACGAAATAAGCGTCAAACGAAAAAACCACAAAGAACGAAACTCGTCTAGTTTGACGGGGGAAACCTGATGGCGCTATAGTTGGCCCGTTAGATGGCGCTGCCATAGGTCAAACGGATATCAACTGCGTTTTTTAAATAGGAACCCCCACTTTTTATTACATATTCGTGTAGTACGCAAAGAAACACGAATGTTTTAGTTGGACAACTTTTTTCGCTTTGTGACAGATGGCACTGTAATAGTCACAAACATATGGCTCACAATTTTAGACGAACAGTGGGTAACAGGTACGTTTCTTAAATTAAAATACAGAACGTAGGTACGTTTGAACATTTTATTTCGGTTGTTCCAATGTAGTACATATACCTTTGTGAACTTATCATTTCTGAGAATGCATGTTGTTACAGCGTGATTACCTGTAAATACCACATTAATGCAATAAATGCTCAAAATGATGTCCGTCAACCTCAATGCATTTGGCAATAAGTGTTACGACATTCCTCTCAACAGCGAGTAGTTCGCCTTACGGAATGTTCGCACATGCATTGACAATGCGCTGACGCATGTTGTCAGGCGTTGTCGGTGGATCACGATAGCAAATATCCTTCAACTTTCCCCACAGAACGAAATTCGGGGACGTCAGATCCGGTGAACGTGCGGGCCATGGTATGGTGCTTCGACGACCAATCCACCTGTCATGAAATATGCTATTCAGTACCGCTTCAACCGCACGCGAGCTATGTGCCGGACATCCATCATGTTGGAAGTACATCGCCATTCTGTCATGCAGTGAAACATCTTGTAGTAACATCGGTACAACATTACGTACGAAATCACCATACATTGCACCATTTAGATTGTCATCGATAAAATGAGAGCCAATTATCCTTCCTCCCATAATGCCGCACCATACATTAACCCGGCAAGGTCACTGATGTTTCACTTGTCGCAGCCATCGTGGATTTTCCGTTGCGCAATAGTGCATATTATGCCGGTTTACGTTACCGCTTTTGGTGAATGACGCTTCGTCACTACACAGAACGCGTCCAAAAAATCTGTCATCGTTCCGTAATTTCTCTTGTGCCCAGTGGCAGAACCGTACACGACGTTCAAAGTCGTCGCCATGCAATTCCTGGTGCATAGAAATATGATACGGGTGCAATCGATTTTGATGTAGCATTCTCAACACCGATGTTTTTGAGATTCCCGATTCTCGCGCAATTTGTCTGCTACTGATGTGCGGATTAGCCGCAATAGGAGCTAAAACACCTACTTGGGCATCATCATATGTTGTAGATCGTGGTTGACGCTTTACACGTGGCTGAACACTTCCTGTTTCCTTAAATAACGTAACTATCCGGCGAACGGTCCGGACACTGGGATGATGTCGTCCAGGATACCGAGCAGCATACATACCACACGCCCGTTGGGCATTTTGATCACAATAGCCATAATCAACACGATATCGACCTTTTCCACAATTGGTAAACGGTCCATTTTAACACGGGTAACGTATCACGAAGCAAATACCGTCCGCACTGGCGGAATGGTTTTTTTTTTCCTTTATTGAGTTTTGATTCCCCTTAAAGGGGGCGGGCTGGCAGCAGCTGATTACGCCGCTCTTCAGCCTACAGAATTTGTTTTAAAAAGATGAAGATAATAAAAAAATAAGAACAGTTGGCGATAAAATCGGTGACTTAAAGGTAAAATGGCAGAAAATTCTGGAGCTTAAAACATAAAACACAGGGTGGAAGAGGCTAATAAAATACACAGGAAGCAGAAAAATAATAGACAGACAATTAAAAAACACGGCGACAGTCTGGGTTCCGTTCGCAAGAGATATAAAAAGCACACCCATCGACAGCATGATTTCTGTTCGCAACACTGTGGAAAGACGCACAACACTGAACGCTCACTTAAACACTGCACTAAAAAATTGGCACAAATATTACCACACCCGAGAGCAGGTGAGGGGAAACTGGTCAGATGACGGGAAAAAGGGGGGGGGGAAGGAGAGGAAAAGTGAAGGGGGAGGGGGGGAAAGGAGCCATTGGAAGATGAGGATACATAAGAGGGGGGGGGTGCTGAGCAGACGTGCCAGGGAGTGGGGAAGGCAGAGAGTACAAAAGGACTCGGGGGGGGGGGGAGAAAGGAGATAGGGAGAGGGTAGGTGGGGAGAAAGCACAGGATGGAATGGGGGAGGAAGAGGGAGCCCAGGGAAAGGACGGAGGAAAGAAGGGGGGTGAGGATCAGAGTCGATAGGAAGGATAAATGGAGTGAGAGAGGGCATCATCCGGGAGGGGGAGTTGATGGAAGCCACCTTGGGAAAGGAGATGTAGGGTGTAGAGGTGGAGGGTAGGGGGGACACAACGGTGAAGACGTGGCAGGGGGCGGGGATGGGAGAGGAGAGGAGCAACCAGGGGGTGAGGGGGTTCAAGACGGCGGGAGGTGTAGAGGTGTAGAGGAGGCGGATATGGCGGAATGGTACGTGGTACGACATACTTATACGTTTGTGACTATTGCAGCGCCATCTAGCAAAAAAAAAAAAAAAAAAAAAAAAAAAAAAAAAAGAAGTGGTCCAACTAAAACATTCATATTTCTTTACGTACTACATGAATATGTAATAAAAAATAGCGGTTCCTATTTTTAAAAAAACGTAGTTGATATTCGTTTGACCTATGGCAGCACCATCTAGCGGGCCAACCATAGCGCCATTTGGTTTCCCCCTTCAAGCTAGACAAGTTTCGTTCTTCGTAGTTTTTTCGTTTGACGCTTATTTCGTGAGGTCTTTGACCCGGTCACGATCAGTGGACCACCCTGTATACCCTACACTCTAGTGCAACCCTTGCCGTCTATAAGTGGTTGTTGTACGCAGAAGTCGAACTTAGACAATAGTCAAATTAATGTCATTATAGAGTGTATTAAGCTCATAAGGGGCAAACCGTCACAGAAGTATCCTACCAAAATCTCGTAACGAGGTTACGGGAGGTTGTCGAGACGAATCGTCGCGAGAAACGGTCGAAGAGGATATTTTGCTCCACGACAGCGCGTCATCACATTCTGCATAGCACACAGTCACACATAATCACACATGCTGCTTCTTTAGATTGTTTTGCGTTCTCTTCCCCTCTGGATCCTCCTGACGTAGTACCTGGAGACCTCTTCCTTCGGATGAAAGTAAACATTGTGCGGGAGGCATTTTCAAAATGGCGACTAGGCTATTTTCGAGTCGGGCCTGAAGAGTGAAATGCTCACACCTACAACGAAAGTCTCCATCAAATCATACAGCGTTTTTGAAACGCATTCAGTCGCTTTTAAAGGCAAATGTGTAGAGGAGGACTAGCATCTTAGTAATCTATCATTGCCACAATTGATGTTTTCAATGTGGTAATTAAAACATCGTGACTGCACTTCATAGGCGAATAACGTAATTACACGTTAACGAGGGGCTAGAAATGTAGGCACAATATTTTAGAAGAATCTAGCCTTTTTCCCCATGGCTTCATTCACGTACTTGTATGTCAAGTATACTGCACACCTCTCCTCCCCTCTGTCCCTCTCCTCTTGGACTTTCTATCGACCTCCTACTTCCACTTCTCTCAGTCTATCTCCCCTCCTACTCCCCCTTCTCTCAGTCTATCTCCTCCCCCCTTCTCTCTCTTCCTGTACATTTACACATCACCGCCCCTCTCTCTCAATGAACCACCACCTCCCCCCTCCTATCACATTTTCTCTCTGCCCACCCTGTCTTCCTCCCCTCTTTCTCTCTATCACTTCCTCTCCCCTCTCTGGCTGTAGTCATCTTCCTCCCACCCCTCCCATCTTCCTCTGTCCACCTCCTTCTCCTCCTTTCTCACTATCCACCTCCCATCTTCACTCTCTGCTCAGCTGTGCTCACATACGGCCCCTCCGAGGCATGCTGACACTACCTACGCAACACACTTATCATGATGGGCACGCTACTTGTTAAGGGTCGCAAAAACTCTTTTTTCCCCAAATGTCTATTCCTATCGGAGCTGGCAGTTTCTAACTTCCACACTGCTGTTTCTTATATAGCAAACAGAATGTGTATCAAATTTGGTTGAAATCAATACAGCTGTTTAGGAGGAGATGCTTGACTTACACAAATACATACATACTGCTGTATATAAAGGGTGTTTAAGGTGCAAGTGCAGATACTTCTAGTGTGACCGATGACAGTGCATTGAACTAAATGACATCAGTATTTACCTTTTTTCCGACAAATATTTATAGCTATTACAAGTAGTATGCTTTTATTGGTTAGCACATCCAAGTATAAGTGGGACAAGTAACCCATTAAAGTTTATTTTCCCCTGGGCAGCAGGTCAGCTACTGAAGTTTCGATGCATTGAAACAAAAGGACAGTCTATAGTGACAGGAGTAGGTTTCTTCGTGATGCAGTTACTACTATGCAGAAAGTAACAGATAGTAAATTAAGTGGTTTGTTCTCGGAAAGACTGTTAGACGCAGAGGCCAGCCGGAGTGGCCGAGAGGTTCTAGGCGCTTCAGTCTGGAACAGCGCGACCGCTACGGTCGCAGGTTCGAATCCTGCCTCGGGCGTGGATGTGTGTGATGTCCTTAAATTAGTTAGGTTTAAGTAGTTCTAAGTTACAGAGGACTGATGACCTTAGAAGTTAAGTCCCATAGTGCTCGGAGCCATTTGAACCATTTGTTAGACGCAGAGAAAAAACAACTTACACACTGAACCTGGTACATATGAAGATACCAATGATCAGAATATTTGTACCTATACTCCCAACGTCCTGTGTATGAGGATTTTAGAAGAAATTTCTTCTTGGAACTTATGCGTCCTCACTCCCGTGCAGTAGGTGAAAAATTGTGCCCGGTAAAAAAGTGATTTATTAACGTGTTTATGCCGCGATATCCACTGAACATTTCCCCCGGTAGCGGACGACACATGTCGGCACGTATGGAGGCGGTGTCGGCGCCTGGCTGCGGGCGATAAACCGGCGGTCCGTGGCGACGTTAATATCGGCCGCGCTGCCGGCGTTTAATTAACACGCGTGGCACCGCCGCGATATCACACGTGTTGCTCTGCGACAAAAGCGCTACTGGTTCCGCCTCTGCGTCTGCTAACCGAATATCTGCTCCCTCCCTTGTCGGCGCTGTGCTGGGACTCGCCAGCCCTAGATGAATAACAAGCAGTTAGGAGGAAATAAAAATCGAACAGAATATTTTTACTTCATAGCATGAAATAGAAACGAAAGCTTTTGATTTAGTACCACATTTCCGCCTTCGACTGAAAATGCGTTTGTGCGGAACATATAATCCCATACACAAGAAGAGAAAGACAGGGTTATTACAAATGACTGAAGCGATTTCACAGCTCTACAATAACTTTATTATTTGAGATATTTTCACAATGCTTTGCACACACATACAAAAACTGAAAAAGTTTTTTTAAGCATTCACAAATGTTCGATATGTGCCCCTTTAGTGATTCAGCAGACATCAAGCCGATAATCAAGTTCCTCCCACACTCGGCGCAGCATGTCCCCATCAATGAGTTGGAAAGCATTGTTGATGCGAGCTCGCAGTTCTGGCACGTTTCTTGGTAGAGGAGGTTTAAACACTGAATCTTTCACATAACCCCACAGAAAGAAATCGCATGGGGTTAAGTCGGGAGAGCGTGGAGGCGATGACATGAATTGCTGATCATGATCTCCACCACGACCGATCCATCGGTTTTCCAATCTCCTGTTTAAGAAATGCCGAACATCATGATGGAAATGCGGTTGGGCACCATCCTGTTGAAAGATGAAGTCGGCGCTGTCGGTCTCCAGTTGTGGCATGAGCCAATTTTCCGCGGGCTACGCGTGAAACTTGCCAGCACGCGTTCAACCGTTTCTTCGCTCACTGCAGGCCGACCCGTTGATTTCCCCTTACAGAGGCATCCAGAAGCTTTAAACTGCGCATACCATCGCCGAATGGAGTTAGCAGTTGGTGGATCTTTGTTGAACTTCGTCCTGAAGTGTCGTTGCACTGTTATGACTGACTGATGTGAGTGCATTTCAAGCACGACATACGCTTTCTCGGCTCCTGTCGCCATTTTGTCTCACTGCGCTCTCGAGCGCTCTGACGGCAGAAACCTGAAGTGCGGCTTCAGCCGAACAAAACTTTATGAGTTTTTCTACGTATCTGTAGTGTGTCGTGATCATATGTCAATGAATGGAGCTACAGTGAATTTATGAAATCGCTTCAATCATTTGTAATAGCCCTGTATATTGGAGTGTGACAAATATCAAGGAATTACGCTGATAAACTTGGGATGCGAAGTATTCTCTAACATACTGTCTGACCATTTCCTCCCAGTTGCTCTGAGAGTGATTACCTCATGCCAGTGTGGTTTTCCCCCGGGGAAATCAACTGTTGGTCAGACCCTAACTATAAGCCAAATTTTAGGATCCAATTGAAATCGGCATTGGCATGCGTCATCTTTTCATTGACTACAAAGCAGCATATTATAGCATTGGCAGGGAACAACTGAGTCGTGCTTTAAATGAATTAGGAACTCCTGAGAAATTGTTGAAGTTAGTGAGAACGAGGTACAGAGTAGTAAAAGAATTGTAGGAATGGTGTCTGAGTCATTGGATGTACGAGTTGGTGCAAGGCAAGGACATGCGTTCGCGTGTCTCGTTTTCGCTGTTGACTTGTAGAGGGTGATGACGGATGCAAACTTGCTGAGCAGGGGAACGATCCTTTATAAAAATGGTTCAAATGGCTCTGAGCACTATGGGACTTAACTTCTGAGGCCATCATTCCCCTAGAACTTAGAACTACTTAAACCTAACCAACCTAAGGACATCACACACATCCATGGAGTATGTATGGATGGAAGAACTGAGAAAGCGTTGGAGGAGACATTCATCGCACTTTATCAGGCCAGCAAGACTATGGGACTGAACATCAACTAGGAGAAAAAAAATAATACTTAAACAAAACATGCCAACCTCAGTAGCTTTAGGCAATTATGCTAGAGATTGCTGAACACTTTAAATATGTGGAATCGACAGTCGCCCACAAAAATAACACCCCTTACGCAGTTAAATAGAGATTAGTAGCAGACACAAGAAGCTGTTTTCCATTGAAGAAAACTATTTTCCTTAACCCTTTTAACTCATATCATCAAATTAACCAGTTACAAATCACTTTTAAGACAACAGCGTTGGAGGCATGGCCATTAACATCAGACGATATTGGAATGATAAATGACTTTGAAGGAAAGATGATTCGGAGAATCGACAGTTAGGCAATCACTTCGACACCTCCTGGGTAGAGTTTGCCTATTTTCAGGAGCTAGAGCAGTGGCCAGGCTGAATTAGTGTCGAAGTTTCTGACACGTACGTTTAAACGTGCTCAATAAAGGTGCGTGGGTGGCACTGGGAGCGTCTTCTAAGACGTTTTATTCACTCGTTAATGTTGCACTAGCACGTGATCGCGTCACAAGAGGCAGCAAAGCAGAAGGGTTGCTGCTCCGGATCACGTTCATTTCGTTGATTGGTTTTGAACGGTTGTTAGTGGTTCGAACCTGTACACGAGAGGAAAATTGCGATAGCGCTTCACTGCAAAGGGTTGCGATCACGTTCAAAGGGGATGCAGCCCCCCAACGTCCCTAGGGAAGGGTTGAAACGTCCAACGGTGTCAGCGGTGTGAAGGGTTGTCACGAATATCATCCTGTTGCTTATTCAACTGCGAATTGTTATTTTCGATGCAAAATGTGTGGGAATGAAAGGCCCAGGGTAAGCAATGGTTCGATTGACGCCCTTTGTACCACTCCCTGACGCCTTTTCATGTCGGTTCTGAGTGGCTGTGTGCGTGAAAAGCTTTCCTAGGCTACCCATAAGGAGCCCCTGATTTAACAATGGTTGTCGCGGTTCTGACCTCCACCGCAGAGACGTCAAAAGAAGAAGTGACATATAGGTAATAGGGGATGTGACGGACTTCTATTCGTGTGACACGTCCACGGTAGCGTTGGCGAGAAGTATAGTGAAATTTGCTGACAATGTGACATCATTAACCCAGCTTACAGCTCTCATAAATTTCCGAGCTGTGGCTTTTTTTCTCGCATGTATCGACACCTTGCTGTCTGAAGCGTCGCTGAGCCCGAGGGTAACGCTGCAGTGCGCCACGCTTTTAAACTACTACAGACGGAGTTTGGAGACATCTTGATCCAAATTTCAAACTAATTCGTCGCAACGGGAAGCAACTGAAGGGTTTCCAAAAGTGATCCTTTAAGAAACTTCCTGGTAGGTTAAAACTTTGTGCCGGACCGAGACTCGAACTCGGGACCTTTGCCTTTCGCGGGCAAGTGCTCTACCATCTGAGCTACCCAAGCACGACTCACGCCCCGTTCTCACACCTTTACTTCCGCCAGTACCTCGTCTCCTACTTTCCACACTTCGCAGAAACTCTCCTGCGAACCTGGTAACATCCCCCAGGCTGTGGCTAAGCCATGTCTCTGCAATATCCTTTCTTCCAGGAGTGCCAGTTCTGCACAGTTCGCAGGAGAGCTTCTGCGAAGTTTGGACAGTAGCAGACGAGGTACTGGCGAAAGTAAAGCTGTGAGGACGGGGCGTGAGTCGTGCTTGTGTAGCTCTGATGGTAGAGCACTTGCCCGCGAAAGACAATGGTCCCGTGTTCGGGTCTCGGTCCGGCACACAGTTTTAATCTGCCAGGAAGTTTCATATCAGCGCACACTCCGCTGCAGAGTGAAAATCTCATTCAGTGATCCTTTAAGTTTGTTGTGCAGTGTATATAAGTGCGCGTGTGCGCCAGTATGTCCCAGAATCTCTCTGGAACAGCTGGAGTAATTTCAGTGAAATATTGTAGACATATGAATTATTACAGGACACAATTACTGACACCGCCAACACCAGTACCAGTTTTGTGTGTGTGTGTGTGTGGGGGGGGGGGGGGGGGAAGTAAAAATGATCGAACACTAGCTACTTCAGTATTCAGGATCGTTGGGTTGACTGATAACAGCCCCGATGACAGACAAACCCTCCCTGGGAGGATGGCGGTAGGAAATATGGCTTGTGAAGGATTACTGCGGTACGCTTGGATTAATTTCAACCAAATTCTGTTCATGTACGGCTTACTATTTACGAAAAAATACTGTTCATTGTATATGACTGAATAGAAACGCTGTTTTGTAAAATGTAGACTTTCACGGCCGGAAAAGTCACAGCTAGTAAAATGTTCCGGGCTATTACGCCGTGATCGAATGCATTTGATCTTAAGCTCAACGTTTCTGATGCTGAAGAAGATGTGTACCAGTCTTTCACCATGGGGTGATAGCAACAGCGAACGATGACAGGCGATAACGGCCAATTGCGCTCGCGCGTTCAAAACATGTGACGGCACACTTCTGCGCAGAAGTACGCGGAAGCGGAATTTTGCTGTGGTCAGTAGCGAGCTAGGGTGTGAATCGGACATTCAAAGTATCTACGATCCCCCTTGAAAACGACCTCCGCAGATGGGGACGAAACGTTGGGTTTTACGGTGAAAATTATTGAACCTTGGCACAACAGCCCGCAACATTTTATTAGTTGTGATGGAAACGCTGCGTAATCGAATGAATGTCACGGAACTGTCGAGGACCAAAATTCTCGATAGAGACCAAAGTAACAGCACCGAATATGTTAATACAAGAATGTATTATAAATTTATGATTTCGTCAGTACAGCTGAAATCAGTAAATACATTTTCTGAGGACCCAAATCTTCTCCACAACCACGTTCATAGAGGAATTCTGAACTTTAATTTATTTGCTGTAGACAGCAGTGTGTCGAATTTACACCGTGGACAAGGCTGGAATTATCGTCCGTTGCTGTATTTTTTACGTAAATATTTAGGTACTATGCAGTAACATGTAAACATAACTAGCTAATCGTAGTAACGGGAACTGAGAAGAAAACGAGTTACAATGAACAACTACAATTACTTTGTTGTAATGTATCTCATAGTTACTAACAATCATTCACCTTATAACCTAGCAACTTCAATACCCGTACAAGATGGAATACTACTTGGCTAAAACTATTATGGGAGTGGGAGTTGGAGCCATATCTTAAAGAGGGAGTGCGAGAAAACATTCCGTGAGCTTGTAGCAACAGCAACCAACCTATGAACACTGATGACTTCCGATTTGGAAAAATAGAAAAGTCTATGCAGCAGATTTTGGGTGGAAATTCTGAAATGACTGGATTAAGTTCAGAACGAGAAGTTTGGAAAGGCAATGAAAGTTCATCAGGCAGAAGAAGTAAAAATGTTAATAATTGACTATGATATTTTAATTCTATTAGAGACGGCAAGAACTATGAGGACCAGCTGACAGGAATGGATAATGTCTTGCAAGGACATTGAAGTAAATAGTTTCTGAAATATAGAAATATATTAATATCGGATATAATTTTAAGTGTTGTGAAGCATTTTCTCAAATCATCTGTGTGAAGCATTGTCTTGTATGGAAGTGAACAGTGGGCGAAACAATACAGACATTTTGAAGTAAAAGCTTTAGAAACATGGGGTAGAGAAGAATGCTAAAAATTTGAAGGTAAGGCCAGATCACTGATGAAGACGTAGTTAAGCAAATTCGAGGATGACCTAAAGAGAGTGTGAGTGTGAGCTGATAGGACACATTATGAGGAATGATCGAGTAGTATGCATGGGGGGGAGGGGGGGGGATTAAAAACTGTAGAGAGGAACCATGATTCAGTACAGTAGGCATTTCAAATGGATGTAAGTTGTTGTAGTGATGCAGAGACGAAGAGTCTTGGAGATTATCAACTAGTGTGGACCGCTGCATCAAACCAATCTTTCGACTGAAGATCACAATGAGAATGTGGGGATATGTTAAAAGAAACATACTATCTAGAGAACAATGTGTGTGCTGCTGAGACACCGCCATCATGTATGGGAGTCATAAGGGGGCTGCATGGGTCCCATGCAAAACTGAACCTTGGTATTCATGGAGAGATTTCTACCCATCCTGGAATGCGTGTGGCGCAAGATCTGTGATATTGTGGAGTGAGACATACACGGTATGTCTTGGGAGACGAGTGGTGGCGTGGAAAGAGGGTGACAGTCACATCAAAAACCACGGCTGTGGGAGTCACTAGACTGATTTCTCACAGTTTATATGGCATTTAAGTCCTAATGCAGTCGAACCGAACGAATAGGATCTGTAGAACATTCAGAAAATATTTAGAAGCGCAATGATTTCTGAATAACTTTCTATAATAACTACAAATGAAAGAACATATTTTGGATTTTTTTTTTCTTTGAAAATGGAGTAAACAACTAACGAGGCACTGCTGGTTTACCAAATGGCATTTAAATAAAGTTCAAGAAACTGTTCACTGTGACGCTTAATGTATAAATGTTCATGAAAATTACGATGTACTTAATTGTTGCATGTGCTCAGAATAAAGTTATTAAAGTTATTTTCTAATACTAATAGAAATGAATATACATTATATATTGCATGAACATAGATTTTCATTTGATGCGCGAACGATGGACGAGGAGAAGGCAGTAAAAAAAATAGTTTAACCTTGACAAGTTTCAGTAATCCAGATAATTAATGATATGCAAACACAACATCAAAGTGTTACATTTAAGGTGGACATTAGCAGTTGAAGATGAAGCAATGATGCTTACTCACCCACTGGGTAGTGTAATTCTGGCCACGGACCAGCAACAGGTACTCACCTGAAACAAACGAACAGAAAAGTCAGTATTTGTTTTTCCTTGCGTGTCAATATGCAGATCAGTACTGTATATGCAGACCAGTAGTGTATTAGAGAGGATGATTAATCTCTGTCAGATATGTGGATGTATCACTTGTCATCCTTTCTTGCTCTTTCATACCTAATATTACGACTTTATCTCATCGTTGATTGCATTTTTTTTTGTTTTACCAACGTTGAAATTTTCCGTGAAGACAAACTTGGGGCGTGTTGTAACACAGCGATCTACAATCTGATAGCATCGTCAGTACTGCTGGACCGACAGGGGTTGGACAAAGATATGAAATGCATGCTTGAACATAAATGCAGATGCTAGCCTAGCACGCAGGCTGTTGTGCTTTACGACGAACGGCACCTTGACAGTGTCCTACGCAATGTTCTACGTAGTTGTCCATGCAATATCTCGGAGCTAAGTGAAGTAGATAGTGTTCGCATGCAGGATGCTTCGTAACCAAGGTACTCTAAGTCTCTGATGTTTCAGGAGGCACCGTATCGAGTATTCATACCGCATTCAGATTTGGAATTACAAAACCAGTCATGAGAGATGCAAATGCCCCTAACAGGGAAACGTAGTCTGAAGCCATAACACTAGGACCGTCGAGCAATGAAAGAGATTCACTTGGTCGGATGAGTCTTATTTCACACCGTTGCCAAATACTGGAGGAGTTTACATCTCAAGAGTGAAAATGGCGGATGTTCGATGACAAATCGGGCAGTCATACCGTGACATTCTATGGGCTCCGTGCAAAATCGAATTGCGGGCAAAGTATGATAAGGTCAATCCTATGGCTCAGTGATTGCTCCGCAATGGTGATATTATGCTTCAGGACGACAGGAACGCTATTCACTCAGCTGGCATCGTCCAGGACTGGTTTTGTGGGTACCAGGATGAACTGTCCATCTCCCCTAGCCGGCACAGCTCACGAGTCCGACACTGAAGTGATGTGTGTGTGTATGTGTGCTTGCTTTTGTGTGTGTGTGTGTGTGTGTGTGTGTGTGTGTGTGTGTGTGTGTGTGTGTGTGCGCAGTGTGTGTGTGTGTGTGTGTGTGTGTGTGTGTGTGTGTCAGTTAGCCCCATGGAATCCGCGCAGTAGGCTGTGTTGACGGGGAGACATGACAGAGTAACAGTGATGAGTTACTGTGTCTCCACGTGTCTATGACCACACAGTGAACTGAGTTGCCTAATGTGTTGGTGTATCAACGAGAACCGCCCAACATGTCTACAAGGAACGGTGTAGCTCTCGCAGTCATGAAACATGTGTAATAACAGTGTTTGTTGTAACTCCCAGCAGGCAGGGAACAGAGATTAGTGTCGCCCCTTATTTGTTACAAACGATTTCAAACCCGACATGAATTGCTGCTGTCAGTGAATGCATGTCAATTTTTTGCTGTAGTGGGGTCCGAAGAGTCGCGATGTTGTCCAATTTGAAACGACAAATGACATCGAGTGCACGGATGGTCCAGTGGATGTTTGCCCTATAGCACGTGAGATAATATCCCCTGCATCGACACTGCAAATTTCTGTCGACACTTAATCCGTTGTTTCTGAAACTATTGAAGATGTCACTGCTGAATTTTTACCAGTTTAACACCTGGATGTATTTAGTTCAATGATCTAGATTTGGGAAGGTACACGTGGTTGTAACTTCCTTTGCACGCTGTGTGGTTGTTTAGCGAATACAGGAGCGAGGAACGGTTGCCGTTCATGACCAGACAATTCAGATAGCAATTTATTCTACATATAATATCAAATAGAAAAAGGAATACGTAACTTTGCCGCTGTAGCTGAAGCATCAGTTGCTAACAGCAGATTTGAAGGTAGAAATATATGTAGATACAAAAATTTTCAAAACTGTCACTGATCAGTACAATGTCTTTCCGTAGATCACGAGCCACGTAAATGTTGTTCAGCTGGCAAACACACAAAAATAGCGTTCAGTGCATCAGTGTTCGTCACCCGCCGCTGGAGCTCCGGAGACGGGATGCTTGCATCTCATGGGCAGCGTCGAAACAGTTCGTGGCAGCTGTGGCAGCTGTAAGTAACGCGGCGGCCTAACCGGTGGCGCGTATCTGAAAGTGCGACCCGACCGGATAACGGCCGATATCGTACATATATTACAAATTGAGATTGTATAGTGTTAATATTAATAAAACTGACAAACTGCAGGGATTTCTAAATGGAGGAAAGAAGGTCGCATGAACATGTGTCCGAAAATGCATCGTTGTCACGGTAGATGGTGCTGACGAATGAAAGTTCCTCTGATCACATTCTGCGTGTTCCTTGCGTATTGCAGGGTGTGTAGTTGACGCGGGAGAGGCAGCACTTCTATACCAAAACGTATACCCTCACAGACACCAACCACATCAGACAACATTCCAAGTCCTTTTTGGGCTTTTGTGTGATAATGAATGCTTTAAGTTAGACGGACGAGCAGGTAAGCGACAGACAGTGCGTACACCAGTTTTGAAGGACTAGGTCCTATGGAATACAGAGACGAACCCTTGTACAGGCTCCAGGCAAGTGTCCCGCCAGGAAGCCAAAGTACGATTCTGTGTATCCTGCATTACAACCTATACGGACCCATGGAGGTCACCTTGAACATCTATGGTGACGCAGATTCGATGCAGCTCTGTACTATGTTCCGGGACAATTTGTTGTCGTTACACGTGTACTGTCCATTTTCGGACACATGTTCATAGGACCGTTTTTCCTCAATTTTTAGTCAGAAATCCGTCCCTGCAGTTCGCCGTTATCTTAATTTTCTCCCTGGATGGACATAGGATAATACAGCTGCTCCTACTGCTGGGCTTCATACAGCCCGCAATGCCTTCAAATTCCAGGTGCAAGATTGCCATATTTTCTCGGGCAGACTAATAGTCTTACAGAAAAAACGAGCAGGACCTTTTCGTAGGAAATGTAATGCACCGGTAGTTAAATTTCATACTGCAATACGTTTTCACTGGAGGCCACAGTATTCGAGTTTATCAAGAAGAAATTGTGTGAATCTTACTTTTGTACGGTTTCCTTAAATAATTCGAAAACTACGACCTCTGGCGAAAACGCATCACAGTACAGAATTTAACTACATTAAATTTCCTACAAAACGTTCAATTCAGTTTTTCCGTTGGATTAATAGTTTGTGTGCAGCAGGCGAAGGAATATGAAAATCGTGCGAATGATATTTGAAGGCGTTTGCAAGTTTCGTAAAACTCAGCAGTAGAGGCATCTGAATCATTCTGAATCAATCTGCCTGTTTGGAAAAAAGAACTATGTTTTGTACAACACAATATAAATTACATAAGTTTCAAAACAGTAATTGTAATTCATATAATCAGATGCACTTACAAATAATTTCCACAATTTTTATGTTTGTATGTAAAGTACTTTTCTATATTTATCCCAGCAAATCTAGAATTTTTATTCTCCCAGAATTGCCATCACTGAAGGAGATCACTGTATCACACACATCTAATATTAAAGTTTTTGTGCCTACAAGAACAGATTTTGAAATCCAAGTTCATACAACACTGTTAAATGCCTCGTTACCGTTTTGTGTCTTCCCATGAAGGCATTTATTTAGGAAGTCGGGATTTGCTAAGTCTGAATATAATTACATTTACACTACTTGTAACGTCTCCGTGAAAGCTTTCTAAAAATCCTAGTAAAATCTTACAAAACCATAACCACAAGTGAACTATGTCAATAACGAATACAACTATGCGTGTTTATGTGTGTAAATGTGCTATCAATGATGAAATATTATTTTGGAACTAGAAAACTCTACATCTTTACGTGGTTTGAACATAAAAATACTAATAATAAATATATACTTCTGTGTAACAGATACTAAGAATAACAAAGACTATGAGCGTTTAATGAAGGAAATTCTCTGTGACTGTGAGACAAAGACTTGGATAAACAAAATAATCACTCTGGTTACACCTGTCTAACCTGTTAGATGCTTTTGCACGACGTTGCTTCTGAAAGCACCATTTTGTTAAGTTTTCATTAAATGTACACGACAAAAGAGAATATAATAAACAATAATAATATGAGGCTCAGGCTTGCTTATGAGTAGATCGCTGACTGTTGAAAAACTTGTTTTCACTGCTGTAAACATTATTCAAATCATAATTAACAGTATAGAATGTCAGTGTCTAACAAAAAATTAGGTAACATTGAGCATAACAGAGTATGCAGCTACGTAGGTGATTATATCGTCTCTCTCTCTCTCTGCAACAATATTTATTTATCGGGCATGAAGTATTGTAGTTTTAAACAACTCATGTGCATTTTTGAGGTAGTTGTGTCTGATGACAATAGAAGTAATTTGCTACAACCAAACCTAGTACCTTCACTCAGAATTACTAGTATAAATAGAAACATTGATGACTGTTAGCGTATATTCTAACCGCTACTACGAGTGTGCGAAATATAAGCGACATCACGAGTTACAAATATTTTCATCCACTATTCCATGGAACAAACCTATAACTTGTATAAAGAAGAGAGAGAGAGAGAGAGAGAGAGAGAGAGAGAGAGAGAGAGAGAGAGAGAGAGAGAGAGATAGGCGGGGGTGGGTAATGAACCTCCTACTCTCTGCTCCCTGAGCTTGTAATTTTCTTTTCGACGCACTGGGAGGGGAGTCAACAGTCCTTTCACCACTACAGCTATCACATCGTACTATTCCACTACTAACTAGAACTGCTGCAGTTTTACAATACCTATTTCCTTTCTTGTGGCGTCTTTTGAATACAACTCTTGGTTTAGTCATTGTACAATGAGAGCTACAATACACAACAATTTCATTATAAACACAGCAAGCCCCCAAACATTAAAATATTTTCAACGATTTACCAGCATACGAAGAAAGAATATTTAATATTCAGTACAGTCAAACTGTGGTAAATAGACCCAAAGAGAACAAAGTAAAACCACACACTTCTAGATCATGTAGTTTCTGAGATTTGAATATAAATCTTGAAGGACGTAGTCATCTTGTTGTGTCAAGTAAAATTTAAAAAGAAACATTAAAAATACACATATCTGAAGTTATTTAAAAATTATGGTCCAGTGTGTTGCAGAAAACTCGAAATACCAAAATCATAGAATATTAGTTGGAGGCTACTTCAGCATACCGAGTACAGACTGAGACGTCTATGGATTCATTGCAGGTGCTACAGTTTAAACGGAGTGTTATTCGCGCCCTGGAGATGTAATGTACCGATTAAGTGGATCAAGGGCGGAAAATACACACAGTGATAATTAAGTTCGGAAGTTGTTGAGGAAGCACAGACTGTTGCACAGGTAAAAATCAGAAGAAATTAGAGCGTACAAATATCGAGGCGCGAAGCATACAGCTACAACCGCCGTACCTTAGCAAAAGATATCACTGAGAGCCCGAGAAAATTCTGGTCCTACGTGAGAACCCCTAGTGGGTCTAAGGCCTCTATCCAGACATTCGCCGATCGATCTGGTGAGGAAATAGGAGACAGCAAAAGAAAAGCTAAGTCTCAAATTTAGCGTTTAAGAATCATCTGCCCCCCCTCCCGCCTACACCCCTCACGCCCGACCTCACCTCAAACAGCCACAGATTACTGCTCACCCCATTCGCCAGGTCATATAACGAGAGCTGTCCTATCACAATTTCCTGGGGTACTCCTGATGATACCCTTGTCTCTGACGAATACTCGCCATCGAGGACTACGTACAGGGTTTTATTACTTAAGAATTCCTCTAGTCACTCACATATCTGGAAATCTATTCCGTATGATCGAACATTCTTTAACAGTCTGCAGTGGGGCACCGTGTCAAACGCTTTCCCGAAGTCTATGAATGTGGAGTCTGCCTTTTGCCTTACACACATGGTTGACAGGGTATCGTGCAAGAAGAGGTCAAGCTGAGTTAAGCAGCAGCGCTGCTCTCTAAATCCGTACTGATATGTGAATAGAAACTTTTCGATCTCAAGGACATTTATTATATTCGGACTGAGAATATTTTAAAGAATTCTGCAGCAAACCGATATTAAGGCCGATGGTCTTGTACCCTTGTTATATAGCGGAGACACTTGCGCTTTTTTGCCGTCGCTTGAGACTGCGCTGGATTCGCCATAGATGCAAGCTAGGTGAGAGGACAATTCCTTAGACTCCTCTCCGTAAAACCGAGTTGGGTTTTCATCGAGACTTGGCGACTTATTTTCTTTCAACTCTTTCAGTTGCTTCTCTTCTCCCTGAGCTTTGTGGCGCACAAACAAACAACAATATTTGATATGGCCGTTGCGAAAAAATGCTGATAGGTTCTGAGAACTTTGCTGCACATGTATAACGAAATCATGTTCTCTGCTGTACGGAAAGCAAATCGGCGTTTAACATCCCGTCGGCGAAGAGCTCAGTAGAGACGGAGAGATGTTGCGAATGGAAAAGGGAATCTTCCGTATCCTCGCAAAGGAAACATATAGCCATTCGGCCTGAGGGCAGACCCCACCTAAAAATTAAACTTTTATATATTACTGGTTTCAACCAAATTTTAAAATTACATCTGTCGTGTACAGTTGTGGCAAAACCCAAGCTTTGAAGTCCTAAACCTCACTGGTGTTTTACCTTTCAACGTTTAATCTGATATTAACAGTGTTTGTTAAAACCATCTTTTGATACGCAGACTACTATTCTCACATTCCAGATTTTAGGAACATTCACAAGACATTGTTCAACTGTTCTGTGCACTCATCTGACGAGAAATGTTAATAGCTCACTTTCAGCATTTCTTCAAGTTCCAAACTTAGATTTTCTTTAATTATCGATACATAAATGCGACGATAAAATAGTCGCACTACATCTTCTATAATGTTAATACATATAATTATGCAAAAGCCTATAGATTACTTCGTGTAAAAATATAATTAAAATTGATTAATAATTACGACAAAAAAGTTAGCATTGAACTTAGAAAAACGAAAGAAAGAAATTGGATTTTATAATTTGATGAACAACTTAGTGCTATTACAAAACACATACCCACTAAAATTCACTAGACCGTACGTTTTCCTTCTCTGTTCTGGTGCACCTTCCGCTTCTTGTAATTTCGAGACCGAGTTAGGGTGTTTCCTGAATATTCCCTTCTCCAGGAAGCATCTTGTGGACTGTGGACTGCGTGATGTGTCGTTGATCTCTAGAAAGGCTTCTCTTCTCCTGAGAGGATGATAAAGCAATACTAGGACTCCTGTTTTCTTCAGTCTTCAAACATCCCTTACCGAACTACGAACCGAGAGCATCTTTCTCTTCTTTTTCTTCGGGGCACTTTAACCACACTGTGCAAACATCTATTTTCGTCAGTGCCGTCAACGCATCTTACCAGGCGTGCATCAGACGAAAGTCTCCGATAGACAAGTACCATCTTGACCACTTCGGCAGCTGTCAGTTTTTGGGTGACTAAGGCAGGTCACAGAAAACCTAAATCTGGGTACTCGAACAGGAGTTTGAAATGTGGTTCTCCCAAATACGAGTTCAGTGTTCTGCCAATGAGTTTTCGGTAGCATAGCTTGTAGAACTGTGTATTAGTGTACGAAGAACAGCTGTTTAACACCATGAAAACGACTGAGAAAGAAGGAGACCCCGTTTCATCCATTACTGTACCTATCGTGCTAAGTCACCTTACAAGATATAAACACAGAGGCTACCATCGTCGTAGATTAATCTCGCTTATGGACGCAGAAGTTTGCTAATGATCTATTGATCCGTTCCGCTGTTGCATATCAATGCCAGGTCAACGACCCTAACGCAGAGGGTCAGCCTTTGTTACCTACACAGAAAAAGTGATGCAGACGTTAGCACACTGGTTTCGCTAGCTGGAGTACGACTGTTCAAATCTGCATCCAACCATGCAGATTTAGGTTTATTGTGATTTCCCTAAATCCTCCGGGTTGATGACATGATGCTTTCTTTGAAAGTACACTACCGATTTTCTTCCACATCCTTAAAGAAGAAAAAGAAGAAAAAAGAAAACTAAAACGATCCAAGTTTTCGCTCCGCCTCTAATGTTCTCGTTGTTGAAGGGGCATCTTTCTTCCTTCCTTTTTCACATTTATGACACTGCTGTGTAACATGGCTTGCATCGCAAGTGAAATATGAAAATGAATTCTAAATTGTAACGGCAGTGTACATCTTTCACGGCGTTCGCGAGATTATCTGTACTACTAAAAGGTAGAGTTGTGAAACTACCGTAACTATCGTTAGTAAGGGAATACTACGGTAGTTTGCCTACTAAGTTTGGTCAGTTAATGAAATTACAATGAAATACAGAGCTTTAGCTGCTTAAAATATTAACGAGGACAGTTGAAAATGTGTGCTCCGATCGGGACTCGAACCCGGGGTCTCCTGCTTACATGGCAGACGCTCTATTCTTTTATTTTTGCTCTCATTTTGTTCTATTTTGTTCATTGAATTTGTTCGGGGCGGACGTGCGATGATACCTGTTTAGGTTCTTCGTTGATCCATTCACTCAGTTTTTTGTTACAGATGGCAGCAAACCCTCTGACCGAACACGCTGAGCTACTGTGCCGGCGTCGGTCTGACCAATCCGTCTGAGCCACCAAGGACACAGAGGATAGTGCGACTGCAGGGATTTACCTGTGGCATGCTCCCCTTGAGACCCACATTCCCAACGTACTGTCCTCACACTACAGTTGTAGTGCCCCTGTCCACTATACTCATTACTCACTGCAGTCAATCTACCGATTCCCGTAAGAGTTCGCGCAATGTGAGTTTATGCGCACTGAAGAAGTTCGTTGAACAGTGAGCCTTATCTATATGAAGATGGTATCTGTTCTTTCGGATATGTCCGAAAGAACAGATACCATCTTTATATATATTCATATTGGTCAGTTAATGTCGCACCCGCATTACCTGTACATTAGACGTGTTGCGTACCTATTGGGGGTTACTCCATAACGATTGATTTCTTTACATACACGATCAGTGTCTTACCAGATTCCCCTAAAAATCGGAAGCGGTCAAGCGCCTGGAAAATGAGTGAGGATATATTAAGAGGCCCATAACCTAAGACACAGTTTTGTTCTACGTATTTATCCTTCTGCTTGTTATTTGAAAATAAAGAGTATTTGTAGCGAAACTGAACTTGTCAATGTTTAATTTAAGTTTTATTCGAAAATTGTTGATTTGTAACGTGAAACGGAGGGATATTGTAGTAAAAATAAAGAACAAAATACCGATTTATGACATAGCTCTAGATAACCGAAAAGGTAAAATAAATCGCAAAACAATAGTGTATCAAACATCGCTTCAATACTTTTTCGAACTTAAATGGATCAAGTTTGTATTATTCATTAACAACTTTCTCGTTTATCAATAATACCAGGAAAATTATCTTTGGCCACGATGAACGCTGTATTAAGTACAAAATAACAACAATAACTATATGTATTGTTTTATGTTCGTGCATGTAAACTGTACTTGTACCAAAATAATTGCTTTGGTTGCATAACAATTCAGAAGCTACGCTATCGACGAATTTGTATTACTTATAAAATGCAGTTTATATTCTGTAACGATATAAAATATACAATGGACTAACACTGAATGACGTATGGTTCTAATTATGTGGAAAACAACCAACCAAACGAACGAAGGAAGAAAGATAAATTATAGGCTCTCAGTTTCTCTTTTCCCAGTCGCTTACGTTTCTTTCATTATCAATGCTACCAACACTACCGGCAATCCTTCCATTTACTACATCATTTATGTAGTTTACCAAAACTACCGAACCGTAGTTTAGTAGAACGTAACTTTGCTAAATAGCCAATCACCCATACCCAGTTGCTGGTTACCTATCTAACAGCTTCCATGGCAACATCAAGTAGATTTTCAGGAATTCATATAGTTATTGACTTAGTTTACAGTGCTGTTATAATCTACTCTTCGGGAGGTATAGTGCTACATTAGACGCTGAACTCAATAAGTTGAGTGTTAAAATTAGAAACTACGTATACGGTACGTCTTGAGGAATCGTAGCTCACAGGGTACAGAATACCCAGGCTACATTCACCCACTGTTCTAGAATGAGAGCACTTAGCGACTTCCAACAAACTTTATACGCAATTTCAGACCTTTTCTAAACTTGGTTTATTATTTTGAATAACAGAAAAGTAAGAAAACTGTATATCTGTAATTAGACGTTAGAAGGTGTTTTATACATGGAAATTGAATTGTCTAAAGAACTGGCAGGGAGATACAGCTGAATAAATATATTTGAGTGGAAGAGAATGAAACGAATATTCGTTAGTTTTAATTGACTGTCTATGTAAAATATAAGATGGGTGAAGTGACGAGGGTATAAAATGTAGAATGGTAATGGCAAGAAAAGTGTTTCTAAAGAAGAGAAATTTGTTCACATCGAGTATAAATTTAAATGTTAGGAAGTTTTTCTATAGACTTTGCCTGGAGACTAACATTATACGGAAGTCAGACCTGAACGATAAGCTGTTCACACAAGAGGAGAATAGAAGTTCTTGAAATTTGTTGCTACGGAAAAACGCTAAAGATGAGACGGATACATCGCGTAACTACTGAGGAGGTACTGAATAGAATTACGGATAAAAGAAATTTGGGGCATATCGTGACTAAAAGAAATGGTCGGTTCATAGGACGTATTCTGATACATCAAGGGGATCAGCAATTTAGTACTGGAGGCATGTGGGGGGGGGGGGGTAAAAATCGTAGAGGAAGAGCAAGAGGCGAATACATTAAGCGGGATAAAAATGATGTAGGTTGCAGTAGTTATTCGGAGATGATAGGGCTTGCACAAGACAGAGTCCATGCATAGCTACATCATACCACTCTTCGGACTAAAGACCACAACAGCAACTACATATAAAATTACGAAATTCAGGTCCTTTAACTGTGCAGATATGTTGTGTACAACCAAACGTCAAATACGACACAAAAACGCTTTCTTTAAATTACATTAACTTATTTGAATGGCTGCAGCTTATTATTTTATTAACAAAGCGTTTACCTTCGTGTGGTACCTTCATATTATCTATTGGAATAACAAAAATAAGGTTAGTAACAATTCCTTATTTACGTTTAGAGTCTTGCATGCTAAGGCCATACCCAGATTTTTGCTTATTTTTGCTATTCCTGCAGATAGCCTGAAGATGCCAACGAAGGTGAAACGAGTTGTTAAGGAAAGAACAAAGACGATTCCTGTACCAGACGGCCTTATGGAGTGTGTAATGTCCCCACAGAAAATACCCTCTACCACGCACCAATTAATCATTTTCAATCAAACCATCCACATTCATTCACTTTGGAAAAGTTATCTGATCTCATTTTCTAGTAATATATGCGGTGACATCTCGTCGACGCCAAAGTATTTTCTAGTGCGTTTATTCTTTGAAATAACAGAGATGCATATATGTATTCTCCATGCTTGTTAGAGTGGTAACTAGGACAGCTTCTGGAGTATCTGTTGAGGGATTGACGTGTTTCTGAGAGATGCATATTCTGCTTTTCTTCTCGCTAAAGCGAGCCAATTAACATTTGTGCCGCTAGCAGTTTGTTTGAAGAGAAAGAGACTGTAAAGAGAAAATAATTAAGGCGTGGAATCACCGGAGATCTGGACATGTAATGGAGATGGATTTAATACACTATTTCCTCCATAAATAAAGTTTGTGACTTTTTTGTTCTGGAGTGAATGAACGAATGAGTTTTTTCTCAATCATTTGATGATCACGTTGGCCCTGTAATTAGTGGGGAAGTTTCAGCTGTGTCGAAGAGAGCCTGCAATCACTGAGTCTGTGTTAAATCGTCCAAAAAGGCTTCGTACACATCTGGAATTCGCAATCTTTCGTAAAAGGAACAAATTGTCCAGACGATTGATTCCCCCGACTGACTGCAGTGTTTAACAGTAATAATAAATGTAAAGATCTCTTACAGCAAGCCAGCCGCTGATTACCAAGACGAAGGACTCCACCAAAGATCCTATTTGGCTGATTTCACGTAATGAAATATTATATTAAAACGGTACGTAGATAAAGGAGAGAAAGAGAGAGAGCGAATGAAAATAGATATAATACTAATGATCCTCCATTAGTCTAATTTTTCGCCTGTCTTATCACGGATCAGTCAAAAACGGGGAGGGCCTTACTTTACTGTATAGATTTATGTGTGAAGGTGAAGTGATCTTAAAGGCAACAGATACACGTCTATACAGACAAGACATTACACAGAGATAGCGGCTAGCTGCATTCATCATCTATTCTTAGATAAAGAGACCGCAACTTAATATCCGAACATTTAAAAAATGTTAAAAGTGGAAGGTATTTTATACTAACTATATTTGTATGCCTGTGTGTTTCCTTTACCTCTTCCCTTGTGTTATTATGTTGATTGCTAACATCAGTCAAACAAAATATTATCATTGATATATTTTGATAGACGGACTTGGAAGATAAGCTGGACAGTGACTTAAAAGGAGGATATAAGATGAATATCAAAACAGCGAAACGTGGATAATGGAAATTAGTGTAATTAAATAAGTTGATGCCGAGTGAAGCAGACTAGAAAATGAGACACTTAAAGTAGTAGATGAGTCTTACTATATTGGAAGCAAAGTAATTAATGATGATCGAAGTAGGGAGGATATAAAATTCAGAATGGCAATGGCAAGAAAAGCGTTTCTGAAGAAGAGAAATCTGTTACCATCAAGTATAGATTTAAGAGTCAGGAAGTCCTCTCTGAAAGTATTTATATGGAGTGTAGCCATGTTTAGATAAGAAGAGAATAGAAGCATCTGAAATGTGGTGCTACAGAAGAATGCTGAAGATTAGATGGGTAGATCACGCGACTAATGAGGAGGTACTGAATAGAAGTGGGGAGAAGAGAAATCTGTGGTACAGCCAGACTAGAAGAATGGATCGTTTGGTAGGACACATTCTGAGGCTTCCCGCGCCCGGGTTCCCGGGTTCGATTCCCAGCGGGGTCAGGGATTTTCTCTGCCTCGTGATGACTGGGTGTTGTGTGCTGTCCTTAGGTTAGTTAGGTTTAAGTAGTTTTAAGTTCTAGGGGACCGATGACCATAGATTTTAAGTCCCATAGTGCTCAGAGCCATTTGAACATTCTGAGGCATCAAGAGATCACCAATTTGGTACTGGGGGGAAGTGTGTGAGAGGTAATAATCGTAAAGGGAGACGAAGAGATGAATACAGTAAGCAGATTCAGAAGAATGTAGGTTGCAGTAGTCACTCAGAGATGAAGAGGCTTGCACAGGATAGACTAACATTGAGAGCTGCATCAAACCAGTCTTTGGACTGAAGACCGTAACAACAACACAATTTTGCTACACAAACGGAAAGTCCTGCTGTGTATCACACAGTGTTTGAGTGAGGCCACATGCACACCTGTTGACTCCGCGGAGCAAGTGCCCGGCGCTGGTGACGGTCTTTCTGGAAGGTCCCGTCAGAAGGAGTACGCCTACCCAACAGCCTGGGAGGCCCCGACGGCGCCCCATCTGGATTGGAGTCTCCGCACCAGGCGTGCGTCACGCGCCTGAATATTCAGTGACCGGTGGTGCCGCTAACGATTTCCAATGCAGATTCGTCGCCCGTGATGCGAGTCACAACTTCAAACAATTTCCTGCTCAACAGATATCCGAAAGAGGCGCAAAACGGGTAATGGCAAATGCCGCCCTTTCCACCAAAGTCAGTGACTGCTGTGGCTGGCGCCTCTGTGACAATACGGAAAGAAAACGTGATACTACAGTATTACAGCGTAATATATTAGGTTTGGCTGCATGTTGTCGCTCGATCACATAACGATCTAAGAAGAAAAAGTAATATCTCTCCATAAATTATCCTAACGGACAAAGACAGAGCATATTTACGTATCCCCACTACTAATTAAGACTGCCCAAGAGTCAAATTGCCCGGTTGCGATGCGGAGGACAGGGGTTTGATTTCCGGTACCGCCACGGGTCATTCCTTGGTAGGAGGACTGGACCGGCGTGCAGTCGGCCTCGTGATGCCAACTGAGCAGCTCCTTCAATGAGACAGCCGAAAACGGCAGGTAGTTCAGTGGGGTGACTCCATGACCCTCCATACCCCTTCTCCTTGATGGCATTGGCTGATGATGACATGGTGACCGGTTTGTTTCGATTAATACATCAGCTCTGAGGACAGCTCTGTTTATTGTAATACTAATTAAGAGGTCATACGAAACAATCTTTTCTAAAGTTTCTTTACCTGTCACGCGAAATTTATCTTGTAGTTTTCGCACGTGATATTAAAGCAGCGGATCAAAGCAATAACGTGGATTTACTATTTCTTGACTTTATAGAACCTTTGACACTGTCTCACATCAACGATTATTAACGAAAGTATGACCAAATTCAATTGTCAAATGTAAGTTTAGACTGGACTGAGGAGTTCTTAGGGGAGACACATGTTCACCGGGAAAGTACTGGGGCACTTGCTCATGTCAATTCGCAGAAATGTATACAGGCGAGAGCGAGAGTCTAAAATTGCCACTTTTTATACATCTGAATGACAAGTTTCAAACTGTATCGTGTCCTAAGAACTAATATTGACAGGAAACCCAAAAAACGTAAGGCATTCCAAACGAGTGACAGGTATCCACTGATTTTTTTGAGATAAACTACTTACATCTGTAAATGGTAAGCATATTTCATAAACATGTACAAAGTAGATTATTTTATATGACTAATACCAATATGACAGCCACGTATTTGATTCAAGGTTCTGAAACTATGTCTTTCTTATGGCTAAATCCATGGGACCTAGGCAGCTTATTCACAAGAAAATATTTTTATTCGTGCATCAATAATGTTAGACACAAACTAAAAATAAAAAATATGAAGTAGGTAACAATCAAAATGATGAATATCATAGTGTATAGTGTTTTGCAAGGTCATGTAATCTGTTACACTGTGTGTGCTTACAGAACTTCACATCTGTACGTGTTAGTTAATTAAATTGCATTATGCAGTTTTCAAGAATGTTAATTACACTGCAACTTTAATATAAACAATTTTTTTATATTTCAGCGTTTCGAAGTCATTACCTCTAAACTTAGTACACCAAATTATATTTTGGGGTGTGTTTTTCGCCTTAAAATTGAAAATGGGCAAAAACGAAAAAATACGTATTTCATTATTTTGTCTGCTCTACATACCTACCAAGTAACATCAAGACCGTTTATTTACGCTTGGGAATGTTCCCTTGTAAGTCAGAGCAGCGATTAAGCAGGAAAATAGGTGTAAAGTGTACCTAAACATTGCAAATAAAACATGTCTGATTTTTAATGCGGTACCCGTTTTGTAATCGATCGAACCTTGAGAAAGAAATACAGCCGTCGAATATTACTGAACGGCAAAAATGATGCACGGTACATGGATCCAAGTTGCAGGATGCCTATACAACTGTTTGCAGGGGCTGCAGAAATTTTATTTTCAGTATTCATTATAATTACTGATCGAATGTAAAATGCTGACACAATCTACGCATTAAGAGGTACAATCTCACAATGAAGGTTTAACTCAGTATGTCAAGTATTAAATTAGAAACTGTGCATATGTCTCAATGCAGCGTAACTCATTGCGCGCAAGTCAACCAGAATATATTCAAACATTATCTGACGATGGGAGCACTTAGCGCCTTCCAGCAAACTTTACACACACAATTTCAAACCTTGTCCGAACTTTTTCTCGCTGACACCCTTCCTCGTCCCTTCCACCCTCCACTAAATAATGAAAGGAAAAATGTTTATCGCTTATGACATTTTAGCCGCTCATGCGTTAGGACATGACATTTCAATTTATTACTTCTTCATGACTAATGATATTCGCAACACATTTGCAGACAATATCCTCCTACACTACTAAGTGTACGTGCGAAATTGCATCACTGTACGACCGGGAGATACGACGTGTTATACATGGGCGTCTGAGGCTTACAAGAATACGGTATGGGTGTTATCTCGTTACTGGTCATCCTCAGAAGTGGTCACTCTGAAAAGTTGTTAGGACACGCAACCTGGGCCGGTACGTCGTCAAAAGTGTGCCAGGGAGATCCCAAGTCAGTTGTCTCGCTCCATCAGCCATTGTTTCAGATATATGGTTAAGTGAACAGCTCTGTTAGTGAACCCTGACATGGTAAGTGAGGAGAGACGGCGATCAATGTTTTTACTTTTTAAGAAAAAATTATTTAATAAACAGCTCTTTTGGTGAAATGTAATCGACTGAAAGGCTTCATGCGATGTTTACACCGCAATAGTCAATTCCACCCACCTTCCGTCACCGTTTATGACATTTCTCGGATACGTTCGCGAAAAGCTTCAACAGAAACATTAACAAGCGGTGACCCGCTGTACTAGTTTCTTCAAGATCTTTCGAATGGCGTTAAAAATTACATTGCTCCATTAAAAAAGTACTTGTTTTAATATTTTGACTAATACAGAATTTGACAGTGTTAACCATATAGTAAAATTATGTTCTTCTGTGCGTCATTTCGATATCTTGATCCGTCCACGTTCTATACTGATTGGACAAAAACATTAAAAACCGCGGGAACATAATTGTAGATGCCCACGAAATCTGCAGTTCGTGCTGCTGTATTTGACCCCAGACGGCACCTCTGCAATGTCCACAGTACGTTGCAAGTGACGTAGTGATCAGAACAGTATTCTGTGCAGCTGTGAGTGTATTGTCGGAGCTACGTGAACTGGAGCGATAGTAAATTGTTGGTGCTCGTATGGTACGTACTTCCGTAAGTAAAGTAGTAAAAGTGCGTACTTTTTCAAGAGACATCGTATAGGAGATTTGTACCGCAGGGAGGGAAAGCGGATGAATATCATTCGCTAAGTTACAATGCAGACGAAAGTGTATTTTGAGTGTTCGTAACAGATGCTCACTAAAGAGGATTCTGACGACAGCTGCAAAAGTAACTGCGGGACTGAATTTCGCACTCGCGAAGCCTGTCAGGAGAAAAACAACACGACAGAAGCTCCGTAAGTAGACTATTCCAGGAGAAGCTGGAATTCCAGAATCAGTCGTCACTCATGCAAATGCCCAAAAATGAAATATTGGTGCCGAAGCCATAAAACGTGGACTGTGGACAACAGGAGAATGTCTTTGGTCGAAAGAGTCTTGTTTCACACTGGTTGTGCCACAATGTTGATGCCCTGTTCCAAGACGACAGAGCCCCTGTTCACACAGCTCGCATCGTCCAGGACGGGTTTTACGAGTTCGAGGATGAACTGTTGCCTCTCCCCTGGTCACCATAGTGACCAGATATTAATGTTACTGAGCCTTCGTGTTCTACTTTTGAGAGAAGAGTCTGTGGTCACTATCAGCCTCCATCGTCGTTACCTGAACTTGCCACTATTTTGCAGGACCAATGGTTTAACATCACCTTGGAAACCAGAGGAGACCTACTTTATTCATATCGAGTCGACTGGAAGGGTTTTTGAATGTCAACGGATTCCCTAGACCGTATTAGTCACGGTAATGCGTTTTGTTTTTGGTGTTTCCATATTTTTCTTTGTCCCCTGTATGTAATTCGCATTGTATAAATGATTGATGTCAGAAACGGTCTGTAAAAAGAGACAAATGTTCTGTCCACTATGAATCAGCATGTTACAAAATGTCTTAGAAAATCAGAAAAAAGAATCGAAGCCTGATACAGAAGGATGTGGAAATTAGGTGCACTCGCAAGGTAAGAAATGAGGACGTTCTCCGCGGAATCGGCGAGGAGAGGATCATTTGAAATGAAGTAACAAGAATAAAGGACTGGACGACAGTACATGTGTTAAGACATGGTGAAATAATTTCCACAGTACTTGAGAATTGTATAGAGGATGAAAACTGCAGGAGAAGACAGAGATTTCCCCACTGCAGACTCCTAACTAAGGTACGGGGATATGGGATTGGTTCCCAAGTATGTGAGTGGCTCGAAGACTTCTTAAGTAATAGAACCCAGTACCTTGTCCTCGATGGTGAGTGTTCATCGGAGGTGAGGGTATCATATGGAGTGCCCCACGGAAGAGTGGTAGGTCCGCTGTTGTTTTCTATCTACATAAATGATCTTTTGGATAGGGTGGGTAGCAATGTGTGGCTGTTTGCTGATGATGCTGTGGTGTACGGGAAGGTGCCGTCGTTGAGTGACTGTAGGATACAAGATGACTTGGACAGGATTTGTGATTGGTGTAAGGAATGGCAGCTAACTATAAATATAGATAAATGTAAATTAATGCAGATGAATAGGAAAAAGAATCCTGTAATGTTTGAATACTCCATTAGTAGTGTAGCGCTTGACACAGTCACATCGATTAAATATTTGGGCGTAACATTGCAGAGCGATGTGAAGTGGGACAAGGATGTAATGGCAGTTGTGGGGAAGGCGGATAGTCGTCTTCAGGAAGATGTGGTTCATCTGTAAAGGAGACCGCTTATAAAACACTAATACGACCTATTCTCGAGTACTGCTCCAGCGTTTGGGATCCAGGTCGGATTGAGGGAGGACATAGAAGCAATTCAGAGGCGGGCTGTTAGATTTGTTACTGGTAGGTTTGATCATCACGCGAGTGTTACGTAAATGCTTCAGGAACCCGGGTGGGAGTCTCTAGAGGAAAGGAGACGTTCTTTTCTTGAATCGCTACTGAGGAAATTTAGAGAACCAGCATTTGAGGCTGACTGCAGTACAATTTTACTGCCGCCAATTTACATTTCGCGGAAAGACGACAAAGATAAGATAAGAGAGATTAGGGCTCGTACAGAGGCATATAGGCAGTCATTTTTCCCTCGTTCTGTTTGGGAGTGGAACAGTGAGAGAAGATGCTAGTTGTGGTACGAGGTAGCCTCCACCACGCACCTTATGGTGGATTGCGGAGAGAAACACACGGTCAAGGCACCTGGACGTGACCACAGTCTATCTTCGGCATCAACGTACAATAAACACCCACAAACGGGAGGTGGCAGCACTAGCAGTGTAGGGTGTGTAACGCATGTCGGAGGGATGTGGAAAACATTGCAGTCTTTGGCGTAATGCGGAAACCGAGGGATTTATCTTACCTCCAAAAGGACATTATCATTGGCTTTCGGGCCAAGGGTGGAAGCATTTCGGAAACGTCTAAGACTGTAAACTGTTCGTGTGCCGATGTGATTAAAGTATAAAGCCGGCGCCGAGGCAACTGTGGCGTACAACGGGCCACGGATGGCGGGGGTGAACGACAACTGCGGAGGTGTGCACCAACGAACAGACGTGTAACTCAGAGTTTTAAACATGGCTTCTTAGTTTACAAATAAAAGTTAAGCTAAATAAGCCCTCGGTCACAAGTTTTAAGTCTTTTGACGACTTTCCACACTTCTATGAGTGCCTTCATCAGAAGTTAAATATTCAAATTTGTACTTACGTTATAGGCCAATTTGAATATTTAATTTCCGATGAAGGCACTCATAGAAGTATTGAAACCTGGTCAAAAAATTTGTGACCGAGGGCTTATTTAGTTTAACTTTAAGACGTGTAACTGTTGAGCAACTGACCGCGCAGATGAAGCAAGGGACTACCAAGTGTTTTCTCAACGTCCGTTCAGCGAACGTTGTTGCGTATGTTCCTTCGCAACAGGCGCCTGTTTCATGCGCTCATGCCGACTGCTCTTCATTGGCGTCGAAGTCCGGCGTTTGCACGCCTGTACCGCAACTGGACGTCCACTGAGTGCCGACACGTGGCCCTTTCAGATGGATCACATTTTATGCTCCATCGGACAGACGGCCGTTGGCGTGCACGGCATGGAAAGTCTAACGCGCTGGAACAACCACCAGGAGGGTGCAGGTCGGAGGCGAGAGCGTTATGGCCGGGGGAATATCTTCGGCGCATTCCCTGGATGATCTCGTCGTTCTGGAAGGCATAATGGATCGACATGAGAATGTCTCTATGCTTGGGGACCGTGCCCACCTCTCTATGCAGTTAGTTTTTCCTTGGCACTATGCCATGTACCACCAGAACAACGCCGGCCGCGGTGGTCTAGCGGTTCTGGCGCTGCAGTCCGGAACCGCGGGACTGCTGCGGTCGCAGGTTCGAATCCTGCCTCGGGCATGGGTGTGTGTGTGGTGTCCTTAGGTTAGTTAGGTTTAAGTAGTTCTAAGTTCTAGGGGACTTATGACCTAAGACGTTGAGTCCCATAGTGCTCAGAGCCATTTGAACCATTTTTTGAACCAGAACAACGCAACGTGTCACACAGCTCACAGTGTACGGGTGTAATTCGAATAGTGCCAGACTGGGTTTACTGTACTCCTCTGGCCCCCATACTACCCGTATTTAAGTCCAGTCGAGAATCTCTATCGGGCTGTATGCGCCACGGATCCTCCAATGAGAAACGTAGCGCAGCTGGCCACGGCACTAGAGTCGGCGTAGCGCCACATCCCCGTCGGTACCTTTCAGAACCTCACTGACACACTTCCTGCACGTGTCGCAGCGGTCCGCGCTGCAAAAGTTGGTTATTCAGGCTTTTGACAGGCGGTCACATTACTGTCACTGGACAATGCGGTTCAGGAAGTAGTGTGTAAGTGCTGCTCTAAGGTGAAGAAGTGGGCGAGGGTGTGCAAGCTGTGGCAGGCTATGTCAGTCTAATGAGAAGACAGATAAACTCCCCTATACCCACCCCATTACTCCATATAAAAAAACTGGTGCGTAGTTAAATTATAGGATCATTTTATTTCTTGAGCTTTTTCTGAAGTACTGACTTCACTGAGAAAAAGTTCTAAAATTACTTCAACACATTTGAGGAGCACTGGCTTTAACGTCCACTCCAGGCTGATGAGTTGCGTGGTGGACGCATCTGCGTCACAGGGAGCTAACTGATGCGGTGCAACTTGGCGGCGCCAGCCGGTACCGTACAGGCCAGGCGTTAGCACGGCGAAGCACTACAGGAGGACAGACGGCGGAGTTTGCGGCAGGTCCCCTAACTAGCAGCCTGGCCGAACTGTGCCACAAAATGACGTTAACCTGTACGCATATCGCGGCGAGCAGCTGACGGCGCTCGCAAGGTGTCCAGAGGGAGGGGTATACATTCTGGGAGTCGACTGTTGAGGTGTCCGGGTAGGAAAGAGACAGATGTGGATACGTGATACAGACCAGTACTCTTCATGTCTCTCCTTCACATTTCTGGATCCACTCGTTCAGCATCTACTTCTGTGCTCTACGAACTGCTGAAGTTCATGGCAGAAGGGTGCTCCACACTCTGTCAGACAATTTAATACCAACCTCCATTCTTTATTGATTGTATAAAGCTTACAATTTTGTGAACTTTGGCTTTAAGCCAGAATCTCATATAAAAGTACACAGATGAGAAGTAGTTATCTCACTTACGAACAACTTCAGTTGGAAAGACCACATAGATAATATTGTGGGGAAGGCGAGCCAAAGGTTGCGTTTCATTGGCAGAACACATAGAAGATGCAACAAGTCCACTAAAGAGACTTACACTACACTCGTTCGTCCTCTGTTAGAATATTGCTGCGCGGTGTGGGATCCTTACCAGGTGGGATTGACGGAGGACATCGAAAGGGTGCAAAAAAGGGCAGCTCGTTTTGTATTATCACGTAATAGGGGAGAGAGTGTGGCAGATATGATACGCAAGTTGGGATGGAAGTTATTAAAGCAAAGACGTTTTTCGTCGCGGCGAGATCTATTTACGAAATTTCAGTCACCAACTTTCTCTTCCGAATGCGAAAATATTTTGTTGAGTCCAACCTACATAGGTAGAAATGATCATCAAAATAAAATAAGAGAAATCAGAGCTCGAACAGAAAGGTTTAGGTGTTCGTTTTTCCCGCGTGCTGTTCGGGAGTGGAATGGTAGAGAGATAGTATGATTGTGGTTCGATGAACCCTCTGCCAAGCACTTAAATGTGAATTGCAGGGTAATCATGTAGATGTAGATGTAGAAAGAGCACAAAATGTTACAAACGTGTACATACGAAGTGTGGCTATAAAATAACGGGACTATTGTCCGCCTACATAACTGAGCGGTAACGTGTTTGCCTACCATGCAGCGAGCCTGGTTTCGATTCCCGGGAGGGTTGGAGATTTTCTCTGCTCGTGGACTGGGTGTTTTGTTATCTTCATCATCATTATCATCATCGCCGACGCGAAAGTCGCGCAATGTGGCGTCACCTGAAATAAGACCTGCACCTGGCGGCCAAACTCCCGGCCAACAGTGCCACACGATAGTTCATTTTTTAACGGAACTATTGCTATAAAACATTTCAAAACCATGAATACTTAGTTAATATCACCATTAATACACAACCCTATTCCATCGCTACAGCGTTCTCTGCGAACTTTCCATCAATGGAAACAGTGCTGGAAGTCTGTGCTCCTTGATGACTAGTGACGCTCTTCCTTCCACTGCTTCAACGGACTGAAATCTTGTTCTGTTTAATGCAGATTTCAACTTGGGGCATAGATAACTGTCACGTGGTGCTAGGTCATGCGAATATGGTGGGTGGTCTAACACTGCGAAATTTCGCTAGAAACCACTTAACAGACAATGCGGTCTGAGACGGTGCATTGTGTTGATACAGAAACCAACACTTGTTCTTCCACAATTCGGGTTACTTGTTGTTATTATCTCATGTAGTTGAGCAAGAACCTAGCTGTAGTAATGCTGATTAACATTTTGATCTTGAGGAATCCACTGAAGATACAAAATTCCCTGAATATCGAAGAAAGCAGTCATCATCGCTTTGGATCTTGATTTGCTCATTAGAGCTTTTCCCGCTCGCTGTGAAGTTGAAACCTTCCAATACATGAAAATTTAATATTCGCCTTTAATATTCGCCACACGTTATCTCTCTTTCAAACAAAATCAGAAACATTTTCAGATGTATTCAAAGTGTGACTATAAACATTTTCACGGCATTCTTTTTGTTTGACGTTGAAAATTTTCGGCACTAGTTTCACAGACACTTTTCTCGTGTTAAACTGATACTGTTCAATTTGCCTTACCCGTTCTTTGTCAATCTTTACATTTTCAGCAATCGATCGAATACTCAACCAACGGTTAGATCGAATCAGATTATCTACTTTTTCAAAATTTTTGTCAGTTTTTGACGTTCAAGAGCTCTCGGGCCCTGGGAAACACTTGGAGTACTCAAAAACTCGCCTACGTGATAAATAGTCTTCACCATACACTTCTATCAGTAAAAGATAAGTTTCAATAGCAGTTTTTCCAAGTTCGATGTTAAACTACACGACAGTCCTTTGCTCTGTTATTACACTTATCATTGTTCCGGCAAAACAAAATAACAGCTCTCACAGAAACACAGGTCTTGGCCACACTGATCTGTATACAGACACCAGACATGCCGCAATCGACTGAGAAGGCTTCACCATTCACAGTTATTGGTCGTTCATCTTCGGAGCATGAGTACTTACTTTGTGACGGTTTTAGTTCCGTTATTTTATAGCTACACATCGTAAAAACGAAACGTAGTATATTAAGAGAACATCCATACACGGTACCTCGTCAAAAATTCGAATGCCCAAAAGTAGCAAGGATTAATGCTACTGTTTGCATACAGACCGCCTTACCTAAAGCAAGCTGTGGCCTCTAGGTGACATCTGTGCACTCACGTCAAAACAGTCACACAGTAACAGTTGCAGGTGCAGGTCGCCTATCCAGGGCCAAACTTTTTGAAACTCTCCAACAAAATAACTAAAGGAAACAAATTTGCTGTTCACAGCACGTTCGCTGTCCATACAATAAATCTTCCCAGCATCAGGCATGTTTTAATTTATTACTTCTTCACTACTACTGACTACTCGCAGCAAATTTTACCGAAGGTATTCCACAGACAGGATGACACTGTGACAATGTTACAAACTCTGAGGGATGGTAAAGAAGAGTAAATGTATCGTTCTGCGGTAATGGGCCCTAGTCTGAAGATGACTGAGCCGAAAGTTATAACCGAAAATCGTTTTGATACATCTCACAGAGGTCTACTCCTGCAAGGTCCTAGACTCCATATTTTGGGAGGATATAGTACGGACCAAGACAACAACAAAATGTCCAGTAAACATAGGATCTGAAGTTCATAGCTTAAGAAGTATAAGCGCTTGTTCATCTTTAATACTGTGAAACATTTCTACTGAACAAATGCTCACAGCTCTTCAGGTACGCATTTTGAAGCCCTTGTTTATCGGAAATTTTTTTCTCGTTTCGGTCGATACTACCTCCTTCCGAAATCTGGGAGTCAAAGAGCTCGTAGTAAAAGAGGTCCAATATCAGAGGTGTCAGAACCCCAGTTTGAGCCCATTTATCATCTGGCCCAGATGCATGTATTAATTCGGGTAAGACTGGTGTCATAAAGCCATTGTGTCGTCTGCTGAGGTATGCTGGCCCGTAACTGTTGCAGCCTGTCCTTGATATGCTAGACACTGCCACTGGGACAGTCTTGACATCCGATCTGGTCCCACACATGTTCTATCGTGGCAGATCTGAGGATCGTGCTGCCCACAGGAAACGACAGCATTACGCGGTCAGCTCTTAGAGCCACAAGCAATGTGTGGACGAACATTATCCTCTTTAAAAATGGCATCACGATACTGTCACGTGAGAGGACAGACAAGAGCACTCCCGTTGTAAGCGTCGTACCTTGATGCCAGCAGAGTTAACTCAATCAGTACCAGTCGAGATGTGAAGTCATGCCTGATGCTTCCGCAAGCCAACATACCAGGATTGACAATTCTGGGCCTGCGAAAATACGATTCATCACTCAACAAAATGTGGCGCCATTCATCGGCTGGGCATAGTTCCCAGTCACGCAGCCGTTTGTGTTGCGTTAATGGCATCCTACGGTAATCTTCTAGTCCGGCTGCTGACATTATCCCATGAGCGGAGCAAGATGACAACGAATATTACATGAGCCTATTACTTTAGTGAGTGTGTTACGATGTGCCTGGTGCACAACACGGGGACGCACCATTGTGATGGATAAATAGTATGATCGATCGGAACCCTGACGACAATTAGGCGTGCCCTCACGTTTCCATGCAGTCCAACACACGGTCACGGTCACATCCGAACGCCCCAAAAATATGGATGCTGCAAGATTCAAGCAGTCGGCCAAAATGGAAACACACAGTGAGGTCCATTTCAAACTGTCAGATACTGACAACGCTGTCTCACATGAGTGCGCTGCATCTTCGTGTCTACCTCTGTGATCACACAACATCTGACATTGTCTCGCCCTCCATATACACACTACCACGCCTAGTAACAACGCTAAACACGAACAACATTATTGCATTCTGGTGGGCGTCCACAGTGATATCGACGGAAATGGTGGAGCAGTCTAGATCTCGCATGGATATCCGTTGCGCGGCAGGACCCCAGAAGATTACAGAAGGTGTAAAAAAACTGCGTATACAAAATTTTTGAGTGTTAAAAGGAGATAGAAATGAACTATTTGTTCTATGGCAAAAAGTCACTGGTGCACTGTTTCTCCTCTGGGAGTCCACGACGGGTTTGGCGTTAGTTCTGTTCAGAGACGGTGATCGAAACTCTGAGGGGGAAATACTGTTTTAGAGATGCTGCTGAGACTGTCGTCCGTATAATTAATGCTCAGCCGGCATCTGCGTGCTAATGATTGCCTATAGTACGCTCAAAACATTCAGGTGTTACAGGAATAATGTATGCGGCTTCAGCCAAACGGTCAGCTCTTCCGGAGTTCTATCCGTATCTCGTACACAAAAGGCTTCGTTTCCCCCCAGAAAGAGAAACCTATAGGTCGATAGAACGTGGTGACCACCGTTCTTGTTCAATCTTGGCAGCCCAACAGTCAGGGAAAACACCGTGTAAATGTCCTATGGAAACAACGGTAATGAGTGGTGGGACACTATCACATTCAAACCATAATCACTGCCTGACCGCTAGCGGAACATTCTCCAGCACTTCCGGTAGTACTTCACGGGGAAAGATTCGGAAATTTTCTCCGTCGAGATTGACGGGCGGAAAATATAGACAGCGAATGGAAACGGATACCAGTAATGAATATGTATCCTTTCCGGAAGTAAGGCGTAATTTTGTTATCAGAGTCCAGTGTCAATGTGTTTCATATGAAACAGTCTAACTGTGACCGTTGTTCTAAGAATAATCAAGCGTCAAATTCTTCAACGATCCCTACGCTGGAAAACAGTGAACCTATGATCTTTTTGTCAAATATGATAGTACTTCATTTTATCTCCTTAAAAACACTAAAAAATGTTGTATACATAATTTTCTTACACCCTGTATCCACATTACATTACATCAAGCACATCACAAGGTATAAATTATAAATACATGAAAATGAACATGCTGGAAGGAGTTTTGCACTTGTAAGAGTCCTCCAGGTCTTGTTGTATATAGATAAATTAAAAAACCGTCGAATATTTTATTGAGGGAGGAGGAAGAGGAAAAAATAACTCCTTTCTTGACAGTTAGAGCTGCTCATACTCTAGATTTGTAATAGCTACTACGAACAGAAAACTTCCCGTGTGAGGGAAAATTCTAGGGATAACTACTCCGAAACTGTTACTTCGTATATTGTGAGATGGTAGTTACCTCTGAAGTTTCTCCTTGTGCATTACAGTACCATCACGGTAACAAATCTGGTGTCATGTATCTGCCCGTATTGGATTTATCATTAATGTTATTTGAAAAGGTGTTCTCAGTTGATGAGAGGCCGAACACCTCATAACAAACAGAACGAGAAAGTGTGGCGACAACAATTTCAGTAACTGAAAGTTGTCTGTTTTTAAATAATGTCCACGGGAATATTTAATTAAAAAAGTATTTTCCGGTATATTTGAATAGTTAATAACGAGAGGTAAAAACGGAGGTACTTTTTTCGTGGAGCGAGGCTCCTAACTGAAAAATAATTAATCACACCGTCACAGGTGTTTGCTATCCAAGAGTCGCAGAAGTTTGAACTTCATATTACATTTTTATTTTGCTCAGAAAAGTCAAAAATACTTTCTTACTAAAACTGCAATTAATAAAGTTTCGCAGGCTCACTCACATGAAGAGCACTACGTGAATGTACCGATACCTACACTGGGAAGAGAACTGAACCGTCTGATTTTTCTTTTTGATTTTATGTTTTGTGACACTTGTACCTGTTGTGTGGACCCACCTTAGGAACATATAATTGTGGTAGAAAACGTAGGTGATCTAACATGACAGTGTTCCTATCTGTGTGTGAGTAGGTTCGTATCGTAGGGTTAGGCAGTGCGGAGAATTAAGCACTCTACTGAATTTTGAGGGAAAGAAAGGCCTACCATTATGACAAGATGAGGTCTTCCGGCATGCTCACATTAGTTGTAAGTCGACAGATTTCTTGGCATCTGTACTAGTGAACGGCTAAACCTGACACAGGCCAAATTGTAGATTGCGTATCTAATATCTTCCAGCGACAAAAAATTTGATTTTCAGCGTTTCATACAACTCCTCACCGAATTTAAAAATTTAAAGTGCTGTCATAATACGCTCATAAAGAGCGTCTAACGCAATAAGACGAATATTGCAGTCAGAAGCAGTTCATACATCTCACGCCAAAGCTACTCACTACGTGCAGATTACCCACAGTCATACAGATTCACCCAATGTTTGAGAATGACAGCACTTAGCGTTTCCATAAACCTTACACGTAATTTCAAATATTTTATAAATTTGTTGTAGCTGATAACCGCTCCCCTCCCCTTATCACAAATACACCCACCCACCTACCCCCCACACACCCACCCACACACACACACACACACACACACACACACACACACACATTCGGAAGTTTTTAATCACTGGGATATGGAAATAACTCGTCCACAGTAGTGATAGGATCAGCGTTATGGGACATGTGAAAATGTGAATAGCGCTTAAGCAAAACCCAGGGTTTGCGTGGAAATACACCCTCAGCACCGGGGAGCGGCAGAGCATGACTAGTTAATTCGTCCGCAGCATCTGAAGATTTTTGTTTGTCACCTGCTGAAGCATGCCTGCAATGAATACCATATAAAGCGGACAAGGGCTGTACCATTTTGTTTTGGCTCCTCTGGTCGTGCTTCAGTACTATGGCCCGGGAATTTCACTATTTATCATGAGTGCAAGCATGTGTCTGAAAAAAAATGCATCTTTACTTTTTTGAGGTGATTATGAAAATAGTAGAAATATTACTGAGATGGCTGGGGCTTAGTAAAAAATCTGACGCTTGGAAGTAGCTGCTGTAGGGTCGTCTGTGTAATATGCGTCGGGAGTTCCGAACTTTGCACCAGCAGAGGAATTATTGCGACCGTTTGGGGCAAGTCCGGTGCCGCCGATGACGGCGGGTGCTGGAGCCACCGCCTTCAGGGAGCTCCACAGCGGTGTCGCCACTGGCGGCTACTGCCGCGCGTTCGGCGCTTCCTCAGTGGCTGTGGCAGTCTGTGCTCAGCGACGTTAGTCGGAGACTACTGGCAGCACCGACAGAGTCTGATACGACACATTGCCGGCCGCGCGGGAATAGCCGAGCGCTCTTGGGCGCAGCAGTCATGGACTGTGCGGCTGGTCCCGGCTGAGGTTAGAGTCCTCCCTCGGCCATGGGCGTGTGTGTTTGCCCTTAGGATAATTTTTAAGTAGTGTGTAAGCTTAGGGACTGATGACCTTAGCAGTTAAGTCACACAAGATTTCACAAAAAACATGTTGCCGGATGAGGATTGTTAGTGCAATGGACTCAGTGTACACTGTCTAGTTTTCAGCCATCCTCAGTAACTGGACAGTACGCACGCGGGCTAGCTTGTACACCTCAGTTCTTATCAATAATGGTAGTAACTATGGACTGTGGCACAGCAGTGCTTCCCCGTTCCAGTATATGTGATATTACAACCGCTATTGGGCATCAGCGATCTCTACGATTCGAATGAATGTGGTGCAATATCTCAGGACAGGGTAATTACGTGAATATCACTTTGCTTCAAAATAAGGATAGTACCGAAGGAAATCCATAGCAGAAGCATCCAAGAACCACTAAAGTCAGTAACGAGCGTCGTCTCTTACCTGTCCTTTGGTAGCTGGCAGAATGAAGATCACATCTGTAACGTCTTGTAGGCAAAAACAAGGAGCAAAGTATCAGTCCATCGTGTCGGAATTGTCTTTGTGAGCACAGACCATAGACCGAGAACCGCGAGGGATATTCCATTAAAAATAAGGTCCTATAGTGCTAGAACAAACTGGCGGGAGGAATGTCATGGATAACAGCGCGCCGGATTTAACTGTGTTTGTTCTCTGACCAATCGAGACTTACTATCTAGCTTGACAGCCTGGGCTTTCAATTCTGGCATAAGTACGAAACATGTGATAAATCGAGACTCGTGAGAGAAACAGCTGATGTGGTGAACTGATAATAAGAGCAAGATTCAACAATGTTAATGTAAGACCTTAGAAGTTATCAGAAAAGATTCTTTGATTGGTCGATGTTAGAAAAAAGAGGTCCTCTGATATTTTGCACTGAACTATGCTGGTACCACGGGCGATTCTTCATTTTTGTGGGTAGTAAAAGTTATTCCGACAGAACGTATGTGATGACAGTCATGGTATGAGATGACGAGACCCGAAGAGATAGTATGAGGTATTAAGACGTGCCTCCACAGGCGACAGTATTAAAATCCTAGTGATTAACTGGCGACGCACTCGAAACAAAGTGGCAGAGTCTGAAATGCTTCTAAAAAAACGTTCACATAACAGTAGGTAAAGAAAGTTTAATAAAACTCTAAATTGAGAGCAGTGCCATTTATGAGGAAAATTTTAGTTTAGCCCTATATACGAAACACAGCTACAAAAACAATAGAGGGGAGCTGCTTACTACTCAAGTGGATCTGAATTAACAGATGGAACTTTTTCCCTCACTCCGTAACAAGAAAGGTAATCGCTAGTAGTGATACGAAATACCGTCCACCATGCACCGTAGGGTGGTTTACGGAATTTGTATGTAGATTTCAATATGAGGACGTCGTCTTGATTAGTAATGTCCTTGACAGTACCTTTAGCTACATATTTAAAAATGACGTAAAATCCACACAGCTAAAAAATTATGGCTGGTCACTGAACTATAAACAAAGAAAGGTCATCACAGTACAACTAAAATGCGATGAGAAAACGCAGACTGTACGTGCTAGACAGCTAATCAGCTTAAAGAGTTAGATAAATAAAATCCGGGCACAAAATTTTAAAAATCCCCTTCATAGCAAGGACAGAAAGTGGATGGGGCCACTCGGGGCAGCCGGCGCAGTGACAGGTACTCCCCCCACAACCACCCCTGACACCGAACTTGAATGTTCATTAAATAATGCTTTAGAATCCGTTCTCCCGCAGGGAACGTAGGACTTTAAGTAACTGATAAGCCATCCTCCGCAATTATCTGAAGTAGTAAGACAGGCATCTCATATTAGCCAGGAGGGCACACTCAGCGAAAACGTGGCCTGTCGTCAGATGAATACCACAACTGCATTGAGGGGTGACCTCTTGACGAAAAAGGAACTCGTGGATAAGTCCGGTGTGTCCGATACGCAGTCGGCGGAGCACAATGCCATCTTTCCTAGAGGCTTCGAGAAAAGTATGCATGCCCTGATGGGCCCTTGACTGTTGTCAGCTCGTTGACGGTCATGCTAGCCTGCCATTTCCTATCCCAGTTTTTCAAAATCTGGTGTTTTAATCTTAAGACTGTGTCCAGAACTCTTAGTTCAAATATGTCTCATATGGCATAATTCGTGATATGGCGACCACATCTGTAGTATATACACTGCATGTAATCCGTAGAGAATACTTGTAGTGCCGTCTTAAGTGTGCAAAAGGATAATCAAGTCTGTCGTTGACTTTCGATCCATTCGCATAGATGCAATTCGAATAATTTCGGTAGTTATGGAGTACCGAACAGAAAAGGCGTCTCAGAATGGCGGATAAGCACTTTTCTCAGGGTCGCAAAAGTCCATCCTAATCATAGAACTGGCAGTTACCATGAGGGCGAGCTCTGTGAACAGATACCACTGTGGGTGGTTGCAGCTTCTTGCATAGAGCTTCCAACAATTTCGCAACTGTTCTACCTATTTTCGGTCGATTCGTACGTAGTATGAACAGCTGCTTGTGAAACACAGTCGAGTAGCACGGATTGACAGGAAACTGATAGTGGCGTCTGACCCTCAGTGGCGACATGCAGGCGTCCATCTTGAGGCCTCATCCAGGGCGCAAACGGAAGGATCTAGTGGCCAACTGCACTGCACTGTGGTGAACCTGCTCTATAGAGCTCAGCACTGATGGTGCTGCCGACCTGTAGGCAACATGTCCATAGCCCAGGCGGGATAGAATCAAAGCTTTATAAAATCTCAGATGAACTGTGCGGTCTGCGCTCCGGGAAGTGCTTCCGAGAAATCGAAGGGTATTAAGCTTTCCCATGCAATTTACCTCAAGCTGGCCTATACATGGTAACCATTTTAACTTACTGATAAATAAAAAACCTAAAATTTTAAAATTCTAGCGGTTTCAAGTAATTGGTTACCGAGGTAAAGTTCTGGGCACAGATGCACAGCCGTGAGTTGACAAAAGTGGATGACACGAGATTTCGCGAGAGTAAGCTGATGTCTATGATTCAGGGACCAATCATGTACTTTCTGTATCGTCCTCTTATGTTGGTGCTCTTTACTGGGAACGGATGGAGGGCGGTCGTACAGGCAAGGTCGTCCACATAGAGTGATGGTGAAACCGTTGGTCCTACTGCGATCACGATACCCACTGACTGCGATGGCGAAGAGGATACACTCAACACTCATCCCTTAGGACCCCAATTTCCTGTACATATTGATTAGGGTAGAACCTATTTGGAACTGCCACAGTCGAGGAGATTATGGATACAAACGGATAAACAGAGCCCAGAAGCCCCACTCACGTAGTGTAAACAGCCTGCGATGGCACCAGGTGGTATCATACGCCTTCTGTAGGTCGTAGCACACAGAGGTCAGGTGTTGGCAACGCACAAAAGCACTGTACACTGATGATTCCATACCAATCAGTCGGTCTGTGATGGAGAGGAATGCCCGAAAGCTGCTTCGAAATTACCATATATACCCTCTGGCTTCTAGGAACCGTCACAATCGTCGGCTAACGATTATTTCAGATTGTTCAAAAAATGGTTCAAATGGCTCTGAGCACTATGGGACTAAACTTCTGAGGTCATTAGTCCCCTATAACTTAGAACTAGTTAAACCTAACTAACCTAAGGACATCACACACACCCATGCCCGAGGCAGGATTCGAACCTATGACCGTAGCGGTCTCGCGGTTCCAGACTACAGTGCCTAGAACCGCACGGCCACTTCGGCCGGCTTTCAGATTGTTTACACAGTCCTTTAGTTAGAAAAACTGGTTCATAATTAATCAAACTGTAAGGGTCTTTTTCCGGTTTCAGAATAGGAATAATAATACCCTCGGGCCGCCGTGCGTTAACAACGAAATTCGGAGAATGCTGAGGAAAGAGATATGGTTCAAAAAAGAAAGTAAAAATGACGACAGGCAAAAGTTAGTACGAATTTGAGTGTCTGTTAATAAGATCGGTGCACGAAGCTCATAACAGCTACCACCGTCACACCTTAGCAAAAGCTCTTGCCGGAACTTGAGAAAATACTGGTCTCAGGTAAAAATCATTATGCATGTCGAAGACTTCTATCCAGTGACTCGTTGGCTAGTCTGGTGTGTCAATAGAAGACAGCAAAAGCAAAGCTGAAGTTCTAAATGTCGCGTTTAAGAACTCATTCACCATACAAACATACTATAGTTTGACAGGCAGACTTCTGTGTGGAGGACACAGTAATAAACACCCTTGGGTAGAGAGGAAACTGAAAGAGTTGAAAACAAGTAAGTCACCAGGTCCGAATGAACAGAGACTTCTCTACGGCAATGGCCCCTTACTTTACTTGCATTTATCGCCAATCTGACGCCCAGCGCAAAGTCCCAAGCGACTGAGAAAAAAAGTCGCAGATGACTGCTGTATATAAGAACAGTAAAAGAAAGGACACGCAAAATTACATAACCAATATTCTTAACATTGGTTTTCCCCAGAATCCTTGAACATATTCTCAGATCAAATATATTAAATTTACTCGAGACGGAATAGCCACTGTCTCAAAATCAACACGCATTTAGAAGGGAGCAATGGTGTGAAACTTACATATCCTGCCAACCATGGATGCAGGGCAACAGGCAGATTCCATATTTTCGGATTTGCGGAAAGTACTCGACACGGCGCACCACTGCCGACTGTTAACGAAGATACGAGCATACGGACTAGGTTCCCAGATATGTGAGTGGCTCGAAGACTTCTCATATAACAGAACCATTTCGTTGTCCTCGACGGAGTGTATTCATCAGAGACAAGAGCGTCTTCAATAGTGAACCAAGGAAGTGTTCTAGGACCGCAGTTATTCTCTACATACATGAATGATCTGAGTTACCGGTTGCGCGGCTGTTTATTGATGATGTTGTGGTGTACGGAAGGTGTCGTTGAGTGATTGTAGGAGGACACAAAATGAGTTAGACAAACTTTCTATGTTGGTGTGATGAAGGCAACTTGCTGCAAATGCTGAAAAATATAAGTTAACGCAGATGAATAGGAAAAAGAATGCCGTAATATTCGAACACAGCATTCACTGGTGAGTTGCTTGACACATTCACGTGAATTAAATACCTAGGTGTAACGTTGCAAAGCTACATTAAATGGAAAGAGTATGTAAGGACGATAGGAGGAAAGGCAAATGGTAGATTTAGGATTATTATGAGGAAAGTGGGGTTCATCTATAAAGGAGACAGCGTATAGAACACCAGTGTGAACCATCCTTGAGTAGCCCGCATCTCGTGGTCGTGCGGTAGCGTTCTCGCTTCCCACGCCCGGGTTCCCGGGCTCGATTCCCGGCGGGGTCAGGGATTTTCTCTGCCTCGTGATGGCTGGGTGTTGTGTGCTGTCCTTAGGTTAGTTAGGTTTAAGTAGTTCTAAGTTCTAGGGGACTAATGACCATAGAAGTTAAGTCCCATAGTGCTCAGAGCCATTTGAACCATTTTGAACCGTCCTTGAGTAGCGGTCGAGTGTGTGAGATTTGCACCAGGTCGGATTAACACAGCATTTGGCAATGTTGCTCTCAAGCAAAATCAAAATCACACACAGTTTTCTGCGGTATGTCTCAAGTTTCTTCTTTGGATAGGAAACGTTTAACCAGTCATATACAGCGATATTCTGTCGTTTCTGGTGAAAAGTTTTTGAATAGTGTGCAACTTCAGCAGAGCCCAGCAAGGTTATGTGAGCATCAGTTATCGGTGTAGCAGTTTTATCTTATTTTGTGGCACTGTTGTTTCGTATGCAATGAAAACTGCTTGTAAACAGAGAGACAAAGTCTTGGGTTGAGTTGTTACACAAATGTGTTGGCGAATTCTTACCTGGGACACTGCGAAGGGACAGATCTTTCCTGGGAAGAAGCAGCCTGGTTTCGACTACTTGGTGGGAAACAAATCCAGAAAAAAAAGAAACAGCAGTGTCGGAGCCAGTGATTAATGACCGGTACGACAGTTTTGGTCACTGGACTGAGTCAGGACTAAAAGTGAAGGTGTTGGCCTTGTCCTCAGGGGTACTCGACTCTAAAATGCAAAAATATAGAATCGTTTGTGCTTTTTACCAAAAAGGGCCTGTTTTAAGATATTTCACGTGAAATTCTCCAAAACGCAACCATGTTTCAGCCACGGGAACGGCATGTAGTATTTACATCGTAGCCCACATGCCCCTTCTGTAGGCATTTTAAAAAATCCATGTAAAGTTGTTCACGTGACCATATACATCTAATTTAAGTTACTTAATATTTTTTCTTCACAATATTTCCGTCGGTGCCAAATCAATTGCAGGAAGGCACCGAGGCAGTTGCCCTCAAGCAAAATCAAAATCGCACACAGTTTTCTGCGGTATGTCTCAAGTTTGTTCTTTGGATAGGAAACGTTTAACGAGTCATATACAGCGATCTTCTGTCGATTCTGGTGAAACCAGTTCAGATTCGTGCTACTAGATTTATTGCCGGTAAATTCGATCATCACGCGTGTGTTAAGACATGCTTCGTGACCTCAAATGGGAACCTCTGAGGGAAGACATCGTTCTCGTAGCGCAACACGAGTGAAAAGCTTAGGGACCCGGCATTTTAAGCTGACTGCAGAAATGGTTCTACTATCGCTAACGTACATTCGCGTAAGGGCCACGAAAATAAGATATAGAGAAATTAGGACTCGTTTTTCCCTCGCTCTCAAAATGGTTCAAATGGCCCTGAGCACTATGGGACTTAACATCTATGGTCATCAGTCCCCTAGAACTTAGAACTACTTAAACCTAACTAACCTAAGGACAGCACACAACACCCAGCCATCATGAGGCAGAGAAAATCCCTGACCCAGCCGAGAATCGAACCCGGGAACCCGGATGTGGGAAGCGAGAACGCTACCGCACGACCACGAGATGCGGGCTTTCCCTCGCTCTATTTCGTGACGGAGCAGGAAAGGAAATGACTAGTAATGGTGTACGGTATAGTGGCTTGCGGTGTATGTAGATGTGGCTGGAAAAGTAGTTTGGGAAAGAAATTACCGACTAATATGATTAAAAAACTGAGGGTACGTTTTACGCTGCCATTGCTAAGGTATCAAAGCATGTATGTGGATTTTATCGGGTCCAGGGGTTGTGTCTTCACAGCCGGCTAACGCTTTGCGGAACTCCCATTCACTAAATGGACCATTGTACTATTGAGGGCCGTGCGCATGAAAGGACGAGTTGCGCTCCGCCAGGTGTTCCCGGGTTAGGAAATTAGGATGGCAGTCATCGCACATGCGGACATTTCAGCGAGTGTACAGCGGAACATTCACCAGTCACCGCTGGATCAGTACAGCCGTCGCCATTGAGGGACATAACAGGAAACAGCGTGGGCGGTGTGTGGACTGATAAGGGGCAGAATTCAATCCACGCTCCAAACTATGGGGTGTGGGCTCCCTTAGATGATACGTACTGATACCAATGCTCCTACTGTTTCTTCTTTATTAAAAAAACCGTGCCTTCTTTCGAAGTCTCTCGAATGCAGTGAAATGTACCGTAGAGGGAAGGCGCTTGTGTCATTGAAGTGCCCTGTAGCACTATTTGATAGCTGCAGCTATTTCTTCAGACAACAAAGGCAACGTTGTAAGGCCGGGAGGAGCCTGAAAAAGAGGGTATCGCTGCTGTTTGTATAATCATGTCGATAGTATTTTGTACCACTCCTTCAATATCCTTGTCTTGACTGGCTTCAGAAGTGGATTAGAAGGTAAAAGTCTGCCGGTTGGCTTTCCAAAGTGACCAACGCCGCTTATGTTCCATTCTTAGATGGGTTGAGAAAGAGAGAGTGATAGGAAAGAGGTCTCCAACGCAAAGGTTGCCTCGAATTCACCACTGGATTAAGGGTACAAATTCAGTGCACAACAATTTATCCAGCCACTTTCATTCATTTCTCAGTAAATTCAACCTGCAAAATACAATTATGATCTGTTGTAATCTTTTTATATATAAAGATTTTATATAATAAGTGAACTCTGCAAATATCCATATTCTGTTGCAGCTCATACATTTAAAAAATACAAGAAAAACATATTTATGTATGTATAACCACATAATATCGTAACGGAACTGTACCCATGTCCATATTCTGTAGCAGCACATTAATATTTTTAAAATAAAGGAAAAACATGTTTCTGTATATAACCATTTAATATAGTAATTCAATTATGATTACCGAATACCCGCCGGCCATGGTGGCCAAACGGTTCTAGGCGCTTCAGTCTGGAACCGCGCGACCGCCACGGTCGCAGGTTCGAATCCGGCCTCGGGCATGGAGGTGTGTGAAGTCCTTAGGTTAGTTAGGTTTAAGTACTTAGTTCTAGGGGAGTGATGACCTCAGCTGTTAATTCCCATAGTGCTCAGAGCCATTTGAACCGAATACCCAGTTCCACCTGTGGTACCTTTCAATTAATTTTGTATCCAAAGTAAGCAACCTCATCTGTGACATGTACACCATTTTTGAAGTGACAGTCTAAACAACGCGTACAGTGAAGATCATATACAGCAAGCAGCAGTATGCAGACTTTTTATGACTCTGCTGCTCCTGTTTGTACAGTTCACTGTCACAAGGTCATGCTTTTTAACTTTAAAAGTGCCCTTTCAAAACAGTTTTTATCATCAACGAAAGACTTAACGTAATCTCTATTGCCATTGGTCGGCTTCTGTGGAAAGGCGTCTGTGCTCTGCACAAACGTCAGCTACGTGACGAAACAGTTCTCCACCTGAAGACAATCCTGTGAACCACCCAAAAGCGTAGTGCCAAAACAATAAGTGACTGACGCAGAAAATTGATTTATTTCTACAAGGAGTTGGATTTTTGAGAGCCGTGTTTCCGGTAGAACTGCGGCGACTGTACAGTAAGTTGCTACTAATTGATGGCGTTCGGCAAGGTGGCGATGGTAGTCGTTACTTTTGATCAGGTAGTGTATTTAACTCCTGGAAGATTCGCAGTGCAATGAGTTCTTTTCTCGGATTTTTAACGTAGATAAATAAATGGAAGCTGTTAAAATATGTTATACACATATTTGATTTCACAATTAACAGTTATAAAGTTACCTATCTGAGCAGGTGAGTTACACTCTTATTTCAGTTTAATAGTCATGAATATGCGCTTACAGGACTCTGAGAGCAGCCGGTACAAGCTTGTCAGCAGAATTCGCTTTCATCCCGTCTGCAGGCGCGTATGTCCCCTAACTGAAATTTTTGTTATCCACCGACGCGTCGCGCCTGCACACTCTTACACGCTTAGGCAGACATTTTTAAGGAGAGGCCGTTTTTATTATGCGTGAGTGGAGTGGGGGCTCCTTTATTCGCCCGTCTCGAGAACTGCGGCTTTTCAACTCGCCTGCGCGGCCGCTGAATAAACTGCCCCCTTCGCCCTCAATGGCGGTCACTGAACTGCAAATAACAGTTTGCGTCGCGGACGAGCTCGTGGTAGCGTCGGTTCTACTTTCTGTCAAGTTTCCCCTCGCGAAACAAGATTTCTCCAAGTTAAATTTCTATCGTGGCTGAGGAAGTCGTTAACTACGATCCGCAGATGGTCAAAAGGTTCTGAATCGCTGCTTTACTCCCACGAGGATGTTCCGGAAGACAGCTTTGAAGGGTTATCATGCTAAAGGGCGTAAGTGACAAAACGTATTTTCTAGTCAATTCAGAATAAACTTTTTCCAAATAACATGAACGCAAATATGCGGTAACTTCGCATCAATACTTGCTCAATGACTTTAGGAAAGCAATTTATCACTTGGTATGCTCCATAAATAACAAATAGATATTGAGTTTTCTAAATAAATTTGCACTGAAATGCTAAACGGGCGCAAACCGCCAAACAAGTTTTGTAATATTTCTATCTATAGTAATCATTTTACTGTTCGATCTTGGTAGAGTTCACTCCAAATCTGTTTGCGCAGCTCAGATAGGCATTTCATCAGACTTCTGAGGTCTCTCTTCTTCTCTGAACACAAGCCTTTTGCTCCAGGAGCTCACGGAATGTGAACATTTTGAAATATTCACTTCGTCGCCACCACCACCTTTTCATCGACACTCTTATCATTTCCCTCCATCCCTCTAATTTCAGCCAAAAGTCATTTTTCGTGAATTATCCCAGGCGTGGTGATTTTAATCCACGAGGCAGAACTTAGTTGCGTTAATGATCACATCAGTCTCTTAAATAATTCCCATTGTTCTCAACGATTTAATGGGTACGTACTGTGGGCTGTTGCTATGATGTTCATTACATCATTAGGAATAAAATTCTTCTTCAACTGAGCTCTTTTTTTACAGTGACTCTTATGTCACAGTCACAAGCTAAAAAGCTGTGACTTAACTGATTTTCAGACACCACTGCCAATAAGGCACGTGAGAGAGTGTATAATCTCTATGTCCAGTACAGCCAAATCGTGTAACACATTCTGCATTTACCCCATTTTGCATTAACAAATCAAATACTGGCCATTTACTGGCGTTTGTGGCACCTACATCAGTCATCATTGTGGATAACCCTTTCAGTACGTAAAGCCCTTTTCACATACGATTTAACGAAACTGAAAATACAATTTATGCAAAATTGTCTTGTAGCTCCATCAGCACGATAACCCTACAATTGGACTCAGCATGGGAAAAATGGCAAATTTCAACGTTGAAGTTGACAGAACGTATGCCAGCTGACGCCGGTGTGACGTGCTAACATTGCACACTACGAACTTGTTTGTGTATCCAGTCCTTCAAGCCTATCTTACAAACCTGTTTGGAAAAATGATCTCAACAGTTTAAAGTTCTATACCTGTTTGCCATTTCTCCCATTACAGGTTGGAGAGATCTACTGTACGAAATAGTGAGTTCGTAGAAAGTTCAACGGTGCTCGGACGCTATAACATTAACGTGCACAGGAGTTCTCCTAATCACAGTTTCCACCACAAGTGTCTTTCGTACCCACAAACTATGAATGGCGGTTATAGCTGAAACAACCGGTTTTCGGTGATACTGTTTTATCCGACTGCAATGTAACATGTCTGTTAAAACGACTCGAAATAGTTTCTGATAAAAAAATATCGGTTTTTTATTGCTTTTATTTCCGGCAATATAAGTAGACAAAAAACAAACGACAAGTTCTAATGATGGTGCAGGAGCAGGCGATCTCGATCGATATGAGTTTGAGGCTGTGACACAAATCTGTCTCAGTGCCCCCAGTAAAGATGGCGAACATGAAGCAAAGGGTCGTGGCATTGCAAAGGGCACAAGATAGCAAGCTGATGACTTCCCTGCATCGTCGCTTTTGAATTGCATCAATTTTTCACTCTGAAACAACCATCAAATTTTGGATTCAGCCGTCATCGCAAGTTCATAGCATATTAATAACATCACAAGTATATTAGTTACTTTTACCGTCACTTCCAAGAGATATTGCACATGTTTTGTCCTTATTTGACGTCGTAAGTTTATGTCTCCTCCCATTTATAATCTTTTAAAGCAAACGGTGCATTGTACCTCATTGCTATTGCACTTAAACACTTCCAGACTAGAGATTGGTGGCATTAGACAGTATAACCGCTTTCCAAAAACGAAAGCGACAAAATACCATACACACGAGGGAGGGAGAGTCTTGCCCTTGCACTAACGCCACACAGCAAAAGGTGCATTATTGTCCCAGCAACGCTGTCATGTGTTTGTTGTTAGTTTCTAACTGTCAGCGTTGTTAGTAAAACAGCAGTGATTGCTTTATCCAGTTTCTATAACACTGCAATATTTCAAAGCAATGGAATTTTTAAAAATATGCATTACTCGTTTGTAATTTAAAAAGTATTTAAAAATCAAGAATTTTAGCACTGCCGCTGTGACAAACTTGGTATGGCAGTATTTTTATCCGGTTACTATTGAAAAATGAAACATTCCTGCTACAAGCGAGACCAAACAAATACCGAAAAATACCTATTATTCTGAACTAAAATACCGGTATCAGTTTTAACCGGTCGGTTTTCCTCATCCCTGCCACAAGCTCAAAGTGGCGTACTTTCGAGTACAGCATTATACAGGATGTATCATAAATAATTGCATAAATTGACCCGGTTGAAAGTATATGCTAAGAGTATAAAAATAGATCGAATAAATGTGGGTCCTAAACGAAGTACTTGCGAAGTGCTCGAACTTTCACAAGTTTGGTTACCAGCCGCGACTGACTTCCATATAAAATATTATCCTTTCCGCGTAAGTCCTTGTCTAATTGTGTTCAAATTTCCTCCTGGCCACGTGGCTGGGAAATGTGGTAGCCGCGTGTCGGGGCACCGCCGCAGCCTGCTGCTGATGTAAAGTGACCTCTAGCGAGGCAGTGGGGTCCGAGCTGCCACAGAGACCACCTGACCGCATATCCTATGTGACACCTGGCTGAAAATGACTTAAAAGTTCCTGGCGCTCTCCATCGGTAATGCTGGAATTCAATATCGTGTTGGCCTACCCTTAGCCTTGATGACAGTTTCCACTCTCGCAGGCATACGTTCAATCAGGTGCTGTGTTTCTTAGGGAATGGCAGCCCATTCTCCACCGAGTGCTGTACTGAGGAGAGGTATCGATGTCGGTCGGTGAGACCTGGCACGAAGTCGGCGTTTCGAAACATCTCAACTGTGTCTTATAGGATTCAGATCAGGACTTTGTGCAGGCCAGTCCATTACAGGGATGTTGTTATCGTCTAACCACTCAGCCACAGGCCGTGCATCATGAACAGGTACTCGATCGTTCTATAAGATGCAGTCGCCATCCCCGAATTGCTCTTCGACTGTGGGAAACAAGAAGGTGCTTAAAACATCAATGTAGACCTGTGGTGTGATAGTGCCACGCTAAACTACAAGGGGTGCAAGCGCCCTCCATGAAAAACACGACCACACTATAACACCACCGTCTCCGAATTTTACTGTTGGCACTTTACACGCTGACACATGACATTCACTGGGCATTCACCAATCCACACCCTGTCATCGGATCGCCTCATCGTGTACCGTGATTTGCCACTCCACACAACGTTTTTCCATTGCTCAATCGTTCAATGTTTACGGTTCTTACACCAAGCGAAGCGGCGTTTGGCATTTACCGGCGTGGTGTGTGGCTTATGAGCAGCCGCTCTACCGTGAAATCCAAGTTTTCTCACCTCCCGCCTGTCATAGAACTTGCAGTGGATCCTGATGCAGTTTGGAATTCCTGTGTGATGGTCTGGATAAATGTCTGCCTATTACACATTACGACCCTCTTCAACTGTCGGCGGTCTCTGTCAGTCAACAGACGAGATCGGCCCGTACGCTTTTGTGCTGTACGTGTCCCTTCACGTTTCCACTTCACTATCACATCGTAAACAGTGGCCCTAGGGATGTTTAGGAGTGTGTAAATCTCGCGTACAGCGACATCCAATCGCCTGACCAAGTTCCTAGTACGTGAGTTCCACGGAGCGCCCCATTCTAATCTCTCACGATGTCTAGTGACTACTGAGGTCGCTGATGTGGAGTACCTGGCAGTAGGTGGCATCACAGTGCACCTAATATGAAATACGTATTTTTTTGGGGTGTTCGGATACTGTTGATCACATAGTGTATTTGCATGCATATTTTGACATTTTATTCCGCATACAAATCCGGGCTCTGATTCTGATACTCCCCATATAAGGCCATTTATGATCTACACCTTCGATTCACGCATGAAAAACTCAGTATGGTCCCATCAGTGTCCAGAATAGTGTGAAAGCGCAGGATTGTATTCTGCACAGCAGAAAGAAGCATGTCGGTAGGTATGCTGGTTACCTCTCTTGATATGCTGCGCTTCAGATCAGCACACAGGTAGACCCTGTCCTTCAGGCAGCCCCACATCCAGAAATCACAGGTAATCAGATTAGGTGATCGTGCCGGCCAAGCATTTGGAAACGATGAGCTGCTAATTCGATCGTTTCCAAATGTGTTGCGGAGAATCAGGTGCACTTCATGAGCGATGTAGGGTGATTTCATGCGTCTCTCCTGTAAAGTGGATATGATATGCTGGCGAACCATATCGCAGTTACGCTAGCCAGTCATACTAGACATCTTTGGTCCTTGAGCACCAACCTGTTCAAAAAAGAATGGGCGAATGATGGACTTAGCCGTGAAATCACACCATACGGTGACACGTTCACCATACAGAGCAACTTAACGCACAGTGACTGGATGTGAAGATCCCTACACTCGATAGTTCTGTGTGTTCACCTCACCCGTTAGAGAAAAATGAGCTTCGTCTGTCCACAGGAGGGTCCAGGGCCAGCCCTCGTTCACTTCAATTCTTGCGAGGTAGTGGAGAACGAAGTCAACACGTCGTTGTGCATCCTGTGATGCAAGCTGCTATACGATGTGGATCTTGTACGAATACCATTTGAGAAGGGTTCGAAACATCTTCTGTACAGTGGACCACGGGATGTTCAAATATCGTGACACAGCACGGGCACTCCCTGACGATGGGGAATTGCGCGCTGTGTTGTCTGCCACAGCAACAGCGATTTCATCAACCACCTGTGGAGCAACCGGTCGTCAGCCTCTTCCCGGAAAGATGCCCAGTTCTCCAGTAGATTCGAAATTTTTCATCATACTCCGCACAGCAGGTGGAGAAAGAGGACCCTTCCGTAATCCTTTCAGCACCTGCAGCATTACTGTTGTTCTGATAATAGAGCTTCACCAATAATGCCCTGCTCCTTTTGTCCAAGCCTATGTTGACACGTTTACAAGTCCACTGCGACTGGTGTGTGAGACTGTGAATCACGATGAATAATCAAGGTACCTGGGGCCATAACTGGCACTGGACGAATGGGCTGTGACGCATGGAAATCATGGACCCCATACTCTGGGCATTAATGCTACCAAGTTTGGTACTCGTACGGTAATTAGCTTCCGTGTTATAACATGTTAAATAGTGAATGTTTATTTATAACCATTCAGAAATTAGTACTATACATGTGTAGCAACCTTTGGTGTACCATTCGACAACGGTGTATTTCGACAGACATACGCATTGCATACTGACCGATGGACGTCTACCGGTGTTTATCCTTCGGCATCCAAGAAAAGAACAACAGTACAATGGTTCTGTTTGGGAGCATTTGTTATTAACGTAGCCATGGTTCACGTTTCCGCAATTACCGCACACACGTCAGAAAGATGCAATTGCCACACTTACCTCTTGTCTCCATGACGGTGCTTTTTGCCCAGCATCGGAGTCGTTTTACGCTACAAATGAGCTGCGGCAAAGCCCTCAAAAGGAAACTTTTTGATTGTCCATTACATTAAAACTACCAGACTGCCCTAGTCCTCTCCCTACTGGTGCTGGCTAGATGTTTAGGGAGTGCATTTTATAACTTTATTGGCGTCCGCTGTTTTATTAGGTTTGTTTAGAACGCCTTTACTTCACACTGATCACATAAGAATAGTTTCGCGTTTTGACTGGAAAACTTAATTCGATAGTGTGCTTTCATGTCCACCAATCAAATAAAAGGTGGTTCCCACCACATGAGAGCTGTTGGAATTCCATCTGAATTATGAAAGCCTAGCCACCTTTGACCGACGTCTGAATGATCTGCCTTGGGATTCCGTGGAGAGTCCGTCTTTCATGTAGAAATTTGGCCACCACATGATAAAATCTACAATTTCCCTTATAGGAACTGTAAATCCGTTATACAACTCACAGTTTAGAGATACAGGTCCCGGCTAATTCACCGTTCTGTACCGGATAAGGAGCGATAGCGAAATCAACGTAAATACAACGTAATTTTAGAAGTCAATGAAACCTTTCAAAAAATCGATAACGACAAATGGCAATGAACAACTTGAAGAATGATTTAGTATGTGAAAAACAAACTGTCAAACGTGTTTCGGAAGCCAGTATGAAATTTTCACTCTGCAACGGAGTGTGCGCTGACATGAAACTTCCTGGCAGATTAAAACTGTGTGCCGGACCTAGACTCGAACTCGGGACAGCATTGAGCATAAGAAGAGCTGCTGCGAAGCGGTGACGCAAGTTTTCGAGGTTCTATGGTAGAGGTGGAATGTAACCAAACGCTATCCTTAATGTAACAACACAAGAAAAAATCGCATGAAGTCAAATCCGTCGACCTTGGTGGTCACTCAAATAGACCAGGGAAGCGGCCTCAACACGGTCCCTATCCAGCGACACAGCAACGTCTCACTCGTACGCAATCATAAAAGTGTGCAGGGGCACCATCTCGTTGAAAGATGAAATCCCTACTATCACTTACTAATTATGGTATGAGCCACAACACATGGAGATAGATGGAGATAGGTGATGTCACTGACAGTTCTCGCAGCGAAGGATCTGCAGACTGTCTTGTTGGTCATGACTGAACACGTTAACTTTCTCGGAATCCCGGGTTCGTTCGACAGTTGACTGAACAATCTCTGCCCCCCCCCCCCATTCGTGATTCTCGTTTAGGTTGACCTTTACCGACAGACATAGAGTGGATTTGTCAATGAAGATTTATTTCCTTGCAAAATCGTCATATTCAAGATGGTTCTGCATATCAATGTAGAACTGCAGACGGCACAATTTGTCGTCATTCGTTACGTCTTGCTGAAACTGCAATTGGCACGTCTTCACTGTTAATTGCTTACGAAGGGTTTTCCACACTGTTGGCTGAGGGATGTTCAATTCTCTGCTGGTCCGGTATGTTGACTGTATGAGACTTTGCTGCATGACGTCCCTCACACGCCCTTTCGGACCGAACGTTTTGCATCTCATAGACAACTGTCCTCTTCGAATATCTTGTACTACTTCACTGTAGTGTTGTAAACTGACGTTATCCTGAGAAACCTTCCACGGAAAACTCTTTGCACACTCTCTACCGATAGGCAACAACCAAACAGTAGCACACGAAATACTTTCTGTGAATGACCAGCTGCCATTTTCGGCAAGTAGAGTCGGTAGCGCTCCTGTCGGCGGTCTTGCAAACTAACTTGCCGGCACCATGTTCAAGAAGAAACACTTAATAATTTGTCTTCCGCGTACTGTAGCGTCTATTGCGTTATGTTTAAGCATTTATCTATACCGATTTTTAAAATACTTCATGGACTTCAATGTTACCCTATATTATTTGACTCCTGTGTCAATAACAGCTGCCGGAGAGAGGCCTTTTTAGCATAGTAAGAACATTTACCCTTATGGAACCACCTCTCTCTCATTAGTCGTTTAACTCATTGCTGAGTGTCGTGACCTCATTTCTTCATTCATTCTTACGTAGTTGAAACTTGAGACAGATGTGTTCATCCACAGCAGTCTTCGGCCTTTCCTTTCTCAATATGATGTAAAGATGCAGGCTGGTAATTTTCTTCACTTGATACAACTATCTGTTTGCTGCTCTTCTGACCTCAATTTTTTCCTTGCAGTATGGTCTTCTGAAAATTATCCCTTCTTCTCAAGATGTGCCGAAGGAACTGAAGGTATATTTTGCTGACACGAGAAGACAACTTCCTTGTGATTTTGAGTTCTTATAATATTAAAACATTTGTTCTTTTTGTATCCACGATACACGTAGCATCCTCCACTAACACCACATCTCGAAGGCATCAATACGGCTCTTATCACTACCTTTCACGGTCCAGGTCTCGCATCCGTATAAGAATACAGGAAACACTAACGTTTCTTCCGAGCACATCGTTGTCTTGGATATTGCCCGAATCTGCCATAGCTTAGTGAGTTTGACCATTTCAGCTCAGCAAAGAATGATTCGTTGTCTTATCCCTTTGCCAATTTTCCTGTGCAATTGATCAGAGCGCCTAAATATACTTGATCAGAGAGCCTAAATATACATGATCACTCACGATCTCCAGATTCATAAACCATCCTGTAAGTTAGTTTTTGTCGACGCCTTGGCGATCTGAAACAATTAGTTTGGTTTTTCTGATGTTTATCTCTAGGCCAAGGTTTAGAATAATATCTTTAATTTTTGAGAACAGATTACCAAGTTGCCGCTATGAGTGTAGTATCATCTGCGAAGCGTAAATTGTTGATTTTCCTGTCGCCAATTGAAATTCCACCGTTCCAGTCATCTAACACTTGCCTCATTACACACTCTGCATAGATATTGTAGAGTTGAGGGGACAGTATGCAACTTTATCTGACGCCATTTGTCACATAGAAAAACTCCGAGTATTCACAATCTACTTTTATGGTTGCAGTAAAGCTAATATAAAAACCTTTTAGTAAGGATACCAGGTGTTTTGGAACCCCGGACTCGTTGAGCACATGCCACAACTTGTCCCACATGACACAATCAAAGGCCTCTTTATAATCTAGGATGCAGATGTAGGCAGGGACACAGAACTCATAACTTTTTTAATTATCTACCTTAAATTCAAAACTGCTTCTCGAGTACCTTTACCTGACACGAAACCCGCTTGTTTTGCGGAAATCCGAGACTGCAGAAAATAGTTTAGGCGTTGACTTATTATATGCAGGAGGACTTTAGTAGTATGTCATATTAATGCTATGGTCCTATTGTTGGAGCGATCCCTAACTGATCCTTTTTTGTGCAGTGGAATTAGGACACATGTAGTCCAGTCTTTTAGGTCATTCACCTGTTTTCCACATCTTATTACATACTAAATGTAGGGCATGCATGCCTTCCTCTCCCATCGCAGTCAGAATTTCTCTGAAAATACCATCTATACCTGGGGATTTGTTGTTTTTCAGATGATTGATGACATTTTGGATTTCACTGTACAGAATATTAGGTTCTTTATTTGATTCCATAAAAATGTTCTCTTCTTGGATGTTGTTTCCTTTGCAGTACAGTGTTTCACAGTTTTGTTTCCACCTAGCTATTGCTAATTGATTGTCACTAATAATAGTGCCATCTGTACCTTCCACCATCTATCTGTACGGTTTGAACTCTCGGGTGGTGCTACTTATCTTCTTGAATAGGTCATGCGTGTCATCTAGTTTTTGATGTTGTTCTATGTCGTCGCAAATACTGGTGAATGTGTCTTGTCAATTCGGCAGTTGCGCTGTATGCTTCTTCATCTTGAGCGTTTTGTATGCCACGTTGCTTTAGTGTGCTCCGTTCTTCGATGAGTAATAAGAGTATTGTTCGAACTCCACGGATTCTTCGTTAAGGGGGAGATGAAACCACCAACAACACAACAATTTATAAAATACTTTTTTAAGGAACTGCTGTGCATGACAATTTTGTAATACTCGTATATATAAATTATTAAAGTTCCTGAAAAATCTGTACGGCTGTACGTAATATCGACGATAGCGTTGTAGAATTCCTAATAAGTATATTGTAGCTCTCCATAAGCCATCTACTGATAGGAGTTTAGCGGCCCATCGACATCGAGCTCGTTAGATGGTTGAAATGGCTCTGAGCACTATGGGACTTAACATCCGAGGTCATCAGTCCCCTAGACTTAGAACTGCTTAAGCCTAACTAACCTAAGGACATCACACACATCCATGCCCGAGGCAGGATTCGAACCTGCGACGTAGCAGCAGCGCGGTTCTGGACTGAAGCGCCTAGAACCTCTCGGCCACAGCGGCCGGCCGAGTCTGTTAGAGACAGAGCTCAAGTTCGGAATGTTTCGAGGATGGGCAAAGAATTTAAAGGTACTATCCTGGCATTCGCCTGCACTGATGTAGGGAAATCACGGAAATCCTAAATCTAGGTAGCCGATAGTAGATTTGAAGCGACGTCCTCCCGAATGTTAGTCCAGTGTGGTAACCGCTGCGTCATCTCGCTCGGTACCTGCTCATAACAGCACTAAAGGATAACACAGCCCCTGTATTCAATGTGTGTAACAGAATACTGTAAGAGCAAAAAGGAGATGAAACCAGAATTGAAATCAAATATCTCGAACTCACCATCCTGATTTATTTCGTGAATTGATATAGTCACGCTAGTCTACAGTTGATTTCGTCCTCATATCTGTCCAAATGAGTTGTTTCCCCAATCTAATCAAGTGCTAAACATTAACACGAAAAATTAACTTCCGTTTCTTTTTCGACGCAAGGTGGCTAGTCAGAACTAAAAACACTCTACATAGCTCTGCATAGTTATTTTTCTGTAAAGAATATCTTATAGAAAGAGGGATTTCAGCATGAAATATGGCATTTATTGTGGTAGGCCATTGCTCACTGTAACACACAAAGCTGCACGACTTCAATGCGCCTAACAAGACAGCAGCTGGGCAGTTGTTGACTGGAGGCGTGCAGTGTGCTCCGACTAATCGTGACTGTGCCTCTTTTCAACTGATCCTAGGCGTCTGGTGCACCAGTGGCCAAATGAAACGTTTAACCAGCAGTGTGTGGATGGTGCAGTGCAGTCTTGAGATGACTCTGTGATTTTCGTACTGTATGAGCCTGCCAGATACGGCCGCCTACGTGACTGTAGGACGAGTGGAGGTGTGGTGGTGGAGTCCTGCGGAGCATAGTGACAAGTCATTCAATTAACAGTCACTCTGTTTTCTTCCCAGTGCTGCTCAGCAGCGGCCGTGCAGAGCCCACGCTCCACGAATGTAGTGCAGCACGCCATCGTTTGGCAAGAAATCTGCAGGCTCAGGCTCTGGCATTGTCTCCAGTCAGTGCAGCAGCCCTGTTGCATGAATGTCCTGGGGCTGACCCGTCGTTACAGTCCGGTGTGGCAGTGGACGTTCGTCGGCGCACCGGCGCTCTTGTTGAGTGAAGCTGCGCTTAGGGTCGGTCCCAGAAATGTGCATGCCCCTGTTGTCGGATATCGAGATGGCGTGTAGGCGCAAGACCCAACAGCTTCACAAAGGACAGCCCGAATCCACTGAGGCAGGACTTAAAACCGCTCAGGAGTGGCGGCATAGGCTCCTGCTCCAAAGGTGAACAGCTCGCAGTCGGGGAGATCGGTTCTTCATTCATGGAAGATGAGCCTGGCCCTCATCTTCAATCGGTCACTGTTGTGGCCGCAGAAGTGGAGCATGTAGAGCTGAAGTTCCGTCCACGGCCAGACGGCTGCGGACTTGTAGGAGTGGAATCCAAGTTTTCATCGGTGATTGCTGTATGCACCAGGGCATCCTGCTACTATCGGAGCTGATCTTCCATCGGTATCAGTGACGTCTTTAGAGAGACCTAACTTTCAGTGTGAGTGGAAAAAAGGAGCGGTCCCTTATGCAAAGTTTGCAGCCTGAAAGGCGTTCTTGTGTTACTCCTAGGTGGGTTTACTACACGTAGATCCATTACAGAAGAGCGTTGCGCATGTTCTGCACCGCTGGCTAAGTGCTGAATCACGTGTTCCTGACGTTCTCCCCCCTCCTCCGCTCGCCCTCCTCTCTCCCCCTTTGCCCCCCCCCCCTCTCTCTCTCTCTCTCTCTCTCTCTCTCTCTCTCTCTCTCTCTCTCTCTCTCACACACACACACACACACACACACACACACAATAAGGCAATAAGTTTCGTTTTTTTTGTACTTCAGTTCTTACGAGTGTTGACATTGGTTAGACCACTACCGTGTACTGTGTCAGTGTACGTGGTCCATTTACGGTCGTCCCTCCCGATTCCAACAAAATTGTATTCTTCACTTAATTATTATTCAGCTGTGCCACAACACCATACATTGCGGCCACTCAGTCAGGGTACCGCCTGCGTAGACCTCAATGCTTATTTCAACATTCTCACTCGCCAACTGTTGGCGTTTCTTCTAAACTCTTATGATTACGCGTCCGAAACACGCGTCTTCCAAGACGTCTGGCCGACTACAGCACCCATTACCAGCTTCACACAAAATGTTTTTGGGATTATATGGAACAATGGATCAAAAGCAGAAGACCATATCCCTTCAATTTGGTAGCGTTGTGGGATCTAATTATCAGCGAGTGGCTTCTGATCGATACGCGGTACCTGAAGAAACACACAGACTCTTGATCGCTAAATTGAAACCATTATCATTGAACCGTGAATTTACTTTCAAAACCTTTTCTTAAGAATTTATTTACTTGCGACTCATCAAGAACATTAACACATTTAATCACACTATGTGATCGTGGAAGTAGTTGCCAGGGGGTAACTGACGAAAACAAATTTCTTTCAACAAATGGAAATTTTATTTCTAAAATCGTTTTCTTTTTTAAACAGATTTAAAATTATAATCAGAAAGCACTCTCTAGATATCAAGTTACAATTTATTCAGAGACAGAAAGAACAAATTTTGACAGTATGAGCTTTCGGGCTGAGAACCTTGCCGCTCCCTTTTGACACGACCGTAGTCACGACCGCTCACAACAACCTCTGCAAAACTACACTGGTGCAAATCTGCAACACACCAGATTACTCTAAACTAAAAATTTTAACAACTCACACAAGCACATAAACTATGCACCTCGTGAGAGGGATGGAAATGGTACAGAACACTAACATTAGAAAAATTAACTTGCCACCGAAGGTGCAACTTGATTTTTAAAAAAAAAAATTACTCTTACGGTGGAAGGGTGGCAACTTTATATACTAAAATGACCATTTAAATAAAACCCATGAAATGCAGTCTTACATAAAATGTACCAACATGCTCTACATTACACATATACCGCCTCTCAAGATGATAGGCAAGATAAAAACATATTTCAGGAATTCCGCCGTTACACGTCATGGAATAAATTCGTTAACACCGAATCCGACAAACATAACAGAGGCAGCTATTAACGTGCGGCAGACCGACAGACAGACACTAACTGCTTAACAAATGCGGACGGGCGACAGCCGAGCAAGCTCGGGACGAGAGACGACCAAGAAAACAAGTAGAATTTAACAAGTAAATGAAACAACATATAACGAATCGCTTAGCTTCTAATAAACTGCAATGTCTGGCGAAGACCTGGCGCAGCACCCCCAAAACGCTCTCCCGAACCGTCCGCTGCCAGCCGCTTCAACGGACGCATGAAGGCGCGTCGATCTCCCGTCTCACGGCGTCGCAGTTCGCACCGGCCAGACCGATGTCGTGGGTTGACTCCTGTTGCTCTCGTGTCGGCCGCGAAGCCACTACCCCTCGCTATACGGCGCGGCCAACTGGACTCACGTGGCGACCTCACATGGGCCGACGCTCAACATAGACAAGTCATCTTGTGTCCCAGTGCGCGACCGACCAACCGATCGATCCAACCGCCAATGCCCATTGCCTGAACAAACTCGAGCAGACTGGCGGCCTAACCTAACACATACCAGCACTCCCGACGACAGACAGACACTGACCCGGCTGACCAGACTCCCCCCTAGCGAGCTCATCGCGCCCCTTAAATGCATGTGAACAGGCAACCTTTCCCCTTTTCCACCAGAGGGAGACACCAAAGCTGCGATTGCCACAGCGGCGCCACCGCCAGAAACTCAGGGAGACTGCTTCACACTACGCGCTGCGGCGCGCTATTCAAAACAGCAAATTTTACCACGGCTCAATCATCATTACACGTGATGTTACACCGCTAGTAGCGTGGTGTTTCGTGGGGATGACTAACTGTTTGCCTTTCGAGCTTAGTTTCTCCAGTGGAGTCGGTCGGTGGCAGCATAAGAAACACGTCTCGTTGATGATCACTCCTAGTTCTTCCGTATGTAGGTATTTGTGCCATAAAGGACATGCGTATTCACGGTTAGAATAGCGCAAAGATAACAAATTGTTTGTTGGTAAGTACTAACCTTCATTTGAGAAGGGCACTAGTGCTAAAGCCGCACCCACTTTAGTAACAAGTTCTGGAGTTAATATTCGGAAACAAGTGATTCGTCGTCTGCTGCGAGGTGGGGCAGTGGTTGGTACAACTCGACTCGCATTCGGGAGGATTTCGGTTCAAACCAGCGTCCGGACACCCGATTTAGGTTTTACGTGATTTCCCTAAACTGCTCCAGGTAAATGCCGGAAAGGGCAAGGCCGACTACCTCCCGAGCCTGTGCTCCGTCTCTAATAACCTCGATGTCGACTGAAAGTCAAATCGTAATCCTCCTCTTTTCCTCCCCCCATCATCTGCTCTTATAGGTGTGTTCAGTTTCCACTCTCGAAACGCCAGAGTTCTACCGACACTATTCACTGCATGTGTATTAAACTCAAATGCTTCAGTTGCCAATTAGCTTGTAATTTTGTTCACAGAACTTGTTTCGACTCAATTACGAGTCATAGCTCGGTAATTGAGTCAAAAGCGGTCGTGCGGACTACAACATAATAGCTAACTAGAACGTTTGATTGCAATAAACATTTATTATTTCTCTTAGCGTTGTTCACCCATCAATCTTCGCCAACTGTGTCGACGAGATTAAATTTTCTCTCATTACAGTGTGAAAAACCTGAGATGTGGTACACGCATGTATTTCACGTCACTTAAAATGCTTTATATAAGAGGCAGTCAAATTAAAACGAAACACATAGAAGAAAGTAAGTAAACTTTTTATTACATAAAAAGTAATCGCCAAACCTGCTTATACATTGATCCCACTGTAAGACAGGATGTATAATGCATTCATGGAAAAATGTTTGCGGTTGCCTACGGAAGCACGATGGTACGCAGGCGTGCACCTCTTCATCCAAAGCAAAGAAACGTCCACGGATGTCTTTTTCAAGGCTCCAAAAATATGGAAATCACATGAGGAGAGAGCGGAACGGTACGGACGATGTATGGATGTTGCTGGCGGGCCCACATGTTGCCAAAGTTTTTCAACTGCGCTCATAAGTTTCAGTGGAAACCCCTGTACAAGAAAACATGCTTGTAAAGTACCTTACTAAAGCTAGTGACATATACTAAGGTGCCTGCCCGGTTGCGTGAAGAAGTCCGTAACTGCCTGCTGCACATCCTCGTTCGACAAAAATCATCGAACGTTCCACGTCTTTTTCAAGCGACCAAAGGGGTGATAGTCCCATGGGGAGAGATCAGTGCTACAGGGCAGGTGCTTGAGTCTCTCCCATTTCAGTGGGTCTAACTTCTGCGTTACGACATTTGTGATTTGGGCATGTCGGGTATCATGCTTCGACGAAGTATCCACGGTCGTTTTCGGTAGACAAGCTGCCCCCTATGCGTTTTTCATTCCGCGTTGGATGTCTACAAGTGTGCTGGATGCTTTTGGTAATAACGTTACAATAGCTCACGTTTCCTCATATACCGTGCGAAAGTCAAAAAGAAATGAATGCCACATTAATCCCTTGACTATTTCGGAATCGCGCTACGTGGCATGTACGCTGCATCAACACCCTGATACGAAAACTTTTTGATCGGCTCTTAGACTTTGTCTTTCATCAAAGACGTTAGGCGTTTGCCTACATCTATGCATGTACCTGTCAACATAAAATAACCAAATCTCGGATCGAATTTGGAAAGGGGGGACCTGATTCTTTCAGGATCTTTGAATAGACACTCGTCGCTCTCCATTACCACTCCTCAGGCACACTGTTCTAACTTCAACAAGCACAGTACAGCTTTGTTTTTAACGTCAACCCAAACAATGTTTTGACAAGGTTGAAACTGACCACTTGCGTGGGTACAACTGGACTCAAGGGCGCCCATCCAGGGTACAATGTGAGTGAGCTCTCCCCCCTTGGTGCACGCGAAAAGGAAAAAATATAGTATTCGCAGGAGTCGTTCTTTCAAGAAAATGATTTGTAAGTCGGCATTACTCAGGTTTTTAACCAGTTCGGAACTGGAAATTTTTATAGTTAGTTACAACTCGTCTTTGCGCAAAAAAATATTAGAAATTCTCCTTACCCCTAGGTGTAGCCTTCCTCCTCTCCACCCCTTCCCCCTATAGCTATCGTATGGACACCCTGGACTGGAATCGCTCTAGTCCAAAGGCCTGATAGAATAGTCGTTTGAAGGGGAATGCGTCAAATAAGACACCTAACATATTCTACAATAGGATCACTTATCACTATGGCTTTAGCTTTCAGTACAGTTGAGAATAGTGCAAATTTAATCAGAGACAGTCCTGTTTCGAGCAACGGTAGTGCTCATCCCTCAGAATTGATGACAGAAACTGGCTTCTTGAAGCACACGTAACATGTTGTATCACGTATTCGATGTTTCAAAGACCATCCTTACTCTGCAGACTGACAAGCATACTTCCCCTTTATCCATTGAAGTCTCAGATTTTTGAAAGGAAAATGATGGCACACTTGTATTTATTCCAACCCATTGTGGCCTTAAACTATAGCCCTTAAACAGAAGTGCTTACGACCCCTTTATGAAGTTTTTGACCACCTTATGTGATGCATGGGTGAAACAAACGACCAAAGACGGTGTACGGCCTCCTGACACTGAGAAAACTGCGGTACCCATCTTAATTAGGCGCAGAAATGTATTGGCCGGACTCAAAGAGACATACGTCTCCCTCTTAAGAGGGGACACTTTCACCGATGGTGTCTTTCTGCTTTTGTACACAACAGATAACCTGATCTGAATGCTGTTAGTTGAGGTTTAATTGCTGAAGGTCGCCCTTCAAGTGCTTAGGACACAATGGCAATCAAATTCTAGCAATAACAACACCCATTACGTTAAAAGTCACATCACTTGCGCGACAGTGCTTCCCAAACGCTGATGAAGTCAGGCCATTTGAGAAATCGCCGAGTGTTGTGGCAGAGCGGTTCTAGGGGCTTCAGTCCGGAACCGCGCTGCCGCTACGGTCGCAGGTTCGAATCTTGCCTCGGGCATGAATGTGTGTTATGTCCTTAGGTTGGTTAGGGTTAAGTAGTTCTAAGTCTAGGGGACTGATTGCCTCAGATGTTAAGTCACCTAGTGCTCAGAGCCATTTGAACCATTTTGAGAAATCGCAACCAAGGAAAAAAGATAGCAACAGATGGAAAAGAATCTTAATAGTACTGACAGATAATCCAGTGAAATACCCATTACAACGCGAACAAGAAGTCTTGACAGACGGAAAACACATCAGTGAGAAAACCGAAATAAAGCACCAAAAGATGGCCCACATTCCTCAGGAAGTTCTTCAAGATAAAGATTACAATGAGAAAGCCCAGCCTCTCATCTGTCTTATGCCATTTTTTTTTTTAGCAGAAATTTAGGTGATGTGCGAATTCAATGGCCAAATTCTAAGCAATGGGCACATCTGTCATGTCATGTGAAAAGACTTTCGTATTAATGTTTGAACTGTGAAGATCCAATCGAGCATTTAGAAGAAGACTGATAAAAATTTTGGTTATTTTTTTGTAAAACTATAACAACAATTATAATACAATTTATGATTGTATTCTTTGTCATAAGACAGTAGGATTTTGTCTTCAAACAAACTGTGAGAATTAAAGTCTAGATATTTCCAGTTAAACAGTCAATGTCGCAACTAAATTGAAAGATAAAACCATTTGGGCCAACTTGCTCCAACTGTTGGACGAACTTGCCTGGGTGGAAGTACTGTACTAAATATTTTTAATATATGGACAAGTATTGAAAAGCACTCTGTACTTAGCTGTAAAGGTAGTCAAATAATGCACCAATATTTCCAAATAAAAAGATCTGTGGAAAAATTTAAAATACAAACTGGAAAAGTCAAGAAAAATAGTGGGTCAACTTGCCCTGCCTCCCCTACACAGCCGTGACCTGGAAAGATACTCGATGGATCCCCACACTGTGACACCAGGAGAAACACTACCGTGCCTCTTCGAAACATTGCAAGAATAGTATCTCTCCCCACGTCGCCGCCATATCGGGGGTAGCGTAGAACCGCGATTCGTCGCTGAGCACAGCGCGACGCCACTCACCAAATGTCCACGCTTCCTGGCAGCGGCATTTTGTGTTGTAGTTAACGGCAGTCTAAGCGTGGGACGGTATATCCTACTCCGGATGGTGTTAAGCTCCACGAACAGTGAAGGATGACGAAGAATGTTCCAGGAAGTCCGTTACTTGGTTTCGAATGACCTGACGGGAATCGTCCTTTGTGGTGGTCTGACGTGGTCCATCGGAACCTTGATTCTAGTATGCATTCTTACATTGGAACACTGTGACACCCAAATGCACCACAAATCTGGATACTGCACGATTCCACCAGTCGGCCAAATGGAGACCCAAAGGCCCCTTTCAAAGTGTTAGGTGCTGAAAACGCTTTCTCAGACGATTACACAGTGATCGCTCAACATCTGATGCTGTTACACGCCCCTCATATAAATTATCGGGCCTAGTAACAGCACTGAATATGAACAAGACTAATGAACTCCAGTGGCCGTTCTACCTGTCATAGACAACTGCAACTCTATTCATTTAAATACCCGCCGATGGTATGTACGAGCGCGAAGTTACACCGACCCATAATCATGTCATAGGGGTGCTTCACCTGCTTTGTCAGGCGGTTTATAGACGAGGACCATTTACAGAGGGCGATTCCAGCTGTAATTCTCAATAAACATTACACTTACATTGTTTATGTGCCCTCAACATGGGATGATACACTTCATTTCCTACAGACAAGTGTGCTTGTATCGGAAATTATGATTATTTGCGTGCTCTTTTCTCGTAGATTAGTGACATAAAGACTTATGTGATAATCACAGACATTTTGCAGAAATTATTTTTACGATCTCTCACTGTTGTTACTTATCCCACATTCCTTACATTCCAGGCACATTAAATCATCCTCTCGTATAAGATTAAACTGAGATTAATTTCTTTCAAAATAATGAATTCTTGCGAACGTTTGCACCTTTGGCAACGGCTGCATCGTTGTTATATTCACCTGTGCTCCGATACATTTTTTTTTAATTTTATGTTGTGTCGTACAGTGTCTGCCAATAAGCCAGTTGGCTACGATCAATCAGGAAAGACTACATGGATTTTCATTGGCGAAGCATTCAGATCACGCGAAACCTTTCAGTCTGACAGACGCGTGACGCGTGGCCCTGGTTGCGTATTGGAATTTGTAATGCTATACAATTCTACAACTATCGTGGGACCTCCCTTACTTCTTTGGTGGATGTTACTAATTGCATCTGTCTTATTGAGGGTAGAAATCAATAGATTATGGAACAGGCAACATTTTATGTTTTTAGTAACCCAAACATTACGTGCATGAGGACTTATAAACATTTCTTTAGAAACTTATCACATAAAGCTCTTCTAAAGTCGTATCTGCGTTTTGTTACCATTCATAATCCGAACTATCAATTTGTCTCTTGCTTTGATTTTCTCTTCGTAGACTCCAACATTCAACCATTTCCACAAGCAAAAATCTAAAGGGATAAGGTCCTGGACTTTAACGCCCAAGAAACATAATCATTTTTGCCGATTCATCTTCCGAGGAGCGTTAGGTTTAGATGTAGCCTCAGCTGACTACTGGAATGTGCCGGGGTTATGTCATATTTGAAGAAGATGCATATATTGTAGCCTTAGGAATATCTTCCAATAATGCTGGAAGCTCGTTTTCAATAATTCCTAAGTAAGAGGGCTCTTTGAGACAATCCCAATCAACTGACTCTCACATTACACCAGAGAAGCCTTCTACAAAATGTCTCTCCACCAAGGCATGAGTAGTTTCGTTGGACCACCGATGAGAGTTACAGGTGCTACTGCTACCGTCGCGAGAGGAAACAGCTTCATCAGTGAACGGTATTAATGGATTTCCTTCAAAGAAGAAGACAGCAACCAGTCACTATTGATAACGCTATTTATTTACATAAATGGCGCCGTAACCGGTTTCGAACCTATGAGTTCATCTTCAGACTGCTGTTCACATCTATATAGGATCTGTTTAAAAACACAAACATAAATACAAGCTTCCACACAAACCAGAAACTTCAGAAACCTCAGGAGCCTCGAGATTCGGTTCAAAGAACATTAAATGCCATAGATTTGACCAACCCATCAAAATCTGTACTTTCAAAATGGTTCAAATGGCTCTGAGCACTATGGGACTTAACTTCTGAGGTCATCAGTCCTGTATTTTCAATCGATACAAATCTCAACAGACACAGAGTAAAAAGCAGTGAAGATCACTTACAGATATTGAATGAGAAAGGTACCCTATGAATCTACTCGAAGGGATGGAAGTGTTTGTACATAAAAGAAATCACCACATCAATTGGCCAATGAACAGACAGACTTTGCCAATGCAGTCTCTCTGTAAAATTTCGCTCAACTGCTTTCCAATTTCAAATAAAAATAAAAACTACTCCTTTTAACAGCAACATGCAGTCAGTAATCCAACTGTACTCTGTTCAATCACACAACAAGATGATTAATAAGTTAATTTGAACTTTAAACTAGCCATCATATATTAATGTAATTTCTCCTGTCGTAATATTTATCTACTTCTCACCACTTATTTTGTTCCGTGTGCATATAATATTAGTTACGCAGCATTTCGTAACATCTGTTGACTTTAAGTAACGCTCATTGAGTGTTAAATGGAAATAATGTAACGTTTATTCTTTGTAAATTTTCAACTGTTAAATCAATGAATATATTGTAATAACTCTGAGAGAGAATCTCTTTGGCACTGTTGCATTTGTGATATCTTCATCTTTGTGTAAATTTTTCATGCGACAAAAACCACCATAGCAGTCATGAACGCTACGAAAGCGGCAGGTGATGTTTTGAGACAGTGAGGTTTCAAATCCTAGTGTTGAAACATCTTTATAATCAGTATCGTTGACTTACTTCACGCTATGTATTATATATATTTTACAGTATTCCAACAAATAAATATTTTACAGTATTCCAACAAACATAGGCGAGATTTTTTATGTAAGTAAAATATAAACAGAACTACTCAGTCTTAAGTACGTCTTTACATTGTGTTCAATCGTCAAGAAGGATAGTTGCGTTTAAATAGGTCATTTATAACGTCGTTATTTACCGTAGGGCACCACCATTCCAAGAATCTTTCACCACAGGCGCGAATAAAGTGGAAAAAGCTTATGTAAACTTCAACACATGTGCATCTTGATATGAACAGCCATATGAAGATGAACCTGTCGGTTCAAAACCTGGTATGGCGCTCTTTAAGTAAATGAATAGCATTGTTAATAGTGACGGTTTGCTGTCTACGTCTCGGAAAAAAATCACACTATATTTGGTACATAGCCACGCTGTCAAAATAGCAGTTTTCGACAAAACAGCATTGATAGTTTTACTCAGTGATTTGAAATTAGCAACAAATTCCAGTTGTTACCTCACCTCCTTATCAAAAGTGCTAAATCTGGCGTAAATAATAAGGACGCTGACCTTGTCGAAGCAATGTACGCCACATTCTTGTATGTGGAGCACCGATGGCCGCGCGGGATTAGCCGAGCGATCTAAGGCGCTGCAATCATGGACTGTGCGGCTGGTCCCGGCGGAGGTTCGAGTCCTCTCTCGGGCAGGGGTGTGTGTGTTTGTCCTTAGGATAATTTAGGTAAGCTTAGGGACTGATGACCTTAGCAGTTAAGTCCCATAAAACTTCACACACATTTGAACATTTTTCAGCACCGATGTGTAGATACTGGACACGTATTTGTTGAAGGACTATGTTCTACCATGTGAATAATGTGTTCCACTTCATTTAGACACAATTAATTAGCATGTCAGGTGAGACATGACTGCCGAGCACTGAAACAGTCCCATAAAGTTTAATGAAAGTTTAGTACAAATCAAATGATGCAGTACTATCGCCTGATAAATGGCAATAACAATTACTGTTGAAAAACTGAAATATGTAAACTCAAGCACAGCTTCACAACTTGAACTCCAAAAAAGACGTGACTATCGAGAAATAAACGCATATAGCCCTTAATACCAAAGTGAAGAAGGAAAACTTCTCTCTGCCATCATCTGTATCTCTGTAAACGACAAAAAACTTGACACAAGCTATGTGCAATATTTTATTCGATTTACTTAATAGAGACTCAGCGAAAAACGAGTAATCCTCCGACGTGGAAGTTTCTAAAAAAAGCTGTAAGAACATGGGGAAGCGAAATAACGAACAAACAGTTGAAATGAATATATTTTAATTTCCACATGAGAAGGTAACAGTTCCTAATTGAGTACCACATTTACGCTCTAGGCTACAAACATTCCTCAATGTGACGACCATTTGCAGCCACGTCCACCTGCAACCGCACTAGAGACATCAAAATGGCTCTGAGCACTATGGGACTTAACATCTATGGTCATCAGACCCCTAGAACTTAGAACTACTTAAACCTAACTAACCTAAGGACATCACACAACACCCAGTCATCACGAGGCAGAGAAAAGGAGACATCATTTCACTTTTTTTTTTTGCTGCGCTTTCGAGCGGTGGACCATGGAATGTTTAGCTGTCGTGACACATCTCCTGCACTGCTTAAGGTCGCACATAGCATCCTGCTTCCTCATCCATGGCAACAGTAACTTACTCACCAAGTTGTGGTGCAATTGAACGTCGGCCTCTCCAGGAGCAATTCGCAAGTCACCAGTTAATTAGAACATCCGAATCATGTTCTTCAACCACACTGCGGGAAGAGGAACTCTCGGTATTTCTTTAAAGAGCACTATCGCTGTTGTTTTGATGAAACAGCTTCTCAAATAAAGCCCTGCTGACCTTGTCCAGACCCACGTTGACTGTCTGCAACTCTAATGTACACTAATGTTCGTGTTTCATCTCTACGTCAACGTACCAGTACCGGAGCTTAACTGCAAGTCATGAGACTAACACTACTAACAACGCAAACCCTGCATCGGACGGTCCGGACATCATTCTCATAAAGTTGGGTACCCCTATGGTAAATAGTTTTCCATCTAAACTGCCTGAAGTAGCGAAAGTTTAATAATAACCACCCTGTTTATTAGCACCTCGTAAAATATTCAATATTCCTCTTGAAACTCCGTGTATTTTTGTTTTCGGTGTGATAGTATCCTAAATCACTTTACTAATTTTTATCGTAAGCACCCAGGACAGATGTCCCTCGAAAAAAGTCATGTTTTGCGACCAGATCTGTCAAATGATCTGACCCCAGTCTATTTCCTCTTGTACGTTCACGTGAAAAATCTTCAAACATCTGTGTAAACTGGAAAGGATCTCCTGTCAAGAATACTTACAGCCTTTGACATTGTACAAACAACACCCTGATTGTTCAAATGGAAGCGGTCATATGGCGCCTACGTAAAGGAAGGTTTTCCAGTTCGAATAAATGCCTTGAACAGGTTGTGATGATAAATAAAATTATCACACGAATGTATTTATTGGGCTTATACCTTCATCTTGAGACAAGAAGTTAATTTGAAACTTCCTCAGCAGGCCGCAGTGGCCGAGCGGTTCTAGGCGCTACAGTCTGGAACCGCGCGACCGCTACGGTCGCAGGTTCGAATCCTGCCTCGGGCATGGATGTGTGTGATGTCCTTAGGTTAGTTAGGTTTAAGTAGTTCTAAGTTCTAGGGGACTGATGACCTCAGATATTTAGTCCCATAGTGCTCAGAGCCAAACCTCTTTATTTTCGATCACAGATTTTGCCCCAGAACTGTGACAAATGTATGAGAGTGGAAGCTCTTTAAAACTCGAAATATCGCCTCACAAACATACCTACAACAATGCGGTAACATTCAGACGAAAGTACCTTGTATTTGAGCTATAATATATTAATGATCTAGACATTTTAGGAAGTATACTTTACCAGAGGTTTGCCTTTCGGATCGAGGTATTACAGTGTGAGCATAAAACCTATCTCTGATTACAAAAAATTATCTCTAAGGGACTAAGCTAGACACAGTTACGTGCGTTGTTTTAAATGGTAGCTTAAGTCATAAAGTGTTTCCGCATGTGTCCGTTTGTTTCCTTATTGTTGAACCGATTCATTCCAGCATGTTCCTGGCAAATTTAGCATGTCTGGGCAAATCTGGCTGCAAAGCTTGGAGCATTTGCACTTTGAATACATGGAAATGCAGCTGTCTGTGTAAAACCCTCGCAGTGCTGTGATGTGCCTGTTTCTCTGGAAACAAGAAACTTCAGTTTCTGCAGACTGCGTCGAAACGAAGAACGCAGGATATCCACAGTGTCGTCATTCACTCTACGGGAAATGCGGGTCCCCGCAACGAACTTGTGACGTCACACCAGTAGCCAGGGCAGTATCCCAACGAAAGGAGGCCAATGAAATCCTTAACTTTGTCGTATGTTATCTAGCGCGTAAAGCTACGTATTACTATCTGCGGAAATTTATTGCAGCGTGCTGCAGAGCTGCCCGTTGTGGGCCGGCGCAGCGTGAAACGTCTCCCTAGGCGCGCGATGGTGTGCGTCAGAGCGTAAATGAAAGTGATGTTTTTTTCATCATTTGACAACTGTACACGATAAAGTGATACAAGAACTACCTTCTGACACCTTTTTTGAATCCAGTGAAAAATACTGTGCTATTGAACTAGAGAAACATTTGAGCTTTTAACAAAACTTAGTTTTTCGCCCTACTCAATATTTATCACGCCAGCTCTCCTGCACAGTCTGTCGTACAACAAACATAATCTTATAGCTGGCTTCAGCAGGTCATGTTCATAATGCGTGTAAACATTCTGGTCAATAGAGTCAGTAACAGTGAAGTAATAAAGTAAACTGTCACATATGACGCGGAATTTTTAGGAAACAGACCTCCGAAATGTAGTAAGTGACAAATTTTTTCCCTTATTTTTGTGTGTGGTCAAAACAAGAAAACATTTTAGACAGGTTCAAATAGCTCTGACCACTGTAGGACTTAAATTCTGAGGTCATCAGTCCCCTAAAACTTAGAACTACTTAAACCTAACTAACCTAAGGACGTCACACACATCCATGCCCCAGGCAGGATTCGAACCAGCGGCCGTAGCGGTCGAGCAGTTCCAAACTGTAGCGCCTAGAACCGCTCGGCCACACCGGCCGGCTTCAGACAGGTCTGAATTTATTCTTGCAGTTTGTTGGAAGCCGGTGGGTCTACAGTTTCAGCTAGACGAGAGCAGTACTGTGTGGTTCAATGGCACGACGCGAGTTCCAGAGCGCTGCCAGGAACATTTCGCTATTCGTAGTATAGGCGCGGTGGAGTGGGACACGACAATAGTAACAGGTTCACCAAAGGCAAAACTTGCAGCGCAGTCATCGACCTGAAAACCTGTTAACTTTGGCACTGATGAAGTACATGGAAGTTAGGCAAGAGGAGGAAGACTGCATGCAGTTGGAAAGAGTGCGCAGTAAGTGCAAAGCAGTGGCACTAATGTTGTTACATCGTGGAGAAGAACGAGAGTATAACATTTTAGTAACGAAAGAGTCGCTCGACGATGTGGAGGAATGCCAGTTCCCATTGCCATATGACGCACACGTGTCGGGAATTAATGAACTGCTCAAGAACAAAGTGATATCCTTGGCAGATATTGGCGGTTACGCCAAAGCTGAGGGATTCACTGTGAGGAGCGGATTCACTTATTAATTCAAGTGGTCGAATTTTAATCAACTTTCACAGTACTGATCACAATGACCTCAACATTCAACTTTGGTTAAAGGCTCAGTACACATATGTTTACAAATGTATTACATTGGACATAATCAAAGACATTTCTTCTTACATGTTTCACTCATTTTTCTTCCGATTTCTGCCCGAATTAACTCCTTTTGCACTTAGCTTTTCAACTCGGCGTCAGCCACGTTCCAAAAAATATGCTGTTCGGATACCAACTCGATAATCTGTTCATCCTCTGAGGCAGAGAAGCAGTCAGCCGACATTTCTGGTGAATCCTTCAATAATTAAATCGGAAGAATTAGCTTCTTGAACACAGTCCGTACGAGCTGTAGCTGTCGTACAGTAGTTGGCCGCTGCTCAGTTCGACTTCCCCCTCTCCTCCAACCGATCAAATCCCTGCGACATGCGGGACACCTCCCGAAGCGCGCAAGCGTTTCCCGCATTTAGAGCCCGCAGCTGCGTTGTGTTGCCCAAACCCTAGGAAAACTGTCTGCTAAGTTTGCATTTTGCGAGTGTTCTCGCACACGTTTTACGTAGCATTTCGCGGGAAATTTCCGTAATTAGGAAAAGTTAGCCTTACTCTATTTAAATGTGCGGCTACATAGTATTAAATTAGTCTCCCCGCTGGAGATATTAGCTGCAACTCGTAAGACCTGTAGTGCCAAGTGCTGTCACGCACACCACAGGGCTCTTTTACGTCGATGGCCCCACTCCAGGTGTACCGCTTCTTGTATTGTCACTAGCGGCGCTACTCTCTTTAAGCTTCTGGCGAATGTCAACCGTAGGCACTTCGGAACTGTAATTGAACTGCAACGGGTGACCGTGTTTCAAAAACCACAAAATGCATTCCGCTTTCTCCTGAGTAGACTCCATTGTGACAGAGAAACATTTGTAAGTAGGCTGTTTAGGTTTTCTTATTGGTAATGCCACGTAGCGCTCTGTATGAAAATCACTGGCTGTGCTGTGTGCAGTCTGTGGCTGGTTTGCATTGTTGTTTGCTATTGTAGTGTTGGGCAGTTGGCTGTTAACAGCGCGTAGCGCAGTGTTGCCAATTTAGCGACTTTGTCGCTAGAAATGGCGACTTTTGCCTTCGTCTTAGCGACAAAAAAAACTTTTTAGCGACAAAAATTATTTAGCGACTTATTTGGCGACTTTTGGAGTACTGACGACTTTTGAAGTACAAATCAAAACTATTTTGGGCCAGTATTTTCATTAACAAATCTAAGATTTTAACTATAGAATGGATGCTATACTGGCTTTGTTCTAGATTTACTAAGTCAAATTAAGTTCTTAGCAGATCATGTAGCATTGTTCAGCATTTAGCAAACCTGAATGTGGGAATTGCCTACAGAGGAAAAAAACCTTGACTATAGAAGAATTCATTATTCATTACCCACTAGCCTGTTACCGTCGATAGCGTATCGATCTATAATTCTTCAATTTATGAACTCCCTTTATTTTTCGAATTGACAAAAAACATACTTAATATTAAGTATAATAAGATACATTTCTGTCCAGCAACCTCTAATTTTTCGAAATGTTATCTCGCAGTCAAATTATTACCACATGCACAGTGGTAACGCAAGAACAATTCGATGGGGGTATCTCAGACATTATTACGTTTTAAACAGTGAACAATAGGACTGATATCGAGTTACCGAGTCAGTAGATCGTTTCATGACCTCTAGTTTGCCTGAGTTTTAATGTATTTTCAGTGGTTATAAATTGGTGAAATTGTTGTGGTGGCTTACATAATGGATTTACCACAGAAGATGAAGCAGTACGCTCAAAAATATCGGGATGCGTGGGGAGCAGAACCTGAATTCAATGGGTGGCTGAAACCAGTCGTTGGAGACTTATCCAAGGCAAGATCTAAAGTATGTGCAACAGAGTTTTATGCTAAATTGTGTGATATTAGAAAGCATTCAAAAACTATTAAGCATAAACAAAAAATTGATTTAAAAAAGCACAAACCACCTTACCTGTGAAAATTGTTGCGAAAACTACAGTTAGAATAGCAAGCAGAGCGGAAGGCGCCCTTTCTTTATTTATTGCTGAACATTGTTCTATTTTAGCTGTAGATAATTTAAGAATACTGCGCAAGAAGGTGTTTGCCGGTGATGAGGGCACTGAAAACATGCAATTACATCGTACAAAGTGCACTAACATTATAACTGAAGTTTTGGCTCCATATTTAACACAATCATTGGTTGAAGATATAGGTAACCAAAAATACAGTGCACTAATAAATGAATCCACAGATGTAGCAATATCTAAAATGCTAGGTATCGTTATACGGTACTATAGTGTAAACAACCAAACCATTAGATCAGCATTTCTCAAACTCGCTGTAGTAGAAACTGCAGATGCAAGAAATCTGGCTGCTGTTCTTGTGAATTATTTGAAAGATCTCAAACTTCCAGTCGCTAATATGGCAGGAATTGGCACAGATAATGCTTCTGCAGTTGTTGGAATAAACAATGGGCTTTTCGAACAACTCAAGAGAGAATATGGTTTGAAGCATTTGGTACTGATCCGTTGCATTTGTCACTCTCTTCAGCTTGCAGTTCCGCACGCCTCAGTGAATACCATACCTAGAAACATAGAGTTTCTTGTACGGGAAACCTACAATTGGTTCTCCATTTCACCCGAAAGACAAGAGGAATGTAGAAAGGTTTATGAGACAATAAATTGTGGAAAACAGCCACTAAAAATTTTGAAGGTCCGTGCAACACGTTGGCTTTCAATTGAACCAGCAATACAAAGAATCCTGGAGCAGTGGGAAGAACTAAGTTACATTTTGCACTTGCCATGGTTCAAGACAGTTGTTACTTTTATTTATTTATTTATTTATTTACACTGCCGATCTTTTGTACAAGATGTATTGTGACGACTCAAATCATCTTTACATGTTTTACCTTAAACATGCTTTAAAAGACGTACAAATAGCAATAAAAGCTTTTGAAGGAGAAGACAATGACCCCACTAAATTTCAAGATACACTTGTATTTCTCATGCAGTCACTCGGACAAAACATAGTTTTTCCAACTGTTGATTTGTTGACAACACCAGTTCCAAGCGAATGTATGTACGCAAATCCGAACCTTGGCTTTATGTTTGAACAGAAATTGTCTGAGTCAAGTTTGTCTGAAGAAAATAAAGTTTATTTGAAGAAGAGATGCATTCAGTTTAGTCTGAAAATCATAAAAGAAATTCAACAAAGACTGCCAAGTAACGTTACGATCCTGAAAAAAAGTCAATGCTGAATGTTGAAGAAACACTTAAAATGAATAAAAATAATGCTGTAGCGGATGTAGCCAAAGAATTGGATTTTAGTGGCTGCAAGAATGGCATAATATCATCTTCATTAGGTGGAATAACACTACTAATACTGTTCGATTTTGGAGTGAGGTTTTGCAGTATAAAAATGCAGCAGGAGAGAATCCTTTTTCTTGATTTCACAGCTAGCAATGACTGTTCTATGCCTACCGCATTCAAATGCAGAAGTGGAAAGAATATTCAGTTTTATGAACATTATAAAAACTAAACAACGTAACAGATTATCGTTAAAGACAATTAATGCTTTGATCATATTGAGAGACCAACTGAAGAAACAAAATAAAGATTTTGCATCTTTTTCCATACCGTCAGACGTATTGGAGCTTATTGGAACGAACAAAAGTTTCTCTTTTGCGACAAAACCAGTCGAACTGCAACACATCTTCTGAGCGACGTTCAACCCTCTACATCAATTACAGTTCTGTCAGAGCATGAAACAGAAGAGTTATTCGATCTTCTGAGTGACGACGGTGAATAGCTCACATACCGGTATGTACATATTTTGTAACGTAATTTGAGTTCTTGCTTTCTTTTGTTACAAATATAGTTGTATATTTCTATTATATTTTACTACTGTGATTGAAACAATTTATGTGTTGCGTCAATTATGATAACATGTTTAATTAAACGTTAGCGTATTTTATATGTATGTTGTTGCAAGCAAAGCGTCATTTAATTGAGACAATATAGCAATTACGTATGAGACAATTTTTATTAATATTTTATTCCTCCCCCCCCCCCCCTCCAATGGCTTGCTGCATCATTCACAGCACGAAATTATCATTACACACCGAGTAAAATCAGTTTTAGCGACTTTATAGCGACTTTTGATATTGAATCTAGCGACTCGGGTTTTTTAGAGTTGGCAACACTGGCGTAGCGTTGCGCAGTGGGAGGTGAGCCGCCAGCAGTGGTGGGTGTGGGGAAGTGAGATGGCGGATTTTTGAGAGCGGATGATCTGGACGTGTGTCCATCAGAAACAGTACATTTGTAAGAATGGATGTCATGAACTGCTATATATATTATGACTTTCGAACACTATTAAGGTAAATACATTGTTTGTTCTCTATCAAAATCTTTCATTTGCTAACTATGCCTATCAGTAGTTAGTGCCTTCAGTAGTTTGAATCTTTTATTTAGCTGGCAGTAGTGGCGCTCGCTGTATTGCAGTAGTTCGAGTAACGAAGATTTTTTTGTGAGGTAACTGATTTGTGAAACGTATAGCTTAATGTTAATTAAGGCCATTCTTCTGTAGGGATTTTTGAAAGTCAGATTGCGTTGCGCCAAAAATATTGTGTGTCAGTTTAAGCACAGTGATGTACCATGTTTCTAAGGGGACGTTTCACATTTTACGGTCACCTCGAACATTACAAACTTCGTAGGTGGGTCGCAGGTGTCGCCACCGTTCCACTGAGAAACGTGTAAGAAAAGTCTGTTTGCACTTATACCAGAAACAACCGTTGCTTCTGCAACCGCGGGTCGTGGCAAATGAGTGGCGCTGCCGGCGGTCCCTTATTATTCGTGCGCAGCAAAGATCAGTCAGTAGTAGGACGTGTTAAATGAAAATCGATTAAGAGGAGAGCACGTGGTCGCACTTTAATTATCGCACGCAGTACCTATAGGTCAGCCAGCGGCCGGGGCGGCGTGTTGCGTCACGGGGGACAACAGAGACGACGCCTGCCGCTGGCAGCTCAATTAGTTCCGGTGGGAGGGCTCGGCGCGGCTGGCATGTCATGTCGCGTGTGGGCAATTAAGGAGAGCTGCTCTAGCCTGTGGCGGCGCCGGTCTAGAAACAACGATCTCGTAATCTTCTTAAATTCTCTTTCCTTTACAGCAGGTATACAACGTTACTGGTTCTTCCCAAAGGCTTTAACCTCGCTGAACTGGCCAAACAGAATAGACCAGTACTTGCGCTATGCCCGACTTTGTTTACAAAGTATGGCACGATTAAGTCGTAGGACCGAGCCGCCTGTGTGTCCTTTCATTCCCAGCAGCTAACCGCGCAGTAAATAATAATTTGCATCTTTTTTCCCAGCAGTAATGGCTATGCGTTGGCTAGATCTGCGAATTAATAAAATAATCAGTAGAAATAATGAGTCAAAACAAGGCCCTGGCAGTAGACAACATTCCATTAGAACTACTGACAGCCTTGGGAGAGCCAGTCCTGACTGAACTCTACCATCTGGTGAGCACGATGTATGAGATAGGCGAAATACCTCCAGACTTCAAGAAGTTTATAATAATTCCAGTCCCAAAGAAAGCAGGTGTTGACAGATGTGAAAATTACAGTTTACTAAGTCATGGCTGCAAAAACACTAACACGAATTCTTTACAGACGAATGGAAAAACTGGTATAAGCCGACCTCGGGGAAGACCAGTCTGGATTCCGTAGAAATATTGGAACACGTGAGGCAATACTGACCCTGTGACTTATCTTAGAAAATAGATTAAGGAAAGGCAAACCTACGTTTCTAGCATTTGACAATGTTGACTGGAATACTCTCTTTCAAATTCTGAAGGTGGCAGGAGTAAAATACAGGGAGAGAAAGGCTATTTACAATTTGTACAGAAACCAGAAAGCAGTTATAAGAGTCGAGGGGTATGAAAGGGAAGCAGTGCTTGGAAAGGAATTGAGACAGGGTAGTAGCCTATCCTCGATGTTATTCAATCCGTATATTGACCAAGCAGTAAAGGAAACAAACGAAAAATTCGGTGTATGAATTAAAATCCATGGAGAAGAAATAAAAACTTTGAGGTTCGCTGATGACATTGTAATTCTGTCAGTGACAGTAAAGGACCTGGAAGAGCAGTTGAACGGAATGGACAGTGTCTTGATAGGAGGATATAAGATGAATGTCAACAAAAGCAAAACGAGGATATTGGAATGTAGTCGAATAAAATCGGGTGATGCTGCAGGAATTAGATTAGGAAATGAGACGCTTGAAGTAGTAAATGATTTTTGCTATTTGGGGAGCAAAAGACTGATAATGGTCGAATTAGAGAGGATATAAAATGTAGGCTGGCAATGGCAAGGAAAGCGTTTTTGAAGAAGAGAAATTTGTTAATATCCAGTATTGATTTAAGTGTCAGGAAGTCGTTTCTGAAAGTATTTGTATGGAGTGTAGCCATGTATGGAAGTGAAACATGGACGATGAATAGTTTGGACAAGAAGAGAATAGAAGCTTTGGAAATGTGGTGCTACAGAAGAATGTTGAAGATTAGATGGGTAGATCACATAACTAATGAGGAGGTATTGAATAGAATTGGGGAGAAGGGGAGTTTGAAGCACGACTAGAAGAAGGGATCGGTTGGTAGGACATGTTCTGAGGCATCAAGGGATCACCAATTTAGTACTGGAGGGCAGCGTGGAGGGCAAAAATTGTAGACGGAGACCAAGAGATGAATACACTAAGCAGATTCAGAAGGATGTAGGCTGCAGTACGTACTGGGACATGAAGCAGCTTGCACAGGATAGAGTAGCATGGAGAGCTGCATCAAACCAGTCTCTGGACTGAAGACCACAACAACAACAAAATAATCAGATAGCTACATTAAACATTGCAAAAAAATAAATTTAATTGAACTTCCTTATAACGACATCGGTTACGACTACTCGTGTATAGCGTAGTGATTTCTGTGGTACGGCCATATTATTCGAAAGGAACACACTTCGTATCCTTGCTTAATACGACAAATGTATATGCGTGTACCTCATATGTAATGTCACATTCAGGCTCCGTTACCAACAAGATTCTCCAAGAATCAATGTACTGTAGAAGGAAATCTGTTGTATGTATTATGCCACTTGGCATATTCTTCTCTCCGCCCTTCCGTCCAGAATAGGTGTAGACTCCTCACCTCTTTATTAGCCTAGTGCATTCATACTACAGTAGTGATGACAGTCACAGAACTCATCAACAGTACACGGGATGTCAGTTTTCGTAACAATCTGTTACGAAGTGCACGCATTTGAGAACAGCGTGGTCAATAAAAGAAAAGTTTTAACAGTCGAAGAAAAAGTGAAAGTCATTCATGAAATCGAGAATGAAGCTAAAAAGATCCACGAATGTCGTCAATTTGGTCTCGTAAATTCCACGGCCCAAACAATTTGGAAGAACAAGGATGAAATTGTTATGAGTTTGAACAAAACGGATCTAAAATTAAACTGTTAGGAAAAGCTGAACGGAGCGACGTAGATGAAGCTCTGCTTAAGTGTTTTAAGCGAAAGAGAAGCATCAGTGTATCCGTTAGTAGATCTCTTCTTAGGATGAGAGCTGAAGAATCTGACAAGAAATTAAAGGATGAGGAATCTGTGTGCAGCAGTGGCTGGATTGACGGATTCAAGCAACGTCACAGCATTACTTTTGACAAACTGAATGGTATGGATACTGAAACAATCCGACAATAGCTCACTAGCGTGTGGCCTACAACTCGTGAAGAATCTGCAAACTGTCACGTCTTTAATGCAGACGAGAGTGGCGTTTTCTTTAATCTGATTCCTGACAAAATTCAGAAATTCAAGGGCGAGAAAGGTGTTGGTGGCAACTTACCTAAAGATCAAATAAGAGTTCAGCTTTGTGTTAACACAGACGGAACTGAGAAGAAAACAATTGCTCCTGATAAGTAAACAAAAAATCCCTAGGTGTTTTAAGCATGTAAAAATCTGCCAGTGCACTACAGTGCTAGTAAAATGTCTGGATGACCCACTGCACTACAGTGCTAGTAAAATGTCTGGATGACCTCCGGACTTTCTGAAGCTGAAATAAGGTGTTGATATTGGGAGCTTGGAAGTCAGAAAAGAAAGATGCTGGTTCTTGTTGACAACTAACTGTCCAGCACATCCTACACTCTCTGGCTTGGAGAATATTAAGCGTGTTTTTCTTCTTGCAAATACAACAAGCTAATTGCAGCCCATGGAGCAAGAAGTAATTAAGAGTCTAAAGTCCCACTACCGTAAGCTCGTATTATTGAAAAACCATACAATTCAATGAGAGAAAGCACGATTATTCTATTTCTCTGATGGATGCGGTCAACTGCTTTACCAAATCTAGGAGCGGTATCAAGCCCAAACCACCAAGAACTGTTTTCATCAAGCGGGAATCACAACTAAAGGAATAAATGCCGGCGATATTGAAGACACGTTCGATGACACTGATGATCTGCCTGTGTCTCCATTGCTGTCAAGAATCAGCTGTGATGTTCTCAATCAGTGCGACTATGAAATGTGTGCAACAATAGATGATGACCTTGTTGCAACCGAAGTGCAAACTGAAGACGAAATTGCAAATGAAGTGAAGAATCAGGGCCACAGTGCGCATGAAGTGAGCGAGGAAGATGATGAAGAAGAAGAAGAAGAAGAAGAGGAAGACGAAAGAAATGAAGTGCTTAATCCCTACTGTGCGTGATGCTTTAGAATCGATTAGAATTGTTAACATGTCATTTGAACTTAGGGGAGGCAGTGAAATTGTAAATGAAATAATCAGTATACAACGTAATTTAGAAAGTGTGTATTGGACAAATAGAAGCAGAGTAAAATGTCTATTTCACTTCTAAGTAAAGCTGGCCGAAGTGGCTGTGCGGTTTTAGGCGCCGCAGTCTGGAACCGCGAGACCGCTACAGCCGCAGGTTCGAATCCTGCCTCGGGCATGGATGTGTGTGATGTCCTTAGGTTAGTTAGGTTTAAGTAGTTCTAAGTTCTAGGGGACTAATGATCTCAGAAGTTGAGTCCCATAGTGCTCAGAGCCATTTGAACCAATTTCTAAGTAAAAAAGTTTGGAGAGTACTCCACGTACTTCTGTGTAGATTGTACACATGTAGGCTTAAGAATGGATATTGTATGTAAAATAAGACAAGGCTAAATAAATTTGCTCTTTTCCATTTGCCTCCACAATAGATTGAAAATACCACGGTGGCTCTTTTCCATCTCTTACGATCTTGCTAATGCATATTGTACGATGGTTTTGAACTTTGTCCGCTGATCCTCAACACTATCTGTACTTGAGACAAAACTTTTGTGTTGAGCCGTCTGAAATCTGCTTTTTGTCACTTTTGCTAAACAGAAAAATCTTTCTACCTTTTTTAATATTTCTATTTACGGCTGAAATCATCGATGCAGTAACCGGTTTATGATCGCTGATTCCCTGTTCTGCGTTAACTGTTTCAAATTGTTCAGCTCTGTTTGTCACCAGAAGGTCGGATATGTTATCGTCACGAGTCGGTTCTCTGTTTAACTGCTCAAGGTAGTTTTCAGATAATGCACTTAAAACAATTTCACTGGATTCTTTGTCCCTGCCACCCGTTATGAACTTTTGAGTCTCCCAGTCTATATCCGGCAAATTAAAATCTCCACCCAGAACTATAACATGGTTGGGAAATCTACTCGAAATATTTTCCAAATTTTCCTTCAGGTTCTCTGCCACAACAGCTGCTGAGCCGGGGGGCCTATAGAGACATCCAATTACCATGTTTGAGCCTGCTTTAACCGTGACCTTCACCCAAATTATTTCACATTTCCGATCTCCCTCAATTTCCTTCGATACTATTGCACTTTTTATCGCTATAACACCGAGCGAGGGGGAGGACGACGGTTCAATCCCGTCTCCGGCCATCCTGATTTGGGTTTTACGTGATTTCCCTAAATCCTTTCAGGCAAATGCCGGGATGGTTCCTTTGAAAGGGCACGGCCGATTTCCTTCCCCGTCCTTCCCTAACCCGAGCTTGCGCTCCGTCTCTAATGACGTCGTTGTCGACGGGACGTTAAACACTAATCTCCTCCTCCTCCTCCTCCTCCTCCTCCTCCTCCATCGCTATAACACGCCTCCCCCTTCACTGTCCAGCCTGCCTCTGCAGTGTACATTCCAATCTGAGTTTAGAATTTCATTACTGTTTACATCTGGTTTCAGCCAACTTTCTGTCCCTAGCACTATGTGGGCATTGTGACCGTTTATTAATGAGAGCAGTTCTGGGACCTTTCTATAGACGCTCCTGCAATTTACTATTACCACATTAATATTGTTATTCCCTGTTGCGTTTTGCCTACTACTTACTACCTTGTCGCGTCTCAGGAGGCGTCTTGTCGGGCCTAGGGAGGAAATTCTCTAACCTAAAAAGCCCACATGTGCACTCCACACGTACTCCGCTACCCTTTCGCCGCTTCCTGCGTGTAGTGCACGCCTGACCTATTCAGGGGGACCCTACATTTCTCCACCCGATAGCGGAGGTCGAAAAATTTGCACCTCAGATCTCCGCAGAATCGTCTGAGCCTCTGGTTCAAGACTTCCACTCGGCTCCAAACCAGAGGACCGCGATCGGTTCTGGGAACGATACTACAAATAGTTAGCTCAGATTCCACCCCGCGAACGAGCCTTTCTGCCTTAACCAACTACGCCAACCGCCTGTATGAACCGAGGATGACCTCTGAACCCAGACGGCAGGAGTCACTGGTACCGACATGAGCAACAACTGGCAGTTGGCTGTTTATCGCCATCGGCAGGGCCTCCTCCACATCTCGGATGAGACCAACCGGCCAGCAGACAGAGTGAACACTGGCCTTCTTCCCCGACCTTTCCACTATTTCCCTAAGGGGCTCCATCACCCGCCTAACGTTGGAGCTCCCAAATTCCCAAATAAACCCCTCCTCCCGTATACCTGCTCGGACATTGCTGAAGGAGCGGCCACATGTCCACTCACAGGCAGAGCGGGCGATACCACACGGCCAGCCTCCACATTGACCCTCCGCCTCGTGCGCTGCGAACGCCGCTGAACCCGCCACTCCCCTTGGGGAGTGGGGGAAGGTGGCCCAGCCGCGCCCGGTACCCGCGAAGATGTCTCGACAGGAGGGAGGAGGTACTGAATAGAATTGGGGAGAAGAGGGCACAACTTGACTAGAAGAAGGGATCGGTTGGTAGGACATGCTCTGAGGCATCACGGGATCACCAATTTAATATCGGAGGGCAGCGTGGAGGGTAAAAATCGTAGAGAGAGACCAAGAGATGAATACAGTAAACAGATTCAGAAGGATGTAGGTTGTAGTAGGTACTGGGAGATGAAGAAGCTTGCACAGGATAGAGTAACATGGAGAGCTGCATCAAACCAGTCTCGGGACTGAAGACCACAACAACAACCTTCTTTAAATCATTTGATGGCATCGGGTGTCTCCTCAGACCTTTCAGTCGGCGATACTCTCTCATTGTGGCAACTGCAATTGCTGCCGGTCACATTAAGCAGTTAGTGAACCGTCTCTCTCTTCTCGATAGCCATACTGTTCACTCACATTATGTTTTGTGAAGTGACAGCGTGCAAACCATTTCGTCGTACAAACTGTGTACTGCGTCAAATTTACACCTGGTGGCCAAAAGTGGAAACAATTTTTTTTCAGCATAAGTTAGTTCCACGTTAAAGCACTTAACACATTTACTAAGTTTCGCTGCCATACGATAATTACAGTCCACACTGGACCTCTGTACGAACCTGTAATTCAGTTATAACCCCCTCGTATGTGTCCAGCTCCACCAGCTCCTCACACCCAAACTTCCAGATGTCAGACACTCAGGTCGGTACGAAACGTTGTGTGTCGATAGAGTGTCAACCAAAACTCCGGTCTGGTTCGTGCTGTGTGCTGTCGTCCAGCAGAACATGCGTAAACGGTAATTAAAAGAAACACCAGAACTAAAAAGGATACACAGGCGTATCTATGAGCTATTGTCGTGAAGATCTGTGATAGGTGAGTTGGCATCGGATCGACGTACTAAGGGTCCCGAGTTCGACACCCGCTTCTAGCGAAATTATTATATGGGAGAACATTTTTCTGACATTTAGAAGGACGTTTCTGAGTTTGTAGCAATGATCTTTTTGAAGTCTGCTTTCGCTTCGTTAGTTGAAAGTAGCAAGCCTATAGAGTACATTTGCATCGATAGGTATGGCGTTATCTATACAAATGTACGCTATAGGTTTGCTGCTTTCAACTAACGAAGCGAAATTAGGCTGCCAAAAGAACACTGCTTCAAAGTACGAAACGTCCTTTTACATATCAGAAAAATGTTCTCCCATATGACAATTTCAAGGTCGCTAAAACTAGGTTTCAATCTCGTGACCTTTCGTACGACGACGACCTGACGCTCTCTACCACAGTTCTTCGCATTAAAAGTTGTCATTAGTTCTGGAGTTACTTTTAATTACCGTTTACGCATTTTTTATAGAAAGACAGCATACAGCACGAACTAAACGGGTGCTCTGGTTGATACTCTATCGACACACAACGTCTGATACCGATCTGAGTGTCTGACATCTGGAGGTTTGGGAGTCAGCTCCGTGCTCCAGTAACGTTCCGCCACTGCCTGATCCTTACTGGCTGAAGGCCATCTCACCAAAATATGCACTATTCTTATGTCCTAAAGATTTGACTTAACTTGACCACCTTTCGCATTAAACTAAAATGTTATTACAATGTTTAATAAATGTAACTTTGTTAACATTCGGTTCCATTCAGACCATTTACAAAAAGTGTGAATAACAGTTTCATGGTAAATAAATTAGACAGAATTCTCGGACATGTGCGTTTACGTTAAATGATAGTAAAATACTGTCAAATATTGTTGATCGTTAACTTTGGTCTGCTTGACGGAAGCTTCTTTCAGCTCTCTATCCATTTTGATATGAAGCATGCCATGCTGCGTACAGCTGCTGTGTTACTGTGGACAATAGAATGTGTAGATATGGACGTTAGTGCAATGCTATCACCTGAGGGATTATTTGTTGCAACTGTACGATGAAGTTATCAATTTTAAGGTTCATTGCCAAAATATTCAGTCATTACAGAGTATTAACATTTGTGGTTTTTAAGATACAGAAAACATTACAGCTTCTTCGGATTCCCCTCATTTTTCTGAAACCGCAGATGCAATCAGATTACCCCTACAACAGTGATTTATTTTTAAATTTCTAAGTGTTGAATATTGCAGTATTTGAGATTGCCATGAGCGCCGTCATTATTGGTACGTATTCCGCACATGCGAGCAACCCCGTCCGAGACCCCTTCTCTGGCCACGCGCCGACTGCGTTGGTACCTCAATAAGCTTGTAGCAGCCGGGACACACCTTCGCCCCGTCGACTTGTACCCAGGCAAGCAAATTCACTGTCCTCAGTACAGACCCCAGACGGCCGAATATACCGCCTAAACATGTCTAACGTTACAGGTGCTAGGATCATAATGGATGTAGATTGGAATGTAACGGAAAATAGTTAAGGGCAAGGGGAGGGAAGAGGATGAGAGGAGAATGACGGGTTGCAAGGGAAGAAGAGGGCTGAAGAAGAAAGGAAATGGTGGGTGGTAAGCGGAAGGGAGAATAAGGGGGAAGGGAAGACAAGAAAAACGGAAGAAACATTATTCCTGAATCCAAACTCCCGTTTACATAATTGAAACGCTTTATTAGCGAAAGAGCTATCTGAGAGGCAAGAAGACTGCATAATCACCGTTGATTCATAGCTTTAGAACACGCCAATTGTGTTTGTTTTCCTGAACCCTTCAGACGCACAAAATTTATGTTGTTTGTTTCGAACACAAAAACTGAATATCTTTCTGAGCTCCTCCGTTACATACTGTAGCTTTAGTCTTTCCACGACGCCATCCTCGATGGCCGAGCGGTTCTAGGGGCTTCAGTCCGGGACCGCGCTACTGCTACGGTCGCAGGTTCGAATCCTGCCTTGGGCATGGAAGTGTGTGATGTCCTTAGGTTAGATAGGTTTAAGTAGTTCTAAGTCTAGGGAACTGATGAAATCAGATGTCCCATAGTGCTCGGAGCCATTGTTTCCACTATATATCCAAATGTGGAAAACATAAGCTGAACAAAACAATTATAACAACTTTCCAAAAAGGCTACATTTACCTTTGCTAAATTGTGCTTTTTTAGCATTATTTGCAGCTACTTAAGGACGTAATCTGATACACTGGAAATCGATGCTATAACGATTTTAAATATTGTACTTAGCTGTTGGCGACTCGAAGTTCGTTTACAGAATCAATCCTGTTATCAGCGTCTAGGGGCTCCCGTCTTTTTATACGTGCTCAGAATATATAATTCCATACTTATTTTTCATACGGTCACGTACTGTTATAAAACACACCTCACAGAATACTTATTTATTTCAAAATATCACGGAACAAAATACGTCTTCCTAGCCACAACATCACGTAATTAAGGAGCTCAGAAAGATATACAATTTACACGTTTGAAACAAACGACATACATTTTGCGCGTTTGACGGCTTCGGAAAAACAGGAACTAAACACCGCCACCAAAATTAGTGTCTATAAAAGAAAATGTCTCTTAAACGAGTCTACATACGAATAAAATGTGATTACTTTATAATTTAGACCACGATCATAATGATTAGTACACCCATAAATGAGGCAAGCCGGCATTTTTGAAGAAAACAATTTCACATAGCGAACGTCATCTTCAAGTTTGTGGCGGCATGACAATTCCTTTCATTATACCTCCAAGGTCGCGACATGGGTTAAACAAGAGAATACATCTGTGACTTCAAACCCGACTCCATCTTTGTTTACACCCCATAACAACAGAATAATTATCCTAATTACAGATTAACTGAGACGAATTGCATAGATAGTGATAGTAATTCCATTAAGAAATAAGTAAAGGTGTTTATAATGCATTACCAGTGTAAAAGTTTCCCTCGCAGTGAGAAATTCACGATGAGATAATACAATACGAGGTGTGTTTACAGCAGGGTTCATATAATGAGTGATACCTACTCTCTTCTTTATTGTCACATCTTGTAATTGCGAGTATTATTATTTAAATACGTTTTGATCGAGCTACAGATGAGATTAAAGACTACAGTAATTTACTCATGTAAACAAAACTAAATTTACATCTTATCGTGAAGCGTAACAGACGATTTTCGTGCGGCTAATAGCTACTTTGAGAGTACACATAGAGGTGCCGTTAATTTTACTGCATTCAAGTGCTTATCAATGCACAATTAATCTAACTCTAGTTAGGATTCAGATCGCCGTCGGCAATTAGCACAGCCAATGATTGACACCTCGTTATTAAGACTGGTCTGACCTTTTAGCTATGCTGATTTGCCAACACACGTCAGCAAACCTATTCTGTTCACATCTTCTCCATACAAACATTTCGCAAAACGTGTTTGAGTAACTCCCCAAACTTCGCGCCTTCCTGTTAACTGACAGCAGTTATTATTGCAACGGAAACTATAATATTTCTTGTATTTTGTGTGCTATGTTTTGTTGTATTCCGTGTTTCGTAAGTGGAGATGTGCGTGTACCTGTGTGTCGCGAGGCTCGTATCAGTCAGCTGTAAGGGGATAAGCTATCTGCCAGGCATTTGAAGCTTTCATTATTAAGTGGAATTTGACATAAACGTGGTATCTTGAGATATATTCAGTCAACAAGGTGTTGTGGCTGTCACGTCATATACAGAGTGATTGTGTCTCTGCAATAGCATAGTATACGCTTGCAATCAGAATTTAAATATGCAGCTTGAGAAGACAATACTGATTTGATGAAATCTGTAAAAGTTACCGTAGAGCAAGTTAAGTGGTTACACACTCCACGAACTTTCATGAGACTGAGGCGCTCGGTCTTTGGCGCCTTGTTACGGCCCGCGCGGCTTCCCCCGTCGGAGGTTCAAGTCCTCCCTCGGGCAGGGGTTTGTGTGTGTTTGTGTGTGTGTGTTTTGTCCATAGCGTAAGTTAGTTTATGTTCGACTAAGTAGTGTGTAGGCTTAGGGGCCGATGACCTCAGCAGTTTGGTCCCATAAGACCTTACCACAAATTTCCAGTTTTCATGAAACTGCCCTAACCAATCTGCAAACTGTCGTGGTGACCAGTCAGTCAGTAGCCAGAGAAGTGAGAGAGAGAGAGAGAGACAGGAGCGTTACAGTACCACCTCAGCCACGCCTCGTGTCCTTTAATTTCCACAGAAAGCGAATATCGGCTGTTATCAGTATGAGATTTAAAGATTTAACCATGACAGTGTCCCAACTGAACAAAATTAATTTGTCAGATGCCTCAAACTAAGACTGAAACAATAATTCGCCAGAAGATAATAATCACATTACTTTCGCTTGCAAGAAGTATAACACCCAGAGAGAAACGTTTCTGTATGAACTGTAGAAGACTGACGTCCAACCCATTTCCAACACGTCTCTCCTATGTACCAACAATCCAAAAGTATTTGATGTTCATTTGTGACATATTTTTTATTATCAATGTTCAACTATAACTGTTCAGTGTTAATGAGTCGTTTTCTTTTATTTTTGGTGCTCTGTGAACAACTAACAACAATAAACAAAACAAACAGTGCGTTATATATACAACAACAGATGCCGAAGTTGACACTTCGTCAGAAAGGAACCCAAGGAATTCCGCAGAGTGAGAAAGAAGTGGCAGATTAAATATTAGCGTTTCTGGATGATTAGTCAGTGGAATGTGTGGTGGTGTATACGCTCGACGTTGGAAACAAGCGTCACGCCATGTAGTTCATCATCCTTATCTTACAGGAAAACACAAATCCCCTAGTAAAGGACAATCGTCGTTTAAGGAGCAGGTCTAAAAATAATTACGTTCGTGGAAGATCATCCGCAGAATAGTAAAAAACAATTACGAACAGATTTCGAATACGTCCGCACTGGTATGTCCGCGTAGTGCATAAGAAAAACTGCGGACCATCAAGGGATGATGATGATGATGATGATGATGATGATGTTTGGTTTGTGGGGCGCTCAACTGCGCGATCATCAGTGCCCCTACAAAGTCCCAATTTTTTTCACAGTCCATTTTTTTACACAGCACAATCTAGCCACTCTCACGAATGATGATGATCATGATGCAATGGTAAGGGCAACACCAAAACCCAGTCCCCGGTCACCAAAAATCCACAACCCGGCCGCGAATCCGACCCGGGACGCCGTGATCCAGAGGCAGCAACGATTGCCACTAGACCACGAGCTGCGGACACTCAAGGGAGGACAAGGCGCACTTATTACAAAAACTGAAGTTTGTACGTTTCAAGGATACTCGATACAATTCACAGGATGTGGATAACAGTGATCTACTACGTCATGCCCATCGAACTACGCGCGAAATAGATTGCTGTGAATTCAAGGACAGCAGTGGATGGTTCCATAGCTTCAAACAGTGCTACAGAATTGGAAGAAGTAAGATAAAGAAATTAAAAAAAAAATAGTCAACTTGACAATGCACAGCAAACTGCAGAATCGGCCCTACAGTTTGTAGGTGAGATAAACAAACTTATTACATCGTTCAATAAGGAATTTATTTTCATCTCCGACCAGTTCAGATTTGAAGAGGATGATGAACAGTGTAGTATCTGACAGTTGACCCTAAAGGGAAATAAATATATCATATTTCGCATACACTATGTGAAGATAAGCATCTGGAGATCTGGCTGAAAATGAATTACAAGTTCGTGCCGCCCTCCAGCGGTAATTCTGGAATTCAGTGTGGTGTTGGCCCATCCTTAGCCTTGATGTTAGCTTCCACTCTCGCAGGCATACGTTCAATCAGGTGCTGGAAGGTTTCTTGGGGAATGGCAGACCATTCTTCACAGAGTACTGCACTGAGGAGAGGTATCGATGTCGGTCGGTGAGGCCTGGCACGAAGTGGGCGTTCCAAAACATTCGGTCCATTACAGGGATGTTATTGTCCTGTAACCACTTCGCCAAAGGCCGTGCATTATGAACAGATGCTCGATCGTGTTGACAGATGCAATCGCCAACCCCTAACAGTGGGAAGCACGAAGGTGCTTAAAACATCAATATAGGCCTGTGCCACACAAAACAACAAAGGGTGCAAGCCCCCTCCCTGAAAAACGCCACCACACCATGACACCACCGCCTCCGAATGTTACTGTTGGCACTACACACGCTGGAAGATGACGTTCAACGGGCATTCGTCATAGCCACAACCTGCCATCGGATAGCCACATTATGTGCCGTGATTCGTCACTCCACACAACGTTTTTCCACTGCTCAATCGTCCAGTGTTTACGCTCCTTACACCTAGCGAAGCGTCGTTTGGCATTTACCGGCGTGATGTGTGGCTTATGAGCAGCCACTCTACCATGAAATCCAAGTTTTCTCACCTCCCGCCTAACCGTCATAGTACTTTCAGTGGCTCCTGATGCAGTTTGGGATTCCTGTGAGATGGTCTGGATAGATATCTGCCTATTACATATTACGACCCTCTTCAACTGTAGCGGTCTCTGTCAGTCAACAAACGAAGTCGGACTGCACGGTTTTGTGCTGTACGTGTCCATATTTCCACTTAAATATCACATAGGAAACGTTTAGGAGTGTGGAAATCTCGCGAAGAGACGTATGACAGGAATGACACATAATCACCTGACCGAGTTCGAAGTCCGTGAGTTCCGCGGAACGCCCCATTCTGCTCTCTCATGATACCGAATGACTACTGAGGTCGCTGATATGGAGTACCTGGCAGTAGGTGGCAGCGCAAAGCGCCTAATATGAAAAACGCATGTTTTTGAGGGTATCGGGATACTTTTGATCACATAGTGTACATAGGGGAGAGAAATCCACTCTTGCACAACTACACTAATGGCGACAAATTGCTGGAGACAGTGTTTACTGTAAAATATCAGGAGTAACAATCCATAGCGACTTTAACTGGAATGACCACATAACGCACACAATAGGAAAAGCAGATACCAGTGTGAGATTCACTGCAAGTATGTCAAGTAAATGCAACCCATTCACGAAAGGAGTAGCGTATAAGTCATTTAGTTGAGTGGTTTGTGAGAACTGCTCATCTATCTGTGATCCTTACAAGGTAGGCCTGACAGAACAGATAGAGAAGATCGAATAAAGAGCGGCGCGTTTCGTCACGTCGTTTAGTAGGCGAGGGAGTGCTGCAGAGATGCTCAAAAAACTGCCGTGGCGGGCCTTACAAGATAGGCGTCGTGCACAACGGAGACGTTTACTATTGAAATTTCGAGAGAGCGCTTTTCAGGAAGAGTCCTCCTACATTGTTGTCGTTGTGTTCTCCAGTCCAGAGCAGGTTTGATGCAGCTCTCCATTCTAATCTACCCTGTGCAAGCTTCTTCATCTCCAAGTACCTACTACAACCTACATCCTTCTGAATCTGCTTAGTGCATTTATCTCTTGTCACCCTCTACAATTTTTACCATCCACGCTTCCCTCCAGTACTAAATTGGTGGTCCCTTGATGCCTCAGAACGTGTCCCATCAACCGAACCCTTCTTCTAGTCAAGTTGTACCACAAATTCCTCTTCTCCCCAATTCTGTTTAGTACCTTCTCATTAGTTACTGGATCTACCCATCTAATCTTCAGCATTCTTCTACAGCACCACATTTCTAAAGCGTCTATTCTCTTCTCGTCTACACTATTTATCGTCAATGTTTCACTTCCATACATGGCTACACTCTATACAAATACTTTCAGAAAGGACTTCCTGACACTTAAATCTATACTCAAGGTTAACAAATTTCTCTTCTTCGGGAACGCCTTCCTTGCCATTGCCAGTCTACATTTTATATCCTCTCTCCTACGACCGTCATCAGTTATTTTTCTCCCCAAATAACAAAATTCATTTACTACTTTAAGTGTCTTATTTGTAAATCTAATTCCCTCAGCATCACAAGGTTTAATTAGACTACATTCCATTATCCTCGTTTTACTCTTGTTGATCCATTCCGATCAACAGCCCTTCCAAGTACTTTGCTGTCTCTAACAGAATTACAATGTCATCAGCAAACCTCAAAGTTTTTATTTGTTCTCCGTGGATTTTAATTCGTACTCCGAATTTTTCTTTTGTTTCCTTTACTGATTGATCAATTTACAGATTGAATAACATCATGGATAGGCTACAACCCTGTCTCACTCCCTTCCCAACCACTGCTTCCCTTTCATGTCCCTCGACTCTTGTAACTGCCATCTGGTTTCTATACAGATTGTAAATAGCCTTTCTCTCACTGAATTTTAGTCCTGCCACCTTCAGAATTTGAATGAGAGTATTCCAGTCAACATTGTCAAAAGCTTTCTCTAAGTCTGCAAATGCTAGAAACGCAGGTGTGCGTTTCCTTCATCTATCTTCTAAGATAAGTCGTAGGGTCAGCATTGCCTCGCGTGTTTTCTACGGAATCCATACTGATGTTCCTCGACGTCGGCTTCTTCTGTAAAGAATTTGTGTAAGTATTTTGCAGCCATAACTTACTAAACTGGTAGTTCAGTCATTTGCACACCTGTAAACACCTGATTTCTTTGGGATTTTATTTATTATATTCTTCTTGAAGTCTAAAGGTATTTCACCTGTCTCATACATCGTGCTCACCAGATGGTAGAGTTTTGTCATGGCTGGCTATCCCGCGGCAATCAGTAGTTCCAATGGAATGTTGTTTACTCCCGCGGCCTCGTTTCGACGTCGGTCTGTCAGTGCTATGTCAAATTCTTTCCGCAGTATCATATCCCCCATTTTATCTTCATCTACGTCCTCTTCAATTTCCATAATATTACCTTCAAGTTCATCGCCCTTGTATAGACCCTCTATGTGCTCTTTCCATCTTTATGATTTCCCTTATTTGCTTAGGATTGGTTTCCCATCTGAGTTCTTGATATTCATAGAGGTGGTTCTCTTATCTCCAAAGGTATCTGAAATATTCCCGTAGGGAGTATCTATCTTACCCCTAGTGATATATGCCTCTACATCCTTGCATTTGCCCTCTAGCCATCGCTGCTTAGCCACTTTGCACTTCTTAACTTCTTATCGATCTCATTTTTGAGAGGTTTGTATTCCTTTTTGCCTGCTTCATTTACTGCATTTTTATATTTTCTCCTTTCATCAATTAAATTCAATATCTATTTCTACTAGTCCTCACCTTTTCACCTACTTATTCCTCTGCTGCCTTCGCTATTTCATCTCTGAAAGGTACCCATTCTTCTTCTACTGTATTTCTTTCCCCTGTTCGATTTTGTATTTATAACGCTTTATTCGCCTGACTAGAATGCTTGTTCCTCCTGCCACCAAACGTCAGTAATTCCCACTGTATCTAACTGTAACTTATCCATTTCCCTTTTCAAAATTTTCTATCCTGCCTGCCCGATTAAAGGATCTGACATTCCACGCTCCTATCCGTAGAATGCCAGTTTTCTTTCCCCTGACAACGACGTCCTTCTGAGTAGTCCCCGCCCGGAGATCCGAATGGTGGACTATTTTTAACTCCGGAATATTTTACGCAAGCGAACGCCAATATCATTTAACCATACAGTAAAGATGTATGCCCTCGGGAAAAATTACGGCTGTAGTTTCCCTTGCTTTCAACCGTTCGCAGCACCATGACAGCAAGGCTGTTTTGGTTGATGTTACAGGGCCAGGTAAGTCAATCATCCAGACCTGTCCCTGCAACTACTGAAAAGGCTGCTGCCCCTCTTTAGGAACCACACGTTTGTCTGACCTTTCAACCGATACCCCTCCTTTGTGGTTGCACCTACGGTACGGTTATCTGTATCGCTGAGGCACGCAAGCCTCCCCGCTAACGGCAAGGTTCGTGGGGGTGTCCTCCTACATACATCTAGCAAAATGACCACGACGAGAAAATTCGAGAAATTAGAGCTAATAGAGAGGCTTACCGACGATCATTCTTCTCACGCGCGATTCGTTGGTGGAAGAGGGAGGCAGGGATGAGTTAGTAGTACCATCTACCACACGCCGTTAGTTGGCTTGCGGAGTACGATGCGTTTGCAAGATACAGCTGTGTCTCGTGCGCGCCGTTTGTGACGTAGCGGTCGTAGGTCGGCTATGGCGTGGTATGGAGAGGTTAGCGGTGGCGTCGGCTGCCCGTGTAGCGTGTGCAGTGAGCAATGAGGAGTGGGCGCTAAGTTGAGGTGCAGCGGGAGCGCCGCCAGCAGCGGGGCTCGGCGGTGGCGGTGGCGGTCCTTCACCCCCGGCAGATCGAAGTCACGTGCGGGCCTACTCCACTAGCGGCGGGCCGGCGGGCGCGGGAGCACGTGCAGCCGACCACTCCACACCTACACGGTTACTCTGCAGCCTACAGTCACGTGTCTGACACCGATTTGCAGTTCACCTCCGGAACGTATACAGTGTTCGAACGTTGCAAAGTACGTCGTGGGGAAAAATCTACCGAGACGCACCCAGCACGGATTCATCTACTAGGGTGACCAGACGTCCGGATTAATCCGGACATGTCCTACTTTTTAGCTCTTTGTCCGGGGTCCGGGAGGATTTTTACACCGTCAGGATTTTTCGCAAAGTTGAGCGTAATACAGTTAAATTCAGAATTCGTCCCGTTCTATTGCTCTTAAATACTCTTAGTAGGTGGCACCAGGATCGTCGATGTTATCGTTGATCAACCTATAAGCGAATGCAAATGTCGATTATTTAAAATTTTCGTTTCGTATCTTCGCTTTATATTGGCTTGGCTTCCTGTAGTGCACGTTTGATGTGTGAGTGTAATTTTTTAACCGAGCGAGTTACGTAAAATATTTGGCTTTGGCCAAACGAAAGTGTACATTTTCTGATGTCCTTTCCTGCAAATATCCGGCTTTCAAGAAAGGCAGAAATGAAGTAAGATATGTGGAGATGGAACGTACGTCTCAGTGGCCAGTCAAGATAAGAAACAACTCGACAGATTAACTGTCATGGTTTTATTTCATTGTTTCATAGTCATTCCATTTATTTGCATTCGGAAGGTTGACGTGCAGTTTACATGTCGTCAGCTGCTGCTTGAATCGTAGATGTTGCTAGCGGTGCGTCGAATGAAGGGAGGTGAAGGAGGTGAATGGTCTTACGTTTTTCATTTTGTGAATAATTCCGTGTTGTTGATATAACAAAACAATTGACGCCACACAGTCACCACAATCAATGTTGTTAATTTTTTTATTGCTCAGTTAACTACCACCGGACCATCAGTAACAATTTAGAACTAGTTTTAATACCCGGCAGAAACACGCAATCTTATTGGCTGCCTGAACGCTATAAAACGAAATGCATGTTGGTTTGTCACTGAAATGTCAAATTTCTTGCACAGGTGGCCAAGATCTTGAACATCACGTTGCCACTCAGAAGCATAAAAACAACCTTCAGGCTTACAGTTCAATGTCTAGAACAGAGACATTATTTCAGCAACAACAATCTACTTCTGCTATAAGCCACAGAGTTCTTTCTCGAGAAGGAGCATTAGAATTCCATAATGTTAGGCAACATTTTAGCTACAGATCAATGGATTGTACGCCCAAGAATGTCTGTATGTTATGTCTATAAATAATAAACTCATTTATTAAAATTGAACGTATGTTTGGTGGGGAATACTGCAGATCAGGATACCACCCGTCAGCTTTGGACAAATCACGTGAAAGTAGCCAATCAGGAGTGGCGTTTAGGCAGCCGTCTTCGTTAAATCTTAAAAATACACGTAAATATAAAAACAATTGATGCCACACTGTCACCACAATCAATGTTTTTTTAATTTAAAATAAAAAAAATATTGTTCTGGGAATCACCACCTGACCACCGCTAACAATTAACTACCAGTTTTACCAGTGACTCCCGGCACTCACGTGACTTTTCCAAAGCTGACGGGTGGTATCCTTGACCCGTCTGATGTGTCCTCCTTTTTCTTCCTTTGCCCTCCTTTTTGAATCTGTTTGTCCTTCTTTTTAAACAATTGCATTTGGTCACCCTATACATGGCTTATCTCGAGTTCCTTGCAGAGGGTTCTTCGAAACACCTTTAACAATGCGTGGGAAGAACGAACATTTAAATCTTTCTGTACGAACTCCGATTTCTCTTTTTTTTGTTACGACGATAACTTTTCTCTGTATAGGTTGTCGATAGTAAAATATTTTCGCATCCTGAGGAGAAAAATTGGTTATTGAAATGTCGTGAAATACCTCACCGCAACGAAAAAAACCTCGTTTTAATGGCTGCCACTACAACTTCCTAATCATATCCGTGACGCACTCTCCCCTATTTCTCGATAATACAAACGAGCTACCCTCTTTTGAATCTTTTCGACGTTCTCCATCAGTCCTATCTGATAAGGACCCCAAAAGGCAGAGTAGTACTCGAGCAGAGGACGGACGTGCGTAGTGTAGGCAGTCCCTTTAGTAGACCTGTTGCATGTACTCACTGTTCTGGCCATAAAACGCAGCTTTTGATTCACCTTCCCCACAACATTATCTATGTGCTCGCTCTAATTTAAATAGTTCGTAATTGTAATTCGTAGGTTTTTAGTCGAACTGACAGGCGGTCTCCAAAATTTGTGTGCTTTATCGTGCAATAAAAATTTAACGGATTTCTTTTTGCACGCATTTCAGTGAGCCCACACTTTTCCTTATTGCGAGTGTTCTCAGCGCGGAATTAGCCGAGTGGTTTAAGTCGCTGCAGTCGTGGACTGTGCGGCTGGTCTCGGCGGAGGTTCGAGTCCTCCCTCGGGCATGGGTGTGTGTGTTTGTCCTTAGGATAATTTAGGTTAAGTAGTGTGTAAGCTTAGGGACTGATGACCTTAGCAGTTAAGTCCCATAAGATTTCACAAATGTTTGAACATTTTTGAGAGAATTGCGCTCTGCCAAAACTCTACGCTTCGGTCGTTTTCGTACAGTACATAAATGACGTACTAAGTGGTAGGATTACTGGTAGTATTCGTAGCATTGGTAAGGAAGGAAACACAAATAAATGTGTCACAGAGAAACTAGGAGCTGACGACTTCCCTTTGTTTGTTGTTGGTTATTTTGATTTACACATAATCAACAACCACACATCGTTCAGTGTTAGTCCACTGTGTATTCCACACACTTACAAAAATTAATTTCATTTTATAAGCAATAAAAATTATTTCATCTCGTAACTTCTGTGTTTTTATATAACCAAAGCAATTATGTTTGATGCAAGTACAGTATTATTATTGTTGTTGTTTCTTGTACTCAGTAGGACGTTCTTCAACATAATAAAAGGCAATAATTATCCGTTATTACTGATAAGTTCGAAAGCTGTTTATGACTAACAGAAACATATTTTACAGAAGCTTGACGAGGTATTGCAGCGATGTTTGATATATTTTTGTTTTGACGTTTTTATAAATTTTAACTTCTTTAAGGAAATTGCGTTTTCTAGCACTATATGAAAAAACAATATTTTTTTAAAATTATTATTATGATATCCCTCAGTTTCACGTTACAAATCAACAATCTGTGAATAAAACCTGAATTAAATATTGACAGTTTCATTTTTGCTATAAATATTCTTTATTTTAAATAACAGACTGGAGCATAACTACGTAGAAGAAATATGTCCCGTAGGTGACACAGCTCCTTATATATTCTCACTCAGTTTATCGACTGTTCACCACTTCCAGTTTCTAGAGAAAACTAGTAAGACAAGTACGCAAGCAAAGTGGTCGAAATGAGGTAATGCCCGATAGTTATGCAACACACCTAACATACAGGTAACGTGGTAACGATCTCAAATGATAAAACCTGGTAAAAAAATGGTTCAAATGGCTCTGAGCACTATGGGACTTAACATCTACGGTCATCAGTCCCCTAGAACTTAGAACTACTTAAACCTAACTAACCTAAGGACAGCACACAACACCCAGCCATCAAGAGGCAGAGAAAATCCCTGACCCCGCCGGGAATCGAACCCGGGAACCCGGGCGTGGGAAGCGAGAACAAAAACCTGGTAAAAAAACTACCATAATCTGCGCTTACTTGTGATAGTCTACAGTTGCCTGCGGCAGTCTTACGGCTCAGTTGCAAGCTACTTGCACGTGGTGCCACCAGGCAGTGCTATCAGATAAAATATTTTAACTTCTGTTTTCTCCATACTGTGGTGTAGTGATATATGGCTATCCTTCCAACTTCAAAAACAATTCCAATGTAATAGCTAAATTCACTACAGCAACTTATCACCTCAAATAAACCAAACCTAAAGCAGCCATCAAGCACAGTTTTCACTTCAAACTGCTCAAATCTTATTGTGTAGTGCACGCGGAAATCAGCACACTAACTAGAACCATTATCGACAAAATACACACTTAATTATCGAGCTGTGATATGAAATATAAGACACGAAAGAAATCAGTTTTATGCGCCAATTAGTTTCCTTAGAATCGAATGAGGGGAACTAAATTCAGTAGTGAGGAAAACGAACGAGTTTGAAACAAGTGGATTTCAATAATTTAAAGGAAAAAGAGAACCTCTACTGGAAAACTACCTCCAGGATTTGATGTAGTTTTACTTCATTTGCACACAGTATTTATCGTTTAATGAGCTTTTACTGTTTACAGCAAAAACATCGGAAACTTATTTTTCTCAGTGCTGCTATGAACTGCTTTGTAAGAACCACTCCTTACTTTCCTGTGTAGTTTTCTCTTACTATTCCTCATTATATACTCATGGCTTTAACAGTACATCAAACAACTGCTTACTTCTATATAACGCCAGTAACTAAAATACACAATCAATAAAATAAACAGAATATATCTGTTCGCCTTTAGCTTCATACACAGCTGTTTCCCCTATGTGCACTAAATTAAGGCGCTTGGATTGCAGCCACGGGATATCGAACAGGATTTCGCGACCTTGTTGCGATGATGAGAGACGCCCCGCCCAACGATTCATTGTGCTTGTTTCAACGCCAGGTCTTCATAAACATTTTACAAGCGCCTGCGAATATCTGCGATGCTCTGGTTTTCCAGCAAAAGAAATTCAGTGACAGTTGTCTGCATGGAACGCCAATTTTAAGGCTGCGTATAGCGCCGCCACCCGACGGAAAGTCATGAAACTGTAAGGGATGAAGCGGGAATATTCCACCACGCCCCATGAAAAATTTCGCATTTTTTCAACAGAAATTAGCTGAGAATATATATGTATTGTATTACTTCTCAAAGGCCGCTCGTAGACATATTCCATTACAAATATTTGAAGTATATAGTGAATATTAATTAGGGGATGCAGGATGGCTGAAACTATCTCACTGAGCAAGCAGGTCATTATTCTGAGCTATCCGGGTAGGACAGACGACACGTCGCAAGAGCGAAGGCTTCGGATTAGGGTAGTGCTGTGGCACGCAGTTGCGACCTGCCACGACTTTTGAAGTCAGTGCACATTCCTCCGCAGACTGAAAATTCCTTCTGTAAAGTTCATATTCAATATTGTATCTCAAAATACGCCAATTTCGATGTCTATTTTTCTTTCTGGGGAAAAATAGGAAAGAGATAAAATCTGCAAAAATTGATTCAGATTTAGTAGGCTGATACGAAACCCGCGACATGTTGAAAGGACCAAGTATGATGGCTGAAGACGAAAGCGATCCATATAATGGAATATCCTGCACCTGATCTGTGTCGATCATTCCTTTACAGCACGCTTGGCGCCAGTAACGTTCTTTTCTGTGATGGGGCATATTTCAGAAATAACGGAAAAGGTAAACGAGGCAGACAGCGGTATACGGGTGGCCATATTTCAGTGACTGTCCACACCGTTCACTCTTGCAAACTGCGAGTGTACCTCGGTAGGCCAGGTGGGCGGCAGCGATAGCGGCAAATCTGCAGGCCGTTGCACGGAGCTCCGCTATCTTTCCTCACAGTTCGCCGAGTCTCTCCTGCACCAGTACTCTCACGTACCGCTACTTCATCAAAGTCACGTGTCACACCTTTACAACACACCATTTACTACAGTTCTCTTAAAATGGTCTACAAGGGGGTAGTCATAAACGTTCAATTACCACCTTGAAAAAAATCGAGTCTCGACATAAAACTTCGCGATGGTGTTTGCAATGATAAATTCGAGGTAATGAAGCACAAGTAATATTTCTTTCTCTTCTTTCACGATTTACTATAAATTACTTTGAAATATCTCAGTATTTGCGTTAATGTGTTCATTTTTTGTTTAGTGTGTGGAAAATTGTAGTTATATACGTTTTGCTACTTTGATGATACATTTCCTACAGATCGTTAAAAATTAAAAAAAAAATGCAAACAGTAGAATATCTAGTATGAAAAGCAAAGATTATTTGTAAAATTTTTGTTAACTCTGGAGAGAGAGGGGCTCTACGTGGATCAGAGACATTGTTTGTTGTTCAGCAAGGATACGAAAAAACCTCAGTAACCAACAGGATGTGCGATCACCAGTGCCTTATAATGGAAGTATCTTGCCCCCTTCTGGAATCTGGATACAGTCATTAGAATCATTAAAGAGTTCTCTCGAATTTCTAGCAACCATTGTCAGCGACTCCTCTAAACTGCACAATTAGTACTGCCACTCTCTACGGCAAAATACTGCACCGGAAAATATAGCAGTCACTATATACCTCGGCTTTTCTTAATTGTCACTCTGCTCACGGGTAATTATGCCGATTCCTTGGTGCGCCTGCGATTTCGGCGCTGTTCTGCTGTAAAGCTGGATGCGAAACTTTACAAACCAGTACCGAAATAGTGCCAGCTCCTTCGTTCGGACTTACCTAGCTACAGAAAGACTCAGTCCAGCTCCTTGGATCGTAAACATGGCAGGTGCATACACACTAGTCATGCGTCCCCAATTCTCGTAAGTAGCTTAATGCAATTTTGTCATATGATGACATGGTTGGAGACCGTGGCTGTTATTTGAAGACAAATGTTGATGGTGTTGAGAAAGCAACCAGCCACAAGATTAAGTTCCTTTATTCAAAAGGTACCAGTTTTGAATCATTACAATTCATCGTCAGACGGCTTTCATGCTTTCGTTGGAACAAGTGGTGCATTTTTTACCGATTAGCTGTCCCAAAATATAAATAATACATAATTATAAGCACGTCACACAAATGGTTGCGTTACAGATTAGCATTGGGATGTGACTCACGTAAAATGACGGTTTGGAGTACTTGTTTTCATAGTTTTCATCCAAGAGGCGGCGTTCGTAGTTTTCGCCACATTCCTATCATTGCACACATAAACTTGTATAATTGAGCTCTTTAGATTTGTCACTGAATACAATTCCACCACATTTCTACCGTTACACACGTAAATTAGTGTCAGAGAACAGACTTCTAACACGCACCGCATGTTTTGATAGATACAAAGTGTTTACAAAGATATGAGTGTCAAAGATGCTACGATATATAGTAACATTATAAAGATGCCCCATGTTTGGAGAAAGATCTTATATTCACTTATGTAAATGAAACGCCCTTTACACCAGTATAGAGAGATATTGATTTTGTGAAAATTAGGACGAATACTGGTACACTAATCATAAAGATGTTCCATGTCAAAGATTTTTTAAAAGCTGTATGTAATGGGTAAAACATTACATTATTTATCTATATTTTTCATCGTGAGAATTGTAGGAACATATAAATTTGCAACTTGAGCTGCGTATAGGTGTAGGAATACTGCTTGCTTTGGAAGGTGGAAATTAATTTTTGGAAATTATTCAGAAAATGGGTGTTAGCCAACTCTGTTTGTTCATTAAGGATATAGTCTGGGTATTTCTGTTTCTTCCGATATATTCAGAATGGCTCCCTTTTCTGCTAGATGTTGTTCTCAAGGTTTCTCAGTGAATTTGAAAACTTCTGCCTGTCTGTCCAGTGTAGAATTTTGGGCATGTATAACATTTCAACTTGTGTATTCCTGACTTACTGCAGGGGCTCTTGGAGGTGTTCACATCATGGATTACATTTTCTTGTAATTTATTATTTGTGGAAAAGCTGATTAAGATATTTTTCTTTTCACATGAGTTTGCTATTTGGTATGATAGTGGGCCTTTGACTGGGAGAGTAGCATATTTATATTTGGCTTGTGTGGCACACTGATTTGGTTTGGAGTGCATGTTGTGTGGGTTGCTGTTAAGTGGATCTGTGGTGTTTGTTTGCATTTTGTTGTGGAATTTTTCTGTTACTATGAGTTTATATCCATTATTATGAGCAACTGTATTAATTATAGTGACTTCATTTTGTTGGTCTGTGTTACTCATTGGCACATTTTTAATTCGATGAACCATGGCTCTGAAATATGCAATTCTTTTGGTGGGGGTAGCAAGATGATTTGTCAATATGACATCTGTGGTGCTAGGTTTTCTATAAATATTAAATTGATGTTCATGGTTACTATCACAAATGTTCAGGTCAAGAAAGTTAATGCTTTTATTAGTTTCATATTCAACTGTGAATTTAATATTTTTGTCCATTTTGCTTAGATCTCCTGCTAATGCAATAATTTTATTGGTTGTACCAGTAGAATTCAAAATTGTGTGATCAACATATCTTCTGTAGTACATTATTCTGTTTGAGATGTGCTGGTTGGTTGACAAGAAATTTTGTTCTATGTGATTGACGTAAATATCAGCCAATATCGCAGCTAAACTACTTACCATTGCACAACCATCATGTTGTTGGTACAGCTTCTTGTTGAAGCTAAGGTAATTATGATCTAGAATAAGTGTAAGTATTTCTGTGAGTTCATCAATCACTGCAATACTAATTTTCTTATACTCAAACAGATTGTTTCCTACTATGTTAGCAGTCTCTTTTATCAGGGATGTTTGTGTATAGGTTGACTATGTCTAGTGATGCTAATTTAGCTGTTCATGAGATGTGGATGTATTAAATTAAGCTTATGAGTTCATGTATATTATGTATGGTGTAGTTATTTTGAAATGTATAGTATCTGAAAATGAGATCTTTTAGTTTATGGCTTATGAAGTATGCAGGGCTGTTTCTTGAGTTAAAAATCAGGTGAATGGGACAATTTTCTTGATCAGTCTTTAGCTGTGCCTGCGGTTTTGGTGCTGAGGGATTCATTGTTATACATTTACGTACTTCATATTTGTTCAGTAAGAAGTTACAGTTTTGTAGTAGCTTTCAGAGCTTAGTTTGGGATTTTTGGTAGGATCTGTCTTTATTTCAGTAATATTGTTGCTAAGGAAAAATTGTAAGGTTTTCTCTATCTATTCTCTTTCATGCATTGCGAGTAAAGAATTTCCTTTGTCACCCTTTACTATGAGTGCTTTCCTGTCATATAGTTTGCTGTTAATATTTTTCAAATCTTTATGTTCAATGTTTTGGCACGTATTATTTGTTTGTAGTTGTTTCATTATCAGTTTATTTGCCTTGTACGACAGTGCATTTTTCTCATATGTGTCTAGTTTTGCTGTGTCACATGCAAGTTTTGTGCAGGCTATGAGATTTTTAACGCTGTGATTATTGAGATTTGCTGAAAGATTATGCATTAGACCTTTGTTTAATAAAGTAAGTTCACTGTTGCTGAATTGGATGTCAGTTGTATTAATACTCCATCAAAAAATTTGTGTTGGCTTAACTGTTTGTTTTATCCCATTTGGAAATTTTCATAGATTTTAAAGCTTCTATTTTCTTTTTGTCTTTGGATAAGTAAATGTTTTGTTCTTTATCTACTTTATCGTCTATCTACTGTAGGATGTGTGAGAATTATAAGGGTGAGAGGCTGTGTCCTAGCTGCAGATGCAAATTGCACATGACTTTGTTTAAGTCTTCCTTTCTCTTGTATTGCATTTTTATCTCTGTTTTTAGCCAAATATTCTCACATTTTTGCTTTGCTAACCTGGCAGATCTAACTTGCATTTAATTCTGACATATTTCGGAATTGCTTAAATGACATATACTCCTTGTTGAATTTAATGTTAAGAGACGATTTCATCAACTTGATTTTATGTATCTTTAAAATGTGTATATTTCTCATAACCTGGCAAGGTAAGCTTTATGCAATTTTGTCTTACGATGACATGGTTGAAGACCGTGACTGTTATTTGAACACAAACGTTGGTGGTGTTGAAACAGTAACCGGCCACAAATTTATTTTAAGTTCCTTTAATCAAAAGGTACCATTACTAGTTTCGAATCATTACAATTCATTGTCAGATGGCTTTCATGTTTTCATTAGAACATGTGTGCATTTTTACTGATTAGTTGTCCTAAAATATAAATAATACATAATTATAAGCTCGTCACACAGATAGTTGCGTTACAGATTAGCATTGGAATATGCCTCAAGTGAAATGCCGATTTGGAGTATTTGTTTTCATAGTTTTCATCCAGCAACCGGCGTTCGTAGTTTTCGCCACATTCACATCTTTGCACACATAATCTTGTATAACTGAGCTCTTCAGATTTGTCACTGAATACAATTCCACCACATTCCTATCGTTGCACATGTAAATTTGTATCATGGAACAGACTTCTAGCATGCAACACATGATAGATACAAAGTGTTTACAAACATATGAGTGTCAAAGATGCTATGATATATTGTAACATTATAAAGATGCCCCATGCTTGGAAAAAGATGGTATATATTGACTTATGTAACTGAAACGCCTTTTGCACCTGTACAGACACACATTGATTTTGTGAATATTAAAGTGAATGCTCCTACACTAATTATGAAGGTGTTCAATGTCAAAGATTTTTTCAACTACATGTGTATGGGTAAGACAGTTCATTATTTACTTACTTTTAACATCATGTGAATTGTAGAAAAATAATAATTTACTACATGACTTCCAGATATTTGTAGGAATACTACAATCTTTGGAGGGTGCAAAATAATTTTTGGTAATTTTTCACGAAATTCTTCCAATATATTCATAGTGGCTCCTTTTTTGCTAGAGGTAAAATTTTTCAGTTGTTCTCAATGTTTCTCACTATTGATTTTCTTCAGAAATATGGGCTGCAAATGCAGATTTGTTCAAGGAGCCAAGCCTTAAAGCATCAATGTGTTCTTTGTGTCTAATTTTGAAACTTCCCTCTGTCTGTCCAATGTAGAATTTTGGTCGTGCATCACGTTTGAGCTTGTATATTCCTGACTTGTAGTATTCCTACAAATATCTGGAAGTCATGTAGTAAATTAATATTTTTCTACAATTGGAGGCGTTTGTGTCATGGATTACATTTTGTTGTAATTTATTATTTGTGGAAAAGCTGATTGTGAAATTTTTCTTTTTAAGTAAGTTTGCAATTTGATATGATAGTGGGCCTTTGACTGTGAGAGTGGCATATTTAGGTTTGGCTTCTGTGGCACACTGATTTGTTTTGGAGTGCATGTTGTCTGGATTGCTGTTAAGTGGATCTTTGGCTTTTGTTTGCATTTTATTGTGGAGTTTTTCCATTGTTATGGGTTTATATCCATTATTATGAGCAACTGTTTTAATTATATCGATTTCATATTGTTGTTCTGTATCACTCAATGGTACATTTTTAATTCGATATACCGTAGCTCTGAAATATGCCTTTTTTGTTGGCATGGGTGGAATGAGTTGTCAATACTGACATCCGTGGTGGTAGGTTTTCCATAAATATTAAACTGATGTTGATGGTTACTATCACAAATCTATATGTCAAGAAAGTTATGGTATATCATAGACTCTTTGACACTCATATGTTTGTCATCACTTTATATCTACCAAAACAAGTGATGCATGATAGAGATCTGTTCTGTGATAATAATTTACGTGTGCAACGGTATGAATGTGGTGGAATTGTATTCAGTGACAAATCTGAAGAGCTCAAATATACAAGTTTATGTGTGCAATGATGGGAATGTGGCGACAACTAGGAAAGTATGAAAACAAATACTCCAAACCGGCATTTCACGTGAGGCAGATCCCAATGCTAATCTGTAACGCAACCATCTGTGTGACATGCTTATAATTATGTATTATTTATATTCCAGAACAAACAATCAGAAAAAAATTTCAGCATATGTTCTAATGAGAGCATGAAAGGCGGCTGATGATGAATCATAATGATCTGAAGCTGGTAACGGTACCATCAACGTTATCTTCAAAGAACAGCACAGTCTCCAACCATGTCATCATATGAGAAAATTGCATTAAGCTTACCTCGTCAGGTAATGAGAAATATACACACTTTCAAGATATATAAAATTAAGCTGATGAAATCGTCTCTTTATATATAATTCAGCGAAGAGTGTATGTCACTTAAAATAGTTCCGAGATATAGCGAAGTTAACTGCAAGACTAGAACTGCCAGGTTAGCTAAGCAAAAATGTGACAATATTTGGCTAAAACAGAGATAAGAATGTAACACAAGAAAAATGCAATCTTAAACAATGGCATGCACAACTTGCATCTGCAGCTAGGACACGGCCTCTCACTCTTACAATTCTTACATATCCTACTGCACACAGACGATAAAGTAGATAAAGAACAAAACATTTACTTAGCCAGACACAAAAAAATAGAAGCCTTAAAATCTATGAACATTTCCGAATGGGATAAAACAAACAGTTAAGCCAACACAAATTTTTTAATGGAGTAATTAAAACAACTGACATCCAAATCAGCAACGGTCAACTTATTTTATTAAACAAAGGTCTAATGCATAATCTTGCAGCAAATCTCAATAATCACAGTGTTAAAAATCTCATAGCCTGCACAAAACTTGCATGTGACACAGAAAAACTAGTCACATGTGACGAAAATGCACTAGCGTGCAAGGCAAATAAACTGATAATGGAACAACTACAAACAAATAATACCTGCCAAAACATTGAACATAAAGATTTGAAAAATATTAGCAGCAAACTATCTGATAGTAAAGCACTCACAGTAAAGGCCGACAAAGGAAATTATTTAATTGCAATGCATGAAAGAGAATACACAGAGAAAACCTTACAATTTTTCCTTAGCAACAGTATTACTGAAATAAAGTCAGATCCTACAACAAAATTCCAAACTAAACTCTGTAAGCTACGACAAACCTGTAACTTCTTACTGAACAAATATGAACTACGTAACTGTATAACAATGCATGCACAGCTAAAGGCTGGTAAAGAAAATTGTCCCATTTACCTGCTTGTTAACTCAAGACACAGCCCTGCATACTTCATAAGTGGTAAAGTAAAAGATCTCATTTTCAGATACTATACATTTCAAAATAACTACATCATACATAATGCACATGAGCGCATAAGCTTAATTAAATACAGTCACATCTCACCAACAGCTAAATTAGCATCACTAGACATAGTCAACCTATACACAAATATCAATGTCAAAGAGACTGCTAACATCATAAGAAACAATCTGCTTGGATATAAGCAAATTATTATTTCAGAGATTGATGATCTCATAGAAATACTTACACTTATTCTAGGTCATAATTACTTTAGCTTCAACAACAAGCTGTACCAACAACATGATGGTTTGGCAATGGAAAGTAGCTTATCTCGGATTTTGGCTAATATTTACATCAACCATATAAAACAAAAATTCTTGTTATCAACCAGCACATTTCAAACAAAATAATGTACGACAGAAATATGTTGATGACACAATCTTGCATTGTGATGGTACAACCAATGAAACTGCTACATTAGCAGGAGATCTATATGACATTCAACTGTGAATTCACAGTTGAATATGAAACTAAGAGAAGCATTACGTTTCTTGACCTGAACGTTTTGTAATAGTAACCATAAACATCAATTTAGTATTTATAGAAACCTACCACCACAGATGTCAGTACTGACAACTCATCTAGCTGCCCCCCCCCCCCCCCATCAAAAAATGGCATATTTCAGAGGCATGGTATATCGAATTAAAAATGTAGCAATTAGTGACACAGAGCAAAAAATGAAATCAATATAATTAAAACAGTTGCTCATAAAAAGGATATAAACCCATAATAATAGAAGAACTCCAGAACAAAAAGCAAACAAAAACCACAGATCCACTTAACAGCAGTCCATGCAACATGCACACCAAACCTAAATATGCTGCTCTCGCATTCATAGGCCCAATATCATATAAAATAGCATACTTATTTAAAAAGAAGAATTTCACAATCAGCTTTTCCACAAATAATACATTACAAGAAAAAGTAATCCATGATATAAACACCCCCAAAGAGCCCCTGCAGTAAGTCAGGAATATACAAGCTGAAATGTTATACATGCCAAAAATTCTACGTTGGGCAGACAGGCAGAAGTTTTGAAATTATATACAAAGAACACATTTATGCTTTAAGTCTTGGGAACTTGAACAAATCTGGATTTGCGCTCCATATTGCAGAAAAAAAATATTCAGCGAGAAACATTGAGAACAACCTAAAAATTTTACATCTAGCAGAAAAGCGAGCCACAATGAACATATTGGAAGAAATAGAAACATGCACAGACAAATACAGCACCCCAGACTATATCCTTAGTGAACAAACTGAGTTGGCTAACACCCCTTTTCTTAATAATGTCCAAAAATTATTTTCGACCCTCCAAAGCAAATAGTATTCCTACACCTATCTGGAGATCAAGCAGTAGTAAATTTATGTGTTTCTACAATTCTCATCATTTTAAATGTAAGTAAATAATGTACTATCTTACCCATATACATATAGTTGAAAGAAATCTCTGACATGCAACATTTTTACAATTAGTGTACCAGTATTCGCCCTAATTTTCACAAAATCAGTATCTCTCTCTACTGATGTAAAAGGCGTTTCAGTTACATAAGCGAATATATGATCTTTTTCCAAACATGGGGCATCTTTATAATGTTACTATATTACATAGCATCTTTGACACTCATATGTTTGTAAATTCTTTGTATCTATCAAAACATGTGGTGCGTGTTAGAAGTCTGTTCTCTGACACTAATTTACGTGTGTAACGGTAGAAATGTGGTGGAATTGTATTCAGTGACAAATCTGAAGAGATCAATTATACAAGTTCATGTGTGCAATGATGGGAATGTGGCGAAAACTACAAACGCCGCGAAAACTACAAACGCCGCCTGCAGGATGAAAACTATGTAAAACAAGTACTCCAAACCGGCATTTCCCGTGAGTCACATCCCACTGGTAATCTGTAATGCAACTATCTGTATGACCTGTTATAATTATGTATTATTTATATTTAGGACAACTAATCAGTAAAAAATGAACCACTTGTTCTAATGAAAGCTTGAAAGCCATCTGACGATTAATTGCAATGATTCAAAACCGGTAATGGTACCTTTTGAATGAAGGAAATTTAAATAAATTTGTGGCTGGTTTCTGTCTCAACATCATCAACATTTGTCTCGTAAGTAGGCTATGCCACTTCCCGTAAGCACAATGAAATCACAACAATAGTTTACCATTTATCTGAAGATAACGGAAGCCCATGATGGTTTGCTATTCATGCATTCATTTTTACGAGACTGAGCTGCTGTCGTACACTCGGCAGAACACAGCACTGTTATACTGTACGTTGGTATTTCTGTGCTTGATAAAAGGTCACAAATACTTCAATCAACAGAAACATTTTTAGAAGAGAAGAGAAAATTTACAAATCAATTTTAAAGAAACGCCTGTCCAGTGTTGTGATCTCAAAGTTTATGAGCGCAACACAGCACCGCATGCAGCCACAGTGCTACAAATCCTGCATTTCTGTTGACGTGCTGCATAATAATATGACGAACTGGTGGTACGTCGATTACCTTGGTGCAGTTCTAGGCTGCTAAAATTTGATTCTCCTGGCCAGATCAGAGTGGTTTCGGAAGGTTTCTCACATTGATCTTCTAGTAACCAGGCCAAAAAATGTAGCGTTCAAAACACATTTTGTTCAACTTCAGTTACGACAGACAACACTACAGAATTGAAATCATGAAAGTAATCCATCAACATTAAATGATGTGAAGGTTTATAAGCAAACAAAGTGTTATAGATGGCACGAAAGTCGAATACGCGTTGTTTGAAGTTCATTTCCTTTTTAACCACTTCAATGTGTACAGCACTTTTGTTGATATCCAGCTGGATCGTCTGAATCAATTTGTTCTTTTTCCCTGTTGCAGATCTTTAATTGTCAACTTCAAGCTAACATTATAGCACCATGAATAAATTAGTTTTTTGAATACTTTCCAGCCTTATCTCATAAATCGTTGGAAATCCTGAATTTAATCGTATGAGGATGTAATTTCAGATCGTTGACTCAAAACAGTGGCATCCATATGCACATTAATAACATAAAAAGACATACTTTACATATACTATTGAAGCTCACTGCACGTTGGACAGACAACTGCGAAGCTTACAAGTAAATTTAAAAATTTGTGTATGCAGTAAATGTGCAGATACCTGTTGGAAGTAATCATCGCTGTACACGTTATACCTAATAGGAAATGTGCTGTTATGATGTGGGCCAACAAGTTTCGAATAATTTGCGTTTAAAATGGCCACACACTGACCGAAATCTATCTGTGAGATAAAGGTTTTGAGTATTTACGACCAATGCTGCTGGGCGGTTTTTTTAGTTTAGAGGGTCACAGGGAACCACAGAAATGGCGTCCGTCTGAAAGTGGACAGGTAAAACACTGTAAGTTAGCTGTAGAAATTGACGTAGCAGTGTTGGGAAAGAACTAGAGCTCCAAGCCCTAATAGAAAGCACCGAAGGTCAAATAGTAATAAGTACAGAAAGCTGGCTAAAGCCGGAAATAAGTTCAGCCGAAATTTTTTTAAACGACTAACATTGTTCAGAATGGATAGACTGAATACAGTTGGCGGTGAAGTATTTATTGGTGTCAGATGTAGTTTGCCTTGTAGTGAAATTTTAGTACATAGCTCCTGAGAAATCGGACGTTACTATTAATTGGATCGTTATACCGAACGCCCCCCCCCCCTCCCCACTCGACTCAGGAGATATAGTTGCATGGAAACTTGAGTCTCATTTCAAATAGGTATCCCACTCAGAAGTATAGTCGGTGATGACTTCCATCTACCCACAATACGCTGGAAAACTTATTCGTTTAAAGCCGCGGTAGGTATAAAACATCATCCGAAATTGTACTCAGTGCTTTCTCAGAAAATTATTTTGAACAATTAGATCATGGGTCCACTCGAAGCGTAAATGGTTGCAAAAGGATACTTGACCTCTTAGCAACAAATAATCCTGGACAATTAGTGAGTATCGTGACGAATACAAGGGTTAGCGATCACAAGGCAATTGCTGCTAGGCTGAATGCCGTAGCGCCTACAACCATCAAAAAGAAACGCAAAGTATATCTATTTAAAAAAGCTCATAAAAATGCCCTTAACGCCGTTTTAAGAGACAGTCTTCACTCCTTCCGATCTGGTCATGTAAGCGTAGAAAATTTGTGGAATGATTTCAAGGAGATAGTATCGAGAGCAATCGAAAGATATATACCACATAAATTAATAAGTGATGGTATTGATCCACCATGGTACACAAAACGGGTCATATCGCTTTTGCAGAAGCAGCGGTGTCCCAAAGCAGCTTAAATCAAGGCAAGGCTTCCGGTCCAGATTTTATAGCAGTCAGGTACCTCAAAGAGTATGCTGATACAATAGCTCCATATTCAGCAATTATATACAACCGCTCGCTCACAGAAAGATCCGTACCTAAAGACTGGAAAATTTTTCAGGTCATACTAATACCCAAAAAGGGAAGTAGGAGTAATCCGTTGAATTACAGGCCCATATCACTAACGTCGATTTGCAGTAGTGTTTTGGAACATATACTGTATTCGAAGATTATGAAGTACCTCGAAAAAACTATTTATTGACACATAGTCAGCACGGATTCAGAAAATATCTTTCTTGCGAAACACAACTAGCTCTTTATACTCATGAAGTAATGAGTGCTATCGACAGCGGATGTCAAATTGATTCCATATTTTTAGATTTCCAGAAGGCTTTCGACACCGTTCCTCACAAGCCTCTTCTAACCAAACTGCGTGCCTATGGAATATCGCCTCAGTTGTGCGACTGGATTCGCGATTTTCTGTCATAAAGGTCACAGTTCGTAGTAGTAGACGGAAAGCCATCGAGTAAAATAGTATTAATATCCGGCGTTCCTCAAGGAAGTGATATAGGCCCTCTGTTCTTCCTGATCTATATTAACGACACAGGAGACAATCTGAGTAGCCGTCTTAGATTGTTTGCAGATGATGCTGTCATTAACATCTTGTTAAGTCATCAGATGACAAAAACTAATTGCAAAATGATTTATATAAGGTATCTGTATGGTGTGAAAAGTGGCAATTGACCCTGAATAAAGAAAAGTGTGAAGTTATTCACGTGAATACTAAAAGAAATCCGCTAAATTTCGATCACGCGATGAGTCACACAAATCTGAAGGCTGTAAATTCAACTAAATACTTAGGGATTACAATTACAAATAACCTAAATTGGAACGATCACATAGATAATGTTATGGATAGAGCAAATCAGAGACTGCGATTCATTAGCAAAATACTAAAGAGACTGATTACACCACGCTTGTCCGCCCTGTTCTGGAATATTGCAGTCTGGTGTGGGATCCGCATCAGGTGGGACTGACGGATGACATCGAAAAAGTACAAAGAAGGGCGGTTCGTTTTGTATTATCGTGAAATAGGGGAGGTAGTGCCACAGACATGATACGTGAAATGGAGTAGCAATCAAGGCGTTTTTCGTTGCGACGGGATCTTCTCATGAAATTTCAATCACCAGTTTTCTCCTCCGATTATGAAAACGTTCTTTTGGCATCCACCTAGATAGGGAGAAATGTTCATCACGATAAAATAAGAGCAATCAGGGCTCGCACAGAAAAATTTAAGTGCTCGTTTTTCCTGTGCGACGTTCGAGAGTGGAACGGTAGAGAGACATCATGAAAGTGTTTCATTGAACTCTCTGCCAGGCACTTTATTATGAATAGCAGAGTAATCATGTAGATGTACATCAAGAAGGAATTACCCGAAGAGCGCCACACTTGGTGGAAATGGCGACACGTGTGCAAGCAATACGTGATACAGTTTGCACTGAGATGGGGTACACGTAGGTCGAGCAGAGCCCTCTCGTGTCGGTCCGACGGGGTCGGTGTTGCGCATAGCGTAGTCGATGCAGAGCTGTTACACAATGTGGAAACAATACAGTGAGTGCCAGTATGCCCCGCCGACGTCAGATCGGCATGTGAGCGAGTTAGAACGGGGCAGAATGATCGGTCTCCGAGGAACTGGATTGTCATACCCTGACATTTCGGCTCGCACAGGACGTGCTGCTACGGCAGTGAATGCGCGTGTGAGCAATGGATAGAGAAATGTCGTACGCAGCGACGAGTGGGAACTGGACCACGGAACACAACCACAGCTCGGTATGCCACTACGGACCGTACAGCGGACCGAGCAAGGTGGCGCAGTAGTTAGACACTGGACTCGCATTCGGAAGGACGACGGTTCAATCCCGCGTCCGGCCATCCTGATTTAGGTTTTCCGTGATTTCCCTAAATCACTCCAGGCAAATGCCGGGATGGTTCCTCCGAAAGGGCACGGCCGACTTCCTTCCCCATCCTTCCCTAATCCGATGAGACCGATGACCACGCTGTCTGGTCTCCTTCCCCAAACCAACCAACCAACCAACCAACCAACCGTACAGCGTCATCCACAGTGTTGGCTCGTCGCTGGACGACTGCAACAGGTGTGAACTTGTCTGCATCGACGTCGGCTTCCATTGTCCAGAAACTAGAAGCTCCTCTGACTGGACTGGGCATGTGAACACCGTTGCTAGGGTGCTGAGTGGCAACATGAGTCCCGCTTCAGCGTGCCCTACAGTGATGACATCATACATCTACATCGATACTCTACAAATCACATTTAAGTGCCAGGCAGACGGTTCATCGAACCACCTTCACAGTTCTCTATTATTCCAATCTCGTATAGCGCGCGGAAAGAATGAACACCTATATCTTTCCGTACGAGCTCTGATTTCCCTTATTTTATCGTGGTGATCGTTCCTCCCTATGTGGATCGGTGTGCAACAAGATGTTTTCGCATACGTGTCCGGCGGTACCGTGGTGAACGCAACATGGAGGCCTGCATTGTGGAATGGCGTAGCGGACAAACAATAGGTGTGATGGTTTGGGCGCCATTGGTTGCAAGAACCGATCTCGCCTCGTACGTATTGCGGGCACTTTGAACAGCAACCGGCACCTAACGGAGGTTATGGAGCCTGAGTTACTCCCCCTGCTTCAGGTATCTCCACATGCAACATTTCAACAGGACAATGCCCGGCCGCATATTGCGAGGAATGTACAGGCCTTCTTCGAAGAGCGACCGGTACCATTGCTTCCCTGGCCTGCGCGTTCACCAGACGTGTCACCCATCGAACACGTCTGAGACATGGTTGCTCAGCATCTGGGGCATCACGGTCCTCCAGTAACTGGTGGTGAGCACTATGGGACTTAACATCTGAGGTCATCAGTCCCCTAGAACTTAGAACTACTTAAACCTAACTAACCTAAGGACATGACACACATCCATGCCCGAGGCAGGATTCGAACCTGCGACCGTAGCAGTCGTGCGGTTCCCGACTGAAGCGCCTAGAACCGCTTGGCCACCGCGGCCGGCCAGTAATTGGTGTCGCGGATTTGTGGGCTTGGATACAAACTGCGTGGAGGGATATCCCTCAGGAACGTATTCATAACCTTATTGATTTAATACCAAGGCGTGTAGCAGCTCTAATTGCAGCGCATGGTGGCCACACGACATACTAAATAGTAGGGCTCTAAGGACATGTACAGATTGGAAAGGTAATCGTTTGTTACTTGTCATGTGCCTAACCAGTGGTATTAAATAAATTTAATTCGTGCGTTTCCTTCTTGGTGTTGCAATTTTCACAAACGGTAGTGTACATTGCTTACCAATTAAGTACCTAAGTAAAAACACTTAGTGGGTAACTACCAGTATTCTGAGATACAAAAACTTTTTTGTACTTCTTGTCAAATTCAGTAACCTGGGCACAACACATTTTCTAACTCATCAAATCAGTTACCGGTATATCGAAACTGACAAACTTCGAATACTGGTCCCTCTTGAAAAAAATATACGTGGGTTCCCTTGATAAGAAAACCTGAAGTGCCAACACAACATGAAGAACAATCATAGTTTGACTCCAACCCTCTTCTCCTTGCATAAGAAATATCACCGCATCAGTTTATGTAAGTAGGTTATCAGCACCACTTCGGGTGCAGATACCGATCTTATCACATTTGACTTCAGGTTGCACATCCAGTGTCACGTTAGACACTTGGGCTTCTTATTTTCAATACCACTCACTCCACTACCCTGATTCTCTCCCTACACTTCGCAGCTCCAGGGTGAAGCCACCCACTCAACTGCCGTTGTTATAAAAGATGAAGATGGGGAGGAGGTGTTCGAATCTCACTGGTTCGATGGGGAGTGAAGGAGGGAAGTAAAGAGCCCATGTGTGTAAACTAATACCGCATGTGAAAAGATCGTTATCGTTGCCTGATCTTGTACTGACAGCTTATTTACAAAGTTTCAACGGCTGATTTTACAGAAGAATCTAGAAATATTTCTCATCCATCTACGTATCACTTCCGTAAAGATGGTGAAGACAACGCCAGATTAATTACAGCACAGTCTAATTATAGCACTTAATTCCTCCAACGCTGCTAATGTGAATGGAACTGGAGGAGATGTCTTACACTACCTTATCCAAAAGGCGGGCCTAATCTCCATACTCTTCACAACAATATTTCGTGGCTGCACTTATATGTGCTCCTGAGCAGCGCCCAGCGGCTGATGCGTGTAGAAGCACATGGCCAGTCGACGGCAGGTGAGGTCATTCCCTGATCGAGGCGCCAGAGCGCAGTTCTCTTGTTTAGACGGAAGCAACTTCTGAAGCCACGGCCGACGTAAATTCTATTACTGCCCCACAACTCCCGGTAAACAAGTGGATTGACTCTGCGGGGAACTCAATTCCGTCCCACGCTGATGCGTACAGACACTGCTCCCCTCTGCCGGCACACTGAAACAGCGGGCCACAATCGCGTTCCTCGTTGCTTTAGGCTCCCCTAAAAGCTTTACAGGATTTCTCCGAAAAAAAGTTATCTAAAATTAAAACATAGTCGCCAAAAGACGATAAAAGGTACAACGATAAAAGCCACCTGTGCTTATTTAAATTAACGTTCAGCCTGCATTTTGTTGGTTGCTACAAGCAGCGTGTGATGTAACAAAGCAATATTTTTTATGTAACTTCACATTTTTGTCAGTTTACCACCATATCAATTACATCTTATGTAAAGGCTCTCTGTCCAATAACTATTTGATTGAGGTTGTGAATGTGATGCACGTATCATACCTGTTTTGTCAAGATAGTGTGTTTATTATTATTGTGAAGAAAAGATATGTTATTTTTCTCACACCTTGAAAATGTAATGTGTATAACTGATGTTAATCTGAGTGCTCATGACACTAATTCTGAAAGTTGTTTTTACCACGCAAGTAAGGAAAGTACAACGTCATTTCACATTGACACATTTTATTCGTTTGGCGCGGAGGCGGTGCCTCTGTGCAAGTCGTCGGCAGACGTTACTGAAGTGAAGCCGCAGGTAGATATCCACTGCGAAGACCGGCGGTTTCCAGGGAACGGCGCCGCACAGTATTGAAGGAAAGGTTCAGAAGTCTGTAATTGCAGTGGAAAGTCGTCTCATTTATATTGCTTCTTCGGATGTAACATTTTTGAGGAAATGAAAAGTTGATGTTTCTTGTTTCACATGTTTAGCAAACGTGATGGCTATGGAGAAGCGTGGCCGAGCGGTTCTAGGCGCTTCAGTCTGTAACCGCGCGACCGCTACGGTCGCAGGTTCGAATCCTGCCTCAGGCGTGGATGTGTGTGATGTCCTTAGGTTAGTTAGGTTTAAGTAGTTCTAAGTTCTAGGGGACTGATGACCTAAGAAGTTAAGTCCCATAGTTCTCAGTGCCATTTGAAGCTATGGAGAAGCAATATGGTGAGATAAAGCCGTATCGGTTATAAGAGACGTAAAGATACTGCAGTGTGTTGGCTGACTGCTGTTAATTCACCTGTGCATCATAAAAAATGCAACAACGATTTCATTCCTGTAAACTGCGCAGTAAGATCAGTACTAGTTGAAGTTTCCAACTATGTTTGAACAATACATCAGTTCTATAAAAGTATCCGAGTGACAGTGAAAACTGATATGAACTAAAGATTTCCATGTTGGTTGGAAAGTAATTTTATGTACAGATTAATATTTGAACAATAAAATAAGTGTTGTTCAACATAAATGTAAATTGAGTGCTTTGTTGCTTTTTCTAGACATTTTTCCACTTCTATTCTTGAACTTCTTGTTCCTATGACGTCTACTACACTTAAGAAATGATTATTAAACGTAACTGCTCCTGCATGTATTTCCCTTACTCTTACATAAACAACGATGTTATCCTGTTGTGTAGTCTCTTGTCCTTTACCTCATTTCACTACATCCCACGAGGACTTGAGTCAGTCATTTTTGCATAGTTGTTCAACGTCCTTTCTCATTGGCTTATGAGGGAAACTCTTTTCAAATAATGATATGGATCTATCCTGGAGCAGATAAAACTTAATGTCAGCATTTGGTTCAACATAAATTTCGTCTCAGGTAAACTCTTGCATCTATTCTTAAAAGTTTTTGTCCTTGTGTCATTAATTAATCTGATTTGCACTGAGGAGTATTTATACTGTAATGCAGTATCTAATTCATCCTAAGTAACTACGAATCATTATCGAAGAAAGTATTTGTTTTTGGGTAGACAGTTATTTTCTGGCTTTGAGCTTCATCGAAGAAAACGTCAATTGGAATACTATTGTGTTTATCCAACTGTGATGAAAAATTAATTACTAAGATTTAATTGTAGGATCCAAATAATGCTTCCAGACATTTTTCCTGTCAGGAACCTTTAGAAAATCTACACTGAATTTACTGCAGAGTATTACCTGTTTGTTCCTGCCTGCTAGATAGCACAGCAAGGAATCAATAGTTCAAAAGTTCTCTACAAGAATCTATTAACAGTTACAATTACAAGTGAACTACTGTTCACTATTAATTCTCAAGCACACACACATGTGTGATGATCACTACAAAATCAGTGTTGTGTCTTAACATACTTAACAAATCCTTTTCTCATATTGGTTCTCGATGAGTAATAAGTTAGAGTATAATCTTTTAAATTTAACTTCTCTAACTCTCTGATTATGCAGTGCTCAGACAGACTAAGATATTCAGGTGTAGGATCATGAAAATAAGTCACCCTAACACAGTAGACAGAATTCAATAGTCATTGTGTGCAAATGTTCCGCAGTTAATTATAAAGTAAACAGAATACTCATACTAGACACGTATAAAACATAAGGATAAATGTATTAACAAGTGTTGGTTGGAAAATAATATATAATGAAATCTATCAGAACCTACAATATATATGGTGTCGCAGGAGGCTTGGTAAATATTCACAGATATGACAGGAACAATCATTCGAAGAAAAACTGTCTAGAAGACATGGGCTCTAAAATGCATGCTATGAGCACTTGTTCAGTAGATGAGATGTGTTTCCCATCAGCGAAGATAAAGTCTTCATATCTGTTACGGTACTTATGCATTTTAGAACCCATGGTTTCTGGACATGTTTGCTTCAAATGGTCGTTCTTGTTATATCACTGAATAGTGACCATTCCTCCTTGGACATTCTCTCTGTCACAAAAAATGACAAATCGAGAGTTGATGCTTTTGGACACGCTTACAGAATGTGTGGTAACATATTAACCATACAAAAATCTCTGGAAAAAGAAACGGCACAGGTCAAAGGAGCAACGAAACAAGTGAAAATAAACAGTATTTTAGTATCAGAGATAAACAGCGAAATTTGCTAGAAAATCAGATATTAAATTAGAAGTATTCCAAAGCTTGGAAAACAAGAAAACAAGAGCAGTATGGACAGATAAGATACAGTGACATCATGCAGAGAGGATAAGACAATACTGGTGAAATGGAAGCAAATAAGGATGCGGCGGTGATGGAATGTGATTCTAGATGGTCAATAGTAAGTAAATGAAGAGTTTTAACAAGTAACATAATGGCCCAATTGGTGTCCATGTAATTCGAAACAGAACGGCGCTAGCCACAAGGAACCATATGGAGTCTGGATCCAGAGACCAAGAATGTTGGAACATGACATTGTCCACAGATTAGGTAGCACGTCACACACACTTGCACTGAGCCAATAGCGCTAATTCCGTCTCCGGCAATGTTGTTGCATTAATACTGGAGAAGGTGTAAATCTGGCACAGATGCACAATATTGGCACTTCTCCCCAAAGGGCATGGTAGGTGATGCAGACCGGTGGCTCTGACTGCTGATAGAAGAGACCAGTGAGCAGTTGGAATTCTTTCAGGTGGTGCTAGTGTGAATTTGTAACGTCACTTATTGTGAAAACTGATGTATATTCTAGCCTACAAACTTTTGGCAGGGATGTGAAAGCTTTTTATCATGTACTTATAGTTTAACCTAATTTCACACTGATGTCGGAAAGCACACTCATAAGCGACTTCTACAAAAATTTCTTCAGTCACCCCCATCATTAGGTTTCAAGTGATAGGGGCCAGCTTGCTTAGATGTTGTTGGTGTAAATACAGGCCTTCATTTAAATGCCACAATTTTTCATGGTGACTTCAAATTCAGTTCCTCTGTTCGACATACATCCTATCGCCAAAATTAAGAAGAAAACCACCATACGAGGATGCAAAGGTGCAAGCACCAGCGTCAACACTGGAAGTCATACAAGTATGCGTTGACCAAATCGCTTGACAAAAGAGCTGTGAAGAATGTTTATCCAAGGCAGAAGGTGGTTAGTGGAGAGCAGTGGGAAGACTGAAAGCTTTCGGAAAAAAAATTCCAGGTATGAAACGATCCGATTCTTCGTCAGATTTCTGCGACCCTCTCCTTGTGGACAATCATAATGGATATTGAAGCTGGGGATAAATCAGACTTAAACGCTGCAGCGTGCACTTTGATGGTGAAAAGTTCTGTCAAGACACTTGCTGAGAGTTGTGGCTTCAATGTGGCATGTCTCAAACGTTGACACCCTTAGATTGCGCCACGGCTGAAGGAGTTATTAAATTAGGGAAATCCGTAAATAATTTTTGAGTCGATATTCATTTATTATGTTTAAATAAACAAGCTGCTCTTTTTAGACTACTTGACTGTTTTGAAATGTTTTATTCAGCGGTATTAAGACATTTCAAAAGGTTGTTTTTACTTTTTTTGGGTAGTATCTGTATTTGCGCCCCATTTCTTTTAGTCCCTTCGTTTCCTACAACAAATAACTGATATTAAACATCGTTTCGCCTCCTGTAATTTAATAAACGTCTTATCTTCGGTAGAGAAGGTAAAAGCATGGAATTTTCACAACAAAATGTACCTTTAAGTAAAAAACAAAGCAGAGTGCCAATATTTACGCCCTTCCCTCAGTTAGGTGCTAAAATGTGCAATGATGATCCATTCGATAGAAATGAATGCCCTGGGAGTAATGTTTTTGTCGTTGAAACAATGCCGAAATTGTTGTCATATCAAGAAAACTGTGCCTGATATAAAACAGTGAATATCATGGAAGGATACAAGATGCAGTTTTATGTCTTCTTCCATCAACTGAGGCCAATGCTGTTAATCTTTACAACAACTTGTCTGAAAGCCTTAGCTTCAACAATACACCACATAAGGGAAACTTAACAGGTTTCGCTCTCGATGAAGCTGCTGTCATAATGGGCAACCACAACGCAGTGGCTGCCTTTTTGGAAAGAGATATCCCTCATTCGTTCATAATGAAACACAGAAGTCATTCTTACAATCAGCGCTGCTCCTATGCTTACGCACAACTGCCAGTGTCCCCTCTAGATCGGGTTATTCGATTATTTTCACACCAGCGCTAATTGCATAGCTGCGTTACCAGAGTTTCAAGATGATGTGATGGCCAGCGGCACAGATTGCTACACCCAAGCCTAATGAGTCTGTTCTCCCTTTGAGTGTCACAACAATATGATGCTCTTATTCTTTTCTTCACATATACTCCTAGAAAAAATTGGTTACTCACATCTGACACCATTCTTCTAGGCTAGGCTAGGCAGCAGTCATTTTACCTGCCTTAGAAAGCAGGGATGGTCTGACAGTTCCAACACCCCACGGGCACAGGGAGGAGCGTACAAAAAGCGCGGGTAATTGGCGCAGGTGGGCGTGTGAAAGAAGTCAGCCTTCTTAAGAAGATGTTTTCCTCGACAGTGAGGACATCCCATATGAATCACGAACGGGAGCAGGTTTTGAGACGGAGCCCAAACATGAGTCTGTCCAGGGCTCACGCAGAGAGAACGGTTATAAAGAAGTGTTGTGTAGCTGCTCTTCCACCAGCCTCGGAATGCAGGAAAGCATCTTAAGAATGTGAAATCGTGAGAAAGATACCAATTCACGAGCCACACACCAGCCCACGCCATATAGAAAATTTCCACACCACACGGAGAGGCGTGGCAATTAAACGGCGATCTGTCATTGGGCTGTATTGAAAATTTTGTACGCCTATGACAATCCTGAAAGGAAGGATTTTTCGAAGAGGAGCTGAGAGATGGAGGAGAAGCGAGAACGGGGCGCTCTTCCACCCGTCGCAACATCCGCCTTCCGACACCGTGGCAGCACAGCTTCGGCCACGCAACCGACAACCGACAACGGACAGACAACGCGGAGATCGTGCCTGGGTTCCTCTACAAAGCCGCGATTGCTGACGAGGGCAGCTAACACGTGCAGCACAACTCCGACGCGACGCGCCTCAGCGACGCAGCGCCTGCCGCCGACAGCAGTACACGACGAACGATAACGAAGGATGGTGAGACGATTCGTTCCCTCCTCCTTCCGATTAATAACTTAGTCGTGTCCACGTCCAGTCAAATCGGCCCTGAGATTTGTAATTTTGTTTTGTCTTGTGTAAAGAGCACGAAAATAAATACCTTTATTTCATGGTTTGATCATGTAAGCAGTCTTTTACATTCATACATGAACACCTTAATTTTGTACCCTTTTTGTTTGATTTCATTTAATTTCTCTAGTTCACTACATTGTGGAGGACAGTGGAGTGGTGCAATCGCCAAGTTCGGCCAGTTAGTAGTTTTTGGCAATCGGCCGGGCGGCTGGTTAAGTACTTGCCCAGCGGAGGCATACATGGACAACTTCCAGGCGGCATATGGTCAGCGTAGGAATTAGGTCTGTGATTGTGGCACAGCCTGGAGTGAAACTGGTGCCGCAGTATTGTGCTCTGCTTTCTCTAAGTCGGCCACGGACGTGGAGCCTCGGCTGGGTTGAGTATCTTCTCTCCCCTGAAACTGGGTTTTTGTGTTGTCCTCATCATGTCATCAACTTTAGTGACAGTGGCTAGATTGGATTGTGATAAAAAATTGGACTGTCTAAAAATTAGTTGAGTGTCCCGCAAACCAAACATCATCATCACCATCATCATCATCACTATAATTTTCATCGGAAGTCTGCAGAAAACGCCTCGTTGCGCCAGAGCACTTTATGAATCCTGTGATACTGCTGATGAAGAACAAATGTCTACTTTCGTGCGATTTCTGGATACTGAAAGTAAAGCATTTAGGGAAGAATTTCCAGTAATATTTTCACAAGATACGAGGTGAAGATTTATTCAAGACTTTTAATGAGTTCATGATAAAATCAAATAGTTACGAAGAAATCGCGTCTCTTTCCCAGCGATGATCAGCAAAGAAAAAGGACTAATAAAGAGAATCAAGTATAAGAAAGCTGGGCTCCTGTGTCATCAGTGTCTAATTTACCAGGCACCCCTTTGTGGAACACTTAGTGCCACTCTCAAAGAAGTAATGGACAGCTTGATCAAGTTGATTAACTCTATGGGGTCTGTTCTTAAGCGCATGCAGTTAAAAGAGTTTTTATGTGTGTGATTTGGCGCATTCTTACGTATTGCAGCACAAAAATATTCGTTGGCTAAATAAACGTCAAGTGAGTGAACGTTTCTGGCATATGAAAGGATAAGTAATGTCCTTCTTAGACAACTTGGACACACAAACAGCAATGAATCATCTGGAGCTTCTAGCATTCGAACGCAATATGCTAGCTGCGGTTTTTCTGAAAGACATTCTGAAACATTTAAATGCACTCAATAGCGAGCTAGAAGGAAATGGGAAATTAATGTGTGTTCTGACTGAAAGAGAGTCTTCTTTCCGTCGCAAGCTCGGTATCTTTCAAAAAGACATTGCAAGTGAAGAATTTATTCACTTTTCATCAATCACTGAATATAAAAATAATTCTGAAATAGATATTGCAGTATTCAAATTTCATGGCAGATCTTACGAAAAGATTTGCAGCAAGATTCCGAAATTTCTCAGAGACAGAGAAGATGTCGCGATTCTTAACAACGCCTTTTGAAGCTTCTCCGGTGACAGAATGGTCTGATGCGGCTGTGAAGATTTCTGCCTTTCAAAGCTTGTATTCTAATGGAGATAATAGTTTTGAAGGAAGACATTTCTTTGCGAACTTATAAAACTACAACCGCCAAAGGATATTGGAGTAAATATATCACAGAAAAACACAAGAAACGCAAAAAATTAGCCTCTTTCCTGGATACTGGGTTTGGCTAACCATGTTAGTGAAACTTGATTTTCAAGATGCGAGTAGGACTCGCGCAGTGAGGGTCCCGTGCAAACTTGATTATGTGCGCACCACACAACTCATCCGTTCTGGGAATCGAGGATACTGACCATTTTTGCCTGATATTGACAATGACAATGGCAAGATGATATTGCTACCAGGGACTCCAAAACTTTCGACAATGTTTTAATTTCCAGTTTGAAGTCGGATACAAATTACAAAAGAAACATTTTTCGTGTGATATGATTACAAATTAACATTCGAATCTTTCCCCATACTTGTATTGTGAAACCTTTCTTCTTGCCAAATTTCATGATTCTAGGTGAACGGGAAGTAACCTATAGTTTTTGAGGCGCGAATTTGTATCATCAGACATGACATAGACGTCCGTATCTTTTGGCTGAGTTGACGTACAAGCTTCCAGTTTTTAAATCACCAAGAGACCGTAGGCCTTAACATGTGACATAAATTTCAGCTTGATACGTCGACCTGTTGCCGAGAAAATGGGTTTTGAACACTCGGACAGACAGAGAGACAACAAAGTGATGATAAAACAGTTCCGCTCTTCCCTGCTGAGATATGGAACCATAAAAAGATATTTGAAGAACCAATAAGGCTCAAGATTAATGGCTGCCAACATTGAAGACACTTTTCGTGCAACCTGCTCCCTGCGTGAAGCTAACTTTCAAAACTGGTTCAAGATCGAGAATGTTATTTCTCCCACTGATTTGTTAATATAATTATAACTATCTACTGTATTTCATATTATTTTGTGAATGAAAATTAAAATAAAAATTAGTAAGGAATATGAGTTTTCCAAAAAATTTTCAGAAGTATTCGGACGGCAACTCAGCTACTTGCTGGCCTTTGGGCGAGGCAGCAACAGCAGACCAGAGTGGCAATACTTGTCCTCACAGGTTTTTGAGGGCCAAATAGGCAACGAATGGAACTTCAAAAATATCCTCGGCCGAAATTTTGCAATAGCCCTTAAATAAATTAAAATTCAACAGTAAAAGTCGCCATGGAAGTATCGAAGAAATCTGTGACAACTATGGACCTGACTTCCTTACACGTCGCACGAAGAGATGGCGTTTCCGTTCTCGTTGTTAGCTGCGGCCGAACCTCCTCTCATCGTCTTTTGGACAAAGTATACGTATTTCGTTTGGGGAATTTCTGGCGCAGCCGCTGGGTAGACCTCTGGCTACTCTAACCACCCGCAGCGCGCCAATCTCTGGGCGGCGAGACGCGTTTATCAGCAGCGTCATTACGGTAATTACGTCGCGCGCTAAACGGGTAATTAACAGGAGAGCGTGTGGCGCGCTGTGGGCCGAGCAACTGGCGCGCCAGCATTCCTTGCGCGGCCGGCTGGCGCTTGGGTGCCACCAACCCCTACAAGGCCCACATGGGCTCGCCACTAACACCGGAGGAACCGAGAAGAAACCTTTACAGAAACACGACGGGTAGTCATCACCACCTCAATAAAAGAAAGTTGTCTATTTATCTACCAGCTGAAAAATATAAATCTTGTTCTGTTTCAAAAGACTGACCTGAAAACAGTCTACCGGCTGCCTCATTCTACCTTTCATGCACTTTTAAAAAATTTCCAAAAAATTTTGGCATGCTAACACCTTTGTGCTCTAACTTGCAACTCCCCTCTGAGTTCCACAAGCTAACGGTTAAGTCGCCCACAGCCAGTTGTCCATCGCTGTAAGTCACTCATACCCATCCACTTCCACTTCCGCATTCTCACTCACTCATCAGCCCAATTCACTGTCATTATCTCTTTGTCTCGCTCTAATTGTCATTGACTCCCGTCTCATAGCCACAGTCACCTCCTCTCTATTCTCTCACTGGCTGTCACTGTCTTCTTCTTGCTCTCGAATACATCTACTGTCTCATTTATTCCTTCCCACTACTGCTGTCTCTTCTCTTTGTTCCTCCCCCATTCGCACTGCCTCCTGCAGTTCCGATCGGTCGCGAAATGAGAACCGCTGGGAAAATCCGGTAAATCTTTGCACAGTGTCTCTAGTATGCCCGCCGATCGTGTCCCGTCGCTCTTTTCAGTTTTGAGTGAACAGTGAGCACGTAAAGATGCGTAGGGAATAGCGTCTCCCACCAAGTATGAGGGCCTGGTTAGAGATTTCGCCTGTGTCATGTAGCCCACATAACACGACTGTCGACCAGTTCCTTCCTAATGCCAATTCTTCGACTATCATCAGTTACTTTGCTTCCGAAATAGTAAAACTCATCTACTACGGCCGGCCGCGGTGGTCTAGCGGTTCAGGCGCTCAGTCCGGAACCGCGCGACTGCTACGGTCGCAGGTTCGAATCCTGCCTCGGGCATGGATGTGTGTGATGTCCTTAGGTTAGTTAGTTTTAAGTAGTTCTAAGTTCTAGGGGACTGATGCCCACAGAAGTTAAGTCCCATAGTGCTCAGAGCCATTTGAACCATTTTTTTTTCATCTACTACTTTAAGTGTCTCATTTGCTAATATAATTCCCTCAACATCACCTTATTTAAATAGACTACACTCCATTATCATCGTTTTGTTTTTGTTGATGTTCATCTTACATCCTTCTTTCAAGACAGCGTCTACTACGTACAATTGTTCTTCCAAGTCCTTTGCTGTCTCTGACACAATGATTATGTCATCGGCAAATATCAAATTTTTATTTCTTCTGCTTGGACTTTAATTCCTACTCCGAATTTTTCTTTTGTTTGCACTGCTGCTTGCTTAATATACAGATTGAATAACATCGGAGAGAGGCTACAACCCTGTCTCAATCCTTCCTCAATGATTGTTCCCTTTTGTGCCACTCGATTCTTAGAACTGCCATCTGGTTTCTGTACAAATTGTAGACAGCCTTGAGCCCCCAATATTTTACCCCTGCCACTTTTAGAATTTAAAAGACATTATTCCAGTCAACTTGTCAAAAGCTTTCCCTATATCTACAATATCTATCTGCTATAAGCGTAGGTTTATCTTTCCTTAACCTGTCTTCTATGAGATGTTGAACGGTCAGTATTTCCTCGCGTGTTCCTACATTTCTCCGGAATCCAAACTGATCTTCCCCGAGGTCGGCTTCTATCGGTTTTGCATTCTTCTGTAGAGGATTCTTGTTAGTATTTTGCAACCGGAACTTAAGTCACTGATAGTCTGGTAGTTTTCACACCTGTTAACACTTGCTTTCTTTGGAATTACTAGATTCTTCTTGAAGTCTGCGGGTATTTCGCCTGTCCCTTACATCTTGCTCACCAGATGGAAGAGTTTTGTCATGGCTGGCTCTCCAAAGGCTATCAGTATATCTAACGGAATGTTGTCTGCTCCCTGGGTATTGTTTAGACTTAAGTCTTTCAGCGCTTTGTCAAATTTTGGACGCAGCATCATATTTCCTTTCTCATCGTCATCTACGTCCTCTTCGATTTCTGCTTTCCCTTCTTTGCTTAGAACTGATTTTCCATCTGAGCTGTTATGCAGGTGGTTCTCTTTTCTCCAAAGGTCTCTTTAATTTTCCTGTAGGCAAAATCTATCTTACCCCTAGTGAGATAAGCCTCTAAATTCTTACATTTGTCCTCTAGCCATTCCTGCTTAGCCATTTTGCACTTCCTGTCGATCTCAGTTTTAGACATTTGTATTCCCTTTCACCTTCCTTATTTATTGAATTTTTATATTTTCACCTTTCATCGATTAAATTCAATATCTCTTGTGTTACCCGAGGATTTCTACTAGCCCTCGTCTTTTTACCTACTTGGTCCTCTACTGCCTTCACTATTTTATCTCTCAAAGCTACCCTTTCTTCTTCTACTGTATTTCTTCCCCGTCTGCTTCTCAGTCGTTCCCTAATGCTCCCTCTGAAACTCTCTGCAATATCTAGTACTTTTAGTTTATCCAGGTCCCATCTCCTTCAATTTCCGCCTTTTTCCAGTTTCTTCAATTTTAATCTACAGTTCACAACCAATAAATTGTGGTCAGTCTCCATATCGGCCCCTGGAAGTGTCTTAAAATTTAAAACCTGGTTCCTAAATCTCTGTCTTACCATTATATAATCTATCTGAAACCTCCTAGCGTCTCCAGGTCTCTTCTACATATACAAATCTGTTTCATGATTCTTCAACCAAGTGTTAGCTATGATTAAGTTATGCTCAGTGCATAATTCTACCAGACGACCTCCTCTTTCATTCCTTACCCGCAGTCAATATTCACCTACTACTTTTCCTTCTCTTCCTTTTCTTATTATCGAATTCCAATCCCTCGTGACTATTAAATTTTCGTCTCCCTTAACTATCTTAATAATTTCTTTCATCGCGTCATACATTTCCTCAATCTCCTCCTCATCTGCGGAACTAGTTGGCACATAAACTTGTGCTACTGTGGTTGGTATGGCCTTCGGGCCTATCTTGGCTACAATAATGCGTTCACTATGCTGTTTGTAGTAGCTTATTCATATTCCTATTCTTTTATTCATTATTAAACCTACTCCTGCATTACCCCTATTTGATTTTGTATTTATAACCCCCACTATATCTAACTTTAACCTATCGATTTCCCTTTTTAAATGTTCTAACTTACCTGCCCGATTAAGGGATCTGACATTCCACGCTCCGATCCGTAGAACGCCAATTTTGTTTCTCCTGATAACGACATCCTTCTGAGTAGTCCCCACTCGGAGATCCAAATGGGGACTATTTTACCTCCGGAATATTTTACCCAAGAGGACGCCATCAACATTTAACAATACATCAGAGCTGCATGCCCTAGGGAAAAATTATAGCTTACTTTCAGCCATTCAAAGTACCAGCACGGCAAGAACGTTTTGGTTGATGCTGCAGGGCCAGATCAGTCAGTCATCCAGACTGTTGCCCCTGTAACTATTGAAAAGGCTGCTGCCCCTCTTCAGGAACCACACGTTTGTCTGGCCTCGCAACAGATACCCAACTGTTGTGACTGCACCTACGGTACGGCTATCAGTATCGCTAAGGCAAGCAAGCCTCCCCACCAACGGCATGGTCCATGGCTCATGGCGGGGGTTGGGGGTTGGGGGGGGGGGTGGGTGAGCAGTATTTTCTGAATAATTTCACAAGCACGAAAATTTGTTTGTAAAATCATTAAAGCTTGTTCTATCGTACTATCGCACCTGACACAATTGAGTGCTGATTTCTACTCTTCGTTCCTAAATATATACAGTTAATTGCCAGTCTTAAAAGTGTAGAATAGTCTTCAGACACTTGCCATACGGTTTTCTGTAATGCAGCCGACAGTACGCGAAACAGAATACCGGAAACGAAATACGGATGTCCAGTTAAATTATTAAACCAAGGAATTTCAATTTTACGCTGATTCACAAGATAAACGCGATGTTTCACTCGATCGTAAAAAAATCATGTCATCCGATGTTTAAGCGGACACTGACGCGAGGAGAATCTTGGCACATTCCGTGACGGAGCGTAACACACTCCTTACAACTGACGGCGATCGAATATCTTATGTGCAGACGTTTCGATCTGTACCGGGTGATCATTAATAAAACCGACAGCTGTAGGGATGGATTCGTGACCGGAAATGAATTAAAGAAGGTCCTATGAACATGTGTCCGGAAATACATCGTTGTCACGGTAGATGGTGCTGAGGAATGAAGCTTTCTCTGACAACATGCCATGTATTTCTTGTGTATTACAGACTGTGTGACTGATGTAGCGTACTGGAAGCATCAGAATGGCCCGGTATTCATGTCTGGAACAAGTCGAGGTGGAGTCTGTGTACGGCCAAGCAGATGGAAAAGGTCGAGAGGCAGCACGCTACACCAAAACAAGTACACTCACAGGCACCAACTACGTCACACAACATCTGAAGCCTTTTTTGGGCGTTTGTGTGATCATGGGTCGTTGCAGACAGACGAACGTGCTCCAGGCAAGTGGTCCGCCAACATGGTGTAAGCCAAAGTACGATTATGTGTGTCCTGCATGGCAGGTACGTGTGAACTCGTGCATCGCATCCCACGGACGCCACTTTGAACATCTGTTGTGACGTTCTGCGCTTTCTACTAGGGCAATTTGTTTTCGTTGCACTCACACCGTTGATTTCCGGACACATGCCAATAGGAGCTTTCCCCCTCTATTTCCAGTCAGGAATTCGTACCTGCAGTTGTCGGTTTTATTCACACATTCATCCCGTACATTCGCGGTGTGGACATTGATGGAACTAAACTTACTTCCGACGTCGGCAGGAGTACTTACCCTGCACGCTTTTCTACTGCAAAATTATGTGTTTCTTCTTAGTTGAAGACCTACAACAATACCAATTTCTGTCTAGGTAAATCTATATTCTGCTTATACTGTATAAAATCCCCAACCCAATAATTCTTAAACTTCGACCTCTAGATTTTTTCAGACAGAACTGAGAGTAGATAGTGATCTTGAAAAGTCTCTTTCTAATTTGTGTACCTTTGTTGAATTACAGTATTGTAGAGAAACTCGGTACAGTCTCGTTATTGCTTATATTAAATACAGTGCTACAATTTTAGATCTTATAAACCAATATTAGTTAATCTACCGCGTTTTTCCAGTTGTTGACACAAAACACCGGTTTTACTAATAATTCAAAAAGTATAGGTGGCGGCGTCGTGAAAACTTCTACCATATGTTTTATGATAAACCGAAACTAAATCAAAACTTAGGGCTAACTGTAGTATTATACATTTATAAGTTTTCGAAAAATGTGGAATAATCCAAAAAGTTCAAAAGTTGGCTTCATGAAAACTACTACGGAATGCTTTCATAATAAACTTAACCTAATTGCAAAATCACAATTTTGTAAGTTTAATACTACACAGTTTTAAAATTTCGTAACTTTGCAATTTTGAAGGAAATAATTATCAGATCGTGCTGACTTTCGAAACCTCCGACATTAGCTTAGTTTTACAGAAGATAGGCAAGTTTTGTAACAATATGTACACAATTAATTTTACACAGAATTTCTTTGTTCTCTCGGTTTATGGCATGCATTAAGGGGGGAACCCACACTAGGAGGCTGTTTGACACAGATTTTTTGGGATTTTATTTTGGGGGGGGGGGGGGTAGAATGCTTTTGGGGAGGCTGGGAAGAATTACTTAGAATTTAATCAATTTTTGACATCATTTCATTCACATTTAAAACAGTTTCTGCCAGTCACACCAGCTGTCTTCTCCCTCTGGGCAACACTCGTGTTAAGGATTTTCATCCGTGGAAATCATATGATAGTATGTCACCATAATTGCTTTTTTCATGTCTCGCATTCGGTTCTATGCTCATAAAATCTAAACGAATGCGAATTTCTCTTTGAAATTTTAACAACGTATTCTTAAATAGTTGAGCTAACGATTTATGCAATAAAAAACGGATTTGTTGAACCTCTTTTTATGTGGTTTCCCCCCTTAAGCACTGCCAGCCTGACTTTCGCCGGGCGAAGAAGAAAATTCAATATCCTTCTCATTACACTAGACGTAATGACAGGCGCTTGCTTCCCCACATCACGGTGCAATAAATGTCCCCAAAACATAGCTCACAACATTTGACTTAAAGTACACTCTTCACACTTACACGCCTCAGTGGGCACTTGGCAACTTGTTTAATCAAAAGGGGCAAATTGTCGACTCGTCAGGGCACACTACATAACTCCTATCAGCTATCATCCAATTTCTGTGTAGTTTGGCCCACTGGAGACGCTCAGCATTACGTACCACTGTGGGAAATGGCCGTTAGCTGGGCACTCGATCCCAAATGCGCGTTGGATTGAGTTCGCTTCCCAATTATCACTCGGAAACTAGTGGGTATCCACCTGCATTCACAGGCTGTAGCAGTTGCTGGTGCATTTGAAACTTATTATCAGTGCCAAGGCGTGACACTCGTTTTCTGGCTTCCATCTGCAATTCGGTCTTTCTATGACCAATGGTACACAATGCCTCGTAGACATGTCGGACAGCGCGTATTCATACAATAAAACAACCAACTTCATTCACAGTGTGATTATTGGCATGCCTAAACAAGTAAACTCCTGTTTCTTGAAATTTTCCCGGCATGTCAAATATTGCATCATTTTAGAGCGTGCAGTTGGGACACTTTAATTATTTTTCCTATGTTTCGTCTGCCAAACACTCAGCCATTCTCACAGTGAGTCGTTTGCAAGATTTCTAAATCACTTTACACAATACTGAGGAGTAAATGCTCATGAATCAGAGACAACACTTTTAGCATCAAGAACGTGAGTCACAGATAAAAATTTCTGCGTCTACGACTAAACCAAACCAGGGGCTGAGTCCGTGAATTCACAGTGCTTACGAAGCATGGAGGTATAGTAAGGGGAGGTGGAGCTACAGACTTACCCTGCACATTGCTTTGAAGCCGGCGCCCACATTCAAATTTTTATTCGTCGCTTCAGCCTACATATATACATCTTTACATATATACATCATTTATGTCTATTTCGATACTGATTTCAGGACGAAGAAATTCTTCTGGTAGCTATGCTGTCTGACGTACCGACAGACCGGAGCGCTGACAGCAGAGCTGGTGTCCCTGTGTGGTAGGCTCTAACAGATGCACCAAATTGACAAACGTTCGAATGAATAAAGGAAGATGCCAGTCAAGCTAAGGGATTTGGTATTATTTTGAAACAGAAAACAGAAATTTGAACTACCAGATTGGTACTCATGACATCAATTCTCGGAATGAAATTTTAACATTGTTTAGAGACACAAGGATTTATCGTAATAAGGAGAGCACAACTGCTGTAAATGACCGTTATGGGCTGTCTGACTCGTTTAACTTAAGCGGACAATCGAGTGGAGCAGAAACTCACCAACTCCACCGCTTATCCCTCTTTAGTATACAGAGCAGGTATACAACCACACGAAAAAATTTTAAGTAAACGAAATAATTCTGTTGTTTAACGCAAATGCAGAGGATCAGTAGAGTGTATTTTGTTTTTTAGGTACAGAAAATGTTCGACTGCTGCCCTGGCCAGCACATTCTCCAGATCTCTCACCAATTGAAAACGTCTGGTCAATGGTGGCCGAGCAACTGGCTCGTCACAATACGCCAGTCACTACCCTTGATGAACTGCGGTATCGTGTTGAAGCTGCATGGGCTGCTGTACCTGTACACGACATCCAAGCTCTGTTTGGCTCAATGCCTAGGCGTATCAAGGTCATTATTACGGCCAGAGGCGGTTGTTCTGGGTACTGATTTCTCAGGATCTATGCACCCAAATTGCGTGAAAATGTAATCAATCTCAGTTCTAGTATAATATATTTGTCCAACGAATAGCCATTTATCATCTACATTTCTTCTTGATGTAGCAATTTTAATGGCCAGTAGTGTATTTGAAATGATAGTGAAGTTTTCTTTGATCTGATCAGAAACTATATTTTCTTATTCTTGTCCATTTTATTTATAATTTACTAAAATTTACTTTTGTTAACTAATACATTTTACTTACATTAACAATACAATTTACCTTTGTTAACTAATTCGTTTTTATTTTCTTATTGTTGTCCATTTTTTGTCGTCCATTTATAATTTACCAAAAATACTTTTGTTAACTAATACATTTTAATTGTTACTTGTAAATGTGGTAAAACTATAAATAAATCTTCCTTCAAAAAACATTTACAAACAACAACTCATAATAATCTTATGGCTGCTAAAGCAGAAAGTAAATAATTTTATATATTTATTTTTATTACATATTTATTACATTCACCTATGGGAAATGTACATAAAATAAATGATTTTTTATTATAACTGTTCAAAAATGGTTCCAATGGCTCTGAGCACTATGAGACTTAACTTCTGAGGTCATCAATTGCCTAGAACTTAGAACTAATTAAACATAACTAACCTAAGGACATCACACACATCCATGCCCGAGGTAGGATTCGAACCTGCGACTGTAGCGGTCGCTCGGCTCCAGACTGTGGCGCCTAGAACTGCACGGCCACTCCGACCGGCTATTTTAGCTGTTATTATATTATTATATTATATTATTAGGTAAAAGGGATAGTAAGATGAAATTGTATGTTCTGGATCATTAGATCAATCTTATGGAAGATAAAAAATTGCGAGTGTTAGCAAGTAATTTTTTATAATATTGGTCTAGTGGCCCAGAACATACAAAATATAACTACTAAGAAATGTGGCAATTTTTACAAGCCACTGCGAAATTTCAATTCTGACATCTACAAATATTACGAGGACGGATATTTACTGACATTCGAACTGGTAATGGCTCAATTTTAAAACTGCATTCTGACTATTGATTTTCTCAATTCTGAGTTTTGCGTATAATCTTGAGTTGACAGTTCATTTCCTGCATAGTGAAATCTGATGTGGCGACGGGAATAGCACCTAAATTGGCAAAATTAACACGAAATTTGGAAACAAAACTACCACAACATTATCAAATTTTACGAAAAACATCGAATCTGGAAAAAAGATAACAAATCGGACAAAAAGACACCAAATCGGACAAAAAGACACCAAATCGGACAAAAAGACACCAAATCGGACAAAAAGACACCTAATCGGACAAAAAGACACCTAATCGGACAAAAAGACACCAAATCGGACAAAAAGACACCAGACTTGACAGCCAGCAGGGGTGGCCGAGCGGTTCTAGGCGCTACAGTCTTGAACCGCGTGACCGCTACGGTCACAGGTTCGAATACTACCTCGGGCATGGATGTGTGTGATGTCCTTAGGTTAGTTAGGTTTAAGTAGTTCTAAGTTCTGCCGGACTGATGACCTCAGATGTTATGTCCCATAGTGCTCGGTGCCATTTGAAGCCAGACTTGACAAAAAGACGCCAGACTTGACAAAAAGACGCCAGACTTGACAAAAAGACACAAAACTTGACAAAAAGACACAAAACTTGACAAAAAGAAACCAAACTTGACAAAAAGAAACCAAACTTGACAAAAAGAAACCAAACTTGACAAAAAGAAACCAAACTTGACAAAAAGAAACCAAACTTGACAAAAAGAAACCAAACTTGACAAAAAGAAACCAAACTTGACAAAAAGAAACCAAACTTGACAAAAAGAAACCAAACTTGACAAAAAGAAACCAAACTTGACAAAAAGAAACCAAACTTGACAAAAAGAAACCAAACTTGACAAAAAGAAACCAAACTTGACAAAAAGAAACCAAACTTGACAAAAAGAAACCAAACTTGACAAAAAGAAACCAAACTTGACAAAAAGAAACCAAACTTGACAAAAAGAAACCAAACTTGACAAAAAGAAACCAAACTTGACAAAAAGAAACCAAACTTGACAAAAAGAAACCAAACTTGACAAAAAGAAACCAAACTTGACAAAAAGAAACCAAACTTGACAAAAAGAAACCAAACTTGACAAAATGAAACCAAACTTGACAAAATGAAACCAAACTTGACAAAATGAAACCAAACTTGACAAAATGAAACCAAACTTGACAAAATGAAACCAAACTTGACAAAATGAAACCAAACTTGACAAAATAAAACCAAACTTGACAAAATAAAACCAAACTTGACAAAATAAAACCAAACTTGACAAAATAATAAATACCAAATTTGGCAGAATAACAAACACCGAATTGGGAAAAATAGAAAACATCTAACTGTGCAAAATAAAAAACATCGAATTAGACAAAATAAAAAAACAGCAGATCTAGCAAAACAAAGAACACCAAATTTCTCAAAATAAGAAACACCAAACTTCTCAAAGTAAACATCAAACTTGTCAAAATAAGCAACACCAAATTTGGCAAAAACCTAAACGAATTTAGCGAAAAATTTGGAAAAAACAACACTGAAGTTGGCCAAAAAATAGCACCTAATTAGGAAAAAATAAGCATCGAGTTTGGCAAAACATAACACCATAGCTGGAAAAAGGATCAACGAATTAAGCAAAAAGTATACCGAATTTGGCAAAAAATATACTAATATGTAACACCAAATTTGGCGAAAAACAATATACAGTTTGGAAAAAATAATGAATTCGCCAAAAATATTAACTAAAATGCGAAAATAACGATTTATCTATAAAAAATAACACCGTTTTTTTTAAAATATATAGCACTGAGCGTGGAAAAAATTGTACCGAATTTGGACATAAAATGAAACGGATTAGTCTTGTCCCTAGTGATGCAACATCAAAACGGACCATAATGTCACTTGGACTCTGAGCGAAGAATTTTAATTTTTTGATAAAATGATCAGAATCTTTAATACATCAGGTGTTCCTATACTCCTATAACTAGCTATAGGGGTGAGGTTAAGTGTTTGGTAATCCCATGTCAGCGCTAACGGTTGGTCTCAATGGAAAGCCGCGCGGTGAATCTTTAATAAATCATGCAATCTTGGTGGAAATGCTTCTGATCTGTTGACACTTTTCTTGTTAATGGGAGCGTTCGAAGACCCCCTTATTAGCCTACTCTTTAATCTGAGAACAGAATTTGTGGGACCCGCCTTTGGTTCTCTGTATCTTTCTGTTTCTAATAAATCCCTAATTTTACAGCGGCAATCTTTGTTCATTATCACTGCAGCGCAGTCTTTATCTGATGGAAGAATTAGAATGTCTTTATCAGAATTTAAATCTCGGAGAGCTTTCATCTCACGTTTCGTTAATTTACCGCTAGGTGGTTTGCCCCTGAGTAATATCCTGGTTTACTGCGTATTTCTTCTGAGCTGATTTTGGTAATGAACGCATTCCAGCTTCGATGTTAGCAACAGCGTCTTCCAGTGATGTTCTAGAAGACGTAACTGTATAGCTTCCTCTTTTGGAAAGCAGGTTTGTTTCGTTCTTAGACAAAACTCTGTCATACTTTTGTTAATAACAGTGAGACTCACATGCGAAGATACGAAAGTTACTCTCTTCGTTTTCAATCTATACGTATTTTTCCTCCTGTCTGTTAACTGATAGTGCAGAATCTACTTCCATGGTTCGGTACATTAAACTATCGATCTTGTCCCAAACATCGCAACACAACTTATTACTTAGGAAAATGCGTAGCTCCATTAACTTACAGTTACTGGAAACTTAAAACGGCCAGGTCACGTCGCGTGTGATGGATGCGCTCTCGGAGCAGAGCTGACTGTGCGATCGCTGCTTCGATACACGTGAACAGTTCGGCTTGCTGAGATTGTTGTGAGTCTGTGACAGCTTTCTGAGTCGTTAAAGCCTCTGATGAAGACGAAGGTGAAACATTTGGCAGAGAACTATGCCTTGGACCACGGCCTTATTTCTGTAAATGAAATATCAACAATAATGTTGTTAGTGTTGACGCTGAAGGAGCATTAAAATTTCCATCTTTATGCTTGTTTTTACAATTAACATATATTGACTTCATTTCTTACCGTGAAATAAGCATACTGGTCTGAATGGTACGATTCCCTTCCTATACAAAAAGCGAACCACGTAAATAGACGACAGAAATAAATGTTTTATTTGTGGAGTCTAAGATATATACCGACTTTACAGTAATTGCATTGGTGATTATACTTTTTGTATGAGGGTGATCAAACAGGTACCGTTCGATGGCGTTGCTGCAGTGTACAAGCAACATAGTACGACTCCGATTTGGGTGTATATGCACCGACATGTGTGCAAGGAGTTAGTGTGGCACTCGCGTCTTTCTGACGTGAGTGTTCTAAATGTGGAAACGTAAACTATGGTGACGTCCAAAGAAGACCAACGTGCTGTTATAAATTTCTTGGCTGCAAAAGGACAAGCACCGGCAGACATCGGTCGGAGAATGAGAAATGTGTAACGGGCAGCATATCTGTCATCATCGTTGCGGAATGGTGCGCACAGTGTCGTGCCGGTCGCGATTCGACACAAGACGCCGGTCGATCGGGGAGAAAGACGCCCGAGCACGCGCCCTATAAACCTGATCTCTTCCAGTGCGACAATCACGCCTTCGGTCCCTTTAAACGGCCTTGTAGGGCCGACGATTCGTATTATACGAAGATGTGCAACAGGCACTTATGGACTTCTTCACGCAGGAGGACATAGTGTTTTACCAAAGAGGTATCTTCAACCTGGTGCATCAGTCGGCTCATCGCCAGTGCTCGAGGAGGTTCCCCCTGATCAGCATGTCGATTTTGGAGTGTCCGGCCTTCGAACGAAAACTTTTTAATCGCCCTTTTTTACGTTGTTGTTGTAGCAGCCAGTTCCCAAGACTGGTTTGATGCAGCTCTCCGTGCTACTCTGTCCTGTGGAAACCTCTTCGTTTCCAAATAACTACGGCAACTCACATCCTTTTGAATTTGCTTAGTGTATTCACCTCTTACTATCCATCTACGATTTTTACCCTCCTCTTTTCCCACCAGTACTAAATATGTGATCCATTGGCATCTCAGATCAACCGATCGCTTCTTCTAATCAAGTTGTGCCACAAATTCCTGTTCTTCCCAATTCTGTTCAGCACTTTCTCATTAGTTATGTGATATACTCATTTAACATTCAACATTCTTCTGTAGCACCACATTTCAAAAGCTTCTATTCTCTTCTCGTGTAAACTATCGCCCATGTTTCACATCCACGCATGGCTATACCCAATACACTTAAATCTGTGTTTTACGTCAATGAATTTCTCTCTTTTAGAAACACTTTCCTTGCCATTACCTGTCCACATTTTACAATGATCAGCTAGAGCAATGAGGCCTTGGTATCTCGCATAAGGGAGTCGGCACCATATCTGTACACGTAAGTCACCTAATTTCCGTAACTTCTACTGAGGGGGACAATGAGATCTGACGCCAGATTCAATCACATGGCAGATGTGTGCGATCGGGTTCAGACCTGCTGACTTGGGGGGTAGGGGGAGTGGGCAGCATTTCAATTGTGGCTCGCCACTGTGTTCCAAGAACCACTCAGTCACACTCCTGGCCTTGTGACATGGTGCATTATCTTGCTGAAAAATGCCACTGCCGTCAGTGAAACATGATCGTCACGAAAAGTTGTAAGCGGTCTGCAACCAGTGTACGATACTCCTTGGCCGTCATGGTGCCTCGCACGAGATTCAGTGGAGCCATGGCTGTTAATGTGCATGTTCCCCAGAGCATAATGAAGCCGCCGCCAGCTCGTTTCCGTCCCACACTACAGGTGTCAAGTAGCTGTTCCCCCAGTAGACGACGCATTCGCGCCCTCCCATCTGCATGATGAAGGTATCGGGGTTCATCAGACCATGCAACGGTCTGCCACTATGCCAACGTCCAATGCCGGAGGGCACGTGCCTATTTCAGTCGCAGCTGCCGATGTCGTGGCGTTAACATTGGCGCATGATGGATCGTCGGCTGCCGAGGCTCATCCTTGGGAGTTTTCGGTGCACTGTGTGTCCACACAGACCTGTACGCTGCCCAGCATTAAAGTCTGTTGTTAGTTCCGCCACAGTTGGCTGCCTGTCCTGTTTCACAAGTCTGCCCAGCCTACGACGTCCGACATCTGTGACGAAGGGTGGCTGCCCAACGCCACGACTTGTCGACGGGGTTTCACGTCGGTCTCCCCACGTGTTGAAGACACTCACCACAGCTCTCCTCGAACACCTGACAAATCGTGCAGTTCCCTAAATGCTCGTATCGAGCCTCCGAACCACCACAATCTGCTCTTGGTAAAACTCAAATAGATCGCGCGCCTTCCCCATTCTACACACGGATAGCACGCTCACTGATATTACACGCACCGTGCGTTTGTCTAACCAGCAGTCGTTCCTCGCTAGATGACGCTGCTATAGACTGGACGGTTTGTATCGATAGTTAATGTTCTGGCTGATCAGTGTATATCCTTTCTACTTCATCCACGATCAGTTATTTCGCTGCGCAAATAAGGAAATTCATCTACTATTTTCACTTCGTAATGTAATTCCCTCAGAATAATCTGATTTAATTTTACTACCTTCTACTACCCTTGTTTGGCTTCCGTTTATGTTCATGTCACACTCCCCTTTCAAGACACTGTCCATTCCGTTCAATTGCTCTTTCAAGTTCTTTCTGCTCTGACAGAATTGCACTGTGATCGGAAAACCTCAGTGATTTTATTTCTTCTCCCTGGACTTAAATTTCTAATGCAATTTTTTTCTTTCGTTTCCTTTACTGGTAGCCAGATGTTCAGATTGAATAGCATCGGGGATAGCTTACAGCCGGCTGGAGTGGCCGTGCGGTTCTAGGCGCTATAGTCTGGAACCGAGCGACCGCTACGGTCGCAGGTTCGAATCCTACCTCGGGCATGGATGTGTGTGATGACCTTAGGTTAGTTAGGTTTAAGTAGTTCTAAGTTCTAGGGGACTGATGACCTCAGCAACTAAGTTCCATAGTGCTCAGAGCCATTTGAACCATTTGATAGCTCACAACCATATCTCACCCCCTCCTAAACCACTGCTTCCCTTTCATAATCCACGACGCTTACAACTGTCATCTGGTTTCAATACAAGTTGCAAATAGCCTTTCGCTTTCTGTATTTCATCCCTGCTACCTTCAGAATTTCGAGGAGAGTATTCTAGTCAACATTGTCAAAAGCTTTCGCTAGTCTAGAAATGCTATAAACGTATATTCACTTTACTTATCTTTAAGATAAGTCGTACGGTCAGTACTGCCTCACGTGTTCCTTGTTATATCTAATATTAATTTTATAGGGCTACAAAAAAGTTGTTGTTGTTGTTGTTGTGGTCTTCAGTCCTGAGACTGGTTTGATGCAGCTCACCATGCTACTCTATCCTGTGCAAGCTTCTTCATCTCCCAGTACCTACTGCAACCTACATCCTTCTGAATCTGCTTAGTGTATTCATCTCTTGGTCTCCCCCTACGATATTTACCCTCCACGCTGCCCTCTAATACTAAATTGGTGATCCCTTGATGCCTCAGAACATGTCCTACCAACCGATCCCTTCTTCTCGTCAAGTTGTGCCACAAACTTCTCTTCTCTCCAATCCTATTCAATACTTCCTCATTAGTTATGTGATCTACCCATCTAATCTTCAGGATTCTTCTGTAGCACCACATTTCGAAAGCTTCTATTCTCTTCTTGTCCAAACTATTTATCGTCCACGTTTCACTTCCATACATGGCTACACTCCATACAAATACTTTCAGAAATGACTTCCTGACACTTAAATCTATACTCGATGTAAACAAATTTCTCTTCTTCAGAAACGCTTTCCTTGCCATTGCCAGTCTACATTTTATATCCTCTCTACTTTGACCATCATCAGTTATTTTGCTCCCCAAATAGCAAAACTCCTTTACTACTTTAAGTGTCTCATTTCCTAATCTAATACCCTCAGCATCACCCGACTTAATTCGACTACATTCCATTATCTTTGTTTTGCTTTTGTTGATGTTCATCTTATATCCTCCTTTCAAGACACCATCCATTCCATTCAACAGTTCTTCCAAGTCCTTTGCTGTCTCTGACAGAATTACAATGTCATCGGCGAACCTCAAAGTTTCTATTTCTTCTCCATGGGTTTTAATACCTACTCCGAATTTTTCTTTTGTTTCCTTTACTGCTTGCTCAATATACAGATTGAATAACATCGGGTAGAGGCTACAACCCTGTCTCACTCCCTTCCCAACCGCTGCTTCCCTCTCATGCCCCTCGAGTCTTATAACTGCCATCTGGTTTCTGTACAAATTGTAAATAGCCTTTCGCTCCCTGTATTTTACCCCTGCCACCTTCAGAATTTGAAAGAGAGTATTCCAGTTAACATTGTCAAAAGCTTTCTCTAAGTCTACAAGTGCTAGAAACGTAGGTTTGCCTTTCCTTAATCTAGCTTCTAAGATAAGTCGTAGGGTCAGTATTGCCTCACGTGTTCCAATATTTCTACGGAATCCAAACTGATCTTCCCCGAGGTCGGCTTCTACTAGCTTTTCCATTCGTCTGTAAAGAATTCATGTTAGTATTTTGCAACTGTGGCTTATTAAACTGATTGTTCGGTAATTTTCACATCTGTCAACACCTGCTTTCCTTGGGATTGGAATTATTATATTCTTCTTGAAGTCTGAGGGTAAAGTATGAAAAAAGTATGAAAACTAAAAACGTCGAAAGTGGAAAGGACGAGCCATCTCGCCATTATACTGCATTCTGGTGGTGAAGAACTCTAGCAGAGGTCTTTGTCCTGCAATTGATGTGAAGGGACTAACTATGATGAACGTGGCATAATGGTGAGTCAACAGAAGGTAACATCTAGCTGTCTCGAAGTTCTGTAGCAACTTGTCCCAATGGGAAGGTGACGTTAAAAGCGACATTCTACTTCAGTTCTCCTGAAAGGACAGGCGAGAAAGCAGAGGGAAGTTCTAGACAGGAGGGCAGAAGCTGTGCAGCAGAAAGTCCCTGGTCCCACGTGGCCGGCCGCTACCCGGCGCGACTGCGGCCGGCGTCGCCGCTCGATACGCCACGCACTGCGGAGGACGGCGGCCTCTTCCTCCGCTCTGTCTCCTTCTCGCCCCACCTCGTCACATTGTCGGCCTTACGCCACAATGCGGGGTATGATTTATCGTATCGTGTCACAGTGAGGCAAGCTGATAGAAAAGATAGGTTACCCGCCCCACGAGTCAGAGATGATCGTGCCATTTGGACCGGGAATGTGGGAAAGCGCTCCCATTAGACTAAGCTTGAGAGACGGCAGGAAATTCCGCATTAGATTCGTCGCCAAGATGTGTAACGTCCAGAATTAATGTTTAATCATTAACTGATTGCAAACCCATCTGACGATGCCAAAGTTTTCACCCATAGGGGAGACTGGGTACAGTTGAAACGATTTGGCTTTTATCGTTCATATTATTGTAGTTTACAAACCAATCGACAATAATGATATGTAAAATGCAAGAGCGCGGTTCTACCCACAAAACGGCTATAGCACTTTTCTTTCTGGAAAGCATATTTTACATTATACAAATTAAAAAAAGAAAATATCCGTTTTGTTTCAACCGTCCCCATACCAGGGGCGTTTGAAACAGTGATTGGGGTCAGTTGAAACACATAAAAATAACACAAAATATAGACTAATATTACAACTTGTTTTATTTAAAAGTAGGCTAATTCTAGTGATATGCATAATTGTGGCACTATATGATAAAATTAATCAGTCTTCAAGGTTTTAATACCTATAACGACATTTCCAAATAACACTTGACAAGTAATTAACATTACGACAAAACTAAAAGGAAACATTTCTTCAAACAAATAAACTTACAGAATAAAATTTTTCCTTGGGGTCAATCTGAATATTCAGAGTCACAATTGTGGCAAACATAGATAAGTCCACCTTCTGTGCATTCTTCGTGAGCCCACTGTTTACAAGTAATACAATGAATCCACTTTTCTCCGGGTCTGCTCTCTGAATATGGCGTTAAGCAAACAATATAGTAGCAGTTTTCCTCTTCTGATAACATTTCCTACTGAGTATTACTTTTTCCTCGTTTTGAAATTTTTTTCCTTTTCTTCCATTCAATCTTTTCTTCAATTGCTTATCCTTTCTCCATTTCAATCTTGCTTCATGTTCTATTCTTATCTCCTTCTTTCTCTGGGGTGTCAGTGTAAATAGTTGACTTTCTACTTTTCGCCCTTTCGGCCTATTACATTTCCTCGGGGGTGCTTTCGGCAAAGGCCGTACTGCTACCGGTGTAAATACAATAGCATCAATAGAAATTGCTTGTGTGCTTGTAGAGTGTCTCGGTGAAGTTTCCTGATTGACAGGCCTAATGCTGCTGCACAGTGTAGATGTTTTAGGTCTATTCGAAGTTTCTTGACGTTCATCAACGTTTTCTTCCTGGGTTGATGGAACTGGTGAGCTATTAATAGCCTGTTGTTGAACTGTTGCGCCGGCCGAGGTGGCCGAGCGGTTCTAGGCGCTACAGTCTGAAACCGCGCGACGGCTACGGTCGCAGGTTCGAATCCTGCCTCGGGCATGGATGTGTGTGATGTCTTTAGGTTAGTTAGGTTTAAGTAGTTCTACATTCTAGGGGACTGATGAGCTCAGAAGTTAAGTCACATAGTGCGCAGAGCCATTTGAACCATTTTTTTTAACTGTTGCTACTAGGCCTAGTTCCTCAGTTAAAAGAGAAGGCGACAGGCCTAATGGTGGGGTTTCATCTTCAGGTGGATTTTCATTAATTACAGGAACAACTGCAGACTCAGCTGTATTTCCAGGATTGGGCCTATCCGTTACAAATGCAGGAGCAAAATCGAGCTCACTAAACAGCTTCCGGTTATATGGGTAAATTCCCGTTTTGCGAAAGCCGGCTTGAATGTTGGAAAATGTCAGAGCGAAGGGAATAGCAGACGCTACAATCCCCTGAATGTCGTAGATTGACATTGTTTTTCCTGGATGGTTTCGCATCGACGCATCACAGGTCGAGTTTACAGCCTTCTTGAAAGGGCCATATGCAGATCGATCGAGTGGCTGGAATTTGTGAGAACAATGGGGAGGGAAAGACAGTAAGACAATGGCATTGTTCTTGCAAAAATCCAGTGCCTCAATATGAATGTGTGAGGAGTGGTTATGAAGTATGAGTAACACTTAATGAGACGGAGATATGTTCGCGTGCTTCTTGCAGTGTTCCAGGAAATTCATATATGATTCATCCTGCATCCAACCAGAGGGATTTACAGTTCCAGCTGACCCTACTGGCCCACCCGTAACAAAATGGTCTTGGTAACGCACTCGTGGAAAAACGAAGAATGGAGGAATAACATTGCCAATGGCGTTTGCTGCAAAGGTTACTGTCACTAAACTACCCCTTTCAGCTGAAGTTACTGAACCTACTTGACGATCACCGAGTCTGGCTACAACTCTGTCTGGTTTTTGAACAGTGGTTATGCCTGTTTCATCGGTGTTATATATGTCTTGGGGTTCAAAGTTATGACGGTCCATGACAATGGCCAAATTGTCATAGAAAGCATCGACGTTAGTTTTATTAAAGCTAGTCGCCCTTGATAGGCTTGTAGCTTGCGCAGCGCGTACGGACAGTTCAGGGTTTCTTTTCAAAAACATCCGAATCATTCCTCACCAGCCATTTCGTTGTCGTCCTAAGTTGGAGGTCGCGATAAATTATACTTAATTGTAAGTTCGTAAGCCAATTTTCTCACCTCTTTTTTAGACAGACCAAAATATGTATCAGCACATCGCATCAAATATTTTGATAGTTCTTGTTCTTCTTCAAAAACTTTGTTGGGGGCTCTGTATCCCATACCTTCATCGTCCTGGCCAGTCGCGTCTCGCGGAGTAGAGAACAGAGGTTTATTTCATGCTTGTCCGCTGCTTTACGTAGTGAGTTTCCTGCTTTCACCTCTTCATATGCATCCTTATACTTCGACAAATCAACCTGCCCTCTGGAAGTCATCCTCACCCTAACCCTCGGCATCTACAAAACAAAACGAAATAATATATTTACTGTTTCAACCGTACCCACAAAAATTGTTTCAACCGTCCCCAACCCCACCTTTGAAACAAGAGAGTTTATAGGAACGGTAGTAATAATAACGCATTAAAACTAGTCATCATTCCGAATTCTACAAGCTTCATTAAAGGCACAAACACGCCCTCAGTACTTTGACTTAAATAAAATACAAAATATTAGCATAAAAGCCAGAAGAAAAATACTTACTTTTCTGTGTAGAAAAACAATACGGCCTCCTGTACGCGACGACAATGCACGGGGAGCAGCGCAACACTGAGATTCGTGTTCGGAATTGTCGTCCGCTCTTTTGTTCCATCAGGCCCCCCACTCCCTGAATAACAGTCCCAGAGATATTATCTTTGTTTCAACCGTCCTGTGTTTCAACTGTACCCAGTCTCCCCTACTGATGTATATAAGATAACTATTTCAAATATTGAATAACTGACCCGGATAAGTTAACAACAGAATTAATTTAACATTACGAAAGATAGCTGAAATCTCCGACCAAACATGAAACTGCGGCCTGCTCAAGTAGGTGGGAAACAGTAAGACACTGTCTTACTCTCCCCCTAGACGGTCAGTAACATTTACCATGATGATTATCATTGTTCTCCCTTAGAACAGATATTCACATGTAGCTCTCCATGTAGTCCTACTGTTTACTACCGTTTTCTCATAATTATTTCCTATCCTGTTAATATCCACCATTTGACATCTCCTACGTCCTTTTCTTCTTCTTCTTCTTCTTCTTACATTCACTATTCCTTCGACAGCGCCCTTCAGTGAACAGTCGCTTCTCAGCCAGTGCCCAAGCCCATTGTGTTTCCTCTTCCAGATTACCCCTCTAATTTTTCTCTCGTCCCCCACTCTACACACCACCTTCCCGTTTCTCACTTTGTCTACGGATTTTATCCTCCCCCCATTCTCCTCCAAATCCACATCTTCTATTCTTCTTCCTTTTCTTTCCTAATTATCCATATCTCAGCTCTGTGTACTCCTTGCTCCATCTGAAGCACTTCACTTGTCTCTTCCTCAGATCCCTGTCCATGCACTCACATAGACGCCTCCTTGGCAATTTTTATACGTGTTTTCACCTCCTCACCATGTCGTCCGTAATAACGCTTTCCAGATATTTGGAAGTACTAACTTGTTCTGTATCTTCCTGTTCTAACTTTATAGTTGTTCTTATTTTTATTGAACTTATCACCATTCATTATGTTTTTTCTTATTACTTCTCATTCCAAATTCCCCACAGGTCTTATTTAATTCTTGTAGCATTCCAGTCATACTTCGTTCGCTCTCTGTCAATAACACTGTATCATCCTCAAATCGAATACATTCTATCCTTCTATCACCAACCCGCACTCCTCTATTTTGTTTCAAACATCTCTGAATAATGTGCTCCAAATATATGTTAAACTGTATTGGGGAGAGACAACAGCCTTGCCTCACACCCCTTCCAATTGTACTTTGATCTGCCATCTCATTCCGAGTCAGTGCTCGTATTTTCTGCTGTAGGGTTAGGTTTCTTATCAGACTTCTATCCCTTGTTCTCCATCAAAGCCTTGCTCAAGCCAATGAAAGCAATGTAAACTTCTCTTCCTCTTTCTATGTAACTCTCACCTACAATTCTCAACTGTCCAGTTACGCCATAATATTCTGCAGTGCTATTTAAGTTCTGTATAAACTGCTCAGTAATACTGTGCAGTAGTATCGTGATTCTGAATGTTGGCTCTACTTTGTCGCGAGGACAAAAGAAGGGTGACTAAAAACTGGTTCTAGGATTTTCGAAGATCACTCATGCAAACTTGATGGAAGAAATGAAGATGGGGAAAAAAGATTACCGTAACCTTTTACGTTTTGGTGGTCCAACATTTGATACATTACTGGAAATGATTGTCCCCATATACAGAGCAGCATGCCGTCCTCCCCCCCCCCCCCCTCCCGCTCCACCAACTGGGAAAATGGAGTACAGAATGTTTATTAATAAAGTTTTCGTTCGTTTCTATGAGTGATTTACTGTTTCCGCTAAAGCTCTAGTTCAGCAAAATGAGGCACTACGCACTACATGGCTGATCACAGTGAGATAATACTACGGTTTTATCAGTTATTGTATTGTTTGACGGTTTTAAGTATCAAAGTAATCTATCTATAACAAATACTGAAAAGATAACTATCAGTTTTTCTAGGATATGGTAAGTTTTTTGTGTCACCTATAAAATTTAGTTCCTGTGACATGAGACGTCTTGGAACTAACCCTCTCATTTATATCAAATATGTCAATTTTAAACCCTTCCACTCATCCCACCCCCGGATATATTTCTGTGGATATCCATAAAATACTGCATTGAGACACATAATTCCACCAAGTCAGAGATTATCTATTACCCTACCTTCCTTCTGGAAATTCTTTCAGAGACTTGAAATATACAACCGCATTTTCATCTTAAAGTATTTGAGACATACTCACTGAAACGTACCATGCGGTAATACTTGTGCTGAAGGGTTATGTTCAGGCCGGCCATTGTGGTCGAGACGTTCTAGTCGCTTCAGTCTGGACCCACGCGACCGCTACGGTCGCATGTTCGAATCCTGCTTCGGGCATGGCTGTGTGTGATGTCCTTAGGTTAGTTAGGTTTAAGTACACTCCTGGAAATTGAAATAAGAACACCGTGAATTCATTGTCCCAGGAAGGGGAAACTTTATTGACACATTCCTGGGGTCAGATACATCACATGATCACACTGACAGAACCACAGGCACATAGACACAGGCAACAGAGCATGCACAATGTCGGCACTAGTACAGTGTATATCCACCTTTCGCAGCAATGCAGGCTGCTATTCTCCCATGGAGACGATCGTAGAGATGCTGGATGTAGTCCTGTGGAACGGCTTGCCATGCCATTTCCACCTGGCGCCTCAGTTGGACCAGCGTTCGTGCTGGACGTGCAGACCGCGTGAGACGTCGCTTCATCCAGTCCCAAACATGCTCAATGGGGGACAGATCCGGAGATCTTGCTGGCCAGGGTAGTTGACTTACACCTTCTAGAGCACGTTGGGTGGCACGGGATACATGCGGACGTGCATTGTCCTGTTGGAACAGCAAGTTCCCTTGCCGGTCTAGGAATGGTAGAACGATGGGTTCGATGACGGTTTGGATGTACCGTGCACTATTCAGTGTCCCTCGACGATCACCAGTGGTGTACGGCCAGTGTAGGAGATCGCTCCCCACACCATGATGCCGGGTGTTGGCCCTGTGTGCCTCGGTCGTATGCAGTCCTGATTGTGGCGCTCACCTGCACGGCGCCAAACACGCATACGACCATCATTGGCACCAAGGCAGAAGCGACTCTCATCGCTGAAGACGACACGTCTCCATTCGTCCCTCCATTCACGCCTGTCGCGACACCACTGGAGGCGGGCTGCACGATGTTGGGGCGTGAGCGGAAGACGGCCTAACGGTGTGCTGGACCGTAGCCCAGCTTCATGGAGACGGTTGCGAATGGTCCTCGCCGATACCCCAGGAGCAACAGTGTCCCTAATTTGCTGGGAAGTGGCGGTGCGGTCCCCTACGGCACTGCGTAGGATCCTACGGTATGGCGTGCATCCGTGCGTCGCTGCGGTCCGGTCCCAGGTCGACGGGCACGTGCACCTTCCGCCGACCACTGGCGACAACATTGATGTACTGTGGAGACCTCACGCCCCACGTGTTGAGCAATTCGGCGGTACGTCCACCCGGCCTCCCGCATGCCCACAATACGCCCTCGCTCAAAGTCCGTCAACTGCACATACGGTTCACGTCCATGCTGTCGCGGCATGCTACCAGTGTTAAAGACTGCGATGGAGCTCCGTATGCCACGGCAAACTGGCTGACACTGACGGCGGCGGTGCACAAATGCTGCGCAGCTAGCGCCATTCGACGGCCAACACCGCGGTTCCTGGTGTGTCCGCTGTGCCGTGCGTGTGATCATTGCTTGTACAGCCCTCTCGCAGTGTCCGGAGCAAGTATGGTGGGTCTGACACACCGGTGTCAATGTGTTCTTTTTTCCATTTCCAGGAGTGTATTTCTAAGTTCTATGGGTCTGATGACCTCAGATGTTAAGTCCCATAGTGCTCAGAGCCATTTGAACCATTTTTTGGTTATGTTAGAGTACATACTGTAACGTCTTTGGTAGATTCGTTTATATTATTTAACTTGTATTCTGTCTTGCCACGCTCAGTCACGTGTAATTTGGTTTTGTACTTCGTGTTTGTCCCCATTCAGTGATACAGAAATATACTAAAGTATCAGTTTTTTCAGTAAGAACTTAATCCTACATATATTATCTACATTTTGTGCTTCCAAATTTCCTTTCTCTCTTTGTCCTCTGTATGAATGAAGGAATGAGTGTGTATGTTGCATTTATCTTTTATGCGGTAACGGTACAGCGTCTGTCTGCTGTGGTAGTAGCAGTGCAGCCAACGTAGCTTTCTCAGTCAAGGAAAAGAGATCTGTATCCTTTCTGTAGTCATTCGACAGTAGTTAAGTTGGTGGTGGAAAGGACCCCTGTGGTCTCTTCGGGCTACCTGGGGGAAGTTCGCTACAGGCAGAGCGTGCTCTCGTCACTCCGGACTGAGCATTTGGTGAGTGAAGAGCGACTTGGCGCTGGTGTGTGAGTTAAGGTGTGATGGCATACAGCTATTCTAACTGATGTACGCGTTTGGTTTGCTAGCTCAGTTTCGAGTTCGGTAGTCGAATTCGTATAAATTTCAGATTTAGCCACGATTATATTTTCTGTAACAGTCCTTGCTTTGCGAAACCAGAACATGTGATGCAGGACGATCGTTACCTCAGCGCAGGTTTAAAATTGAATTCCATGAACTGTCTTTTAATTGGCTCGTATGTATGTGTTTCATTTCTTCTGATTTTTGTTTCGTTTTGTAGTTTTGTTCATACCACGTGGTGTTAATTCCACTGTGTGTAATTTCAGTACCATCTTAAACAAATTTTATTCTTAATCCCACGTGACATTTTATTGCTCTGTGTCTATATGGTTTACATCAGGGTTCTAAAAGTTTTCACGAGGATTAGTAATTTGGCTTTGTTGTTTAATATTCAAGGCATTTGTGAGTGTTTCATGCCAACGTACTTTAGTTTCCTGTGGAAGTTGATGCAGACGAATTTCATTGTCGGAAAGTGTTCCATAATGTTCGTATCTACAATAATTCAACCGCAGCTAGGGGTATGAACCTCTGATCCTTTGAGGTACAGTTTTGGGCAAAATTGTTTTTATCTCTATTCTTGTGCTTGTGAATCCCTGAATGTTTCTGTGAACTTTACCCGCGGGCGCGTAAGATTCCCTTTTTTATTTATCATCGTAATATAGCGCAGCACTCAGTGTAATAATGGTATCATTGAGTTTAATAATTAAATATCAGGCAATTACTTTGTACATTTTTTTATGTGATTTTTTTTTAAATAACCTGTGTTAAACTGTCATGACTGTTTCTCCAACAAACACCTCCCCTGTTGTAAGATTATTTTAATACATCCAACCTGCCGTTTCAGGAGTTCAAAAGGTAGGCCTTACATTTTTAGGTTTTTGCCTGATTATTTTTTCTTGAGGCTTAAGCTCCTGCTTGCTCTAAATTAATTGATTTGTCAAGAGTACTTGAATTGTTCTTCTATGCCCATTCCATCTATTCACTTGGAACTTTCTACTAACGTTAACACGTTAGTAATGGTTACCAATTTAGTGACTGATTCAGTTCTTATATTAAAATTTCCCAATTTTAATTAAATTGGGTGGTGGCCCAACAAACTTTTGTGGCACACGGAACTTACAGTAGACGGCAGAGTTTCACACTGGCTAACTTACACCAGTTTCTGTTCGCAAAGCACTTTCCAGTAAACCGTTCACCCATTAATAACCATCTAACACACGCAAATATCTATCCTGTTATTCATAACATTTCTTAGCAAAGATTTTTAAAATAACCATTACCACATGTAAATATCTGTCCTGTTATTCATAACTTTGTCTTAGAAAAACTTTTTAAATATCATTCATCGTGTTTGTATGGTACCTTTGCCTGTAATTTCTGAGAAACGAATCACACAATTCATTCAACAATTTAAAGAAAAATAGCCCTCGGTCACTATTTTTAACAAATTAACCGGGTTTCAACGCTACTAGGAGTGTCTTCATCCGAATTTAAATCAAAGAATGGTCTATATTCTATAACATGCTCACAGAATTATGACTGAAAACGTGACCATGTTATAGAATATAGACCATTCATTGATTTAAATTCTGAGGAAGACACTCCTAGAAGTGTTGAAACCAGGTTAATTTGTTAAAAATAGTTTCCGAGGGCTGTTTTTCTTTCAATTGTAACTATTCACGGTCTCTGAACGTGCAGGCGTGTACAGAATTTTGAGACAATTCATTCTTAAAATTTTGTTTTGTGCTCATCTGCTCTAACATCCCATAATACCGGCACTGATTTATGCATTTCGACGCTCTCTAATCGGAACGTCTTGAATCGAAATCATTTTCATCACAACAACAACAGCAGCAGCAGCAGCAACAACAACGAACAGCGAACACAGCGATAACCAGCGACTGTAACAAGCGATATACTGGCAGGGGTATTGTTAATACTGTCCACAGGCGGCACAACGTATTCCGGAGGAGCAATGTTTCAGAACTGTTCTCAATGTTGTAGCGCAAACCCTCAACGTCATCTCTATTCGATCAATATTATTGCGCATCTGTAGTATCTTATTCGAAAATATATTACTTTTTTTGTTAGTTAGTTAGTTAGTTAGCGTCTTTTCGAAAGAGAAATAATTATTGTTACGGACACAAAATGTTTTTTCAAGTGTTGTACGTTATAAATGTTTAAAGGTTGTACAGTTGTTAAGACCAGAAAGTTTAATACTTCACCTATAAACGTGAAAGTAATTGCGTGTGTTTCTGTACTACACATTTGCATTCCACGTCGGCCACAGAAATAATATCTATCCACTTTCGTACTCAGTACTTTATCTGTTGAAAGTAATCAGAACTTAAGTCTTTAAAAGTATTCCGTTAAAAATGAAAATATTTGAGTCTATCTATGCAAGAGAAACCATCTCGCAATGTTAAGCTTTTTTTTTGTGGTTTTAGGGCGCACAACTTCAATGGTCATTAGCGCCCTGACAACGTTAACAATGCACCGCGAGGCACAAGTTTAAAACAACAACTAAAAGGGAGAACACGATAAAAGACAGACTGACAGGCATAGGATTAAAAAACAGCATCATCAAATGGCCTTAGAGAGGTTGGTCAAATTGATAAAACGAAGAACATGAGCAACTGCTCGTGGATCATCCGCTAAAATGGCATCGAAAGTACTTGGCAGGTTAAGATCTAGACGCAGTGTGTTAAAATCTGGACAGGACATTAAAATGTGTCGAACCGTCAGCAAGTGCCCACATGGGCAGAACGGCGCCGGCGCAGCCGTCAGCAGATGGCGATGGCTGAACCGGCAGTGTCCAATTCTTAACCGGGCCAAAACTACCTCCTCCCGCCGAGAAGGGCGTGAGGAGGACGTCCAAGCCACGGGAAGAGGTTTTAAGGCCCGAAGCTTGTTGTCTGCAAGTGCAGCCCAATCGACATGCCACAGCGATAAAATGCGCCGACAGATGACCCTGCTAAAATCGGACGAAGGGACACAACAAGAAGCTGTCCGAGGCTGGAGGACCGCAGCCTTGGCCGCGGCATCTGCAGCTTCGTTCCCAGGGATACCGACATGGCCAGGAACCCACATAAAGCTAACCGGAGAACTGTCGTCCGCCAGCTGCTGAAGAGAGCGTTGGATCCGGTGTACGAAAGGGTGAACCGGGTACGGATCACTGAGGCTCTGGATGGCGCTCAGGGAGTCTGAGCAGATGACATAAGCAGAATGTCGGTGGCGGCAGATGTAAAGAACAGCCTGGTAGAGGGCAAAGAGCTCAGCTGTGAAGACCGAACAATGGCCATGGAGCCGGTATTTGAAACTTTGTGCCCCGACAATAAAGGAACACCCGACCCCGTCATTGGTCTTAGAGCCATCTGTATAAATGAAAGTCATGTTGATGAACTTCGAACGAAGCTCCAAAAAACGGGAGTGGTAGACCGAACCGGGGGTAACCTCTTTTGGGAGCGAGCTGAGGTCAAGGTGAACGCGGACCTGAGCCTGGAGCCAAGGTGGCGTGTGGCTCTCGCCCACTCGAAAGGTTGCAGGGAGTGAAAAATTAAGGTGTTGAAGGAGGCGACGAAAGCGAACTCCAGGGGGTAGCAGGGCAGAGACATACAACCCGTATTGACTGTCGAGAGAGTCGTCAAAAAAGGAACGATAAGACGGATGGTCGGGCATTGACAGTAGCCGACAGGCATACCGACAAAGCAGTATATCGCGCCGGTAGGTGAGTGGCAATTCGCCAGCGTCAGCATGAAGACTCTCTACGGGACTAGTATAAAATGCTCCGATCGCAAGTCATAAACCCCGATGTTGTATGGAGTTGAGGCGGCGTAAGATGGATGGCCGTGAGGAGGAGTATACGAAGCTCCCATAATCCAGCTTGGAGCGGACGATCGACCGATATAGACGAAGTAGGACGGTTCGATCCGCTCCCCACGACATACCACTGAGAACACGGAGGACATTTAAAGAACGGGTACAACGGGCGGCCAAATATGACACATGTGGAGACCAGCTAAGTTTCCTGTCAAATGTAAGGCCTAAAAATTTGGTCGTCTCCACGATTGGGAGAGCAACGGGACCGAGTCGTAAGGACGGTGGGAGAAACTCTTTGTAGCGCCAGAAGTTAATACAGACCGTCTTCTCGGCAGAAAAACGGAAGCCATTGGCGACACTCCAGGAGGAAAGACGGTCAAGAGAACGCTGAAGACAGCGCTCCAGGACACGTGTACACTGCGCGCTACAATAGATGGTAAAATCGTCCACGAAAAGGGAGCCTGACACATCAGCTGGGAGGCAATCCATTATTGGATTGATCGCGATGGCGAAGAGAGCGACGCTCAAAACTGAGCCCTGTGGCACCCCATTCTCCTGGCGAAAGGTGTCGGACAGGACAGAACCCACACGTACCCTGAACTGTCGATCCATTAAAAAGGAACGAATAAAAAGAGGGAGGCGACCGCGAAGGCCCCATGTATGCATGGTGCGGAGAATGCCCGCCCTCCAACAGGTGTCGTAAGCCTTCTCCAAATCAAAGAACACAGCCGCGGTCGGGCGCTTCCGCAAGAAGTTATTCATAATGAAGGTCGACAAGGTAACCAGATGGTCAACAGCAGAGCGGCGCCTACGAAATCCACATTGTACATTGGTAAGTAGGCGTCGAGACTCGAGCAGCCAAACCAATCGAGAGTGAACCATTCGCTCCATCACTTTACAGACACAGCTGGTAAGCGAGATAGGTCGATAACTGGAAGGTAAGTGCTTGTCCTTCCCCGGCTTAGGAATCGGGACAACAATAGACTCGCGCCAGCATGCGGGAACATGTCCCTCAATCCAGATGCGATTGTATGTACGAAGAAGAAAACCTTTACCAGCAGGAGAAAGGTTCTTCAGCATCTGAATATGAATAGAATCAGGCCCTGGAGCGGAGGACCGTGATCGGCCAAGTGCGTTTTCGAGTTCCTGCATGGTGAATGGGGCATTATAACTTTCACAATTCGAGGAGCGGAAGTTAGGTGGCCTAGCCTCCTCTGCCTGTTTGCGGGGGAGGAAGGCAGGGTGGTAATGAGCGGAGCTCGAAACCTCTGCGAAAAAGCGGCCGAAGGCATTGGAGACAGCCTCAGGGGCCACAAGGACGTCATTCGCGACCGTCAAGCCAGACACTGGTGAGTTGACCTTAGTGCCAGATAGCCGGCGCAGGCTACCCCAGACAACAGAAGAAGGAGTAAAACTGTTGAGGGTGCTTGTGAAAGCAGCCCAGCTGGCTTTCTTGCTTTCTTTAATAATACGACGACACTGAGCACGTAATCGTTTATAATTGATACAATTCGCCACTGTAGGGTGGCGTTTAAAGGTGCGTAAAGCACGTCGACGAGCACGTAAAGCGTCTCTACATGCTGCGGACCACCAGGGGACCGGTACGCGACGTGGAGAAGAAGTAGGGTGAGGGATGGAATATTCAGCAGCAGCGAGAATGACTTCCGTGAGGTGGGCGACCTGACGATCGCAGCTTGGGAAGGTTTGATCCTTAAAGGTCGCCCTGGAAGAGAAGAGCCCCCAGTCTGCCTTGGAGATGGTCCAACTAGAGGAGCACGGAGAGGGGGTATGCTGCAGGAGATGGATAACACACGGGAAGTGGTCGCTCGAATATGTATCAGAAAGTGCATACCACTCAAACCGGCGTGCAAGTTGGGGAGTACATATAGAGAGGTCTAAATGGGAATAGGTGTGAGATGTGTCCGAAAGAAAAGTAGGGGCGCCAGTATTGAGGCAGACAAGATTGAGCTGGTTGAAAAGGTCTGCTAACAAGGAGCCCCTCGGGCAGGATGCTGGAGAGCCCCAAAGGGGATGGTGGGCATTGAAGTCTCCAGTTAACAAAAATGGTGCAGGTAGCTGAGAAATAAGTTGCATCATGTCTGCCCTGGTAACGGCAGATGACGATGGAGTGTAAACGGTACAAAAGGAAAACGTAAAAGTGGGGAGAGTAATGCGGATGGCAACTGCCTGCAGGCCGGTGTGCAACGTGATGGGATCGTAGTAAATATCATCCCGGACCAGCAACAGAACCCCTCCATGAGCTGGGATACCTACCATAGGGGTAGGTCAAAACGCACAGAGGTGTAGTGTGCCAAGGCAATTTGATCGCATGGGCGTAGCTTCGTTTCCTGGAGGGCTACGACGAGCGGACGGTGCAAGCGGAGCAGCAACTTCAAGTCCTTTCGGTTGGAGCGAATGCTGCGAATATTCCAGTGAATAAGTGCCATCGTAAGAAAAGGAAGATGGAAGAAGGGGTCACCTCGAAGGCCGCTGAGGGCCTGGCTTCGAGCGAGCACTGCCGCCGCTATCAGTAGGCGGACAGTCATCGTCCATTGGGTCGATAGGTTCATCGGCCATCTCGGGAGGATGGCCGGGAGGGGGAGCTTCCTCCGCCGGTGAACGGCCAGATGTTCGGCTACCAGCGGTGCGGCCAGGCGAAACGGATGACGGCCTGGGGCGGCAACCGCTGGGTGGCGCAGGAGAAGAAATGCGCCGTGGCGGAGAAGGAGAACTGTGCTTCCTATGAGCCTTTTTGGAAGGACGTTTGGTGGAAGTACCGGTCGAAGGCTGGGAGGTCGAGGTACGTAGGAAGTCTGCACGGGATGGTTCCTTCTTGAAGGCCCGTGCATCTGACTTCGGGGTCTTCGTCTTAGCAGAAGCTGATGAAGGGGCTGGTGCCTGTGGGGTGATGGGAGGAAGAGGAGACGTCGACCGCGCGATCTTAGCACTGGCCAAACGGACGACCGTGGTGCTGAAGGTCAGATCGCATGTCTGGGTTGCTACCTCCCTGGTAGTCCGAGGAGAGGCGAGGACAGTACTGTATTTCCCCGCTGGGAGCAGCGTGGGCTTCCTACTAGCCAATAGCTTGCGAGCAGCCGAGGTGGATACTTTCTCTTTGACCCGAATTTCTTGGATACAGCGTTCTTCCTTATAGACAGGACAGTCGCGGGAGGATGCGGCATGGTCACCCTGACAGTTCACACAACGAGGAGACGGAGGTGGACAGTCACCCTCATGGGCATCCCTGCCACAAGTGACACATTTAGCCGCATTGGAACAAGACTGTCGAGTGTGATTGAAACGCTGACACTGGTTGCAGCGAGTAGGTGTCGGGACATAGGGGCGAACAGAAATAACCTCGTAGCCCGCCTTGATGCGCGATGGCAGCTTAACACTATCAAAGGTCAAGAAAAGTGTCCGGGTCGGTACAAGATCATTGTTGACCTTTTTCATGACCCTATGGACAGCCGTCACGCCCTGCTCAGCGAGGAAAGATTGAACCTCCTCGTCAGTCAATCCGTCGAGGGAGCTAGTATAGACTACACCACGAGACGAATTCAAAGTTCGGTGGGCCTCCACCCGGACAGGGAACGTGTACAGGAGTGTGGCCCGAAGCAGTTTTTGTGCCTGAAAGGCACTCTCAGTTTCTAGTAATAAGGTACCGTTACGCAACCTGGTACAAGATTTGACAGATCCGGCTATGGCATCTACGCCCTTCTGGATAACGAAAGGGTTGACAGAGGAAAAATCCTTTCCGTCCTCAGATCGAGAAACGACGAGGAACTGTGGGGCAGGCGGTAGTACTTTTGTCACTGGTGGCTGGTCACGTTTCCGTTTTTGGGCAGAAGTCGAAAGCGATGGAGTAGAATCCATTGCGGAGGAATCCCCCATGATCGCCAGCGTCTCCGATGGCGCGCTCCTTCCTTGTGGGGACCCTCTCAGAGGGCACTCCCGCCTTAGGTGAATGTTTACACCTCAGGTCACACCTCCCGAGAAACAGACGGAGGGACCAATCGGCATGGTCAGAAGGTATCAGCTCAGGCAATCACCCCTCCCCGGGCCTGGCCTTTACCAGGGGGTACGCGCGTGCCTTACATGTCTACCCAGGTCGGGGAATTACGCGTTACCCCGTCACCGGCTACGCGTGCGAACGCGTGGGTCGGCCTTCAGGCACGCACAGGGAGGAAGGAAGAAGAGGAAAAAGAAGAGAGAGAGGGAGAAAGAGGACAGACTGTCTCAAACGCCGAGGCGGAGACCAGAGAAGGCAAGGAGAAGAAGGCAATGAGAAAGCAAGGAGAAGAAGGCAATGAGAAGGCAAGGAGAAGAAGGCAATGAGAAGGCAAGGAGAAGAAGGCAATGAGAAGGCAAGGAGAAGAAGGCAATGAGAAGGCAAGGAGAAAAAGGCAATGAGAAGGCAAGGAGAAAAAGGCAAGGAGAAGGCAAGGAGAAGTCAAGGGAAAGAGTAAGGAAGACAGTGAGGTGGAGAAGAGCAAAGAAAGAACCAACAAAAGGAAGGAAGAAACGAGAAGTGAAAAACCAGAAAGACCACAATTATAGGTCGTGGAACCGTCCGTCTCCGGACGCAGGCGCTAACTACCCCCGTGAGGGGAATGGACTCCTTTTAGTCGCCTCTTACGACAGGCAGGAATACCTCGGGCCTATTCTAATCCCCGGACCCGCAGGGGGGCAATGTTAAGCGTCTGTACCTTAGTGCGTATAAAATATAAATTAGGCGCAAGAACGCAGTTTCAATACTGAAAAATATCCCCATAAATCAATAACATTGTTCAATATCTTTCCTTTTACACCAACATAAACTGAGAATTAATAATTTTACCCTAAGCCTTGAACCAAGCCGTTACGGCACCGATTCTGGACTTTTTGATTATATCACTTCTGTAACTTTTATAGAAAAAAGTATTTACGATAGTCAGATCTCTGAACTCCTGTGGAGTGATAATATAACGGTGTGGGGCTTTAGGTTGGACTGTTTCGTAAATAGTTACTAAAAATTAAAATTTCCGTGTAATGGCGGATAACAATGGGACCAGCGATGTCACGTTCGTCTCCGCACCAGCTTGTGCTTAAAATACTGAAAACTCAAGAATGTGGCCAATGGAAGTTAGAGTTCTATAAATGAGAACATGGAACCACATTTACTACCAAGTCTCTTTTCAGAATAGTTCAAATTTAACAGAATAACAGACCTGAGTACTGTAATTCGCTGTTGCATCGAATAAATCAGATCAACAGCAAGTGAACAAAACGACAAGACAATAATAAGAAAGAGTAAAACGAACACAACCCCGAGCGGTAATCTTATCGCACGGTTATGTATATTAAATGACAGCAGCCATCGATTACATGTTGGCTTCTTCTATACACATCCTTGTCATAGTCTTTAGAAATCATAAACGAAATATTTACTAAATATACGTAATTACAGATTTCGTCACTGTTTCTAGTATCACATTAATATTTCACTTTTAACAAAAATCCATACAGTTTGTGTATTTTATATTTAGCTGTCAAAAGTATCCATGGGGACGCATACATCCGCAAACATTGCGCAGTAATATTGACCGTCTAGGGCCCGCTCACGGTAGTCTACCTGTGCCGTACACGATGTAAATACGTATTAATCACCAATGCTTCATTTTTCACGATTTAAAGTTTGATTCTGGCTAATGTAATGGTAGTTTGGACTGAAGAAAGAGAGACGTACGAATTGTGCATTATTTTCTGAATATTGTAACGCCCAAACTGTGACAGATCGTTACTTTGATTAATGAGTTTGGACTGGCTCTCATGTAGGATTGACTGTGATAAAGAAGTTTTTCCTTATTTTGGTTTGGATTAATAAGTGAGGTAGCATCCCACGTTCTGAGATATTACTTCAACGTCGTTGTAGATTTCTAAAAGTAATATCAGATTTCACTGTTTGAAATAGTATGTTAAAAGCCATGGCATACGTAGAAGAAAAATTCACTGTTGACATCGAGATAGCGTTAGAGGATATGAGGTAAGGAATGCTCCACTCAGTCATCTAGGAATGAAACGATTGCAGTTTGCTAAAAGTTACCTTGGCGCTTCATTCAACGTAACCCTCCACATGCGACCTTCCCCGGAGTTTTAGTATGTCTGACACAGTAATGCTTGACGGCAGGGACTACTTCTCTCTCTTAATGTAACAAATTTTAAGAGGCGAAACGTTACATCATCTCTCTCATAGCGCGGCAAAATTACAGTGATGAGCCCTTTCCAGATTCTGACAGTAACTAGGAGTAAGCTCAAAATGGCTCTGAGCACTATGGGACTTAACTTCTAAGGTCATCAGTCCCCAAGAACTTAGAACTACTTAAACCTAACTAACCTAAGGACATCACACACATCCATGCCCGAGGCAGGATTAGAACCTGCGACCGTAGTGGTCGCGCGGTTCCAGACTGTAGCGCCTAGAACCGCTCGGCCACCCCGGCCGGCAACTAGGAGTAGGGATGGAGAGCGAAATCGCCTGGTATAACTCTGCATACAGCACAATTTAATTATTGTTAACATTTGGTTTATGAACTAAGAAAGGAAGTCTTATACGTGGAAGACATGAAGGGAAAGGAAGGTTCCATATACGATACACAATGATGATAGCTTTGTTGAGCAGCCCAGATAGTAGTGTTCGTTAAAGCGCCGCTTTCGGGACGGGGAGGTGCGCCAGCCTCCGGATCCAATCCCCCCTGGGGATTAACGACGAGGGTCAGCGTGCCAGCCGGCCTGGATGTAAATTTTAGGCGATTTTCCACATGTCACTATGTGAGTACCGGGTTGATACCAACTTTGCGTCTCATTTGCACCATTCGCAAACATTTAGAAGCCTTTCGCTCACTTTTAACACGAATAACACCGCATTCAGACAATTGGAAGTTGCATGTATTTTATCGAGTGGGGGAAGGGGGTTGGGGTGGAGTGGAATTACCACTGCGGCGACAGGAAGGGTAACCGACCCGACCACCAGTTAAACTAACCTTTCTAGGCCCGTAGTAACCATACCGACGCGAGACAAGGGAAAAAAAAGGGATGGTATGGCCGAGATTTCGAAACCAGATTTTTAACTGCGAAACGTTTCGAGGGCAGATGCCAAATCTGACCACAATTTATTCATTATGAACTACAGATTAAAACTGGAGCCATTGCAGAAAGCTAGTAAATTAAGGAGACAGGAACCAGAAGTTGTTAGGACTTTCATAGTGAGCAATAGGCAACGATTGGTTGAAATAGGGAAAATAAATACAACAGACGGTGAACGGGTTGCTTTGGGAGTGAAGGAGGTATGCAAACACGTAGAATCGAATATGACTTTGGTAAAAAAGGTTCCCCCTATTGGAATATTAAAGAGATCTTTGGAGGAAAAAAACTCATATTGCAGCCAGCACTAAGTAAAGAAGAGAAATGTGGAAGGAATGTATACAGGATGAAAATTATTTGAACCGACAAGCTCCGAGAGGTTGCTCGGGACACCAAGACAAATATTTGTCTTTAATGTCATATTTTACTGTGAGGATTTTTTAAACCGGTAGAGGGAATTTTCTCTCAATGAAAATTAATTAAACCGACAAACTCTGGGAGGCTGCATGGGACACTGAAAACACTTTCTGTAATATGTTTTCCTGTGAGGCACCATTTTACGAGGACAACAAATATTTCGTAAAGCAGTCAAAAAGTAACAAAAACAATTTTAATTCCTTGTTACCAACAGACAGCAACATGAACACAACACAGTAGAAATTAAAAAACTGACCACATTGAATTGTAAACAAAGTTTAAATACCAGGGGGTCACATTCTGTCTAAGACTGTCAACTACTGCAGGAATGTCCGTAATTTTCGCTGCTGCTGCTACTGTCCGGACAACGTGATTCTCTTCTGAGTCAACACCGGTCTCGTAAACAAGGTTCGCATCTCTCTCCGCACAAAAATATCCAGAGCGATGGAATAAGGGGGTTGAGCAGGCTGTGGTAGGGCCGTCTTTGCCAGTCCACCTTGCTGGAAACTTCGGTTCTAGAATCTATGTAGTTGACGACTGAAATACGTCGGTGCCCCATCACGCTGGAACCATATGCACTGTCTCGTAGGGAGTGGCACGTTATCCAGCAAGTCTAGCAATGCTCTGGCGAGGAAACTGTAATAATGCCTGCCATTTCATGGTCTAGGTACGGGATATAGCCCAATTAAACAGTCACCAACAACACCTGCCCATACATTCACCTAGAACATAACTCTATGAGCGCGTGTAAATTGCCATATGGATTGTACTCACTTCAAAAACGCGAGTTGTGGCTGTTGAAGACCCTGTCAGTTGCTTCGTCTGTAAACAGCACAGAGGACGGAAACGAAGGATGTATCTGACACTGTTCCAGCTCCCACTGAGAAAACTGTGCCCTGAGTGGATAACCATCTGGTTCCAGACTGTGCACATGCTGTAAGTGAAATGGTTCCAATAACTGCTCATGAAGGACGTCTCTTCTAACTCGTCCACGTGTTATGCTCAATCACACGACTGCCGCTAAGGATCTTGCTCCACATTCTGAACTGTGCGACTTGGTCCCTGTCCAGGTAATATGTTAAATGACGCGGTGTCACGCAGGGCATTGATACAAGGTAGTTAACTTCAAATAATGGGGGCTAATGTATGGAAGTGAAACATAGACGATAAATAGTTTGGACAAGAAGAGAATAGAAGCTTTCGAAATGTGGTGCTACAGAAGAATGCTGAAGTTAGATGGGTAGATCACATAACTAATGAGGAGGTACTGAATAGGATTGGAGAGAAGGGGAGTTTGTGGCACAACTTGGCTAGAAGAAGGGATCGGTTGGTAGGACTTTTTCTGAGGCATCAAGGGATCACATATTTAGTATTGGAGGGCAGCGTGGAGGGTAAAAATCGTAGAGGGAGACCAAGAGACGAATGCACTGAGGATGTAGGCTGCAGTACGTTCTGGGATATGAAGAAGCTTGCACAGGATAGAGTAGCATGGAGAGCTGCATCAAACCAGTCTGAGGGCTGAATACCACAACAACAACAACAACAACAACAACAACAACAACAACAAGGGGGCTAGGGTGATTGGGATCTTATTACTGACAAGCCCGCTGCGCTGCTCGTCCGCTGTGGTTTGCCATGTAATAAGCAGCAACCATATCGATGTACTCAGCCCACGTCTATCCTCTGTCAGTAAAAAATAAATAAAAAAATGCTATGCTGGGTGAAGATGTACAACAACAACAACAACAAAAATGCTATGCTGGGTGAAGATGTACAACTACATGTCAATGTGAAACAACAATTACAACTGAAGATCGAAGTATGCCCTCTGCCGGTACAACAGGAACCGTTACAAAAACAAATCAGTCATTACAACTGAAGAGTGAACACGTCCTCTACCAGATTAAATAATGCTCACAGAAGATTATGACACTAGAGAGAAATATTTGTTTTGGTGTGCCGTGCAACCTCCCAGAGTTTGGAACAAACTGTGCAGACTGTCGTTCGACTGTTAGAACCTGCGTGTACTTGGTACGACGGAACCAGAGTACACAAAAATTCTCTCGAATAATTAATGGTAGCTTTATTGATCGCAGGCGGAGGGGGCGACGGTAAACACAGCGGTTTGTTCAATCGAACTGAACTTGCAATTCAGCATCACATTAAATGGAGGGAATAAAATCATCAGAGTTATCTCGTAACTATGTAAAACCTAATTACACACTTACACACATGGATGATGCAAAATATAAACAGCACAATCACAAAATAACAAATCCGAAACACGTACAAGTATATCTAAAACAAAGCGCCTCTGGTGTGAAATGTTTGACAGCGCGATGTTAGTAAACACACGCACTTGGCACCCGCGACGCAGCACTACGTAACTGCTCGATGTCGCCACAGTCGGTTTAAATAATTTTCACCCTGAAGAAGTGTTGTACAGGGAAACGAACATCAAGAAAATGTGTCGGAAGAGACTGTAGAGGAGACGAAGGCTTGAATACAGATGGGTGTATCATAAGTTGCAGTAATTATGCAAAGCTGAAGAGGCTTGTACAGGACAGAGTACAATAGAGAACTGCATTCAAACAGTCTTCAGACTAAACACCACCACAAAACAGTAAATGGAACTCTGATGGGACTTTTCTTTCGAAAAGGACACAGCCGAATTCTTTCTTAATTTCTCACTGATCTGTGCTTGTGCTCCTTCTCTAATGACGACAAAATGTGACACACTGCATCCTCATCTTCCTTTCCTTCAACAGATACGTACAAAATACTCGAGACTGAGCAACGTATGTTTTTCATACAACACGCAATTTTGTACTAAGAACTTTTTTAAACATGAGTTACTCCAACAAACGAAGTTAACTAGCTGGTTTTTTTCTCTCTAATAACATCTCCAAGTTCAAATGTGACTGAATTGACAAATTTAGCCCCCGCTATACTAAAGGGGGCGGAGTATTTTTTGCCCACCTTTGAAAGTATCGTATCCTATATAGTTAACTTATATTTTAAAATTTTGTAAAAAAGTATTTATCTTTTTTGAGGATTTGTTCCATCAATATCTTATGGTTCAGGGCTTCACTTATCATCAATATCTTTAAACAGTACGTTGTTAGCAGTTTTTCTTCCGTTCGGTTTAAAAGTATCCATCCACACCTCGCTACTTGGTAGTACATGTCACACAAAGATAGTTGATATTGCTAAGAGTGTGGAGTGAGATGTTTTCCTGTTCAGGACACTCCTAACGCATCAATGTCTGTTTAAAAAGTAAGCAATTAGTATTAAAATGCAACAATTAAAGAATTTTATTTATTTTCTAATTTTTTATGGTGGTGTGAATTAACGAGTATTGCGCTCTTATTTAAATATATGGCCGAAAGAGTCAGCCTACAGGAATTGTGAAACGAACCCTGCCGTCGAGGACCGTGTGCCACAAAGGACGCCGATTCACCACGAGATGGGGAAACACGCGTCTATTGTCTATTTAGGCGTAAGCGCTGTAATGTGCGAGTGAGACAGACGAGAACCTACGTCATAGGTAAACCCAGAAGAAGACTTCTGCACCCAAGGCGACGTAGCAGTGTTAAATATGGCGGACGTAAGATCGGCCATAAAGGGAAACATTTATGAAAACTATTTAATTCTGTAGTAGTGCAGGGAATGAAGCCACAGTAATTTTAAGCTGCCATCCTTCATAAAATTCCATGGTGATCCCAATAAAACTTGAATATTGATCATGTCTATAATAGTTTAGGATTTACTGTTAAAGTGAAATTCACACATTTTGTAACAAAGATCAGAATGCTAAAATCTGAACGCTTTGGTCGATCTTAACGACCGACATTTCATATAGACGCCCATCATTAAAATGGCAGATGTTGTAAATATCAACTCTGTAACTTTATTTGTTTAAAATATATAGTAAATTTAAATTATCAGTATTTTAAGTTAAGCATCAGATCATCATTTACTCCACACAAAACACATTGAGCGATGACAGCACGGCCGGCTGGTGTGGCCGAGCGGTTCTAGGCGCTTCAGTCTGGACCCGTGCGACCGCTACTGTCGCAGGTTCGAATCCTGCCTCGGGCACGGATGTGTGTGATATCCTTAGGGTACTTAGGTTTCAGTAGTTCTAAGTTCTAGGGGACTGATGACCTCCGATGTTAAGTCCCATAGTGCTCAGAGTCATTTGAGCCATACCTTATTGAATCATTAGGTAACAGAATATTTGTTCTAAAGTTTAGTGCATAATAGTTACTTTTGTTCTTTATTTATTTATCAGAAGCACAATGGTGCAAGACTACTGGCCGTGACATTCAAAGTTAGGAAGGAAATTGTATTGGTTTTATGTAAAAGAATTTGACAATGGATATTATTGTTACTTTGTTTAGAACGTGAAAGTGGTCAATCTTTGATTATTTAAGTAAGTTAAAATGTAAAATAATGCAGAATAAGCTGCAGCTAATCAGATGGCCGGCTTCAGGAAAGGAACTGCCCTAGTCAGTTGAGGATATTCGGCGCGCGGGAAACGTGGCCGGTGTCGGGCAGAGGGACAGTGCTGGAGGAGACGCGAAAGCGGACAATTCGGCCGGAGACACCAAAGGGTATAGTTCGGATTGAGACGCGAAAGCGGACAGTCGGTCTTTAGGCAGTTAGGAAGTGAAACGACTTAAAAAATTTCTCGTTGTGTGGTATCGCGGGATTTAGTTTCTGAGCGCTGAGCAGCCACGCGCCTGGTGTGAACTCTGACTTTTCACGTTGTTAACCGGTTGGTGTATCGAACTTGTAATCCGCGATGAGATTGTGAATGGTTCAAACGGTTCAAATGGCTCTGAGCACTATGGGACTTAACTGCTGTGGTCATCAGTCCCCTAGAACTTAGAACTACTTAAACCTACCTAACCTAAGGACATCACACAAATCCATGCCCGAGGCAGGATTCGAACCTGTGACCGTAGTAGTCGCGCGGTTCCGGACTGCGCGCCTAGAACCGCGAGACCACCGCGGCCGGCGAGATTGTGAATGATCGAACTGTGTAGAATGGATATGCGTTCGAGTGTGACAGTAACTCTGAATACGACCACTTTCGTTATTAGTTTGCTTTCTGAATAAACATCATTCTAACAAAATCGCAACGGTGAGGCCTACATCATTTGTGGGTCGTGAATTTAGTTCCCGATATTATTATTACTATTATTATGTGTTATATTAACTTTGTATTTCGCAAACTTGCCATCAGCTAGACAATTTAACCAAAGGGTCACAAGTGTCTAATTTAGGGCGTGTAATGCGACACGTGCGGATCAACCCCTAGACGAATTTGAGCCAAGACATTTCAACGAAGAGGAACTGCATGTGAACCCGAACATCTGTGGGATGTTAGCTCGCAGTGGCCAACGTTGGTAATCCATGCATGTTATAGAAATTTCGTTGCTACTGCTATGGTTATGGTTATGAAGCTCTAAATCGTGGGAAAAAGCAGCAATGAAAGTTTCTACCGATATATTGCGTGTATAACAGAAATTTAAGGCCAAACTTGCGGGATATCTTCACAGGTAGAAGAAAATGTGCAGTGTCGACATGGATGTAGAAATGCTTAATTCAAATGTCAGAACTAGTTTTCTACAGCTCTTCTAGGGAATACGGAAACAGAGCATGCCAATATGAACCTCATTATTACATGTGTAAGAAGGCTGTTTATGTGTTTGTACGTTGGCAGCACTGTGTAGCGCTCTGCATTGATAACTCTGACAGCGCTGTGAGCACTCTGTAAGAGACTCTGTGGCTGGTCGGACTAGCAGTTGGAAGTTAACAGTCAGCGGTGATGAAAGTTGGAGGCTGTCAGTGGTGGTCGAAGTTGGGAGTGAGTAGTCAGCAGTGATGGAGGTTAGAGGTTAATAATTAGCAGTGTTGGAGGTTTGCAGTATTAGCACGAGCAGACGGTCTGAATGTGTATCCGTCACGGAGATTTATTACTGATGACTATATATTTTTTTTTGAACTTGTTGTCACTTGATTAAGGTAAAATTTCGTAAATACATTGTTTGCTCTGCAACAAAATCTTTCCTTCGCTAACCACATGCCAATTAGTAGTTAGAACCTACAATAGTTAGAAACTTTTACTTAGCTGGCTGTATTGGCGCTTGCTGTATTGCAGTAGTTCGTATAATGAAGATTTTTGTAGGTTAAGTGACTTATGATATGTATGGGTTATTGTTAGGATTTCCTCTAATTCAGGTCCATTCCTTTGTCAGGTTATTATTTCTGAGCAGTCAGATTGAGTTGCGGTAGGATACTGTGGGTCACTGTTGAGATGATAAACACAAGCAAAGAGACAGTTCGTCAATTTTACTCAGCAGTTGAAGTAAGAACTATTAAGTTTTGCCGTCTCAGTTATTTCAGTCCAAGTAAAAAATCATAATAAAGAAGTTTCACATGAAATGTTCAAAATATACCGGCAAAAACGCAAGAAGTCTTTGTGGCCATATTTTTGCAGGCTTTTGTGAAAATTTCATATCTGCACACCTACTGCTACCTACAATCACTCAAATGTTCTTACTGTAAGGAAGCCTTGGGTTACCGCTGCAATTTTTACTCCGTAACAAAATTGACGACTGCTTGTTGACCCCAATTCCGTTCCTTCTTTATTCAGTCTGTGCCATAAATTTCTTCTTTACCGTATTCGATTACTCCGTTAGTTGTTCGATCTGCCCATCTAACCATCAGCATTCTTCTGTAGCACCACATTTCAAAAACGTGTGTTCTCTTCATATCTGAACTGTTTATCGTACATGTCTAACTTCGACTTGAGACTAAATATGCTTATGAAGACTGAAACTATTTACATGAAATTCGTGCATTATTTGTTGATGGCATTATTTACATTTTAATCTATTGCCAAACGTCTATTGGGATTGGCTGTAATACTGTTGGCAGAACAGAACAGAAATTATACTGCTTGGAATGTGCTGATGGAGTATTATTTGCATGCACCAGTAACAATAGTGAAAGCAGGACTGAATCTTGTAGCACTTGCGTAAAGCTTCCTCCCCCCTTAGAAACTGATCAGGTATCTACATTTATTTAAATACATAGATAATTCTCTACATTTTTCAATAAATAAAAGGGGCAGTTAAACCAAATGAGGCAGATGGCGGTATACTATTTATTATTCCAAAAGTGATCGCCATGGCTGTTAATGCACTTATCCCTCTGAGACACAAGTAGGCCAATGCCTCGAAGCAAAAATGTTTCGGCTTACTTACGAAACCATGATTATACCCAGCCACGCACGTCTTCGTCCGCAGCAAATCTACGGCCATCAATGTCTTTCTTTAGACTCTAAAAATGTGGGAGTCACATGGGGGAGAGGTCAGGACTACCATGATCATATCCAGCCACGCACTCTTCGTCCGTAGCAAATCTACGGCCATCAGTGTCTTTCTTTCGACTCTAAAAATGTGGGAGTCACATGGGGAGAGGTCGAGACTACCATGATCATATCCAGCCACGCACTCTTCGTCCATAGCAAATCTACGGCCATCAGTGTCTTTCTTTAGACTCTAAAAATGTGGGAGTCACATGGGGAGAGGTCGGGACTACCATGATCATACCCTGCCACGCACTTCTTCGTCCGTAGCAAATCTACGGCCATCAATGTCTTTCATTAGACTCTAAAAATGTGGAAGTCACATGGAGGATGTGTAACGGTTTTCCAGCGAAACTTCGTTTGAGTACTCGAAACATGGGTGCAGGCCAAATGTTACCAAAGTTGTTTTTGTTTCGGCTTCGCTGCAGAAGGAGGCCTTACACGTCATCCATACAGTCCCGACTTCTGCCCCGTGAGAATTCCATATTTTTGGAATCCTGGAGAAATACATTTGTGGCCGTCGATTTTCTTCGATCGAAGACGTACAATCATGTTTCTAAAGACAACCGCGAACATTTTTCCATGAAGGCATCGACCTTCTTGTTTGATAGTGGAATAAATTTGCTAGTATTTAATGTTATGGCGATTGCCTTTGGTATAATAAACAGTTTACTTTTTTCCATGTGTCCCGGTTTCATTTGACTGCTCCTTATATTTCGCGTGCCGTTTCTAAGGCACATCATCAGTTAGATAAAAATTTCAAAGTAGCATGCCGTAAGTCACTTGCAGTATGCCAAAGACCACCTCGGGCGCGTTAGACTCCGTTTCCTCGCTTGAATAACCCGCATTCACGCGGCTGGGGTGTTATTTGTAGATTCTGTTACAAATATCAGCCTCATGTATAACAAGCTGCGTGCACGCTGTCTGTTCTTGATGGCGCTGTTTACGTCTTCTTCCACTGGTAAGTGTCTAGTGAGACTGATTATAGTACTGGTGACGTAATAGAACGGAACTTCTTGTGTTCGGTGTCTGACAGATTGCAAATTATTTGCACACCCCAGTAACAATACTGGGGCCACGACTGAATATTGTGGATCTTCAACACTCATTTACCCCTCAGTCAGAAATACACCAGCTATCTACTTTTGATGAGTTGGATAAAACAACTTCCTGCATTAAAGGCTGTGTATAAACTAGTTGTACAAAAGTAATCATTAATTGTGAAAAAGAAAGTAAGTTACAGAAATATTTGATACAGCAGTCAATGCGGTTTCATTTATAAATTTTCAGTGTGGCTAGCTTTTGTAACACGGTAATTGCCGTATCTGTAGTCAGTTTCTTGCCAAATCCTGTCAACCAAATCACGACGTATGGTGGCAGCTGCTGGTGATATCCGTAGTCGCAGGTGGTCGACGTTTCCCGGCAGAGTAGAACCGAACGCTCTGTGTTTAAAGTAACGTGATACGCGTAAGTCCACTGAGGTTTAACGAGGTGTTCGTGGCGAGCAGGATACTGTTCCACTACGCCCAATCCAAGTCGGCACATCCCTACGGAAATACGCGATAACTTCACGATGATAATATGGTGGTACGTCATCTTGCTGGGAAAGGAAGTCTACATCTACATGGATACTCTGCAAATCACATTTAAGGGGCTCCGGAACGCCCTATACTTGCAATTTAAAATAACGCTTATAAATTACATCTTTCCTCACAAAGTATTTGAGGTAGGAAGTTGAACTTTTTACAGATTATTTATTGGAATATGGGCACAGGGATTTTTCAAAATTTTAGTTCAGTTATTAAAGATGATTTTTTTCAATTGTAATGAAAATTCACATCATTTTTTTGCAATTTTTTATTTATATATTAAAAATATACAGTTTTTTGGAAAAAGGCTGTGTTAAATTATGCAGAAGGTACTGTGTAACATTTACTGAAAGTTTGAAACAAATATGTTTGGAAGATCCTTAGAAAACATGTAATTAGTATGAGAAAATAAAAGTTTTGGAAATCGAGCGACAAAGATTGGATTAACTTTTTAGTGCATTCCAGATCCATAGGATGGATTATCTTCATCCTCTGCAAACTACTCCTCCAGCTTCCTCTTGTTCCTCCTCCTGTTTACTCTTGCTTGTATTTCTAGACTCTTTACAGCCCTGTCTGCAGCCCAAAGGCGTTCCTTGTCTAAAGCAAGCATCGCTCGTACCATGTTAGAACATATCTTCATTCCCATATTTCTAAATACCTTGCACCTTACAATGTTGCCATCATTGAAAGTCGCAACAGCATCATACACACCAAAGTGAAGTGTTTCTATTCCAACAAATACAGTCTTGGGGATTCTCGACCATATAACACTATTTACACTTTCATTGGGGCTTTGAGTTTTTCCGTGAATACACTTTTTCAACAGTTCAGGTGCTGCTAAGTCTCTGAAAATAGGTTTTATCACCTCCATTATTGCATGAGGCAGACTATGCTTATGAGTGTACACTTCGTAAGTAGGCTGTTTAGATTTTTATATTGGTAATGCCACGTAGCGCTCTGTATGAAAATCACTGGCTGTGCTGTGTGCAGTCTGTGGCTAGTTTGCATTGTTGTCTGCCATTGTAGTGTTGGGCAGCGGCAGCTGGATGTGAACAGCGCGTAGCGTTGCGCAGTTGGAGGTGAGCCGCCAGCAGTGGTGGATGTGAGGAGAGAGAGATGGCGGAGTTTTGAAATTACATATATTATGACTTGTGATATTAAGGTAAATACATTGTTTGTTCTCTATTAAAATCTTTCATTTGCTAACTATCCCTATCAGTAGTTAGTGCCTTCTGTAGTTTGAATCTTTTATTTAACTGGCAATAGTGGAGCTCGCTGTATTGCAGTAGTTCGAGTAACGAAGATTTTTGTGAGGTAAGTGATTTGTGAAAGGTACAGGTTAATGTTAGTCAGGGCCATCTTTTGTAGGGATTTTTGAAAGTCAGATTGCGTTGCGCTAAAAGTTATTGTGTGTCAGTTTAAGCAGTCTTGTATAAATTGTTCTAAGGGGACGTTTCATATGTCGACCCTTAGCCTAGGATACCTCACTGGAATCTTCTGATTTGTTCTTGTACTTTGTGTATTTAGTGTAGCTTTTGTTTATTGCTAGCGCGTAATTATAGAGAGAATTTCCTTGGTAGTTGTGGTTTTTCATTGTTGTACAGTAAAACAGTTGTGGCATGCACGTAGATTTGCACCAAGTATTTCGCAGCTACGCTTACAATTAACTAGATATTATTTTCAGTGCTATGTTAATGTGTTCTAATATTTTTGCTATTCAAATTGTGTTTTTCTGTGTTATCGTGTGAAATATTGTCACAATAATGGCGTGTGAAAAACGTAACACTAGGCTCCAAAGTAAACTGAGAAATAATAGTGAAGACGAGCGTAGCTTATCAGCACCACTGTGTAGTGAATTAACAGACATTCCAAGTAGTAATTTGGTAATTGTGCATAGGGAAATGGAGCGGGCGGCAAATAATGGTGCAGACAGTGAAACAGGTTGTGAACAGGGAAGCATTATCGATCGATCGGTCGGCAACAGCTCGCCTCAGGAATACGAAATGACAGAACACAATATTGCAAATACTGTAGACTTGGGTTTTGGGTCCTCACCGTTTTCTCAAATAAGTCAAGACACATTTTCTGCTTGTCGAAATGTGAATGTTGCTGGTGCAAATGCACTGCCAAAAAGCGTAGAGGAACAGATTCCAGACACTAATGCATTGTTATTACACTTAATGCAACAAATGAGACAAAAGCTTCAAAAGTTAGACTCATTGGAACAAACTCTCGAACAAACACGTGAAGATTTAACTGCTGAGTTACATAACATTGAATCGAAATGTCAAAAGGTCTGTAATGACGTAAAAACACAAATTTGTGAGCATTTCCAACCTATTTTTTCGCGTCATGAAAATGCATGACAGAATCACGAAGCAGCCATAAAAGAACTGCAAACTATTGTTCATGAAAATCATGAGACCTTGCAAGCTAAAATTGACTCAGTTGCATCTACCGATTCGGTTACGCAACTTGCAAAAACTCAGGAAAATTTAAAGGACACAGTAGATACCCTGAAAATTGGTTCAGAAAGACACATGGAGGAAATAAGTACACTATCGGAGAAAGTAGCCGAAGTTTCGGATCAGGTCACTAACTTATCTACAAAGGTAGATGATGATCTGAATGACACAAGACCCGTAGCCTTCACTGACACAGAAGAGTATGAACAAATAAGAAAATTCAAACAAAATCAAAATCAAATCAATACACAGTACAAAAGAGAAATCCGGGAAGTACAAGATCAGCTGACACAGGTAATACAAGAATTACGTACTTCAGAAGACACTCGCACTCCAATACGGGAAGAGGGACATAGAAATACGGAACAGCCACAAAATAATAACACAGGGCCCTTTGGAAATTATGAAAGAAATTGGCAAGGTACACCGAATTTTGAGACGGAACCGCCGACACGACGTAACAATGACCGACATGCGACTTGCCGACATGATGATTTTGATTATAAGCTGTTCATTACTACACGTAAATTCAAAACGTTTAAGAATTCTGCCAACGACATTCATCCACAAGCATGGCTCCATCAATTCTCTTATTGTTTTCCTCCCAACTGGTCATTGGAGCACAGGTTAGAATTTGTGTGTGGCTACTTAGAGAATGAACCAGCTGTAAGAATGCGATCGGTCATTCACAATTGTCACAGTGAAGGAGAATTTTACCATGCGTTCCTCTCAGCATATTGGTCACAAGCTACACAAGACCGAGTAAAACATAGCATCATGATGATGAAACACTTTGAACAATCTGAATTTTCCATTCTTGTCAAATATTTTGAAGACATGTTGCACAAAAATCAGTACCTGTCAAACCCATACAGCCCCTCAGAACTCATCCGCATTTGCTTAATCAAATTACCTGAACATTTACGGCATATTATTTTAGCAGGACGTTGCAAAGACGACATTGAAGCTTTTCAGGGACTCTTACAAGAATTAGAAATTGACACAGATAGTCGCGGGATGCGAAAACAGGAAAACAATCACTACAGGGCACATCCGTCACAATTCCGTGACGACAGAAACAATAACTGGACACGACAAGCCTATTCTTACAACGTAAATCGTGACCAAAACAGACACCACCCATATGACAACCACTGGCAGAGTAATAGTTACAGAGAGAGATCGCATTTCTGTAGTAATGAATATGACAGAGACAATCATAGAAACAGACAATTTGGCAACCAGAACTATTATTATCACTGGAGACAGAATAACTTCAGATGCAACGGTGCAGCGCGCAGTTACAATTCAGGGAGAAATTCTCCACCACATGACCGACAAACAATAAACTATGTCAACTACCGACATAACGACAGACCTGAATTTCATCAGAACTGGCGAGCTTCAAACAGGGAAGAGCCGTCTCGTCAAAGCGAATTTGTAGAAGTTACGTCTCCTAATCCCAGGAACGACGCGCGCCAACAAAGAAACAGGCAATGACTCGCACCGCAGGCAGCCACTTGCGCCCGCTGGCTCAGGGAAAAATAACATTGACGCTAACCTTGAGCAAAATTCCAGTATTCTTTACGGACGAATACCGCATGATAATTGCATTCAATTTGAAACTCTGCGTACTGAGAAGAGCAAAGGGTTACACCACATCTCACATGTAAAACCGTTTATTGAGAGATAAACTTTTTTTAATTTAGTCTTTGCTATAAAATTTTTCACTTCACGTTACTAGTATGCTTTAGAAACTGTTACCATGCAACAATGTTTAAAGTTAAATATCCAGTCAAGAACCAAGAGAACTTATTTAAACAGAAATTACGACTGCATTGTTATTGCGAACAGACGACACAGTGTTATTGTGTGTGTACATTCTTGCTTGTTAGTTGCACGATTACATAACGACTATAAGGCTCACATACTTAGAACATTTACCAGTACTGCTAATGAGATTCTAATGTAACATTTTGGTTTACTTGAAAATACATTCTGGATTTAAGGTACTTTCTGTGAGATACCAGATGAGACAATGGTTAGTTTATGTGACAGCTACACGATTTTATCACGACGCTACTAATGAGTGACAATTTACAATGTTGCTTTTGCGGTGTTTCTGTTTTATATCTGCACGGTTTTTCTGAATTCTTCTGGAAAATAAACCATGTTTAATAGTAACTTTTGTGGTATAGCTACAATGAGACAGCCTTTTCCGTAGCACAACAATACGTTACAGCACAGTACTTTCTTCATCACGGCAATAAGCGTAATAACTAAGAAATCTATACGCAAAGCATTTCACTTTTGTTTATCATGAGGTAAGTACATTGTCTTCTGCAGAACTTAGCTTTCGGAGGACGATAACTACGACACTTCCACAGAGATTATCTTACAGCAAGACGCATATTTAGCGCTACAGGACACGTATTTCAGAGATTAATTTTGTACTTAAAACATTTATTTTTAAAGATTTTTGAATTACAAAGAAAGTTTTCCATGATACATTTCATTCCATTGCTGTAATCTGTAACGCCTGAGGGTATAATTACATTAATCCTCAGGGGGGTACACGCTTACTTTGTGTACCATGTGTTTGGCAAGCACAAGGAGCCCTAGCTAATATGGTATTTGCTTATACAACTTTACACATCGGTACCATATTTCTCTAAAACACAAATTACACAGCTATCTGATCATTTAACTGAGAGAGACAAACTTTTTTATTACGTCAGTGACAGATGTTTACGTGATTACACCGTTGGATAACTTCACACTTACGAAATTGTATTTTGTCTGTACTTTGTGAACTGTTCATATTTTTTCAGACCCATTGTGATATTATGAGAGCTTTGAATGATGTATTTGGTAAGGGAGCATGATTTTAAAGTATGTTTGAGGCAGATGACACCTTTGACATGAGCAGAGAATTTTTTATGGTTTGAAATTATTGCAGAAAGCTACGACTTTTTTGAGATTTGACTGAGGTGTTATTTTTACGACGACGATGTGTATTATGCTGTTGAGGTATGTTTATGTCAATAAGATGATGCTACCATATATGAGGAATGTGATTACGTGTTTATATGTATATGAATAAAGGGACTCTTGACTTGTGAAAAAGGATGTTGGAAACCAAGAATCGTACTTTAAGAGTTATGAAATGTGTGTAAATGCGTGAATGTATCACAATGCCGGCAAAAATTTTTTTGGACACTGTTATATTCATAGGATTTTGTTTCTACACATTTGCAACGTAAATTCTCGACCTGTGAAATTTTTATATGAGACTGTCACTGTAGCGAAAACTGCTGTCGTAAATATTTCTGTAAGAAAGTTAAGTGACCACCTGCACGTGCGTCGTCGGCACACAGCTGTGTCAGACACCTGGAGAACAAGCCATTAGGGTGTGCCTTTCCGGAAGCACAGGTAGAAAAAAAGAAAGGGGAGGCCATTGTCCGCACTACTGACATTTCCTTGTTGAAAGCATACTGTGGAGCTCGTGATTTATGATATTTACTGAAATGCCTAATGAAATGACGAGAAATATTTTTACATCTGCACACCTGATTACGACAAGCGTCTTTCTATGAGAGTTGAGAGAATTTCTACTAACTTATGAAATGTCACATGACTACTGAATGATATTTTTATGCTTTGCTTTTCGTAATTGCTTATTTCATTTGATATCTGGTTTCCAGCTGTGTTGCAGCATTAGTTTTATAAAATAAACTTAGATGCATTTGCTAATGTGAACACTTTCTGTCAACAGATCTATTAAATGATAATTTTGTAATCCACATTCTTTAAAAAAGGAGCACTTGGAAAGGAAAGAACAATAAGAAGGGACTAGTAACAGTAACTGGACACATAATTTTATTTTCAAGTACATGGTGATATTTTTTTTACAATAAGTTGTTGTGGTGCACCACTTTAATTACATAGACATTAAGATGACCACTTTAATTACATAGACATTAAGATGACCACTTTAATTACATATACATTAAGATGTGAATATGCATTTCCCTTGTCTGCATTATTGTCTTTAATGTAATGTTTTTTTCTGCTTGAGCTATGTCATGTTTAGATATAAGTTATTTCTGCTGCTGTTTGCCAGGCATAGTGCTACTAAATTTCACTTTGTATTACTCTGTTAAGCTAGTTTTACTATTGATTTATTTTTATTGTTGCTGCACATTGGCTCATATTATTTGTAATGTTGCATTGCTTGGTAATTTAGATTTACTGTAGCTTGCTTTGCGATTTTCCATTTTTTTGTCATTGCTGTTTGCATTAATTGTTTTATGTGATGCTGCATTGCCTCGTCCCTTGGTATATGTATCTGAGCTCAGTTGATTTAAGTTAGCTTAAGAAGGGGTAGACTATATAAGAAACTGACTATGGAGAATAGGTAAAGAATGCATTGCGAAGTTATATGAAAAAGATTTGGGCCAAAATGAGTATTGTACAATGAGAAACAATTATTTTGAAAGAAATATGAATAGAATACACGAAGGAGGTATTGATAGGGCTTTTTGGGAATAATGATGAATGAAGGGAGATCTTCAAGAAGTAAAGAAAGTTTTGTTTGCAAAATACTGCAATGAAACAAACCCTGTCCTTTCCTTTTGTGTTATCCCACTATGTGTTTGTGTACCCTTGTGTATTTGTTTTCTTCCTGTCTCTGTGTAGTTTCATAGAATTTTTTCTTTTTCTAATACTCAGCTACATTCACTATGATGAGGAATACTGTTATCCTCAAATATACTTTGCATTAATAATATGGTATTTTCTTTGTAAAGATGTTTAGACATTATGTATTCTGTTCTGTTTTAATGCTCATGTGTGAAGTGGATGTTTCAATCATTATTCTGATCTTTTATGTATTTACTTATGTCATAATTCCTGTAACACTGATGTATATGTTTATTTCTATTCTGTTGTACAGCCTGTACTACAAATGTTCTCTGTATTGTTATGTTCTTTAATGATGTATTTTGTACCTTTGTAATTGTATTCTCATGTTATAACATTGTAATTGACACCAGTTCATCAAATTAAGTAACTTGTAAGCATTCATTTCACTGCACACATTTCTGTTGGTCGTAGTATATGAACAATATGTGAGAAGTAGGGACTGTTAGTGTTTGCACGTGTGTTGATAATTCAGCAAGAGACTGGATAACAGCATTGCTCGTTCTAAGGACAATTCCAAAAAACTTTGTGAGTACACATGTGGTGGTTATGGACTTGCTCTATTATCCGCAAGACTCTTCAATGGTGATTGTGCACCTGCACAGTTGCAACAGATGGCTGCTGGCCGTCTCTACAAGGACTACAGTGGGCCTGTCCACAATTTCTACAAGGACTGCAGTGGGTCTGCACCTCTGGTGGCCCACCAATACTCTCTACCAGGACTGCAGTGGGTCTGCTCTGTGATGACCTACCTACCAATATTCTTCAAAACTTCGACTGACTCTGCTGTGGGTTTGCTCTGTTGTGGCCCATTACCTGTCAGCATGTCAAGAATCAGCACTGTCTTTCTGTTGGAAGGACACCACTACTTCTTCAAGACTGCATGGAAATCCACTACTTCTGTGTGCAATTTCTTTTACTAATGAGACTTTGTGAAAAACAAAAACTGTAATTACTATTATGATAAATGATCTGGACTGTCTTTATGGACTGTGAGAAAATTTTAGCTTTTGACCAACATTGTATTAATAAGTGTGTGCATTTTATATGTTTGTTACTGTAATTGTGAAAATTTTTTTCAAATCTGTATTGGCCAGTGCCCAACACCATTTGTAAAATTTTTTGTGGGGAGCATGGGGGCTATGTAAGTAGGCTGTTTAGATTTTTATATTGGTAATGCCACGTAGCGCTCTGTATGAAAATCACTGGCTTGGCTGTGCTGTGTGCAGTCTGTGGCTAGTTTGCATTGTTGTCTGCCATTGTAGTGTTGGGCAGCGGCAGCTGGATGTGAACAGCGCGTAGCGTTGCGCAGTTGGAGGTGAGCCGCCAGCAGTGGTGGATGTGAGGAGAGAGATGGCGGAGTTTTGAAATTACATATATTATGACTTGTGATGATATTAAGGTAAATACATTGTTTGTTCTCTATTAAAATCTTTCATTTGCTAACTATCCCTATCAGTAGTTAGTGCCTTCTGTAGTTTGAATTTTTTATTTAGCTGGCAATAGTGGCGCTCGCTGTATTGCAGTAGTTCGAGTAACGAAGATTTTTGTGAGGTAAGTGATTTGTGAAAGGTACAGGTTAATGTTAGTCAGGGCCATCTTTTGTAGGGATTTTTGAAAGTCAGATTGCGTTGCGCTAAAAGTTATTGTGTGTCAGTTTAAGCACAGTCTTGTATAAATTGTTCAAAGGGGACGTTTCATAACTTCACCAGTTAGCAATCCTTTGTTATATTTACACCAACTATCTTCTTCTTTGGGACACAAGCTATGTTGGGGATTTTCATAGGTTGAAGAAGTATGAAAAAAAAGAGCCCAAACAGCCTTCTTCATTTCGTCGACACTTTGTGTATTTTGCCTAATAGCCTTTACTTTTACTCATTATTATACTTCAACAAAACAGAGACTCAAGAAACAGAATTAATTACGAATATTTTCGAGATAACGACAGAGTAAATAAACATGAAACAATTGACAATCACACCGGCGATATATATTGAACCATCACAGGTTAGCCACAACACATACTTTATCTCACATCACTAAAATGTACCTGATGAACACGGACGTTAATAATAACACCATTTGACAGCAGTTTAACAGCGCCACAGTGGGTCACGCCCATGTAGAACACATTTCAAAAAAAATTTAAAAATAGTTGTAGTCTTCGGAATTGAATAAATTATATATCTATTAAAAGGTAATAGCCTGCAGATTCAGAAAACGCAAAAAAGTAAAAATTGAACTTTTCATGATTTTGAGCTTTTCCGGAGCACCTTAAGTGCCTGGAAGAGGATTAATCGAACCACCTTCACAATTCTCTACTATTCCAATCTCGTATAGCGCGCGGAAAGAATGAACACCTATATCTTCCCGTACGAGCTCTGATTTCTCTTATTTTATCGTGGTGATCGTTCCGCCCTATGTATATTTTCGCATTCGGAAGTGAAAGTTAGTGACTGGAATTTCGTGAGAAGATTTCGTCGCAACGAAAAACGCATTTCTTTTAATGATTTCCAGCCCAAGTCCTGTATCATTTCTGTGACGCTCTCTCCCATATTTCGCGATAATACAAAATGTGCTGCCTTTCTTTGAACTTTTTCGATATACTCCGTCAGTCCTACTTGGTAAGGATACCACACTGCGGAGTAGTATTCTAAAAGATGACGGACAAGCGTAGTGTAGGCAGTCTCCTTAGTAGGTCTGTTACATTTTCTAAGCGTCCTGACAATAAAGCGCAGCCTTTGGTTAGCCTTCCCCACAACATTTTCCATGTGTTCTTTCCAATTTAACTTGTTCTTAATTGTAATACCTAGGTATTTAGTTGAATTTACGGCTTTTAGATCAGACTGATTTATCGTGTAACCGAAGTTTAATTGATTCCTTTTAGCACTCATGTGGATGACCTCACACTTCTCGTTATTTAGGGTCAACTGCCACTTTTCGCACCATTCAGATATATTTTCTAAATCGTTTTGCAGTTTGTTTAGATCTTCTGATGACTTTATTAGTCGATAAACGACAGCGTCATCTGCAAACAAACAAAGACGGCTGCTTAAATTGTCTCCCAAATCTTTTATATAGATAAGGAACAGCAGAGGGCCTATAACACTACCTTGGGGAACGCCTGAAATCACTTCTGTTTTACTCGATGACTTTCCGTCAAGTACTACGAACTGTGAACTCTCTGACAGGAAATCGCAAATCCAGTTACATAACTGAGTCGATCGATATTCCAATAAGCACGCAATTTTACTACGAGCCGCTTGTGTGGTACAGTGTCAAAAGCCTTCCGGAAATCCAGGTATACGGAATCGATCTGAAATCCCTTGTCAATAGCACTCAGCACTTCATGTGAATAAAGAGCTAGTTGTGTTTCACAGGAACGATGTTTTCTAAACCCATGTTGACAGTGTGTCAATAGACCGTTTCCTTCGAAGTAATTGATAATGTTCGAACACAATATATGTTCTAAAATCCTGCACAATATATGTTCCAAAATCCTGCTGCATATCTATGTTAACGATATGGGCCTGTAATTTAGTGGATTACTCCTACTACCTTTCTTGAATAATGGTGTGACCTGTGCAACTTTCCAGTATTTGTGTACGGATCTTTCGTCGAGCGAACGGTTGTATATGATTGTTAAGTATGGAGCTAATGCATCAGCATACTCCGAAAGGAACCTAACTGGTATACAGCCTGGACCAGAAGACTTGCTTTTATTAAGTGATTTGAGTTGCTTCACTACTCCGAGGATATTTACTTCTACTTTACTCATGTTGGTAGCTATTGTGGATTGGAATTCCGGAATATTTACTTCGTCTTCTTTTGTGAAGGCATTTCGGAAGGCTGTGTTTAGTAAATCTGCTTTGGCAGCACTGTCTTCGATAGTATCTCAATTGTTGTCGCGCAGAGATGGCACTGATTGTTTCTTGCCGCTAACATACTTCACATACGACCAGAATCTCTTTGGATTTTCTGCTAGGTTTCGAGACAAAGTTTCGTTGTGGAAACTGAAATAGGCACCTCACATTGAAGTCCGCGCTAAATTTTGAGCTTCTGCAAAAGATCGCCAATCTTGGGGATTTTGCGTCTGTTTAAATTTGGCCTGTTTGTTTCCTTGTTTCTGCAACAGTGTTCTAACTTGTTTTGTGTACCAAGGAGGATCAGCTCCGTCGTTTGTTCATTTATTTGTTATAAATCTCTAAATTGCTGTGCCCATATCCTGTTTTAACTGAGGCATTAGATAATGTTCAAGTATGCCTTGGTACGATACGCCAGTTACAGATGACTTGGCAAAAAAGAAAGGCTCAAACAATTGTTAAAGCTTATAGTGTAAAAGACATTTACCTGTACATGTTCGATTACGTGACAGGGTTTCCGCTCACCTCATATCTTAACATTAGGCCGATGCACTTCACGCAAGTATGGGATCTGGTTTCGTCACTGAACAGAATTTTATTAAGAAAATCATCTTCAGTCTGCATTTTGCTAAGCATTTCTATGCGAACCGCAACTCCTTTTTCTTTGTCACTTTCTTTTAAAGCTTGCAGCAGTTCCAGTTTGTAGGATTTGAATGACAGGCGTTTCCGCAATACCTTCCTAATTATAACAATAGGCGTATTCAGTTCTAAGCTGGCATATCTCTTTGATTTACACAGACTGAGAACGTAAGGCTGCCGAACTTGTTCAACTGCTGCGTCAAGGACTGCTGGACAACCTTGACCCGGCGTCCTACGTTGATACGCAGCCAGTTTCAAAAAAATGGTTCAAATGGCTCTGAGCACTATGGGACTTAACATCTATGATCATCAGCCCCCTAGAACTTAGAACTACTTAAACCTAACTAACCTAAGGACATCACGCAACACCCAGTCATCACGAGGCAGAGAAAATCCCTGACCGAACCCGGGCATGAGAAGCGAGAACGCTACCGCACGACCACGAGCTGCGGACGCAGCCAGTTTCGGTGAAACGCTTGTACTAATTAATAACGATTCATGTTTGAGGTGGTGGCTTGCGATATTTAGTCCCGAATTATCTCTGAACTGTAGGAGCGAATTTGGATTCATGGCTATGGTTCAAATGGCTCTGAGCACTATGGGACTCAACTTCTGAGGTCATTAGTCCCCTAGAACTTAGGACATCACACACATCCATGCCCGAGGCAGGATTCGAACCTGCGACCGTAGCGGTCTCGCGGCTCCAGACTGCAGCGCCTAGAACCGCACGGCCACGTCGGCCGGCTTTGGATTCATGAAACCAAAAACAAACTGCGCACGCTCTGCACCGTTATACGACTGCATGACTGTTGAAGTGAGTTATTCGCGCATGCCACCTAGCGGGAACATCAGGAACTAATAGTGTTAAGGGGCAATAAAACTTGAAAATACGTTGCATTTACTGCTGTATCAAACATTTTTGTAACTTGTCAACCCTTTCCCAATTAAAGGTTACTGTTGTATAACTAATTTTTAAACATCATGTAGTTCATTAAGCATCTCCAGAGACACTCACAAGCCACATCAAAATTAGACAAATAATTTCAAAGCGGAATACGATACGTCAAGTCGTAGGCCAACAATTGTCTATCTTACGCGCAGCTCATTCGTTCCTCCCGTGAAGAAACCCGTGCGTGTTATTTATAGCTCCAGTTACAAGTGTGGGCCTCACGCAGAAGAGGTTGCGTGCACGCAAGCCGCTGCAGCACCGGGGACAGCCAGAAAGCATAACCGGCGGAACAGCGCTAAGTATTCGGAGCGGCGGACACGCGACGGCCGATAAGCGGGACACGCTTACAAATTGAAAAATGGGCCGGGGGGTGCTTCCAGGCGGCTATCTGCCACGTCACGCAGCCGCGTCACGTGACCGCCGCCACTAATGCGGCCGGCGCCACCGCTGTCGGCAAACGGCTCAGCACAGGCGACGAAAGTACGGGCCCGAAAAGTCAACAGGCCCCCCGCCGGTTTCCTGTGATATCGCAATCCGTGGCTGTTTCTGCTGGCCAACTGTGGTGCCTTTGTGTCCCACAACAGCCACATCACTCAGGCTCTCCTGTGCCATTTCCAGCATTTGATTTACAATAAACCTCTTTTACCCTGCCCTACTCAGATACGCTCTAAAAGTGACTTCTTGTGGAAAACGATGCAAAGGAATTCATATTCAGCACGCAAGTTGAGCAGTTTTTCGGAAGATTGTTTTTGCAGATAATCCATAATTACAGCGGTTAATTTTCGCTCGTAGCCTACCTAGTAAACATTAGTACTGGCAATATGTGTGACACGAACCAAGCACGATGGATATTCACAAGAGAACTGCGAGTACTCGTCATCACCGAATTCGCCAAAATTTATGTTTTATGCGGCGTTTGGCCAGAAATGAAAACGACAGAAGTGGAAGCTGCAGATGGCCAAGTGTCTAGAAAAAGTAGCATTTTTGGTGCGGGTCGAGCGAGCCATGGGTCATTTATCTTGCCGTCGTTTTCAAGTAGCGACTGACGCAGCGGGAAGAGAACAGAACGATAATCAGAGGGTCGTGAGGAAGAACCGCTGCTGGTAAACTATTATTTTCATTTTTTGCGTTATTTACACTGCAAATAATCCGAAATATTGTCCGATACATTGCTTTTATTAATATTTCCATAAAAGGCATGAAAAGGAGAGCAAAGGAAAATTTGGGATCCTAAATAAATTTTCGAGAGGGGATTATAAGGCGTCCACGAGCGCTTCGTACACAAATTTCATACTTTTGTTGCTTCACAGTCGTTAATTTACAGATGCTGCGGTGAAATTCATCGTAAAGCAGGAGAAGCAAGAAGTTTCTCGGCATCTTGCATAGCCTGCGTTATAAACGCCTCATTTTTGGAATTACGTGGTTGTTTTAAAGTTTCTATTCAAAAACAAACGTGGTTGACGTTCATAAAAGGTTCGTCTCATCGTAAAGTTTGACAGAAACCTTGCGTAATGAATCATGTATAGTCGAATGTATTCTGATTAAGTCTTCTCGGAATGTGATTTATTTTTCTCTCTCGGTCAGATCAGAGCAATTCTGAAGCTATTTGATGATATTCTTTACCTGGCTATAAAAGTAAACATCGCAGAGTTGCACTAGAGGTTGGATTTGAGGGAATCACTTTATTACAGCACGATGCCAGTCCTTCGTCATCTTGAAAAAGTCTAAGTACAATTCTGGTTTCTTTTGTCTTCATCGTGAGTCAGTTAACAGAAAAAAAGTTCTTCTGCACGTTTCCCTTCATCGTACCAGTCAAAAACTTTTTGTATGGGGTTGTTGTATGGTTCAAATGGCTCTGAGCACTATGGGACTTAACATCTGTGGTCATCAGTCCCCTAGAACTTAGAACTACTTAAACCTAACTAACCTAAGGACATCACACACATCCATGCCCGAGGCAGGATTCGAACCTGCGACCGTAGCAGCCGCGCAGTTCCGGACTGCGCGCCTAGAACCACTAGACCACCGCGGCCGGCGGGGTTGTTGTAAATTTCCTAGATTTTTGCTAAGTAATTACGATATTCCTGTATTTTTTCATGCGCTACAGTGTCCCTATGTGTATTTTTCACGACCACTTTTATATTTGTTACGAACTAATGAAATGAGTGACTTTAATAAAAGAAACTCTGAATAATATAATAACTAATGAAAAATATTTATTTGGTATAACCCCCCGCCCCCCCCCCCCCTCTATCTCTCTCTGACACTGTCGTTGCTACGAGATTGCACTGCTGCTTCCAGATCTGAAATGGTTCACAATGCTCTGAGCACCATGGGACTGAACATCTGAGGTTATCAGTCCCCTAGAACTTAGAACTACTTAAACCTAATTAACCTAAGGACATCACCCACATCCATGTCCGAGGCAGGATTCGAACCTGCGACCGTAGCAGTCGCGCAGTTCCAGACTGAAGAGCCTAGAGCCGCTCGGCCACACTGGCCGGCCTTCCAGATCTGCACGACCGTATAGTGTGTTGTTAGTCGTGAAACAGATTTTTAACTTAAACTGTTCTTTAATGCTTTCATTTCGTCGTTGTAATCGCCCTATGCCAAATAAAAACGCATTTACAGCAATTCTAGTACCGCTGGGCAGTCGAGACAACCTAGCATCGTAGGAGCTACAAGATAGCTGCCGTTACGCGAAAAATTTGAATTTTAATACTTTTCTTTATAGTCGCGCAACTGCTGTTGCAGCTAGTATAACATTTCTTATATCGAAACGAGTAGATGTACAATAAATGATTGATTTTTCAGCTGGCCTGGCTACTGACCAACAAAGACGTAATTTCAAGCATGTTACGAAGGAAAAGTGTGACACTATGCACTGTTAAACCACTATAATGAGAAATATTTACCTATGATAGTCATTTACAGTGGCATAGTTGATTTTGTGGTACGAAAATAGTTACTTAACGTAGACGTAGTTACGGACGCTTGTCATCATATTATTGTTTCTTTCTCGGTAACTGCTTAAAAAACATTTAAGTCACGCAATTAAAATAGCCAGATGCAAGGCCCAGTCCAGTAAAATAAATGTGGCTAAGAACTGTCCTGTAATTTATGTTGCAAATGAAAGTGCTAGGATCAGAAATGATGCAATATTTTACGAGCTAATTTCCAAACAATAAGTGGATTTATTCAGTGAAAACCATAAAAGCATTTAATTACAAAAAGCAAAAGTGATTTTCAAACTCGAGACGCCACGGCACCCATCCACCGCCTTTTTAATCTTCGGTCCAAAAAAGTCACTAGTCTCTCACAGGCATGGTAAACTGTCAGCAATAATTTTCCAGAAATGTTTACAGCGCATTGTGAACGGGAGGGTTACTTTGTTCATACATCGGATTATTTGCAGTAAAAGCAAAATAAAAACTGAAAATAAAAGAAAAAATGCCTCGGCATGTCGACTCGGCCCCACGACCTTTAGATAACTCTTTCTGCTGCGCCAACCTCTCGCTGGAAACAATGCTAATGTAAGTGCCTCGATCGCCGCCCCATCCGCGCCAGAAATGCTATGTTTTTGTACACCCTGGCACATCTGGAGCCCCCAGCCCTGTCAGTTTCATTTCTGGCGAAGCCCTGCATACATCAAATTGTGATGGAATCTGGGACGATGAGGAAGCGAGGTCCCATTGTCAGACAAACAATTTGAACAAAGCCCTACCCGATACTATGTATCATTTTGAAAGTAAAACCACTGTTAAATCCGACGTTTTGACCGTGTTTGCAGCGATCTTCTTAGTATGAAGTGTTGCTAGAAAGACGGTGAAACCATCGGTTTTAATTTGAAAATGTTGCAGTCTTATGCACAGACAGCTTTGTCGTGTCCCGCCCACCAGTCTAATACAGGGTGCCTAGGAAGCTGTTTTCTCGAATAGCTAAACAACAATTGAAGCCAATCTTATTAATGGAGTTTATTACAGTAAATTAAATTGACAGCACTTATCTTTGTCTTCTTACAAAGAGGTGTCGTAAACAATTGACGATATGCAAATAATCAGTTTCCTTCGAAATATACAGGGTGTTTATAAATGAATATCGGGGTTTTAACGCTTTATAATATTTATTACGGTAAACTTACAGTTATGAATGATATGTCAAATGAAAGAACAACTCAAACAGTTTTACCAAGAACCTTGTAAATGTTCAATGTGAGCACAATTTGTCACACGGCACACATCAAGTCTATAGCCGAGTTCTTACCACACGTTGATAATTGTGTCTTCAGTGATTGTAGCAACAACTGCTTCATTCCGGTTTCGTAATTCAGGGAGGTCTGCTGGTAGCGGAGGCAAGTACACACGATCCTTGATGAAGCCCCGAAGGAAAAAATCGCATTGCGTTAGGTCGGGTGAACGTGGAGGCCATGCAAAACCCTGTCATCGGTTCCCTTGCGCCCTATCCAGCGCTTGGGAAGAACTCGACTATAGACTTGATGTGTTCCGTGTGACAAATGGTACTCACATTGAACATTTATAAGGTTCTTGGTAAAGCTGTTTGAGTTGCTCTTTCATCTGACGTGTCATTTATAACTGTAAGTTTAATATAATGAAAATTATAAAGCGTTAAAACCCCGATATTCATTTATAAACACCCTGTATAATTTCTATGCAAGCAAATAATCAGTCCTCAAGTCACTGCTACATTGTTTGTATCACGGCTCGGCTTCGAGGGTGACCGCGGCAAGCGCGGAGCAGCACTTGCATTCACTTCGTATAGGGGCCGCTCCTGCCGTGGTCCGGTCCCACTCAGCGTGCTACTGGCTGACGTCGTCCCGCAGCGTTCTCGGCTGTTACATTCCAGGCCGGAGTGTCGGCTCTTCATTTTAGGCCGGAACAAGCTTTAATTCAAACCAACATTGACCGTGGAATTATTCGCTCTCAGACGGAGTTTGTTACACTTCAACAACCCGATCGGTTAACTCGAGCAACCCGACGGTTAAATCACAGCCAGTGATCGGTATTGACGATATCTTCATGGACCGCTACTAGACGTCGCACGTATTTCCGCAGAAGAGACATTTAAACCGGGCGCCGCGAACCGCTGCTATGTCGCAGAGGGTTCGTCAGACACCTTAAGTTGATGCTGCTCACTCCACCAGAGGACGCAGGATTCATCTTACCTGACTACCGGCAGTAAAAGTCCCGTGTTTTCAGGATTCGCTTTCTGCAAAATTGTAATTTTTCAGGAAAAGCAAAAGACTGTTAAGGGATTCGTATTTGGATTAAAATATCGCACACTTCACACGTAATGTATTAATTTGTAAACAGCAATTCATACATTCGTAAATCAAAATAACTATCTCGTTACATATATTTTCAAATGATCATGAAAAATATCTAATTATTTCAAAACTTGCTTCCTGCATAACCTACTGATGAACAACTTTCATCCTTGACACTCATTTTCCAACGAAACCCAACAAATAACTATATTACATACAACATTTCTCAGTGTTACTGATGTAGGATGCAGTAATTACATCAAGACAGACATTTAAATATTTTAAGCCAACCCAGTTGACATGTTCTTATCCAGTGTCTCATTCTGTTACCCCAACATCCACGGTTTATATCATGTCATATATGCACTGTCCCATAGCACTATTCCCCTACAATATATTTTCATAAAACACCTTAGCATCATTGGGTATTTCTATGACCTGCATCAGCTTTGCCATATCTTGACAGTTCTTCTGGCATATGTGAATGACGATCTGCTTTTACGAGAGGCGGTTGTTAATGAAATTCCTTGTGACTGTGTTCTCTTTAATAGCTACCCAATTCCATATGGGACTATACATTCTTTTCATATTTTCGTACCCAAAACATCTTTTGCTAGTTGTACAAATGACGTTCTTAAATGATTTCTACTTTTGCGTACGTTTAAACTTCATTCTCTAAGATGCAAAAGTTTTTGTTTAATTTAAATTGCTATACCTTCCTATGTAAAATAATAATAAATGTGTAAACCTGTCGCGTCTCTCTTGAGCGCCGCTTCGGGCACCGAATCGCGAAAACAAAGTTATCGTAATTGAAAGTTTTATCCATACTAGTGCTACATGTGTGTGAAACAATTTTGATGAAATTTGCCTGGAGATTGCTTGAACACTGGGGAAGAACGCAAATACTTTAGACAGTGTGCAGTACAAGATACTTCAGATTTGAAGAGCATTACGCAAATTAGGAGAAAATAATTACTTCTTTGAAAAAGCTACTTGCTCTTTGACTTTTTGATGTGTATCATATTTGTGAAAATGTTTTCACTGGTTCATATGTGCTACGTAATAAGAAACTTGAAAGTAATGAATACAATACTTATACTTCAGTGTGTTTAGTCTATACTTCCAGACTATTTGTTGCATAATACCACAATGCATCATAGATGCACGATCCTGTCCGCATGCCGGAGTATCGTGCTTCGTGCCTTGACACAGGTTGGGAGACGAGACCGGATGGCCTGGGGGGGGGGGGGGGGGGGAGCACACATCGCGAGCTATGCTTAAGCCCGCAGGCACACACGTGAGGGCAGCTGACCGCAGCTCAATTATTCACCATCACTCATCGTAACAGAACTACTGACTTGAAGTGCTGCCACTGCTAATAGCCAGTTCTCAAAGAAATTATGGCTATCTACATTTCTGATTTTCTGCTGGCCGTTTCTTTCTAGCTTTGTTTCTAATTTCACTTTGCATCTTCCGAGTCTGTAACGGATTCCACGTTGTGAAATATGTGTTTACTGTAGCACGTGTTATGTGCTAGACTAGTGTTAAATTGGGATTTAAGTTCAGTGTGCCCTACTGGGGCTCAGACTGCATAATTACCTTTTGTGGGCACTATGTCCATCTGTTCAAGGTACACAGAAGAGTTCCTGTGAAGTTTGGAAAGTGAGGAGGAGCCCGAATTGAGACTGTGATGGCGAGATGTCTGTCGTGACTTGATGGCTCAGTCAATAACACCATTTTACACCAAAGGCAAGATTCTGTGTTGTGTCAAGTCGCAAATGCTCGAGTTCTTCCTGTCAGTCAGTGGTTCACCATCTGGAAATACGTTTCATATCCAAGGAAATGTGAAAAAACAAGCATGTAAAAGCTGTCTTATATGTTTGTCATACTTGTGTAGAAATACTGGAACACGTGAGGGAATACTGACCTTACGACTTATCTTAGAAGAAAGATTAAGGAAAGGCAAACCTACGTTTCTAACATTTGTAGACTTGGAGAAAGCTTTTGACAATGTTGACTGGAATACTCTCTTTCAAATTCTAAAGGTGGCAGGGGTAAAATACAGGGAGCGAAAGGCTATTTACAATTTGTACAGAAACCAGATGGCAGTTATAAGAGTCGAGGGACATGAAAGGGAAGCAGTGGTTGGGAAGGGAGTAAGACAGGGTTTTAGCCTCTCCCCGATGTTATTCAATCTCTATATTGAGCAAGCAGTAAAGGAAACAAAAGAAAAATTTGGAGTAGGTATTAAAATCCATGGAGAAGAAATAAAAACTTTGAGGTTCGCCGATGACATTGTAAGTCTGTCAGAGACAGCAAAGGACTTGGAAGAGCAGTTGAAAGGAATGGATGGTGTCTTGAAGGGAGGATATAAGATGAACATCAACAAAAGCAAAACGAGGATAATGGAATGTAGTCGAATTAAGTCGGGTGATGCTGAGGGAATTAGATTAGGAAATGAGACACTTAAAGTAGTAAAGGAGTTTTGCTATTTGGGGAGCAAAATAACTGATGATAGTCGAAGTAGAGAGGATATAAAATGTAGACTGGCAATGGCAAGGAAAGCGTTTCGGAAGAAGAGAAATTTGTTAACATCGAGTATAGATTTAAGTGTCAGGAAGTCATTTCTGAAAGTATTTGTATGGAGTGTAGCCATGTATGGAAGTGAAACATGGACGGTAAATAGTTTGGACAAGAAGAGAATAGAAGCTTTTGAAATGTGGTCCTACAGAAGAATGCTGAAGATTAGATGGGTAGGTAGATCACATAACTAATGAGGAAGTATTGAATAGGATTGGGGAGAAGAGAAGTTTGTGGCACAACTTGACCAGAAGAAGGGATCGGTTGGTAGGACATGTTCTGAGGCATCAAGGGATCACCAATTTAGTATTGGAGGGCAGCGTGGAGGGTAAAAATCGTAGAGGGAGACCAAGAGATGAATACACTAAGCAGATTCAGAAGGATGTAGGTTGCAGTAGGTACTGAGAGATGAAGAAGCTTGCACAGGATAGAGTAGCATGGAGAGCTGCATCAAACCAGTCTCAGGACTGAAGACCACAACAACAACAACAACAACTTGTGTTGTGGATGCCATAAATTCGAGACGCAGTATACCAATGTTCAAGAACTACAAAAATGTGCTACAACCTGTCGCTGTGCAATCTAGAGAAGTTACAGTCTACCATGAGATGGCTGCTAAGAATGTAGTCGACAGTCGTCATCAACAATATCAAAATTGTTAAAAGGTATAGTGGTGCAGCATAACTGTACAAATCAATGGTTCCAAACAGTTTTAACATGCTCCAGATTATTTCATCATCATCATCATCATCATCATCATCATCATCTTGGACAGTTTTCAGCTTCTGGCCAGGTATGTTTAGAAAATAAGTGTCTCTATCGTCTTCTCTCTTACCACCATCTCTCCGTCTTCACCTTGGTCCAGTCTTCTCCTTTCTTCTGGACGAAATCCTCCACTTCTTTCATCCATCTGTCACTCGGTCTTCCTCTTGGCCTCTTTACTCCCAACTCCACTACGTGTATCCCCTGTGTATCCTCTTCTCCTCCACTCGCGTAACATGCCTATACCATCTCAGCCTTGATTTCTCTATCTTCTCCTGTAATGGTTCCATCTTCATTAACTCTCTGATAGTCTCATTTCTTAACCTGTATATCTTTGTCACTCCAATACTGTTCCTCAAGAATTTCATCTCATTAGCTTTTACTTTGTTTTTCTCTCTTCCTTTGATAATATATAGCACTGCCTTGGGTCCTAGCTTAATCTCTTTGAGGCGGTGATAAATTTTACCGAACAAAAGAAGTAATTTTCGCTTGACGAAAATATTAATGATAATAGTTTACCTGAGTAGCTTTCGCTACTGCTACTGATGTAATATCATTGAGAGAAAGGTGTTACTACTATCATTCTTTTTTTGTTAATTTCGAATGGATGTAGTCGGAATAGATTTTTCGATAAAAATCTGTTACAAGTTTTTGATATATATGAGCAGTCCGAGCTGCAGGCTAATTTTAAAAGCATTTAAGTAACTTTTCACAGTGAAAAATAGCTAGACAGACCTGTGAAAGAATTTAGAGACATAATTTGCTTTCATTGTATATACGTAGAAAAGGAATTGATTATGCTTATTACCGAATACTATCATCACTTCCAAAGGATTTGCCAATATGTATAAGCTACCAATTAAGAACCAAGCAATCTATGTAAGGGTATAATAAGTCAGATGCGTTGAAACTGTAATTGGTTGTACGTATACCAATGATTTTGTACTGGGAAGCCTATACTGAGGTGCGACCGCAATGGGAATCAATTCAACTATGTGGTAACGCCAACAGACACATAAAGTGTCGATCGGTAGTGATAATCAGACTAATCGAACTTTCTTACACGTTGACACAGAGCAGTTCCGAGGTCATTCTTTGGTCCGACGGGAAGTTTTAATCTGACGGAAGCTTCAAAACAGTATACTCTCCGCTGAAGAGAGGAAGATTCGTACTGGTTATTCCTGCAATTTTCGCGTCTACACTCAAGGTAACGCAGATGCTGTTTGAACGGCGTTTCTCGCGTTTCAGACGATACGTATGAATCGTACCGTGAGGCTGAGAAGCAGGCAGTCCAGTGAAACGTATGACCAGCGATTCCTTTGAGATTCTCAGGGGAGCGGAGAGCCTCTATAAGAAGTGCAAGGCAGCTTCGCGAGCTATGAAGCCGACGGCGAGCTCCATCTGCGCCGCTGCCGTGGATCACAGGCAATTTCGACTGCTTGAGTGGAGTGCGCTGAGTCGATTTGCAGCATTCGCAGCATCGATACGACGAGCTGTACAAGACGACGTCTTCACCAAGGGAGGAGCGACACATACCAGGACTTGTAGACGCAAAGCGACCAAATGTAACGCCCAGACGACACATCATAATCGTGCCACTCTACAAAAACAGAATGGTGTGCAAAACCTAAAGACGAAAGTAACTTTCGCATAAGGGTGCTACTGCCACGTAACATAGCTCAATGAAACTTGGACCATTCATAGAAGGGACTTGTAACAGCTTATGTTAGACTAAGAATTTATTAAAAATCTTCGCTTAAGCACAAAAATCGATGCTTGAGATATAGTATTTTACGAAGAATGTTAAATGGTTTCGGCAACCCATTAAAAAAAGTGAGTGAATAATTGTTTGTTGGAGATACACGGAACATATCAGTATATGTATATGAGTGAGGACGCCTGTAGTTACTTTAAATGCGGGACTTAGCGAATGCTAGAGCAGTGGAGCTAATAGGTGAGGACGCTACTTGCTCGTGACAGGTTGAGAATTTGGGTTAAACAGGCAGCGTGTCCCGATGGCCGAGGCGGTTAAGGCTAGAGAAGCCGAGCATCCGGGTCCGAGTGCCGGTCTGGCACAAATTTTCACCACTGATTTACTTCAGTGTGTTGAAGGGGCTGCAGCCCTGATTTCTCGTTATAATAATGAATTCTTATAGCAATAATAACGACTATAATATTTAGAAGTTACTTGGAAATGTCAGCTAATATGACAGGCGGGGTTGACCTTGGCGTCAAGTGATGTGAAAAGAAGAAGGATAAGAAGAAGAAAGGGCAAAAAAGAAGAAAAAAGTGACGGTCGCAGTGCGGACACAGCTGTGTCATATCTGGTGATGTTAATGTTTTGTGGGTGCTACGACTGTGTAAATTCGAGTGAAATTTGGTGCTGCAGCGGCATTCGGGTTGCCAATTTGCATCTGGAAATTGCGCGTTTTGGAAAGGAAGATTATTCTTCATAAACCTATGAAGGAATTTTGAGTGAACAATGGTTGCTACAAGCAAAGTAGTCGTACTAAGTTAATTACATCTAGAAAGAGAGGTTTAGAGCATAGCCAATTATCATTCTGCCAACTTCAACTACAGCACGACAACAGCCACCACAGCCCGCATCTCGTGGTCGTGCGGTAGCGTTCTCGCTTCCCACGCCCGGGTTCCCGGGTTCGATTCCCGGCGGGGTCAGGGATTTTCTCTGCCTCGTGATGGCTGGGTGTTGTGTGCTGTCCTTAGGTTAGTTAGGTTTAAGTAGTTCTAAGTTCTAGGGGACTTATGACCACAGCAGTTGAGTCCCATGGTGCTCAGAGCCATTTGAACAGCCACCACAAACAAGGCAAAAACATTTATTGATTCTAACTGCATTGAATATTACAGTACAAACTTCATACGTCATTATGGAATAGATTGTGTTATTTAAAGTTCTTTCTTAAATTCGTTCTCCTGAGATCATAAGGAGTATCCTATTTCCTTGTCTCTGTTTATTAATAATTGTATGTAAAGATAAACGATCAAAAGGTCGTATTAATTTTCAAATATCACGACAGTGGAAGACTGTCGTAATTTCAAGTAATAGTAATTTTTTGGGAAATGACTGTTCTAAATCTATTTACATTTCTCTGAAGTATACTGGTCGCATTCCTATTTTAATTATTCACATTTGCGTCGAGATTTATTTCATGCTTGCATTCAACATTCTGGTGGTTACATCGGTTATTAATGTAGCATCATTTCACATTTGGGATAGCTTATCTCCCACTCTTAACCAATGGTCTTGGAATGCTGAGCACTTAAATTTGTTACCTATACAGATGTATTCACGAAATTTTATTACTCTACATTAATTTTTTGGTGTTGCGATTTTTCTTCCGTCAGTGTATATTCCCCTTACACGTGAATCGCACTGGGACTATCAGGAAAAATTTAGTGACAATTTCAGTCCCGCAAGCACACTAATGGTGGTCGAAACCTTTGAGTTCTCCCAGGCTGAATAAAAAGACGTATAACACCAAACTGATGAGCCAAAACATTATGACCACCTGCTTAATAGCTTGTCTGTCCGTATTTGGAACGAAATACATCACTGATTCTGCGTATTAGAGATCCGACAGTTCGTTGATATCTTTGTGGAGGTATGTGGCATTAGATGTCTACGCACAGGTCATGTAATTCGCGTAAATAACGGGCCACTGATTTGCGTACGAGATGACGCCGCCCTAGCGACCCAGATGGGTTCCGTAGGAGTTGTATCAGGTGAATATGGTCGCCGAGACATCATCGTGAGTTCACTATAATACACTTAAAACCACTGTAGCACGGTTCTGGCTCCAAGACGCACAGAACTATACTATTGAAAGATGACATCGCCGTCGTGAAGACATCAAGCATGAAGGGATGTAGGTGGTTCGCAACTGTCAGCGTGCGTTCGGTTACTACCACATGACCCATGCAAGCGTAGACGAATGTCTTCCAAAGCATAATACTGCACCCACCAGCCTGCGTAGGTGGCGCGCTATACGTTTCGAGCTGCCGTTCACCTCGATGACGGAATTCATGCTGACGACTATCAACCCATTGTAGCAAAAATGTGTTTCACCCGAAGATCGGACATATTTCCATTGATCGACTGTAGAATCCCAAACGTCCTGTGCCCACTGCAATCATAACTGGCGACGTCGTCGGGTCATCACGTCAACACGTAGGGATAGTTTGCTGCGGAGCTCCATGTTCAAAAATGTACGATGCACGGTGTGCTCCGAAACACTTGCTCGTGCACCAGCATTGAGATCTTTCGGCGGAGATGCTACAGATTACTCTCTATCCTACTTTACAGAGCAGACAAACTTCCGAGCTCACGTTCAATGAAGAGTCGTGGACGTCCAACCATTTAGCACTTAGTGGTAATTTCACTGTCCTAGTGCTGTCTGTAGATGCTCAGGACAGTAGCACGTGAACAGTCGACCAGCTTTACCGTCTTCGAGATACTCTTCACAGGCTCATCGTAATAATAACGTGCCCTTTGTCTAAGTCGCTTACATCAATGGATTTTCCCACTTTCCGTCCATATCTCTGCTAGGCTGATTCCCGCCCGTGTCTGCTCCGGTGACACACTTTTGCTTGCGCGTCATGTGCCCATGACACCACCAGGCGTCATCTAACGTCACGGTAGGCAGTGCTCATATTATTTGGCTGATCAGTGTATACACGTCCCCCCAACCCTAGTCAGGCTTTGCAAAGGTCATAGTGTAGGAAAGAAAAGGCCGCGGACACCTCTCGCACTGTACTATAAAATGCAACAGTAGAGCTACAGCGTTTACGCCCCACAAAACCCAACAATTATGGACAATGAACTGGACTGCGCATATTTCTGCAGGAGTTGGATCAAGCGTTGCCGACGCCACTGATACCTGTCTCCGGCGCTACGAACACCCAGACAGCCCTGAGAATACTGGACAGGCCGTGACCACTCAATACTTTTTCTGCAGCGCTCCCCGCGTAAGAGAAACGGCTAGCCCCGGGGAAGAATCGACACAGCCTTAACGTGCAGACACTGGCTGGCAGTACCCTGGAACTGCGGAAAATCTTCTTCCGTGTCAGAGAAACCTCGCCATTTGTCTTGCTAGCGGTAACGGTCAAGAAATTCCTTCCTCTGCCTACGACTGCAAGACGTAGAATAACGAGGCCACTCAGCAACCAACGGACAGGAGTTCAGCAGTGCCTACGCAATGACGGCGGCAGTGGTAATCACAGGAAGCTGGTGTTCGATAAGGTGGCCATTGTGTCGCCAACTATGAAGTGTGGTATCCACTGGACACAAATATAGTATACAGACAGCTGTAAAACGTAAATATTTTTTTCTTATTATATGTCTCTTAAAACCGCGAATAATCCTACTGTTGATCGTAGCAGAAGTTTATTACGTCGATTGTACTAACCAAAACGTTCGGAGAGAAATGTGCAGTTACTTGCGTCATGTTGACCATCGTGATGGAAACATTAAGTACACATTTTGCTTACGTACAAAATGTCAAACGCCGCTTGATGTGTCACAAGACAGGCACATACACTGATTCCTACGAGTAAGAAAAACGATGGTCAAAATAAAATAGTTTGCACTTCACTGGAGTAAATCTGTTGTTGCCTGCAGAAATGCTGTAACAAATTCCACACTAAGTAGAAGGCTTCTTGCAAAACAAATAAGACAATGCTGGATTTTTCACCGGTAGGTACAAAATCAAACTGGATTACGTTCTTTTCATGAAAACGCTATTGATAACTGACATTCGCAGCCGACGTACATGCCACGTAAACTAAAAAAAAAATTAGAACTAGTATAGATTGTCCTTTTTCTCTATGGATCCGTTTATGTGGGTGGCACAAACTACCAAAGAGAGTATGTGTGTGTGCTATAAAAAAATATGGAGAGAAGTCCTGATTGCCTGATTCTCTTTTAAACTGAAAGTGACGTAGATTTCAGATAAGAATTAAAAAACATGATGGATATGTGCACCGGCGGTTGTCTAATATTTGTCCAGAAATACAAATATGTAACCAACGGACAGGCAGTAAAAAAAGAGTCTGCTATGGAAGAACTGCAGTATAGTTCTCAAAATAACTACACAATAAATAACACATACTAGTCCATTCTGGTGTTTCAGATGGACGGACAAATCCTGTATTTTGTCGTAACACAACAGAAAAACCGTAAATACGGTATGTATTTAATAAATAATTATGAATGTGTTGGGTAATCGTAAGTATATATTTGCAACAGCATAATGACATTAGTGCCGTGTGGTGATGGTTCAAATGGCTCTGAGCACTATGGGACTTAACTTCTATGGTCATCAGTCCCCTAGAACTTAGAACTATTTAAACCTAACTAACCTAAGGACATCACACACATCCATGCCCGAGGCAGGATTCGAACCTGCGACCGTAGCAGTCCCGCGGTTCCGGACTGCGCGCCTAGAACCACTAGACCACCGCGGCCGGCCCCGTGTGGTGAAATCGTAGTATTTTTCACATATGTAGCGCCAGAGCATTAGGTTAGCAAAACACATGGAAATGTGATGTTTGCGCCGGCCATAATTGTGAGTGGATAAAAGAGTATGTTTTCCATTCTTGGATGTATAGGAAATATCCGAAGCCAGTGATTTGGCTGACTAACTGATTACAGTCATCCAGCAGAGTAGCACTGAATTCTACCAGCAGACAGTCTATCACTGTCAGCATCACTGTTTGTGTAATCGATTTCCACTATAAATAATTAAAACTGTAGACAAATAGACAATATTTTGCATTAGACCCCCATGTATCGAACAGAGTTTATTCGAGCATTCGCATCGGTAACAATAAAAACCTATGAGTAAAGGCCCAAGACGGCAGCACCTTCAGCCATACCATCTAAACGTGAAGGTGTATGAATCGTGCTGCCCGAAACAGGTACTTACGAAGGAAATTCACATTAAAGTCTCCCATGTCCATTTTACATCAAGAGTATAATTGTTTATGAAAATAATAACAATGTATAACTGTAAAACGTTAAACATTAACACCATAGGACGGCGATAGGAACTTACGGGGTGCCACATGGGGTTATCGAACGACCCTGGCGATTCGGCTGCAACAGACTTAACCTTCCACACTGTAGTGATGAGATACAGACAAAATGTATACTGACTGCACATTCGGCCATCTCTCTCCAACATGCATTAATTCTTCTCCAAAACAGTCATTTCCTCGAAGTTTCCGTTGATTTTAGCCACATGTGAGCGCTGAAAGAAATCAATGGTAACATGTGAAAATTTGTGCAAGACTGGGATGCAAACACAGATATCCCTTTTATGCAAATGGTCCCCTTAAACACATCGGCACCCTGAGAATGCTTCCCTTCCAACCCAAATTCACAGACTGTGACAGCCGGCCGTTGTGGCCAAGCGGTTCTAGGCGCTTCAGTCCGGAACTGCGCTGCTGCTATGGATGCAGGTTCGAATCCTGCCTCGGGTATGGATGTGTGTGATGTCCTTAGGTTAGTTAGGTTTTAGTAGTTCCAAGTCTAGGGGACTGATGACCTCAGATGTTATGTCCGATAGTGCTCAGAGCCATTTAGACTGTTACACATCACTGATCTAGCGTCACTTTCCCATGACTCCTGATTCCTGTTGATCAGGAATGGTGTGCATCCGCAATGAAAGGAGGATAGCTGGTCATCGTCACCTTGTTGGTATATGTATCACAAATATGTGTACACATACTTCGTTTGATCCAGGGGCCGTTTAGCTAATTGTTCAAAGGTTTCATTAAAGATAGCTACTTTTGGGGAATGAAATGAATTAATGCTGACAGGGAAATTATTGTCAGAGCGGGACTTGAACCCAGATTTCCCACTTCACACAAGTAGTTACCTCATCAGTCTTCGCCATCCAAGCAAGATTCCCTACAGATCGAAATTCCCAGCCTGTTACAAACTAATGACCTAGTGTCACCCACCCATGAACCCCTTATTCACAGATCCATGATCAGTGTAGCAGATACGTACACAAATGCTGTGCGCCGATACTAAAAGAAAGGATCATTGGCCGTCGTCATCTTATTGAATATGTGTCAAAAGCTGTTTCCATAACTTATATTGCCGGGGAGAAGAATCGAAAAAAGAAGTATTTAAATGTAGGATAGAGAGTTTTAAAAATTAGACAAGCTTCGAGCAGTAGTATTAGGTGCTAATGTAAGCACATAGACAAAATGTATGCCATTAATGTTGTGCACGTAGGCATTTTATCTTCTACAGTAAACTACTTTTGATTTCATCTATAGCACTGTCAATATGTGATACATATACCTCGCTTTTCAATTATGGAATCACACCACTTTGACACTGCATCTAAATATTTTTGCAATTCGAAATACACATGCCTTGCAACTCACATGATTTGGGGGAGAATACCGTAGCATTAAGAATAAAAAAAACACACACAAAAGCATTACCATCTTGTTTCACATGCATGTGCACACGCACGAGCATACACACACACAGGTATAAATTCAGATAAATTCAGATATAGTACTTTAATACGTACACAAATCGTTGTGTTGACTGTTTTTCTTTGTGTCGATCAGTCTTTTCATAAATATATCACAAACTTTATGCCTTGGTATTTCCTGCACAGTTATAGCCGCACAACTAAGTGGACTACGTGCATTCACACTTGAACACCTGACCTGCTGCCCAGAAGAAAATAAGCATTAATGATTTGCTCTTGCCCCATGTACCTGAAGGTACTAACCAACCCAAAAACATTCAACTTATTATAGCTATAGTTGTTAGTCTGCAAATTATGTAAATATTGATGTAATGTTGTTCAGTGCACCTTCCTCAGTCACCAATAGAAATATTTGCACTGATTACCCCCCCCCCCCCACACACACACACACGTGTTTCAGAAGTGATGGTCAATATTGAAGGACATAACAGGAATGATCATTCGAAACAAAAGTGTCAAGTACACATGAGCTCTAAAACGGATGCCTTAAGAGCTGTGAGCATTTCTTGATCTTCGATACTGTGTTACAAATTTCTTCCACTGCAAGCTCTCTGCTTACCATATTTTGCGAAGTGGCAGTATGGACCAAAACAAGAAAAAATGCCCAGTAAACAAGTGCTCTAAAATGCATACCTTAAAAGTTATGACCACATGTTCATGAGTAGAATTTCCTTTCAAAACAGTGAAGAATAACAAGGGCTCATTGCTGTTAAGATACGCATTTTAGATCACATGTTTACTGTACATTTTTTTCTTCTTTTGGTCCATACTGCCACTTCTCAAAATATGGACGATTCGTATCAAGGTGCCGAAAAACTGTTCGTAACTCTTTAAGGTATGCGTTTTTGGCGGACAGAGACTGTCTGAAAAGCTTATAACAGTGTTTCAAGAAAAGTTATGCTGAGAAATAACTGCCAAGAGAAAAATTTGATACGTCTTACTATTACTGAGTTAATCAGCATTGAAGTTAGCCAATCAGGCTGTTATGCACACAGATTCAAGCGGCCTGCCAGATACAATTAGTGTCAGTTTTTCTCACAGCCTATTTGAGAGTGCACAAGACTCCTTAGCATTGGTTCAGATTTGATCTTTACTACCATCCTATGTCCAATTATTGTATCGCTCTCTTGTTAGCTTTTAGGAAATCAAACAAAGAACACATCCGGTGATGCTGTCACTGGCAGGCAATTTGAATTTGCACATGCAACAGTTTGACTGGCTGACTTCAATGATAATTAACTAGGAAACAGCCAAACATATTTAACTTTTTCCTTATCAGTTATTTCTTAACACAACCTACCCTCCAACACTCTTACAAGCTTTTCATACTATTTCTGACCAACCTGTACATATATGTAGACACGTCTGTATGTAAATAAACATGTGTGTATGAAGCGAGCCCAAGAAATGTGGCAAAATTCGAAGAGCTGTAGGGGATGTCTTAAGGAACAAATCGAGGTTAGAAAACCGTGTCCAGAAACGCCACCCAACGACACTACAGAGCGCCAAATTTATAGGCGCCAGTGGCTGCCACTAGGCTACCCTGTCAGTAGCAAACATGACCTTGTATACTGACAGGCTGTAGGCGGAATGTCTGGGAATGTTATTTGTTATTCAGTGATTGCGATTAGTTGCCATGATCATCAGTGTAGAAGATGGATCTAGCTGATGCATACAAACGCCTTGTCTCCTATGAATGCCTCACTCACTCACTCACTCACTCACTCAGACACTCATTTCTGTTCACAGTTTATTTTTCTCCAGAACCCCTCTAAAATCTCCGATGTTTTTCAGTATGCAGGAGAAAAATAAAGTGCAGATAGAAACCTGTGTCTGAAACCAACATCCACCAAAGCAACAGAGAACCACATTCATGGGAGATATGTCCTGTCCACGCAGCACCTCGATATTCTCCACTGGTCAATTAGTCATGATCAATTAGTAACAAACAACATTGTGAGATGTTTCGTCTATGGTTCGTCAGTGAACAACGCCACGTTTGCTGCTGAAGGGGTGGCCTACTTTACACTTGTCTACCTACATACATAAATGGTCATGTTACCATGTGTGGGAAGTTATTTTCTGGTATACGACTGCAATATCGATGTGCAACTCAGCCCGATTATCTACAATATATACTTCTTCTGTATTCAACCCACATAACACAAACTGATAAAACCATTACTATAAATCACAAGTACGTTGATGGACTGCTGCATAATTTGAGTATTGTCATCATTCTTCATTCTGTTGAAAATACACACATAGCTCAGTTACACTGTTATGTGTGTCAGGTTACACTGAGATCCAGTGGCCCCATTCACTTACCTGCCAGAGGTGGTATAGACGGCAGCAGTGGCGATAGCAGTGGCAACCTTGTGGGAGGAGGGGGGGAGGTGTGTAGTGTAGGTGCAAAAGTGGATCCATCCTGTGAGCAGTACTCCCACATTTAGCGCTTGGTGGATCCAGGCCAAATAATAATGCTCGAATTTGGGTATGGTGCACCCACCCTAAACAAAATTCCGAGATGTCACGCATTGTTGCGAATTCACTATGAATAATATCCCGTACCTAATGTGAGTGGATCCGCCGTTTGGGCGCTACTTGAAACCCACCCCAGGACTTTACCACCACATCTACACCTGAAGCGGTTACAAGCGCCTCGATGTTGGTAAGGAGGGGGAGGGGGGGGGGTCTTCCCAAGAAGCCGACACAGAAAATAGCGTAACTGAGCTACCTCTGTGTTTAGTACAGAGTAACGTCAGCACAAAACCTTCACTACAATCCAGATACGTGCATGTGTTTCAGTGTTGGAGGAAGTGCAGTTTATTGATACTCTGGCTGGGGTGAGGCTCTGTAAGACAGTTTGATGGTAAAAAATAACAAACCTCATTTTTAATGTAAGTAATAAGAACGTACATATATGTATATAACAAAAAACGGAAAAATCCGGATGCGACATGGACATGCCATCGAGGGTATCTGTATTTATACATACGAAGTAATCCAATTTTTTTTCTGACATAAGCAGTAGACCAAAGTGTCAGGAGACCTCTTGAGTAATTTTCTAAGAAATTGCAAGTTTGTATCAAAGATGAGAACTAGTATAATCCTAGCAATATCTGCTCCCAACTGAATATGATATATAGGCTTAGTATTGAGAGAGATTGCGGAACCCTTGGAAAAAATGAATGCGGAGGTTTTTATTTAAACAGAGGGATAGACGTGACATCTGTATACACTTAGAAATAAAAAAATAAATATACATACGGAGTAATAGGCAGAGAGGGGCTCTAAGTCCTTAACGTAATGAGTAGATAGAAGAGAGGACATGAAACCAGATAGGCTTTAATAGTGGAAAGCCGGTACATTCTAGACAGAGACGTGGTGACAAGAGGAAATTGTCACGTACCTACTAGTTCTATGTGAATGAGAAAAGGGTAGCGTTATTCTTATTCTGAATGCTGCGTTGTTCTCCATATTTTCGGCTAATTTAGCGTACAACACGGAATCAGCGATCATAAGGAAGTTACAGCATCACTGAATAGGCTGTAAATAGGCATATCAAGAAAGGAAAATGCTTAGCAAGAGCGACAAAAACAGATTCCAGATTACTTGAATCGTCAACATGAAAAACTCATATCCATGACCGAGAATGTTGAGCAGCAATAGCCAGAGGTCAAGAGTATTGTACAATACGCTTTAAACAGATATATGCAGAGGGCTGTGTTGGTTCTGAGTGGTGGAAAAATCCCACCGTGGTTCGACAGTCATGTTAGAAAATTGCTATGAAAGCAAAGGCTACTGCACTAATTTAGATGTTACCAAAGACACATAGACAAGCAAAACCTGAAAGAAGCCAAAATTAGCGTAACAAGAGCCACGTGTTCAACTAATTTGAAAATAAGATTCTGTGTACCGACTTGATAGAAAATCCTAAGGAGCTGGTCTTATGTTAAATCACTAAACGGATCGAAGCCATTTGTTCAGACACTCTGACCATAACGGTATCGAAACAGTGGAAGACAGAGAGAAGTCCGAAACAATTACACGTTTTTCCAGAAATGTTTCACTGAAGATCATACTACAGTTCCTCCTTTGAATCGTCGCACGAACTTGAAACTGAGAGATACTTTAAACAGTCGTTTGAAAGAAAGACAACAACACTATTTCACTGTGAAAATATACGAATTTAATGGTGATAGATCACAAACATAGATCAAAGATAAATCGATTTTAATATCAGAGATTACATTTTAACGAAGTGTTTAGATGATGAAACTTCCTGGCAGATTAAAACTGTGTGCCCGACCGAGACTCGAACTCGGGACCTTTGCCTTTCGCGGGCAAGTGCTCTACCAACTGAGCTACCGAAGTACGACTCACGCCCGGTACTCACAGCTTTACTTCTGCCAGTACCTCGTCTCCTACCTTCCAAACTTGACAGAAGCTCTCCTGCGAACCTGCAGAACTAGCACTCCTGAAAGAAGTTCGAGTCTCGGTCTGGCACACAGTTGTAATCTGCCAGGAAGTTTCATATCAGCGCACACTCCGCTGCAGAGTGAAAATCTCATTCTGTTTAGATGGTATTCTTCAAGTAACTGCTCCCAACGCCGGTCACACGTTACAAGAAACAAGAAACTGCAATACTATGACCTCAAAAATACATTACTAGAACAGTAACGTCAGTGCTGTGGCATACCTTCACAATAACAATTCAGTGCTCTCTGTGCAAAGTTATTCTCTTTGAAGGCTGATAGATTGGGCACACAGTAAGAAGATTTTGCAACAAGGCTTCATGGAACCGCGAAAGAATTTATTGTCTTCAGTGTTCTTATTCCTACTGAATTGATGTGACAACTTCAAATGTTTCGCTAAATCATAAACTAATATTAAATATTCTGTTTCATTTATGGGCCAAAACAACTGTCTAAATAGTTAATATATTTGAATAGATCATCTTCCAAGGGATTAGAGTGTGTGTTTTAAATCAGCTCCAAGAAGGTAGCATTATTGTACTTCCCCATCCTTTAAGATCAGCTACCGTTCTCCTACTGAGCTCTTAGGGAAAGACTAGTGCCATGCTGCTTCCCTGATGCAAAACTTTACAGTTAATACGCCATCGATAGCGTATTTCATTCTCTTCTCATCCCAATATGATATCTGTCAAACTGCCATTCTGACAATAATACATAAAACATGAATAATGGCTTCATGGAATTTTTACTGTCCGAGGTTGGGCCAGCACAATACGTTTAAAAAAATTACTGCTTTTCAAATATACATCATATCTATTCAAATATACACTGTTAGCAAAAGGAACGCTATGTTATTCTTCATTCATGCACGTTTTAATCAACATTATAATAGTTTCATTAAACGCATCAGAAGAGGGTCCAAAATTCCCATGAAGATTATCTGTGTATCCCTAACAACAACTCATGTTTACTCAATAACGAATTTCTCACTGCTGGTAAGCACAAAAGCGAAGTGGCCTGAGAAAATGACACTCAACTGTATTGCAGATCATATAGCTTCCGACTTCTAGTATGCAAATGGTAAACTATGCCTGTCCAGCAATAGCGTTAAGAGAAAAGAGTATCGAGAGGAAAATGTCTGTCTGCACGAGTCTAATTTCCCTTATCTTACGCGAAATGTACATTCGCTTGGTATAGTGACTCAATAGTGTTTTCGCAAAAAGAGCATTGTCCAATTTAAGCCCATGTAGCATCAGCGTATTGATCTAACCTACCAGTAACAACGTTATTGGTTTTGGGAAAAGTCTTCTACATAGTAAGGGGTGTGTTACATAATTTTCTCAAGCAACAAAAGATTCACTGCTATGAAGTGAAGGCAGCAACCGTGTGAACCTCACAGGTTGATAAGAACATTTATTTTAATTCAGTCATCGATCTTTTCTTCTTTGTGGTGAGCTATGTGTGGATTTGCCGTATGATACATCGATCGTAATTTACCACTGCTTACGTAACCAAAACTTATATTTAATGATACCATCACGAAGGTCGACATCACTCAAGTTACTGCATATTTGTATCAGAACGTTTTTTATTAGTACAATCAACATAATTAATTCCAAATGCAAGACAAAACTCTATTACCATTAGTAGTGTGTCATTACTGGTATCTTCTCAGTATTTAGAGAGATATATAATAAGAAAAAAATTTAGAACGTTTTACAGTTGCATCTTCAGCAGGTGACACACTGTCCACCTTATCACACACCAGCTTCCTGCGACAGCAGACACCGTCGCTAGCGCGTGAGTACTACTCAGCTTCTGTTTGACTTACCAGTAACCTGTCCGCCGCTCGTGGTCTCGCGGTAGCGTTCTCGCTTCCCGAGCACGGGGTCCCGGGTTCGATTCCCAGCGGGGTCAGGGATTTTCACCTGCCTCGAGATGACTGGGTGTTTGTGTTGTCCTCATCATTTCATCATCCTCCAGGAAAGTGGCGAAGTTGGACTGAGCAATGATTGGGTAATTGTACGGGCGCTGATAACCACGCCGTTGAGCGCCCCACAAACCAAACATCATCATCACACCAGTACCCGAGCAGCTTCTCTGTTACGCATGCTGCAATCACGGGCAGGGTGACTGTGATCTCCAAACTTTCCAAGTTTTTCGTAGTACGTTTTCTGGCAGTTACTGCCAAATGATGTCCGCACATTGAGGTCGTGGCAGTTCTTCCAATGAGCTACATTTTTCAGTTACACGAGGAGTGCCGCTGCAGAGGTGTTGGGTGGTCGCGACCTGACCAATATTCCCAGGGCTGCCTGGACGTCACAGCGAAAGCATCCATGCCCTACGGCCCCAAGCGGTCGGATTTACTTTGTCGGCGGCGTCAGCAGCACCAGCCGCAACTCTTGCACAGAACGCAGCTTCTTGTTCGTAATTGTTCAGAGGCTTGTCGCAGACAGCGTGTGAATGCTGCACATCTCTATCGCCGCATTTTATCGCATAGCATTAGAGGTGTCGTGATCTCTGTGTGTCGATGACTTGTTAAGTAGAAGTAGTTTCCTTTTTACTCCATTGTGGCCATTTCTCAGTCTCATTTGGACACATATATACACTGTTGTTTAAAAGTAAAGCAACAAATCGCTATTTCCCCGTGTTGTGTCTAATTCACGTTACAATCGTATGAAAGGTCGACAGATGTCCGTACAATCATGTTCTGCACGGAAAATGGCATTCCGGTCAGTGGACATCCATGTCAACGATGATGTCAGGGCACCTATCAAACCGTTTAGTGTCTTCCGAATAGTCCCATATCCACGATCGCTGTGTATACACTCACAGACAGTGCAGTACATAAAAAGAATGGAAGCAGGACAACCGCACTCTGATGTGGCCCGAAGGCTTATGTGAATAGTTCTGCTGTTTTTCAGATGTGACAACAATTTATATAGCCCAAAACAGTATCCCAAAGACCAGGGCAGTGCCGATCACGTGTGATATCAAAAAGAGAGTACTGCACGGCATCTGACCTTGCAGCATCCACTGGGCGTGTTCTATCGAGACAAACGGTGTGCAGAAGGCTTCGGTAGAGTAGCATTTATTGTCGGAGGCTTTCTGTATGTGTAGCTCTGATGCGTCTTCACAGAACGGAACGAGTGGAGTCGTCAACATGCCACCTGGACGGTCGAACAGTGGTACAATGTTCTTTTCGCAGATGAGTCCCGATTTGGTCTGGAGACTGATTATCAACACATTAGCATCTGGAGGGAACGTGGAACACGATTTCCGAATCCAAACACTGAAGAAAGAGAGCGATATCGAGGTGGATCACAAATGGTGTGGGCAGGGATTATCTCGAGCACTCCAACACCTCTTGTAGTGGTGAATCGGCAGGATTTAACTGCTGTCAGCTATCGCGACGAGATCTTAGGACATCATATGCGGTTGTAGCGAGGGGGTGTGGGCCCAGACTTCGTACTGTTGGATAATAATACTCGACCTCATAGAGCACAGGTCGTTGATGTTTTGTTGGAAATGGAAGATACCGCACGTATGGTGTGACCTGCTCGCTCTCCTGATTTGAAACCCATAGAGCATGTCTGGGATGCGCTAGAGAGTCAGATGGCATCATGTCAGTATCCACCAACTACTCTCGAAGACTTGGGAGTAGCTCTGCAGGAATAATGGGCGTTCTTTCCTCCTCATGAGGCTGATGACATTACACATAGCATGTCCGTCGTTGCCAAGCCAGTACTGCAGCCGGACATAGCAACACCCCATGCGGAGCACATTAACCAGTTGTCGGAATGTGTGTGCAAATCCGTTAAGTTGGAAAGAAACGAAGAACATTTTTGTCCGGCAATATCCATGTTGTAGTCTTTTACGTTCTGTGTTCTTTACATTGTTTTTACTTTAGTATCACCTGTTTACTTTGTTTTGTAGCAAAATGGACACAACCTTGCAAAATTTCAGTTTGTTGCTTTAATTTTGGTCACCAGTGTATGTACTTTGGGTTATTTACAAGACTTATAGCGAAATCGTACACTAATATTTCAAGGTTTTATTTGGTATTTTTATTGGGAGCGCTGGCAGATCTTGCCCGTCATCAGCGTGCTTGCTGACGTCTTCCCGATATGCCCAACATGGTCCACATGTAGGATGGAGGGCGGATATAGCAGTTTCGTCACAGTGCGCCACTCCTGGTCACGTGTGAAAGAAACTCAAGACTAACCTGACCAATATCAAGGACGCTAAGGATTGGTAACTCCCCTACCCAAAGTTTTAACGTATTTTCTAGGAATCTCACTCGGTCAGTAATAAAAGTATAGCATTTCATATCGTGTTACGTGGCTCTTTCATTCAGCCTGGGCGCTCTGGCTGGCGGAGACTGGCACCATCGTTGCGTAAGCGCTAGGTTTCAAAGCTGGATTCTGATCTGTTTAGAGAGAGAGAGAGAGAGAGAGAGAAAGGAGCCAGGGGGTGACGTTTATATGCAAATCAGACGACATATTTCTACCGATGTGTCGGGACCTGTTTTCCATTATTACCGCGGGTGGAGGGCCCTCGCTGAATGATTGGTGTAGCAGCAGTGTCTTTCGCATCAGCAACCAGGTCGGAGCTGATTGCGCGTTAATATTGGAAGTTGCTCAGCTACTATTTGTGCGGTGTTCATGGCCGCGGTTATACTCCACAATTCAGTGTTAGAGCTGTAGTCCGTACCGCAGGCGACTTACTTCTTGTCGGGGATGGTTGGAGACAGTGGTTAGCTCCCTAGGTGCGTATTTTGTAGCTCTTTGTTAATTCTTATACGCACAGTATCTTTGGTTGGAAATCGGTAAACCTCAGAATTGCGCTATGACATAACAAATTTACCATGACATCGTTGTTATTTCTAACACGGTACTAATTTTATCACCTACACTATGGCATCAAAAATCTAGTAAAGTAGCGGTGGCTTTGTAACGGTTTATCTATCACAGTGTGGTATTTCTTGTACATGCCATATCTTTGAGTGCAGCTTCAGCGCTTACACATTGTGCTATGACGTCATTAATTTTGCAGAATGTAGAATTATTTCTACCAATAGGGGAACACACACACACACACACACACACACACACACACACACACACACACACTGTGACATTGAGTACACAATAGTGAAGAAGGGTGGCTTAGTGTTGATAAATAATTTGGATACTTGTGGCCACATGGTGCCTGTGACTGGCTGAAAGCGTCATGGCATGGATGTGATGTGACACGACATTGATCCTACATCACAACACAGCGCGATGTAATGTTCACGTGACTTTGATAGCATTGGGATGGATTTCACCAAATGGATAAAATACGAAAAATTATAGAATTTATAAAAATACGTAAAAGTGTGGAATATATGGAAATCGCAACATATTTAGAAAAATACGTAAAACTGTGGGAAATATGTAAAATGAGTGTACTTACACATCTATCCTTTGTGTAGCCTCTGGTGATACCTCAAATGACGAAAATCACATAGTATTATATTTAATTTGCTGTTGAAAAGTAGACCTCAACTGATATGATTTAAGGTAAATAATTAATATTTACTAAGAAACAAACACACGCCGATCCTCTTCCTGCGGTGCACAGTTCGAGTTATAAAATATCAGGAGCGGGTGGGGCCAAAACTTTATTGGTCCTTGGGTAGGGGCAGGAGGAGGAGGAGGAGGAGGAGGGGCATCGAGTTCCCCTGGGTGTTATTGGTGGTTCCCGAGAGAAGAGGAGTGAGGGGTGACGTTGACTATAAGTCACCAAAGCATGTAATCTGACACTGGCAGCCCTTATCAGTGATCTTGAAATAATATCGTCATCTGCCCTACTGCTTATCACTGGGGGTGTGATCGTTTCATCACGTCCCTTTGAATCCTGTCCCTTTAAAGCGCATTCCTTTAGATCCCGTTATCTTGAGGTTAAATCTAGAAAGATTCCTGATATACTATTTATTTCATCTTAGAGAATGTGCGGACACTGATTTTTTCGCGCCATCATCACCACCACCACCATCACAATATCGTCTATATGTAAATTTTCACTCGTATCCATTTACTCCAAGTCCCGTAACAATCACGGAGATGGCAACGCTTTGCAAATAGTGCTATTTTTCCAATGAAATACGACCCAGAAAGCAAACAGCGACTCCTCATTAGAGTGGAAACGCCTTTATGCTATCCAGAAACATATCAAAACGTCTACGTCGCCTTGTAAGCCAGTGGGTCACCTCCGAACGCGGTTGCAGAGATATTATCTTGCACACCACGTGAAACCTTCATAGTATAAGACTGAGCGCAGTAGTACAAAGCAACGCTCCGTCTGTGTCAGGACAGGTGGCAATCACTTTCCGTAGAAAGCCAAGCGTGGTGAGGGCCGAGCTTTGCCGTCACACCGTTGGAAATGTGAGAGCCGCAATGAAAGGCCGAGGCGCCGTCATCTGGTGACAAATGTGGGGCACGCCGGCCTCAAAGGGAACGTCTCGCGGCCCAGAAGTGAATATATGGCCTGCATTGAATCCTTCCCACGCCGGCTTCACCACGAGCCGCATAAAAGGCACGGATCGCACAGTATTGGTGAGGGACCGAACAGTGTTCGATCGCCCTAGCAGCGCATGGGGCAATGGCGTTGCGTACCTGACGACATTCGTACCCGATTAAAAATTTTTTCACCTTTACTATGTTTCCTAACTCCCTGATGATGTACGGTACTGGCTCAAATGGCTCTAAGCACAATGGGACTTAACAGCTGAGGTCAACAGTCCCCTAGACTTAGAACTACTTAAACCTAACCAACCTAAGGACATCACACACAAACATGCCAGAGGAAGGATTCGAACCTGCGGCCGTAGCAGGCGCGCGGTTCCGGACTGAAGTGCCTAGAACCGTTAGGCCACAGCGGCTGGCTGTACAGTACTGTTTAACGTTTTCGTCAAACGTATAGCGTGTTGGACATATTGGAGAGAAACATTGATTGACGGATAATATGAGACGGATAATTTGACTAGATTATGGACGTTGTTCGTATTGATTTTTCGTTGAATATTTTTTGTGAAAAAGTTTTATTACAATTTACCTTACTGTATCGAGAGTTTCCACGACTGTGGAAACTACTATCAAGAATAAAAACAAAATAGCTGTGGCAATTAACTAAATGGTAGCGTTGTCGCAACTTTCCTAGCCATATATTAAGCACGATGAGATTAATAAGAAAATCAATATTCTACGCACATCACACGAGAGAGAGTACAATAAAATAAAAAGTCGAAGTTCTTCGATTCTTACGTGGACGATGTCGGCTGTGTTTTCCGACGTTGTGGTATTTGAAGTAACTACCATCAGAGAACTACGTAAAAGAGAAATTTTCGCTTACATGTGCCTTCATTTTTAATCTGAGGGTGAAGTGACTCTAAATTGAATTATTGAAAGTTTCACTGTCGTTTTGGAGGAAGCTGATTTTATCATCAAGTTTCTAGGGTAACATTTCCTTTAATAGCTATTCACGTGTATATTTCTCTCTCATTTTACACGATTCCTTGGGCCAGTGTCTTCTTTCCTCCTCCTCCTTCTTCTTCTTCTTCTTCTTCTTCTTCTTCTTCTTCTAGTTTCTCTTCCTCTCTTTGAAACACAGTGACAGATTCAATTTTAGATATGCGTCATCTGCATTTGCAGCCATTCCCATTAGTGTAAAGCCACAGCATATGAAACTTCTTTATTTATTTCTGAAACTGTTGTGTGAAATTGAATGCACTGTCACTTTGCTTGAGTTTATCGTTTGAACACTGAGCTACACAATTTTCCCTGACAAATACATCTCAGACTTGTTCTATTCATTACTGACCCACAATATAAAAGGATACGCAATCTGACTACTAATTAACAGAAAAGAATGGCCCCTGAATTAGAAGAAATTCGAACAATAACCCGTACATTTCCTAACACACTTACCTCACAGAAAAACTACAACAAAGGCAGCAAGTATACAGCCAGCTAAATAAAATGATTCTAACTACTGTAGACTCTAATTACTAACAAGCATGTGGTTAGCTAAGGAAAGATTTTGTTGCAGAGCAAACAATGTATTTAGCAGACTTTTACCTTAATCATGTCATATGCAGTTCCAAAAACTATATAATCGTCAATGACATCATTCCAAAATTATGTAATCGTCTGTAATTCCATTACCCATATTTCACAATCCTTGTATTCCTACCAACACATAATACAGATTTCTTTCCCGTTACTGAGATTTTCCAAACCAAGTAATAATACACTTGGTTACATATTTAGTTCTGTAATACTCTATAGAAGCAGACTAATTTAATTTTCTCCTGTATTCGCATTTACGAATTGGAAGCTCAAGGCGAATCACCGATTAATTAGTGTGTGGTAGTGAATGTAACCTAGCTTTATTGACAGAAGTGAACCCAATTTAGTTAGTTGTGTTTACCCGTTCCTACCGAATCCTAAATTTTGAGTTTTAATAATTTGACAGGCAGTTAACGGGTGCACGTCCTTAGTTACATCAGCTCCCACACTAATGTTTTTAATACCGGTACAAATGCTACGAGTTATATCGGCTACTAACCTTACAGTGGAAGAATTATAGCTCTTGTATTTAACTGAAAATTTGCAACAGAGTACAACACGAGAAGTAGGGTAGTGGGCTACAGCGACAGCAGAAAGGTCAGTGCGCATGAGGGAAAGGTCAGTACGCACTAACACTACTGGCGAAAGTAGGCCACACCGCTGAAATACCCTGCCCCGACGGTGTGACGTCACAGCCAAAAACAGGTCAAGGCTGGCAGCCTCCTTCCCTTTCCTGGCTTTATAAGCTCATTTTTCTTAGCGTTTCCATTTTTGGGTTCTAGATTTAGTCAGTGACATCAATATTTCTTTTAACTTTCGCTAATTTTACGCTTTCCTAGTACTGATGGTGGGAAAAATAAAAAACGGAAATTGTGGGAGGTGCCTTCACATGAAGATCTTCGGCTGGGAGATTTTTTTTATATTCACAGAATTATCTGCCTCTGCCCATACATCACGTTTACTTCTATCTATTCCAGATGCATCCCAAATCACAGGTTTGAAGTAACGTGACACAGTTATTCTGGCTAATTTTGCTGTTGTATTTTTGGACCTCTTTGTAACTGCTGTAAATTTCGAGCAAACGCCTTTACTTCCACCTCTCAGTATTGCATCCCGGATGCTGGGTATCACAGTGCTGGAAAATTTTCAAGTTTTAGTACATCCCACATTTTGATAGTTACAAAAGCGACCATTATTTCCACACTGCGCCAAAGATCTGAATCCCATTTCACAAAGTATTCTGACAAATGTTAATGAAGAGCGGAAAGAAAATTCCCAGTTATGAGCCATCGAGAAAGATAGTACTTATCTATTGTTTCCCTTCAAAGTATAAATCCTCCATGAGGTTTTGGAGCTGTAACTGGTTAGGTCATCTTGATTATCGAAAACCTGGTTGTACTGAAATTGAGGAAACAATAGAGTGACATTGGTTTCATACTTAAAAACATGTACGTTACATTTATTTTCATGTATATACATGAATTATACATTATTTTCAACTAAATGTTGACCGGAAACAGAAGAAAACGGATGTTTTATACAATGAATTAACAGTTCGACTGTAGTTGTTCCCACGTGGTGCCCCAAATAAATCATTATTTTGTCCAACTGGGTTGTTGCCTCTGTATGTATCATAACATCTCCACAATGAGCGCCCATTTCTTTAGCTGATGCATCATCACAATTTTCATTGTCTGCAGGTGAACTAACGATATTCATTTCCTCATCAATCGTCATTCCGATTTCTTGTATGTCTCCAGCGTTCTGGAATATTTGCAAATACATCAACCGCAAAATTCAGCAGCAACGTTTTTCATCAGTTCACCTTTACTTCCCGGTGCAATGCAGCTGACTTTTCGCCCATGGACACTTCAGCTTTAGCGACATTTTACACTCGCAACAAATAGGCGCAATACAACACTCTCTCACAGAGCTCTGCGCCAACTTGTTAACGAACTTGTTGTCAGGACAGGTGTTTTAAAATCGATTTAATTTGGAATTAATGATTATTGTCGTAGATTGTGGCTGTTATTACGTCTGTAGTGTCAAATACTGTGGAATTAATTAAAAATAGGAAGAACCCGAATGAATAAACCAGATACCGTAGCAGTAGTGATAATACTCAGGGAACTCAACTTCTGAGCTATGATTTCTGAGCTGTGATTTCTGAGCTATGATTTGTCTCATTCCACGTATCCTGCAATCGTCAGTTTCTTGAGTTGGAGTACCAGAAATAACATTTCACACTTTCGAAGGGTTGCACGGCCACTCACATCATCGAATCCCAACGGACAACCCTTTCACACGTTATAAGTATTGCCACACTTTTTCTTCACACTATATTTACAGAATTACGGAACTTAACGTTTCTCATCATACAGTGCAGGTTCGACAAATTTGTTTTGTTTGTGTTCACTGGAATTGCCACGTCAATGTGGCCAGTCTCCTGTCATCTAATGTACCTGTTTCCCACCTGTATGACCAGTGTTCATCTTTATTTATCAATGAGGACCTTCAACAATGTAAATGTCTCATTATACTCACATTTTACAGTTGCGAATACGGACAACACAAATTTTCGGTTATTCCGCACCACACCAGTGTCCAATAATTTCACACGTACAAGAGATATTGCTCCACGTGGTGGTGTAATTAGGCGTCCTCCATGATAAGCTTTCATCAGAATTCTCATGCATTTCCAGGTGTGATGAATAATGCAACAGAGCGCTACAGATCCTTGAAATGACCGAGTTACTCTTCTGCCACGCTGCGACCATTTCAGCTGCACGGAGATTTAAGTTTCCCTGAACTCCCGCATTACGTGAAAAAAATTCCCAGCGTCCACTTTAAAGGCCGAAGGTCTTCTTCAACTTCACGCTGGTAGCTGTTTTGTTTAGGTATGAACTTTCCGGCCTTCCAGCATTCATTATGTTGTCAGGTTTTCTTAATCACCTAATTTCTTCTCCCCAGTAGATACCGCGTATTCCACTGTCTGTGAGTGAACTACACAGATCTCTCCTTTCTTATACTTGAATTACGTAAAATATGAATAATTCGTTCTAACTGATGTGGGATTTAAAACTCAATCGGAAAGGCGAATCAAAAGAAAGCGAATGTCAGATAAATACTAAATTATCAGGTCACGAGCTCGGGTCTCGGTCCGGCACACAGTTTTAATCTGCCAGGAAATTTCAGAGCCAATCAGTATTTGAATGTGTGATCTTACTGGCATTTCTTACTCATTATGGGTACAATTTGTTCTCGTGTTTACATGATATAAAATCACTTCAGAATTTAGCGGTGTACTCTTTGCCAGCTAGCCGAAGTATTACATGCACTTTTGCTGCCCTCACATTTTACTATTTTTACTGTGGAAGCGATGAACATATGGGAGGTTCTCAAATGTGATCGTCACTCTCGGTTTCAGAAACTATTCATACTATTAAGTCAAAGAGTGTCCTGCAATTCAACGAGTACCCGAAGACGAGCAGTAAAATTAACTTTGATATTCTAGAAATCTTGTGATACACAAAACATAACAGAAGAAGAGGTCTGAAAATCTCTTTTATAAGGACCTCAGCTGACGCAGGTCTCTAGAATGAAACGATTATCGTGCTAGTAATGCTCAGCAACCACGGTTCAGCTCTTTTACACCATACCAGGCAGGGATCAAGGCTTGTCCTCACTGTGAACGTCAGAAGCAGGTAGAGAGAGATGCTCACCACTTTTTGTTTTCCCTGCAGTATAATCAAAAGAAGCAAAAACGTTTGCTCCTATAGCTTATGAAACTGAAGGTGACTCTCCAAAAAGTGCGTCGATTCCGCTGTTTCATGAAGCCCTGTTTGACTGATTTTCTACGGAACCGTAAAATGTGTTTATGAAATTTAGTGCACTATCAGAGGATACATTAACATAGTAGTCTCCTGGAATAAGTCTCCAAAACTCGGTTACACTCTCATCTTCTACTCTTAAAACTACAGCGGTGCCACACAAACTTTTTTTTCTGGCTGAAATGTTATAGAGCTATGTGGATTCTGCATAATAAACTAAAATGATTCGCAGATTCTCTTCCTCGTAATACTCGTACAAATACGTTCTAAAATCCGAACAAAATAGTTGATGGTATGGTGCAATAAACCAAAGACAAATTTTTAAAAAGTTTCACTTTCGTACAAGGAATGAAGTACATTATTCAACACCACTCTTTTCGTCTTCCATTAACGGCATTTGAGCCTCAGCATAAATAAATACAGCGTCCTGCACATAAATACAGCGTACTGCACATAAATATGCAAGAACAACCCGTTTTGTACATTTATACAGCTGCCGAAGAGCCACATTCATTAAATGCCAGCGAGTATGCATACCGAATAAAACGGGAGACAACATAAAACTAGTCGTAGGAGAGACTGGTATCAGCAAAGAATCACTGGACGAATCCTCAGGAAGTGTGTTCCACCCAGACAGGAGGAAGCTCACAAAACTGTCGTCTGACTGAGACCTGATTGTTCAGGGTCAATTTGGAACCCTGAGCAGGTAGGACGAATATAGATGAACTAGAGTATATCCAAAGAAGGGCAGCAAATTTTGTCACAGGAACGCCTTTAGTAAAGATTTCAACCGATTTGTAGAATTTAAGGGAGGTGGAGATTCAAGAAAAAATGGCATAGGTTAGGATGGGGCTGGTGAAGGATTATAGTAGAGGATAATGGAGATCCCATGGACGACCTGTCAGTAGAGCGTATGTGTAACAAACTGAAATATAAAAGAAAGCTATAACAACAATGAAAGTACTAACAAGTATGAAATAAATGGAACTTCATCCAACAAAACTGAGCGGATATAAAGAAGAAAGAAGTTAAACGGTCTTAAAACTACTGAAAATACAAAAGTTTCGTCTTTTACAATCCATCATAACTACAAATAACTAGTATTCTAGTTCCGCTGTTCCGAATAATACGTGCAATGACTGTGAGAAACATTACATGGGCCAAAAAGGAAGAAAGATGCTGAAGCAGTATAAACTACATCCATACGTTAGTAACAAGACAACATTGGATTTTGACATACAGAATGAAACAAAAGTCACAAACATCGACAAAAACATAAAATTTTGCACAGTTAACAAGGGATCTTTTTTGAATACACTGGAGGAGCTAGAAATTTAGAGGGCAGACAAGAAGGAACCAGATAAATTGCTGAATGGACAAAATAAAATCTTTGAAGACACGTATTTCAGTATATACGCTGACCTGCTTTAGGAAGCCGTCCAACATGGAATATATCTGTTGCTCAGGTGTGCTCGCCCTGCTGCTGATTCCTGTGATACTGACTACGATGTAAGCAATCCATCAGTCGAAAAGGAAGCTTTATCTAATGTATCTTGGCCAATTCATTGTTGGTATTTTAAGAATTTAAAAAGAAAATACAATGCTCTGTCTAATAACTGAATAATAAAATGTTAGATGGAATATATACAGTCCTCATTTTCACAGTTTATCACAGTTAATATATTTTTATGGCTTTTGTAGCTACCAGCTGATTTCGATAGTGAATGAACTACTACTTTATTTTTTATTTTACGCTTCTGCTATATAAAATGGGGCTGGATACTTTCACATTGATGACAACGCATGGTCCTCCTGTAAAGCAACTGGTACGAGAATTTTATTATCTGAATATTTTATACTCCTACATAATTAAACACGTGTCGGATTTGCTGGTCCCCTGTCGCGCGCCGCCCCAGTTGGGTGATAGGGGAAAGCTCACCAGATATGGAGGGTACGGGGGGAATAAAATATCCGGGGTGGACCGAAACTGGTACAGGCAGCAGAGGCTCCAGATTGGGGACTATACAGAGAGCTAACGATCCACGCAAGCAAAAATGATGACTGGTCAGAACACTCAACATATGCCTCGAAACAGAACACAATACACTGAAACAAAAGTTGGCAAACCTACGAGGATTTCTCCTTTGGTTATTGGAATATCAGAAGCCTATATCGCCCGGGAAGTACACAAATACCAGCAAAACAACTAGCAAAATACAGGTTGTAACTGGTAGCTCTCCAAGACGTAAGTTGGCAAGGAAAGGATGACTGATAACAGGGGATGGGACAATAATGTATGGAGATTCTGTCAACACCCTGAATCTGAAAACGGATCTACGTTCATAAATCAATAAATGATTCAATCGAGGAATTTAGATATGTTAATAACCGCGTATCATATGCCGTAATTCAGATACAGTGTTAGACATTACATTTCTAAGTGTACTTCTCCCACAGAAGACAAGAATGCCGATATGAAATAAGAATTCTACAGTCAATTGGAACACATGTAAAATTCGATAAGTAGGTGTAATGTGGAAATGGTGTTAGGAGATTTTAATGCTAAAGTAGGAAACAAGGAAATTTACAAACCTACCATTGGCAATTTCAGCTTATACGATGGAAGTTCAGGAAATGGAGGTTCGCCTTATTATTTGCAATGAAAATTATCTCACGCTTAGCGGCACAAAATTTCAACACAAACACATTGATTTCGAGGCATGGATATCACCAAATGTGTAAGTAGTGAATCATATTGACCATGCAGATAACCGAAAAAGATTCCAAAACTATATTAAAGATCTCTGAATCCTCAGAGGTGCAGATTGTGACATAGATCATATGTTAATCATAACAAAAACGTAAATAAGACTCAAAAGGAAACTAAACAGAAATACAGTGGAAATCACCAGATACAACACAGGAGATCTGGCGGAAGAAAATATAAAACAAACGGAATGGGAAGTAATCTACCAAAAAGTAGGGAAGTAATCTACCAAAAGGTAGACTGGCCAATAGCAAATAACTAGATGTCGAATGCAGATGGAGAGACCTGCAGAACAATATTCAACAAGTAACTTCCAATACTAAACGCCTCATTTTTGAGAAGAATGATCTCCTTGTGTGCGACAACTGCAGAGAAATTTCTTTACTGGATGTCACTTACAAAATCATAGCGATGCGCCTATAACACAGACTGCTCCCAACAACTAAAGAACTAACTAGTGAATCACAATGGGATTTCCGTAGAATTAGATTCAAATTACACCATTTATTTACTCTAAGTCAAATAGCTGTGTGTGTGTGTGTGTGTGTGTGTGTGTGTGTGTGTGTGTGTGTGTAGTCAATAGCGCAAATTAGTTTGTTACATTAAGTAGTGGGTAAGCTTAGAGACCGATGACCTAATCAGTTGTAAATTGGTTCAAATGGCTCTGAGCACTATGGGACTTAACTTCTGAGGTCATCAGTCCCGTATAACTTAGAATTACTTAAATAAAACTAACTTAAGGACATCACACACATCCATGCCCGAGGCAGGATTCGAACCTGCGACCGTAGCGGCCGCGCGGTTCCAGACTGTAGCGCCTTTAACCACTTGGCCACCACTGCCGGCAGTTGTAAAGTAGTTTGTTAGATTAAGCAGTGGGTAAGCTTAGAGACCGATGACCTAAGCAGTTTGGTTCCATAAGATCTTACCGCAAACCTAAAAATTCTAGATTTCGAAAAGACCCACGCTACCATACACCGACACTCACTCCTAAACACACTGACGGAAAAAGTCGTAATACCAAGAAGGAGTTGTGCAATGTAAACGAAACTTGATAGGCGTGTTTCTAGATCTGAAACATGACGTCTATTCAAATTTCGCGCCAGTCGCATAAGAGTGGCGCTGCCAGCGCCACTATGAGGACGCATGTTAGGTTTGCTTTACATACACACTGTAACGGTCCTGAGCGTCAGTTACGCACGAGACTGGAAGTGGTGAAATTATGTTAGTGAAGAATGCTAAGGCAACAAAGACGCCATAATCAACACCTTAATGAGTTTGAATGATGTGGTGTAATGGGGCTACAAGAAGCTGGATGTTCGATTTACGAAATTGCAGAAAGACTTGCCATGATTTAGCCACTGAACATGATTACTGGCAGCGGTGGTCATGAGAATGTACGGTCGCAAGAGGACCAGGATCTGGACAAAAAATGGTTCAAATGGCTCTGAGCACTATGCGACTTAATTTCTGAGGTCATCAGTCGCCTAGAACTTAGAAGTAATTAAACCTAACTAACCTAAGGACATCATACACATCCATGCCCGAGGCAGGATTCGAACCTGCGACCGTAGCGGTCGCTCTGTTCCAGACTGTAGCGCCTAGAACCGCTCGGCCACTCCGGCCGGCAGGCTCTGCACAACCACGTGTCACCATTGAGGGGGGGAGAGACCATCGTTTTGGCCGTATGGCTCTGGCGCATCGTACTGCGTCGTCAGTAGTAATTTCAGCAGCAGTTGGCATCGCAGTGACACAATGAAGTGTTACAGAACGATTACCTCAGGAACAGCATGGAGGCAGTCGCCCTGTAGCGTGCATTCCACTGACCCTAAAGCACCGCTATTTGTGACTTCAATTGTGTCAAGCGGGAGCTCATGAGAGGGCAGGATGGATGTCTGTTGAGTTTTCTGGTGGAAATGCCAGTAATGTCCGTGTGCTGGTTAGGAGGTGGTCAGCTGAAGGCCTGAAACCAACGTGTCTGTGTGCTAGGTGCACTGGCCCTACATCTGGAGCTATGGTCTGCGGTGCGATTTCGTATTTCAGCAGAAGCACTTTCCTGATTATCACACGCAACCTGACTGCAAATCTGGTGTTTCGACCTGTTGTGATGTCATTCATGAAAAGCATTCCAGGGGGTGCTGTTCAATGGCGCAGCGCTCCCCCACATACTGCTTTTATGACCCATCATGCTCTACACAGTGTCGATATGTTGTCTTGACCTGCTCGATCACGAGATCTGTCTCCAATCGTGCAGAAGTGGGATATCATCTCACGATAATTCCAGCGTTATCCACAAACAGCAATAACCACAACTATATTGACCGACCAAGTGCAAGAGGCATGAAACTCGATCCCACAAACTGACATCAGTAACATGTACAGCACAACGCATGCACGTTTGCATCTTGCATTCAACATTCTGGCGGATACACCGGTTATTAGTGTACCAACATTTCACATTTGCAATAGGTTATCTCGCGCTTACATTAATCCGTGATCTTGCAGTGTTAATTACTTAAATATATTACCTAGACAAAGGTATTTCCGAAATTTCACTAATCTACATTTATTATTTTTTGGTGTTGCGACTTTTTTGCGGCAGTGTTTAATGAGGGACTTTGAAATACCTTCAAATCTAATTATATTGTTTAAAATATTTGTAGACGAAAGTTTATGTCACATAAAGACAGCTGTAGAAGAAACTAAAAATTTTAAGGTGTTCACTGGGCTAAGAGAAGTGACCAAATTTAATGTGTTTTATTTAATCCCACGGCAGAGAAGATCGATAGAGAATTTGGTAAAACTGATCCCCAAGGGATCCAAACGCAGGAGAAGAACATTACTAGGCTTGCCAACACAGATGATAGTATTAGTAAGTATTTCCTCAACAGAATTACTTAAGATGATGCAAAATTATTACAAAATCAGTGAGGTAACAGGATTAACTGTTGATGAACAAAAGAAAGAACATGAAATTGTAAGTGGGGAAGTCGGAACTGATGCAGATTTGCTCTACACGTATTCACTTTCAAGACAGCTAATCGATTCAAATACTTAGGGAGTCTTTTTAGTGACAACAATGAAACTGAAATAGAAATAGATACCTGTCTAACAAGGGCGAACAAAACTTTTTTGCTTGTATCTGAAAGAAAAGATGACTTAGTGTTAGGTTCTAGAACAGCTTGTATCAATCGCTTGTTATACCAGTAATATTATATGGATGTGAAGCATTAATATTTTGAAAGAAAATTGAAGAAAAACTGTCATTATTCAAAAGAAAAATAGTTAGTAAAATTTTTGGAATGGTAAGTGATGAAAATAACGTGGACTGGAGGATAAGAAAGAATGAAGAATTAAGAAAGATATACGAACACTGTAACATCGTCGCAGTGCTAAATAAGAGAAGGTTGGACTGGGCAAGTCATATAGCAAGAATGACGGAGAACAGACTACCTAAAGTAGCATTTGGCAGGAAATAGATGGAACGAGAGGAAGTGGAAGATCCAGCCCAGTAAAAGTGGCGAGACAATGTCTGGGAGGATACAGTTAGGACGAACATCAACACTGTACAAACAGTGCAATTTACAGAAAGAAATTGAAGTGGCTAGCAGAGCAGGTGTATGGTCGATAAGGCCCTTGTCACATGTAAAGTGTAATGTAAAGTAAATCTATCTTACACGTGACATGTCAAAACACATAGAAGATCTAATTATTAATTTTAGGTGTGAAGACGACCGTCTGATCTGCGAAGATAATATTTTGACAGTGTCGCAAAATAATAAAAAAATAATATTTCAAGTTTCAGTGGATTTAGTCGGTTTCGAGCTTCGTGTTGGATGGTAAGGAGGGGACCGGGACTCAAACCTGGAACCAATGCCTTTCGCAGCCAGTGATCTACCGACTCGTTGTCACAGCTCCACTTCCACCAGCACCTCTTCTTCTTCTTTTCTTCTTCTTCTTCGCATATAACGTGCCAGGTTCGAGACCCAGTCCTGCACGTAGGTTTGGTATGTCAAGAGGTTTCAAATCAGCGCACATAATGCTACAGAGAAAAAAAAATTAATTATGTGCATCCAGTGTTCGTTTTCCGTGAAGGAGTATTCCTGACTATTTTACTGTGTTTTTGTGACGGACGGTTTGGCTGTAGATGGAGAGATGTTAACTACGCAGAAGCCTAGTGCTGCGGCCGAAAAGTGTGGCTTGGTTTTTCAGTGGATTTTCCTTGAACTTCCACGTATAACACCAGTCGATCAAGAAATTCAAGTAACACTGTGGGGAGGGGGACGGGGGGCTGCATGAGAAACTTGTACTGTATAGTAAGGACTGGCGAACAGCGCAGTTCACCATCGGCTGTCCGCGGTTGACAGCGGCTTGTTAAGAGGGAGTTGCCTGTTCACCCACAGCTGACACGTGGTGTCGACCTTCTCCGAAGCTGCTGACTCCGGTAAGGCTAAAGTCTCTGCATCAGTATGGATATGTACGTCTTAAGATACCGGAACCTTAATGTGAACCCTTCACTCGTGCCTAGAGTACTGGCTGAGTCCAGGTCGCTGGCATGTACAGAAACGCCCAGTTATACTTAAAATGCTCTAGTGCACCAAACATTAGTCAAACTTAATGAAACTTTCTCGAATTGTTAACAACGGATCTTTATTATGTTTAAAACACACCTGATTACATAAATTAACTTTCAGTGTGATATACCTGGAAACAATCGTCAAAATACTGTCTTAAACCTCACTCTCTTTGCATAAGTTTCCTATGAGACAAAGTTTCAAATTTATACGTGCATCGTTCTTTTCCTTTTCAATGATTTGATAAACAATAAACGCATTGTTCACTGTAATATTTAGTACCCTTCTAAGTACTTCCACACCCCGCATTACATTTTTTTCTCTTCCCACTGAGGCAGTATAAAAACTTCTGCGTGTGAGACAGAAATCTAACTGAATCTGTAATTAATCAAGAAACAGGGCTACGCTTGAGGTATAGTGCTGTATTTAATATACGCAACGCAATTACTAGCGCCTTAGTTTATTGACACTAGTAGTGAATCTCAGGGTGGAGAATTGGCATAATACCTGTATTTATCGTTTAAAGGAGACAGTTGTGATAAACTCAAGATTTATGTAACAATACGTTTTGTTATAGAGGACACATAAACAGTAATGAAACAAAACACAATTATGTTGAGAACTTTACAAATATGTACCTTACTATGATAACTCCAAACTAAAGCTCTGATCAGACAAAGTTACTGAATGAGATGGAGTTGCATAACACCTTGGATACAATTCTGTGAAATATGTTCAGTAACCTGTCTATGACAATCCCAGTGGAGCTTGTCTGTAACCAACATCCAAAAATCCGAAAGACCTGAGGAAATACTGATGAATATGAGTCAATAATACTTATCTTGCAATCTAACTACAATACTCTCCCTTGCCCTAATACACCGAAGTTGTAAGCTTTAATGGACTGTGAGGAGAGTGAAGGAAGAGACTCCGCAACTTGAGAGTTCACCTGTAACTTAGCCTTCGTCACCTGCCCATGACTTCTGCCCTGAAACTCCCCTAACTTCCGAATCCCTTAAGCCTCCCTGACTAAATAAATGCATCTCTCTGTTTTTCCGGTCTCCTCTCAGTAGCTTGCAGCTGTCTTGCCATCAACAAAACGGAGCCACCAAGCCACGTAAAGTTGCTACAGACCGCCAATGGCATACTTGTTTCTTCGACAATATTTTGTGCCCAGAAACGGCGAAAAGTCAACAGCGAAAAACAATTAATTGAACTTCTCACTCTCTTTTCTGAAGAGCTTCCCACCGGGTGTTACTTAACTACTAACACTGCACTCGGTGCTCATTCAGTCGCGAACCAACCTTGCTTTACAGATCCTGTGAAATGTTAAGAAAATTTTCTACAAGACCAGTAGCCAATTGTGCCCAAGCGTCCGTCCATTAAGTATGTCAGTGCTGCTTTGTCAAGCTTTTACGAAAGCCAGGAGTTGTTTTTCTGTCCAAAAATATAACTTAACAAACCCCGTAGCTCTGGACGAAGGCTTCTCTTTATCTCGGCTACCGCAGTCCATCCTGCAAATGAACAATGGCCTGTCCGCCTGCTATCGGTGCGCCAGAGCGACTTCCATCCCTTGGCAAGGAGACGAGCGCACTACCTACTCTTTCTCTTCCCTCAGTTTCTGCGAAGGCAGGCGCACCGCGGCCTTCCATGTCTCCTGTCTTATATTCACAGCATTCCTCACTTCCGGAGTTAGTCTATCAAGCAAATGAATATACCCAGAACCACGTTAGACTACCAGAGGTTAAGAATAGAAAGTGAAATCAGTTCATACAATAGCTGGGATGCCATGACTCCCATTAAACTAACTCAACGCCCTTATATTTGTGTCATTAATGGTGAACAAAAATGAAAACAAGCTAGCAGAAGGGCTTGTCGCGTTTAAAGAGTTTGCAACCCCCGGTTTCTCCCGTCTCATTCATTTTCCAACAGAGATCTTAATGATGCATCGGCATAGATTTCCCTGGATTTACGTGACGAAGTAGTGTTGTCCGTCGTCAGGAGATGGCAGAGCGACATCACAAATTTGGGTGAACAGAAAAGAAACATGAAAAAAATGTTCTATGCTATATTGTCGGAAGACAAATGGGTTGAGAACCAGTATAATAGGGAAATTATGAATTTGGGAATTGGTGGCAGAGCAATTGATGTTTTGTTCACGCTATGACAAACATTGGATGTAGCGTTGAATTTGTTTGTTTAAAACTTTGTGTGTAAATAACAATCTAAATTGTGTTGTTTTAATTTCAGTATTTGATAAGCAGATTTGCGATCCTATTTCAGTAAGCGAAAGTTCAATTTTAAAGTATCTTTAACCTCATTTAGGTTTGGACTAACTAAAAATGTAGGGTTGTGTTTTCAGACTTTGTCGATTGAAAAGAAACAGTAATCGTTAGTGTTTCTTCTGAAGTAGACCAAGAGTTTGACAGAACTGAAGAACCATCTGTTCTCAACACAGCAGATTACTCTGTGTTTAAGGTAAGCAGTAATTTAGATTACATGCATGTAAAATTTATTGCTTGGCAGACAACACTTATGTGATATTCTTTGAAAAAATAAAGCGAATTAAACAAATTTACGACCTGTAGTTTCAAAGACATCATTTTGAAACGTGATGTCAGTGAATTAATGTATTAAGACACAAACCAAGTTTATTCGGAGAAAATAAAAAAATCGCAATTCATGTGATATTTTTTAACTTTTTTGAACCGGATAAATTTTATTTCTTATTCTCCTAGATCCAAAACAGAATCTGGCATGTCCCAAACCACCCCTAAGACCAATAAATCGAAAAAAAGTTATAATATTTGCACCTCTTTCTGTTCACGCACAGAGAGGGGGAGGCGTGAATAAGGGCACCAGATATCTAATTTTTAGGTTATAAAAACATGAACAATGTCCCAACACTAATTACAAATTTAAAGTCGGTCAAAAGATTTATAATTCTACATAATTCTGATGTTCATATTTCTTTTTTTATTATTATTAGTTTCTTCTTTTTAAATCGAAACTGTTACTGTTCACCTCTTTTTACGGTACAGTTTTAACAACGAGACAGCAACTGTCGAGTATAGCGCAGACAAGATAGAAAGGCTGTCGACCACGAGTGTAAACAAAGAAAAATTTAGATCGTTCAGCTGTCACAGCACTGTCAGCCTACACCCTTGCTCTGTGCTTCTGCAAAAGCGGAACTGACACTTTTTCACAGGGATTGCTCATTTCCAAAATAAGAGTAAAAAGCAATGAGCAACGAGCAAAGAAAAACGGAGGACATAAAGAATTAGGTAACAGAGACCTCACTGCTTGCTTAGATTCGCAGTGTAGTGAGAGAGGTAGTTTATAAGCCCGATCTCTACAGATGTCTGACTCAACCATACTTCAAAACACCCCACTTAATGACGCCGTGCTGAAGAGTCCGCATAATACATGGTCGGGTTGCCGCCAGTGCAGACACTAACGGCAGCCATTGCGTGCTAGGATTCATGGCCTGAGGTGCTAATAAAATAACCAATACGGTATACAGCTGCCAAAGGCACTCACACTTACTGCTAATGACCCGAGACCGTCTTCCATGGCACGCATACTTTTATAAACTCAAAGGAATACGAGATATTAGCTGCCCACAAACAAATTGATGTAGAAGTTCAATTATTTTTGGAACGAGTTTATTTACCGAAAGTCCTTTTTAATAAGGAGGAAAAACAACATAATTTCATGTGAAGCAACTAATATTTCATTGTCTAGTGTTTTTGAAGTCGAAAGAGTTACGTATTTGCTGATTCAACCCTTTCTTTTTGTTAACATATGATTCTATAGAATTACGTAGTATGGTTTTCCAGCAATACGTCCTCAAATCCATCAAGCTAAATGTAAAGACAGAAAAATCATACCTCTTGTGAAGGACTAGATGATTCCAGTTTCATCGCGCAAGTAGAAAATATATTCTTGGGCAGTAACTCACCTGCAACAAAGGAAAAATGTCACGATAACAAATAAAGTTATAGATATAATTTGTGCGGATCTCACGAAGAAAATCTTACTTGATTTCAGTAAACCTAGAAGTATGTAATACAAAAGTATGCAATCACGTTAAAAGCGTTACAGACAAAATTAGGAAAAGAAGATTAATATTCAATGGGTATATCCACAGAACGAGTCCTAATAGAGTGATAAATTATACAGCGTTTTTAAACAGTAAAAGTTATACTCATTGGATTAGGAAAGTGTATGAAGAATTAGAATAAATTTTCATACATAAGCAAGCAAATGAAAACAGAGAAATTTACTGAGACTAAATGAAGAAGTGGGAAAGCTATCAATACAAGACAGTTACAAAACGACAGGGCAGAATACGGATAGTAGAAGAGAAGAAACTATTGGAGAAAGCTTAAAGTTAACTTCGCGACTGGAACATAGTCCTTCGCTAATCTATGATTCTGTCCATCCGGCTATGAGCGATCAATGTCGAAGAATTTTCTAGCTTTTCAAGTAAAACTGTGTGGAACTAGAGTTTCAACAACCTGTTTGCTTCTACGCGAATGATTGTGCACCATGAACGTGATACAATGCAGGTGAGAGGAAGATCTGATGTTGTCGATACTTTGCTCCAGTGACGATATTTAACATTATATCTCTGTGTCTCTGCTACATCTGTTGTATACAAGTGTGTGGAAATGAAAGTTTATGAGTGAAAATATGCCGATGAACCAAAATACTACGTTATTTCTTTAATTTATTTTGCTGGATTTTTCAAACAAAACAGTCATTGCTTTTTCTGTTTTGCTTTGTGTTATGGCGCAAAAACAACTATGGTCATACGCACCCATGTGAAAATCTAAGAACACTATGACCAAAAAGGAGTTAAAAGCAACTACTCGTTAAGGCCAAGCTATGGAAGGAAAGAGACCAAAGAACAAGGTCTTCCTCTTGAAGGAAGGTCCACAAAATACGTCGTAGACACAACGGAGGCCCCGAACTAAAGATTAAGTGTCCTTTGCCGTATTGCTACGACGTGTAAAAAGTAAATCACGGTCGACAACGCGTGTGTCGTTCGCTAAAACGGCCGATAAGTCACATGGTAAACATACAGTAGAACGTAAGTAGTTAAAAAGAGGCATTCGGTCAGTTAATTGCGAACCGTCAAGGTTGATGACAATGAGCACAAAGTGATGGGGGCTCACCACTTTGCAAATGGCGATGGGTAAAACGACAGTGCCCAACACGCAATCTAATATGATCTCCTCACCGCTAGAGGACCGAGAGGAGATCAGCCAAGCAGCCGGGAGAGGTTTAATTCCTCAGAGCTTATTCCCGTGAAGGAAGACCAATGGTGATGCCAACGTGATACCATCTGCTGACAGACGGCAACATAGAGATGATTGGAAGGAATGGAAAAACTTGCAGGCCGAGGTTGGAGGATTGCAGCCTTGGTAGCAGCGTCAGAAGTCTCCTATCCCGTCAGGACGACATGACTAGGGACGCATATAAACATCACAGTGGCTCCCTCAAGAGTGAGCGAGTGGAAGCTTCATTGGACCCGTTGCACTAAGGAATGGACTGTGTGCAGCACACGGAGACTCTGAAGGGCACTGAGAGAATCAGGGCAGATCACACAACTGAAATCCTGTGTCGCCGGTTTTGCGTAGCCTGATACAGGTTGAAGAGCTCTGCTGTAAATACTGAGGAGTGTTCTGGAAGCTGATACCGAAAATGGTCGGTGCCAATGACAAAGGCACAGTCGACACAGTAGTCTGCTTAGAGCCATCAGTGTACATGAAGGTGCTGTCACTAAGTTGTGTGCGAAGTTCGAGGAACTTATTGAGATAGATCGAATCCGGAGTAGTTTCCTTAGGTAGCGAATTAAGTCCAAGATGAAGACGGGCCGCCACATGAAGCCAAGGTGGTGAAGGGTTAGCATGAAGATAAGCTGCCGAAGCAATAGCCGAAATCAAACTCCAGGAGGTAACAGAGAAGAGGGATGCACATCATATTGGCGATCAAAGGAGCTATCGAAGGAGGCGGCACAGGAAGGGTGGCTAGGCATGGCATACAAACGGCATGTGTATCGACTGAGAAGAACATCACTCCCATATGACAACAGTAGTTCAGCAGCTTCGTAATGGAGGCTCTCAACTGGGCTAGTGTACATGGCGTCAGTGGCCAAACGGATTACACGATGGTGGATTGCATTTGGACAGCGTAAGATGGACGGCCATGCAGACGCATAAACGAAACACAAAAGTCTAGTTTCGAACTGACAAGGGATCGGTGCAAACGGAGGAAAGCGAATCGATCCACTCCCCAGGAAGTACGGTGGAGAACATGTAGAACATCGAGAGATGAAGTACAGTGGGTGGCCAGGTAAGACATGTGGGAGAGCCAAGAAAGTTTCCTCTCAAGCATGAGACACAGGAATTTCCTTGTTTCAGCGGACGGAAGAGCAATGGGCACAAGGTGTAAAGACAGTGGAAGAAACCCATTGCACCACCAGAAATTCATACAAACCTTTTTGTTAATGGAAAAGCGGAAGCCACTTTTGATACTCCACCAGTAAAGACGATCGAGACATCGCTGAAGGATGTTACTGATGGCAGTTCCACTAAAACACAGTTACTAAACAAGATTTTCCGAAGTTCCTTCACCAAAGAAGACGAACTAAATATTTCAGAATTCGAATCAAGAACATCTGCCAACACGAGTAAATTATAAGTAGATACCTTCGGTGTAGCGAGGCAGCTTACATAGTTTAATGAAGGCAAACCCGTCAGTCCAGATTGTATACCAGTTGGATTCACTTCGGAATACGCTGATACAATAGCTTCATACTAAGCAATCTTACACAACCGCTCACTTGTCGGAAGATCTGTACCTAAAGAATGGAAAGTTGCGCAGAATCCGTCAAAACCCATGAAAGGAAACAGGAGTAATCCGCTGACTTACAAGCCTATATCACTAAGGTCGATTTTCAGAGAAATATACACTACTGGCCATTAAAATTGCTACACCACAAAGATGACGTGCTACAAACGCGAAATTTAACCAACGGGAAGGAGATGCTGTGATATGCAAATGATTAGATTTTCTGAGCATTCACACAAGGTTGGTGCCGGTGGCGACACTTACAACGTGCTGACACGAGGAACGTTTCCAACCGATTTCTCATACACAAACAGCAGTTGACCGGCGTTGCCTGGTGTAAAGTTGTTGTGAAGCCTCCTGCAGGGAGAACAACTGCGTACCATCACCTTTCCGACTTTAATAAAGGTCGTATTGTATCCTATTGCAATTGCGGTTATCGTATCGCGATATTGCTGCTCGCGTTGGTCGAGATCCAATAACTGTTAGCAGAATATGGACTCTGTGGGTTCAGAATGGTAATACGGAACGCCGTGCTGGATCCCAACGGCCTCGTCTCACTAGCAGTCGAGATGACAGGCATATTATCAGCATGGCTGTAACGGATCGTGCAGCCACGTCTCAATCCCCGAGTCAACAGATGGGGACTTTTGCAAGACAACAACCATCTGCACGAACAGTTCGACGACGTTTGCAGCAGCATGGACTATCAGCTCGGAGACCATGGCTGCGGTTACCCTTGACGCTGCATCAAAGACAGGAGTGCCTGCGATGGTGTACTCAACAACGAACCTGGGTGCACGAATGGCAAAACGTAATTTTTTCGGATGAATACAGGTTCTGTTTACAGCATCATGATGGTCGCAACCCTGTTTGCCGACATCGCGGAGAACGCACATTGGAAGCGTGTATTTGTCATCGCCATACTGGCGTATCACCCGGCGTGATGGTATGGGGTGCCATTGGTTACACGTCTCGGTCACCTCTTGTTCGCATTGACGGCACTTTGAACAGTGGACGTCACATTTCAGATGTGTTACGACCCGTGGCTCCACCCTTCATTCCACCCCTGCGAAACACTAAATTTCAGCAGGATAATGCACGACCGCATGTTGCAGGTCCTGTACGTGCCTTTCTGGATACAGAAAATGTTCGACTTCTGCCCTGGCCAGCACATTCTCCAGATCTCTCACCAATTGAAAACGTCTGGTCAATGGTGGCCGAGAAACTGGCTCGTCACAATACGCCAGTCACTACTCTTGATAAACTGTGGTATCGTGTTGAAGCTGCATGGGCAGCTGTACCTGTACACGCCATCCAAGCTCTGTTTGACTCAATGCCCAAGCGTATCAAGGCCGATATTATGGCCACAGGTGGTTGTTCTGGGTACTGATTTCTCAGGATCTATCCACCCAAATTGCGTAAAAATGTAATCACATGTCAGTTCTAGTATAATATATTTGTCCAATGAATACCCGTTTATCATCTGCATATCTTCTCGGTGTAGCAATTTTAATGGCCATTGGTGTAGTAGGATACTGAAACGAATACTGTGATCAAACATTATGAATTACCTCGAAAACACGATTTATTCACAAGCAGTTCTTTATTCTCACAAAGTGATAAGTGCTATATACAGAGGATGATAAACTGATTTCATATTCTCAGAATTCCGGAAGGACTTCGACACCGTTTCTCATAAGCGGCTTCTAATGAAATTGGGTGCCTACGGCGTATCATCCCAGTCGTGTCCTGTCAGAAAGGTCACAGTTCGCACTGACTGACGGAAAGTCATTGAGTAAAACAGAAGTAATATCTATTGTTCCCCAGGCAAGTGTTATGGGCTTTTTGCTCTTCCTGATCTACCTAAATGATTTAGCGTACAATCTGAGCAGCCATCTTAGTTTGCTGATGATCTTGTCATTAACCGTCTCGTGAAATCATCAGGTGATAAAACCCATTTGACAGATGATCTAGACAAGATACCTATCTGGTGATAAAAGTGGCAATTTACTCTAAATAATGACAAGAGTGAAGTACAGAAAGGAATCCGCTAAATTTCAGTTACACGACAAATCACATGAATCTAAAGGCCATGAATTCAACTAAATTCTTAAGGATTACAGAACAACTTAAACTGGAACGACGACATAGGTAATGTTGCAGCAAAAGCGAACCAAATGTGTTCTTCGATGCGGCTGGATCTGAAACGTCCCTTTAGAAAAATTTATGAATTAATGTGCTGATGAAACTCTTACTCTATTTGATTTTCAAACAGCTGAGTAAAACTGAACGTACTCAGACATTTCGCTCTTTACCTATTCTGCTCAACACTAAACTGACACACAATAATTTTAGCGCAACGCAATCTGACTTTCAATAATCCCTACAAAAGAATGGCCCTGACTAACATTAACCTATACCTTTGACAAATCGCTTACCTCACAAAAATCTTCGTTACTCGAACTGCTGCAATACAGCGAGCGCCAATACTGCCAACTTAATAAAAGATTCAAACTACTAAGGCACTAACTACTGATAGACATAGTTAGCAAATGAAAGATTTTGATAGAGAACAAACAATGTATTTACCTTAATAGTGTTCAAAAGACATAATATACACTCCTGGAAATGGAAAAAAGAACACATTGACACCGGTGTGTCAGACCCACCATACTTGCTCCGGACACTGCGAGAGGGCTCTACAAGCAATGATCACACGCACGGCACAGCGGACACACCAGGAACCGCGGTGTTGGCCGTCGAATGGCGCTAGCTGCGCAGCATTTGTGCACCGCCGCCGTCAGTGTCAGCCAGTTTGCCATGGCATACGGAGCTCCATCGCAGTCTTTAACACTGGTAGCATGCCGCGACAGCGTGGACGTGAACCGTATGTGCAGTTGACGAACTTTGAGCGAGGGCGTATAGTGGGCATGCGGGAGGCCGGGTGGACGTACCGCCGAATTGCTCAACACGTGGGGCGTGAGGTCTCCACAGTACATCGATGTTGTCGCCAGTGGTCGGCGGAAGGTGCACGTGCCCGTCGACCTGGGACCGGACCGCAGCGACGCACGGATGCACGCCAAGACCGTAGGATCCTACGCAGTGCCGTAGGGGACCGCACCGCCACTTCCCAGCAAATTAGGGACACTGTTGCTCCTGGGGTATCGGCGAGGACCATTCGCAACCGTCGCCATGAAGCTGGGCTACGGTCCCGCACACCGTTAGGCCGTCTTCCGCTCACGCCCCAACATCGTGCAGCCCGCCTCCAGTGGTGTCGCGACAGGCGTGAATGGAGGGACGAATGGAGACGTGTCGTCTTCAGCGATGAAAGTCGCTTCTGCCTTGGTGCCAATGATGGTCGTATGCGTGTTTGGCGCCGTGCAGGTGAGCGCCACAATCAGGACTGCATACGACCGAGGCACACAGGGCCAACACCCGGCATCATGGTGTGGGGAGCGATCTCCTACACTGGCCGTACACCAATGGTGATCGTCGAGGGGACACTGAATAGTGCACGGTACATCCAAACCGTCATCGAACCCATCGTTCTACCATTCCTAGACCGGCAAGGGAACTTGCTGTTCCAACAGAACAATGCACGTCCGCATGTATCCCGTGCCACCCAACGTGCTCTAGAAGGTGTAAGTCAACTACCTTGGCCAGCAAGATCTCCGGATCTGTCCCCCATTGAGCATGTTTGGGACTGGATGAAGCGTCGTCTCACGCGGTCTGCACGTCCAGCACAAACGCTGGTCCAACTGAGGCGCCAGGTGGAAATGGCATGGCAAGCCGTTCCACAGGACTACATCCAGCATCTCTACGAACGTCTCCATGGGAGAATAGCAGCCTGCATTGCTGCGAAAGGTGGATATACACTGTACTAGTGCCGACATTGTGCATGCTCTGTTGCCTGTGTCTATGTGCCTGTGGTTCTGTCAGTGTGATCATGTGATGTATCTGACCCCAGAAATGTGTCAATAAAGTTTCCCCTTCCTGGGACAATGAATTCACGGTGTTCTTATTTCAATTTCCAGGAGTGTATATAGCAGTTCATGACATCCAGTCTTACAAATTTACTGCCTCTGATGGACACACGTCCAGATCATCCGCTCTCAAAACTCCGCCATCTGTCTCTCCACATCCACCACTGCTGGCGGCCCACCTCCAACTGCGCAACGCTACGCGCTGTTAACAGCCAACTGTCCAACGGTACAATAGCGAATATTACAACAATGCTAACCAGCCACAGACTGCACACAGCACAGCCAGTGATTTTCATACAGGGTGCTACGTGGCGTTACCAATATAAAAACCTAAACAGCCTATTTGCAGATCTTGTCATGAAATTTCAGTCACCAACTTTCTCCTCCTAATGCAAAAATATTTTGTTGGCGTCCACCTTCATAGGCAGAAATTATAAACGGAATAAAAAAAAAAAAAACAGAAATCGAAGCACGCACGGAAAGATTTAAGTGTTCGTTTTTCCTTTTCACTGTTCGAGAACGAAACTGTAGGATAATAGTTCAAAGGTGATTAAAATAACTTTGTGCCAGCGAGTAAATGTGAATTACAGAGTAGTAATGCACCTTTAGATGTAGAAGTAGATATGGCTCTAATAGTTTTAATGTGATTTAAAAAAATTAATCTTACCATGCTGAAGGCTGTATGGCTACCCAGCAGCCCAGGAGAGGCAGCCCCTTGTATTCTCGATGTACCAGCACGTACATCGATCAACTGCCTTGTCCAGTTTTTGTTACGCTGACGAGCGAACAGAAGCGCGTAACCAGAAATGCCAGAGGCCGCTCCATTCCGCATTGCGATATAAACTGCAACTAGTTAGGTTGTGTTTATCATTGGAGCGATGCAGTTGAATATTCGGAATGAAACGCGCAGGCAAGCATTTACAATGCCGAAGGGGATGGGGGTAGAGGATATAAACACCTACGTAGCCCATCTGATGCACCTGTGGACGGTTATTTCGTTGCGCATAATTGTACACGCGAGGTATTCAAATGTGACACGAGCATTGTCCGCCGGCATTTCACGACAGCACAAAGAGATCGTTATTGCAGCAGGTAACACACACTTGTTGGTATAGAAATATACCACTGCGAAGCGCTATAAACATAGGTTACGTTAACTTAAAATGTAACTGCATTGGCGAAAGTGCAACAAGCGCGCTGCTTTGACATCTGACACAAACAAAAGATGCCACTTTAAAAACGAGCGAAGAATTCTAACAGATATACATCCATTGTCTCATTAAAATTGTGTTTGTCTTTACTAGCTACTATGACCATAATTTTGTAACATAACGCATATGCACAAGAAATCCACCACAGAGTAGTTTTAAAATGTATCATGAGAGTGGGTTCTGGCTGCAGGGACTTTCCGGATGGCCCAAATGAGTCGACAAAGGACCGGCCAGCAGTGGACAACAGTAGGCGTTTTTCCTCATAAGTAGGTAGGGAGTGGCAGACCTACAGCCTGAGTTACAGTGCACGTCTGGTATAATGGCGGCTTTCGCAACAGTATGAAAGATGGCCATATTGAAATACTTCATAATTCCACAAAAATTCGATGTTTCACAGAATGATAAATTCAACATGTCATCTTGCTTACGGCATCGAGGTACACTTATTAAGACTTTCACTTGGATGATAGCTCAGGACTTTAGTTATTATCCCTCATAGTCACACACAGATACAAATTTTATTTATTGAATTTATCCGTTTTATATCTTTTGGTATGAAATATTTCAGATCATAATGTCCTTCACAGATACGCAGCAGATGAAAATTGTGTGACAATTCTCACATCTAGCAATAAGTGACCAATTTATATCCGTCTTAATTATTAACTGTTTCTGAATGATAACTAAAAGTTATTAAAACCTTTGTAACATAGTAACGGTAAATGATCTGTATGATTTATTACCGTAAGTAGACTGAGCATGAAAACAAGTATAAGTTGAGCAGTTCAAACTTTCTTTTCGTATGTTTTAATGTGTGTGTTTTTCTTTTATTTGTTGTAAGCCCGGTTTCGCTAGATCATTTATGATTAACTGTACCTATGCTTTTAAATGTACAATATCGCGTTTAGTCTTTACAGAAACGGGAGAAAATGTTCTTTGATTTAAGCTATGTATCGGACTCCAGTTTGTTTGATGTGCAAACGGTGGTCTACTATAGATTTTAGTAGATCATGCTGTTTGGTAGGGGAGCAAGTGTTTCTCAATGGCGCGAGAGGTGAGGTTATCGGACATGCGAATTCGTGAAATAGTTCTTGGGAGTAAGGGTGATTTCTGGGGGAGATAGACAGAGTTGAAAGGTTTCGTGTCGAGAGGGGACACAGAGAAGACTTGGTGTATAGATTGTAGAGTGGAGAGAGACTTGATGTTACGGATCAATTTTTGCGGTAAGTTTTTGGGCCGCTAGCAGTCGCGAATACTTTCAAACCTGCTCACACTCAGAAAAATTCCGAGGAAATTGGGACTTCGTATCTTTTAAACCGAGTTGTTTAAGGATTTCTAGATGTTCTTTCACGTGACTTTGTGAAGAAGTTATCACTTTATTCAACATAGATATGTAGTGTCGTCTACGTCAATTTATTATCAGCAAATAACAGCCTTTATTGACATTTATTAATATTCATTTAATTCCAGTCTGTGTTTATTAAAAAATTTTCTTACGTTGCCAGAGCTTCAGCTATTTGACCGGAGCATCGTCGTCCGTAACTGTTACTTCAGCTGTCTTAACTAATGGGCGTGAAAGAAGACTTGCACGGATCGAGCCTATAACAACATTGAGCCACATTTTCTGAACAGAGCCGTACGTAGCCAAAACACCAACTCACCACAAGTCCCAGATTTGATCCTTCGAAAATATGGTTTTTCGTCCGGGAATCTGATAAGAAAATCTACGCATGTTCCTTAGCAGTAGGTTATGTTGCAATTTCCATATTCATTTGACAGCCGGATGTTCCCGACCAACGCGACCGGAATATCGCGGAATTTAAAACCCAGTCTCCACACGTTACGAATCGACCGCTGCACAGTTGCGACTGGTCCTTGTAGACGCTCTCCTTTCTTCACGACACATAATACGATTCTCTCACAATCAGCTATAGTTCAAATGCAATATCTGAATGAAAAAACCAGCTACCTGATCTTACCTCATACACGGTGTTCCTAGAGAAATGGCCAATATTCAAGAATGCTGTACCATGTACTGTCCACGTTACACTTCTATATAAGGCGACACACCAGACACATACGAGAGTCAAAAAAATGGTTCAAATGGCTCTGAGCACTATGGGACTTAACATCTGTGGTCATCAGTCCCCTAGAACTTAGAACTACTTAAACCTAACTAACCTAAGGACAGCACACAACACCCAGCCATCACGTGGCAGAGAAAATCCCTGACCCCACCGGGAATCGAACCCGCGAACCCGGGCGTGGGAAGCGAGAACGCTACCGCACGACCACGAGATGCGGGCGCCGAAGATGCAATTGGACCACCACTAGTACATACGAGTTCTCGTTTTATCGGCTAGTATTTGCTCCCGATTGAAAATTTTAGTTAACGCATCTGATTATCACAAGATTTTACAGGTTCGCCTAGAAAGCTAACACCAAAAGTAATCTACTAGTCGATGGAATCAAGCGGAAATTACAAGTCTGATTAGGATGCGCTACTTAAGTCAATTAAACCCAACTCACTGCGATGTGCCACACTTCACAGCAACGTCATCGGAAACCTCGCTTACGTAACCCATCACTCCAACGCTACTACCTTGGATTTATCTTATCTTTTTCCCAGCTTGAAAACTATCCAACGTGGAGTTTAAGCGTTCCTTTTAATAGAACCCCACTGAAGCTATCAAACTAGACTGAACTTTCTTAGCTACCAGTTTCAGTTAGTTTAATTTTCGTAAGAGCACGCCAGAGATATAATTTGACGTGTTGACTGAGCGTCGCTAGTCAGAGATTATTAATCCTATTGTCACTGCACTGTAGCTCTATCCTTGCTTATTTCTTTTTACGAACACACACAATGGATAATACTATTTGCACTCTATCAATGATAATGGTTTATGCTACGACCTTCATAGTTTATTACCTCCCCATAACTTAGCTGTTCCACTTTTTATAACTTAAACAGTGAGACAAAAATCTCTTTCATATATTTTAAACCGAACTTCACGTAATTATCGTAACATACTCTCAGTGTGACTTATTTTTCACTTTAATATTCTTTGTCCCGCTTGTTAAAAAATGTTCAAATGTGTGTGAAATCTTATGGGACTTAACTGCTAAGGTCATCAGTCCCTAAACTTACACACTACTTAATACTTAACCTAAATGACCCTAAGGAGAAACACACAAGCCCATGCCCGAGGGAGGACTCGAACATCCCTCGGGCCCAGCCGCACAATACATGACTGCAGCTCCTTAGACCGCTCTGCTGATCACGCGCGGCTGTCCTGCTTGTCTTTACCGTTTTGATTCACTGCGTAATCTTTAACCTTTTTATTTTTTGAGATTCAAAGATTCTGTTATCGTATTTTCAAGTTATGTTATGTGGGGAAAAGTGATAACACGAGACACCAACTTTTACTTTACCATGCACAGCGCCTGAGCATCATTTTATTTAGGCATTTTCTTAATTTTCAATGTCTGCACAAAGTTTCGTCAGGCGTGAGTGCTGGTGGTAAACTACTTCCCCACTAAGCGGAAGCAAGCAAAAAAAAAAAAAAAAAAAAAAAAAAAATTAATATTCACTCAAATCAAAGCAAATCCGTTCCTCTTCAGGCGTTGACATACGCGGACTCTCTATACCAAATTTAAAACACTCTCAATTGCAAAGAGACAATTATCGTGCTCTACTCAGTTAATAGGTCTCGGTTCTGTCAGTTTCATCGGATGGAAAATTACTATTACACCAATTCGCGCGTGTCACAAAATATCTGACACAGATTGGTTCTTCCGTTTACATTAATCAAACTAGGACGTCCGTTCTCACAATAATTACACGACAATCACAGGCCGTACTTCAATTTGAGAGTTCTTTCAGTAGAGGATTATAGGACTTCCCTACAATTACAACCAATGCAGTCGCACACTCACGCCAAAGCTTTAGCAAATCCTTATTACCGAAGCGGCAACGGCACATGTACCTTTGTGCTTACCCTTATTAAACCAATCACTCACAAAGTCTTCGCGTGAAGGCGATACCAAATACATACAATCGAGACTGAAAAGAAGCTCCCCTTAGCACGAGATACGGAACGCCTGATTGCGAGTAACTCCAAGGTTAGCTCGACCAAACGTTACACTATCACTAATCACATGAAAACGATAGAAAAATCAATCTCTTAGCGTGTCTCACAACGATTTACTCTTTTACAGCAAACTCCAAATATCATCGCACATCCCACTACCTATTGCGAACAATACACCTCGTTCAATAATTACATATAACTTCCCATATTGGCCATAACCCCATCACTGGTTCAACTAATAACTTTACAAGCCCAGATTAGACATTAAATCACTCGAGCGTCAACTCCAAATATGCTTACACTTTCCGAGTGTTACGAACTGAATGACGTTATCCCGTGACCTCAATGGTGACTAACTCCCCGATGTCTCAAATGTAACTCTCTACACGAGATCTCAACGGTAACTCCTCTTGAAATAAGGCACAAAACCTAGATTTTTTTTGAACAAACAAACATTTCACGTTAATTGTCTCTTTTTCACAACTTTCATTATTAGATGCTTTCGTTCCTCTTCAATAGCGGCCAGTTGCGCATCAGTCGAAATCTTTGCCGCGCGCCACGCTGCTGCTATCGCCGCGGTTGTGTGACATCTCTGGCTGCGACAGACTCTGCTGTATATGCTCTTTCTACAACATAATTTTGACAACATTTTCAGAAGCAAATACAAATAAAATTAACAACCCCTTTTTTCTTTTTTCTTTTCTTTTTTTATATGTATCGAAATGGACACTTTGATAATAAGTTGAGGCGACTTACGTACGTAATGCCACATACGTATACCACTCACATTTCGTTTCAATTTTGGGGCATTACAAAAACGCGAGCAGAGGTTGAAAGCAACGTGATGGGACGTGTAAGAATAAAACGTCAAAGAGGTTGGGTGGTAAAATACTTCCATGCATTCCTCTAGCCCAGGGCTTCCCAACCTTTTCAGCTGGTGGACCCCTTCTTCAGTCGAAAACCCATGGCGGACCCCTAGTCAGTCAAGAGCACAGTAACTTTAAATTTCAGACCGAAACCCATGGGAACTGAAAGCTTCTTAATGGAAGTTCCATGTTCCCAATGACGCCCCCCCCCCCCCCCCCCCCCGAAGTATCAATAGTGTTTGGTTTAGAGATGAATGAAAACAACTTGAAGGTCAAAAATCGACTTATGAAATAGGTAGTGCACTGACAAAACAAGTTTAACATTTAATGATGCCTGGGGCCGCATACGTGCCAGCGAGCACTGTGATTGGTCGACAAAGGTCGCTCCGCGCACGCGTAAAAGGTTTCAGCGCATCTACCGCCGTGAGCCGGCGCACAAACGACCCCCGTATTGTTGCGAAACAGTCAATCAGAGAAGCCTCATTATCCAGCACTAAACTGTGTATGCGTTCTCACTTAGGAACCGCAAAGGCTGCTTGCGAATACGGCCTGAAGTACGAATAAAAAGTGATGAATTTGATTTTCACATTTTTAGTCAATAATTTTACTCATTATTGTGCACGATTTGGTGAAGGGCGACCGCAGACCCCCCTAGAAAGCGCCGGCGGACTCCTAAGGGGTCGGCGGACCACACGTTGGGAAGCCCTGCTCTAGCCAAAAAACAAAGAACATTGTGTTGTATCCGGCAAACCATTTGGAATAGTCTACCTGAAGTTTTTCGCTTCAAATAAGCGTTCCTGCCATATATCTGAATATTAATTATTCTTCCTACGACACACCTGTACACACACTGTAGATGGCGTCATTCTTGCCCTCGTTCCCTGCTAGCCCTGAAGTTTTAATCATTTGCATGTCGAATATGTAGTACACTGCATGACAATTTGAAGTTCGTTTCATGCCATCTTTAAGGTGTTCCAGTTTTGCAAGGGTGCAGCTTTTGACATGTCTATTTTAAATACTTTAACCACATTCACATCATATATGATTTGAAAGGGCGTTGATAACCACGATGTTGAGCTCAGAAAACAAAGAACAATCTTTGATCTAAACTGTAAGTAGGTTGTTTAGGTTTTTTTATTGGTAACGCCACGTAGCGCTCTGTATGAAAATCACTGGCTGTGCTGTGTGCAGTCTGTGGCTGGTTTGCATTCTTGTTGGCTATTGTAGTGTTGGGCAGCTGGATGTTAACAGCGCGTAGCGTTGTGCAGTTGGAGGTGAGCCGCCAGCAGTGGTGGATGTGGGGAGAGAGATGACGGAATTTTGGGAGCGGACGATCTGGACGTGTGTCCATCAGAGACAGTAAATTTGTAACACTGGATGCCATGAACTGCTATATATATTATGACTTTTGAACGCTATTAAGGTAAATACATTGTTTGTTCTCTATCAAAATCTTTCATTTGCGAACTATGCCTATCAGTAGTTAGTGCCTTCAGTAGTTCGAATCTTTTATTTAGCTGGCAGTAGTGGTGCTCGCTGTATTTGCAGTAGTTCGAGCAATGAAGATTTTTGTGAGGTAAGTGATTTGTGAAACGTATAGGTTAATGTTAGTCACGGCCATTCTCTTGTAGGGATTATTGAAAGTCAGATTGCGTTGCGCTAAAAATATTGTGTGTCAGTTTGAGCACAGTCATGCATAATTTTTCTAAGGGGACGTTACAAAACCTACGGTTTGCACCCTTCCTACCTGTTTTACGCGACTTTTAAATCTGCTTAAGTGTGAGGACGAAGTAATGATGGGGTAAATAATTCTTATGGAAGAGGTTCTGCGATTATTTTGCGCACAGTGGGAACCCACCTCTATAATTATACAACCATTTCCTCAGCCTCCGAAGCAGTCAGCGTGTCCATCTACCATACGGTGGAACCATGTCCAATTCCCGGTACCGCTATGGATTTTTAATTGGTGGGAGGACTGGAACGGAGTATACTCTGCCTCAGGACGCCAGCTGATGAGCAACTTCATTAAGAAGTAGCGGTCACAAAGTGTGAGATCTGACAATGGCCAGGAGATCGGAGTGTTGACTCCACGCCCCTCCAAAAATGGCTGGCTCTGAGCACTATGCGACTTAACTGCTGAGGTCATCAGTCGCCTAGAACTTAGAACTAAGTAAACCTAACTAACCTAAGGACATCACACACATCCATGCCCGAGGCAGGATTCGAACCTGCGACCGTAGCGGTCGCTCGGCTCCAAACTGCAGCGCCTAGAACCTCACGATCACTCCGGCCGGCTCCACGCCCCTCCATATTGCATCTAAATGACGTCGTATGGCAGAGGATGAGACGGCGGCCGGTCGCCAGCGTGTAGTATTCAAAACCTAACCGAGGAATTACTTTTCTTATCTGCCGATTTTTGCTGATGTCACCACTGTGCCTTGGAACATTCTGTATCCATCTCCCATTCTTTCCTTTGGCTACAGGTTTTGCCCACCTTCCAATCATTCTCATCAGAATTATAATTATGTCTTCCACTGCAGTCCGTTCCCTAATCAATTTATTTCCATCTTGCCACTTCTAATAACGTTCATTATGCAGGCCTCAAATGTTCCCTCAGTAATCCTCAATTTTTCATTGGTTTTCACGTTTAAAGTGCATTACTCACTGCCATAACTCACAACTGTTATTACACACTTAGTCTAAACTTCTGGTTCCAGATATTTACTTACCAAAACTATATGCAATCTACCAAAAGCAGTCTACTCACTTTTTTTCTGATGACTTTGTTCGCGGTAATCCAGTAGTCACCTTCAAATACCCTAAACAAAAAAGTTTGCAGCGTGTACGCCACATTACGAGTCATAATTTTATTTCATTACGGAGCTAGTTTCATAGGAATAGTAGTGCTTGTCACAAGAAAAAATGGCTCTGAGCACTATGGGACTTAACAGCTATGGTAATCAGTCCCCTAGAACTTAGAACTACTTAAACCTAACTAACTTAAGGACAGCACACAACACCCAGTCAACACGAGGCAGAGAAAATCCCTGACCCCGCTTGTCACAAGAAATAGGCCCTGAAAAACACTCAGAATTGGATATTATACCGTAACGTCCTAATTCCAGCAGACTTTTAAGAGAATGTTAGAGTAACACTTTTACAATCTGCAAAATTCCAATCTCTTCAAGGTTTTATAACAATTTGCGTGATTTTGGCCATTCTTTAACAGTCTCTGTAAAAGATTTACACTGGGAAGCTAAGCGGCACACCTTACACATTCTTGAAACGATTGACATTATGCGTATGCGAAGTCTAACGTACCCTTAGTAGTCAGGCGGAGTTGAGGCATTACAGTACACTATACGACTTTCAAGAACGTAGTACCATGGCTTCTTGTGTGTCTAGTTACTAATACTGGACTTTTTATTATACGCTTTTGCGTCTGTTTTATTTTTATTGTATCTTTTGTTAACGGAAAATATTTTATAGTTTGTACTGTAGGGATGTATAACGAGAACCTCAATCATTCCTATGATATTTGGATATGCGCTGAAATGTTTGTAGCTCTCCCCGCCTCTCTGTGTGGTGGCACTAGGGTCATCTGCAGTGTGAGGCGTGACGTGAGTATGTCGATCAGGAGTGTGGCCCTGTACAGCGAGGATGTTCGCCGCTTCCTGATACGATGTGGGTTTTGTTTTAATGTTAGTAGCTGTGAGTTTTTGTAATTTTTTTCCTCTCATTGTAGATGAACTCGATTTTAACATCTCAGTTTTTTCAACTCGTGAAATACATTCGTTACTCCCCGCTTGTTGCTGGTACCAGCATTTTATTGAGTTAATGCTTTATCAGCGTGCGAGTATTTTCACACTGCTTGTCATGTAGCTTACATAACTAGAAATGATATTTGTTTTTGAATCATAATGTCAGCTATTTGTTTTGTATCTCGTTCAGGTATAACTGAGGATGTTATTTGATATCACGAAACCGGTCGTGTTCCTATAAATAAAGGTCCATATACAACTGGAGCGGTTTACTTGTCAAATGAGTATTTTCACACTGCTTGTCATGTAGCTTACATAACTAGAAATGATATTTGTTTTTGAATCATAATGTCAGCTATTTGTTTTGTATCTCGTTCAGATATAACTGATGATGTTATTTGATATCACGAAACCGGTCGTGTTCCTATAAATAAAGGTCCATATACAACTGGAGCGGTTTACTTGTCAAATATTAATTTATCTAGATACGCCATATCCAGCTCAGTTCAGCCACCTATGATTAGATCCTGTGACGTTACCACATTAGAAGTATATTGATATCTTCATTTCATTTATTGTGCAAAACAGTCTCAGACATTTTCTGTAGGATTAAGAGAGGGTGATTAAGCGAGAGAGACGAAGTGCAGTAGTAACTTGAGCCTTCGTCACACCAGTAACGAAGGCTTGTAGATCTGTGAAGACAGCTGTTGTCATCTTGGAAGATAAGAGTCTCAACAGTTTACATATCTTGAAGATGTTGAAGATAGTACAAAAATTGTTCACCCAGAACGTAGAAATAAACATCCTAGTTCACGTTCACGGCGATCTGAACCTAGGTTGTGGTACGGAAAACACCCCCAAAATATCTAAGAAGCACCATTCTCGACACACTGTAGGTTGAACACCTCACTGCGCCGTCAATGAAGCGTTGTACAATTTGAAAAGAGACAACATGGCAATTGGTCGGGCTAGACTACATTGCTCCCGTCATATACCATTGAGTTTTAGTGTAGTTTGGACCACTGAGGATGGGCAGCTTTATGATCCACTATGAGCAAAGGCCTTTTGCGTGATATTCGGTACTAAACGATCATTACTTTCAGTTGTCTTGCCAATGTTCGCTCTGAAATTTCTCGAGAGGGACTTGCAATCATTGGGCCGGTCGGGGTGGCCGAGCGGTTCTAGGCGCTACAGTCTGGAACCGCGCGACCGCTACGGTCGCAGGTTCGAATCCTGCCTCGAGCATGGATGTGTGTGATGTCCTTAGGTCAGTTAGGTTTAAGTAGTTCTAAGTTCTAGGGGGCTGATGACCTTAGAAGTTAAGTCCCATAGTGCTCAGAGCCATTTGAACCATTTTTGCAATCAGTGACAGCAACAGTTCCTATGAGGTTACAAACTGGTTGTCATTGACAATGTGTGACATCATCTTCACTCCCTGTCACTTAGAATCTTGTCCTTGAAGACGCAATGGACAGTCTGCATTGACACAAACAACTCAAAAAACTTCATTGGTGGTGTGATTATATGTCACATGACCGCCTGGTGCCTGTTCTACATCTACAGTGCTCCAAAGCGACCAGTGTGCTCTTTTAAGGGAGCTGATTAATATTTTGTCTCGTGAGATTTTTTTCAATATCTCTCTCTTCCCTTTATACATATAAAGCAGAGTGTATGTGTGCATCTCCAGGATCTCCACCGGAACCCCTCGATCGATTTCAACCATATTTTGCACAGAAACAGCAGGCCTCACGAGTATCAACAGTGTAGAATGCATTGCCTCCTAGCTCCAACAGGAGTGGAGCAATTGGCAAAAATGTATTTTTTCCAGCCTCTGGCGTGTAGGTTGTCCTGCATGACAGGTAGATTCTGTGGGAATAATATAATCCTGCATTATCGTCAAGTTTTCTCAGGGCTACACATGCGGATAGGGGCAGCTGGTCTGAGAGGAGGGGATGAGAGATGGACAGGGAAAGGGGAGAGATGGAGTAGATGGGAGGGGAAGGAGGGGATGGACAAAGAGAGTGGATGGACAGAGAGAGAGGTTTGTTGTGCAGTTATTATCAGTATGCCTTGCAGGGGCTAAACGTGTGTTTGGGCACAGCTAAGCAGAGAGAGGGGGTGGGCGAAGATGGATAGCGAGTAAGCGAAGATGATGAGATGGACAGAAAGAAAGTGAAGCGGGGTGATACAAAGGAGAAGCGAGGAGGAGATGGTCAGTCAGAAGGGAGGATGAGACATATACACAGAATGGAAAGGAGGAGATGAACAGGAATGGAGTGGAGGAGATAGACAGAGTGGCATGGAGAGGACTGAAAGGCAAGGGAAGGAAGTGGTTGACACGGAGGGGGGACAGGAAAAGTGCTCAGTGTATGTCGAAAACGTGTAAGCTAGAGAAGCTGCAGGGAAAAGTCTAATACACTGGTAAACGTTAAGGCAGTTTTCCGTTTCAGAAGATTTGTTGACACAGATTTTCTTGAAAATAAGTCAAAACTTTATCTGGATCACAAATGAAGCGATATTTTGCACTTCGTTCTCCGTTGTATATATAATCATTCGCATCTACCAGAGGCCCACTGTGCTTAAAGCACTTCTGAAGTCATTTTGTTCTGCTGCTTCACTATAACACAGTGTTACGGCCTGTTTTCGACTGCTAAACCACTGTAAACGAATTAACATGTGTGGATGGTACTTCACTCGTTGTTACAGTTTCAAGCTCATTTTCTCGTTGGCCTCCGGAGATGTTATCATCAAGTCCTTGGCTCGCTGCCTAATACTAGGGATAATCTTGCAGCGCCTTAACGCAAGCGGTACATTAACCTCGTCGTCACGTTGCACAAATTATGGCGTGTAGGGTGCTAACTGCGTGCTTCGTCGAGCGTGCGCCGCAGCCGTAAATGAGAGCAGTACCTGAAATTGAAATTTGATTACGTTTCTTGTAGACTAATTTACACATTCTAATTTGAACTACCGCGCGTGCCCCATTTGCGAGACGATCACATTCGGCTTTAGCGCCAGCGGCAATTGACGTGGCAGATTGCATTGTACGTCGGCGACTGGGGTGTGCAGCTGATTGCTCCGACTGATTGGCGATACATGCGTAAACGTGGGCTGGGTTCTGTATTAATCTGTGGCTTTGTCTGGCCACGCAGAGCGGCCGTTTGAGGTCGCTCCTGTGCAGATGGTCTCCAGAGTACAAGCAATGCAGAAGTGAAAGGCGAAATCTCAGTGAGATAGAGGTGTCAATGGAGGACTTAAGCTACCCTGCAAGACAGAGAGGTAAAACTGAGGGAATACTGGACCAGCGAAACGAGGACAAGCAACGCTTATAACATTTGTGTATTTAGAAAAAAACCTATTGACACTGTTGACTGGAATACACCCGGTAACGGAACAACTATATCCAAACACATTAATAATACTCGTAAATTATTTAAACTATTCAAAATCGCTTTCGACACAACCGTCGATCGATTAGTCTCGAAACAATATGTGGAAGCTGGCAGTAGAGATATCTACGTAAACTTACAAGATGTATTTCTTTTTATATGTACATTAATTTAAAATGATGAAAAAATTTAATGTCTGTTTTGTTAACTGTAATATCTACTCCAAGGGCTTAGACAATGAGCTAATCAAAAGTAAACTTCATTCTGCGGAAATCACGTTGGACGATTGGGTTGGCGTGCTCCGTGGCGACGTGAGAGAAGACTGACAGTGGAGAGGCCTTGAACGGTGTAGACGCTTTGTCGATGGTCGAAATGTAAAACAGTCGTGGTGTTAAAAACTGCAACGAATCTTCGTCAAAGAGGTGTGGCTTTTCACGTACATGCTATTACGTCGTCTATGAAATCAACCAGATGCAAGAATTTCCGGACTTTTGACTCTGTGAACACTTCTGAGCCGCGGCTGCCACTGGAACAATTGTTCTGGGAAGCGTCGTGTAGCTTTGCGTGTATTAATTTATCAGACACGTGAAGAAGCTGTGTGAGGACATTGTACACGACACAAACCACGACAAACGAATAATTTCATTTTGTTCAGTTAAGTAATTTTGTAAATAGAGTACCAGTTACAATTGACCAAAGTGAAATACCAATTAATTTGAACATTGTAGTTTATTAGTAATAGTTAGTAGACTTTTGTTTCATCAATACATCAATGCTCTATCGTAAATCCTTTGCCTCTTATTACAAATAATACCCTAAAAAATAAAAACTACGGTCTTTGGAGCGATAATAATATTTTCGGAATTTAGTACTTTAGAACACAATTCTAGCAATACCGATCATGAAAATAGGATAGATTTAAGCTTGTGCATTGGTCGCCTTTACTTTTCTATTTGCTGACGTAAATTTTGCTAACTGGAAGTTCACATTCCAGTTAATACTTAACCATAATTTATTACATAAAACAGTTTCAAGGTTGCTGCTAGAACATGGGATTAGAATCAATATGGCTTGCTTCCATCTTACACTTTTGAGTATAAAGCACAGTTAACATTTTTTAAATTCATAGTAAACTTAAAAATTAAATTAGCTTCTTCAGAAGTTCGCGACCTTGAGAAACTAGACATTATGTTTCTTTCAGAGGGTTTGATAAGGTAAAACACAATCATCTCTTCTATGTGCCTGCAATATACGCCGTTCAGTCGATATATTCACAGTATTAAAACGCTTCTGAAGGTTGGCAATGCTATGGCTGTGACAGTCTTTTTATAATAGGGTGTAAATTTTACGTTCGAGTCCCTGCATTCATCAATTCCCTCGACACTGACAGTCGATCACCTGAACACCTCAAAAAAAAAAAAAAAAAAAAAAAAAATAAGAAAAAAAATCAATTTATTTCCCACCCGATTCAGTTTATGAAGAAAGGTGATAATAATATCGTTATTTGTCCAAATAAATAAAATGCAAATATTCTAGTTACTGATAGGGAGAATGGTATGTGCAAACCCGTAACTTTTGCACGAGCTAAAAATTACAATCTGTGCTATAGCCAAAGTCGTACACCACGACCCTGCAGACGGCAGCTACAATGTCTGATTTCGGCTGCACTGGCCTATGAAATGGAACGACAGCTTTTGTAAGTCATTATCAAAATTTTGACCATGCTCGGTGAATTAAAACGATACTAACATATGCAACAAATAATTGTAATACCAACTGGTTACAAAAATATCATGTATAAAATGCATGTTTGATCATCAGCAGCCTTTATTTTAAACCAGAATATCGACCGGTTTCAATCAAGGACCATCTTCACAGAAAAGGATTAAATGGTTTGAGCTACAACATTACCACAACATTACGTTTGTCATTATTTAAATAATGTGTTGAGCATGTCATGAAACTCAATATACAAAACAGCATTTTTAGAAGCAAACATACTAATAACAAGTGTACACGCTGCAGTACTGATCTCCTCTTCAGTACTGCTCTGTGTACACTTGGTATCAGTATGTTCGCTTCTAAAAGTCCTGTGTTGTATATTGATATTCATGACATGCTCCACACATTGTTTAAGTAATGACACATATAATGTTGCGGCGTAAACTATTTTAATCCTTATTAGTGAAGATGGTCCATGAATAAAATCGATCGATATTTGGGTTTAAAATAAAAGCAGCCCATGGTCAAATATGTATTCTATTCATTTCTTGATAGCTGTTGAGAGTCACCCTCCAAAAATAATTACAGAAATATCAGTTTTATAATAACTGTCAACAAAGAAACTTGAAGAGACTTTACACAGTTTGTTGCCACTTAAAAGCACAAATTGTATTTACATAAAACTGTGAGACTTTGGTGACAACCCTTTGAAATTGTGACGGTAGTAGGGATAAAATACAGGCAGTGAAATAATATCCGCAACTTTCACAGAAACCAGAATGCAGTTAAAAGGACATAATAGGGAAGTAGGAGTTGAGAAAGGAGTCAGACAAGGTTTTCACCAATCCCTGAGGGTACTGAAACTGTCAGTTGATCATGTTGTCAATTCCAAGGTTTGCTGATTACACTATCATTGCTTCAGAGACGACAAAGAAATTCGAATAGCAGTTGAATGAAAAACATAGTGTTTTCAAATGAAATTATAAGAGGAGCATCAACAAAAATAAAACAAGGATAATGGTACTTAGTCGAATTAAATCAGTCATTCTTGAGAGAATTAGATTAGGAAATGAGACATTAAAATTAGCAGATTAGTTTTGCTATTTCAGTAGCAAAATAAGTGATGGTCGCTAAACTAGAATGGATACTGCCAATAGCAAGAAAAGAATTTCTAAAAAAAAAAGAAATATATTGATATCTAGTATAAGTCCACGTGTTAGGAAATGTTCAATGATGGTCTTTGTCTGGGGTGTAGCCTTGTATGGAAATGAAATGTGGATGCTAAATAATTTAGAAAAGGAGAAAATAGAATCGTTTGAAATCTGGTGCTACAGGAAAATGCTAATTATTAGATGGGTAAATTGGATAACTAATGAGGTGGTGCTGAACTGAATTGGGGAAAAATAAATTTATGGCACATCTTCACCAGAAGAAGCGTTCAGTTGATAGGACACATCCTAAGGTATCAAGAAATCAACACTTTGGTGTATGTTGTGACTTCAGAGATAGAGCTTCATGTTGGCTGAGGTTGCAAACTGTGTAACAAATGTTTTCATTAGTATTGTCTGTTACTCACAGCTGCACTCTCACGTCAGTAGTTTTGTTATGATGAGTGGTGGTGATTAAGGAAGCTGCCATATGTGCAATAGAATCAGCTACCCTCACGTGTCTGCCTGTTCTGGTAAGCATACTTTGTGAAGTGCAACTCACTCTCCCTCCTCACAAGCCCAGCACGTGATGCATAGGTACGTGCAGCGTCGCTGCTGATCAGTATATACAAAGGGGCGTGGACAGGAGCATGCTTCTATGCATCCTGCTATTGAATTACCTACACATTATACACTCCTGGAAATTGAAATAAGAACACCGTGAATTCATTGTCCCAGGAAGGGGAAACTTTATTGACACATTCCTGGGGTCAGATACATCACATGATCACACTGACAGAACCACACGCAGATAGACACAGGCAACAGAGCATGCACAATGTCGGCACTAGTACAGTGTATATCCACCTTTCGCAGCAATGCAGGCTGCTATTCTCCCATGGAGACGATCGTAGAGATACTGGATGTAGTCCTGTGGAACGGCTTGCCATGCCATTTCCACCTGGCGCCTCAGTTGGACCAGCGTTCGTGCTGGACGTGCAGACCGCGTGAGACGACGCTTCATCCAGTCCCAAACATGCTCAATGGGGGACAGATCCGGAGATCTTGCTGGCCAGGGTAGTTGACTTACACCTTCTAGAGCACGTTGGGTGGCACGGGATACATGCGGACGTGCATTGTCCTGTTGGAACAGCAAGTTCCCTTGCCGGTCTAGGAATGGTAGAACGATGGGTTCGATGACGGTTTGGATGTACCGTGCACTATTCAGTGTCCCCTCGACGATCACCAGTGGTGTACGGCCAGTGTAGGAGATCGCTCCCCACACCATGATGCCGGGTGTTGGCCCTGTGTGCCTCGGTCGTATGCAGTCCTGATTGTTGCGCTCACCTGCACGGCGCCAAACACGCATACGACCATCATTGGCACCAAGGCAGAAGCGACTCTCATCGCTGAAGACGACACGTCTCCATTCGTCCCTCCATTCACGCCTGTCGCGACACCACTGGAGGCGGGCTGCACGATGTTGGGGCGTGAGCGGAAGTCGGCCTAACGGTGTGCGGGAACGTAGCCCAGCTTCATGGAGACGGTTGCGAATGGTCCTCGCCGATACCCCAGGAGCAACAGTGTCCCTAATTTGCTGGGAAGTGGCGGTGCGGTCCCCTACGGCACTGCGTAGGATCCTACGGTCTTGGCGTGCATCCGTGCGTCGCTGCGGTCCGGTCCCAGGTCGACGGGCACGTGCACCTTCCGCCGACCACTGGCGACAACATCGATGTACTGTGGAGACCTCACGCCCCACGTGTTGAGCAATTCGGCGGTACGTCCACCCGGCCTCCCGCATGCCCACTATACGCCCTCGCTCAAAGTCCGTCAACTGCACATACGGTTCACGTCCACGCTGTCGCGGCATGCTACCAGTGTTAAAGACTGCGATGGAGCTCCGTATGCCACGGCAAACTGGCTGACACTGACGGCGGCGGTGCACAAATCTGCGCAGCTAGCGCCATTCGACGGCCAACACTGCGGTTCCTGGTGTGTCCGCTGTGCCGTGCCTGTGATCATTGCTTGTACAGTCCTCTCGCAGTGTCCGGAGCAAGTATGGTGGATCTGACACACCGGTGTCAATGTGTTCTTTTTTCCATTTCCAGGAGTGTACAATTTGCACATTATGCAACAAATAGTGTGGTAGTAAGGATTAAAAACAGTGTACATTGTATAAGCATTATATTCACCACTTTTAACTATATAATGTAGTACATACTGGCCAATAAAGTCAGTTTCACTTGTATGACAAAGATCAAAAGTCAAAGAGTAAATAGCTTTTCTAAAATTCGCGTAATATTCTTCAAATCTAAGTATCTTGTACTACACTACTACACACTTCCAAAACGTAGCATATGTTCTTCCTCGGGGGTTCAAGCTATCTGCATACCAGATTTCATTAAAATCTATTCAGCAGGTTAGTCGTGAAAACGTAACAGTCACTTTCGCGTATGTAGTATCAGTATGGATAAAACTTTCAATTACAGTGTCTTTCTTCCGTGATACGATTTAGATTAAATCAAGCCTATATGGTGCTGAAGCTATGCCGAAGTTAGCAGTGAAAACCAAACGGAAATTCGTCAAGTAGTTTTGGAGAAGCTTGTTCAGACAGACAGACAGACAGACACAACAGTTTTACGGTTGGTGGTTTGACAGTAGTAGCGGAAAGGTTTCGTAAACATGTGAAAGCTTGTTGTCCACCCTTAGGTGGTGCAATCGCGTCTTGTCTGTGGAGAGGACGCGTATCCTTCTACTAAACGCTGGTCCATAATTGTAGGTGGCTGCTGTATTTCAGCTGTATTTCGCCAACGCTGCGGCCATATCTTGCGTGGAATATAACAGCAGCTTCCAAACTATATATAACTCGAACGGTTTACTTCACGGCGAGCTAAAATCGTAACAAACAGCGAATGGGACCCAGTTTAAAGGATCCTGCATTGTATCACGCTGTTCGCATCATCATATAGGTGAACAACTGTTGAAACATGTGCTCAGCACGAGAATACTGCTCTACAGCCTAAACAAGAACTTCTATTAAACTCTAAGAGCCTGCGTCATTTAATTCAGGGAAGAGTAAGATATGGACCATTAGCGCACAATTGTCTGTGAGCAATTTTCTAGACATCTTAAGAACTGAAGACGATGCTCTGAAGCAAGTAGCATAGTCAGCTAACTGGAGGACACAACTGGGGAAATCGTATAAAATTGTAAAGAAAATAGATTAAAATGCATTATGTTTCGAAATTACATGCATAGAGACAAATTATTTTTGTTGTTACTATGTTTTGTTTTCTCGGTGGCAGAGAAGAGGATAAAATGTTTTGTATTTCACATCTGATTTTATTTTTTTTAACAACTGACTTTCATCCAAAACATACTTGAATAAATCATTGACATTATTAAAGAAAAATCAAATGTTCACTTCCTTATAATACGAACGAAATACTTCTTGTAGAGGAAAAACGTATATTCTTTGGCAACTGTTGCAGTCTAGCTATTTAATTTCTTTAATTTAGTCCAATTACGTTCAAACAGTATATGAACATATCAGAGAGAAAATATTCTACGAGAATAAGGAAAATCCGTCTATGGTATTTAAGAAATTATATTCTTGTGAATACAAAATGTACACCGATGATGCCTCCCGTTTCTTTATTAGTTCCTTGTTCAATGTAAATAATTGTAATGTGAACCATGTAGAAGAACTACGGCTCAAATTTAAAAGAAAATTCGATCATGCGTAAGTATGTCAGAATACTTCATGACGAGAAGAGCTCTCCAATTTGTAAATAAACAGAGACTACTGTATTTTAGGCGTAAAACAAAGCATAAGGCTATAAACAGAGATGCTGGATGAAACGCGTTTTTATGTCAGCAGGGAAATGCATGAAGCCTTTAATAACTATAGAAGCAGAATGTTATTGAAAGATTTTTCATAAAACCAAAAAAATTCTGTTCACATATAGAAGTTTTTATTGGCATCAGAGTTAGTATCCAGACTCTCACGGACGCGACAGGAACAGAAATTAAGGGCAACAAAGCAAAAGAAGAAATACTTAACTCCGTTTTCACATGTTTCTTTACCAAGGAAAATCCAGGAGTGTTGCCTCTATTTAAGGCTCGTACCGCTGCAAGGGTGAATCAAACGCGAATTAGTCTCAGCGGCATTGAGAGACAGCTGAACTCGCTAAAACTGAACACCGCTTCCTGTCTCGATGGAATCCCTATTACATTCTGTGCCGAATTTGTGGTTGAGTTAGCGCCTGCTTTGACCATTATTTATTTAATCATATATCTAGGGCCCCCCGTTGGGTAGACCGTTCGCCGGGTGCCGGTCTTTCAATTTGACGCCACTTCGGCGACCTGCAGTCGATGAGGATGATAGGATTATGATGAGGACACGACAACATCCAGTCCCTGGTCGGAGAAAGGTCCCCGACCCAGCCGGAAATCGAACCCGGACCCAGAGGATTGACAATCCGTCACGCTGACCATCCAGCTACCGGGGACGGACGTTTTGACCATAATATACCGTAAATTCTTGAAAAAATTGTCAGTCACCAGTGTTTGGAAGAAATCTCGGGGAACATCTGTCACAAGAAGGGCAGCTGAAAGGAAACACTGTCGCAAAACTACCGTCCAGAAACGCTGACATGTTTTGTTGCAGATAGAATATATTCGAGGTTCAAATGTAATGGTGTTCCTCCAACAGAGTGACCTCATCCATGCAAAGCAACATAGATTACGAAGACACTGCTCACTTAAAACCCTACTCGCTCTTTCCTCAGACGACATGCTGAAAGCAGTGGAACAAAGCACTCAGGTAGATAATTTCTTGACTTTCGAAAAGTATTTGACTCATTACCAAACATACGCTTCTAATCGAAAGCGTGATCGTACTGCGTCTCAGGTAATATTTCTGATCGTGTTGACAATTTTTTGGTAGGGAGGGCGAAGATTGTTATCTTGGATGGAGAGTCACCTACAGATGTAGAAGTATCTTCATGTCTGCCCCCGGGAAGCGTGTTAGGACCCTTTCTGTCCATTTTTTATATTAATGACCTTGCAGACGATATTAATAGCAACAGATATTTCCCTGAGAATGCAGCTGTCTGTAAGATCCGGCTGAGAAGCTCGACGAACGGTCCCAGAAAATAAAACAAATAAGATTTACAATCAAAATATCTTTCCTGGTCTTCAGAGTAATCAGAATTATCTACAACACACTTCTCACATCGGTTATAGAGGTGTTCGAAACCGTAACAAACATTTTTTGAGGAATCGCTCGAAGCACCCCGGTCAGCCGTCGCTGCATACCCTCATCATTACAGGAGATGAGACCTGCTGCTACCATTACGACCTGCAGATCGAGACAGTGACATGGTGTTCCTCAAAGCCCCGCCTCCCTTGGGTAGAAATTCACGATGGATCAAGCACTTTCTGATGAGAAAAGGCGATCAATATCGTCTTACTCTTGTGGCTGCATTTTTTTAGGGGGGAGGGGGGCGGGGAAGACGATGAAAATCACGCCACTGACTGTCGTCAGGTCTCCATATTGCACTGGTAGCACCGGGTCTCATCTCTAGTAACGATGCGGACATCCAGCAACTACGATACTTCGAGCGATTTCACAAGAAGTGCTTGTGGACAGATTAGAACAGCTTTACAAACGATGTCACAAGTGTGTTATTGCTAATGGCATCTACTCTGAATGCCAATAGACGTATTTTATTTGTAACTCTTGTTTTCTTTATTTTGTGAGGCTATTCGCCAAAATTTTGAGATGTACCTTTCATAATGAAGTTATGGCTCCAAAAGCCGCACAAATGTTCTGCCAGATCTTAATGATATATCAAAATGGTAAAAAGATTGGTACTTTGATAATCTATACATATATAAAAGAAAGTCGTGTTAGTTACACTGTAACTCAAGAACGGCTGGACCGATTTCGCTGAAAATTGGTGGAGAGGTAGCTTAGAACCAGGAGACGGAAATAGGATACTTTTTATCCCGTTCGACCGCTATAAAACGTGGTATAACAAAAACGCATCTGGCATGGAATAACAAAACGCAAATGACAGCTAAACGTCTATGGTTAAGTATCAGTATATATCATTAATTAAAAATTTAAAGAAATAATTAGTATTTTCTTTGAATCATCATGTCAAGGCCAATCCTTGCAAGTTTGTGGTTTAAATCTGGAATATCCATGTTTTTCACATGCTCAATTATATTTGGCATATTCACGGGTCGGAAGACCATCTGCGTTGTTGTTCTTGCGCCTCATGATAAAACAAAAAATGTCGTGTATCGCAAGGTACTTAATTGAAGAGTGGAAGCTATGCACCAAAAAACATAAAGAATAAAGAATCATTAAAATACTTAATTTTTTATTTGTATTTCCTAATAAAAATGGAACTTAACATCCAAAATCTGATTATTTATTGGCTTTAAGGCGGAATAGAGTTCGCTGGGTCAGCTAGTATGTACATAAATGCAAAATTATCCACTTCACAACACGAGAAAATGCAGTGTACTATGACTACTATCTCAGTGTATCACAGTTACAATCGGTGAACTCATATAAATACCTGGATGTAACAATCTATAGCGATATGAAATGTTACAAACGCACAGGATCAGTCGTATGTAAAGCCTGTGGCAGAATCTTGTTCACTGGTAGTACTTTGTCGTGATGCAGCAGCCAGTTCCCTTGACGCCAAAGTTCGGGCCGTCGTCGCCGCACGTTTTCACGGAGCCGTCGCAAAACGTCGCAGTAGTACGCGGAATTCACTGTTTGGTTGAGTGGGACGAATTCTTTGCGTACAATTCCCGTGGTGTCAAAGAAAACGATGATCATGCTCTTCACCTGACTGACTTTTTTGCGTCTTGGAAATCTCGGGCTCTTCTAGTGGGACGATTGTCGCTTTGTCCCCCGAACACTTTTTGAATCATTGCAAGGGTCTCCGTAACACTTTTCCCGAGATTCGCACAGAATTTGATGCACATGCGCCGTTCTGTTCACGGATCCATCGTAAAATCGCCACACACCAAACACAGAGTGTTATGGAAATCACTGTGGAGACACAACACGTTCTCCCAGATGAATGCCACTCCGCACACTGACTCATTAGATACGCGGCTCTCGCCACCTAGCGGTGCAAAGATCTACTACTACTACTACTACTCTCCAGATGGCAGCCACCTCGTACACTAGGAAACGCAATCGGTCAACTTAGGCGACTGCTTACAAAACAATCTTGTGACCTATCCTAGAAGTTGCTCTAATGTGTGGGGCCCATACCGGATAGGACTAACTAGTAACACTGAATGTATGGGCACCCAAAATCGTTGCAGAAGTGTTTGATACACGAGACAGCGACACTGAAATTTCAAAAGGAATTGAACTGGCAAACGCTTCAATGCATACGCAAACTATACCCTGAAAACCTGCTTAATAAGTTTCAAGAACCTCTTCAAGCTATTACGTATATACTACAGCCTCCTACGTATGGCATCCGAAGGGACCGTGACAAGATTAGACTAAACAGAGCACGAACAAAGGCGATTAACCAATCATTCTTCCCTCTGTCCGTCCGTGAATGGAGTGAAAAAAAGCCCCAGGAACTGGTACAAAGGGAAGTACTATCTGCCATGCGCTTCACAGCGGTTAGTAAGTACGGATGAACTATGATCAGCCAGATCATCATGACCACCGACGTACTATCGACATAAACCAGTCCAAGCGATAGCCACGTTACTTGGTGAGGAATGATGACTGCCAGTCTGATCGAGGGCAGATAGTGATGGCCCGGACGCTCGGCACGAGCATTTCTGAAACTGCACGACTTGTCGGATACTCGAGGAGTGCTGTGGTGAGAGTCTTCAACACGTGGTGAAGCCCAGACGTCGTGGGATTGGGATGCCGTCAGCTGGGCTGCGTTGCGTGACTGGTCACACCGATCCTTTCACCTCGACGAACCGAGCAAGCAGTGATGTCAGGCGAATCTTGGTGACTTCTTTAGACGCCTGATCACCCTCGACCACTGGTGGACGTACGACTACGAAACTGAGACAAATGAACAAACCAGGTAGCAAAAAAATGTGATTCGCCAATGACGAAAAAGACGAGATGCTGTTTCTTGGAGACTGTCATCGTATGGTGCTAACAGATTACGCTCGTAACGGCAACACAGAATCGAAACGTGGACATACCGCATATTAATGGCCACTAATACTTGTCGTAATACTTTTGGTCAGATGTTGTATTTCAAGTTTGTCAGTCTATAGTCATTTATCCAGTAGAAACATACAAAAATTCCCAGTCCCCATTTTTCTGTTATTTTTTCTACATTTTACTGTATTTCATCAATGTTTTACTATTTCCAGACTTATTTGCTTCTTAACGAACCTAAGATATCCCTCCTGATTCTCCATCCCTATATTTCTAGTTGGTACTAGACACTCATTTGGTTTCACTACCTTGCAATCATGCATTATTTTTGCATTTTTTGATATGAAACTTTATTGTAAATAATATTTGTTATTCCGTGCCATTTCCATGCTGCGATTCCTTTCATTTACAGTATATTTTTAACTGGTTTAAGTCTTCCTTAATTAGATGTTTATCGCGTTAGCACAACTGGAAGAATTAGGTGCATATGTACATGGTAGAGAGGATATATAAGGAACGATAGAAAGGTTTCCGTTCGAAAGCCGTACAGTGCAGTGTCGGTATACCTATCAGGAAAAATCTCTTTGAGCACTGAGGAAACCATCCCACCGACGCACCAGAGAGCGCTCCTGATCCATGAAGAACTCTGTAACTGCCTGCTACCCATCCGTGTCCGACATGAATCATCAACCCTTCAGGGTCTTTTTTAAGGGACTGAAGTGGTGACAATCGCATTGGGAGACATCAGGACTACGGAGCAGGTGGTCGAGTGTCTTCCACTTGTTGTCTTTCTCCGTATGGAGCCGCGCGGTATTAGCCGAGCGGCTTCAGGCGCTGCAGTCATGGACTGTGCGGCTGGTCCCGGCGGAGGTTCGAGTCCTTCCTCGGGCATGGGTGTGTGTGTGTTTGTCCTTAGTATAATTTAGGTTAAGTAGTGTGTAAGCTTAGGGACTGATGACCTTAGCAGTTAAGTCCCATAAGATTTCACACACATTTGAACATTTTTTTCTCCGTATGGATGAGGTAGTCTCCCAGATCGACCGGCAGCTTGTTGTGTAACCGCAACCAGCACCGAACTGGGCTCACCATTCCACAATAATGGTTTTAAGTGATGGTTCTCGACATCGACATGTTGCTCCACGCTCATTTCTATTTTTCCTATGAACTATGGGCATCTACCGGTGTTTATCTTTCGGCAGCCAAGAAAAGAAAACAACACGTTGATTCAAGTCACCATAGTGCACATTTTCGGATTTACAGTACACACGTCGGGAAGACACGAATGGCATCCAATCTCCTACCCACATGTCGGTGCTACGTTGTACATGCGCTGCAGAAACGCTCTAGGATGTTAACTTTTTGATCATCGCTAATAAAATGCAGGCTAGCAATAGCAACACTTACTTTTCTGAAGAAGAGAAGGTTGTCATCACTGAACGTGAATGTGTTAAGATGTCATTTGTAAAGATATTTGTCTGGAGCGTAGCTTTGTGCATAAATGTAGTATCAACGACAAACGGCTGATAATCAGATTAGGAGCTTTTGTAATGTGGTACCACAGAATATGCTGCATGTTACATAGGTAGGTCAAATGATTGACAAAGAGGCACTGAATCTAACTGGGGAGAAAAGAAATTTATAGCACAACTTGGCTAAATGAAGGGAGCCATCCTGACACATGAGGGTTCCAGGTATGGTCGATGTGGTATTGGAACTAAGTTCGGTGGAATGGGTGTAGAGGGTTAAAAGTAGCAGAGGGACACCAAGGGTATGGTAGTTATTAGGGGATTTGTTAGGTCTGAAGACTACACGAACAAACTACTGAATGAATTTGTGAGTATGATAACGTCTTTGTAGAACATCAGTGCTTGGATCGATGCATAGCCTACCAGACAGGTGACAGAGCCCAACAGTTGCTACAGGAACCAATTACAAACAAGTATCAGAGATGAAACTGGAGATTCTTCTCTCGGGTGACCAGGACACTAGTTGGTTTAGGCGACCCAGCGGCGAACTAAAGAGGCCTCTCAGATGGGTAGCTGGGAGCGGAGGGCGCGGCCTGACATTTTTGGGCAAAGGCCAGGAGCCGGCGGCCAGACGCTCTGTCCCGGGGCAGCCCCTGGCCGCTGGCGGCAATGTTTCGCCATGCGGCGGCCATTACCGCCTGCTAATGGCGTTACTGGCCATTATGCAGCAGCTCCGAAAGCACTCTCCCAGTCTCTACTTATCAGCCAGCGGCCGGAAGTTTGCCCGTGAGATGCGGCCCGTCGCATACGAACACGGACAGCCGTAAGCACTGCACTGCGATTCTGGCACATGTACGGTCCTCCGTGCGGGTGTAGTTCTGAGCCACTGGTTCTGCACGACACACTTCAGATTCAAAAAAGTCAAAGATGTAAAGCTAACTACACTGACGGAAAAAATTGCAACAACAAAAAATTATTAATGTAAGAATTGAAATTTCTGGAATACGTTTGTCTAGGTAACATATTTAAGTGATTAACATTGCAAAGTCATACGTTAATATCAGATCGAGATAAGCTATTGCAAATGTGAAATACTGGTGCATTAACAACCGGTGTAACCGCCAGAATGTTGAATGCAGACATGCAAACGTGCCTGCACTGTGTTATACAGGTGCCGGATGTCAGTTTGTGGAATCGAGTGCCAAGCCTGTTGCACGTCATCGTTCGGTATAGGGACGTTTGTGCTGTTTGTGAACGAAGCTGCAGTTGTCATCCGATAATGTCCCGTATGTGCTTTTTGGAGATAGATTTGGTTATCGAGCAGGCTAAGGCTACATGTCGACATTCTGTAGAGTATGATGGGTTATAACATAGGTATGTGGGTGAGCTTTATCCTGTTGGACAACGTCTACTGGTATACTGCCCATGAATAGGTGCAAAAAAGGTCGAATCTCCAGAATGACATATATATATATATTATATATTTGCAGTCAGGAGGCGTGGGATAACCACGAGAACGCTCCTCTGCCATACGGAATCGCACCCCAGGTCATAACTCCAGTTGTAGGTGCAGTGTGTCTGGTTCGTAGGCATGCTAGTTGCAGGCCTTTAACTGGCCACCTCCTAACCAACACACGGCCAGTGGCAGAACCAGTTTTCATTGGATAACACAACAGACCTCCATCCTGCCGTCCAATGAGGTCTCACTTGTCATCACTAAGGAAGTAAATGGCGGTGATTTGGGGTCAGTGGCGTCTCCCTAGGAACTCATAAGTAACTAACGCTCATGACCGTTACAGCGTGTATCTAAAGCAAACGTGACTTGCATCCCCAATACTACTAGCGCTGCTAGCGCCACTCTTGTGGAACCGGTGCGATATCTGAATAGGCATCGCCTTTCAGATGTAGTAACAGGGCTACCAAGTTTCGTTTATGTATCACTTGTCTTTCACGGCGTTCTGATTTTTTCGTCAGTTAATATCTCCATTTTATTTTATCCACTATCATCTTATTTATATTTTACAGGTTGTATCTTTAAATTAATAGCAGAAAGTGACACAGTAAAAGAAAGTATACAAAAACGAAAGCAAACAGTCTTCAGTGAAAATGTCGATCCATAAAGCGTGCCGTTTGAAAAGTAACTGCGAAAGTATGTTTACGATATGCCAATCCTAGTTAGGCATAAAAAATTTACAAGCGAAATTAGTTAATGACATTAGTGTTTGCTGATTACTAACTTCTTGCAGCTGACCGGACATACAACCTGCAAAAAGCCGGCAGTTAAAAATGACTGTTATAGCTGTAAAACAACAATATCTACTCAAAAAGCAAAAGTCTTGGCTTTTAAAGGTTAAGACCCAGTCCCAAACAAAATTATAATAAACAGCCCGAAAACATAAATGAATATAACTTCTTCGCAAATACGTCTCCTTCGAAAACGAGAAAGGCATTCGAAAAATATTGAAAGATTCAGTTACATTAATAGGTCCATACACAGAACACTAAATAAAAAGATGAGGGAGGAAACTCTAACAATGTTCTACAAAGCAGTGGCAATACCACGAGTGACTTATGGCAGTGCGAAATGGACAACAAGAAATGGAAATGAACGAAGAACGCGATCTGCAGGAGTTAGGTTTCAACAAGAGTAGGTGTCTGTAGACAAGCTGACATGATTAGGAATGCAAACATCAGACAAGAACTAGAAGTTAAAAGCGTAAATGGACAGATCAAGGTGTGTATACATAAATTGAAAGAACATGTTAAAAAATGAATGAAAATACAATTCTCAAAATACGAAAAGTAATGCCTCCGATTTATTTATTTATTTATTTTCTTTGAAAACTCTTGGATAAAAAACTTTGTGAACATTCTACATCTGTATTCTTCAGGCCTACATACTCGCTACTCAACACAGTCACGCTGGCGATGAACACGTCTCCCAACGAGACATCAGTTCCTTGATACCGTCACTGTAGAATGTCTGAGTCCGTTGACGTAGCCACAACTTTACCTCTGCTTCCTGCGCTTCATCGTTATTGAAGTGAAGGTGTTCCTCAAGCTTTGGAAACAGATGAAAATCTCATGGGATTAAGTCGGGACTGTATGGAGGATGACAGATGTCAGTGAACACGAGGCGTCGGCTTGCTGCATGTGTCGCAGCGCTCGTGTGTGGTCTGCCATTGTAATGCTGAAGGACGAACTCTTCGAAATCGGAACTCGATTACAGACCGCTGTTTCCATGAACCAACGTAGTTCCGTTCTTCACCCCCCTGTTACACGCTACGATTCTGAGCCCTCTCGCTGCAGAAGGTTGCAAATATGTAGACATGAAGAATAAATATGTACGATGTTAATAACGTTCGTTTTATTAAAAAAACCCTAAGAGTTATCGCATAATAAATTCAGAGGCATTACTTTTCAGCATTTCGTAATAATGAATTATCGATCACTGCAAAAGAGATCAATACGTAGGCAAAGAAAGAGGTGGAGAGATCAAGTATAAACTAACCACAGGCGATAGGGACACTGAAGAAGAGGAGTTTGTGGGAAAATTCCCAACACTTGTTGGAAAAAGATGAAGAATTTGTTCATATGTATTTGAAATGTAAACTTTTCTATTAAGTAACTACGTAACTGAGCTCAAATTACTCTCATGTTGGCTGCATGATGGAGCAGCGTAACATTATGCTGCTGATTGAAGATAACTTCTAACGCGGCAATACGGTCCAAGATGAACATGTCGAACAGGGCGTGCACTTTGGCCTGTAAAATGACCTAACCTACAGTTTTGTCTCTGTGCAGTTCTGTGAATAAGCTGATCCCTAGCCGTCTCTCATCTTCGAAGACTGTACTGAAACTCATGGTGGTCGAATACAGCTGCCTAACCTTAACTCCACGTCGAGACTAAGGCCCAGTTTACAACACTGTAACAAGTAACGTGCTGAAGTACTACTGCGTTTTTTGCTACGCTAGGCCGCGAATGAAATTTGAGACCAATTAGATGGGGACTTAATTCAAAAGTGTACGCTTCAAATACTGTTGTACTAACTTGGAGCGTATTTCACAATGACGTCAGTGCTGGCTGGTAATCACACATTCCCAATTATCTCGGAATAGGCTCATTCGCGGCCCTATGTTGACAGCTACTTTTTTTGCTCCTGTTATCGTTATCATTCAACGGTATCACTTTTCGCTAATAATATAAGACGTGTAAGACAAACGGAACTGGGTTAACTGAGGATATGTAACGCGGAAGTATGCCGAATCAACACAGATAACCAGGTACCTATACGTAGGAAAGTTTGACTACTGTTAAACATTGAACATGGAATGGGAAAGAGCGTCAGACACTCCCCTACGTAGGGTGGCATATGACAACAACAGATAAATGAAGGGAAATTAATCGTCAGATGAAACTAGTTTATTACTTCCCAAACACCAGGAAGCGAGCACACAACCACATAGTAAATTTAACGTGTGACTGTTTGTCTATCGGTCTGATTGTGCAATGTTGCGTTGTGCCCTGATGAAATCTTGTAAATCATGAAAGTCCAGCCTAAGGAACGGTCACTGAACAAATTGCACAACGCAAATAAATGTGAAAAATTAAACAAGATGAAACTGAAGCAGTCTGTAAGGACACATGTATTCTACACGAAGCAGAACGACGACTACTTGTCAACTGACTATCTACAGTTTCATCCCCCCCTCCCCAGTGCGGAGATCCGGGCAGCACCCGCACACTGACCGACCAGGTACAGGGACTCCAAGGAATATTCGTCCGACCTTAGCACATAGAATACACCAAGCAAAATCACAAAAATATAGCTAATAAATGAACAATAATTATTTTACTTACATCTATATTTAGAAATAAAACGCTATTAGAGTTCAAATGTACTTTAATTTATGAACATATCCACGTTATTCAAAATCAAACCCTTGTTGATATCAAACAAGTATTCGTCTAGTAAACCCCATGAACTTTGTCACTGACACACGCTGTTCTCCCGTTCCTTATGCAATTGTAAACGTCACTTCACTTCTATTTTCAAAGCAGTTGCGCGGTATTTAGGGAATAGGGGTTGGAAACGTCCTGAAACTACGAAGGAAGACAGACAAATCAGAATCAGATTGTTTAGAAAATGAAAATCTATTCAAGAAATGGTAGAAACATCTGGTAGGCTTACCAGTAGAGTGAAGAGAATTATATGGTTCAAATGGTTCAAATGGCTCTGAGCACTATGGGACTCAACTTCTGAGGTCATTAGTCCCCTAGAACTTAGAACTACTTAAACCTAACTAACCTAAGGACATCACAAACATCCATGCCCGAGGCAGGATTCGAACCTGCGACCGTAGCGGAAGAGAATTATATACAGGTTTGATCAGTATTAAACGTACGAAAGCGATCCTCCTGCAGAAGGAAAAACGGTACCGCAAATACTTAGAGAAATACAGAAAAATCCAAAACTTGCTACATGAAATGTGCTTTGTGGAGCTGTATATGGAGACGTAAAAAACCACACATAAAAAGAATCGATAGAAGGAAGCAGGTTTAATTTATAAGAGAACATAGATCCAGTGGGTTTGATTTCTGGAAGAAGGTTGTATTTACTGGTGAGAGTCAATCTGAGATGTTTACTTCAAATGGGCGAGTAACAGTATGGAGTAAAAAGGATTGTGAAATTCGAGAGAGAGATATAGCATCCTCAGGTAAACATGGAAAAGTTCAGTGTTTGTCTGAGGCTGTGTAAGTGCAAATGGTGTAGGGAATTTTTTTAATGGATGGAATTATGGACGACAACGTTTACATAAATATCCTAAGAAACACATCTATCAAGAAGCATGAATAATGTGGCTGTTTTCTGAGGATTATATTTTCACAGAAGCTAATGTTTCAAAATATACAGTTCTAGATGCAAGGCCGTGTCTGTTACATAACACTCCCCACTGGACGCTGACATCCCTGCAGTCCCTGCATATTAATCCACCGGATAATTTGTACAAGTTACTCGACAAAAAATAACGAACATTAGATAACAGAAATGATCTGATAGACGCTGTACTAGAGGAAAAGCAGAAAACTGCGACGAAAACAACAGAATCTCTGGCGAAATCCATGGCAAGGAGAATGCAAGACATTATAAAGAAGAAAGGAGGACCAACTAAGTACTAACCAAAACATTCTATGTTCAGAGTGTCATTTTCAGTATTGCAGACGAGTACTTACTTTGGATTTTAAACTACCTGTCTTTATTTTTGAGTGTCTATGTTTAAGTAAATGTAGATCTGTGTTTGTTTATTGTATTCTCCTTTTCGTTGTTTAATAAATCTGTGTCCCTGCTGTACTTCATTCTGACAATTTTCCACCCTTCAACATAAACTCATGTGTCAGAGGAATACTTTTTGGAGTATGTGCATCTAGCTACCCGCTCACCCCAGCTAATCCGACCGTGAGATGGCCCTTGCTTGCCCCTCTGGCCTGACCGCTATGCTGCAACGCGCCAACCACATATCGCTCAATTAAACCTACCGTACCATACCAGACCCATACCAGACCATGCCCACTACATGAGTGTGGCCTACTGTTCGTAACTTCATGTGTCCTTCCTTCAGCCCGCATTCGACCTCCTCATTTGTCTTGTTTAATTCTAGACCCATCCACCATTGTTAGTTTGCTATACATGAATCCATCATAAAGCAAATTCGCAATGTGTATGCTCTTAACTAAGGATTGAGCATTTTAGAGAAGAAAAAGTTTAAGGTATGGACTCATACGTCAAGATGTCACACAACACTTTCAAAATAATGGATCTGTCAGTTCAGCATATTTCGTTATTCTATCCAAGTGCTTCAGGCTGGAACCGCGTGACCGCTACGGTCGCAGGTTCGAATCCTGCCTCGGGCATGGATGTGTGTGATGTCCTTGGGTTAGTTAGGTTTAAGTAGTTCTAAGTTATAGGGGACTGATGACCACAGACGTCAAGTCCCATAGCGCTCAGAGGCATTTGAACCATTTTTTGAACCAAGTGCTTTAGTTTTAGCTTGTTCTACTATTTTTATTACCTTACCTTTAATAATAGTCATTAGTAGTATCTCTAATATTACCGGAATAATATTTTTAAGTTCTGTGTAATGATATTTACAAAGAGAACTTGTAAAAGTTAGGCTGTTACGTGTAAAATAAGGCTCTAACGTTGCTGGCTGAATTACACAGTCCAGCCATACTAATGTGACATCAACGTGCAATAACCACTGACAGACGGCAGGTATCAGCACAAGCATCGGTGGATATATACAGCGCGTCGGAGGGATGCGCGAAACAGTGCTGAGGTTGTCATAATGCGGAAACGTAGTGATTTATATGACGTCCAAATGACCCTGACCATTGGCTTTCGGGCCAAGATTGAAAGCATTTCTGAAACGGCTAAGTTTCATGGCCTGGGGAATGTTTTCGTGGGATTCCCTGGATGACCCCGTGATTTTGTCAGGCTCAATGACTCAACACAAGTACGCATCTATCCTTAGGGACCATGTCCACCCCTATATGCAATTTGTTATTCCTAAGAACGATGGCATCTACCAGCAGGACAATGCAACAGTGCAACGTGTCATGGTTAGAAAAGCAAGAGGGTAGGTTCATCGCCCACTGTACGCGAAATGCCCCGGATTTAAACCCAAACGAGAATCTGTGGCACTACTTCCATCATAAAAGAACGTTGTATACATGGAAGAATCCTGGAGATACTAGAAGGTATCAGATAGATTTTATAATGGTAAGACAGAGATCTAGGAACCAGTTTTAAATTGTAAGACATTTCCAGGGCAGATGTGGACTCTGACCACAATCTATTGGTTACGAACTGTAGATTAAAATTGAAGAAACTGCAAAAAGGTGAGAATTTAAGGAGATGGGACCTGGATAAACTGACTAAACCAGAGGTTGTACGGAGTTTCAGGGAGAGCATTAGGGAACAATTGACAGGAATGGGGGAAAGAAATACAGTAGAAGAAGAATGGGTAGCTCTGAGGGATGAAGTAGTGAAGGCAGCAGAGGATCAAGCAAGTAAATAGACGAGGGCTAATAGAAATCCTTGGGTAACAGAAGAAATATTGAATTTAATTGATGAAAGGAGAAAATATAAAAATGCAGTAAATGAAGCAGGCAAAAAGGAATACAAACGTCTCAAAAATGAGATCGACAGGAAGAGCAAAATCGCTAAGGAGGGATGGCTAGAGGACAAATGTAAGGATGTAGAGGCTTATTTCACTAGGAGTAAGATAGATACTGCCTAGAGCAAAATTAAAAAGACCTTTGGAGAAAAGAGAGCCACTTGTATGAATATCAAGAGCTCAGATGGAAACCTAGTTCTAAGCAAATAAGGGAAAGCAGAAAGGTGGAAGGAGTATGTAGAGGGTCTATACAAGGGCGATTGTACTTGAGGACAATATTATGGAAATGGAAGAGGATGTAGAAGAAGATGAAATGGGAGATACGATACTGCGTGAAGAGTTTGAGACAGCACTGAAAGACCTGAGTCGAAACAAGGCCCCAGGAGTAGACAACATTCCATTGGAACTACTGACGGCCTTGGGAAAGCCGGTCCTGACAAAACTCTACCATCTGGTGACCAACATGTATGCGACAGGTGAAATACCCTCAGACTTCAAGAAGAATATAATGGTTCCAATCCCAAAGAAAGCAGGTGTTGACAGATATGAAAATTACCAAACTATCAGTTTAAGAAGTCACAGCTGCAAAATACTAGCACGAATTCTTTACAGACCAATGGAAAACTTGGTAGAAGCCGACCTTGGGGAAGATCAGTTTGGATTCCGCAGAAATGTTGGAACACGTGAGGCAATACTGACCCTTCGACTTATCTTAGAAAACAGATCAAAGAAAGGGAAACCTACGTTTCTAACATTTGTAGACTTAGAGAAAGCTTTTGACAATGTTGACTGGAATACTCTCTTTCAAATTCTAATGGTGGCACAGGTAAAATACAGGGAGCGAAAGGCTATTTACAATTTGTACAGAAACCAGATGGTAGTTATAAGAGTCGAGGAGCATGAAAGAGAAGCAGCGTTTGGGAAGGGAGTGAGACAGGGTTGTAGCCTGTCCCCGATGTTATTCAATCTGTATATTGAGCAATCTGTAAAGGGAACAAAAGAAAAATTCGGAGTAGGTATTAAAATCCATGGAGAAGAAATAAAAACGTTGAGGTTCGCCGACGACATTGTAATTATGTCAGAGACAGCAAAGGACTTGGAAGAGCAGTTGAACGGAATGGACAGTGTCTTGAAAGGAGGATATAAGATGAACATCAACAAAAGCAAAACGAGGATAATGGAATGTAATCGAATTAAGTCGGGTGATGCTGAGGGAATTAGATTAGAAAATGACACACTTAAAGTACTAAAGGAGTTTTGCTATTTGGGGAGCAAAATAACTGATGATGGTCGAAGTAGAGAGGATATTAAATGTAGACTGGCAATGGCAAGGAAAGCGTTTCTGAAGAAGAAAACTTTGTTAACATCGAGTATAGATTTAAATGTCAGGAAGTCGTTTCTGAAAGTATTTGTATGAAGTGTAGCCATGTATGGAAGTGAAACATGGACGATAAATAGTTTGGACAAGACGAGAATAGAAGCTTTTGAAATGTGGTGCTACAGAAGAATGCTGAAAATGAGGTGGGTAGATCACATAACTAATGAGGAAGTATTGAATAGAATTGGGGAGAAGAGAAGTTTGTGGCACAACTTGACAAGAAGAAGTGACCGGTTGGTAGGACATGGTCTGAGGCTTGACACAAATTTAGAAGTGGAGGGCAGCGTGGAGGGTAAAAATCGTGGAGGGAGACCAAGAGATGAATACGCTAAGCAGATTCAGAAGGATATAGGTTGCACTGGGAGATGAAGAAGCTTGCACAGGATAGAGCAGCATGGAGAGCTGCATCAAACCAATCTCAGGACTGAAGACCACAACAACCTCCATCGGGCTGTACTCGCTTTGGTTCCTCAACCGAGTCGCCATGGCTCCATATCCCCGTCAGTAAGTTACAGAACCTCATCGAGCCTCTTCCTGCACGCCTCGCACCCGTCCGCTCAGCAGAAAGTGGGTATTCAGGCGTTTGACGGTCGTCACAGAAATGTGACCAGACAGTGTATATGCATGTATAAATGAAACAAATAAATGTTTCTGCATAAAAAAAGTGGAGCAAGTTTTAGTTCCCATCACGTGAGCACTGATGCAAGGAGAGGCAATGGGTGTCATGAGAGGTCATAATCCACCCTCACCCCCCTCCCCCTCAAAGAAAAAGCATCAATAAAAGCTTTTATATTTTTACATAGGCCAGATTCCAAATTTCGCAACTAACTTTCGGAGGAAAAAGTTGCATGTAAACTAACAGTCCAGAAAACGGCGAACATTTCCAGAAACTCCTAGCTACGTGGAACACGGGACACATTTCACTTGTCTGTGCGTGGTCCTGTGTACGTGGATATAGGAGCACCATCACAAGTAACGATCTAGCCACATACGTTCACATTCATAGGCTGACACTACTTAGTGTCAATAGAAAATCAGACGTCGTTCATAAGTCCGCAGGTGGAACCTACAAATTACAGTAAGTCGAGTTAGGAAAGACGGAGAGGAAAAGACCCTCCACTAAGGAAAAAAAAAACTACCCACCCGAACAAAGGTGGAAACGACTAAAGGAAACAGACCTGTGTTCACGATCGCTGTGCTAAGTGAAAATTGATAATGATGAGTGCACACTACGATTCTACGAGGACTATTTGGAAAGTAAGGAACGATCAGTCGTGAAATGGAAACCGCTGTGAAAATCCAGACTTTTATCTGCAACAGTTAGCTACACCTTCCAGCTACTTGTCTACATAGTCGCCGCTCCGATTTAGACATCTGTCGTAGCATTGTACCGGCTTTCCAATATTATCGTCATAGACGGCAGTCTTCTATACCTTCCAACAATTTTCTGCACTAGACTGCAGTTTGTTGTCTGTGCCAAAATGTGTCCTCATAGCCCGTAGTTCAAAAATGGTTCAAATGGCTCTAAGCACTATGGGACTTAACATCTGAGGTCATCAGTCCCTTAGGCTTAGAAACTACTCAAACCTAACTAATCTAAGAACATCACACACATCCATGCCCGAGGCAGGATTCGAATCTGCGACCGTAGCCCGTAATGGCTCTGAGCAGATACGAAAATCAGAGGTCGACAGTTCCGGATTGTATGGTGGGTAATCAAACACCTTCCATCGAAAACGCTGCAGGAGCGTCCTCACTGAGCTTGCAGTATGTGGCCGGGGACTGTCATGTAGAAGGAAGAGCATGACAATTAGGTTGTGTCAGCTTGCATGAAATTGGGCAAAAACTCTAGGTAGACAGCCATATTCGGCAGAAGACATTATTTTCTAGACAACTTTATACATGCACTGTGCGCTCAGAACTGAGAAGAGCGAAGTGAGCAATCTATGGCTATATTACAGTAACGGATTGTAAATCGTGTAAAAATTGAGCTCAGCTGCGGGGTAATTATTAATGCCGAGAGTAGTATAAACTGCCTGCAAAAATTGGACGTTCCGTGCTGAGGACGCATCTCTCTGGAATAAATAACCAAAGAGATCGGACGTGTTTTATGTTTGAGAGATTTTTCTATTGTTGTGCGACGCTATTAAACTCCATTGTGAATGTTTAGTTAGTCTATGGCACAATAAAAAAATTCAAGAAAATAATACGCATTCAAGGTGTGTATTTATCAATTCATAAAAGATTTGACAAACATTCTTCAGATATCAAGTGACGTAGATCGATCGGAGGTGCAGTGTGGAATGATACTGCGAGCCTGCATCTTTTCACGGTCAATATTCTTCGAGAGAATATCTCAGAAGCAATAAACTTTTCGTTGACAAAAAAGTTAGACACATCAATCCATACGCATCCTACAACATAGCACCTAGCTGTGCCGAACGATCTTCGTAACGAAATAAACGATTTAGAGATTTCAGGTGGAGCAGTTCCGACGAGGAGTATGAACGAGATGGACGCTGCGGGACATATATCTCCTGTGGTATTTAAAATCAAAGACTTACATTCTTTTGCTTTAAACAGAATGAAGCTAAAAATTAAATAAAACCACTGGAAATCATAACTAAAAATATAAAAAATAAATAACAGAAGAGAAATTTCTTAAACAAAATTTCTTAAATTAATTAATTAATTAAAATATAATAAACTAGAGACAGTGTGCAACACGTCTGTGAAGAGCTTGATCAGATTTTCACTGTGTCTCCCATTTCGCTACTGATCGTTCCTTACTTTCCGAATAGTCGTAGTATATTGTGCAAATTATGATGTTCTGGACGTTGTGAGAGTTTGTTACTATTATAGTTCTTAGATTAATTATAACACGCACACTCTTCTTAAATTTTGGACGAATACTTTTCACATGCTATGGGTCTTGTTCTTCTTCTGGCTTTCACAGATTAGATCTATTTACCTGTTCTGGCACCACTTCCACACTTTAACTGGCTGCCCTATGTGCCTCTTTCCTTTGGGGTTATGTCTATGCAGAGTGATCAGAAGCAGTCTGAAAAGTTGATCAGAAACAGCCTGAAAAGATTGTAAGAGTGCTGGGAGGGTAGTTTGTGCCGAGAATTGATTTTTAACAAAAAAATTGGATACGTTGCGCCGTTTCCGAGTTAATTTGAAGTGAAATTATCCAATCAGGCCGTTGCCTGCGCAGATTCAAGCGACCCGACAGAGATGATGCAGCCAAACGTGCTCTTCGTTTGCTTTTCTAAAACCGAACAAGAGAGTGGTACAAAGACTGGACATCGGATGGTAGTAAGAATTTAATTAAGTCGGAAATGGTACAACGTAACGAATTTTTTTCTTAACAGTTATTTCTTAGCACTATCCCCACTGGAAGACCCTTACAAACTTTTCAGGCTGTTTCCCACAACCCTGCATACTGTTAAGGCCATCTATGGAATGCTTATTTTTTCGATTCGTTCCAAATATTCCGCCCAGTTTTGTTTACCTTTTTCTTGCTATGTCATTTATTGCAAAAAAAAAAAAATGCAGCTTATGGCTCATGTTTCCATTAGGAATCCAGTCCAACTTAGTGTACCGTTTGATTGTTTGTAAAAATTTTATTTCAGCCGCCTGGAACAGCTAGAATCTTCTCTCATCGTAACAAAGGTTTCACTGCCATGCAGTGGAACAGATACAGCTATCACTATACAGAGTTTAATTTTAGTCTCTCTTCGTGTACTTTTCAATTTCTGCTTACAATACCACATAGAGCGTGTGCCACAAGAAATGGTCAGTATTTAGAGCTATACACGTACTACCACTCGAAACAAAAATATGCATACCTTAAGAGATATGAGCACTTCTTCACCTTCGATACTGTGAAAGAAATCTCTTCGGTGCAAGCCCTTTGCCTTGCATATTTTGAGACGTGGCAATATGGACCAAAACAAGAAAAAATATTCGGTAAATATGGGCTCTGAAGTGCTTATTTTAAAATCTATGATAATTTGTTCATCTTCAAATGGCTCTGAGCACTATGGGACTTAACATCTGAGGTCATCAGTCCCCTAGAACTTAGAACTACTTAAACCTAACTAACCTAAGGACATCCCACATATCCATGCCCGAAGTAGGATTCGAACCTGCGACCGTAGCGGTCGCGCGGTTCCAGACTGAAGCGCCTAGAACAGACTCCAGGACTTCTTTTTCTACACGTAACTCTATATATAGGCAGCAGATAGTGCTGGCGGTGTTTGTATTCTCTAATGGCCTGTAGATGACTCTGTGCACGCCATTACATTGAATTCATGCCAAACGGTTTGTCAGTTGGGAGCAGTCCGAGGTGTGTGAGACCCCACCAGAGCGTTAAAGTTAGTGTTTTTTCCATTAAGGTGAACATTTTCTAGGAAACTTTCTCCCATTTTTTGCTCTAAGCTTTTGTAATATTTGCAGGAGTTAAGGTGCCATGGCTTGGAGGAAGCGTTTGACAGACGAAGAAATACAGCGTCTACTGGATGACCCAACTCTTAGTGAAATGAGTGAGAATGAGTTATCATCTTCCTCGGAAATCTCAGATGGTGTAGTGGAGCCTTGTGACGTATCATCTTCAGATGAAACTGATGTCATCGAGGAAGAAGATTGTGTGCCCAGTTGTGATTCCAACTATTTCTATGGGAAGAAGAAATGTTTCAAGCGGAGCAAGAATCCCCCTGCACTTGGACGTACGCTTGCGTATAACATTGTTACCAGAATGTCAGGTATTCGTCGAGCTGCAAAGGATGTCCGTGACAATGACGTTTTAGGTACTTGGCAATTATACTTCACTGATACCATGATAAAAATTCTAGTGAATCATTTAAATGACAAAATCCGTCAAATTGTGGGTGAAGTTGATATGAATGAAATCATAACAGTGGTAGGACTGTTATATATGGCAGGTGTGTTGAAATGAGGAAACGAAGATTTTTCTAGTGTTTTTGCTTCAGATGGTACAGATAGAGAGATCTTCCGGGCCACAATAAGTGTCAAGAGATTCTTGTTCACTCTTGCAGCCTTGCCGTTTGACTGTGCCCAGACACGTGCAGAGCGAAGGGAAAAAGATAAACTTGCTCCTATTCGTGAAATTTGGGATGCATTCATCCATAACTGTATTCAGTATTTTGTTGTTGGAAGCTTTGTGACTATTGACGAAATGCTGGTACCATTTCGGGGACGATGCCATTTTAAAATGTACATGCCTAAAAAACCTTATAAATGTGGAATAAAAGTTCTATGCCTTGCAGATTCCAGGGACTTCTATATGAATAATGCTTTCATTTATATTGGTTCAGAATGTGAAGTTAGCAGAAACATATTAGTGTCAACGCAAACAGTGCTGCGACTAACTGAACCCATCAAAGGGACAAATCGAAATGTGACTGTTGACAATTGGTTCACCTCCATTGACCATGCTGAGAAATTGAAAACACAGAACCTCACCATCCTGGTAACATGAGAGCCAACCAACGTGAAATTCCACAAGAATTCAAAACTAGCCGGCCTAGACAAATTGGATCTACTCTCTTTGGACATACTGCAGACCTCACGTTTTGTTCATATGTTCCGAAGAAGAACAAAGCAGTTATTTTATTGTCTAGCATGCATCACGATCAGAATATAACAGACTCTGGAAAACCTGAAATGATAACCAACTACAATGAGACAAAGGGTGGGGTGGATACCCTGGACTAGCTGTGTGGTACATACACTACTTCGAGACGCACAAGGAGATGGCCTATGGCTATTTTCTTCGCAACGTTGGACATTGCTTGTATAAACAGTGTTATTGTGTCATAATGCAAGGCTAATTCAACAGCATAGAAGATGCCAAGAAGGAAATTTTTGACTTCATTAGGCACGGAACTTACCAAAGAGCATATGGGGAGTCCAGAGCCACGTGTCAGAAAGGGGCGTTGACAATTGTGCCCTCGAGAAAAAGACAGAAACACAAAATTTTCTTGTGCGAAGTGTCACAGGTTGCGTTGTTTGGAACAATGTGTATGTATTTGCCCAAACTGTGCAAAGTAACATGGCTTATTTTACAGGCACAATTTAATTATGTAATCATGCATAATTTATGTATATAAACATAGTTCATGTATTACACATTCACATGTAATAATATGTATCTTATTTGACAAGTAAATGCAATTATTTGTGATAACATCTTATTTTCAATCATTGGGGTTTCTCAGACCCCACTACAGTTTTAATGCAATTTTTTTTTCACCGGACCAGTTAAGGTTAGAGGACATGTTTAATAGACTTTTTCCTTTGAACGATAGTTCCAGTCATATCACTGAATTCTGATCATTCTTCCTGGGACTCTGAAACCTCTGTAATTTAACCCTAAACCCTTGCAAACCTGAATTTCTTCTGAAGGAAGCGAAATTTTTCTCTGTGTGGTAATGATCTCAGGTGATTATTTTATAACGATTTTAGATGCAAGATTTATACAGAAATATGTACCTGTCTTCAAAACATACTTTGTACACTTGGCGTCATTTTATGAACCCAAAATAATTAATTACGAAATTTTCTCTATTGTAATAAATAGTAAAATTATCACTCATGCAAAACTATAATAATAATATTCAATTATACAGTAGAATACAGCGAACCAACCACATCCCGGTATTTCGTTGCTCATGAACTGCTGCGCTCTTCTACATTAACTTTCTTATACTTTCATGGTGATGCCCAACAGTTGGCAGCACTTGGGCATGGTGAAAAGGTTAAGATTCACAAATGTGTACCTAAGGTTTCTATTGAGAAAAAATACTTCCGCTGCACCTAAGACACAATAAACGTTAATGTACAGAATTGTATCTAGAAGACCTGAAAGGGTTAATATCTGCACCCTTCTCTTCGTTAAAAGAAATATTGAAATGCTGTATGAGCTCCAAAATGACATGTTCAATTACAAATTTGTTTCATACTTGGTAATTCCAATGGAATGTAAATGTCTTCATTTTATTTACCACTATCGTAAAATTATAAAGATTTTTCAATTAATTTTAAAAGATGGAATTATTTTTGCAGTTTGTTTTCAGAATTTCCATTAATACAGTGATATCAGCGAATGATAGTATGGTAAGATATTATTTATTGTTTATGTTGATCCCTCCGGAACACTTTCTCTCCATTTTAGGATGCCATCGTCTAAATAGAGCTATTGCAAAGAGCACATTATAAAGTACAAATTTGTCTCACTCCTTTGTTTATTGTAATATTTTCCCTCTGTAATTGGCGGATACCAAGTAGGGGAGAGTATTGTATCTTGGAACATTTTTCAGGCTTTCGCTTCTAGACTGACCTGTAACAGAAGTTTAAGATCTTTTAATATTCTAGTTTTCAATTATGGCATTCACGTTTTATGTGCTGCAGTCAACTTCTGAAACTGCGAAAATTACTCCAAAGAACTAAAGTTTTTCAAAATGTGAAAAGTTGATCGACGGTACAACTTGGTCATGTAGCTAGTAACCAATATTCTATTGAAATTTAAAACCATTTCAGTTGAGAAAGTCTTGTAAATACTATGTTTAGTCGTCTACCTGTCATATTATTAGCCTGCTGTACAAGAATGATCAGGAAGTGAAATCAAATAAAACAGAAGTATCATTAGAAATCATTTTCTAGTTAAATACATTTTGAAACTGAAGCTGTTGGAAACAACCACAAACTTCCATTTCCAAGGCTGGTAAAATTGTTACGACATTGCCAAAATGGTCTACATTTGTAAATATTACATGTTCCACTGCAAAAGGTCTTGCATTTAAAGTTATAGGATGGTGAAGGACCATCCATACATTATACAATTAGTTTTAAAAATATATACAGTTTGTGCCAGAAATGTTGTGACAATTTTCTGTATGTCGATCTTTTTAGAGATGATTGCGGAACTCGGTTGTTCAATAGAGGATGTCAAACTAAACACCTTTCAGCCGTCAAATTTCCAACCTCATTTTATTTGGCAACCAGTTTCAGTGTTTCACTGAGCCATCTTCAGGCTCCTCACCGACGTGTACGAAGAATCTACCTCGGTTATGATCAAACCAGGGGACAGCAATACTGGTATTAGTAGATATTTGCTACAACTGCTGGCAGGTGATGGTTGAAGTGACTACTGTAGCAAATATCCACTGATACAAGTATCGCTGGACCCTGTTTTGATCACTACCGAGGTAAATTCTTCCTACACGTCGGTCAGGGGCCTGAAGAGGGCGTAGTAGAACGCTGAAACTGGTTGCCAAATAAAATAAGGTTGGAAATTTTACTGCTGAAAGGTGTTTAATTTGACATCCTCTAATGTGACAATGTTCGAGAGCTGTAGAGGTTGTCTTGCAGAACAAATCGCGGATAGGAACCCTTGTCCAGAAATGCCATCCAACGACGCTATAGAACGACGAAGTTGCAGACACCGGCGCCTGCAACTAGGCAATCCCTTCGGCAGCAAATGTGACTTTGAGCGCTGATGGACCGATGGCGGGACGTCTCGAAGAGTTGTTTGCTATTCGGTGATTGCGACTAATTGCCATGGTTGCCAGTGGAGATAATGGAGCTAACAGCTGCGTAGAAAGGCCTCATCGCTAATGATTGGGATGTTCTGCTGCTTCGGTGGATGACGGTTTTGGAGAAGAGTTCTCACCCACAATTTATTTTTCTTCTGGAACTCTCTAAAATCTCTAAAGCTTTCCGGTGTACTGGAGAAAAATAAATTACAAATGGAAACGTGTGTCTGGAACTCTCATCCACCTAGGCCACCAAACATCGCATTCAAAGGACACAGAGCCTGTCTACGCAGTAACTAGCTCCATATTCTCCATGCGAACAGTGGACAACAAGAAACAGTGCGAGACGTTCCGCCTACGGTCCGTCAGCGCACAAAGTCACGCTTGCTGCTGGACGGGTGATCTAGTGGTAGGCGCCGGCGCCTCTAACTTCGACGTTCTGTAGCTTCGTTGGATGTCGTCTCCGGACAAGCGTTCCTATCCTCTTTTTGTTCCTCAAAACGCCCTCAACAACCCCCGCGAAGTTTTCTGGGACACCCTATAGAGTTTTACTTGACATAAAATCAGTAACCAAAGAATTAACTGTATATTCAAAATAGTTTTAATATGTAATACAGCACTTAAACTTATAGAACTCAAAATATTGGCGAATACTGCACAAAGGATAACGTCATGTCCAACAACAACAAAAACTGTAGCAAATAGCAGAAACTGCTTATGGCCAAGAGACTGAACTACCGATCAAAAACATCATGAGTTCCTAGGGCACTATGTTCTATGTACAACACTCTTCCCTATAATATAAATTCCATTATACACAATATTTTTGCAATTCATTTACTTACTTGACTATCCGCTTTTTTCTATACTTTCCCCCTGGTTCTATCTGTTCATCCTCTTTTTTTCTTTTTTTTTCGAAATACATACATTCTCCTCTTTTCTGTACTATTTGTCATACAGTTAGTACATTAATTCTGAATGACGTATATCTCTTATCATGCTGCTTTGTTCTTCCAGAAGTACACTTTTCTTTGATCTGTTATCTAATACATTTGAATATATTATGAACATTGTGTTTAACATATTATAGTTATTTCTCTGAATTACTATTTCTTGTATGTTACGCTAAGGCTATGCACTAAGAAGTGACGTAAAACAATTCCTATTATTATCGTTTTAACATTTTGTACATTTTATAGTTATTATTAAAATCGTGGGAACGTGTGACACATTACATGGTGGCTGGCAGCAAGATATATTTAAAGGGGGGATGGGGAGCTAGAGCAACCAGAAACGCACTGCGCCTCACACTCCCTAAAGCGAACCCTGGATCCGCACCTGGATCACGTTTCAATTAAGTCTCCGCGATATTGTATAATTTCTGATGTTTCATTAACTTTCTTAATTAGGTACAATATTAATAATTAACTTCGATAAGATTCATGCTTTAACAGTTTACAAGAAGAACTTGTAACTCGTTCGGTTTGTTTCAGTTGCCTTCGAACCAAGCTCCACAAACAGCAGTAGAAACTCATTAAAGTTTTGTTTCGTTAATTACGCCGGGCCCTCCACGAGGTGCAAAGTGCGCTCCAGCGCGCTCACGCTTTCGTTCCTGGCTCTGGCGCCGGCCCAGAAAACTCAAGACACGTGTCCTTGCGGATACAAGGGCAGTCTCGTAAATTTACGCCACACGGGCACGATTTCTTGTGGAGAGCTCGGTCTTCCAGTAACAGCTAATGAAGACACCTGAGACGGCTGTGATTCCATGGTGTGTCCTGCGATCAAGATACGAAAACAGCGACAGCCTTGTTACTGCATGCGACTCTTAACAAACTAACAAAGATTAATTTGGTACTGACAGAAGTTACTGTAACGGAATACTTGGCATTTCGCAGAATAAGAATTCACCAGATGACACACCATCCCAATCACCAACTTCCGTCACTCCAAAGTTAGCCAGCATCGCTGTAACCAACAGACAATAAAATAACCTTTCGTGTAAACGGTATTCCCCATCAAATCAGGCCGGCCGCTTTGACCGAGCGGATCTAGGCACTTCAGTCTGGAACCGTGCGACCGCTACGGTCATTGGTTCGAATCCTGCCTCGGACATGGATGTGTGTGATGTCGTTAAGTTAGTTAGGTTTAAGTAGTTCTAAGTTCCAAGGGACGGATGACCTCAGATGTTAAGTCCCGTAGTGCTCAGAGCCATTTGAACCATTTTTGAACGAAATGTTAACTAGCACAACTGATACCATTAACCAGAATACACAATAAATGAAAAAGTCGTATATTTAACTAACGAAATACAGTAAAAAATTACACCGAACTACCATAAGAAACTTAATCCGATTCCCTTTTAGGTTAGTGAAATAATGAACTGAATTTTCCTGCCTGAATAAGCTACTGCACGTTGTATAAAAATAGAAAATTCTGACTACTCCTCATCGACAGAAGGAGTTTTCACGGTATTTAAAGAGTTATCTGGTAAATTGATATGTTTAAGAAGAGACATGACCAAAAAATTTAACTTTTCTTCTACTTTTCCCGTTTCAATCAAATTTCAACATCATGCTTATCATGTAAAGCTCTAGCAGTACCAAAGCTTTGAAGTACAGAACTTCATTAGCGTTTAAGTTACGAGTTTTTAATATGGTTTGTAATTGTATTTTTGAATACAACGTCTGGTACTCAGACCTCAATTTAAACACTCCAGATTTCTTTAGGTACATTCACAAGCCATTGTTCAACAGTTCTATGCATTCACTGTATGTGAAATGTTTTTCATTTATTTTCAGTATTTTTTCAAGTTTAAACTTAAATTTTCTTTAATTATTTGTACCCAAGTGTAATAATAAAAATAGATGAACTACATTTTCGATAATATTAATGCATAGAACTAGTAAATATCTCAGGACTGCTTCCTGCAAAGATTTCATTGAGATTCGTTAATACTGAAGATTAAAAAGTTCGCATTAAACGTAGAAAAACAAATTTAGGGTGGAAAATGGATTTTAAATTTTATTAAAAAATGAATGACAGTACAACAGACTTACCCATTAAAATTAACCAGAACCATACGTTTTTCTTCCTGCTCCTGAAGTGCTTCTTCTTCTTCTTCTTCTTGTAGTTTAAAGACCAGAATTTTTTTCTTTAATTTTTCCACCTCTAGGCAACATCTTGTGGAACCTTGAAATTTTTTTGTACAAGAAGATCTCGTGGACTGTTTGATCCGTCGTTGATCTCTATATAAGGAAACTGTCTTCTGGGAAGCTGATAAAGGACAGACGGAAATCCTGCTTGCTTGTTTTCAAACATACCATGTTGAACTGAGAAACAGCTGCTACAAGACCCAAAAGTACTTTTGCTTCTTCTTTGGGACACACAGATTAAATGACACATTGTAAACTTTCATTTGTATTTTGTGTCTTGCCATCAGCGCACCAGATACAAGTTTCTAGTAGGAGAGTACTGTCTCGTCCACCTTGCAACTGCCAGTGCGCCATAGCCCCTCGCACATTCAATAATTCAAATATTTCTTAGATGTTCTTGTAACTGGAATACAACCAAATCGTGTTGGGATCTAAGTGCAAACACTCCAAAGATGTGACATAGCCATTAATTCTTTTTTTTTTTTTTAAATTGAAGCTTTAGGGTGGAGTCTCCTCTTAAGATACTTCTACTGTTAAGTCAGTCGAAACTATATTTTAGCCACGTTGCAATTATCGCTCCGAAAATGGCAACGCTGCCTTATGATCATCAACAAAAAATGGCTCTGAGCACTATGGGACTCAACATCTTAGGTCATAAGTCCCCTAGAACTTAGAACTACTTAAGCCTAACTAACCTAAGGACATCACACACACCCATGCCCGAGGCAGGATTCGAACCTGCGACCGTAGCAGTCCCGCGGTTCCGGACTGCAGCGCCAGAACCGCTAGACCACCGCGGCCGGCTCATCAACAATCACATTCAATTTTCTTAGCTGTGTCGTTACTTCACGCAAATTTAATTACAGTACTCAATATTGAAAAGTTAAACTGAATTTCATTTCCTACTTTAAACAAAACATAAACAAAAGCAATAGATTATTCCAGATTATGGAAAATGGCACATCACATCAAGATTAGCGCCATACGAGTTTCATAAAAACCCGTCGGCTGTATTTCGGTAGCCGACTGCTCCCGCTTACCCTCTCGATAGTTACCAGCGAATCGCTTTCGTTCATCGTCCGGTTCTACACTATAGCGACAAAAACTAGCGTTCATTCCGTTTCAGTATGATTGTAAATTAACTCTCAAATCTGAGTAAACTACAGGATTATACAGAGTGAACCCGAAATACACCTACAAAATTTACGAGGTTATTCACGGATAAGAGTACTTTCGTATTCCCGTAGTCTCGTTGCAGAGTAATGCTACAAATTTCTCTTTTTCAGAAAACTTTTTCCTACTTTTCCCAGTCCGCATTATTTATCCTCTCTACTTCAGCCATCATCAGTTGTTTTGCTGCCCAAATGCTTAGATTTATTACCCACTTCTATCTTTGTATCTGTACTGCCCAGAAAATATCTGCACAACAATGCAAATTTTTACGGTATGCGCTATATCACTTGTCTGGTAACAAACTTGTGCTTCACTAACGATACTTGTGGTTGCCAAGAGCAATGCTCACTTCACACATCTACATCAAACTTACTTTCAGTTCGCTTCTGTCTCGGGACTGTCTTCCTCGTAGTATTAGTTGTAAGTTTATAACAATACACAGAATTACGGTTAGGTTTACTGACGGAGGTATGGACGATATGTACCTCGTGCATGGATTCGCTGAATGCAGAGGAAAAGGGACACAACAATGTTATGTGATCTGTTGAGCTGCCCCTCCCCCCTGGCGACCATAACCACATCACAGTCGTTTTGCATCTGAGAGTTGTTGCATTACTCTATGTTTTGTGTTGTATATTTTTTTGATTGACTACTGCAGGCTTATCCGCCGTCTTTGAGGTATTTTCACAGCAACTAAGGTAACTGGGAAAATATCAAATAATAATTGCATTACAGGGTGCCCGGGCAAGAGGTATGCACAAATAAATGCTTATAACTAAAGAACTCGACATTTTATATTGTTGGTAGACACGTAATCGATAGAGACACTCTCCAAGATGTTACCTCAAAGTTTCATCAACAGCACTGAGTCTTACGGCGCACGTGCACAAATGTTTACTGTGTGACACGCAGAGCATTTCTGAGAGTCAACATGTGAACGCGACAACGAAAGGTACAGTGTGTGCCATGGTTAGCAGCATTAGTCAGCGACAAGCGTTCAGCTTCGTGCAAGAACATAATGAAATTTGGATCCTCCCAAACGGCAATCTATTTATCAGTGGGACGGAATTGTTTGAGAAACGGGAAGTTTGATTTCAAATGCTGGAAAACTTCCTAAAAGGCATGTGAACGAAGAGATTGTGTAACATGTGCGCGAAACTCACGTAAATCGATTTCACACGCTACTAGGTAACTAGCCGTTCCCCATTCGAAGGTGCACGACATTGCGAACAAATTCTTCAGTGGCATTCTTACTAATTCCAACTTTTGCATTCCATTAAGACTGAGGATCACCGCAGACGGTGTCCTTTTGCTGTTAAATGTTTCATCGCCTAGTCATAAAGAACTACTATTTCAATGCAGTTCTATTCAGTGATGAGCCTACCTTTAACGTCTGAGACACAGTTAACAGACGTAAGTGACTAACATGGGGAAAGGAGATTCCAGGAGAAGTGACTGAGTTCGAAAGGGAAACACCACAAGTTAATGTGTTTGGGATTACATAAACATGATGTGACTCTTCCACTGTCTTATGGATACTATAGAGCCAAAGCACCCGTGTGTTGGCGAACTATGCAGTTCCACATAAGCCTCCCGATGTTATTTCCCAGCAGAATGGTGCCCCACCCAACTATAATGGGGTGTTACAACATTTCTCCACGAGTCGTTTCCAGAACGTTGGATTGGAAGGGGAGAGGGGCATTGCCTGGCCCATTGATCTCCCGATCTGAGTCCACTGGATTTCAGAGCATGGAAGTCTATCATGGACATTGCTTACAGAACAAAGGTTCGAGATCTGGTAGATTGAGGAAACTGATCTAACGCAGCATTAGAGGCCATAACATCTGAATTGCTTATGACGGAGGTGGAGTACCGTCTCGATATCTGTTGAGTTACGAACGGTACCCACATTGAACTGTACCAACTTCCATAAAAATGTTTGAACTCCTGTGTTGGACGAATAAACTAACCCTTAACAGGCGCCGAATACCTTGTATTACTCTGTAACTTGCCACCGCTAACAACAGCTCCCCTATACCAAAATATTCGTAACAGATCCATGAACAACTTCCGAATTTATTTCTTTGGTGTTTGGGTTCACCTTGTATAACCAAATCGTTATAGATCCGACCAAATTCATATGCCGTTCAAAATAAATTGCAGATTGTTGATGTTACGGCTTTCAGTCCGTAGACTGGTTTGATGAAGCTCTCCAGGTCAGTCTTCAGTTTTTCTTTTTCCCCAATTAGATTCAGTACCTCCTCATTAGTTATTCGATCTGCGCATCTAATCTTCGTCATTCTTCTGGAGCACCATGTTTCATAAGTTTCTACTTTCTTCTTGTCTGAAGCGTTTATTTTATCGTTTCACTTCCGAACAATGCTACAAATTTCTCTTTTTCAGAAAACTTTTTCCTGCTTTTCCCAGTCTGCATTATTTATCCTCTCTACTTCAGCCATCATCAGTTGTTTTACTGCTCAAATATCAAGACTCACCTACTACTTTTAATTCTTCATTTCCTAACTTAATTCCCATAACATGCTTGATTCAGTTCGACTACGTTCCATTAGTCTTGTTTTACTTTTTTATATTCGTCTCATAACCTCTTTTCAGTAGGCTATTCATTCCGTTCAACTGTTCTACCAACTCCTTTGCCATGTCTGGCAGAATCATAACACCACCAGCAAACCTCAAATTTCGCAGTTCTTCTCCCTGAAGTTTAACTTCCATTCCAAATTTGTCCCTGTTTTCCTCTGCAGCTTGCTCAGTGCACAGATGGGGTTATGTTCCAACTTTGTCTGACTGTCTTCTCAACTACTGCTTCCCTTTCGTGTCCAATTATTATAACATCAGTCTTGTTATTGCGCAAGTGTTTCACAATCTTTCCGCCTTGAATTTTATCCCTACTAGCTTCAGAATTTCAGTGAGTCATCCAGTCATCTCTGCCAAAAGCTTTCTCCAAATTACAAATACTGTAAATATTGGTTTGCCTTTTTGTAACCTAGTTTCTACGACAGTGGTTCCCAACCTACGGGTAATTGTCCCCTGACGGGTATAAAGAAATTTTCTGAGGGGTAAAAACAAGAGGCCTTGATTATGTTTCAGTGTCGAAACTATATTATTTTTAAAATACGATTACTATTATCCTTACTTTGTATGACTATCATGCTGATTACATACATTACCAAGAATTACTTTTATTTTCAAATGCTAACTGCATTAACACGTCGAACCATGTGGCACAGGTTAGACTTTATGAAATGAATGTACGAGTAACGTTATTTTCACATACTCCGTCCACTGTATACATAGTTTGTTCCATACATCTATGACATTAGTTGAGTGATGTATGTCTCACTTGCTTAAATATCTCATGAAAATGCCTTCTCCAAGTTGTAGGTAGTCCCCACTATAGAGTAAAAATTGGTAACATCATTCACTTCACAATTGGTAAAGGAACTAATTGACAGCCCAACACAGTAGTACAGGGTGTATACATGGACAAGGAAAAAAAAATTCCCGGATTTCCCAGTTGAAAATACACTTTCTCCCGGTTGAAAATAATACTTTTTCCGTGTTAAATGACAGTAAACTTTTCCTCAGCACTGTAAAACTCATCAATCCTTAGAATGTTTATGGTTTTCTACACAGACGTAGAATTTGCCGGTACTTTAGAAAACGAAACCCAGTGGGGGAGAAAACAAGTTTTGGAAAGATCTTTCATGTGTAGCAACATGTACGCTGCATTTTTTCGTGTTACGGAGGTATAAATTCGAATTCCACCAAACACTGCATGTCACTTTCCGAAGCAATGAAATCGAGATTGCGACGCGCTTTTGTAAGCCAATCATAGCTCATGTCACGTGATCTCGCCAGCTGATGACACCACAGGACACGTGATGTAGTCAACCAATAGCAAGATCACTCTGAAGTAGCGCGAACACACAAAAAAGAAAAATTAATGGTGGTAATTACTAGACATAGCGCTGCTATAAGAAAAACAAAGTTTTCACAAATAACATTCGTCTCGAAGATTAGTAAGCTGCGAGAGAAGCTAAGCTTCCACATATAATGCTGATCTTTTAGCCCCTGTTATACTTTAAGAAACATCATACAAATGTTCCAGTAAAATTTTTAATAATGACGTAAATTTCTGATCTTCTGGGCTCGAAATTCTTCTAGATGGTCGTCCGTAAAGAGTTGAGTTTTGAATGAGAGTCAAACACTCTGTGACCTAAGAAATTAATCGTACATTCTCGCACATCTTGCGTAAAAGGAAATTTACTTTGAAAATAACACTTTTCAAACCATCATTCGCAATATTTTCCCGTGACCTGCTAGCAATTGGTTCGTTTCAGCAGTTGCCAGAGAGCGCCAGATAACAGGCGTCACTGCGCCTGCGCAGCTCAGCTACGACGACGCAGGAAGCTCGCACGTTCGTATGTGCAAAATATTAAAAGATCTTGCATTATGTCATAAGAGAAACAAGACATCAAAGGATACTTCAAGAACGTCGGAATTTCGTGAACCATACTAAAATGCATAATTCGGCTTAAAGTGCACAATCGTAAATCCAGATTCGGATGTAAATTTTCTTGAGTACCAGTACTCTACGAGGTGTGGCTAGAAAAAAACCGGACTAGTACTGGTGAAACAATAAAACGAATGCAATAAGGCTGAAAGTCGCGTGGCCTGTCACGTGACTCTCGCTTCGCCTACTGCTCGAGTTTCATCTGCCTCCTGCCGGTGGCGTCTGTTTTAAGTAGTTGACGTTTTGTCTGTGCGTCGGAAAATGTTGAGTGTACAGAAAGAACAGCGTGTTAACATCAAATTTTGTTTCAAACTAGGAAAATCTGCAAGTGAAACGTTTGTAATGTTACAACAAGTGTACGGCGATGATTGTTTATCGCGAACACAAGTGCTTGAGTGGTTTAAACGATTTAAAGATGGCCACGAAGACACCAGTGATGACACTCGCACTGGCAGACCATTGTCAGCAAAAACTGATGCAAACATTGAAAAAATCGGTAAACTTGTTCGAAAAAGATCGCCGTTTAACAATCAGAGCAGTGTCTGAGTTAACAGGAGTTGACAAGGAAAGTGTTAGGCAGATTCTTCATGAAAGTTTCAACATGAACAAAGTGTGTTGAAAAATGGTTCCAAAGTGTCTCACAATTGAACAGAAGGAACGCCGAAGAATGATTTGTTCTGACATCCTGGAAAACATTGAAAGTGATCCCACCTTCTTACAAAATGTTATTACTTGCGATGAATCGTGGTTTTTTACTTACGATCCCGAAACTAAACGCCAATCCATGCATTGGAAAACTCCTGGTTCTCCACGACAAAAAAAAGCACGAATGTCAAAATCGAAATTCAAGGCAATGAAGATTGTTTTTTTTTGACATCAAAGGGATTGTGCACATTGATTGGGTACCAGAGGGACAAACAGTGAATCAGCATTACTACATTAGCGTCCTGGCTACCCTACGTGAGCGAGTATGGAGAAAACGGAACGATTTGTGGAGAAAAAATGTCATGGATCCTTCACCAAGACAATGCCCCAGCTCACAGTGCGTTGTCAGTGAAGACGTTTTTGGCAAAACACAACATTCCCATCTTAGATCATCCACCCTACTCACCTAATTTGGCCCCCTGTGACTTTTTTCTTTTCCCTGAAGTCAAGTCAGCTTTGAAAGGAACTAGATTTGAGACTGTTGAAGCAGTAAAAGAAAAAGCGACGGAAGTAATGTATGGACTTACCGAAAATGATCTGCAGCATTGCTATGAACACTGGAAAATTCGTATGGAGCGGTGTAGAGACCGAGGAGGAGAGTACATTGAAGGAGATAACATGAAATTGTAAATAATTGTAAATAAATGTTTTTTCCAGCATCAGTCCGGTTTTTTTCTAGCCGCACCTCGTATTATCCCATGTTTGGTTCATTATTATGGCATAATGCCATACGAGCTATAAGATGGAAAACGTGCACTTGAAATGCAGCGAACAGTTGAAACTAGCCAACAGTGTGAAATTAAAACACTTCGTTTCAAATAAATTGACTGCCTCAGCGCAAAAGATTAATAAAAGCCAAATCTCTTTAGCAAACAGACAAAAATAACTTCATTCTTCTGCAAGGCGATTAATGCTTGACTGTTAGAAAGGTGGAAATAAAACCTGAAACTAACAACATATTTTAGCCTTCCGTAATCATGCGAAAGTATTTTTTTTGTTTTCATTTAATGTGAGAGCAATAACCGAAGAGGAAACAGCAAAATCACTAAACGTAAACACAGGTCACGTGGAGACTACCCATTTCCCCACTACAACTCAGACTGCTCTGTGCATCAGCCCCGGATCTACGATTTCCGAACCGGAGCAATTTAGATAGTGGCGCCAAGCCACACATTTGTCGCCAGAAGCTGGAGAAGGTACTACTCACACGCGACTCAACTTGTAAGTAGGCTGTTTAGGTTCTTATATTGGTAACGCCGCCGCCACGTAGCGCTCTCTATGAAAATCACTGGCTGTGCTGTGTGCAGTCTGTGGCTAGTTTGCATTGCCGGCCGCGGTGGTATAGCGGTTCTGGCGCTGCAGTCCGGAACCGCGGGACTGCTACGGTCGCAGGTTCGAATCCTGCCTCGGGCATGGGTGTGTGTGATGTCCTTAGGTTAGTTAGGTTTAAGTAGTTCTAAGTTCTAGGGGACTTATGACCTAAGATGTTGAGTTCCATAGTGCTCAGAGCCATTTGAACCATTTTTAGTTTGCATTGTTGTCTGCCATTGTAGTGTTGGGCAGCGGCAGCTGGATGTGAACAGCGCGTAGCGTTGCGCAGTTGGAGGTGAGCCGCCAGCAGTGGTGGATGTGGGGAGAGAGATGGCGGAGTTTTGAAATTTGTAAGACTGGATATATATGACTATTAAGGTAAATACAATGTTTGTTCTCTATTAAAATCTTTCATTTGCTAACTATGCCTATCAGTAGTTAGTGCCTTCCGTAGTTTGTATCTTTTATTTAGCTGACAGTAGTGGCGCTCGCTGTATTGCAGTAGTTCGAGTAATGAAGATTTTGGTGAGGTAAGTGATTTGTGAAAGGTATAGGTTAAAGTTAGTCAGGGCCATTCTTTTGTAGGGATTTTGGAAAGTCAGATTGCGTTACGCTAAAAATATTGTGTCAGTTTAAGCACAGTCATGTATAAATTGTTCTAAGGGGAAGTTTCATAAGCTGCGCACGCGCAAGAGCCCGCCCGCAACTGCTCAAATGAATCTAATGTAAACAGCTGTCACGTCACGCTCATCGAAGACAATTTGTTGTTAGGAAGCACTGCATGTTCTTCCTAAAGGCTTTTGACACACTTTGGTTGGCAGACTCTTGTACGAGCACAGTGTTTTGTTGTTGTATATGGCACATTTCCTTTGCGACTTAAGTTTTATTTTCGTTTTTTTTCCTCTCGTTCATGTTGTGCTGCTACAGTATTATTCAGAAAAAGCGGGATGCAGTAATATCCTTTGTTAGAGTATTGGTTCTTACCAGTCAAAATCACAAAAATTTAACTGGTAACTAAAACAATGAAAAATTCCCGGAATTCTAAAAAATTCTCGGGTTTTTCCCGGTTTTCTCCCGGACGAAAAAATTCCCGGGTTTCTCCCCAGATCTCCCGGATGTCCCGGGTCGTATACACCCTATAGTAACTACATGATTATACTGCTGTAGACGCATGCAGTATAACAATAATACTGCAGATTACAGATAAGCAGTTTTCCGATGAGATACTTCTGTATTATTTCCGTGCTTTTAGCAATCTTAAAAGGTAAATTGGGTGATAACTTCCGTCGACTGAGAGCGTCGCTTGAAAGACGTGTAGAGCTGACTCCAGAGACGCAATGCAGAATGAAATTGCAAGAACCAGCTGAAACACCAGAGAAACTACGTCTGGCGACTCTTATTAGTGAGGACCCGATATAATGCTGTATAAAAGGGGCATTGCGACATTCTTCGGTACAGCCATGTCCATAGGGTTTCCTACTCACAGGCGTAAACAACGTTACAGTGGCCAGGCTCGCAGACAGCGCCAACACTGACATGGGGCACTAACGCACTATTTTACAACGTCAGTCACGTGCATTTAATTAGAGCGCTATACAGGGCTATTCCAAATGATTGAAGCGATTTCATAAATTCACTGTAGCTCCATTCATTGACATATGGTCACGACACACTAGAGATACGTAGAAAAACTCATAAAGTTTTGTTCGGCTGAAGCCGCACTTCAGGTTTCTGTCGCCAGAGCGCTCGAGAGCGCAGTGAGACAAAATGGCGACAGGAGCCGAGAAAGCGTATGTCGTGCTTGAAATGCACTCACATCAGTCAGTCATAACAGTGCAACGACACTTCAGGACGAAGTTCAACAAAGATCCACCAACTGCTAACTCCAATCGGCGATGGTATGCGCAGTTTAAAGCTTCTGGATGCCGCTGTAAGGGGAAATCAACGGGTCGGCCTGCAGTGAGCGAAGAAACGGTTGAATGCGTGCGGGCAAGTTTCACACGTAGCCCGCGGAAGTCGACGAATAAAGCAAGCAGGGAGCTAAACGTACCACAGTCGACGGTTTTGTAAATCTTACGGAAAAGGCTAAAGCAGAAGCCTTACCGTTTACAATTGCTACAAGCCCTGACACCCGATGACAAAGTCAAACGCTTTGAATTTTCGGCGCGGTTGCAACAGCTCATGGAAGAGGATGCGTTCAGTGCGAAACTTGTTTTCAGTGATGAAGCAACATTTTTGCTTAATGGTGAAGTGAACAGACACAATGTGCGAATCTGGACGGTAGAGAATCCTCACGCATTCGTGCAGCAAATTCGCAATTCACCAAAAGTTAACGTGTTTTGTGCAATATCACGGTTTAAAGTTTACGGCCCCTTTTTCTTCTGCGAAAAAAACGTTACAGGACAAGTGTATCTGGACATGCTGGAAAATCGGCTCATGCCACAACTGGGGACCGACAGCGCCGACTTCGTCTTTCAACAGGATGGTGCCCCACCGCACTTCCCTCATGATGTTCGGCATTTCTTAAACAGGAGATTGGAAAACCGATGGATCGGTCGTGGTGGAGATCATGATCAGCAATTCATGTCACGGCCTCCACGCTCTCCCGACTTAACCCCATGCGATTTCTTTCTGTGGGGTTATGTGAAAGATTCAGTGTTTAAACCTCCTCTAACAAGAAACGTACCAGAACTGCGAGCTCGCATCAACGATGCTTTCGAACTCATTGATGGGGACATGCTGCGCCGAGTGTGGGAGCAACTTGATTATCGGCTTGATGTCTGCCGAATCACTAAAGGGGCACATATCGAACATTTGTGAATGCCTAAAAAAACTTTTTGAGTTTTTGTATGCGTGTGCAAAGCATTGTGAAAATATCTCAAATAATAAAGTTATTGTAGAGCTGTGAAATCGCTTCAATCATTTGTAATAACCCTGTAGTATCCATCTGCACGCATGGTATTTATGACACTACACAGCCCAAGGACAGTGAATTGCATTCGAGATGTCAGCGAGTTGTCTTAGTGTTATCTGCAAGGCTACACAGTGTCTGGATCCAGGACGACGCCCTAAGAGCCAACACCCTGTAATGGGCTTAAAACTGGGACGTAGAAACAGATTCATTTAGGACTTGACGACCAAGCGACCATTAGCGGACTTTTTAAGGTGATGCTCTTCATAAGAATTAGAACTGTGTTTACTGAACGTGTAATAAACGTGGTGGTTTTCATTCGTTTCTGCCACTCCGTAACTCTGTAGGCACATTGACAAACTGATACATAAACTTTCGCGTGCAATACTGTACACGGTGACGACAGTCCAGGATATAGGTAGAGCACATAGTGATTTGGTGTACGGATTAATTCCAGAGAAGCAAACATTAAAAACACAAAAGCCACTGTAAACAAGCCGTATTGCGCCATCACGATTAGACACAGAATGCGCTCTACTCAATTGCACTGAGAATGCAGGTTCACTTTGACCTCTGTTATACAGGTGGCCGAACGTAGCAATTTCCTGTTATCAGAAGACTATTAGGCAAGATCTTTCTCCTAAATACCAGACACTATGCAAGTCATAAACTTCAGCTCCGTATCAGGATAGCGTAAAGGGAGGTAGGAGGAAGGAGGATGTACTTCACTGAGCCTGTTAAGTTCAAAATGTACATCTTCTACCCTCCAGCCACCTTGAAGGGTACTTCTGGTCCAACTGCTTCATCCTGCCTTCTCTGTTCCATTCGCGTATGGTAAGTGCAGGAATGACTGTCGGGAAACCTGTACATCTGTCTGTAGTCATTTTTCGAGAAGCGTGTGCTAGGTAATATGTTGTGTGGTGTGACAAGAAGGTCCACACTGTTACATAATGTCCTACCGCTCAGTGGTAGGTGAATCAACATTATACCGATACATATAACCTTTGATGAATAGCATTAGTGTTGAATAATTTTGTTGTAACTAAAAATGTTTGAATTGTATACTCTATGTTCTGTTTGTATTCTGTTTCATGACGAGGAAAGGCGCCATAACTTGCAGTCGGTATCATCTTCGACTTAATCGATAATGTCAGTGAGCTGACTGCTGTTGGCCTCGGCTCGAGGGCCATCGGGCGAGAGGAGATCATGTCGGCGCGTTTCAATGAACGAAAAAAATTGTTGAAATTTTTCGTAATAATGGAGTACTATGCTGGAAATGGAAGAATGCCATGTTTAAGATCAGATCTTGTTCAAACATGATTCTAACAACATCGATATTAGTGTATGACTTGTCATTCGAAAGTGTACATCGATAACTGTAAAATTTGACATGTTTCTCTATCAATAATGTTGTTATGTTGGACACGATAAAGCGAATTAATTCCTTTTAAGTCTTTCATCGACATGTGGCGTTGATTTGACGACCGAATGTCTATGATGAATTTTGGAAGGTCATTGAATAATGAAGTGAGGCATCGATCGATACACTGAGAGTTTGCAGCAGATTATTAGGCTACTGGGACATTTTTGGAAAATCAAGGAGTTTTATGAAGGTTTGATTCACATATAACTGAATCTTCGTCTCTCTCAACTTCCGGAAAGTTAATTAAAACAATCCTCTGAGTTAATTCAATTTTCGTTGTGGCGTGCTTCTGGAAAAGAAGTCCGTTAAGGTCAAGATTTGTTAGTTTCCACATATGATCGAAAGTGTTCATTACTACAGCACAGCCGGCCAGAGTGGCCGAGCGGTTCTAGGCGCTTCAGTCTGCAACCGCGAGATCGCTACGGTCACAGGTTCGAATCCTGCCTCGGGCATGGATGTGTGTGATGTCCTTAGGTTAATTAGGTTTAAGCAGTTTTAAGTTCTAGGGGACTGATGACCTCAGAAGTTAAGTCGCATAGTGCTCAGAGCCATTTGAACAAAAAAAAAAAAAAAAAAAAAAAAAAATGGTTCAAATGGCTCTGAGCACTATGGGACTCAACTTCTAAGGTCATTAGTCCCCTAGAACTTAGAACTAGTTAAACCTAACTAACCTAAGGACATCACACACATCCATGCCCGAGGCAGGATTCGAACCTGCGACCGTAGCGGTCTCGCGGTTCCAGACTGCAGCGCCTAGAACCGCACGGCCACTTCGGCCGGCGCCATTTGAACCATTTGAACTACAGCACATACTGGTGCTGCAACTTATTGAAAAAGGGGCTTGGCGCCGCAGTTTTCCGTCTTTCCCTGCCGTGTATTCTCTCGGAATTTCAATAGAAAACTTCTCTGTGACGCTCAACGCCCCTCTGATAACGCCTGCCGCTAGAGTTTGCTGAGCGCTTCATAACGTTCTCGTGCCAACTAACACATCCAGTGACGAAACGCGACGCTCTTCGTTGAATCTTGTGTTCTTTTCTATTAAAACAATCTGGAAAAAGTTGCGCCTTGAAGGACAATGACCAAGAATTGGGCGAGCAGGTGTTTTATATACCGCATTTTTCGTGGATGAGGTACATTTCTTTATGATTCTGGCAATGAGTCTCACAATGGCACCTTCTTCTTCCTGCAGTTTTTTTCATGTGGTTATTCCTCTTTTGGCCACTATAGGTCGTTACAACTATATATTTTTCGGTAGTTACTGTGTACAGTGATTTGTCAAACGGAAAAATTAAGTAAACCGTATGTTATTTCAAAAGTTATTGCTATAACTGTTAATACATTTATCCCACTGTGATATAATACTGTCTATGCCTTCACGCAAAAATGTTTGCGGTTGCCTACGGAACCTTGACTGTATTAAACCATGCACCGATTAGTCCGAAGCAAATCGACGACGACGAATGTCTCTCTCCACCACTCGAAAAATATGGAAACTGCATGGGGAGAGGTCGGGACCGTATGGATGATGTGTAAAAGCTCCCTAGCGAAACATCTGCAGCACACTTGGAAACAACCTTGATACATGCAGGCCGCCACGTGTTGCCAACGTTGTTCGAGCACGCTTACACATTCTCATACTGTCCCGATCTCTCCGCTTGCAATTTCCATATTTTTGGAACTCTGAACATAGAGATATTACTTCAGATGAAGCTGTGTACGCCTGGGTGCGATCATGGTTCCTTAGCAAACTGCAAACATTTTTCCAGAAAGAGACTGATGCTTTTGTCTCGCACTAGGACCAGCTGAAAAATGATCCTGTCAGAGCACAAAAAAGGTGACTATGCTCTTCTCTAAGACTCTGAGAATAAAGTGGGGGAGCACCTGGGTCAATCGTCATTCCGTCTTCCCACCAAAAAGTTTGGCATCCAAACATATTCATCCTGTTTCAACACAGAACATTCTAAATACTTTTACCCAGTCAATCTTCGTAGTTAAGCCTTCATATATAGCTACTCCCTCTCAGTGCCACTGTCTATGTATGTCTCTCTCCGACTCTCTCATTGTCACTTTCCTACTGTCTGTCTCTCCCACCGTCTATATCATCAACCCTTTCTCTCGCTCTTCCGCACCATTGTCTCCTTCTCTTCCTTTCACCGCCTCTGTGTCTCACTGCCATTGTTTCTGTCCCATTCTTCTTCTCTCTTATTGTCAATGTCTCCTTCTTTCTTGCGAACAGTCAGCTGTCTTTCTCTTCAGCCACCATTCTCCCGTCTCCATACATGTTCTTAGGGATGATTTGCTCTGGGTTTTGACCTCTAGATTGCGAAACTTCAACAAATCGGTATAGGGGGTGGGGAAAAGTGGACACATTCTTTCGTGTTGAAGTTCACCAGTCTGGCGGGCCCAGGCCCACCAAGCCTATGAATGGTCTCCACTCTCCTCTCTCTTCCATTTCAACTTTCCATTCCCTTTTGTCCCCACTGCTACTATCTCCATCGATCTCTCTTACTCTCTCACTGCCACTGTCTCTCACTGACCATCACTGCATCTTGTCTCTCTTTGGCTCCCGCTGCTATTGTCTTCACCCATCTCTCTCTCTCTCTCTCTCTTTCGCTGCCACTTTCTCTCCTCGTAATCACTGTCTCCTCTCTGTTTCTCTCCCACTGGAACTCTCTCTTTTCCTCTCCCACCGTTACTGTCTCTCTGCTATTCTCTTGCAGCACAAGGAAGTGCAAATGTGTTGAATGCCATAATTTTAGGTGACGGAGCAGGAATGATGACTGAAGCAGCTAACTCCCCACTTTTCTGTCAGACTGTTTTAAAGAGGGGCACATTCGCCTTTTTCGTGCTATGACGAGAGCATTTTCCCTTCTTTTCCGTCTTACAGCAAGGCGTACTGCTTATATAAAACGAATTCTGTAGGTCAGTAAGTTCTGACAGTTCAGTTACGTACACAGACTTATTTACATACTATGGCGGCCGGCCGGAGTGGCCGTGTGGTTCTAGGCGCTACAGTCTACAACCGCGCGACCGCTACGGTCGCAGGTTCGAATCCTGCCTTGGGCATGGATGTGTGTGATGTCCTTAGGTTAGTTAGGTTTAAGTAGTTCTAAGTTCTAGGGGACTGATGACCGCAGCAGTTAAGTCCGATAGTGCTCAGAGCCGTTTGAACATACGAGTACTTTGGCACTCATAAACAACAAATAAGTACATGCAATACCAGGTTAAAACAACATCGGCGGCCATCAACGCAAGTTCACTTTACACTACTTTACATAAAATGCACTACATTTTAGGCCAACCTACGGTGTACCAAAAAATGTGTTGTTCTAAGTGCAAGTCCAAAAAATAATTTTCTTAAGGGGTTCACGCCGCTATGTGGCAACATCGAATAATTTCCAGGTCCAGACAGCATGTATAGGGCATTATACAAAGACAGCGCTTCATATAAGCTCTATTGGTGAAGAAGTGACTAGAAAAACAAGGTTTCGTGACCTTAGAAGCCTTGCGATGACCCCAGTAACCTTATGATGTGTTCCACAAGTCAGTTAAAACCACATTTACGCTGCAGACCGAATATTACGGGCATACTGTACGTGTATAAGTCCGGTGACTTTGAACTTCTCGATCTCAGTAATGGATAATGATATCGAAAAAAGTTTCGAAGTTCGTTGAGATCATCATCTTAAAAACGCATGGTAAAAATTTCGACAATTTTCCATCTGTAGGAGTTATAGAAGTGGTTATGTACACAAGAGGTACTTCTGGTACCCAAAAACCATGATTATTTTGGTGTTTTCTCATCAAATACCCGTGGACAAATGGTGCTTTCGCAAGTCGTCTAAACCCCACCCTAGACCACATTTCATCCAAGAAAAACTGACAGATTTGCTCAATTTTCGTGGGCTGAGGGAAGAGTGTAACCTTTAAATTTTGGCGCTATGCCGTGGAATAGCTCCATTAGGTCCATTCTTCTGATAGCTACACAAATGATCACTAAGCCAAGGGCTATCGGAAACGCTTGAACGCCTGCTTCTGTGATGAATAGAGCACGAGGTATGACCATCTGAAAATTAGCATTTTGGCGCGCTGCTTTTTGGAACATACTACTGATTGTGGTGGACTGTAGCAACTGAAGTACTTGCTCGAGCAGATAGTACAACACATTTACAACTTATGAGTAAGTTGTTAAAACTTGAGTATCGTAATTGCTTAGCTCTGGCGCTAATTAGTGTCCACAGAGATGACATCTATTTGACGCTGCCGCTGACATAACACTGGAACTTGTTTCATTGCAGGAGGATAGTTTGAAATGGTCTTTAACTACATACAAGGCTCTGAATAACTGCTCAATTCACACACAGCTGAATCTGAGCTATGACTATGCCGTCATCTTGAGCGATAATTATAAATGGTCGCTGATTACTTACAGACTGGGATAAGCGACACTGCTCTCGGACGTAAGTAACTCGCCGGTTGCGGTGGCGTAGTAAGTAAACACTGGGAGGGGGGGGGGGGGGGTGCCTCCGTCAGCCTCTCCGATTCCTTAAGGCGTCTGGCAGCGACTGTCTCTACTTGTGTCACCGTCGTGAGATACTAACTTTTGTATCAGACCTCGTTCTGCGGACGACTTCACTAATGTAACGATCAATGTGTTTACAGTTATCGCGATTATTCTTAAAATTATAAAAAATGCACTTACTTTTTAGGGTTCCGTACCTCAATCGATTAAAATGAACGCTTGTAGGATCATTTTGTTGTCCGTCTATCTGTCCGACTGTTAAGGCCCCTCTTTCCTCAGAAATGGGTCACATATCAAGCTAGAACTTACCCGTTCACTGCCGGTGTAAAAATCTTAAGCTTTTAAGTCAATGCCATTAAAAGGTACGACCATTTATATCACATATTTCGATACCCGGAACTCACTCACCCAAACCTGTAGTGTCGTTTCCGTTGATCTAAAACACGAAATTTGGCAAGAAGCAAAGTTTCACAGTGCAAGTAAGGGAAAAAACCGACAACGGTTAATTTGTAATTATATTACACGCAAGAAGTATTTATTTTTGTCATTTGTTTTCCGAGTGTTTGTGTGTTCGTTTATTAATAACCCTTTTTTTCCTTAGTAACGGGTAAACATATCAGGTTGAAATTTGTGTCACATACCAAAATGTACGCTCCCGTGGCGGTGAAATATTTTTAAGCTTCTAGATCAACGAGATCAAAAGATACGGCCACGAATGTCATATATTCTGATATTACTCATCAAAGCCCATAGCGTACTTCCGGTTGACCTAGAATCACGAAAGTTGGCAAGAATCAAGGTTTCACAATACTTGTAGAGGCAATAAAAATCAGATATTTCTTAAAATGCAATTGTATCAGATAAAAAATACTTTTTACCATTACAAAGTTCCATTGCATTCTTAATGTGTCAAAAATCTCAGGTACTACTGTCGGAATCTTGATCTGTTTTTCAGTAATGCGGTGACTGATCCACTTGGAAGGTTTTTGTATGGAACTTATAAACATTCCGTCCTAGCTACGATGACGTCAAGTCCCTGTCCGCTGTGAAAATGATGCCTATGCCATCTAGCGGAGATTGGCGTTAGGCCGACTGATGGAAATGGAAATGAGCGTTTGGCGTCATTGGCCGGGAGGCCCCTCGCGGGGCAGGTCCGGCCGCCTTGGCGCAGGTCTTATTACATTCGGCGCCACATTGGGCGACCTGCACGCCGGATGGGGATGAAATGATGATGAACACAACACAACACCCAGCCCCTGAGCGGAGAAAATCTCCGACCCAGCCGGGAATCGAACCCGGGCCCAGAGGACGGCAATCCGTCACGCTGACCACTCAGCTACTGGGGCGGACGGCCGACTGATCAGTCTATGCCTACGACCCGTACAACACGAGTCATGTTTCAAAGCACTGTTATACCGGTAACTGGTGCAGGATTGCGCTACCTTTGTTTCGGATGAGGTTACGATGTACCATAAAATATCCACCGAAGCGTTCCACAGAACAATTCATGGCAACAAGAATAGCCCTGTTGGCCGGCTTTACCGTTTACCGCGTTTGAGGCTTCCGTCAAATCTACCCAGTAATCGCAACAAGGACGAGAGCAAACAAAGTCAACGCATCTGCAGTTGAAAGTTGAGCATAGCACGTTGACAGAACATCACAATCAATAAAACAAAAAATTACAATAATAAATGCGAATTTACACAAAAACTTGAACTTAAGAATTTACATCGAAACACTCTCAAAAGTCTTGGAATTTTCTGGAGTGATAACAGCTAGTATAGATATCGATAATAGGCAAAAAGCATCCAGATCCTTGATTCCCAAAGAGTATGAAACACCTATATAAATAATATAATAATGTTTGTAAGGAGCCCTCCGTGATTGTGTCCTACCCGCACTTACTTGGATTTTTCCCGTGTATCCGGTTTCCGTTTGGCTGTCAACCATAATAGAACAGTTCTGGATGTCCTCTCCTATTTACGGGCAATACTTCACATTTATTTGCGTTCAGAGTCAAGTGGCAGTCCCAGCACCTATCGTCGACCCACTGCAGACCTTCCTTTAGTTCGCTACAGTCTTCTGGCTTTTCTACTTTGTTACAAACGACCGCATCATTTTTGAAAATCCTCATGCAGCTTCCGACATTATTCACTGGATCATTTATACGTATATTAATAGTAATGGTCCGATGACACATGTTTGAGGTACTCCTGAAATTAGTCGATTTTCTTCCGTTAAGTGACGTGTTCAGTCCTGTCCGCAAGAGATCCCGAGTCAAGTCAAGCACTGTTCCAACACTCGGTAAGCTCGCACTTGGTTCACTAAACGACACAGCGGGATTGCATTACATGCCATCCTGCAGTCAACGAACGAGGCATCAACCCGGCTGCCATAGCCTACAGTCTTCTACATCACACGGACGAGCAGACCGATCAGAGTTTCGCAGGATCTCTGACTGCGAAATCCATGTTAACTTTTATAGCGCAAAGTTCCTTTCTCCACATAGTTAGAGAAGAATGTCCCTTATCTAACAAGAGGACCATCAGATCTGTTAATCACTGATTTAGATGAGCCTTAGTTACATTGCAGAGGGACCTGTCCTGATAACCTGACTACCGGCTTTCCATGTGACTACCCCTAGTTTCGACCAAGAGAGCTCAGTTCAGGGAATAAGGTTCACCGGTAACACGCTGGCGTTATTCGTTCAAATGCTGTCCGTGTACTTTCTATCGTTTTCTTTTTTATGGAACAGAATATCATTAAATTTACACGGAAGATCCAAAGAAACTAGTACACCTGCCTAATACCGTGCAGCGCCCCCGCGAGCACGCAGAAGTGCCGCAACACGGCGTGGCATGGACTCGACTAATGTCTGAAGTAGCGCTGGAGGGAACTCACACCATGAATCCTGCAGGGCTATCCATAAATCCAGAAGAGTACGAGAGGGTGGAGATTCTTCTGAACGGCAAGTCGCAAGGCATCCCAGATATACTCAATGATGTTCATGTCTGGGGGGTTTTGTGGCCAGCATAAGTGTTTCAACTCAGAAGTGTGTTCCTGGGGCCACTCTGTAGCAATCTTGGACATCTAGTGGGTCGCATTGTGATGTTGGAATTGCTCAGGTCCGTCGGAATGCATAATGGACATGAATGGATGCAGGTGATCCGACAGGATGTCAGAGTCGTATCTAGACGTATGGTTCAAAAATGGCTCTGAGCACTATGGGACTTAACATCTTAGGTCATCAGTCCCCTAGAACTTAGAACTACTTAAACCTAACTAACCTAAGGACATCACACAACACCCAGCCATCACGAGGCAGAGAAAATCCCTGACCCCGCCGGGAATCGAACCCGGGAACCCGGGCGTGGGAAGCGAGAACGCTACCGCACGACCACGAGATGCGGGCTATCTAGACGTATCAGGGTCCCATATCACTCCATTGCACACGCCCCCCACCATTACAGAGCTTCGACCAGTTTGAACAGTCCCCTGCGGACATGCAGGGTCCATGGATTCATGAGGTTGTATCCATACCCGTACACGTCCATCCGATCGATACAACTTGAAACGAGACTCGTTCGACCAGTCAACATGCTTCCAGTCATCAACAGTCCAATGTCAATGTTGACGGGCCCATGTGAGGCGTAAAGCTTTGTGTCATGCAGTCATAAAGGGTACGCGAGTGGGCCTTCGGCTCCAAATGCCCATATCGATGATGTTTCATTGAATGGTTCGCACGCAGACACTTGATTGTCCAGCAATGACGTGTGCAGAAATTTGCGGAAGGGTTGCGTTGAATGATTCTCTTCAGTCGTCATTGGTCCCATTCTTACAGGATCTCTTCCCGCTGGCAGCGATCAGATGTTTTACCGGATTCCTGACATTCACGTTACACTCATGAAATGGTCGTATGGGAAAATCCCCACTTCATCGCTATCTCGCTACCTCGGAGATGCTGTGTCCCGTCGCTTGTGCGCCGTCTATAACACCACGTTCAATTCACTTAAATCTTGATAAGCTGCCATTGTTGCAACAGTAACCGATGTAACAACTGTGCCAGACACTTGTCTTATAGAGGCGTTGCCGACCGCAGCGCCGTATTCTGCCTGTCTCCATATCTCTGTATTTGAATGCGCATGCCTATACCAGTTTGTTTGGCACTTCAATGTATATGCAATACAAATTGTTCAAAAATCGTCATTTTCACCGTCGTAATTTCATTCATAAACTAGTCATTACAGCACACTTCCTTCAAATGTATATCCCGCAAGTAGATAAATTTCAAATGTTTGGGCAGCATCAAAGAGTTCGGAACGATGGACGAAATGTTAACATCTGCGGAAGGATTCGAGATTCAAATGGTTCAAATGGCTCTGAGCACTATGTGACTCAACATCTTAGGTCATAAGTCCCCTAGAACTTAGAACTACTTAAACCTAACTAACCTAAGGACACCACACACACCCATGCCCGAGGCAGGATTCGAACCTGCGACCGTAGCAGCCTCGCGGTTCCGGACTGCAGCGCCAGAACCGCACGGCCACCGCGGCCGGCAAGGATTCCAGATAAAGAAGGAAATACTTATCCCTAATTTTGACATACATTATGCAATTAATAGCGATGAAACCGACTGCAACTACCAATCGACGTACAATAGATTTCTTGCTGAACAAGGAGCGGAAAACGTACCTGTGCAGAAAAAAGGAGTTCAACGAGATTAGTCATCCCATGTCAGGGTAGTGTACTATCACTGTGTCAGGAAAAATATTCCCTTACGTCTTCTTATGTATGTACCAAGCGTGTGGAAAACTGGATCGGGCTGTTCAAAAAAAAAAAAAAAAAAAAAAAAAAAAAAAAAAAAAAAAAGAGTTGATATGTTCACTCATAAATTAAAAAATATAGTTGAGGTATCCACGAAATCAGAGTTCACGAAAGTGGTATAGAAAGAGCTTTTAAAATCTGTCATTCTTCCATACGTGGAAAGAGAAAAATATCTTTACGTTATCGGTTCACGGGGATGGCAGGCTGATCAGCTACTTAATGATCAAACCTTTATAGATGAAACAAATGCATGCACCTGCCCCGTAAAGATTATCTCACCAAAATGTATGCTACTCCACTTTGCCAATTCTGTGATGTTTATTTTTACAGGCTGACTAAAATTTTCACGAGAAAAATTCAAAATGCTTCCGACTTGCGGAAGACTAATAGAGAAATCGCTTCGAGGGAAGAATTATTAAAAAAATACGGTATTTAATTGTGCATCAGATTAGTGCACGTGCTTTCACAGGCAAGCTAAAATAAGAGTGGTTCGCATCCAAGTTGATCGGACAGAGAACAATCATTCAGAATCCAAACAAACTGCGTGTTCCAGTACGGCTTTTGAAAAATCCGTGTGCCTACAAGGCAGCAGCTTCCATTATATGTGTGTAGTGCTCTACGAGTATGTGTTTAGGCTGCTTCTGCGACAAAAATCACGCGGAATTCCGTTCTAGCCAGAAAGCGTTGGAAGCGATAGACAGTAATCTTTTCTGTAGCAAACGGAATACACATTTGAAGATAGTTTGCTGCAATGATTTATTAACAAAATTACTACAGCGAAAATGACAATTTTTAAATAATTCCGCATGAGATATGTTATTTAATGATATTCTGTGCGATGAAATTAAAAAAAGAAAAAGCACACTGGCTGGATTTGAACCTATATCGACACCGCGTTAGCTGTGAATCTCAGCCGCTGCGCCACTTTGGCTTAATAGAAACAAGACTAGATTTTCTCGGAAACCAGCTACCGTTACACGAAAAGCCTCTAGCCAGGCAGCTAGGGCAGTTCCCTCCTCTGCAGCATACCTAACACTCATCAAAGCCCGTAATGGGTCTGCTGATCCCGCTGTATCTGTATATTTAATGCGTTCATTGAGGAAGCTTATCAGATAATGAGGGAGAAGAAAAAGGGAGTAAATGCCTATGGCGAAAGCATACATCGTGTCAGATTTGGTGATGACATAACTGCAGACTCCGAAAACGAAATGAATAGAATGCTGCAGGTCCTACCAGACATTCTTCAATTGCGGAAATTAAAAGTGAACAAACAGAAAACAGAAGCAACGGTAATATGGAAAAAGACGAGACAAATCAGGGACGCATTTCTCACCGCGAAGCACGCCAGCCGGCAGACGCAGTGTCCGCCGTGGTTGCTGCACGCTCTGGAGTGACCTGCCACGTTTGGCGGCACGTTCTCCTCAGAGTGATCTGCGACCTAAGCGTCCTCCAGCGGTACTTTCCGGCTGCATTTGGCTCGTGAGCCACACAGCGTCTTTACTGTAATGAACGCCGAGTTGAGAGCTGTGTTAAACACTACTAGCAACTGTCGAAGAAGAGCGGAGATAATCGCGAAGGCGATTCTGGACTGGTCAGTGGCTTGAACAGCGAATTTCTGGTAGAGGAGCACTACAAAATGCTGTCCAACGATCTGTAATACATGCTGAGAGAATCTACTCGTTAACTCAATCGGTTATCCATCGGGCACTCGCGGTTTTAAATTGATTCTAGTTAAAGTCTAATGTCCGCAGCTCGTGGTCGTGCGGCAGCGTTCTCGCTTCCCGCGCCCGGGTTCCCGGGTTCGATTCCCGGCGGGGTCAGGGATTTTCTCTGCCTCGTGATGACTGGGTGTTGTGTGCTGTCCTTAGGTTGGTTAGGTATAAGTAGTTCTAAGTTCTAGGGGACTGATGACCATAGATGTTAAGTCCCATAGTGCTCAGAGCCATTTGAATTTTTTAAAGTCTAATGTAAGTTTGCCCATACATTATATCCACATTCTCAATACTGCGTTGACTACCATCACTGATCTAACGTACTTCATCACATAGACTTAGAAATCGATTTTAGTTTAGTAATTTCATCCGAATGAAAGAGGAGCTCTTTTCGAAGCTACTCAGCGTCATCGAAAAAGATATTTACTGCTGAGATATAAACATGAGTCAGTTCACCAAACTACAACATAGATATATACTCTGTATTACACTCAGTTCCATAACACCAAAATCATCCAGTGTGTAAGTTGCATTTACTTTATGACACAGGCTGGCAGTCACATTAGTATTTCCACCCGCTGGGAAAACATACCAGTCATTGGCCTGTACAACAAGGATTGCAGCAAATACATTACTTGTAATAAATACCAACAACTTGTGGAGATGATGCTTATAGTAAATTAATAAAAAAAGACCGAGAATCTCTTAGGAAACAAAAAGTGGAAAATATATGGAAGAGGTGGATCTGTTAGATTTCTCTTCTCACATCGCAGCTCACAAAGCTACCAACTATGCTATGGTCTGATAAGGCCGCAGGCCCTTCTTATGTGGTATTTACCGTATAATGACTGTATCTATAAATGTCATCATTTGTTGTTTAATTCCCAAACTGAAAAAAGGATGCGGTTCTGTCGGATCATCATTGTACCGTAGCTCTGAAACTGTATACTTCAATAGTAGTCAAATTATAACACTAAAAACATCAACTCATCAGCTACAAGAGGCCTGTACCTAGCGACACGCAGTTTCCTGTCATTTCAGTATAACAAATCGTAGCTAAAACGACATATATCCAAGACGTCCTCAATTTGTTGATTCTTAAAAACAGCTTAAATTCATACCACCTGCTCTATGAGAACGAAAAACCATTAAATAAGGCATCTACCTTCATACAACATGACGGCTCCGAACTTCTGCTAGTGACGTAAAAACGGTGTCACATCTCATTGTCCACGTTCCTCTTCACGAAACGGAAGTCTGGCACTCCTGATTCTTTATTTCACGCTCCGCCGTGTAGTATAACGTGGAATTCTACCGAGGCCTACGAGATAGAATTGCTGCGGCACCTACGTCACAGCGCGTGACACTGCAGGTCTTACCAGTGCCAGCAGCCGTCTCCGCCGAAGAGAGAGTTAAATGTTCAAATGTGTGTGAAATCTTATTGAACTTAACTGCTAAGGTCATCAGCCCCTAAACTTACACACTACTTTATTATCCTAAGGAAAAATACACACGCCCACGCCCGAGGGAGGACTCGAACTTCCGCTGGTATCAGCCGCACAGTCCATGAGTGCGGCGCCCTAGACCCCACGGCTGATCCCGCGCGGCAGTTTGATAATCTTTGAAAGCGAGTTTAAATGTATGCAAGTTCTCGACATCACACAACAAAATTCAGACCTTTAGTGGGCACCTTTTCAACTGAATACTGATTCCCCGTGAGCTCTGCACGAAGCCGAAGGAAACGAAGAGTGGCGGACAAGCCGACTAGTGTGACGTCACAAGTTATTTGCAGGGCCCGTATATCTCACTGGCCCTCAATTCCACTCTGTGACGTCAGCAACACTACGTCCACGTGCGGTTTCACGTCTCGTGAGAGGACGGCTTTAAGGGAAGTAAACGAAGAGACAAAATTTTTAAAGCGAAGGGAAAGGAGAAAAACAAATTTTATTGGACGTTCATTAGACACAATATTGCCACCATTAATATTCTTGACGGAAAAGCGCTGAGAAAGAAAGGAAGAGGGCGGTCTAGGAAGAAGTACCGGGTGGTTTTAATTAAACTTTCGCTATTCAACACATTATAACAAGGAAACTAATTACACTACTGGCCATTAAAATTGCTACACCACGAAGATGTGCTACAGACGCGAAATTTAACCGGCAGGAAGAAGATGCTGTGATATGCAAATAATTAGCTTTTCAGAGCATTCACACAAGGCTGGTGCCGGTGGCGACACCTACAACGTGTTGACATGAGAAACGTTTCCAACCGATTTCTCATACACAAACAGCAGTTGACCAGCGTTGCCTGGAGAAGCGTTATTGTGATGCCTCGTGTAAGGAGGAGAAATGCGTGCCATCACGTTTCCGACTTTAATAAAGGTCGGATTGTAGCCTATCGCGATTGCGGTTTATCGTATCGCAACATTGATGTCGCGTTGGTAGAGATCCAATGACTGTTAGCAGAATATGGAATCGATGGGTTCAGGGGCAGCGCATCCGTGTTTGGCGACATCGCAGTGAACGCACATTGGAAGCGTGTATTCGTCATCGTCATACTGGCGTATCACCCGGCGTGATGGTATGGGGTGCCATTGGTTACACGTCTCGGTCACCTCTTGTTCGCATTGACGGCACTTTGAACAGTGGACGTTACATTTCATATGTGTTACGACCCGTAGCTCTACCCTGCATTCTATCCCTGCGAAACCCTACATTTCAGCAGGATAATGCACGACCGCATGTTGCAGGTCCTGTACGGGCCTTTCTGGATACAGAAAATGTTCGATTGATGCCCTGGCCAGCACATTTTCCAGATCTCTCCCCAACTGAAAACGTATGGTCAATGGTGGCCGAGCAACTGGCTCGTCACGATACGCCAGTCACTTTTCTTGATGAACTGTGGTATCGTGTTGAAGTTGCATGGGCAGCTGTTTGACTCAATGCTCAGGCGTATCAAGGCCGTTATTACGGCCAGAGGTGGTTGTTCTGGGTACTGATTTCACAGGATCTATGCACCCAAATTGCGTGAAAATGTAATCAATCTCAGTTCTAGTATAATAAATTTGTCCAATGAATACCCGTTTATCATCTGCATTTTTTCTCGGTTAGCAATTTTGATGGGCAGTAGTGTACCTAACGAGGATAAAACTTGGTAGCATTAATGTCAAGGATATGGGGAAAAGAAATAATGCCGAATCAAATCAATTGAAGCACTTTTAATGTGCTGCTACGGTACATCATACTGTTACATATCGGTGCCACTACTGCTACAAAAGGGGCTCCAACATGGCGCCCATCAGTATCCAGAAGAGCCTGAAAGTGCAGGATTGCATTCTGGACAGCAGAACGAAGCAAGTTCGTAGGTATACTGGCTATCTTTTTTGATATACTGCGCTTCAGATCAGCACATGTGTGAATGTTCCCATGGTAAACCCTGTCGTTCACGTGGGCCCACAACCAGATATCTCATGGAGTGAGATCAGGTGATCGTGCCGGCCAATCATTTGGAAACGATCAGCTGATAATTTCGGAGAAAGAGGTGAACTTCACGAGCGATGTGCGGTGGAGCCCCATCTTGCGTGAAAACTGTTGATTTCAATGTGTCTCTCTCCTGTAGGATGGGTGCGACATTCCGGCGAAGTATATCGTAGTAACGCTGGCCAGTCACACTGCACGTCTTTGGTCCTTGAGCGCCAACCTGCACAAAAAGGAATGAACGTAGCCGTGAAGCAACAGCACACGGTGACACGTCCACCATACAGAGGAACTTCATGCACAGTGACTGGAAGTGTAAATCCCGACGCTTAGCAATTCTGCGTGTTCACCTCACCCATCAGAGAAAAATGAGCTTCGTCTGTCTAGAGGATGGTCTAGGGAGAGCCCTCGTGACCTTCAGTCCTTGCGAGAAGGTGTGGAGCGAAGTCAATACGTCATTCTGTGCACTGTGGTGCAAGCTGCTATACGACATGGATGTTGTAGGGATACCATTTGAGAATGGTTCGAAGCACCTTCCGTACAGTGGACCACGGGATGTTCAACTATCGTGACACAGCACGCGCACTGCCTGACGATCGCAACAGCGACTTCATCAACCATCTGTGGTGCACCCGGTCGTCGGCCTCTTCCCGGAGCTATGCCCAGTTCTCAAGTTGATTCGAACTTCATCGTGCTCCGCACGGCAGGTGGTTAATGAGGACCCTTCCGTAATCCACTCAGCTGGCGATAATCTCGAAGTGGAGCTGCAGCATTACTGTTGTTTTGATAACTGAGCTTCCCCAATAATGCCCTGCTCCTTTTGTCCAATCTCATGTTGACATGTCAACAAGTGCACTGCGACTGGTCAGGTGTGCGAGACTATGAATCACGATGACCGATCAGGGCACCTGGTAGCCATGGTTGGACCTGGGCGGTGGCGCTGTGACGCATGGAAATCATGCACCTCATATTTTGGTCATTAATACTACCAAGTTTGGTGCTCATACAGTAATTAGTTTCCGTCTTATGACGTGTTAAATACTACTCCCGAACAGGTCATGAAGGCCCAACGGTACTGACCGGCTGCCGTGTCATCCTCAGCTCATCGGCGTCACTGGATGCGGATATGGAGGGGCATGTGGCCAGCACACCGCTCTCACGGCCGTATGTCAGTTTCCGAGACCGGAGCCGCTACTTCTCAATCAAGTAGCTCCTCAGTGTGCTTCACAAGGGCTAAGTGCACCCCGCTTGTTAACAGCGCTCGGCAGACCGGATGGTCACCCATCCAAGTGCTAGCCCAGTCCGACAGCGCTTAGCTTCGGTGATCGAACGGGAACCGGTGTTACCACTGCGGCAAGGCCGTTGGCCAACGTGTTATATATGCAAATTTTAATCATAACAACCCGGTATTTGGAACACATCGAGAAGAGAACATGGAACTGAAACGAATTCCCATTGACAGATGAGAGTGGTTGTATCGACAAGGCATTAACTTCTACAATGTTTCTGTCTGTGTAAAACATAAAACAAATTTTCTAACCGATTTACTGTAGGTCTATAATTATTAACATCTGTCGTCTTGAGAATGAGCCCTGCGCTTCTTGGAAACGTTTGTTGCTCCAGTGACATATGATAAATTGCTGCTACAAAGGAAGGAAGTTGCTTCGAATAATCTCTGCAGACACACGCTGATGTATCATCCTCTCTAAGATTCCTTATCATTAATAAGCGACTGTAGTTGCTATTGCAATCTGCGTTCGCTTATCCAAATACCTACCATTTTGGCATTTTTGTGATGATTGAAAAGACGGACGGTATTACGACCTTCCGTGATAACCGAATTCAGTATTTCGACCCGATTCTATCTTCCTTTTCGGTGCCAATTTGGCTACTGAAAGAACGAACATATGTTTTGGAACCGTTTACTAACTTTATGTAAGATGAAAATGCTTGGGGCTTTTAGCCAAAAAGGTTAGCGAAATTTTTCTTTTGAATTCAATAAACGTTTCTAGGATTGCTCTCCTGACTCCAATTTTCTGTCCGTTATGCTTTTGTTTGTCAGCTAAGTTTACAATTTTTTTAATCAAGGAAAGTGCCAGTCCCCGTGTGCATATCGTTATCCGACAATTACCTATTAAATTTTCCTTAATAACGGGAAAGGAACAATTGAAGTCCGGGAGTAATCGCCACAGAAAGTAATGACGCAGTACGCTTCAGCCCCGTCCAGACCGCCAAGCCCGTCTTCTTGGCCGGGAGAAAACTCTCCTTCCTGCGCCCTGTTCCTAAAGCAGGCTCAGAGTTTATGGCCGGACATCCTGCCGTGAATTACGAGACAAGCGTTATTAAGTTCCGCTCCCAACTGTAGCTCCTGCAGCCGTAAAAAACAAAAGCTCTCCTGAAATACCTTGGTAAGTGTTGCAGGTGACAAGGTACCCAATTTAGCAACACGAAAAAGAACGCTAACGGCTGGCATCAAAATACATGCAAAGACCAATTGTTGTTTGTGTGTTTTTCTGCCGACTAGTTGACCGCTCCTACTCATCAACACAAATTTCTTCCAGATGCAGCAAATGGGGAGAAATGAAAGGAACAGAAGTGGGAGCTCCAGACAGCAAAACCGTTTAGAAAGAAATAACATTTTTGGTGCAGGTCGGGCGAGGCGTGAAGCATTTATGTTAGCGTAGTTTCCAGGCAAGGGCCGGCGCAGCGGAAAGAGTACAGAAGAACTGTGACACGAACGAAGGTCGTTGGGCCGAGTGCTGGTGCGGCAGTTTCGTTTTTCTTTATCTTTTATTTTCAATTTTTACGTTACTTATACTGTAAATAAACCGAAATAATGCTAAATATATTGTGATTATTAATATTTTCATTGAAGGCATGGAATGGAAGGGAAAGAAAAACTTGGGATCGAACATACTTTTGCAATAATGGATTATACTTACAGCGTCCACGGGGACTCTGCAAATACCTTTCCAAAAAGGTATCGTAATTAATACAAAATTGCAGCAACTGTCTTCTGAAGAAATACGATGCAATGTTCATTCGGACACGCTTGCAAGAAAATGCAATGCGGCGATTACAGCTTCTATGAGAGACATGAAATGTATTCATAGTTGCGAATGTAAACCGCCACAAACATTTCATACTGTAAATAAACATGTTATTTATTTGAAATCCCAAATTTTACTTTGCCTTTCTTTTCAAGCTGTTTGTAAAAACGCTAATAAAATACATACACTGAAGTTCTAAAAAAACTGGTATAGGTATGTGTATTCAAATATGTAGATATCTAAGCCTATACAAGTAGAATACGGCACCGCTGCCGGCAATAGCTGTCTGGCGCCGTTGTTAGATCGGATACTGCTGCTACAATGTCAGGTTATCAAGTTTTTAATGAGTGCTATAGCGGGCGCACGAGCGGTGGGACAAAGCATCTCCGAGGTAGCGAGATAGGGGATTTTCCAGTATGACCATTTCACGAGTGTACCGTGAATATCAGGAATCCGGTAAAACATCAAATCTCCGACATCGATGCTGCCGGAAAAAGGCCCTGCAAGAATGAGAGCAACGACGACTGATGAGAATCGTTCAGCGATTCAGAAATGCAACCCTTCCGAAAATTTCTGCAGATTTCAACTTTGGGCCGTCAACAAGTGACAGCGTGAGAAACATTCAACGAAACAATCCAGATATGGGCTTTCGGAGAAAAAGGCCCGCTCGTGTACCCTTTATGACTCTGCACGACAGAAAGTTTTACGCCTCTCCTGGGACCATCATCACCGACATTGGACTGTTGATGACCGGCAACATGTTGCTTGGTCGGACGAGTCTGGTTTCAAATTGTATCGAGCGGATGGGCGTGTACAGATATAGAGACCACAAATCCATGCACCCTGCATGTCAGCAGGGGATTGTTCAAGCTGAGGGGCCTGTGTAATGGTGTGGAGTATGTGCAGCAGGAGTGATATGGGACCCCTGATACGTCTAGATACGAATCTGACAGGTGGCACGTGCGTAAGTACCCTATCCGATCACTTGCATCCATTCATGTCCCTTGTACACCCCGACGGTCTTGGGTAATTCCAGCAGGATAATGCGACACCCTACACGTCCAAGATTGCTACAGAGTGGCTCAAGGAACACTCTTTTGAGTTTAAACACTTCCGCTGGCCATGGAACTCCCCAGACATCAACATTATTGAGCGTATCTGGGATGCCTTGCAGCGTGCTGTTCAGAAGAGATCTCCACCGCCTCGTACTCTTCTGGATTTATTGCCAGCCCGGCAGGATTCATTGTGTCAGTTCCCTCCAGCACTACTTCAGACATTAATCGAGTCCATGCCACGTCGTGTTGCGGCAATTCTGCGTGCTCGGGTGGGCACTGCACGATATTAGGCAGGTGTACAAGTTTCTTTGACTCTTCAGTGTATAAATATAACATATTGAGAATTAAAGTTTATTTGCAGTAAAACCGAAAATTAAAAGAAAGGGAATAAATGTTTCATCATTGGGACTGGATACCATGGATCCTTGCCTTACCGTTCCGTACTGTGCCAACCACTGCTTAGAAAGTACGTTAGCATAACCGGCTCATATCTCGTCTTACCCGCACCTGTTGTTCTAAACGTTTGGCTGCCTGTACCTACAATTGTGTGTCACTTTCATTCCTGGTCAAGCCCTGCATATGCCATAAATTCGGAAGAAACTGGTTATGACGAGTAGGCGCCGTCTCCTTGTGAGATTCCATATTCCGAATCTTACGCTACTGCTGCAGGTGTGAAAAAGATCCCCTAACCTGCAGTTACGTTGCACGATAAATCACACAGGTTTATAGACTCTCAGTTCAGCGAAACACTTAGGGATTACAATTCCGAACAACTATGAGTGTAACCATGACATAGAAAATAATGTGGAAAAGGAGATAGGCCGGCCGGAGTGGCCGAGCGGTTAAAGGCGCTACAGTCTGGAACCGCACGACCGCTACGGTCGCAGGTTCGAATCCTGCCTCGGGCATGGATGTGTGTGATGTCCTTAGGTTAGTTAGGTTTAAGTAGTCCTAAGTTCTAGGGGACTTATGACCACAGCAGTTGAGTCCCATAGTGCTCAGAGCCATTTGAACCATTTTGTAAAGGAGATAGTAAAACCGAGTTTTATTGTCAAAACACTTAGGAAGTGCAACTCATCTAGTAAAGGAAATACCTAAGCTGTGCTTTTCCGTACCCTTACGGAGTGCTACTGCGCGCTGTGTGGTCGAAGCGACGGAGAACACAGAAAAACTTCAAATAAGGTCAGCTCGTTTTGAGTCATCGCGCTACAGGGAAGTGGATATTGTAAGTGAGTTCGGGTGTCAGTCATTAACACAAAAGATGTTTTTCGTTGGGTCGAGGTCTTTTCACAGAAGTCCAGTCACCAGCTTTCTACTCCGAATACCAAAATACACTGAGGTGACGAATGCCATGGGATAGCGATGTGCACACATACAGATGGCCGTAGTATCACTTGCACAAGGTATAAAATAGTAGTGCATTGGCAGACTTGTGGTTTGTACTCAGGTGATTAATGTGAAGACGTTTCCGACGTGATTCTGGCCACACGAAGGGAATTAAGACACTCTGAACGCGGAATGGTAGTTTGAGCTAGACACGTGGGAATTTCCACCTCATACATCGTTAGGAAGTTCAATATTCCGAAATCCACAGCGTCAAGAGTGTGCCGAGAACACCAAATTTCAGGCGTTACCTTTCACCACGGACAACACAGTGGCCGATGGCCTTCACGTAACGACCGAGAGCAGCGGCGTTTACGTAGCGTTGTCACTGCAAACAGACAAACAACCCAGCGTGAAATAACGGCAGAAATCAGTGTGCGACTTACGACGAACGACGAACGCATTCGTCAGGACATTGCGGCGAAATTTGGCGTTCATGGGCTATACCAGAAGACGGCCGATGCAAAGGCCTTTGCTAACAGCACGACATCGTCTACAGAGCCTCTCCTGGGCTCATGGCCACATCGGTTGTACCCTAGACGTCTGAAAGCCGGTGCCTTTTCAGACCACTCCCAATTTCAGTTAATAAGAGCTGCACGCGTCCATGTTCCAAGGAACAATGCATCGAACTTTGCACGTACTGCATTAATGGAAATATAAGACTCTGTGAGCCTAATGCGAGGGCCGATGCCTTCGTTGATGTCTGTTCAAAAGTCAATAGACGATTCCATGGACCAAGCACATGTCAATTTGGATCACGATAGGTTGTCAAGATTCCTGGAATCATAAATGGAAGAGTCCACCGCCAGATTCACACCTAGCACTAAGGAAGGCTGAAGGGACGGACTTTATCTCCAAAATCATGCTTGCCCGCCTGCCACAAACAACTGTTCACCATTTGGCAACTTCCCTGAAATATGGAGGTATGCGGGGATCGTGGCCATCACCAGTCCTTATAAAGACGCCCGTTCCCTGAAAATCTATCGACGAATAAGCTACTCTCTGGAATGTCCAAGATGTTCGAGTGTCTATTTCTGTGATGGCCCCTCGACCCTGAGGAGGCCAAAAACTTTATATAATGTCCAGTTCTGATACCAGAAAGGTCGTTCGTTTGGTGGAGGATGCAATGAAGGCGATCGACCATCATGAGATCTTTGGAGACCTGCTGCTCGATGTCTTCAGAGCTTTTGACTACGTGTTGCATGACGGACTACCGCGTAAGATGGTAACACAACGAGTCCCAACATCACACATGTTAGAGTTCTGGAATTACTTCGGTGGATGTAGTTTCCCTGTACGTGGTACCAGCAGATCGTCATAGCGTTGGCCCATTGCCGCCGCTGTTCCGCATGTTGCTTGAACCAGCTCTACATATGTTGCATGCAGCAGATATGTCCAGAACACCGTGAGTGATGCTTATGACACAGCCTGGTTCTCCAAATGCCACAATGCACTGATATTGTAACGGAGGCGATTAATCAAGTCGACGACTGGGCGATAAAATGGCGGCTAGTTTCAACTCAAACAAGACGGAGACCACCATCACCAACCAGAAGCTCTGCCACCTGTGACCGCCAGAGGAACAGCCGTAAAATGGGCATCGTCTGCTCTCTACCTTGACGTCACTGTATCACAAAGGATCTTGTAGTGAAACTGCGTGCTTATGGAATATCGTCTCAGTTATGTGGCTGGATTCATGATTTCCTGTCAGAGAGGTCACAGTTCATAGTAACTGACGGAAAGTCTTCGAGTAAGACAGAAGTGATTTCTTGCTTTCCCCAAGGTAGTGTTATAGGCCCTATGCTGTTTCTTATCTATATAAACGATTTGGGAGACAATGTGAGCAGCCGTGTTAGGTTGTTTGCAGATGACGCTGTCGTTTATCGACTAGTTAAGTCATCAGAATAACAAAATAAATTGCAAAATTATTTAGAAAAGATATCTGTATGATGCGAAAAGTGGCAGTTGACCCTGGATAACGAAAAGTGAGAGGTCATCCACATGAGTGCTAAAAGGAATCGGTTAAACTTCGGTTACACGATAAATCAGTCAAATCTAAAGGCCCTAAATTCAACCAAATCCCTACGAATTACAATTACGAACAACTTAAATTGGAAGGAACACACAGAAAATGTTGTGGGGAAGGCTAACCAAAGACTGCGTTTTACTGGTAGAACACTTAGAAAATGAAGCAGATCTACTAAGGAGACTGCTTACACTACGCTTGTCCGTCCTCCTTTAGAGTACTGCAGCGCCGTGTGGGAACCTGATTAGATAGGATTGATGGAGTACATCGAAAAAGTTCAAAGTAGGGCAGCAGGTTTTGTATTATCGCGAATTAGGAGAGAGAGCATCACTGAAATGATACAGGATTTGGGATGGACATCATTAAAACAAAGGCGTTTTTCGTTGCGGCAGAATCTCCTCCGAATGCGAAAATATTTTGCTGATGCTGACCTACATAGGGAGGAAGGGTCACCATGATAAAATAAGGGAAATGAGAGCTCGTACGGAAAGATATAGGTGTTCGTTCTTTACGCGCTCTGTACGAGGTTCGGATAATAGAGAATTGTGAAGGTGATTCGATGAATCCTCTGCCAGACACTTAAATGCCATTTGCAAATCATCAGTTTAGATGTTACGCTGGACGGACGTCTAACGTTGCGCCAACTTTGTAAACCACGGGGGAACGTTGAAGGTAGAGAACAAAGTTATAAAATTACTTTTGAATACATTATGGGAGTGGCAGTGATCAATGTGTTACAAATATTTACTATTAAAAACAGTCTTGATCACGATTTATATTTATTAAGGTGACCGGTTTCGACCACTGCTGTGGTCATCTTCAGACCATTGAGTAGGACGGTTCCTACTCAACAGTCTGAAGATGACCACAGCAGGGGTCGAAACCGGTCACCTTAATAAATATAAATCGTGATCAAGACTGTTTTTAATAGCAAAAAAAAGTTTTAAAACTTCATCTTTAAATTGGAGGTTAAGAGTTTACAGTACCGAAACTCTCGTCGTCGATCCAGGTGGAAGGCTGCCATTGACGCCTGCGCCACAATTATCAGTTACTAGAAGCAACTAACTAGTGAACCAAAGACAATATTCAGTATACAAACAAATGTAAATACAGCACAATAAGTTAAGTATAGTGAGGTGACGTAAGTCACGGGATACCTCTTAATATCGCGTAGGGTGTACTTTTGCGTGGCGCAGTGCAACAACACTGTGGACTCAACAAGTCGCTGAAGTTCCCTGCAGAAATACTGAGCAATGTTGCCTCTATAGCCGTCCATAATTGCGAAAGTGTTGCCGGCACAGATTTTATGCACTAACTGACCTTTCTATTATATTCCCTAAATATTCTATGGGATTCGCGTCGAGCGATCTGGGTGGCCAAATTATTCACTCGAACTGTTCAGAATGTTCTTCAAACAAAACGCGAATAACTGTGGTAATGCGCATTGTCATCCGTAAAATCCATGAATGGCTGCGAATGGTCTCCAAGAAGTTCAGCTGGACAAGAGGACGCAGTGCATTCCACGTAAATACAGCCCACACCATTACGGAGCCACCATGAGCTTGCACACTGCCTTGTTGACGGCTTGAGTCCATCGCTTCATGCGGTCTGCATCGCACTCGAACCCTACCATCAGCTCATAACAACTGAAATCGGGACTCTTGTGTTCACGGCATGGTTTTCCAGTCGTCTTGGATCCTACCGACACGGTCACCAGCCCGGGAGAGGCGCTGGAAACGATGTCGTGCTGTCAGCGAAGGTATTCAAGTAGGTTTTCTGCTGCCATAGCCCAATAACGTCAAATTTCGCCGAACTGTCCTAATGGATACGTTCGTAGTACGTCCGACATTGATCTCGATCGTTATTTCGCGCTGTGTTTCTTGTATGTTAGCACTGACAACTCTACGCAAATCCCACGTCTCTCAGCCGTTAAGCGAAGACCGTCGGCTACTGTATTGTCCGTGGTGAGAAGTGATGCGTGAAATTTGGTATTATCGGCACAATCTTGACACTGTAGGTCTCGGAATATTGAATTCCCTAACGCTTTCTGAAATGGAATGTCCCATGCGTCTACCACCAACTACCATTCCGCGTTCAAAGTCTGTTAATTCCCGTCGTGCTGCCATAATCACGTCGGAAGCCCATTCACATGAATCACTTAAATACAAATGACAGCTCAGCCTATGCGCTGCCCTTTTGTATCCTGTGTACGCAATACTACCGCTAGCTGTGTATCTGCGCATCGCTGTGCCATGACTTTCGTCACCTAAGTGTACTAGCCTTTTGCTAGCTTGGCTAGGGGTAGATACTGTAAATAAATTATGTGAATTTTGCCCATGCAAAATGTGTCTTTGGGTTTGTAGTATAGAAGCCTACCTCGTATCCACGTCTTACAACTGCAGAAATAACAGTGAGACCAGAGTACTGAAAGAACCAGAGGTTACTGACCGTCTCAAAAGGAGCATTAGGCAACTATTCACAAACAGGGGAAATGAGTACTGTGAAGAACGGTATCTTTGAGAAATGACATTGTAAAGGAAGCAGAGGATAAAATGGGCAAAAGGATTAGACCGAGGTGAAATCCGTGGATGACCCGAGAGATACTCAATTTAACTGACGAAAGGAGAAAATATAAAAATACGGGAAATGAAACAAATGGAATAAAGACGACTAGAAAATGAAGCTGACAGAAAGTACAAACTGGCTAAGCAGATACAGCTAGAGGAGATATACAAAGCTGTTCAATGACTGTGACTCAGCATGGAAAATATAAATGACACCTATACGATAATTAAAATTTTTTTTAGAGAAAACAGAAGTTCCTATGGCAAGCCAGTAACTTACAAGCTAACAGTAAAAATGGAAGGACTATATAAAATACCTACAGGAAGGAAAGAAACTTCAGGAGAATATTGTGGAAAAGGAGGTGGAAATAGATTAACATAACTGAAGACAATGTTACAGGGTGACGTAACTATTAGGTCTAGGACAACGCAGATTCTTTTTTTCTTATTGGATGGCTGTGTTTGATGCATTTTTAGTTCAGTCTCAGATACATTAATACAAGAAAGTAAAGAAAAAGGGATCAATAGAAAAAGATAATCGTAACGCGACATAAAAATACATATATTTGCAGTATAAAAATAAATAAATAAAACAACACGAAGCAGATAAAAACGTTACCTGGATTTGTATTTCTCCACATTTTAGTCTCGTTAGCTCCCAGTGTCGTAGACGTGTGAGGTTGCTAAATGGCAGCGTAGACACAGGTCCATATTTTAAAGCCGTTTTAACTCAGTTTTAGACTTTAAAAGTAATATACTGTTACATAAGTATCACCAAATGTAACTGCACTACGGCAGTCGAACATATAATAAATGACGTACAACCAAATTATTTAGGTGGGCCTAGATTAACGACGACAGGTTGAAATAAAAAGGAAGCAATTATTACAATTAAAAGGATTTATTAATTTTAAAAAAATTAATGGTACAGTATTAGATCATAATACGAGTCCAGCTGTTATCAATCTACAACCATCACTAAATGAAAATTTTCAAGAGCATGACCACCTGTAGTCATATTACATTAGTGGAATATATTAATGGTTCAAATGGTTCTGAACACTATGGGACTTAACATCTATGGTCATCAGTCCCCTAGAACTTAGAACTACTTAAACCTAACTAACCTAAGGACAGCACACAACACCCAGCCATCACGAGGCAGAGAAAATCCCTGACCCCGCCGGGAATCGAACCCGGGAACCCGGGCGTGGGAAGCGAGAACGCTACCGCACGACCACGAGATGCGGGCAATATATTAATGTATGACACAGCAGAGCCATTTACGTAAGCCCAGACGAGTTACAACAATTTGAAAAGAAACAGAAGTTCTTTTCTCTCTCTTTTTCATTTACGTATTTTACATTGAAAGGCGCAGAGGTACAATATCATAATAGCCTAGCTTTAGGTAAATGCGTAGAACACTTTTTTCTTTTTTTCCACTTGTCGCCCTTATTTTACGATCCACCTCCTAATTGCTTACGTTGTCTTGTTTGACCTCTTAGCCGCAGCGACCGGTGTACGGATCCTGATGTGGATTGTAAATTCCTCATCAGTCCAGGCACCCGGTAGCAGCGTTGCCCGTGTCGCGTCACTTATTTGTTTGTTAATTATTTTGATTGTTATTTTCATTTTCCTTTTCTTTTATTTTGTTTCCTTTTGTTTTCTTTCTTTGGCAGATTTTCCAAACCGATTTAACAAAAAAATTTTACAAAATGTTTTGAATATTGGAAGAGAAATACTAAATGAAGAAGAAAAGAAAGAAGATAGGAAAGGAAGAAATTCGAATTTGAAGTCCCTCTACCGTCGGATACTAAGGATGAAAGCCTTGGAATCAACGTCAACCGTTGATGGTTGAAATGGCTCTGAGCACTACGGGACTTAACAGCTGAGGTCATCAGTCCCCTAGAACTTAGAACTACTTAAACCCAACGACATTACACACATTCATTCCAGAGGCAGGATTCGAACCTGTAGTGTAGCGGTCGCGCGGTTCCAGACTGAAGCGCCTAGCACCGCTCGGCCACTCCGGCCGGCAAGCTGTTGATCCTCAGGGTCCATTACCCTTTAATACTACCCTTATACCAGGAAGACCTATGCTAGACTATGGCTATTCCTAAACTAGTTAGACGCCCGCATCTCGTGGTCGTGCGGTAGCGTTCTCGCTTCACACGCCCGGGTTCCCGGGTTCGATTCCCGGCGGGGTCAGGGATTTTCTCTGCCTCGTGATGGCTGGGTGTTGTGTGCTGTCCTTAGGTTAGTTAGGTTTAAGTAGTTCTAAGTTCTAGGGGACTTATGACCACAGCAGTTGAGTCCCATAGTGCTCAGAGCCATTTGAACCATTTTTAAACTAGTTAGACTATTTACAGTTTTAAAGTGCCGTGTTGGCCTATGGCAGTTGCAACGGTGCGCCGACCCTGTCTATATATAATTATAGTTTCGGACCTATTCCAGTAGTGTCCATTTTGTTGATAATAATTGTACTAGGTTTAGGATATTTATTTCTAGGTATTGATTTCGAGTCGTTTGTTCTGTCTTAGTCCTTATCCTTATACTTACACTATGGTCTCTGTCTAGGTGGTGCCCATAGGTTTGTCGTCTACACGGCCTCTCACGCCTGTATTCTTTGTGGAATTCGTCTGATATTTCTTCTGTGAGTGCGTTCAGTTCGTCCCATAGTTCTGGTGTTCTAACTGCCTCATATATGTGGCTTTCAGTTTGTATGTGTTGTACCAAAAGTGTGTTCTTGTGGTGTCTGTATTTCCCGCAGAATAGGATTATGTGTTCGGCTGTTTCCATACCTCTGCAACTACATCTGGATAAGTCTCTTAGACGGTTAACGTGCGTGGGATAAGGTTCGTGCCCTGTCAAGAAACATGCCGCGATTAGGGTGGGAATATTTCATTCTTAACCTTTCCGTTATGTCCGGAAGAAATGTGTGTACTCTCCTTCCCGTATCACTCATGCCCCCATTCTTCCTGCCATGTGTCAATTTTCCATTTTCTGAGGTCCCGCAAGTTATTTGGTTGTGAGCCAGTTATTTTACTAACCTGGTCTAGTCCACCCATCTTTAACCAGTACAAAGTGGCCCGATATCTGATTGCAATATCTGTCGGGAAGTTTCCGAGCATAACGAGCACAACACACAGCGCCGACCGATATCGGGCAAAAGTCCCTGATGGTCTCAATAGGATGCTTCTCTGTCCTCGCCTAACCGCTGTTCTGTTTGTGACGAGGTTGAGCCTGTGCGACTATGTACTGGCCGCAAAACTTAATACTGATTCGAAGAGAGCGCAGTGGTAGGTTCGTGTGACTGACAGGGGGAGTCTGTACTATCCTGAATTTATCCTTGCCAGTTTGTGTAGCTTTTTTTTTTGCCTTGTTCTGATGTGTTCATGGAAGTTCAGTGTTTCATCTATGTGTACGCCCAAGTAGTGGGTGACTTTGGATCTTGTTATGCTACAGTCTCCGATTTTTATTGATGGGTTTCGTCTTAGTTGATACTTCAATGGTGTACAGATTGTTTTGCTTCCCGCTATCTTGAGCTTGTTTGTGCCGCACTACTGTGGTATTGTTTGCAGTACATCACTCGCCTTTTCTTCTAGGTGGACTCCTGTATTTTCTGTTATTACCACAAGTAGATCACCTGCATATGCGAAAACTCCACCTCTCCTATCGCCCCATCCAGAAGTTGCTGGAGCGTTCAATAGTTATGTCCCAGAAGACGGGCCCACAGATCGAACACTAGGGTCAACCCTTGGTAATGCTCCTTGAGAGGCACCCACATGCCTTGTTCATACTGTGGCATCAAGCAGTCAGGCCTGCAAGATGAGTGGTCTGCCAAGCGAGTGGATTTATTCTTATTTCTTGAGTAACATCAATGACTAATTATGAGTTCTATTACTCACAATTAAGCTACAAATTATTCCCCTGTTTGAATATTACGCAACAGAAAACGCAAATCTGACTATTAGTAATTTACACAACTCTGATTGTTCACTACGCACTGGCAATACCACATTTTCTTTCTTACCCAACGGCTTTGATCAACACGTGGCCATCGCACTTCGTAACTTTTCTTTCCTAGTACGAACTCTGGAGGATATATGCGCGTCTTCCTGTGCAATGCAAGCCAAGTGGCGTTGCTGGATAGACGCGTGACTCACCTTGCTTCTCTCACAGAGTATTAGAGTTTGAATCTAGCGTCACACGGAAACATAACACGCAAAGTAATATTAAGATCATATTCGTCACACACGCGAGTCCTCAACTGATACCTTGGACGAGTACTTCTCTTTATTCTTTGCCTCATACACGGATTGAGACTCACACAGTACTCACCACGTGGAAGTGCTCGTCTCTAATTTCAAGTCCTGCACAAGCCATTTCTTAAATATTTCCAACTTATAGTTCACACGCCAGTAATTCACCTTAACTTTAGCACTCGGAAGTATTTCAACTTAGTACTAGCACTCGCAAGTATTTCAATTTATTGCTACACGTGGTTTCATTGTGACCGTTGGTCACTTCCGAAGATTACTACGATCCCCTTAATATTACCTGCCTGTCATTTAATTCTCCACCCAAAAGCTCCTGAAACAGAGAAATAGTTATTCCAAACTACTCTTAAGTATTTCACATGCATACCACTCTCTCCACTCTTTTGTCTTAACGTAGCACGCCTAAGACAGGTCTTATCAACACAAGATCCAGCGCCAGAGTGCTGAAACATGGCCATTCTTCAGGTCATCTCGCACCTCCGCCGAGGTGGGGGAGCACCATGCTACCGTATTGGTCAGCCACGTTTCAGACGCTCAAAGCTCAGATAAATTTCATCTTTCTGGTTCCACCAAAGGTGATCAAAGCACCGTCTCAAAGATGATCATACATTACACATTCACTATCTGCGGTTAGCAGACGACAATACATTCATTCATTTTACAGATCTCACCAAACTGGATGTAGGGATTTATTTTGTGGGAGTGCACATGTGATCAATTAAATAAATTGTCCTTCTTTCCTACACTGGTATCTGGCTTCGATTTATTAAGTGAAATTGAGTTATTATTACAAAAAATATGTTGTTCTGACAAGAATAACGAAGAATATTGTACCTATTTCCAATGTCGGGCGGTACTGTACCCTTCCATCCTAATTACCTTCTGGTTGCCCGCACGCCATTCCACTACTCTGTCCCTGCAATAGTCTAGTAGACTATTGAATAGGTCTGCGGGTACTTCCATCTGGCGTGAGCTCAAAAACAGTGCTGTCCACCACAGGTTATTAAATGCCCTGCAATGTAAATCATAATTGCCGACGAGTACATATTGTCTGTATTTTGTCTAATTTCAAGAGCTCTGTTAATTGTGTCATCAATACTTTTATCTTTACTGAATCCACATTGGTGTGGGCTTAGTCCCAGTAGAGCTCTGTGGGCCTGCAGGCGGCCACACATCCTTTGCCTCATACACAGACTGAGACTCACACAGTACTCACCAAGTGGAAGTGCTCGTCTCTAATTTCAAGTCCTGCACACGTCTTGGATTTTTTGGCATGATGTTTATTAGACATATGGGTCTATAGGATTCTGGATCTGAAAGATCTCTGTCTGCTGATTTTTCGTATGATTACTACATCTGAGGTTTTCCAGATTGTCGGTACTCGGCCTAACCGTAAGGCGTCGTTTAGTAATTCTGTTAAGTGTGGGGTGATCTGTGGTGCTAGCCTCCTTAGCACTTCTGCATGGATCCTGTCCGATCCAGGTGCTTTTTTGTTATTTAATTATCTTATTGCTACCGCACCTGCTTCGTGAGGAAAAGCACAGGTGACAGTATTCCTGTTGTACGGTGTGTGGTTCATTCCTTAACGCAGTCTGCTCCTGTGTGTTTGTGTCGATGACATCCTCCGGGAGTAGTTTATTCAGCAGTTGTGCTCTGTGTTTCTCCATCCCACTGTCATCGTACCGTCATCCTGCCGTAGCGTGCCTAGTACCAATGGGGTCTTGATTTTGTCTATCTTGTATTGTTCCCCCCAGATGTTTTGTTGTTTGTGTATGGCCACATAATTTTCCCAGTGTTTTTTCCTGGTTTGTAGCACGGTCCTTTTGAGAAGGTCTTTGACTTTCCTATATGCAGCACGTCTTATTTGTTCCTTTGTATCCCAGACTTTTGATACAGTTTTCGTTTCCTTGTCATGTCGCGATTAAGTCTAGTTAGTTCGTCTGGCCATGGTGTTTCCCGATGTTTGCTTTCGAATGGCTACTTCCTACGCTTTTTGAATTATTTCTGTTAGTTTGTGTGCCCTACAATCCACGCTTCCCCTTATGATGTGTATGCTTCCAACTTGTGCAATTTGTACTAATCTATTCCAACTTGCCCTTTGGAAATTCCAATGTATTGTGTTGTGTATCGGTTGATTGTTGTTTAATGTAAGTTTAATTTCAATTACATTGTGATCGCTCGTGGTCAAAGAGTAATGTACAGTCCATTTTTCTACCCGTCCTAGTGCTCTGTTGTTAGTTAAAGTAATGTCAATTTTGCTACTGAAGCCGTATACTACCCGGTATATAGGTGTTAGTCCATCTTCACTTATAATATGTAGTTCTGTCGCGTGTATAGCGTCATTGACTATCCGTCCGCTTTCCTCAGGTTTGTCAGAGTGCCACAATGTGGATTTGGCGTTAATTTCTGCACATATAATTAGGTTCTTATTTTTAGAGTACTACGCTATATATTTTATTATTTCTGCGTATGGTTCTATATTATCGCTATATTGTGCACACAGCGATGTGACTACCCATGTATCCCCAACCTTTGCTATTCCTGCCGTGGCCAGGTCACTGTTGCACAGCTGAGAAATCTTTACGGCGTTTAATGTCCTGTTAACAACCACTAAAGCGGCCTTACAGTTTGGCTATCAGTTATTGCGTCAGCGTCCTGGGGAGGGGGTGTTGCGCAGTTTACCTTGGGTTGTTGCGTAGGGTTCCTGCAGACAGAGAATGTCTGCTTGCAAGTCCAGCGCAGCTAGCGGCAGTTACGCACTTACAAGAGTGCTTCTATTAGCACTAAGTTATACTCGCAATACATTCATGGGTGCTTCAAACGCACGTAAAATTTACTACCAGTCGAAGTCCGTTTTGCCGTGAGCCCTCATCTGGTCCTTTTAAATCTGGTGTGAGATGTAGATCTCCGCTCTCCGGCTACTCGCAAGTATCGATAATCTATCTAATTGTTCAGGACTTGTGGGGATGTTTTCTGTTTTAATTGTCATCCTGTCTTCTCTGTGGTCAGAAAGCAGACATAGCCATCCAGAGGATGGAGTACTCTAGTAAGCAGTCTTCGGGCAGTTACAAATATATCTTTATGATGTAGCCTACTAAGTCTTAAGTTTAATTCTACGTTGTTGTAGTCAGCATGCCATTGTCCTTGACTGTCATTTCTTTTTCAGTGTACGGTATATTTGCATCATATTTTGCACGAAGGGCAGATATCACCGGTGTGGCATCTTGTTGGATCTTCTGTGGTCGTGTTGATCCGCTTGCTGCAGCATTTCCCTTTTCCCGGACACTTTCTTTTTATTGACACTACCAGCTACATTCTCCTAATGACCATCGCGTTCGTCTCTTATCAGTCTTGCATCCAGAAGTATTACTCTCTTTTCTTGTGTTTCGCTATTTCTAGTCTGTTGCTGTGGTTGCTTGTGTTGTGTTGTTGTGTTGTGTTCTACAGGTACTGCATGACTGATTATGCCTCCCAACACGAAGTTCACTGGTTTACTGTAACCTCTACATCTATTTGTGTCATATATTTTCGGTGTAATTTACCCAGTAGACAGCTGTTTTTTTCAACTGTTTGGCTAAATCATAGTGTATGGCACCGTTAAACGCCATGTAATCTATGAATTCTGTCGTGTATATGTATCTGTCTTGCAGTACATGCACTCCTTGGAGAGATAGAACGTCATCTGTAAATGTAAAGTCATCAGAGAGCGTGAGAACACAGAAAAATCTCCGTAACATATTGCGGTTGAGGATGCAGACTTCATCTTTAGCTAACAAAAATTTATTCCTACGCAATCGTAATGGTGAATAGTGGCCATAACATTTTGGCGTTAATGAATTCCGTTTGGACCTGTTGTTACACGGAATGTAATGCGAACGTTCTGCATTTCCATGGAACAAAAAAAGCTGTTTGAAATGGTAACAAAACTCAAATGTTCTACTTTCGTAATGTTTTCTTTTCATCCCCCTTGTATGTGCTGATGTGTGGGCGGTCACTGGCACAGTTTTCCACTCTTCAGACAAACGACATAAAAATTTGTGTTGAGAGTTATAAACAAAAACTGGGCCTATTTTTCTATTTTAAATTAAAAATCATAAATTCTGAATTAAAGTACATATATACACACATTTTGAAAACACGTCACAAAAAGGTGAAATGCTTCTAATTAAAAACACTGAAGCATTGCACGTTTAGCTAATATCTGAAACACCTGCACTAGGTGAGAAGTATTGTCAGAGGAGGTAGTGTGTTCCGTTGACGTGAGAGATGTGCGTAAGAAAGATAGGGCTTTGATAGGTAGCAAAACTATGGAGACGATAGGTAGGAGTTGAAGTGGGTAGCGAGAAATAACATCGGTGGGAAAGACATATGGTGAGGAGTAGTGTGTTGTGTGGGTAGGGCAGTGGTTAGAAGAGGAGCGATGGGGATGGATAAAAAGGGAAGAGGATAGATGAGTCCTTATGTGGAGTGGAATATGTAGGAAAGAGTTCAAGGTGGTAGGAGGGATAAATATCGTGGGTCTGCTCATTGTCTTAGAGAGGGAGTTAGTTGAAGTTGGTTTAGGACATAATATAGAGTGTGTGTACGTGTAGGGACGGAGAGATGCGTTTGTGAAGGCTTAGCAGCATACCAGGGTTGGTGATCATATGGGAGACAATGGGTGACTGGAGTCTAGTTTGCGGATGGTATGGGAGATGCAGAGGTTTTCATTGTGGGTGAGAGGGATGGGAATTTGATGAGATGGTAGAGGATTCAGGTGGGGAAGGTAAGCGAGACAGAGTGCACAGCGTTCGAGGATTTGGAGGAACTTACAGAACTTCAGTGGAGCAGAGATCGACGCAACATTTGCTTAGTAGAGGATAGGTCAGATTGCGGTTTTGTAGATGTGGAAAATAATGGAGGGGTATAATCTCCAAGTTCTGCCTGTTAGTAGTTTTAATCTATTGTGGACTTTCAGTTGGACATATAGTAGGTGACTTTCCACACTAGTTGCAGTTGAGATTTTACTGTGTTAGTTAACTTGATAAAACGGTTGTATATGGTAAGGTAGAAATCATGGAGGCCGATGCTGCAGATGGTTCGTCCTGTAAATGATGGCTGAGTTTTGGAGGGCTTGATCTTGAGGAGCCATTTGTTATACCAAGAGGTAAACTGATTGTAGTGGATTTGGAGGATTCGTTCGAATTTCTGGAGTGTAGGATAGACGGCGAGGAAAGCAGTATCGTCAGGATAATGAGACAAGTGAACCGATTAGGGTGATTTTGGCACATCAGCAGTGTAGATACAGGGGAGGAGAGCAGACAGAGAGTTGGGGCACTACTGCTGTGAGTTAGAAGGTACAGGAATTGGTACTGGTAGTTGTGGCAAAGGATGGGTGACCAGATGGGAATGATCAAATGAGATAGACTTAGAAGGGCATATTTCTCGAATTTGAAAAGGAGAAGAGAATGTCACACACGTCATAGGCTTTTTCTAGATAGAGGTAAACAAAAAGAGCGAATTTACAGGAGTTGGGTTAGTGGGGTAAGAGATGGATGAGGTCAGGAGCTGATCATCAGAGGATAAATTGAGATGCAAGCCACACTGGTTAACAGGAAGAGGGTTGTGTTGGTTCAAGTGTTGATAGATGCTTTGGGATTCTTTGCTAAACACTGAATTGAGGCAGACGAGGATATCAGAGGAGGTGTCAGTAGGGGATTTGTGTGGTTTGAGGAAAAACAGGATTCTGAATTTTTCCATTGTTGTGGATAGAAACTTGTGGAGAGGATAGTGGTGAAAGGTTTACAAGGGTGATTCTTTGAGGTGCCGATAAGTAATGCAGTCATGACTGGAGAACTGTTGCGTTTTTTGTGGAGTACTTGTTTTATGTCTCTTGCGGTAAATGGTGCACTTAATTCTGTTTGTGGTTTGTTGTCCAAGTACTGGAAGCACGGAGCGAGGAATGGGAGAGCGGTATTTGTACATTCATGGATGGTAGGGAAAAGTGAGTAATCAGAATGTGGGTCATCAGGAATGCAGAAGCTGTCAGACATACAGGATGCAAAATAGTTAGCTTTGCCCAGGTTGTCAGGAAAGGGGTGGTTATCGTGGAGAAAAGGGTAGTGAGGTACAGGGTTATTGCTAGTGAGTCGATCGAATGCTTTCCAATATATGTAAGAAATAATGCGGAGTGTAGCGTACAGTCTGGTGCATGTCTGGCGCCAGTCCTGGCGATTTTTTGAATTGAATAAATTTCTAGTACATCTTTGTATATGCTGGAGGGGTGTGAACGTATCCTAGTCACGAGTCTGAATAAGGAGTGGTACATACCACAAAATCCTTGAAGGAGAGAGTGCAGGGCAGTGATGATATGTGGTTTCGGTAGGAATGTGGGTACTACTGACATAGTTAACTGGAAGTGATATTTCTTGAGTGTGAAAAGGAGAAAGAATGCCACAGACGTCATAGGCTTTTTCTAGGTTGGAAGAAACAAAAAGAGCGGATTTACAGGAGTTGCGTTGGTGGGATAAGAGATGGATGAGGTCAGGATCTGATCACCAAAGGACAAGTGAGATGGAAGCCACACTGGTTAACAGGAACTGGGTGGTGTTGGTTCAAGTGTTGATGGATGCTTTGGGAGTGGATAGATTTGAAGACTTTGCTAAACACTGGGCTACTGACAGTAAGGATGTGGCAAGAGAGATATCGTCAGTTTTCTGGAGAGGCAGGAGTAGCTTCTAGTATGGGCTTCTATATATTCCCTGTAGGCATTCCAGTTGGCGTAGGAGATAACTCTCAGATGGAGATTGGGATAGGGTGCATGGGGATGAAGTTATGTGCAGGAGATGGTGAGAAATACAGGTAGGTGGTCACTTCCAGTCAGATCGAGGACTTCTGCAGTGAGACGGTGGTGTGGGGGGAACAATGTCACCTTGCAGGGAATTGGTAAACTGATGTCACCACCGGAGTTCTGCAGCTGATCTTCTCTGGATGTTGAGCTCAGCAGCAGTAATACAGGTGGAAAACGCAGGATCTGTGTGTACGAGGAAATCACAGAGGTTGGGGTGATTAGATTGGATGTAGATGGTGACAGAACTACTTTTAGGGTGGAGGAAGAGGATAAAGATAATGTGTTCGGTGGGAGTAATGTATAATGGTTGCGGTCGAACAGGAATATTCTCAGTGTGGCCACTTCCAGCTCCACCTCTGGCCTGCGGAAGGAGTTATCTTTGAGGTGGAGGATGTAGGGAGAGCCTTGGCTGGTGTGACAGGGTTGGAGTAAGTTTCATTAAGGATAAAGATACAGATAGTGTGTTGGAATAGGGTGTGCATTAAAAGTGTTTATTGGAAGGGAGGGAGCGAATGTTGTGGTACAGGATTTTGTGGTGCTGTCGCACAATTATAAGGGATGAGAGTGGTTTGTGTGAGTGGGGTCTGAGGAGGTTTAGACAAAGGTGTCGATGCGGGTGTAGACGAAGTTGACCTGGTCGTGAAGTGGGTGGCTTGGGTGCTGAGACTGAAGAGGGAGCAGGCAGCAAGTGAGATTTGTTAGAGTGTGTGGGGAAGTTGGAATGGACGGATGCTTTGGTAAGGTTAACCACACGGTGTAATGAGCACGTAACGTAACAATGTTCAAGGTGAAGGGTTAAATTTACTCTACCCATAATGTCGGAACCATGGAAAGGAAGCATGTGCATGTTGCGATAATATTGAAAAATAAGCCAAACGAATAGTGTGCAGTACTAAAGTTGGTGAAATACAAAGTACCGATGCACACGCAGCCACCACGATTTACCTGCCTCGCTGTGTAGTTCGCTGCATAGTGCATCTGTACTTTGTATTTCGCCAACATTAGTACTTTATGCCATGTAATTAACATACTTTTCAGTTTTATTGCAACAGGTGCATGCTTCCGCGCCATGGATTCCACATTACGGGCGCAGTAAATTTAACTTCTCTTCTTGAATATAGTTACACTACATGTACGTTACACTGTGGTTAACCTTACAACAGTTAAACGTTTGAGTTTCGCTACCATATCAAAGAGCGTTTTTTTGTTAGATATAAAACTGCATTTCGACAGTGTTATACACGTTTGCATCACATTCCGTATAACTACATGTCCAAACGGAATCCATTAATTCCGAAATCACTATTTCAGCATTACGATTGCCTAGGCATCAATTTTTGTCAAATAATGATCCTAACTTTACTTCCTCAACCACAATATGTTAGGAACTTTTTTGGGTGGCCTCATGCACCTTCTTATAGCTAGGCTGTTATACGTCCTGGAATTATATCTTTACGCTTTTTAATATGAAATAAAGGGAAAAAAAGAGAGAAAAGGTAACTGTAATATTAGCTCCTATTTTATTTCAAGTTGCTACCACTCATCTTGGCTTACATAAATGGTTCTACAGTATGTAATACATTACATATTGCGGTGCTGTAATATGACTACAGTTGGTCACACTCTTGTAACATTTCATTCTGTGATGGTTGTAAATTGATAACAACTAGACTGTTATTACTATCTAATACTATACCATTAAGTCTTTTAAAAATTAAAAAATCCCTTATTTTAAGTTGTGGCCTCTAATCTAGGCTCACCTAAATAATTCTTTTGTATATCATTTATATGTTCGAGTGTTGTAATATAACTGCATTTGGTGATACTTATCTAACACTTGATTTGGAAACTGTTGTAAACTTATTCTTTCACCACTTATGTTTCTTTCTGATTTATATCGGTTTTATGCTTATTCTGTTCCCCACCAGTTAATAGTTGCAAATGTCTTTTGTTCTGATTACTGACTAACGGCCATCCCTGTAGTGTTGTTCATGACGCTACCCAACGACGCACATTTCATGCCACCAATATATGAGCTTCTCCTCCATAAAAGTAGCATAAATATATCTTTGTCAAGTTGTTCACGATGATATGGCATGTAGTTTATCGCAGTGTATAGTTGTTTGTAAAGTTACTCAATGACTTCATTTCCTTAATTAATGCTAGCGCCACCTACCAGGCTTCATTTACTTCTTAGTCAGTTTAATCGGCACAGTCAATTTGATACTGATTATCTTCGAATAGATAACGACACTGTCAAATATTCCTATATGAGATGAAATCTGTATTATATTGTCTGTGTGCTCACTTTCGTGAGCCGTTTACTAGAGTTTGATTTAAATGTAAGTACGACATTAACTGAGATATCTGTGTATGAATTACTGAGATCCATACATATGTTATTAGGTACATATTTGCTATCGTTAATTAACTTGCACGCTTTATTCAACAGCTTATCTGATGATGCAGTTTTGAAACGCCTAACGCTTAATAAAGAACTGTGCTATCAAGACGTTTCCATTTTTCAAAGTTTTGTTTGTGTGTGTTTTTGTGTGTTCCCCATCTGTTCCAAAACCGCTGGACCGATTTTAATAAAATTGGTGCACGTATCCTGTACTGTCAGGCAACAATCGTTGGGCTGGTAATAACCATCGACTTACCATTACGACATAAGCAATGAGACGCATGTAAAAGTGCCGTATTACATATTAGATTTTAACACATTTACTTTTAACTACTAAGACATTCCTACGACTGAGTCAACTGAAGGAAATCCCAGACATAGTTTTTTTGTTTTCGTTTCTTACAGAAAACTAGTGAAATGAATACCTAGCGAATGTTAGGTTTTTAAACTAATTACCCATGTTATTCAGACTGTACATTGAGGCAGTGGCAAAATAGAGCAAGTATGAATTTCTAAAAGGAATTAAAGTACAGGTATAAGAAAAATAAACAATAATTTACCCATGTTAATGGTGACTGAGTCCCTTGCCTATGTACTAAATTACTTGAATAAATTAGAAATACAGACCTTAAAAAATACTGTCAGAGAGTGAAATGGACTTGTAATAGCAGTTGAAGGGTTACGGATAGGGCGTTGAAACGAAGTTATATGATGAGTAGCGACAAACGTAAAACAACAGTTGCAAAACAATCGATTTAATCATATGATGATGAGAGAATCAGAAAGTAATGTATGAGTTTTGCTATTTCAGAAGCAAACAGACTTATGGTTGCTGACATGGAGTCTGACAATAGACAAATGGCCAAATGGAGAATAGTTACTTTGGCTATGGAAGAGAGTGTGCCGGCCGGTGTGACCGCGCGGTTCTAGGCGCTTCAGTCTGGTACCACGTGGCCGCTACGGTCGCAGGTTCGAATCCTGCCTCGGGCATGGATGTGTGTGGTGTCCTTAGGTTAGTTAGGTTTAAGTAGTTCTAAGTTCTAGGGGACTGATGAGCTCAGATGTTAAGTCACATAGTGCTCAGAGACATTTTGAAGGGGATGTGTATAACGGTGAGAGGCAAACCAAGGTGTGACTAAGTGCATAGGTTCACATGGGTGTAGATACCAGTAATTACGCAGAAGTGCAGAGGGTTGTGCAAGACAGACTTGTGTGCAGAGCTTGTAAAGTGACTGTCCCTGTCCCTGTCACGGCGACAGATATAAAGCTCCTCACTGCTCTCGTTATCTCTTATAGTCCGTTTTCGCAGATATCAGACTATTCGACTCAAGTATGGGAGCTTTATGTAGTGATCAAGCTTCATTATGAAATGAACGTGCCTAATACAAAAAAAGCGTCTCTTATACTTATCAAACATTAAAGATATTTACTTAAAGTATGAAAAATGTCACTAGAAACAATAACAGTTAAAGTCAAATTACTCTACTCTTCCTTTTGCACGTAACACACGAATTCTTTTACTTTTACGTTCTACTATATCTTTCTCCACGCAGTCATTGATTCTCGAACACAACGCTATATCGACCGTAAATCTCTTAATTAACCCTGCACGCCTTTCTGCGAAATAATGGAATTTCTTTTTTCTGCAAACCGCCGTGTTACCAATTTCTGCCACCTTCAGCACATTAGAGTGAGCGCAGAATACCGTGGCTGGTAGCTGCACGGGTGGCAGGGCACGCGTCTGGAGAGCGACAGTGGCGGGCGCTGCAGCAGAAATGCCAAGCGCTGGAGGAGAAGTGCCTGTGTTATCATTTTTTGTAAATATTAGGTGGCGCCGCTTCTTGCGACCAAACTTGTTTGGTGGTCATTTAAAAAGACCTGTTCGGCTCTGATTTGGTCAGTATCTAAAAAGAATTCCACTGAAAATGAAGCGATCTATTTTCGCCTGGCTTGTTAACCATTTGTAACTTTCAGAGAAACATAATTAATGGTGATTTTTGAGCAAGTCCTACACATTTATCTGGTTGCCATGTTAAAATCTATTTCTTTTGCCAAAACACAACGGAGTTTACACTTCGGCTGGTCCCAGCGGAGCTTCGACTCCTCCCTCGGGCATGGGTGTGTGTGTTTGCCCTTAGGATAATTTAGGCTAAGTAGTGTGTAAGCATAGGGACTAATGACCTTAGCAGTTAAGTCCCATAAGATTACACACACATTTGAACAGTTTTTGGAGTTTACATAGTCTCAACTCACTAAAATGTTTTTCAGACACGACAGCGGGAGAATTCTGAAACAGTGGCTTATTAAGTTTATTGAGTGAGGAACTGAGGAAAAGTAAAGTCAGTATCTTATGAAAAGCACATCCTTGGTAAAAAATGAATGTCTAATGTCTTCACTTTTGTTGTTCCAAAACCCATAGCATTTCTTGTTTCACCAGCTATCGATGGTCCTTCAAAATTCCATTTTTTCGTCGAAAATGTCCGTAGTTAGTGGAATAACACGGTAGTTAATGAAGTTTTGCATAATAACCATAGACCTATGGAAAAATACTTTCCACGGTGCGTGTTATCATTCGGGGCAACGGCCTTGCCGCAGTGGCTACACCGGTTCCCGTGAGATCACCGAAGTTACGCGCTGTCGGGCGTGGTCGGCACTTGGATGGGTGACCATCCAGGCTGTCATGCGCTGTTGCCATTTTTCGGGGTGCCATCAGCCTCGTGATGCCAGTTGAGGAGCTACTCGACAGAATAGTAGCGGCTTCGGTCAAGAACACCATCATAACGACCGGGAGAGCGGTGTGCTGACACCACGCACCTCCTATCCGCATCCTCCTCTCAGGAAGACACGGCGGTCGGATAGTCCAGGTAGGCACTCGTGGCCTGAAGATGGAGGGCTTTTATGTTATCATTCGCCAAAATCTCATTTCGATATCTCAAACTGTTTATGAAATATGAGGAATGGTGTGGATATTTCACTCTGGCTTTATCACTGGCGCGGCGCTATCGCAAACGAGTGCGCCACGTCAGATCAGTTTTCTCGAGATTGGTGACAAATGCAGACCTCCACCAAAATCTAAACTAAAATTCACTATGTTAGCTACACTTCGTATCGTGCAATATAGTATGTTATATGCACCAGAAGCTAAATCATACAAACCTCTATTTTTCACTGCAAACTCTTACGAATTTCGCGCAGTGTCTTACTTCGATGTAAGTATCTCAGTAATCATGACCGTTTACGAACTGATGGCCAACCATCATGAACGTGACGTACAAAGCTATAAGTAAATAAAAGCTGGATAGTTGCTGTGAAATCAGTTGGGAAAAACTGCAGGATGTGCGCCTCGATTCTATCATCGTCGACAAGCCTAAAGATGGAAAATACTGTAGGCCTCCCCTTCCGAACAAACAAATGAACTTCCCCCAGCGCTTTGGACGAAAACTGGTCACTGCGCATCGGCCATCCTACGAACTGTCAATACGCAGCGCGGTAGCGTGCCACCACCACTCCGCAAGGAAGCTCAGCACCGGGTCCTCTTCCTACGCCAAGATGGCGCTGACTACTGGTACTGGGGCCTTGTTGTCATCGTACGGAAGACAATGATTCCTTGTAGAAAAGGTGAGCTCGATTCGTAAAATTCCAGAAGCCAGCAATAAGTAAGGAGTACAATATCCATACGTCATGACATCAGAGACAGCAGTACTCTTTACAAGGTGCATCAAACTAGTCTTACGATTCAGTAATTAACACGGCATGTCCTGAAATGCCTCAATAGCTTTGTCGAATGCAGAGCTTGAGTGACGTTTTATAAAGAAGATTTTTGATCCTATATATTTATGGCTACTCACCTCATGGAAGATTTTGTCAACTACATCTCTTCAAAACCGTATTGTAACTCACCTGAAACAAGAGAAGAAATGAAATTATTAGCTACTTCTCATGGCGATATAACTGTAGCGAAAGCTGGCACGACAGAAAGTAAAGAATAATAAAAGACAATATATTTCAGCAAACATAGTTCAACACCTGCTTTCTTTGGGATTGGAATTATTATATTCTTTTTGAAGTAAGGCGAAATACCCTCAGACTTCAAGAGGAATATAATAATTCCAATCCCAAAGAAAGCTGACAGATGTCAAAAATACCGAACTATCAGTTTAATAAGTCACATCTGCAAAACACTAAAGCGAATTCTTTATAGGCGAATGGAAAAACTGGTAGAAGCCGACCTCGGCGAAGATCAGTTTGGATTCCGCAGAAATGTTGGAACACGTGAGGCAATACTGACCCTACGACTTATCTTAGAAAATAGGTTAAGGAAAGGCAAACCTACATTTCTAGCATTTGTAGACTTAGAGAAAGCTTTTGACAATGTTGACTGGAATACTCTCTTTCAAATTCTAAAGGTGGCAGGGGTAAAATACAGGGAGCGAAAGGCTATTTACAATTTGTACAGAAACCAGATGGCAGTTATAAGAGTCGAGGGGCATGAGAGGGAAGCAGCGGTTGGGAAGGGAGTGAGACAGGGTTGTAGCCTCTCCCCAATGTTATTCAATCTGTATATTGAGCAAGCAGTAAAGGAAACAAAAGAAAAATTCGGAGTAGGTATTAAAGTCCATGGAGAAGAAATAAAAACGTTGGGGTTCGCCGATGACATTGTAATTCTGTCAGAGACAGCAAAGGACTTGGAAGAGCAGATGAACAGAATGGACAGTGTCTTCAAAGGAGGATATAAGATGAACATCAACAAAAGCAAAACGAGGATAATGGAATGCAGTCGAATTAAGTCGGGTGATGCTGAGGGAATTCGATTAGGAAATGAGACACTAGAGAGGATATAAAATGTAGACTGGCAATGGCAAGGAAAGCGTTCCTGAAGAAGAGAAATTTGTTAACATCGAGTATAGATTTAAGTGTCAGGAAGTCGTTTCTGAAAGTATTTGTATGGGGTGTAGCCATGTATGGAAGTGAAACATCGACGATAAATAGTTTAGACAAGAAGAGAATAGAAGCTTTCGAAATGTGGTGCTACAGATGAATGCTGAAGATTAGATGGGTAGATCACATAACTAATGAGGAGGTATTGAATAGAATTGAGGAGAAGAGGAGTTTGTGGCACAACTTGACAAGAAGATGGGACCGGTTGGTAGGACATGTTCTGAGGCATCAAGGGATCACAAATTTAGCATTAGAGGGCAGCGTGGAGAGTAAAAATCGTAGAGGGAGACCAAGAGTTGAATACACTAAGCAGATTCAGAAGGATGTAGGTTGCAGTGAGTACTGGGAGATGAAGAAGCTTGCACAGGATAGAGTAGCATGGAGAGCTGCATCAAACCAGTCTCAGGACTGAAGACAACAACAACAACAACAACAACGTTTGAACAAATAAGCCTTTTGCAAGATAAAACAAATTCATTTGAAATGTAAGCTTTTCGACTAAGTGCTCATCTAATTAGGCTTCAGTTTCACCCATGGGCCAATGCTGGAGAACAGGGTGCATGCATGATGGGGCATTGACTCATTTTGCTGCTAATGCAAGACCACGTCTTGTAACGTGCCATAGATGGGCAGAGCAGGGCCTGTACCTTGGCTTTCCAGATTAACTGACCTCAGTCCTCTGGATTTTTATAACTGGTGTCGTCTCAAAAGTGAATCGTGTAGCATTCCCATTACCACGGTTGAAGAACAGGAGCGGTGAACTGTACAGTGTACTCAAGATTTACAAGATGATCCGAGTGTGTTTGAAACATCGTTCGTTCAGTTCTTCGATGGAAACCTTCTTCGATGTTGATGTTCTCCCGGTAGAATTAGAAACCGTTATAAACAAATTCTGTCAGCATTTCCACATTTAAACCGTTCGTGTTGAAGAACCGGAAGCGCATTGCGAGTTTCCTGAAGTCAACATAAGCAGGTGCTTGATAGCGTTAAAAGCAGACAGCTTTCCTTGGAACTGGCTGTTAACAGAACTATCAGTATTTACGAGAGACTAAAATCTTATCTTTTATCTCAAGAAAAACTGCCATAGTACCTAAAAATCAATTTTTAGCGATCCTCAGCCACTGGTTCGGCTCTGTTTTATACAAAGTCAACTGCAAATAGTTTCATTACCAGTAAAAACTATTGAGGCAGCAGAAATTTCAGCAAATGAAGTTTTAGACGTTTCAGAAATATCGATAAGGGAAGTAAAAGCGAAGGAGGAGGAAAATTCCAAACCACATAAATTCTGTCTTTGATTGCAAGAAGAGGGCTGCTAGATTCTGATTTCTTGTACATTTCGAGTTTATTTTATTAGATACCAAGTGACTCAATTGAAAAATTTACTTATCCGTTTCATGTGTTGGAACCATTTGACTGTGTTCACCTAAACATCCTTTCCTTTGGAAATCGGTTCAGCTGTCTTAAAACTTTAGCAGAGTTAAACGAAATTATTTTAATAGAAGTATATGAAGGTGAGCTTTTTGTGAAGTTGACCGTGTTAAAAACGTATACGAAGAAGTAAACCATGAATTAAGAACAGTCAAGTGTGCTGACGAAAAATCATCTGTCATATTCAGCTTCCTTCCATCTCAAGAGACCTGCTTCAAAAATTTGTAGCTCATTATTGCCTTTGTGCTAGATATATTGCATTAATGCTACTGCAGAAAAGGATTATCTTTCACAAATGTCTTATGGACTGATGAAGTCAGTTGGTTTAGTGTGAATACTGTTTAGGAAATAAGTATACCTAAGACTCATTTTTAGGATACTTAATGTGTTTACTTTTATATAAGTTCCTGTTTCAGAATATGAAACTCCTGAATGATGTACTTTATTCCGAAAAATATAAATAAGAGTGAGAAATAAGTAATCTATGTAATTAATAATCATGATCTGCCCTAAATAAAGACCTCATTATATCACAGAGATAGTTGTGTTCGCATGTGACAACAATAAAATAATAAAATATTTGCTTCATTAGTAATGCAAGGCTTTTTGATTTTTTCAGTGGTAGTTTTAAGGGAAAAGTACAGTGATCAATGTACTCATCTTTATCACATAAACCATTTTAACACAAATCTGCTACGTAGGTGCGACGCCGAAGACCTGCAGATATGAACGTCACCCACACCTCCGTGTGGACGCCTGGCATCTGTTCAGACTCTTTGTACATTCTTGGAGAATGCCTGCAGGCTATTGGGAACAGCGCAACAACTGTTGCCAACAGAAGCTGACAATCGAACTACGAGTAGCGTGTGCCATCTAGCGACGGCCGCTACATTTACTGCCTTTATACGATAAATTATGCTATCTCTTATTTACTATATTGAAATATTTCAGTAATTTGCTGTTTTCTGTCGTCTCTCGTCCATTTGCGTTTTTATTATTTATTGTCCTAACCACAACGTAAACTGCAATGTAAGAAACTGTAACTGTCTTCGAAACTTGTTCCACATTCGTGTTTTATAAATACTAATTATACAGTCATCCCAACGTATTCGATATTATCACGAATTCTGTGTTTATTTTTTAAACAGTTTGATATATTCTGATCAGTTTCAAACTCCTTTGCTTTCTTTCGTGAAACTGAGAACTTTTCCAGGAAGTGTATTTCTAAAGGTAGTTGCTACATTCTGTTACGGACCCCCCCCCCCCCTTCAACCAACCAATCTACAATTGCATCATATATATATATATATATATTGGTTAAAGCATGTTTGGGCACTTTGACTCGTGTCATTTTTACATGGTTATGACGTTGAAGTGCAGCATAATAAGAAGTCTGTTGTGTTTATACTATAAGTTCTGCTTTTATTTTTTAACCTCTTACTGTACTAGCTATATATAACAATGCTTTCTTCTTCTACTGCAGATTCTGAAGATGGTATTGCATAGCCGAAACCGATAATTCTGTTCAAAAAGTTTTGCGACCAAGACGATTTAATAAAAAAAGTGTACATCGTACGATAGCTCTTGAGGTTGTCGTTCTGTGACTAATTCTACTGAACAGTTCAAAATCTAGTGTGCAGGCTGCCAAAAATTAGTTATCGGATTCCTCTAGACCACTATATGCATACTTTGATTTAACTGATCTTCCAGTAATGAAGGATTTTTTCACCTTGCTTTCCAATATCTCCCACCACAGATTGACTCTTATTGGGTTCGGTAAGAAATTTGAGTGGTAGCATGAATATGCATCGTCGAAAGATTTGAAATGTAAATTTTTGCTCACCCTGTGAGAAAGTGAACGGACGCAGCTCCTATACACTGAACACGGGTACAAAAGGACTCGCTCATCGAAGCTCGGAGAAACTGATAGTGCGGATAAGCAAAGAAAGGAATAGTGTGAGGACAGCACCCTCTGTTCTCTAAGGCGCTGAGTATTTTCATTGCAGAGGGGAGCAGCGATCCGGGAGTAATGAGATCTGCTAATTAGAGAGAGTTCATCGGACGTAGAGAGCGAAGTGGCACGGTTGGTTTAATCGAGTAACGATCGACTGATACTCCTGCCGTTACCCGTACCTGTAGGTTAGCTTAATGCCCCGCCATCGCGCTTCACTTCGCGTATACTGCTAAATTACGCCAAAGTTTACTTTTAACTGCTGGACACTAATTTGACAGCTCGGAAGAAACAGAAGATAACCCTCATCAAGTACGACTTCACGGGATTCGGAACTCAGATTAAACTAAAGGGTGTTTAATTTTCTACTTTTCATCTCATTTATATCATAAACTAGTGAGGGCAACGGAAACACATTTCATCAGGTATTCCCATAAGAAAACGTCGCATGGTAACATAGAGTCCTAGACTGACTTGGGGTTTGGAAGGCAAAACTGATTGACGTATATTACTCTTCTCCTTGTTAGTGGCTGGTTCAAATGGCTCTGAGCACTATGGGACTTAACATCTGTGGACATCAGTCCCCTAGAACTCAGAGCTACTTTAAACCTAAGGACATCACACACATCCATGCCCGAGGCAGGATTCGAACCTGCGACCGTAGCGGTCACTCGGTCTCCTTGTTAGTGTTGTAACTGGCATGGTGTTATAAATTTCTCGGACTTGACCTACCTATATTTTTCGTTCTATCTACGTTCCTTTAATGAATGTTTTCGTTTGCAATTAAATACTTAATTTCAATAAATAAACTGTTAGTATTGTTCTTCTGCCAACGGTCTTGCCGCAGGGGTAACACAGGCTGCCGTTAGATCACGGAAGTTAACCGCTGTCGGGCTTGGCTGGCACTTGAATAGGTGATCGTGCGGGTCTGTCGAGCGCTGCTGGCAAGCGGGCTGCACTCAGCTCTTGTGAGGCCAATTGACGAGCTTTTTGACTGAGAAGCAGCTCCGGTTTTTGTAAACCGACATACGGCCGGGAGAGCGGTGTGCTGACCATATTCCCCACCCCCCATATCCGCACCCAGTGACGATTATCGGCTGAAGATGACACCGCTGTCGGTCGGCATCATCGCGTCTTCCAAAGCCTGTTCGGAGCTGTTGTTCTCATAAATACTAATGTTGTGAATTGTATCAAGACTAAAAACTCTGTTGAGTATCATGAGCATCCGCAGAAAACTTCTCCAAGAATGTGCAAGAGTTTAAAGAAGATGCTTTTTCTTATATAACTGATTTGGTGAGAACAAAGACACGTCGTTCCCCGAGAATTGTATTTAGCCGGCGATACGTCAAACTCAGTTTAAACGAATACCTGCTTCGTTAAGATATGTGAAGTAGGTCTCTTCTGAGTTGCATGATCCTACGTTGCTTTCTTAGTTCATCAAACCTATAGTATCCTACCGAAATGACTTAATAAAATGTTTCCGAAAGGTAATCTTATGCACCCACCAATAATGTTTAGACGGCACTGACAATTTGAAATCGAAAACAGAAAATAAATCAAAGTGAATGAGAAAATTCGTATGTTACGAAAGAGGAGAAACTGCATACTTTTTTCAACTCTGATGTCACTTTGTTCACTTACAAAGCTCTACATCTAACAATGGGAATGAATGTATTCTAAACGTGTAATTGAAAGCAAACATGTTTCACTTTAAAATAAATAACTGCCAGTACAACAATACTTAAATTCATTAGCACAATTTAATAAACTCCTAACGACTTTTTAATCAATATTTCACTGATCAGCCATTTACATAGCCAAAACAACTGCAGCGTTGCATTGTCGTTACTAATCATTATTGTAAACTGCAGCGTTGCATTGTCGTTACTAATCATTATTGTATATTTTAATGTATTAAAATTATTAACTTTTCTAATTACTGTATAGTAAATGGAAATGCCATGTGGCTAGGGCCTCCTGTCGTGTAGACCGTTTGCCTGGTGCAAGTCTTTCGAGTTGACGCCACTTCGGCGACAATGCGTGTCGATGGGGATGAAATGATGATGACAAGGACAACACAACACCCAATCCCTCAGCGGATAAATCTCCGACCCAGCCAGGAATCGAACCCGGGCCGTTAGGTATGACACTTCGTCGCGCCGACCACTCAACTACCAGGGGCGGACATTCGTGTATGCTGTATGGTTATTAATAATGAGTAACTCGTATGACAAGAACGTGTGAGTGCATGAGTCGTTTTTCAGTACAATTGTGAATCTGAATTATGGAACCTGTGCTCTGATCGAAGTGATTCTGACAGCACTGTTCAGTAAAATTAGGTGTTCAGAGCATCCTTGCGCACGAAAATTTTAGTGTCCTCGTGGTACAGATAGTATTTTTCTGAGGGAAATCTAATTGCTTACTCAAATTAGCCATATTATTGTGATCACTACCCACCAGGAGGTTCAATGCGCCTAGTGGTATTGCCACAAAGTGGGGTAATAAGGAAAGTATGAAGTTATTATAATTGGCTGCAGTAACATTAACCAACATATTGCCACAAAACTCAAGGCTCATACAGAAAAACTCAAAAAGCTTTGTATTGTTGCAGCCGCACTTCAGATTTCTGCGAGAGCGCAACAGTGAGCAGTCAGGCAAAGTAGCTACAGGCACCAAGAAAGCGTATGTTGTGCTTGAAATACATTCAGATCAGTCCGTCGTAACACAGCAATGACACTTCAGAACGAAGTACAACAGTGTCAACCAAGTGCCGACTCCGTTCGGCGACATTACGCGCAAAAGCTCTGGAAGGGGAAATCAGCAGGTCCGCCTGTAACAAGTGAAGAAACGGTTGACCGCGTGAGGCTTGAGTTTGGCGCGTAACTCACAGAAGTCTTCCAACAGAGCAAGCAGGGTGCTAAACATACCGCAGCCATCTGTTTGGAACATGTTAAGAAAACGACTGAGATGAAGCATTGCTGCTTGCAATTGTTACAAGCCCTGACACCCAGCGGCGAAGTCAACCACTTTGAGCTTTCGGCACAGTTCCAACAGTTTATGGAACGGCAATGGTTTTGTGAGAAATTCATATTCAGTGGTAATGCGACATTTTATAGTTAACGCCGCAGTGAGCAAACCACACGCACAGAATTTTCGGTACATAGGAGCCTACCGAGCCACACAGCTTTCTGAGTTTTTCTATCTGTGTGCGAAGTCCTCTTACAATATGTGTGATAGTATACCTACATCAAATCTATGAAACCGCTTCGATCATCTATATTAATCTTGTATGTAAGGAAGGCAGATACGAATAAGGAATTATTGCAGCGACACTATTGGCCTAAAATTGGGAAACGCGGGACATAAAAATCTACTGTCGTGAGCATCTATGGAATGTAGTTGAAGGACGGTTAATATTTCCGTTTATTTTCTGTGAGGATATACTGACTGCACTAAATTAAAAAAAAAAATATCTTGCCATAGTATAATGTTCTGTTTTGCTGGTATGCTCACGCCACCAGGATCTGCTAGCGAACTTTGTAACAACAGCTACGAGCACACAATCACTATAGTGCATGACGGGACAACCAGCGGCAGCCTCAGGCAAAAATGCTAGTTATTGGCGGTGCGGTGGGTGCGTTGGGAGGTCTCGCTAACTTTACCTAAAAGAATTTAATACAGGAAACACAAAAAACTAGCAACACTTTGTTTTCTCTTTTCTCGATACTACAGTCTATTTTCATTGCGAGAAAAATGCCTTTCGGTGCTACTGACTGTATATGTGACGTTAGAGACGCCAAACGACGACCAGATTGACACATCGTCCCGAGAGTTAACACTAAGAGAGAATTATCATCTCAAAAGCTCAGATTTTAATGTAGCACTGCATAAAAATAACAATATAACACGCATTTAACAAACATTGCTTTGGTAGGCTTCAACCGAGCATGTACATTCATCAAAACTAAAAGCAACAACATGACAACTGCATTCATTTATAAACCTGATGCACTGTTTGCAACGCCTTTTATGTTGGCGAGACAGGCATAATCTTTAAAAATAGATTCAATGAGCATACAGAAGCAGAGAGGAAGGAAGCAGAAGACAAAACTACCGTTCCTTCCCAATTAATTTCAAAACGATGTAGTGTCACTCATATTGCTAGTAACGTCACAATTTTGCATAAAATGGAGAAAGATAGTCGTATGGCCATTTTTTGGGGAAAATTGCACCTACAACCATGTACACCACTATAACAGTAATAGGTGATAATACTTTTATCATATAGAAATACTTTAGAAACATTATTTTCCGTGATGCCTTTCAGAACGTGTTTGATGTCCTATAATGTAGTTAACTTTTGCGCTGTTATACGTCTCATTACGTAGTACAGCAGGCCCATTTATTGTAAATGGCAAACCATGCCCAGTTCCTCATAGTTATTTATGTTAAGATCGGGGTTGCGTGCAGAGATTTCCTTTACTACTCCCCTTTGTATTCTATTGTTGGTTCAGACTGAGTTTTCGATCATCATAGAGACTCTGAGCGTCATCTGCCGTGCTTTCTCTTTTCGTAATAATACTTTCTACAGTCTTTTTTTATTATGCATAAGTCAGTCTTCTAAATTCCAATTTGTTTTGTGTTTTATATAAATTTTAAAGCACTATGTTAGTTTTTGTCTCATTATTTGCCTCTATCTGCTTACTTGCCTACCCCCCATAGGCTCTAGTTCTAACCTGCCTCTCCCATAATTAAGTGCCACGTCCCTGGTATGTGTCACCAGTCGTCCTGTGCCCTCTCAGAACGCCTGAAACAAACGTTCAGATAACACGTCGATTTCCTAGAACGTAACCGACTTCATATAAATGGTTAAAATGGCTCTGAGCACCATGGGACTCAACATCTGAGGTCATCAGTCCCCTAGAACTTAGAACTACTTAAACCTAACTAACCTAAGGACATCACATACAGCCATGCCCGAGGCAGGATTCGAACCTGCGACCGTAGCTGTCGCGCGGTTCCAGACTGAAGCGCCTAGAACCGCTCGGCCATCCCGGCCGGCGACTTCATACAGTAACTGTCTTATTACAGTGGTTGTTTGTTGGCAAGTTGCTTTTCAGTACTATTTAATTTACATAAAATATATCCATTTTGATAAAAGGAGAGTTCACAGTAATTTGTTGCTTTTATAAAGTGTATGGATAAGTTTTTTTTTAACATTTATGTATTTGGTTTGGTGTTGATTATGCCTATTGTTACATTCTTACCATTTGACTATTTTTGTTGTACATTGTTGTTTGATGCTGTGCTGGATAAGGGCACTGGTAACCGAAACCGGTCGTGGTTTAAGATACGAGCGCCTGCTCAAAAGTAATGCCTCCGAATTTTTTATACGAAAATTCTTAAAAGTTTTTAAATGCGAAAAACATTCTGCAACTTAATTCTTTAAGTCCACATACTTGTTTGTCTACATAGATTCCCTCACAACGTACACATTTCTCCCAATGAGAGACCAATTTTGCTGATACCGTCACTCAGGAATGTTTGATGTTGTTGATGGAGGCAGGATCTCACCTCTACTTGTAACACTTCATCACTATCAAAGCGCTGTCCTTCAAGGTGTTCTTTAAGTTCTGGAAATAGATGAAAATCAGATGGGGCCGAGTTGGGACTGTACGGAGGGTGATCGAAAACAGCGAACCCAAGGCGTCGAATTAGAGCATATGTTGCAGCACACGTGCGAGGTATCGCATTGTCATGCTGATGGAGATGGTTGTCCATGTGTGGACGAACTCTTCGAATACCAAACTCGATTACAGCACGCCGTTTCTCACGCACCGACGTTATTACGTTACACGCTGCCATATTAGACGCTACAACTCGGAGATCTCTAGCGGCAGTGGGCTGCAAATGAAAAAAAAAAGATGTAGAATGGTAATAACGGTTGTTTCATTCAAAAAGCTGCAAAAGTTGTCACATAAAAAATTCGGAGGCACTACTTTTCAGGACGCCCTCGTAAAAAGAGAAGCGCAAGTGTTTCTGGAATTTCCTTCAAAACCATCACTGCATCTGCGGAATCTACACCAGGATGTTACATATGCTGGACCAGAAATTAATGACAGTTGTAAGTAACAATCAGAATTATATTATATCTACAATAAGAAGCTTAATTTTACTTAATTTTTCTTTCCTGGAACGATTCTGAAATGATTAGTGCTCATAGTCATTTTTGTAAACTCTTACGAGCGAAGTTATAGACTGAATTGTTCAGAAGCAGGCAATAGTTGTCATGTGTTTTATACGAAAAAGAATGTTTTGAATAGTGGTATTATGCGACCTGTAGAAAAATTCACTGATCAACTCGACTAATAATCAGTGATAAATGTAATAGCATGACACTGGCACAACCATAAACATGCCATTTTCTGTAAGTAGCAGGGATACACCTTCAACTGTATTCATGTCTTATTTTATTTGAAATCAGTTTTCATGTTACATTACAGCATCTCTAGCCCCCCTGTCTGACACCAGGTAATCAAAGGTATACATCTCGTACAGGGCTCAACAAATCGATGTCCGCTATTATGATCCTACTTTCATGCTCCGACGTGAACGCATGGTTGATGATGACATGAAATCTGTAAATACCACTGAAGACACCATCCCTACAACATAAAGATCTAGTAACAGCAGTCGTCCAACGGTGTGTTGTAAGAACAACGTATTCAGACAAGCATTTCGGACCAGACTGAGTACAATATCGAGGACTGGCTAAACTACATTGCTACATTAATATTAACCAGTAAACCCCCACCTCCGATTTTTAAAGTATCGAAATCCCATGTATAAAAGACTTCATTTTAAGGAAAGCCCAATAGTTGTGACGTCATATTTCCTGAACAGTGTGTCGTAAAATTCACATAATTTTGTAGATATAGCATGACGTATGAGGATACTGTCTGCAAAATGTATTGCGAATTAGTAGTACAGAAGTAATAAATTAACACGTCATGCTTGATGTGCCACTTTTACTGTATGAGCAACGAAAATTTAGTAAGTGATGAACGCTTTTCCTTACATAAATTTGTGGGGTATGTCAGAGAGAAAAAGTTTGGAAGTTTTGAAATATGTGTAAAGTTTGTTGGAAGTCGTGCACTGCTTTCATACTCCAATACTGGATGAGCATAGTCTTCGTAAGAGCATACAATGTAGGCTTTCACGGCCGATATTGTCTTCACTTAAAACTTCCGGGCTGATAGGCCGTGGTCGCTGTATAAAACTCTCCCCTGACTTTCGTCTAAGAGGTAAAGCCGTGCTTTACCTCGGAGGATGTCTCCAGCTGTCGGAGACGAAACGTCATGGACGAGTTTTATACATCGACCACGGCCTATCAGCCCGGAAGTTTTAAGTGAATATAGTATTTGTAATTTGCGCGCCATGAGACATGCAGCCTCAAGACATACAAAGTTTCTGACTTCAATTTTGGCTTATTATGTTCAAATTTTGACGTACGACTACAACTCTTAATGAGTGGACTGTAACAGCATTTTAAATTTTTAAATTCGGTCAAAAATTTTATAAAATAGGGGAATCTGAGGTAAAAGAATGTAATTTTCCACAAGACATTGTTATTAATAGAAGCTTGCTGCTTGCTTCTGTCTACATATTCTCACATATCACATCAAATACTTTTAAGTGAAAATGGAAATAATATGTTGAAACGATACGCATTTCCGTGAAGGCTTGCATAGTGCCCAGTAGTCCTTACCAGAGGATGTATTTTCCGCAGAGGGTCAGTCGCGTAAAAATGTTTTTCTTTCTTTTTCGCCCTACCAACTGGAGCTCTAATCGCCGTAGGTTATTCACTGTAAATCCATAAAATCGATTTTCCATTTCAGAAATATAATTACAGATTTTTTGTTCTTGTTCTTCACTGAGCACACATGCTTCTTAAGCTACCTACACTCTTTTTACCACGTACTCCATCTTTTTTCTTTCCTAGAACTCTTTTTTCGGCTTGTTACGTGGGTCAGCAAATTGCTTTGCGGCTGTAAAAAAGAGGCCTCTCATTATTCATCACCAACACAGTGGCATTTTCCATCGCAGTCACAACCCATGTTTGTTAAGATTTCTGTACATATTTTCAAGGCGATCTGATGCACGTGTATCTGAAACAATACCAACCGGAAGCAACAAACCGCTTTAACAGAATTTTCGTACTACGCCAACAGGAACAGAGATTGTTTTAAATGTATGTGTAACTACCTATGCAGCCAGTGTTGCTCGAGTATGTATTCATTCCGATTTTATTAGCTCCTCTCCTTCCCCCTCTCTCTACCCATCTCCTCCTCAGTTCTCTCTGTCCATCTGCTACCCCCCCTCTGTCTCCGTCCATCTGTTACTCTCTACTCTGTCTGTCTGCTCCTTTCCCTTCTGCCCATCTGCTCCTTACTTATCTGTCCATCTTCTCTCCCGTCGATCTCCTCCTCACACTTTTCTCTGTCCATGTCCTCCTCTTCCCGTTCCTTGTCCATATTCCCATTCTGCTATCTCTGTCCTTCTCCAACATACCTGTGTGTATGTCCTCCTTCCCCTCTCTGTCTATCCATCTCTTCCTTCCTTCTTCCCACTCCACCCCGGATGAAGGTTGCCGGTTCTTACCCTCAACAGCACTTCTTACCAGATAGTAAGTAATATGTGTAGCAAGTATGAATGAAATAGATTTTGGGGTTTAGGAGCCGGTTTTTACCCGTTTTGCCTGGCATACACGCGTCACTTGTATTTCACATATAATTTCGCCTTTCTGGCTAGCGAATTTCGCCCTGCAGTTTCGTTTTCATGCAGCTACATATTTATGACGTCATACCTCCTGACTTATGACCACAGCAGTTGAGTCCCATAGTGCTCAGAGCTATTTGAACCATTTGAAACACCTCCTGAACTACATGTCACACCATAACGTAATGTTGTAGGTAAATTCAGCAATGTATGTGGATACTGTAGAAGAAATGTGTTGCGAATAGAGAGATCAGCAATGAGGTGGCAGGTTTCAACGCCATGTATAAAGCGGTAGTTTTTCACGCATCTCAGTGTTTAAGACGTTGTAAATCTGAATTAAGTATCCTAAAATAATATAATTTTGCACATACATTCACTGATAAATGCTAATATGTATGCAAAATGTGTCGCATATACAGTTAGTAGTAAAGAAGTAATAAATTAAAACATCATGTCTGATGCGGCAGTTTTACTGGATGAACAGCAAAAACGTATTGAGGGTTAAACATTTTTCCTATCACCATTTTGTGGGGGTTGTCAGCTAGAAAAAGTTTCGACGAGTCGCGTGGCTAGATTTCCTAATCGGACGCTATGTCCACATTAGTAGCTCATAGATGAAACTATGAAACCAAAAGAAACAACAAAGAACTGCATTTTCAAGTCAAAAGATGTTATCTAAACATTGTTTTTTTTGTTTTTTACTTTATGCAAAGGTAAGGTAAAATAACAATGTGTCTTACATCAGGCGATTGAAAATCATAATAGTTTTTACTAAACAGCGACCTAACAAGCTTCCTTTATCAAACTCACTGGCAACAATGGCAGTATACAGTGTGGTTACAATTAAAATGCCGGCAGTGCAGATGGAAACTATTGACGGTATGAGTACTCAGTTTTATGGGAATGGTGTTCAGACTGACCGCAGCAAGATCTGCGTTATTTGTAGTATTTGTGTCATGACTCGCCATTAGGCACTGCTACTAGTTATTTTTCTTTGAGGAAACCGGATCCCAAGAACCAAGGACCTGCAGTTCGAACGGCACACGTTACTGCGATCTGCTTCGCCACCATGTGTTCCCCGTTCTATGGGAGAGAGGTGCTTTGGACTCAGCTGTTTTGATGGGCTATGGAGATCCACTTCACACTGCTCGTGAGGTCACTTGGTTACTCCACAACACACTTAGAGAAAACTGAAGCGTTGTCCGCTCGCTCCAAACTGTGTGGCCATCAAGATTACCAAATTTAAAAACATTTTATTTCCGGTTGCTGGATTGCCCGAAGGCCAGTGTTTATTAACGTGACACTAGTAAAACGTTCAAATGTGTGTGAAATCCTATGGGACTTAACTTCTAAGGTCATCAGTCCCTAAGCTAACACACTTCTTAACCTAAATTATCCTAAGGACAAACACACACACCCATGCCGGAGGGAGGACTCGAACCTCCGCCGGGACCAGCCGCACAGTGACACTAGTACATGCACGACGTTGAAGAGGAGCGTAGCGATGGAGGTAGCCAACATCCCATCTGGGAAGTTTCGAGCAGCTTTAGACAATTCTCCAGAGCGGTTCCAGGTTGCGTGGATGCAGATGATCGTCACAGAGACTAATTTTTGTAATCTGGAACGTAAACATGGTACGCAATAAGCAAATGTCATCCTCTCATGTGGAAATTAAAATGTTCTTCTTTCAACGGTTTATTCGTTATTTCCTTTCCGCACGACATTAAAAATGTTTCCTCAAAGTTTCACTGTCTCACGATCACTCGTTTTTCATAGGGGCTCTCTCAAGCAGCGAAAGTTTAACTATTAACACCCTGTGCATTAGAACCAGCTTGACCACTTTACAGCAGGCAGCTGCACTGTACAGGGCTAATAATATGCAATGGACTGGTATCCCGCCCTTACCTCACCTACGCGCATGGAAAATCAAAGAAATATTTGTTGCCCACGGTAACCATTAGATAGGCGACTTTCAACTAGCACCCACGAAGCGTTTTAGCCATTTAGAAATGAGAATTCTTGAGGAAACAACGATTGGTTGCAGATGTAAAGCCTGTTGTTCTTATTTCATTATTTTCCATCTGCGCCGCATCCACATCAGTCATCCACGTATTTAATCCCCCGGAATTTAAAGGTGGATAGGGGCTAAGAATGATTGTTACTGGTCTTAATTTGAAACAGATTTTACAGATATTTTAATGTTTGAAGTTTTTCAACCTTGTCGCCTTTCTCCCATCACTAAGCAATTGTTTAATATTTATTATATTTTCTTTCTCATATTAAATTAATACAAGAAACGTACACAACTGAATCATTACATCCCCTACACCCAAGAGAAAGAGTGTGCATCTGGCATTCGTCTACATCACTACTGTGCGATACACATGTAAGTGGCGGTGCAATACACATGTAAGTGGCGGGCAGAGAGTTTCTCTACCCCTCCCACACCATAACAGCGCACGGGAAAAATGAACGCTTACATGTTTCTGCACGAGCTCTGATTTCTCTTATTTTACTACGATGGTCATTACTCACTACGTCGGTTGGCGACAATAACATAGTTTCACATTCAGAGGAAATGGTTTGTGACAGAAATTTTGTGAAAAGATCTCGCCGCAACCCAAAATGCCTTTCTTTTGCAGATTTTCACCCGAACTCGCTTATCATATCAGTGATAAACTCCCCCTTACTACGTGGTAATACAAAACGAGCAGCCCTTCTTTGGACTTTTTCGATGTTCTCCGTCAGTCCAGTCTGGTGAGAATACCATATTGCACAGTTGTACTCAGAGGACGAACAAGCGTAGTGTAGACAGTTTCTCTAGTAGACCTGTTGCGTCTTCTCAGTGTTCTGGCAATAAAATGCAGGCTTTCGTTTGCCTTCCCCACAACATTATATATATGATAGTCAAATGTAAGTTGTTCGTAATTGTAATTGCTGACCATTTTGTTGAATACAGAGCCGTTAAATGTGTGAGGTGTATCGTGTAACCAAAATTTAACGGATATTTATTCGTATTCAAGTTGACGAAATTACATTTCTTCTATGCAGAGACAATTGCCAATTTTCCACCATATACACACATCAAGATAAGTTTTGCATCACCTCGGTGCCGAGAGTTCCGGAACCTGTACAGATACTTGGAATAGAGATAAACATAAACATCATTTCCACCCTTTTTATTGCTCATGAAAATCACACATTGCATGTTGTATCACCATACAGCGAGACCTTCAGAGGTGGTGGTCCAGATTGCTGTACACACAGGTAGCTCTAATACCCAGTAGCACGTCCTATCGCCTTGATGAATGCCTCTATTTTACCGAGCGAGGTGGCGCAGTGGTTAGACACTGGACTCGCATTCGGGAGGACGACGGTTCAATCCCGCGTCCGGCCATCCTGATTTAGGTTTTCCGTGATTTCCCTAAATCGCTCCAGGCAAATGCCGGGATGGTTCCTTTCAAAGGGCACGGCCGACTTCCTTCCCCGTCCTTCCCTAATCCGATGAGACCGATGACCTCGCTGTCTGGTCTCCTTCCCCAAAAACAACCAACCAATGCCTCTATTCGACGTGGCATACTATTCACAAGTTCAAGGCACTGTTGGTCCAGACTTTCCCACTCCTCAACGGCGATTCGTCATAGATCCATCAGAGTGGTTGGTGGATCACCTCGTCCATAAACAATCCTTTCAATCCATCCCAGGCATGTTCGATAGGGTTTGCCACTCTAGTCGAGCGATGTCGTTATTCTGAAGGAAGTCATTCACAAGATGTGCATGATGGGGGCGCGAACTGTCGTCCATGAAGTCAAATGCCTCGCCAATATGCTGCCGATATGGTTGCACTATCGTTCGCAGGATGGCATTCACAATTTTTACACCCGTTACGGCGCCTTCCATGACCACCAGCTGCGTACGTCGGACCCACATAATGACACCCCAAAACAGCAGGAAACTTCCACCTCGTAGCACTCTCTTATACGTTCAGCCTGACCAGGTTGCCTCCAAACACATTTCCGACGATTGTGTGGTTGAAGGCATATATGCGACACTTATCGGTGAAGAGAACGTGATGACAATCCTGAACTGTCCATTTGGCATGTTGTTGGGCCCATCCGTACAGCGCTGCACGGTGTCGTGGTTGAAAAGATGGACGTAGCCATAAACTTCGGGGGTAAAGCTGCGCATCATGCATTCTATTGCGCACAGTTTGAGTCGTAAGACCACGTCCTGTGGCTGCACGAAAAGCATTATTCGAAATGGTGGCATTGCTGTCAGGGATCCTCCGAGCCATAATCCTAGATAGCGGTCATCCCCTGAAGTAATAGTCCTTGGGCGGCCTGAGCGAGGCATGTCATCGACAGTTCCTGTGTCTCTGTATCTCCTCCATGTCCGAACAACATCGCTTTGGTTCACGCCGAGACGCCTGGACACTTCCCTTACGGAGAGCCCTTCCTGACACAAAGTAACAATACGGACGCGATCGAACTGCGTTATTGAGCGTCTAGGCATGGTTGAACTACAGGCAACACGAGCCGTGTACCTCCTTCGTGGTGGAATGACTGGAACTGATCGGCTTTCGGACTCCCTCCGTCTAATAGGCGCTAATGGTTGTTTACATCTTTGGGCGGGTTTAGTGACATCTCTGAACAGTCAAAAGGACTGTGTCTGTCATACAATTTCCACAGTCAACGTGTGTCTTTAGGAGTTCTTGGAACGAGGTTGATGTAATGCTTTATTGTTGTGTGTGTACATATCTTGTCTAACTAATTTTGCAATTGGGTTTGATGTTTTGATGATTTTATTGGACTATAAATGACAGCGTCACCTGTATACAATCTAATAGGGCACCTCAGATTGTCTCCTAAATCGTCTACATAGATTAGAAACAGCGAGGGCCTGTAACATTTCCTTGGGATACGCCAGGGATCACCTCTGTTTTACATAATGATTTTCTGACGATTACCTGGTACTGCGATCTTCCTGACTGGAAGTCACGGCTCCAGTCGCATAACTGAAGCGATACTCCGTAGACACTCAATTTAACTGATAGTCTCTTGTGAGGAACTGTGTCAAAAGCCATAGAGAAATCTAGAAATATGACAATTTGAGATTCCCTGTCAATAGCATTCACTACTCCGCGCGAAATACGTATTTCACAGGTACGATATTTTCTGAATTCGTGCGCACTATGTGTCAATAGACCGTAACCTTCGAGGTAATTCATAATGTTCGAACACAGTAAATTTCCCAAAACATACTGCAGGTTTTACAAATTTGTATATCCAGTCATATTTAGGTTCGATACAATGACAGTACATTATGGTGCCGAGAACACCTACGTGTGTAGTACCGGGTGACCAAAAAGTCAGTATAAATTTGAAAACTTAATAAACCACGGAATAATGTAGACAGAGAGGTAAAAATTGACATACATGCTTGGAATGACATGGGGTTTTATTAGAACAAAAAAAAGTTCACAAAATGTCCGACAGATGGCGCTGGACAGCAAAACTGCTACAGTGACGGGTGAGAGGTACGCCGATATGTTACGGAATCGCATCATCCCCAGCTTGGCTGATAAACACCTGCTGGAACGTACGATGTTTATGCAGGATGGCGCTCCAACCCATATTGCTAGACGCGTGAACGATCTCTTGCGCGCGTCGTTTGGTGATGATCGTGTGCCCAACCGCCACTTTCGTCATGCTTGGCCTCCCACGTCCCGAGACCTCAGTCCTGAACTCGCAAGTGTATCGTGATCGACCGACATCTCTAGGGATGCTGAAAGACAACATCCGACGCCAATGCCTCACCATAACTCCGGACATGCTTTACAATGCTGTTCACAACATTATTCCTCGAATACAGCTATTGTTGAGGATTGATGGTGGACATATTGAGAGTTTCCTGTAAAGATCATCATCTTTGCTTTGTCTACCTTGTTATGCTGATTATTGCTATTCTGATCAGATGAAGCGCCATCTGTCGGACATTTTTTGAACTGTTGTATTTTTTTTGGTTCTAATAAAACTCCGTGTCATTCCAAACATGTGTGTCAATTTGTACCTCTCTATCTACATTATTCCGTGATTTAGTCAGTTTTCAAATTTATACTGACTTTTTGATCACCCGGTATTTACTAGAATAATTCTGCAAGGTCTTTGAAAATTTAATTTTCCCGCTCCGTAACACATTGACTGCAATACTGAATGACAGACAGAAGTAGTAGTTTCGTAACAGCAACAGGGGCTATAGCAATATCAAGGCAAGATGAAATTAAATAAAAGTCTTTGAGTTTGAAGTGTTGCTCCGCTTCTTGACCAGGAAACCGCTATATAGATCTCACTCGAGAAAGTTCCTACGGATAAGTCTTCATTGATCGCCGATCCACGATATTTTAGGTTCGGGGGCTGTTTAGAGAAGTGTGTCTAAATGGCTCTTTACCTCCACAAACAGTAGCCCAGTAAACACACCGGCAGCGAACGCCCATTACGGACTTTCTACAATTTAACATTCTAAACGGTCGTTTGCTCCGCGACGCAGAAACTCTGTACGCTATCGCAAAGGTTGGAAACGCGGCGTAGGGACCTCATAAGGCGAACTCCGACAGAGCCCACAGCTAACTGGGCCTGGAACATCAAAGTGGAAGAATTTAATTTTGGTGTTACTCCGACATGGAAGGATTTAATTCTGTCTGCTTCTCTTAGGGAAAAAAAGGAATTCGGCGTGCAGTAACGAGAGGTCGTTTGTACACGGACCTCTTTAATCTTCTCCTTAGCGGCGTGGAGGGCCTTGTGAGCAGCGCTCGCTCACGGCTTCGCCATTGGCGGGGCCGCCTCCACGCCGCCAGTAAACAGCCGGGCCTCCGCGACATCACAGGAAACTCACACAGCGCGATCTCTGTATGTGTAGGCTCCAGTCTGAGGCGCGAATTCTGCGTAAACTCGCTTATGTCGGCCACTAGGCTATTTCATGAGGGCGGTGGACTAATGCAACGGCTCTAACCGTTGCCGCGCTTTATGGTGAATCTAAAATCTCTCCACAATGGGAAGGCGTCTGGGCTTTGTAACATTATGGACGTGGTACAGACAGATTCATTAAACACTTCCAGTCCAACTTTCCTATCACCAGTAGATATAGATATATCCACTCAATCTGACCACACAATATTGCAGTAGATAACGTTGATAGGCACTCGATAAGTACGGTATGTAAGAAATGTAATGTCAATTAATTAATATGTTACTAATTATCGAAAAATTTCATTATGTCAGCTTGCAACGAAATTTGTAAATCCAGACAACGTAAATTACAGTATACATATTACTTGTAACCAAATTTCTGAATATTGACAAAACGGAAATATCCATTTTACTGTCAATAATAAACACAAAGACGAAAGTTACGAATTGTGTAATTGTGTTAAATTGTAAATTAAATTGCCTTTTACAACTTTATATCACATCCGAAAGTTTAGGAGACAGAGACACTGAAATGCTATTTTGGTTAATTCTATTTCAAATAGAAAACATACAAATCTGAAATGTGGAAACCATCAAAATTTTTGGATTTATATTTAATTCACGAAACTACTCACACCAAAATTCCTGTTACAATTTGTTATTCCCGATACTGTACATAAAACTTAAGTAGCTTACTCTTAGAAAAACACAAACTACAGAACATCTGTTTGACGATCAGAATGGAAATCACACCATAGTCAAAATAAGTGGTCCACTGTCGACGCAATATTAAATAAGAACCAATAACGACTGTAAGATCTATTCACAAGTTATATTTTCTGTATTTTACTATTTTTTAAAATTTTATTACTCAGTCTTAAGAGCATGTAAACAAAACATACGATAATAAGTCCAACCCGAACCTGTAGGTTTTGCAAGGTGTTTGGCTGCTCGAAGGAGATGCGTCACTTCGTTGTCATGTATGCCAGGAGGGAGACGTGTACCAAGGTCATTCTGTAAACTATTACATAATCAGTAATATATATCAATATCTGTATCAACTGTGAAACGGTATCGAAACCTGAAAGTACTCCATACGGTAAAAATGACACCATGGTCAAGACTGCTAATTTAAAGAGAACACCAAACACAAACCTGCTACCAGAACCTATTCTTACAAGGTGGATTCAAGTTCTAAGGCCTCCGATTTTTTTTTCTAATTAACTACTCACCCGAAATCGATGAAACTGGCGTTACTTCTCGACGTAATCGCCCTGCAGACGTACACATTTTTCACAACGCTGACGCCATGATTCCAAGGCAGCGGCGAAGGCTTCTTTAGGAGTCTGTTTTGACCACTGGAAAATCGCTGAGGCAATAGCAGCACGGCTGGTGAATGTGCGGCCATGGAGAGTGTCTTTCATCGTTGGTAAAAGCCAAAAGTCACTAGGAGCCAGGTCAGGCGAGTAGGGAGCATGAGGAATCACTTCAAAGTTGTTATCACGAGGAAACTGTTGCGTAACGTTAGCTCGATGTGCGGGTGCGTTGTCTTGGTGAAACAGCACACGCGCAGCCCTTCCCGGACGTTTTTGTTGCAGTGCAGGAAGGAATTTGTTCTTCAAAACATTTTCGTAGGAAGCACCTGTTACCGTAGTGCCCTTTGGAACGCAACGGGTAAGGATTACGCCCTCGCTGTCCCAGAACATGGACACCATCATTTTTTCAGCACTGGCAGTTACCCGAAATTTTTTTGGTGGTTGTGAATCTGTGTGCTTCCATTGAGCTGACTGGCGCTTTGTTACTGGATTGAAAAATGGCATCCACGTCTCATCCATTGTCACAACCGACGAAAAGAAAGTCCCATTCATGCTGTCGTTGTGCGTCAACATTGCTTGGCAACATGCCAAACGGGCAGCCGTGTAGTCGTCCGTCAGCATTCGTGGCACCCACCTGGATGACACTTTTCGCATTTTCAGGTCGCCATGCAGGATTGTGTCCACAGAACCCACAGAAATGCCAACTCTGGAGGCGATCTGTTCAACAGTCATTCGGCGATTCCCCAAAACAATTCTCTCCACTCTCTCAATCATGTCGTCAGACCGGCTTGTGCGAGCCCGAGGTTGTTTCGGTTTGTTGTCACACGATGTTCTGCCTTCATTAAACTGTCGCACCCACGAACGCACTTTCGACACATCCATAACTCCATCACCACATGTCTCCTTCAACTGTCGATGAATTTCAGTTGGTTTCACACCACGCAAATTCAGAAAACAAATGATTGCACGCTGTTCAAGTAAGGAAACGTCGCCATTTTAAGTATTTAAAACAGTTCTCATTCTCGCCGCTGGCGGTAAAATTCCATCTGGCGTACGGTGCTGCCATCTCTGGGACGTATTGAAAATGAACGCGGCCTCATTTTAAAACAATGCGCATGTTTCTATCTCTTTCCAGTCCGGAGAAACAAAATCGGAGGCCTTAGAACTTGAATGCACCTCGTATAAGCTTGCACAAGAAGAAGCAAATGGGAGATTATCGTCAAGATTTCGTCTTCATCAAGTTAATTACAATTAATTCAGCTACTCCTCCTTCACTGTGTTCTAATTTATATACCACTACCAGAAGACAAATTAGATTACTTTTTTCACACCGTGCAGCGTCAGGAATGATTAAAGATTAGAGGTTAGAGCCTCATCAGGTAGCCGTAACATTTCCTTTTTGGTTCGTTTCGATCCGTTAGAATCACGTGTTACTTATTCACTACCTCTCCTTTCTTCCCAGTATCACTTCATTATCTTATTCCTCTTGGTGTTCTCTGCTTTCATTATCTTAATTATTTTTTGATATCAGTTGATCTATGACCTTCTGCCGTAATTCTATAACTGTGTCTATCCTGTACTCCTGTGTATGTATTTTTTCGCTACCTCCAATTGTTTTCCTAGCTCTGGTAACTTCTTTCATTTAGTTATTCCCTGTTAAGCATGTTGCGTTCCATATCATCTTGGTCAATGTGTTGTCTTCCATTCTCATGGCGCCGGCCGGTGTGGCCGAGCGGTTCTAGGCGCTTCAGTCTGGAACCGCGCGGCCGCTATGGTCGCAGGTTCGAATCCTGCCTCGGGCATGGATGTGTGTGATGTCCTTAGGTTGGTTAGGTTTAAGTAGTTCTAAGTTCTAGGGGATTGATAACCTCAGATGTTAAGTCCCACAGTGCTCAGAGCCATTCTCATGGCGTACCCAGCTAATTTCAGTCTTCTCTTCCGTACCGTGCTTGAAACTGGTTCAACACCCTCGTACAACTAGTTCCTTGATCTACGAGTGCGTGCTGAAAAGTAACACCTCCGAAATTTTACGTGAAAATTTTTAACGCATTATAAATAAGACAAATGTTTTTAACATCCTACGTCCTTCATTTGTACATACATCTAGAGGGTTCCGAATTGTAGCGTGTAAGACAGCGGTGTGTAACGTAAGTGTGCCGGTGGGTGAGAAACAGAGTGCTGTAATCGAATTTCGAATCTGAAAAGTTGGTCCACACACAAAGCACCTTCTCTTTCAGAATGACAATGCTCGACCACACACGAGTGCTGCGACATCTGCAACAAGCCGACTCCTTGGAATCACTGTCACCAATCGTCATCCATACAGTCCCAACTTGGCAACGATATTTATCTGTTAAGTCCTTAAAGAACACTTTCGAGGACTTCACTTTGATAGTGATGAAGCGGTCCAAGTAGAGGTCAGCTTGTGGCTACGTCATCAATGTCATATACTGTGCAGTGAGGGTATCAAGAAATAATCTCATTGAGAGAAATGTGTTCATGGGCACGGTGAGTATGTTGAGAAACTAATATGTAGACATGAAGAACAAAGCTCAAATGTTCTTATATTCCAGTCTTTGACCACAAAATCAGTTCTTTTGACTATGATCGGTTTCAGACAGTAATGACCATTCTCAGATCTTTTCTTCACCACGACCTAAAGTGATAAGGCCGGTCATACACACAACTATGTCGCAGCTGGTGAAGAAAAAAGTTGTTGAATGTTAACAACATTTAAGAGTGTAAGAGTTTTCATATAAAAAATTTAAAGGCATTGGTTTTCACACGCCTTCGTAAGTACACACATCAAAAGAAGTTTAGCATCACCTCGGTTCCGCGAGTTCCGGAACCTGTACAGAAAATTGGAATAGAGATCAACATAAACATCATTTCCGTCCTATTTATAGCTTATGAAAGCCTCACATCGCATGTTGTACTACCATACAGCGAGACCTTCAGAGCTTCAGAGGTGGTAGTACAGATTGCTGTACTCAACGGTACCTCCAATACCCACTATGACGTCCTCTTCCATTGATGCATGCCTGTATTCATCGTGGAATATCCACAAGTTCGTCAAGGCACTTTTGGTCCAGATTGTTCCACTCCTCAACAGCGATTCGGCGTACATCCCTCAGAGAGGCTGGTGGATCACGTCGTCCGTAAGCAGCCCTCTTCAATGTATCCCAGGCATGTCCGATAGGGTTCGTGTCTGGAGAACATGCTGGCCACTCTTGTCGAGCAATGTCGTTATCCTGAAGGCAGGAAGTCATTCAGAAAATGTGCACGATGGGGGGCGCGAATTGTCATCCATGAAGACGAATCCCTAGCCAATATGCTACCGATACGGTTGCACTATCGGTAGGAGGATGGAATTCACGTATCGTACAGTCGTTACGTCGCCTTCCACACCACCAGCGTAGTACGTCGGCTCCACATAATGCCACCCAAAAATAGCAGGGAACATCCACCTTGCTGCACCCGCTGGACAGTGTGTCTAAGGTGTTCAGCCTGACCTGCTTGCCTCCAAACACGTCTCCGACAATTGTGTGGTTGAAGGCATATACGACAGTCATCGGTGAAAAGAACATGATGCCAATCCTGAGCGGTCCATTCGGCATGTTGTTGGGCCCATCTGTACCGCGCTGCACGGTGTTGTTGTTGCAAAGATGGAACTCGCCATGGACGTCGGGACTGAAGTTGCGCATCATCTAGCATGCTGCGCACAGTTTGAATCGTAAGAAGACTTACTGTAGCTGCACGAAAAGCATTATTCAACACAGTGGCGTTGCTGTCAGGGTTCCTCCGAGCCATAATCCGGAGATAGCGGTCATCCCCTGCAGTAGTAGTCCTTGGGCGGCCTGAGCGAGGCATGTCATCGACAGTTCCCGTCTCTCTCTGTATCTCGTCCATGTCCGAACAACATCGCTTTGGTTTACTCTGAGACGCCTGGACATTTCCCTCGTTCAGAGACTTTCCTAACACAAAGTAACAATACGGACGCGATCGAACTGCGTTATTGACCGTCTAGGCATGGTTGAACTACAGACAACGCGAGCCGTGAACCTCCTTCGTGCTGGAATGACTGGAACTGACCGGATGTTAGACGGAGGGGGTCCACTAGACGCTATGCAAAACGTTTTTTGATGTGTGTATTAAGACTTCAAACTTTTTTTTTCCATATATCTCTGAAGATCTTTCGTTCTTCCTCATTTGGCCAGATAGAGACTGTCTTTGCCAAAGTGATCATCTGCATTGTGTACAGTTTGATATTTCTGATATCTGAATTCTTGTTGTGACTGTGGTAACTGAATGCTACAACTAACTGAGTTCAAACATCCACAGCAGCAGGAAAATACTGTAGTTCAGTAATGGTTCAAATGGCTCTGAGCACTATGGGACTTAACATCTGTGGTCATCAGTCCCCTAGAACTTAGAACTAATTAAACCTAACTAATCTAAGGACATCACACACATCCATGCCCGAGGCAGGATTCGAACCTGCGACCGTAGCAGTCGCGGGGTTCCGGACTGAGCGCCTAGAACCGCGAGACCACCGCGGCCGGCTGTAGTTCAGTAAGGTTGCCATTGAACTTTTGATACTTAACTCTTGTTTACAAGTGCTCTGCAACAGAAATGTGAGGACATCAAGAAATAACAAACACCACTTACTATGAGCGTGTTACAAAGTGGTACTTACTTTTGGTACAGTTTACTGCATCGCACTTGTTGTCCTAACGCTAACTGTCTAACTGCTGGAACATACCTCTCTAACTGACGGAGCTGAACTGTGTGAACGTCCGCAGCACTTCGTGTTTTTGTGCCCGACGACTGATGGAATTCCCTGTCCGCCACTCGCCACTACAAGCGGTAGGGAGGTATCCGTAGTTGACAGTGTTCTCTGCTGGCTGTCCGCACTAGCAGCAGACCTACACGATACACTCGCAGAAGCGGGAAAGGTCCGCGCTTTGTGAGTGCTACCTGGAGGCTGCTGCACATACCTGAGAGACGATAGATGAGTGGTTGTGCTTGTGTCGTGGTGCCTCTCACGTTATGTATTGACTACCTCTTGCTTGGCATACAACAAATATAATGTCTTAGAGTCATGTTACTGAGCAGGTTTCTATTTGCACATGGTATCTTTGCGACATATCGTAGTTCCGGCGGGGTTGGGGATTTTCTCCGCCCGGGGACTGGGTGGTTGTGTTGTCCTCATCATTTCATCATCAGCATCATTCGTGACAGTGGCTAGACTGGACTGTGAAAAAAATTGGACTGCATAAAAATTTGGACTTTTTACGGGCGCTACTGACCGCGTTGTTGAGCGCCCCACAAACCAAAAATCACCATATCGTAGTTTATTCAGCGTACGAAACCTGTCTACTGCACTCTTAATGCTGTGTAATACGTCAGCTAAGCTTTCCCCTTGGTAATGGAAGCTGTTCACATTCTCCATCGCTTCACTTCAACCATCTAATTAGTCTCTGCATTCAGGACCTTGTTCTTATTTCACGCCATCTTATGACCAGCTTTTTCTGCAATTATAGCGAGAATCCCCAGTGCCATTTTTTCGTCTTCTTCTTTCTCATGTGGCCTTGCAATATCATCGGCAAAGGCTTAGCAGGCTACTGTGTTGTTATATTTTATTTCATACCTTATTTATACATCTTCTGTTGCCATGGTTTTGTTTCCCTGTCCCCACTGTTGGATCACTTCATCTATCAACAAGCTGAACAAAATCGGAGACAACTCATCATCTTAATCGGAGACAACCCATCTCCTTAAAGAACCCTTGTCTTTATTTCAATTTTTTCTGAGACTGAATTTCGGTATCTGGTACTCGTTTATATCTTTTAATGTGTCTCTTACTAAGTGGTGAACTCGTGAAGAGACTTTCAACTAGAACGGCGACGTAAATATCCATAATGCTCATTACTGGTCAGAGTAAAACCCTCCCTTGTCATATCGGGGAGACAACGAGCACGTCTGGAGAGTAAATACTTCTTGTGGACTCATCCATGATAAAGCTAATGGACCTTAATTGTTTGATGAACAATTAAAGAGTGGGCGGTACTGTAGTTTTTGCACCATGAACGAACAGTTTCTGTAAGATATTCCGTTGGCTATACTGTTGTTACTGCGGCTGCGGCAAGACGCGTGTCCACCTCATTTTAATTTGGTGGCAAGGAGTATCTTGAATTAGTTTGTTTCTGTCGATAGATTCGTATTGGATGGCTAGTGACTTGGACACGACGGTCAGCACATTATCTCCTTGTGATTATTTCTTTTTCAGACGCATCGATGACATTGAGTACCAAACGTTACTTACAACACGAGGTGATATTACAATCAGAATATGCAAGGCATGCTGGTTGATTTCAGATGAAGTGATTCTAAAATTTATTCAAAGTTAAATGTGTAAGAAAAAGTATTTCCAAGAAAACAATAAAAACCACTTCAATTCTTCTAAAGACTTTCTTTTTCTTTCCTTAAGCATGGTTCAGATCATAAGCTCCAGAAAGAGTTTGATGAGGTATGACTGAAACAGCGTAAAATACAAATTACTAAGACAAAATTTCTTTCAACACTGCCAGTTTTTCCACCTCCCCATTTGAAACTCTAACGTTTGCTTAGTTTTCTTCACTTTCCAGTAGCTTATAGAGAATTCATGGTTCATCGTTCTAATGTCCGCCCCCGCTAGCTGAGTGGTCAGCGCGACAGACTGTTAATCCAAAGGGCCCGGGTTCGATTCCCGGCTGGGTCGGAGATTTTCTCCGCTCAGGGACTGGGTGTTGTGTTGTCCTACTCATTATCATTTCATCCCCATCAATGCGCAAGTCGCCGAAGTGGCGTCAAATCGAAAGACTTGCACCAGGCGAACGGACTACCCGAAGGGAGGCCCTCGTCACACGACATTATCATCATTCTAATTCCCCTTATCGGTTGCCAAAAACGTATTTCGTTAGAAAAAGATCGGCCGCGAAGTTTCCAAAAAATGTGCCCTGTGCAGTAAGGTTGTAGTATCCTTTAGGTGAGTGAGATTATATATATATCGTGTTACACAAATGTTTTACACTGTGACACAAATGAATTTCTGTAGCGTGGTAAGGGCAAGTACTCAGTTTATTCTGTCAAAGGACATTTAACAAGGAAAACAACATCATCAACCAACGCATGTAAAGCCTCTGTTTTCCATTCAATTTTTAATATATTTCTTAGTAAACGTCCGTAATGTCTTGTTTGTCTCCTCTCCGATCATCTAAATTTTCGTGAGCGAGTAGGTATGTATTGTAAGTACTAAAGGACTCTAAGTAGTAAAATGAGTACAAAAACATGTGAATGTTTGGCTAACGTTTGCTACTTCAAGGCCTTACATGTGAATTAATACAGCCAAGATGACTCAGGGTCTCAGCTGCAAGTTGTTTGAATGTCAATTTGACGCTTAACAGGAGAAATATTTCTACTCATATAAAACCGCATTTCAGTCTATGGAAGTAATTTGGTTAGTAATGAGATGAAATATTGACTTTATTAACAAATGTATGTATAAAATCTGGTAATTCAATGTTTATAGTTGTCACTCTGTTCGCCCATTTCTCAACTTAATTTAGTATCAACATAATTCTTGACAGTGTCATTTGATAAGCACATTAAATTAAAAAAAAATAGATTTCATGTTTAGGAAAATACTACATGAACTCTTCGAAAACATATCTATTAGAGTCTACAATATTTTCCAAGATGTCCCTGGTAATAAGCTGTCTGTGCCAGTCTATCACTCTGATGATTCCATAAAAGTCCGAAAGTAAGGCCACCCCACAATGCAATGTGTTACACAGCTCACACTGAACGTGCGGTGGTTTGAAGAGCACCGTGATGATTTATGGTACTTCCCTGGCCACCAAACTTTACTGATTTAAAACTAGGGTGGCCGCTGTGGCCGAGCGGTTCTAGGCGCTTCAGGCCGGAGCCGCGCTGCTGCTACGTTCGCAGGTTCGAATCCTGCCGCGGGCACGGATGTGTGTGATGTCCTTAGGTTGGTTAGGTTTAAGTAGTTCTAAGTCTAGGGGACTGATGACCTCAGATGTTAAGTCCCATAGTGCTTAGAGCCATTTAAAACTAGTCGAGAATCTTGAAACCACATCGATCGGGCTATTCATCCCATGCATCCACAACTGTGAAACCCACCACACTGGCCACAGCAGTGAAGTCAGCATTGCTCCACATCCCTGCCGGTACCTTGCAGAACCACACTGAGTCCTCATGCAAAAGGTGGTCACATTAATCTGAGTGGACAGTTTATTCCGAGATATGTACATTTCTTGCTGTAGATGCATTTAGTTAGATTGTACGCTCATTCTAGTTTGTTAACTCTTACATCATTTGCAGTCCATCCTGCTGTACGATTTCTTCAAGATATTTAAATTTGCTAACTCACTCTATTTTACGTATCTGTATTTCTATGTATTTTGGTGATTTCTTTATCCTTGTCAGCAATCTTAGTTTCCTGCTGAAGTTCTGAGACCAGTTCTATTGGCTATTCTTTCTAGACGATTTATGTAAGTAATTACTTCTGACAGATTTATGAAAATACTGCAAAGTCGTCTGTGAGAGCCGAGTAGATTGTCTTAATTCCATCTGATTTCCTCCCCAGAATAACTGATTCACCTTCGTGATTTTTGGCTTCAGTTTATAGATCCTAAGTATTTTCTAAAACACAGTTATATAGTAAAAGTGATAAATGTCATTTTCTTTAAATTTCGTTTTTGTTTCCAGTGGATGAGACATTTCGTCCATAAATTTCGTTTCACATATTGTTTTTCTAAGAGTTCATGAATATTAATCGTTAATTTTGTTTTGACAGCATATTCTCTAATGATTTTATGTCTTGTTTCTCTGTTAAAAACTGATGTAATGGTAAATTGCATTTTGTGATGGAGGGGAGGGGAGAGACTAACAGTGCCTCTCCCCCCCCACCACCACCACCAAGAATTAAAGCTTCTATACACGTTTTACTCCCTGATTCCATTAGGAAGTGGAATTTTCCATAAATCGTAGTGCCCTCCATTCTGTTGCACGTTTTGCCTCAAACCGCTCTATCACACAAGGGACTGCCCGCCAGCCAGTGTTTACGCGCGCGCGTGTGTGTGTGTGTGTGTGTGTGTGTGGGGGGGGGGGGGGCCTGCAAGGGGTAGAGCGGAAGTCTGTATGTTTGGGGGGGGGGGGGGGGTGTACGTGGCTGCCATGTTCAAGGTATCAAGGTACCGTCTACACTGCCAGTTCTCGAGCGCGCACAATCGATACTCTAGCCAAAAGATCACTTTTGTAGCGCTGTCGCTCTCCTAATTACGTAAGTGCTATTCGACTCCGCAGACTGCAAGTTATGTTGGAAGCTCCCAACGCTACTGAGAAGGTAATTTTCGGCCCTCTGAAGCTGAATTCTCCGGCCCGAGGTTTTGGAGGGCGGACCCGAACTCAATCGACAAAATTTCTGAATCTGTTTACGGATATTTTTGAACGTTTCTGCATGAGGGATCCATGTGTTACAGATTAGTCGCTAGAGAGCGGATTATATGGATCATAAAAAGCTCAAGAAAGCATGAAAAATTCATAAAATACGCTCAAAATATGCATGAAAAATGCTTTAACTACGCGTGAAAAGTGCCGAAACATGTAAGATCAAATAATAAAAACCATAGTAGTTACTGCGTGGAATATATCTCGACATTGGACCTGTGCAGGGGCACGCTCAAGAACTCCGAAATATATTATTTCAAAAACATCATACAATCACGAATTTTCTGAACAACACTAACGTTTAATTGATATTACCAAACGAAAGTATCGTTTAAAAATTACTTTACATTTTCCTACTACTATAAATATATATGATCAGGTACTGATCCAAATGTTCGGTAGTAATATTGCGTCTCGGATCACTCTAAACATTTTTATAAACAGAAATGGACCGTTCTACATCAACTGAGGTAGCTGTGTCCTATGTTGGCATTTACTGTTTCTGGTAAAAGTTCACCCGTCCCATTAATAAAACTATTAATTTGGGACAAGGGCTCAAAGCCTTAGTTATTGTTCAAAACGTTTTCAAAATTTTCTTTAAGTCAGGTTACCCTCCATTTAGAGGTTATTGCACGCAGCAACTGTTATATTGACTTGTAAATAATAGATTTCAGCTATCAGTAGTCCTTTTGAAATTTTACTGGGAGATCTAGATTTCAGCTAGAAACTAGCCATTCTCAATGCACTATCATTTTTGATCAATGCATGTAGTGCCTGTTGGTCGGGTTTCATCCACAGTTCATTGATCAAATCAATCACAGTGCATTGATCAACAATGATAGTGCACTGAGAATGCTAGTTTCTAGCTTGAATCTAGATCTGCCAATAAAATTTCAAAAGGACGACTGATAGCTGATATCTATTATTTACAGGTTTTCTTTAAGTTTTCTCGGGAATACTTCCGGCAATGAGGAGTTCACAAGACTAATATTATTCATCAAATGAAGAGGTTCATTAACTGAATAGATTCATTCAGCGCTAAAACTTGAGTTTCAAACTTTCTAATACTCGCAGGTATATGGAAAAAATGAGTGCTAATCACAGCAATGTGTGTTTTTCAATGTGGGATTTTCTTTTTCTTTTTTTTTCTTTTTTTAAGCACAGCTTCGACCCGTGTAGCCCAACGAATTACCACTAGTTCGGGAGGTAAAGGTTCATCTAGTAATTTTCTTTGTAGGCCTTGATGCGAGCAGGGGCCTAAGACACACTTTCTTTGTGGATGATATCAGTTTATTTGTATTTCCAAACGCGGATAGCACTTCTTCAGCAAGGCGATGTACTCCATGAGGAAAGCGCGTCACATCAGATTGAGATAAAATACCTTCAGGGCTTTTCCTGCTTTGGTCATATAGGGAACTGCATCTGAGAGAGTTACACAAACACCCTTTCATCTGCAGAAGATACCGAAAATATTTTTCTAAGATCCTCATTCCTAAATCTGGCGATCGTAGAATGATTTGCCTTTCCTAGTTCTTTGCGCGCAACTAAATAGGAAGAAAGAGGCTCCTGTTTTAACACACCAACAGGTTACATTTGCAATATAACGGCCATAATTGTTGGTTGTTTCGTCAGCTGAAATACAAATAATGTTGTCCTTGAGTTCACTGTATATTTCTTCAGGAATAGGTAGATAAATTGCCGTTATGTAATCTTTAGGCAGAGTTGATTCATCTGCTGTATTCTGATTTTAGCAAAATTTGCGCAGGAAATTGGGTTTGGAAGCCTGTGAAGCAGGATATTACTTGCAATGAATGCCCCATGTATATACATGTAAGACGATTTTTTTTTTAATCTTTGGAGGTTAAATCCCTGCTACTGCTTCTTGCCACTGTCAAAAGTTGTCGAGAGCCTCCCTTGCATTCCTGCAATATGAAGACTTGTCTTGACGTTCTGGCCTATCTGGACCAGTTTGCTGGCCGCTGTGGCCGAGTGGTTCAAGGCGCTTCAGTCCGGAGCCGCGCTGCTGCTACGGTCGCAGGTTCGAATCCTGCCCCGGGCACGGATGTGTGTGATGTCCTTAGGTTAGTTAAGTTTAAGTAGTTCTAAGTTCTAGGGGACTGATGACCTCAGATGTTAAGTCCCATGGTGCTTAGAGCCATTTGAACCATTTTGAAACACTTTTTTTTCTTTTTTTTTTCACGAAACGTGTTTCTAGCTAACTCAAAAATACAAAACTTTGGCGTCGTATGTTAATGTTCCAGGATGAACTGCTGTCCACGAAACTCCATTTCTGCTTTCAGGTGGAATGGTTATCAACACGTTTACACACTGTAAACAGGTTAAACTTTGTACAAATGATGATTCAAATGGCTATGAGCACTATGGGACAGCTTCTGAAGTCATCAGTCCCCTAGAACTTAGAACTACTTAAACCTAACTAACCTAAGGACATCACACACATCCATGCCCGAGGCATGATTCGAACCTGCGACCGTAGCGGTAGCGCGGCGCCAGACTGTAGCGCCTAGAACCGCTCGGCCACCCCAGCTGGCTCTCCAGCTTCAGTAGACAGTTAATGACATATCTACAAAACCAACAATAATGATTACCACTGTCCCTGTACGCACTTATTTTCCTTGTACATCCTTCTTTCCAACCAGATCTTATTAACATCACAGTATTCTTAAGTGGTGAAGTCCCAAATTTCCTTTCCCCAGAACTCACTGTATTAGTAAACTTCTATTATGTATAGCTGTAAACAGTTGTTGTACCTGCCAGTATCATCATTCTTATCATTGTCATTATTATCATTATTAATGGCAGCAGCAGCAGCAGCAGCAGCAGTAGTAGTAGTAGTAGTAGTAGTAGAAGAGTAGTACTGCCTGTATTAATATTGTTAGTTGATACTCGTATTATTGACTCTCGTTGTCATAGACACCCAAATCATTATTGAACTCCAGAATGAGATTTTCACTGTGCAGCGGAGTTTGCGCTGATATGAAACTTCCTGGCAGATTAAAACTGTGTGCCGGACCGAGATTCGAACTCGGAACCTTTGCCTTTCGCGGTCAAGTGCTCTACCGTCTGAGCTACTCAAGCACGACTCACGCCCCGTCCTCATAGCTTCACTTGTGACAGTATCTCGTCTCCTACCTTCCAAACGTCACAGAAGATCTTCTGCGAACCTTGCAGAACTAGCACTCCTGGAACGCAAAGGTCCCGAGTGTGATTCTCGGTTCGGCACACAGCTTTAATCTGAGAGGAAGTTTCATTTTAATACTATTTGTCAGATTAAAACTGTTATTTATTAGGTAAGTATGATGTAAATAAGGTATCGTATGTGCGAAACCCTGGTCCGAAGTAAGAGATGGCCTGATGGAACTGTCATAAAAGGTTAAATAAATAAATATTTCGATACTCGCGGTAGTTGCTGTCGACAACAGTAACGTCTACTTTATTTTTCACCCTCAAACTTGCAATCAGTACGTATCGGTTCTGTCTCTGACACGTTGTTACGGCACTGGCATTTGTAAGTGCACATCGAGACTCAACAGCATCCAGGCTACCTGATGAAGAGTTGGCCGATATGCACCTCGTGCACGCGTTCGGTGAATCGAAAGCAAAGCGGAACATTGACTTTAGTTTTATTCCCGTAGCGACTACAACGACATCAGAGCACTTTTACATCTGTAGAGATGTGCCACAGAAAAACCGAATTTTTACGTATGTAATAACTAAATGTGGTTCTGTCTTGAGCAAACACATCTTATGTGTGTTTCATATAATATCTTAATAAGTTTGTTTGGGATTTGCAGTACGTAATTTTTTGTACATCTCGCGTTTTCGTGCTTGTATAACGTGTCTGTCGAAGCTGCGTTGGTAAAGTACCGGAACTTCAAGCACTGATAGAAAGCACCGAAGCTGAAATCGTTATAGGTACAGAAAGCTGGCTGAAGCCAGAGATAAATTCTGCCGAAATTTTTACAAAGTACAGACGGTGTTTAGAAAGGTTAGATTGCATGCAACCGGTGGTGGAGTGTTCGTCGCTGTTAGTAGTAGTTTATCCGGTAGTGAAGTAGAAGTGGATAGTTCCTGTGAATTATTATGGGTGGAGGTTACACTCAACAACCGAGCTAGGTTAATAATTGGCTCCTTTTACCGACCTACCGACTCAGCAGCATTAGTGGCAGAACAACTGAGAGAAAATTTGGAATACATTTCACATAAATTTTCTCAGCTTGTTATAGCTTTAGGTGGAGATTTCAATTTACCAGATATAGACTGGGACACTCAGATGTTTAGGACGGGTGGATAGGGACAGAGCATCGAGTGACATTATACTGAGTGCACTATCCGAAAATTACCTCGAGCAATTAAACAGAGAACCGACTCGTGGAGACAACATCTTGGACCTAGTGATGAACAAACAGACCCGAACTTTTCGACTCTGTAAGCTCAGAACAGAGAATCAGTGATCATAAGACCGTTGCAGCATCCCTGAATATGGAAGTAAATAGGAATATAAAAAAAGGGAGGAAGGTTTATCTGTTTAGCAAGAGTAATAGAAGGCAGATTTCAGACTACCTAACAGATAAAAACGAAAATTTCTGTTCCGACACTGACAATGTTGAGTGTTTATGGAAAATGTTCAAGGCAATCGTAAAAAGCGTTTTAGACAGGTACGTGCCGAGTAAAACTGTGAGGGACGGGAAAAACCCACCGTGGTACAACAACAAAGTTAGGAAACTACTGCGAAAGCAAAGAGAGCTTCACTCAAAGTTCAAACGCAGCCAAAACCTCTCAGACAAACAGAAGCTAAACGATTTCAAAGTTAGCGTAAGGAGGGCTATGCGTGAAGCGTTCAGTGAATTCGAAAGTAAAATTCTATGTACCGACTTGACAGAAAATCCTAGGAAGTTCTGGTCTTACGTTAAATCAGTAAGTGGATCGAAACAGCATATCCAGACACTCCGGGATGATGAAGGCATTGAAACAGAGGATGACACGCGTAAAGCTGAAATACTAAACACCTTTTTCCAAAGCTGTTTCACAGAGGAAGACCGCACTGCAGTTCCTTCTCTAAATCCTCGCACAAACGGAAAAATGGCTGACATCGAAATAAGTGTCCAAGGAATAGAAAAGCAACTGGAATCATTCAACAGAGGAAAGTCTACTGGACCTGACGGGATACCAATTCGATTCTACACAGAGTACGCGAAAGAACTTTCCCCCCTTCTAACAGCCGTGTACCGCAAGTCTCTAGAGGAACGGAAGGTTCCAAATGATTGGAAAAGAGCACAGGTAGTCCCAGTTTTCAAGAAGGGTCGTCGAGCAGATGCGCTAAACTATAGACCTATATCTCTGACGTCGATCTGTTGTAGAATTTTAGAACATGTTTTTTACTCGAGTATCATGTCGTTTTTGGAAACCCATAATCTACTATGTAGGAATCAACATGGATTCCGGAAACAGCGATCGTGTGAGACCCAACTCGCTTTATTTGTTCATGAGACCCAGAAAATATTAGATACAGGCTCCCAGGTAGATGCTATTTTCCTTGACTTCCGGAAGGCGTTCGATACAGTTCCGCACTGTCGCCTGATAAACAAAGTAAGAGCCTACGGAATATCAGACCAGCTGTGTGGCTGGATTGAAGAGTTTTTAGCAAACAGAACACAGTATGTTGTTATCAATGGAGAGACGTCTACAGACGTTAAAGTAACCTCTGGCGTGCCACAGGGGAGTGTTATGGGACTATTGCTTTTCACAATATATATAAATGACCAAGTAGATAGTGTCGGAAGTTCCATGCGGCTTTTCGCGGATGATGCTGTAATATACAGAGAAGTTGCAGCATTAGAAAATTGTAGCCAAATGCAGGAAGATCTGCGGCGGATAGGCACTTGGTGCAGGGAGTGGCAACTGACCCTTAACATAGACAAATGTAATGTATTGCGAATACATAGAAAGAAGGATCCTTTATTGTATGATTATATGATAGCGGAACAAACACTGGTAGCAGTTACTTCTGTAAAATATCTGGGAGTATGCGTGCGGAACGATTTGAAGTGGAATGATCATATAAAATTAATTGTTGGTAAGGCGGGTACCAGGTTGAGATTCATTGGGATAGTCCTTAGAAAATTTAGTCCATCAACAAAGGAAGTGGCTTACAAAACACTCGTTCGACCTATACTTGAGTATTGCTCATCAGTGTGGGATCCGTACCAGATCGGGTTGACGGAGGAGATAGAGAAGATCCAAAGAAGAGCGGCGCGTTTCGTCACAGGGTTATTTGGTAACCGTGATAGCGTTACGGAGATGTTTAACAAACTCAAGTGGCAGACTCTGCAAGAGTGGCGCTCTGCATCGCGGTGTAGCTTGCTTACCAGGTTTCGAGAGGGTGCGTTTCTGGATGAGGTATCGAATATATTGCTTCCCCCTACTTATACCTCCCGAGGAGATCACGAATGTAAAATTAGAGAGATTAGAGTGCGCACGGAGGCTTTCAGACAGTCGTTCTTCCCACGAACCATACGCGACTGGAACAGGAAAGGGAGGTAATGACAGTGGCACGTAAAGTGCCCTCCGCCACACACCGTTGGGTGGCTTGCGGAGTATAAATGTAGATGTAGATGTAGTACTGTGGTCGAGCAGCTCCTCATAAGCCACGCATTTCTCTAGTCATTACTATGCGACACTTGAGGTGACGCAAGAAGTGACGCTACTGGGCAGTAAATGACTGGGAACCAATGACTTGGAGTGACGAATCGCGTTATACCCCGTGAAAAACCGACGGAAGGGTTTGGATTTGCCAAATGCCTGCAGAATTTTACCTGCCATCATGCGTAGTGTCGATAGTAAAGTGTGGAGGAGGTGGTGTTACGGTATGGGTGTGTTTTTCATGGTTATTCTGCTTGTGAAAACGCCAAATGGAAAAGGACGCGAACACATTTTATAGCATTATGTACTAGAGACAGTGGAGGAAAAGTTCGGAGACCATGTCTGTTTTTATCAGCACGACAATGCACCCTGTCATAAAGCAGCATGCCGGCCGAATTGGCCGCGAGGTTCTGGCGCTGCAGTCTGGAACCGCGAGACCGCTACGGTCGCAGGTTCGAATCCTGCCTCGGGCATGGATGTTTGTGATGTCCTTAGGTTAGTTAGGTTTAACTAGTTATAAGTTCTAGGGGACTAATGACCTCAGCAGTTGAGTCCCATAGTGCTCAGAGTCATAAAGCAGCATCTGTGAGGAAAAGGTTTATGGACATTTACACACCTGAAATGGTCGTGCTAGTCCAAGAGTCTCGCCGTGAACGCTATGGAACACCTTCGGGATGAGATAGAACGTCGACTTCGCTCCAGACCTCAGCGTCTAGTGTCACAAACTTCTCTGGTTTCGGTTCTCGAGGAAGAAACGGCTGTCAATCCTCTAGAGACATTCAAATATCTCACTGAAAGTGCCGCAGCAGAGTTCAAGCCGTTCTAAACACAAAGACTGGTCACGTTTCACATTAATGTCTACTCTTAAGTGCCTGGAGGCTTTTTACAGGAGAGTGTTCGTTTTTAAAATGTACACAGTTTTGCATGCATTCGAATCGTTTCTGGAAACTGTGTTATCATTCTGCCGTCGTCAAAAACAATGTTTTAAAAGAAGTCAGCAGCCCCTTGAAATGATGGAAATGACTGTCCACGCATTTTTAATCCGATATAAATCAGGTGAATGAGGACAGTGAGATAATTTGTTCTTTTCTTCATCAGATCACCAATTCTCTGACTTAAAGTGTGACAGCTGGCATTGTCATGATGATAAACGATGCAAATTGTTTTGACTCCATAAACGACCTGCGGCAATCGAAATGTTCCGTACCATTCATCAATAACTATTTTTCGATAACCTTGAGCACTAATCACAACATGTCCAATATAAACCAAGAAACAAGCTATCGTTATTTTGGAAGTTCTTCACCGAACCAAACACTTTTGTTGGCTTCGGGTCATGCTCGAATACAAACAATGACAGCGGGTAAGAAATTATCCAAGTTTCGTCTCTTGTTACTAACTTGAGTATGGATTTTGCATTTCGTCAGTCGAATCTTTTGAGAATTTTCTAACGCCAACTGGCTCCAGCCTATTTATGAACTTGGACCATATTGTGAGGAATCCATGGGGAACACATCTTTTCCGTGATTAAGTGTACTGCAGACTTCGATATTCCTAAGGACGCCTCTATCTCGAGTCAAGCTGGCCGGAGTGGCCGTGCGGTTCTAGGCGCTACAGTCTGGAGCCGAGCGACCGCTACGGTCGCAGGTTCGAATCCTGCCTCGGGCATGGATGTGTGTGATGTCTTAAGTTAGTTAGGTTTAATTAGTTCTAAGTTCTAGGCGACTGATGACCTCAGAAATTAGGTCGCATAGTTCTCAGAGCCACTTGAACCATCTCGAGTCAAGTCACCTGTCAGTACTCAATTATGCTGTGCACAGTGTAAGTTCCGTCTTCTACACTGATAGGATTGGTTGGATTGGAAGAGGAGGGAAGTGACCAAACAACGAGGTCATCAGTCCCCTGTTCCGAATAAAGCAATGCCACAAATCTTAGAACAGAACGAACGAGACTGACAACTCGAAACGGAATGAAAGGAAAAATCGCAAGAACGATGAAGGGCAACAAACATATAAATGGACAAAAGAGGACAAGAAAACCACAGAAATGAAAGAAACAGGATGAAGAGATTAAAACAACAAAGCAGATTACCATGGCAGGCTGGCCATGAGAATAAAAAAGGAGAAATCAGCCACTCTGCAACACATTAAAACCTCCATCTTAGAAGCACTAGGATGGAGGAGACAGAGGGACAAAAGACGTGCGCTAAAACTTAGATCAAATGATAAAACACACCCTCACGAATGAAACGTATAACTAAATCAGCCGATGAGGTGTTTTCGGATAAAATTAGCGGCAACGAGTCCGGTAACCCAAGATTTCGTCGTTGGCCAGCCAAAGTAGGACAGTACACCAGAATATGGGCCACTGTCAACCGGCCCCGCACTGGCATTCAGACGGGTCTTCGCAGCGCAGGAGGTAACCGAGGGTTGCCCAAGCGAGGCCAATGCGGAGCCGGCAGAGGACAACTGATTCTCTGCGAGAGGCCCGCATGGAAGACTTAAATACATTATAGTCTCCTTAATGACACGTCGTTTGTTTTGTGTACTGTTATGCCATTCCGTCTCCCAAAGCTGAAAAACCCTACGGTGTATGTCAGAACGCAAGTCGGTTTCAGAGATGTCCATCTCCAGAAGCGGTTTCTGCGTAGTCTGTTTGGCTAGCCTGTCGGCAAGTTCTTTGCTTGGGATGCCGACGTGTCCTGGGGTCCACACAAGCAACACTGAACGACGGGATCGGCCTAGCGCATAGATGGACCACTGGATGGACGCTACCAAAGGATGGCGAGGGTAGCACTGGTCGATAGCTTGTAGGCTGCTCAAGGAGTCAGTACACAGAAGAAACGAATCCCCAGGGCATGAACGGATATACTGAAGTGCACAAGAGATGGCTACCAGCTCTAAAGTGATTCGGGCAAGAAATTCTGTTCAAAATAGCCTCTGTGGACGTAGGCGAAGCTACCATGACTGTCAGCCATTGAGCCGTCGGTGTAAACCACTTCACAGCCCCGGAACACGTCAAGAATCGAGAGGAAGTGACAGCGGAGAGCGGCAGGAGTAACTGAGTCCTGCGAAAGGTCAAGACGAATCTGCGACCTAGGTGTAATCCATGGAGGTGTATGTGGACGGATCTGGATGTTAGGTGGTTAAGGGAAGGACTCCAGTTCAGACAGAAGGCATAGCACGCGAACCGCTATCGTTAGCCCTGACCTGGGTCACTGTTGCGGGATATGAACTGCCGCGGGTGGAAAAAGGAGACGGTAATTCGGATGCTCAGGAGAACTACAAATGTGTGCAACATAACTGGCGAGCAGTTGTGCACGTCGGCTCTGAAATGGAGGGAGACTCCGGCCTCCACCAGGACACTAGCCACCGGACTCGTTCTAAAAGCTCTTGTCGCTAGGCGAACGACACAGGGGTGCACTGGATCGAGTACACGCAACGCTGAGGACGCCGCCGAACCATAAATCAGGCTCCCATAGTCAAGGCGGGATTTAACAAGGGTTTTGTAGAGCTGCAGCAGAGTAGAGCGATCTGCACCCCAGTTGGTGCTGCTCAGGCAGCGGAGGGCAGCGGAGGGCATTGAGGTGCTGCCAGCACTTCCGCTTAAGCTGACGAAGGTGAGGAAGCCAAGTCAATCGGGCGTCGAAAACCAGTCCTAAGAATCGATATGTCTCCACTACAGTGAGTGGATCGTCATGAAGGTAAAGTTCTGGTTCCAGATGAACGGTACGACGCTGACAGAAGTGCATGACACGCGACTTAGCGGCCGAAAACTGGAAGCCGTGGGCGAGCGACCATGATTCTGCCTTGTGGATGGCTCCCTGTAGACGCCGCTCAGCAACTCCAATACTGGTGGAGCAGTACGAAATGTAGGAGTCGGCTGCATACAGAGAGGGTGAGACGAACGGCCCTACAGCTGCTGCTAGACCGTTAATGGCCACTGAAAATAGTGATACACTCGATACAGAGCCCTGTAGGACCCCATTCTCCTGGATATGAGAGGCACCAACTTGGACACGGAAAGTGTGGAGCGACAGGAAATTCTGGATAAAAATCGGGAGCGGGCCTCTGAGATCCTACCCGTATAAAGTGGCAAGAACATGTTGTCGCCAGGTGGTGTCATACGCTTTGCGTCGATCCAAAAATACGGCAACAAGGTGTTGGCGTCTGGAATAGGCTGTTTGGATGGCACACTCGAGGGACACAAGATTATCAATGGTAGAGCGACCCTGGCGGAAGCCACCCTGACATGGGGCCAGTAGGCCATTTGACTCTAGGACCCAACCCAACCACTGACACACCATTTCTCCACTGATAGTAGTTAATAATGATACACGTCCCACTGAATGGATAAGGGTTTAATTAGAGAGAAGGTCCTACAAAAAAATAAATTGATTGTGGAATGAGGCCCGGATCGGAGAATACAAATTCATATGCATAGTTTTAGTATTTGATAAGAAAAACACTGTCCAGTCCCATTAACGTGACCACCTGTTAAAATCCTGAGTAATCACCTTTTGCAGCGCTGACCGCTGCAAGACGTTTAGGAAGAGGATCAGTGAGGTTATGAAAGATACCGACAGGGATGTGGAGCCATGACGACTCCAGTGCCGTGGCCAGTTGCCCTTGGTTTTCGATTGGTGGTCCATGGCTCAAGCAGCCTGATTAAGGCGGTTCCGCAGATTCTCGATTGGGTTTGGAGTTTGGTGGTCAGGAGCGTATGGTAAACTCATCCTGGTGTTGTTCTTCGAACTACACACGTACACGGCGAGCTGCCTGACACATTGCACTGTCCTGCTGGTTGATGCCGTTGTGTTGAGGAAAAACAAACATACACATAGAGATGGACATGATACCCAAGGATAAACGCTACTTCTATTGATCCATTGCGCCTCCCAGAATGACTAGATCACCCAGGGAATTCCATCTGGCTTCGACCATCCCGACGGTTACTGCAGGGTATTTGCTTTCAGACGTTTCACGCCGCACACGCCAACGGCCATCTGTCCGTTTTTGCATTACGACAACGACTGCACAGTTTTCTGCGGAGCCCTAACACGCTTTATATGCCATCCCCTACTAGTGCTGCCACCTACCATCTTCGACTGCTCATTGCATGTTGATATTGAACACAGGTGGTGGTCACATTAACCCTTAGCTACTATGGATGTTGCCAGGAACACAAGTATTATGGAGGTCTCTCAGGCTTTTTATTTTTTACGTATAAAGGCACTGTTTTGGTGAATAAATATTTTCATCACTACCTGCTGTTCGTTACACTTCTTGGAAACGGACTTTATGGGAATATGCTTTTTTTAAACAATGCAGAATTTAAAATACTTTGAAAACTAAAACATAGTGAAATTTGCAGTGTACTTTTATGTATTGCCTCTTTACTCACTCACAGATTATCGTCCCGGAGATAGTATTACAGATTCGCAACATACCTGTATGGAAAGACACTTTTCAGTTCTGACAGACTGTATTTGGAATCAGCTTTGAGTTTACTACTCATAATTTTAGCCTTAGAGCAATTATTCCACTTCTTAATTCTATCAACGGAAAGTTTGCCAAATTTTTATTTTAAAAATCAAGAAGGGATTGATTACCTCATGTATTCTTCTGAGGCTCTAAACAAAATTTTAATTGCTTTCAGCCTGCATGTATTTCACGCTAACCTTCCAACAAACCTCCCACCACAGCGGAACATCACGCTGTTGAAATGGGTCTCTTGTTTCCCACTTCAAACAAGGACAAAAAAGACTGATGTTTTTCGTTTTTCAAAAATTTTTTCTGTATTTGATGCGAAGTTTTCTCCGAGGCTTTTCGGACTCTGTTGCAGTCCAGGTAGTTGGGAGACAATGCTGAGTTGCTCTGTTCTTACGTTAGTTAGCGGCTTCTGTTTCCTTCCTCGAAAACATCTTTCTGTTCTTATCGAAGAAGTAATGATTCTCCAACGTCGTCACATGTCATATCTTCAACACTTTCAGTTTCCTCCTCCGAATTAATATAGTGATAACTAAATACTCAAAATCAGGGTAATTACCACTGTCATCAAATTTATCATCTGAGAGTTCAATGAGGCATTCTTGAACACCCTCATCCGTCTCGCATACAACACGATGCATAGAAGGTCTAGCTTTCCTTACCAGGGAGAAACTATAGCGTTCAACAAAAACATGACACGCAAACGTTATGTGAGACCTCCCGAGGCCCAAAAATAAGAAATAAATTGCTGCAACAATGGCAAATTTCTGGCACGTGTAGCTTTCCATTCAGTGGGAAGGTACACAGAAGAGTCTCACAGGAGTGTGTGAAATATCAGAAGATAAAAAGCTGTTGCGGTCTGAGAGGGCCATCCACAGTAGTTAGGGGTTAAAGCCACTGGACCGTGTAACAACAAACTGTTAAACATAACTTCAGTTCGTTCTTCACTTTTTTTGGTCACGGAGAAGATATACTGGGTATATCAAAAAGTCTTTACAACTTTGAAAATTCGTACAGAGTATTCATTCGACTTACAGACTTAGTCTTAGTGTGATGGTGAAGCAACGTAGATCAAGTTTTGATTGTTACGTTTCCACGTAAGTAATTGGGCCGAGATGCGGAAATTGCATGTCCCCTTTCTTCACTGGATCACACACCTCTTGACTTTTTCTTTTGGGGAATCATCAAGGCTGCCTTGTTTCTTCTACTCTTACCGGCTTCTGTGTAAGCGCTCAGAGCTAGAGTTTACCTCGCAATTGAACAACTCACGCCTGACATGTTGCAGCGACTTAGCTTGTGTGCCACATAACCAATGGGATTTACGAGTACTTTTAACCTGTTTAGCTATGTGGGAAAAAATCATTTATTTTGATATAAGGGTACAATAAAACAATGTCTGTAGGTTAAATGAATAAATCAGAATGAGTTTTCAAAGTTCTAAAGTACTTTCTGATACACACTTAAAAGCTATGCGCACGTGTTCACTAGAGGAGATGTGTTTCACAGTAACAAAGGTGGACAAGTGCTCATAGTTCTTAAGGTATGCACTTTACAGGCCATGTTCACTGGAATTTTTTTTCTTGTTTTGGTCATACTACCACCTCTCAAAACATGGAAAGCAAAGAGCTTGCAGTAGAAGAGCTTTGTTTTACAGCACTGAAGAAGGAACTATAGTTCTTCGGATATGCATTTTAGAATGCATAATTACCAGACTTCTCTGTTTCTAATATCGTGTACTTCCAAATGTACGCGTTTGCACCATGGTATACCGAACGAGGTGGCGCAGTGGTTAGCACACTGGACTCGCATTCGGGAGGACGACGGTTCGAACCCGCGTGCGGCCATCCTGATTTATGTTTTCCGTGATTTCCCTGAATCACTTGAGGCAAGTGCTGGGATGGTTCCTCTGAAAGGTCACGGCCGACTTCCTTCCGTTACCCACTGGGACCGATGATCTCGCTGTTTGGTTCTCTCCCCCAAATCAACCAACGAACACCATGACACACACTGTATGTGTTCGAGTATGCAGCGTGTAATATCTTCTTGTTTTATAACAGTCATTAGAACAGCTGCTTAAGTAAAAAGTTACAATATCATCCGACGTTCATTTACGTGTACTTTAATTAATGGGTGAACGTATGAACAACTGACAGCCGATCCTCACTACTTCGAACGACAAATTGCGCAATTTTTATCGCTGTCGTGCCAACCGTTCGACAAAGGATCGTTTTCTGTCACTGCGCGCTGTTCAAATGTGGCCAACGAAACTAAGGAAACTGTTTCGTTTTTAACGAAATCATAATCGTTTCATGTGGCATATGTACATCAGTCGATTGTCTGTATTTATCCAGAATGAGATTTTCACTCTGCAGCGGAGTGTGCGCTGATATGAAACTTCCTGGCAGATTAAAACTGTGTGCCCGACCGAGACTCGAACTCGGGACCTTTGCCTTTCGCGGGCAAGTGCTCTACCAACTGAGCTACCGAAGCACGACTCACGCCCGGTACTCACAGCTTTACTTCCGCCAGTACCTCGTCTCCTACCTTCCAAACTTTACAGAAGCTCTCCTGCGAAACTTGCAGAACTAGCACTCCTGAAAGAAAGGATATTGCGGAGACATGGCTTAGCCACAGCCTGGGGGATGTTTCCAGAATGAGATTTTCACTCTGCAGCGGAGTGTGCGCTGATATGAAACTTCCTGGCAGATTTAGGTTTTATTCCCGATACTTTTTGGAAATTAAATAAAAAACAGAAATACAGGCAGATTAGATTTTATACTTCATTTCTGATACGTATCGGAAATTCAACTTAAAAACCAAAAAAAGGCAGTCGACTGACGTTTATGCATGAAATACACTTTTTTCATTTTTAGAACTGTTAAGAAATTTAGCCATTCGCCATGTCTTGTGCTATGAAGAGCTAAGTGTTTGAGTCTTTACAGTGTACCAGCGCTGCTTAATGCTTCATCTCTTAAGTATCTTTTGCTGTATTTATTACATTACGTGCACCACTCCTAATTGTAGTCTGCTTTCTAATTTGAAATGAGTTTCTTAAAGTTACAGCGGATATTTTTATGCTACATTTGTAAGTACATTCATAAATTTTACATGAACACAATTTATTTTATTTGGTTTAATGTATTTACTCGTGTACTACAAACCATCTTGTATAATTTGGAGATACAACTGCAATGAATTAGAGGTCCTTGTAACTTGGTGCCAGTGGTTAGAAACCGAAAGTAGCTAACACCTCTCCTTACAGCTTACAGGGTCTCATTTAATGTATCCTTTTTCGTGCAATATGATTTGACGAAATTCAGTGAATCCAAAAGCATGTTTCGGTCATTCTAGAATAATTCCGAAAATCGTCAGCTCCCAGCTCGTTAAGTAACAGATCGTTGGTGAATTTCTTCCTCTGCAGTAGCCATTTCTTCGCCATAGCTTTTTCCCAGATTCCTTGGGCCTTGTTAGCTCTAAAACATCCAAGGTTAATCCCAATTCTTGTATCTGTGTGCTAAGCGCCATCTCGTAGAAGATAGCCTCTATGAACGTAAACATCATTCACAACCAGCGACAGGAGCAAGACGGCGCTGTAGACGGTTGGCCAGTGTGAAGGCTGCCACGAAACTTGTTGGTCGGTCGATAAATTAGTGCGTTTTTGGAGCCACGAAATAATCTTCTTCTGCCTCTACGGAAAGGAGAACCCTAAGAAAGTAGGCAGCGATGGCACTCGAAATTCTATGTGGTTGACATTCTCTCCCAGGTTACTCGCTGAACTGACATTTTATTAAAACATTATGAAAGTAATTCTATCGACCGTGGAAGTCGGAAAGCACAGGAGATGTTACAATAGCGTTGATGTTTCTCGCAAGAACATCCGGTTCAGGTCGGCATTCACACAATTCGTCGTTGAAAAGACTAGGACTACGAAGAAACGCTGCAAACCAGTTGCGCACAGCGTTTCCTGAAGGCCCATAATGAAGCAGTTACACATCTGTGTAACAAAGAGGATGGTAGACCGATTTTTAGTGAAGCAATGGCTAGAAATCACTTTATGCAAATTTCGGGGTGTTCCCGATTTGATGACGCAGATGTGAGACGTCTCAACCGTGCTCCTGACAAGCTGGCTCCCATTAGAGAATATTAGAAATGTGGGTACACACATTTCAAGAAGTATATGTTCCTCACAGCAACGTAACAATTGATGAACAACTTGTGGCATTTCGTGGTAGATGTCCATTTCGGCAACATATTCCTTCAAAACCAGAAAAATATGGGTTGAAATTGTGGGCTGTATGTGATAGTGCAACGTCTTACGTTCTCAATCTCCAAGTTTACACTGGTCGACAAGGAAATGAATCTCGTGAAGTTGGTCAAGGCAAGAAAGTTGCTTTAGATATGGTGAAAGACTTAGAAAACTGGCAGACGTCTAACAACTGACGATTTTTTCATTAGCCTTAGTTTGGCGAGATAACTTCATAAAATCAATCTCTCACTCTTAGGAACAATTAGAAAAAATAAAGGAGAACTACCACAAGCTTTCACTCAGACCAAAGGTCGAGTCAAATATTCATCTATTTTTGGATTCCAAGAGCATGCTTCAATTGTTTCATATTGTCCGAAAAAGGGGAAAGTTGTAACTCTGCTCAGTACAATGCATTCAAGGAAGGACGCGGAATATCGTGAAGAATGCAAGCCAGTAATGATTCTGGATTATAATAAAATAAAATCAGGAGTAGATACCATGGAAAAGCTGGTTAGAACGTACACCATAAAGAGGATGAGCACAAGGTGGCAAATGGTATTATTTTACAACGTGATTGATATCAGCGCACTGAATGAATTTATCATATGGCTACATCTTACACCAGACTGGGCAGAAAGGTCCAACTACAAGAGACGGGCATTTCTCATAGAATTAGGAAAGCAGCTCATCGAAAGAAAGCCAGACAAAATTATTTCCCCAGTACTTCCATCAACAGTACAGACAAAAAAGAGGAAGGTGTCCGTTTTGTAAAAGGTCTGAGGATAGAAAATTCACCGATAAATGTTCAAAATGTGGATGTTCTGTGTGTAAAAACCACTCTGCAAAGTATTGCTGTAAGTGTAATGCGTCATAAATGTCAATTCGGAATTTAATCAAAAATGTCTGTAGTTTCATGAGAATCGTTTGTAAATTTTACGGAAATAAATACTTTAAAAAAATATGCATTTTAATTTAATATAATGTCACTGACATTATGTTTTAGGTTGTGAAAAAAATAAGGAATGCGATTTTATTCTAGCATTATTAAAACTATCCTTAATAAAAAATAAATTCCTAAAGACCCCAATGGTACTCAGTGTAACAAAAAATACTCGGTATTAGAAGGGTTAAGCAATATAATGATTTTTGTTTCATTGTTGCACCTGGCAGCGTCTTCAAGAGCCTTTATTGCGCGTAACGCTTCTTTCTATTATCGGCGCTTGTCTTCGGATTCAGTTCAGTTAAGACGTTGCAGCTACGTGGTTCTCTGTCCGAGGCTTATTGCGCTTAGTTCATATTTGCGTGTGTGTGAAGTGACCCCCAAATGACAAAGCGAAAGTGTTCCTTTCAAGACAAACATACAGAAGAATAGTCTTTCATCAAACGAGGAAGACATGACTATGAAGTGGAATGTGGAATATGTAAGTTATATTTTTCCATTTCGTATGGAGGATGGGCAGGTATTACATATCATTTAGACAGCCAAAACCATAAGTCAAACATGTGTTCTGCTAGCATTTAAAAATAGACAACTTTTTAATTTCAAAGCCATCAAAACAGAGCAAATCAGTAGCAGCAGTGGAATTAACAATGTGTTATCATACCGTTAAACATCACATGTCTTTGAAAACTGTAGACCGAATTTCTAGGCTAAGCTCCAATCTTTTTAACGATTCTGTCACAGCGAAGAGTGTGACTTTGGGTAGAACCAAAACAACAGCACTTTTGAAAGCACTTTTGGCACCTGACACTGTCAAACAAATATTCGACGACCTTTCACTGGCCCGCTACTATTCAACAGCTACAGATAGCGAGTAATCACAAGGCTGAAAAAAAATTGCATTAATTGTTCAATATTTTACATCTCAGAATGGCATTCAAGTGAAATTGCTTAAATTAGTTTCGCTGCCAAATGAAACCGCCTCTACAATAAATACGAACTTCATTATTGCATCAGAAGAAAATAAAATTGGTAAGAGTAGGAGTATTGCATTTTGCGGTGGCAATGCTAACACTTATTTTGGAGGAGTGCGATGAGCAGGTACAAACAATGTATTTGCTAAGCTAGAAGGTGAAGTAAATTAAAATATTTCAGGATGTGGTTACTTACTACACGAAGCTGCCAAGACAGCCGCTGACGTGATGAGTGTTTTACTTCTCCGTATATACAGTACGTACGGAGCGTTTTAAACAAAATTTGTGAGTTTGTGGACATAGAGTATCATGCATTGCTGTTATATGCAAAAATAGGTAGTTATATTTGTTCGTTGCTGCAAAGAGAAACTGAAGATGTATGACTCTTCCTCCTAGAAGAAAAGGCACCCAAACTTCTGATAACTCTCTTCCGGAATCTGTTAACCAAAGTAGAGATGGGCAAACTCGTTCATCCTTGGGAACTAGTTCACTGATGGTCGCTCTTTTTCTGGAACCGTTCATTTTTACTCGTTCATCGTTCATCTGTGCTTGGTTCACGGTTCTTATGAGAAATTTAAAATCAGTAGCATAGGTTGGTGACTGAAGGCGCCAAGAGGGGCTCTTGCCTCCGTCCTAGAGTACAGAGTTTTTATTCATAACAGACTTGTCACACACTGGTGATTTTCGTGATTCTGCAAAACCTCTCGTTTAGTCAACTATAACGTTATGTGGCTGATCGCAGTGAAATAATGTAAGGTGGCGCACGAGAAACCGGCCCCGCACACAGACTGCTCGTCAATTACGCAGGATTTGTTGACCGCTACCAGCAAAATAGATAAGCATTAGGCAGTGAAGAAATAACAAACAAGCAAATGCAAACAACAATTTCGAAACAATAGAAGACGGTTGGTAGTCGACGATAAGCAGTCTAGTACTCGAGGACGATTTTTCGTGCGCCACCCTGTACCTCTGAAATACTATTCTCTTTACAAAATATGACACCAGACACTCGATATTGGAGCGCGGGCTTCATTCGGTTGTAAGTGGGGTCTGCCTTCCTTAACAACGAACATGCTGTTTTACCTTGGATCAAAAAAGACGGAAAATGGCCACTCGTGTGTGCCATGCCGACTTCCTTTGCATGTGCAATAACAAAAAAAATCTTGCCTTTTTACAAGTATTTCTTCTGCTGTTTATCGAAATAGTGAAGTAAGGTGATATGCCGTTTTGTTACCCGAAAAGGTGTATTACATACCAAATAACTTTATGTAATTTACGTGATTCTAAAATACATTTTAATTACCTATCATGGACGCTGAACAGAATACGAAAAGAACAAGAAGTTCAGAGACCAAAAAAGATTTGAACAGATCTAGAATGGGTATGCGCAGCTAACGAAACAAACAACTGTATACTGAACTAACTATGAGCAGCCGCCAGTGGAACTGCGATGAGGTTCGAGTCCTCCCTCGGGCTTGGGTGTGTGTGTGTTTGTCGTTAGGATAATTTAGGTTAAGTAGTGTGTAAGCTTAGGGACTGATGACCTTAGCAGTTAAGTCCCATAAGATTTCACACAAAAAAAAAACAACTGCGACGAGTGGCCACGCGAGAAAGGACGATTCCTGCCGAGCAAGACCGAGACAGATGCGAACGGGACCGAGGCTGGAACGAGACCGGCCGACGTGCCGTTGCTGGAACGAGACCGACCGTTCCTCGTTCCCGGGAACGGTAAGTAGAAAGCCGCGACCGAAGTGAACTATGACAGACCGTTCCTTGGAATTCGTTCATCGCTCGTTCCGTTCATCTTGATGAACCGTTCCTTTGGACTCGTTAGTTTGCGAACGACCTATCTCTAAACGAAAGCATATCTGTGATTGTTGCGTAGTCAGTTGAGCGTGTTTCAGAGACAAATTGAGAAAGCAGACACCAGTGTTATAGTAGTCTGCAATTTTGGAAAATACTAGCAGAGTCATAGAATGTCGTAAAGAAGAAAGTTTTATTCAACTCAAAGTGACACCTCTCGAGCAGAACAGCGAGGTTGCATTAACTAGTGAAATTAAAAATTTCATCTTGATCTAGAACAGCTTTATGAAACGTCTGCAGCTTATTTAGAAAAATGGCTAACAAATCTCAATGAGTTTTCCATTTTTAAATGGATGTTGCTAGACGCAGATCCTGAGTGGAGCAATGTGACAAGGAAAATAACATTTGTACAAGGCAGAGGATTGTCAATGGATGATAGTTTATTGTTTGACCAGTTTTCTTTACTCAAGCAATTCACCGAATCAGAAATCAATAAAAATAGCGATAACTGGGGTAGTAAATCATGTCAGGAGAAATGGACCTATTTCTTTCGACAGATTGGGTGCGAAGAACAATATTCTCAATTGCTGCATCTATGTGAATTCGTCTTCAGTATTCCAGGGCATAGTGCAAACGTGGGACGAGTGTTTTCTCTCATGAATGTGCAGTGCACTGAGGAACGAAACAAATTACAAGTACCAACGGTCGTAGCAATAATTAAATCTGTTTTTATTAAATGAGTTGCTCTAAGTTTTATGACTACATCATACTGCGGAAAGATCTTCTGGCCAAAGCTCGGAATTCAGATAAATGCGAGTCGTAGGAGAGCGAATTATGTGAACTTTGCACTTCAACATACAGTGTTTCAGTAGACAATTTTATATCTCGTATTAATGTTTCAAAATAAAAAATTCTAGTGTTACCAGTATTAACATTGTAAAATGTTAATACCATTTGAATGCCCTCCCTTGGGTTTTATTAAAGTAATTACGGTACAAAATGTTCATTCATTTATTTATAAATAAGTTACATAAAACTGCAACCAGTCACTTATTTGAATAATTATGTTCTATTCCATGAACCGGTTTTCGAACCTTTTGAGATTTATCTTCAGATTCAAAAAAGTGACTGGTTGCTTTTTTATGTTACTTATTTATATTCAATTAACAGTTACGGAATCTAAAATATCTGTAATGGTTGAGCACAATTTATTTACTTTACTAAATCAGTTGAATACAACAGCAATAATTCACAAATCTTTCATTTTTTTAACGTTAAGAAAAGTGTCCCAAAATACCCCGATTTATGAATCTCAAATTATGGACGGTTTTAATTAATTTTGGAGAAATGTTGCTAGCAAAAAATTCTGGCAACCCTAAAGAAACCAGGTCGTTCTCATTGCGCCTTTTAGTATAAAGGCGAAACTGTTGAAGGAATGTTTCACGGTAAAAAGTACTCGCGGTCTACTAAATCTGCAGCAATGGATCAGCAATCTCTTAATAAATAAGATATGCCTGAAAAGGTTACAAAGATTGAGCGAGCTTTTTCCCACATATTACGAGAATAAAGTGAAAGTGAAGCTACGGTTGTACCCAATGCAGTTGTGAAACATCGTCTGGGTACTTTCTTAGGATGTTTCCTATTACCAAATAATTACATTATTGTAGTTCCCTGCAGATTCTTCTTTCTAACTGTCTCCCTTTTCTTCTTTTGAATCTCGCAGTAATTGTCATGATTCTCGTCGTCAGTGGTTATGATGACAGGTGGTCAAAGCTAAATAGAAACATACATTGCAGGTGTGACAGTGAAGTCGGTAAGGAGCTGGCTGCAACGATTGAAACAATTAGTAGTCGTTGGTAAAAAGTAATATATATTGTACTTAACTTGTGTTCCAGGTTTCTTCATATGCTGCATACATATAATTACAAACAGATATATTAGTCCAGTCAAATAGTAGATGTACCTTGCAAAAGGTGGGGTAGAAGAAATATTAGAAAACCGAGTTTTACCAACAAAATTTCGCTTGGGAAAACTTTCTGCAGTCAAAAAACTTCGAAAATTTCTGACTTTTTCAGTTTTTTCAAAATATCTCAGTTTCATTTTCTCCTATCGCTGTAACGTCCGTTTTCTTTTTTAAAGAGCACAAAATTCTCTACAAATTTGATTCTTGCCATTTTTTTCTACTCCCAATATCTAAGGCGCTACAGCGTCTCAAAAAATACCAATTTTTCAAATTTTGAGCATAGTGGCAAGATACCTTATTTTTTAACACTATTTTTTCAGCGGGCGGGGACTACTCAAGAGGATGTCGTTATCAGGAGTAAGAAAACTTGCGTTCTACGGATCGGAGCGTGGAATGTCAGATCCCTTAATCGGGCAGGTAGGTTAGAAAATTTAAAAAGGGAAATGGATAGATTAAAGTTAGATATAGTGGGAATTAGTGAAGTTCGGTGGCAGGAGGAACAAGACTTCTAGTCAGGTGACTACAGGGTTATAAACACAAAGTCAAATAGGGGTAATGCAGGAGTAGGTTTAATAATGAATAGGAAAATAGGAATGCGGGTAAGCTACTACAAACAGCATAGTGAACGCATTATTGTGGCCAAGATAGATACGAAGCCCACACCTACTACAGTAGTACAAGTTTATATGCCAACTAGCTCTGCAGATGACGAAGAAATTGAAGAAATGTATGATGAAATAAAAGAAATTATTCAGATAGTGAAGGGAGACGAAAATTTAATAGTCATGGGTGACTGGAATTCGAGTGTAGGAAAAGGGAGAGAAGGAAACGTAGTAGGTGAATATGGATTGAGGCTAAGAAATGAAAGAGGAAGCCGCCTGGTAGAATTTTGCACAGAGCACAACTTAATCATAGCTAACACTTGGTTTAAGAATCATGATAGAAGGTTGTATACATGGAAGAACCCTGGAGATACTAAAAGGTATCAGATAGATAATGTAATGGTAAGACAGAGATTTAGGAACCAGGTTTTAAATTGTAAGACATTTCCAGGGGCAGATGTGGACTCTGACCACAATCTATTGGTTATGACCTGTAGATTAAAACTGAAGAAACTGCAAAAAGGTGGGAATTTAAGGAGATGGGACCTGGATAAACTGAAAGAACCAGAGGTTGTACAGAGTTTCAGGGAGAGCATAAGGGAACAAGTGACAGGAATGGGGGAAAGAAATACAGTAGAAGAGGAATGGGTAGCTTTGAGGGATGAAGTAGTGAAGGCAGCAGAGGATCAAGTACGTAAAAAGACGAGGGCTAGTAGAAATCCTTGGGTAACAGAAGAAATATTGAATTTAATTGATGAAAGGAGGAAATATAAAAATGCAGTAAATGAAGCAGGCAAAAAGGAATACAAACGTCTCAAAAATGAGATCGACAGGAAGTGCAAAATGGCTAAGCAGGGATGGCTAGAGGACGAATGTAAGGATGTACAGGCTTATCTCACTAGGGGTAAGATAAATACTGCCTACAGGAAAATTAAAGAGACCTTTGGAGATAAGAGAACCACTTGTATGAACATCAACAGCTCAGATGGAAACCCAGTTCTAAGCAAAGAAGGGAAAGCAGAAAGGTGGAAGGAGTATATAGAGGGTCTATACAAGGGTGATGTACTTCAGGACAATATTATGGAAATGGAAGAGGATGTAGATGAAGATGAAATGAGAGATACGATACTGCGTGAAGAGTTTGACAGAGCACTGAAAGACCTGAGTCGAAACAAGGCCCCCGGAGTAGACAACATTCCATTGGAACTACTGACGGCCTTGGGAGAGCCAGTCATGACAAAACTCTACCATCTAGTGAGCAAGATGTATGAAACAGGCGAAATACCCTCAGACTTCAAGAAGAATATAATAATTCCAATCCCAAAGAAAGCAGGTGTTGACAGATGTGAAAATTACCGAACAATCAGTTTAATAAGCCACAGCTGCAAAATACTAACACGAATTCTTTACAGACGAATGGAAAAACTAGAAGAAGCCAACCTCGGGGAAGATCAGTTTGGATTCCGTAGAAATACTGGAACACGTGAGGCAATACTGACCTTACGACTTATCTTAGAAGAAAGATTAAGGAAAGGCAAACCTACGTTTCTAGCATTTGTAGACTTAGAGAAAGCTTTTGACAATGTTGACTGGAATACTCTCTTTCAAATTCTAAAGGTGGCAGGGGTAAAATATAGGGAGCGAAAGGCTATTTACAATTTGTACAGAAACCAGATGGCAGTTATAAGAGTCGAGGGACATGAAAGGTAAGCAGCGGTGGGGAAGGGAGTAAGACAGGGTTGTAGCCTCTCCCCGATGTTATTCAATCTGTATATTGAGCAAGCAGTAAAGGAAACAAAAGAAAATTTCGGAGTAGGTATTAAAATCCATGGAGAAGAAATAAAAACTTTGAGGTTTGCCGATGACATTGTAATTCTGTCAGAGACAGCAAAGGACTTGGAAGAGCAGTTGAACGGAACGGATGGTATCTTGAAGGGAGGATATAAGATGAACATCAACAAAAGCAAAACGAGGATAATGGAATGTAGTGGAATTAAGTCGGGTGATGCTGAGGGAATTAGATTAGGAAATGAGACACTTAAAGTAGTAAAGGAGTTTCGCTATTTGGGGAGCAAAATAACTGATGATGGTCGAAGTAGAGAGGATATAAAATGTAGACTGGCAATGGCAAGGAAAGCGTTTCTGAAGAAGAGAAATTTGTTAACATCGAGTATAGATTTAAGTGTCAGGAAGTCATTTCTGAAAGTATTTGTATGGAGTGTAGCCATGTATGGAAGTGAAACATGGACGGTAAATAGTTTGGACAAGACGAGAATAGAAGCTTTTGAAATGTGGTGCTACAGAAGAATGCTGGGTAGATAACATAACTAATGAGGAAGTATTGAATAGGGTTGGGGAGAAGAGGAGTTTGTGGCACAACTTGACCAGAAGAAGGGATCGGTTGGTAGGACATGTTCTGAGGCATCAAGGGATCACCAATTTAGTATTGTAGGGCAGTGTGGAGGGTAAAAATCGTAGGGGGAGACCAAGAGATGAATACACTAAGCAGATTCAGAAGGATGTAGGTTGCAGTAGGTACTGGGAGATGAAGAAGCTTGCACAGGATAGAGTAGCATGGAGAGATGCATCAAACCAGTCTCAGGACTGAAGACCACAACAACAACATTTTTTCAGTTTCTGTTTGTGTAGTATAAATACATTATACATCATGTTATAAGTTGGAATTTACCACCTCACTTTCAGGTATTCAATTTCTCTGTATGCAACATGAGGATTCCTGGGCACCCAACTATTGTGATTCTTACATCACTACCTGAAGTTAACTATGGGCCACCTCAGCCCTGGTACTTGTAAAACTATAAATATAAAAATACATCATTAAGAGACATTAACACACCCACACCCACCCACCCAATTATTAGCTGCAATAGGCAACCTAATTAGGTAGGTAATTATTCTTGTGTATAAAAGCCAAACAGTTGACATTAAAAATAAGTAGCTTTATTACAATTAAAATGCATTGTCAGTTACTAACAAATGTTGACAGTTCTGGGTGTGTAATACTTCTAATATTGCACCTAAGCGCACTTGAGACAGATATGAACATCACTTCCAACGTTTTGATGGGCCAGGTTCCTCAGTCTTACCAGAAATACCTTGAGTTACGGATTCAGGGTCTGTACGTAGAGTTGATCCCAGATTGACCTCTTCTTTAAACAGCGAGTCAGCCTCAGCAAGTTCGTTGGTTTCGTCAGCTGTTTCCTCAACATCCTCCATAACATCTTCTTCACTGTCTTCATATAAAAATTTTGGGACGTTTTCACAGTTGACCCCAGTACATTTTATGGAAATTGAAGAACATTTCAAACCCATTTTTCTGTAGGAGCACGCTCCGCCACAGTTCAGCTTGCATGAACATGAAACAATGTGAAGAAGTGCTTCAGGTGCTGGATCTTGGTTCATTATAATGGGTATTGGACCGTGGTCATTGTGATTCCAGCCCCATTTCTCAGGAAGTTCTCAGTTTCCCATCCAACTTTGGAGTTGTTGGTAAGTCCGCAACGAATGATGTTGTGCAGCATCTTGTGTAGGTGGCAACCGTGCAAGATTCAGTTTGCTTTTTGTGGCAGACTTGGCGAATAGCTGGTACCACAAATGGTCTAGTGTGTGGGAACTACTGACACAATGCGATAGTAACCTGTTCTCCTGCAGTTATTATTTCTTCACGGGTAGCATGTGGTTTATTGAAAGTGCAAAGGGCTGAGGTTAGGTGTTCATTTTTCGCAACAATATTGCAGCACTTAATTTTTCCTTGACCAAAAAAAGCAGATGTTGTATCACATACGCTAAAGGCGTGAGTGAACAGAATATATTCACTGTCAAACTTGTAAGATGCAGTGGAAAACCACTTGTCTTCTGCATTTCCTCTTCCTGGCTTTGAGAAAAATAAGTTTTCAATGCCTTGCCCCAAACCGGTCATGATCACAAGCAGGTCAACATCTCCTACAATGACAACAATACCAAAATCTTTGGTTCTTGAAATGGCAGTTGTTACAAGTATAACGTCAGCATCTTCTTGTGCCTGGTGCACTTCAATGCTACACTCCAGAAATTCCATTTTAAGAAGTATGATCAAACGCATCTTGTTTCGTTCGTTGTACAAGAACTTGTCCTGAGGTACTTGGTTCACCATCTCTGATTCAACCACAACGTCAACCGAAGAATGTTGTTTGGACCTACAAATCCTCTCAGCACTCTTTGTGCTACGTTTTTCTCCCTCACATGGATACCCATCAAATACAATAGCAAATTGAGATCCAAAATGACGTTGCAGGTAAGAAACATAGCTTTGGGCTATTGACTTGAAGAAAACATTTCGAGTCCAAGTCACTTTGTGGATAAGGTACCCTCCATCAATGACAAAAAATTTACTCTGTCCACCTGACTTCACGTCGTCCACTGGAACGAAGGCATTGCAGAATGAAGATTTTGTTCCTTTTCGCATGTCTTTTTCTGAGAATAGGGACATTGGGTAAGGAGCAACTTCATACACTCCTGGAAATTGAAATAAGAACACCGTGAATTCATCGTCCCAGGAAGGGGAAACTTTATTGACACATTCCTGGGGTCAGATACATCACATGATCACACTGACAGAACCACAGGCACATAGACACAGGCAACAGAGCATGCACAATGTCGGCACTGGTACAGTGTATATCCACCTTTCGCAGCAATGCAGGCTGCTATTCTCCCATGGAGACGATCGTAGAGATGCTGGATGTAGTCCTGTGGAACGGCTTGCCATGCCATTTCCACCTGGCGCCTCAGTTGGACCAGCGTTCGTGCTGGACGTGCAGACCGCGTGAGACGACGCTTCATCCAGTCCCAAACATGCTCAATGGGGGACAGATCCGGAGATCTTGCTGGCCAGGGTAGTTGACTTACACCTTCTAGAGCACGTTGGGTGGCGCGGGATACATGCGGACGTGCATTGTCCTGTTGGAACAGCCAGTTCCCTTGCCGGTCTAGGAATGGTAGAACGGTGGGTTCGATGACGGTTTGGATGTACCGTGCACTATTCAGTGTCCCTTCGACGATCACCAGTGGTGTACGGCCAGTGTAGGAGATCGCTCCCCACACCATGATGCCGGGTGTTGGCCCTGTGTGCCTCGGTCGTATGCAGTCCTGATTGTGGCGCTCACCTGCACGGCGCCAAACACGCATACGACCATCATTGGCACCAAGGCAGAAACGACTCTCATCGCTGAAGACGACACGTCTCCATTCGTCCCTCCATTCACGCCTGTCGCGACACCACTGGAGGCGGGCTGCACGATGTTGGGGCGTGAGCGGAAGACGGCCTAACGGTGTGCGGGACCGTAGCCCAGCTTCATGGAGACGGTTGCGAATGGTCCTCGCCGATACCCCAGGAGCAACAGTGTCCCTAATTTGCTGGGAAGTGGCGGTGCGGTCCCCTACGGCACTGCGTAGGATCCTACGGTCTTGGCGTGCATCCGTGCGTCGCTGCGTTCCGGTCCCAGGTCGACGGGCACGTGCACCTTCCGCCGACCACTGGCGACAACATCGATGTACTGTGGAGACCTCACGCCCCACGTGTTGAGCAATTCGGCGGTACGTCCACCCGGCCTCCCGCATGCCCACTATACGCCCTCGCTCAAAGTCCGTCAACTGCACATACGGTTCACGTCCACGCTGTCGCGGCATGCTACCAGTGTTAAAGACTGCGATGGAGCTCCGTATGCCACGGCAAACTGGCTGACACTGACGGCGGCGGTGCACAAATGCTGCGCAGCTAGCGCCATTCGACGGCCAACACCGCGGTTCCTGGTGTGTCCGCTGTGCCGTGCGTGTGATCATTGCTTGTACAGCCCTCTCGCAGTGTCCGGAGCAAGTATGGTGGGTCTGACACACCGGTGTCAATGTGTTCTTTTTTCCATTTCCAGGAGTGTATTTCAGAAAGGCTTTTAACTCTTCTTCACTTTGTTTCATTAAACAAATCATTTGGAAAAGAGTTAAAGGATCAACAGGAGTAATTTTAGTGCTCCAAGCTTTTACAGAATTGAAGGCAGAAAGGAGAGTCATAACTTTATCTTTTCTACGGACCTTTACATCGTGGAAATTGTCACCAACTATTCTTTGCTCGAAATTTGAAAAATTGGTATTTTTCACGCGCTGTAGTGCCTGAGATATTGGGAGTAGAAAAAAATGGTAAGAATCAAATTTGTAGAGAATTTTGTGCTCTTTAAAAAAGAAAATAGACGTCAAAGCGATAGGAACAAATGAAACAGAGATATTTTGAAAAAACTGAAAGAAGTCCGAAGTTTTCGAAGTTTTTTTGACTGCAGAAAGTTTTCCCAAGAGAAATTTTGTTGGCAAAACTCGGTTTTCTAACCTTTCCAACAATATGAACGAGTTAAAAAATAAAATCTTCTACACCATCTTTTGCAAGGTACAGGCTTTTTTTCTGACAGTTTCACTGGACTAGATAGAGAGGCATTACTTATTCCGTACTTGACTAAGCACCTTGTTAGAGGTTGCTTCCTATCAGTTGAAGGCTATGCTACATTCCTAGTTGACGTCCCGAGCAAGAGTGGACGAGAGCTCGCTAGATACTTGTCGCAAGCCGCAGAGCGGCGTTAGCGGCGCCAGTCGCGACTCGCGGGTCCAGCGATACCCATTACGGACCGCGGTCGATATCTGCAACCCCTAACAAGTGTGGCATCGAACGTTGATACCACAGTAATATCATGTAATGCAACCGTCAGCCAAGACAATTTCGGTGCCATGTGAAGTTCCTGTACATATCCTGGCTAGTCAGGTTCTCTTGTGGGCATACCACTGAATAAATGACGACCACAAACGTGAGAATGTATTGCAGGAGTCCACTGCTTACCATTAGCTGTATTCCTTCTCAATGCCGCAATCCGAGTTTTCCGTCTAGTTTCTCGCCGATTTTCGCTTGAAAAGATAAAGAACTTCGTATCAGGAAGAGTGCTGCTATATGTGAAACTGCAACCAAACTACAACACAATTACAGTTCCCCTCCTAGAACATGAAGCCGTAAATTTATTCACCTTTACACTTGCAAACTTCGCTATCTGTAACCCCTTACTTCTTCACGACGGTTGCAAGGCTATCCGCTATAGTGTAGTCGGCATTAGCTGATCCGTTACAGCTGAATGCACTGATGTCAACCAGTCAAATCACGTAACGCGATTTTGTAAACGTATCTGTGGCAACGCGTCAGTGTTGTCATAGCTCTATTGACAGCTACAGCTTTCGCCTGCAGCCGTTGTGCTACGCAGCTGAAAGCTGGGAACAGCGTTGTTAGCAGTCACCAGAGGCTGATCGTGGGTATACATTTTGGATGTACACAAACTTTTTAATCCAGATAAAATGTTTCTGCGTCCGAAAAAGCATCTGCTGTATACAAGCTATGATTATGAACTAACTGATACAACTGCTGCCACCACCAGTAATAATAATAATAATAATAATAATAATAATAATAATGACGTCCAATCTAATTTTACTATATAATAATTGAACTTGCGTATCTGTGCTACCATCTGACGGGATTCATGCCAACTGTCAAGTGAACGGCGGCCGCGGTGGCCGTGCGGTTCTAGGCGCTTCAGTCCGGAACCGCGGGATTGCTACGGTCGCAGGTTCGAATCCTGCCTCGGGCATGGATGTGAGTGATGTCCTTAGGTTAGTTAGGTTTAAGTAGTTCTAAGTTCTGGGGGACTGATGACCTAAGATGTTAAGTCCTATAGTGCTTAGAGCCATTTGTCAAGTGAACGGATGTAACTGCTGCAGTGATTTGGCGGCATTGATGTTAACTTGTAGTTAAGTGGTAGGAGCTAGCGGTTCTCGTCACGAACTGTGGACGTTGTTTATCAGGTCGGCCGCTGTGGCCTAGCGGTTCTAGGCACTTCAGTCTGGAACCGCGTGACCGCTTCGGTCGCAGGTTCGAATCCTGCCCCGGGCATGGATGTGTGTGTGATATCCTTAGGTTAGTTAGGATTAAGTAGTTCTAAGCTCTAGGGGACTGATGACCTCAGATATTAAGTCCCATAGGGCTCAGAGCCATTTGGAGCATTTGTTTATCAAATCCGTGTGTACTGAACCTATTAGGCAATTACATCATGCCAGGTGCACATGCGCAGAAGCTCCATGGAACATGTACAACTGAAGATGTGCTCGCGACTCTGATGCCAAGTTTCACAGAGGCTAGAGGACCAACAACGTAGCATGGCTTGGTAGATTTAAGTTCCGTGTATTTCAGATTATCGCACCAATGTTAAGTTTAACAGCATACAATAAATAAATCTGGAAAGCGTCAAAAGTTAGGGTGTTCACGTGTTCTTGTGCTCTTCCACAGCAGCCGCCACCGGTAATGGTATTCAAATACTGTTTGAAAGTATTTGTAGACGATTAATAAATGTTTTCTAAAATTATCACTTAGTTTCCCTCTTGAGATAGCTGGGCGTTTTATATTTTGCGTAATAAAAGAAACTGTTTCGTGTGGAATTACCTGACAGTTTCACCATCACTGTCTACACCAGGGTCCTATGGGAGTAGGGTTGCCAAATCTAGATGGGACTTCGTCAGAAACACTTTGAGATGGGGGTGTAGAAATGAAGTAAAAAAAGTATTTCATATAATTACTTTTTATGTAGAACACAATTACATTGAACTTCTTGCGACAGAAGTAGATGGTGCACCATATTTCTCGGAAGATTTTACCTTTTCCAGCAAGTTTATTTCCCTTTTACGTATTTGTAAACCTCCACGCAAGTCAGCTTGTAGTTAAACTGGCACTGCAACTTTGATTCCACAGTCCCTGGCAGCAGTCGATTTATTTCGTCAATCCACTGGGCCGACATCAGCGATAATACTCTCTCAATAGTGGCGTTGTGAGCGGGAATAGAAAATAAACACTCGCATAGTTTTATCAGTTGGCATTTGCGTTCAGGATTTTCGGTTTTCTTCTCCCACGGAGTGTTTGGACTTCCAGTCTTGCGAGTCACGCTTAGTTTCTAAAAGGCTGAAAACAATTACCACCTGAAATCTTCACACTGGTTTCAGTCAGGTATCTAACTGTTGTCAATCATCACCTAATCTGGGGTTTCTGATAGCGTCATCCAATCAAATATTTGATACTTATTAAAAGAAATAGCCCATTTCTCTAAGTAATTGAATGCTGTGGAACAGAAAACCATTCTCCCTTCCTCAAATTTCGAAATCAAATTAATTATTTCTTAGTTGGGGTTATCGTCCTTGTTCAAATTCATCTTGGTTCGCATGCCAATAAAACTGGCAGTTTTCTTTGAATTCAGGTGTCTGAGGGTCGATTAATGTATTTCTTATTTCAATTGTCGAGACTTTATTCTTCTCTACGCTTTTTACATTTTTTCCAAAGAGAGGCAAGGTTGACTGGAGAAACATGAAGTAAATTTCACTGATCGGATCACTGAAAAAAATCTGAAATTGTTTTACGTGGCCTGTCTTTGGCTTCAAAAATTGTTTTAATGGAATCCAAAGCTTGAGAATTCCCTCAGCTGCGGCCATTAACGACAATCATCTTGTTTCTGAGTGAAATGGAAGGGTCTGATGGCTGACATCAATGTATAGGTAGAACTCTTTCAGTTTCTCTGTTCTTTCAGTGTATATTGAAATATAATTAAATATTTTCATGACAATTATTATCAACATTGACAGCTAAGACTCCATCAGCATTTGATATAGTGTTGTGGAGAATATGGGCCAGGTATCCAATTCCTTCTACATTTTTTCCTAATTTTCTTTAATTTGGTGAAAAACGTTGTACAGGCAGCATCGATGAAGCCCTCCGAAGTTGGTAATATCTCCACAGAAAGCGATTAATTTATCTAATGGAATGGACAGTTGTCTTAAAGTTTCTAGACAAAAGTTTGCAGTTGTCTCCGATGTTTCGTTATTCAGCGAATCAAACTTCAGCAGCTTCTGTTGGATTCCGTCAGTTTCAGCAAAGTATTGCACAACTAAAGGAAACTTTTCGTCCTCGTGGTTCGATGCGTAGGTGCCTATTCCGTAAAATGAAACTTCCTGCTACTGTTTTACGCATTCGGTCACGTATTGTGGTACGAGAATATTTTTAACCATCTGTTTAGCTTTGGTCCTGGCTATGGACTGATTTGCGGCATTCAGTTTTACGGTACAGTCAAGTGAACTGAAGGACTGACGCTGCTTGACAACTTTATAACCTAGTGTTAGTTCTGTAGCAGCAATGAGCAACTCTTCCTGAGTGTCTTCTTTAATCACGGATGTAGAAATGGGCTTTGATGTCGATGGCACCACGAACCTATTTGTATGCTTCCTCGTAGAAATGTCGATACGGGATACGCAGCATGTAACGCCACCTGAGAGACCACCTTGTCATCATAAACTTTTTGATATAAATACAACTAACTGAGGCTGCATTTACATGCTGCGCTAGTAGATGGAGTTAATTCAGTACTTGAACCAAGCTCTTAACAGTATTTTGCAAAATCGGGACAAAATTGGATCTTTTCGGGATGTCGTGACAAGAAAGCCCATAACGGTGATAGTCCTTATACATCGGGACGGATGGCAACCCTATATGAGAGGCAAGTAATAATTCGTATGAACCTGAAAGATAAAAATAGTAGTTTAAGTGGAATACGCTGTTTAATAAACCATGAGAATTCTATAAAATAAAATATTGAAAACATCTGTAACAACAGTCTCCAACCGAATAATGGGATAAACCTTTTTACAAACTCCGTATTAGAAGCAGGAGCACTTACAAAATGACGAGGATAATGCAGGCGGAGATTTAGCATACAGAAGTTCGCGGTATATGAACGTTCAGAGGCGAAAATATTGATAAATGAACGAGTCAGCGAGGGTAACAAACCGTGACGAAAAGTAATTAGCTTTTGCTTTCTATAGCTTCACAAGATGATTAATGGAGCGTTATGCTGCTGGGAAACTGCAAAGCGTGAAATGAATAATGAAGGAGGAATACAAAATCCGAGATCTGTATTTTAAAGTTTCGAGAAATAACTTGCTTTTTTGCTTCTTCTTGAGATCAGAAGAAACCGGTCGAAGTTTTCGCAGCAAACGTCGCGGCAGATGAAAGACAGTGAACTGCTTTCCATAACAGGAATGCATGACATAGAAGCAACTCAATAAACCAAAGCAATTTTCATATTGTTACGTCAAAGAGCAGAAAAGGGGAGGGAAGCTCTTTACATCCACGCTAACAAAGCAACAGTCGATACCCGGCAGAGCTGGTGGCATAGCTATGCTACGGAAAGAAACAATCAACACTTTACAATGAGGTGATTCAAGTCATGGGTTAGTGATGTGCAAACAAACAGATGGCGGTAGTATCGCGTGCACAAGGTACAAAAGGCCAGGGCATAGGTAGAGTTGCCATTTGTGCTCACAAGGGGACCTCCCCATCGCACCCCCCTCAGATTTAGTTATGAGTTGTCACAGTGCATAGGCCTTGAAAAACTGAACACAGATCAATGGAGAAAACAGGAAGAAGTTGTATGGAACTATGAAAAAAATAAGCAAAGTATACATACTGAGTAGCCCATGCGCAAGATATGCAACATCAAGGACAATAATAGATCAGGGGCGCCGTGGTCCCGTGGTTAGCGTGAGCAGCACCGAAACGAGAGGTCCTTGGTTCAAGTCTTCCCTCGAGTGAAAAGTTTAATTTATTATTTTCAGACAATTATCAAAGTTCAGGCACTCACACATAATCAACTTCGATCTCCAAAATTCCAGGACATGTTCAGATATGCTTGGACATATGCAGGATTTGACGGTCTACAGACGGAAAAATTTGAAAAAGTTAAAAACATATGTTTTGACAGAGCACAGGGAAAGCTGTGCGACTATGAAACTGTTGCATTCATTCATTTGTTGAAGTTGATGTGACAAACTCTTATGTTTTCATCACTGTTTTGGGAGTGATCATCACATCTACAAGAAAACCTAAATCGGGCAAGGTAGAAGAAACTTTATACCCATTCGCCAAGTGTACAAATTAGGTGGGTCGACAACATATTTCTGTTATGTGACGCACATGCCCTCACCAGTGTCGTATAGAATATATCAGACGTGTTTTCCTGTGGAGGAATCGGTTGACCTATGACCTTGCGATCAAATGTTTTCGGTTCCCATTGGAGAGGCACGTCCTTTCGTCTACTAATCGCACGGTTTTGCGGTGCGGTCGCAAAACACAGACACTAAACTTATTACAGCGAACAGAGACGTCAATGAACGAACGGACAGATCATAACTTTGCGAAAATAAAGAAAGCAAATTTTTCACTCGAGGGAAGACTTGTACCAAGGACCTCTCATTCCGGAGTTGCTCACGCTAGCCACGGGACCACGGCGTTGCTGGGCTCATAGCATCCTTAATGTTCCTTATATTGGGCATGGACTACTCAGTTTGTATATTTTGCTTATTTTTTCATAGTTCCACACAACTTCTTCCTATTTTCTCGATTGATCTGTGTTCAGTTTTTCAAGGCCTATCCACTGTGCCAACTTATAACTAAATCTGAGGGGGGTGCGATGGGGAGGTTCGCTTGTCAGATGATTCATGTGAAAAGGTTCCCCATGTTGGTATGACCGCAAGATGGGAATTAACAGACTTTGAAAGCAGAATGTTAACTGGAGCTAGACGCATAGGACATTACATTTCGGAAATCGCAAGGGAAATCAACATTCCGAGATCCACGGTGTCAAGGGTATGCCAAGATACCAAATTTCAGGCATCACCTCTCACCATCGTCAATGCAGTGGTTGCCGGTCTTCACTTAACGACCGAGAACAGCAATGTTTGCGTAGAGTTGCTAAAAGAAAAACAATTCTGCTTGAAATAACCACAGAAATCATTGTTGAACATTCGACGAATGTATCCGTTAGGACAATGTGGCAAAATTTGGCGTTAATGGGCTCTGGCAGCACATGACCGAAGCGAGTGTCTTTGTTGACAGCACAACATTGCTTGCAGCGCCTCTCTTGGGCTCGTGACCATATCGGTTGGACCCTAGACAACTGGGAAACTGTGGGCTGGTCAGATGAGTCCCGATTTTAGTTGGTAAGATATGATGACAGGGTTCGAGTTTGACCCACACCCCACGAAGCCATGGACCCAAGTTGTCAACAACGCACTGTGCAAGCTGGTGGTGATTCCATAATGGTGTGGCCTGTGTTTACGTGGAATGGCCTGGGTCATCTGGTCTATCTGATCATCATCATCGAGTGGGGTGGTTATATTCGGCTACTGGAGACCATTTACAGTCATTCATGGACTTCACGTTCCCATGACAATGCGTCATGTTACTGGGCCACAACGGTTCCCAATTCGTTTGATAACATCCCGGACAGTTCGAGCAAATGATTTGGTGATCTAGATCGCGCGACACGAATCACATCGAACATTTATGGGCCACATCTGAAGGTCACTTCTTGCACAAATTCCTTCACTGGCAACACTTTCGCAATTGTAGATGGCTATAGAGAAATTATGAATGGTTATAGAGGCAGCATAGCTCAATATTTCTGCAGGGGACTTTCAACGAGTTATTTAGTTCATGCCACATCAAGTAGTACACTACACCAGGTGGAAGGAGGTATCACTTGACATTTATCACTTCAGTGTAATCGTACATGAGCAAAGGTTGCTACATCGGCGCCGGTCGCAATTTACACATTCAGCAAAACGTTCACTAAGAGAGACAGACAGAGATACATTCGTTATCTCTTGTTACGTGGAGCAATAAGCTGTAACTTTGACGCAGTAACACCTATCAGGGACTTAACAGTGCAGCTGATAGCCTCTTACAAATTGTCAAATAAACACAGCTGAACGAGAACCATATTAAATAAGCAGGCCACATTCGGCCATAATGAACAGAGCCTGTCTGCATAAATACTGTAGTTCTCCAGCTCTGAATGCAGTTAGTCGTTATCGATGGCGTTCGCACCGATAGCACTCGATCCAGTGATTACTACTTTGTAGTGTAATCCATGTATTAGTGTTCCAGCAGTTCTCGAGAACAAGCTGCTTGCCTTTCCTAAGATGACAACATCTTCGACCTACCACTCGTGGGACTTCGTATTGGCCGCCTACCATATCACTGATTGGGAAACTGAGGATCTTCTAACACATCTGGCGATGCTTATCGCACTAGTGGGAGGGAGTGCTATCTGATGCCTCCGTTCCTGATCACTGTTGGCGGTATTCCTGTGTGGCAGGGTCTACCAGTCGTGGTGGCGCGAGGATCGGTCGATTACACGACTTCCGAAATTATTGTACATCGTGGTGGGTCACCGCATGTCATCTTCCGCAGTGGGTTCAAGAACGCTATAACACAGTGTGGGGCCGAAATCCCACGCTATGGCTCTGGCTGCCAGACGGCATATTACAGGATTTTGGCCGAAATACTGATGTAGCAACCTTGGCTACCATCACAGCCCAGCCGATCACAGGAATTCCTCTGTTCACTGGCACGAGTCGTCAGTGGCGAACGACGAGACGCAAATGGCTCTGAGCACTATGCGACTTAACTTCTGAGGTGATTAGTCGCCTAGAACTTAGAACTAATTAAACCTAACTAACCTAAGGACATCACACACATCCATGCCCGAAGCAGGATTCGAACCTGCGACCGTAGCAGTCCCGCGGTTCCGGACTGAGCGCCTAGAACCGCTAGACCACCGCAGCCGGCGAACGGCGAGACAAACTGCAAATCTGAATGGATTAATATTAATTTGCTAATAATGTTTTATTAGCGCCGAAGGACACTCTACAGCTTCAAAAAACGCCGTCCTGACAAAGTAGAGGTGTCTCCACTCGGCCCCCCTACAGTATGAATTAACAAAGGAAAATCCCCAACTGCTGTACCCTCAGATATGGTGGTAAGGGGCCCCATTGAACAGCCCGTCAAAAACTAACACAGCTGAAGCATGAAAACAGGTAGGCGGATTACTGAACTAAAAAAAAAATCAAAATAGAAACAGTGAACAGTCCAATGAAAAGAAGGGGAATATAGAGTAGCCTCGAAGAGCTACGGCGTCTTGAAGTGTTCACGGTATGGGACTGCCATCCGGGCTACCCGTGCGCAAACCTCCCTCGAGCAGACTTTTTTTTCACTGTATTCAAATTTGTGTCTGTGACATGGTGTAACGTCCGTTTGCGACAGAGGGATGTAAGGAAGGGACCCATAATAACAGTTGATTCCGCACGACTTCTCTATTAGTAGCCGAAAGGAAGTGGCCTTGGAACTGGAACCGCAGAAGTTTGATGGCAAGGCAAGTCAACCGATTCTTCCACCGGAAAACACGTCTGATGTGTCGTACACGGCATTAGTAACAGTACGTGTGTCACGTCATCGGAATCTCTTACCGATGCGCCTAATTTGTACGCCTGGTAAAGTGAGTAGATATACCTTCTTGCCAGATTTAGGTGTTCGTGTGACTGTGAACGCGATCACTCCCAAGAAAGCGATGAAAACGTTATACTTTGTCACATAAGTTGCAGCAAATGAACGCAACAGTCCCACAATGACCAATTTTCTATGTCCTCTGTCACAACATATGTTTTTAACATTTTCGAAATTGCGTTTCGTTTTGGAAGTTTTGGCTCTTGAATTCCTTTGTTGTAACACAGTTCACACACGTTTATTTGTTGTTTTCATTTCTGTGAGACTTCGATGTGGTATCTCACCTGCTCTCACGTTTACTTGTGACGGTAACGTATTCTTACCACATGACTCATATTCTGTAACCAGTGTATAGTATGACAGCTGACAAGACTACAGAAATAGAACAAACGTTTCAGTGACCTCACCGACAATTCGTAAGTTGTGGAAAACAGTAAACAAATAAATTGCACGAGGGAGTTTTGAACATGGATCTTCTGTTTTACAGTCCAACACCATGACCACTTAACCATGACGTCACAGTTTTTCATCTTCCCACATTATTACACTTGTTAAGCTTGGAGAGTTCACTGTTTCTATTCTGCTTGTTTCACAGTTCAATACACCTTCTTCCTGTTTTAATGCTTGAGCTATGTTCAGTTTTTGACGGGCTATCCTTTGGGCCGCCTTACCACTGAACCTGTGGGGTTTGCGATGGGGAACTTCTCTTGTAAGATAGAGCGATAAGTATTTCAAGAAGATCTGAAATCGTTGGAAATGTCGGCTTAAAAGGTGATACTCGTACGAGTGCCAGACTTGCGCCATTCGAACAAAGCGGCATGATACAGTGTGCAGCGTTTAAGAGGGTATACCTCCTCCTCCCACCCCACCCCCCGCCCCCTCCCACCCCTTGGGTCCTCAAAGAGTTGGACTTTCACGTCTAAAGCAGCTTCAAACGTCTGATTACTTTTCAAATGAGTTTATGTGTGGAATAACTGACGTTAAGAATGTCAAACTTACGCTAAAGTATTCGCAAATAGTAACAACCACTCTGTTACAAACTGTAAGTTATGTAAACTATTTGTTAAAAGAATCAGTAGTAGCTTATGTTCCAGTACGAAGTACAATGTCAATTGAAACTTCCTGGCAGGTTACAACTGTGTGCCGGAGTACTTGCGCGCGAAAAACAAAGGTCCCGAGTTCGAGTCTCGGTCCGGCACACAGTTTTAACCAGCCAGGAAGTTTCATATCGGCGCACACTCCGCTGAAAAGAGGAAATTTCATTCTACACTGTCAATTATAATGACACTCGTGTTTATTTTTTTAATTCAGTAACCGCAGGCCATATATGGTAGAGACATATGAGAACTACTTTTCGGTTGTCTTAACATTTATGCAACCCGTATTGAGAAGCGTTTACTTTTCCCTGAAAAGCTAGTTTTCCTCCTAATCTTTATATAGAGCAATGATATGATTTTGTAAGTACCTTCAGTGGTATATGTAGATACCGTCTGCAAAGTTGGGTAGTGAATAGAGTTAGTAGCAAAGAAAAAGTAAGTTAAAACTTCATGCCTGGAGCGGAAGTTTTATAACATGAACAATGAACATTTAGTTAGTGATAAACTGTTTTCATTTCATTGTTTACTTGGGATTGTGTATCAGAAAAAAATTCGAAAATCCTTGAAATTATGTGTAAAGTTTGTTGGAAGTCGCCAAGTGTTCTCAATCTTAAATACTGGATTAGTTAGTTTCATGTCCCTTAGATCATATACAGACGCCTGCAAGATATTCTTGTGTGAACTCTTCACGTGATCGTAATTACTACCTTTGTGCAATTAACACTTTTTGTGCATTGGAGGAGCTTCCTCCTTACATGAGTCAGGCAGCAGTAGCCGACCACGACAGACGCAGCAACAGATAAGTAAACCGCTTTTGTGACATTTACGAGTTCCTAACCAAGAGCGAATTTTATTACATCTGTGCGCTTTAATAGTTTAGTTTCTTGAGTTTCTGTGTGTAAATTTAAAAACTAACAGCCACAGTTTCCGCGTTTTCGTTTGCGTCAGAAAGTAAACCGATTTTGTGACATACTACAAGTTCCTTATCCGGGGCAAATTATTTAGTTTCACCTGAGTGATTCGGTAGTTAGCTTTCTGAATATCTGCCTATTACTAGACACAATTCGTGCGTTTTCGTCAGGGTCTATAGTTGCGCAGCACGTGCCGATAGTCCGTTTATCTGCGTAGTTTAGTTTTCCACGGTCTTTAGTATGGACAGGGACTGAGGGTTGTGTGGGGATGCGAGCCGAGTTGGTGACACTTCGCTCTCAGCTTCAGGCTGTGATGGCTTCGGTTACACAGCTTGAGGCTGCAGTGGATGGGCACTACTGTTTGAGGGCCGGCCGTGGGGATCCAACGGACGTCCAGCACGTCAGAGTCCTCCGATAGGTCCTCACCTGTGGCCAGCCCACTTACTGCTCGCACTGAGGTTGACCCCTCACCTGTGGTCGAGTGGGAGGTCGCCCCGGGGCGTAGCAGGCGGCGAAAGACTTCCCAAGCGGCCGCACGTAAGGCCTCCCCGGTTTGTCTGACAAACAGATTCCTGGTGTTGTCTGTGGCTGACAATGTCGCTCAGCCAGATGCTGTCGCCTGTACTGTTTCAGAGGAAACCACTCAGCCTGCAAGATCCGGGCAGTCACAGAGGGTGGGATTATTGGTAGCTGGGACATCCAACGTCAGGCGCGTTATGGGGCCCCTTAGGGACGTGCTGACAAGAAGGGTAAAAGAAAATCAATGTGCACTCCGTGTGCACACCGGGTGGAATCATTCCAGATGTGAAAAGGGTCCTCCCGGATGCCATGAAGAGCACAGAGTGCAGTCAACTGCAGGTGGTTGCTCACGTCGGTACCAGTTATGTGTGTCACTTTGGATCAGAAGAGATTCTCTGTGGTTTCGAGCGGCTAACAGAGGTGATAAAGGCTGGCAGTCTTGCTTGCAAGATGAAAAGAGAGCTGACCATTTGCGGCATAGTCGATAGGAACGATTGCGGACCTTTGGTACACAGCCGAGTGGAGGGTCTGAATCAGAGGCTCAGACGGTTCTGCAACCATGTAGGCTGCAGATTCCTCGACTTGCGCCGAAGGGTGGTGGGGTTTCTAGTTCCGCTGGATAGGATAGGTGTCCACTATATGCAGGAGACGGCTGCACGGGTAGCACGGGCTGTGTGGCGTGGACTGGGCGGTTTTTTAGGTTAGAGGGGAAAACACAAGAAGGGCTTCAGTTACAAAGGGAGCAGGGTGAACACAGGAAAAACGTATATAAAGGAACCATTGGTATAACAGCAGTAAATTGTCGTAGCTGTATTGGGAAAGTACCAGAGCTCCAAGCGCTAATAGAAAGCACTGATGTTCAAATCATTATAGACACTGAAAGGTGGCTAAAGTCGGACATAAGTTCAGCCGACAGTTTTGCGAAGAACCTAACGGTGTTCCGAAAGGATAGGCTAAACACGGTTGGCGGTGGCGTGTCTGTTGCTGTCAGAAGTAGTTTAACTTGTCGCGAATTGAAGTAGATCCTTCCTGTGAGTTAGTATGGGCAGAGGTCACTGTTGGCAACCGGGATAAAATAATAATTGGATCCTTTTACCGACCTCCAAATTCAGATGATACAGTTGCTGAAAGGTTCAAAGAAAATTTGAGTTTGATATCAAAAACGTGCCCGACTCATACGATAATAGTTGGTGGTGACTTCAATTTACCCTCGATATGTTGGCAGAAATACATGTTTAATTCCGGAGGTTGTGTTAAACGCATTCTCTGAAAATTATTTCGAGCATTTAGTTCATGAGCACACGCGAATAGTAAACGGTTGTGAAAACACACTTGACCTCTTAGCAACAAATAATCCTGAGTTAATAACGAGCATCAAAACTGATTCATGGATTAGTGAACACAGGGTTGTCGTAGCGAGATTGAATATTGTAATCCCCGAAAAATAAGCAAAAAAATATACCTATTCAAAAAAGCAGATAAAAATTCATTTGACGCCTTCCTGAGAGACAATCCCCACTCGTTCCAAATTAATAATATAAGTGTAGACTACATGTGGAATCAATTCAAAGAAATATTATCGGCAGCAATTGAGAGATTTATACCAAATAAATTAACTAACGACGGAGCTGATCATCCTTGGTACACAAAACGGGTAAGAACACTTTTACAGAAACAACGAAACAAACATGCCAAATTTAAACAGACGCAAAATCCCCAAGATTAGCGATCTTTTACAGAAGCTCGAAATTTAGCGCGGACTTCAATGCGAGTTACCTATAAAAGTTTCCACAATGAAACGTTGTCTCGAAACCTGGCAGAAAATCCAAAGAGATTCTGGTCGTATGTGAAGTATGTTAGCGGCAAGGAACAGTCAATGCCTTCTCTGCGCGATAGCAATCGAGATACTATCGAATACAGTGCTGCCAAAGCAGAGTTACTAAACACACTCTTCCGAAATGCCTTCACAAAAGAAGACGAAGTAAGTATTGCAGAATTCGAATCAAGAACAGCTGCCAACATGAGTAACGTAGAAGTAAATATCCTCCGAGTAGTGAAGCAACTCAAATCACTTAATGAAATCAAGTCTTCTGGTCCAGACTGTATACCAATTAGGTTCCCTTCGGAGTATGCTGATGCATTACCTCCATACTTAACAATCATATACAACCGTTAGCTCGACGAAAGATCCGTACCCAAAGACTGGAAAGTTGCACAGGTCACACCAATATTCAAGAAAGGTAGTAGGCGTAATCCAATAAATTACAGGCCCATATCGTTAACGTCGATATGTAGCAGGATTTTAGAACATATATTGTGCTCGAACATTATGTATTACCTCGAATAAAACTGTCTACTGACACACAGTCAACATGCGTTTAGAAAACATGGGTTTAGAAAACATCGTTCCTGTGAAACACAACTAGCTCTTTATTCACATGAAGTGTTGGGTGATATTGACAAGGGATTTCAGATTGATTCCGTATTTCTGGATTTCCGGAAGGCTTTTGACACTGTACCACACAAGCGGCTCGTTTTGAAATTGCGTGCTTATGGAATATCGTCTCAGTTATGTGACTGGAGAGGTCACAGTTCGTAGTAACTGACGGAAAGTCATAGAGTAAAACAGAAGTGATTTCTGGCGTTCCCCAAGGTAGTGTTATAACCCGTTTGCTGTTCCTTATATAAACGATTTGGGAGACAATTTGAGCAGCCATCTTCGGTTGTTTGCAGATGACGCTGTGGTTTATCGACTAATAGTCATCAGAAGATCGAAACAAACAGCAAAACGATTTATAAAAAACATCTGAATGGTGCGAAAAGTGGCAGTTGACCCTGAATAACGAAAAGTGTGAGGTCATCCACATGAGTGCTAAAAGGAATCAATTAAACTTCGGTTACACTATAAATCAGTCTGATCTAAAAGCCGTAAATTCAACTAAATACCTAGGTATTACAATTAAGAACAAGTTAAATTGGAAAGAACACATAGAAAATATTGTGGGGAAGGCTAACTAAAGACTGCGTTTTATTGGCAGGACACTTAGCAAATGTTACAGACCTACTCTACATTACGCTTGTCCGTCCTCTTTTAGAATACTACTGCGGGGTGTGGGGTTCTTATCAGATAGGACTGACGGAGTACATCGAGAAAGTTCAAAGAAAGGCAGCACATTTTGTATTATCGCGAAATATGGAAGAGAGTGTCACAGAAATGATACAGGATTTGAGTTGGAAATCGTTAAAAGAAAGGCGCTTCTCGTTGCGACGGAATCTTCTTACGAAATTCCAATCACCAACTTTCTTCTCAGAATGCGAAAATATTTTGTTGATAGCGACCTACTGGCATTTAAATGTGATTTGCAGAGTATCCAAGTAGATACAGATGCAAATGTAGTATTACCACGTGCGACATCATTAAAACATGAAAAATACGCACTCTTAATAATTTATGTGTCTCCAAAGTTGGCAATTATTCTTATGTGAAAAGCAGCTCACTCTGACGACTTAAGATCTCATAGTTAACATAGCTAAGAACTTAGTACATTCTACCCTGTTCATTAATTTTTAGTGGTAATCAATTCTTAGTAGGTGGAATATTTTTGACGGTCTAAAACTGGATGAGCCGTATTTTTCAGCTGTTTAAGCTACTCCATTTGTGCGAAATTGTTAACAACTTTAACAAAAACACCGTTGACTATTTTCCTGCTGCTGTTCCTTTGATTGTTCTGACAATATTGTTTGGTCTCACGTGCAAAAGGTTCCTGTTTTGCCTCGTGATTTATTAACATAGAGTAAGAAGAGTGACGGGTACATCATCGAACCCTCCAGAAGGCCCACTGTAATTTCTTCCTATGAAGATCATAGAGCGTACCAGTTGGTACTATATTACACGAATCGTAACATCGTGAGAACTGAGGCTAGCGATATCCAGTACGTGAGACAGCTTCTACCGGTGTCCACTACTCACAGACCAATATCTCCCAAAAAAAAAAGTAGTTGTGTTGTCGTACGTTCTTTCCTTAATTCATCATCAAATGGCAAACGTCGAACGTCAATAAAGTGATTAAAAGCCAGCGGAATGGAACAGTACGCACGTCCTAGATCATTTCTTATGTGTTTGGACTGCAATAATCCAATACGAAAAGCCGTGGCGACCACATTATCTAGATATTTGCCACCAGTTGTTCGAGCCCGCTTCAGCGAGCTGCCCTCTGTATTTAACCTTCCACCATCAACTCCTCGTCTGCCGCCTCTACTGTTGCGCAGGCGCCACTGCTTGACGGATGGTGCTCTCGTACGATATTCGACATACTCGTAAAGGTTTGAACATCGATTTTCGAGAACTACAAGAACAAGTAACTTATAAGTAGATATCTTCGGTTTTAGGAAGCAGTTTATATGACTTAATAAAGGCAAGGCGTCTGGTCCAGATTGTATACCAGTCGTGTTCCTTTCGGAGTATGCTGATACAATAGCTCCATACTTAAAAAACATATACAGCTGCTCGCCCGTCGGAAGACCCATAGTAAAACTGGAAAGTTGCCCACGTCACATCAGTACCCAAACAAGAAGATAGGAGTAATCCACCAATATCACTAAGTCGATCTGCAGTAAGAGTTTGGAACATACGAGTATACTGACTTCCAACATTATGAATTATCTCGAAGAAAACGATTTACTATCAAACAGTCCGCACCGATTCAGAAAATATCTTTCTTATGTAACACAATTAGCTCTTTATTCACAAGAAGTACTCGTAATGAGTGCTACCGACAGAGGATGGCAAATTGGTTCTATATTTTCAGATTTCCAGGCGGCTTCTGACACCGTTCCTCGCAAGAGACTTCTAATCAAATATTCTGCCTATGGAGTATCACCTCAGTTGTGCGACTGCAATCGTGATTTCCTGTGAGAAAGGTCACATTTCGTTCTAAGTGATGGAAAGTCATCGAGTAAAGCAGAAGTAATATCTGGCGTTCCCCAAGGAAGTCTTATAAGCCTCTGGTTTTTCTAGTATGTATAAACGACACAGGAGACAATCTGAGCAACCCTCTTAGACTGTCCGCAGACGAAGCTGTCATTAACCGTCTTGTAAATTCATCATTTGATCAAAACAAATTACCAAATGATATACACATTTGTATAGCGCAAAAATGATAACACCCTAAATAATGATAAGTGTGAAGTCATCTACACGAGTACCAAAACAAATCTGCTAAATTTCGGTTACACGATGAATCACACAAATCTAAAGGCTGTAAATTCAACTAAATACTTAGCGATTACAATTAAGAATGACTAAAATTGGAACTACCACATTGAGAATATTTTGGGGAAAGCAAACCAAGGAGACCGATTACTTAGAAAATGCAGCAGGTCTACTAAGGAGACTGCTTACACCACACCTGTCCGCCCTCTTCTGGAGCATTGTTATGCGGTGTGGGATCCGCATCAGATGGGACTGACGAGGGGCGTTGAAAAAGTACAAAGAAGAGCAGCTCGGTTTCTATTGTCTCGAAATAGGGGAGAATGCCACGGACATGATACGTGGGGTGATACTCACTAAAACAATCAGAGCTCTCAGAGAAAGATTTTAGCTCTCGTTTTTCCCACGCGTCTTTCGAGAGGGGACCGGCAGAGAAGTATAACATAGTCTGATGGTGGTTCGATGAATCCTTTGCCAGCCACTTTATTTGCAGAATAGTCACGTAGCTGTAGATAAAGAACGGTATTGTTATCTTTTAGTACGTGTTGCAAACATACGAATGATGAGTAAAATTGGTGATCCTTTGGTACTACGAGTGTGCTTCCCTTTTCAGTTTAAATGTAAACACAAATCTCAACAGCATACAAAGACGCTACATCAAAGTGTAACACACCAGGGGCTTCTTCTGCGAATGAAAAATTTAGCCTTCGCAAATCTTCTTCTACAAACTTAGTTTATTAGTTTTGAGGTTCTCGGACACTAGTATGCGAGTTTTAAAAAGAGAACACGTTTCGTTAGTGAATAAACCTGACCATGTAGCCTAATACGAACACATGTCTCTTATAAATTCAGCTATTTAAGTCTCTCAATTAAAAATGGAAAACGTGTCGCTTTAAATAATAACATTATAATCCATATTATCTCGTTTTACTATCCTTGGGCTCGTAACACACCCCTTAACAGTGCCTAAAAACAGTAGCATAGCTAATATTTTGGGGTCCCCATGCAGCTAAACTTTGGGGACCCTGTATATCAATTCACCTTCAAATAACAAATATGAAAACAATAGACATTAACATACTATAATTCAGGTTAAAAGTGAAATAAACTCGTATACTGATGTAGTCACTAATTCTTCCATCACGCCATGCATTTTCTCTTGACTCCGAAGAACCAGAACGCTACACAACACACTTCGTTTACAGTAGAGGAGTATCACTGCCAAAATCTTTCGATTTTCTGACCTATATAGTTGCAATAATATCAACAGCTAAACGGTATCTTGGTCTTAGTGCCTCTAGGGAAAGGACCCTGAAACTTGCATCACCTGCTACTTATAACTTTTAATTTAGTATTTTCAGTCAGTTTACCTTTGAATAATCCTCTGTCATTGCTAAAAGGTACATTTTCCTAATTCTCTTGAAGTTGAGAACAAAATGTAGTTGGTAAACCGGCGTCTATTGCATACGGTCCGTTTTCAAATAGCACAGAACAAAAATTTACACCCGATTCATTTTTACAGATTGTGTCGCGTCTTTTATGAACTTGTAAACCACAAGAAAGTTCCCCCGTTTCATTTTTGCATCCGTACTGACTTCCAGATTTAACTTTTAAATCATGAGACGTTTCTTCAATGTTACTTTCATTACTAATTTTTAGTACATGTCTGTTATAGGACTATAAATGGTCTTTATATTATTGCACCTGTTTTTATTGTCTTTTCAACATTTTCATCTTGGCTGGCTTTTAACTTTCTGTTTTGAGCACCGCTTAAAACAAGACCTATTTTTAGACACTGTGGTTTTAGCTTATTGCATATGTTTAAGAGAAGCCTATATAAGAAAAAGCAGCGGATACATTTTACATTAATACGAACCCAGCTTGGATGAGGAGGAAGTGTAATGCATTACACAGATAATTGATGTACACAATTGTAATGCCCAAGTCTCTTTCTATTAGCAGTTTACTTATACTGTAACATTGTTTCCGCGAAAAAAAAAATCTTGACAAACTTAACAGTAGAGTCTATTGTTGTCACCGCCTATTGAAGGGATAGCCTCTGAAGACGGTAATGCATTCCAAAGCGCTGGATGGCGTACCGGCCACTACTTGTGTAGAAAAACAGCGTTAGTGGACTCTGTGCGTAGTGTTGGTCGTCACACATTGTAGCATTCTCGTTAACGTTAAACAAGAAACGGTACGGCAGGTTTGCTGGCACACGTGTGTTCACTTCACCTTTTTTCACGGCTTCTTTGAATGTAACAAAACTTATCATTAAAATCGGTTTGTCCCCCCCCCTAAAAAAGGAAAGAAATACGGGCCGCCATTGTTCGGCGTACCCCCCACTCCCTTCCCCACCCCTCCTGCGGCACCCAATGATCTGCAGGGACGTAAATGACGTCACTGCAAAAATACACCAATTCTTTGATTAACAGTTTACGTCATATTTATACTGATTTGCTGCCTTGCATTTCCTGAATAATTTAATATGTTATCGCTGTTCACGGAAGCAGTTCTGTTTATGTTTCAGTGGCTTAAGTTACTGTTAACAAACACGATGCTGTTTCGACCACAAATATCATAAATAACTCAGTTTGCTTTTTCACGAATAAACAGATTCACTAATCACTTTACCCTACGGACCGACGTAATACTTACGAACTCATAATCAACACTTAAGCAAATTCTTCAAGTAATTCATGCGCGAAGCTGCTGCACGCGATCCGTTCTGAAGGAACCCAAACAACGACTGCGCTCACGCACATGCGCGTGATCAGCAACCCTTGAGTATTGTTGACGTTAATAGCAAGAAAATGCCCCCGACAGAAAAAAAGGCGTGTTCAGTATCTAAAATTTCAGAAAGCAGCAGTCAGTAAGGGGTATACGTCATAACACCAAACCTACAAGTACTCCTTACGCCTTGCAGGTAATGAATTCTTCGTTACTGGAAAATATCGGAAGTCTTTGCATGTCTTTGTGAATGACTCGCCCTATGTAGCAACATTTCTGGAAATTTCAATTTTTCTGTGACTATTGGGCCACCTTATACGTTTGACACAATTAACAATTTATTAATCTGTAATTTGGTTGTGTGCAGTATTTTATTTTGAGTAAACGATCTTTGTTTGGGGTTACATTTTCGGCTTAACCATCTAATGTTGCATCACACTTGGCTAATTTTATTATTATACTCCAGATTTGTGCGCACGTTTATTGCCGCAAAGACGTAGACTGTCTTAGACAGAAGCAGCACACTTGTGGAATTCCAGGGACCATCGTCTACAGAGCCCGCTATTGAATAGCCATGTCACTGTCATTGCACTCTTCTCCTCTTTCACTACCCCTCCCTTTTTTATTATACTAAACACGGCTTCAAATGTGCTGAACTAATCAAAATTATTTTTTTCTTATGACCTTTATTATTATTATTGTGCCCGAGTACGAATTTATTCCAGCCTTCTATTAGCCCATCTCCTACATCCCCTCCCTCTGTCCATCTCCTTCATTCTCTCTTTGTACCCTTCCTCCCCCCCCCCCCCGGCTATCCACCTCCCTCCTCCTTACCCTGTTCATCTCCTCCACTTTCACTTACCTGTCCATCTACTCCACTTCTCTCTCCCTGTCTGTCTCCTCATCTTCCCTTTTGCTGTCGATTTCCTTCTCCCCCTCCGTTGGTTCATCTCTTCCTCCCGCTCTCTCTGCCTACAACTTCATCCTCGCTTTCTCTGTCCATCTCCTCCTCTTTCGTTTTCCTGTCCATCTCCTTCTCTCTCCACTCTCTGACCATGTCTCCCTCCCTCTTTCCTTGTCGGACTACTCCTTCCCGCAACCTGTCTATTCATCTCCTCCTGCCCCCTTCTCTCTCCACTTTATGATGCTCAGCCGAATAGGAGACCGGTAGTTCTTATCCTCACAATATTTCTTTCCATACTGTAAATAATAAGTGTACCAAATTTAACTGAAATAGTTCCAGGGTTTTACGATTTTCACCCATTGCTTTGTCTGCACATGCACATTTCAAATATATTTCACATATGTTTAACAAATTTCAGACATGTTTTTACATATAATTCACGTGTACCTCTAGCAGATTTCCGTCTGCACTTCTATTGTCACACAGTTCATTGTATTTTTCTAGGTATATTCAGTGGCATATGTGGAAACGATTTGCGAAATGTATTGCAAACAGATTTAGTAGTAAAGAAGTAATAAATTAAATCGTCACAGATGATGTCGCGGGTTTTTGATGTATCTCAGTATTTGGCGTCGTATCTCCTAAACTATTTTTCGCACAATGATACATTTTTGTAGGTACATTCAGCGACATATGTAGATACTGCCTGCAAAGTGTGTTGCAAATTGAGTTAGTAGTCACCCCATTGATAGATAGCTGCTTCTTACCCTTCTTCCTCCTCCCTCCCCGTCCACCCCATCCTTGTGATGATACCCAGACAGTAAGTGATATGTGTACCGAATCCGGTTCAAATCGGTCCAGTGGTTTATGACGAGATGTGGAATACAAATAGAAATATACATTTTTATGATATGTATGGATTATTATTATTATTATTATTATTGACTTTTTTTTCTCAGACTGTTAAGTCTGGTTAAAAATGGAACGTGACGCGGACCTCGATCAAGCGTGACTTCCTTGTAACTGTATGGTATATGTTATATTGCATTTAGGAACTTTTGGGTAATTGAACATGTATCAATAATTACAGATTTTTGTAGTTGTATATGTATGTTTGGATGTAGCTGTATTGCATTGATGTACTGGTGGATATTGTGAGGTATGACTCCTGTAGTTGATAGTATAATTGGGATAATGTCGACTTTATCCTGATGCCACATGTACTTGACTTCCTCAGCCAGTTGGATGTATTTTTCAATTTTTTCTCCTGTTTTCTTCTGTATATTTGTTGTGTTGGGTGTGGATATTTCAATTAGTTGTGTTAATTTCTTCTTTTTATTGGTGAGTATGATGTCAGGTTTGTTATGTGGTGGTGTTTTATCTGTTATAATCGTTCTGTTCCAGTATAATTTGTATTCATCATTCTCCAGTATATTTTGTGGTGTGTACTTGTATGTGGGAACGTGTTGTTTTATTATTATTATTATTGACTTTTTTTCCTCAGACTTAAGTCTGGTTAAAAATGGAACGTGACGCGGACCTCGGTCAAGCGTGACTTCCTTGTAACTGTATGGTATATGTTATATTGCATTTAGGAACTTTCGGGTAATTGAACAAGTATCAATAATTACAGATTTTTGTAATTGTATATATATGTTTGGATGTAGCTGTATTGCATTGATGTACTGGTGAATATTGTGAGGTATGACTCCTGTAGTTGATAGTATAATTGGGATAATGTCGACTTTATCCTGATGCCACATGTCCTTGACTTCCTCAGCCAGTTGGATGTATTTTTCAATTTTTTCCCCTGTTTTCTTCTGTATATTTGTTGTGTTGGGTATGGATATTTCAATTAGTTGTGTTAATTTCTTCTTTTTATTGGTGAGTATGATGTCAGGTTTGTTATGTGGTGTTGTTTTATCTGTTATAATCGTTCTGTTCCAGTATAATTTGTATTCATCATTCTCCAGTACATTTTGTGGTGTGTACTTGTATGTGGGAACGTGTTGTTTTATTAGTTTATGTTTTATGGCAAGTTGTTGATGTATTATTTTTGCTACATTGTCATGTCTTCTGGGGTATTCTGTATTTGCTAGTATTGTACATCCGCTTGTGATGTGATCTACTGTTTCTATTTGTTGTTTGCAAAGTCTGCATTTATCTGTTGTGGTGTTGGGATCTTTAATAATATGCTTGCTGTAATATCTGGTGTTTATTGTTTGATCCTGTATTGCGATCATGAATCCTTCCGTCTCACTGTATATATTGCCTTTCCTTAGCCATGTGTTGGATGCGTCTTGATCGATGTGTGGCTGTGTCAGATGATACGGGTGCTTGCCGTGTAGTGTTTTCTTTTTCCAATTTACTTTCTTTGTATCTGTTGATATTATGTGATCTAAAGGGTTGTAGAAGTGGTTATGAAATTGCAATGGTGTAGCTGATGTATTTATATGAGTGATTGCTTTGTGTATTTTGCTAGTTTCTGCTCGTTCTAGAAAGAATTTTCTTAAATTGTCTACCTGTCCATAATGTAGGTTTTTTATATCTATAAATCCCCTTCCACCTTCCTTTCTGCTTAATGTGAATCTTTCTGTTGCTGAATGTATGTGATGTATTCTATATTTGTGGCATTGTGATCGTGTAAGTGTATTGAGTGCTTCTAGGTCTGTGTCACTCCATTTCACTACTCCAAATGAGTAGGTCAATACTGGTATAGCATAAGTATTTATAGCTTTTGTCTTGTTTCTTGCTGTCAATTCTGTTTTCAGTATTTTTGTTAGTCTTTGTCTATATTTTTCTTTTAGTTCTTCTTTAATATTTGTATTATCTATTCCTATTTTTTGTCTGTATCCTAGGTATTTATAGGCATCTGTTTTTTCCATCGCTTCTATGCAGTCGCTGTGGTTATCCAATATGTAATCTTCTTGTTTAGTGTGTTTGCCCTTGACTATGCTATTTTTATTACATTTGTCTGTTCCAAAAGCCATATTTATATCATTGCTGAATACTTCTGTTATCTTTAGTAATTGGTTGAGTTGTTGATTTGTTGCTGCCAGTAGTTTTAGATCATCCATGTATAGCAAATGTGTGATTTTGTGTGGATATGTTCCAGTAATATTGTATCCATAATTTGTATTATTTAGCATGTTGGATAGTGGGTTCAGAGCAAGACAGAACCAGAAAGGACTTAATGAGTCTCCTTGGTATATTCCACGCTTAATCTGTATTGGCTGTGATGTGATGCTATCTGAATTTGTTTGGATATTAAGTGTGGTTTTCCAGTTTTTCATTACTGTGTTTAGAAAGTGTATCAATTTAGGATCTACTTTGTATATTTCCAAAATCTGTAGTAACCATGAGTGGGGTACACTATCAAAGGCTTTTTGGTAATCAATGTATGCGTAGTGTAGGGACCTTTGTTTAGTTTTAGCTTGATATGTCACCTCTGTATCAATTATCAGTTGCTCTTTACATCCTCGTGCTCCTTTGCAGCAGCCTTTTTGTTCTTCATTTATAATTTTGTTCTGTGTTGTATGTGTCATTAATTTCTGTGTGATGACTGAAGTTAATATTTTGTATATTGTTGGTAGGCATGTTATGGGGCGATATTTAGCTGGGTTTGCTGTGTCTGCTTGATCTTTAGGTTTCAGATAGGTTATTCCATGTGCAAGTGTATCAGGGAATGTGTATGGGTCTGCAATGTAACTGTTAAATAACTTAGTTAGATGTGAATGTGTTGAGGTGAACTTCTTTAACCAGTAATTTGCTATTTTATCATTTCCAGGGGCTTTCCAATTGTGTGTAGAATTAATTGCTCGGGTGACTTCATGTTGCAAAATTATCACTTCAGGCATTTGTGGTATCATCTTGTATGTGTCTGTTTCTGCTTGTATCCACCGTGCATGCCTGTTATGTTGTACCGGGTTTGACCATATGCTGCTCCAGAAGTGTTCCATGTCTGTTATGTTTGGTGGATTGTCTATTTTAATGTGTGTGTTATCCATTGTTTGGTAAAATCTCTTTTGGTTTGTGTTGAATGTTTGGTTTTGTTTCCTTCTATTTTCACTTTTTTTGTATCTTCTAAGTCGTTTGGCCAATGCTTGCAATTTCTGCTTTTTTTCATCTAATTGCTCTATTGCTTCTTGTTGTGAGATTTTACCTAACCTTTTTCGTTTTTTGTCTGATATTTCATTTCTTATAAATTGTGTTAGCTGTCCGATGTCTTTTCTCAGTTTTTCTATTCTGATCTGTAACCTGTGTTGCCATGCTGGTTTTGTGCGTTTCTTCTGTGTGTTGGTTTGTTCTGATCTCTGCCTAGTGTGTATATTTAGTGTAGTGAGTGCTCCTATATAAACCAGTAGTTGTAACTCTTCCATAGTTGTGTTTTCATTTATTTTGTTGTGTATGATTGTGTTGATAGTTTTTATTGTTGTTTCGACTTGTGGGTTATTTGGCGGTCTATGCAAGAATGGTCTAATGTCTGTATTTGTGTCTTTGTATTCTATATATGTCAGCTGAAATTTCTCTTCTATATCTAACACGTGTGTCTCTTCGTGTTCTATTTGTGCTTGTTCTGGTGGCTGTCTTAAGATTTCGTTTTCCTCTGATTGTTTAATTGATGCGTGTTGGTCTTTGTTTGTTTGCTCTGGGATGTTTGAGTCCATTACTGTGTTTTCTTCTTCTTCTGATTGCACATTATTTTGTTCCAGTATTTGTTGTACTTGTTGTTTGATGTTTTCTAATTCTGACTGGGGTATCCTGTTATTTTTGATTATTACACGGATCTGATCAGCTAGTCGTTGTTCTGTTAAAAATTTTAATTCCGGGTATCTGGTAATAAATGTTGTGTATACTTGTGATCTGTATCCAGTTGTGTTGGTTCCTAGGTTTGTTGCTTGGTAATAACAGAACATGAGGTGTCGATTTACTTCATCTGACCATCTCATCCTCTGTCTTTGTTTTCCTTCTAGGGTGGTTGCAGGAAGCATATCCTGCAAAACACCTCTATTTGGATTTAAATCATTTTCCATGTGGCTAGCAGTGTCGTTACCATTGTGGGCGGGCATAGGGTTCAAGCGTCGTCCCCGACCATGACGGCGCTTGTCCGAGGCTTCTTTAGTTCTGTCCTGAACCAAGTAATCACACTAAAAGGGGGGTTAGCCCTATTAGTGGTTTGTTCTTTTCGTCGCCTTTTACGACTGGCAGAACATACCGGAGGCCTATTCTTTTCCCGGGCCTCCACGGGGGTTATTATTATGATTATTATTATTATTATTATTATTATTATTATTATTACAAATTACAATTATTGTTATTCACTGCTATTACTTTTGTTGGTAATTGTGATTGTTCCCATAATAATTTCTGAGATGTCCATGATTGAACGAGAAGGACTCCTAGAAACTGAGAATGTTTTGTAATATTTTTTGATATGTGTTGTTCCTTCTGTAATGTAATAAGGGGCCCTAAGGCTCTAAACTGATCAGGCTGAAGAAACAATAGATCAATAAGTTAATGAAATACATGAAACCATTAGTGGCTAGTTCTCAGTACATAGACTATCAGCTAACTTGGAAGAAAAACACAATTCGTTCAATTCCGTAAAAGTGAAGATAAAATCATCGATGACAATACAGCATGGGGCAAAGAAACTACATAAAATTCCTAACTGAAAACTCCTGGGTGTCCATTTTGTTCAGAACATGAACTGCAAATAATATATTATACATCTCATCAAATGCTTGCACTGAGCAACGTCCGTTTTATGTGTAACTGCTGATTTTGGTGATGAAGACTTACTTTGAACATTTTCGTTCAGTGACGTCATATAGAATGACTTTCTGGGTCAAATCGACATACAGAGTATTCACTGTGCAGAAACATTCTGAATAAGGATACCTGGTGTCCATCCTCGTAACTACATAAGAGCAAACGTTTAACCTGTTAGGCATATCAACAACAGCCTCACAATGTATTTACTCTCTTATTAGATTTCTTATGAAGAATCAGGTACAAACTGGAAATAATAGTAGCATTCATAAAGATAATGCATAGGACAAGAGTAGCCTCCACTGTCCGCAACCTAACGTTACTCTTGCACAGAACGAAGAAAAATGTGCACTCATAAAAATGTTTCACATCCTCCCTTGCCAATTACAGATCCTGGCAGATAGTGAAAGTCGTGAACTTAACTGACATCACTTCTACTTGAAAACTGCTGTTCCACAAATGATATTTGGACGTGTAGTAGGGTTACTATTATCAAATTTTGCTGCAAATCACAAATAAATAAAACTGCGAGACCAAGAAAGAAGAGCTAGGATTAAAACGTGTGTAGCACATTCATGTGGTGTTTCTTCTGTACTGTTCAATTTGTGCATCGAAGAAGCTCTGAATGAGTTGAAATATATTAGTAAAAAGGATTCTGAATGGCTTTGCTATCCATTTTGAAAGTGAAGAATAATTACAAGACCCGTTCAGTCGAATGAACAAGTCTAATGTACATACTTTATGACTGAGGATGAATCGATGAAACATAACAGTAATGAGCAGTAAGAATACTGAGATTTGCAGTAACCTTACCATCAAAACGGGCAAACGCGAAGCAATCGAAGTGAAGGATTTTGCTAGATCGAAAACAAAATATCGCAAGACGGACGAAGCACGGAGAACATAAGAACAGGACTAAAACAAGCAAAAGATGACAACCGATATCGAAGTAGGCCTTAATTTGAGGAAGAAAAAGTACGGTTTGAGTCCAGCATTGTATAAAATTAATCAAGAATTGTGGAGAAACCGGGAAAGAAAATAATCGAAGCGTTTGGGATAAGGTGCTTTAGAAAGCCGTTGGAAATTTAATGGACTGATAAGGTAAGATGTGAGGAGATCCTTCGCAGAATCGATGAGGAAGTTTTATTTGGATTTTCAGTTGCTAAGGAAAAGGTAAGCAATATAGGACGTGTTAACATATTAGAAAATAACTTCCATGGTACTGGAGGGAATAGCAGAGGATAAAAACTGCAGTAGATGACAGAGACTGGACAACAACCAAAACCTAATTCAGGACACTTAGTGTAAGTGTTCCTGTGACAAACCACTCAGAACAGTATTGGGGAAAAAATACAGAACCGGAATGTTGAAATGGACAGCAAGTATCCATGTTCTCACAGAAAAAATTGTACCTTCTTCTTAAATCTGCTGACATGTTCTACATCGTACTGAGTTATTGCGGACAAAATAAGAAAGAAGAATCTGTTAGCTAGCCAATTCTAAGCAGATTTTTTAAGTTTTATGTATTTTAAATTCTAATTTTTTATGGAAGACTAAGACGTGTACGTTATTAGAAAGCCTTGTGTGAAGGCTGGTTGCTAATCATCCATCGCTTTTGTCGAAATTACTCATTGCCGATCCTAGCTGCTGCACAGTAAAAACATTTGTATGTGCGTATTATGTCATCTTGTAGAAATTAAGCATTTAATTCTCGGTACGCCTATTCAATTAATAACGACGGATGCCAACGGCCAGCTTGGGGCTGTTTTTGTGTGCTGGAATTGAATGACTGTCTTAAGCAGAGCCCCAGCTTTGCTGTGAGGCCAGCGGAGGAACGTAAAAATATCAGCAGATTCCAGGAATTCCAGCCACGCTACCTCATCCGCCGTCAATAAAGGAAAGGATTAGAGAGGATCCCTGAAAGAAATTGGGGCTCCACGGTACGGCTCCAGGCTTCCAGAAGAGCCTCTGTGAGCGGAGGGTACCGCCTCCGCCTGGAGGTTTACAGACCGGGCTAACTCCTTCACATCATACAGCCTACGCCCTTCCTCATATCTACATCTTTCTAATTGTCGTATCTAAACAATAGAAAGCAAAAAAATGAACTTAATAATTCAACCAATGTAAGCAAGGGGGATTTTTTTTTCACAAAGAAGATATCACTTCCGTGGTTCCACAAGTCTCACTGTTAAGTCCACTCCTGCCGTCATACACATGGCGTCGCAGGAGGAGTGGTCAATGTCTGGGGTATGCCAGGAACGATCATTTGAAGCCAAAAACTTCTTGTGTGTGTGTATGCCCTATTTCGAATGGTTTCCGAGACAGAAGACATTTAATGCACAATGTTACTTATTTTCTGTATTATTTAGTACGTAGTTAGGTTTACACATGTACAACACTTGTGTTTTACAAAGCTTTAATTGAAATATATGTATTTTTAATGCTTTCACCACTAAGCGTTATGGCACATGTAATGTTACAACTGTTCTACGGTTCACAATAAATGTTCGATTATCCCATCATCAACTTCACTGAATTTTTTCGCATTGGGAGAACATGATGTGCTCCTTGTCTGAGCGCAACTATACTTTCCCTAATGAGGACAGAAGCATCCATGGTGCTGAATTTCATCTCCTGTATTCCCATTTCATTTGTACATCATAGACTTCATCCAACCCAGAACCAAAAATCCAACGGCTTAAGGTCTGCTGATTTTGTTGGCTGATTACTTGTTCTGGGGAGACGCAACAGAGGGAGTCCCGCAAGGTTCAATTATGAGTCCACTCCTATTACTAATAAATGTTTCTATCTCAGAACCCGTTAGGAATAGGGCATTGAAGCTTTATGCATCAAGTAAGTGTTCCTGTAATATCTCTGAATATTTACCATTCCTTCTAGAACACCTTCTGTCTAATACACACACGACAGTAATATTATAATCAATACAAATATACATACAACAAAAGAAGAAAGTGTAAGTAATTGAAAAACAAACAAATGAAACTTCTCCTTGATAACACCTTCTATTCTGTAAAAGATTTTTTGTTTTTGTAACGTGTAAAAGGTTTTGGTAGGAATTACTGACTTACATTACTATTAAAAAACTTCTAAATGGCCAGCACATAGCCACATTTACACGTGAATGTGTAATGCGAATGTAAAACGAGTCGTACCAAAAGCATTGCAGTTAATAGTACAAGTGATCCATGGAAAATGAAACTAACTAAAAAAGCTCCATAAATACTCCACAAGACGCTGTAGAGCCCGTGGCAGACGGTATTTCACATAAATATTACTAGTTTCCATTCTTACTCCAATCACGCACTGAGCGAGCAAAAAATTACTGTCTTAATACATCTGTATGCACCATGATTTCTCTTACCGTTTTGTCATGATGGTGCAAGATATACGATCATGGCAACCTAAGAGTCACAGGGATTCTCGAATACGTATTCCCTAAATTTTCTGAATTTGAATTAGCGAGAACTACGTCGTCTTTCCTCCACGTACTCCCACTTACGTTCTGAGAACATTTCTGTTTCATTTTCGTATGTTCTACCGACCTTTTAAAATCCTAGCAGTACGCCTTCAATAACTCGAAACACTGGAACAATATTGTATAACTGGTCGCAAAAGGGCCTTTTGTACGAATACCTACATAGTCCAGTCATATTATTATTCAACATGAAAATATGTGTCTGGCTGCTAGCGCGTGACAGTGAGTGTGTCCACTGCACATCGTGTTTCGATGCCTGTCGGTGGGAGCACGTCGAGGTCCAACAGTACAAGGTGGTAACAGTGTAGTCTGGAGTTGTCAAGAGCATCCCGCTGGCTGCTCACATTGTGCTGTAGGGAGCGGCGCGGAAGCGGAAAGATGTCTGCGATTTGCGAACGCTACGTGGAGGCTGCTGCACATTCCTGAGACACGCCAGGGCAGTGGCTCTGTGTGGCAGCGACTTCTCGCAGTAGTTCTTGTGTATCTCATGCTTGGTACGCAACAACCACTAATCTTAGAATCAGATACAGTATAGTTCATTCACTTTTTTATAGGCAATAGCTTACGTTTATCCACATATGTTAACGAGAGCTGCCATTTTTACACGATGCGAAAATTTTGTCCAAGTCTTTCTGAAATTCCTTACATACGTCTAACAGTACTTTTCTGAACGCAACTCCTCCGTCAGTGAATGAATTTATGGTTCTACTCATCATATCTGCTAAATCATTTACGTATATTGAAGACATTAAGGATCCTATTATGCTTCCTGGGACACACACGATGGTTTCTGTGTATTCAATATCTAGTTACTAAGTTTTATTAGTCAAATGTTCTTTGAGCCAATCATATTTGCGAAGGTACTCTGTATAGCCTGGTTTACACTGGAGCGAGAACATGAGAACGAGAATCCTCTCTGGTGTAAACACTAACGAGCGCTAGTGATCTACTTTCAGTCGTGCTGTGTTCGTTCATGTTGCGCTGTTTTTCATTCTTTTAGCGAACCATCAAAGGAAGTTCGTCTAGATACTACTCTGACAGGTGACTCGTACTCTTACGGATTTATGAACAGCCCTCCAGGATTCATGATGTCAGTTCACTCCAGCGCTGCTACAGAGATTAGTCGAGTCTGCCACGTCCTGTTGCGGCACTTCTGCGTGCTTGCGGGGGTCCTACTCGATATTAAGCAGGTGTACCAGTCGTTTTGGCTCTTCAGTGTACCGTTGGAAGTGGCTGATTTCGTAATCAAGCATTTTCCTTCAGTAGAACAAACGAATCTGATGTTCGGTCTTTGTCCCATAGGCGAAAATTCCGAGAACAAATTTTGCTACGTTTGTCCAGTTTACAAGCTTCACTTACTAAAGAGCTTTTCCAGTTGGACTGTTAGGAAATCTTAAGTCAAAACGGAAACAAAACCACTACAAGAAAAGTAAATCGCGGAACCGAAATTCGTCTATATAAAAGAAAATGGTGCTGGAACGAGTGCACTTACGAATGAAATGTGTCTTTTACTCTTAAGACTAAAATCTACTGATTAGTACACCAGTAAATGAAGCAGTTTGGGAATTTTGATAAAAATACTAATTTTCGGATCAGCTAACGTGTCGGATGTCGGCTTCAAGTTCATGACATCATGACAACTCCCCTTATTATACCTCCAGCGGGTTCACCATGCTAAATAGACCTCTCTGAATATGAGAGATGTGCACCGTGACTTTAACTCAATGATCTCTATACTACCTGGATGCACATTCTTGTCATCTGTATAGTCCCCCAAGTTGTAATTAGGCAAAAAAGTCCACTGATCTGGACGTGATAAGGACTTCTTCACTTATTCCTTTCTCCGAACTTTATATGAGACGAATAAACTGATGTGGGAGCAGAATCTAAAATAATTTTGACATCGCGTTCTCGTGACGTACCGTAGCAGCCCTATTGTAATTGAGCATCAAGAAACGAAATAAGAGCATCTTTACCGTGCTCGTTCAGACAGCTGGAGTTCGACGTGATTTGACATCCACTGAGACCACTGCTCCGTTGTATCCTGTGTGCCCATTATTAGCGACAAAAAATATTGACGCAACGATTTAGACTATGCTCATTATCTTGTGTTCTCTTCTATGCTCTATAGTGTAAAGGCTTGTTCACTGGTGCGAATAGTAGGAAACTGGCTGCTGTTCCTTGTTCGCTTGCGTTTGATTTCATTCATTCTCATATAAAGGAGGCACCAGGTCGGATGTTGCTTACAAGGGAAACGTCCCATCGCAGGCTCTTCAAATTTAGTGGTAAGAAGGCCCAGTTGACAGCCCGTTAAAAAACTGAACACAGAAGCAGCACGAAAACAGGCAGAAGGTGTGAAAAGGAAAGCAAAATACACTCCTGGAAATTGAAATAAGAACACCGTGAATTCATTGCCCCAGGAAGGGGAAACTTTATTGACACGTTCCTGGGGTCAGATACATCACATGATCACACTGACAGAACCACAGGCACATAGACACAGGCAACAGAGCATGCACAATGTCGGCACTAGTACAGTGTATATCCACCTTTCGCAGCAATGCAGGCTGCTATTCTCCCATGGAGACGATCGTAGAGATGCTGGATGTAGTCCTGTGGAACGGCTTGCCATGCCATTTCCACCTGGCGCCTCAGTTGGACCAGCGTTCGTGCTGGACGTGCAGACCGCGTGAGACGACGCTTCATCCAGTCCCAAACATGCTCAATGGGGGACAGATCCGGAGATCTTGCTGGCCAGGGTAGTTGACTTACACCTTCTAGAGCACGTTGGGTGGCACGGGATACATGCCGACATGCATTGTCCTGTTGGAACAGCAAGTTCCCTTGCCGGTCTAGGAATGGTAGAACGATGGGTTCGATGACGGTTTGGATGTACCGTGCACTATTCAGTGTCCCCTCGACGATCACCAGTGGTGTACGGCCAGTGTAGGAGATCGCTCCCCACACCATGATGCCGGGTGTTGGCCCTGTGTGCCTCGGTCGTATGCAGTCCTGATTGTGGCGCTCACCTGCACGGCGCCAAACACGCATACGACCATCATTGGCACCAAGGCAGAAGCGACTCTCATCGCTGAAGACGACACGTCTCCATTCGTCCCTCCATTCACGCCTGTCGCGACACCACTGGAGGCGGGCTGCACGATGTTGGGGCGTGAGCGGAAGACTGCCTAACGGTGTGCGGGACCGTAGCCCAGCTTCATGGAGACGGTTGCGGATGGTCCTCGCCGATACCCCAGGAGCAACAGTGTCCCTAATTTGCTGGGAAGTGGCGGTGCGGTCCCCTACGGCACTGCGTAGGATCCTACGGTCTTGGCGTGCATCCGTGCGTCGCTGCGGTCCGGTCCCAGGTCGACGGGCACGTGCACCTTCCGCCGACCACTGGCGACAACATCGATGTACTGTGGAGACCTCACGCCCCACGTGTTGAGCAATTCGGCGGTACGTCCACCCGGCCTCCCGCGTGCCCACTATACGCCCTCGCTCCAAGTCCGTCAACTGCATATACGGTTCACGTCCACGCTGTCGCGGCATGCTATCGGTGTTAAAGACTGCGATGGAGCTCCGTATGCCACGGAAAACTGGCTGACACTGACGGCGGCGGTGCACAAATGCTGCGCAGCTAGCGCCATTCGACGGCCAACACCGCGGTTCCTGGTGTGTCCGCTGTGCCGTGCGTGTGATCATTGCTTGTACAGCCCTCTCGCAGTGTCCGGAGCAAGTATGGTGGGTCTGACACACCGGTGTCAATGTGTTCTTATTTCCATTTCCAGGAGTGTAGAAACAGTGAACAGTCCAACCACAGGAAGTGCGACATAGAGCAGTGTGTAACTGCCAGGGCGTCATTCTTTCGTGGTCACGGTGTTGGACTGCTAAGTGGGCGAGCCGCGTTCAAAGCTCCCTCATTACAATTTTGTTTTCTTTCGCTGTCCGCCGTATTCAAATTTATGTATGTGTCGTAGTGTAACGTGATGTATAAGGAAGGGACATATAATGAAAGTTGATTCTGCGCAACTACTCAACTAGCAGTGGAAAGGAAGTGGTTTTGAATGGGAATCACCAAAGTTTGATGTCAAGAAGACAAGTCAACCGAATCCTCCACTGGTGTGTCATAAACGGCATTAGTGACACTATGTGTGCCATGTTACAGGAACCTCTTACGGACCCGTGTAGGCCTGGTGAGTGAGTGAATGAGATATTTCAGAGGGGGGGGGGAGCGGTGGAAGGGGGGGGGGGGTACGTGCCCTCAGCTCCAGACACCGCCTGACTGAGTGGAGGTCGAACAAAGACCCCTCGAAGATATTTGGCAAACAATATTCGGTAACGTGGTGTGTGTTCGAGCGCTGCATGGGCTGTTTGTAAACAGGTCCATAAGTTGAGGTGGGATTTAGATCCCTCAACCAATAGGTAACCGACCTCCCACTCCTTGAACCTAGAAATCGCATCATATTTGGCGGCGGGAAAATATTTGTTCACCGGGTATCCAAACATTCGTGATTCGATCGTGCCTGGTGGCACTCGGAGATAGCAGGCAAAGATTTACTGCAAGAGTCGCCAGGCGCAGGTCAGACGGTCATCATCATTGTCGAGGTTCTGGCATAGGAGACAAAGAAGGGAATCCGACAAACCAATGTTGTGCAGTCGCTGTTTTGTGGCAAATTTCTTGTTATATGATACCACATTGCCTGGCCACACCATGTGCCACTAGAGGAGGGATATTTGGTCTCCATCACATTTCGGGGAACACGACGCAATAGTAGGCTGGAAAAATCCTTTGTTCTGAGCGGACGCGTATCTGGGAGAGTGGTACATGTGCAACTGTAGTCGACTGAAAAAACGGAAATGTGAGACAAATGAGAAACGATGTGGCCGACAAACACCGGTGGTGAGGCAAACGCAGGCAGGAGGACGTCAAGCAAGCTCCATGTTAGTAATGAGCCCAGTCCCGTCCACTGTCTTCTGATGGTATCCATATACAAGGCCGCAGCTCGCACACGGACGTTGACGAGCCTGAGGCCACCATCCTATTGGGGTAGGGTAAGTGTCTCATAACGGACTTTAAACATGGAACCATCCGTAAGATAACAGCTAAGAACCGCCTGGAGGTTGCGCCCAATTGTTGGCGGCGGAGGGAGAGACTGGTGGAACTACTCTGACGCCACATAACGATTAAGATACTCAGCAGGCTGAAGTATGTCCTGGTGGTGCAGGACGTTCTGGCGGACGTCGTTACTGATGACGTGTAACAGGCAACGGAAATTCGTTGTCACTTTGCGTGTGACGGTGGGGATAAAGGTAATGCCCAGATACCAGAAAGTCTGCATGAGTGGCCAGGATGCCACTTCCCCTTCCTGGAGGCCACGTACTATGTACATCTCAGAAGATTTGGCGACATTCATGGAGCTTCCAGCCCCATAACTTGTAATCAATTGAAGGACTGATCGAATCTCAGAGCCGGAGAGGATGAGCTGAAGGAGGAGGTCTTTAGGAGAAAGTGTGGTGGCGGAGGGTGAGGCCGGAGAGCTCGGTCGTCAGGCCCCCAATGAGGGGCCCTAGGGCAACAGCATACAGGAGGGTAGAGAGGGGGCACCATTGCCGAATTGAACGGCGGATGGGTACCGGCCTTGCTAAACAACCACTGACTTGGACTCGTGAAATGGCACTGCTGTAAAGTTTCTGGAGGACGTCGATGAAAGGAGTGGGGATGCCCATAGGGGCTGCCACCGGAAACAGGAAAAGGTGGCGCACTTTATCGAAGATGCTATCGAAATCTATAGCGACGAACTCTGCACGGAGTCTGCAGGTCGCCGTCATCGAAATTAAGTCGCGGCGTTCCCCTGTCGCAGTCTGTATGTTAACCTGTCCCAATGCTGGGCGGTCTGTTGACTGCACCCTTATCGTTTGCGTTGTCGACTTGTTCTCGTGCGACGGCCACTGTCAGAGTACCCGCCTCTGCCTTTATAGGTAATGCAAAATGGGATCGTCTGCTTCAGTATCGGCATCTTCTTTCCTGTTAATACGACGGTAAGTGTTCGACGAATGAATGAACGATTCAGCCTGATTGGCCATCTGCGGGCCACGAGGAGTGACGAGAGTGTCGATGAGCTGACGATGACGCGGTCGTTCGTCGAACACCATATGATGCATGATCGTCGCGCCGCGTTTGTGTCATCACACCCTGCAATTCGCGGCATGTCAGAGCAATTATTCTCGCCTTAGTTCTTTGCCGTCCCAACTGGTTGTCGGGAATTGGCGCTGAGCATTCAAATCTAGGAGAGTCGCGTAGCAGAAGTCGACAGTGTTGCGATGGCAGTCGGCCAAGTTCTTCCCGTATCTCTTCCCGTTTGGCGTAGTCCATCCACCACGTCGCTGTCGAGTGGGAACTGGGAAGGCGTCTTTCGCAGGCTGTCCTTGTCTGAGTGACTTGTTGGCGACAAGTCAGGTCGTGCAGATGAGAAGCATACAGGGTGTTGCAAAAAGGTACGGCCAAACTTTTAGGAAACATTCCTCACACACAAATAAAGAAAAGGTGTTATGTGGACATGTGTCCGGAAACGCTGTAGGTTGCGACACGGGTGGTCCATCGGCGACTGGAAGTTGCGTAATACGCCGTTTAGGCATTTGGATTAAATGTGTCCTTCGTTGCCGCACCCGAAGCAAGTCCGAGGCTGACCGTCATACATAATTATTGCACAGCAGCCGCCGATCTGTAAGTAGTACGGGACATGGTTTCGGAGGTCAATGGTGGCCTATTGGATGCCGTTTAGAGCAGTATGGCCGTGTACTGTGCCCTATGGTCGGAGTGCTGCGACGTTTTCCTCCGCAGGAAGTTCGAATGGGAGTTAGAAAATGCGTATCGTACACATACCAAAACCCGCGAGATTGATGATTACCGCCATGGCATTACCGTCAGCATGACAAGAGCGGAACCCCCGTTTGCTTTCGCCTAGGATGCGTTCACACGTCACGTCGTTAATGATTTTAATATAGACCGCGCTGCTCACGATCGACAAATGTATTCTGATAATATCGGTCGCCTCTATCTTCACTTACTCTCGCACGAAACGTTCCACCTCGAGTGCTTTGGGTCGAGCACAATCGTTGCAGAAAGTAAATCGTACTGTAGATTTACGGTAACTGTTCGCCCTGTATCGTATACGGTTAAGTCGGCACGTAAGCAACGGCCGTCAGAATGTAAACAAGGCGAGCTCACGCTCCAAACACGGAAACACCGGCGCAGACTGAAGATGTCACCGCTCTTCTGCTGCGTTCGATGTTGCACTTGCTATCCTTGAACCGTTCATTGTTTTTATTTTGCTTTTTCTCACACTTCAGTACACGTTCTACCTGTTTTCATGCTTGATCTGTGTTCAGTTTCTTACGGGTTATCCACTGGGCCATCTCACTACTAAATCTGAGGGGGATGGGACGAGGAGCTTCCCTTGTTGGGACGCAACCTTGTGGTACAGTATAGAATGCTTCACAGATATCTAGGAAGGCTTTGTCTACCTCCACAGATGCCTAAGGTTTAGTTTTCTAGATGTGCATAGCGGAATTCATGGCGGATTAAAAAAAATACATACGATATCAAACAGCGTGATCCATGTGTTATTTAAACATTTTGATGTTCTGGCTTTCCTTACCCAGACAAGGCCCACCAATCTCTCTTTAATTGCGTTCTTTAATTACTACTAAATCTCTTACATCATGGAACTGTCTCGAATAGTAGTTAATAGAGCTCCAAAGACATACATGGAGGTAGTTTGAGCAACACAAAAACCAAGACATAGGTGTGCTTTGCACGTCAGCCGTGTGAGTGGTTCAGTGTACTGCAAGCTGAATAACAGGTGGGGCTGATCCGTGAGAAAGTGTGCGACATAGTAGTAACTTAAAACACAAGTATTAATATTAATTCTTGATTTGTAGTGGAGAAAATATCAGGAAGAATCTATCCGCCACTTGCTGTTCTAGAGACTTTATTCCTGTGCAGTCAGCTTCCATTATGGCTAATGAAATGACGAGGACAGTCACCGAGAGTATATGAGGACGTGAGAAACAGTGCAATGATGTATAGAAAATTCTTTATCGCGTCAAGTTAGTCAGTCAACGCTTAGACACGATCCAGCCGAGATCTCAACGTAGCCCAGTACCTTAATATTTTTCGTTATCGAGTTAATTACGTTCATCATTGTATTTCTGTAGCATTCACAGAAATTATTATCGATAAGCTCACAGTGATAGCATCCCTGTTTTTGGCCAAATGTTTGAGCGGACTGAAGAGAAGGCCGCCTAGAAATTACACAATGGATTTTCGTCGCAATTTTCATAGCGAAACGGAGACAAGAAAATTGCCAATATGGTATCAACTTGCCCAGCACAGAGTCTAGTTTTGAAAAGACGAATTTAATTGCTTGAAAATATTCGGTGTAATTAAGAAAACCCAAATTAGTGACATAGGGACAACTGAAGCATTTCATGAACTGCTGCTGCTAGCTATCTACTTAAAGACTCTCAACATATTAAATCACGGCATAAATGAAATCTACTCTGGTCCCTACTGATTTACAGTTTTCTTAATAATAATACACACGTATATTATAAAAATGTATATTCCACATCTCCCAAACCACTGGGCCAGTTTCAGTCAAACTTGGTACAAGTATCGCTTACTGTCTAGAAAGAATCGCTGTATGGGTAAGGACCACCTGTAGTGGGAGGATAAAAGGAAGTATAGCCCACAAAGCACGAATTCCTATATTATGTTCATCCCGTATTTGAGACTGAGACCACTTAGTGACGTGCTATAAACTTTGCACATGATTTCAAACCTATACCCAACTTTGTCTCTTGACAAACCCTACAAAATGATGATATTTTCGCTCTTTTTGCTACAAAACTACCTCACCAGACCTGACGTTTAACTTTATCACTTTTTTTATTATTTCTACTCACAACACATTTCTCAAACACTATCCGTATATACCACTGAATGTACATGCATAATTTTGCACGAAACATTGTTCAAGAGACAGACGTCTTGAAATTTGAGTTGCGTGAAAACGAAACTGTACGGCGAAATTCACCACAAACACAAGTGAAATATGTTATGTATGGTGAAATATATCTGACGTGTGCGTTCTCCACAAACGTCACGGGTGAAAAGTTTCTCCTAAACTTCTGCATTGATTTCAACTTAACTTGGTACACTTATTACTTTCTACTTGGAAAGAAATACTGCGAGTGTAAGAACCACAAGCTTCCTATTGGGATGTGGCTGACAACTTCGAAAGGGAAGGCGCTGAGGAGTAAATAGACAGAAACGAACATATGGATACAGATAAGAGGGAGGACGACGTGGATAGAGGGAGGGGAAGGAGGACATAGCAGAGAAAGGGAAGGTGACGAAATGGACAGGGAGAGAGGGAAGTTGGAGATGGCAGGCAGAGTGGGGGGAGGAGGAGATAGGTAGAGAGAGGGAGAGAGAGGGAGAGGAGGGGGGGACAGACAGACAGACAGAGAGAGAGAGAGAGACAGACAGACAGACAGACAGAGAGAGAGACAGAGAGAGGAGGAGATTGACTTACAGAAGGTGAGGAGATGAACTTAGGGCGATTAACCGGAGATGGACTCAGATGGGGAAGGAGGTGATGGACAGAGAAAGGGGGAGGAGCAGATGAAGAGGGAGAGGGAGAGGGGGGAGGAGATGGAAAAAGAGTAGTGGGGAGGAGGAGATGGGCAGACGGTCAAGGAGGGGATGGACCAACAGAATGCTCGAATAAATACATACTCCGGCAATTCCAGGTACTCAGCTTGTGTAACATATTACACTGAAGAGCCAAAGAAACTGGTACACCTGCCTAATATCGTTAGGCCCCCGGCAAGCAAGCAGAAGTGTCGCAACACGACGTGACATGGACTCGCCTAATGTCTGAAGTAGTGCTGGAGGGAACTGACACTATGAATCCTGCAGAACTTCCCATAAATCCGTAAGAGTACGAGGGGGTGGAGATATCTTCTGAACAACACGTAGCAGGGCATCCCAGATATGCTCAACAATGTCTGGGCAGTTTGGTGTCCAGCGGAAGTGTTTAAATTCAGAAGAGTGTAGCAATTCTGTTGGTGTGGGGTATCGCGTTGTCCTGCTGCAATTACCCAAGTCCGTCGGAATGCACAATGGACATGAATGGCAGGTATTCAGACAGGATGCTTATGTACGTGTCACCTGTCACAGTCGTATCTAGACGTATATAGGATCCCGTATCACCCCAACTGCACACGCCCCACACCATTATAGAGCCTCCAGTCCCCTGCTGACACACAGGGTCCATTGATTCAAGAGGTCTCCATACCCGTACACGTCCATCCACTCGATACAATTTGAAACGAGAATCGTCCGACCAGGCAGCATATTTCCAGTTATCAGTCCAATGTCGGTGTTGACGAGCCCAGGCGAGGCATAAGGATTTGTGTCGTGCCGTCATCAAAGGTACACGAGTGGGCCTTCGGCCCCGAAAGCTCACATCGATTATGTTTCCTTGAATGGTTCACACGCTGACAATTGTTGATGGCCCAGCATTGAAATCTGCAGCAATTTGCGGAAGAGTTGCACTTCTGTCACGTTGAACGATTCTCTTCAGTCGTCGTTGTTCCCATTCTTGTAGGATCTTTTTCCGACCGTAGCGATGCCGGAGATCTGATGTTTTACCGGATTCCTGATGTTCACGGTGCACTTGTGAAATGGTCGTACAGGAAAATACTCACTTCATCGCTACATCGGAGATGCTGCCACCCATTGTACGTGCGCCGACATACCACCACGTTCGAACTTCCTTAAATCTTGATAACCTGCCATTGTAGCCGCAGTAACCGATCTAACAACTGCGCCAGATACTTGTTGTGTTATATAAGCGTTGTCGACCGCAGCACCGTATTGTGCCTGTTTACATATATCTGTATTTGAATACGCATGTCTATACCAGCTTCTTTGGTTCTCCAGTGTAGATTTCATAAATCCTGAACAAAATAGGAAAATAAAAGAGAGCTTAGACAGCTCCGGTCAAAAGTTTTGGAAACTGATTTGTCTAAAAGTAAGAAATATGTGGTAGTGAAAAAACTGGTGCGTCTTTGAATGAACTCAAAATCATATACGACTAATGAGGTGTCGACTGAGAATTTGTAGTTCACTCTTTAACTTAGACTATCAGAGTTTTAGGAGCACTAGAGCGAATTTGTCTGGTGGAATTTCATTCAGTGATCGATAACATATGAGCATTTCGGCTCCTGTAGATGGTTTCTAGCGACATCAAAGGTGCGTCAAATGTTTCTCTAACCCATTTTATAGCTTACTTTTAGACAGATAATTTCATAAGACGCGTGACCGTTTTGTCCATATTCTTTTTTCGTTTATTAATGACAGCTACTCATACTCATGTCAGAAACCTCACTTTATCAGTTTACAGCACAACTGCGCTATCGACTGCAAAGAAAATAATCGGCCGAAATGGAGCACGGTACAGGGAGAAGAAGGTCTTAATTCTTACTCAAGAAGTCAACTGAAGGACGGATTAACCTCACTTTGCCACCGTTAGTGAAATTCTTTCGCCCATTGTATCCGTACGGCACCGAGGTCACTGATCACGGATGGTGTTTGGGGCAAACAGTGACATGGATGCTGCAAAGTGAAAGATTAAATCTTGACTCCTTTGCCACAAATTTCTTCAGTAATTAGGTGTCAGGCCACCATTTTTGCCCTTTCGCAACAATTTGAATTAAATTGCTTGGTAGAAGCTGCTTTCTAATGCTAGACTGTTTATGTGTCCAAACATTTTGTTTCGTTTCATTTGGGATTAAATGATTTCGCCACGTTCAAAATTATCACTCGAAATCACGCCAAATTATGCTTCCAACTTGTAATGATTCGCACATCGTTGTGGGAAGAACAACATACAATGGTGCCCAATCACGGGTGTGAAATTTTATTTCTAGAACAAAAGCAGCTTGCAAACCGCTTGATGACCTGTTTTAATATGCTGTGTGCTGTATCGGTGACTAAACCCGCGTAAGGCTTGCCATAATGCCAACATATATTATTGATGATATGGATTTACAGGTTTGAACATGAATGAAAAAGAGGAAGCGAACGACATGAAACCCCGTGGTTTCCATAAGGCTTCTAAAATATTTCATGTTAAATGTTGGAGTAAATAATCATTGGTGAATTTTATCACCTTAGAGGCAGATTTTTTGACCGCTACGGGTGAGAACTACTTTTGTCCTTTATAGCCGTTCAAATCAAACTTTTTGAACACGGCATTTTTCTGCTTAAGGCTGTTGTTTTGTTTCAGATGAAGACTATTTTATTTACGGTTTGCATATTTCGTGGCATTCGGTATTATCAAGCGACATAGTAACGAAATTACGTTATACGCTTCCAGCATGCTGTGATTCGCACGATAATGCGATGAAACCAATGTGTAATGCTACAGGAACATTATTTATTTATTTTCTTTTTATAGTTTGTAAAACACTACTCCAACGTGCCTTCCTTTCAACGACTTTGGGACCGAACGAGATGGCGCAGTGGTTAACACAATGGACTCGCACTCGGGATGACAACGGTTGAAACCCGGTCCGGCCATAATGATTTAGGTATTCCGTGCTTTTCCTAAATAGCTTCAGGTAAATGTCCGGATGGTTCCTATGAAAAGGCATGGCCGACTTCCTACCCCATTATTCCCTGTTCCGATGCAACCGATGACTTCGCTGTTTGGTCCCCTCCCCCGAATCAACCAACCAACAACTTTGGGCGAGTTGCGCTGCTACGTAGCAACTAGCGTTTCCAACTTTTTACAGAGAAAATAACGGATCTAGGAGGAAGCGTACAAAATAAACAATTCAGATAGTGTTTTCTACAAAGAATATATTTAAAATGAGCATACATATTTTATTTTACATTACTGCTTGTATTTATTTACAGAACTTGCTTCTTTTTGCAAAGATTCAATCGATTTTACATATGTACAGAATTATCTGCAATTAAAATTAAATTCACTGCTACATGCAATTCTGCTTTTATAATCTCGGTGGTACATTTGTTGCGCACCTCTGTCCATTTATTGTTCATGAGGGAACCGTGCCTCATCATTTGGACCAGGAATACATAATACAAACCCAATACTTTCAGCAAATTGGGAACCTCAACATTTTTGGCTCTCAAGGTACAGAAAACATTAACCCACCTTCTGTTTGCATTGCCTTCCACGGATATGCTTTGCTTCAAAATATTCTTTACATTACGAAATTTCTCATACGAAGAATCTCCATCTACATCATCTGTCCGCACTGACTCCATTATTCCTTGAAGATGCTTTATTTTAGCTCAGAACTTAGACAAAGAGGTATCTAAGACTCAATTGACATTGGCAGTTGACCTTCAAATTTGAAGTTCTTGACCAAATATGTTCTCAATGAGACATAAAATTCCATAAGATAATTTTCAATGAGTTTTATGGTTATGGAACATGTTAACTTATTTAAAACTTAATACGTGCCACTACCATAATATCTGTCACTCATTCTTTCCTCAATTTTACTGATCAAAGTCTTGAACGCCTCAAAAGTTTCCATTATACACATATCAAAAAAAGTTTTTGATCACTCCGGTTCCCAGAGCTCCTGAAGATAGACGTTGACTGTGGATATTGTATCACAGACACAGTGCCTTTGACTGTTCAGAAACGTCACTAAACCCGCCAAAAGATGTAAACAACCATGCATGAGCAGCGCCTGTTGGACGGAAAGGGCTCAACAGTTCCAGACATTCCACCTGGAAGAAGGTACACGACTCGGCTTATCTGTAGTTCAACCATGCCTAGACGGTCAGTACGGCGGTTCGATCGTGTCCGCATTGCTACTTTGTGACAGAAAGTGCTCTCAACAAGGGAAGTGCCCAGGCATCTCGGAGTGAACCAAAGCAATGGTGTTCGGACATGGAGGAGATACAGAGATACAGAAACTGTCGATGACATACCTCGCTCAGGCCTTCCCACGGCTACTACTGCAGTGTGCAACAGACACCTACGCATTATGATTCGGAGGAATCCTGACAGCAACGCCTTTTTGTTGAATAATGCTTTTCGTGCAGCCACAGAACGTCGTGTTTCGTCTCAAACTGCGCGCATTAGACTGCATGGTGCGCAACTTCACTCCCAAAGTCCATGGCGAGGTCCATATCTGCAACCACGACACGATGTAGTGCGGTGCAGATGGGCCCGACAGCATTCCGAATGGACCGTTCAGGATTGTTATCACGTTCTCTTCTGCGATGAGTCTCACATATGGCTTTAACCAGATAATTGTCGCTGACGTGTTTGGAGGCAACGCCTTAGACACACTGTCCAGGGAGTGCAGCAACGTGGGGGTTCCCTGCTGTTTTAGGGTGGCATTATGTGGGGCCGTCGTATGCGCTGGTGGTCTTGAAAGGCGTACGATACGTGAATGCCATCCTCCGATCGATAGTGTAACCATATCGGCAGCATATTGACGAGGCATTCGTCTTCGTGGACGACAATTCGCGTCCCCGTCGTGCACGTCTTGTGAATGACTTCCTTCAGAATAACGACATCGCTCGACTAGAGTGGCCAGCATGTTCTAAAGACATGAAACTATCGAATATGCCTGGAATAGATTTAAAAGGACTGTTTATGGACGAGGTGACCCACCAACCACTATGAGGCATTTACGGCGAATCGCCGTCGGGGTGAGTGACAATCTGCACTAACAGTGCCTTGATGAACATGTGGATTGTATGCAACGACGAATACAGGTATGCATCAATGCAAGATGACTTGCTACTGGGTATTAGAGGTATTGGTGTGTACAGCAACCTGGACCACCACCTCTGACGGCCTCGCTGTGTGGTGGTACAACATGCTGTGTGTCGTTTTCATGAGCGGTAAAAAGGGCGGAAATGATGTTTTTGTTGATCTATATTTCAGTTTTCTGTACTGGTTTCGGAACCTAAGTGATGCAAAAGTTTTTTGATGTTTGTATATGGCCTATGCCCGTCTGAATGTTTAAAAGTAGAAAATCTGGACATTTAGCCACTTTGTGAAAATATTGACAGTAAATCTGCAAATAACTTATCAATATTTCAGCTAGCGACATTTCCCCTTGACGTAGAATACAAATATTTAATACCACATGTATTAAGAAAATATGTAGCCTACGTCCACCTGAGCATTTATTAGCAGATCATGTAAAAATTCCCAGTAAATCGCTCAACAAGGTTTCGAGAGTTTTGGAAACAATATTAAATAACGGATTTGTCTAAATACAGGGTGTTTTAGAAATGATGGTCGATCCTCAGGATATGACAGAAATGATCATTCGGAACAATAAGGTCAAGTAACCATGGGCTCTAAAATGCATATCTTACGATCTATGAGCAATTCTTGATCTTCGATAGTGTGAAACAGATCTCTTCTACTGCAAGATCTTTGCTTTCCATGGTTTGGGGAGTGGTAGTATGGACCAAAATAAGAAAAAGTCCAGAAAACATGTGCTCTGAAATGCATATCTTAAGAGCAAACCCCTCCATCCTCCATGAACCATGGACCTTGCTGTTGGTGGGGAGGCTTGCGTGCCTCAACCATACAGATAGCCGTACCGTAGGTGCAATCACAACGGAGGGGTATCTGTTGAGAGGCCAGACAAACGTGTGGTTCCTGAAGAGGGGGAGCAGACTTTTCAGTAGTTGCAGGGACAACAGTCTGGATGATTGACTGATCTGGCCTTGTAACACTAACAAAAACGGCCTTGCTGTGCTGGTATTGCGAACGGCTGAAAGCAAGGGAAACTACTGCCGTCATTATTCCCGAGGGCATGTATGATCAAATAACAGAAATTATTCAGATAGTGAAGGGAGACGAAAAATTTAATAGTCATGGGTTACTGGAATTGGATAGTAGGAAAAGGGAGAGAACGGAACGTAGTAGGTGAATATGGATTGGGGGTAAGCATTGAAAGAGGAAGCCGCCTGGTAGAATTTTGCACAGAGCACAACTTAATCATAGCTAACACTTGGTTCAAGAATCATAAAAGAAGGTTGTATACAGGGAAGAAGCACGGAGATACTGACGGGTTTCAGATAGATTATATAATGGTTAGACAGAGATTTGGGAACCATGTTTTAAATTGTAAGACATTTCCAGGGGCAGATGTGGACCCCGATCACAATCTATTGGTTATAAACTGTAGATTAAAACTGAAGAAACTGCAAAAAGGTGGGAATTTAAGGAGATGGGACCTGGATAAACTGAAAGAACCAGAGGTTGTACAGAGTTTCAGGGAGAGCATAAGGGAACAATTGACAGGAATGGGGGAAAGAAATACAGTAGAAGAAGAATGGGTAGCTTTGAGGGATGAAATAGTGAAGGCAGCAGAGGATCAAGTAGGTAAAAAGACGAGGGCTAGTAGAAATCCACGGGTAACAGAAGAGATACTGAATTTAATTGATGAAAGGAGAAAATACAAAAATGCAGTAAATGAAGCAGGCAAAAAGGAATACAAACGTCTCAAAAATGAGATAGACAGGAAGTGCAAAATGGCTAAGCAGGGATGGCTAGAGGACAAACGTAAGGATGTAGAGGCTTATCTCACGAGGTGTAAGATAGATACTGCCTACAGAAAAATTAGAGAGACCTTGAGAGAAAAGAGAACCACTTGCACGAATATCAAGAGCTCAGATGCAAACCCGGTTCTAAGCAAAGAAGGGAAAACAGAAAGGGGGAAGGAGTATATAGAGAGTCTATACAGGGGCGATGTTCTTGAGGACAATATCGTGGAAATGGAAGAGGATGTAGATGAAGATGAAATGGGAGATACGATACTGCGTGAAGAGTTCGACAGAGCACTGAAAGACCCAACTCGAAACAAGGCCCCGAGAGTAGACAACATTCCATTAGAATTACTGATGGACTTGGGAGAGCCAGTCCTGACAAAACTCTACCATCTGGTGAGCTAGACGTACGAGACAGGCGAAATCTGTCAGACTTCGAGAAGAATATAATAATTCCAATCCCAAGGAAAGCAGGTGTTGACAGATGTGAACTATCAGTTTAATAAAAGAATGGTTCAAATGGCTCTGAGCACCATGGGACTCAACATCTTAGGTCATAAGTCCCCTAGAACTTGGAACTACTTAAACCTAACTAAACTAAGGACATCACACACACCCATGCCCGAGGCAGGATTCGAACCTGCGACCGTAGCAGTCCCGCGGTTCCGGACTGCAGCGCCAGAACCGCTAGACCACCGCGGCCGGCATCAGTTTAATAAGTCACAGCTGCAAAATACTAACACGAATTCTCTACAGACGAATGGAAAAACTTTTCGAAGCCGTTCTCGGGGAAGATCTGTTTGGATTCCGTAGAAATGTTTGAACACGTGAGGCAATACTGACCCTACGACTTATTTTAGAAGAAAGATTAAGGAAAGGCAATCCTACATTTCTAGCATTTGTAGACTTAGAGAAAGCTTTTGACTATGTTGACTGGAATACTCTCTTTCAAGTTGTGAAAGTGGCAGGGGTAAAATGCAGGGAGCGAAAGGCAATTTGTACAGAAATCACATGGCAGTTATAAGAGTCAAGGGACATGAAAGGGAAGCAGTGGTTGGGATGGAAGTGAAACAGGGTTGTAGCCTCTCCCCGATGCTATTCAATCTGTATATTGAGCAAGCAGTAAAGGAAACAAAAGAAAAATTCGGAGTAGGAATTAAAATCCATGGAGAAGAAATAAAAACATTGAGGTTCGCCGATGACATTGTAATTCTGTCAGAAACAGCAAAGGACTTGGAAGAGCAGTTGAACGGAATGGACAGTGTCTTGAAAGGAGGGTATAAGATGAACATCAAGAAAAGCAAAACGAGGATAATTGAATGTAGTCGAATTAAGTCGAGTGATGCTGAGGGAATTAGATGAGTAAATAAGTAGTGAAGGAGTTTTGCTATTTGGGAAGCCAAATAACTGATGATGGTCGAAGTAGAGAGGATATAAAATGTAGACTGGCAATGGCAAGGAAAGCGTTTCTGAAGAAGAGAAATTTGTTAACATAGAGTATTGATTTAAGTGTCAGGAAGTCGTTTCTGAAAGTATTTGTATGGAGTGTAGCCATGTATGGAAGTGAAACAAGGACGATAAATAGTTTAGACAAGAAGAGAATAGAAGCATTCGGAATATGATGCTACAGAAGGATGTTAAAGATTAGGTGCGTAGATCACATAACTGATGAGGAGGTATTGAATGGAATTTGGGGGAAGAGGAGTTTGTGGCACAACTTGACTAGAAGAAGGGATCGGTTGGTAGGACATGTTCTGAGGCATCAAGGGATCACCAATTTAGTACTGGAGGGCAGGGTGGAGAGTAAAAATCGTAGTGGGAGACCAAGAGGTGAATACACTAAGCAGATTCAGAAGGATGTAGGCTGCAGTAGGTACTGGGAGATGAAGAAGCTTGCACAGGATAGAGTAGCATGGAGAGCTGCATCAAACCAGTCTCAGGACTGAAGACCACAGCAACAACAACAACAACAACAGCTATGAGTACTTATTCATATTCGCTACTTCGAAACACAACTCTTCTAATGGACAGGTGCTTATAACTTTTAAGGTATGCGTTTTGGAACACATGCTTACTGCACATTTTTTCTTGTTTTGGTCCATACTAGCACTCCGAAAACATGGAAAGCAAGGAGCCTGCAGTAGAAGAGATTTGTTTTACAGTAACTAAGTTCAAGAATTGCTCATAGCTCTTAAGGTATGCATTTTTGAGCCCATGTTTACTTCACTTTTTTGTTTCAGATGATCATTTCTGTCATATACCTGAATATTGACACCTTCTGAAACACCCTGTATATATAGTAGAACAATCTTGACCTATTGTTATGAAATTTTGACCCAACGCTGCATATTTATAAAAACGGATATTTAAAAACACACGTGTATCCAATGCAACGGTGTGTCAAAATTTCAAAGCAATCGATCAACAACCTTCAGGGGTTTGCGATTAGGAACATTTATAGTTTCTTTTTAAGAAAAAAATGTACATGTCCGTTTCTTCAAAAGCTCATATCTCCGAAATTTTATACGTTACACTCGAATACTCCAGTGTCTTTATTCAAGATGTTCAAAATAAGTATCGAATACTTAGAGAGGTGGTAGTACTCATCGTAGCAACATAAGTACGTCCTATAAACGTTATACTTTTCGAGATAAACTGGTGTTCATAGAAAGGACTGTGCGACGCTTGATTGCGGATATTGGCACTGTCGTCATATGTGTCCGCGAGTATTATGATGTCTTTTTCACTGTACTCTACCTACCATTACGCGGTCTGCAGTCGGTTGTGTGGTTCGAATCGTGTTGTAGCCTACGTTAGTTTTGTTCATGTATGTGATTTTCTTCCACCACTTGTTAGCAATGGAAGCCTACCACTTGACAAGTGAAATGGCGGATGTGACAATCTTCTATGGTTTAGCAAATGGACGCATCCTGCCAGCCCAGACTTTTCCAGCGTCCGAGGGACACAGGAACCCTTGCACTTCGGAAAACTGATAGTGGAATGCTCAGCACAGTTTGCACGCCTGACATGGTGAGCGAGTGCCACGTTCGGTGCAGGAAATCCCTGGGACCAGCGTGCGACGATTAGCAGTAGCACAAGGCGTGTCTCACTCTCTTATCTTGGGGGTGCTTTATGGTCAACTGGTGTACCCAAATCAACTATAGCGCGTTGAGGCCGTAAGACCACAGGATCATCGTGGCAGACTGCGGATCTGACAATGGCTGTTGCAGAAGTGTGCCGCAGATCCACTGTTCACATCCAAGGTTTTATTTACCGATGAGGCAGGGTTCACAAGAAATGGTGTTGTGAATATCCATAAACATGTAGAGGCAGATGTAAATCTCCAAACATTTCAGGAAAAAGTGCATCAACGTCGATTCTCAATCAACGTATGGGTAGACGTCCTTGGCGATAGATTAATAGAGCCATAGGTGCTAACACTAAGATCAACTGCGGCACATTATCTGGACTTCCCCATTAATGTATTCGCTACCTTGCCGGAGACTGTCACTGCAGCACCGAATAAAATGTGATTCATGCATGATGGCGCACCAGCACACTTTCGTCCCAATGTGGACCAACATCTGACGCAGACATTTTAGGACCGCTGAATTGGTCTTGGAGGCCCCACATCTGGGCCTGCTCCTTCCATAGACCTCAATCCCCTAGACTTTTGGTTATGGGGACACTTGAAGGAATTGGTCTATGCCAGGCCAATGAACGATGTGCAGATACTGCCCTGTATACCTACTGGAACACCATATGGTATAAATAGGGTGTTCATTTTAACTGAAGACATTCAAATTTCTCGAAAACCACATATCGGTTCAAAAAATGTGGCTCGAGGCTAACGCTACTTTACTCCTCGAAGTACAGTAATTTTTCAGTCGTAGAACCTCAAAATTCAGTACACTTGGAATGTCAGCACGGGCATTTCCAATGCGGTTGACCATGCCTTCTCGGCCTGTTGAGATTTGCTGGTACACCTTACCGTTTAAATAAGAGCACGGAAAGAAATCCCCGTGCGACATCCTGCTGTAGTACTGGTAATTCCTGTTCCAAAAACCTTCGATATTTTCGTCCGTTAAACGTGTCGTCGATAAAATACGGACCAATGAGTTTGTCCCACACGATGCCACGCCATAGGTAAACCGATTAAGGACGTTGGTGGTCAACTTGCCGCAGTCAGTGGGAACTCTCTACACTCCAGTAGTTCACGTTATGCTGGGTACCCTACCATGGTTTGTGAATGCAGACTCATCGGGAAACATCACGGAAAAGAACGTGGGGCTCGTTTGCGTTTATTGGCGTTCCCATTCACAAAACGCTACCCGATTATGGAAATCGCCGCCATGAAGTTCTTGATGCATTGACGCGTAGTATAGATGATACTTATGACGATGCAATATTGTGACAGTACTACCGAAGGACATCTAGGAATAGCGGTGTAATTTCCAGGCGCTTATCTGTGGGTTGTGATGCAAAGTCGCTAGTACAGCTGTCTCATTAGCTTCTTGCATAACACGTTTACTTCGTTTCCTTTTGCTGGTCTGTACGCTGCCATCAGACATAAAGGCTTTCACAACCTTATAAAAGAACGAATGAGAGCGAGTTTCCTCCGGAAAACGCTCGGTATACAAGGCAACAGCAGCCTCAACGTTTTTCCTACATTCTCCGTAAATCAGGATCATTTCAGTGTTTTCTTCGATGGTTACAGCATTTATCGTCCAATTCTACGTCTGTTCTCCAAATGACAGGTAGGTGTGCAGGGAATAAACACTGTCCAAGTATTGTAAAGTTTAGATCCGCTATCTGATCTACGTCTGCACGATACGTGAGTTCCTGTCGCAGTGTACTGCCTGTTGTTATACGTCGTAGTTCGCTGCACGGGCACAATGGCGCGTCGAGTAGTCGCCTCTTCGATATGTCGGAGGAACAAAGTTACGAATGGGGTTTCTCATTAGAAGTTATGAAATGCTAGCCTGTTCTATCCTCGCAGCATGGAGGTGGGGTCACACTTACCATTGGATATTCAAGGGCCATTGAGTAGCACGTGGTAAATTACCATTGTGTACTCACTTTTTATTCATCCAATCACAGCGTCATCTTAACGAAACGAAGAACATACTTCAGACAAAAAGTATGTAGATTTTGCGGTGGAATCGCAATCTGCAATAAAAAAACGAGGTTTCCCGTTGAAGATTTCAAAGTTGCCCTCCACGACCCACGCATAGGGAGGACTCGGAGGTTGAGTGTGTTATTATTGGATGACCCCCTCCAAGACAAACAAATTGAAATTATAACTTGTTTGATCAGATATCTAGTTTTTGAAATATTTCGATGTCTTCAGTTGAAATGAAAATCCTGTATCCATAATATACGTAAAAAAAGGGGAAACGTTACAAAATTGTAAATGTTGTTTTGTTCAAAATCATTGATTTCCGAAAATTTTTGATTGACTGTTTTGAAATTCTGACACAAGCTTGAATTCTAATATGAGCGTGTTTTTAGGTACCTGATTCCTTAATTTATGTATATTTTTACTACATGTAATATATAAAGATACATATGTAATTTATAAAGGGAAAACATTGTTACCAAATATCTCAAAATGTACAATTCCGTGGCAATGTTGTTAACAAATAGAAAAGTTTTATTTATTGTTTATTGGTTTATGATTAGAATACTGCTACAGACTCTGAATTTACAGAATCTGAATGTTATTGAAATGTTGTTAGCAAACCGGAAAGTGGTATTTATGGCTTACTGGCGTATGATTAGAAAACCGCTACACAATATGAATCTAATTCCCATATATACACATTCTTTCTTTTTCGACTGAGCCACAACAAAGTGTGCCCGGTTATCTGGCGTGTTTTTTGTTATAACCTAGGTTGAATAACGTCTGGTCTAAGGCAATACAGTCGATGTTCAGCTCCGTATTCAATTCCTTGGTCGTTCACCACGAATTAGTTGATGAAGACGGTGTTTCTTATAAGGGATGGGAGCTAAGCAGCCTTGTCTGCACATTCCTTTTCCACCAGTGAAACGCAGTGCCCACCGCCTCACGGTACTCTCCTGTAGTGTATCGTGTCATTACACATTTAGTCATTTTTCCAGCAGTAACAGGCATTCGATGACTCATCCATGTTTTATACGTACCTCGGTATCAACGCCAATTTGTAACGCTCCCATATTATCTGCTGGTGCTATGTGCCGCAGTACAACGAAACTTACATTATCGGGAAGAATCATAAGAATCAAAAACTAATACTACACCAATATAATGTGGCTTACACACTAAAAGAAAAGTTATAGGAATGACAGTCACTTATCAAGATGATCGTACGGGATTTGAAAACGCTACTCCCAAATGAAATTCTAGTGCCTGGTTCGAATGTTGGGCGCACGATTAAGCCAAGACTGGTCATTGTGCTGTATGCACGACAGTGCTTACGGAATTTATAGTCCGAGTGTGATTACTGAATGACAGATTGTGAGTGCGTAAATGACGGCATTTAACGAGGCGTTATCGTTGTGAAGACCACAATGTGTTACTAGTTATCTGTGAACCAATATTGGGAAGATCGCTTTTAGCGCTTTCAGTATGTTCTTGATTTTATTCCCGTTTGTCGTGCCACAATTATGGAATAGGTCTTTTATTTGGGCAGTTTAGATTGTTTTGAAAATTTTATTTAATTTTGTTCATGTTTCTGAAATAAACCACTTTCAGCTGCATATAAACTTTTATAGGAACACTACCGATTTCGTGATTTCAAATCACATCTTCATGTGTACATCTACAACATAGGAAACGTACAAGCGTTATTGTGATAAAAACCTGATACGTATCTTAATAATCTACACTACTAAACCAAAACACTATGACCACTTCCCACCGCGACGTTAGATGCTACCTAGTGGAAGAATCAGTTATATATTTCGTTAGAACGACGGACAAACTAGCTGTTAAGCAGGTGGTCATTATGTTTTGGCTCATCAGTGTTTGCTCATGACAATCAGCGTAAATACTCACACGTCAGTAAAATATTTAATTCCTGATAAGAGAAATAGGGGGACTGAATCTTCTCAAAATAAAACATTCAACCCCTATCAAGGCTTAAATATTTTACTGACGTATGAGTATTTCATATTGGTTGTCATGAGCACATATTATTAGGATACGTATCAGTTTTTTATTATATTTTTCCTATCATATTTTTCCTATCTTGTAGATGCACACTTGCAGGTGTGATTTGAAATTACAAAACTGACTGTGTTTCTGCAAAAGTTTGTATACAGCTGAAAGCTGTTTATTTAGGAACACAGATTACTTCAGCTGAGGTTGTCCATAACAGAAAACCATTTAATTTTGTTATTCGAACTGTCATCTCTTTTCAACACCATTAATACATTTAAATTTACTACTTTTGTAATTCACGAACGGAAGAACGTCTTCAAAAATCTTGCTCGCTCTGTAATCGATATCTCACTTTCCTTCGCGCCGTCCACTATACGATGACGTCTGCCTGCACCTAATCACTTGACAATTCATAATTTTTCATAGAACTCTGTCTCCGTTATCATTACTACCTCCAATGTCAAACGACTGCTTTCCTTGAAGTACTGAAAGGGACTTGTTATACATGTACTTCCATGTTTCAGTTCATACTCAGTCGCTATTCGTAAGTATTTGCTTCGTTCTACACCGCGAACATTTTCAATATCTGAACGTTTTTCTCCAATTACGATTCATTCGTTCTCTTATTGGCAGGTCTTTGCAATAATCATTAGTTTGATGGAGAGAATTGTCATTATTATGTTTAAAGCATTTTGAAAGTCAGTCGCTTTTGAAATTTCTGATACCATAGTGTTTAATTACGCTGATTTTCACGAACTTTTATCTAGCGCATAACTGAAACAGAAGTGTATTTTCGCAATGAAATCAAAGTCCATATGGACTGCAGTTTCCCTACGATTCGTCGTTTATTACTGCTTTTCTCTTTCATGATTTTCGTCGCATTGGCATAGTACTCATATCTCTGCATACAGTTTTATATATTCTTTTTTGCGTATCTTCACTATGGCTTTTCTCTACCTCTTGGACAAAAGCGTATTTATTCAACATTATTTATTAAAATTCGTATGCAAAAAAGGCTGCGATATTAGCAATTTATTGTTTCCATAAAAGGTTGATGTAATATCGCTGCATAGAAACAGCATATCGAAGCAATAACGTTCTGCTCTTGTGATCTCGATATTAAAGGGCAATATAGCGCAGAGAGTATCTGCGATGGTATACACTGATTATTTACAGACTCATCGGCATTCCTTTGTTTCCGCTGTTAGAATCGAGTAGTTTTGCATTCTCTCCGAACGTCGTATTGTGGAATACAGCAGGGAAAATAGTTAAATTCTTGTGACGCAGGTAAACAATCACTATCTAATAATATTTATTATTTCCCTTCATTCACAATATTCATACCGTTCTTTACAAAGCCTATGCTGCCTGCAAAATAATTACGATAATCCGAAAATCTCTAAGTACGTCAACTAATCTACATTTTCATTGATTTCTATCCACTGAGCACCACATTAAACTAACCCCTTATAGCAGGAAAGCCATGAAGCATTTCTAATCGATACGAGAACTCGTATGCTCCTGGAAGCAGTCGTATAGGAAAATTGTTACCGTGAAAGTCGCTTTTGGTATTCTAAACTAACAACTGGAAAATAGCTTGGTCTTAGATAAAAATGTACATTATTTTCCTTCTTTGAAGTTTATAGGAGAATACATTTAAAGTGATTTAGTTAACTGTTAGCAATATACTTTCAAATTTCTGTTGTTCCAGCGAAGAAGCATTACGAATTTGTTTCTAGTTCATACGAAAAAGCATTAATGATTTGTTTGTACTTTAAAAAGATATTCTCAGACATATTTCAGGAAAAACTTTTGGTAACAGACCTGTCTTATATTTACGGGTCCCCGAAATTATATGACACTCTAAATTGTAGCATACAAAACAGCTGAACTGTCATTCATGACAAGTTGTATTGAATGGCCAAATTACCATTTTGATTTCTGGGTGTGTTGTTGTGTTTGTTTTATAGCACAGGAGGGGTGTGACGTATGCCTCCTTTGCAATATCGAGCACGATTTCTTATTATATGGTTCTCAAAACTTATTTATTTGCTCTGTGGGCAAAGTCGTTCTTCAACGTTGTGACACTATCGGCATGAAATAGCGTTGTTTCACCACTACAGGCAGGGCACGTGCTATGTGAAACTATTACAGAGTTTAAATTATAGCCTGGAAAAAAATTTTGTCGTAGCATTTTAACTGTCTTTATGCCAGACAGATCGCGATGAACACTTAACCGTATTTATTAAAATCGTAATTAAAGGAAAAGGTCATTCGCAAAAAAAGATTGTAGCGGGTGTAGGCGTGGGTGGGGAATGCCAGGGAGGAGGTGGGCCGCAAGATTGAGAGTCATAATTTTGTCACACATTTTTTTCCGGTTTCAAGCAATATATTTACTAAAGGATTTTGTTTTTGTACGGCCTCAACGAAACACTTCCTTCCCTTGTTTCACAAAACCTTATTTTTCGACAACTTAGATCGGGTGTGGATTGGAAAATGGGCTTACAGCCCTAAACCTAGGTCGTAAGTTGTGTGAAATAAGGCCAAACAGTGTTTCGTTGAGGTTATATAATATGCAGTGTTTCACCAAGGACCGAAATTTGAATCAGTTAAAACAGTTTTCTTTCTGTTTAAAAATACGTAGTTACAAGTAACTCTAATGTCAGCTTGACATTAACTACTAAGTAACTTAACAATATTTTCTATATTACAAAAATAACGTATTACGCCTGAGCAAATCTGTCCCCATCCAAAATATTGGCACAAGTGAAATCGCGTCTTCAGTATAAATAAACTGGATGTTTGTGTATCTTTTTGCAGCTTTTATCTTAATCAAAATAAAAATAGTTTTTTTACTTCTTTTTTAGGACTCTCTTGTTTACAGGCGACTGAATTTTGAATTCAAGTCATATCGAATGTTTTACGTTACTATATACATGGTACGTCTCTAGGCATCTTTCCAGAAGTCTGATTTCTGGATTCAAGGTATATCTAATACTTTAGATTTTCCTCGATATGGGATAGTATCTTTTGGTTTCTTCCAGAACCAGTAACCTCACTTTTCGCCCCAAATGTAAGGAAGCATTTACGTTGCTCGCTTAAGTATAGGATAAACTTAATATACTCTCCTACAACTGTAAGATTATATAATCAATTTGGCGTAAGACAGGTCACATTATGTTAAAATTAATTTAAATATGTATTATGATATGTCTCGAATGATCCCTTCAGTTAACCAGACGAACGACTATGTAGCATCGTCCTTGTGAAATTTACAATACCAAGTCTTCGTAACTTTTACGCTACATATTCTCTAGGACTGAAAATATGTGCGTTCCTCACCAACAAGGCTGCCATTATATTCCTCGTCGTTTGCAAAGGTGTCTGACTTGATACTTTCAGTCACTTTCATCATACATATGTTCTCCATTCCTCCACTTCCATCACCTCAAACTCAACTTTCTCTACTTCCCTCATCTCGTTGTTCAACTTTTCTCTCAAGTTTTTAGAATCTGGACTGCTAGGTATTGTTATTATATCGTTCTGTTCCTTTCCTCGTGTCTCTACCTCTTTGGCAACCTAGTGGTCACTTCCCTGTTTGCCTGTAGATTATTATTATTATTATTATTATTATTATTATTATTTATATTTGCTTTGTTGTAAAGACATGGACTGTATTTATTGCTATGCTCTTTAACCTGTTTACTAATACTTCGAATTCGCAATTCGTGTCTCATTACTGTTCTCCTATATCTGTCTGACAGTCTGTTCAGATTGAGATTTTCACTCTGCAGCGGAGTGTGCGCTGATATGAAACTTCATGGCAGTTTAAAACTGTGAAGTTTGGAAGGTAGGAGACGAGGTATTGGCAGAATTGAAGCTGTGAGGACGGGCCGTGAGTCGTGCTTGGGTAGCTCATTTGTTAGAGCACTTGCCCGCGAAAGGCAAAGGTCCCGAGTTCGAGTCTCGGTCCGGTAAACAGTTTTAATCTGCCAGGAAGTTTCAGCCTGTTCAGATGTTTAAATCAGTACGTCGCACCTATCACATACGATCAGATGTGGTAGCTATTCTGGTTTTTCGGTATACGTGGGACGAAGAGTGCTGGATGACACTGTTCTCTTCGATTATGTAAGATTTAAAGATAAAAATTGGCCAGGTGTGAGAAGGTTTCGTGCTCTGAGTGTTCCGTACAAACTTAAATATTATCATATATTGTTTATCCATCCAGAGTATCTCGACGACTTTTGCCAGTTATCGACATTCATATTGACGAGATATCGGTCCCGATAAATTCCTAGAGATTCGAGAATGTTTTAATTTTAAGTTTGAATTCGGATAACAAACAACAAAAGACATGTTTCTTCGTGTGGTTTGATTATAAATGAACCATTAACTGGTCTTTTCCCTTACGTACTGTGAATCCCTCCTTATTTCCAAATTTCATGCTTCTAAGCCAACGGGAAGTGTCCTACAGGTTTTGTGAAGTGAGTTTACGAGTATCAAATTATGCAACATAAATATCATTCTTTTTAGTGCATTCGTTTTGAAGCTTACATTTATTACACTGCCTACCGACTACAGGCCTCAGTATGCGGCATTTACTTCAACTTGATACGTCAACCCGTTCCCGAGAAGAAAGGGGTCTTAACGAACGGACGGACGGACAGAGACACAGTCGGATGACAATTTTAATTGTTTTTGCGTGTGATATAATTACAGATTACCACTTTTCGGATTTTTTTTCCTTTACTTTCAGTTTTATACCTTGCTTCTTACCATGTTTCATGATTCTAGATCTACAGGATGTGCCCCATAGCTTTCGGTGACAGTTTGCGAGTATCGAAATACAAGGGTTGCAACTTTAATAGTGGCAACTATTTACTTACAGTTCGTAGAAAATAGATACGTGTTTCAAAGTTTTACTGACCTTCGGAGTAGTCACCAGCATTGTGTATAACCCGTTGCCAGCGATATATAAGCCATAGGATACTCTTAGCAGGGCCAGTTGTGTTGGCAGTTGGAGCGGAGCGGTCTGTTGCCCGACGAATCTGTAGCAGCTCTGAAGCTAATGCCGTGAAGTGTTTCCTTCAGTTTATAAATCGAGTTGAACTCACGAGGGCTTAAGTCAGGGGAGTGCAGTAGGTGGTACAGCACTTAGCAGCCCAATCAGTCAAACAAGTCAGTAACAGCTTGCACTGTACGTGCTTGAGCATTGTCCTGCAAAATGATGGTCAGGTCCTGAAGAAAGTGTCATCACTTCTGTCTCTAAGCTGGTCGTAGGTTGTGTTCCAAAAATGAACAGCATAGGGTTATTTAGGTTTAAGTAGTTCTAAGTTCTAAGGAACTGATGACCTCTGATGTTAAGTCCCATAGTGCTCAGAGCCATTTTTTTGAAACACCTATCTATTTTGTACGAGCTGTAAATAAATAGTTGCCACTATTAAAGGTCGAACCCCCGTATGTCACATAAATAGCCGTACCTTTTTGTTGCACTGACTTTGAAGCTTCACTTTCTACACCGCCAAGGGGTCGTAGGCCTTGATATGTGACATAAATTTCAACTTGATACAAGTACCCGTTCCTTATAAAAAGTATTTTTAACAGTCGGACGGACAGACAGACAGACGGACAAAACGTTGATGCTATAAAAGTTTTATTTTTACCGATTTAAGTACGGAACCCTAAAAAATGAACTTAAGAATAGACTACAAATATACAGAATACATTAAACTTAAGTATTTCCAGAAACACTGCATATTTTGCAGGAAGGTTCCACACATGACATTCCTGATTGCCAACGATCGCAAAATCTTCAGTTGCCGAAATAGTGCTGAAACCTTTGCTTTCCTTCAATGAATTAGCACTGACGGAAATGAAAATCGTTACAACGTGAAACAGCTGTCCGATATTTATCAAACTTCAGGGAACTGCTCTTCATGTGACAGGTACTGAACGACTAAATATTTATTCTCTTAGAAGCTTCCGTCCGCGATCAACGGCAGTAGGAGGTGTGACTGCCAAGAACACAAATACACTTCTGTGTCGTCGTGGCATGGAAGCAGAGAGCTTCAGAATGTGATACTAACAAATTTATTGGCATGACTTACACGCATTCTGTGTCAGTGGATGAAGATTGTTCACTGGAGGCCGGTATGAAAGTAGCCTATGTGTCCTCTCATCGTATGCCAGAGATGATCTGACAAATCATGGGATCAGGTAGGCCAGTCACGCGTTCGTATATTTCTCATGGAATTTGTTGTGTAAACCTAGGAAGGAGGGGAGCATTCCAGCCAAAACGCTTGCTATTGGCTGGAGGCCTCTGACATCACAAGGAAGACGTGTAGCGTAGCGCAACATTGTGGTTGTGCGGCAGATGCGTCGCATCTCAGACGTTGTGGTGTACGAGCTCACTGATTTTACTTTCGGTTAGATTCATAGCAAAACTGGACAAATAAAACCAAGTGACATGACAGATGATAACGCATTAGGACCAAATAAACAATAGTAAAGATGAAAAATAACTCATTTGACGAAGAAGTATACAGTAATGTAATTTATTAGAGATTCCTATCGCCACTCATCATCAGATGAAGATGCCGTACCCAGCTCCTTCACTCTTGTGGCATGTTTCATAATGGCTTCCTACTTAGCTTCTTGCCTCAGATACTTAATCTTTGTAGATGTTCTCCTTCTTACACAAAGAGTAACTTTTTCATGAACTTCAAAAAAAATTTTGTTTCAAAACGGTGCACAGATATTTTGCGACTTTTTTTGTGCCGCGCAGGATTAGCCGAGCGGTCTAAGGGGCTACAGTCGTGGACTGTGCGGCTGGTCCCGGCGGAGTTTCGAGTCCTGCCTCGGGCATGGGTGTGTGTGTGTGTGTGTGTCCTTAGGATAATTTAAGTTAAGTAGTGTGTAAGCTTAGGGACTGATGACCTTAGCAGTTAAGTCCCATAAGATTTCACACACATTTTTTGAACTTTTTTTGTTGACACAATCTGTTTCCACGAAAAGCAGTAAATTCTGCTTCGAAGTACAACACGTTGTTATTCGATGCTGGCGTTGGATAGTAGAGACCCTCACGATATACAGTCCATTTCTTGTCTGTACCGGTTCTCTCACTTCAGTTTCTGCTACTGGAAAGGCCATTGATTTTTCAATATTTTAGGATTTAAATGCAATGCAGCCTGCAATCTATTTCACCGCGTCAGGAAGAACATTCCTTATGAAACTTCCTGGCAGATTAAAACTGTGTGCCCGACCGAGACTCGAACTCGGGACCTTTGCCTTTCGCGGGCAAGTGCTCTACCAACTGAGCTACCGAAGCACGACTCACGTCCGGTACTCACAGCTTTACTTCTGCCAGTACCTCGTCTCCTACCTTCCAAACTTTACAGAAGCTCTCCTGCGAACCTTGCAGAACTAGCACTCCTGAAAGAAAGGATATTGCGGAGACATGGCTTAGCCACAGCCTGGGGGATGTTTCCAGAATGAGATTTTCACTCTGCAGCGGAGTGTGCGCGAAAGGCAAAGGTCCCGAGTTCGAGTCTCGGTCGGGCACACAGTTTTAATCTGCCAGGAAGTTTCATATCAGCGCACACTCCGCTGCAGAGTGAAAATCTCATTCTGGAAACATCCCCCAGGCTGTGGCTAAGCCATGTCTCCGCAATATCCTTTCTTTCAGGAGTGCTAGTTCTGCAAGGTTCGCAGGAGAGCTTCTGTAAAGTTTGGAAGGTAGGAGACGAGGTACTGGCAGAAGTAAAGCTGTGAGTACCGGACGTGAGTCGTGCTTCGGTAGCTCAGTTGGTAGAGCACTTGCCCGCGAAAGGCAAAGGTCCCGAGTTCGAGTCTCGGTCGGGCACACAGTTTTAATCTGCCAGGAAGTTTCATATCAGCGCACACTCCGCCGCAGAGTGAAAATCTCATTCTGGAAACATTCCTTATATTTGTAATTTCAAAAAGAATTGCGCCCAAAGTGATGGCATAACTCAGTGGCTATAACGTCTGAAAAAGATATGAAAGGCTTTGCGTCAAAACTTTCTCAGATGAAGTATACTTCTATTTATAAATTTATGTCGAAATAACTATCATTATTTTCATTCAATTAGTTAATTAAATGTAATTTTCTTATTTAAAATTCTCTGCAGCGTCATTTTAATCGTTTTATGCCTTTGCTAGACTTTTATTTGGAACATTTGTTCACGTGGTTTTAATTATTCTTATGTCTTTAGGATTACTCAGTTTTTTACGTTTCATAGTTTCATATTTTTATTCATATTACAGCATTCATTACTTCTATTCCTCATGCTGCGTGAATTTCGTTTTATTTATAACCTCTTCTTTCGTTTAAATCTTCATCTGTGTTATTTTGTCCATAGTGCAAACAGAATTTATGTTTTAAACGCTATGTGGTGATTAGCATTAAAAAAATTTACATCTTATAAGAAAAAATACATTTTCGGTAACATTGCACAGCAATTATAAATAGATTATTTTGTCTTTTGTTTTGCAACCGATGGTACAACATTTTTAAATGATTAAGTATTATGATGGATAAATAAATATAATGGTAATCACTTGCACGAATGTTCTAAATGAAAACGAATGATAGTAAGAAAAATGCGCGCAAATAAAAAAGTTAATTTGATGCTCAAAATGAAGCATCAAAGAATTAGAAATAAAAAATTACATTTAAACCAATTAACTGAATTATAATAGTGATCAGGGTTACTTCGATAAGTATTTTAAAATAAAAAATGAATAAATATGAATTATCTGAATTCACAAACTTCACCGTATCAAGAATACGCTTCATACACTGCGCTACACCACTGCTTTGGATGATGTAAGTATTTTTAGGTCCCTAGCTCATCACAGGAAACTGTCCGCATGTTTGTATCGAATTATTAGTTCACTATGTGAGAGCTCATCTTTGGGAGTATTATGGTAAATAATGTTTGTCGTCTTTTGAGCAATATTACTGCATTTTACCATGGTGCAGCTACACTGACCCTGGCGCATATTTAAACTAAACAAGTCATTTTTCTTAGCTGCACACAGCGACTCCCGAGTTCCACTGAACGCACAGTCACCACTGTTCTCTGTGTGATGTCATGGAGCGCAGGCGTGTCTGAGAACTTTTTGCTCGCCATGGGCCGGAATTGTCTATCTCCTTTTTTATATACCTTGAAGTAAGCTGTAATGTGCGATATTTCGTTATCCCGCCGAACTATGCCATTTGGTGCTCTGGTCACGCAGGATTTTCACTGCCAGAACTAGGCCTCCATTCAACAATTACCAAATCAGCCATTTAGTCGCAGCTTCCCACACCATAATTTCAGGAGTTGGAGAGTTGTGTGCCTGAAGATTCGTTGCTACCTGTGACAACTGGGTCATCTGAGGACACATAAGCGTCGGTCTGTCCACCATGAGCAAACGCGAGACTCGTCGCTGAAAGCAGCTAAATGTCACCGAATGATCCAAATGACTCTAGATCTACACCGTTCAAGCATGTTGTTTGTGGTATAGTGTCAGCGGGAAACGACGCTTGATAACCCGACATCTTAACCTCCATCGTTTCCAGTTATCTTGCCCAACGGTTCCTGGTGGCAGTCCGCCTGTAACTTCTTCCGCATTTGAGCTGCTATCTTCTGTCTATTCGTCAGAGCCAGCCACACAATCCTACGATATTTTGGTAATTATAATAAATGAAAAAACCGTGACTAATATTTTTGGATGTTTTTGTCCTGAGGCCATATCGTCACCACTTGTTCTGCAGCCATTGCACTACAGCCAACTATCAATGTGACTTGTACGTATGATTCTTCAAATCCCTCATGTGATTGAGTCCATCTTTCTCTAATTCGAGAAAACAGTGGTAAGTAAACGAGCATATTTTGATAAGGTGAACGAGCGTATTCTCTGGGCATGCTTTGTAGGGATCTCAACCTGAAAATTTAGAACAACATTAGACACATCCGAAAGCCATCATGTTGGCACACTGTTCATCAACTGCATTGTCCACTCACAGTAAGGTGAGGTGACTATCTGGCAAGAGCCTGGATAACCACTTTCTGCAGGACGTACGTGCAGAAAGAGAGTCAGTGAGGTCCTGGAATGTACCAATAGGCAAGTGAAGCCACGCCAACTCCAGTGTCATGACCAGCGGCGCTAGCTTTCTTGGTTGAGGATCCATGCCGCGAACAGACAGGCAGAGGTGGCCACACAGATTCTAAATTGGGATTAAAACTGGGGAGTTTGGTGGCCAGGGAAAGAACGGTAAATTCATCCTGGAGCTCTTCGAACTACGCACGTGCACTGCAAGCAATGTGACACGTTGCACTGTCGCACTGGTAGATGCCATCGTGCCGACGGAAAACAAACTGGATGTAGGAATGTACGTGGTCCACAAGGATAGAGCTATACTTGCGTTGGTCCACTGTGCCTTCCAGAATGACGAGATCACCCAGGGAATGCCACAGAGGCCCATTCGCTGAACGGTCGTTAAGGAGGCAGTGTTGGTAACCCCTAGGCTCATCTGGGCAGCCAATTGCTCAACAGTGACCCGCAGACACTTACGCAGTCGTCGTTCACCCCTGTAATCTATGGCCCGTGATGCACCACAGTTTGCTCAGCGTCGGTTTTGGATGCGCCATTTTGCCATGCATGTTATACTTTAACCACGGTGGCTCGGGAACAGTTTACGAACTTGGACGTTTCGGAAATGCTTCCATTCTTGGCCCCAAATCCAATCATCAAGACCCTCTGGACGTCACATAAATTGCTTCGTGCTCGCATTATGACAACGACTGTAGTGTTCTTCCGCGTCCCCCCCCCCCCCTCCCCATCACCATCCGACAGGCTTTCTTTACCCTCCAAAGCCAGTGGTGACGCCTGCTGTCTTTGGGTTATTATTGCAGGTTGTTGTCGAATATAGGCAGTGGGCGCATTAATATAACTGGACTGTAAGGAATGTCATTTCACTGTACTGAAAATCAGCTCGCTTGAGGATAGAAAGTTAATGAACATGTTACACATCCATGGAAATACTAGAGTTTCAGTCTGGTAACGTTCAGTCAAGGTGTAATACTTCCTATATCTGGCCTCGCATATACTTTTTACTTGCATTCGAAAGTCTTCACGGTAATAGTAAAGTAATATCACGCTTTTTGCGTTTGTAATGAATATTTGCACAAAAAGAGGCAGAAAATACAGACCCTGACGAAAAAGAAAGCACCCAAAAGGCATAGTCGGATGTTAATGGAACTCTGTGCACATATACACCATCGAGGGATATGTACAATACTGGCCATTAAAATTGCTACACCACGAAGATGACGTCCTACAGACGCGAAATTTAACCGATGGGAAGAAGATGCTGTGATGTGCAAATGATTAGCTTTTCAGAGCATTCACACAAGGTTGGCGCCGGTGGCGACACCTACAATTTGCTGACATGAGAAAAGTTTCCAACCGATTTCTCATATACAAACAGCAGTTGACCGGCGTTGCCTGGTGAAACGTTGCTGTGATGCCTCGTGTAAGGAGGAGAAATGCGTACCATCACGTTTCCGACTTTGATAAAGGTCGGATTGTAGCCTATCGCGATTGCGGTTTATCGTATCGCGACATAGCTGCTCGCATTGGTCGAGATCCAATGACTGTTAGCAGAATATGGAATCGGTGGGTTCAGGAGGTTAATACGGAACGCCGTGCTGGATTCCAACGGCCTCGTAACACTAGCAGTCGAGATGACTGGCATCTTATCCGCATGGCTGTAACGGATTGTGCAGCCACGTCTCGATCCCTGAGTCAACTGATTGGGACGTTTGCAAGACAACAACCATCTGCACGAACAGTTCGACGACGTTTGCAGCAGCATGGACTATCAGCTCGGAGACTATGGCTGCGGTTACCCTTGACGCTGCATCAGAGATAGGAATGCCTGCGATGGTGTACTCAAAGACGAACCAGGGTGCACGAACGGCAAAACGTCATTTTTTCGGATGAATCCAGGTTGTGTTTACAGCATGATGATGGTCGCAACCGTGTTTGGCGACATCACGGTGAACGCCCATTGGAAGCGTGTATTCGTCATCGCTATACTGGCGTATCACCTGGTGTCATGGTATGGGGTGCCATTGGTTACACGTCTCGGTCACCTCTTGTTCGCACTGACGGCACTTTGAACAGTGGACGCTACATTTCATATGTGTTACGACCCGTTGCTCTACCCTTCACCCGATCCCTGCGAAACCCTACATTTCAGCAGGATAATGCACGACTGCATGTTGCAGGTCCTGTGCGGGCCTTTGTGAATATAGAAAATGTTCGACTGCTGCCCTGGACAGCACATTCTCCAGATTTCTGACTAATTGAAAACGTCTGGTCAATGGTGGCCGAGCAACTGGCTAGTCACAATAAGCCAGTCACTACTCTTGATGAACTGTGGTATCGTGTTGAAGCTGCATGGGCAGCTGTACCTGTACACGCCATCCAAGCTCTGTTTGACTCAATGCCCAGGCGTATCAAGCCAGTGGTCGTTGTTTTGGGTACTGATTTCTCAGGACGTATGCACCCAAATTGCGTGAAAATGTAATCACATGTCAGTTCTACTATAATATATTTGTCCAATGGATACCCGTTTATCATCTGCATTTCTTCTCGGTGTAGCAATTTTAACGGCCAGTAGTGAAAATAATTAGAGTTGTAATTTATGTGTGATGTGTGGAACAGCCGCCAGACTGTATTAGTATTGCTGGTGTTTAATGGTGTTGCCAGACCTGGTAAGGTACGTAGAGGTGTGAACAGCTTCAGATGTTGAGTGACCATTGTGAATGACACGGAGAGATCGCATACCCCTATGGGACAGCATTATCAGCATCTGACAAGTTTTTAAAGGACCTCATGGTAGATCTCCCTTTGGTCAGCAGGTCGAACAGTACGGTATCCAGATGTGTCGGGCATTCGGAGGTGACAGCGGCCCGAAGGTGGGTTGCAAAGTGAAGGCAGGCATACTTATCATGAAGGTTACGGTCAACCACGTCTGACCATCACAAGCTGAGATTGACGTACTTCGAACGATGCAAATTATTACCCCTTCACATCTGCGCCTGCCATTCTAGAACAAGTAACTGACTTCCTGCAACACTGTGTATGATTCTACATCATCAGTAGGAGACTAGCAGCTGCCGGAAAAGGGAATTACTATCCCATGCAAGGGCTGTCCTTAACATCACAACTCAAACTGGGAAGTTGCCGCGAACGGAAAGCATGGACTGCTGATGAATGGCGTTGGATTGTATTCAGTGAGGAATCGCAGGTTATGCACTTCCACGGATGATCGTTTTCGGTGGGTATGGTGGGTATGTGGTTACAGGTCCCATACTTCCAACGATTTGGAGACACACGACGGTGTTACTCCTGGCGGCTGGTAGTATCTGACGGATGCGTCACGAATATCCTGAGTTCTCAAGCGTTACCTCTTACGCGACAGTATCGTGATATTTTTGTACAGGACTATACTCCTGGCACGTGACTCTATGAACTGACTGTCTCGTGTTTAAGTATTCCCATAGCCAGCAAAACCCTACAGAACTTGTGTGGGACCAGCTCGGTCGTCAGCTCTGTCCCACTGCAGTACGCAGTACATCGAATAGCAGTTACAACAGTTGTAAGGCATTTACTTCAATTGAGGACACAACAGCTTCATGAAACTCTTCCCAAGCGAATCAGTGCGTGCATCCAAGTCAGAGGGAGTGCAACGTCATAGTGTGAAAAATGGTTTAAATGGCTCTGAGCTCTATGGGACTTAACATCTGAGGTCATCAGTCCCCTAGAACTTAGAAATACTTAAACCTAACTAACCTAAGGATATCACACACATCCACGCCCGAACCGCTCGGCCCGTCATAGCGTCAGCTTGAATCGATTTTGTAAACACTGAAATATCACCACAAACTATCAACGTGTGAAGTTTCATTCAGTTTCAGCCGGCCGTTGTGGATGAGCGGTTCTAGGCGCTTCAGTCTGGAACCGCGCTGCTGCTACGGTCGCAGTTTCGAATCCTGCCTCGGGCATGGATGTCCTTAGGTTAGTTAGGTTTAAGTAGTTGTAAGTTCTAGGGGACTGATGACCTCAGATGTCAAGTCCCATAGTGCTCAGAGTCATTGGAATCATTTCATTCCGTTTTCTCCTTTTCTTCTGAGTGCTTAATCTTTTTTGTCAGGCAGTGTATGTTTCGTATGAGAACGAAGACTACTGATAAATCCCAGTTTCATCTCGTTTCTAAAACAGATATCGGGTAACAGGATGAGATCAGCGATGTTCTGGCATTTTCTGAGTTCATAATTAGTGTCGTCTCTAATGTTCTTTGTTATATCATTTTACTACAAACAGTAAAACCAGCAATATCTCACTAAACTCCTCGTTTTTAGGACGCTGGAACACAATCAAAAATACAAAGTTATAGTTCAAAAACTGAAGTTTCCTCTACTTCTTTTTTGTTTGTTTGTTTGTTTCTGTTTTTACAGGGTTTGTCCAGCTTGTATCAGTGGCGGCTATTAATGTGCAACAACCGACCCATGGTCTTTTCTTCCCAAATGAGTAGCTTTGTTGCCTCTCACCTGAAACGTCAGTTACTCTGCACCAAGAGGGCTGTGAGTTTCGTCAGTACGTAAATCAAATAAGCGTAGTATTTTTTGTATAGATGCTGTAGTTTCATTGGCATTTTTTTCCGCCCAGAGTTGCCTAGACAAGTGTTGAAAACCACCGAAGAACCACACTATGCCTGATCGACTTACGAGAACAACGATTATATATCCAGCGTGCTGATTCAGTTAACCTCTGACTCAGCTCACTGTCTTAAGAACTAAGTCCTTCGCGAATCATGCCATACGAGCAGATCAACTGGGCACGGGCTCCTTCAAGCTATTAATATAGTATTTGCCTGGAAAATCTCAGGGAAACCAGTGAACGTAAAGAGCGAAGGCTTGGACGGCAATTTTATGTTGGTTGGTTGTGATTACGCGTGGAGCATCTTTCTACATCTACATCACTACTCTGCAGTTCGGACTTACGCTCCTGGAAGGGGGTACTTTGAACCACCAACAGATTATTTCTCCATCGTTCCACTCTGTACCAGCACGTGGGTAAAGCGAACACTTAAATTTTCTGCTCGAGTTTTGATTTTTCTTATTTCATTATAGTGATCATTTCTCCCTATGTAGTTTAGCGACAGTGAAATATTTTCACATTCAGAGGCGAAAGTTGGAGATAGGAATTTCGTGAAAAGATATCACGTAACTAAAAAAAAAGCCTTTGCTTTAATGACTGCCGTCCCAATGTCGTCTATCACATCCATGACACTCTGTGCACTATTTCTTGATCTTTTTCGATGTCTTCCGTCAATCCTATCTGGTAGGGACCCCATACCGCACAGCATTACTCTAGCAGAGGATGGACGAGACTGTAGTATAGGCAGTCTCATTAGGAGACCTGTTGCATCTTCTAAGTGTTCCGCCTACAAAACGCAGTGTTTGGTTTGTCTTCCTCACAACATTTTCATGTGATCGCGCCAATTTAAGTTTTCGTTATTGTAATTCTTACATATTTAGTGGAACTGAAGCCCTTTCAGTTTATCTGATTTATCGTGTAACTGAAATTTAACTGATTTCTTTTCGTACTCACATGGACGACCTCACACTCTTAATTATTTAGGGTTAGTTCCCACTTTTCGCACCTTAGAGGTATCGTGTGTAAGTCATTTTGCCTCTGGCGTGGTTCTTCTGGTGACTTTTAAATGACAGCGTCATGTGCAAAAATCTTAGACGGCTGCTCGGATTGTCTCCTAAACCGTTTATACAGCAGAAGGCGTATAACACCTCCTCGGGAAACACTAGATATCGTTTCTGTTTTATGAACGATTTTACACCGATTACCAACTACTATGACCTTTGTGACACGAAATCACGAATCCAGTCACTCAAAAGAGATGATAATCAGTAGACAAACAATCTGATTATACGTCTCTTTTGAGGAACGTTGTCAAAAGCACTCTGGAAATACAGAAATATGGAATCCCCTTCGTGTGAATAGAGGGCTATTTTTTTGCACAAGAACTGTATTTTCTGAATCCGTGCTGGCTATTTGTCAACAGACCGTTTTCTTCGAGGTAGTTCATAATGTTCGAACTCAGTGTATTTTCCAAAATCCTGTTACAAATCGACGTCAATGGAATGGGTAATTCAGTGGATTACTGCTATTTCCCTTGTTGAATTTTGCTAATATATTATATCATGTTGTTCGATTATACCACCGTCAATTTTCGAGGTGCAGTTTTAATCATCACCTCGAGAAAGTCAACCATCCACAATGGAAGCTGGTGACAGCGTTAGTCATTCCGTACCTAATCATCTTACAATGCGACAGTTTTTCGCAGCCATGGATGAGTTGTAGCAGACATTGATGGAGAGGTCGTCACGTACGCTGTTAAGAATAATTCCACCTTGACATCACGTTGTTGACACTACGAAAAGGCCTCCAACGCAATGGTGTCTTCATGCGACCCAGGAAGAAGTCACCGGGTGCCATGTCGGGTGAATACGGGGATTAGTCAAAATCTGATAGCCCTAAGAAAGAGCATGTGTGACTTGACAGAGGTCCTGTAGAGCAAAACCACCCCGTGGGACAGCTTCCGGTGTCACATCATCTTGACAACTGCTCATAATTTCCTCAGACGTTTACGGCAGTGTGCTCCTGAGTTTACGGTAGTGTGCCCCTGTGACGTCTTAGCCCGGACGAGCGTAATCTGTTAGCACCATACCACTGCAGGAGAAAAATAAATATCTGAGAAGCACTTTGATCGACGGTGGTTTGGTCTTCGCCTGTTTTGAAGGATGATATATTCACATGTCTGTACAACTTCCTTTACTTCTTTGATTTGCACTCATATATTCAGCACTCATCCATCTACATATATACTCCGCATCCACATTTCTAATGGAAGGTAACTTGATATTCAAAACAACCGTCGCATTTCGTTTGTCAACGGCGTTGTTCGCCCGGTGTGGTAAAATGAGAGTTAGACCACCACGCAGAAATCATAGCGACGCACAAGCGCCTGTGAAATCCGAAGTTTTCCTGTCTTTCATTAAGGACGTTACTTATTGCATAGGATAAATCTTGAAAAAACGGAACATCGTGGTAATCCACAAACCCACCCGAGTAGTATAAGATCACCTAATATTGGCTAAGGATGCTCGCCAACCGCTGAAAAATCAGTAATTTATAGAATTCTGTGTAGTTTTGGGTAGGTGTACGTGACTACTACAAAAGAATGGTCAATAAACGACTAGAGGAGCACAAAGGCAACGGCAGAAGGCGTTAGATTGACGTATCAGCTGTTGTGGAACATACTTTGCATATAGGAGACCACAACATCTATTCTGATAGGAGTCAAGTCCTTTCGGCCACAAGCGGATACCATGAAAGGCTATACAGAGAGGCCATAGAGATTGTAAAACACACAGAAATTTTAGTGTGAAATTGAATGACACTTGGATCCCGGTGCTGAAGAAGATGTGTACCAGTCTTGCACCATGGGGTGATAGCCACAGCGGACGACGGCATTCGACAACTACAAGTTGCTATCGGGTATTGAGAAAATGTAACGTCACGCCACTGCGCGGAACGACGCGTAAACGGAATTTTACTGCAATCAGTAGCGAGTCCGGGGGTGAATCGGGACACTCAAAGAAGCTAAGGTCGCCCTTGAAAATGTCCTCCGCAGATGGGGACGAAACTCTCGATTTAAATTTGAGAACTATTCGACTACGTCATAACAGCCCGGAATATTTTAATAACTGTGACATTTCCGGCCGCGAAAATTTAAATTTTACAATTTGGCAGGATTGGTATTCGACTTTACATCGTGTCATGGAATGAGAATACATTTCAGCTTTGACTATTGTTTCTTGCAGTTTAATATGCTTTCTAATATTAGTGGCAGAGTACGTAGGTATTGTGCAAGGTACCACTATGCAGAAAAAATGTTCTTCATCGCGGTGAATATTTATACATATGATTACGTGGTATGGTTGAACGTACTTCCACCGTGCTGAATGCTACAGCATTTAGTTAACTCTAGTTGTACGTAATTCACTAGTAAATCCATTGATGGAAGAACGACAGTGTGTATTATTTGCTTTCCTTTAAATTTTCGTTAGAGTAGGAGGATGGTTGGAGTACACTTCTCTTTGTTAAAATTCATTGTTTGCAGTATCTGCTAATAACGTGTCAACACATTTGAGTAACTACTTTTGCAATTTCAGCAATTTCAGCATTTTCAGGTAATAATGCCTTACTCACTAAGACTACACAAAACATTTTCAATGGCAAGAAGTAACACCATTCGAAGCAGAAATACATAGACCCTACTCATTCGGTGACAAGATGTAATATACTGTAGTTGAATGCCAGTTCTGTCAAAAGCTGCTTACATGGAGTTCTTCACTGACAACGAGAAAGTGCAGAACAGGATGCGAACCAAGATAATGCAGTATGCGAACAACATATTTATAGCGCATTTAAATCTAGCATTTCACATACTGATTCGTAGGCACCAAAAAAACTTTACCGAACACTATACGACAAAGCATGAAAGAGTTCATGTCTTTCGACATGTCCGTGACGCCCTCCTGTGAGTCTAACAAATCAATGGAATTCGAATTGTCCTCCTCTGACACGTCCAATACGCAGTATTCAGTATGGGTCCCACACACTTGAGCGATGTTCTGAGACAGGTCGCGCACGTGTGTTGTAATCAGTCTCCTTTGTAGAATGACGATATTTATCAGCATCCGGCCAATGATCCGAGTCTTCCGTTAGGCGTATGTAAGACGGAACCTATGTGATCATTCCAGTTCATATCCCCACTAACTGTTACTCCACGCCCCCCCCCCCTCCCAGTTACTTGAATGAGTTGACAGTTGACTGTGTCACAGTCAACCACTGATATAGTAGACATAGGATATTAAGTCCTTTTTAGGATTCGGTAACTTAGTCGGTAAAAACGGCACTTTATTGTCTGCCTCTCTTTCTGACAGTTAAGAACCCCTTTTCTCAGGAAGGGGTAGACTTATCAAGTAGAAATTTGTCACGTACAAAGTTCTATGGTCGCCTGGCGTTGTAAAAACCTTAAGTTTCCTAGTCAGTGCAGTCAAAACATGCGGCCATTTGGGCCACTTATTTTGATACTCGCAAGCTTACTCATCAAAACCTGCAGGGTACTTCCTGTTGACTTAGGGTCATGAAATTAGGCAAGAAGCAAGGTTTCGCAGTATATCTGAAGGTAACAACACAGAAATTGTTAATTTGTAATTATATCACACAAAAAAGATTTTTTATCTTGTTATTCGACTTTCTGCCTTTATTCGTCTGTTAAGACCGTTTTTCTCAGAAACGGGCTGACGTATCAAGTTAAAATTTATCTCGCATACTGAAGTGTATGGTCTCTTTATGTCACGTATTTTGATATGTTGCCGGTCTCGATGTCGTTAACAGGCAAAACACGTAGAAATTCTAGATTCGTGGGACGGATGAATTATGTATGTATATGCGTAATTAAGTCTGTACGGAACCTTCGGTGCCCTAGTCCTGCTCGCACTTATCAGGATTTGTTTTCTAGTTTTTCATTTTCTTCATCACTCGAATTTCTTTGACCACACTGCAACCATCCGTGCCACCTATCCACTGTGTGATACGATATTATTGCCGTACACATCCAACAACTCAGCGCGGATGGTTGCAGTGTTTTTTACTTCTCAAATCGGGAAACGAATGACTCCAAGATGCTTTGGCAATGGGCTACGTCGTTTTGTTGTGGCCTGTTGGTGATATGTTATGGTATTGATGCTATTTACCAAACCTCTTTAATGACTTAATATGGGTCCTCTAGTAGGTTACTAATGCCTTTTTTGTAAGCACGTCTCGCAAAATATTTATATAAAATTTTATGTTTGCAGCATATAAATGAAAATGACGAAGGAAATCACGGTTCTGCAATGACTACTGACGAAGACAGTCACCTTGTATTTTGAGACGTCAGGAAGAGCACTACTTCATCGTGTGTCTAAGGGTAAGTGTCGACGTTTATGTACTCCTTAGATACTCGTTAATTCTGTAATCAGAGTTATTACGTCTAGGTGCTTCCTATCTCCCGCGTAGAACGAGCGGCCTGAAAATCGCTTACCAACGCAGAACCGGCAGAAATCGAAATGCTCCGCCTGCTTGCGAGATGTGTGCGTCCGACGGGATGGCCGTTCCATCTGACGTCCGTCGCCTGCAACTCTTCGTGCCAACCTCAGCAGAAGTGTCCCGATCCCTGCGATAACCTCGCCGCTGTGCTCTGCGCCCCCAAGGATCTTCGCTTGGTAAGTTCATGCATCCACGTTAGCCGTGGCTATGAATACGGTGTACGAGGCGTATCACCTAAAGCGTTCGTTACTTTAAACATATCGGCGTTATTTCATCTAAATGAGAACACGGTAAAAATATATCGTAATTTAAAGTTTCATCTAAAATCGTCTACTCTGCTTAGTAGTTCGAATATTTAATTATCACGGCATAGTACACCAAACAACCAACAGATGGCGTTGCTAGTTGTTTAACTGAGTAACAAGTATATTTTCGCAAATTTGGAAACCGATAAAATTAAGCGCCGCTATGTTATATTTACGAATACAAACTAACAGCGATTTTGCTTGGCTAGGATATACGGATTCACTAATTTCGGTTGTGTATTAAAAACATAGTGACGTTGCTTTGTTTCTTTCGATATGTTTTATTTATGTTCCTTGCTACGAAAAAGTAATTTATTTAGTTCACTTTGTGGTTTTGGTGCCTACTCACTACATTTTGACTTCATTTATTTTACTAATAAAAATGCCTATAAAGCGGTCAAGTCTTTCTCGATACACCAGAAAGGCCAAAAACTGAAGATATGTGATTTTAAGATTCTAATGAAGATCGTAAGAAGAGACTTGCTGCGGCTTCAATACACCATTCCTTAACTCACTCTTTGGAAATGTCTTCCGAAAGCGAAGCATGACGTAACTCTGATCGAGAGCATCATGCATCATCTCACTCCTCAGAACCCTTCACTCCCACAGAGACTTAAAGGTACTTCTCTTAAACTTAACATCTTATAAGAGGAAATTTTGACGGAAGGCAGCGCAGGCGAGAGAATTTTCATACCCCGAATGTTGTTTATTCCTAACAATTCACCATTTCTCTTTAAACGTGAGCAATTCTTGGTAAGATTATGTTATGTCATGACCACAAACAAAGCACAAGGCTAGAAGCTGCGTGTTGCTGGTGTGGACCTTAGTGCAGTTGCTTTGTGCATGGCTCTTTCCCATGTTAGTGAAGCAAGTAAGCTCTTGCCTCATGTTTCCAATCACACTACTATACACGTTGTGCACAAAGCAGCTTGATAAGTTATAAATATATTGCGAACATACGAAGTCTCAGACACAGCTACAAATAAATAACAGTGAAAGACATGGTTCCTGACCTAGTAATTCTAAATAATACTTGACCGTGTGATGTGCTCAAGATAAACACCACTAAACTTCCAACTGCTCAGATTTATTTCTTTTTCTGATAGGTATTATCTTGAACTTTTCCACAATTTTTTTATTTGAATGTTATTTTGTGACACGCTGGCTTCGTGGGAAAAACGAGGCTTTTAGTGATACAGAATGCTTATAATCTACTGCAGCAACCAGTAACAATTTGATTTTGGCTTACTATACTGAAAAAACGCCGTTACCTGTTTTGAATATAGCCATCCGGAGTCAGACAGCTTGTATTCTTTCATCAGAAGCTGGGTACGTTGATTTACAGGTGAGTTGTCTTGAAATGACCACCTGGATCATCTGATTTCACGGTCATTCGCCATCGAATAATGTTCACGTTAGTATTGTATTATCCTATTCACTCACAGTGATCTCAATTTTTATTCACGTTTCACACAAAGTATCGAGACTCATAGTGCGTTTTGGCTAAGCTACCTTAAGTGTATCTCCATAATTTGTGTGAATAAGTCACTGAAAGGCTATCATTTTAATTGTTAAGTATGTCGTACTAAGCCTGACTAATAGGTCCTGATAACAGTTGAATAATTCTCAGAAATACAGCCAGATTACGAAACGATAACTTCACGTCACTTATTTGTCACTTACATAGGTTTCTTAATGGTCCTGACCCATCTCCAATTAAAGAGACACTCCTTAATCAGGTAATTATTGTCAGTGGGAGACGAGATGGATTATGCAATGTAAATCAGAATGCAGAAATTAAAATGGTTAAAATTAGAATAAACAACAAAATAACAACAAATGACACTTTAGGAAATACGATGAGCAACGAAAGGAAGGCAAATGAAACTGATTGAACGAAATTTTCAGATAAAAACCGATTATTAGAATTCTTCTGTTTGCTGATCGCTACTCTTTACTGCCTAGGCATGTAATGTTTTAATAATCATATTAATTTAAATAGACTTAGAGAAAGCTTTTGACAATGTTGACCGGAATACTCTCTTTCAAATTCTGAAGGTGGCAGGGGTAAAATACAGGGAGCGAAAGGCTATTTACAATTTGCACAGAAATCAGATAGCAGTTACAAGAGTCGAGGGACATGAAAAGAAAGCAGTGGTTGGGAAGGGAGTGAGACAGGGTTGTAGCCTATCCCCGATGTTATTCGATCTGTATATTGAGCAAACAGTAAAGGAAACAAAAGAAAAGTTCGGAGTAGGTATTAAAATCCATGGAGAAGAAATAAAAACTTTGAGGTTTGCCGATGACATTGTAATTCTGTCAGAGACAGCAAAGGACCTGGAAGAGCAGCTGAACGGAATAGACAGTGACTTGAAAGGAGGATATAAGAAGAACATCAACAAAAGCAAAACGAGGATAATGGAATGCAGTCGAATTAACTCGGATGATGCTGAGGAAATTAGATTAGGAAATGAGACACTTAAAGTAGTAAAGGAGTTTTGAGTTTTGCTATTTGGGGAGCAAAATAACTGATGGTTGTCGAAGTACAGAGGACATAAAATGTAGACTGGTAATGGCAAGGAAAGCGTTTCTGATGAAGAGAAATTTGTTAACATCGAGTATAGATTTAAGTGTAAGGAAGTCGTTTCTGAAAGTATTTGTATGGAGTGTAGCCATGTATGGAAGTGAAACGTGGACAATAAATAGTTTGGACAAGAAGAGAATAGAAGCTTTCGAAATGTGGTGCTACAGAAGGATGTTAAAGATTAGATGGGTAGATCACATAACTAATGAAGAGGTATTGAACAGAATTGGGGAGAAGAGGAGTTTGTGGCACAACTTGACTAGAAGAAGGAATCCGTTGGTAGGGCATGTTCTGAGGCATCAAGGGATCATCAATTTAGTATTGGAGGGCAGCGTGGAGGGTAAAAATCGTAGAGGGAGACCAAGAGATCAATACACTAAGCAGTTTCAGAAGGATGTAGGTTGCAGTAGATACTGGGAGATGATGAAGCTTGCACAGAGCAGAGTAGCATGGAGAGCTGCATCAAACCAGTCTCAGGACTGAAGACCACAGCAACAAGAACATTAATTTAAAAACGAAATAAATCTCCACTTGTTACTAGCGACTCCCTCAGTACCCAGCGAGGTGGCGCAATGGTTAGCACACTGGACTCGCATTCGGGAGGAAAGCGGTTCAATCCCGCGTCCGGCCATCCTGATTTAGGTTTTTCGTGATTTCCCTAAATCGCTTCAGCCAAATTCCGGGATGGTTCCTCTGAAAGGGCACGGCCGACTTCCTTCCCCGTCCTTCCCTAATCCGATGAGACCGATGACCTCACTGTTTGGTCTCTTCCCCCTAACAAACCAACCCACCTCCCTTAGTCAACACAGGCCTTATCACCATTCAGATTGTAGAGTCAGCAAATGAAACACAAAGGAAATTCATTTCAAGGATTCATTATGTAGAAGTTGCGAAACCACACAGAGAAACAAATTGAACCGTAGTCTGTCCAGGCATGACGCTAAAGAAGTGAATGGCATGCATATTTCATTAAGACGATTCACTAAACAAAGTTTTGGAAGAATTAATATATTGCAGCCATCAGATGCAAATACAACATTTACAACACAAATTTTAAACTATATTAGTGATTTAAGAAAAGAAATCATGTTCTCTTTTGTCATACTCTTCATGTTACACAATAATTCTCATTGTTCTCTCTTATACTATACCAGTCAAACTCGCTGCTCCAATACTAGGGTGTTCATCAGTAAAGATATTTCATTTCATTTCATTGTACAAAGTTTTTTTTTTACAATGTCCTCTTAGCGCCATTTTAGAATGATACCAGAAAGAATCGTTCTTGTGAAACACAACTACCTCTTTATTCTTACGAAGTTATGAATGCTATCGACAAGGAATGTCAAATTGATTCCATATTTTTAAATTTCCAGAATGCTTTTGACACTGTTTCTCATAAGCGACTTCTAATTAAATTGCGTGTCTGTGGAGTATCGTCTCAGATGTGCGACTGGATTCGTCAGAAAGGTCACAGTAATAACGGACGGAAAGTGGTCGAGTAAATGTGAAGTAATATATGTGGTTCCCCAAGGAAGTGTTATAAGTCCTCTCTTGTTCCTGATTTACGTAAACGATTTAGGAGACAAGTTAGCAAATGTAACAAGTCTACGAAAGTGACTGCTTGTACTATGCTTGTTCGCCCTCTTCTGGACTACTACTGTGCGATGTGGGATCCGCATCAGGTAGGATTGACGGAGGACACGGTGGAAGTTCAGAGAAGGGCAGCTGGATTTGTATTATCACGAAGTATGGGAGAGAGTGCTACGGATATGATAAACGAATTGGGGTGGTATTGATTAGTACAGAGGCGTTTTATGCAGCGGCAGGACCTTCTTAGCAAATTTCAATCACCAACTTTCTGCTTAGAGTGTGAAAACATTTTGTTGGTGCCCACCTACATAAGGGTAAGTGATCATTGTAACAAAGGAAGAGAAATCGGAGGTCGCACGGATAAATTTAAGTGTTCGTATATCCCACGAGCTGTTCGAGAGTGGAACGGTGAAGTATATGCTTAAAGATGGTTCGATGAATCCTCTACCAGTCACGTAATTGTGACTTGCTGAGCAATTATACAATGTAGTTCTAGGTGTAATGATTGTCACCGCAACTTGCTATCACATCTCTTATACACTCTCCCCTCCTTCACGACAGTGCAAAACAAGCTGCTCTTCGAATTTTCTCGCTGTCCTCCGTCAGTCCAATGTCGCACAGCGATATTCCAGAAGATGGTGGATAACCGTAGCGAAATAAGTCTTTTATTAGCTTTGTTGGACCTAAAGTATCTTGTCAATGAAACACAGTCTGTTTCACGTTTACCTCAACATTTTCTATATTACTTTCCCAATTTGAGTTATATGTAATTGAAGTCTCTAGGTATTTAGTTGACTAGTTAACCTTTCATTTGGTTTGATTTGTCGTCTAACCGGTAATTCACGCAATTTCTTTTGTACTTTCGTGGAGGAACTCATATCTTTATTGTTCCTTCCGCGCGCTATGAGAGAGTGGAACAGTAGTGAACTGTGAAGGTGGTTCGATGAACACTCTGCCAGGCACTTCAATGTGATTTTCGGAGTATCCATGGTGATGTAGAATTCCTACTTTTCGCATTACGTAGGTATCTCGTCAAAACAAAGTTATAGTTCGTTTTGATCTTGTGATTACTTTGGCTGACGGTAAACGACATCACGATTCCAAAATGAGATTTCACACTACAGCGGAGTGTCTTCCTGGAAGATTAAAACTGTGTGCCGGACCGAGACTCGAACTCGGGACCTTTGCCTTTCGCGGACATGTGCTCTACCATCTCTCTGTCAGGAAGTTTCATATCGGCGCACACTCGGCTGCAGAGCGAAAATCTCATTCTGGAAACATCCCCAGGCTGTGGCTAAGCCATGTCTCCGCAATATCCTTCCTTTCAGGAGTGCTAGTTCTGCAAGGTTCGCAGGAGAGTTTCTGTAGGAGACGAGGTACTGGCAAAAGTAAAACTGTGAGGACGGGGCGTGAGTCGTGCTTGGGTAGCTCAGATGGTAGAGCACTTGCCCACGAAAGGCAAAGGTTCCGAGTTCGAGTGTCGGTCCGGCACACAGTTTTAATCTGCCAGGAAGTTGATATCCCGATTCTCTGCTAAATGGTTTATGTAGCTTAAGAGCAGTTTTGCGAGAAACACACAGTAACCTTGGCTGTTACTAGATGACTTTCTGTATATCACCACGAGCTGTGATTTTCTTGATAGGGAATGATGAATCAAGTCGCATAGCTGAGACGACACTCCATAGCCGCGTAGTCTGTTATACTAAGCGACTAGCCCAGTGCAAGGCCAAACCAAAGTAGCCTATGTAACGGCTTCCAAGTGAAACAAAAGTTTTCTTTTCATATTACAATAGAAATAGTGACCGAATTTAATTATTTAAAATCCTTAAAAACTACTTACGCTAAAGCGCCGAAGAAACAGGTAATAGGCATGCGTATTTACTATAGAGATACGTAAACAGGCAGAATACGACCCTGCAGTCGGCAACGCCTATGTAAGACAACAAGTATCTGACACTGTTGTTAGATTGCTACGACTGCTACGAAGGCATGTTATCAAGATGTAAGTGAGTCTGAACTTGGTGTTATAGTCGGCACACGAGCGATGGGACACAGCATCTCCGAGGTAGCGATGAAGTCGGGATTTTACCGTAAGACCATTTCACGACTGTTCCGTGAATATCAGGAATCCGATTAAACATCAAATCTCCGACATCGCGGCTGTGACAGAAAAAGATACTATAAGAACGGGACCAACGAAGACTGAAGAGAATTGTTCAACGTTACATAACTACATGCAGCCCTTCCGTAAATTGCTGCGGATTTCAAAGCTGAGCCATCAACAAGTGTCAGCGTGCGAACCATTCAACGAAACATCATCGATACCGGCATTCGGAGTCGCAGGCCCACTCGTGTACCCTTGATGTCTGCACGACATAGAGCTTTATGCTCGTCTGGGTCCGTCAACACCGACCCTGGACTGTTGACGACTGGAAATATGTTGCCTGGTCCGAAGAGTCTCGTTTCAAATTGTATCGAGCGGATGGATGTGTACGAGTATGGAGACATCATCATGGATCCATGGACCCTGCGTGTCAACAGGGGACTGTTCAAGCCGGTGGAGGCTATGTAATGGCGTGGGATGTGTGCAGTTGGAGTGATATGAGACCCCTGGTACGTCTAGATATGGCTCTGACAGATGACATGTGCGTAAGCATCGTGTCTGATCACCTGCACCCATTCATGTCCATTGAGCATTTAGACAGACTTCGGCAATTCCAACAGGACAGTGCAAAACCCCACACGTCCAGAACTGCTAGAGTGGCTTCAGGAACTTTCTTCTGAGCTGAAGCACTTGGAGTTTAATTTCTCGCTTTTTCTTTACTCTGAGATGGTTTCGAAATAACGAGGACATTCTGTGGTGATCGGTAGTTCTCGCATCAAAATAGTCGAAGATTTTTTCTGTTCGCTGATTTTACGCCGGGTGGTGTCTGCTGACCATCTGAAATCGGTGTCGGTACACTTCGCTGGACGTCACAAAATAATGAGGTGCAACTGCAGTCGAACCAAAAAACTACACCGATGTTGCTCATAAAACTAAAAGAAAATGGACTGTGCCTATTTTCGTGAAAAGACGACATTTATTATCGTCGCCAATGTGTTTTCTTTTTAATAGTTGCTTTATTATAGGAGTCAGGTTTATGTCGAACACAGAATAGTGGGCGAGCTCTCTAACAGACGCGGCTCTCCTTCGGTGGGGGTAGCAGTCATTTATCATGGGTCTGAGGGAGGCAAGCGTGAGGCAGCGGTCGCTTTACACGGTAGTGGCTTTCTGTTTCAGAACCAGCTGACTTTTGAAATAGCCATCTGGCGCGTTCTTCAGATGGTCAGGGTTATGCTACTAAATTTCCGTTTTGTGTTGTCTAGGACCGCCTTAAGGTGGCGGCCAGATGTTGGAAAGCCGAGTGCGGACAATGGCCTGCCCGTGCCCCGAGGTAGCGGGGCAGCTGCTAGTTTCAAAAAGCCTGTGTCCCCCTCCATATGTGGATGGAGGGAGGGAGGGAGAAAGAGGGCCTCGATTTTCAGCAGCTTGTGGACGCCTATCGCTGAGAACGCACGTTGAACTACCACCCCTTTGCAGTCTTTTAGGCCGACGATTTTCCCCAGTACATATGATGCATTATGCATTCTCACGACTATTTCGAAGTGTAATTATAACTATGACGCATTTTTTTTCCTTCAGTTCTGATAGCATGTATTGGCTTCGATTGCCTGGGCTACAGGATGGTTTTTGAGCAGACAGCTTGAAACGTCCCCTTAGAAAAATTATAAATGACTGTGCTTAAACTGACACACAATATTTTTAGCGCAACGCAATCTGACTTTCAAAAATCCCTACAAAAGAATGGCCCTGACTAACAATAACCTATACCTTTCATGAATCACTTACCTCACAAAAATCTTGGTTACTCGAACTACTGCAATACAGCGAGCGCCAATACTGTAGCTAAATAAAGGATTCTTACTGATAGGCATAGTTAGCAAATGAGAGATTTTGATAGAAAACAAACAATGTATTTACCTTAATAATGTTCAAAAGTCATAATATATATGTCGGTTCATGACATCCAGTCTTACAAATTTACTCTCTCTGATGGAACCACGTCCAGATCATCCGCTCTCCGCCATCTCTCTCCCCACATCCACCATTGCTGGCGGCTCACCTCAACTGCGCAACGCTACGCGCTGTTTACATCCAACTGCCCAACACTACAGTGGCAGATATTCCAACAAAGCCAACCAGCCGCAGATTGCACACAGCACAGTCAGTGATTTTCATACAGAGCGCTACGTGGCGTTACCAATATAAAAACCTAAACAGCCTACTTAGAAGCTATAGCGAACTCCGACGTCAAACAACGATAGATGCTGTATGCTTACAAGTAATACGCTTCTTAAACTCCTCTCTCTCTTCCCAACACCTGCATCTCGTCAGTTGAACATATTTCCCACCAAATAGAATAAAGGTAGTACCTTACACCTCAGCGTTTTTCCTGCCAGCTTGTAGGTGTAGGATAGAGTTTGAGTGTGTGTGTCGCTAGTTTCGAGTGGTATCGCGAATATTTTTCCCAGCAGGATAACAACAGTTGTACGGTATCGGCAGTTTTTGAGTGGTATTGCGATTTTATGCCATCCCTATGTAGCACTATGGATATGATTGTGTAATTAGGCCTGATATTTGTGGTTAATTGCCGGCCGGTGTTGCCGAGCGGTTCTAGGCGCTTCAGTCTGGAACCACGTGACCGCTATGGTCACAGGTTCGAATCCTGCCTCTGGCGTGGATGTGTGTGATGTCCTTAGGTTAGTTAGGTTTAAGTAGTTCTAATTTCTATTGGACTGATGACCTCAGATGTTAATTCCCATAGTGCTCAGAGCCATTTGAACCATTTTTTGTAGTTAATTATGTAATTAGAATAGATCTTTGCGTCAGTTTCCCTACCAAAATAAATAAAATACACTAACCTAACCTTCCTCTCCCGCATCTGGATAGTTTCCATGTGTAGGGGACTCACTTGGGCTTTCCATCCAGTAGAATCATGGTTTGAGTCCCAAAAAGGAACAGGCATTTTTAATTTCTTGTCAATTCCAAGCACCTTTGGTGGTTTTATTGTGTTTGGGGGGGGGGGGGGTATACTTGGGCTTTCCGTCCACGAGGAATAGGGTTGGAGTCCCAGAAAGTGTACTGCCAATTTTAATTTCCCGTTCAGCAGATATGACCTCATAAACACTGAGATGCGTGAAAAACCAGCTTTTGCTTAAATCAGTGGGCAAATTACCCAGACTATATTCATCTGTTGTTTCATAATGAGCGCGCTTAGACTCCTCCGACAAACTTTAAACTTAATTTCAAAGCTTATGTAAACTTCCTCATGTACATGCCTCTCGTTCACTATTTAACACATTAACTCATTTGTAAAGTAATAAGACGCTTAAATCTGTTTTATACGTGGGAGTATGGTTCTTTAAAGAATCAGAACCTTACTAGCTTGATTAGAAACCAATTGCTAGGAACGGTGTCAAAAAACTTCCAGGAAATCTAAAAATATCTAAAGAATTTGAGGTTCGCTGTGGACAGCAGTAACTACTTTGTGCAGAGAAAAAGCCACATCTGCCAGTCAAATTGCTAATGGGTATGATAGAGATCTGCATTATTTTTTGCCACAACATTCCATCAGTTTGACACTATTTTACAAAACCCTTGGCATTTATAACTGCTCAGCCATTACAAAAGATACTTTCCTTTTCTTGGTCTCCAAATCCCCCCTAAATGTTCACTACTTGAGGCAATCCAAAATTCGCCCCAACAGGAACTGGACTTCCCAACGTCAACACCAGTTTTTATCAAAAACTAGTAGGGTCATGTTGAATCACACTGAAAGTTTCTTCTGCTGGAGATCTAGATATTTTGCTTGCTCGTGTAGCCAGAATTAAATGCACGTTCTAATGTGCTAGTGCATGTGTGTGTGTGTGTGTGTGTGTGTGTGAGAGAGAGAGAGAGAGAGAGAGAGAGAGAGAGAGAGAGGGAGAGAGCGCTTTACCATTTTTCTAAAGGGCAGAGTTTTGTATTTTGAAGACAAATAACAGTGGAGGGAAGAAGACTGATGAAACTGTACAGTATAACAAACTCTCTAAGGCACATGCACTAGAAAACCATTCAAGTGGTCAGCAAATTTATAACTTAGCATCTGACATTATTGATGTTAACCTTGATAAGCTTTGGCCCTCTAATTTAAATATTGTCGCCTTTTCATTGGCATTGCTATTACCCGCAGTTTTATTTAATAAAATTAGCTATTAACTTTTCCTTTTCATTTCAGGAGCAACGGCCTATTCCTGAACCGAAGTATGACCGTAAGTTATAAGAACTCAATTTCAGTAATTAAGGAAAACTTTTAGAAGTAAATGAAGCATACTTTCATGCTACCAAACCACTCGATTTATATTCTTCACTACTACTTCTCCACCAGTTCATATGGTGTGTCATTTCAGGACAATAATGGAACTGATGGTTGCCGAGGAAACACACTATACAGTCTTGTGTATTATATTGCAGTAATTATTTCTTTCGTCGCCTTTGTTTATTTGTGTAATATACACGGACGTGCCCTGAAAACATGTAGCAATGTCTCGTATTTGCACTTTCTTCTACACTTTAGCTCAATTGTTCCCGTATTATTCGTCATATTTCACTTTCTTTCACAAGTTCTGTTTTTATTGGACCCAACTTCGAAACGTCATAAACGTCATACATTCGAGAATTAAACCTGAAAACCATTTTACTCTGCACTTCTACTCACGGTAAACGAAAGTAACAGAATTTATTTCACATTACGTTAGAATGTACACTCATAATTACGAAGACGTTAATTACATGATGTTATGCTGACGCTGAATTTCTTGTCATTGAAATTTTAGTCATGGAATACATGTCTGTATAACAATGAATACTACACAGGAGGAAATGCGGTTGTTATCAAGAATTAAGAGAGGTTTAACAGACATGTGATGCTAAACGAACACATTATGAATGTGTATCCTTCTACTCGTATGTTTTCTTTTCGGGAAGCTACAATATATTTAATGGGTACTACATTGCTACTTTTATTCTCATTTGCAGAAGTTCTCCTAAAGATGGGCCCTGTTGGTGTATGTGCCTCAGACGTCCATTACTATGTTGATGGTCGGATAGGAGAGTTTGTAGTGAAGGAGCCTATGGTTCTTGGACATGAAGCGGCAGGGGTCGTCGAGAAAGTGGGATGTACCGTGACGAACCTGAAGTGCGGTAAGTTCTACGTACTCCGCATTACCTCCACATATAGATTACTATTGTATTCTTTAACTTTCGAAGTTGTTCCGTATATTTCCGCAACGCCGAGTGCTTTTCACTTTATTTCTTTATCGTATTGCACAAGGCAGCAGCATATTTGAAATATAAATACCATAATAGACAAGAATAAAACGCGTAACATATGTAAGAGAATATAAAATACATAATAAATACGACACAACAACCACACAGATATAACATATACAGCATTAAAGACTAGTTACTGACTACAGATCGAAGTGCAGATCTTGTATCCACTTCATAGCGTGAGGTGCGGATTCTATAAAGTCCTCAGCTCATCCTCCACACTTTTGCTATGTGGTCCAGTGTCTGCTCAAGTGCTCCACAGTCACGACTTCGGCTGTCCACAAGTCCACACATATAAAGCATGGCCTTGCATCTCGTGTAACCGCTTTGGATCCGGTTGAACCTAGTCCAAACTTTTCTTGTAAGGCTGAAACCCTGCAGGGATCTCGAGGGATCCGTTATGAGATGATGATTACTAACTGAGTTTTGACTGTCCTTGTCCCACGTGTCAATTAGGTTCGAGGTGTTCTATCCTGTTGTGTAGTCGTCGCTATATATTGCGAATGGGGAAAAATACTACATATAAACCACGTAAAAAATTCACCCATTCGAAATGTAGTAATGCATCTGCCAAATACACGCTGAAATCACATAAGCTGCCTGGTGAAAAAAAAAAAAAAAACTTAAGATTTACTGGACCAAGTTTATGACTCGTTGAAGACTTCCAGGCAACTAAAACTGAATATGTTTTTTGAAATCGTCGTAGAGTTCGAATGTTACTTAGGTTGTAAAAGCAGCTGTTGGTGTAATCTTCAGCCCAAAGACTGCTCTATCCTCTGAAAGGTTCTTCATTTCTGCAACCTATATCCACTTCAGCATGATAACAATGGTCAAGCCTTGGTCGCCCTGTACGATTTTGACCCGCTGTTTACCCGTTCGCCACCAAATTAACTATTGTTTCAGGCCTCAAAATATGTCCTATCAACCGATACATTCTGTTAGTCAGATTGCATCATAATGTGTTTCCCAAATTCGATTCAGTCTCGGCATTAGTTATCCGGTCATCGCATCTAATATGGAGAATTCTTATTTAGCAACACATTAGCCGCGCGGGGTAGCCGCGTGGTCAAGGGCGCATTGCCATGGTTCGCACGGCTCACCCCGTCGGAGGTTCGAGTCCTCCCTCGGGAATGGGTGTGTGTGTATTGTCCATAGCGTAAGTTAGTTTAAGTTAGATTGGTGTGTAAGCCTACGGACCGATGATATCAGCAATTTGGTCCCATAGGAACATACCACACATTTCCAAGTTTAGCAACACATTTTTACAGCTTCTGTTCTCCTCTTGTCTGAAAGGCTGAAACGTCCCCTTTGAAAAACTTATACACGACTGTGCTTAAACTGACACACAATATTTTTAGCGCAACGCAATCTGACTTTCATAAATCCCTACAAAAGAATGGCCCTGACTAACATTAACCTATGCGTTTCCCAAATCGCTTACCTCACAAAAATCTTGGTTACTCTAACTACTGCAATACAGCGAGCACCACTACTGCCAGCTAAATAAAAGATTTAAACTACGGAAGGCACTAACTACTGATAGGCATAGATAGCAAATGAAAAATTTTGATAGAGAGCAAACAATGTATTTACCTTAATAGTGTTGAAAAATCATAATATACATAGCAGTTCATAATATCCAGTATTACAAATTTCAAAACACCGCCAGCTCTCTCCCCACATCCACCACAGCTGGCGGCTCACCTCCAACTGTGCAACGCTACGCGCTTTTCACATCCAGCTGCCGCTGTCCAACACTACAATGGCGAGTATTACAACAATGCAAACTAGCTACAGACTGCACACAGCACAGCCAGTGATTTTCATACAGAGCGCTTATTCTTTACCAATAAGAAAACATAAACAGCCTACTTACATAGCCCCCATGCTCCCCACAAAAAATTTTACAAATTGTTTTGGGCAGTGGCCAATAATGATTTGATAAAATTTTTCATAATTACAATAACAAAGAAATCAAATGCACACACTTATTGATACAATGTTGGTCAAAAGCTAAAATTTTCTCACAGTCCATAAAGATAGTCCTGATCATTCATCATAATAGGAATTACAGTTTTTTTCACAAAATCTCATTAGTAAAAGAAATTGCTCACAGAAGTAGTGGTTTTCCATGCAGTCTTGAAGAAGTAGTGTTGTCCTTCCAACGGAAAGACAGTGCTGACTCTTGACATGCAGACAGGTAATGGGCCACAACAGAGCAAAGCCACAGCAGAGTCAGTCGAAGTTTTGAAGAGTAGGTAGGTCATCACAGAGTAGACCCACTGTAGTCCCAGTAGAGATTACGGTATTGGTGGGCCACCAGAGGTGCAGACCCACTGCAGTCCTTGTAGAAATAATGGTATTGGTGGGTCATCAAAGGTGCGGACCCACTGTAGTCCTTGTAGAGACGGCCAGCAGCCATCTGTTGCGACTGTGCAGGTGCACAATCACCATCGAAGAGTCTTGTGGAGAATATAGCAAGTCCATAAACCACCACTTGTGCACGCACAAAGTTTTTGGAATTGTCCTAAGAACCAGCAATGCTGTTATCCAGTCCTTTGCTTAATTATTAACACATGTGCAAACACTAATCGTCCCAACTTCTCACATATTGTGCCTTACTATGACCAACAGAAATGTGTGCAGTGAAATGAATGCTTTCAAGTTACTTAATTTGATGACCTGGTGTCAATTACAATATTATAACATGAGAATACAATTACAAAGGTACAAAATACATCATTAAAAACATAACAATACAGATAACATTTGTAGTAATACAGGCTTTACAGAAGAATAGAAATAACATATACATCAATGTTACAGGAATTATGACATAAGTACATACATAAAAGATCAGAATAACTTGCGAAACATCAACTTCACACATGAGCATTAAAACAAAACAGAATAAATAATGTCTAAGCATATTTACAAGGTAAATAACATATTATCAGAAAAATTCTACAGCATAACTCTTATTAGCTAAACACATTAAGACAGGAAAAACACAAATTCACATAGTGTAATAACACAAAAATACAGGACAGGGTTTGTTTTCAGTGTGACATTTGGTACTGCAGTCCGCCCCAAAGCTTCATTCCATAGATCTTTCGTCTTATTTCAACCTTTGTTTCCACCAAAAAAATCCAATCCAAGCTTGCTTTCTGTATTTATATGTTCACATATTTCTTACCTCATTATTTATTTTCCATGATCTTACCTCATCATTTATTTCCAAGAAAATCCTACCTAAACCCATTGTCCTAAAACCCTACTTTTTTGGTTCATATCCTCTTTCGAAATACTTTTTTGGCCAAACCATTTTCTTATAGCTTTTTAATGCATTTCTTCCAATCCATCACAATATGTTCTCTTATATTGCCTACCCCATCTTAAGCTAACTTAAATCTACTGAGCTCAGATGCTAAACTAAGGGATGAGGCAATGCAGCAGCACAAAACAATCAACATGAACAGCAATGACAAAAAAATTCAAATTGGCAAAGTAAGCAACAATATTACAACTAATACAAGGCAATGAGCAGCAAACAAGAAAAATAAATCAGTAGTAAACTGGTTTAGAAGAGTAACACAAAGTCAAATTCAGTAACACTATGCCTGGCAAACAGCAGCAGCAAATGAAATAACTTATATCTAAACATGACATAGCTCAAGCAGAAAAAAAACATTACACTAAAGACAATAATGCAGACAAGGGAAATGTATATTCACATCTTAATGTCTATGTAATTAAAGTGGTGCACCACAAAAACTAATTCTACAAAAAATTATCAAGTACTTGAAAAGAAAATTACATATGCAGTTATTGTTATCAGTCCCTTCTTATTGTTCTTTCCATTCCAAGAGCTCCTTATAGAAGAATGTGGATCATAAAATAATTATGTAATAGATCTGTTGACAGAAAATGTTCACATTAGCAAATGCATCTAAGTTTATTTTATAAAACTAATGCTGCAACACAGCTGGAAACCAGATATTAAACAAAATGAGCAATCTCTCAACTTCAAAGACAATAGATGTAAAATGTTTCTCACCATTTCATTAGGCATTTTAGTAAATATAATAAATTATGAGCTCCACAGTATGCTTTCAACAAGGAAATGTCAATAGCGAGGATAATTGCCTCCCCTTTCTTTTTTTCTACCCGTGCCTCTGAAAAGCCACACACTAATGGCTTGTTCTCCAGGCGTCTGACACAGCTGGGTCCCAACGATGCATTACGTGCAGGTGGTCACTTAACTTTCTTACAGAAATATTTACGACAGCAGTTTCCGCTACAGTGACAGTCTCATATAAAAATATTTCATAGGTCAAGAATTTGCGTTGCAAATGCGTAGAAACAAAATCCTATGAATATAACATTGTCCAAAAATTTTCGTCAGTATTGTAATACATTCACACATTTACATACATTTCATAACTCTTAAAGTACGATTCTTGGTTTCCAACAACCTTTATCACAAGTCAGAGTCCCTAACCACTACTCCTTATTCCTTACCTTACTACACATATACATATTCGTCGACACTTCTTCAATATTTCATCTTAATAAATATGTAGCATAATCAAATTCCTCATATAACATCAGCTTATTGATCATAAACATACCTCAACAGCATAATACACATCGTCGTCGTAAAAATAACATCATAACACCTCAGTCAAATCTCAAAAACGTTGTAGCTTTCTGCAATAATTTCAAAACCTAAAGAAGATTCTCTGCTCATTTCGGTAGTGTCATCTACCTTAAACGTACTTTAAAAATAATGATCTCATACCAAATACATCATTCAAAGCTCTCATAGTATCACAATGGTTCCGAAAAAATATGAACAATTCACACAGTACAGACAAAACACAGTTTCATGTGTCACTGATGTGAAAAAAAGTTTATCTCTCAGTTAAATGATCAGATAGCTGTGTAATTTATGTGTTAGAGGAATATGGTGCCGATGTGTAAAGTTGTATAAGCAAATACCATATTAGCTAGGGCTCCTTGTGCTTGCCAAACACATGGTACACAAAGTAGGCGTGTACCCCTCTGAGGATCAATGTAATTATACCCTCAGGTGTTACAGATTACAGCAATGGAATGAAATGTGTCACGGAAAACCTTTGTATCATTGTACTTCAAATATCTTTAAAAATAAATGTTTTAAATACAAAATTAATCACTCAGATACGTGTACTGTAGCGCTAAACTGTGCGTCTTGTTGTAAGATAATCTCTGTGGAAGTGTCGTAGTTATCGTCCTCCAAAAGTTAAGTTCTGCAGAAGTCAATGTACTTACCTCATGATAAACAAAAGTGAAATGCCTTGGATATAGATATCATAGTTATTACGCTTATTGTTGTGATGAAGAAAGTACTGTGCTGTAACGTATTGTTGGGCTACAGAAAAGGCTGTCTCCTTGTAGCTATACCAAAAAGTTACTACTAAAACATGTTTTACTTTACAGAAGAATTCAGAAAAACTGTGCAGATATAAAACAGATACACCGCAAAAGCAACATTGTAAATTGTCACTCATTAGTAGCGTCGTGATAAAATCGTGTAGCTGTCACATAAACTAACCACTGTGTCATCTGGTATCTCACAGAAAGTACTTTAAATCCAGGATGTATTTTCAAGTAAACCAAAATGTTGCATTAAAATCTCCTTAGCAGTACAGGTACATGTTCTAAGTATGTGAGCCTTATAGTCGTTACGTAATCGTGCAACTAACAAGCAAGAATGTACACACACAATTACACTGTGTCGTCTGTTCGCAATAACAATGCATTCATAATTTCTGTTGAAATAAGTTCTCTTGCTTCTTGACTGGATATTTAACTTCAAACATTGTTGCATGGAAACAGTTTCTAAAGCATACTAGTAACGTGAAGAGAAACGTTTTATGGCAAAGACAAAGTTAAAAAGCAGATTATCTTTCAATAAACGGTTTTACATGTGAAATGTGGTGTAAACCTTTACTCTTCCTAGTACGCAGAATTTCAACTTCAATGCAATTATCATGTGGTATTCGTCCGTAAAGAATACTGGAATTTTGCTCAAGGTTAGCGTCAATGTTATTTTTCCCTGAGCCAGCGGGCGCAAGTGGCTGCCTGCGGTGCGAGTCATTGTCTGTTTCTTTGTTGGCGTGCGTCATTATTGGGATTAGGAGACCTAACTTCTACAAATTCGCCTTGCCGAGAGGGCCCAGCCCTGTTTAAATCCCGCCAGTTCTGATGAAATTCACGTCTGTCGTTACGATCACATCGTCTGTCGTCATGTCGGTAGTTCCTGTAGTTTCTTTCTTGTCGGTTAAGTGGTGGAGAATTTCTCCCTGAATTATCACTGCACGGTGGACCATTGCGTCTGAAGTTATTCTGTCTCCCGTGATAATAATTATTTTGGTTCCCATATTGTCTGTTTCTCTGATTGTCTCTGTGATGGTCATTACTGCGGAGAGGTGATCTTTCCCTGTAATTATTACTACTCTGCCAACGGTTGTCATACGGGTGGTGTCTCCTTTGGTCACGATTTCCGTTGTAAGAATAGACTTGTCGTGTCCAGTTATTGTTTCTGTCGTCACGGAATTGTGACGGATGTGACCTGTAGTGATTGTTTTCCTGTTTTCGTATCCCGTGATTGTCAGTGTCAATTTCCAGTTCTTGTAACAGTCCCTGAAAAGCTTCAATGTCGTCTTTGCAACGTCCTGCTAAAATAATATGTCTCAAATGTTCAGGCAGTTTGATTAAGCAAATGCGGATGAGTTCTGAGGGGCTGTATGGGTTTGACAGGTACTGATTCTTGTGCAACATGTCTTCAAAATATTTCACAAGACTGGAAAAGTCAGATTGTTCGAAATGTTTCATCATTGTGATGCTATGTTTTACTCGGTCTTGTGTAACTTGAGACCAATATGCTGAGAGGAACACATGGTAAAATTCTCCTTCACTGTGACAATCATGAATGACCGATCACATTCTTACAGCTGGTTCATTCTCCAAGTAGCCACACATAAATTCTAACCTGTGCTCCAATGACCAGTTGGGAGGGAAACAATGAGAGAATTGATGGAGCCACGCTTGTGGATGAATGTCGTTGGCAGAATTCTTAAACGTTTTGAATTTACGTGTAGTAATGAACAGCTTATAGTCAAAATCATCATGTCGGCGAGTAGCATATCTGTCATTGTTACGTCGTTTCGGCGGTTCCATCTCAAAATTCGGTGTACCTTGCCAATTTCTTTCATAATTTCCGAAGTGCCCTGTGTTATTATTTTGTGGCTGTTCCGTATTTCTATGTCCCTCTTCCCGTATTGGAGTGCGAGTAGCCTCTGAAATACGTAATTCTTGTATTACCTGTGTCAGCTGATCTTGTACTTCCCGGATTTCTCTTTGGTGTTGCGTATTAATTTGATTCTGATTTTGTTTGAATTTCCTAATTTGTTCGCACTCTTCTGTGTCAGTGATGGCTACAGGTCCTGTGTCATTCAGATCATCATCTACCTTTGCAGATAAGTTAGTGAACTGATCCGAAAGTGCGGCTACTTTCTCCGATAGTGTACTTATTTCCTCAGTGTGTTTTTCTGAACCAAGTTTCAGAGTATCCATTTGTGTTGAAATCGTATCTACTGTGTCCTCTAAGTTTTCTTGAGTTTGTGCAAGTTGCGTAACCGAATCGGTAGATGCAACTGAGTCAATTTTAGCTTGCAAAGTGTCGTGATTTTCATGAACAATAGTTTGCAGTTCTTGTATGGCTGCTTCGTGATTCTGTAATGCATTTTCATGACGCGAAAAAATAGGTTGGAAATGCTCACAAATTTGTGTTTTTACGTCATTACAGAGTTTTTGACATTTCGATTCGATGTTATGTAACTCAGTAGTTAAATCTTCACGTGTTTGTTCAAGCGTGGTGTCTAACTTTTGAAGATTTTGTCCCATTTGTTTCTGATTTTGTTCAAGCGTTGTGTATAACTTTTGTAGCCTTTGTCCCATTTGTTGCATTAACTGTAATAACAGTGCACTGGTATCTGAAACATGTTCCTCAGTGCTATTCGGAAGTGCATTTGAACCGGCAATATTCACACTTTGAAAAGCAGAAAATGTGTCTTGATTTAACGGTTAGGACGCAAAACCTGAATCTACAGTATTTGCAAGATTGTGTCCTATCATTTCGGAATCCTGAGGCGAGCTGTTGCCGACCGATCGATCGATAATGCTTCCCTGTTCGCTAATTGTTTCACTGCCTACACCATTATTTGACGCCCGCTCCATTTCCCTATGCACAGTTACCAAATTACTACTTTGAATATTAGTTAATTCATTACATGGTGGCGTTAACACACTGCTTTCGTCTTCACTGTCATTTCTCAGTTTACTTTGGAGCCTAGTATTACGTTTTTCACACGCCATTATTGTCACAATATTTCACACGGTAACACAGAAAAGCACAATTTGAAGAGCAAAAATAAGAGAACACATTAAAATAGCACTGAAAATAATATGTAGTTAATTGCAAGCGCAGCTGCGAAATACTTGGTGCAAATCTACATGCATGCCACAACTGTTTTACTGTACAACAATGAAAGACTGCAACTACAAAGGAGATTCTCTCTACAATTACGCACTAGCAATAAACAAAATCTACACTAATTACACAAACTACGAGAAAAAAATCAGAAGATTCCAGGTTCGAATCCTGGCAGGGTCGGCATATGAAACGTCCCCTTTGAAAAACTTATACACGACTGTGCTTAAACTGACACACAATATTTTTAGCGCAACGCAATCTGACTTTCATAAATCCCTACAAAAGAATGGCTCTGACTAACATTAACCTATGCGTTTCCCAAATCGCTTACCTCACAATAATCTTGGTTACTCAAACTACTGCAATACAGCGAGCGCCACTACTGCCACCTAAATAAAAGATTTAAACTACGGAAGGCACTAACTACTGATAGACGTAGTTAGCAAATGAAAGATTTTTATAGAGAACAAACAATGTATTTACCTTAATAGTGTTGAAAAATCATAATATACATAGCAGTTCATAATATCCAGTATTACAAATTTCAAAACACCGCCATCTCTCTCCCCACATCCACCACAGCTGGCGGCTCACCTCCAACTGCGCAACGCTACGCGCTGTTCACATCCAGCTGCCGCTGTCCAACACTACAATGGCGAGTATTACAACAATGCAAACTAGCTACAGACTGCACACAGCACAGCCAGTGATTTTCATACAGAGCGCTTATTCTTTACGAATAAGAAAACATAAACAGCCTACTTACAAGGCTTATCGTCCACGTTTCTCTTCCGTACTAGAATATATTTTCAGAAAAACTTTTTAAAATTAAATTACTTTTAATGTAACACATTTCCCTTTTTTAGAAAACTTCTCTTTCTGTAACAGTCTCTATTCTATATACCCTGCATGAGCACACTGTGTTTCCTAATACGTCCTTTCGATCCATACAGTCTTTAATTACTTCGTAATGAACCGCCATATTGACTGTTTCCAAGTTAGCGCACCATTACTGCTACAGAGGACAGCAAGAAACACTAAACCGAGAGTGACATATCTAATAGTAGTAAAACGACTGCTGGGCCCTGAAGGTGAACACGATCATTTAATGGTATAAAATACGCAAGAAGTCAGTGTCCAATACACTGGAAGTCAAATCTGAAAGAGCTAAATTAACTTCCATAACCTGCTTTCTACAATACACTGATAGTAAAGTTTCCCTATGTATTTTGATACGTTTCGCAGTTACCAACTTGATTGGCTCCGAATTTAGTCAATCAGGCCGTTGTGCTTGCACGTTCAAACAGCCTACCAGATACAATTAGTGTCAGTTTTTCTAATAGGTTAGATGGTGGTGCACGAGACTGCTCAACCTTTGGCTCCGGTTCGATACGTTCTACCGTCCTGTGTCCAATTTTTGTATCGCTCTCTCGTTTTGTTTTAGGAAATCAAACGAGGAACTTGTTTGATGGCACTATCCTTGGAGCGGAGGGGGGCTTGAACTAGGCGCGCAACGTTCTGACTAGCTAACTTCAGTGCTAATTAACTCGGGAACGGCGTAATACATCGAAATCTTCTTTTCAGAATTGTTTCTCAGCACAACCTATCCCGCATCACCTTTCCAAGTATTTCAGACTGTTCCTGATCATCCTGTACACCTCCTTTTCATAGGATGCCAAATCTTCCGTTGTGTCTCTGTACAGCAACTTTGTTAACGCTCATATACCTTGTGTTCAAAACATGTGGAGTTTGCAGAATTTGTGTTATTGCCCAGTAAAGTGAGTACTAATGAACACCACTGTGACTGTATACCAAAACATCAGTAACACATAAATGTTCCAGGATGAATTATCACTCTGCAGCGGAGTGTGAGCTGACTTGAAACTTTCTTGGAGATTAAAAATGTGTGTTGCATCGGGACTCGAACTGGGGACCATCTCCTTCCACGGGCAAATGCTCTACTGAGTGAGCTCTATCCAAGCACGACTCACGACCCTTTTCCCTTCCTCCCCCCCCCCCACCTCCACATCGAGCCCTCACAGCTTCGCTTCCTCCAGTACCTCATCTCCTACCTTCTGAACTTCACAGAAGTTCTGATGCATGCTCTAGTAGCGAACTGGGCAATGCTTCGCAATTGTTACATATTTATGAGAATTGGTTACGGGTTCTTGAGTCCCTCCCCTCTCTCTGCCCATCTTCAACCCCCCCCCCCCACCTCACATTGTACATCTCCTACCTTCTTCTCCCCTCTCTTTCCATCTCCTCCTCCCCCTTTTTCTGTCCATTTCGTCCAACCGCCCCACTCTGCCCCCTTATACCTCTCTCTTACCTTGAGCCTTGTTGATTTTTATTGAAAACGATACCTTGATCGAGAACCGAAGTCACTGAAAATGAATGGGTAAATAGGTTGGGATCATTGATATATAGAGTACGAAAGATAGCTCTCCAGCTGCTGATTCTGTGAGGATAGTTCCTTCAATCACAATAATACACATGGTTTTAATTTGTGAATTGGTAGGATTACAAAGTTTCGTCCCATTCAGATTCCGTAGTAGTATTGTGGCAGTAAGTCGATATGCCATAAATACAACTTTCCTCTAAAACAGACGGTGAGAAAGGAAACAGATATCTCCTATGTACACAATTTTTGTTTGAAAAGAGCAGAAAGAACATATACAGGAGAAACAATTTGTCTAATGGTTTACATGCTATCCTATCATACCTGAAAGTCCCTGCGATAAAATAAATCGAAACCGTACATTTTCATAGCACAGCACAGCGCAGCATTTTCTTCCTCGCAATCGGTTTTAACAGAAAATCTGTACATTGTCGTTTAAAAAAAGTGCACTGCCTATGTCCATTTGGATGTTCATCACACTGACGTATAAAAATGTGAATTAAATCGGCTACGAACTTTTCGAGATTTTTGCTAACACCGACTTCATTTTCTATATTAAACATATATTCGTATACTGTACACATTAAAAATATATAGCCTACATCTGTCTGGAGGTTTATTAGAGCACTGAGTAAAAATTTTAAGAAATCGGTCAGGAACATTACGAGATTTGTGATGACAATGTTTCCCATTTATGATGTAGCCTATGTCCGTCCAATGTTCTTTATACAGTGTGTAACAAAAAGGTACGGCCAATCTTTCAGGAAACATTCCTCACACACAAAGAAAGAAAAGATGTTATGTGGACATTCTAGTATGATAAAAAAGTTATTATTATTATTATTACGTTAAATATATTTCAATTCTATCAATTTAAATCTGTATTTCATACTAGAATGTCGTGTTTCCAGTCTGGCACAGCTTTGCCACAGGAGACACGAAAGCGGTCGAAGACGTCCGTCTTCTGATCGGCTCCTGATCGTTGTCAGAAGGAGGCTAGTTTCTGATTACGCAAAGACTTCTATTATTTGGAAAAGAACAACCCGGATTTCTTTACGTAATCAGTATGAATTTCATAATTACCTAAGGGACCTTTAACAATGAATAGTAAAAAAAATTGCATTTGCAAAGGAAATCCTTAATAAATGTGGCAGCTATGAATTGTATAGAAGACAAGGAGCGACCTTCTGTCTACGACCAGGATGCCGCAGTATTCTCTGCTGTAGTAAAGGCTGTTTGACATTTATAAAAATAATATGGCATGGAGGATAAAAAAAAGTATAAAGGAAAAGAACAGAATAAGAAGTCTGATAAACACTAAATATGTTCAAACTATTCTCACTAGCAAATTAGGGCTTATTTATAAACAATACAACTTACATAATTACTTTTCTAACAGTATGGTGCGATCAGATTTCAGCCTGTCCTGTGCTGTCTCCTTGGTTCACGTTTTTTTTTTTTTTTCACAAATTACAGTCACTACTTTTCTCCTTTCATTGAAGACAATTCTTGCACTGTTCAACACCTCCGATAACAATAACTTGCTGATTTACAGTTTCGAACATGAATTACCTTAATTTTATTAATTAATAATGTTGTCTGCACGCTAGCAAGACCGCTGACTTTTTTAACTTAAAGTCGACCTCCTTTACGTTTTCACGTAACAAGCAGAAGCACATTAAAATCTGAAGATCTACAAAAGTTTGTTACCGTCATCTTTTATTTAGATCGAAGCGGAACGTCAGTTCAGCTTCTGTTAAAATGTCTCTTTGACTGTGCAATCGATGTATTAGCATCCGCGCTAGATGCGCATCTTTACAGTTATGTAAATTATACAAAACAAATGTCTTTCAAAGGGTACTCAAAGCTTTCATAGGACGGAAACACCAATAATATTACAGCATGTGTCCGGAAACGCTTAATTTCCATGTTATAGCTCATTTTAGTTTCGTCAGTATGTACTGTAGTTCCTCGATTCACCGCCAGTTGGCCTAATTGAAGAAAGGTAATGTTGACTTCGGTGCTTGTGTTGACATGCGACTCATTGCTCTACAGTACTAGCATCAAGCACATCAGTACGTAGCATCAACAGGTTAGTGTTCATTACAAACGTGGTTTTGCAGTCAGTGCAATGTTTACAAATGCGGAGTTGGGAGATGCCCATTTGATGTATGGATTAGCACGGGGCAATAGCCGTGGCGCGGTACGTTTGTATCGAGACAGATTTCCAGAACGAAGGTGTCCCGACAGGAAGACGTTCCAAGCAATTGATCGGCGTCTTAGGGAGCACGGAACATTCCAGCCTATGACTCGCGACTGGAAAAGACCTAGAACGACGAGGACACCTGCAATGGACGAGGCAATTCTTCGTGCAGTTGACGATAACCCTAATGTCAGCGTCAGAGAAGTTGCTGCTGTACAAGGTAAAGTTGACCACGTCACTGTATGGAGAGTGCTACGGGAGAACCAGTTGTTTCCGTATCATGTACAGCGTGTGCAGGCACTATCAGCAGCTGATTGGCTTCCACGGGTACACTTCTGCGAATGGTTCATCTAACAATGTGTCAATCCTCATTTCAGTGCAAATGTTCTCTTTACGGATGATGCATCATTCCAACGTAATCAAATTGTAAATTTTCACAATCAACATGTGTGGGCTGACGAGAATCCGCAAGCAATTGTGCAATCACGTGATCAACACAGATTTTCTGTGAACGTTTGGGCAGGCATTGTTGGTGATGTCTTGATTGGGCCCCATGTTCTTCCACCTACGCTCAATGGAGCACGTTATCATGATTTCATACGGGATACACTACCTGTGCTACTAGAACATGTGCCTTTAGAAGTACGACACAACATGTGGTTCATGCACGATGGAGCTCCTGTACGTTTCAGTCGAAGTGTTCGTACGCTTCTCAACAACAGATTCGGTGACCGATGGATTGGTAGAGGCGGACCAATTACATGGCGTCCACACTCTCAACCCTCTTGACTATCATTTATGGGGGCATTTGAAAGCTCCTGTCTACGCAACCCCGGTATCAAATGTAGAGACTCTTCGTGCTCGTATTGTGGACGGCTGTGATACAATACGCCATTCTACAGGGCTGCTGCAGCGCATCAGGGATACCATGCGATGGACGGTGGATTCATGTATCCTCGCTAACGGAGGACATTTTGAACATTTCCTGTAACGGTGTTTCCATTCCATGATTAATGTGATTTGAAGAAAAGTAATAAAATGAGCTCTAACATGGAAAGTAAGCGTTTCCGGACACATTTCCACATAACATATTTGCTTTCTTTGTGTGTGAGGAATGTTTCCTGAAAGTTTGGCCGTTCCTTTTTGTAACACCCTGTAGAATCGTACAAAAATTTGAAGATAATCGAACAAATACTTTTGGAGATTTTAGGTAACAACGTTAAACAACGACTTGTCTTCATACAGTAATTTAGATGAACGTTCTGTATTATGTAACACCCACTATTTTCCAATAATGTCATTATTTGGGAAAGCTGCTTGTAAGCGGTATACTACTGAGAGAGATTAACGGCGCGCGGACTCAAACGTGTCTATTACAGGTGACCGTGTGGCAATAGAACCTGGAGTGTCTTGCAGGCTGTGTAGCTTCTGCAAAGAGGGCCGCTACAACCTGTGTCCTGACGTCGCCTTCTGCGCGACGCCGCCCGTAGACGGCAACCTGGTCCGCTACTACGTGCACGCCGCTGACTTCTGCTACAAGTGAGAAGTGTTCATTCTTAGCACCGCTACTCACTCAGTGTTGTGTAATGTGAGCTCTCCAGACACACTAATCAGTCCTGTGAGCTACGAAAGTCGCTATCTAATGTTCTCAAATGTTTCTTATTGAAGTGGTCTTGACCGCAAAAATTAGTAATATGGTGACCTGTTGTAGCTGCTTAGCAGTCATCATAATAACCGCTATACTGTCTGCGGGTGCATTAGGGGCTTAGAATGCTGTTGCCGTATTGTGCTTGCGCATGCAGATTCTGTAACCTGCGGAATCCAGTGGGCCGCCATACACTTCGTACTGTTTTTAATACAACTGGCCCAGCTATACCTTCACCTCCGTGCCCTGTCACACAATGGATGTAGGTAACACTCTGCATCCAACAACATAAGCAGGAACTAATAAACTCGCCAATGTCACCAGCAGGCTCCCAGCCCAAAGAAAACAAAGCTGTCAGAATAAGTCTGTTTTTTAATACAACTGTCACACCTCAAATGGCTCTGAGCACTGTGGGACTTAACTTCTAGGTCATCAGTCCCCTAGAACTTAGAACTACTTAAACCTAACTAACCTAAGGACATCACACACATCCGTGCCCGAGGCAGGATTCGAAACTGCGACCGTAGCGGCCGCGCGGTTCCAGACTGTAGCGCCTTTAACCGCTTGACCACCACGGCCGGCGTCACACCTCATCTACAACACATTTTGATTAGCACTACGGAAGCACTATTTGTATCTTACACTAAAATGGCTGGGCAACGAGTCGTTCCTGAATACGGAACACCGATATCCATGGAGCAAGTAATGACACTCAACATCCCGCCAATGTTGTGGTATGCTATACTCAAAACTATGCTCCAGCTCGCGATTTCCGAGAAAGAAGTCTCGCACGGTTCGTTGGAGCGCCCAGGACGAAGCGCTTTTGCCAGTGTTATCGCCTCCTGATCACCTCACCCAAAGAGTATTTGAGCCAGCCAGTCACGGGTTAGTATCTCTTTCCACGACACTACTTCTTTTCACGTAATTTTACGTTAACTGCGTATTTGAAAAAGCAATTAATCTTTACAGATGACTTGGTGGAAGACTGACTCCCTTTGTCGGAACACGATCATTCAGCTGCACCTTCCCTTGGGTTTTATGCAACCTGCCATGCCTAAAATAACATGTGCAAGATTTTCATATTCTCTCTCTCTCTCACTATATGCAAACTATTAGTACTACAGAAAAAATAACAGCACCTTTTTATAGTAAATTTAATGTAATTAAATTTTGTTCTGGGATACGTTTTCGCTAGAGGCCGTAGTTCTCGAATTAAAAAAAAAAAAAAAAAAACGTTCAAAAATTACCTTAAAACGCGTTTTTCTTGACTAACTCGAATGCTGTGGCCTCGAGCGAAAATATATCCCAGTATATAATTTAGCTGCATTAAATTTCCCACAATAAGTGTTGTTCGTGTTTTTCTGTAGGACTAATAGTTTGTGAGTAGCGGAGCGAGAGAATGTGAAAATCTCGTGATTAGTCTTCTGAAGGCGATGTGGGTTGCATCAATCCTATCAATAGGGGCAGCTGTATGTATCGAATTTAGGAAGCAGTTTTTATATTAAATAGGACATACACAATTTAAATGCAGGACTGTCATTCTTGAGCTGAGTTTATGGAGGACTCTGGTATTTTCTCTAGACATCACGTCTGGATGGACCACTGAGTACCATCTTGTAGGCAAAATTCCACAGGGCCAAGTACAAAGAGCTATTCTGGCTCTGCAAATCTTTCGTCTACAGATACGTGCTTTTACCCTTGTGTATCAGCACTCACGCCATTTTTCAGCTTAATCACAGCACATAACATTAAAATGTGGTCTGCTAGATGAACTATACCTGTATAAGACACACAAGTATAGTCAGTGTACATAAATTACCAGAACCAGATATAAGATAGAGATGTGAAAATAAAATGACAGTAAAAGGCATTATCTAAAAGTCACATATGATTCATATCCAGATTTTCTTTTTGCGTATAGAAATATACGGCATGTAAGAATCATGCCACAGAAAAATGTTGTATAACTTACCAATTACGATGCAGTTTAGGAGTGGAAGAGGTTACGAAATTGCAGTGCCTGTGTTATTCAGAATTACGACGCAAAGTTCCTTCGGACATGCATGCATGCGACAAGCTGGAAATCCGGGTTACAGTCCCAGTTCGGTGTAAATTATTATACAGCTGATGGTTGACCATATTCGCAACTGTGAACACACTTCATAGATGGAGGAGATTGTTAAAGAAATTGTATGAATGGGTGCAAGTGAAAACAGTCCATAAAAAATAAAACATGCAAAACAAATAGTAAAAGGGAACATATGAAACTAAGAATTTGATGATAAGTTGACTTTAAAGTGGACCATGCATACTTGTCATCACTGATTTCGCCCAAATTCATGGTTTATACAGGGCGCGGCCAGGGATGTAACTGACAGTAGTGGTAGCTCCAAGTGCCCTAGAGTTTAGAAAAATAATAGCAAGTTTTGTATGGATCGGGGGAGGCATTTATGGCAGCATAGCCTCCAAGCTACACAACGGTTGTAAGAGTTTCGTGGCGTCGTGTCTCTACAAGGAAATCTTTTATTTTTATTTTCAGTTTTCGCATTACTTACACTACGAATAAACGAAATAGTGCTCAACATACTCCATTTATTAATATTTTCATTAAAAAAACATGAAAAGGAATGGTTAACAGAAGTTTAGGACTGCAAATAAATTTCTGGTTTTCATATATACAATCAGATATGTTTTTTATTTTACAGCAGATAATTTATACGTGCTGGAGTCATGGTAAAAACAGGGGTGGAAATAATTTTCTTTCATTTTGCATACATTACAAACGCTGATTGTTTACAAATACATGGTGGTTTTAAGGTTTCTATAGAAAACAAACTTGGTTTATGTTGCCAAAATGTTCTCTCACATCGCACAATGTGGCTGCAAAGTATGCATAACTCAACATTTCACCAAATATTGGCAATGTAATGTATTTTCGTGCTGTCTTCTAGCGATGTGATTTATTTTTCTCTTTCGATGAGATGGGAGCAGTTTTGAAACTTTTTCATCAAATTCTTTATCTGATGATAAAAACAGATAGCGCCGGTTTGCACTAGCGAGGGCAGGGCATTTGTGTGTGTGTGTGTGGGGGGGGGGGGGGTGAGAAGAGGAAAATAACATTAATACTGCATGATGGCAATCCTCCTCCATCTCGACAAATCCCGTCTCTCGTGGTGTTTTCGGTTTGTTTGTCTCCCCCTCCCCTGCTGTACGTAAGGCTTCACATTAGTCAAAAAATTTTGTTTTTGTAACTTCTCCAGATTCTGATGATGTAATGACAACATTCCTACATTTTGCCATGTGCTCATCGACCAGACTTAAATATAATATATTGAGCATTATTTTGGTTTATCTACAGTGTACGTAACGTAAAAATTGGAAATACAAAAACTTTCCGCGTTCGTACGCGACACAATGATCTTCGTATTACCGATTGTTCTTGGTGTATCAGCCGCTGCCTGCAAATTACTCTGACACAAAAGGTTCAGGTCGATGTGGTGTTCCTTGACCTGAGGAAGGCCTTTCACACCGTCCCGCACTGCCGTTTGCTGAAAAAAAAAATACAAGCTTATCGATTATCGGATCGGATTTTCGGCTGGAAAGAAGGCTTTCTTGAAGATAGAACACCGCTCCTTACGGAACAAAGTCGACAGACGTAACGGTAATTACTGGAGTACCCCAATGAAGTATGAAAGGGACTTTTTTTTCTCAGTCATTAGTCATCTGACTAGTCTCATGCGGCCCGCCTCGAATTGCTCTCCTGGCCAACGTTTTACTCTCACAGTAAATCTTGCAACTTGCAATTTCAACTATCTGATGGATGTACTCCATTCTCCATCTTTCTCTACAGTTTATACCCTCCACAACTCCCTCTGGTGCCATGGAAATTAATGCCTGATCTCTTAATACGTGTTCTATCACCCTGTAGCTTCTTGTTGTCACTGTTTTCCATTTATTCTCTTCCTCTCGGATTCTTACATTATCAGTCCACTTAATTTTCAGCAGTCTTCTGCAGCACCACATCTCAGATGCTTCGCTTCTCTTCTGTTCCGGTTTTCCCACAGTCCATGTTTCACTACCATACAAAGCTGTGCTCCAAACGCATATTTCCAGAAATTTCTTCCTGTTTTTGATACCAACAAACTTCTTGGACTGGAATGCCCATTTTTCCCTGTGCCAGTCTGCTTTTTATATCATCCTTGCTCCGTCCATCCTGTGTTATTTTGCCGCTTAGGTAGCAGAGTTTCTTAGCTGCTTCTACTACGTAATCCCTGATTTTGATGTTATTTTTCTCGCTGTTATCATTTCTACTACTTCTTATCACTTTCGTCCTGTTTCGATTTACTTTCAATTCAAATTCTGTACAATCCATTCAGCAGACCCTGTCATTCATCTTCATTGGGGCTGATGAGGGCAATGCCATAAAAATCTTACCAATGATATCATTTCACCTTGAATTTTAATCCCTGTCTTGAGCCATTCTTTTATTTCCGTTATTGCTTTTTCGATGTATAGATTGAACAGTAGGGGCGAAAGACTACACCCCTGTCTTACACCCTTTTTGATCAGAGCACTTGGTTCTTGATCTTCCAAGCTTATTGTTCCCTGTTGGTTCTTGTACATACTGTATACCGGAACTACAGCTTACCCCTATTTTCTCAGAATTTCAAACATCTTGTACCATTTTACGCTGTCGTACGCTTTTTGCACGTCGACAAGTCGACAAATCCTATGAACGTGTCTTGCTTCCATTATCAACCAGGGACCGATGACCATCGCAGTCTGGTCCCTTTAACCCCCACAGACCAACCAACCATTATCAACCACAGCTTCAGAACTGCCTCTCTGGTGCCTTTATCTTTCCTAATGCCAAACTGATCGTCATCTAAAAGATCCTCAGTTTTCTTTTTCATTCTTCTGTATATTATTCTTGTCATAAACTTGGGTGCTAGAGCTTTTAAGCTGATTATGCGATAGTTTTCGCACTTGTCGGCTCTTGCAGTCTCCGGAACTGTGTGGATGACGTTTTTCCGTGAGTCTGATTGTATATCGCCAGTCTCATGCAGTCTACACACCAACGTGAAGAGTCGTTTAATTGACACTTAGCCCAATAATTTTAGAAATTAAAATGGAATGTTATCCATCCCTTCCGCCTTATTTGATCTTAAGTCTTCCATAGCTTTCTTAAATTCTAAGACTGTATCCTCTATCTGTTCCCTATCGGCTCCTGTTTCTTTTTCCACCACACCATCGGATAAGTCTTCCCCATCATAAAGGCCTCCAGTGTATTCCTTCCACCTATTTGCTCTCTCCTCCGCATTTAACAGTGGAATTCCACTGAATTTTAAACGCTACCGCCGTTGTTTTTAATTTCACCGACAGTAGTTTCTACTTTTCTGCATGCTGAGTCAGTGCTCCCGACAATCGTTTGTTTTTCTAACTCTTCACATTTTTTCATGCAGCCATTTCGACGTAGCTTTCCTGCACTTTGTTTCTTTAATTTCTAAGTGAAATGTATTTACGTATTGCTGAATTTTCGGAAACATTAAGTCAAGTATTTCTTCTGTTATCCATAATTTCTTCGCTTTTACCTTTCTAGTATCTTTGTTTTTCTTCCAACTTCTGTGGTTACCCTTTTTAGAGATGTCCAGTCCTCCTCAACTTGACTGTTTACTAAGCTATTCATTATCGCATTACCTGTAGCCTGTAGCCTATATTTACTGTTTTCAGTGGATATAAATGATCTCGTAGAAAGCGTCGTAGGCTCTTTAAGCCTACTTGCAGATGATGCGGTTGCTTGTAACAAAGTAGAAATGCCAGAAAACTATATCGATTTGCAGAATGACCTGCAGAGGATTGATGTGTGGTGCAGGCTCTTGCAGTTGACCCGAATGTAAATAAATGTAACAGATAGCGCACATATGGTGAGAGAAAGCTTCCACTGCACAGATACGCTGTTGATGATAAACCACTGGAAACAGTATCTACTGTAAAATATCTAGGGTAACTGTCCAGTGCGACCTTAAGTTGGACGAACACACAAAAAATTATGGGAAAAGCGGATGCCAGACAGATTCATAGGAAGACTCTTAAGGAAATGTAACTTCTCCACAAAGAAAGTCGCTTGCAAGGTGCTTGTTGCACCGATTATTGAGTATTGCTCATCAATATGGGATAGTTATCAGATAGGACTGATAGACAAAATAGAGAAGATCCACCGAAGAACGGCACGTTTCGTCACGGGATCGTTTTGTCGGCGCGAGAGAGTTACCGAGGTGCTCAACACACTTCATTGACAGACGTTACAAGAGTTGCGTTGTGCATCACGGAGAGGTTTACCACAGAAATTTCTAGAAGGTACCTTCCAGGAAGAGTCGGACAGCATATTACTTCCTGCCACATATATCTCGCGTAATGACAATGACGAGAAAATTCGATAAATAAGAGCTAATATAGAGGCTTACCGACAGCCATTCTTCCCTAATACCATTCGCGCGTGGAACAGGGTAGGGGGTATCAGTTGCTGGTATCAGAAGCACCCTCCACGACACACCTTAAGATGGTTTGCGGCGCATGGTGTGGATATAAACGAACTGGCCTGTACCTCGCCTAATCTGTGCTAAAAATATTTTTTTCTTTACGCGTGACCAACTGGAGCTCCCAATTACTGCATCTATGGCCTCTATGGCCGTCCACAATTGCGAAAGTGTTGCCAGTGGAGGATTTTGTGCACGAACTTACGTCTCGGTTATGTCCCATAAATGTCTGATGGAATCCAGATGGTGAAATCATTCTCTCGAACTGTTCAGAAAGTTCTTAAAGCCGATCGTGAAGCACTGTGACCCTGAGACATGACACATTACCATCCACATGACGCATTGTTATCCATCGTTGTTTGGAAACATGACGTCCATTATGAATGGCTGCAAATGGTCTGCAAGTAGCCGAACAGAACCATTTCCAGCCAATGATCGGTTCACACCTCATCACTTTGGAGCCACAACCAGATTGCACAGAGCCTTGTTGACAACTTGGCTCCGTGGCTTCCTGGGGTCTGCGCCGAGTTCGAACCCTACTATCAGCTCTTACCAACTAAAATCGTAACTCACCTGACCACGCCACGGTTTTCCAGTCGGCTAAGATCGAACTGATACGGTTATAAGTCCAAGGGATGCGCTGGAGGCGATGTCGTCCTGTTAGCAAAGGCACTCGCGTCGAATGTATGCTGACATATCCCATTAACGCTGCATTTCACCGCACAGACCTAACGGATACGATGCTCGTACGTCCCACATTGGTTTCTGTGGTTATTTTATTCAGTGCTGCTTGCAACTCTACGTAAACGCCGCTGCTATCGGTCGTTAAGTGAAGGCCGCCGGTCACTGGCTTGTCCGTAGTGGAGGTAATGCATTAAATTTGGTATTCGCGTCACATTCCTGACACTGTCGATCACGGAATACTGAAATCCCTAACGATTTCAGAAATTGAATGTCCCATGCGTCTAACTCCAACTATCATTCCGCCTTCAAAGTGTTAATTTTCGCCATGCGGCCGCAATCACGTCGGAAACCTTTTCAAATGAACCACCTGATTACAGATGACATCTCCGCCAGTGCACTGCCCTTTTATATCTTGTGTACGCCATACTACCGCCATCTGTATATTTACATATGGCTATCCCCTGACCTTGTCATCCAAGTGTAGTTTGTTCGTTAAGAATACAGGCAAGTTGTTGTACTGTTGTCTATCGTCATGTCTTCCAGCGCGGCAGCCTTCTTTTAAAAGTGGTGTGTAAAATTTCTATATTACGTGCCGTATCCGTAATCGAGTGTTTTCCACATGACAGATTACACATGAAGACCACACTTTTTTTGCAGAAGAGAACAGCGGTAGACGACTCACTAACGATCTTTCACTTTTCGGCTAGGGATGGAAAAAACCGACCGGTTAAAACCGGTAACGCTATTTTAGTTCTGAATAACTGGTATAGGTCGGTATTTTTTTGGTCTTGGCTATAACAGTTTTTTTTCACTTTTCACAAATAACTGCCCAAAATAAAGGACATTTCAGTTTTCCGTAGCAGCAGTGCTAAAACTTTTGGTTTTTAAATTAAACTTTTTTTTTTTTTTTTTTTTTAAATGAACAATGTTTATTCACAAGAGTTCAGCTGGTCTGAAATACGCGATATTGCAGGAATTTGATTGGAAAAAGCAATCAGCACTGTTTTAATAACAACACCTGCAATTAAGAACCAGCAACACATTCCGTAAGAGTCGATACAGTATTTCAGAGACAGTAATATATACCTGTTGCCATGTGGTGTGTCTTATCAGACAGTACGTGAGACATGTGGAAAACTTGCCTCCACCTGGTCTATAAAGTAGATTCTCGCTGTTGTTCTCGAGCATCAGTAGTATCGCAGAATGGTACCAACCCTAGTCTGCGGGTATATTTTACGAAATACAGTGTATGATTTGCTTTAACCGATTAATAATTAGCTAGCGCATTATGTAAGGAGAAACCATTTACTGTGTTCTTGGACGAGAAGATGAATTTCATTAATACTCGTTTACACACAATTTTACTGAAGTGATATATTCTTGAGATAATAATTAAATCCTTAATTTTGTGGCTGCTTCAGGGTGAAAACTGGATACCATCCAAAAGTGACAATGAAGGGTAGCTTCAGCTTATGATCTCTCGCTCTCGCTGTCGCCAAATCTCTCTCTTTCACCTGAGCAATCTTTGCTGGAGACAGTGAGACCGATCTCTGCCACAACCTCAACCCTGTATCGAAAAGTATCTCCGTCTCCTTCACAGCCATTAGAATTTTTCAATCTTTGTCCAAAGTCTACGTTAATTACTGGAAGTAACAGCAGTAAAAACAGAAAAACGGTTTTTAAAAAAGACCGGTTATTTCGAACGGTTTTAACAGGTTAAACTGGAGACGAAAGGAACCTCTGTTACCGAAAACCGACTGTTGCAGCGGTAACCACCATCACTATTTCCGGCCGGGTCAGGGTCTCTGGCGAAACTGAAGTTCAGTCGGTCATCACAGCTGCATTCTAAAAGCAGCACAGATGCAAAAAGACATACCGCAAGTTGGTAGGCTTCCACGGCCAGGATAAATACGAAGAAAATCATTTACGGTATTATGCCTCGAAGTTACGAAACGCTAAAGCGAGCTACTAACTGCTGGAGTGTGGTGATGTTCGTCCTCTAGACAGGGTGAACGTTAATAAAACCGCCAAACTGGAGGGACGGATTCCTGACCGGAAACGGTAGAAAGAAGGTAATATGGACGTATGTCCGGAAATGCGTCGTTTCCATGGTAGATGACGATGACGAATGAAAGTTCCTCTAACCATGTGCCTTCTCTTCCTTGTTGTGTATTGTAGGCTGTGTAATTGACGCAGCGTACTGTAAGCAGTAGAATGGTACTGTATTCATATCGGGAACAAGCCGACATGGTGTTTGTGTACGGCCCAGCAGATGTAAAAGGTCGAGAAGCAGCACGGTTATGCCAAAAAAAGTACTCCCACAGACACCAACCACATAACATGACATTGTAAGCCCTTTTGGGCGTTTGTCTGATCATGGGCCTTTTGAGATGGTCGAACGTGCAGGGAGGCAGCGGGCTCTGCGTACATCACATTTGGAGTATCAGGTTCTGCAGGATATTGAGACGAACCATAGTACAAGCGCTTGGCGAGTGTCCCGCCAACATGGTGTAAGCCAAAGTAGGATTACGTGTATCCAGCATGACAGCCCCTACTGTCATTATTATCTGCAACGAGTGCTAGGATTATCAGTAGCGGATTTCCCTCTACGGGAAGAATTGTGTCTATGGGATTTCTGTCATCGCTCCTCTTTACCAATAAAGCAGCCTTTACCAGAACTGGCATCGTCAATTTGCATAATCGTCATTTGTGGGCTACAGACAATCCTCGGAGAATGGTTGAGATATCTCAGTAGCATAGGTTCAGAACGAATGTGTGGGCAGCGATTCATGGCGACCATATACTTGGACCAGTTATTATTCCACAACGCCTTGACGAAGGAACGTACCTCGACTTCCTGTGGAATACCCCGTCTGGGCTGCTTGAGAACGAATCTTTGCAGTATGACAGGGTATGCGGTTTCTGCATGACGGAGCACCACCCCACTTTCGCATTGCAATTCGACGGCACCTCAACAGCATCTTCCCTGGACGCTGGATAAGATTCGGGGGCCTTGTAGCACTGGACTTAAACCCCTGGCCATTTATCTCTGCAGCAGCTGATAAGCGGTGTGTATGCTGAACAAGTTGATGTGCAGACCTATGGAAAGCGTGTTCATGACGCCGCTGACGCTATTTGGAAAGAGGCCTTAACATTCGAAAGAGTGCGGCAATCCGTGATGCGATGTGTGAACGCGTCCACTGCATCCCATGGAAGCCGCTTGAACATCTGTTGTGACCTGGATGCGATGCAGTTCTGTATTGTGTTCCGGGACGATTTCTTTTCGTTACACGCACACTGTCCATTTCCGCACATGTGATCATTGGACATTTTTTACTCCATTTCCAGTCAGGAAACCGTCCCTGTAGTTTGTCGTTTTTATGTATGTTCACCCTGAATATTGTCTTACATCGGTTGTCAGGTGTTGTGTACATAGTTCCGCGTAGTCACAACTTTCCCTCTAGAACGAGCCCGCTAAGAACAACAGCGCAGGCGCAGCGCTCGTCCGTCTCCGCTCTACGAGATGGCGCTGCCATAAAGACGGACCAAATTCTGCTTCCGCCGATCCGCGTATTAATATGTAACGCAGCCTATGAGATTGCTGCTAACGTAGAACTTTTTCTCTTCGCGGATCACACTCGCGCAGATACCTGAACGCGCGAGATATTATAACGAGTATACAGACCTATGATCAGTCAGTCTGCATTTGTCTGCACTTAGTCTGTACCAGTCTGCATTAGTCTGTAGTCAAGTTTCAGTCCGCGCCTAATAAGATTATCATATTCCTGTACATAGCCATGAAGAGAAATGACTAGACATTTTGTCAAGTATCAGAGATATGTGAGAATAAGATTAACGTACCAAGACCAAAGAAACTTCAGATTGTCAATTGTAAACAGCATCCAGAATCAAGTTACGTAATATCTATGATTTTTTTATTTTAATAAATGCGTGTGAAAATTAATCAAGTTCTGTTTAAAGTTGGTCACCGTCAATCTGCTACTCTAAACGTGCAAGTGACATTTCTATCGTCTGACCTAACGGCAGAAGATAAACACGCCACGATAAGATCACGAGACATATTGCTGACACTCGCCTACTTCGCTAGAGCAACAAGTCAAATAATCTGATGGTGTGTGTACCGAAGGTCTTACAGTATGCACACCACATCAGGTGACTAGCAACGTCATACTCTGGGATGCCATTGGACAGTTCAAAGTAAAGAGTGGAACACAATAAATCAGATATAGCTGCATATCACCAGGAATGTACCGACCTATTAATTTTCAAGAATGTCGTGTTCTTGTTTGGCGGCCGTGGAAAAATAAGAGAGGCTATCAGAATCTCCCTGATGGTATGAACAGAGAGTATGGCTACAAGTTGAGGGTGACCTGGCTACCAGCGAATCCACTATTTCGGGTAGTGTGAGTTCACCAGTAAGCAGCTCCACGCGACCCAGGTTCAACAGTATAAACAAGCGGCTACGAGAAAACTACCGTGTGACATAAACGTCCCGCTGCACAAGATACTAGTCCCGCCTTTCTTGTTTTCGACTGCTTTCCGTTTTCTTTCTTTTTACTTTGTACTTGGTGTCTTTCTTTATTTGCCACTTCCTTGTCATTATTATAAGGACTGGCTGTAAGGATGACCGCTTAGCCCTTCTTTCGGTCAATGCTTTTACATTATCTTCGTGCACAATGTAGCCAGAAGCCACCGCCAAGATGGCCAATTTGCCCACATTGAGACATTTACAGAAAAGCTGCATGCCTTGTAATAGAATGATCGAAACTTCAATTACTAAAGTAGGATTATGGAGTCATGAGATACACTTTCAACACATTTTCATTAAAAAGACGAAAGTGACGTTCCCTCACAGTCACAAATACACTAAATGAACAGTTACATTGTTGTTCTTGTTGTGGTCTAGAGTCCAGAGGCTGGTTTGATACAGCTCTCCATGCTACTCTATCCTGTGCAAGCTTCATCATCTCCCAGTACCTACTGCAACATTCATCCTTCTGAATGTGCTTAGTGTATTCATCTCTTGGTCTCCCTCTACGATTTTTACCCTCTACGCTCCCCTCCAATACTAAATTGGTGATCCCTTGATGCCTCAGAATATGTCCTACCAACCGATCCCTTCTTATAGTCAAGTTGTGCCATAAATTTCTCTACTCCCCAATTCCATTCAATCTACATCTACATGACTACACTGCAACTCACATTTAAGTGCTTGGCAGAGGGTTCATCGAACCACAATCATACTCACTCTCTACCATTCCACTCCCGAACAGCGCGCGGGAGAAACGAACACCTAAACCTTTCTGTTCGAGCTCTGATTTCTCTTATTTTATTGTGATGATCATTCGTACCTATGTAGGTTGGGCTCAACAAAATATTTTCGCATTCGGAAGAGAAAGTTGGTGACAGAGATTTCGTAAATAGATCTCGCCGCGACGAAAAACGTCTTTGCTTTAATGACTTCCATCCCAATTCGCGTATCATATCTGCCACACTCTCTCCCCTATTACGTGATAATACAAAACGAGCTGCCCTTTTTTGCACCCTTTCGATATCCTCCGTCAATCCCACCTGGTAAGGATCCCACACCGCGCAGCAATATTCTAACAGAGGACGAACGAGTGTAGTGTAAGCTGTCTCTTTAGTGGACTTGTTGCATCTTCTAAGTGTCCTGCCAATGAAACGCAACATTTGGCCCACCTTCCCCACAATATTATCTATGTGGATCGTAATTTTAACACCCAGGTACTTAGTTGAATTGACAGCGTTGAGAATTGTACTATTTATCGAGTAATCGGATTCTAACGGATTTGTTTTGCAACTCATGTGGATCACCTCACATTTTTCGTTATTTAGCGTAAACTGCCACACCATATAGCAATCTTTTCTAAATCGCTTTGCAACTGATACTGGTCTTCGGATGACCTTACTAGACGGTAAATTACAGCATCATCTGCGAACAACGTAAGAGAACTGCTCAGATTGTCACCCAGGTCATTTATATAGATCAGGAACAGCAGAGGTCCCAGGACGCTTCCCTGGGGAACACCTGATATCACTTCAGTTTTACTCGATGATTTGCCGTCTATTACTACGAACTGCGACATTCCTGACAGGAAATCACGAATCCAGTCGCACAACTGAGACGATACCCCACAGGCCCGCAGCTTGATTAGAAGTCGCTTGTGAGGAACGGTGTCTAAAGCTTTCCGGAAATACAGAAATACGGAATCAACCTGAGATCCCCTGTCGATAGCGGCCATTACTTCGTGCGAAAAAAGAGCTAGCTGCGTGGCACAAGAACGATGTTTTCTGAAACCATGCTGATTACGTATCAATAGATCGTTCCCTTCGAGGTGATTCATAATGTCTGAATGCAGTATATGCTCCAAAACCCTATTGCAAACCGACGTCAATGATATAGGTCTGTAGTTCGATGGATTACTCCTACTACCCTTCTTAAACACTGGCGCGACCTGCGCAATTTTCCTATCTGTAGATACAGATCTATCGGTGAGTGAGCGGTTGTATATGGTTGCTAAAATGGTTCAAATGGCTCTGAACACTATGGGACTCAACTGTTGTGGTCATAAGTCCCCTAGAACTTAGAACTACTTAAACCTAACTAACCTAAAGACATCACACACAGCCATGTCCGAGGCAGGATTCGAAGCTGCGACCGTAGCGGTCGTGCGGTTCCAGACTGTAGCGCCTTTAACCGCTCGGCCACTCCGGCCGGCATATGGTTGCTAAGTAGGGAGCTATTGTATCAGCGTAATCTGAAAGGAACCTAATCGGTATACAATCTGGAAATGAAGACTTGCCGTATCAAGCGATTTGAGTTGCTTCGCAACCCCTAAGGTATCTACTTCTAAGAAACTCATGCTAGCAGCTGTTCGTGTTTAAAATTCTGGAATATTCCATTCGTCTTCCCTGGTGAAGGAATTTCGGAAAACTCTTCAATAACTCCGCTTTAGCGGCACAGTCATTGGTAACAGTATCATCGGCACTGCGCAGCGAACGTATTGACTGCGTCTTGCCGCTTGTGTACTTTACATACGACCAGAATTTCTTCGGGTTTTCTACCAAATTTCGAGACATTGTTTCGTTGTGGAACCTATTAAAGGCATCTCGCATTGAAGTCCGTGCCAAATTTCGCGCGTCTGTAAATTTTAGCCAATCTTCGGGATTTCGCGTTCTTCTGAACTTCGCATGCTTTTTCCGTTGCCTCTGCACCAGCGTTCGGACCGGTTTTGTGTACCACGGGGGATCAGTTCCATCTCTTACCAATTTATGAGGTATGAATCTCTCAATTGCTGTTGCTACTATATCTTTGAATTTGAGCCACAACTCGTCTACATTTGCATAGTCAGTTCGGAAGGAATGGAGATTGTCTCTTAGGAAGGCTTCTAGTGACACTTTATCCGCTTTTTTAAAATAAAATTATTTTGCGTTTGTTTCTGGTGGATTTGGAAGAAACGGTATTGAGCCTAGCTACAACGACCTTGTGATCACTAATCCCTGTATCAGTCATGATGCTCTGTATCAGCTGTGGATTGTTTGTGGCTAAGAGGTCAAGTGTGTATTCATAACCATTTACAATTCGCGTGGGTTCGTGGGCTAACTGCTCGAAATAATTTTCGGAGAAAGCATTTAGGACAATCTCGGAAGATGTTTCCTGCCTACCACCGGTTTTGAACAAGTATTTTTGCCAACAGATGGAGGGAAGGTTGAAGTCTCCACCAACTATAACCGTATATTTGTTACGAGACTCAACTTTTCTCTGAAGTGTTCAGCAACTATATCATCGGAGTCTGGGGGTCGATAGAAGGAGCTAATTATTAACTTAGTTCGGCTGTTAAGTATAACCTCCACCCATACCAATTCGCACGGAGTATCTACTTCGACTTCACCACAAGATAAACTACTACTGACAGACACAAACACTCCACCACCAATTCTGCCTAATCTATCTTTCCTGAACACCGTCTGAGACTTCGTAAAATTTTCTGCAGAACTTATTTCAGGCTTTAGTCAGCTTTCTGTACCTATAACGATTTCAGTTTCTGTGCTTTCTATTAGCGCTTGAAGCTCAGGTACTTTCCCAGCACAGCTACAACAATTTACAACTACAATTCCGACTGTTCCTTGATCCAAGCACGTCCTGTATTTGCCATGCACCCTTTGAGATTGCAGCCCACCCCGTACTTTCCCGAGACCTTCTAACCTAAAAAACCGCCCAGTCCACGCCACACAGCCTCCGCTACCCGTGTAGCAGCCAGCTGAGTGTAGTCCCCATTAGTTACGTGATCTACCCATCTAATCCTCAGCATTCTTCTGTAGCACCACATTTCGAAAGCTTCTATTCTCTTCTTGTCCAAACTATTTATCGTCCACATTTCACTTCCATACATGGCTATACCCCATAAAAATACTTTCAGAAATGACTTCCTGCCTCTTAAATTTATACTTGACGTTAACAAATTTCTCTTCTTCAGAAACGCTTTCCTTGCCATTGCCAGTCTATATTTTATATCCTCTCTACTTCGAACATCGTGAGTTATTTTCCTCCCCAGATAGCAAAACTCATTTACTACTTTAAGTGTTTCAGTTCCTAATCTAATTTCCTCAGCATCACCCAATTTAATTCGTCTACATTCCATTGTTGTGGCGACTTGTGCCACCGAATGTGTAAGGATGACTAAACGTAGTGGGAAGACACCAAATGTAGTGGGTGGGTGCCAGGAGTTGCCGTATTAAAACTCGGCGAGAACTTACCAAATGATTTATTGGTTTTTAGCTACAGTGCCCAATTCTCCTCGTTCCGCGTCCTTGGGTCCCGCAAAGCTGATGCCACCGCCCCAGCGCCGTGTTCTGCGCTCGCTGGTGGTACACTGCGTCCTATACTTGTCCATCAAGGCGCTCGGGGCCAGAACACAAAGTTATCACAGCCAGAAATCAGTGGTGAAAAATAAAAAATACCTTACAACTGAAGCGGCATGTTCAACCTCTGCTACAATGATCAGTTGCGGATGTTCATCGAGCAGCATTGTTTGTAGACTCCATGAAGAATAATTTGAGGCCTTTAACCTTTGGATATCGGCATCTCGTAGCTCCTGTGACCGCAGCGGCACTTTTCCCGCCATAGGCACTTTGCTCAGCTGTCCCGTATCAGTATAAATATAGAGGGTGACCCAGAAGTCACTTAACAGTTGGAAATTCAATACTTTACAGAATAATGTAGGCAGAGAGCTAAAAATTGACTCTCGCTTGAAATAACATGGGATTTTGTTGAAACCAAAAACGGTACACAAAATGACAAACAGATTGTGCTTCTCGTGCTACAAACGCAATAATTAGTATAGCTACTTGTTTTTAGAAAATACGAATGTTTAACATGTCGGTGACTCTTCAACAATACATGTAAAAAATGGTTAAAATGGCTCTGAGCACTATGGGACTTAACTACTGAGGTCATCAGTTCCCTAGAACTTAGAACTACTTAAGCATAACTAACCTAAGGACATCATACACATCCATGCCCGAGGCAGGATTCGAACCTGCGACCGTAGCGGTCACCCGGTTCCAAACTGACGCGCTTAGAACCGCACGGCCACACCGGCCGGAAACAATACCTGTAAAAGATGGACAATCTTGATAATAGCACTCTACAGTATATCAGTAGGTAACGTGAGAAATTGCTCGGATGTTGTCATCTGGCGTCCCTAATGAGGTCGGTCGATCGCGGTAGTCTTGCGACTTCTGGGAATACGGCAACCAACAATCGCGCGGGTTGCTGTCTGGGACCTGGAATCCAAGTATGACGGAAATGCCGGCTCAGCAAACGATGTATGCAAGAGATCAAGTGTGCAGCAGTATGGTGTGGAGCACCATCCTGCATAAAAGTCGTACCTTCAAGCAGGTGTTTATCAGCTAGACTAGGGATGCTGCGATTCTGTAGCATTTCCGCGTACATCGCATACGTACATCTATACATCTTCGTGATTACTCTGCTATTCACAATAAGTGCTGGCAGAGGGTTCCACGAACCACCTTCAAGCTGTCTCTCTACCGTTCCACTCTCGAACGGCACGCGGGAAAAACGAGCACTTAAATTTTCCTGTGCGAGCCCTTATTTCTCTTATTTTATCGTGATGATCATTTCTCCCTATGTAGGTGGGTACCAACAGAATGTTTTCGCAATCGGAGGAGAAAACTGGTGATTGAAATTTCATGAGAAGATCCTGTCGCAACAAAAATCGATTTTCTTTTGATGATTGCCACTCCAATTCACGTATCATGTCTGTGACACTATCTCCCTTATTTCACGATAATACAAAACGAGCTCCCCTTCCTTTTACTTCTTCGATGTCATCCGTCAGTCCCACCTGATGCGGATCCCACACCTCACAGCAATACTCCAGAAGAGGGCGGACAAGCGTAGTGTAAGCAGTCTCTTTACTAGACCTGTTGCACCTTCTAAGTGTTCTGCCAATGAATCGCAGTCTTTGGTTTGCTCTATCCACAATATTATGTATGTGAGTAACTTCGCAATTTTCTTTATTCAGGGTCAATTGCCACTTTTCGCTCCACACAGATATCTTATCTAAATCATTTCTCAAGTCGTTTTGATCATCTGATGACTTTACACGACGGTAAATGAAAGCATCATCTGCAAACAATCTCAGACGGCTACTTAGATTGTCTCCTATGTCGTTAATATAGATCAGGAACAATAGAGGGCCTATAACACTTCCTTTGGGAACGCCGGATATTACTTCTGTTTTACTCGATGACTTTCCGTCTATTACTACGAACTGTGACCTTCCTGACAGGAAATCATGAATCCAGTCGCACAACAGAGGCGATACTCCGTAGGCAAGCAGTTTGGTTAGAAGACACTTTTGAGGAACGGTGTCGAAAGCCTTCTGGAAATCTAAAAATATGAAATCAATTTCACATCCCCTGTCGATAGCACTTATTTCTTCAGGAGTATAAAGAGCTAGTTGTGTTTCACAAGAACGATATTTTCTGAAACCGTGCTGACTATGTGTCAATAAACCGTTTTCTTCGAGGTACTTCATAATGTTCGAACACAGTATATGTTCCCAAACCCTACTGCAAATCGACGTTAGTGAGATAGGCCTGTAATTCAGCGGATTACTCCTAAAATGGTTGAAATGGCTCTGAGCACTATGGTACTTAACATCTGAGGTAATTAGTCCCCTAGAATTTTTTTAAATCTTTATTAACAAAACCATTATAATTATACAAAGTTAAACCACTTCCTTATTTCGTTAGTGGGTCATAATACTTATACATTTATACTTAGTTCGCAGCTAGTTTCAGTTTTTGAGTGAGCTACAGTTTATTTTAACATACAATGGGCATCTAATTTCTAATATCTAGAGTTTATATCTAATTCCTATAACTAATTCCTATATTCTGCAGCGTCACATGTGTGCCAGTGAAAGATATAAACCTACTTTTAAATTGCCTTGCTCTTCGAGCTAATCCCGAAGAGCGTGCCCCTGGCATTGGGCAGGCCTCGATGTTAATTCGCTGCAATTCCTAACGTAGTTTCCTAAAACTAAGTCCTACAAACTAACTTATCCTACGTCATTTCAGGTGCGTGTCATTATCGGTGGTGTTGACCCCTACTCCCCCTAATCCTGCGCGTGGCGGATTCCAACTAAGATGAAAAGTCGGCCTGTCCACGCACAGGCGGCATGGGAATACGGCTCTGGACGCAATCAGTGGTTGTTTTCTTGGTTATTTAGTTTATCTCTCTCAAGTATTCAGTTAAAACTTTTCGCGATACCTCGTTAGCCAATGTGTTTAAGGTCTGAAAAGTTTCCTCTCGTCTAAGTAGTTGATATGTGTCATAGTTTGGTAGTCTGTCTCGTAGTGTGTTCGCAACATCATTGAAGAGGAGGCATTCGTAAACTACATGTTCGGGCGTATCCTCCGGATCGCCACAGTCACACGCTAGTGTAGCCCTCTTCCCAAATCGACATAAGTATGTCGGGTAGGGTCCATGGGCAGTGAGAAAATGGATCAATCCTCGTGTGGGCTCAAAGTATTTCAATTCCAAGCGTTCCCTTACATCAGGTATGAACTGTAAATTTCTGCGTCCAGCCTCTTCTACCTCCCAAGACTCCTGCCAAAGTTCCTCCCCTCTTTTCCTTATTTCCCTTTTATCCCCCACCCTAATACCGATGATGTCTGCAATCTTCTCATAATTTCCCTTTTTGGCCCAGTACCAAGCCGCTTGTTCTCTTATTTTTATGTCCAGAGGGCAGAGCCCCATTATGACTAATAGCCCCCCCCCCCCCCCCCCCGGAGATGTTCTGTAGCTCCCCACAGATCTTAATATCATGCTTCTCTGGACTCTTCTCACTACCATGGCGGGCACAACCCTCGTGAGCCCGTGCGCCCAGACTCCCGAGCCGTAACCCACAACTGAGGTTAGGGTGCTATTGTGGTAGAGTTTAATCAGGTGTGGTGCGAGATGGAATCTTTTATGCCCTATTGAGATGAGGTTATTTAATATCTGGAGAGCTCGCTGGGTTACAGTGTCAATGTGTTTTCTGAAGCTCCACCTCTCATCAATGGTAACTCCTAGATAGCGTGTCTCACGTCGCCGGAGAACTGGTGAGCCATCAATTCTGACAGTCGGATTTCTGATTAGATGTCCTTTTAGCAACAGGTATGTGGATTTGCTGGGCGATATCGTCATTTTAGTCGTATGGCACCACTGTTGGAGTTTGTCTATGGCTCTATATTTTTGTTTCAATGTCTTCCCGACAACGGCCGCCGACCAACAGGAGGAGGTCATCCACGTAGGCTATCACCTCTAGCACCTCATCACTTTTTTGTGATCACTAATAGTGGCTCCATGTGGATGTCCCAGAAGAGGGGCCCTAAAGCGGATCCTTGGGGACATCCTTTGTTGATTGTTTTTCCAACTCTTTCGCTAGGGGATGATAGCCAGACCTCCCGATCCTTACAATAGCTCCTCAGGCAACCGTATAGCGACCCTGGACACTCACTCTCCCGCAAGCAGGAGAAGAGCGAAGGCCACCACAGTTGTCGAAGGCGCCACTGATATCTACCATGATGCCAACCACGTGTTTGTGCGGGGTCGAGCCGCAGACCTCAGCCGCCAGGGCGATTGCATCAGATGCCGACCGCCCCGGCCTGAAGCCGAACTGCCTGTTGCTCATCCAGCACAACACTCGGTGTGCCGCCAAGCTGTCAGCTAGCAGTTTCTCCAGTATCTTTCCGAATAGATCCAGCAGGCAAATCGGCCTGTATGACTTCACTTCCACGGGGTCCTTGTCAGGTCCTTTCTTTATTATAACTACGTTCGCCGTTTTCCATTTCTCCGGAAACTTTTTTTGCCTGAGGCATTCATTGTAAAGATGAGTAAGTGGCGCAGTCAGCTGGGGCGCCAGGAACTGCACTACCTCCGCCACAATGCCGTCTGGCCCAGGTGCTTTTCCTCTTTGCAACGATCTTATATGGGCTGCTACCTCCTCCTCAGAGAAGGGGTAGACAGCCGTCTCATTATTGTACGCTTCTTGATCTTCGTTTCTCAGTTGCTTCTGCCCTTCAGTCTCCCCATCCGCATTGTCGTCAGGCAGCAGGGACCGGAGGAGGACCTCCGCAGTCTCCTGCCAACACTCCGTCATCCTGTCCCCGTGCCTGACTGTTGATAGCTCCAGAGGAGTGCGGGTTTTTTCTCTTACCAGCTTATAGGGAAGCCCCCATGGGTCCATGACTAACTGGTTTTGCACGAAGTTTTCCCAGCTTCGCGTCCTTACTTCGCGCAGTTCCTTTTGAAACCTCTGCTTTTCCTCCCTATATAGCAACTGACACCTTTGTCGTTCCTGCCAGACGACACTGCGCTGGTAGTGCCTCCTCAGCCTTCTGACAGATTGACGCAGTTCTCCTAGTTTGGTAGACCATGGTGACGGAGAGGCCGCCATGGCCCTCCTCCTAGTCGGTACAGCTGCCCTCACCGCTCTGGTTACTGCACTCACCAGTTTCTCCGCTCTCTGGTCTACGTCCATGTCCCGATGCATGTCACCTTCCGGCAATGGAGGAATGTCGCACTCACTTGCTAGGCGTTCCCAGTCAGTTCTTTTACAATTTAGTTGTACCTCCCACCCCATGGCCCGGCTGCACTCTCTTTCTGCTAAGGTGAAAGTTATCAAGTTGTGGTCGCTTGTGGTGGCGTTTTCTATAACTCTCCAGTGTTGAATAATATTAGTTGTGTTCGGTGTTACAAGAATGACATCTATATTTGTTCCTTGTCCTCCTCCTGCAGCGCAGGTAGGAGGATTGCCAGGCCTGTTTGCCACCACAAGTTGTGAGGCCATAATGAACTTAGAACTACTTAAACCTAACTAACCTAAGGACATCACACACATCCATGCCCGAGGCAGGATTCTAACCAGCGACCGTAGCAGTCGCGCGGTGTAGACTGAAGCGCCTAGAACCACTCGGCCACTCCGGCCTGCCGGATTACTCTTACTTCCCCTTTTGGGTACTGATGTGACTTGAGCAATTTTCCAGTCTTTAGGTACGGATCTAGCTGTGAGCGAGTGGTTGTATATAATTGCTAAAGACGGAGCTATTTTATCAGCATACTCTGAGAGGAACCTGAGTGGTATCCAATCTGGACCGGAGGCCTTCCCTTTATTAAGTGATTTAAGCTGCTTCGTTACTCCGAGGATATTTACTTCTATGTTTCTCATCTTGGCAGTTGTTCTTGATTGGAATTCAGGAATATTTACTTCGTCTTCTTTGGTCATGGTAACGGTCTGAAAAGCAGCACACAGAATTTCCTCTAAGAAAAAGGATCCAGTCACGATTGATGTGGTAATCCACACCACACCGAGACTTTTTCGTCATGTAACTGGGATTCCACCACAATTCTAGGATTCTCGGTAGCCCAAATTCTTAACACGTAGATGTTGACAAACCCTGAGAGTGTAAAATGGGCTACGTCTGTCCATAACGCTTTAGACAACATCGTCATTTTCTCCCATTGCGGCTGGTCCCGTCGGAGGTTCGAGTCCTCCGTCGGACATGGGTGTGTGTGTTTGTCCTTAGGATAATTTAGGTTAAATAATGAGTAAGCTTAGGGACTGATGACCTTAGCAGTTAAGTCCCACAAGATTTCACACACATTTGAACTTTTAAGTGCTCACACCAAAAATGTTTGCGCATCTGGCTCCATCTCTCACTACAGTTCATTTTATACACGATTCTCATGAGTCGTCGCTGTTGTGTTGCCGTCCAAGGCCATCTGTTGGCCTTTTTTGCACTCGTTTTTGGTTTCAGGCATGTGTATCAAGTTTTACCTCTCCACCATTATTCTGCAATTACTGCATGTTCAAATATTAATGGACTTTTGGGTCACCTTGTTAAAAAACAATGCCAATGTTCTTTCGCATCTGTGTTTGTACAAGTGGGAAGATACCTGTACATGCTGTAACATCCTCCATCTGCGTTATAGCTGATTTCCGGTATCGGTAGATTGAATCGACTGCTGACCACGTGGCGTTGTGTGCAGACTGCCAGATCACGTGTCGCTGGAGGAGGGGGCGCTCCTGGAGCCGCTGTCTGTGGGGGTGCACGCGTGCCGCCTGGCCGGCGTCTGCCCGGGTTGTAAAGTGCTCGTCATCGGCGCCGGGCCCGTCGGACTGCTCACTGTCGCCGCCGCCAAGGCGTTCGGCGCCAACAAGATCGGCATCGCAGGTACAAAACTGCACTTTCGAAAAATCGAGAAATCAAAGTTGGGGTGACAATGACCTCTGATGATTAAGTTGGTTGGTTGGTTTTGGGGTTTGATGGGGGCTAAACATCGAGGTCATCAGTCCCCTGTTCCAAACAGACATAGTTGTAAAAGGCCTATACAGTAAAAGCGTAACCTCTGCACCCAGAGAGAGGGAAAAAAATGGTTCAAGTGGCTCTGAGCGCTATGGGACTTAACTTCTGAAGTCATCAGTCGCCTAGAACTTACGAGGTAACCTCCCCATCGCACCCCCCCCCCCCCTCAGATTTAGTTATAAGTTGACACAGTGGATAGGCCTTGAAAAACTGAACACAGATGAATCGAGAAAAAAGGAACAAGTTGTGTGGAACTATAAAATATAAGCAAAATTTACAAACTGAGTAGTCCATGAGCAAGATAGGCAACATCAAGGAGAGTGTTAGCTCAGGAGCGCCGTGGTCCCGTGGTTAGCGTGAGCAGCTGGGGAACGAGAATTCTTGGTTCAAGTCTTCCCTCGAGTGAAAAGTTGAATTTTTTATAAAATCAACTTCGTTCACCAAAATTCCAGGCCATGTTCAGATTTGCTTGGACATAAGCAGGATTTGACGGTCTACACACGGAAAAACTTGAAAACGTTAAAAACATATGTTTTGACAGAACACAGGCCAAGCTGTGCGACTGTGAAACTGTTGCATTCATTTGTTGCAGTTGATGTGACAAATGTTTTCATCACTTTTTTGGGAGTGATTATCACATCCACAAGAAAACCTAAATCAGGCAAAGTAGAAGAACCCTTTTACCCATTCGTCAAGTGTACACGTTAGGTGGGTCGACAACATATTCCTGTCATGTGGCGCACATGCCGTCACCAGTGTCGTATAGAATATATCAGACGTGTTTTCCTGTGGAGGAATCGGTTGACCTATGAACTTGCGATCAGATGTTTTCGGTTCCCATTGGAGAGGCACGTCCTTTCGTCTACTAATCGCACGGTTTTGCGGTGCGGTCGCAAAACACAGACACTAAACTTATTACAGTGACCAGAGATGTCAATGAACGAACGGACAGATCATAACTTTGCGAAAATAAAGCAAATAAACTTTTCATTCGAGGGAAGACTTGAATCAAGGACCTCTCGTTCCGTAGCTGCTGACGCTAACCACGGGACCACGGCGCTCGTCAGCTCACTTTATCCTTGATGTTGCTTATCTTGCGAATGGACTACTCAGTTTGTATATTTTGCTTATTTTTTTTCATAGTTCCACACAACTTCTTCCTGTTTTCTCGATTGATTTGTGTTCAGTTTTCAAGGCCTATCCACTCTGCCAACTTATAACTAAATATGAGGGGGTGCGATGGGGAGGTTCCCTTGTTAGAACTAATTAAACCCAACTAACCTAAGGACAGCACACACATCCATGACCGAGGCAGGATTCGAACCTGCGACCGTAGCGGTCAGGGAGGGAACACCAAGGGGTTCAGAGCTAAAATAAACACCGCAATAACACAAAATAGAAGACACTTAAAAGAGCAGAGCAAATAGTTGACTAGAGTAAAACAGACTACAGTGGTTGATGGATCAGGCAAAAGGTCAACCACTCAACTACAAACGAAGAACCTCCAGCTGGAAAGCGTTGATAGAGATACCAACACAACTTGTTACCATAAAAGACACTATTTTGGTATCCACGTGGAGTGGGTGTAGCCTGAGAAATCATGCGAGCGCGCCCACACTAGAGTGAGTGATAAAACCCAGCTGTACGGATAAAACGTAAAACTGAGTCAGCTAGAATTAAAGGAAGTGCAGCTGGTTAAATTAAAGGACTGCCGCAAGTGGGCTAAAAGGGGGGCAGTCCATCAGAAGATGGACCACTGTCAGCCCTGCATCACAGCGAAAATTGAGCGCGTTCTCACGGCGAAGGAGATAGCCGTGGGTCAACCGCGTGTGTCCAATTCGGAGACGGCAGAGAACAACTGAGCCGCTACGCGTGCTCCTCAAGCATGCTGATTAAGTGATTTCTTTTTCTTGCACCAGACGATGGAACTTAAACTGTTCCGAAACCGACCGTGTGTACACAATAAACGCTGGGGGATTAAGCAACTTTCGGGGTTTCTTAATTTTCCAAAATGGCCTTGTACAGTTGCGGCTACCCCGTAACATGAACTCTTAGAGCGCTCCACACTAGAGGTCTGCAAAGGGCGTTTTGTTCGCTCATACTCGCTCGAGCCCAGCGCTCTCGGGCAAAACCAGCGACCGACTGAGTTAGTTTATTTCACATCCTAGCCCCTCTGAAAACGGAGACTGTACTATTTTGGCTGCTGAGAGCGGCTCACATTCGCTCAACGACGCTAAATAAATATTCACGTATATTACAAAAATAGAGTAACGTGTTACTACGACGTTATAATTTTGTTCTAGCTTATCACCAGTCTGATGTTTCATCACTAGGGCCCGGACTTTAATGACAAGTAATATATTTTTCTGAACTATAGGGTGAATTTTAGAACAATTTATACACATATCTAGGCATTTTAGTGTCGAAAAGAGTATTTTGATTGTGCATATAAACTCATATTTCAACCAATTTTAGTAGTATGTCATATTGCGGCTACCTTTTAATATAATAAGTCATATTTCCGTCAAGTTTTGCCAAAAATTCATATACCGTTTTTCTCGTATCTTACGGGACATACGAATTAGAAAAGGAATATGTTGCTCACGAGGCAGTATTTAACGTGCTATTATGAAAGATAAACAGATAAATTTGTACACAGCTTTATTTCTCGGGACTGTAGCAGAAAATCGGTGTACCACAACAGTCGTTTCGCGAACATAAAACATTGTTGCGCAGAGTCGACAATACGCTCTCAGAGCTAACAAAGGCTTCTGCCGTAATAATCATCGCAGTCGCACAGGTGTTCCCAGTAACCAGTTTGAATACAGCCTTTGCCTTGTTCAACATGCCTAAAGCAAAGTGCTCCGACAGCGTGAAATTGCGAGGATATGTTCGAGAATTTGGAGAGAAGTTCTTCAGTACTGATGGGAAAATATTATTCTGTAGACTGTGTGAAGTTAAAATGAGTGCAGAAAAGCGCTTTAATGTGCAACAACACTGTAATACCGCTAAACACAGCAGCTGTGTGCTGAAAATAACAGCAGGCAAACGCTGTTATTTGAACAAACAGGTCAATTGTCAACCGTGCAATCATTCTGCAAGGATCTGTGAGATGATGGTGTCCTGCAACATCCCATTGGAAAACCTGAAAAATCCACGCTTCAGACGGTTCTTGGAGAAGTACACACCACATTCAGTTTCACATGAATCTTCACTGAGAAATAACTATTTATCCATGTGCTACAATGATGTGTTCAACAAAATACGAATTACTATTGCTGAGCAAAAGATCTGGCTGTCGATTGATGAAACTACCGATATTAGTGGGCGATATATTGCAGATGTTGTTGTTGGTGTTCTAAAAGTTTATGGCCGTGGAGAATGTTGCTACTAATGTGTGAAGCTGTCGATAAACAATTTGACGACTGATATTTTGTTTGACAACTCTCTGAAGCTACTGTGGCCGGATGGTGTGAAAAGAGAGAACGTTTGCTGCTTGTAACAGATGGTGCTTCATATATGGCTAAAGCATCCAAAGGGCTTCAGATTCTCTTCCCCCGTATGGTGTACGCCACTTGACTTGCACATGCGTTGCACAGAGTTGCCGAAAAGGTGCGATCAAATTACCCTGACGTGGACAAATTAATTTTCCGTGGCAAGAAAACCTATGTGAAGGCTCCGCTACTGGTGCAGAAATTCACGGAACAAGCACCTTCAACGTCCCTCCCACCTAAACGTGTTCTTACACGATGGGGTTCTTGGCTTAATGCTGCTGACTATTGCTGCACCAACTACACCCAAATAAAGACAATCTTCTTTGAGCTTGGTAGCGATGAGTCAAGTGCTATCAAAATTGTGAAAGAAGTTTTTAGAGATACATTGTCTCGAAACTTGGCATACATCAACGCCAATTTTTCAGTGATATCAAAAGACATCAAACGACTGGAAGCTGTTGGCACTCAGCTATGTGAGGCCCTTAGTATTGTGCAACATGTGCAGAGTGAGTTGAGTCGAGCTCGTGGTCATGTGGCTGACAAAGTGAAAACAAAATTGCAGATGTTCTCCAACGGAATCCTGTCTATTCTATACTGTGCAAAATTAGTGGCAGTCTTTCAGGGAATGCCGCAACATTTGAAGATACTGAAACAAAGCTGAACTCCAGTGACTTGACTGCCTTCAAATACGCTCCAATGACGTCTTGTGAAGTGGAGAGGAGCTTTTCCAGGTGCAAAACTATCCTCAGCGACAACCGTAGGTCTTTGACAACGGAAAACTTGAAAATGCACCTTGTGATCCAGTGCAACTTTGAAGATACTGAAGATTGACATGCAGTATTAAATAATGGAAATCCTTTAAATACTGTGTAGAAATAAAAATATTGTTTTGTTGTTTTGATAGATGATATTTTCACTGTACTTTCTGTTTAGAAAATAAAACATTCAGACATTCAAAAAATAGGTGCAAATTAGCCACAAACCCTACAGATAGAAAGAACTATACTTACAATATTTTGAGAAGTGAGTTTTGTATTACTTTATGGTGAATAAAAAATTAAATAAACAAACAAGAATGCTTTAAATAAACTTCTATCACGTCATATTTTATTTTTTAAAGTCATATTTATGTAAGCTTTAGGTCATAAATGCTTGCATATTTCACTTTTTTAGGTAATTAAAATCCGGGCCCTATTCATCACATATCTGCCGCAAGGCAGATGAAATTGAAGGAAATATTATAGAAATGGAAGATTACTTCATTCAATGTGTGATTGGAGATATGATATACAGCGAGAAAAATTTCACAGTGTAAGTCCTAACAAGGCCTGGGTGTAAACGATATTTCGTCAGAACTACCGACAGCCTTGGGAGCGCCGGCTATGATAAAACTCTTCCGTTCGGTGTGACACATGTATGAGACAGACGAAATACCCTCTGCCTTCAAGAAGAAAGTAATAATTCCAATTCCGAAGAAAGCAAGTGCTGATAGGTGTGAAGCTGTCGAACTATCAGTTTAATAAGTCATGGTGGCAAAATACTAACACGAATTACTTACGAAAGAATATAAAAACTCGTAGATGTTTTCCACTTTTCTTAAACACAAACTTTCCGTGTTTGTTTTCACAGTTCATGCATCTCACCCTTTCACTAGTGTATTTAATCAATGGCACTATATCCAACAAAAAGTTCAAATCACACACAGAACTCTAAGCAGGATGGTTGACATGGAAATTCATGTGTGTTTATACCAAACAGAATAGATCTGAAAACAGTGTTGTCAACATACTAATTTTGCGCTAAAAATTAAAAGCTAAATATGCTTAATGTTGAAAAATCACATTTTACAAACAACAAATTTCTCATTTTGATTGCATCCACAAATCACACAATAACCAACTAATATACTATGGAATACATTTTTGATGGGGGTTTTAGAGCAAATAATTTGGAAAATCTCATAAAAACGTGATTTTTAAAATTTTTGTTATTATATATTTATGTAATACAGATAGCTCAAGAAGAGAAGACATTGTAGGTAGATAGATGAGTTGCATGTGGTAATATAATAGGAAATTTAGCATTAAGTGACCTTCCAAATTCAAAAGAAAATAGTTTTTAACATTAGAAAAATCTAAAATTTGTGCATAAAAAGAAAGACTGAGTGTGTTACTCGTCTAAATTTGAAAGTTTTAAACCAAAAATCTTTCAGGTCACTAGTATTTGCGGTTTCTTTGTTACATGTTTTTAGTTCAGTACTATATTGAGAGTTATTAACAAAATTCACGTTCTTCATAGGCCTGTATCAATTTAAAATCAAAAATTTGAATTATTTTATTTCTTAATACAAATTATACGGAAGTCTAGTATCAATTTTTTCCAGAGAAATGCATTATGATGAACTGACATGCATTGTACAATTTGAGATGAAATCGCTCAGTTTTCTAATTGCATGTATGTTACCAGCCACTGTACGCTACAGCTGACGACGTGGGACCTGACCCTGTCGCCAACGCAATACGTAGCTAGAGAATCGAATGAAAGAGCATTAATTTATCCATGATAACCGCTGTTGAGCAATGTGGCTATGGATTAAATAACTTTAAGACACACAACAGACGCTATTTATAGAGTTTTATTTATGCTAAGACGTGTTTCGGTCATCTTCAGTTGATTAGATACATTTACATGGACGTATCGAAGAGTAATACATTTACAAGGCCGTGCTGTAAAGTAAATGCCTCAGAATTTTGTATGTGAAAAGTCTTATAGATTTTTAAATGAGAAAAAAACTATAAACATTGTCAATCTTTATTCTTCATGTCTACATATTTATTTATCAACGTAGACACCAGTAGAATGCTTGATTTTTGACGGAGCTACAGTCTCATCTCTGATTCCACCACTTCGTCACTATCAAAGCGATGTCCTCGAAGGTGTTCTTTGAGTTCTAGAAGCAGGTAAAAGTCAGATGGGGCCAAGTCGGGGCTGCATCGAGTATGAGCGAAGACAGTGAACCCAGGGCGTCGATTGTTGCAGATGACCCAGCGCTCGTGTGTGCGAGCGACTGTATACGTGGACGAACGCTTGGAATTCGTGTTTCCAGTTTTATGAGAGTCTTGCAGTACCTTGGAGTGTTCATGGTGATGCCTTTACACACAGACTCCAAATGCACCACCCCTTGAACATCCCAGAATCTGTGAGCATGAGTTTGCCCGCTGATAGCAGGTGTCGCAGGTGATGCTTTGTGGCGGACCTCCATTGACGCTGTCTTACTTTCAAGGTCGAAATGGTGAACCCAGCTTTTGTCAGCTGTCACTATGTTGCTAGGGAACTCGCCATCCTCACGCTCAAAAAACCAAAAGAAATTGTTGACACAAGTCCAATCTCCTCTGTTTCACGTCAAGAGAGTGCATTCGAGGCACCCACCGCGCACACAGTTTTGTGTACCACAGTTCTGCAGTGATGGCCCCTATGCTCTCACGATGCGCCACACTTACTTGAGAGCTGTTTTGTTTTACCTCACAATTTTCTCTGGTGAGTTCATCAACTCATATCCGATGAGTCTCGTTGGTTGCCGCACGCAGTCGTCCACTCCGGTGTCTGTCACACACGTTGATGTTACCAACACTGTTTCCTTCATTACGAGCAGGAACAACGCAACTTCGCACATTAATGATGATAGAATCATTATTGTACACAGCATACATTCTTCTATGGAAATGAAAATGAGCGGTTGGCGTCATTGGCCGGGAGGCCCCTGACGGGTCAGGTTCGGCCACCTTGGTGCAGGTCTCATTACATTCGACGCCACATTGGGCGACCTGCTCGCCGGATGGAGATGAAATGATGATGGAGACAACACAACACCCAGTCCCTGACCGAAGAAAAATGCCCGACTCCGCCGGGAATCAAACCCTGGCCCCAGTCCGTCACGTTGACCATTCAGCTACGGGGCGGACATTCTGCTATGAATTTCAGTTGGGGCCACGGTTTCTGATGTTAGAAACGCGACTACTGCACGCTGTTTCTCATGCATCTACATAGTTACGCTATACACGGTTACGTTACACACTATTATTCGGAAAAATGTAAATGAGCGTACGGCGTTGTGGGCCGGGAGTCCCCCATTCGGGGAAGTTCGGCCGCCGAGGGCAAGTACTTAATGCATTCGACGCTACATTGGACGACTTGCTCGTCGGAGATAGGGATGACATGATGTAAGTAGGCTATGTAAGTAGGCTGTTTATGTTTTCTTATTGGCAACGTTACGTAGCTCTCTGTATGAAAATCACTGGCTGTGCTGTGTGCAGTCTGTGGTTAGTTTGCATTGTTGTCTGCCATTGTAGTGTTGGGCAGCGGCAGCTGGATGTGAACAGCGCGTAGCGTTGCGCAGTTGGAGGTGAGCCGCCAGCAGTGGTGGATGTGTGGAAGGAAATGGCGGAGTTTTGAAATTACATATATTATGACTTTTGATGATATTAACGTAAATACATTGTTTGTTCTCTATTAAAATCTTTCATTTGCTAACTATCCCTATTAGTAGTTAGTGCCTTCCGTAGTTTGAATCTTTTATTTAGCTGGCAGTAGTGGCGCATGCTGTATTGCAGTAGTTCGAGTAACGAAGATTTTTGTGAGGTAAGTGATTTGTGAAAGGTATAGGTTAATGTTAGTCAGGGCCATTCTTTTGTAGGGATTATTGGAAGTCAGATTGTGTTGCGCTAAAAATATTGTGTGTCAGTTTAAACGCAGTCATGTATAAATTGTTCCAAGGGGACGTTTCAATGATTATGAGGACAACACAACACCCAGTCTCTGAGCGGAGAAAAACTCCTGCCCCAGCCTGCAATCGAACCCGGGCCCCTTGGCGTGGCATTCCGCCGCGCTGACTACTCAGCTAACGGGGGTGGACGCTACTATTCGGAGCCTTCTAGCAGAAGAGGATTTTAACTTGCGTCGACGAAGCGGGGACGACGACTATGTAATATGCATGGCATGTAACATCACAACCGATATTAAGAGCAGAGAAAAAAAAAATTCGGAGAAATTGCTTCCCAGTACGCCCTTGTAAAAGAGAAATTAAATACGAAAACTTTAATCTCACGAAGACCGTTTATTAAATAAATGCAAATAAAACGATTAGTATGGAAAGAAAAGGATAATTTCAAGCAGTTTTGTGTAGCAGCCAAGAGTGCCTGTTACTTTACACCAGAATAAATTTTTATTACTTACAAATTTAGGTTATGATGAATAAAGGGCGCCCATTCTGAATCAGTGCCCTAAGAATATAACTGAGTATTCGCGGTCGATCTTTGACTTACGGAAAGAACAGAGGCTTGAATAGAACCATATCACTGTTCCACATATATATTTATGTTTAGTTGATAGTTAGATGCATTTACTTTTATTCTGTAACTTGTAACTCCTGTTTTCCTGATTATATGCTTTGGACTTCACTGATTCACTAGTGAAGTACAGCTGTCACCGTTTGGTTGACTTACGCGTTTGTTTAAGTTTGTCTACGACTTACAATTTTCATATACATTCCGAAATCAGTTGCGGTTATAGACATATGAAGTAGCCCATATAAAGACGTGATATGCGTTTCTGTATAATGAAAATGGACTACGTCACATTGCTTGCTTAATAATACAATGTGGCTACTGTAATGAGACATGAAAAGTTGTTTTACATGTATATCTTTTCACATTGATGTTCTATTATATAAATTGTTACCTACGTACTAGCTAATTCTGTTTGTTAATTAAGGATATCATTTGCATAAACGTCTCTTTGTAGGTTGTGGGCCACAAAAAGCTGAATAAACAGTCAAACGCTTTATGAAATGATTTGTAAGAAAAAAATTAGATCTGACAAGCATCTACCGCACCTCTGAATAATACAAAAAATTATGTGCAGCAAATGAGAATATTAAGTTCAGAGTTAACTTAGAGTTTTAAAGAGTACTAGAGGATAATTGTTGTACATGATTTCGAGAATCATTCAAAGGTGTGGAAAATGTTTCTCAAATCTATTTATTTCTTACTTTTAGACATATCAATTCATAGAATATTGCGATTGTTTTGTCAAGATTTTTTATTTTTATCGTTCAGAAAGCATGCAATGTAATATAAATCTCGATCTCCTTAAATACCCTGATTATTTTCAAGCAATTAAATAATTTTTGCGAAAATAGAACTCTCACTAGTCAGTTTGATACGTGGTTAGTCTATTTCGGACACTTCGCCTGGCTGTGAAAATTTGGATAAAAATCCAGTGTGTAATTTCTGGGGAGTCTTGTTTCACTTCGAGCAAAGATTTGGTGACAGTTAAATATCAACACAATGTAACTTCTTATGTGTAAAATAGCTACTAGAGCTTAAGGAGATAACTTTTGGACACACTGTTATTCACTGCTAGCAGCAACTGTTCGAGAAATATTTCAATTTTTCCTCAAATTCATTGTTTTTATTCTTAAATTTAGAGGCAGATTATTATTTTGCACATTGCGTTGCTCAGAAGGAAAAACATAGATGTGCGTGTTTGGTGGATAGTTGCTGGCGGCTTTTTGAGTACACTAGAGCTCTCTTCAGACGCATAGTAAGACACAGAATTACATCACCGAAGCCTTTTGTTGTACATAGCACGGGCAAAGTCTTCAGCATACGCAAATTCTTGTTCTTCGTGGAAGCTAAGCATGGGATATAAACATTAAACAGTGAGGAAACAAGCGTAGATACTCAACGAAAAAGCTGTTGTAAGTTAATACATTTTTTAGATCTCATTATTCTGCACGGACATGTTCGAGACTGTGATGACGAAGTTAAGAACATAGTAAATTAAGGATATAGTAGAACTAAAATTAACCAAGAAATAGTGATTCCACACAGAGAAAAAAGGAACAGTTCTATATGCTCATGTAGCTCAACATCCAGTGGGTACTTACATAATGCCTAACATGTCATTATTTGGTAGTTGTGCTACATTTGTTACAGTTCTACATGATAAATTATTTGTTCTGACAGATTTCGTACTTCAATCATACATCTAATAAACATATATCTCTCCACCATCATTCCCATGCTTATCATTACTTCCAATACACTAAAAATGCCTCTATGCCCTCGACAACTTTCCAATACTCTCACATCATCATTATTTCTCTGTCGAGGCAAACATTTCAATTCTAGTTATTGCTGTATCATACTTGCACACTTCAGCTGGAGTATTTAGAGTACTACACATGTGTAGGACATTAAATTGACTGATTCTGCCCGGCTAGCACCATTTAACATTGATTATCTCATAAAGATAATTTTTAAAACTAGCCTACATTCTCATGAAATAGACAGTTCGAACACTTCACCTGCAAACTAAATACACCAGCACTGTTTAACATCTCTTTGTATAGAAATTTTTTGGTGTTAATAATGCTCATATTTTCCATTATTCTTGTTTATCAGTTTTTTGAAGGCAAAGTCATCTGATAATGTTTGGATGTTTTCATACAAGGGAGAATTCAGGCACATTACAATACACAGAGTATTTTCCTTTACCCTACCAGCTTAACCCATGGGTGCTGCTGTACCTTTTGCCCTTTGAACTGTGCTTGATGTAAATAATTATTTTTTTATAGGATCAAAGCAAATAACTCTCTCAATGGTTACCGCAAAACGCTATTTTCCGTTGATACGTGGAATATTTGTACTTTACACCATCACTGTTGTTGGACATCCTTATGGTAATGAAAAGTAAACCCATCAGTTTTTTACTATGTTGGAATTATTTTACAGGTGGTATCAGGCTCCGGTTTATCGATACCTGCTTTTCAATTCAGTCTATTTACACGTTTCTTGAAAGTTTACCTTGAAACTGATACAATGTACACATGTTTCCAGTTGCGTGTCGATTATTCAGACCCTTGCGTAAACGTATCAGAACTTTATATTCACATTCGTGTATCTATAATAGATAATTAAACTCATTCCAACCGCGAAATTATCTCTATCGTTTCTGTTAGTAACATCTGCCGCGTTCAGGATTACTTCGACGCCCTAGTTAGCAAGGTATACTGAAATACTTTTGTGATCCTTTGGAAATATAAACTGTTCATAATATAATTATGCCATATTAATTATTAATTCCAACTGATTGTTTCCTTTCTTTGTATCATTATTAATTTCATTAATAAATCCCACGATATCATTGTGTATAGTGCGATGATTATTATTGACTTCCCATACAAAACTTTGATTAACTGCTCCATCGATTAAGTTTTTATCTTCACAGATATTCGTTATTTACATCCATTACAAAATCTGTATCCCATTCTTCACTCAGACTCTAGCATTACAATAACTTTTGATATCTTGATATTGATCCTTTATCGTCAAACAAATTCCCTCCTTCAAAATGGCAGTAAATTGAAGTTTGCTTCGCTAGATAATCACTCTCTAACGGAGCGGTAGTAAACATAAATTATTGTTTCCCAAACATTTTGCATTAAAATCGTGCCCTCAGAAGTACACTAAACTGGGCCCCTATTAGTGGCTATTAATATGGGGTGACTCCACCCTTCGCCTTCTTGACGGTTTCATCTCTGCTGCGGACACTTTCAATGAGGCGTCTGAATATTTATGGAAGAATGGCAGCCCATTGTTCCTCAGCAGTCGAAGCCAGAGAAGCTAGCAATGTTCGACGCAGTGGTGTGGAACGTAGTCGATGTTCTAACTCATCCCAAAGACACCCATTGCGTTGAGCTCAGGACTGTGAGCATGCCAGTCCATGTCAGTAATGTTATTGTCTTCAATCTATTGCCTCACGGGTGCTGCTTTATGACTCAGTCCACTGTAATGCTGATACAAACTATTATCGTCTCGGAACTGTTCCTTTCTGTACGCAGTACACGGTGTTGCAAAAGTAGCTCATATCCCTCCACGTTTAGTGTTTTCTCAAGAATAAGAAGGGGATAAACCCTAACGACGCCTCCACGTAGCGTTACTTACATCATCTGGAGAAGTCCTAAATGGAAAGGAACCGTAAAATAAGACAAGGAAGTAACAATCTTAGATAGAAAAAGGTCAGATAAGACAAGGAAGTAACAATCGTAGACAGAAAAATGTCAGATCTTTGACAGCAGTGGCTTGAATGCAAGTAATGTAAAATAAGGAAATGATCATTACTTAGAATTACAACATGATTCTGGAGATCATTTGATATTAAATTGTTCCCTCGATTCCTAAAATTTCGCTCCAGTCATGTCACACCCCACTATAAACTACTGCAGAGGAGAGCCGAAAGCTGTAAACTAACACTTCGGCGACTTGCGCGTCGAAATACTACAATAGAAAACATAAACAGGATACTATTTGAGAGTCTAAATAGCGTACTGTCGGAAACTATTAAAAATGTTAGAATTCATTAAAAAGTAAAGGGAGAGGGAGCCATAAAAGGTGACGCACACAGAGGGAAACGGACAATGTTATCCTCTGAGAACTAATACCGATTTATGTTTCAGTTCAACTTGAGTTTAGGAGTATGGCTAGGAGATTGCTTTAAGTCCTGGCAAATCACTATTTCTTCTAGAACATTAAGAATATTGTCTTTGCAACATGGAGACTCGAAAGGATCACCCTTCATTTTTTTCACTAATCTGAAACTCACCCCTTTATTCCTGGGAAGGAAACATGCCGGACTAATAGAGTTAAAAGTTGTTTGCCAGCTATGCCGTTAAAAAAAAGGGCACCGTTCCATTTTAAAATAAAAAAAATTATTTGCCTAAGTATCACGGTTCATACAATACTTTCAAGGATTAAACGGACAAAAACATTAATTTGTCATCGGTGTACTAACATTTTGCGGTGGCCCGGTGTAATGTTAAACTCTCTCTATATAGCTTAAGCGTTTTCGTGGACTTGTTGAAGAATGCTGGTTCTGCTTTCTTGCAGCGCCGATGTCTTCTGCTAGCACCGGACGCTTCTCCGAAGATTTCACTGTTAGGAAGGGGAAATTTTCACTCTCTCTCTCTCTCTCTCTCTCTCTCTCTCTCTTGTTATTTAAAAAAATACGCTACTCTTGGAATATCATTCAATGAACCAGAACATATTTATTTCCACTTTGTACAAAAAGCAACTAAACTTTATGACGTAAGCCCACACATTACCGGGCACCCAGAAACAGTTAATACACATTTTTGAACACAATTAATACATAAGCTTTTATCGTGGCTAACTATCCACGTCCAGTCCACGTACTCTCAACAGCAGTTCAACGTCTAATAAACAGTCACTATTTAGAGTCTCTCCATTTGTTTTTCAACAATACAACGCAACATTACTCTTTGCAGCCGGCCATGGAGCTTCCGGGCCGTATTTGATTATTCTTGGCAGGTCGCGCTGAACACTTGCCAGCGCCGACGAATTATCTCCCTTCCAGTTTCGCCTGCACAACAAACAATAAATGGGTGCAGTATCCCATGCTCATCCTTACGCCCTGCTTTAAAATAACGCTTATTCGAAACGGCTGGAACACAAGTGTCTCCAGACTTTCGTTAAATTCTGGGGCACCACAATTCGTATAAAACCTCATCTGATTCCTTGAACCGTTCATGACATAAAAGTGGTGTTACGTCTTGTGCGACTTACCGTGTATAATTTCATTCATGTATACAGGCGTTTCTTTGTCACACGATACGGCGAGTAGCTGCCACCTACCGCATCCACGTTGCTTGAATACTATCTTGTCCTATAGAAGAATTCCAAGGTATAGGAATATAGCAACGTTGCATAGGTTAATCTATTTGCTTTGGATGTTCCAGTGTCTTTATTTTGGCTGTAGTCTTTCCATCACTGTCGCTCCATTTCCTTCCCGCAGGTGAGTAGTTTCTTACCTTACCTCTAGAGAAATTCTCCTTTCACTGTGACCATAGCAGCGTCGAACATGTAGACTCAGTGCACGTGTCTATGGCGAAACATGCTGTATGCTAATACTGGGACAGGCGGGTCGGTTACGCACATGAAACAGACAGTAGAATTTTAACGTAAATAAGACATATTCGACAATACGAATAAAAGCGAAAGCAGCCCTTCCGTTATGGGAGTCACTAATCCATAACGTCGTACTATTAGCGGAAATAGCAGTTTAACACAAGGGAAAATATTTGAACAAACAAGGTATTAAAGAGACAGAGAGCCAGCCGAAGTGGCCGAGCGGTTCTAGGAGCTGCAGTCTGGAACCGCGCGACCGCTACGGTCGCAGGTTCGAATCCTGCCTCGGGCATGGATGTGTGAGATGTCCTTAGGTTAGTTAGGTTTAAGCAGTTCTCAGTTCTAGGAGACTGATGACCTCAGAAGTTAAGTCCCATAGTATCAGAGCCATTTGAGTCTAAGAGACAAAGAAGTTTGTTAGCCCATAGTATGTTACAAACGGAATTTCAAGACACCAGTAGGTCAATTAACTACCACACTGGCTTAAGAAAGAAAGAAAATCGTTCGAATTTCAAATCAACTGAAGGAAAATCTGTAGAGAGAGAAACAATGGAAGTTGTCAACTAGCCATGGGAGTTCTAGCGCTTACCAAAGCAGCGACAGCACGTACAGGAGATGCACTTTAGGAAAACCGATGACATTCAAAACAGCTTCCACTCGTCTCGTAATGGATAAAAACAGGTACTGTATTATTCTCAGGGAAATCTTATACAATCCTTCCTACAAAATAATGGCATATTTAGGCAACGCGACGGAGGTGGATATCAATCGCGCACCCTTATCTCCAAAACAGACTACAAAGGCTCAATAATATTGACGTCTGGTGATTGTGGTGGTCAGGAGAGAAGTGAACATTCGTCCTCGTGCTCGCAAAACCACTCCCAGACGATGTGAGCTGTGTGAGCAGGAGCCATGTCGTCTTGGAACACAGTATCGCCATTGAAGATCAAAGACTGTATCAGGTGGATCTGATCAGCCAAAATATTCATACAACCCTTGGCAGTAAAGTGAGCTTGCAGAGTAACAATAGGACTCATGGAATGCTACGATGTGGCTGCCCAAATCACAAAGAACATATGTCACGTTTCTCTCTTGAAACATACACTCGGTCAGAAGTTGCAACAAGACTCATCCGACCAAATCACTTTCTTCCATTGTTCCACAGTCCAGGTTTTATGGCTTCTGAATCACGTTTTCTGTTACGGGCATTTCCGTCACTGCTGTGTGGTTTTGGAGTTCTAGCTTGCCTTATAATTCTCCGCTTCTGGAGCTCCCGTCATGTTCTTTTGGTGCTGACAGGATTCTTGAGTGCGACATTCAGATCCACAGTGAGTTTTTCAGCTGTCGTCACCTTATTTCTTTATCGAAATCCTCTTTAATGACCGTCTGTCACGATCACTGAACAGACATTGCCGTCCGCGTTGTGACTTAGCGGATGTTTTTCACCTTCCCTGCATGCGGTATAAATCTTCAATATAGTGGCTCGCAAAACAACAATCACTTACGCTACCTTGGTTACGGAAGTGCCCACCATACGAGAACCAACAATGTGCCCACGTTGGAATTCACTGGACTCTGTTAGACTGACTCCAAGGTAATGGAGGTCAGAGCAAGCTGGTATCAAAGCGGCAGTCTGCTTCGCCAATGTGCATGTTACCAAAGAACAGATAAGCCACGGTAAAGGAACGCAAATGAATCCGAAGAATGAGATGAAAGGAGTGAGAGAGCTGTTTGAGTGAGGAGGAAAGCAGCGTCTTCCGCAATTTTGGCAATATCTCAGCGGCTTGTACTCTAGGATGTACAAGTTACAGAAACTGTTTCTAGGTACTCAGTTTTAACGATATTCAGTCGGAGCTAAATTGACTGACGCGATCATTTCATCACTGGGTACGTCGCTGCAGGTCCTGCAAATCATGACTTCATGAGCACGGAGCAAAGACCAAGGTATGTCCTTCTTCATGTCCCTTGCCTCTGACCAAAATCATTAACAATGTTGACCACAACTGCCCTTGGTGCACAGTCGAAAAACTGTTGGACCGATAACAGTATTAAAAAACTGTTCTAGGTCGATTGTTTTGTGTGAATAGAGTGCAATAGTTGTTAGGTCAGCCGGCCGGAGTGGCCGTGCCGTTCTAGGCGCTACAGTCTGGAGCCGAGCGACCACTACGGTCGCAGGTTCGAATCCTGCCTCGGGCATGGATGTCTGTGATGTCCTTAGGTTAGTTAGGTTTAATTAGTTCTAAGTTCTAGGTGACTGATGACCTCAGAAGTTAAGTCGCATAGTGCTCAGTCATTTGAACCAAGTTGTTAGGTCATCCTGTACGAATAGAAAGTTTTGCTTAGTTAAGCTGAGGTTCGAACACTATTTGAAGTCATAGTAATTTCACCTCAGGTAACGATTTCAGTGTATGGAACTCAACTCAACCATACAAGTTAGAACGTAACTAGAAAAAGTTTTTAGTATCTTGTTCCTATGGAATGTATAATGATATAGAAACATGTTTTTTACTATGTCTTTTTCCTAAGGAATGTATAATGGTATTGAAAATATGAAGCCAGTTGCAATTAGTTCGTTATTTTCATTACATCACGTGCACATACATATCTGTTTTACTCGGTTTGCCGTGTGTTCATCTTTCATAAAGAGGATGATTCACTTGACTCTGTGATACGACAGAGAAGACATTAAGTAGAACACAGACTAACATTACAGAAAGAAATATTTCATTTTGTTAGTCAATCAAGAGAACAATGCACGTCTGACCCAATGAACTGCTACATTTTAGCCGGCCGGAGTGGCCGAGCGGTTCTAGACGCTACAGTCTGGAACCGCGCGACCGCTACAGTCGCAGGTTCGAATCCTTCCTCGGACATGGATGTGTGTGATGTCCTTAGGTTAGTTAGGTTTAAGTAGTTCTAAGTTCTAGGGGACGGATGACCTCAGAAGTCAAGTCCTATAGTGCTCAGAGCCATTTTGCTACATTTTAACTTGGTCCAGCGATACTGACTCGGTAAAGGGAGTCTACGCTTGTCCGTGCAACACAGTCTTCTACAGTCTCTTGTTATTTTCGTTTCAGATAAGAATGACTTTCGGCTTGGCGTCGCCAAGAAAATGTGCGCAGATATTACTTTCAAGCAGTGCGACGACGACGATGAAGCGAAATTCGTGCAGGAGGTAAGGTGTGGCATGGGTGGAGCTCCACACGTCACCATTGACTGCTCTGGCTTCGAGAGCACGATTAGGAGGGGCATACTGGTACGTGGAAAGTAGTCGCGACTAGAAACTCACTCAGGCTCTTCGTTATCTGCTTGACGTTCACTGACTGAAAACATGTCCACAGGTTACACGTTACGGTGGAAAGTATGTTCTCGTAGGCATATCTACCGACTGCAGTTGTATGCCGATCGTTCCAGTGTGTCACGAAGTCGATGTGATGGGCTGTCTCCGCTACCGTAACTGGTAAGTGTTCTCGTTTCGCTACTGTCACTGTTTATCTAGTAATACGAATAGTGGCATGTCAGACAATGTAATAGACCACGGGCGGGCAATCGGATCCGTCTCGCGATTTGTTTCACTCCAGTCTGCGGAAAAAAAAACCGTGGGGGGGAGAGAGCGAGGCGCTCGCATTGTACTCCGCCTGGGACGCATTTTTACATGTTTCCGCCGACGCTCGGCTCGCCCCGGGTTTGCAGCTCATGGCGTAACCCGTGAAAGTTTTGCTCACCCCAATGCGCAATACCATTTCGCCGCCGATGACTTTGAACAATAAAGAGCAACACGTTTCCACTCCGAGCACGAAGTCATGTGCGTGCGTTGAGTGGGGGAATACGACGCTATCTTGAAGGAGAGAAGTATTTTCGCCTCTGGATAAGTGGTGACAATACTCACACGTTATCCACAGCTTACTACGTCTATGGTACACAATGACTGATCGTAGACGTAGGTAGTAGACAATGAGTGGAAAATCAATTACTGCTCGCAAAAAAGGGCCGATTTGAACAATGGCAACAGGGGCCAATAACTTGGTGAGTTGTCGAATCACGCGTAGAGTTCTGTGCTGGTTGTTTGTTGATTCCGTGCAAGTGCTTTCATGCGACTTTACCGAGGCTATTCGTAAAATGTCTGCCATCAAGACTAGAAAAGTAGATGCTGAATGTCCAATTCCAGATGAAATGGCCGGAGGATTATTCCTTTACCGTAAACAAAGACAATCCTGTTTCCTTGTTGTGTACTGAATTACGATCTGTTGTGAAGGAGTTTAATATGAAAAGTCAGATTTCTATAAACCACATTCCTCAACAACAACTTAAGGACAATTGCAGAAAGACAACATCAAAATACTGATTTCCAGTTTGGACAAGCAACAGAAAATGTGGAGGTCTCTTGTGTTTTCTGATGAAAGTTGGTTCTACCTCGGTGCCAGTGGTGGCCGCATGTTAATTATGAGGATGTCAGTTGAGGGCTTTCAACCAACCACTCTGTGAGATAGAGACGCTGGACCTATACCTGGAGTTACGGTCTCAGGTGCGATTTCGTTTGCACCAAGAACAAACTCATGGTTATCCCACGCATCCTGGCTGCAAATTTGTACGTCAATCTGGTAATTTGACTTATTGTGCTGCCTTTCATGAACGGAATTCCAAGGAGTGTTTACCAACGGGCTAACGCTCGCTCACATACTGCTGTTGTGACCCAACATTACAGAGTGTCGACATGTTGCCTTGGACTGCTCCATCGGCAGATCTGTCTCCAATCGATGACATACGGGACATCGGAAGACAACTCCAGTGCCATCAACAATAATCATTAAGCGTCCCTGTACTGACCAAGTACAACAGACATGGAACTCTATCCACCAACTGACATCCGGAACCTGTACGACACAATGCATGAACGTTTGCATGCTTACATTCAACATTCTGACGGTTGCATCGGTAATTAATGCAGCAGCATTTCAGATTGACAACGGCTAATCTCGCGCTTACATTACATGGCTCTTGCAATGTTAATCACTTAATTATCTTACCTCGTCAAATGCATTCCCGAAATTTCATTACTTCGCAGTATGCTCATAATGAATATACAGGAGGATTCCGTGATGATGTTGCAAACTTTCAGGGATGATGGAGAAGGGTAAATGTATCAATTTCAGTTATAAGACTCTGGTCCGGAAACGACAGCGTCGAAAGTTATAAGCGAAAATCTTCTGATGCTTTTAAGAGTGGAGTTTATCTCATACATAGTATCCAAGTACCAGGAACATAGCCGGCCGGGGTAGCCGAGCGGATCTAGGCGTTGCAGTGTGGAACCGCGCGACCGCTACGTCGCAGGTTCGGATCCTGCCTCGGGCATGAATGTGTGTGTTGTCCTTAGGTTAGTTAGGATTAAGTAGTTCTAAGTTCTAGGGGACTGATGACCTTAGAAGTTTAAGTCCCATAGTGCTGAGAGCCATTTTTTGAACCAGGAACATATGGAGCCCTACCTCATTTCGTGCTGAGTGCTCGTGTAAACCTGGTCGGATATTCCCTGAAAAGTAGATAGGTAGAGGAGGGCCTGTTTCGTGGCCAGCTCGTCCACCTGATCTCGTTATCGGTGCCTGCGACACTGTTTAAACGACACGGGGATACTAGAACGGGCACGACAGAACTTTGTGCGACAATGCCACGCCTGCATTGACGCTGGGCCACCACGGTTTGAACAATTGTTGTAAATGTAGCGGCCTGTGAAAGTTGTGCAGGTAAATGGAATTCATTATTAGTGTACGTCACACTAAGGATTTTAGATCTCTCTGGCATCAAGCTACGTGCGCCGTTACTTTTCCAGCAACAAGGGATATTATTTGAAGGTTTTGGAGAGTAATGGTGGTAACATTAAGAGTGCAACGGGAATTCCACTGTTAAATGCAGAGGAGAGAGCAGATAGGTGGAAAGAATACATAGAAAGCCTCTATGAGGGTGAAGATTTGTCTGATGTGATAGAAGAAGAAACAGGAGTCGATTTAGAACAGATAGGGGATCCAGTATTAGTATCAGAATTTAAAAGAGCTTAGGCGGACTTACGGTCAAATAAGGCAGAAGGGATAGATAACATTCCATCAGAATTTCTAAAATAATTGGGGGAAGTGGCAAAAAAAAAAAAACGACTATTCACGTTGGTGTGTAGAATATATGAGTCCGGCGATATACCATCTGACTTTCGGAAAAGCATCATCCACACAATTCCGAAGACGGCAAGAGCTGACAAGTACGAGAATTATCGCACAATCAGCTTAACAGCTCATGCATCGAAGCTGCTTACAAGAATAATATACAGAAGAATGGAAAAGAAAATTGAGAATGCGCTAGGTGACGATCAGTTTGGCTTTAGGAAAAGTAAAGGAACGAGAGAGGCAATTCTGACGTTACGGCTAATAATGGAAGCAAGGCTAAGGAAAAATCAAGACACTTTCATAGGATTTGTCGACCTGGAAGAAGCGTTCGACAATATAAAATGGTGCAAGCTGTTCGAGATTCTGAAAAAAGTAGGGGTAAGCTATAGGGAGAGACGGGTCATATACAATATGTACAACAACCAAGAGGGAATAATAAGAGTGGACGATCAAGAACGAAGTGCTCGTATTAAGAAGGGTGTAAGACAAGGCTGTAGCCTTACGCCACTACTCTTCAATCTGTACATCGAGGAAGCAATGATGGAAATAAAAGAAAGGTTCAGGAGTGGAATTAAAATACAAGGTGAAAGGATATCAATGATACGATTCGCTGATGACATTGCTAACCTGAGTGAAAGTGAAGAAGAATTAAATGATCTGCTGAACGGAATGAACAGTCTAATGAGTACACAGTATGGTTTGAGAGTAAATCGGAGAAAGACGAAGGTAATGAGAAGTAGTAGAAAGGAAAACAGCGAGAAACTTAACATCAGGATTGATGGTCACGAAGTCAATGAAGTTAAGGAATTCTGCTACGTAGGCAGTAAAATAACCAACGACGGACGGAGCAAGGAGGACATCAAAAGCAGACTCGCTATGGCAAAAAAGGCATTTCTGGCCAATAGAAGTCTACTAATATCAAATACCGGCCTTAATTTGAGGACGAAACTTCTGAGAATGTACGTCTAGAGTACAGCATTGTATGGTAGTGAAACATGGACTGTGGGAAAACCGGAACAGGAGAGAATCGAAGCATTTGAGATGTGGTGCTACAGACGAATGTTGAAAATTAGGTGGACTGATAAGGTAAGGAATGAGGAGGTTCTACGCAGAATCGGAGAGGAAAGGAATATGTGGAAAACACTGATAAGGAGAAGGGACAGGATGATAGGACATCTGCTAAGACATGAGGGAATAACTTCCATGGTACTAGAGGGAGCTGTAGAGGGCGAAAACTGTAGAGGAAGACAGAGATTGGAATACGTCAAGCAAATAATTGAGGACGTAGGTTGCAAGTGCTACGCTGAGATGAAGAGGTTAGCACAGGAAAGGAATTCGTGGCGGGCCGCATCAAACCAGTCAGTAGACTGACGGAGAAAAAAAAAAAAAAAAAAAAAAAAAAAAAAAAAAAAAAAAAAAAAAAAAAAAAAAAAAAAAAGAGAGAGAGAGAGAGAGAGAGAGAGAGAGAGAGAGAGAGAGAGAGAGAGTATTCAGTAGGAATGCAGTATGTCATGATCAGGATGCAGAAGCTGGGACCCTAAGTTTGAGCGCTGCGTGAGGATTAGGTGGAACTTAAGTAGATTTTCGCTTATACCTTTTGTCTCGGTCGTTCCCGGACTACCTCAAATTCGTACATTTAACCTTCTCCATCATCCCTGAAAATCTGTAACGAAATCACAAAATCAGCCTGTACAGAAGAAAGGGAAACACTTTGGGCAATGACAATGTGGGAATAAACATGCTGGTTCGTGTTAACGATAACCGGAATGAGTGAAGCTCATGGCACGAAAAACGCCCGCAAAATGTTCACGGATACACTTCCGCTGCGAACTAACCTATGTACAAACAGCGTATTAGACGTCTCATTGTGCTGTCGAGCCACTCGACGCTTTAGATCATTTACAAAGGGGTAAAATCACGACTCGTAGGGACATACTACACAACACCTGTCGGGTACTGTACATTTTCTGCGCTGTTTGACGTAATGAAGGCTGACACTGTAAGTAATGGCATTTGAGATGTACCCGGCCCCTAATGCTCATTGTACGCAGTTCCATCCACAGTGTTCACTCGGAAACTTGTTCAGATGAATCTGTGTAACCTGTATTCACTGACATCAGCAATTTATATCATAAGTACCGGATGGTTATAGTTAAAACGCAGCTACTCACAGATGTCCAGAGTGGGCTGTAATTACCGTAGGGCAGCGGAATTTTGTATATATTCTAATGCGTTAAAGCGGAAGTGATTTACGCAGAAAAAAAGCAACAGTTTTGGCGGCCAGATGCAAATCTAGCGCCGTTACTGCAAGAAAGATATACAGAAATGTTTCCCTGTGTCGTGCACTAAGAACAAGACATGAGCAGAAGAGGGCAAGCAAGTGAGAAAGGCATGATGTTGACTTTTTTATTAACCGCTGCTTACACAATTTGTTCAACATGAGCACCGGAGGAATCGACGAGATGCTTCATCCGTAAAAAGACGAGACCAACAGCTGCTCGCAGCAACTCTGGTGGAATATGAATATCGTGGTCCTGTGTACTGACCTTCAGATCAGGTGGAGACCGAACGTGTGCGTGGCAAACGCGTTGCTATAGATATCGCCAGAGCCAAAAGTCACATGGATTCAGATCAGGTGATCTTGCACGCTATGCATCTGGAAAACCTCTTGAGATATGACATTCGTGGAAGATTGTATTAAGTAGATCTTTCATTGGGCAAGTGACACGAGATGTTGGCATTTCGTATGAAAACAGTGGTTTCCACACAGCTGCGCTCTACGAAAGCAGGAATCACGTGCTGTACAAGGTCTCCGCAACATGCAGACGTCATGGTACACCTGATGAGCCCTTTGTGTGTCTTCTCTTCAAAGAAGAACGGAACGAGAATAAAAGTGATTGCGAATCCACACCACAGAGTCGTACGCGGAGAGTGCTGTGATTCTTCCTACAAAACACGCAGTTTAACAGTCCCCAAGTTCGCCATTCCTGTGTATTCACTGCAACCTGAAATGTAAAATGTGCCTCGTCATTCCACTCTTCAATCCCTGCCAAAAACCGAAGAGCAATATATTTAGAAAGTTGCTGGAGATCACGAGGTTCCAGCTGTCGAACCGTCTGGATCTTCTGTAGCAACCTGTGTAAACTAGACCGCAAAACTTCCCGTACTCTTGACCAGAGAACGGACAATACTCGGGACACTGCACGAGCATTAGCGCTATCCCACGTTGGACTTAAGTCAGAGGCTGCATTTTAATAATAACTACTAGACCTATAGGCTATTTTGTTCGGTATTTTTCCGTCTCGGTTATAGTTTTCAGTTATAACAGAGTAAAATTATGAAATATCAATTAGCCACAGCAGCAGTGCTAAAATGTTTCCTTTTTAAATCCTTTTTTAAAAAAAGGGAATAATTTAATTCGTAAAATTTACATTGGTTTGAAATATTACGTTATTATAGAAAATGGGAAAAGCGGTCAGTGCTTTCTTTAATAACAGTGCTGACAGAAACGAACAAGAAACACGTAGCTTAAGAATTTGTGCAGCATTGCTGAGATAATTATATTCCTATTGTCGTTTGTCGTGGCTTAAGGTATGCGTGAAAGTGCAGTGTCCAAGACTTGCTCCCACCTGGTCTACACTGCGGTTTTTCGCTGTCGTCGCCGGACATCCGTTGTACTGCAGAATGGCTCCAGCCCTTGTCTGGGAATATTTATGCAATGATAGCAATGAAGTATAATGATTCATTCGGTTTAAAAGATTAAAGATTTATCTACCATTTCTAAGAAAAAACATAAAAAAGCACTCCGTCTTCAGGCCACGAGTGGCCTACAGGGACCATCCGACCGCCGTGTCATCCTCGGTGGAGGATTCGGATAGGAGGGGCGTGGGGTCAGCACACTGCTCTCCCGGTCGTAAAATGGTATTCTCGACCGAAGCCGCTATTGTTCGGTCGAGTAGCTCCTCAATTGGCATCACGAGGCCGAGTGCACCCCGAAAAATGGCAACAGCGCATGACGGCCTGGATGGTCACCCATCCAAGTGCCGACACGCATGAAATAATATAAGGGGAAGGAAATTATGGTAACAATAATAAATTATACGGCAGATATGATATACATGTACAGACAAACAAATGGTTACAATTTCAGAAGAACTGGGTGATTCATTCAAGAGAATAAGCTTCACAAATGAAGCAAGAGAGTAAGCCATTTGTTCGCTTATGGTCCTTGTGCAAACAGTTATTTGGCTTGGGATTCATTGACAGTGTAGTTGGATGTACTCCTGAGTCATATATTGCCAAAGTCTGTCCAATTGGCACTTTATATCGTCAAAGTACTGAGCTGGTTGGAAGGCCATAAGCATAATGCTCCAAACGTTCTCCATTGGGGAGAGATCCGGCGACCTTGCTAACCATGGTAGGATTTGGCAACCCCTAAGACAAGTAGAAGGACCAGCTACCGTGTGCAGGAAATGTAAGCCCAGGATTGCTTGCCATGAAGGGCAACGAAATGGGGCGCAGAATATAGTCGACGTACCGCTGTACTGTAAGCGTGCTACATATGACAACAAAACGGGTCCTGCTATGAAAAGAAATGATACCCCAGATCATTACTCCTGACTGTCGGGCCATATGGCCCGCAATAGTCACATTGGTATCCATTGCTGTCCGGGCCGACTCCAAACACGTCTTCGCTGGTCATAGAGGCTAAGTTCAATGCGGGACTCATCACTGAAGACAATTCTACTCCAGTCGATGAGATTGCAGGCCCGACAACCAGAAGAGGTGGTCCGAGGCACCATTTCTTTCCACAGCAGAACCCTTTGGTTGTCACTGCGGCACCCTTACAGCACTACAGTATGTCGACAATATTCTACACTCCGTTTCGTTGCCTTTCATGGCAAGCAATCCTGGGATTACATTTCAACTAGATATGCCCACACGCACCTGGTGACAGTTTCTACTGCTCGTCTTCATGCTCGTCAAATCCTAGCCTGGCCAGTAAGGTCGCCGGACCTCTCCCAAACTGAAAACGTTTCGAAGATTATGGGCAGAGCCCTCCAATCAGTTCTGGATTTTGACGATCTAACGCTCCAATTGGACAGAACTGGCACGATATCCCTCAGGAAGACATCCAACAACTCTATCAATCAATGCTAAAGCGAATAACTACCAGAGGAGGATCAATGCGTTATGGACTTGCCTAATTAGTGAAGCTCTTTCTCTTGAGTGAATCACCCAATTTTTCTAAATTTTTATTCATTTGTTTGTCTGTGCATGTACATAACGTCTAACAATTTCTGTCCCATTCTGATAATTCCTTCGGGGTGTGTCCTTTTTTGGTCTCACAATGCACTTCCTACCTCTCCTTTCGTGTGTCCATTTCCCTTAACTCTACTCCCCCCCACCTATGTTCTGACAATGAGTGGATAATGACCTTTTTGCCCAAACTATAGATGAAAGATAAACTAGTGCTGTCATGTTATTCAAAATCTATAGTATAGCTGCGGACAGTGCCTCAACATGCTCCACATGCGGAACAAGAAAAAGAAAAAGAATACGGTTTGCATCCAAAATTTTTTCAAGGTATTAGCATGATGCAACATACAGTCTAATGTAATGCGTTGTAACACAATACAGGGAACTTCTAACTCACTCAGATACCTTTCATATTAGAGATATCCAGCGCTTGCCGCGGCTCGGCGGATATTAGTTATACTTCATTTCTGTATGATGCATTTGTTCTGTTCTCATCCACTTTAATTTTCTAGTTCTATTATACAACACGTATCCAAACTCCACGGTCAATATTTTTGAGTCTGTTCAGGGATATTTTCTGATCATTCTAGCATGACGGGCATATGACCTCTGGTGGCTTGTTACCGAGTAATTGTGGTCCGTCTGATGTCTTATCCCCACATCCAAACTCTTAACAAGAGTCGAGAATAAACAGAGAGAAAGAGTATGGCTTCAGACCTGGGAGGTCAACAGTTGAAGCCATATCTGCCGTCAGGCAGCTCCAGGAACACCACTATTAACTAGGGAAAGATCTTGTGCTGGTGTTTGCTGACATAGAGAAGGCATTTGATAACGGCAGGAGAAGAAAAGTCTGGAAAGCACTAGAAAAGTAGGGAACGGAAAAAGAGATAGCACGCGAAGTAGAGCAGATATTGTGTGGAAGTCTGAGTTGTGTGAAAGTAGGAAATGAAAGGACGGATTGGTCCCACCAAATATATGGTGTGAAAAAGGCAGTGCACTGTCACCTACATTCTTCTTTATATACATCTGAAACATGGGTAATGAAGAAAGAAGATGTAAGCTGATTACAGGCACGTGGGATGAAGTTCCTCAGAAGTAGGAAACTAGTAAGAAAGAGTGACAAAGTGAGGTGTGGAAGGGTAGGTGAAACAGTGAAAGAGGAACCCTCGCAGAACAGGATAGGAACATCAGGGCTAAGATGGTATTGGCACTTAAGGAGACTGGAAAAAAGAGGATTCGCAAGATGATGCATTAAAAGGAGAATCGAAAGAAAATACCAAGAGGAGAGGACCAAGGGGTGGATGACTGAAAGGTGTGGAGGAGCGTCTTTAAAAAAAAAATTAAAAAATGTGAGATCTGGAGATATGGACCAGAGTGAACACAGAAAGATCGTGGGAAAACAGGACTACATAGCAAGACTTATGTTCCAAACGGACTCAGCCTGGGACTGGAAACTGTTCAAGATAGAGGGCTGGAGTCGCTGAGCGGTTCTAGGCGCTAGTCTGGAACCGCGCGACCGCTACGGTCGCAGGTTCGAATCCTGTCTCGGGCATGGCTGTGTGTGATGTCCTTAGGTTAGTTAGGTTTAAGTAGTTCTAAGTTCTAGGGGACTGATGACCTCAGAAGTTGAGTCCCAGAGTGCTCAGAGCCATTTGAACCAATTGGTTCAAGATGATGATGATAATGATCTGTCTTTATATCTGTATTATACTCAAAGTATCTGCACTACAGTACAAATATCTGTGGTATAGTCTGTGTGTCTTGTTTGGAAACTGACTAGTTTCTTTTATTCGCGGTGCTTGTTCACAGTACTTCCTTTTCACAACAGTAATTCCTGATTTACTCTTCGCCTTCATGGCTGCATTCATTACTGCCCAGTTTCGTGTCGGGTTTGTTTCTCCAGCGTTATTTACATAAATTACTCCGTAGCGAGCCACCGGGAACCACGGATCCTTCATACGAAATTGGTTAGAAAATATCTTTGAATGACCACTAAAATTTTGTTGGCAATGTTGGATTCAATCTGTAGAATAAAAATATTGTAGTAGCTCTGTCCTGGTCTACAGGTACACTGAAACACCTGTTGGGTAGATCAAATGGAAACCAATGAATGATGCTAAATATTAACTCTAAACTACTCAACGTACGAAAAAGAACCGAAATTGTAGACTTTTCAGGCGGATGTTAATGTTTTATCTGGAAGAGCACACAACCCAAACTTTGACACAGTCGTCTCGGGGCTTAAAATCTGTAAGGCAGGGGGCACAAATTTCGTCATTCTAATAGGTTAGGACCTGTAACCCTGGAAGATTAAGAGAAACGTTAAAAATTGGTACATATATTCCTGAATTTATTCTCCATTTTAGCAAGTTACAGATAGTTCCAACGTACTGTAGCTAGTAGTTATAGTTAGTTTACACTGCGAAAGCAAAACTACGAAGAAAGTGTTTCTAATATCGTCCCCATTAAAATTCTCAAGAGTATAATTAATTTAATTGTATTTCTGCACCCGACATTGCCAAACATTGTAACTATTATAAATCACTTGAACACCATTAAGGAACAACGTTTATACCGTTTTTTTCGCCTTCTAACATGTTTCATGTATGAATTTGTGTCTGTGGAGATGAAGGGCATGTTTCGTGATATGAAACGAAGCATTTCATGAAACGAATACATTTCTCTCTGTGTTCTTTTTCCCAACTGAAAAAAGGAAAATAATCTTTATAAATGACAAATAGTATAAAATTTTAATAGCAGTTCCAAATATCGTTCCTGGGACATAAATAAGAACTACAAGGGGGACGAAATTACGAACCTTCCACCATTTAATATCGTTCCTGGGACATATATAAGAACTACAAGGGGGACGAAATTAGGAACTTTCCACCATTTAATACAATGGGAGCTGCAGTAACATACGCCAGGCCCTTGACTACAGCGATTACACACCAGAAAATACAGCGCACAGCCTAAATACAACACAATATTTGAACGCGAATCAGTGCTCACACTATGAACAGCAGACTGTTAAACTGAACGCTGCACCAACTCACATCAGCGTAGAAAAATAATTTCCTCGTATACAAAGTCAGGCATTCATACGCAGCTAAACATTAGTTATTCACTGTGGAAACTGCAAATTCCTAGGGGGACGAAAGTACGAGCATGGAAGGATTTAACCTTGTATCAACAGCGACTGTCATTCTGCAAGAACTGTGCCTGCTCGATACGTTCCCTGTGTTACATTAGACATTTTCTTTCAGCTATCCCATAGCGCTGAGCCTGGTGGCTACCGGAAGAGTCGACCCGAAACCAATCATAACGCACTGCTTCAAGTTAGAGGAGTCAGTGAAGGCATTCGAGACAGCAGTCTGTGGAACAGGCAATCCAATAAAAATCCTGATTCATGCCAACAAAATCTGCTAACGTACGTATGGTCCCAGTTGTGGTTACTTCAATTGTGCCTGACTTATATGTCCAAATTTAAAAGTGTTAAACTCAAATCAAAAATAAATATGAAAGCAGTGTGTATAGTGCTGTTCGATCACGTGGTATTATTTAACTAACGATAATTTATTTACAAATACTTTCTATTTTGTTATTTTTCCTACAACGTATGCACTAGAAAGGACACTTGTACCTTATTTGTGTTTGTCACTATGTTCTAAACTGAATTGGTTTCCTATTGTTAACTTCCATCTGTGTTTCTATTGTGATCCTGAACAATCCAAGTAATGTAATTACTATCAAAGAAAAGATATATGGACTGAATTTCATCTAAATTGAATCTGATTATAATACCGAAATGCGTATCTCAACTGCGAGTGATTTAACTGTGTCCCGACAGTAATGTGAATCCGGCCTTAACAAACTTTCATGGCTTCTCTGTGGCAACAGAAAGTCGGTACTGCTCCAAAAGTGGTGAAAATAAAAGCGCAGCGCAGCAGCAAACAAGCTAAAGGAAAGTCTTGCGCTCCCGCGAAGTGCAATGCAGCCATACACAATTACAAAACAAAAGTTTCGTGAGGAGGTGGTGGAAGGTGATGTAATTATTGAAGCATAAAGAAGAGACTAGCACCAAAAAACTGTATTATGAAACACATTACTTAACAATTACAATCATCTTTACAAAAATTACTACTTCTTAAAAAAATATTGCTATGCTATGTAATTAGTTGCTGAAATGGCGAAAGAGTGGTAAAACTGTGGTGTATGAGTGCAAGCTATGTGAACAGATACTTTTATTTGATTTCGTCTCGACAATCGAACTAACTAAACCGAATCAATAAAGAAAAATCATCCAAAATTTGTCTTTCACATACTCTTCATAAATTACCTGCGACTAAACAAAGCAGCGACAACGTTAGCCGAAAATTTTCACAATTCTTAACTCAAAATCAAATTTTCCAAAATATAACAACCTTTGGATTTTTATCACTGAGACCTGGCAGCTATTGCCAGACTGCTCAGCAGTGTGGCCAACACTCGATTGCTACTACCAACTAAAATATTACTGACAACCAAAGATCACATTGATTTTACTCAGAACCTCAGTGGCGCAACATATCAACTATTGAAGACTCCTGTTTGAAAAATATCCGGTGTAAAGACACACAGTATGACACATCGAATAAAAACATAGCTCACGTTACTTCAGACTCCTACACGATCCCCTAATGAAGTAAATCGGCCAAGAACTTTTAGATACTTTTGGTAACAATGTTTCCCGTTTATTGCATACATATACGTTCCAAGTTGTATCACGATATCTTATGTAGACAGTGGTCTTCCTCTTGTTTGGAAGGTAAAGTGTGCAAAATTTCAGCAAGATGGGGATAAAACTGTATAGTTATATGAATTGTAAACCAACAAACACTCTTATTTATCGAGAGAGAGAGAGAGAGAGAGAGAGAGAGAGAGAGAGTTAAGATAGGTACGAGTACATATAGTAAGGTACTGTAGTATTTTTAAACGGTTTGTTGTTGAGCAGTCACCAGCCCTTGCTTAAAAACGGCATCATCATTACTTTAATTTAATTGTGTTGAAGGTAGGCGTAATACTTACTCAGCTCTCAGCTAGAGGAACTCTACAGTGAGCAGTATCCAGCACTGTTAAAGAAAAAACTAATCATTAACCCAGCTAATAGCGCGATAGATCTTCACCCTGTACCAATATGAAGTCTATAACAATGTTACATTTGGCGTGAACTTTGTGTACGGCATGTACCCCCATAAAACACAACCTGCAAGTACATTCCATGCAGTGGAATATACTAGTTTAGATGTGATGAATGATGCTGAATGACGCGTATAAAAGTCACAGCAGAAGGCACACGTGAAAGTTGAGAACCTTATAAATTGCGTTTGAGTTGACTTTCAGAATTTAAAGTAGAAGTACTCGTTCGCCCTCGAGCCCCATTAATGTTTTTTTTTTCTGGTAACAAATAGTAATGGCATCGAAACACGCGCGTAATGACTAGTGTTTGAAAGCCAGTGTGTAAACAAGAAAGTGACGTTCCTGGTGCCATTTCATGATCAAATGTGCAAAAAAGAGACAACGATAGATTCTCAAAACTGGCGTCAGAAAATTAACAATTTAAATGTCAAGGCTATTTTAGTCTATGTACTACCGGAGTTGGCTGTTGTTTGCACCTGTAACGTCGTAATCGGAGATTTCACTGAATTCTGGTCCTTTGCTCCATTGTAGTTATAGAACATCGTCCAGCTGTACGATACAATTTGTCAGCTTATATTACTTTTACATTTAATCAATGAAGATCATTCCCTCCCTTTTTCCCTCCCCCCCCCCCCTTTCTCTCTCTCTCTCTCTCTCTCTCTCTCTCTCTCTCTCTCTCTCTCTCTCTCTCTCTCTCTCTCTCACACACACACACACACACACACACACACACACACACACACACACACACACACATACACGTGGGCGAACCCACGTGTTCCCAAGATTGTTTCAACCACGCTGCAGGTGTTTCGCTGGGTAGCCCAATACAGTCCCGATACCTCCCCATGCGTTTTTTTTTTTTTTTTAATTGACAGCTAAACAAAGACATTCATAGCCATGGATTCACTTGGTGCGAAGAGATGCTTTTTTAACATACTAAAAAGTTTACTTACTTTCTTCCTATGTGTCTTGTTGTCGTTTGACTATGTCTTACATATTACGAGTGACAGCCAGAAAGTAATGTCTTCTCACGTTCTTCATCATTAACTTAGTAGTGTAGTAATCATGAATTTGGTGCACTTCCGCAAATCTTCACTACAGCCCACTCCAACAGAAGGCAGCCGAGTTAAATTTTCAAACAACGGCCGACATTGACGTGAGTATAAAAGAGCGCTCTGAGACTGAATTCCTAACTGCAGACGGTGGAAAGCCCGATCGTATTCATGAGAGGATGAGGAAGGTGTATAAAGATATTACGCTTGGCGTTCAAAGGTTAGACGATGGTTTCGCCGCCGTAGAGAAGCTGGAGGGCAAACACGATTGGCTGATGCAACGCGGAGCGACCGACCAGCGAATGCAGTGACGTCACACAACATCCAGCGTGTCGACCGAATCATCCGTGACGACCGTCAGGTGGCAAAAGATGAATTGTGTCGTCATTTGTCCGTCGGTAAAGGCAGCGTGACCATCACTATTGAAAAACTGGGCAACTTCAAGATTTTTGCACGCTGGGTACCGCAAATGTTGACCGACCAGATTAAAGAGACCTCTGACTAAGACTTCCAGTTGTTCGGACTACCCAAAGGAGCTCATCGGCTGCATCACTTTGAAGATGCAGTTGCCCTGAAACATTCTGTGCTCTATTGGATGAGGACGTATGACTATGTTTTTTACCGCTCTGGTATATAGGCACTTGTTTCAAGATAGGAAAAAAAACTAAGGATACAGATGGTGTTTACACTGGAAAGGGACAAACTAATCGCGAACGTTGTAACTGGTATCCTACGTATATTGCGTATGCTTTTGTTGTAAAATATTGAAAGGCATTGTTTTCTGACTGACCCTCGTGGTTTCGTTTGACATGTTACGTTAAATTCTTTGAACTGGATGTTGTGATAGTACTATGGACGTTATACAAGTACGTGGAATTCTCAGGGTGACTACTTTCTCCAATTACACGTTTCAGTTTATACATAATCATCAGATTAATCTAAAAAAATCGATAAGGAACCACAGACAGTACTTCAAAATGACAAAGACACGATGTAGAGATAGTGTATAATTAATAAACAAATTTACAGTGTAATAAAACCGTAAAATAAAGACTATTTTCTGTATTTGTTGGGGCCTTTGTCCCACGACGTGCGGCGTCAGCCGTGTTATTATTTGGCAGTGTTAGTTGTAAAGGGTAGCCAGATGCCCTTGCTACCACCACCCCAAACCCCCGGGATGGGATTAATGTACCCCAACTGTCTGTGTCTAGTGTAGCCACGGAAAAAGTGCGAACTTTTTTAAATGTCTGCGAGTCATATAACTGAGGCGGAACGTGGGGACCAGCCCGGTCTTCACCTAGTGGGGTGTGGAAAACCGCCTAAGAATCACATCCAGGCTGGCCGGCATACCGGCGCTCGTCATTAATCCGTCAGGCGGATTCGATCCGGTGCCGGCGCGCCTACCCTAGTCCAGGAAGCAGCCCATTAGCGCCCTCGGCTACCCTGGCGGGTCGTAAAGTAGCGACTGTATTACACTCATGTTATAAAGGGGGGGGGGGGGGGGGGAGAGAGCGCAATAGGTGAGCGCCAGGTAAATGCGGAAGGGACGAATCTATGCTTTGGCACGACGAATAAACTTATTTTTATGAAACACTTATGATTGTAATAGACACATACAAGACTTGTATACAGCTTCAGCCACAAAAATTTTATTTTTATTTTTATAAATGGCTAGCTAAGTACACTAGACCTATTAACATCCAATGAAATTGACAGATGACTGAAATAAAACAAAACCGAAAGATAATAACATAAGCACAGAAAATTCCTGCAACTTGAGCACAATTACAAGTACCCGTGACTTCCAAGTATTTGTATAGCGTTCTTTACGGCACTGACGCACCCTTCAAATTACGTAAAAATGGGCGCATACCTCTTACGTGAATTCCGTCGAACCCGTTATCCTTGAACTAGGAGGTGAAATAACATTCAATTTCACTACTTTAAGTTTTTCCGCGAATTTGATATTTGTTACTCACTACTCTGTATCGTTTACATTAATAATTTTTTATATTGCTCTTAGTGTTCTGCGAAAAGTTACATAAATGCTTTGTTTGAGGAAAAATGTGTTAGTCCTCTCTTAAGCAAAAATTAGTCTGATCACACTATCTGTTGTTTTGTAACGACCCGCATTACGCTTACCAAAAAGTTTCGTGACTACTTTAGTTCGTGTCTAAGCGATGTCAGCGCAGTAACTACGGCGACAGCCACAGAGTAGAAATATCTATGGAGTGAATACTGGGTTCTGCGCATGTTGTCAATTGTCGCGTGATCTCAGGACGATGCTTTGTTTAAGGTCAGTTCCCTTTGGGCGTCGCGTCGAATTCCACAATGCATTTCAAAAGGCGGCATTGACACGGGTTCTCAACGGACCGCCACATCACGTCACGACACGGCACGTCAAAGTTTCTTGGGAAGAAAATTCTGACGGTATCTCAGCACTCACTCGTGTGATAGCAGTGGATTTGTGCCTTTTTAGTTTCGCAAACTTCGTTTTATTATTATGCGCTGTGTTCGAGACAAATTACAAATGGTCCATGACTACTCGGATGTTTTTTTGCCATTGAGTGTTCTTACATAAAGGAGGTCAGATATCTCAAAGAGAAGAATTATTAACGTTTGACAATAACAGGACAAAGCTGGCGCCCACAATGTATATAAATAAGAATATAAGTTCACGGAGAAATTTCCATTATATAAAATTTTAAGCGGAAACGTCAGCTTTAATGAAAGAGAAACTACAGTTGTTTCTGACATTATTTACATAAGAAAAAAAAACGTAATGGATAAGGTAAACATTTATTGGTTTATAGCTTTTGTTTATGTGTTTGTATGTATATATTTTCGCTAGCAAGTAAATGTCGATGTTTTGAAATGTTTCACTTCATAGCACATTACCAAACAAAACTGATCAAGATCATACGTTACGAAATTTACTCTGGCCAGTTATGGATGTTGTCGTTGTTAGTTCCTCAATTCAGATATTATACTCTGACTTTTTGAATCACAGATGGTGACTCATAACCTCACTTTCGCCGTTAGGTACCGGGCTAAGCGACGTGACGTGACATGGCGTGACGGACAGTGTCAATACACCGTAACGTGATGCTTATCAAAGCTGAAGCTCAGTTTATTCCAGGTATCAATTAATGAAAATTGTTAGGTGTTCACAAAACGCCTGTACCACATCCACAGCACCTGTCAAGGGAATATATGTGTACTATGGTTAGAATGACGTTGAAAATTTATTGGACGCATTACGGACAAACCTGGGCTGTCCCTAGATCACATGACCATGGTGGCAATGTACGTTGACAACACAAAATCAATTCTGTGTATATGAATTCTCACTATTTCTAACCTATGTTGACAACTCTAACTAACAACTATAAATAACAGATATGCATTCGAGCAGTGTATTTGCTACACAGTTTAGCGAGGAGGAAACCCATTATGCATGAAGACATGCACCCTGTGAAGATGTGCAAGATGATCAAAAGGATTCAAAAGTAGAGTAGACTTCTTTCAATTTGTAAGTGTTCTAATATTGTTAATTATACATTGAAAAACACAGATATGGTCCACATCATGTCAAAGAATGTATCATTCGTTTGAATGGGCTTATATGAATACTTACAGTGGTTCACGTATATTTGGGAAAAATACCTATGTAATCTTCATGCTGTGCTTATTGTCTTCCTGTCCCTTCGTCATTCAGCGAACATCAAAAAAACGTGTGTGAATTCCTAAGAGACCAAACTGCTGAGGTCATCAGTTCTCTAGAACTTAGAACTACTTAAACCTAACTAACCTAAGGACATCACACACATCCATGCCCGAGGCAGGATTCGAACCTGCGACCGTAGACGTCGAGCGGTTCCAGACTGTAGCACCTAGAACCGTTCGGCCACTACGCCCGGAAGTTGGTATTATCAATATGAACTCAACCGATATTCAAACTAACGTGACGCACGAGTTGAACAACAATCCAATTAATGATTCTTCTGCCCGTTTCACATGGTTGTGTGAATTTTCTGCGCGTTCTTCACAAGTGGGAGGGAGGGGGGGGTGATGGCGTGTTGGGGGGGGGGGGCACTACGTAGAATACTTAAAGTATTAAAGGTACGATCTTAACTTTCCTCTATTTTTTAAAATCTGTTGTCGAAACGTTTTGGACTGTCAGGTAACGCTGATGTAGGTTACCACCTTTTCCCGCCGACATGCGTTAATTAACACTACCCCTAATTTGTTGTTAGAATATATAGAAGAGGGCTTGCTGTGGCCGCTGCTCCATGTCAATGTATTAACTTGAATCGCTTCACATCCCTGAAGGCACTCCTTCGAGAAGGAATTTCAGGAAGTCAACGTGGAAATAAATGTTTTTTATTCTAGTCTTTGATCACAATATGAATTCTTTAGACGATGACCGGTTTCAGTACGTAATGACCATCCTCAGACCTTTTTTACACCATGTCTGAAAGTGATAAGGCCATAAAGGCATCGTCAAAACATATAAATATAATCAGCATAGCCGGCCTGAGTGAACGAGCGCGGTTTTAGGCGCTGCACTCTGGAAACGCGCGACGCTACGGTCGCAGGTTCGAATCCTGCCTCGGGCATGGATGTGTGTAATGTCCTTAGGTTAGTTAGGTTTAAGTAGTTCTAAGTTCTAGGGGACTGATGACCACAGATGTTAAGTCCCATAGTGCTCAGAGCCATTTGAACCGTTTTTTAATCAGCATAGCATCGTCATATAGATCTAAAATAAGGTGTAGAATAGATCTATATGACGATGCTATGCTGATTATATTTATATGTTTTGAAGATGCCATTATGGTCTGATTACTTTAATACATGGTGCAAAAAAGATCTGAGGATGGTCATTACGGACTGAAACCGGTCAGCGTCTGAAGAATTCATATTGTGATCAAAGACTGGAATAAAAAACATTTGACAGTATTGGATCACTGTTTGTATACGCGACCATGTCAGAGTTGGTAGAAATAAATGCTTGAATAACCACATTATTTTAAAGACGATTGTATTCCTATGTAGTGAAAAGTGGGAATATTTCCGGTCACTAAAAGCTGTTTTTCATGGAGTTCCGCAATATTGTTGGACGACCGACGTCCAGCCACTTCGAAGATGGACCACTGATAAGGAAATATACATCAAGAAACGAAAATAAATTCTTTGCCCTGTTTGAGTACAGACATGGAAACTCATTGTCTTAGCTACAGCCTTAGTGACTCATTTTTAACCTATTATATAACAAAACTGCCTACAATACGAAGATAGTACTGATAATTCATGTAGTATTCGGCCTCTTAGAGAGTAGGACTCACACTAACAGGAAATATTTTCAAAGAACTATCTAGGGCAAGAAAATTAGGAAACAGATATGCAGAGGAAATTAGGCCGTCATAGATGGATAGAAGTCATCACAATATTGAGACTGCAGTATATCATTACTGTAAAACACTAAGAAAAATGTGTGAGTATCTTCGTATCAAATCAAGAAAATCAATGTTGGAGCATAACAGACTGACGTAATTGAGATACAAAAAAAATGGTACATTAAGTTTTATTTCCACTTGGAGAGTAATTCCGCCTTATGAGAGACACCTTTGCAGCTTTGTTTTCACTCAAATATCTTTTACCACTTTTCTGCTGTGTTCAGTAGGTTTATTTGCTTACTTTCCTTCCACAAAATTGTTGTTCCATGTTAACCTTTAAAGAAACTTCTGCAAAATATTTACGTATGTAAAATGTGGGATTATTATCAAATATTTTACGTGGGCTTGCATATAGTACAGAGCTGAGATATGTATCAAGCAGCTGAAACATTCTATGTTTTTTGTTTACGGTATGTCTCAAGGTCTCACTTTATAGTACATTTAGAAATAAAGTGGAAGCATGAGACCGTTTAAATACATCACATGAAGTTACTGGATGTTTATACTAGTGGCTTTGTGTCTACTACGTAATTTACAATTTGTCACCAGCGAACAGCAAAATGTTATTTTATGTTTTCGTTTATTATGCATTTAGGACTGAGAATCACTATGTATCATATTACTTAGCGTGTAACTTACAATTTTTTTGATGTTGTGGTGATTTTTCTTTGTGTCGAGGTAGCACGCTAAACAAATGCATGCATCAACTTTTTTCCACATATACTTTAGAACTAGAACCTTTAGACATGCCTCAACTCCTAGATACATGTCTCAGCTCTACTATATGCAAACCAATGTAAAATGTTTGACAATACTTGCTCAGTACACTAAAGTGAATATTTTGCCCCCAAAGTTTCTTATACAATAAACGCCCAACAACAATTTTGCAGGAGGAAACTAACCAAATAAACCCCAGGATGGTATCACGGAAAGTGCTGAAACACGTCTCAGTGAAAACAGAACTTCAAAGATGTCTTGTATTAGACCTAATTCCTCTCTAATTTTCTCAGCAAACATGGAAATAAGAAGAAGTGCAACATTCACAAAATGATTATTTTATTTGCTCATTGCATGGGAAGACTGATCCGTCACAAGAATTGACCATTCAGCGGTTTTGGCACGGGGCTGGAGAGGAATTTTCATTGGTCTGAGTACGGGAGTGGCGTGTACTGCGACGCCAATATAGAGATGTTTGTACGGAAAGTAGTGGTTCCACCAGTAGGGAAGGTGACCTCATGCCGCTTCCTTGTAGTTGTTGTTTTCATACTGAAGACTGGTCTGATGCGGCTCTCCGTGCTAGTCTATATTGAGCAAGTAGGTCTCTTCATTTCTGCATAACTACTGCAGCCTACATTCATTTGAATATTTGAACCTCTTTATTCTAGTCACGCCTTGATTTGCCTTTTCAACCTTACGTCATCACCTCCTACCGCATCCTACTCCCTCCCCCTCCCCCTCCCCCTCCCCCTCCCTCTCCCTCTCCCTCTCCCTCTCCCTCCTCTTTTCTCTTTTCCCTCCTTTGCCAAATTAGTGATTCGATGGTGCCTCATGATGTGTACTACAGACTGATTCTTTGATTTAGTCAACTTTAGCCACGAATTTCTTAGGAGTTCAAAACCTCCTCATTAACTGCCCGACCTACCCTTTAAATATTCACTATTCTTCTGCAGCACCACATTTCTAAAGACCATATTCTCTTCTTGTATGATATGTTTAGTGTCCACGTTTCACTTACGCACAAGTGTATACTTCAAATACCTTCAGAAAAGACTTCATAACATTTAAATTTATGTTTACGTAGATAAATTTCTCTTTCCAACGAATATCTTGTTATTGCCTGTCTGCATTTTATTCTGTCACTGTCTCAGTCACGGGTACTTATTTTGATATCCAAATAACAAAATAATGTATGACTTATAGTGTCTCATTCCCTCGACAGCACATGGTTTCTTTTTCGAGTGCATTCCGTTACTTGCATTTTTCTTGTGTTTTATATTGTAGCCTCTTTCCTGTACATTATCCATTACGTTGAACTCATCTTCTGCGTCCATTGAAATCTCTAATAGAAATATAAGGGGCAATCAAATGAAAACGAGGCAGATGTAAAAAACTGGCCAGTTGCGAGTAGAGCTCACGCACTGAGAGTTCTGTACAAACTTAATTATACATACAGCTACTTCATCCATCCCGGCAATCAAGAATCTCTTCCGTTATTGCCTGTTTGGGACGTTGCTACTGGCAACATACCAGTCCCAGGGATTTCGAAATTGATTTAATTTCAAGTTTGACGTCGGATAACAAATGGCAAAATAAATATTTCTTTCTGTGATATAATTAAAAATCAACAATTTTCCGACTTATGATTTGCATGTATTGTGTAACCTTCCTTCTTGACAAAATTAATGATACTAAGTCAACGGGAATTAACACACAGTTCTAATAAGTGAGTTGGCGAGTTTCTAATTTACGTGACATAATCGCTGTATCTTCCGATTTCATTGGTTTAGAAGCTTCAGTTTTTTTTATGCCGCCAAGGGACCGTAGAATTTCGTATGCGACACATATTTTAACTTGATAGTCCACACGTTTGTGAGAAAAAAGGGGTCTTATCAGACAGACGGACAGGGAAACAGTCGGTTAACAAATTATAACTTTTTATTTGTTTGATGTAATTACAAATCCACAATTTTATGTTTTTTTTTTCTTTAATTGTACTGTAAAACCTTGCTTCTTGCAAAATTTCGCCAGCCGCTATGGCCGAGCAGTTCTAGGTGCTTCAGTCCAGAACCGCGCTGCTGCTACAGTCGCAGTTTCGAGTCCTGCCTCGGGCATGGATGTGTGTGGTGTCCTTACGTAGTTAGGTTTAAGTAGATTTAAGTCTAAGGTACTGATGACCTCAGATGTTAAGTCCCATAGTGCATAGAGCTATTTGAGCCATTTTTTTCTTCACTTGATTTGCAATTTCAGTATTATAAGCTAGCAGAAGTACTCTATAGGTTTTGATGACTGAGTTTACGAGTATCAAAATATGTGACATAGATAGCCGTGTCTTTTGACTGCACTGACGTAGGTGCTTACATTTATTACACCGCCAAAGGACCATAAATCTTAGTATTTGACATAAAATTTAACTTGATACGTCTGTCCATTCCTGAGAAAATGGACAAAGTGATCCGATAAGGGTTCCATTTACACACATTGGCGTACGAAATCCTAAAAAAAAGAAAGTAAACTGTTCATTATTTCAAAAGTAATCGCTGTAACTGTTAATATATTTATCCCAAACTGAGATAAAATGGTCAGTCCCTTCATGGAAGATACGCTTGCGGTTGCCTACGGCATCATGATTGTAACCGGGCACTTACCTCTTCTTCTGAGGCACATCGACGGCTTCAAATGTCATCCTTCAGGGCGCCAAAAGTATAGAAACCGCATGGAGAGAGATCGGGTCGATATGGAGTATGTGTCAGAGCTTCCCGGCGAAACTTCTGCAGTGTAGTCGAAGCAACAGGCACGTCAGCTCGGGGAAAGTAGTGATGACCTTTTGCTTTGACTGCAAATGGCAGCTGCTCATTGTCTTCTTGGAACACGGCTCCAAAACTAAAGTACAGCTGTGTGTCGACACTTTGTAAATATTAAAACGCGCCATCGAGACCAAACATCCAGGAATATTGACGGACAGCTTCATTCCCTTACAGGTTAATGTGCGCCCAAATGTTGCCAAGAGGTATGGCCGGTGATCAGGTTGTATAGAGGTTGTGTAAATGCTTCCCAACGAAACTTCTACAGCGTGCTCGACACAACCTGTACTATTTACTTACTTTTCTTCCATATCTCTCGTTTTCATTTGACTGCCCGTATATTATATCAATGGCAAACCATGAAGTATTTATTGCATGTTCTTGAACTATAATTAATTTCGATGTGTCTCCTTGGTTTCCTTCACTGCTTGGTCAAAGTACAGATTGAATAATAGTAGAAGGAACTGGCGACAGTGAGTGTCTCACTCGCTTCTCAGCTACTGATCCATTTTCATCTTCTTGTACGTCTGTAACTGCAGCCTATTTTCTGTGCAAACTCTAAATATATTTTCGTTTCCTGCAGTTTATAGCTGCTACCTTCAGAATTTCAAAGAGTGTAGTTCTATCTATACTGACGAACGCCGTCTCTGAACCTAAAAATGCTATGCTTGAGATTGCCTTTGTTCAGTCTAATCTCTAAGATAGCTCGTAGGGTCAGTACTAAATTTCTCCGGAGCCCAAATTAGTCTCCCCAACGGTCACCTTGTACCAATTTTTCCAACACATTCGTAAATAACTCGAGTCTGTATTCTGGAGCCATTACTTAATATACTGATGTTCGGTAATATTTGCGGCTGTCACTGTCTATCTTCTTTGGAATAGGAACTATTACATTTTTCTTGGAGTCTGAGGCTATTTCTCTTGGCTCATATGCCTCGCACACCAAATGGAACAGTTTTTTTCATACCTGGCTCGCCCAAGTAACTCAGTACTTCTTAAGCCATCCTCTTGATGCGTAGCGCCGTATACCGATCCTGCCTTGGAGGCGGTTTAAGTGGGATATGTGTCTCAGAGGCAGATAGTGACAGATGGTGACGCGAGACGGGACGCGCACGTAGTTTATGCATCAGCCGATAGAGGACAGTGTTTGGTACGGGACTGTGATTTGGTTTCGATTGTGCCCACTAGAGTGCACTAAAGTAATATAATGTTTTTCATAAACTGTTCTAGTATTTTCATAAAGTGTTGTTATGTCTTTTTGTGTATGTAAAATGTTATAAATGTGTTTTAGCAGTATGAATGATGCGTGAGTGTGGTTTAAGGTTAATATGAAGATAACTGTTTAACGAGTTATGTAGTGGGATTTAGTGTGGGAACATTTCGAAGTATGGATGTGGACAAAGGGGATTTTTGTAGAATAGATTTGTAAAGTAAGTTTATGGTAAAGAGAAAGTTAATTCTGGTATAAATAACAATACTAAATAACTTTATGCATAAACAAAGCTTCAGCATATTAGATAATTACGTCGGTAAAAAGCGCAGTCGATAGGTTTACTATTTTGCGATTGGTTATTGATGAAAAGCGCGGACTGACGCGGGAGAGTGTTGTTTTGTTATTGGCTGTTGAGTAAACTGACCAATGGTCTTTCTCTGCTGGTAAAGAAGACTTAGAGTATTCTAGAGAGGAGTCGGAGCGTAGCCATGAAACAGTTCGGACGTGTGTAGTAGTAGTTCCGATGGAAATGACAAGTTGCCGGATATAGCAGTGTTTCATACATCAAAAGTGTGGTAAAGTGACGGCATAATTATTCCGATGGGCGTGTAGAAATTTCGGAATTTTTGAACGAATTTTGTGACGAAAAAAGACAAATTCCGCGTGGCCTATTGAGCAGATCGGTGGCTAAAAACTTTGACTGCATTAGGAACCGACAAACTTAACATTTGGCGAGCATTCTCAATCAAAAACAATCCGTATTATTGTAGCTATTACGTTTTCGGGAAATGCAACACCATAAACTTGCTAACGTGAATGAAATGGATTGTGAGTGACTGTGTTAAGACTAGCACGGGCTTGGCAGTGATACTTGTTCACGTAAGTTTCAGAATATATTAATTGAGGACAAAATTTCGGACTTTTCATTTCGTGTGAAAACTTTCCCGAAACGTAGATTAGTGACTTAAACTGCAGCCTGGTTCACGTTTAAGTACAGTAGGTTTCACTCGGCTTCCCTACTGATGATTTGCTGAGAATGTTCACAGGTAGGTGCAGGTTCATCGTAAGGGGACGGAAGGAACCGCGCTGGCGCACTCTCACGAAGCACACGAGACTTCATGTCTGTCGTGGTTGCTGCACGATCTAAAACGACCTGTTTCATCTCACAAAACGTGCTCCTCGTCGTGATTTGCGCCACCAGCAATCTCCAGTGCAGTTCCCGACTGCATGCAGCGCGCAAGCTACAGTTTCCTAACGAAAACGGTTGCGCGCAAAATAGCAGCGCAAACACTGTCTGCGATTGTTGAAGAAGAGCGGAGGAAATCGCGAAGAGGATTATGGACTCGTCGATAGTTTGAATAGCAAATTTCTGCCGTAGGAAGACTACATAATTCTGTATAACGATCTGAGATACATTCTAATAGAAGTTGTTCCTTAACTCATTTTCGGTTTTAAATTTAATATAGAGTATAGCGTCTAATGCTAGTTTGCGCATGCGTAATATTCTCGATGTATTGACCACCATCATCCTGAAGAAACGTATTTTACTCGTATATAGGTTGGAAGATCGGGATTTGTCTTCACTGGAATGGAAAAAAATGGTTCAAATGGCTTTAAGCACTACGGGACTCAACATCTGAGGTCATCAGTCCCCTGGACTTAGAAGTACTTAAACCTAACTAACCTAAGGACATGATACACATCCATGCCCGAGGCAGGATTCGAACCTGCGACCGTAGCAGCAGCGCGGTTCCGGACTTCAGCGCCGAGAACCGCTCGGCCACAACGGCCGGCACTCGAAGCGGCTCACCGTCAGTGATAAATACATTTACCGGTAAGATACAAACATGAGGTGGTCTATAAAACGAAGAGACAGATATAATAACAAAAACTTTCAGAATGTAACTTACGTTTACTTTATGACACAGGCTGTAGCCACTAAGATTTCGACCACTGGGGACACATTCCAGTTGTTGGTCTATGCAACTGGAATTGCAGAAACTACTTCATTTGTAATAAATAACATCGACTATTGCAGATAATGCATCTATTACATTAATTAGAAGGGCGAGGAATCTTTTAGAAAAAAAAGTGAAAACACTGGGAAGTAGCAAGACATGAATTTGTGAAGTTCACGACGTTACCAACTACACTACAACTTGTACATGGCTGCAGCACCTCAGTTATATGGTATACGCTATGTGACGGCTGTATCTACAAATGTCATTATTTGATATTTAACTACGAAAAATAATATCCAGAACGAAACGCATTTGATCATCAGAGTGCCACAGCGTTGAAACCGTATATGCTTTGAGAACACACACGTTGCAACACTAAAACCATGAAATACAGGAAGCCTTCAACTATCGATATGTAGTTTCCTGTCATTTTATTATAACAAATCATCCCTACATCGATGCGTTTGTAAGCGATCCTCAATGTGTTAATGCTTTGAAGCAGCTTATATCTATATCACGTAGTCTACAGAAAAAATAAATAAATTACGGAATTTATCTCCATACAATATGGCTGCGCCTAACTTCTGCTTGTGACGTAAAACCGATGCCACTTCTCATTGGCCACGTTCCACTCCACGAGGCAAAAGTGTGACGTGCCACATTCTTCATTTCACACTTCACAGTGTAATAGAACTTGGACTGTCACGTTGTGACGTCACCAACTCCCCACAGTACGTTTTCCGCGACCGGTGAGATGAGGTCTTTAGGTTCGTTTGCTCCAGGTGCCTTGTTTCGAAGTAGGTGTTTCAGTGCGCTGTGAAATTTTTCTGCACCCTGATATCTCCCATCTCAACCCCATTTACTCCATCTTCCACTTCATAACACATTCCACTTTTCACCTTTCATTTCTTTACTTAGCACTGGGTTACTCTCTGTGCCCCTGATTTTCCTACAGGAGTATTTAATTTTCCTATGTGCGGAATCTGTCTTCTCCTTAGTCCTAGATGATCCTCCAGCTTATCTTCCCCGCTGCCATTTTCTGCTTCGTCATTTTGCACTTTCTGTCAATCTAGTACTTAGACGTTCGTATACCCATTTGCATGCTTCGTTTGCTATACATTTCATACTTTCTTCTCTCTTGGTTTAAATTCAATACGTCGTTGGTTACCCAAGCATGTTTAGTGTGTCTTTCTTTGGACGTCTCTCGCCTTCAGTATTTCATATCGCAAATCAACCAATTCTCCTTTTGTTGGATTCGTTTTTCCTGTTTCCGTCAATCGTTGCATAATGCTCTCTTCAATATTCTTTAATAATCTCTTGTTATATGAACTAATCCGTGTGCTATGTCCTGAATTTCTACTTTTCTGGAACTGTCTCAGTTCCGTACGGATGATAACCAGGCGGCCGGTTGACGTCGAACGATCTTCAGGGTCTTATAGCGGAGGTTATTAATTTTTGTCAGAATAACTCATCTAACATTTTTTTTTTTTTTTTTTTTTTTTTTGCCAGTTCAACTGATTCTGAAAGAAGTTTCTCCCCAATCGTGACGTTTTATGTTTTCAAACTTCTTATTTTCATTTCGTAAACCTCCTGCATTGTACCTTCACCTCCTCATTATTTTCATGGATTTTGAGTTGGGTACAACATTGTTTGCATCCTTCGGTTAAGTCTGAACTTATCAAGTGAGTGACTCGACATAATAGGTTAATAATTCAAGTACAGTGTTGTGTGATAGTATTTGTATAGTAGTTGTATACCTTCTTATGAGATTGCTGTGCATTATTACTTATCAATGTAACATTAACTAGTTATAATAAAGCATTCTGCAACGCCAGTAAAAGAAGAGTATTGCAAATATGCACAGACCTACCATTAAAAGGTGACAGAATGTAAAATTATTGTTTAAGACGATAATTTTTTAATTTAAATTTCACCTGCCATATAAGGAAAGATTCAAGTTGCCTTAGCAGATATCGAATTTGCCCGAGGTACATGGTTTTGTACTACTACATTAAATTTTCTTATCCTACAGATAATTTTTAATTTAATTTTAGGAAAGGTAGGCAGAGAACACCAAAAATTAGACCAGGCTGGAATAAAACTGGCTAATATCACAACAAATCGGCTTGCATACGCGGACGATGTTTCTAAAAAAGCGGTAGCAAAGAGGACTTGTCACTCAGGATATGTTCTTACAGAAATATTGCAAGCGAAGTAGGGTTACACATTAACGAGGAGAAAACTGAGTGTATAGTCGTGAGCAAGACAAAAAAAATTGTGTGAATTCTAAGGGACCAAACTGCTAAGGTCATCGATCCCTAGATTTACACACAGTATTAACTTACGCTAAGAACAACACACACACTCATACCTCCAGCGGAAGGGGCCGCGGAAACCGTGATATGGCGCCTCTAACCGTGCGGCAACTGCGCAAAATGTGAGAAAGACACCGAGTGATATAACTCCATTTATAGTTAATGAATTCACTTTTATGATAGTAAACATATTTAAATGTAAGAATTTTAGCGATCAGAATAGAATGGAAATTGAGATTAAATCAAGGATCGCAGCGGCAAACATATTTTAGCTTACCGGCCATTTTGTGCAGTAGAGCAGTTTCGATAAGTTTCCAAATCAGGCTATACCAGACTACACCCGGTAGCTGTATATGACTCTGAAATACTTACGTTAAGAAAAGCAGATGAACAAAAACCGCCAGTTTACGGGAGAAAAATATTAAGGAAAACATTTGGCCCCAAGAGGGACACCGAGTCACAAGGAAGGGTTGGCAGACCGATACCAACAAGCTGGTATTATTCGAAGGATGTCTAAAAGAATGTTGATGTGAGCTGGACACCTAATTAACATGGAAGAGGAAAGATTACCACTAGTAGCTTTTTCAGAATCCGTAGAAGGCCACAGACAAAATGGAAGAATGATATCAACAGAGATACAGAGGCTATGTGCCTGAGAAAAGGAGAACAGATCACAAAATACGGGAACAGAAATGACTTGTGGAGGAATGTAATGAACGTACATGGTCCTTCAGGCCGAAGCGACAATTAACAAAAAAAGAATCCTCCGTATTATATGCTGTCTTTTTTAACGTGGCTTTCGTTCTAGGGGAACCGTGGCCTCAGAAGAAGAAATCCGTTGCAAGCAGCTGTGTTCCGCCCTACGTGGCTACCACAAGGTACAGTATACGGCCCGCTGGCCTCTACTTTACGTCGCTGCACGCCTGTTAGTTGATGTCAAGGTCTCGGATGCACCACTGCAGACCTTTACGGTGGAGCTTTGACCACCAGCATGCACATAAATGTGTAAGGCAGACGAATGAGCACCATAATTGACCATGTCTTGCAGAAAGCAGAAGGCTTACTCCAGCTTGGCCTGCTAAATTACAACTCAGCAGGAAAGCGAGCGAGATTCTATTCGGGATGTGATGTAACTCCAATCTAATCTGAACAGATCTAACGCGCCCTAATCATATCAGGTCGAATAATGAATAAAAAGAATGACGCCAAACGATATCCCAGCGATGTGTTGCTACAAGCCCTTAGCCATCTGAAGCACTCCATTGAGAATGGCGTGCAGGACATTATTCACAACTATCTGACGTCCTATGTTTGATCCAAAAAAAGAATATTCATCACTCGGCAGATTGAACACCGTCTCTGAACATGACTAGCGTCAGACCGTACGGGCTCCTGACTTGGAAATGGTGCAGCTGTGGCAAGTCACATACGAAAAGTATATCTTCTGTAAGCAGTCTAATATGTTATGTTAAGTACGCAGATTTTTTAACTTGCATCAGTATCTCGACTTATAAAGCTAAATAATTTTAACCGTTTAACCTAATAATTACATGCTCATCTGTCTACCATAATTTAGCAAATGGGGTGAATTCAACGATTTTGAAATTTAAAATTAAATTTTTCTGAAACCAATAAAATTAATGTGCTGGTTTTTCTTTCTGAGCGTGGTTACCTTTTCCTCTAACAGACAGAAAAAAAAAGTGTCGGTCACCTCGTGTTGAAGCTGACCAGTTATCTGCTATGTGATAATTGAGGATTGTCTATGACTCCATGGCGACATTAAATGCTCTGAAACTTCATCAACAATTGAAAAATAAATGTGTTGTAATTGTTAAATTTTAACTAAATGGGAGTCATCTGGATGCCTTTGTGCACAGGGATCGTTTAATATCCATATTTAAAGAAGGGCAGCAGTCAGTCGCTAAAATCCGTAATTTATTGCAAATCTAGATTTCGGCTGTAACATAGTTATCGTCAGTGCTAAGATACAAAGGCAGATAGAATCAGTACAGAATAGGTATCCACGTAAGTGGGAAGAGAGGGATGACATACCGTTACCAAAAGATCATACAGGTACCAACACGTCAGAACATAAACTTGTGACAAATGACACTAGCCTTTACATGGCAGAAATAAAAGTAAGGCCGTTGCTTGCAACCAGCCTAAACGGCATTAATATACGTCATCGAGGACCTGTAGTTCCCTCTAATGGAGTATACACCCAAAAAGCTATATTTTAACTTCTTTCATTATTTATTCGATACCGTCTGCGCTGATTATAAGCAATGGCCTTAGTTTGGTTTCTGCTATGTAGAGGATAGAGTGTCATTCGTCACAAGTTTATGCTATGATTTGTTGGCACCTATATAACTCTTCTGATAATTACATGTTACTGCTCTCTTTCCCCTTACGTGGATTCGTATAACGGTGTTATATACATATTTTGTACGTGTTCTGATACTATTTCTTTGTATTTTTGTTGTCTACATAGTTCCGCGTAGTCAGCGCGTACACAACTTTCACACTAGAGCGCGCCCCACTAAGAACAACAGCGCAGGCGCAGCGCTCGTCCATCTCCGCACTACGAGATGGCGCTGCCATAGATATGGACCAAATTCTGCTTCCGCCGATCCGCGTATTAATATGTAACGCAGCCAATGAGATTGCTGCTATCGTAGAACCTTTTCTCCGCGCGGATCACACTCGCGCAGTGATACCTGAACGCGCGAGGTATTATAACGAGTGTACAGACCTCCGATTAGTCAGTCTGCATTAGTCTGCAGTGAAGTTTCAGTCTGCGCCTAATACGATTATCATATTCCTGTACATAGCCATGAAGATAAATGTTAGACACTTTGTCAAGTATCAGAGATATGTGAGAATAAGATTTACGTACCAAGACCGAAGGAACTTCAGATTGTCAATTGTAAACAGCATCCAGAATCAAGTTAAGTAATTTCTATGCTTTTCATGGTTTTAATAAATATGTGTGAAAACTAATCAAGTTCTGTTTAATGTTGGTCACCGTCAATCTGCTACTCTAAGCGTGCAAGTGGCATTTCTATCGTCTGACCTAACGGCAGAAGATAAACACGCCACGATAAGACCACGAGACATATTGCTGACACTCGCCTACTTCGTTAGAGCGACAAGTCAAATAATCTTATGGTGTGTGTACCGAAGGTCTTACAGTACGCACACCACAATTTTATATAAGTAACACCTTCGCATTTGTTATTTTGTTCTCAGTATCGGTTGCGATATTTGATGCCATGCATATTACATGGTTGACTTTGTCGTTTCGCTGACGCACGCTGCAACCCTCTCCAGTTAGAGTGCATGTAACGTGGCGGAGTGTAACATAACTATGTTGTTGCGTGAGAAACAGCGTGCTGTAATCGAGTTCCCGACTAGAGAAAACGTGCCTCCAACTGAAATTCATAGAAGAACGCCGAAAGCTGCCTACGGTGATTATTTATGAGCATCACTGTTGTGCGAAGTTGGGCTTTTCGTGCTCTTTATGAAGTGAACAGTGGTGCTAACCTCAAGGCGCATGACAGAGCTCGGAGTGGACGACTGCGTACAGCAACAGACGAGACTCATCGCAATCGGGTTGATGAACTCATCAGAGAAAATCGTCGGGTAACACAGAAACAGCTATCAGGTAAGTGCGGCATATCGCGTGAAAGTATAGGGGCCATCACTGCAGAACTGCGTTACACAAGATTGTGTGCACGGTGGGTGCCTCGAATGCTCACTCCTTATATGTTACAGTTGAGATTAGACATCTGTAACATTTTTTTTTGCCTTTTGAGCGTGAGGTTGACTGGTTCCGTAACAATGTTGTGACAGCTAATAAAAGTTGGGTTCATCATTTTGATTCCGAAAACAGGAGAACATCAACGGAGATCTACCACAAAGGGTGTCAATGAAACCATCTCTTTCTTTTGGGTGTTCATTACCACACATTTCGCCGTCGAAAACGACAGTCTGAAGTACGATGAGCTACAGGACGCCAGTCTTGACAACGTTCAACTCTGCTGATCCACCGGATGATTCAACCCTACTCTACGAACATCATGCAACCGCAAGTTTTGCTCTGGTATACAAGGTGGAACCACTAGAGACTCTTCAAAACCATTCGACGGAATGTGAACGTGAACCGAAGCAGCAGAGGATGTTTACGCTTTTTCTTCCCTGCCGTTGCACGTTCTCCCGTGGCGTGATTGTGGAGGGATGGAACACTGACATGTGCGAGAATAAAGCGGCAAAGGATTCCTGTAAGTTCCACCCAGTTCAGCAACAGTCTCAGTGGCACCGACGCACTTTTGTTGAGCACTTTAAAACTCTACCTGTAGAGACTTCGTAACCCTTCAGCCGACGAGGAGAACTCGTCAAGTGGCATCACCCTATTGACAAGAAACTTCGCTCAGGGTGAGGGGTTTCTGAAAAAACGACTGTCACAGTTTCCGAGGATTTTAGAGGTATTTTTTGACCTTTTGGGGCGAGATATCCTGACACGAAATGGTGGCTCAGTGACTAGCGTCGTGGTTTCTTCATCTTGCGCTCAGTATTCGAAACCAAAATATTAGTTTTATTAATATTTATATACTTCTGTCGGTAGAAAATTACTACACGAATGTTTCCCAGCGTATATTGACATAATATTGTCCTTATTAAGGGGCTCCGGAACGCCCTATACTTGCAATGTTAAAATAACGCTTATAAATTACATCTTTCCTCACAAAGTATTTGAGGTAGGAAGTTGAACTTTTTACAGATTATTTATTGGAATATGGGCTACAACTTAACACAGGGATTTTACAGAATTTTAGCTCGGTTATTAAAGATGATTTTTTTTCAATTGTAATGAAAATTCACAACATTTTTTTGCAATTTTTTATTTATATATTCAAAAATATACAGTTTTTTGGAAAAAGGCTGTGTTAAATTATGCAGATGGTACTGTGTAACATTTACTGAAAGTTTGAAACAAATATGTTTGGAAGATCCTTAGAAAACATGTAATTAGTATGAGAAAATAAAAGTTTTGGGAATCGAGCGACAAAGATTGGATTAACTTTTTAGTGCATTCCAGGTCCATAGGATGGTTATCTTCATCCTCTGCAAACTCCTCCTCCAGCTTCCTCTTGTTCCTCCTCCTGTTTACTCTTGCTTGTATTTCTGGACTCTTAACAGCCCTGTCTGCAGCCCGAAGGCGTTCCTTGTATAAAGCAAGCATCCCTCGTACCATGTTAGAATGTTATTATTTACAGTAATAACACATACCTTTGGCTTTCCAACATTTCTCCTTTTCTTAAAAGCCTTCAGAGGATTTCTAATAACTTTACTTTTACTCATTATTATACTTCAACAAAACAGAGACTCAAGAAACAGAATTAATTACGAATATTTTCGAGATAACGACAGAGTAAATAAACATGAAACAATCGACAATCACACCAGCGATATATATTGAACCATCACAGGTTAGCCACAACACATACTTTATCTCACATCACTAAAATGTACCTGATGAATACGGTCGTTAATAATAACACCATTTGACAGCAGTTTAACAGCGCCACAGTGGGTCACGCCCACGTAGAACACATTTCAAAAAAAAATTAAAAATAGTTGTAGTCTTCGGAATTGAATAAATTATATATCTATTAAAAGGTAATAGTCTGCAGATTCAGAAAACGCAAAAAAGTAAAAATTGAACTTTTCATGATTTTGAGCCTTTCCAGAGCCCCTTAATAAACTAATTCTATGTCAGGTAAGTGAATTGAGAAAAAAGAATTAGAAAATTAGTCGAAATTGTATTCCGTGAAATTCCTGAAGTGTACCTAATTCATAGTCAACTTAATGCACCAGTTTTCGGAAAAGTGATCAGTTATGCATGATTTTCCACCAAATTATTGCCAACGCGTGAAATCTTCAGCAATGTTAACAACGTTTCTTTCCCAAATGAGATCCATACGTAGAAATGTCACTGTAGCAATCCTGTCTTCACCCGATGCTCGTGGTTTTCTGAATATTTGTGTTTCGAAATTTTCTACGATCTATCTCATCCAAGGTAGTACACCAATCTTCTGAAAAATAAACATGCTAATAAAATATATGGCTTAATATCAGAAATGACATGAGTATAAAGTATCAGAATATGAGAATTTACATAGATTGTAACCCCACAACACACCACACACACATATTTTGTATAATAAATGAATGAGACTTGCTGTGAAATCGAGTCGTAATTACGCCCCTGTATTCTATAATTTGATAAGAAGCATTCATTTAGTAACCTTATACAGTCATAGATGAAGAAATAGACACAATAAATACAAAATAAAAATAAAAACAATAATTGGGGTTTGAACACAGGGAGCAAAATTAATAAGCGGCGACGTTACCCACTCTTTTTCGTCATTATTCCATTTTTTTCGTCATTTGGTCTGCGTGGACGTCACAGGACACCCATTCAAATTGACTATTTTACTCAGGTCTTTTTTTATCATCATTTTCTTATTCTTCTTGTCCGAACACGCTGAGCTATTGTACCGGCACCACTGAGCTACCATTGCGTGTGAGAGTATTACGCTTCAAAAGGCACGTAAAGTACCTGGGAAACTATGACCGTCGTGTTTCCAGAAAAGGTCCAGTATGTATGGATAAGCTGCGACACGTGTTCGCTTATATTGACTCCTCTTCTCCTGATCGGAGTACCCGAAACGTAGGGTAATGGCATTTTCCAAGGTTATCTTCGTGAGTTGTGCCTTGCGGCTGCTCTAGCGTAGCGCCTAAGAACAGGCAACCCCCAATAAGGGGTGCCAAACGGATAGTATGCGGAGAAGTGGAAGCTTCAGAAGAAGAACGAAGGAATGTGCAGTGGTTTCCTTAGAGCGGAAGGAGTGCGGGAACGGAAATTCATCGAAGAATGGTACAACTGTGAGGAGAGTACAGCATGTCTGTTGTAATTCCGACGCTCAATCTGACCTCTGGGGCAACTACTGCCACCGTAATTCGCTGGTCTTCAATAATGAGGGCATACACCCGCTGGGCAATGGTTTCGGTAACACGGTGTGGCGTTCCAGATTGTTCGTCGTCGGCCACCGAGCTGGCTGAAACTCGAAGTAGAAAGCATAGAACTACACTCAAAAAAATTACGAAGAAGTTGCCCGAAAGGGACGGAATTTGGTAGATGTGAAGTACATGTACAGGCAAACAAATGAATACAATTTCAGAAAAATTGTATGATAAATTCTAGACAAAGAGTTTCACAAACTTAGCATATCAGCAACGTGTTGGTCCACCTCTGACCCTTATGGAAGCTTGGCAATGATTGATAGATTTGTTTGATGTTGTTCTGAGGGACATCAGGACAATTTCTGTCCAACTGGGACGTTAGATAGTCAAAATCCTGAGCTGGTAGGGGGACCTCGCCAATAATACCCCAAACGTTCTCAATTGGGAAGAGATCCGGTGACCTTGCTGAGCGAGGTAGGGTTTGTTAACCACGAAGACAAGCAGTAGAAACTCTCGACATGTGATGGCGGGCATTATAGGGCTGCAATGTAAGCACAGAGTGAGTAGCTACGAAGGGAAACAAAACGAAGCGTAGAATATCTTCGACATACCGCTGTGCAGTGAGGGGGCCGCGGATGACAATCAAAGGATTCCTGCTATGAAAAGAAATGGCACCTCAGACCATCACTACTGACTGTGAGTGGTATGGCGAGCGACATTCAGAACGGTATCCCACCACTGTCCCGGGCGCCTCCAGACGCATCTTCGGCCTGGAATCTCATTGACTGGTGTAGAATTGTTTTCATTGATGAATCCCACTTTAAATTGAGCCTCGCTGACCTGCGATGACGTGCCTGGAAACGCCTCACAATGCAGTGGGATATCAACCCGACTGTCGCCCTCTGTAGGGGCCGACAGCCAGGAGTGATGCTCTGGTGTGGCCTTTCTTTTCATAGGACGACTCATTTGGTTTTCATCCGCCACACTCTCACAGCACAGCGGTATGTCAACGATGTTCTACGCTCTGTTTTGTTACCCTTCATGGCAAGACATCCTGGGCTTACATATGAGCAAGATGGTGCCCGTCCGCGCATGACGAGTATTTCTACTGCTTGTTTTAGGGAGGCATGGAACGTATGTGGAAATGACAGATCAGACGCCGTAGGAGGGAGAGTGTTCATTGCTATCAACAAAAATATTGTTTCTATAGAAGTCCAAAGCAGGCCTAGGTGAAATCAAGTGCCGCCATAACAGCTGTAATATCATTCAAGGGAAGACTACGCTCAGTAGCACGGAAATACCCGAGTCACGCAGTATTAGTTGGAGGCGACTTCAGTCTACCAAGTATAGAGTGGGGGGGTCTAAGGACTCGCTGCAACTGGTACGGACAGAGTTTTGCGCAGTAATTTTCAACACGTTTTCCGAAAACTGACTTGGACAACTAGGTCGACAACCCACGCGCAACGGAAATATTTTAGACTCTGTAGTTACAAAACAGACCTGACCCTATCGGCGGTGTCAGTATAGATAGAGAATTGGGTTCATGGTGTCATCTTAGCGACTGGTTGGTTACTAAAGTTAATAAATCCGTCAGGAAGGCTATGTGCGAATTTATGCCAGAAAAAGCAAATAAGCAGTTGTTAGCATCCTATTTACACAACGAATGGACGTCATTTAGCTGCAGTATGACGGACGTAGAGGAATGTTTAAACGGATTGTAAATCGCGCTCTGCAGATGTATGTGTCAAGTAAGTGCATTAAGAATGGAAAAGACCCTCCGTGGTTTAATAATCAAATTCGGAAAATCCTGAGAAAACAGATATTGTGGCACTCTCTGTTCAAAAAACAACGTGCAAATGTCGAGAAGGAAAGCTAGTAGAAATTCGTGCCTCCATAATAATATCAGTGCACGAAGATACAACTACTTCCACCATCACAATATACAGAAAGATCTTGTCGAGAACCCGGGAACATTCTGGTCTTACCGTGGGGTGTCGGTTGTGGCCGGAGGATACCCCTAGAATGCACAAAACGAAAATCTTAATGCCCAGCTGAATGTGAAACCACCAGAAACGATCACAAAAATTCATTGAAAACAAATATACTGTTTCCAGAATGAGATTTTCACTCTGCAGCGGAGTGTGCGCTGATATGAAACTTCCTGGCAGATTAAAACTGTGTGCCCGACCGAGACCCGAACTCGGGACCTTTCCCTTTCGCGGGCAAGTGCTCTACCATCTGAGCTACCGAAGCACGACTCACGCCCGGTACTCACAGCTTTACTTCTGCCAGTATCTCGTCTCCTACCTTCCAAACTTTACAGAAGCTCTCCTGCGAGAGTAAAGGAGGTCTGCTATTTGGGGAGCAAAATAACTGATGATTGTCGAAGTAGAGTGGATATAAAATGTAGACTGGCAATGACAAGGAAAGCGTTTCTGAAGAAGAGAAACTTGTTAACATAGAGTATAGATTTAAGTGTCAGGAAGCCGTTTCTGAAAGTATTTGTATGGAGTGTAGCCATGTATGGTAGTGAAACGTGAACGATAAATAGTTTAGACAAGAAGAGAATAGAAGCTTTCGAAATGTGGTGCTACAGAAGAATGCTGAAGATTAGATGGGTAGATCACATAATTAATGAGGAGGTATTGAATAGAATTGGGGAGAAGAGGAGTTTGTGGCACAACTTGACTAGAAGAAGGGATCGGTTGGTAGGAGATGTTCTGAGGCATCAAGGGATTACCAGTTTAGTATTGGAGGGCAGCCTGGAGGGTAAAAATCGTAGAGGGAGACCAAGAGATGAATACACTAAGCAAATTCACAAGGATGTTGAAACGTCCCCTTAGAACAATTATACACGACTGTGCTTAAACTGACACAAAATATTTTTTAGCGCAACGCAATCTGACTATCAAAGATCCCTGCAAAAGAATGGCCCTGAGTAACATTAAACTATACCTTTCAGAAATCACTTACCTCACAAAAATCTTCATTACTCGAACTACTGCAATACAGCGAGCGCCACTACTGCCAGCTAAATAAAAGATTCAAACTACGGAAGGCACTAACTACTGATAGGGATAGTTAGCAAATGAAAGATATTAATAGAGAACAAACACTGTATTTACCTTAATATCATCAAAAGTCATAATATATGTAATTTCGAAACTCCGCCATTTCCTTCCACACATCCACCACTGCTGGCGGCTCACCTCTAACTGCGCAACGCTACGCGCTGTTCACATCCAGCTGCCGCTGCCCAACACTACAATGGCAGACAACAATGCAAACTAGCCACAGACTGCACACAGCACAGCCAGTGATTTTCATACAGAGCGCTACGTAACGTTGCCAATAAGAAAATATAAACAGCCTACTTACATAAAGAAAACATAAACAGCCTACTTACATAAAGAAAACATAAACAGCCTACTTACATAAAGAAAACATAAACAGCCTACTTACATAAAGAAAACATAAACAGCCTACTTACAATGTAGGTTGCAGTAGGTACTGGGAGATGGACAGGCTTGCACAGGATAGAGTAGCATGGAGAGCTGCATCAAACCAGACTCAGGACTGAAGACCACAACAACTACAACAACGTTAAAAACTTTCAGACACGGCTAGTACTGCGTGAATTAATTAAGCATAGAAAGTGCACGTGAAGACAGGAGTGAACACCAAGAGATAGCCAAACTGCGCACTGGGTGCAACAAGCTGGATGCGCTACTTTCAGATCACGGACTCTCCCCACTGAAGGAAGTGAGCTATATTCGTTTTTAAACTGTTTAGGCGGGCGTGACGATGTGCGATCTTACCAGCCGGTCAGTTTGTACAGAAACAGGCCGGCGGCAACAACGGCTAGACGGTACGATGCCAGTCTTGGTTCACTACTTAGAGCTGGAGTTGCAGACATCTTCCCAGCGGCAGCAAGGCTGGCCTCATCAGACATCTCTCCTGCCCAAAGCCTAAAGCGAAGTCATCACAGTACGAAGACCTACAGCGAAGTGTTTATTCCACAACAACCTGAAAAAAGGTGTGTTCTTCAAGATCCGTATGTTATTGTGATGAATGGCAGCTTGCTCTAAATGTAGAATAGTGTAAGTTAATGAGACTGAGCAGGAAAAACGACCATGTAAAGTCACATCGATTTAACATCTAGACGTAACGTTGCAAAGCGATATGATTAAAATGAGCACGTCGGATTGTGTGTAAGGCGAATGCTCGACTTCCTCTTTATTGGGAGAATTCTGGGATGGTATAGCTTACCTATAAATGCGACGGTGTATACAACGCTAGTGCGACCCATTCGTGAGTACTGTTCCAGTGTTTGGGATCCAACCAAATCAGATTAAATGAAGAGATTCAAGCCATTCAGAGGCGAGCTGGTAGATTTGTCACTGGTAGGTTTGATGAGCAAGCAAATATCATGAGGATATTTCTTGAAGCAAGAACTACGAAGATACGATGGGAGAAATTAGGGCCGACAGGGCTACATTTGGATAGTCGCTTTTCCCTCGATCTGCGAGTGGAACAGGAAAGGAAATGACCAGTAGTAGAATGTGGTATTCTCCACCATGTACCGTATGGTGGCTTGTGGAGTATGTGTGTAGATGTAGATGGCGTTACGAACCCTTCAGCGATTTTCATTGTACGACCTCCGGCTGGTGTCTTTTTGAATGTCCCTTGTAGAAGACCGGCCTAGTGAAGCTTCTGCAGCTCTGTGAACTAAATTTGATTAAACTGAGACTCTGAACACTACCCTCCACACTACTGTTTCTTCTGTAAATGTAACAAAATAAGCATTAACATTCAAAACCGGGAGGTAGAGTTCACTTTGTTGTGTAGCACAGATCTAAATAGAAATCTGCCTCAGTTACCGCTAGTGCGTGCGCGAGCTCCACATCATCAGTCAATTAAACTGACTGTCAGATCCAGACACACAGATGACCGACGTAACCAGACCACTGCGCTCTAGAGAAAAACATTTGATTGCGCCATATATTCATCAGCACTCAAGGATCGAATAGAAATCCCTTTATCATTGTTCCCCGCCGGACCTCACCAACTCTCTAAACACAACCACGTCCCTCCAATCTAATAGTGTATTTTCTGCGTCTGTCTGAATGAGAGGCAGCCTGGAATAGTTAACATAGCGAAGTGGAGCCTATCCTGTCGACAAACAGTGTAGTAACTAACGTGAGACACTGAAAGGTGAAACTGTATTTAGTTACGTATTATGTTGTTTAACGTTCTGATGGTTACTTCGTTTTGTTTGCAAAATACTGAAATTTTAAGGCCACAGTCCGACGTTTCTTTTGTGTTTTCTGGTACAACACAGTGTCTTGTGATCTACGGTTCTTATAATTTGTGGTAGTGTTTTCACTGTGTGTGTCATAGAGATTCTTTTTATATATGACCAGTTTCAGTTGTCTTCAAAAAGCACCATCAAAGACACACTAGAAAAAAATACAACAAACATTGAGAGAATTTTACATAACTCAAATATGTCATAAAGCAGAATACACATTAAATTATGTTTATAGCAGTTCTCTCCATATCCTTTGAGCTAATGTACCTTGTGTTCCGTCTATCATGTAAAGTTCATTAAAGCATTTAAGTTTGAGTTTAATGAAAGACAACAAAATCACGTGGTTGTCTTGGCTGCGATCTCAGATTGGCTTACATTCAATACACGTAGTTTCTTTGCCGCATTTACTACTCTACGCACGTCGCGTTTTGGACATCCTAACAATAAGGAAATCCTTGACAGGACTAGGAATCGAATCTATGTCCTTTCCAGTATTCAGATACAAAGACTGCTAATCTAATATAGTAAATGTACATTTAGCGGTACAAAGTGTTTACATAGCTACTCCATTTAGAAAGCTGTTAGAATGGACGTGCATTTGCATGTAAACTGATCGTCCGCAAAACATCGGTATTTCTCTGATTGGTGTCACAAGCGGAAAATGCGTACAGGTGGTCATGATATTACGCAGTGATCATTGGTGCAGTGATTTGAGACGTTACAACACCAGATTCGATACGATATACGGCATCGTCACCAGTACGTAAAATTGTGTCGAAACCTCGATAATAGCGGAACAAAATCATCGATATTAATAGTATCGCAAGGTATTGATTGCTTACAGATTTTTAAATTTTTTTACATCACAAAACAAATTATTGTAGTACAATACAAAATGTGGGAGTTATGCTGTGTGTTCATGAATCACCTAGAGTATTAAGTCACAACAAATACAATATTCCAGCTCCAAGCAAAACATACATGTCACACAATATGTATGACACCCATACGTGTCATTACAGTGCATCACTACAGACTTCTCTTTATAATAAGCGCATTTAGGTATAATGAGTTTTTCAAATACATTTTGAATAAGGCTAAATATGGTTATTACGCCTTGCTTGCAAAACAAAAATCAGAACCGGAACCATTTTTTCCAAGGCAGTGAGCACATACTTAATGTATATTTGTCTTAGACGACTGTCAAAGATACTGTAAATGTCAGAGACGCGAAAGGATACAGAAGACTAGTTGAACAGAAGGGATAGTGTCTTGGAAAGAGGTCATAAGATGGACATCAATGAAAGGAGAACATGTGTCGATGCTGAGGGAATCAGGTTACGAAGTGAGACACTTCAAGCTGTTGACGAGGTTTGCTTTTTGGGTTGCAAAATAACTGACGACTTCCGAAGTACAGAGGATGTCAAATGCAGACTGGCAACAGCAAGAAAGTCATTTCTGGAAAGCGAAATTTGGTATCAAAAAATGTCAAGTGTTACAGAGTCTTTGCTGCCGTATTTGTCTGGTTTGCAGCCGTATACGGAGGTGGAAGTGGATGATTAAGACTTCATATACTTACAGGACAGAATCTTTTGTAACTGTAAGTAAGCTGTTTAGGTTTGTATGTTGGTAACGCCACGTAGAGCTCTGTATGGAAATCGCTGACTGCACTGTGTGGAGTCTGTAGCTGGTTGGACTCATTGTTGGAATATTCGCTTGTGTAGTGTTGGGCAGTTGGATGTGAAGAGCGCGTAGCGTTGTGCAGTTGGAGGTGAGTCGCCAGCAGTGGTGGATGTGGGGAGAGAGATGCCAGAGTTTTGAGAGCGGACGATCTGGACGGGTGTCCGTCAGAGAAAGGAAATTTGTAAGACTGGGTGTCATGAACTGTTATATACTGTATATTATGACTTTCGAACACTATTAAGATGAATACATTGTTTTTTCTCTATCAAAATCTTTTATTTGCTGACTATGCCTGTCAGTAGTTAGTGCCTTCAGTAGTTAAAATCCTTCATTTAGCTTGCTTTATTGGCGCTCTCTGTATTGCAGTAGTTCGAGCAAAGAAGATTTATGTGAGGTTATTGTTAGTCGGGTCATTCTTTTGTAGGGATTATTCAAACTGAGACTGCGTTGCGCTAAAAATATTGTGTGTCAGTTTAGTGATGATCAGAATAAGGAAAAAGAAAACTGTTTGAGTACGTCGAGTTTTGCTCAGCTGTTTGAAAATCAAATAACGTAGAAGTTTACCAGCACAGTAATTCTACTTTTTCTAAGGGGACGTTACAAAACGTCGTGCAATAGGAGAATGCTGAAGCTTAGATGAGTAGATCGGATAACTAATGAGGATGTACTGAATCGAATTAGGGAGAAAATAATTTATGGGAAAATTTCATTAAAAGAAGCGATCAGTTGATAGGACACGTCCTGAGACATCAAGCAATTGATAAGTGGGCAACAGAAGAAAGTGTATGTGGTTAAAATTGTAGAGGATGGCCAAGTCTTGAATACAGTAGCAGGTTCAACTGGATGTTCGTTGCAGTCTTCGGACTGAAGACCACGAAAGAAACTATGTGTTGGTGAAATTTCATGGGTTTGTTGTGGACTGCACATTATATGTAAATGTTATTACTGCGTTTGTGTTCCCTGTATACTAAATGGACACAGCATACATTTTAATCCTGACACTGATGTATTCCTTTCCGCGAAACGGTCGAACTCTTACATTACCAATACTGTCAGATTTCTTAAGATACTTTGATGTTATCGAATCCTTGCTATCCAGGTCGACACCACAGACATCGAAACGAAAGAATCGTTACGCTCATATTAGTATCGGGGAGTCCGAAGGAATAACAGGACGCACAGTCGCGAAATTGTTTAAGGTTGGAGAGTTTCGAAACGCCATCATCCAATTTCGTGGCAACATTCAGTTCTGGGTATATGTACGGGTGTCGCCCTAAAACTCTGTAGACCTTAGTAAAACCCTATGAAGGAAATTATTAAAGTTGTTGCAGTACTAGTTCTTGTGTAAAGTTCATAAAGAGATCCCTCACAGCTTGTGCCCGAACATTTCCTCCTCTGTAAAAGGCTTTGTCGTATTTGTCAAATCACGCAGGAAAGTGGGAGAAAAACGGTTGACGACTAGGCATAACTCAATGCTATGTCACATGTGATAATCACAATACCTCTGTTCTATTTTTTATTACTGTCAGACGTGTTACAGTTTCTATTGATCCATCTCTATGTCTTCCTGTCTTCCGAAGTAATTCCCGACACATATCAGTACATTTTTCACTGAGTGAAACCCAGTTTCTGTAGTGTTTCGCATGAAAGCCCACTGATACCTCACACTGACTGTAAACTTTTCTTTCGAAACATACAGGAAGATTAGTTTTGAAAACCCTATTTACACTCCTGGAAATGGAAAAAAGAACACATTGACACCGGTGTGTCAGACCCACCATACTTGCTCCGGACACTGCGAGAGGGCTGTACAAGCAATTATCACACGCACGGCACAGCGGACACACCAGGAACCGCGGTGTTGGCCGTCGAATGGCGCTAGCTGCGCAGCATTTGTGCACCGCCGCCGTCAGTGTCAGCCAGTTTGCCGTGGCATACAGAGCTCCATCGCAGTCTTTAACACTGGTAGCATGCCGCGACAGCGTGGACGTGAACCGTATGTGCAGTTGACGGACTTTGAGCGAGGGCGTATAGTGGGCATGCGGGAGGCCGGGTGGACGTACCGCCGAATTGCTCAACACGTGGGGCGTGAGGTCTCCACAGTACATCGATGTTGTCGCCAGTGGCCGGCGGAAGGTGCACGTGCCCGTCGACCTCGGACCGGACCGCAGTAACGCACGGATGCACGCCAAGACCGTAGGATCCTACGCAGTGCCGTAGGGGACCGCACCGCCACTTCCCAGCAAATTAGGGACACTGTTGCTCCTGGGGTATCGGCGAGGACCATTCACAACCGTCTCCATGAAGCTGGGCTACGGTCCAGCACACCGTTAGGCCGTCTACCGCTCACGCCCCAACATCGTGCAGCCCGCCTCCAGTGGTGCGCGACAGGCGTGAATGGAGGGACGAATGGAGACGTGTCGTCTTCAGCGATGAGAGTCGCTTCTGCCTTGGTGCCAATGATGGTCGTGTGCGTGTTTGGCGCCGTGCAGGTGAGCGCCACAATCAGGACTGCATACGACCGAGGCACACAGGGCCAACACCCGGCATCATGGAGTGGGGAGCGATCTCCTACACTGGCCGTACACCACTGGTGATCGTCGAGGGGACACTGAATAGTGCACGGTACATCCAAACCGTCATCGAACCCATCGTTCTACCATTCCTAGACTGGCAAGGGAACTTGCTGTTCCAACAGGACAATGCACGTCCGCATGTATCCCGTGCCACCCAATTTGCTCTAAAAGGTGTAAGTCAACTACCCTGGCCAGCAAGATCTCCGGATCTGTCCCCCATTGAGCATGTTTGGGACTGGATGAAGCGTCGTCTCACGCGGTCTGCACGTCCAGCACGAACGCTGGTCCAACTGAGGCGCCAGGTGGAAATGGCATGGCAAGCCGTTCCACAGGACTACATCCAGCATCTCTACGATCGTCTCCATGGGAGAATAGCAGCCTGCATTGCTGCGAAAGGTGGATATACACTGTACTAGTGCCGACATTGTGCATGCTCTGTTGCCTGTGTCTATGTGCCTGTGGTTCTGTCAGTGTGATCATGTGATGTATCTGACCCCAGGAATGTGTCAATAAAGTTTCCCCTTCCTGGGACAATGAATTCACGGTGTTCTTATTTCAATTTCCAGGAGTGTAGTTTATGGAAAACATCCCAAGGAATTTTTCTAGTTAGTCTTCTTTTTCTTTTACCATTCGTCTGTGGCTACCTCCTCCCACAGGCTTCCAAGAGCTCTTGCTACTCCAGGCTGCGAAATTGAAAGGAGCTTGCTACAGTCTACGGACGCGGTGTATGTTACCAGGACGCTAGATCCTAAACTGATTACCTATCCACTATCTACTTCTACATCTACATGACTACTCGGTGGTTCACACGTAACTGCCTGGCAGAAGGTGCATCGAACAACTTTCACACACTATTTCTCTGCCGTTCCACTCTCTAACAACGCACGGCAAACTTAAGCGTTAAGTCTTTCCGTGCGGACTATGATTACTATTATTTTATTATAATGATCATTGCTTTCTATGTACGTGAATGTCAACAAAATATTTTTATATTCATAGGAGAACGTTGGAGACTGAAATTTCTTGGAAATATCTCGCCGCAAGTAAAATTGCTTTTTTTTAAATGATTCCCACTCCACCTCGCGTATCATATCCGTATTACTCTCTCTCCTGTTTGTTAATAATACAAAACGAGCAGCCCTTATTTGAACTTTTTCGGTGTCCTCTGTGAGTCCAATCTGGTAAGGATCCAATATTCCTTAGCAGTACACTAGCAGAGGACGGACAAACGTAGTGTAGGAAGCCTAAGGAGACTTCTTCTAAGTGTTTTGCCAATAAAATGCAGTCTTTGGTTTCTCTTCCCCACAACGTTATCTATGTGATCGTTCCAGTTTAAGCTGTTCGTACTTGTAATTCTTTTGTATTTAGTTGAGCTGACAGCCTAATATTCGTATGATATGTAGTGTAAACGAAATTTAACGGATTCCTTATACTACTCATGTGGATGACCTCACACTTCTCATTACATGGGCTCAATTGCCACTTCTCGATCATACAGATATCTTGTGAAAAACATTTTGCAATTCTTTTTTATCATCTGATGACTTAACAAGACGGTGAATGACAGTATCATCGGCATACAATCCTAGAGGTCTGCTCAGATTGTCTCCTAAATCGTTTGTATAGATTAGGAACACTAGAGGGCCTATACCACTTTCTTGTGGAGGTATCACTTCCGTGTAACTCGATGACTTTCCTTCAATCACTACAAACCGTTATCTTCCTGACGGGAAATTGCGAACCCAGTCACACAGCTAAAACGATACTCCATAAGCACACAACTTGATTATAATTCGCTTGTAGAAACTGTTATCGAAAGACTTTTGTAAAATGTAGAAATACGGAATCAATCTGAGATCCCCTCTCGATAGCACTCATTACTTCTTGAGTGTAAAGAGCTAATTGTATTTCACAAGAACGATATTTCCTAAATCAATGGTACCGGTTATAACAATACCTCCGCTAACAGATAATTAGTTCAAAAATTATCACGTCGCGCACTCGAAGTATGATCTTTTTATTGCGCAATTAAAAGGTGTTTAATGTGGCAGGTATTGCTACATCAATTGATTACAGTAACTGAAGAAAATTAACAATAATATCACTTATCTTGTATTTGCAATCCAACGACGATCTCGCTCTTTCTTTGGCTCGTAATTAAAATTGTTGTCTAGGTAGCACGACTATCGCTGTTGGTGCGAAAGGTACTCGGATGTTAATTACGCCGACTTGAAGAACTTACGAGACGATCTTTCGGTATTAATTTGATGATTCATGTTTTTCATTGCAATGTGCTTCATACTTTTTTAAGTCCGCAGCTCGTGGTCGTGCGGTAGCGTTCTCGCTTCCCACGCCCGGGTTCCCGGATTCGATTCCCGGCGGGGTCAGGGATTTTCTCTGCCTCGTGATGACTGGGTGTTGTGTGATGTCCTTAGGTTAGTTAGGTTTAAGTAGTTCTAAGTTCTAGGGGACTGATGACCATAGATGTTAAGTCCCATAGCGCTCAGAGCCATTTGAACCATACTTTTTTAAACAATGGTCACTTGAAAATAATTCTTCACACTCACTTTTCACAGAAATTCACATTTATTAAACTTTTTATATTTTCGCATGTTCAATACATTACTTCTTCATACAATTTCACAGCCGTTGCTGCTCTTAATAAATCTCCCAACATTTTTCATTGTCCGCAACTCGGACTCATCTTTTCATTTCCAACACAAAGTCAAGAGTGTTCATATTCAACACTAAAACTTGACTACGCTGTACGTTTCCGTGCCAAAAGTCACAAGCCAGCCCTAAAGATAACAGTAAGTACATAGATATTCACACTAGATATTATATCGATTTCAACATCTCAAAATATCGACGTACCTACATATAAAAATGAAACCAAATTTGAATCAAGTGAAAAATATGAGACATTACGTAGAAAAATATTCATTAATCTACGGTATCGAAAAATTAGGTTGGCGGTTGGTAATGGTTTCGCAAATAAAGAACCATTACACGGTGTGTGTTTTTTAGTGTTACTTAAAATCCGTCTTGATTGCAAATTTTTTATTCATGTGACCGGTTTCGGTTCATTCAGAACCATCTTCAGATCTGATATTTCAGTTACAGGAGTAACCCGTCCAAATCCAGCACATGTGACGTAGCATGTGAAAGTTGCTGGATTTGGACGGGTTACTCCTGTAACTGAAATATCAGATCTGAAGATGGTTCTGAATGAACCGAAACCGGTCATATGAATAAAAAATTTGCAATCAAGACGGATTTTAATAACATTAAAAAATCACTGATTTCTGTTATCCCATAAGACATTATGTCTGTTTTTGCAAACACGGTGTGTCTACAGATCATTTTCCTCGAGGTAATTCATAATGTCCGGGAACTTATACGTTTCAAAATTCTACTGGCAATCTACGTCAGCGATATGGGTATATAAGACATCAGATTGCACCTACTTCGTTTCTTGAGTATTACTGGGATCTAGGCAACTCACAAGTCTTTAGGTACCCATCATTCGTCGAGCTAGCGGTTCTACATGATTGTCAAATACGGAGATATTAGTCCATTTCGGCACGCTCTGAAATGAATCTAATTTGTATACATCCTGGACCGCAAGACTTACCTTCAATAAGTGATTTACGTTGCCTCGCTACATCGAGGATGTCTGCTTCTACGTTGCTCATGTTGAGAGCATTTCTTGATTCGAATTCTGGAACATTTACTTTGTTTTCTTTACTGAAGAAATTTCGGAAAGCCGTATTTAGTAACTCCGCTTTGGTAGCACTATCATCGTAACATAAGCTTCGATATCGCGCAGTTAAGGCATTGTGTCTCGGCACTGATGTACTTCAGATATGATCACAATCTCTCTGGATTTTCTTCCAGATTTCGCGAGGGATTCGTTGTGGAAACTATTCAAAGCATTCGACAGTGTATAGCATCAGTAACGCTCCTTCTTACAGGGAACATGATTTGTTGCGTACAGGGAAAGCTGTAAAATGTGGGAGGATATCACAACTCTAATAAGAAAGAAATAAGGAGTAACAAAAAATGTTAATCAAAACGCACTATTCAGCCGAGGGCAGCCTTCATACTGACGTTACGCAATGAACCACGACACAGAGCTCATGTATTGAAACCGTAGCTTGGTACGTACATCTACGATCAAGACAGAGAACGGATACGGAGCCAAGAGAGCAGATCAGGGTGACAAAGGGGGAGATTCAGATAAATGTTACCACATTGTTGGCGCTGTTAGTTTGTGGTCGTCGTGCGAGATACTTGCGCTCACCGCACTAAGGTTGGTTGAAATGGCTCTGAGCACTATGGGACCTAACATCTTAGGTCATCAATCCCCTAGAACTTAGAACTACTTGAACCTAACTAACCTAAGGACATCACACACATCCATGCCCGAGGCAGGATTCGAACCTGCGACCGTAGCAGTCCCACGGTTCCGGACTGCAGCGCCTAGAACCGCAAGACCACCGCGGCCGGCCCGCACTAAGGGAACAGCTTGTGTACGCCAGTGACATAGCTGCGTTGTGTTCAAGGTGATGAATAGCTAAAGTGCTACTAACTGCAAGGCGGTGAATGCTTGTACGAATATACGTCCGCGAAGACGACGAAGATGCAGCTGCTGGTGCGTCTCGAACCTCAAACTGGATGGGTAGGGCGCGGCGATGGCCGCACCTATGACTTGCTTGACGCCACACTTGTGTAAGCTTCCGATTTTTTAAAAAGTAGAGTCCTTAGCAACTACGTTGGCGGGCTGAGGCCCAACCTTCCGTACTGAGGCACACATGGGTTGGACAAAAATATGGAAACACCAAAACCACAATACAAAGTGTGAGAAACCCTTAGCACTCAAAAAGCTTCCAGTCGTCTCTAAATGGACAGAAATAGGCCCTGTATTGCTTTGAAGAGAATCTTCACCATTTTTCTTCCTGCAAGATAATGGCAAGTTCAGGTAGCGATGATAGAGGTCGACAGCGATCTCTCACACTTTTCGCCAAAGTAGACTACAAAAGCTCAGTAATACTGAGATCTGCTGACTCTCATGTCATGGCCAGGGTAGGAGCGAGAATTTATCCTTTTGCTAACACAACCACCCCTGGATAATGTGAGCTGCATGAACAGGGGCCCTGTCTTCTTGCATCACAGCACCACCATTGTGGACCAGGCATCATTCCATACGATGGGCCTGATCACCCAGAATGGTAACATAACACTCGACAGTAATGCGACCTTGCAGAGTACCCATGGGGGATCATGGAATACCATGATATGGCTGCCCAAATCATCAACGAACCTCTGCAATGCTTCACTCTTGGATCGTAAACTGGGATGGAAGTCGGGAACAGTGTAAAACTAGACTCATCCGACCAAATGACTTCCTTCCATTGCTCCATAGTCCGTGTTTTACAACTTCGGCACTGCGTCCTACTGTTAGCAGCATTTGAATCACTGATAAGTGGATTTGAGATTCCATCTCGCCCTGCAATTCCCTGCTACTGACAGGGTTCGTGATTGCAACATTCAGTTTTACAGTGACTTTTTCAGGTACCAATTTTTTCGACACAGTCTTCTTCAGTCACCGTCTGTCACGAACACTGTGTTGTGACTGAGCTGGTGATGTTTCTCCGTTTTCCCCTACGAGGTATAAAGCTTTGGGGTGCTTCCTCAAACGTCAACAACATCTGCTATCTTAACTACGCAAGCACCGACCATACGTCCTCCAACGATTTGCTCTCGTTCGATTTCAATTAGCTCCCATATAATGCACTTATAGCTACACACAACCATTTTCTAAGCACAACTGGTACTTGCAATGTATTGAGGACGGTGAACAGGTGCTGTTCAGATACAGCAGTACAACCAGCAAATTTGACTAGTGACTGCATTTATGTTGTAGCATACATTTCTTGTAGCGTTTCCATATTTTTATCCAACCCCTTTAGGTGGCGACCATACCGACAGACGTTTCACGTTCTGGCTCGATTTCATCTGCTATAAAGGCACTTCTCACAGTATCCCCAAATCCCCATTAAGCAGAAGAACGACCATTTAAAATACGAGTACTTTTTAAAGATTACTGTCATTCTGAATAGATTGTCAACACCTCTGAAAATGACAGCAGCCGAAATCTGTTTCCAGATTTTGGCTGCTCATTATATATATATATATATATATATATGAAACGTTATTACGAGGTTCCTTTTCTAATCGAAAATTTCGTTGATAATTTAAATCGCGACTTTTACAAGGAAGTCGAATTAAAATTGACGGTGAAATAATGGATACACCGTTGGGCTGTACATTACCAAAGAGTCCTAAACCTGTCATTTGATTTATTGCTTCAGAGCTCCTACTCGACTCTTTCTTTGTTTGCGGGTTTGTGCAGTTGACCAAGTGCGTGTGTCACAGGGCGACGATCCTGGAAAAGTTCGTTGTATTACAGATTCAGACACGGTCTTACAAGCGAAATCATAATGTTCCAGTTATAACCGCAAAACAATTGGAAATTTGTGGGAAGGTCTTTTGGGACCAAACTGCTGAGACGTCTAAGACCGCTCGGCTACCCCGCGCGGTTAATATCAAAACAGTTAAGTACATAACTACTACCTCGCTTGCCTGCAGGTACATGTCCGCAGTCTTGGAAAACACTGAAATTCCTATTCCTCAATAACATAGCAAGCCGACCGAGGCTCGAAAACAAAGTGACGCATTCCATCTACACTGTATCCATACACTGCACTAAATCCATATCTCCTACACATCTGTTGTGTTTCGTATTTTTACCTTCCTGATAATCACCGTCATTATTATTAATAAGACATGAACTTCTCTTTCAAGCATAACGCAAGTTGGATTTTTCGGTACATTGTGGATTAGTCCGTGACATGAAAAAGCACACAGCGCTCAGCATGACTAGCGCGTATCTTTATGCAGATGCTGTCATACACGCCGTTCTTTTACTGACACACCAGAAGACTTAGTAGACGTGCTGCTATCTCTCTCTCTCTCTCTCTCTCTCTCTCTCTTTCTCTTCCGCCCCGCCCCCTCCCCGCCTGTGTGTGTGTGTGTGTGTGTGTGTGTGTGTGTGTGTGTGTGTGTGCGCGCGCGCCGGAACGAGCCATCCTGACACATTAAATCTGGCTACTGAGCCAAGACTTTACTGGGATTTCTGCTTCGCGAGGGCTAAAAGCTGTCCGACAACTTGTCTAACGGATTCACACAGGCTTATCTGTATTTATAAACAGTCAAAATGTCTCTGCCTGCTGTAATTTTAGGAACAGTTCCATTGGCAAGTGCATGACAGCTTTAATCTGTTTGTGCTTACTCGACCAACAAAGAAGAATAGCTCGAATTTTTCTCCTAGCATTCCCATTAAGAAATGCGTTGTTTGGAACAGCTTTTCTTAAGCATCGCGTGCTTCCTTCACATTTCTTTTTATCCTTCGACCAGTTTATGGAACTCAAAGAGTATTTACGTCAATTGTGCTTGCAATTTTCGTTTCAACTCTGTCACTTTGTTCTCCTTCTAGTCGTTAACGAATTTGAAGGTGTTAACATCACACAATTGCAGGTGGCCGTGAAGGCATTTGCAGAGATGGTTTTACGTGCTTGCTCTGCGAGGTACTAAAACGCGCTGCTCTGAACTGGAACGCGGCTGAGCCAGTCCCGTGACCGAGTTAGCTGCTGCCACAGCAGAGTGTACGGTTGGCTTTGCACGCAGTAATATCTATGTTTAGTTAGAGTAAATAGAAACCTCAAGCAACTGAAGCTACCATTCTTTACCGTATCTTCCTTCATTCCTCGGTATGCGAATAAATTAATAGCGACAACAAAGACGATGATGGCGACAACAGCACCAACGACACACGTACAAATACAGCCTACGCGAAATAAATATGACAAGCACAGAATTCCGTGGTTCATTATACGAGGGCTATTGTTTTCTACTTCCGATCGGCTGGGAAATGGGAACTACAGTGAAAACAAAAAAAAAAAAATTTGTTTGCAACATTTTGCTGAATCTCCCAGCTACTTCCCTACATAGTTGCCGCTCCGATTTACAGATTTCTGGTGGTGTTTTGTCTGCTTTCCAGTTCACCCATCATAGGACCATGCTTTTCGCCAATTCTCTACGCCGCTCTGGAATTTCTTGTGCTTGCCAAAACGCTGTCTAATAGCCATCGGTTCATGTGAGTTAAGGGATGAAAATGAAAGGGTGCCAAATCCGGACTTCCCATCGAATCCCTGTAGGAGCGCCTTTCTCGCAGTTGCAACGTGCAGCCGAGCGTTGTCGTGAAAAAAGGATGACAACATTCCTCTTCGCTCGTTATGAATTTCCCTTCGCTGGAGATCTATCGAATCGCTTGATCCACTTGCTGAAGAATATCCGTTGACATTCGCTTTCTTCCCCGACGGCCTACATCAGGAACGTCTGTACGTCCTGCTTCAAAGTCTCTGCGCCGCTGCCTCACTCTGCTGTCACGCACGACCGTTTCGTTATGAGAGCTGCACGAGGTGAGGCGGATACCATTAGCATCAAGAAATCGAAGAACAACACGCAATTCTACATCTACATAGATACTCCGCAAACCATCGTACGGTGCGTGGCGGAGGGTACCCTGTACCACTACTGCACATTTCCTTTCCTGTTCCACTCGCAAATAGAGGGAGGGATAAGCGACTGTCAATATGGCTCTGTTTGCGCCCTAATTTCTCGAATACTATCTTCGTGGTCTTTTCGTGCAATGCATACTGGCGGAAGTATAATCTTTCATAAGTCAGCTTCAAATGCCGGTTCTCTAAATTTTCCCAATAGTGTTTCCCGCATATAATATCGTTTTACCTCCAGGAATTCCCATTTGAGTTCCCGAAGCATCTTCGTCACACTTACGAGGGTGTTCGATAAGTAAAGCCTTACATTGTTTTTAAAAAGCCATTAATACACCTAGACAAACGTCCTGGTTGGTGCTTCACATTTCATGTTTGTTCGGTGCGCCGGTGAAGTTTCAAACCGTTTTGGCAGATGGCAGAGGCGTATACAGCGTCAAAATGGCGTCTACATACGACTCACGTTAAAAGCAGCGTGCTGTTATTGAATTCTTGTGTGCAGAAAAAGAAACCGTGGTGAACATCCGTAAACGTTTGTGTGAAGTGTTTGGCGATGCTGCAGTTAAGTACAGCTGGGTGATGGGTAAAGAAAGTTACAGCCTCAGAAAACGCAGAGACAGATCTCCATGATCAGCCACAATCGGGACGTCCTGTCGCAGCCACTGCTCCAGACATGCTAAATGCTGCGGATGCCATTATTCGTGCCGACTGGTGCATCACAACTCGACAATTTGCTCTACAGTTGCCGGCCAGCATTGGAAGTGCGTCTGCAGTGATCGAGGCTCTCGGATATTAAAAAACGTGCTCACAGCGGACCACAATATTCAAAGAAAGGCCATTTCATCAGACTTCCATCTCTTTGGGCCGCTTAAAGATTCTCTCCGGGGAACACACTTTAAAAATGACGTGAGTGTCAGTCATGCAGTGAAAACACGGCTACGCCTACAGGACCAGTGTTTTTACCAGCAGGGAATACATGCTCTTTCACAACACTGACGTACGGTCATAGAACGTGGTGGAGACTACGTAGAAAAATACGACGTGGACAAGATATGTTGATGTAAATTGTTACCAAATTCTGACTCCCAACAATAAATATGTTCTGAGAAAAAAATTTGGGGCATCACTTATTGAACAACCCACGTACAAGTTGTTCGAACCAACCGGTAACAAATCTAGCAGCCCGCCTCTGAATTGCTTCGATGTTTTCCTTCAATCTAACCTAGTACGGATCCCAAACACTCGAGGTGTACTTAAGAATAGGTTGCACTTGCGACCTAAATGCGGTCTCCCTTACAGGTGAACCGCTCTTTCCTAAAATTCTCCCAATAAACCGATTTGCCCTCTAGCCATCGCTGCTTAGCCATTTCCGCTTCCTGTCGATCTCATTTTTGAGACGTTTGTATTCCTTTTTTCCTGCTTCACTTACTGCATTTTTGTGTTTTCTCCTTTCCTCAATTCAATTCAGTATCTCTTCTGTTACCCAAGGATTTCTACTAGCCCTCGTCTTTTTACCTACTTGATCCTCTGCTGCCTTCACTATTTCATTCCTCAAGGCTACCCATTCTTCTTCTCTGTATTTCTTTCCCCCATTGTTGTCAATTGTTCCCTTATGCTCTCCCTGAAACTCTGTACAACCTCAGGTTTACTCAATTTATCCAGGTCCCATTTACTTAAATTCCCACTTTTTTGCAGTTTCTTCAGTTTTAATCTACAGTTCATAACAAACAGATTGTGGTCGGAGTCCACATCTGCCCCTGGAAATGACTTACAATTTAAAATCCGGTTCCCAAATCTCTGTCTTACCATTATATAATCTATCTGAAACCTTTTAGTATCTCCAGGGTTCTTCCATGTATACAACCTTCTTTCATGATTCTAGAACCAAGTGTTAGCTATGATTAAGTTATGCTCTGTGCAAAATTCTACCAGGCGGCTTCCTCTTTCATTTCTTAGCCGTAATCCATATTCACCTACTACGTTTCCTTCTCTTCCTTTTCCTACTGTTGAATTCCAGTCACCCATGACTATTAAATTTTCGTCTCCCTTCACTACCTGTATAATTTCTTTTATCTCATCATACATTTCATCAATTTCTTCATCATCAGCAGAGTTAGTTGGCGTATAAACTTGTACTTGGGCGTGGGCTTCGTGTCTATCTTGGCCACAATAATGCGTTCACTATGCTTTTTGCAGTAGCTTACCCGCACTCCTATTTTTTATGCATTATTAAACCTACTCCTGCATTATCCCTATTTGATTTTGTATTTATAACCCTGTATTCACCTGACCAAAAGTCTTGTTCCTCCTGCCACCGAACTTCACTAATTCCCACTATATCCAACTTTAACCTATCCATTTCCCTTTTTAAATTTTCTAACCTACCTGCCCGATAAAGGGATCTGACATTCCACGCTCCGATCCTTAGAACGCCAGTTTTCTTTCGCTTGATAACGACGTCCTCTTGAGTAGTCCCCGCCCGGAGATCCGAATGGGGGACTATTTTACCTCCGGAATAAAAATCCATGGAGAAGAAATAAAAACTTTGAGGTTTGCCGATGCCATTGTAATTCTGTCAGAGACAGCAAAGGACTTGGAACAGCAGTTGAATGGAATGGACAGTGTCTTGAAAGGAGGGTATAAGATGAACATCAACAAAAGCAAAACGAGGATAATGGAATGTAGTCGAAATAAATCGGGTGATGCTGAGGGAATTAGATTAGGAAATGAGACACTTAAAGTAGTAAAGGAGTTTTGCTATTTGGGGAGCAAAATAACTGATGTTGGTCGAAGTAGAAAGGATATAAAATGTAGATTGGCAATGGCAAGGAAAGTGTTTCTGAAGAAGGGAAATTTGTTAACATTGAGTATTGATTTAAGTGTCAGGAAGTCGTTTCTGAAAATATTTGTGTGGAGTGTAGCCATGTATGGAAGTGAAACATGGACGATAAATAGTTTAGACAAGAAGAGAATAGAAGCTTTCGAAATGTGGTGCTACAGAAGAATGCTGAAGATTGGATGGGTAGATCACATAACTAATGAGGATGTATTGAATAGAATTGGGGAGAAGAAGAGTTTGTGGCACAACTTGACTAGAAGAAGGGATCGGTTGGTAGGACATGTTCTGAAGCATCAAGGGATACCAATTTGGTCCTGGAGGGTAGCGTGGAGGGTAAATATCGTAGAGGGAGACCAAGAGAGGAATACACTAAGCAGATTCAGAAGGATGTAGATTGCAGTAGGTACTGGGAGATGAAGAAGCTTGCACAGGATAGAGTAGCATGAAGAGCTGCATCAAACCAGTCTCAGGACTGAAGACCACAACAACAACAAACCGAAGTAGACTACTCGCCTTCCCAACCGCAGTTCTGATATGTTCGTTCCATTTCATATCGTTTTGCAGTGCTACGCTCAGATATTTAGACGTCTTGACTGTGTCAAGCAGGACACTAGTAACACTGTAACTGAACATTACAGGTTTGTTCTTCCTGCTCCGCATTAACTTACATTTTTCCACATTTGGAGCTAGCTGCCAATCATACTTGGCGAGATAATATCTTGTTCTAGGCATCCTTACGTGCTCACATTGCGCTCAGAACTGAAAAGTGGAATGCGACGCGATCGACGGCCATACTGGACACAGTGTACAACACATGTGCGGAAAGGTTTATAGGAGTTTCACTGTAGTTTTAATCTGGCTACCGATCGGACCTCGAAAAAAAAATTGAGCCCTCATATAAAAGTGTACTTCCTGTAGCTCAGATCACAGTGGTCTATTAACGAGTCTCCAGACGAGAAAGCTACAATTTCTAGAATGGAACAAACCTGCTGTCGCCTAACAGTCAACGAAACTGCACATGTATGACTGCTATCCTTCTGCTGCACAACCGCTCTGAATATGTGTTGACATCCGCGTGGTCCTTTGTGTAATTGTGGGTAGCCTTCATGCGTGCTTAGTGTTAGTATAACACATTTGGAAGAAATGAACGAGGTAAGGAAGGTGGTGTGCATGTTTTACTTTTAACATTATTTTGACGTCATCCTTGAAGACATATTTATTTCAAGCTTTAACTACTCGACTATACTTCCTGACATAGAGCCACAACAGACGGAATGGTACCCCCTTCTGATCTACAGATCGATTATGTGAAATGGGGAAAACTGCAGGGAACGATCCTTGAGAACATAAGCAACAAAAAATATCATATGGAAATGCGTTCCAGCGGGGGTTCTCCCACTGAAAGGTGGAGATGAAAGATGTCCACCAGCAACGAATAAGTCACACGACCGTGTGGAATATTCTCAACGACAACTACCACAATACATATCATTTACAACGTGGGTTGGCGTTATTAAATACGGACCTACCAAAGTACATCCCACCCCCCGCCCCTCCCCGCACTGGGATTTCTGACATTTCACAGATGAGTCTGCTTTTACTAGGGACAACATCGCCAACATTCACAACACATACTTGAAGGACACGGGGAATCACAATGGTACGGTGGCAGCGAGGCATCAACACAGGTGGGGTTTGTTAACGAAAGGCACTTGGAACCAGCAATCCATCCACAGTGCCGTCCGCAGCTCGTGTTCGTGCGGTAGCGTTCTCGCTTCCCGCGCCCGGGTTCGATTCCCGGCGGGGTCAGGGATTTTCTCTGCCTCGTGATGACTGGGTGTTGTGTGCTGTCCTTATGTTAGTTAGGTTTAAGTACTTCTAAGTCCTAGGGGACTGGTGACCATAGATGTTAAGTCCCATAGTGCTCAGAGCCAATTGAACCATTTTGAATCCACAGTGCCTCACTGGCGAGGCATATCTGCACTTCGTGTTTTTGTCCCTGCCTCCCCTACTGGAAGGCGTGACTTTGGTAGTATGAAGGGTAACGTGGTTACTATACGATGGCGCTCCGGCTCACTGCCCTGTTGAGTGTGGAACCAGAACACCAGTACAGATAGGAAATGTCCACTTGCGTTGTGTGTTCTCATACCTGCTTTGAATTACTGAAACCTTACACTGTGCACTATATTTTGCCTGCACCTTCAAGTGAGTGTACCTCCCGCGGAACGCACTTCAGGCCTGATCTCCACGCAATCTTTTTTGCTCCTTATTCTTTCAGGGATCGTTTTCTGTGGTCTGTACTTATTAAAGAATTATCCTGTATACATTGCTTATCATTAAAATTGCAACAACAAACGAAATCGTACTTATGACAGTGGCGGGTGGTGCCTAAAATGACTGGGGATTCATTGCTATTACTGCATTATGCAATTTACATTTCCAAATAATTTCATTTTCTTAATTAACTATTTCCATGGCTCAGAAATTACGTTAAAGTGAACCTGACGACGTTCATGGGGTCGAATCTCCTGAAGTGGTATATTTATGGAAAAAAGTTCTTCTCCCTTCCTTTTTCGAGGCGAATCTGTGTATGACTTTATCGCTGAAATGTGGATCATTTCCTTTTCAATAGATAACATGGCTAGAACAAACAGCATATCTCCATCCATCGTATTTCTGATAAACGTTTTGATCCGCGACAAAGTGGAGAAACACCTCCCCGTCTCACACGTTGTTATTGACATAGTAGATACTAAATTCAACAATTTCATAACGTCACCAAAAGGTTCCTGCTTTTTTTCATTTAAAGACTTCAGGAAGGACTATTGCACTTCTCATTTCTTGAAAATCATTTCGAGAGTACATGATTTGTAGTTCAGTTTTTAACTTAGCTTTATATAAAGTTGGTAGGGCTGTACAACGCCAACGGTCTAGCCGCAGTGGTAACACCAGTTCCCGCCGGATCACCGAAGTCACGCACTGCCAGGCGCTGTTGGCAAGTGGGGTACACTCAGCCCTTGTGGGGCAAGCTGAGGAGCTACCTGATCGCAAAGCAGCGGCCCAGGCCTCGTAAAACGACGTATGGCCGGGAAGGAGTATGCTAACCACATGCTTCTCAATATACGCATCCAGGGACGCCTTTTGGCAGAGGATAACACAGAAGCCGGTCGGTACCATTTGGCCTTCATGGGCTCCTCGGACGGAGTTTAGTACAACAGCAGAAAGAATTTTTTCAAGAAGTTTATTTTTTAGTGGAGGGAAGAAGCGCTGGCTATTTAGTCGTTGAATAAATCAAACCTCATTTGCTCTGCTGAATTATTATGTCACATACTGCTTCTGTTTCATCTTCTCTTTGATACATTTGGTTCTTTATCGATTATTATACTATCGATGTTGTCTCTAATTTTCAAAACTACATTTTCATGTGATGCTGCTGCTTGTTTTATCGAGATGGGATCACAGGTGCACTTTTGCAATGGGCTGTCCACGTGGGGCATTATTTTATAAAATACCTCTAACTACAGGGAAAATTTTGGTTTCTGCAGTACCAACCTTAGATCATACTCTTTACACACGGTTGTTGTCTGGTTGCTGGTATCTTCATTTCAATGTGTTTAACACCTCATAGAATCGATATTCTCATTAACTGCAAGGACTGCCCTCGATTTAAAGTTCCATGTTGTGGTTGACCATGACGGACTCTTTATTTATTAGTTGCACATAGAGTAGACACTCTTTGAGGCGAATGGAGAAAGAATATTCTTATCTTTCTAACTGTACTGAAAATAGTTTTACTTGTTTATTGTCCGCAGCTTGTGGTCGTGCGGTAGCGTTCTCGCTTCCCACGCCTGGGTTCCCGGGTTCGATTCCTGGCGGGGTCAGGGATTTTCTCTACCTCGTGATGAATGGGTGTTGTGTGATGTCCTTAGGTTAGTTAGGTTTAAGTAGTCCTAAGTTCTAGGGGACTGATGACCATAGATGTTAAGTCCCATAGTGCTCAGAGCCATTTGAACCATTTTTACTTGTTTATTTTGAGGTTAGCTTGGGCGGGGATTTAAGTTCAATTGCTGTGGATGAATATGTACACAGTATTTGAAGTGATACTTTTCTCTTATTATTTTTTAGAACCCTGCATGTTGGCTGCGCGTAACACAAGCACCATCATAACATTGAGATGTTATTTTTCTTTCTGCTCTTGGTCAACCTCAGCGACGACATTTTTAACGCAAGGTAGTAAGGAGGAAGCAGTGTTATCCGATGGATTTAAATATGACCAAAATCATTCAACAGCCTTTCCAGTAGATAACAGATAAAAAACTTTACAACCAATTGAAACTTAGAAGGTACAGCTGATGTTTCATCTGCTATCACAGACACAAAATCTGCCTTTCTGCAGTAATTTACTCATGAGACACATGTGACATACTCTCTAATAAATCATTTTCTATATCTCTATCCTTAAAAACAGTAACACTGTTCATGTGCTCTTTTCTAACATCCCTCTGAATATTCCAGGATTGTCAGATCCTGTTGTTTTATCATATTTATGCAAGGCAAGTCCAAACCCACAGTAGATCTTAATACAGTCAATTATTTTTGAAAGGGAATAGCGATTTTTCCTCAAGATGTTATTGTGTCGTTCTGTATTCTCTCTGAAAGCTGAGCTACGCTATTAATAAATTTATTTTTTCCAAAAAACTGATAAATCTAAATAAGCATTCTTATGTGCGATAGATTCCTCGTGGTTCTTAATCTTCTGTGTTAGATGAGTTAGGCCTGACACACCAGCGCACGTCCATCTTGCGTCTTTATCTCAGCAAATACAGAAAGTGAATATGGAAAGTAAACACAGAAATCAAATACCGGTTGTTCATTTGTAGAAATGCAGTGTCAAATCCTGTAACGTTCTTTAAAAATATCTTTGTAGTTTGTCCGGATCAGATGTAATGCCGTCAGCCGAAATTACGTGGCCTAGAAATTTTATGGATGTGTAACCAAAATGAGATTTACTGAAGTTCTCGGTAACACCTTCTGTAAGAAAAGTTTGCAACAGCATGCAAAGAACAGAATTATGGTTCGACCAAGAAGGTTCTGCAATTAGAATGTCGTCAATACATGTGGTGATTCTGTCTTTTAATTGATTTGGAAGAAAAGTATTCATCGCACTGATGAAAGCAGCGGAGCTAATTGTTATGGCAAAAGACAGTTTAAAAAATTGATAGCAGTTACCTAAACAAAGGAAAGCAATGTATTTTCTGCATTTAGGATCCAAAAGAGAGGAACTATCGAGAAATTAGCATGAAACGTGTGATCAGCAAGTGCAAAAGATAGATGGGTTTGCAATTTCACATCTACTCCTTTGTTAGAGATTGCGCCTCGAACTTTAGTATTACCAAGAGGAAAGAAAGGACAGGTATTTTCAACGTTACATTTTTGGAATGTAGTTTCATTTATCACTGTTACTGGTGAAGCAGATTCGATTACTGCAGAAAATAAATACAAACCAATTTTAATTTCAACTACGGGATGAGAAATATTCTTTTGAGTTTGACCTCTCTTTTGTAATAATGTGTCCCTAATGTCGTCGAAGGTTATGACGTTATGCTGAACGGTATTATGAGTAGAAGAATCGCCTTGCACGTTTTCCGATTGAGCAGCGTCGGTAGTTTCTAGTCACGCATTACTAGTTGGCTGATTGGTGGCAGAAGATTGCTGTGATAGTTCAGTTATGTGATCTGTACGGTTGTTATGAAAGTTGCTGTTGCCAAAATTACGCTTAAGTTGTTGACTATTCCCTTCTTGCTAGTAGTGAAAATTTCTTTGCTGTTGATCGTTTCAATGTGACTGTGGCCATAGATTTTCGTGGGAGAAGTTATTCCCTTGCGGTTGCGTAAAATTGCTGAACTGGGCTGTACCGGCAAAGCTGGGCGGTGGCACATTGACCTTCGGTTCAGCTTGTCGACCGTATTGTTGTTGGATATTTCCGGGTTGCTGTGGCTGTGGCAAGAATTGCGGCTGAAAACTTTTGGTATCGAATTTCTGATATTGTTGCTGCTGCTGAATATATTGGTTACCAAAAAGTTGTCTATTATTAAAATGTCCATAAAAATCGTTATCGGAACCAAATATTTTATTTCTCTTGCTATGGAATAAGCGGGATTGCTCGTTGTGACCGAATGAGTTGTTACCTTGATTGCTGTTATTAAAGTTCTTATTGACAAATGAGAAGTCCAGTTGATGAATTTCTAATAATTGTAATAAGTCTCTGAAAGCTGAAATGCTTTCCTTTTGCTGTCCGGTGTGAAGGGAAACTCGTAATGAGGGCGGATGTTTGGAGTTGCATAATTGTATGAGGGCAGATTGGCTATACGTTTCGGTCAGGTACTGGTTTTGTTGAACCTTATATTCAAAAAACTGCGTGATAGTGGGAAAACTGGAGTGTTCAAAATGGGTAAACTAATTAGCTGATCTTGAATGCCTCGCTGAGTCGTTTCCGACCAATACGCAGATAGAAAAGCATGTTGAAACTCTTCGACGGAGTGACACTGCCTTGCTATGGGTCTTATACGCATCGAAGGTTCTCCCTCTATAAAGCTACATATAAATTCGAGCTTGTGTGTCACTGATCAGTTTGGTGGCGACGAAAATGAAAATAACTGCACTCAATCAAAGGGATGTAGATCTGTGCGGTTATTTCTAAATATCTTGATTTCTTTGCTGATAGGAAATGTTTATAGTCGAAATCCTTCGCGTTGTAGATTTTGAGACGGTTCGGCGGCGTAAAACAACAGATTGTGAGATGACTGGCTTGTATCAAAGTCATGCACTCTTTGTAGTCTGCCCATATTATTGTGAGCCTGAAAAGTTAGTGACTGTTGCTGTTGCATTTTTCGCTGGCCTTAATGTCTGTATCTACCTGATTGAAACGGTTATCAGTCGTTTCTGCGTGCGATTTAAGCTCGTCACGTATGGTGGAGAATTGTTCATTGAACTGAGTGGTGGTGTCAACTTGTATTTTTCGTAAGTGATTTGTTTGGTCAACCTGTATTTCTAGTATTTCTTGTATGATGGAAATTCGTTCTTCTCGTATGATGGAAAATTGTTCATCGTTTTTATTATTCTGTTCAACCATCATTTGCATAAGAATGTTGAATGTTGCTTCCGTATTCTCGTCAGCTGATGCGTCGGGTGTCACCTGTGTTGTTTTGTGTTGTGGAGGCATCATCTACAACCATGGACCGCTCGTTTGTTGCATTATCTGCACACTTACAGTTTGTGGAATCTGACGGATTTTTAAAAACGTATTGAGCACTCTGCACTATTGTTTCCTCTGACATACTATTGGCAATCAGACCAATTGTGTGAAAAGTAGGCGAATCACCGACCTCACTCGGTCAACAATCAAGTTTTGAATTATGCACATCAGCCATGTGCAGATCAGCAGCGTCCGAAATACCGAATTCTACCGTCTGATTACTGTTAAATTAGTGGATGAAATTGTAGTGTTAGGAATTTGTTCATTATTTTTGGGAACGGAACTCATGTTTTCTGTGGTGCTTTGCAACTGTTGCGCCGCACAGTGGTCACTATGAATCTCAACATTGTCGTCAACAATAGGAAAGCGTCTATTCCGGTATCTTTAATTGTGAGACTACGCGCTGGAACCTTAACACTCCAAATTTACCTTGTGATGTGTTGTTGAGCAAATGGTGTGCTTAATCAATTTTACTGTAATCCAAAGAAAAATTTAACAACTTAATGTGGAAAAGCAGTACGTAATGCCTCTAATGAAATCAATCCCTCTGAAATTTACTCAGTCTCGAGAGCACCAAGTTCTATGGCCGTGAGAAATAACGTGACAAATTTCCCTACGCAAATAAGCAATGAAATACATTTTTCTTATCTCTGGAGTCGCAACAGATGTAAACTTTGTATTCTGTTCTCTCCACAGTAGGCGAACAAAATATTAAATCTTGGCTAAGCGAAGTGCAATGTCGGCCGTAAAATAGCTTCATACAAATAATGTCGGTAGATTAGTTGATAAATCAAAATTTTGTACATGGTTGCACGTTCAAAGACCCTGAAGAGTGGCTGCACGTTCAAAGACCGTGAATAGTTTCAATTGAAGGATGACAGCCCTCGGGCACTATTTTTAACGAATTAACTGGGTTTCAACACTGCTAGGAGTGTCTTCCTCAGAATTTAAATCAAAGAATGATCTATAACATGGTCACAGAATTACGACTTAAAACGTATGATACAGAGTATAAGTACAGAATCATCGTGAAAGACTGGCAGTACTTATATGTCATTTACAAAATAATAAATATGCCAAAAGGACATTATTCACAAAGATATTTAAGATAAAACATTGTGATGGCGAGCCACTAAGGACTGCTCGTTACTTACGCGGTTACAGGTTGCAAACGGACTGAGGTGTTCGCGTTAACAAATGCTGCTAGGTGAGCGCTCCATCTAGTAGCCGTAGATACAATTAGGCTACTTCACACTGAAATATAGGCAGAAATGATTATAAATGAACGGTATTTGGTACATAATGGAAAGCAATGTTTGTTTGATAGTAGCATACAACATAACATTTTGTCTACATCGCAGCTCATGACAGTAAGATAAAACATGAAAACATCATTACGAAAATGTAGACAGGACTGAATGACAACTTTTAGAAGGCAATATTGACGTGAAATACAGCCAAGGAACATTTGATAATTAGAAAACATAGGACTACCTTAGAAGGAAAAGAACACATCGGCAACCTGCACAAGGAGACCCGAAGTCAGATATCGAGTAACGGCTTTATACCGTTGAAAAAATTTTTATTACGTAGCTGTAGCTGTTCGTTAAGGATGAGGCTATCCTTTCGAGCAAGATGTTTGAAAATCTCTAATTCGTCTAGAATATCTAGTCTACGCCCTTTCTTTTCGGTGTGCAAAATGTTGCTATCGCAGATGGCTTTAGGTTAATGATCTGTAACTAAAGATGGTCGGCAAACGACGAATTTTGGGGGCTAGTGCCATTTTTTATTAGCAAGTGTTTTTCATATCTGGTAGTGAAGGTATGTCCAGTTTGTCCTATGTACCCGGCGGGGTCAGGGATTTTCTCTGCCTCTTGATGGCTGGGTGTTGTGTGCTGTCCTTAGGTTGGTTAGGTTTAAGTAGTTCTAGGGGACTGATGGCCATAGATGTTAAGTCCCATAGTGCTCAGAGCCATTTGAACCATACTTGTCCTATGTAGTAAGAGAAGCAAGTATCGCAGACAATTTTGTAGACACCAGAATTTTCTAAAGGGGAACGAATAGAATGTAAATTTTGAATGAAGATTTTTTTTTCAAATTATTATTAGTGGAAAAACCAAAGTTACAATCGTATTTCTTTCGAGGAATGCGTTGGATCTAATAAGGGATAGGCTCCACGAAAGGAATAGAGAAATATTTTTTTGAGTAAGACTCGATAACAGAAGTGCCAAGCGTAATAATTCTTTCAGCAGTTTTCTTTTTAAGGACGTCACCTACTATGTTAGGTTTATACTCGCTAACTGCTATTTTTTTTTTTTTAAGTAAATTGATTTCGTCGTTGAACTTTTCTTTAGAAAGTGGTGACAGCAGAATGAAAGAAGGCTTTTTTATGCGATTGTGGATTTGTGGATGAGTATAAGATGCAGGAACGATCTGGTAGGTATATGTTACTTTACGAAAAATATTGAAAGAAATTTTATTTGTTTCTATGGTAAGCGTCAAGTCAAGGAAGTTTAATTGGCCGGCCTCATTTTCAAATTCGATAGTGAAAGAAATTTTCTCATGAAGAACATTGAATAGGTTAAAGATACGATCAACACCGTCAGTGGGTCCTTTGTAGATGATTAGAATATCGTCAACGTATCTGTAATAAGAAAGAATGCCTAGTGACGCAGCTGGAAAACAATTAAAATATTTTTCTTCTAGGGAGTTGATGAAAATATCAGCGAGGATACCAGATAACGGATTTCCCATAGCGAGCCCGTCGGATTGCTGGTACAAAAGTCCATTAAATTCAAAATAGTTCTACTTGACTACGACTGAGATGAGATTCATGAAGTCTGTGATTTGTACAGCCGGCCGTGGTGGCCAAGCGGTTAAAGGCGCTACAGTCTGGAACCGCGCGACCGCTACGGTCGCAGGTTCGAATCCTGCCTCGGGCATGGATGTGTGTGATGTTCTTAGGTTAGTTAGGTTTAATTAGTTCTAAGTTCTAGGCGACTGATGACCTTAGAAGCTAAGTCGCATAGGGCTCAGTGCCATTTGAACCATTTTTTGTGATTTGTTCGTCTGAAATATCTTTTTTGAAGCGACGTAAATTTTTTTCTACAATTGTAAGCGTTTCCTGTACGGGGACGCTAGTATAAAGATTTTTGATATCGAAAGAAACTAACTTGGTGTCTGAACTGCATTCTAAGTCTTTTATTTTTTGGACTAAGGTGTGACTATTTGGGACGGAACAATTGTTCACAAAAACGAATAATTTTCTCAGAGTTTCATGTAGAAATTTGGCCAGATCATGGTATGCACTATTCATACTATATGATATCGGGCGTATCGGCTGATTATGTTTGTGGATTTTAAATTGAGACCGAAGTTTTGGGGGATGAGGGTTCATGTTAATGAGCATTTTCTTCTTCCACAAAGGGCGTAGACTAGATATTTTAGAAGAATTAGAGATTTTCAAACATATTGCTCGAAAGGATAGCCTCATCCTTAACGAACAGCTACAGCTGCGTAATAAAAATTTTTTCAACAGTATAAAGCCGTTCTGACTTCGGGTCTACTTGTGCAGGTTGTCGAAATGTTCTTTTCCTTCTAAGGTAGTCCTATGTTTTCTAATTATCAAATGTTTCTTGGCTGTATTTCACGTGAATATTGCCTTCTACAAGTTGTCATTCAGTCCTGTCTACATTTTCGTAATGATGTTTTCATGTTTTATCTTACTGTCATGAGCTGCGATGTAGACAAAATGTTATGTTGTATGCTACTATCAAACAAACATTGCTTTCCATTATGTACCAAATACCGTTCATTTATAATCATTTCTGCCTATATTTCAGTGTGAAGTAGCCTAATTGTATCTACGGCTACTAGATGGAGCGCTCACCTAGCAGCATTTGTTAACGCGGGCACCTCAGTCCGTTTGCAACCTGTAACAGCGTAAGTAACGAGCAGTCCTCAGTGGCTCGCCATCACAATGTTTTATCTTAAATATCTTTGTGACTAATGCCCTTTGGGCATATTTATTATTTTGTAAATGACGTATAAGTACTGCCAGTATTTCACGATGATTTTGTACTTATACTCCGTATCATACGTTTTTAGTCATAATTTTGTGACCATGTTATAGACCATTCTTTGATTTAAATTCTGAGAAAGACACTCCTAGCAGTGTTGAAACCCAGTTAATTCGTTAAAAATAGTGACCGAGGGCTGTCTTCTTTCAAATGTAGTTGATAAATGAATAACCTTGCAATTGTCGAGTGATAGTTCTGGATATTGGCTCAGCGCTGAGCAATGCTGCCCACTTTAATGCTTTATAAACATTAATACTTTTCTGATTCTGGCACATTACATTTTTTCTGACTCTGATTGGAAAATCATTTCTTTTAAGAAATGTTTATTGGATTTAAATAAATACGATGTGGAAGAGGATGAGGTACTGATAACGCTGTATACTAAGACCAGATGGTTCAGTTAGAAACTTGTATTCAAAATAAAGTTTCTCCTTCACAAAATCTGATTTGAAACATTTTAAGTTAACGTCAAAATCAGAGATCCTCTCAACTGTTTTACTATTCTCACTTACTGACTTAGTGAACAATACTTTGATTGTTACATGACAAATGGTCTGACATCGTTTGACAAAATAGATTCCAAAATTTAACTTCATCCTTTCAGGTTTACAAAACAGACAAATCGCGTATACCAAATCAACATATTCACTAAATCTGATGGAAAATACTTGGTTCCTATATTCAAGGTTCAGTACTGTTGTAATTAGCAAAATCCACACTGCATTTCTGCATACTTAAAACTAAATATACAAAATATCATTACGTTACAAAACTATTATGCTGCGTCCATAGGCCAACAGCTGAATTCTCACAGCTAGCTACTAGCTTAAAGTCTTACATTCTACCTTTAACAGATTGCAACGTAAACTGCTACTGCGATCCGCGCGGCCCTCCTTACAATCGATACTGCCACTCAAGCAACATCTTTGGTTCAGTTGTGTCAAAGATACAATCTCTCTACATGTGATAACCATTTCATGTCATTGTTCATGAAATATATTTCAAAAGTCGGTTTATACGTTAAAGTGAACCCCTCACAAACCAACTGTTTCTTTTATTTGTATTCACATTAATACACCTGCGAAGTATCTTACCTCCGCTTGTTCACGCTTGCTGAAATTCCAGCTGAGGCGTCGGGCTACCGATCTTCTTTATTTCACGTTTCTCTGCCAAGCTTAAGGGTGAGAAACGCGTTTTTAAGTCATGTTCATTGTTGTTCATTATTCTTTGAAAACACATTCCAAGAACAATGATGATGCATATGAACATGAAAGTACAATAAATAATTACAGTGAAGACACATGTGGTAAGTGCTTTGTATGTGGACTGCAGCCTTTCAGTTCGTGCGTTTCTGTTAGTGCCCGACTGGCTTTTGAGCTGGTTCTTTCGCCAGCGCAAACGCGAATATTACTAGCGACGTTTTCTCTTGCCCTTCCCTGCTGAAGAAAAATCAGTAACCTTACTCATGAAGAGAAATTGACCCTCGGCTGTGCTTGTGCAATGTTGTGGCATGTAAGTATGCTACCTTAACGACTTAGGAGGTTTTCATACGATAAAAATACTTTGAAAATGCAGATATAATGATATAACAGGAAAAAGAAATACATTTATACTTGCACAATTAACTTATTTCCAGGGATTCACTGAACCACTGAACACACAGCACACGCCACCACTGATTTATTGCGAATGTAAAGTATAGTAGGAAATGTACTTGAGTAAATTTTCATAAGATATGGGGGTATAAAGGCTGCTAAAAATACTACTCTGGCAGCAACAAGGGCTCTTTCCTGACTGAGCGTCGAGTCGAACTGAGCTTGGACGACAAGTGTGGGTCGGTCATTCCATAATACTTTAATTCCTTGCCAGACTTCAGCAATCGCAGTGGCTGGCAACACAGTGTGAATAATCAGACTCATAGAATCACTCGCTCCAAACGCTTGTTCTTTCCAACCTGTAGGCGATTATGCTCTCCTTCCTGAAGATAACGAAGAACAGAATCTGCGAGAAATATCATCAAGCTTGCTCACCTTATAGTGGCTGACTGGTGTAACACGTTTGGGTAATCATCCGACCTCGCAACGGCTGGGACACCGAGTCTACTCGAAGAAATTTTGGGCTCAAAGTTAGGAAGGAAAGAAGATCACTATAAAATGTTGCCACGGTTTTCGGGACTGTATAAAGCGGTCCAAATCACTTTCCCAGTGACTGTCCTGATCCGGGTCCTTTCCATTGGTGAATGAACCAGTGCTCATATCAGCCAGCTGAAGGTCGCCACTGGGAACCAGGAAGCTGGATAATCCTCTCATACCCTGCAGCTCCTGCCCTCGCCGGCTCCAGTTGAAGGGGGGAAAGATGGTGCTCGGTTATCGGTAGTATCTGCCTTGTGTGTCTGCCAATTGGTAGGAGACTGGAGTACGTCAGCCTGCAAGAGGGCTCGTGATCAGCGGCCGGAGAGGATTTCGTTTTGCATGCACGGAAAGCAAAGAGGGAAGATTTGTTGGCGGCAGAGTTAAATGCTGGAGGTCCAATTGTAACTAGGACGTGTCGCTGCTCCGTGGGAACGAACATAGGTGGAAGTCGACGGGCTAGCCGTGGAGTATTATTGACGCCATTACGCCTTTTGGAGTTTATCAACCATCCGACTGTTGGAGGATGCGAGCCTGCACGGGAAACAGTTGCGTACCTATATTGCGAGCTTTATGGTGAGCCATTTCCTGTAACGGGCAGTAATTTTGTTCTTAACTGCCCAGTGACACATTCCATCCTGGACCTTTTCGGATCTAGACAGTAGTTGTGGTCGTTCCTCCGATTTTCTGTTGTAAGCGAAGGTGCTCGATTTTTCTACTAGGCCTTCGTTAGTCAACTTACTGACCATATATTCGCGATTTGTGGCGGCCGTCGATTGTAATTTGAATTTCGATTCTTACTCACCTCGTTACTGGTAGTGTGGCTTGGTTGATTGTAAATGAAAGCCCTCATTTACTGTAAAAAATTTTCTGTGTCCACCGTATTACCCATTCAGTACTTTCCAGCTTTGTTTTATTTATTGGTATTTTGTATTTTATTTGAATAGTGTTTAAATCTGCATATGAGTGTATGTTACGAGACAGATTACCCATTATTGTCTAGTGAATTCGAAACCGGAAAGGGGACTCACTGTATGCTTCAGCTGGTCGTGTGGCTTCCGTCAGATCGTTTTTTGTAACGTAAATTCGTTATTTTTGTAAGACAGCTGGCTAGCTGATTTTAGTATATCCACATTACTTGTTAGTAGCTGCTTGCTAGTGTATTAATTATATAGTGATCTATTTGTTTCCTATTTCTGCCCGCTGAGCTTAGCTAATTCTTTCCTGTATTTAGTTGGATACTGCCGTCGTTTGCTTGTCTGAAACCCCCTGTGATTACGTGTTTGCGTTACTTTGGCCTTCTATATTTTAAATGCATGATACCCGCCAGGGAGCTTTTATAATTACTTTTCCGTATTATTTTCTACAGCTGATTCCTTCTAAATCCCACTTACGCCAACATAAGCAGCACGTTTTAGAGGATGCTTTTAGTGTAAGTTTGGCATGTTCTGGGTAATTTGCCGTGAAGCTCCCACAAACTTCTTGCCTGGTACCTGAGATCTGGATTATCCAGTGCGCCGTAAGACTCAATGAGTTTATAAGCCAGATAGCATGCTTAAAACAACGACTAGTCGGCATCTTGTTTTCTTAATCAAATTTCGTGTAAATCCTAAAGCACCTTTGCCAACTGTAAGACTTGTCTCCGTGGCTACTGGCCATTGATTCTGTTATCCTGTATCTGTTTTAAATGTTATTAAAGTTTTTTTTTTTGAGTAATGAACTTTTGTTCATATAAGATTGGTCAGTGTTGCCATTAACTGGGCTTTAGAATCTTGTTCCTTAATGAGATTTATACATGTCATGTAATTACTTGAATACTTGAATGGCCTTCACCATGGTAAACATTATTATCAGCCCCAAGCCGTTTTTGCAGTTTCTAAGTATAGGTATTTGTTTGGTCAACTGAAGTTCCTGGCCTGTGTATTCAAGCAAAACCATATGGCAGTTAATAATTCTTGCTGCAACTGCTTAGTATTGTAAACTATTTTGACAAGAAAAAGAAGGCTATTTTATGTTGGGTCAGGCAACTTGCGGCGATATTTTTTTTCTTTTTTTTAATTATCACCTTGCACCCAAGCATTATAAAGATTGCGTTCGGTGATACTATGTGCCCTGGATTTGACAGCCTTATTTACTAGTCATCAGTGCTCCCACTATCAAACAGTGTATGTTACAATTTGTGAAGTGTTAATTTCTTTGATAATAATCTGCCGTTTAAGTATGCTGTTTAATTACGTAAAATTTTCTTAACCCAGCACTTACAACTTGCCAATCATCTGTCTACTGCCTCAAGTGGTTGTGAAGGATAAAAGAAGTTTTCTTATAATATTTATAAATTTTGTATGTGTCAACCATTCGCCACACGGCACACATCTTAGTGGCAGTCCAATTCTGCCTACACCCGACCATCCTACAGGAGTGTCGGTAAGAACACCTACTGTGACTCGGTGGCGCGGATCTTCGAGGTTGTGTGGTAGAAGTTGAACATAAACGCTTTTCTTGATGTAGCCCCACAAGAAAAAATCGCAAGGCGTCAAGAACGGCGACCGTCGCAGCCAGTCTAGTAGCACAAGTCAGCGGGGGAAACATGACCTGTCCACCAACATGGTAACTACTCACTCACGTGACCTCGTACACAATATGGAAAAGAGCTGGAGCATCATCTCATTGAAAGATGACATCCCTGCTACTAGTCTCACGTCATGGCATGAGCCACAACTGCAGTACGTCGAGATAGGTAGCAGCGCTGATATTTCTCGTGTCCAGCAAGAAGGATCCGACTGTGTTGTTGGTCACTTCACAGAACGCCTTAACTTTGGCGGAATACTGCCCCCATAAGCATGTGTAGTGTCAGTTGACCCTCCGTTAAAGGCGATAAGTTGCTTCGTTACGAAAGTTTAATTTGATTGTGGAGGCGTCATTTTCAAGAGGGCTGTGAAAACTAATGCAGAATTGCAGACGTCATGGCTACGGCATGTAGGAGGGGCAATTTATGCGGCTTCACTCTTAATCACTTGCAAAGGATTTTCCTCGCCGATGGCTGAGGAATGTTCAATTTTGCCCTGCCTCATTAGAGATACTTTGTTGGAATTTGCAACATCACTTGCCACGCACGGTCCACTGTCTGTCATGACACGCCTGGTCTACCGGGACATTTTACTTTTCACGAACAAACACCCTACTCGAATTTCGTGTATCACATCACTATGCTGTTGTAAATTGGTGATACCTTGTGAAACTGCAACGGAAAGCCCTTTGCCCACTCACTACCAATTGGTAATTGGCAAATCCTAGTACATAAAATTACTGCTCTTCTAGGTTGGCCGTCATTTTCAGCATCTGTGGTCTGTGACACCCCTGTCGTGAAGTTTTCCATCAGGTACAAAAAAAAAAAAAAAACGAGATTTATGTTTCACGTACTGTCACATTTATTATATTATGTTTAATTATTTACCTCTACCGATTTTTAAATTGTTTGGTGGAGTTCTTAATTATTAGGTCGGTGCATAACAGCGCAGCGTTTCTCGAAACGCAACAGATAAAATAACATTCTTTAATCACCAGTAGTAGATTCTCATTCACGATTTACAACAGACTGCCAACGCTGGGGCATTTTTTCTATTTCGCGACTGTAGAAATCGTGTGGTTTGAGGCGAATAACTCGTCGAGCTATATTCAGAGCACATTTTCATCCGGAAAGGAAGTTCCTTGAAGGTTGTTTGATAGATAGCAAGAAATTGAAAATCTGAGCGCAAGAACGGGTGAATAAGAGGGGTGTGGAATAACTTTCCAACAAATTTACTATATAATGTTTTTGTCAGCCTAGCAGAAGGTGGGCGGGCGTCGTTGTGGAGTATCATCTTCTCAGGCAATCTTCCTGGTCGCTGTTCGTGGACTGCTTCTGTAAGACGTCTCAGCTGCCAACAATAAATGCCAGCAGTGATGGTTATATCTCGGAATTCGTAGTACATCACACCGTCACTGTTCCAGCAGTTACATGACACTATTTTTTTGTAGATGTCCGCATGCGTGCAGGTATGGGATGTCGCTGCTTTGTTTGGCTCAACCATCCCTTTCTTTTCGTCATCTTGGTAGAAGGAAACCACTTCTCGTCACCAGTAACTGTACTGGATTGGAATGGTCGGTGTTGTTCACGAGCCAATTGATAACGAGCAAGCAAAGATGCACATATGGCCACCCATGGATTTCTGCGATTTTGGCTTAGAGCTTGCGGTACTAATCAACCTGATTTTTTAACCTTCCCCGTTGCATGCAAAATGTCGCACGAAGGTGGAATGATCACAGTTCATCACATCTGCCAGTTCTCGAGTACACTAACATGGATCATTGTGGATTAATGCGTCTAGACGGTCTCCATCAAACACCGTAGGTCTACCTGGACGCAGAGAGCCACTAATGTCAAAACGAACCTCCTTAAAACGAGAATACTCTTTTCTTGCCGTCTTGTGTCCAATGGCATTATCTCCATACACGGCGATAATGTATCCGGCTGCCTTCGCGGCTGTCACCCCTCTATTGAGCTCAAACAGAAGAACATGTCGGAAATGTTCCGATTTCTCCACTTGGCACTTCATTTTCTGGCGTCCACGGCTCCACTCCTTGTCTCCAAATGACGAAATGAGAAAGTGTAAACTCACACAGCAACAGTGAACTACAGATAAAAATGGCAGTAGATGTAAACTCGTTGCAACCGGAATACCAACATGCATAAAAAAACGCTACGAACTTATGCACCTACCTAATATAATAATTTGTAATAATTAATGCAAATTATGATCTCGCCACTCCTAACTACGCAGTACGGTTACAATGATATGCCCCCAATTGCATATCCGAGCATGCATTATAAATGGTGTCCAGTTTGACATTTGTTATATGCGCCTTGCACGTTGTTGCAATTACGGGGAGCAGACGACCGCTGCGGCGCGGATACTGAGACGACTGCACACTGATACAGAATAGCTATCTGCACCGGGACAGATGGCGCGATACCTTTGCTACGTTCCAGCGAAGCAGCGGACCGTCGTTGAGACGCAGTATAGAGGCACTCTGTGATAAGAAGCGCGCAGGCTGTGGTGGCACTCTCGTTTATGGGCTCTCGTCTTGACCTTGTATGACGAGGTAATCTCTTGTGTACACTTTAGTTAGCGGCCTTTCAAGACGTCGTCTGCTGCTGATAGAAGCTACAGAACATTTGTCACCCGTATCTTGTTGAAGCATTCTTCTTCTTATTATTATTATTCTTGTGTTTTTGTCCCTCATATGCGCGGAATCGGAATGGATATGAACTGATGTGACTTGGTTAATTTAAGAGGTGGCCAGAGACCCTCCCTGTTGACAGTCCCTTACCTCCCTAGGATTAAATGTGTGTACCACAACTGTCTACGTGTAGTGTGATTCATGGGAAATCGTGCTAAAGTTTTATAAACGTTTGCGAATCGTGTAACTGAGGCGGAATTTTGGTACCAGGCCGGTATTCACATAGTCGAACGTAAGAAACCTCCTGAAACCATATCCAGGCTAGCCGCCACACCGAACCACGTCATTAATCCGGCGGGCCGATTCGATCAATGATAGGAACACCTCCCAGTTGTGGAAACGGAGCGTCAGCATACACCGCTATCCGTTCTGGATATGGAAACATGATGTAAAATAAAATATGAAGGTGTTCACTCTTTCATTAGCTACGCCCGTACTGTTTCTTCTGGTCGAGTCTATTCACCCAAGAGTCACCTATCCCTCGACAAAATCGCCCTAGAAGCTGCTACGTCATGGTTCCCCGTCATCTCAAACAGGCATGCTTTTTGCTTCACTACAAATTATTGCTTATAGGAAATCTTTTTTGTTCCGTGGCTGTTGCTTACATTGCCATGATACAACGTTAGAAGTGACGTTCCAGTGAACAGTTGTAGATATGCGTCTTACGCCCTATGTAAAGCTTTCACTTTTATGAGGAATCAATTGTAAAATCTCTTAAAATATGTTAAAAGCTGTTTTATCATTAGAGTTGAGATTATTATGAGCTCTGTTAGACTTATTAAACTGACACACAGGCGACTATAAGACATTCCGACACTTACCCACCTGTTGGAGAGAACCTCTCATTTTAACGGTTGCTACACAGCGTTTTTACTGCTTAAGCTGTCGCTTAAGCCGTGCGTATGTTACTCGCCCAAGACCATACGTCTGAGGAGTCATGCCGACACACCAACTATATGATACGATCTCTGAATTATCCACAGTCTCACTGCTGGTAACATGTCCTTAATGATTGTTCCTCGCCGGATATTGGATTGGAAACAGTTCCTGGTACTGCTTGGTCTTGTATAAAAGAATATTAAAGCATGCAATACCATTAACGTCTCTGTCCACTGACTTTTTTGTTTTAAATTAAATTCTACATATTCCTGTAGAAAATGCTTCGCAGATCTACAATTCTAACTCAACCAGCCACGTCTGAACTGCATTTTTATTTTCATGTGTTTAGTTTTGAGCAAATACTAATTCTAGAACATATACGAAAATGAAAGTGTCAGAGTGTTTTCTCAGATGTACAGGCAACGACAGTTTCCACTTCGGTAAGAAAATTACATTTGATAATATCGTTGTTTCAGTCCGTAACTCGGATTCACTAGCGACATCACCTAATGGTCCACAGAACTTTTATTTTCAAGTACGTAGATTTATGTCAGCACTGCATTTTCTAATAAAGTAACGGTTCGGAAGTTTTTGCATGTACGAAAGTGTATGCTTTGTTGAGTACAGACTAGAGAGTAATGTATGTCGGTGTAAAAATCTATTTTTAAATAAGGTTTTATGTTACCTATTTTACTGATTTAATTTATTTAGGTGTTTCTGACCTTATACACCAGAGCTGCACTCTGTTGATCTGGATTCACCGTAAGCAACCCACTTACCTGCGAAAAAGATAAAAATTCTTTTAGTATGCTTGTATTTTACAGTCATATTAAGAAAACAGCTGGACACACTAAATGCCACTTGCGTGTTCACTGACACAAGAGAATACTATTGTGAAGTCGAACTATCAATCTCTAGTTAAATATTGTTGCCACTAACTAAAGGTGTTCCTGAATGCCTGCTACGACAGTAGTCTGACAAAATTAATGCATAATGAAATTAAATGTCTTTTGTGGTCTTATAAACGTCTGATGATGAAGCTAATGCTTCACTACTATGAAATTAAAACTCCGTGTCGAGAAAATGAGACACACAGTGGCCTTGTAATAAAAAATCATGAATGACATGGATATAAGCAAAATGCTGAATGTAATCAATGTTAGAACGTAATTAGAGTCGAGTGTAGAGCTTAATAATTACGAAATGCAACCAAAGGGTAGAGCCACAATATATTAAAAGATAGTGATGAGAGCGTTATATGAAGAATTTATAAAGAAAATTGCGTTTCTGGATGTCCAGTCGGGTTAAGATCCCATTTTTATGCACAGTATTCCGACTAGTGACTTCGACGCCTAGGTTCGGCCTGTGATGGTCTTTCATTTGTTCGATAAAAACTAACAGACAGACTATGAGGTAATTTTTTCTCCTTTTCCTTTACCTTTTCTAACTAAGACAGGATGGGCTATTTAAGATCCCAGTCCATTGGAGACTGTGGACCTTATTAGTTATTAGACGTGGATTGAGATGTTGAAATTACTCTTTTTGCAGTTGTTTGAAGAAGGATTTTAGCTCCAGCTTTGCCCTGAAATCAAGGGAAACACTGTGGCAACGGATAAAATAAAGCTATTTTTAATTTGTTTCTATAACAACATGTCACACACGAAATATGAACGGCTAGTGTATGCACATGTATCTGGTGGTATCTGTATCGGAGTGAAGTCGATGATTTACTCAAGTGTTGTGTACCTGACTGTCTCAGATACTGATGTCTGTTTTCGTTTACCGGTGCACTTATCTACTCATCCCTGTGCCACATTTCCGTCGAACATACTGCCTCTGCGGGTTCAATTGCAAAGTTGACGAAACTACCGTCATTCAGACAGCGCAAACGCCTATGACTGTCACTCGCTGTACCTCATGAAGACAACTGGTTTATCAGTCGATGTATTAAGCCTGAAAAATTAAATCATCTAACAAGATGAACATTAAAAAGTGTTACTTGTTCCCATCACTCAGAGAAAACAACAAATATGACGACAATACTTACAAAGTTTTCTGTGTCAACTCGAAAGGTTAGAATACATTTTTATTAATTTTTTATTCTTATTAATTTATCTTTTTTTCCAGTTACTTGTCTGGAGTGCTAGGGTACATTGGAATTACCGTTGCACAATACCACAGCACAGCTCTGGAGGAGCAAAAGCTAAATGGCACAGCTCAGTGATAAGGTGGACTATCGGGCGCTAATTTGTTTTCTGCATTTATGGTAGACCAACTATGAAACAAGTTAAAGAGTATGATAACAATGCATCATCCCATGACACTGTGGCTAGGTGGCGCTGACCATCTCTCTGTGAAGAACCAGGGATCACAAGATACGTGCAGGCCCTTGTACTACAAGACTGGCTTATAACAATCGAAGCGATAGTGGAAAAAATGACAGTCAGTCATGGGTCTCTTTGATCCACTGTAATCCACGATTATTTATACGTATTCAAAGAACCCGCCAAATAGTGGACGGCGGAGGTTCGAGTCCTCCCTCGAGCTTGGGTGTGTGTGTTTGTCCTTAGGATAATTTAAGTAAAGTAGTGTGTAAGCTTAGGGACTGATGACCTTAGCAGTTAAGTCCCATAAGATTTAACACACATTTGAACATTTTTGAATAGTGGAAACAGAGGAAACATTTCAGTTCTGCCAAGTCAGTCTGCATGGTTTCTTTGGTCGCCTAATCACCACAGACGAGTGCCGAGTGTATCACTGTGAACTCGAGACAAAGCAGTAAAGGAAACAGTGAAAAGAAGTGGATACATCATCACCGAAAAGGGTGCAGACCCAACCAGCACAGGCTAGGTGATCCTGAGTGATTTTTGGGGCTGCCATGTTGTGCTTCTACACTGTCCAGTCATATTAATGTGACCACGTGTCCAAAGCCTAAATAACCAATTTTCGCAGCGCGGACCGCTGCGAGAGGTGCAGGGAGAGAGTCGATGAGGATCTGGAAGTTACTGACAGAGACGTGAAGCCGTGCTGAAACCAGTGCCTGTGGTCTGCTGCACTAGATATCCACAGCGTAAACAGCCCAAATCAGGTGGTCCCACAGATTCTCGACTAGGTTTAATTCCGGCGAATTTGATGGCCAGGTAAGTGTAGTAAATTCTTCCTGCCGCTCTTCGAACTGCGCATGTACACAGAGCTGGGTGACACTTTCGTTGTCCTGCTGGTAGATGACATCGTGGCGAGGAAGAAATAAACTGCATGTAGGGGTCCACATAGTCCCCAGGGCTGGATGCATACTTGTGTTGATTCACAGTGCCTTTCTCAATGACGATATCACCCAGAGAACGACATAAAAACATTCCCCAGATAATAAGGTCCCGTTCTCCAGCCTGGAATTTACCAGCGATCGTTGCAGGGTGTTTGCTTTCAGACGTTTCCGCCTTACACGCCAACGTCCATTTGTCTAATGGCGCATAAAACGTCACTCATTTGAAAGTGCCACCTGTTGGTAATCAGTGGACGTCCAGTTGCGTTCGTCGCCGATGAATAGCGGTCAGCATGGATGCATGATCCAGGCGCCTGTTGCAGAGATCAATAAGCAACAAATTTCGCTGCACAAACACCGTTGGTAGTCCGCTGGTTCATCTGTTAGATCAGTTCCTCAACAGTTGCACGTCTATCCGCCCGTACACATTTCGCAGCTGTCATCCACCCCCAGCATCAATGGCTCGTGGTGGACCACATTTGCTTGGCGTCAGGTTTGAATAGCGCCATTTTGCCATGCACAGTACACTTTCATCATGCTAGTAAGCGAACAGCTTACAAACCTAGCCGTTTCGGAAATGCTTCCACCATTGGCCCGAAAGCTAATAATCATGCCCTTATTAAATCACTCCCTTTCCACATAACGACGACGACTGCCCCTTATCCTCCCCGATACACTTTATACACCCACAACTGATAGTGCTGCCAACTGTCCTTTGCGAGTGTTTATTGCGCTCTGACGTCGCACGTAGATAGTGGTCGCATTAATGACATTGGACTGTGTAATATATTAGCCCATTAGCCCATAAGGGGCAGACCGTCTCAAGGGCAATCCCATGACAAGGTTACGGGAGGCTCTGAAGAATGAAAAGTCACGAGAAGGTGTCCAACGGGGTGGTTATGCTGCACGTCAATTAGCCAGCTCACTCCGAAGAAAAAAAAAAAAAAAAAAAAAGGAAGAACAGTCTTAGATCTGCTTCGTTGGGCTATCAGATTTTGACTCATGCCTTCTATTCTCGGAACATAGCACCTTGGGAGTTCTCCCACTTTCCTTGGTGAAGGAGCCATCGCACGACAGGCTTTTTCAGAATGGCGACGAGGTGATTTTCGAGGTAAAACGTTTCCTGAACAACTAAAATGCAAAATCCTACAAGCAAGGTCTCCGCCAAGTCATCCATCATATGTAAAATGTGTCCCATTGATATGTGTGAACGTAGAAAAGGACTTCACTGTCACCATGTTTCATGGTCACAGCTTGATATCTTTTGTGTTGACAATTAAAACATTATGACTGCGCCGTGAGGGAATTTACGTTACTTGTCAGAGTGGCTAAGTGTAAGCAGCTTCATGCCATTTCCAGTGTCATATTGAGAGGTGGCATGAGCCCCCTCTCATATTTCTATCTTACGATTTTCCTCTCTAATTGCAAGCGGTGAAAAGTTGCTATTCCTTCAGACACGGACTTCCCACGCAGCGTCTCTCGTCAGCCGCGTGGTCCGGTGACAGGCGGGCTCTGTTGATCTTGAAAGGGTAATCCGACGGGTGTGAGGGAGTCGAGTGAATGCTTTCCAGATGCTGACATTGTACAATAGCGGCAGACACGCTCGCGGGGGCCTGAAGTAGCGGCTGGGCTAGAGGTTCTGTTACTTCGCAGAAACTTAGCGAAAACACTTTCTGGCAGGCTACCAGCGAGGCGTAGGAATGACCTGTGTACCCAGGCAGTTGTGGCGGGCAAATTCCCGCGCTTTCTGCAAAATCGTAACTGTGATTGGCTTGCTCAGGGCATAGCTCCGTGACGTAGCAAATTCGGCGCAGAAATTGGCGCCAAGAATCTCCATTGGTGGAATGGTAGTGCTCCGGCAATAGAGTGGAATTTTCCGCCGGTTCAAGTTGCTGATTGGAACGGTTAACCACGGCCACTGTCGTGGGGGCGGAAATATTCTGTGTTCGGTTTTGTACGGGTGCTCTTGTGGGGTAGTCGGCTCTCGCCTTTCAGTCAGAGTAGGTTACAACACTAAGCTCTCGCTGCTCTGGGCAGCCGGCCTTCAGTTGGCTGTCTAATATACTTTTATTTGATTGTAACTGTTTAACGAAGTTACTGAAGTTTTGACTTCAGCGTAACTTTCCGAGTACAGTTGGCAATTGAGCGTTCTGCGTACAAGCGGCCTATGTTGTCTGTCTTGGGCAGTTTTGGCTAAAGTTGACTGTATCGGAGTTACCGTGTGACTTCGCTTGTGAAAATCAATCACTGTACCGTCAGTGATTGTGTGGCGAGCCTTCTTCGTCTTCCGCAGAGACGCATTTGTGTTGATAGGAAGTCTTTAGTCTGGAACAACCAGACCAGGACAATTTGTTTCGGGCTATACTCGCGACATTATCATCACCACGAAGCAACCATCCATCGCTTCCAGTACGCTAGATTGTGTCCTTGCAGCTAAGAAGACAGCTTGGTAATGTACGTCCGCAGCACCGGCAAAGCAGGCATTTTTGCTAGGCGATAATCAGAGCTCAGCAGAGCGCGCCTGTTAGTCTTTTGTAACTTTGTTCTATCTTGGGTGTTCATTGTCTGAGTTCTCACTAATGTAGCAGCAATTAATGTTGGGTTAGCTGTGTGTCACTCTTAAGATTTGAGTTGCAAAGACTTGGCTCCACATACCACTTCGTCATAAACGTCACAATCTAGTTTAGAGACAACTTCACCTTCACAGCGTTTATTTGAGTATCCAATTTGAGCCAATTTGCTGTATTGTAAATGTTTCATGTGTTTTTGTTTACTATTTTGTGTTTAGTCTTAATAAATCATATTGTTATTTTGGACAGAACTTTCATTCTGTTAATCGGTAGATCAACCCTATCATTTCTCACTACGTTAATGAAACCTTCCTTTATTTAACTTATTTATCAAATTAAATTATTGCTTGTGCCAAACTCTTTTTCTACTCCACTTGCAGGGTTTGTTACAGTCAGTTCGCGTATCTTTTTAATCCATGTGCAGCAGCAAAAGTCGGAGTTAGAATAGGGAGGGCTTAGAGCATCATTTACATATGTATATTCTAGAAGAATTTAGCGTTAAATACACTGCTAGCCCCGGCACCTCGCAATATTATCATTATTCTAAAACAACTGAAATATAGTGGGGAGATTTATTGCAAAATATTTCAGATTTTTTGAGGTGATGCTGATTTTTAACCGTTCTTTTTCTTTCTGGACACTCATACTATTATACCTGAAATTAAGATTTATCCAGCCTTTAATAAAATAACAGGCACGGTGCTGAAATAGTTGAACTTACATGTAACACTGAAGTCACTGTCATACGATTCGGAACAGCAGCTCAAATACAAATATATGCAATGAGTTGGAGATACCGAACGTGGTGTAATGTACTCAACTCTAATGCATGTAAGGAATCCTTCGATACCGGTGTATATCGATCACTTCTTTTAGAAAAAAATGACAGCCTTATGTAATTCGATTTATATTAAATGATATATTTTGTGGAGTACTGCTTTCATTCGATATGAACAGAACAATTTTGAAGTTAGACGCTAAGAAATTGACTATCTCAGATCTATTAAGTTATGTACAACAATGTTTTCATTAAATTTTGTTACATTTGTGTAAAAACTGTGTGTATTAGTGGTACAGGGTACCATCCGCCACGCACCGCGCGTTGGCTTGCGGAGAATGTATGTTGATGTAGATGTAAGGTCAAATTGCAAGACTTTCATTGCCAGAATTGTGTAAAATATTAATTTCTCCGATGTCTCTTGTTTGGTTGGAAAGCAACAATGTTAAAGACTGGCTGTGTTTGTGGAGTGGTAGCCAGTAGCTTGAGTTTTTTTACTCTTACTGGGGAAGAAAAATGGTTACTGTGAACAAGCAGTACGAGCGTTCAAAAAATACTAAAGGAAATGGAGTTAAATTTTATTATTTATCACATATATTCATTCACTGTGGTGTGAGGATTCTGGATAGTTCCCATTCCGTTTCTACAGGAAAAACTCGAGACGACAGTCATACACCGAATACACAACGAAGTCAACATACAACCACTGAAGCACAAGATTTATAATTATCGAACTGGAAGTAACTGTTTTCAATTTTGATCAAAATGAATATCTGTGAATCTGATATGCCATTGGATATATAATCCCCACTGAAATAGCATGTCACAGTGGCCAGCTTCTTGTGGCACCTCGCATACACTTTTCAGTCATAGTCAAGACTGGCGACCTTAAGTTGAACAATTAACATGTGGCTCAAGCACGGTTGTCAGCCGTCATATCACTTAAACATTTTTCCTGTGATGGTGTTTTCATGATGGTGCGCCTGCTCCATTTCATGTTAGTTTATTTAGATTACATTTACTAATATAGGAAGTGCCAGTAGCTGCTGTTTCCATTTCAATACCGAAAAAATAGATCGAGGATGCCATTTAAAGTTAATTTTTAGTGAAGACACAACTGTACCTCCATATGACGTGTCACTCGGTGGTTCGATGGCATAGGTGATCGCGTACAGTGAAATGATTGTCAACTGATTGAATGTTAGTCTCTCTCTCTCTCTCTCTCTCTCTCTCTCTCTCTCTCTCTCTCTCTCTCTCTCTCTCTCTCTCCCCTCCCCCCCCCCCCACACACACACACACACTCGAGTTCGCCTTCGACTCTTGAATATGCACATACACAACACGGCAAATAAGGTGCAAACGGTGCTCTATCATGCACAGATCGTTGGTAACTAACATTATAGTGTGTCTGTACAGGAAGAGGGCCAGAGAGAAAGCAACACGTCACACAACGACTGGAGAGGTGCCATCCCCAATCTGACATTGTACATGCCGAAAAGAGTGAGGTAACTTCCAACCCAATAGGGTCGCTTTTAGGACGTACACTGTTCTCAAATGGTGGCTCTTGAAAAAATAAATAAATAAAAAATAAAGATTATAGAAGAGAAATAAAAACTGCTAGCAAATAAAACAACTGGCCAAACGAAGAATGTAACTTGGTCAATCAAACGCAAGAATATATCAAGGGATAATTTTGTAGAATGGTAAGGCCTATATTACACTCTCAAAGTCTTTGACAAATCTTTCATAATATCTGGGATCACGCTCTAACTTTTATAAAATACCCCAGTCAGGAACGTAAACATTTATGGGTGAAGGCGCAAACTCCTAATTATGTTGGTTTTATAAGTTTCAGGTTATTCACACACAGACTAGTAAGGTCCACACTAAAACTGAAAAATCGGGTGAACGATAACCGCTTTATAAGGTTTTTCAAAGTAGATAATTGCTCTTATTATAGAATACTGATACAGAATACTGATTGAGTGCACTCTGGGTAATTTACCTTTATGGAAAGCTGAATTTTCACACTATGTAATATTTTTGACGTCTGTTTCCTGAAGTATGTGTCGCACGATGAGGTAGTTTTGAAGATACATTAAGTGGTGTGTGTGTGGATACTGTCCGCAAAACACGATGGCGAAAAGGATTAGTAGTAAAAGGACTAAAAATTAAAACGTCAAGCCTCAAATAGAAGTTTTACTGCAGAAACCACGAAAGTAAATTGAACGATAATCATTTTTACTTACATAATTTTGTGGAGGGATATCAGCGGGAAGAAGTACAGAAGAGATTTTAAATTATGTGTAAAGATTGTTGGAAGCGGCTGAGTGCTCTCATTCTGAAATACTGAAGGCTTATAGTCTGGGTAATTCGTGCGCCGTACGTTATGTTGCATCATGACATACGCACAATTTCTCACCTTTATACTTGATTTACTGTGTTCGAAATTTGATGGATGATTACATTCCACCTAATGAGTGAGTTATGACATAATTTTAAATTTTTTTATTCAGTTAGTAACAAATACCTAAAATTAAGTTTTTGTTGCTTTCGGAACCCGTTAGAGAGGCAACCTGCAGTAGGAACTGGGTGACCGTTGTAACACTTCGAATACGAGTACAGTATGCTACCCATTGACCTACTCCATTAGGAGTTCAATAAAGGAGTAACGTAAAATAAAGGCTGCTGTGCCTGCGGGCACTATAGAATTCTAGGCCTTTGTGCGCTGCATTCAGTACATTTATCGCCTAGTGGCAGGACCGCGGTCCGCAGGGGTGAGCTTGTTTAGACAAGGGGCAGCTCTGAGCTCTGCCGGCGGACGTGGACGGCGAGGCGACCCTGCCGTCGAAAATAGCTTACCCTGCCATCGGACAAGGTGCGCCGCGGATGATCAAAGAGGCCCGACAGGCCGGCGCAGCCCAGCCCGCCTCCACGGCGCGTTACCTTCACGGAGGTGATCCTAACAAGTAGTTCAGAAGCCGCAGCTTGCTAGAGCAAGCATTTGTACCTCCTTGAATTATCTGCACATTTTCGCGATTTTTACAGTTGGTAGCCCTCATATCGAAACTGAATATTCCTTTGTATCTCATAATGTGTCCTATCAGCTTGTCCTTTCAGTTGCTGAAATCTGTCATATATGTAAATCAGAGTATGTATGCAGATGTGTCTCTCTGACAGGGTCGATTTCAGTCAAATTTGGGATAGAAATGGTAGGCCTCACGAGTATCATCTCTGTGAGGTCTACAAGCCCCTAGTTCCAATAGGAGCAGAGATACAAGCAATTACACTTTTTCAAGCCCCTGGCATATAGGCTGCCCTGTACAACAACAATGTTGTTTTGGATCTGTATTGGCCTGCCAAATCAACCTTTGAAGGGCAGTGTATATGGTAGGAGCAAGAAATTGATTTCTGGCCCGCTACATGAAGGCTGCCCTATGCAACAGGTGTACTGTGTTGGTGTAATATTGGCCTGCTCTATCGACATGCAATGCTCGGTGGCCTGTACGTAAGGAGCAAATAAATGATATTCAAGCACCTGACATGTAGCTTGCCTGGCATGACAGGCACATGGTGAGAATAGTATCACCCTGCTTACTGAACAGTATTGCAGGAACTACACATGCCAGTGATCATGGCTGGGGATAGGTTGAGATTGACAGAAGGTGGGATGGACAGTGCAAAGGGGAGGAGCAAATGGAAAGAGAGATGGGAGGAGGGGGAGATGTACGAGACAGGTGGAAAACTAAGAGGGATAGCGAGCAGGCGGAAAATGAAGAACAGGAAGTGGAGATGGAAAGAAAGAAGGTAATGAGCATATGGTCAGAGGGATGGAGGAGGAAGTTATGGTCAGAGAAAGAGGGTGGAGGAAATGGAAAAAGAGATGGGGGAGGAGATAAAGGGACAGAGAGAGAGAGAGAGAGAGAGAGAGAGAGAGAGAGAGAGAGAGAGTGGGGAGAAGGGGTTACATAGAAGAGGGAGGATGAGACGGATGGAGGGAGGAAGAGGTGAACAGTGAGAGGGGGAGGAGATGTTTTCAATACATGTGTTGAGCACATACGCGAATGAAGTGCACAGATCAGCATCTGACCGTCAAGTAATTTGGCTGTCCCCTCAGAAGTACATTATGGACTCACTCAGCACTCAAGAAGAGTATGCATTTCTGTGCCAGTGGCATGTCCAACGAAGGCAGGCCACAGACTGTGTGTACACTTCATCTACAGTACTTTTAAGGATGCTGGTATGCTTTGAGAACAAGTCCAAGCTGAAAAGTATACGAGTGATTGCTACTGAGTTTGGTATTCATCATTATTCAGTATAGAATCAGTTGCGTGGACAGTTGCTTCACCATTCTTGTCCTACCAGAGTAAAAGATCATGGATGATGACTCAACTCGGGTTGAGTTCGTATGCTGTAGCAAGCTGGTGAAGACACTCAGTGTCCTGAAGTTGTTCTTTTTATGGATAAGATTCAAATTACTCAAGTAGAAATATAAGCTCACCAGACAAGAAAATTGCTACTCTAGTCCGCGCACTAATATAAATTCTACATCAGCCGTTACAGACGGCACGTCGATCGCGTCGCGTGCGCACTGCCTCTTCGTGAAGCACTAGCGATCAGTGAGAAATTTGTTTTCAGCAGATATTGTACATAAATATAGGTAAATATAACCACGTGACATAGTAGCAAAGAAGGGCAATCGTGTTTGGTCATGCCCATTACCATACAGTATGCGAAGTTGCTGAATTTTTTGGTGGTTTTTGATGTTTAATGGCGGACTGTTTAAAGTGTCAACAAGTAGTGCTGTAATACACATGGCCACGAAGTAAGATACCAGAATTGTGATCGGAAAATGATCCTGACTGAGATGGATAGGAGAGGCGTTTCACGACTTATGAACCAAAATCGCTTACAAACGTGACAGGAACTGCTGCAGGCAATGAATAAAGTTCCATCCCCACCTGTCAGCTAGAGAACGCTGAGGACGGGAACTGCGTGCAATGAACATTTGGAGTCAGTCACCTCGCAATAGGCCATAGCTAACACGGGCACCAAAATCTTCACGTCTGCGGTGGGCTAGAAATCATCGAACGTGGACAGAAGGTGACTGGTGTAACGTAACGTGGTCACGAATCACGCTTTTGCATATATTCAAATGACGCACGTTGTCGAGTGCACCGAAGACCAAAGAAGCATTTCATCCCGAATGTATGCAAGGTCAAGTTCCAACCGCAGGTGGGTCTCTGATGTTTAGGGTTCTTTTATCATGAATTGGGCCCGCTCACTGAGGAGAGCACTGACATGAACCAGCATGTTTATTTAAACTTTCTGAATAATCGGCTGTTTTAATACCAAAAATGTGCTTGGAAGTTAGCAGTATCTATTTCAACGTGTGTGTGTGTGTGTGTGTGTGTGTGTGTGTGAGAGAGAGAGAGAGAGAGAGAGAGAGAGAGAGAGAGAGAGAGAGAGAGAGAGAAGAGGGGCGGTATGACGAGAGGCTGGGTTCCACAGCTGTTAATTTTGCGTAATATGCAGCTAAGCTGTGCGGCCATTGTGCTCCATTTTAATTACTGACATGAACTGCACTTACGTGCGAGCCCTGTGTCTTTAAGGCTGTTGATTACTCACTACACTAGGTTACAGCGGACAGAGACGTAGGTTGTCATTTGCGGCGCCTCGTACACATCGTGATGAAAGTGATGCAGCATATTTAATGGAGCTATAACGGGAGAGTAGGATTTAAACACGCAAGAATAACTGCGCGAGTGACACGCAGTGGGGGCAGACTTCTAGTCTGCAGCCATAGATGGCTGTCCTAAGCCCGCAGCTCAACGGTGACGCTCTTGTGTGGTATTCACCAGGTTTTCGAAACTTTAAATCTCGATTTCTCGAAAACGTTTGAGAAGCCCATTGTACTAGACTAGCATCTGTTACATCTAAATCTCTAATCTGCGAAGCGCAGTGAAATGCATCGTAGGGCGTATATCTTAAAACCACTTATAAGGACAGTTCCATTCGCGTATTAAGTACGAGAAGAATAAGAGTCATCACTTAAAGCTGGTACTTGAAGTGTTATAATTAAGCTTCCATGGGATAGTTCTTGTCTTTCTTGAAGTATCTGCCACTTCAGTTCTTTGCAACATCAGTATGAGACTCGTCCCCGAGTCAGGCAAACCAGTGCAACAGTTCTTTGTATACTTCCAATATTCCGCGCTAGTCGCGTTTGTATGGGTCCACATACACGATCCATTAATATTAATGTGACCAGCGCCTATGTTAGACGTCGATGTGCAGTAACTGCTCACAGGCGGCAGCTGGCAGCGCTAGCAGTGGAGGGTATATAAAGCGTGAATGACAGCTGTGGAAACGTGTAAGAGCGAATAGAAACTGTGGAGCAAATGACCGCCCAGATGAACCATGGTGGGTCGATCACCGTGTCTCCTCTTCGATCGCTCAGCGGACGTTGCTGTATATGGGCCTCTGCAACAGGCGCCTTATTCCGGTAACCATGCCGTCTGCTATTCATCGACTCCATTACGTTCACTGAGTGGCAACAAGTGGCTTTTTCAGATGAATCAAGCCGTGTACTCAGACGGATAGATGGACATTGGATCGTCTGAAGGGTCCAGGCAGGAGGAGGGACCGTTATGATGTGAGTAACGTTTTCGTGCCATTTCGTGCGTTGTCCCGTCATTATGGAAGGCACAATCACTTCTAAATCAGATCGAGAGTCCTTGGAACCATGTCTATCGTGTCGTTCGCGCCATAAATCCTCAACGGAATAATCTAGCATACCTGGCCATGGCATTGGAGGTGTCATGGTTCCACATCCGTGTTTGTATTGTCTAGAACTTCTTTGACTGTCTTCCAGCAGGTCTAGGAGGTTTAACTGGACAGAGGGATGCATCACATGACGTGTTTCTTTTTTATTTTTATTTCATTTTATTTTTTATTTTAAGGCAGTCTGTTGTATGGAGCGAATAAGTGAATACCAAAGAACCACTGTGTGCCATCTGCTGTTTTTACAACTGAGCCTTTCTGGTCATTCCATTTCATATCCCTACAAACTGTTACACACAGGTACTCATAAGAAATCACAAAACTTTGGCGCATTCATCTTATATTCATAGGAGAGTGTTTTTTTTGGAGTTTATGAGGTGAACAATTTTACATTTAAATGACGTCGCCACTCGCTGTACCACACTGAAATCTTATCAAAACTGCCATCTTCAATGAGAACCTCCATTGTTTTTATTGCCGTTTAAGATTCTACGGCAAAATTTACATAGCTTTTGTCAGAATTATTTTCTTCGTTTCGCCACAGAGATGGCGCAGTAATCGGAGGAATAGAAATGGGTACACAATCATAATTTACGAAGTGCTACTCAGTGGCCCTTGGATATCTAACGGTACCTGGGACCTCACCTCCATGTTGCCAGGGAAGGACAGGCCAGTACTTCCTAACTTGTACTTAGAAACCATTCGTAACGTTATATTCCTTGACTTATCGAACAGGAGACTACGCAACGCGCCAATGTAGCCGTGGTTCTAAGCGAACTTTTCCAATTACAGTAAGTGTTCAAACTGACAACTTCAGTACACTTAGCCACCCGCTTTTCAAATGACCGCCGTACATATCTGCCAGAATGTCAGCACAGGCGTTTCTGACGCAGCCGACCTTGTCTTCACGGACTGTTGGCACTTGCTGGTACACCTTATGTTTTCAAATGTTCAAATGTGTGTGAAATCCTATGGGACTCAACTTCTAAGGTCATCAGTCCCTAAGCTTACACACTACTTAACCTAAATTATCCTAAGGACAAACACACACACACCCATGCCCGAGGGAGGACTCGAACCTCTGCCGGGACCAGCCGCACAGTCCAGACTGCAGCGCCTGAGACCGCTCGGCTAATCCCTCGCGGCTCCTTATGTTTTAAATATCCGCATAGAAAGAAATCCGGCGACGTCAAATCCGGCGACCTAGCAGGTCAATTAATAGGGCTCTCTCTGCCGATCCACCGACCAGCGTAAACAGTCAAATACTTTCCCTGCTTCAGTTGCCTAATGCGCTTGGCAACCTTCATGCTGAAACAACATACGCTGTCGAACGTCGAGGGCAACTTTCTGCAGTAGTTCTGGTAGTTCTTGTTCCAAAAACGTTCGATATTTGCGTCCATCCAACTTGCCGTCTGTACAATACGAACCATGATGCCGCACCATACATTAACCGATCAAGAACGTTGATGGTCACCTTGTCGTAACCAGTGGGGACTGTCTACACGCCAATAATGCATGTTATGTCTTTAACGCTACCATGGTTTATGAGTGTAGACTCATCGGAGAAGAGTATCTTTGCAAAAAATGTGGGGGTCGTTTATTTTTGTTAACGTATCCTTTCACAGAACACTGCCTGGTTATGGAAATTGATGCGATGAAGTTCTTGATGCAGTGACACGTGATATGGACGATACTTATGACGATGCAGTGTCGTGACAACACTACCTACAGACGTACCGAAATCGCTGTGTAATTGTCGGGCGCTTATCCGTGGGTTGTGATGCACTGCCGGTAGTACAACTATTTCTTCGGTTTCCCCTGTAATACGTCTGCTTCATTTCCTTTAGCTGGTCTGTACGCTGCCATCAGCCATAAATGCATTCACAACCTTGTAAAAGAACGAACGAGAGCGAGCTTTCTCTGGAAAACGCTCCGCATACAAGGCCACAGCAGGCGCAACATTTCTCCTACATTCTGCGTAAATCAGCAACATTTCAGGGTTTTTTATCTGTAGACGCAACATTAATCGTTCACTTGCACGTCTGTTCTTCAAATGATAGGTGCGCAAATAGTACAATATTTAGAGCGGCTATCTGTTCGATGTCTGCACAATGCGTGGGCTCTGGTCGCAGTGTACTGTTTGTTATGATACGCCGAGTTCGCTATACGGCCATGGTGGTTCGTCGAGCACTCCCCTGTTCAGTATGTCGGAGGAATACAACGTCATGCATGAGGTTTCCAATTAGAAGGTATGATATACTGGCGTATCCTACCCTTGTAGCATGCAATGGGGTCCCACGTGCCATTTGATATTCAAGGGCCATTGAGTAGCTTGTCGTAAATTACGATTATGTTCTCGTTTCTATTCCTCCGAATACAACGCCATGTCTGCCGAAACGAAGAAAACACTTCAGTCAAAACGTACGCAGATTTTGCCGTAGAATCGCAATCTGCAATAAAAAACGGGGGTTCCCACGGGAAATTTCAAAGTTGACCCCCGCCACCCACGTACGGGTTGAGCTGGTGTGGCAGATCGAGTGTGGTATCATTTGATGGAATTATATATTTTTTTGGTTGGGTGTGTAGTTTTCGAGATATTTCAATGTTTTCAGTTAAAATGAACACCCTGAATAGAGGTCCATTAAGTGCCTATTTTTCCTCTACCTACCACCCCCCCTTCCCCCTCCCACTCTTTGATTACGATTGTCTTCATATTGTGTTCGTATGTTTCCTTCCCATCCCTATCCTCTTTCAGTGATTGAATAAATGAATGTTGTAGCCTCCCCACTATATTGTTTCTGTATTAAATTTAGCCGCCAGCCAGAGTGGCCTAGCGGTTCTAGGCATTACAGTCTGGAACCGCGTGACCGCTACGGTCGCAGGTTCGAATCCTGCCTCGGGCATGGATGTGTGTGCGGTCCTTAGGTTAGTTACGTTTAGTAGTTTGAAGTTCTAGGGGACTGATGATCTCAGCAGTTAGGTCCCATAGTGCTCAGAGCCATTTGAACTTTTTTTTTGTTTTTTCTTAATTTAGCCCTAAATTACCTCCAACATTATAAAAGTCTGCGTATTACCAAAACTGTGTATCCACACATCGTTATCTAACTTAAACTCGTGTGATAACCACTGAGTAAACAGAACCTAATTTGAACTGAACTGTAACTGGGCTGAATACAACTGGCCTTTATACACTCCTGGAAATTGAAATAAGAACACCGTGAATTCATTGTCCCAAGAAGGGGAAACTTTATTGACACATTCCTGGGGTCAGATACATCACATGATCACACTGACAGAACCACAGGCACATAGACACAGGCAACAGAGCATGCACAATGTCGGCACTAGTACAGTGTATATCCACCTTTTGCAGCAATGCAGGCTGCTATTCTCCCATGGAGACGATCGTAGAGATGCTGGATGTAGTCCTGTGGAACGGCTTGCCATGCCATTTCCACCTGACGCCTCAGTTGGACTAGCGTTCGTGCTGGACGTGCAGACCGCGTGAGACGACGCTTCATCCAGTCCCAAACATGCTCAATGGGGGACAGATCCGGAGATCTTGCTGGCCAGGGTAGTTGACTTACACGTTCTAGAGCACGTTGGGTGGCACGGGATACATGCGGACGTGCATTGTCCTGTTGGAACAGCAAGTTCCCTTGCCGGTCTAGGAATGGTAGAACGATGGGTTCGATGACGGTTTGGATGTACCGTGCACTATTCAGTGTCCCCTCGACGATCACCAGTGGTGTACGGCCAGTGTAGGAGATCGCTCCCCACACCATGATGCCGGGTGTTGGCACTGTGTGCCTCGGTCGTATGCAGTCCTGATTGTGGCGCTCACCTGCACGGCGCCAAACATGCATACGACCATCATTGGCACCAAGGCAGAAGCGACTCTCATCGCCGAAGACGACACGTCTCCATTCGTCCCTCCATTCACGCCTGTCGCGACACCACTGGAGGCGGGCTGCACGATGTTGGGGCGTGAGCGGAAGACGGCCTAACGGTGTGCGGGACCGTAGCCCAGCTTCATGGAGACAGTTGCGAATGGTCCTCGCCGATACCCCAGGAGCAACAGTGTCCCTAATTTGCTGGGAAGTGGCGGTGCGGTCCCCTACGGCACTGCGTAGGATCCTACGGTCTTGGCGTGCATCCGTGCGTCGCTGCGGTCCGGTCCCAGGTCGATGGGCACGTGCACCTTCTGCCGACCACTGGCGACAACATCGATGTACTGTGGAGACCTCACGCCCCACGTGTTGAGCAATTCGGCGGTACGTCCACCCGGCCTCCCGCATGCCCACTATACGCCCTCGCTCAAAGTCCGTCAACTGCACATACGGTTCACGTCCACGCTGTCGCGGCATGCTACCAGTGTTAAAGACCGCAATGGAGCTCCGTATGCCACGGTAAAGTGGCTGACACTGACGGCGGCGGTGCACAAATGCTGCGCAGCTAGCGCCATTCGACGGCCAACACCGTGGTTCTTGGTGTGTCCGCTGTGCCATGCGTGTGATCATTGCTTGTACAGCCCTCTCGCAGTGTCCGGAGCAAGTATGGTGGGTCTGACACACCGGTGTCAATGTGTTCTTTTTTCCATTTCCAGGAGTGTATTAAATGCGCAACTGAAGTAAAACAATAATCTGGCCCTAATCAAAATTTCCACTTTCCTCGCGTCTTGACAACTTTGTTGCAGGTTTCTCGAAAGCACAACAGCAAATAGTAATCAGGCAACTGTTAAGCTATATTTCCGTTTCAAAATAAAATTTCCAGCTGCTCAATACCACGTATGGTAATGGATAGTGATAAACAATGGGGCGGGGAGAATTACTACTCGTACGAAACGATATTCCAAGACAACGATTTCAGAATGAAGCGTGTAATCAAAATAACAGAATAAATCAGAGTGCGAACTTCACACATAAGATTAGTCTGAACTATACTGTGTTTAACAAAGCGAACAATGATTTAAAAAGCGTACAATGTTTCTTTAAAAGCCAAACGGCTTAATCAGTCAATATGTTAATAGGTGTCAGGAAACTGGTGTGGTCTCTCAATTCTGAGCAAATGAACAAAGTTAAGTAGCTTCCAATAATCATTTTTACAAATTACGTGTGCAGTGCTGTAGTCTTACTGAAACAACTTCTCTTCAAAAAAATAATAACATAATTCAAAATTTGTATTGTCTTTGCTTTCTAATATGCTGCATCTCATCATCCTTGCTGTCCTTCAAAATCAATCTTACTTCATCTAACAGATTTAATCGCAAGTCAACATAGCGCTACTAAATACGTCCATCACTTACAACACTTCACTGCGTGCAGGCAAAGACAGTGCCACGACAAGACTGCGTAACAGTAACGTAAATTTCTCTCTGACGTGTGCACATCGATAACACACAAAAATCAAAGTGACATGACTACCTTACAATGTGTCTGTGTGTTCCATTTTCATAGCATTTGGTTGTGGGTAAACTTCCCACCAGCTATTGCGGCAGTTTAGCCAACTCTTGTATGGTCTTAAAGTGAGCCAAAGAGCTATGTTTCTGTGACCGAAGCGTTATTGTGTTTAAGTTGACAGGGTGAGGAAAAGGGCTTCTCTGACCATGTCCCATAGCAGTGTGGGCCGCGATTCTGCAACGGTGCTCTTCACTGGTTCTTGGGATCTTGCTGAGTGAGGCTTCTCGAAGGAGCTCGTTAGCAGCAGTTGGTATGGTAACTGAATCTGTGTAAGTTTTTGTCCCGGTAAAGGCTTAATCCATTTCTTTTACGTCTTCAGATCTTAATAATCTTGCGGAATATTTTATTCAGTACGGAGAGTGAAAGAGTTTTTGTAATTGTTCGATTTTATCGACAGTAACTTTATTCAGCAGGAACTTAGGAATGTGGGAGTGCGGTGTACGAGCTATACTTGGTCTCAGTTAGGATTCCTGTTTCTCTGTGTGAATGTGTGTGTGGTTGCGTTTCTTGTAATTTTTTTGTTCTTCTTCTTCGTTAGTTTCATCTATATTCTGTAGTTTCCATCCATTCACTACGTGTACCGTTTTTTTATACTATCCAACGTGTTCATGGTTGGTTTAAAGAGTCTTCAGTCCTCGGAATCTGTTTCCTCTTGCAATTCCTTCACAGTAAGTTACTTATGGGTAATTCTATCACTGATTAACCGGTTTCCATATTTTCTTTGGTCTGGCTTGGTGTGGTTTGGGGGCATCTGCTTAAAAAAACGAACAAGCCTTCAATTCATAGCTTCTCAGTTCATTTTATTTATCGGGTGGATTTAAATTACAATCCATTCACGTTACGCTGTATCATAACTGTACTTCTAACTGTTAGTACTGTCCGTTTTTTCTTTCTCTGCGTGGGTGACTTGTGTGGATGTGGCTGGCGTATAACTGAGGTCGTGATTATTTTGGGATTGCGGTTTCTAGAACATCTGCAGTTTCTTGCTTGTTCTTTCTTCTAATACTTCGGAAATGTGGAATTCTTGTGGTTTATTCTACATGATAACTTGTTATTCCCATGGTTAGTATTCTCTGCATTAGGTGATTCGGTATTTTTGTACATAATTGAATTACTATTTCCGATCTGAGTTGCATTTCGGATCTAAAATCTCATACAGTACCATGGTGTGAATTATCTGCATTAATCATTGATGTGTTAGGTTGATGGAGCAAGCCTTACAAAAAAATGTTCAAATGTATGTGAAATCTTATGGGACTTAACTGCTAAGATCATCAGTCCCTAAGCTTACACACTACTTAACCTAAATTATCCTAAGGACAAACACCCACACCCACGCCTAAGGGAGAACTCGAACCTCCACCGAACCAGCCTCACAGTCCATAACTGCAGCGCCGGGACCGCTCGGCTAATCCCGCGCGGCAGCAAGCCTTTGCCATCTACATGTATTTGTGGTGCAATTGTAGTTCTTGTAGTTTCTCCTACTTTTTCTGCGTGATGATAGTGTGGATGTGATGTGCGTGTGAGATTCCTAGCCATTAAATTAGTCCTTTATTACGGGTATCGAAGATTTATGAGTCTATGAGGCAGGGAATTTGATTATTGCTGTTTCGTGGTTATTTAGTGCAAGCAATAAAACAAATGTTCAGTCCAATTTCAAGCGATACTCGCCGTACTGCTAACGATCAATCCCACACTTCCAAAGCGTTTTCCCTTGTGCAAATGTATAAAATCGCGTTTCTTCATTTTCTTACTACATAAATAGAGTGCTAAACCTAAGAAACGACTGACATTAATAATAGATCTAAGTTATGAATTGTCACCTTTCAGCCTACCAGATGCTCGAGCAACCGGTATTTGAATGTGCGATATACACACATTAAAAAAAGTTTTGCATCACCTCGCTTCCGAGAGTTCCGGAACCTGTTCTGAAAATTGGAATAGAGATAAACATAAATATCATTTCCATCATTTTTATTGCACATGAAAACCTCACATTGAATGTTGTACCACCATACAGCGAGGCCGTCAGAGGTGTTGGTTCAGATTGCTGTACACACCGCTGGCCGGAGTGGCCAAGCGGTTCTAGCCGCTACAGTCTGGAACCGCGCGACCGCTACGGTCGCAGGTTCGATGATGATGATGATGATGATGATTGGTTTGTGGGGCGCTCAACGGCGTGGTCATCAGCGCCCGTACAATTATCCAATCTTTGCTCAGTCCAATTTCGCCACTTTCCTGGATGATGATGAAATGATGAGGACAACACAAACACCCAGTCATCTCGAGGCAGGTGAAAATCCCTGACCCCGCCGGGAATCGAACCCGGGACCCCGTGCTCGGGAAGCGCAGGTTCGAATCCTGCCTCGGGCATGGATGTGTGTGATGTCCTTAGGTTAGTTCTAAGTTCTAGGGGACTAATGACCTGAGAAATTAAGTCTCATAGTGCTCAGAGCCATTTGAACCATTTGCTGTACACACCGGTACCTCTAATACCCAGTAGCAAGTCCTCTAGCATTAATGCATGACTGTATTCGTCATGGCATGCTATCTACAAGTTGATCAAGGCACTGTTGGCCCAGATTCTCCCACTCCTCAACGGCGATTCAGCGTAGATCCCTCAGAGTGGTTGGTGGGTCACGTCGTCGGTAAACAGCCCTTTTAAATCTATGCCAGGCATGTCAGATAGGGTTCACGTCTGGAGAACATGCTGTCCACTCTAGTTGAGCGATGTCGTTATCCTGAAGGAAGTCAATCACAAGATGAGCACGATGGGGGCGCGAACTGTCGTCCATGAAGACGAATGCCTCGCCGATATGGTTGCACTATCGGTCGGAGGATGGCATTCACGTATCATACAGCTATTACTGCGCCTTCCATGACCACCAGCGGCGCATGTTGGCCCCACATAATGCCACCACAAAACAGCAGGGAACCTCCACCTTGTTGCGCTCGCTAGACAGTGTGTGTAAAGCAATCAGTTTGCTGGGTTACCTCCAAACACATCTCCGACGATTCTGTGGTTCAAGGCATATGCGCCACTCATCGGTGAAGATAACGTGATGCCAAACCTGAGCGGTCCATTCAGCATGTTGTTGGGCAGCATGGACGTCGGAAGTGAACTTGCACATCATGCAGCCTAATGTGCACAGTTTGAGTCATAACACGATGTCCTGTGACTGCACGAAAAGCATTATTAAACTTGGTGGCGTTGCTGTCGGGGTTCCTCCAAGCCATAATCCGTAGATAGCGGTCATCCACTGCAGTAGTAGCCCTTGGGTGGCCTGAGCGAGGCATGTCATCGACAGTTCCTGTCTCTCAGTATCTCGTCCATGTCCGAACAACATCAGTTTGCTTCACTCAGAGACGCCTGGACAGTTTCCTTGTTGAGAGCCCTTTCTGGCACAAAGTAGCAATACAGACGCGATCGAACCGCTGTGTTGACCATCTAGGCATGGCTGAACTACAGACAACACGAGCCATATACCTCGTTCCTGGAGGAATAACTGAAACGGGTCAGCTGTCATACCCCCTCCGTCTAGTAGACGTTGCTCACGAATGGTTGTTTACATCTTTGGGCGGGTTTCAAATAGCTCTGAGCACTATGGGACTTAACATCTGAGGCCATCAGTCCCCTAGAACTTAGAACTACTTAAACCTAACTAACCTAAGGACATCACACACATCCATGCCCGAGGCAGGATTCGAACCTGCGACCGTAGCGGTCGCGTGGTTCCAGACTGTAGCGCCTAGAACCGCTCGGCCACCCCGGCCGGCTGTGCGGGTTTAGTGACTTTCTCAACAGTCAAAGGGACTGTGTCTGTGATACAATATCCACAGTCAACATCTATCTTCAGGAGTTGTGGGAACCGGGGTGATGCAAAACTTTTTTTAATGTGCGTAGTTTGATGAGAGAGTCTTATCTTTGCTTTTTAAATTCATTTATTGTAGAGCTAGGACAACAGCATGATTCTGGAGATACTTTCAATTATCATGAGACGCAGTCACCAACGCAACACTGGCTCAGTTCATATCGATTATTCTGAATTAAATCAACTGGTAATATGCAAACGAGTATTATATGTCAAAGACTATCTTTTAATGGCGACTCTGAATTTTATCTTATGTAAGAATTAAATTTTTATTGAACATTTATTTAGAGAAACAAGTAACCAGTTATGCAAAAAAGTCATATAACGGACACATATTGTGTACAGACACACATATTATTCAAGTGCTAGTCCACACATGGCACATGTCTCTATAAAGTGGGTGCGTGATGCTGAGGTACTCCTGTGGCCAGGAAGAGCCACAGATCCCTGAGCATAGAATACAACGGCTTTGCAAGATCCTTACAAACCGAAGCAGAGCATGTCTCGAGGTCACAGGGGGTGCTGCGTTATAGTTAAAAGTGGACTCATACTGCCAAGTTCTTTGTAAATGTGAGTCGATTTTGTAGTCACTGCAATAATATCTCATACATATTCAACCACTGAAGCTTCGTTTCCTTTTCCCTTTTGGGTGCTTACTTTCTTTGTCAGACGTTGCACGTAACTGCTTCATCCGTGTAAAGTCTGAGTACGCGCTACAGTCATTTGAAGGATGAGCGAATCCAGTGACCCGTTGATAGTATGCTTCCCTTGTTAGGCGAAGTCACCCCGCTTGAATTTTGTATTACTTTTACTCGCCAGGGAAGAGAGAGAGATTGTAACAACGAGTTTGTGGGACCGTACATTATTTTATTTTCATTTTTTTAAAGGTCTGGCAGACGCAAAGTGTTTCCGAAACAGATCGGAATTCTGTGCACGCGCGCCACGCAGACCAGCTCGTTACGGCGTCCAGATTCGGCGGAGCAGTCTTGGTAGGACAGAGGCAGCCGCCTTTGTTCCCGGGGACCGCATTATACAGGGGACAGGCAGGTAATTCTCCCCGTGCGGGGACAGCGTGTCGCTCCGGGAGACGCGCGCGGCTCAGACGAGAAAGGTCGCGTTAATACACAGACTGCCGGGTTCAGGCGACCTGGGCCGAACAATGCGGGGGGCCAGACCGCTATTTCCAGGGCGCCGGCCGGCTGGCGATTACGACACGCGTGGGGGCGCCTCTATGCAGCGGGGGAACCGAGGCTCCGCCACCGCAAAGAACACACCTGGAGCGGAAAACCGCAAAGGGAAAGCGCCGGCTTGTTCTAGGAAACACCTGCGCACTGCCGGTGGCCCACTACAAATTTCGTGTACGTATCCCTTAATGTTTTCTGGTGTGGAAATGATTAAAAAACCGCAAGGACAGCCCCGCTAATCACGAAAAAGCTACAGTAAATAAAAGGAGGCGCAGTGGGAAGAGAAATTGTTGGCTTGTAACTAGTTTAATAGTTATTTTCCGATTTCCTCAGTAACTTCCATTAAAAGTGTGCTCCCTCATACGGCAAACTCTCACCATCTCTGATTTTTTTTTTAATTGATTATTACTGCTTACAATTTTGACACCCACTACCTGGAATCCAAGACGTGTGTTATTTTCACATAATCACAGAAAGTTATATACAATTACTAGTTACATTTACTTCAAAATTTGTAATTTAAGCATTTTCAATAATCAGTGAAATTATCTTTAAAAAAATGTTAGCCAAGTATGATTAGGAATCGCGCTCTGGGGACTCTATGCAAACTTAGTTATGTACTGTTTATGTACTGTATGTAGATAGTACACCTTCGCGATCGAGAATCTTGACGATTTTTGCGTGTTATCGACATCGATACCTACACAGACAGTCAGATAAAAAAACGACAAAAAAGAAATATTTACTGTGCGATCTAACTACAAATTAATATTTTCGGCTTTGTTCTTTTACTTCTACTGTAAAATCATGCTTCTTGTCAAATCTCATGATTCTAGGTCAGCAGGAAGTACGCTATACGTTGTGATGAGTGAGTCTGCGAGAATCAAAATGTATGAGATAGATCGTCTGTCTTTCTAGTACACTGACTTAGAAGCTTAACTTTTTCACACCGCTAAGGAAATGACATACATTTCTACTTGATACGTCTACCCGTTCGTGTGAAAATGGTGTCTTAGCAGTCAGATAGACACACAGACGGAGAACAAAGTAATAGTATGAGGATTCCGTTTTTACTGATTGAGGTACGGAACCCTATAAAACAAAAACAAAAAGTTAAGTGAAAAGGAAAAACACCTATAACCATCAAACCATGATATTACGTTTGTTAATCAGCTTCATTACCATCACAGCAAATGGGTTACTGGCATTTCCTAAACTCAGCCACTGGGAAAAATCAATGTTAACAAAGATATATTAAAATGGTTCAAATGGCTCTGAGCACAATGGGACTTAACATCTGAGGTCATCAGTCCCCTAGAACTTAGAACTACTCAAACCTAACTAACCTAAGGACATCAAACACATCCATGCCCGAGGCTGGATTCGAACCTGCGACCGTAGCGGTCGCCCAGTTTCAGACTGAAGCGCCTAGAACCGCTCCGCCACTCCGGCCGGCGAAGATGTATTCTTCAGGAAGCCCTTGTTCCGTAGTTCTACATCCCTGGCTCATCCTACCATCACTTCCATGCATGTCAGTCTCCGATTGGCGGGGACAACATACTAAATTTGTAGAACCGTACGTCAGCCCTGAGACGGGACCCCAGATGAATCAGCACAATTGTCCTGGGGTCCCAGTGGATGAAACTATGCAATCTAACGGATCCTCCCCCCCCCCCCTTCCCCAAGTCACGCCCGCTTCCCTCAGTCTGCAGCCTGCTCTTGCTGGGTGACCTACATCGATCACCTAGAGGTTCATACTTCACTAATTTCAAACAGACGATAATTCGGATTGGTTCTGTGTCACGAAGTGAAAAAGACACTATTTGAGCCAAGCTGTTTTATTGTAAAATGTTGAATGCATATTTCCCTTCCCTTCCCTTCCCTTTCCTTTCCTTTCCTTTCACTCGTAGCCAGCAATGTCATAGTAATATATATATATATATATATATATATATATATATATATATATATATATATATATATAGACTGTTGCACTTTCGGTTCCAGAAAGGGAGCGGAAATGACGACATGCAAAAGTTAACAGAAATTTACGCGTCTGTAAAACGATCGCTAGAGAAGCTGTGCTGGGACAGAATGATTTAAGACGTCTTGGCAAAGTAATTTCTTTAAGATTCGTTTCACTCTATTGCCTTAGCACGAAACAAATAAAATATAGGAAAAGGAACGTGTAAAAATTTGTGACTTTGTGTATGTAATGTATGTCTGGTACATTTGCGCAGATAGTCGAGTACCTTGCACAGCATAATTTTATCTTGGAACTCTTCCATTGCCATGTGCTTGCATACAAAAACAACAACTGTGGGTCCGCCTTGATACAAAACACTTTTATTATTTATTTGTTTATCCCCAAACCAGTTTCAGCGACAAATATGGCCATCATCAGTGGGTTCTAAAACACGCAGAAATGGCAAATATTATTATATGTGTGCAGTTTTTTTTTAAATATGGTTTATGTGAATACTCTCAAAATATCTTACTGATTATACGTTACAGCATGGTCTTAAGATCGTTGTCGCTGTTTGCGGCATATTTACTGTAGTTTTCTGTCGCCGTTTTTTTCGGCATGCATCATGTCATCTGCAACTGTGAGAGCGGCTGTTATTAAAGAAATACAAAAATGTGAACTTGTGTGTGTCAGGATTATACGGTTGGGACTGCCGTAGTGTTGTGGATACAATTTGGTGTGTGGTAGGTTGTTACGTTCAAAAGTTCAAATGTGTGCGAAATCTTGTGGGACTTAACTGCTAAGGTTATCAGTCCCTAAGCTTACACACTACTTGACCTAAATTATCCTAAGGACAAAAACACACACCCATGCCCGAGGGAGAACTCGAACCTCCCGTCCGCCGCTCGTGGTCTCGCGGTAGCGTTCTCGCTTCCCGAGCACGGGGTCCCGGGTTCGATTCCCGGCGGGGTCAGGGATTTTCACCTGCCTCGAGATGCCTGGGTGTTTGTGTTGTCCTCATCATTTCATCATCATCCAGGAAAGTGGCGAAATTGGACTGAGCAAAGGTTGGGAAATTGTACGGGCGCTGATAACCACGCAGTTGAGCGCCCCACAAACCAATCATCATCATCATCATCATCATCGAACCTCCGCCGTGACCAGCCGGGTTGTTATGTAATTTTTTGTATACCGTATTCACATTCGTTACAAGCCTTGCAGCTACTTTTATACACAGAAAAACATAACTTTCGCACTTCGTTACTTTTTACTGTGTTTAAAAGCAGCTACGACAGTTGTGTTCTCCTGTGCATAGAAGTAGCTGAAAGTCGTTCAACGAACGACTGTATACGACAAATTACGTAACAGTCTAATACACGCCAAAACTGTATCCACAACACTACCGCAATCCCAACTGTATAACGTTCAGTGGCTGCTTAGACACGGTGTAACAAAGTTTAAAACCTGTGATTTGGTCATGTACCGGGTGATCAAAAAGTCAGTATAAATTTGAAAACGTAATAAACCACGGAATATTGTAGATAGAGAGGTAAAAATTGACACACATGCTTGGAATGACATGGGGTTTTATTAGAACCACACCATATTGCCAGACGTGTGAAAGATCTCTTGCGCGCGTCGTTTGGTGATGATCGTGTGCTCAGCCGCCACTTTCGTCATGCTTGGCCTTCCAGGTCCCCAGACCTCAGTCTGTGCGATTATTGGCTTTTGGGTTACCTGAAGTCGCACGTTCCAAGAGTATTTCTGTGTTTTCCGATGAAATGTGGTTTAGGCTGTTTGACAATCATTCACAAAAAATTCTTCTTTTATCTTCATGTTTTTCCTGTTCTCATTTATTGGTGCGCGTGTCTTTAAATTAGTGCAAACTTTGTTTGTTGAATTAACGTTTAGAGTGGCAGGTGTTCATTAAGGCACTTAGATTCTGTTATTCAGCTTAATATATTTTTGTTTACAATGAAAATTGTTTCAAATTGAGGTATATTCTTCATGATTCTTTTGCCTGGCTTTCCTTAAATATCATAAAAATATACAACTGAAAAGAGAACACCACGAAGTCATCGACCGAGCAGAGGGAAATTTTACTGACGCACTCTTGAGGACTTATACAACGAACGATCACACCCAAAGAGCCATATGCATCTGAGCAGAGATGATATGGTATGCGTATGTCAGCGCTAGCACCCTGCATATCCTCCTTTTCCAGCAAAGCGGGCTGCAGTTCTCCTACGGGGACGTTCGTAAAAATGACGAATGTAGTCTTGCGGGAAGGCCTGCCATGGTGTTCCCACGTGATGCCTCAACTGGGTCAGATCTCCTGCGGTCTTGCAGACCGCACAGGATTTCGTTTCATCCAGTCCCAAAAATGCTCAGAGGGGGACGGAACAGAGTGGGGATCGTGGTGGCCAGGGTTGTTAATGTACACCTCGGATAGTATCTCGGGTAGCGTGGGATACATGTTGACGTGGACTGTCGTGTTGGAAAAACTTATCGCGTTTTTGGTTCACGAACGGTAATACGAAGGATTAATGATGATTTGAACGTACGATGCATTGTTCAACCTCACGTCTAAGAGCACCAGAGGAGAATAACCATTGTAAGGCATGGCATACACTCTGGACGCGGATGCTCACGTGCACGACTCACTCATACGACAACCACTGACGCCAAGGCAGAAGCGACTCTCATCACTGAAGACAACACGTCTGCAGTCGTCCTTCCATATGTGTTTATCCAGACACTTCTGGAAGCAAGGTGCACGATACCGGGACGTGATGTGGAGACGCCCAAACGGCTCGGAGGATCGTAACCCGGCTTCACGGAGACGGTTGCGAATGGTCCACGGTGATAACCCCGGAGCTGCAGTGTGTCTAACTTGCTGTGAAGTCACGGTGCGACGGTCTCGGTGTACATCTGTGCATCGCCACCGTGCGGACACAGGCTGACGGGCACGTACAGCTTCTGCCGACCTCTGTCGACAACATCGAAGGGCTGAGCAGACCTCTCACACCACGTGTAGCGCAGTCCTGCATTATGACCGACCAGCCTCTCGTAGGGCCACTATATGCCCTCGCGCAAATTCCGTCAGTTGCACAAACGGTTCACTTTAACGCTGTCGCGGCATGCTAACAATGACGCAGACACAGACGGAGCTTCGTACGCCACGGTAAAGTGGCTCCTACTGGTTCTGGAGGTGAACAACTGCGGCGAAGCTTGTGACATTCCAAGGTTGATCACGCAGTTCATGATTTGGCCGCAGTGCTGCGCGTTTGATCATCGCATTAACTTGAAACGTGGCAATGAGATGAGCACAAATTCCCACGTTGCAGCTCAGTGTGATTTTAATTTGTTATGTCTGGAAATGGGAATAACCGCGTATGGTAGAAGCAAACGTGGTTGCTGTACGAGCAACGAAATAAAAAGTATAGCTAGTTTAATTAAGAGGGGAGGATCAGAATTGAGTCTGACATCCGGCGTGAGGTAAGCCGGCACGAATGTCGGGGTGGTAGTGATGAAAGTTTCAGGAGTGAGCTACGTTAGCTTTGCGCAGCGCCACTGTGATTTGCACGAGCCATGAGATGGAGGATCACAGCCACGGTGGAGGCGAACAACAATTAAAACGCAGTATCGATAACTGGACACCTCCTACACTGGGCAGTGTGGACTGGTCCTAGCAGTGCCCTTTAGCAAAATAATAATATTACTTTCAATGAACAATGCAGGTCGGGCTGGGAGCAGCGGTAAAAGTAGATAAAAGCGTAATCGAGTGTGGGAGTGTGAATAATAATCATGAAGTCCCGTACTCCTTGACAGAGCGTAGGGGACGATGCGGGAGACCCGTGAATAAGAGCGAGTCATATTTAAGAAATAGGTATTTCGGCATATACTTGTGAGGAAACGTAAGCGAGGAGAGGAAATTAAGTAATAGTCTACCACAAGGCTCCGTCTTAGCCCCCCTGTTATTCAACATAAATATCTCCGATCTCCCCAATAACCTGTCAGCAAAATTCTGCTACGCGGACGATATCGCTCTCACTTGTAGAACCAAAGATCTCGGACAAGTGGAAATAATTCTTACACAAGATCTAGCAGTTATGAACTCCTATTTTAGAAAGTGGCGATTTAAACGCAGTACAAGTAAACCTGAAGTATGTACATTTCATTTGAACAACGAACAAGCTAACATGGAGCTCAGAGTGAAACTTAGCGGAAACACTCTTTGTCATAACAAGTACCCAAGTACCTTGGCGTCCCCTTGACCGAATTCTTTCATATAAAAACATCTTGAAAATGCCGCTGCCAAGATAACAACTTGTAACAAAATTATTCAAAAATTGTGGGGAATGAAACGGGGAGGGTCAGCAAATACCTTGCCCACATAATCGGTTGCGCTGGTCTTCTCGGCAACGGAGTACTGCGTCCCGGTGTGGCTAAATAGTTACTACACCAACATGATTAACGTACGGCTAAGTCAAATTATGTGGTTAGTAACAGGGAGAATCCGACCAACACCAATTTATTGGCTTCCTCAGTTGAGCAACATCATCCACCCGCAACCCGTAGGAGCGAGGCCTTGGTAAAGGAATACCGCAAGTTACAGGAGAACCTGGAATTACCCACACGGGGCAAATATACCAGGTCTACGACGAAATAGATCCGATGAAGAAACTCACCTTTACGGCAAGCAGAATAGCTAGAAGGCAGAAATACCGAGGTGAGACACCTGTCCGATCAGGACAAGTTATTGAAAACCCTGAAGAGCGTGAGTGGTTCCTTAATACTGCCGGCACGCAACTCGACAGGAAACTATGAGTCAAACTGAACAGAGATCGTACTGGGCATGGACGATCGGCATACGCACTTTGGAAACGGACTGTCAGGCTCCGAACCAGAAAACGAAGCACATTAGGGATCAATGTCCCTTGCGTTTCTATGAAGGGATTTAGAGGACCTCCTTAAAGCTGACGATGCAGCCTTTATATGGATTAGGAACTTAGATACTGACATTTAGTCAGTGTTATATGTCGTTTTGCCTTTATGTATTATTGTTATGTACATATATCAATGTTATGTACCTGTATTTTTACAATGCATGTGAGCCGTACGAATAACTAAATAAACTTGAAAGTGGGCTCAGTTTAACGAAAAGGATGTTGGCTGACGTCACACACACACACACACACACACACACACACACACACACACACACACACACAGAGAGAGAGAGAGAGACAGAGAGAGAGAGAGGGGGGGGGGTGGGGGGGGCAGGAACACCATTGGTAGGGACTTGGGAGGTCGGGCGGCGAACGGTACGGAAGGACGCCGGCGTCGCTAGCTAAATAAGCTTTACCTTTCTGTTTCAGAGAGCAGACCGTATTGGAATACAAATTGCCCTTACGCAGTATCCCGTGCAAGTACGGCATGCCTTAGTCACTAGTGTCGAAGCACTCTTTCTTCATTTTCCAGTACTGAATTTTTGTTTTTTTTGTTTTAGAGTTTTAAAGTACCTGTTCTTAAGAGTGAGTTTACAATAAAAGTGGCCAGGCAATTTATGTTTCTGAGTGTGATTTTATGAATTTGTTGTTTAACGCAGTTTCCGTGACGCACCGACTCATCCTTTTTACAGTGTAGTAGGCACCTGAAACCCAATGCCTACTTTTCATTACCCTGGAAACGGGAGACTGCTGAGGTAAAATCTCCTACAAAGTACATGTCCACTGTTTGTTATTTGTCGAGTTAAGGAAACAAGTCCTCTAAAGATACTGGTCGACGTTGTTAGTTTCGAGGAGGACGTTTCCTACCCCACCTCTGGTAAAAAGGCGCTGACCAATTTTCCACTTGCTGTCGGTCAGGCGCAATATCGATTTATTCATGAGTTGGTTCTTGCGCAAGTTTCACCGTTCCAACATCAATTTTTTCCGCCTTCGTTACAGTTGCAGTTATTCAACTATTAACTTGCCGATTTAGAACTTCCAGTTCAATACTCTCGCCTAATCACCAAATCTGGTGACAAAGTCGGTGGTTATTTTTTTTATTTATTTACTACTTGCCCATTACATTATTTGTGACAAAATGTGTGTGATGATGTTTGGTTTGTGGGGCGCTCAACTGCGTGGTTATCAGCGCCCGTACAATTACCCAATCTTTGCTCAGTCCAATTTCGCCACTTTCCTGGATGATGATGAAATGATGAGGACAACACAAACACCCAGTCATCTCGAGGCAGGTGAAAATCCCTGACCCCGCCGGGAATCGAACACCCGGGACCCCGTGCTCGGGAAGCGAGAACGCTACCGCGAGACCACGAGCGGCGGACGACAAAATGTGTGTGTGTGTGTGTGTGTGTGTGTGTGTGTGTGTGTGTGTGTGTGTGTGCGAGGTATAGTGTAACGTCTGTGTACTATAATGATGATGATGATGAGAGAAGGGAGAAGGTGAAACCCGGTGCCAGCACATAGGCTGCTCCCCGCGAACAGCGCCAGGCTTAACGTCCCCATCCGACGGACGGGACACCTTCAACAGTTTCACATGCCTTTACCTCAGGAGGCACTGCAGAAATTTAATCCAGGACATTGGGGAAAAGTCTGGCGATCAGGAATTTCACGCCACCATCTCTCCTCACCTTGCCGGTCAAATAGTGTCAATAAAAAGAAAGGTCACTTGTTGACTGTCGATCTATGTATTTGCAAATGAAAAACGTAATCCGGTTTTTGCTGTTATTCTCTACAGACTGAATGCCTCCTGTCTGTCATTACAGGGGATTGCAGTAACACCAAGAAGTGGCGAATGATGGAGCTGTAGTCGCAACAAACAAAACAGTTGTCGCACAGAAGTGGTAATTTCTGTGATTAACAGCTTACGTCCAGACAAAGCAGTCCTAATATGAATTACGTGCTCTAGATGAGAGAAAGAAATTGAAGCGCCGATTGATCATTTTCACAGGGAACATAGAACAAGAATGACGAGAGCTTCTGTAAGGTTTGGAAAGTAGGAGACCAGGTACTGGCAGAAGTAAAGTTGTGAGGACGGGGCGTGAGTCGTGCTTGGGTAGTTCAGATTGTAGAGCACTTGCCCGCGAAAGGCAAAGGTCCCGAGTTCGAGTCTAGGTCCGGCATACAGTTTTAATCTGCCACGAAGTTTCAACATGAACAAACTGTATCTGCCATACATCCAGATTCTAATGGTGTTACAAGTAAGCAACATATTGGGGGCAGTTATCTTCTCAGAACGTCTGTGAAAAACGATATATAAGAAGATAAAGTAAGTAAAACTGAACGTACCTTAATTTATTTATTAATTGATCAGGTTCCGTGGGACTATGCCAGCCACGGCTACTTGGTCATGGAACGAGTCAGTACATAGTTTACTGACTCATGATTAGAATGTTTGTTAACGGAAGAATTAATAAATAACGTCAAAGCTGTGAGAGTGTTTACGAATGAACAACACATTACAGAGAAAAGCTCTCAACAACTGCGAGGAACTCCCATACCTTGCGGTATATCACTAAAATTTTCAGTTCTGCTGGTAGACTACAGAAAATGAAACGTACCAAGTAGTGTACATTTTTCCGTTCGATGCTTAAGGATGTACACTACTGGCCATTAAAATTGCTACACCAAGAAGAAATGCAAATGATAAACGGGTATTCATTGGACAAATATATTATGATAGAACTAATATGTGACTACATTTTTACGCAGTTTGGGTGGATAGATCCTGAGAAATCAGTACCCAGAACAACCACCTCTGGCCGTAATAACGGCCTTTATACGCCTGGGCAATGAGTCAAACAGAGCTTGGATGGCGTGTACAGGTACAGCTGCCCAGGCAGCTTCAACACGATACCACAGTTCATCAAGAGTAGTGACTGGCGTATTGTGACGAGCCAGTTGCTCGGCCACCATTGACCAGGCGTTTTCAATTGGTGAGAGATCTGGAGAATGTGCTGGCCAGGGCAGCAGTCGAACATTTTCTGTATCCAGAAACGCCCTTACAAGACCTGCAATATGCGGTCTTGCATTATCCTGCTGAAATGTAGGGTTTCGTAGGGATCGAATGAAGGGTAGAGCCACGAGTCTTAACACATCTGAAATGTAACGTCCACTGTTCAAAGTGCCGTCAATGCGAACAAGAGGTGACCGAGACGTGTAATCAATGGCACCCCATACCATCACGCCGGGTGATACGCCGGTATGGCGATGACGAATACACGCTTCCACTGTGCGTTCACCGCGATGTCACCAAACACGGATGCGACCATCATGATGATGTAAACAAAACTTGGATTCATCCGAAAACATGACGTTTTGACATTCGTGCACCCAGGTTCGTCTTTGAGTACACCATCGCAGGCGCTGCAGTCTGTGATGCAGCGTCAAGGGTAACCGCAGCCTTGGTCTTCAAGCTGATAGTCCATGCTGCTGCAAACTTCGTCGAACTGTTCGTGCAGATGGTTGTCGCCGTGCAAACGTCCCCATCTGTTGACTCAGGGATCGAGACGTGGCTGCACGATCCGTTACAGCCATGCGGGTAAGATGCCTGTCATCGCGATTGCTAGTGATACGAGGCCGTTGGGATCCAGCACGGCGTTCCGTATTACCCTTCTGAACCCACCGATTCCATATTCTGCTAACAGTCATTGCATCTCGAGCAACGCGAGCAGCAATGTCGCGATACGATAAACCGCGATCGCGATAGGCTACAATCCGACCTTTATCAAAGTCGGAAACGTGGTAGTACGCATTCCTCCTCCTTACAGGAGGCATCACGACAACGTTTCACCAGGTAACGGCGGTCAACTGCTGTTAGCATATGAGAAATAGGTTGGAAACGTTCCTCATGTCAGCACGTTGTAGGTGTCGACACCGGCGCCAACTTTGTGTGAATGCTCTGAAAAGCTAATCATTTGCTTATCACCGCACGTCATCTTCGTGATGTAGCAATTTTAATGGCCAGTAGTGTATTATCTGGAAACTGTACGCATTGCATTTTCTTACAGTGAAGCGTAAATCTATTTTCTCACATCAACAGGATGATGTTAATGACTCCCTATTAGCTACGTAATTCATATTACGTTCCTCTACGAAATTCGTTTCCACTGTATGAAAGCAGCGAGTCGAGAAATGGACTGTTCTTGCGGAAGGAAGGGAATGTGACATCTCTGAAGTGCACTCTACGGTTTTTTCCGCGAAATGGGGCGAGTTCCAGTAATAAGCTTTGACTCCTGAAAGGACTTCCAGAGGCGCACGTGCATGAACGTGGGTAGCACGACGCGCGAGCAAGCGAGAGAGAGAGAGAGAGAGAGAGAGAGAGAGAGAGAGAGAGAGAGAGAGAGAGATAGATAGAGAGAGAGAGAGAGAGAGAGAGAGAGAGAGAGAGGCGGAGACTGAATGCTCGATCACCAGCACGTGCCTTTATGTGGGTGTAAGACGTGAGGCGGCTATAGACGTCAATGGCGCCTTGAATTCTGGGGATCGCTGGATCTGAACACGCACAGGAATCATCTGCGTCACGTAGTCACGAGGTCAACACTCGTGTGAGAGACTGCGATGGAAAGCCATGATCATTAATATACCGCACTCGCAAAGACTTTCATTTCTGTTTTCCAGCTGCAGAAACACACAGTAAGTGAAATGCAAGCGAGGGTTTTAAACAGAAAGGGAAGCAGTATGTGGCCTTTCCTCGGCGTACTGCAGTTTCTCACAGCATCATTAAAATTCATATAAGTATGCGCATCTTATTAGAATAATTCTACGTACTATATCAAAATGTATTGTAATATCCTCGGCGTTTTAGGAAGAGTATATATTACTGAAAGGCTGAAACGGTCATGCAGGCACCCAAAACCAGTTCCAGGTTGCCTATCTAACATCTTCCGGGGGCTACAAAACTTTGATTTTCAGTATTTCATAGAATTAATAACCGAATTTAAATGAGGCGCTCAGAATCATAAGAGCCTAAAATACACCGTCATCGATTTTACAATTGTAGTACAAATGCATCGTCCTGACAAAATGGTTCAAGTGTCTCTGAGCAGTATGGGACTTAACTGCTGAGGTCATCAGTCCCCTAGAACTTAGGACTACTTCAACCTAACTAACATAAGGACAGCACACACATCCATGCCCGAGGCAGGATTCGAACCTGCGACCGTAGCGGTCGCGCGTTTCGAGACTGTCGCGCCTAGAACCGCTCGGCCACAGGGTCTGGCCATCGTCCTGACATCTGTTGATCTTAAGTGAACAACCTCCATCACTATCTGTACCCTCACACTATAGCATATGAACATTCACAGAAAGCTAACCTATGATTTCTCGGATATTCGTTTTCATATGGGCCCAAAGCACAAAGTATAATTTTGTTGCTTTGCGCTTTTTAACTGTTATCTAGGTTTGATAAAATAATTTATTGTCTACCTCATGTACGTGCTAGTAATACTTCATAATTGGAGGTGCACCGCCTGTATTTTCTGAATGTGCTTAATGAAAATGATAACAAGGAAGGCCGCTGTGGCCGTGCGGTCCTACGCGCGTCAGTCTGGAACCGCGAGACCGCTACGGTCGCAGGTTCGAATCCTGCCTCGGGCATGGATGTGTGTGATGTCCTTAGGTTAGTTAGGTTTAAGTAGTTCTAAGTTCTAGGGGACTGATGACCTCAGCTGTTAAGTCCCATAGTGCTCAGAGCCATTTCAACAAGGAAGGGCTGAAGTAATTTATATTTGCCTGTAGGGTGCATTTAGTATCTGTTCTTTATGTTCTGATTCTAGTTTCACATTAATTTCAAACTTCATAACTGCCAAAGGACACTACTGTCACTGGTCTATATTTGGAAATTTGGTGAATTTATTATCATTAATAATCAATATCTTTCAAATATAATTAGTGTTTCATAACATAAAGTGGGTACATCATTTTTTCATATGAAGTATAGGATGTTGATGAGACTTGTTTGAAAACCAGCTCAGACCTATGACACTGGTTGGTTTGTCTGACTAGTATCTATTTTTCTAAGTACTTTGTTTGTGTGCTTTAGGCCCTTATGGTTCGCAGAGCCTCAAATTGTGTATATGACTTCACGCACTGTAACTGATGACGCGCAAATTATCCAGACTATATTCATCCAATATTTGAGAATGAGAGAAATTAGCGACTTCCAACGAACTTTACAGATAATTTCTAGCCTTTTCGAAACTTTTTCTCCATGATCCTTGCCCCAAAATAAATAAGGGGAAAAAGTTTATCGCGTGCTCTAATTTCCCTATTCATGTAATAAAACTTCATTATCGGGCATGGCGTTTAATTTATTACTGCTTTACTATTATTTGTATTCGCAACACACTTTGCAGACAATTTTTGCATATAACTTTGAAGGTACTTGCAAAATTATATCATTGTACGACACATAGTTCAGGAATACAACATCACAAACATTGGGATGCGCGAAAAAACTAGCTTTTCGTCGAACATATCACAAATTATCTAGACCGTACTCATACACTGCTTATTAGTGAGAGCACTAAGTAAATTGCAACAAACTTTAAACATAACTTGAAATATGCACTAGCACTATTGACATGAACGTATAAGTGGGTTATCATATTTTTTATTTTAAATTTTTCATTAATTTATGGGTGAGAAATCGAAAACTACTGAAACAAACAGAATTAAGGTTCATCATCTTTCGCCATAAAGTTTTCGCATGCTTGACGTTAAGTATTTAAAATCATTTTACGAGGTGGTATTACTGACTATCAGAATAAAACATTCCACCTAACATAAGACAAAATTTTATTTTTGACAAACACACCCAATTTCAGAGCGAAGTTTTCATTTCGCGAATTCGTACTCCAGTTACTATAGATTTATTTATCGATTTTCAATTTTGGATCTGACGTTCAAGTTCGGACTCTGTACTTAAGTTTGCATAATTAAATTTTCCTGCCTGATTGTGATTTGTCCGAAGGGTTCTACTGATTGTTTAGGCATGTCGCAAGTACACTCTGAGGACGGGGTGGAGCGTGGGGGAGGGTCGCACCACGAAGGAATTATACGAATGAGACAGAAATCGGTAGATTGATGTACATGTACAGACAAACAAATGTTAATCCTCCCTAAAAAGCGGATGATTTATTCAGGAGAAAGAGCTTCACAAATGGAGCAAGTCAATAACGCATTGATCCACCATTGGCCCTTATGCAAGCAGTTATTCGGTTTGCATTGACTGATAAGAGTTGTTAGATGTATTCCTTAGGGCGCGTTAGATCGTCAAAATCTAGACCTGTTTGGAGGGCCCTGCTCATAATGCTCCAAATGTTCTTAGTCGGGTAGAAATTCGGTGACCTCGTAGGCCAAGGAAGGGTCTGGGAAGTAGCAAAACACGCAGCAGAAACTCTTGCCGAGTGCAGGTGGACATTAAACTTGCTGAAATGTAAGACCAGGATGGCTTGCCATCAATGATAACAAAACGGTGTGGAAAATTTTCAGAACACAATATCCCGTAAACGACTCGCACTAGAATCCGGCAACAAACACCACTGACATTCTAATCTACCCTCCATTTAGTTTGATAGTGTCGATAGGCGTTGTTTCATTTTAAAAAAGTGTGTTTCTGCACAAAAATGCACATTCTATGGAGGTTTATTACTATCTGTTGATTGGCTCACAATACGAGCCTCTGAATACCAATCCACTCTATGAAAACCACACATCAATATGTCTTTTCGTTTCCGCAATATTTGCGGTAGATGCCCGAGATGATTCACACTTACACATACTTGTGACCTAGTCATAAGAGAATCTACTTTTACATTTCTATTTACTGTAAAAAAAGTGATATATGAAGAGCAAGTACATACATTTAGGGTTGCAATCATCAATTTCACTAACAATTTAAAAAAAAACCGCTTTGAGTTACTCATAAGAGTGAGTGCCTTTATGCAGGAAAAGTGGGGATTTTTCTACATTTTGGCTTCTGCAGCTAACTATGCTATAGATGCTTAAAAAATTTTATGCTTAAATGTGAATTTACTAATACTTTTGAATCTCGATAGTTTGAAGTTCAAGAGACATCATAAAAAGTAGAGAAAGTGACATTTCGACGTAACAATTTTTTGATTTTACAAGGTTGCTTCAAGATATCCCCTGCAAAATAAAGTTAAGGAATTGTACTGTAATTTCAATAGCTCGTATTTCCTCAAAAAGGGGAAGAAGAAAGTAATAACTATAGCTCAGTTTCGACGAAAATGAATTCGAAAACTTGCCTTTTATTCCGTAAATAAATCTGTGATCTTTTTGTGCGTTGATGGCCTCCAGCGTGCTTGGTCAAGCGAATTTTCACATTTTCTATTGCGACTGCTTGCGGAAATACAATATCGTGCACTTCCGTTCTAGACAGGCACACTCGCAACGTCTCCAATGAGGTCTTTGTCCGTTTCAGAGTCACGGGTGGAACTACATTAGTTTTCTTCTTCTTCATTATAATCTTCATTCCTTTTACCCATAATAGCCACAATTTCAGCCTTACAGAGGGCACTGCCAATTTCCAAATAATCAAATGTGACATTGTGTCAGTAAGGAAGAAACTCCCAGACATCAAGGAAAGATGAAACTGTTTCTCCGCTCTTCTGTCGCTGCGGATCAGTCTGTGGCTCGTTGAGAAATCCGCGTTTCTTAAAAAGTCCAAAACCATCATTGGGGTAACATTGTTAGTACCTAAGGTGGCAGCTTAAACTAACAACTGTATACAACGGACGGGCATTCGATCAGTCACCTGTGAGCAGATAGTCTTTAGGAGCTAAGATGCGGCCATAGTGTGTCAACGTTGTTGTGCAACAAATCGCAATGGACCAACTTCTTTCAATCCAGTATTGAAGACATTCTGCAAATGTTCTGAAAAAGAGAAAAGTGTGTACAAAGTTTGTCCCACTTACCTTGACACCCGAACAAAAGAAACGGCGTCAGCCGCGACTTGACTGAAATGAAAAACGCGAACTCTGCTTTCCGGGAAAAAAATCATCACGTTCGTGGAGAACGCCAGCAAAACGACAAAATGCAGAAATACACACGAAGACTCACGAAGGCTCAATGCTTTGACAGTTTAACTGATGTCGAAGACAATGTATCGCGCTAGTTGAATAATATTTCAAAGAAGGATTTTTCTTGCAGTTTACGATGTTCGTACGAACGTCCTCTGCATTGTACTCAAGCGAGTTGTGGTGTGCACAGATTCATACACAAAGATAAGGAGACGTGAGCTACAGAGTGGTGTGGCAACTTCCATTGTAGGAGAGCTGGCGAGCTGTAGAAATCATTGGCGAACACGGTAACGCAATAAACAGATTTAATTGTATTTCTCGAAGTGTAAGAACACTCATTAGAAATAAGGCAGCAGAAAATAGAGTCCAGCTATCAAAATGTCAAAAAGGTTGAGGCTCCCTAAATTAAGCACAAATAACGGCGTCGTGGCCAAGTGGCTCCAAGTTTGTGAACGCAGAACGGCTGCCGCAGCCCATCCCGTACCGCGTCGGCAGAGAGCGCTCGTAGTCTAGAGCCGCTGGAGGTGCAGCCCAACTGGGTCCGGCAGACACCACGTGACCGCTGTCGGTGACTGACGGAATCTTGCAATTCTCTTTCATTGCTAAAGACACCAGTAGGGTGCATGGTACCACATATACGGGGGTGAGTCAAATGAAAACCTTAAATATTTTTTAAATATTATTTATTGTGCAGAAGTGGTACAAAGCTGTATCACTTTTCAACATAATCTCCCCCACGCTCAATGCAAGTCCTCCAGCGCTTACAAAATGCATAAATTCCTTTAGAAACAAATTCTTTTGGTAGTCAGAGCGATAACTCATGCGCGTGGCGTACCTCTTCATCAGAACGTAATGTCTTTCCTTCCATTGCGTCTCTGAGTGGTCCAAACATGTGGAAATCACTTGGGACAAGGTCTGGTGAGTATGGTGGATGAGGAAGACACTCAAATGTAGGTCTGTGATTGTTCCAACTGTGGTATGGGCAATGTAGGGCCTTGCATTGTCATGTTGCTAAAGGACACACGCTGACACCAATCCACGTCGCTTTGATTTGATTGCAGGCCGCAGATAATTTTTTAGGAGATCTGTGTATGATGCACTGGTGACAGTGGCCGCTCTAGGCATGGAATGCTCCAAAATGACGCCTTTTTCGTCACAAAAGAGAGCCAGCATAACCTTCCCTGGTGAAGGTTCTGTTCGAAAGTTGTTTGGTTTGTGTGATGAGGAATGGTGCAATTCCCTGCTCGCTCTCTTCGTTTTCGGTTGGTGGAAGTGAACCCAGGTTTCGTCCCCAGTAACGATTCTTGCAAGGAAGCCATCACCTTCTCATTAAAAGCTCAGAATAAGTTATTCACAAGCATCAACACGTCGTTCTCTCATTTCAGGAGTCGGCTGCCGTGGTACCCACCTTGCAGACACTTTGTGAAACTGGAGCACATCATGCATAATGTGGTGTGCTGAACCATGACTAATCTGTAAACATGCTGCAATGTCATTCAGTGTCATTCGGCGGTTTTGCTTCACTATGGCTTCAACTGCTGAAATGTTCTGTGGAGTCAAAAATCGCTATGCCTGACTTGGACGAGGACCATCTCCCACTGAAGTCACACCATTTGCAAACTTCCTACACCATTCGTAGACTTGCTGCTGTGACAAACATGCATCATCGTACTGAACCTTCATTCGTCGATGAATTTCAATAGGTTTCACAACTTCACTAAGCAAAAGCCTAATAACAGAACGCTGTGCTTCCCTGGTGCAAGTCGCAAGTGGGGCGGCCATCTTTATACTGATACTGCGACGGTATGTGTGCATCTGCACTATGCTGCCACCTACAGGCCATTCTGCACGCTGTTTGTAGCACGCTTACCAACTTAGCAGGTTAACGGCGCGAAATTTCGATTTGTTATTACACATTTAAGGTTTTCATTTGACTCACTCTCGTACCACAAGAGGACCATAATCTTAACTGTTCTGTATTTTCTACTAATCTAGTCTAGAAATCTTTCAAACTGGCTGGGTGTGTTTCTTCATCTGGTAATGCTATCACAGTAATGTACTCGATCGATTGCAACTAACACCAACATACATAACCGATAAACTTAACAAAACGACGACCAGAGATCATTCTAATCTTGGACAATTGTGAAGCAAGCGAACGACAGGACTTTGCAAAGGAAGGACAACATACATATCAAAGCTTCTTAACAGAAATACGCGTCTTAAAATCATGCAGTAAACTACAGAAGAAACATATTTTATGTATGTTTTGAAAGAAGCAGAAATATTTCGCATTTTTCAGACTAAAATGTTGCGAATAGGGACCTAATTGAACAGAAACGGCGGGATCATAAAGATGGAGCCTTTGGTTAGGTGGGCTGGAGCGGGCTTACCGACATGCCGCGGCCATCTGCAACGCTCGACCGATGCGTGGCGAGAGTATCGCAGCGACTGAATGGCCTCCTCTTTCGGCTGTCCCACATGTTCCACTTCCCATCTCCCCCCCCCCCCCCTGCTGATCGACACCCACGGCAGCGCAGAGCCGGCGTCCATCGGCTACGCCTCCTCATTTCCGCTGCCGCTGGCGCCACAATTTAATAACGCGGCGCCGCAGTCCATTAAACCAGAATCTATGGCGCCGTTTCAATTATTTTTGTCAACTGGAGCGTACCATATGCGCTGCAAGCGTCCTTCGATTCCGATCCATCTGCACTTCTCCAGAGAGCTAATGTGATGAGTAGATCAACAAATGGAAAAAAAGGCTGGAAACGTTTTCTACTAGCCTTTGAAACGCAGATTACAACTGAGCTTAAAATAAAAGTGCTTTCTACACTAATGGATGTCTTCGCATTAGTGTACATAAATGTCTTGGTATCCCCATGGAAAATATATCTGCAGCTTCTGAGTACAGTAAAAGAGTAGAATATTAGAGTTTAATATTCTCCCCAGCATGGTGGTCGTTACAGACTGGGCAAAAGTGTCGATTGGGGAAGAATGGGATTAAAGAAGTCTTGTTCAGCCAATGGTTAGTACTGTTCCACCACTTCGACAATCGTCGGCATGGAACTCTTACTGAGATGTGTGAACAGAAGTGACAGCTGAAACTCCTTTAAGATCTGTACAATTCGGCTCGGGTATGTTTAGGACACCTGAGCCGCGCGGGATTAGCCGAGCGGTCTGAGGCGCTGCAGTCATGGACAGTGCGGCTGGTCCCGGCGGAGGTTCGAGTCCTCCCTCGGGCATGGGTGTGTGTCTTTGTCCTTAGGATAGTTTAGGTTAAGTATTGTGTAAGCTTAGGGACTGATGGCCTTAGAAGTTAAGTCCCATAAGATTTCACACACATTTGAACATTTAGGACACGTGAGAGTTTCAGGGAGATTTCAAAGCAACTGCAACGGAATTTCTCTTAAGTAAGACGTCCTGGCGTGAAGAGTCTTATCAATAACGGAAGAGATCAGGTTGAAGAACTTCTGTAAAGCCCAGTTGTTTTTATCGCTACGTCGACGATACCTTCGTCACATGACCTCATCGACATGAATAACTGGGAGAGTTCCTGGAAAAAGTCAATAACATACACGATCACATAAAACTCAGGATGAAGTAGATAAGGGAGGTTCCTTGCTTTCCTGGACGTCCTCGTCCGCCTTAACCTCCTTTCCTGGACGTCCTCGTCCGCCTTACACCCACTGGGTGCCACTGTCGCAGGATCTACTGCAAGCCCACCCACACGAATCGGTATCTGCACGCAACCAGCTATCACCACCCAACACAGAGACGGTCTGAACTGCAGATCTTGGGACATCGAGCTGAAACTATTTCAGACACCGAAAACCTGCCAAGGGAACTGAGCCTTATACGCAAGGTTTCCAAGGAAAACGGTTTCGACAAGTGACAAGTTTCGCAAGCAGTTTCATCTAAGCCACGAAAGGAGAAGTACTCCAAAGAAGACACGAAGAGGATTGCGTTTATACCGTTTTGTGGCTCAATAATAGGAAGGTATAGCCTGATCTTGAAGAGACATAGAATCTACACAATATTCAGGCTCCTAGCAAAGATCTGTCAAGTAATAAAGCCTGTGAAAGCCGCTGCACGCCTCACAACACTTGGAATATGCAAAATAACGTGTGAGTGTGGGCAGTTTTACGTCGGTCAGACCGTCCGCACTACTGAAGAGCGCCGCATTGAACATGTTTCCGCCTACCTACCCCGAAATATCGGCTCTACCGGAAGATGCACAGGGAAACGGACACCGACTTGCGTTAGATGAGACTTTTTTAATTAAAAGGAGCAATGGATTCTGCGATAACGTAATAAATGAAGCAACAAAGACTGAAATATTGAACATCACCCTCAGTAAAGATGGTGGATTACAGCTGATGAAAGAAATCGCAGCATAAATTTAAATGAAACATAAAATGGTTGTCGTCAAGTGATAAAAGCATGGGCAATAATTTATCATCATATCATAATATGAATTACATCATCAATTTATAAAATCTGTACTGTGGAGTGTACACATTAATGTTAAAATTGTAATTGACACTAATGCTGTGAACAAATTCATACCAAGCAGAGGTGACTCAACAGCTCAAAGAATATGTACACTCCACAGCACAATTTTTGTAGACTGACAACATAATTTATATTATGATTTGGTGACAGTGTACTGTTTATGGTATAATCATTTGACAATAACGATTTTATATTTCGCCTAACATAATACTGTGAATAATGTGATGAACCTGATAATGGTCAGACGACTGAAACTGAATCTATAAATAAAGTACTTTACCACCACCTCAAGGCGGTAATGTGACATTTTTCAGTTTCTCCGATGCTACTCATGTTTTGCGAGTTTGCAGTACATATTTGAAGGTAAAAAATCCTGCCCTAGCTTCTTAAGCGTTTCTGAAGCGTTTTCGAGAAGTCGAGGTTAAACGTTTTGTGAGCCCATTCCATATCGTACGAGAGCTTTAATCGCTACAACAAATTATGTTCATTGGTTGAGGAACAATTACAACAATGATAATAACCATGGCACATTTGTAGTGAGGTATATTAAAGAATCATGATAAAATTATCATTGATTTATGGAAACATTCTTGCACGTGCCGCAAATACAGTGTGTATCATTCACATAAGACTGGCACGACTTCACTGCAATATGTGTATATACAGTCAGTATAATAATAATAATAATAATAATAATAATAATAATAATAATACGTTGTCACGATCAAATGATCATTTACTTATCGATACATTAAGTTAGGGTGTTTTTTTTTTTGTGGTTTTAGGGCGCACAACTTCAATGGTCATTAGCGCCCTGACTACTCTAACAATGCACCGTGAGGCACAAGTGGACAACAACAACTAAAAGGGAAAACACGCTAAAGGACAGACTGACAGGCATAGGATTAAAAAACAGCATCATCAAATGTCCTGAGAGAGTTTTGTCAAATTGATAAAACGAAGAACACGAGCAACTGCTCGTGGGTCATCCGCTAAAATGGCATCGAAAGTACTTGGCAGGTTAAGATCTAGACGCAGTGTGTTAAAATATGGACAGGACATTAAAGTGTGTCGAACCGTCAGCAAGTGCCCACATGGGCAGAACGGCGCTGGCGCAGCCGTCAGCAGATGGCGATGGCTGAACCGGCAGTGTCTAATTCTTAACCGGGCCAAAACTACCTCCTCCCGCCGAGAAGGGCGTGAGGAGGACGTCCAAGCCACGGGAAGAGGTTTTAAGGCCCGAAGCTTGTTGTCTGTAAGTGCAGCCCAATCGGCATGCCACAGCGACACAATGCGCCGGCAAATGACCCTGCTAAAATCGGACGAAGGGACACAACAAGAAGCTGTCCGAGGCTGGAGGACCGCAGCCTTGGCCGTGGCATCTGCAGCTTCGTTCCCAGGGATACCGACATGGCCAGGAACCCACATAAAGCTAACCGGAGAACCGACGTCCACCAGCTGCTGAAGAGAGCGTTGGATCCGGTGTACGAAAGGGTGAACCGGGTACGGATCACTGAGGCTCTGGATGGCGCTCAGGGAGTCGGAGCAGATGACATAAGCAGGATGTCGGTGGCGGCAGATGGAAAGAACAGCCTGGTAGAGGGCAAAGAGCTCAGCTGTGAAGACCGAACAATGGCCATGGAGCCGGTATTTGAAACTTTGTGCCCCGACAATAAAGGAACACCCGACCCCGTCATTGGTCTTAGAGCCATCTGTATAAATGAAAGTCATGTTGATGAACTTCGAACGAAGTTCCAAAAAACGGGAGTGGTAGACCGAACCGGGGGTAACCTCTTTTGGGAGCGAGCTGAGGTCAAGGTGAACGCGGACCTGAGCCTGGAGCCAAGGTGGCGTGTGGCTCTCGCCCACTCGAAAGGTTGCAGGGAGTGAAAAATTAAGGTGTTGAAGGAGGCGACGAAAGCGAACTCCAGGGGGTAGCAGGGCAGAGACATACAACCCGTATTGACGGTCGAGAGAGTCGTCAAAAAAGGAACGATAAGACGGATGGTCGGGCATTGACAGTAGCCGACAGGCATACCGACAAAGCAGTATATCGCGCCGGTAGGTGAGTGGCAATTCGCCAGCGTCAGCATGAAGACTCTCTACGGGACTAGTATAAAATGCTCCGATCGCAAGTCGTAAACCCCGATGTTGTATGGAGTTGAGGCGGCGTAAGATGGATGGCCGTGCAGAGGAGTATACGAAGCTCCCATAATCCAGCTTGGAGCGGACGATCGACCGATATAGACGAAGTAGGACAGTTCGATCCGCTCCCCACGACATACCACTGAGAACACGGAGGACATTTAAAGAACGGGTATAACGGGCGGCCAAATATGACACATATGGAGACCAGCTAAGTTTCCTGTCAAATGTAAGGCCTAAAAATTTGGTTGTCTCCACGATTGGGAGAGCAACGGGACCGAGTCGTAAGGACGGTGGGAGAAACTCTTTGTAGCGCCAGAAGTTAATACAGACCGTCTTCTCGGCAGAAAAACGGAAGCCATTGGCGACACTCCAGGAGTAAAGACGGTCAAGAGAAAGCTGAAGACAGCGCTCCAGGACACGTGTACACTGCGCGCTGCAATAGATGGTAAAATCGTCCACAAAAAGGGAGCCTGATACATCAGCTGGGAGGCAATCCATTATTGGATTGATCGCGATGGCGAAGAGAGCGACGCTCAAAACTGAGCCCTGTGGCACCTCATTCTCCTGGCGAAACGTGTCGGACAGGACAGGACCCACACGTACCCTGAACTGTCGATCCATTAAAAAGGAACGAATAAAAAGAGGGAGGCGACCGCGAAGGCCCCATGTATGCATGGTGCGGAGAATGCCCGCCCTCCAACAGGTGTCGTAAGCCTTCTCCAAATCAAAGAACACAGCCGCGGTCGGGCGCTTCCGCAAGAAGTTATTCATAATGAAGGTCGACAAGGTAACCAGATGGTCAACAGCAGAGCGGCGCCTACGAAATCCACATTGTACATTGGTAAGTAGGCGTCGAGACTCGAGCAGCCAAACCAATCGAGAGTTAACCATTCGCTCCATCACTTTACAGACACAGTTGGTAAGCGAGATAGGTCGATAACTGGAAGGCAAGTGCGTGTCCTTCCCCGGCTTGGGAATCGGGACAACAATAGACTCGCGCCAGCATGCGGGAACATGTCCCTCAATCCAGATGCGATTGTAAGTACGAAGAAGAAAACCTTTACCCGCAGGAGAAAGGTTCTTCAGCATCTGAATATGAATAGAATCAGGCCCTGGAGCGGAGGACCGTGATCGGCCAAGTGCGTTTTCGAGTTCCCGCATGGTGAATGGGGCATTATAACTTTCAAAATTCGAGGAGCGGAAGTCAGGTGGCCTAGCCTCCTCTGCCTGTTTGCGGGGGAGGAAGGCAGGGTGGTAATGAGCGGAGCTCGAAATCTCTGCGAAAAAGCGGCCGAAGGCATTGGAGACAGCCTCAGGGGCCACAAGGACGTCATTCGCGACCTTCAAGCCAGAAACTGGGGAGTGGACCTTAGTGCTAGATAGCCGGCGCAGGCTACCCCAGACAACAGAAGAAGGAGTAAAACTGTTGAAGGTGCTTGTGAAAGCAGCCCAGCTGGCTTTCTTGCTTTCTTTAATAATACGACGACACTGAGCACGTAATCGTTTATAATTGATACAATTCGCCACTGTAGGGTGGCGTTTAAAGGTGCGTAAAGCACGTCGACGAGCACGTAAAGCGTCTCTACATGCTGCGGTCCACCAGGGGACCGGTACGCGACGTGGAGAAGAAGTAGGGTGAGGGATGGAATATTCAGCAGCAGCGAGAATGACTTCCGTGAGGTGTGCGACCTGATGATCGCAGCTTGTGAAGGTTTGATCCTGAAAGGTCGCCCTGGAAGAGAAGAGCCCCCAGTCTGCCTTGGAGATGGTCCAACTAGAGGAGCACGGAGAGGGAGTATGCTGCAGGAGATGGATAACACACGGGAAGTGGTCGCTCGAATATGTATCAGCAAGTGCATACCACTCAAACCGGCGTGCAAGTTGGGGAGTACATATAGAGAGGTCTAAATGGGAATAGGTGTGAGATGTGTCCGAAAGAAAAGTAGGGGCGCCAGTATTGAGGCAGACAAGATTGAGCTGGTTGAAAAGGTCTGCTAACAAGGAGCCCCTTGGGCAGGATGCTGGAGAGCCCCAAAGGGGATGGTGGGCATTGAAGTCTCCAGTTAACAAAAATGGTGCAGGTAGCTGAGCAATAAGTTGCATCATGTCTGCCCTGGTAACGGCATATGACGATGGAGTGTAAACGGTACAAAAGGAAAACGTAAAAGTGGGGAGAGTAATGCGGATGGCAACTGCCCGCAGGCCGGTGTGCAACGTGATGGGATCGTAGTAAATATCATCCCGGACCAGCAACATAACCCCTCCATGAGCTGGGACACCTACCACAGGGGGTAGGTCAAAACGCACAGAGGTGTAGTGTGCCAAGGCAATTTGATCGCATGGGCGTAGCTTCGTTTCCTGGAGGGCTACGACGAGCGGACGGTGCAAGCGGAGCAGCAACGTCAAGTCCTCTCGGTTCGAGCGAATGCTGCGAATATTCCAGTGAATAAGTGCCATCGTAAGAAAAGGAAGATGAAAAAAGGGGTCACCTCGAAGGCCGCTGAGGGCATGGCTTCGAGCGAGCACCGCCGCCGCTATCAGTAGGCGGACAGTCATCGTCCATTGGGTCCATAGGTTCATCGGCCATCTCGGGAGGATGGCCGGGAGGGGGAGCTTCCTCCGCCGGTGAACGGCCAGATGTACGGCTACCAGCGGTGCGGCCAGGCGAAACGGATGACGGCCTGGGGCGGCAACCGCTGGGTGGCGCAGGAGAAGAAATGCGCCGTGGCGGAGAAGGAGAACTGTGCTTCCTATGAGCCTTTTTGGAAGGACGTTTGGTGAAAGTACCGGTCGAAGGCTGGGAGGTCGAGGAACGTAGGAAGTCTGCACGGGATGGTTCCTTCTTGAAGGCCCGTGCATCTGACTTCGGGGTCTTCGTCTTAGCAGAAGCTGATGAAGGGGCTGGTGTCTGTGGGGTGATGGGAGGAAGAGGAGACGTCGACCGCGCGATCTTAGCACTGGCCGAACGGACGACCGTGGTGCTGAAGGTCAGATCGCATGTCTGGGTTGCTACCTCCCTGGTAGTCCGAGGAGAGGCGAGGACAGTACTGCATTTCCCCGCTGGGAGCAGCGCGGGCTTCCTACTAGCCAATAGCTTGCGAGCAGCCGAGGTGGACACTTTCTCTTTGACCCGAATTTCTTGGATACAGCGTTATTCCTTATAGACAGGACAGTCGCGGGAGGATGCGGCATGGTCACCCTGACAGTTCACACAACGAGGAGACGGAGGTGGACAGTCACCCTCATGGGCATCCCTGCCACAAGTGACACATTTAGCCGCATTGGAACAAGACTGTCGAGTGTGATTGAAACGCTGACACTGGTAGCAGCGCGTAGGTGTCGGGACATAGGGGCGAACAGAAATAACCTCGTAGCCCGCCTTGATGCGCGATGGCAGCTTAACACTATCGAAGGTCAAGAAAAGTGTCCGGGTCGGTACAAGGTCATTGTTGACCTTTTTCATGACCCTATGGACAGCCGTCACGCCCTGCTCAGCGAGGAAAGATTGAACCTCCTCGTCAGTCAATCCGTCGAGGGAGCTAGTATAGACTACACCACGAGACGAATTCAAAGTTCGGTGGGCCTCCACCCGGACAGGGAACGTGTACAGGAGTGTGGCCCAAAGCAGTTTTTGTGCCTGAAAGGCACTCTCAGTTTCTAGTAATAAGGTACCGTTACGCAACCTGGTACAAGATTTTACAGATCCGGCTATGGCATCTACGCCCTTCTGGATAACGAAAGGGTTGACAGAGGAAAAATCCTTTCCGTCCTCAGATCGAGAAACGACGAGGAACTGTGGGGCAGGCGGTAGTACTTTTGTCACTGGTGGCTGGTCACGTTTCCGTTTTTGGGCAGAAGTCGAAAGCGATGGAGTAGAATCCATTGCGGAGGAATCCCCCATGATTGCCAGCGTCTCCGATGGCGCGCTCCTTCCTTGTGGGGACCCTCTCAGAGGGCACTCCCGCCTTAGGTGAATGTTTACACCTCAGGTCACACCTCCCGAGAAACAGACGGAGGGACCAATCGGCATGGTCAGAAGGTATCAGCTCAGGCAATCACCCCTCCCCGGGCCTGGCCTTTACCAGGGGCTACTAATTTGGATACTGGACGATTTGAAGAGCCAGCCGAATGGAGGTCCACAATCAGGCTCCTTTGAAACTGTGCAACGTGCTTATAACGTTGTCTCGCACATGTGTGTGGCATCTGGCAACAGTACTAAACACGAAGAATACTAATGCACTCTGGGGGCCGTTCTACAAGTCACAATGAATTGTCGTCATTTACGCAGCCTTGCAGAGACATTAAATCATATATTTTGGGTGCTTCACTTTTTTGACAGGCACTGTATTTGCTACATAGCCAAGAGGAAACCCATTATGCACGAATACATGCATCCTGTAAAGCTGCCCAAGATGATCAAAAGGAGTCAAAAGTAGAGTAGACTTCTTTCACATTGTAAGTGTCCTAATATTGTTAATTGTACATTGAAAAACACAGATATGATCCATATCATGTGAAAAATCTATCATTCGTTTGAATGGGCTTATATGATTTACTTGAAGCGGTTCATGTATATTTGGGAAAAAGACCGGTGCAATTTTCATGCTGTGCTTATCGTCGTCCTGTCCCTTCGTCATTCAGCGAACATCAAAAAATGTGTGTGAATTCCTGAGGGACCAAAGTTCTGAAGTGCCATCACTTCTGCCTCTATGCTGTTCATTTTTGGAACACAAACTACGACCAGCTTAGAGACAGAAATGATGTCACTTTCTGCAGGACCTGACCAAATTTTTCAGGACAATGCTCAAGAATGTACAGTGCAAGCTGTTACTGATTTGTTTGACTGATGGGGCTGCTAAGTGCTATACCACCCACTAGACTCCCCCGACTTAAGCACTCGTGAGCTCAACTCGAATTCTAAACTGAAGGAAACACTTCACGGCATTCGCTTCAGAATTGCTACAAATTCGTCGGGCAATAGGCCGCGCCGCTCAACCTGTCAACATAACTGACACTGCTAAGAGTATCCTACGACTTCCACACCACTGGCAACAGGTTATACACAATGCTGATGACTACTTTAAAGGTCAGTAAAACTTTGAAACAAGTATATATTTTATACGAGATGTAAATAAATAGTTTCCACTACTAAAGTTGCAACCCTCGTAATTTCCACATGAGGGGGTTCAAATCTGGCGATCTTCGTGGTTATGTAGTTTGGAAAGAACGTCCAATGATTCGGCTGCTTCTGGGACAGGCTGACAGCCAACTGCTCCACAGATGTATGAAGGAATTACTGTTCCCAGGGCGGAGAATGCCAAACACAATCTGCAATCTTCAGACAGTGCTGTGTCACGACAGCTGAACATTTCATCGTCCACCGTTCGAGAAGTGCTGCTAATAATTGTGAAATGGTATCAATACAAACTTCACGCTACTCACCAACTTCTGCCACGTCATACAGACATTCGAGTAGACTTTGCTCTTACTTTGCTCTTACGTTTTCTGCAAGAGGTGAGGTTGACAACATGAGGCCTTAGAACATTTTGTGGAGTGACACAGCACACTTTATGCTCACTGAGGCCGAGAACATTCACAATAGTCCTATTGTGGTATCATCACTGCCTGTAAATGTTCATCAAGTTCCCCTACATAGTGAACACATCCCTGTGTGGTGTGACTTTACCGTACAGTTCACTATAGATCCACTTTTCCTTGAGAAACTCGGACCCTAAATACCAAGAATATGCAGCGTGAAGGGACACATCATTGTGATTCCTTTTCTTGGGATAGAGAGGCTTTGGACTCAGTTGTTTTGATACACCGTGCAGTTCAATCTCGCATTGCTCGTGAGGCTCTCTGTTACTCCGTATCACATCTGCAGAAAACAGAATCACTGACCGATCTTTCCAAACTGCGTCACCACCAAGGTCACCAGAACTGAACCTGAAGGACAGGATTTTCAACGGGACACTAACACACGTTGGAAGCTGAGAATGATCACAGCGGAAGAGGTAGTCAACATTACACCTGAGATGTTTCAGGCAGCTGTAGAGCAATCTCTACTGTGGTTCCAGACTGACACTGATGCAGATGATCATCACAATGAGCAACATTTGTGACCTGGAACGTAAGTGTGATATCCAGTGAACAAATGTTATTGTCTCATGAGAGAATTTAAATGTGTTTCTTTCGATGGTTTTTCATTATGTCTTTTCTGCATGTACTTGCAAATGTTTCCACAAAGTTTCAGTGTCGTTTTTCATGGAGGCCATTTTAAGGAGTGAAAGTTTAGTTTTAACCATCCCGCATTTAAGTTGTTCTATCTTGAGTGTAAAGTACCTGAGAGTCATAAACCATAAAAAAACTTTATAAACAAAATTGTCATGTATACATAAGAAAAATATTGACTGTGTAGATACACCAACAGGAAAATTGTTAGTGAACAACAGTAACAACAAATGATTGTAAGTAAAAAATACAATGGGCAATGGATGTATAGCAAATAGCCCTGTAAAAGAAAAAATAAACAATAAGAAATGATTTTAAAAGAATCATGAATCATGTACTGTAAAAGAATAAAATTTCTCACAGTAAAACTAATAGTTATTATATCATTACTATTATTTCCAAAACCATTCACTATAGAATTATTGTTAACAACAAACTTGAACCTCTCCCCATGGTGATTAGACCTCGAATAAGAAAGCACACCCAACTTAGCTAGTTGTAAAGTCCGATAAGGGCAGCGGAGCTGGAATCTTATTGGACTATGGTGTTTACCACTATTTTAATATGCTTCCATTGGTGAAGAGGGTCTCCCTCCTACTTTATATCATGTGACCAATATTGAGTTACTTCGTGACGTAGTCCAGTTGCCTAAAGTGTGTGGGTAGGACAGGAAAGTCCATGTAATCAGTATCGAATCATGCCATGACCTAGAATACAACTAGGCCACTTGCCTAAAGTACATGGTGGTTCTCCTGGATGACTTTGAATGCGCAACATGAGGTGATTCCCCAAGTGACCTTGAGATAAGATCTTTGTCTGGGCCAGAATCCTCACTAATAACCTACCGCTTATCAGTTACAGTGTTATATCACCAGATGTGTACGTTGCCCATCACCCTTACTCCCAGACTCGTACAATCTTGATAAGGACTCATGTCCTGCCAAAAAACATATCATTCATTTGGAAGGGCTTATATTATTTAGTATGTTTGGGGAAAAACTAACACAACTTTTGTGCTGTGCTTATCGTGTTCCTGTCTCCTTGCCATTCAGCTAGTATTATCCATTCATTTAGTTGCTTCTTGTTCATTTATAACCCATTAACTAACTCGCACTGGAATGAGTAGTTCTACAATGGATACATCCTACATCCGAGGTGCATTTTGCGACACGGCAGCACTGCACTAGACGTAATTAACTGCAAAATACAATTTGAAATTTTTGAAGAAATGTAAGAGGTTATCATTTCGTACGATTCGCTATCAATGGAGTTGGGTTGTTGTGGGGGTGGAGACCAGACAGCGAGGTCATCGGTCTCATCGGATTAGGGAAGGACTGGGAAGGACGTCGGCTGTGTCCTTTCAAAGGAACCATCCCAGCATTTGTCTGGAGTGATTTAGGAAAATCACGGAAAACCTAAATCAGGATGGCCAGACGCCGGACTGAACCGTCGTCCTCCCGAATGCGAGACCAGTGTGCTAACCACTGCGCCACCTCGCTCGGTTCGCTATCAATCGATACGAAAATAGAAACAACCCACAAAGATCCGAATAGTTTGCATTTTCGTCGAGAGGACTAAGTGAGGCCTTCTGTCCTTGAAAGTGAGTTCACTATGCCGCTTGGTACAGTGAGGTTCCTACCTTTTAACTCTGCTCCAAACCAGAAAATGCGTTCATAACCGCGCCGAAAGGGGATGGGGCACTTAACTGCACGAAGCTCAGAGAAGATGATTGCATAAGAATATTTATGGAGATACAAACCAAATTGGGTGCAAGTTACCATCTAATGAATCAAAGCACTGCGTAATTTTCCACGCCGCTTTTACTCCGATTGAAATGGTAATTAAACCGCAATACATTTTAATTTGGTTAAGTAATTACAACACGGCACGAAAACTTCATGTTGCTTTAAGATCGCATCAGTCTGGCAGTGGTGAAAGCGCTTCGAAGATAAATTATGGGCACTGTTAAATATGAAACCGGATACTCGAGATACCTGTGTCTCCTTATTTATAATGAAACTAAATTTTTTTTGAGCACGGCAACCTAGCATAGAGTGTATGACAAGAAATGTGTGACGTAACATTACTGTCAATCTCCATCGTCTTGAACACCTGGGTACGTGCAGTAGGAATGTCTTTGAACAAGCTTCAATTTCTTTAATCTGACGCTCACTTTATTTCACGATATGTACGTGAGAGACGGAAAAACATTTCTTGGTTTTCTTTGGTTGAATGATTTTTAGGAGTATACTTCCATTAATACTCGGCTTTCATGTTTTAAGATCTGACGTAATACACCGTATCACCGCATTCCAGTTTACGACAAAGGAGATACGTTTGTACGGTAGGCACCCTTTTTTTGAACTACCCGATAAATTCGAGCACTATTGATTTCGTGTGTTGAACTAAGTTAATCGCAACAGATAGCATTAGCAACTAATCGCAGATTTCTTTAACTCAGGTGCTAGCATAAATATTTGCCGACAATTGAGTGACTGAGGGTACCAGTGAGAGAAGTGTTGTTTCACGAGAAAATGACATAAATGCACATTTGGAATGCTGAAGCGTGGGTCTATCCTGAGCCAAGAATTACAAGACACATCCTGCACAGCACACACCATATGATGATACAGTTTAAACTCCAAGCCAGTGCCAGGACACCATTTAGAATAGAATTAGTATAAGTGAAACGGCAGATAGAAGGAACATCGCTCCTATCTTTAATAACGTTTCACGAATGTATTTTTTTAAAGTACAGTAGCAGCCTAATGTGTAAGCTTTTAAGAGTACTTACGTTAATATTCAATGCGCTTTTAAATACGTCATATTTTGAAATACCGCTTGCCCATCCTGAGGCAAAATCAGCATATAGGTCCTAAGATCCTTGAACCTGGCCACACGTAACCTTTACAAGAAATGTGATCAGGATTTTTGTCTCTCTGGAATGGCAAAGACGGAGCTCAAACATGTATTGTCCTCCGAAGACAGAACGGAAGCAGTGAATCAGGCCAGCAGAAAGTTTTCCATAGTGGTAAAAAGGACAGAAACAGCGGAAACAAAATACCACAGAAATACCAGGTGGATCCGAATCAGCAAAGAAAACCCTCTAACAGTGTAGTTCAGGCATTCATTAAACCGTAATCTCTAGTTTATAATTGTTGTTTATAGGATACTGGTGCCTCATCAATACTACTTCTGTAGCTTTTGCAGCAAAATGAGGGGAAGGAAGCCAGTGTGCACTCCGTGTGCATTCCGGGGGAGTCATTCCGGATGTGGAAAGGGTGCTTCCGGATGCCATGAAGAGTACAGGGTGCGGCCAACTGCAGGTGGTGGTTCATGTCGGTACCAATGACATTTGTCGCTTTGGATCGGAGCAGATTCTGTCTGGTTTCGGGCGGCTAGCGGAAATGCTGAAGACTGCCAGTTTCCCTGCCGAGATTAAGGCAGAGCTCACCATCTGCACCATCGTCGATAGAACCGACTGTGGTCCTTTGGTGCAGAGCCGAGTGGAGGGTCTGAATCAGAGGCTCAGGCGGTTATGTGACCGTGTAGCCTGCACATTCCTTGATTTTCTCCATCCGGTTGTGGGTTTCCGGGTTCCGCCTAATAGGTCGGGAGTCCACTACACACAGGAGGCGGCTACACGAATAGTGGAGGCTGTGTGGAAGGGACTGGGAGGTTTTTTAGGTTGGAGGGTCTCAGGAAACCACAGAAGGTATGTCCGTCTAAAAGTGGGCAGGTAAAACACAGTAAGGTAGTTGTAGAAACGATTGGTATTGTAGTTGTAAATTGTCGTAGCTGTGTTGGGAAAGAACCAGAGCTCCAAGCCCTAATAGAAAGCACTGAAGCTCAAATAGTTGTAGGTACAGAGAGCTGGCTAAGCCGGAAATAAGTTCAGCCGAAATTTTTTCAAACAGTGTTCAGAAAGGATAGATTAAATACAGTTGGTGGTGGAGTATTTATTTCTTTCAGAAGTAGTTTGCTTGTAGCGAAATGGAAGTAGACAGTGCGTGTGAAATAGTATGGGTAGAGATTATACCTGACAATCTGACTAAACTATTAATTGGACCGTTTTACCGACCCCCCGACTCAGAAGATATAGTTGCTGAACAGTTCAAACAAAGCTTGAGTCTCATTTCAAATAAGTACCCCGCTCATACAATTATTGTCGGTGGTGACATTAATCTACGCTCGATATGCTGAAAATTATACGTTTAAAGCCGGCGGATGGCATAAAACGTCATCCGAAATTGTACCGAATGCTTTCTCAGAAAATTATTTTGAACAATTAGTTCATGAGCCCACTCGAAGCGTAAATGGTTGCGAAAGCATACTCGACCTTTTAGCAACAAATAATACTGGACAAATAGTATTATCACGAATACACGGATTAGCGACCACGAGGCAGTTGCTGCTAGGATGAATACCGTAACACCTACAACCATCAAATACAATCGCAAAGTTTATCTATTTAAAAAAGTTGATAAAAATGCTCTTAACGCCTTTTTAAGAGACAGTCTTCACTCCTTCCGATCTGATCATGTAAATGTAGAAAAGTTGTGGAATGTATTCAAAGATATAGTATCGATACCAACTGAGAGAGAAAAAATGTGTGAAATCTTATGGGATTAACTGCTAAGGTCATCAGTCCCTAAGCTTACACACTACTTAACCTAAATTATCCTAAGGACAAACACACACACCCATGCCCGAGGGAGGGCTCGAACCTCCGGCGGGACCAGCCGCACAGTCCATGACTGCAGCGCCTCAGACCGCTCGGCTAATCCCGCGCGGCAGTTGAGAGATATATACCACATAAATTAATAAGTGATGGTACTGATACCCCATGGTGCACAAAACTGGTCAGATCGTTGTTGCAGAAGCAACGAAAAAAAACCATGCCAAATTTAAAAGAACGCAAAATCCCCAAGATTGGCAAAGTTTTACGGAAGTTCGAAATATAGCACGTACTTCAATGCAAGGTACTTTTAATAATTTCCACAACGAAATTATGTCTAGAAATCTGGCAGAAAACCCAAAGAGATTCTGGTCATACATAAAGCACACCAGTGGTAAGACGCAATCAATAACTTCACTGCGCGATAACAACAGTGAAGTCACTGATGACAGTGCCACTAAAGCAGAGTTGTTAAACACGGTTTTCCGAAACCCCTGAACCAAAGAAGACAAAGTAAATATTCCTGAGTTCCAATCAAGAACAACTGCCAAGATGAGAAACATAGTAATAGATATCCTCGGTGTAACAAAGCAGCTTAAATCACTTAATAAAGGCAAGGCCTCCTGTCCGGATTGTAAACCAGTCAGGTTCCTCTCACAGTATGCTAATGAAATAGCTCCATATTTAGCAATTATAGACAACCACTCGCTCACAGAAAGATACGTACCTAAAGACTAGAAAATTGCTCAAGTCACACCAGTACTACCCAAAAAGGGAAGCAGGAGTAATCCGCTGAATTACAGGCCTGTATCACTAACTTCGATTCGCAGTAGGGTTTGGGAACATACAGTATACTGTTTTCGAACCTTGTGAAGTACCTCGAAGGAAACGATTTATTGACACATAGTCAGTACGGTTTCAGAAAATATTCTTCTTGCAAAACACAACTATCTCTTTATACTCATGAAGTAACTAGTGCTATCTACAGGGGATGTCAAATTGATTCCATATTTTTAGATTTCCAGAAGGCTTCCGACACCGTTTCTTGCAAGAGTCTTCTAACAAAACTGCATGCCTACGGAGTAACGCCTCAGTTGTGCGACTGGATTCGTGATTTCCTGTCAGAAACGTCACAGTTTAGTAATACACGGAAAGTCATCGAGTAAAACAGAAGTAATATCCGGCGTTCCCAAAGGAAGTGTTAAAGGTCCTCTATTGTTCCTTATCTATATTAACGACATAGGAGACAATCTGAGTAGCCGTCTTAGATTGTTTGCAGATGATGCTTTCAATTACCGTTTTCTAAAGTCATCAGATGACCAAAAAGACTTGCGAAATGATTTAGATAACATATGTGTATGGTGCGAAAAGTGGCAATTAACCCTGAAGTGTGAAGTTATTCACATGAGTGCTGAATGAAATTAGCTAACTTTCGATTATGCGATAAGTCATACAAATCTGAAGGCTGTAAATTTAGCAAAATACTTAGGGATTACAATTACAAATAACCTAAATTGGAATGATCACATAGATAATATTGTGAGTAGAGAAAACCAAAGACTGCGATTCATTGGCAGAACCCTTAGAAGGTGCAACAGGTCTACTAAAGAGACTGCTTATACCACGCTTGTCCGCCCTATTCTGGAGTATTGCAGTGCTGTCTGGGATCCGCATCAGGAGGGACCGGCGGATGACATCGAAAAAGTACAAAGAAGGGCAGCTCGTTTTGTATTATCGCAAAATAGGGGAGATAGTGTCACAGACATGATACTTGAATTGGAGTGGTAATCATTAAAACAAAGGCGTTTTTCTTTGCGACGGGATCTTCTCATGAAATTTCAATCACAAGTTTTCTCCTCCGATTGAGAAAACATTCTGTTGGTACCCACCTACATAGGGAGAAATGATCATCACGACGAAATAAGAGAAATCAAGGCTCGCACAGAAAAATTTATGTGCTCGTTTTTCCCGCGTGCCGCTCCAGAGTGGAACGGTAGAGAGACAGCTTGAAGGTGGTTCATGGAACCCTCTGCCAGGCACTTTATTGTGAATAGCAGAGTTATCACGTAGATGCAAATGAGCCTGGAATAAAATCTGAGAAATGGAAGAATCTTCTTAAGATAAACTACACATCACCTATTAGTATTCCTGGAGAGCAGTTACAAAGTTTATAAAATGAGGGAGGGGAGAAAGAAGAGAACATGATCGAAGAAGGGGACGAGAAAGACTGAGAAAGACATGACAGCATAACGAGTGTTGCCCAAGAAGGGCATTCTTCAGGAGATACCACAAGTCTAAATGATGTAGAATCTACAGGCACTGGCTTTGATGGGATTATAGAAAGTGACTATGAATAATCTCTCGTATGTATTAGAACCACGGCAATAAATTTTCGTTTTGTTTTTAAATTTTATTTGCTGTTTACTTTTTTCTTTTCAAATTGTTCTATTAATGTAGTTTAATTACTCGCATATCCTTGTTTTACTCCGAACATGTATTGTACTACGTATATCATGTGTGTTGCACAAAAAAAAAATCTTCAGAATACAACACAGTAAATAAATTGCTTCTGTACTTGTACCGATTGAACTGTAAAATGTTTTAAGAAGCAAGGAGCTTAAGTTTTTTAATATATTATAAAAAATAGTGCAAAGGTAACCATATCTGCAAATAAACACAAACAGACCATTAGGAAAAAAAACTTTGCCAATCATGTACTCAGTTTGCTACAGCAAGAACTTGCACCACTTGTACTCTCAGCCCCTCAAATGTAGCTCACGTACCTTGACGCACTTAATGTAGCAGCTAACAATCTAAGTGGGATAGACGTGTTTAGCAACAGCACAGTTGGCTAATAAGTGATTAAGGTTTCGGGTGTGGACATTCTTGTGAAACTTACTGGGGACTGAGACTGTGTACAGGACCCGGCCCTCTTAACGCGCCTCGGGACAGGGCACTGACCTCTAAGGCATGGATTCCTCCTCCGACGGAACGATCCACCAGCATGCAGTGCTTATGGTGTAAATGTATCTGTAAACCACATTTTAACTGAGTGCGTTCTATATCAAGTTATGAGGACTGCAAAGCCAGCAAGTGTGGTCGAGCGGTTCTAGGAGCTTCAGTCTGGAACCGCGCTGCTGCGACGGTTGCAGGTTCGAATCCTGCCTCGGGCATGGCTGTGTGTGGTGTCCTTAGGTTGGTTAGGTTTAAGTAGTTCTAAGTTCTAGGGGACTGATGAGCTCAGATGTTAAGTCCCATAGTGCTCAGAGCCATTTGAACCATTTTTGAGGACTGCAAGCGTCTTACCGGTTGACCGCTTGACTCACCGGTTGACTGACCTGTCCTCTATTTTAGCAGACGATGAATCGAACTGGTTTGCGTTTTAAGATTCTGTGTGATGGAAGAGAAAATCTTAGGAACACTCTTATGGTGTTTGCAGATTATGCTGTCGTTTACGGTCTAGTAAGATTATCCGGAGATCAAACCCAAGTGCAAAATGACTTAGGCAACATACTTGTATCTGTGGAAATTAGAAAGTGCATTAGTCAATAAAAAGTGTGCGGACCTCAACATGAGTGATAAAAAATCCGTTAAATTTCGGTTATACGGTAAACTGCACAAATGTAAAGGTTTTCGGCTCCGCTAAATACCTAAGGATTACAATTACGAATAACTTAAATTAGGACCATAGTCCAGAAAAAGTTGTGGGGAAGCTATTTGAAGACTATGTTTTACTGGCAGAACGCTAAGCAGGAGCAACAAATATTCTTAAAAGAGTGTGCACACTACGCTTGTCCGTCCTCAGCTAGAGCAGTGCTGCGCAGCATGAGATGATTACCAGAAAGGACTGACGGAGGGCATCTGAAACTTTTAAATAAAGGCAGCTTGTTTTATATTACCGCGAAATTCGGGAGGGAGTGTGACGGATATGATACGCGAGTTGGGTTGGTGATAAAGCAATGCGGTTTTGCGTTGCAGCGAAATATTGTCACGAAATTTCAATCACCTACATTCTCCTCCGAATGCGGAAATATTTTGTTGACTCGCACCTACATAGGGAGAAATGACCACGGTAATAAAATAAGAGAATTCATGACTCTCTTCGAAATACTTAGGTGTTAATTTTACCCACGTGCAGTTCTACAGTGGAACCGTTTTGAAATAATCTAAAAGTGATTTCATGAACCCTCTATGAAGCACTTAAGTATCAGTTGCAGAGTAATTATGTAGAAGTAGATGTAGATGTAAATGTAACTCTAAAAATTTTTTTTCACGCAAGATGATACTACAGCACCAGTCTTTGACTGCTACATACGATGGCAGTCGCAAAAGTAAGGTCTCTTATGTTTTGGTGACGTAGAGAAAGAGATAATCGGTTGTTGGCCACACTGTTCGGAGTGGCGTTCCGCCCACTGCCAAATATGCACACATACCCTTTGCTCTGATGCTCATAGTGGAGCTTCTGTTGAACGCTACTGCAATGTGCGGAGTTAACGCAGTTATTCAATTGTTGAACACAAAAGGCCTTAAGCAATTTGAATTCCATCGCCAGTTGACGAAAGTGCATGGACTCTCTTGGACGGATGTCAAAACGATCGCGAGTGCTATAGATAGTTTACAACCGGTTGCACTAGAATTCACGACGATGGAAGGAGAGATATCCGTCATCTTCAGGCGCGACAGTTGCGAAAGTTGAGAAAATCATGCGTGAGTATTACAAGACCACTCTGGATACATTCTGCATTTCGACGGTTCCAGTTTGCCGAAGCACAACCCACAGGACTTTAACGGAAAACTATCAATATCGTAAGGTGTGTGCAAGATGGATAACGCGTATTCTGGCAGAAGACGACATACGGCGATGAGGTGATTCTTCACGCGAATTTCTTCGCTGCTACGCAGGCGAACAGGACGACTTGTCGGAGTTGACTGTCGCGGGCGACGAAATGTGGGCATTCCACTTTATACGTGTGACAAATAATAGTCATCCAAATGGTGGCGTCCCACTTCGTGCAAGCAGTGAAAGTTCAAACTAACGCATGGCAACTATATTTTACGACTGGAGGAAGGGAGTACTGTTGGTCGACTTTCTGACTGCTGGGACAAAAATAAAGGCGGACAGCTGTTGTGGAACACAAACTCAGAAACTCAGAACCGAAGAAGGGAAATTTTGAGTGAGAGCGTAAGCATTCTCAACGACAGCCACCCACTCACGCGTCCTCTTCAAACTGTCGATCTCGTGCAAAACTTGGTTGGTTCAAATGGTTCAAATGGCTCTGAGCACTACGGGACTCAACTGCTGTGGTCATAAGTCCCCTACAACTTAGAACTACTTAAACCTAACTAACCTAAGGACATCACACACATCCATGCCCCAGACAGGATTCGAACCTGCGACCGTAGAGGTCGTGCGGTTCCAGACTGTAGCGCCTTTAACCGCTCGGCCACTCCGGCCGGCAAAACTTGGTTGGAACATCGTCGCCCACCCATCTCACAGTCCGGGCCATGGTGCCGAGCGACTACCAAATGCTCCATAAGTTGAAGGAACATTTGTTTGGGCGGTGGTTCTACTTCGTTGACGAGGTGAAGGATGAGGTTCAACGCTTCGTGAAGTGCATGGCGGCGAGCTAGTATGATATAGGCATAATAAAACTGTCACAGCATCTACAAAACTGCATTGACCGAAACGGCGATTGTGTAGAAAAATAAAGCTTTCTTCAACTTGTAAAATGATGTAACTATTATAGAAAATAAGCAGTTGTTTGCATATCTAAAAATATAGGAGACCTTACTTTTGGGATTGCCCTCGTTGCTACACAAATTGGAGATTTAACATTTTCGGTAATAAAAATCAGTTAGAGACTACGTAGGGGGAAGGAGACATCAAGACTCGATGGAATTCCAGTTATATTATACAATGAATACACCGCGGTGTTTTTTGGCTACTTTCGCAACTTGCACTTACTGAGAATATCTTGAGCAGATAATATTTAAAAGACAGCGAAGACTCACAGCATTTGTCGGACTCCTTTCGAAAATCTAGGATAGTCAAATCCACCTGTTCAAACGCCTCTATTGTTTGCTGGACGTCAAACATGGTAAATCAAGTTTTATTCCAAGCAAATGGTTTTTTCTGAACACTTGATGGTTCTTCGAGAAAAAAAGATTGTTTCTCCTCCAGTAAAGTAATAATGTTTCAGCTGAGAGGATGCTGTAGGGCCCAGCAACACATGGAGGCCAGCGGTATGGTGATCAGTAATTCTGAGCATTTGGCAGTTCACTCTATTTGTAAACAGGAGTGACGTCATCTCTTTTCCAATCACAATTCCATGAGTAAGAAATTCTTAATAAAATATGCAGTACGCAAAATATAATCTGGCACTTTTATGGGAGCGAAGGAAGCGGTTGAAGTCGTATGACTTCGGGCCAATACGGAATGTTTGCGCCTGTTGACAAAGTTCGCCGCAAAGCAAAACAGCACTCCGTAACATTGTAGTTGGCAGTACGAATACGATGTCGATTTTATTGTGCTGCATGGCCAGCGAGAAAAAGAGGCGTCCCTTGTTTCTTCTACAGCGCTCCCCAAGCAGCTGGACATCAGCTAGACGGCAATCCCATACGTACACTGCCCGCAAACTCTGCGAAAGTGCCGCGTTACACTGAGCACATTCGGAGGCGTGTTCCATGTAAAGACTAACGTGGATTTCGGCGGTGCGTGCTACCTTGTTTACATTAAGGGGAGACGTTCATGACAACCCCACACTATTTAAAACATGCATCAGATCCCCGGTTATGAAGATAGAATAATGAAATTTTGTATCATGCTACGTGTTAACTGTTAAATTCCTTGGACTAATATATATATAACTTCCTTTCATGGAATTTAAAACTATTATTTAAAAAAAAATAATATACGTGCCTCTTTTTTCAGAAACTATTCAATAGATTTCTACAAAATTCTCTCTGTATAACCTCTTTGTATACAGTGGGCTTCCCTCATGAGGTTTTTTGACTGTATCGGAGTATCTTAATAATTTCTTGATCATAATTCTTTAAGTATAATGTAATATTCATGCAAATTTACAAGCACTTTGTCCCACATCTCACCTTACACTCATTATTTCAAACTTTACTCTTGAGACACCATTTACTGCCTTTCTAGAACTACTACAGTCTACAAATTGCCATAACTGTAGCGTTCAACCGACGTTTTATATTATGTCACGTCTTCAGAAGGCAGCAGATTTGTGTTCAGGCTCCTTTTTTTCGTTCAAGGCTTCGCTTCTGGTTTCTTGTTTACTGCCTCTTTTCGTTTACCACGTCATTTCAGATACAGAGAGGCGCTGTAAATCTACTTTTCTCAAGATGTCTTGAGTGAAATCTTCTATCTTAAAGCCCGTTCTCTTTAATACCTTCATTCTTCCTACGTTCCCATCATTAAATACAAGAACCGAATCATAAGTTGCAATTGTGACAACTGTAGCGGATGAAAATGTGGCTTTCGGCATCGTTTCCTTATGAATGCATTTATATACTCATTTGGATTCTGAGTTTTGCCATGAACGCACTATTTTAGAAGTTCAGGATTGGCCAGAAACCTGTAAGTGGGCTTGGTAACATCCAGGATACATTTTGGGAGACACTCTTTGTGAGTGTAAGGGTTGTTATCCCTCTGAGCCAGTAGATATTTACACCAGCTTGTGTGGCACAGATGATGAATGGGATATTCATCTGTTGACACCATGTGGAAATACATTGCACTTTTCGTTTCACTTATACTAGATAGTTTCTGATATTACTGAATGATGAAAAAATCGAACACTTGCGTAAATCTCCTACAATAGCTCCAGGCAAAACAAGCATTAATTCTTCATAAACAAAGTTGCTGGTTTGTTATTGTTGCAAAGATACGAAGGGTAATGCTCGTTTCACAATAGTTCTCATAAACGTGACGTCATTTTGACGTCACGCACAATGTCGACGACAGCATGATCGACTATCGGCTTTTGCGACAAGAAAGAACATGAATTGTATTGCTCCTCGATTCACTCGCAGAAATTTAAGCTGTCCCCTTAAGTTCCTAACTAAGCACACACTCGGTTGTCGCTGTATACTTGGAAATAAAGAGACAAATATTCGTGGCAAGAAATACAAATTTTATTGTAGCTCGTTTCAGTCGCCACAAGTAAAGCTGTACACTTAGGCTGGTTGGTTGGTTGATTGACTGCGTTGGGGGAGTGGACCAAAAAGCGAGGTCATTGGTCCCATCGGATTAGAGAAGGAAGTCAGCCGTGCCCTTTAAAGTGATTTAGGGAAATCACGGAAAACCTAAATCAGGATGGCTGGACGCGGGACTGGGCGGTCGTCCTGTCGCACAAGAGTCCATTATTCTAACCACTCCGCTACCTCGCTCGGTACACTTAGGTTCCAGACTAACCATACAATACACGCTTAAATTGCAACGTATTCGGAAATAAAGAGCCACATATTAGTCAAGAAGCGGAATATGCATTTAATTGCTGCTTGTTTCAGTCGCAGCAATTAAAGCTGTCTTCTTAGGTTCCTGCCGAACTACATTCTGGGAAATCGCTAAATATTTATTTCATCCTACGTTCTCACATCAGACTGAATGTAAATAACATCCAGTATGTCACAAAATACATGTGTTACATTCATACGAATGTAACAGAACGTGTTAACAACGCTAACATGAAAAAAATTGCATGTAACGGGATACGAACAAACAACTTTCGACTGCCGAAACCAAGACGTTATTCGTTACGCTAGCACTTAACCGTGTGATGTATAACTCCGGTCTTGATGACCATCTATATCTACAGCTACACGGATACTCTGGAAATCACATTGAAGTGCCTGGGAGAGGGATCATCGAACCACGTTCACAATAATTCTCTCTAACAAAATTGTTTAGGCTTTCGTGGCCACTTGTTGAGAAAGTCGGCCGACGTTCATCTAATGATTTTGCAAGTAAAATTCCAATCTCGTATAGCGCGCGAAAAAAAAAACAGACATCTATATATTTCCGTGCGAGCTCCGATTTCCATTATTTTATTATGATGATTGTTTCTTTCTACGTACATCGGCGTCAGCAAATCATTTTCGCTTTCTGGGGAGAAAATTGCTGATGGAAATTTCGTGAGAAAATCTAGCCGTAACGAAAAACCCATTTGTTTTAATGATGCTCACCTCAAATCCTGTATCATTTCACTCTCTCCCCTATTTAGCGATAATACAAAACGTACTGCCCTTCTTTGAACTTTCTCAGTGTACTCCATCAATCCTGTCTGGTAAGGATCCCCACCTCCCAGCAGTATTTTTAAAGAGGACAGACAAGCTTAGGGTAGGCAATATCTTTAGTAGATCTGTTACATTTTCTAAGTGCCCTGCCAATGAAATGCAGTGTTTGGTTAGCCTTCTCATAACATTTTATGTGTTCCCTCCAGTTTATGTTGTTTGTAATTGTAATTCCTAGGTATTTACACTGAAGAACTAAAGAAACTGGTACAACTGCCCAATATCGTGTAGAGCCCCGCGAGCACGCGGAAGTGCCGCAACACGACGTGGCATGGACTCGACTAATGTATGAAGTAGTACAGGAGGAAATGGACACGATGAGTCCTGTAGGGCTGTCCGGAAATTCGTAAGGATACGATGGGGTGGAGATTTCTTCTGATCAGCACGTTGTAAGACATTCCAGATATGCTCAATAATGTTCATATCTAGAGAGTTTGGTGGGCAGCGGAAGTGTTTAAACTCAGACGAGTGTTCCTGGAGCCAGTCTGTAGCAATTCGGGACGTGTGGGGTGTCGCGTTGTCCTGCTGGAATTTCCCAAGTCCTTCGAATTGCTGAATGGACATTAATAGGTGCAGGTGATCAGATAGGATGCCTACGCGCGTGTCACCCGTCAGAGTCGTATCAAGACGTATCAGGAATCCCATATCACTCCAGCTGCACACGCCCCACACCATTGCAGAGCCTCTACCAGCTTGAACAATCCCATGCTGACATGCAGGGTCCATGGATACAAGAGGTTGTCTCCATACCTGTACACGTCCATCCACTCGATACAATCTGAAACGAGACAAGTCCGACAAGGCAACATGTTTCCACCCATCAACAGTCTCATGTCGGTGTTGACGGCCGCATGCGAGGCGTAAAGCTTTGTGTCGTGCAGTCATCAAGGGTACACGAGTGGGCCTTCGGCTCCCAAAGTCCTTATCGATGATGTTTCGTTGAATGGTTCGCACGCTGACACTTGTTGATGGCCAAGCATTGAAATCTACAGCAAATTTCTGTCGCGTTGAACGATTCTCTTCAGTCGTCGTTGGTTCTGTTCTTGCAGGATCTTTTTATAGCCACAGCGATGTGGGAGATTTGATGTTTTACCGAATTCCTGATGTTCACGGTACACTCGTGAAATGGTCGTACGGGAAAATCTCACTTCATAGTTACCTCGGAGATGCTGTGTCCCATCCCTCCTACGCCGTCTGTAACATCACGTTCGAACTCACTTAAATCTTGACAGCCGGCCGTTGTAGCAGTAACTGATCTAACAACTGCACCAGATACTTGTTGCCATACATAGCCGTTCCCGACCGCAGCGCCACATTCTGCCTGTATTTGAATACGCATGCCTGTAACAGATTCTTTGGCGCTCCAGAGTCGTTGAATTTACGGCCATTAGATTTGACTGATTTATCGCGCAACTGAAGTTTAGCGGTGTGATCTCACACGTTTCATTACTTACGGTGAACTGCCAATTTTCCCACCATACAGATATCTTTTGTAAATGGTTCAGCAATTTGTTTTGTTCTTCTGATGACTTTACTACTCGAGAAACGACAGAATCATCTGCGAACAACCTAAGACGGCTGCGCAGATTGCCTCCTCAATCCTTTATATAGGCAACGAATAGCTAAGGGTCTTTGGACACTACCTTAGGGAACGCCAGAAATTACATCCGTTTTATTCAATGACTTTCAGTCAATTACTACGAACTGTGACTTCTCTGACAGGAAATCACGAATCCAGTCACATAACCGAGACATTATTCCATAAGCATGCTATTTCACTACAAGCCGCTTGAGAGGTACAGCGTAGAAAGTCTTCTGGAAATCCAGCAATACGGAATCAATTTGGAATCCCCTGTCGATAGCAGTCAACACTTCATGTGAGTAAAGAGCTAGATGTGTTTCAAAAATCGCTCTGAGCACTATGGGACTTAACTTCTGAGGTCATCAGTCCGCTAGAACTTAGAACTACTTAAACCTAACCAACCTAAGGACAGCTCACACATTCATCGACCGTAACGGTCGCGCGGCTCCAGACTGTAGCGCCTAGAACCGATCAGCCATTCCGGCCGGCTAAATGTGTTTCACAGGAACGATATATTCTAATCCGTGTTGACTGTGCGTCGATATATCGTTCTCTTCGATGTAATTCGTAACATTCGAAAACAAGATACGTTCCAAAATCCTTCTGCATATCGACATTATTGATATGGGCCTGTAATTTAGTGGATTACTCCTACTTCCTTTTTTTGAATACTGGTGTGACCTGTGCAACTTTCCAGTCTTAGGGTACCTTATCTTTCGTCGATTGTTAAGTATGGAGATATTGTATCGGCAAAGTCCGAAAGAAACTTAAGTGGTATACAGTCTGGACCGGAAGCTTTTTTTTTGTGACATTGTTTAATTCCTTAACTACTCCCAGGATATGTACTTCTATGTTACTCGTTTTTACAGATATTTTATCTTGAAGGCTTGTGTCGTTGATGTGTTATTAAGTGACACGTCCGTGATATATTGTCATTGTTACATTACACTGAAAAGGCATAACGCAAATTATGAAATTCTTAATTTGTAAATTATTCACGATAATAACTCACTCTTAAGACAGCACTCTTATAGGAAGGTATTAACCACCGATAAATCAAAATGGTTCAAATGGCTCTGAGCACTATGGGACTTAACATCTATGGTCATCAGTCCCCTAGAACTTAGAACTACTTAAACCTAACTAACCTAAGGACAGCACACAACACCCAGTCATCACGAGGCGGCTACAGTACAGATGAAGAAATTTTACACAGGTATGAGGAAGTGACTTCAATCATGTACCACCTGCTCGAATGAACCAATACCTGTATATTTAATAGGATCGCCATATATGTTTGGTTGATAGACATAAGTGCACCCTGAGAGACACAGATCTCCTTCGGACTACCTGCATGTAGTTTGGAGATGTGTCGCAATGCAGTAGCAAACTCTTCGTCCTTTCTCCATGCCATGTATGACGTGTAGTCTTCCTAATTTTCCCCAACAAGAAACACCCAACAGGAAACACCTCGTGTTGCAGGGGAAAGCTTCGTTTGGCGCTGGCCTTGCACACTGTATATGGTTGACGGAGTTGTGTCACCATGTTACCTTTTCCGCCGAGTTATCAACACACGCTCCTGTCACATTAACTCGGCTCGTCCTGTTTCCCCACCGGATGCAGGTGTTAGATACAGCGCTCTCCGACTTCTGTGACAGGTCATATTTAAATTGGGACGATCACATAGACTAAGCTGCAGGGAGAGCAGGGCAGAGACTTAGAAGCAGGTACAAGATGCAGAGGGACTGTCAAAAAACAGCCCTAGAGTTCTTCGTGTATGGGATCCTTAGCATATAGGTTCGAAGAAAAAAGGTGACTCGTTTCGAGATACAAGAGTGGCACGAATATGATTCACCAGTGGCTACAATCATTAAAACGCTCCTCTACAGGATCCAATGCAAATACGTGGTTGAATGGATAGACTTCATTTCAAACTGTAGACAGCATTTCGGACTGCATTCCTGCCTAAAAGCAGGATAAAGTTGACATTATACCGATTATACTATCAACTACAGGAGTCATACCACACAATATCCACCAGTACATCAACGTAATACAGCTACATCCAAACGTATATATACAACTACAGAAATCTGTAATTATTGATACTTGTTCAATTACCCGAAAGTTCCTAAATGCAATGTAACATATACCGTACAGTTAAAAGGAAGTCACGCTTGATCAAGGTCCGCGTCCTTTCCATTTTTAACCAGACATAGCGTCTGAGAAAAGAAAGAAAGAAAGAATAATAATAATAATAATGGTGCCAGTAAATAAGGTACCGAACACAGAAAGTGCTAAAAAACTTTAGAAAACCTGTCAACTCACATGGATACATTACAATAAAAGAAACATATCAAGACAAGACAAACTCAAGCACTACAATACAGATGTACCAAAAAATGCACAATATGCATCGGAAACGATCACAATAGGAGCGTCAAGTCACAGAGAGGCAGAAAAAAGCACGCAAATTCTCAGAAAAGTTTTTGAAGCGATACACGCGAATGATATCTGGATGGTGAGACCAGTCAAAGAGTTATACGAAACTGACAGATATTAAAAAAAAGAGCCGACTGACACTCAATGGACACATAAATACAACAAACAAAAATAGACTAACAAACAATGTGTCAAAAGAAAAATTAATAAATTTGGCTTCAAGAAATAGAAGAAGATCTAGAACAAGTGAGAATCAATAGCGCAATGGTAACTGAAACTGGAAAATTCGGAAACAGTCACGAACACGAAATTTGACGTAAAACAAAGGAAGAAAACAGGTAAAATCTGGACAGAACAAAGGAAACAAGAGCGAAGTCAAAGAATGAAGAGATTTTGGGAAAAGAATATGGAAGGAAACAAAAAATAAATTGAATAATTATGTGACATTCAAGTTTGAGCATTATCTTAAAGGCAAACCAAGTGATAATAGTGATAATAATAATAATAATAATAATAATAATAATAATAATAATAATAAACGGTATTAATGACAATGATCATATGGATTAGTTAAGCACATTTGAAGCCCATTTAGTATCATATGAAAATGCGTGGATATTGAAGGAGAGAAGACTAAAATGACAGTGACAATATTGGAATGACAGAACACAAAATGTTAAAGCATCCGCTTCGCATCATAATTATTTTGAATACTGAGAAAGACTGGTGCAACACTAGCGAAACATTGGTTATTTCGGCATTTAACATACTTTAGAACATGATTGGGCAGTGCACGGAGAAGGAATTTAACGACATTGACACCAGTCTTAGAAACCAAAGCATTTACATAAAATGTGCATTATTTGTATACAAAACAGACAGTTGTTACAATTACGTGAGCGTTTAGAGCACTATTGGAGTGTTCCGAGCATAAACTGCTAGAGTGCGCGTGACATCGGAAAGGAGTCCAGTTTCGAATTATCGTTCAACAGCACCAATCACCAACGACCGCCATTCCGATTTAGTATTCGTACGTGCGCGTTACCTTCAGGAGAGGTGGACGCCGATAAAGTCTCTAACTCTTGAGTGCATCCGTGGCCGTTCCTCAGCGCTGTAACTCACTGCGGTTCGCAGAAACACTTCTTAGGGCTTAGCAGCGTGGCGGGCGTCTCCATCCCATCCGCTATTGCAGGTAAGCTGTCTAATCATAGACCCACATTCCTCTGCCCCCTCCTCTATTACTCCCTCTGTCTGCATCTACCAATTATTACATACTTCGCAAACAAATGTGTTAGCAAGTTAAGGATTCTTCCCGTTCCGGTCCCGCATGGAGACTATCTCTAGACCCATCACTTAAGACTGGTTCTTGAACCTTTCTGTCTAAGCTTTAGCGAAATAATTGGCGTTTATCTCCCCAGATCTGACAATTCAGATTCTTCAGCAGTTCCGTGACACTTCCCCGTGAGTCGTACAAACCTATGACCATCCGTGGCGCCCTTCTTTGAATACATTTGATAAGGCTTCTGTAGTACTAAATACTTAACACGGGACATAATCCCAGGTGCAAGTTGATTATCTGACGGCTTTCAGTACATCTGAAGGGCGTATTTCTACGTACCATGAGCGTGTCCTGAAAACCTGTGTCACCAGTGGGCACCGAATTGTAGCGCGTGATATGGAGGTGTGTAACACAACTATATCGCTGCAAGACCAACAGCGTGCTGTAACTGAGTTTCTAACCGCAGAATGGTTCGTGCACACACGAAGCACCCTCTCCTTCAGCGTGACGTTGCCAGAGCAGACACGAGCGCTACAACGTCTGCAACAATCCGACACCTTGGGTTCTGTCGTCGATCATCTTTCACACAGTTCCGACTTGGCCCCATGCGATTTTCATGTGTTTCCAAATCTTAACGAACACTTCCGAACACTTCACTTTCATAGTGATGACGAAGTGCAAGCAGAGGCGAGATTGTGGCTCCGTCAACAAATTCAAACATTAAACATTGACGGTATCGACAAACTGATGTCTCGTTGTATGAAAGATAAACTCGTTTCTCCTTGGGAGAAATGTGTTCATCGCCAGGGTGGCTATGTTGAGAAATAAATCTGTAAACATGAAGAATACAGATGCAGAACGGTAACAGAGTTACTTTTATTTAAGATGCTTTAACACTTTTCGCATAAAAAATTCGGAGGCTTTATTTTTGGCAACGCCCTCGTATGTGTGGTTGCACTGAAATGCTAATTATTTGCGTATCTATGCATGCATCCAGACAGCGTTGCTCCTGACGAAGACAATGGTGGAAATCGTCGAAAGCTCGAGATTTTATACTGAAATGACGCGGCTAGAAGTCTGATAATGTTTTATACAACAGTGCCGTCACGAAAGACTTCGCTCTCATGTAATTTTCCTCTACTGGGAGGACGCTTTCCGGCAGGTTCGTCAACCGGAGAATCTGCGCGCGAAATACGGGCAGTTAAGGACTGGTTTGGCATTTCTGCAACACTGTCAGGATAAGAAGATCAAGCCTAAGTCTGCTACGTTAAAGTATCACATGATGTTGGCAGCAGCGAATAATATTGTACGAACGACCAGCCTGTCCATCATTATATTGAAAAGTAAACGATCACATGGTACGAACGCAGTTTACATAATTTCCATCTCTTTGTATGTGCGGTCCCCTCATCTTTCGAGTTAGTATATATGTCCACAGCAGTTCATCAAAGAGTTCATCATAGCAATACAACGGCAACACAGACAAAGAAATTTGAGCGTCTCATAACCACGCAAAGGCCTCTGACGTTTCATGGAACGTAGAGCAATGTCATCAACGTGTCGGACAAGAACCTGCACGAAAGAGCCATCTCGGTCCTTAATAAAGGACTGAAATTCGCTCCTAGGCTACGCACTGTACCGATCGTGGATTTCATTAGTGATGTGGAACTGGTGGTGCGGCATTTCTCACAAGACGACGTCGACGACGTAAGACTTACCACGAGTCGCATTTTAGCCTCAACCAAGCAGCCCAAACCTAACATCAGCAGGGCAGAGGGGGAGGGGCTGTTTACACTGCAAAATTTAATGATAAGGGAAATGCCACGGTTGTTCTTAATACCATTGAGTATCACAGCAAAGTGGCATCTTTTCTGGAGGATAGCACGTAAAAAATGGCGGAAACGGGACCCAACTCTGTCATACAGCAGAAAACCAGTGGAGCTCCTGAAGAATTTTGGTCTGTCAGAGGAGTCATCAGGAATCTTAGAGCACGAGCTCTTAGACCTCCTAGGCTATGCACATTACCAAGTTCACAAGGAGGGTTTTCTACTGAGGCCAACTGTTAGCGCCATTGGTCCTCCTACATACAGACTGGCCAAATATTTAATTACGTTGTTGGCTCCGATAGTTGACCGCTGTGAATTTCACACCAAAAGCTCTCAGATGTTCATTGAGAAAATTAAACAAATTAGAGTTCGCCCAAACGACATTTCAGTCAGCCTGGACGTGGTCTCACTATTTATAAAAGTTCCTGTAGAAGACACATTGAAACTGTTGGCAGACAGTTGTCCTCCTGGAACGATTACACTGTTCCGATATGTTATGACGACCACCAACTACTCACACGACGGTAAATTTCATGAAATGGCGGACGGAGTGGTTATGACTTCTCCGTTGTGTACAGCGACGGCCAACATTTTTATGGAACATTTTGAGGATCATGCATTGAATTCGGCTTCCCTTTGTGCAAGTTCATTTTATCGTCATGTTGACGAAACGTTTATGGTTTGGCCACACGGCTTAGATGCTCTTGAGCACTTCCAGGAACATATGAACAGCAAGCACCAAACAGTTAGTTTACCGTCGAGACAGAGAGAAGCCTGCCGTTTTCAGATGTTCTGATACAACAGAAGTCCAACAGATGTATTGCAAGCATTTGTATCTCAACGCCCAGAGTTGTCACCATTAAGTCCAGAAACGAGCAGCTTTAAATACACTGGCACACAGAACAATAACCGTTTCTGACGACGACCACTTGGATTTCGAAATTAATCATCTGAAATATGCGTTCCGAAATAACAGCTATTGGTCATGTGATATCAAGTCAGCGTTCTGCAAGAAAGGGAAAGGTTAAAATGTAGAAAATTCACGTGATGAGCCATCTATTGCATTCCTTCCCTTCTGCGGCGCTACATCCAACAAAGTAGACATAGTTGCGGGTAGACGAGGTGTCACATCTACTTTCCTACCTCCTAAGGAGATTTAGCAGATGCTATGCCCTTTTAAGGACAGTCTCGGCCTGAGGATTCCTGGGGATCCCACGTGAGTGAGGAAACAAAAGTTTTGTCTCAGCCTCCTATATACTGCGATTCTGTAATTAATGAGGCTGTATAAATAAGAATGTGTGAGAAAACCTTCAACCGTGACGGCGGATATAATCGTTTCAGAAGCCGTCTTTGAGTTATACGTTGTGAGTCTCTAACTATTGCCCCTCAGAATAACTCCGAAAGTATAAAAGTAGCTGAAAGGTTTGAGGGACAAATGTTGCATGGGACAATGGGGTTCATAATATGACGTTGGTTTTTTGTTACTAGGTGGAGTGACGTCAGAGATATGAAGGTCAGCTTTGTTTTTTTAAATGTTTTGCTATAGTTTGGTACTTATTTTCTGATAGCGGCTATCGAAACGAATCCAATGGTGTGCAACAGTAAGGTCTTTGAAAGTCAACGAATGACAAAATGGTGGCATGAACGTCCACTAACAGAAGGTGTTCGAAGTGATGACCATTGGTAACAATGCAGTGCTGCAATTTTCTTATCATGGATTGAGTGGTATACCTTATCACTTCGGCACTTATCGAAGCACATGCTCTGACAATTCTCTCGCATATATCGTGCAAAGAGTAAATATTTGCCGAATACGGCGAATCCATCTAACGTGTCGTTCACGTCTTAACACCATTCGACGGTTTCGTAATACAACTCTAATAGGAACGGTAGGACTGGTATCGTCGAATCAAGCGAATGTGAGTGATGTATACCTTCGAAGAACAAGTCGATAAGCATCTCATTTACGGAGAATGCCAATGGAATTCAGTGAGAGCTAGAGACGTACACGCTGAAAGATATACCCACTCACCCTACACATCGTACATTTAAATGTGTGTATGATAAATTGAGAACAACTCGATCTTTAACGCATCGGAATCATATCCGCCAAAGGAAAGCTACCAACGAGGAAACGGAAATTGGTACTCATGTCATTGTGGTTCGATATCCTTGTGTTAGTTCGCGTCAAATCGCAGGGGAATCAGGCATGAGCCAGAGTTGTGTTGTTCGTGTTCTGCATCGCCATAAATATCATCCTTACCATATCAGTCTCCACCAAGAATTAACTGGTTTGGATTGTACGTGTCGCATTGAATTCTTCCGATGGGCTCTACTTCAGATTCAGATGAATGACACATTTATTAATTTGATTTTATTTACTGACGAGGCTACGTTCACAAACCATCGATATGTTAATTTGCATAACATGCATTATTGGGCAACCGAAAATCCATGTTGGCTGCGGGAAACTGCACACGAAAAAACGTGGTCGGTGAATGTATGGTGTGGGATTCTGGAGGACAGAATCATAGGTCCCTATTTCATCGAAGGAAATCTTAATGGTAGGAAGTACACCACATTCCTGCAGGAACATTAATTCTGTTATTGGAAGAAATACCTTTATGGACAAGAAACAGAACGTGGTATCAACACGATGGGTGTCTGGCAAATTTTTCGCTGATGGCTAGAAATGAATTGCAGAGACAATTCCCAAATCGTTGGATTGGACGCAGAGGAGATATGTGTCGTGGCCGGCTCGTTCGCCAGACTTGACGCCTTTGGATTTTTTTCCTTGTGGGGATTCGTAAAATACGTTAATTATAAAGACATTCCAACTACAGCTGAAGATATGCAAGAAAGGATTGTCAGAAGACGTGCTTCTGTAAATGGACGTTCATGCCACCATTCTGACCTTCGTTGACCTTCAAAGACCTTACTGTCACACATCATTGGATTCGTCTCGAAGGTCGGTATCAGAAAATGAGTACCAAACTATAGCATGACATTTAAAAAAAACAAAGTTGATCTCCATATCTCTCAAGCGACCCCACCTATCAACAAAAAACAATCGTCATATTATGGCCCCTCGTTGTCCCATGCAACATTTGGCCCACAAACCTTTCAACTCCTATCATACTTTCGGAGTTAGTTTTGGTGGTAATAGTTAGAGACTCACCCTGTGTAAGACCACCACAGCAGCAATTTTGACAGTCAGTTGCTTCTGACGAAGACGGTGGTCGATATCGTCGGAAGTTGGAGGTTTTCCCCTTAATTGACGCGGGAAGAAGTCCGAGAATTCTTATTTGACGTTTTCACGATGCCGTCTTCGCTGTGTTCCAATTGGATGGGAAGCAGAGTGCCTTTTTGGTCAAATTTTGAGAGGATCGAAAACAAGACGCCCTCCAAATTACAAAACGGACTTTTGTCCGAAATAAGAAATGGACACATGGGGTATGAAACTGCCAGTGTACGGTATACTTTTGCAAAATAAGATGTAATTATTTGAAACCAACCAGGGTAATTTAGAAAAAATTAATTAGTGATTTGAGAGAAGCCGCGCGGGGTAGCCGCGCGGTCTTCTGCTCCCATCGGAGTTCTAGTCCTCCCTCGGGCATGGGTGTGTGTATGTGTGTTGTCCTTAGCGTAAGTAAGTTCAAGTTAGATAAAGTAGTGTGTAAGCCTAGGGATTGATGACCTCAGCAGTTTGGTCTCATAAGAAGTTTCACAAAAAATTGAGCGAAATTTTTTAACCGAATTTTCGTAGATAAACGATGCGTGGGAAATAGAGAAGTTGAGTACCAAATTGATCAGCATGAGGTCTAGTTTTGAAAAATATATTTAATTGCTTCAAAGTAGTCAGGGTGATCAAGAAAAACTTGATTAGTGATTTGAGGGAAGATCGAAATATTTCACAAACAGCTGCCGCTAATTTCGTCTCACTACACTACGAACGATTCTCATAGCTACATGCCGATAAGTGGAGAGACTCACGTACTCTGTGTTTGCTCTATTGTCTTCTCAATCATTGCACTGTCTTTTATTTGTCAACTCTTACTCCACTACATGAACAGCACAGCAGGAATATATGTTCTCAATAAAGTACAATTTTCTCTGCACTATCACACAGCAATGCCCAGCTCTCTAGATTTTCTTTGTAAGGAACGCGACTTTGGAACAATCTTCCTCAAAATGTAAGAGAAACTAAACTTGTTCCAAATTTCGTAAGACAGCTAATGGCCCAGCTTCCATCATAACAGCTGTCTCTCCTACATTCTGTGCAGTTCATTCTCTCCCAAAACTTTTCCCTGCCCCTTGTCGACAGAGTTATCTATTTCTATCCTGTTCTTTCCTAACAGCCGCTTTCATTGTCATTTCAATCTTCTCCTTTTCCTTCATCCTTTCCGCTTCTGAGAGTAGTATAATGGCCCTAAATCTTCCAGGCTAATCAATATCATTCTAAATGTCCTTTACTGTCATAATTATTTTGTTATTGTTATGAATATTAGCTATTACTAACTTTATTGTCATCATCTTTATCATCCTCCTCCTCATTCTTCCTCTTTCTTGTTCTGTTTGGGTCGTCTAAGAGCCACGCACCAATTTCAATGCTTCCTCCTTTGTTCTTCTTTCTTCTTCCTCCAGTATTCTTTATCTGCTCAGTATGTATCCTTTTTGTCTCCCCAGACCATTTTCATCCTGTCTTCTTGAAAAGCTCTTGAATCATTTCTTGAAAAGCTATTGTATCTTTTTCAGTTATATTGTTTCTTTCTGAATCTTTTCTAACTTATTGAATCAAGGTTATTGTTGACTTCTCGTGCCAAACAAATTTAAAAATCTGTTTGGTTAACATGTTGCTGTTCATTATGTATCCAAAAAGAACGGCAGTCACCTCTTCCGTAATATTTCAATCATGTTATATACGTTGCGATATATTTCTTCATTACTTCTCAACTGTCGCCGGTCGGTGTGGTCGAGCGGTTCTAGGCGCTTCAGTCTGGAACCGCGGGATCGCTACGGTCGCAGGTTCGAATACTGCCTCGGGCATGGATGTGTGTGCTGTCCTTAGGTTAGTAAGGTTTAAGTAGTTCTAAGTTCTAGGGGACTGATGACCTTACAAGTTAAGTCCCATAGTGCTCAGAGCCATTTGAACCATTTTTGAACTTAACTTCCATACCTCTATATTTGTTAGAGGACCGAGAATTTTTAGAATGATTCTTCTGTCTATGACTTCACGTTCGTGTAATTGTAATTCAGTGCTAAACATCTGCTTGCAAGAAGCCATTCTGGTTTTATACTGTGTTGTAGTGCTGTATTTTCAAATTTTTAGACAGAGATTTATTTTTGTAAACGTCCCTGGTTATACCACACACTCTCCATTTCACGTATTCTTTCTTCTACAACGAATTTTTCTAAGCCTTTTTCTTGAATCATTTCTCCCAGATATTTAAATTTATTAACCCTCTTTATCTGTCCAATATTTGGAACATTTTTATGATTGTCATGGGAAGTTTTGTAATGTCTTTTGCACGTGTTGCTCCAGGTCAGATGTAAGACAGTTCTAAATAAGCAATAAAAAAATAAAGAAAGACAAAGTTTCAAGAAGCTCTTCTCTTCCCAACCTAGCTATTTTGGGCACAATATGTTGCAATGGTGTAGACACTGTGAGATTATTATTTTTTTTTAAATGGTGAAAATAAATATCAAATTACAGCATAAATTGAATATTATCTGCTTCTCTTGATCTGTATGCTTCTAATAATAACATAACACCAATCTATAGTTAAATATAGTGTATTTCACGCTTTACGAACTAAACCTAAAATAAAAAATTGGAAAGAATTTTAAAGTGTTTCTAGAAATCATTTGTTTAAATTTAAGAAATAAAATAGACAGGAGTTACAGTTGACCCTACTCTTTTGCTGTACAAGATTTCGATCATCATTCAAAGACACATGCAATGTTGTTCTATTCTATTTTATTCTACACTTTCAGACAAATCGTTTCACAAAACATTTGATCCTTTTTTTCAAAACAGTTTTTACTAACGTATTCCTCGTATTCGTGATTCAGGATGGTCGTATTAGACAATTTATGAAAGCAGATGTCTAGATCAATTTTTCCTATGCCTGACAGAGGAGGATACGTTACACGAAGAAAGTGAGCATTTAATGGTTTGAAGAATTGAGCAATACCAAAATTAACCCGCATTCCTCACCTAAAGAATGGACGAGACGTAGATTCGTTCAGCGCTTAACACGAGAGCAGCACGTCACTGCGGCGTTAAGTGCGGGAACATTACTGTGATGTCACGTTGTGCATTTGTAACGATACTGCGTAGCTGCAACGTGCACTCCATCGCGAGTAATTTTACATACGTGAGGCGTTAGATGAACGCGTGAAAACAAAACAGAAACACAACACAAGCGTGTAAATATTGACGTGAACGCGTTAATTAAAGAGGCAAATCAGTTTTGCACCCTGATGTAGTTTGTCGACATCCAATAAATGGAAATTATAATGCCTCCGAGAGGCAAAGGTGTTGACCTTTAACAAACCCGCTCCAAATTCGTTTGCAGACCAACTGAGTGGAATGGGTTGAGAGAAATGAGCTGAAGTATCATGATTCAAGGTGAACGTTTGAACTAATCCCGAACTCCTCTGATACCAGTCTCGCAATATAGTAACCACTAGCCGACCGAGTAATATACATGAAATATAATGCCTCAGCCGATTTGGAGAACAGAGTAAAAAATTCGGAGCGATTAGTTTCAGAACGCTTTCGTAGTACGTAGAAGCAACGCCATTCTCATTCTGTATGAGAGGATAGTTTTCTCATGGAGTTTGTCATTCAGAAATCGGATTTGCATTATTGTTGATTTATGAGATGATAGTGTTGTGCCTGTGGGAGAAGGAGAAACTTGTACCAGCACGTGTCTCCGTTCCACAGCGGCAGGATCGTGATGTATCGGGACTACACAGAGGCGGCAGAAGCCTTGGATAGCGATATGCCATATGCAGATGGCGATAGTGGCGTGTACACGCGGTATAAAAGGGCACCGTAATGCAGAGCAATCATTTGTGCTCAGACAATTCATATGGAAAATTATATGAGTGAGGGGTGTCTGTTTTTCGGACATGTCAGTGATTCGCCTCGATGGACGATGAATCCACCACAATCAGTGCAGATGCCCAAGTGCATCACATGTACAAGTACGGGACACAGATGAATACATGTACATAATATAAATTTCCAACACAGTACCGTAATGCTACTCCTTGCTTTGAGTTTGGACTCAGGATGTCGACTTGAGTCTAACAGATATGTATGCTACTGTCTCCACAACAATGTTTCTTATTATCATTACTTGATGGCAAGAAATTAGAGTATCCATGTATTAGTAATTTTCACTCTTGTTGTGCACTGTACTGGACTCATAAATGCACGTTTTCCGATAGTCAGGTAATCATGCGATCATGGAAGGAGTTACCTTGTGTAATTTGCTCCTTTATGAGTCATTTTTCAAGTCCTTTAAAGAATACTGCTCTTTTTGTCTACTTGCATGCATTCCATTTCCTATCTACGGAAGTTCCCAAGACGTAAGCCTAGTTTACAGAAACGTCTGTAATGTTGTTGAGAACCAAAATGTGCCAGCGTAGTGCCTTTCTTTTACAGGTCTATGTACTTGTTAGTTGATTACGTGTGTCAAAAGTTCCCTTTAGTCTTTTGTAATCCAGGATCATTATTTCTTACTTGTCACTTCTTCTTCCGTGTGTTTTTGCTTTTAGGAAGCTTTAATTGTCGAGTGCTAATAATAGTGTTCCATAGATTTCGTGTTTGTTTTGAATACAGTCAGAGAGAGTCCCTTTAGTCAACCATAGTGCCAGTAGTGCTAGTGTTTGTTTTCAATACAGTCCAGAGACAGGTAGTGCTATTTTCATTGTTTTCTACAAGAAGTGGCTAGCAACCACAGTTTAGTCAACAATCAGCCGCCTTTAGTGAACTAGCAGTCTAGTTAAAAGTTGATTAACTCTCTACAGTAAATTGATTTCTTGGGATGGATAGGATGTGTGACTGCTGTGTACGGACGCAGGAGAAGCTGGCCACTGTTCGCGAACAGCTGAACGTGTTGATGGCCGCGGTCAGCCGTCTTCAGGCTACTGCCTCGGAGTGTAGTGGCAGTGGGGAGTCTGGTGCGTCGCATGGTACACCCCAGGTGTTACATGGTTCACCCACTGTCCCTGCTGTCGAGACATCTTCGAGGGTACTGGGCGCGGTTGGGCCACCCTCTCCCCAAGGAGAGTGGCGGGTTCAGCGGCGTTCGCAGCGCACGAGGCGGAGGGTAAATGTGGAGGCTGGCCGTGTGGCATCGCCCGCTATGCCTGTGAGTGGACATGTGGCCGCTCCTTCAGCAAGGTCTGAGCAGGCATACGGGGGGAGTGGTTTATTAGTTATTGGGAGCTCCAACGTTAGGCGGATGATGGAGCCCCTTAGGGAAATAGTGGAAACGTCGGGGAAGAAGGCCAGTGTTCACTCTGTCTGCTTGCCGGGGGGTCTCATCCGAGATGTGGAGGAGGTCCTGCCGGCGGCGATAGAGAGCACTGGGTGTACCCGACTGCAAATTGTTGCTCATGTCGGCACCAATGACTCCTGCCGTCTGGGTTCAGAGGTCATCCTCATTTCGTACAGGCGGTTGGCGGAATTGGTGAAGGCGGAAAGCCTCGCTCGCGGGGTGGAATCAGAGCTAACTATTTGTAGTGTCGTTCCCAGAACCGATCTCGGTCCTCTGGTTTGGAGCCGAGTGGAAGGCTTAAACCAGAGGCTCAGACGATTCTGCGGAGATCTGGGGTGCAAATTTCTCGACCTCCGCTATCGGGTGGAGAAATGTAGGGTCCCCCTGAATAGGTCAGGCGTGCACTACACGCCGGAAGCGGCTACAAGGATAGCGGAGTACGTGTGGGGGATTTTTAGGTTAGAGAATTCCCTCCCTAGGCCCGACAAGACGCCTCCTGAGACGCAGCAAGGTAGGAGTAGGCAAAATGCAACAGGGAATAACAATATTAATGTACTAATAGTAAACTGCAGGAGCGTCTATACAAAGGTCCCAGAACTGCTCTCATTAATAAACGGCCACAACGCCCATATAGTACTAGGGACAGAAAGCTGGATGAAACCAGACGTAAACAGTAATGAAATCATAAACTCAGACTGGAATGTATACCGCTGAGACAGGCTGGACAGTGAAGGGGGAGGCGTGTTTATAGCGATAAGAAGTGCAATAGTATCGAAGGAAATTGACGGAGATACGAAATGTGAAATAATTTGGGTGAAGGTCACGGTTAAAGCAGGCTCAGACATGGTAATTGGATGTGCCTATAGGCCCCCTGACTCAGCAGCTGTTGTGGCTGAGCACCTCAAGGATAATTTGGAAAATGTTTCATGTAGATTTCCCCACCATGTTATAGTTCTGGGTGGAGATTTTAATTTGCCGGATATAGACTGGGAGACTCAAACGTTTATAACGGGTGGCAGGGACAAAGAATCCAGTGAAATTGTTTTAAGTGCATTATCTGAAAACTACCTTGAGCAGTTAAACAGAGAACCGACTCGTGGCGATAACATATTAGACCTTCTGGTGACAAACAGACCCGAACTATTTGAAACAGTTAACGCAGAACAGGGAATCAGCGATCATAAACCGGTTACTGCATCGATGATTTCAGCCGTAAGTAGAAATGTTAAAAAAGGTAGGAAGATTTTTCTGTTTAGCAAAAGTGACAAAAAGAAGATTACAGAGTACCTGACGGCTCAACACAAAAGTTTTGTCTCAAGTACAGATAGTGTTGAGGATCAGTGGACAAAGTTCAAAACCATCGTACAATATGCGTTAGATGAGTATGTATCAAGCAAGATCGTAAGAGATGGAAGAGAGCCACCGTGGTACAACAACCGAGTTAGAAAACTGCTGCGGAAGCAAAGGGAACTTCACAGCAAACATAAACATAGCCAAAGCCTTGCAGACAAACAAAAATTACGCGAAGCGAAATGTAGTGTGAGGAGGGCTATGCGAGAGGCGTTCAATGAATTCGAAAGTAAAGTTCTATGTACTGACTTGGCAGAAAATCCTAAGAAATTTTGGTCTTCTATCCAAGCGGTAGGTGGATCAAAACAAAATGTCCAGACTCTCTGTGACCAAAATGGTACTGAAACCGAGGATGACAAAAAATGGTTCAAATGGCTCTGAGCACTATGGGACTCAACATCTTAGGTCATAAGTCCCCTAGACTTAGAACTACTTAAACCTAACTAACCTAAGGACATCACACACACCCATGCCCGAGGCAGGATTCGAACCTGAGACCGTAGCAGTCCCGCGGTTCCGGACTGCATCGCCAGAACCGCTAGACCACCGCGGCCGGCTCCGAGGATGACAGACTAAGGGCCGAGACACTAAATGTCTTCCTCCAAAGCTGTTTCACAGAGGAAGACTGCATTGTAGTTCCTTCTCTAGATTGTCGCACAGATGAAAAAATGGTAGATATCGAAATAGACGACAGAGGGATAGAGAACAATTAAAATCGCTCAAAAGAGGAAAGGCCGCTGGACCTGATGGGATACTAGTTCGATTTTACACAGAGTAAGTGAAGGAACTTGCCCCCCTTCTTGCAGCGGTGTACCGTAGATATTTAGAAGAGCGTAGTGTTCCAAAGGATTGGAAAAGGGCGCAGGTCATCCCCATTTTCAAGAAGGGACGTCGAATAGATGTGCAGAACTATAGACCTATATTTCTAACGTCGATCAGTTGTAGAATTTTTGGAACAAGTATTATGTTCGAGTGTAGTGACTTTTCTGGAGACTAGAAATCTACTCTGTAGGAATCAGCATGTGTTTCGAAAAAGACGGTCTTGTGAAACCCAGCTCGCGCGATTCATCCACGAGACTCAGAAGGCCATAGACACGGGTTTACAGGTAGATGCCATGTTTCTTGACTTCCGCAAGGCGTTCGATACAGTTCCCCACAGCCGTTTAATGAACAAAGTAAGAGCATATGGACTATCAGACCAATTGTGTGATTGGATTGAAGAGTTCCTAGATAACAGAACGCAACATGTCATTCTCAATGGAGAGAAGTCTTCCGAAGTAAGAGGGATTTCAGGTGTGCCGCAGGGGAGTGTCATAGGACCGTCGCTATTCACAATATACATAAATGACCTTGTGGATGGCATCGGAAGTTCACTGAGGCTTTTTGCAGATGATGCTGTGGTGTATCGAGAGGTTGTAACAATGTAAAATTGTACTGAAATGCAGGTGGATATGCAGCGAATTGACGCATGGTGCAGGGAATGGCAATTCAATCTCAATGTAGACAAGTGTAATGTGCTGCGAACACAAAGAAAGATAGATCCTTTATCATTTAGCTACAAAATAGCAAGTCAGCAACTGGAAGCAGTTAATACCATAAATTATCTGGGAGTACGCATTAGGAGTGATTTAAAATGGAATGATCATATAATGTTGATCGTCGGTAAAGCAGATGCCAGACTGAGATTCATTGGAAGAATCCTAAGGAAATGCAATCCGAAAACAAAGGAAGGAGGTTACAGTACGCTTGTTCGCCCACTGCTTGAATACTGCTCAGCAGTGTGGGATCCGTACCAGATAGGGTTGATAGAAGAGAGAGAGAAGATCCAACGAAGAGCAGCACGCTTCGTTACAGGATCATTTAGTAATCGCGAAAGCGTTACGGAGATGAAAGATAAACTCCAGTGGAAGACTCTGCAGGAGAAACGCAAAGTAGCTCGGTACGGGCTTTTGTTAAAGTTTCGAGAACATACCTTCACCGAAGAGTCAAGCAGTATATTGCTCCCTCCTACGTATATCTCGCGAAGAGACCATGAGGATAAAATCAGAGAGATTAGATCCCACACAGAAGCATACCGACAATCCTTCTTTCCACGAACAATACGAGACTGGAATAGAAGGGAGAACCGATTGAGGTACTCAGGGTACCCTCCGCCACACACCGTCAGGTGGCTTGCGGAGTATGGATGTTGATGTAGATTCTCTCATGGCGATTTGGTCATCATGATGTATTATAAGGTCGTAGTAAGATCTTCTCCTGTTTTATTGGGAAGGGAACAAATCACTGTAGCGTCATTCATTGACTAAAAAAAAAACCGAACCTATTGGCTTCTCTGTTGGTTATTTCCTGTGGCGAGACTGGCCTGTTTGTCTTTATACTTTCTAATACTGTCAACCTGTATTATAACAGTTGTGTCACATTTGGTAAGTAAGCAGCTACGTTACGTACAGGTGTTGGAATCGCCGCTGTAGTGTCCTGAGGTCGGAAGGAAAGAACTAACAACCAAGTTTGAACACACTTTATTGTAACTTGTGGTGACAAAAACAAGATAAGAATACAAGACAATGAAAAGAAAATAATAACCAAAATCCTACTCTACACAATTACAAAGATACAACTTTCTACTGCATGCTACAGCGATTGTCTTCTATGCTAGAGCCGACTCAGGTATTGGCCTGAGCTGTAGGTACACACTGCTGGACTGCTACACGTAGCCACATTAGTTCCAATTGGTGGACGTCTGTCAGACGGCTTTTCACGAAGTAGTCCCGTGTTTATGTGGAAAGTCTGTTGTTGTTTACATCCATTGGCGATGTTTCGATGTGAGCTCTTGAAGGGAGGACGGCAGCCCACCTTGCTTGTCTATTGTGTGGGCCTTCTAACTGATAAGGGGCCGCTACGACAGGCGTTTCTAGTGCGTATGCCATTTACATTTCAGTGCTTAGTATTTTATATTCTGACGGGACTTCTCTGTTTCAGCTGTTAAAATATTTTAACTATCCACATCCAGCCTTAGCTGCTTTAGGGCCTTTTTTGCTACAGTGGTTACACAGATACAGTTTTTGCTCAACTGTTTTATTGTGTCTGTCCTCAAAAGTTGCGTTTAGTTTACAAGAAAGTCGTGTGTCAAAGAACAGCACAATAATCAGTTTTAAATATACTATCTTTAGAGAATTATATTAAAAATTTCTTCGTCAGACTACTGAATGACATCCAGAAACACACAAAACAGGAGAAAGCACCTCGACGGTCAAAAAAGGAAAAAACACTCATATACTGTACATACATATTTAGTGCTAGGTTCCCATGGGAGCAAACTGTAGAGGTCATCGGTCACTAGGCCTAAACATTACTTAATCTAACTTACACTAATTTACGCTAAGGACAAGACACATACACCCATTCCCGAGGGAGGACTCGAACCTCAAACGGGGGGAGCCGCGCGAACCGTTGCAAGGCGCCCTTAGACCGCGCGGCTAGCCTGCGCAGCTGTACATACATACATATTTGTATTAGCCATCTGCCGCTGTAGCGTGTCGATGTGCCTGTTCTGACTGGTAATTTACGAAGTTTGGCTACCAACAGCACATCGCTGTACGCTTCTTCAAATGATAGTCCTCTGCTACACTCTAGGATATTAATACCAGTTCAAAACAAATTAACTGAAGTGTCACGGGAAGAAAGTGCGGCTTCTGAAGGAAACTTCAAAAGGAATTGGTACGGTCAAGATATGTTACAGCAAGCAAGTGAACTTCAGACAAAGTTTGTCGACGTTCCTTGCAAACTAAAATTGTATCTATTTTCACGACTGTTGAATACATTGTGAGCCACGCGGGATTAGCCGAGCGGTCTGGGCGCTGCAGTCATGCCTTGTGCGGCTGGTCCAGGCGGAGGTTCGAGTCCTCCATCGGGCATGGGTGTGTGTGTGTTTGTCCTTACGATAATTTAGGTTAAGTAGTGTGTAAGCTTAGGGACTAATCACCTTAGCAGTTAAGTCCCATAAGATTTCACACACCTTTGAACATACATTGTGAATGTCTGAATAGCTCCGCGAATAAGCTGACTGATACCTAGAATACAAAGCATACACCGATCGGTTTTGAGCGGAGTGATAAACACGTAAATCGTACCGGAGTAACGTGTTTGCTTGCATGTGGTAAAGAAGGGCAGACGTATGTGTGACGGCTTCTTCTGCGGCTGCACTGTGCTGCGGCGCTATCGTTATGTTGCAACACTGGTGTGCGAAACTTAGCGGTGGAAGTAACGTCCGCACGAGGTGTTACTGCCAAGTAGCATAGCTCGATAAAACTCATACCAAGCACAGAAAGAAGAGCTACTGTATAGAAGTGCCCCATGAGGCGAACAGAAATGACTTTTTATTCCAAGACGACAAGTCTCTGCTATTTACTATGGTCCTTTGGACATTACAAACGACGGGACATGTTTTGTAATAGGGTGCCTGTGTGGCGTCACAGCCAATCTTGAAGGAACTTCCCCCACATCGAGAGAAATAATTATTAAATGATAGCGTCTGGTAGGCGTAGGTGAAGTAATATTTAGTTTTATTCTAAGAAGCATCAATGCAATGAAGCGATACATGAATTTTGTGGCTATTACCAAGATAAAAAATTCGCAGAGTTAATATTGTTGGAAACTACTCGTATTAACAGATGTGTAATAGTGTGTAAAGATATCTTGCTATCTGACTCACTCGCTTTTGCGTTATGGTCTCTCTTGCGCTCTTGTCTATGTTACGAGTACAGGTAGGAGATTGTCACTGCGCTGTATAACTTTTTGCAAATGTATATGCATATGTGTTCCTAAGGATTACGTTATTTAAAAATCATTTCAGTGAAAAGCACAGTAAAAGTTTACACGTGAAAGAAAGTGAAATATATAAATATGGAATACGGAAACTTTGCGTTTGGTTCACGATCTTTTTATACGCCTTTTTGTGCGTGATTACCCAGAAGTAAAGCCAAGAAAGTGGTGACAATGGTAATTATTCGTGACTGTCCTTTAAATTAATTGCGATAAATCAGAAGGATATAATTTTATTGCTTGACCCCAGTACCACTTACAACGTCGTCGCCAAAGATACGATTTTCAACAAGTAATTTACGTAACTTCAAGATTGGCTATTATTAAATTTGACAGTTGAACTCTAGTTTTGATTCAAATCACACTTTACCCGTGATCACCGCAGGTGGTAATGCGTGCTCTGCAACGTGCTTCCATGCTGGCCGTAACGCTGGTAAGGAGGTATAGTATTAGGGTGTTCCATTCCTTCACCTATGCGTTTGACAGCTGTTGGATAGTCGCCAGTGCATATGAACGTGCTGTAGTAGTCTACCCAACGCTTCCCGCCCGCACTCGATTGGATTTAAATAGGGGGAAATGACAGGCTAGTTCATTCGTCCAACATCATCTTGTTCCATGATCTAAGCCATTTGCACTTTTCGTTGCGGTCGCACACTGTCATCCATTAAATGAAGTGAGGACCGAAAGTTGCCCTGAAAAACACGCATGAAGAGCGGGTACAGCGTCACAATAACGTTGATCGGAGAGTATATTTCGTTCAAAGATTTGGAGGCAATTCGCCTTCGCGACATTATGCCTCCCCACATCGAAACAAGGGGACTCATAGAGCGATCACATTTCAATATGTTCCTTAATCTGTTCTTATCCGAGACGAGTGTGCGGTAGCATAATGTTGCATGGGCAAAATGATTCCAAACTTACTGGACAATCACTGATCAACGTTATTCTGACACACCCCACATGGAGGAGCGAGAGGAAGTGGACTAGCGTGCACGTCCCTCCGAGTTAAGTGACATCGAGCACGTGTCGGATGTGTTGGGGAGACGAATTGGAGTACGTCCATATGCACCAATGACCAACCAGAAGTTGTGGAGTAATAGAATGCTCAACCACAAGAACTATTTACCAATCTTGTGACCGATATGAGAGCACTCTGCAGAGCATGCACTGCCGTCAGTGGTCATAGCCATGTCCCACCTTTTGTAATGTCCAGAAGATGATCATGAGCCGCGGTGGTTTCTTTGCAATAATTTTCTTTGAATAAATACGTCATTTCTGTCCGTCTCATTAAGTATTTCTTTCAGTTACTTACTGTAATATAGGTACTGTAGGAAGTCTTTCTATGTATGCTCTAAATTCCATCTAGCTATGTTACTTGACAATGACACATCATGCTAAAGCTACTCTCATCATTAAGTTTTGCACGCCATTTTAGTTTTTCTAAGACCCTTGTGACACGCTAGAAGTTATCTTACAGTCCCACTTTCAACAGCTGTAGCTGATCCCGTATCGACGTCATATACAGTTATGCCAAGAGGAAATAAGTTTTGTATCAGCAACGTAAGTCTATCTTCTGGATCGATTTAACGACGGAGCCACACTTAATGGTGTTTATCCTGCAACAGCCGGTTTCCGCCGCCTTCTTTCAATATTACCACATTGCTCTGATATTACTTCGAAAATACCAATGTCAGTATTAAGAAGCGTTATAGCACTGCATGCGTTCTCTCTAGAGCTTTCGAACGCAGTAAAAAGTATACAGTTCCATTTAAGTTTTAAAAAAGCGTACTTGCTTCAGTATTTCTGTTGATACGAGAACTAAGAGAATCGAAGATCCAAACAATTACATTCCCTTCTCAGGCTAACGTTTGCTGAAAACCTTTTGATATCTCGAACGATTAAGGAATAAATGCCTTACACGGGATGTAGAGTGGTAGGGACTTGGTAGAGTGGGTGTCCAGCAGGGCCATTTTAAATAATGAAAGAATGGTTTGCGAAAAAGAAAATATGTATTTCATGAGACCGTTTGCATGGAGTTCGCCTTGATGAGTAAGTTAAATGTTTTAGGCAAGTCTAGGAGATACGACACAAAAAGCAAATAGAGAGATAGAGAGGTGTCGGTTCAGGGTAACTCCTGTTGATGGCCGGCCATGGCACGCAGACCAGACTGCCTCCCTAGAGAGACGTCTGTCCTGCCTGAAATCTGGATCTAAGAGAGTGTCGAATGTCGCAGCTGTGCTCCGCTCTAGATGACGCCCCCCCCCCCCCCCCCGTTCACCCTCTCCACCTTCCCCCTCAGCGACCACACACGGAACTGCCTCTCACGTCTCAGCACTGGTTAACCCGCAACGTGAGTACTCAGCGCATTATGCAGAGGGGTGAAAGGGTGGCGTGATGGTAGCATCAGTAACTATCAGGAAGTGTGGCGTGACGCCAGATTTGTGGTTCTCACCGCGTAGGCACTGCGGAGACAGGCACTAGGAGTGTGTTTGAAAGTCTTGTGGAAAACGGAAGTTTTAGATAAAAGAAGAGTTCTAACGAAACTCCTAAAATGTTCCTTGTCTGGGTGGGCACCCGGTACAGGGTGTTGCATCGCATGTTACTCACCCTGTGTAACTCCATTACAAACGCTGGCGCTGTTATAACTCGGCAGCTGTGAACGTAAAAAATTAATTGAGTACGTCAGAAAATCTGCAACACTGGGCGCTACAGCTTAGTGGAAACTGTACCTAGATATATTTAGAATTTTAGGACACACCTGCGATGAACTGTCTTACCGCACCGCAATCTACGCTGCCTAACACGAAAATTATGCACCCAGAAGGAGAGGAAAACTCGAAATGAAACTTCATGGCTTGAGAGGGTATGTGTTGTTATTGCACTGATTACAAAATCCATACAAACTGACAAGGAATTTCGTAGTATGAGCCCATTTCACAGTATGAGCTTGTAGGCCCCTCTGATCTGGATGCATGCGCCGATTCAGTTAGAAAGGGTGTGATAAAGCCGTCGTTTGCTCGCGGTGGAACACACATGTTTTAACTGCTCCGTCACGTCCAGGGTGCCGGCACTGGGACGGAATTGGCATGTGGAACGATCTAACACATACTCTGTCGGCGACAGATATGGCGGGACTGTGACCACAGAAGTGCCTTAACGTTACGCAGATAGTTTCTTGTGTGCAGGATCACTGTTCGGAGGAAACATGGTACTGCGATCTGTGATATGAGAGGTAACCTATGAGGATGCTGGATGTATCGTTCTGTCTTCAAGGTTCCCACAGTCACTACCATCTTCGTCGTTAAGTCATAAACGTCGGTTCCCCACACCACGATGCCAGCAGCCACTTGTGTTGCGGTGTTACAGGCGGCCTAACGCACGCATAGTGCGGTAATTCCCTACTCCGGTTGCTGCTGTCTTCGAAGAATCGTGTGGGATGAAACAACATTGCAGGGAACACATTAACTGTTCTCGGATGGCAGGCGCAGCTTTGAAAGGGTCCGATATGCTCGGTGGACAATATAGTGATCCTCTCTCATGGTGTCAGGTGTCGTCTCCCAGAACTGTGAGTACATATCACTCACCCACGGACTCTAATATCGGGCCCATAGTACATCTGAATGCTTCACGAACTTGAATACTGCACGATAGGGCCAGCTGGTCAAACAGTGTTAGGTTCGTATGGTTCAAATGGCTCTGAGCACTATGGGACTTAACAGCTGAGGTCATCAGTCCCCTAGACTTATAACTACTTAAACCTAACTAACCTAAGGACATCACACACATCCATGCCCGAGGCAGGATTCGAACCTGCGACGACCGTAGCAGCAGCGCGGTTCCAGACTAAAGCGCCTAGAACCGCTCGGCCGCAACGGCCGGCCACTGTTAGGTGATGACAATGCTGTCTCACACCAGTACATAGCACTATAGCGTCCATCATAAGTGATCAGTCTTGATCTGACGCTGTTCGCGCCCCTTATATAGCCTACCAGGCGTGATAACAACAATCAGTATGAGCAACACAAGTGCACTCTGGTGGCTGTCGTACCTGTCACAGAGAATTGCAGTATAATAGTTACATAGCACACCAATGATGTACACGTGTACCACTTACGCTCAGATCCGACCATGTGTTCTGGGGGCTTAATGTGTTTGGTCAGACGATGTAGTTCCTCGTTGTAGATATGTCTGAGTGACATATCTTAGCTGCTTTACCGTGCATATCAATATTTTTCAGACCCCATAGAATAGAAGCTTAGAGATAAGGCCTCCTCATTGAGAAAACGATTCAGTGTGTGCAACTTGAACAGTGTCAGACATTACGTGAGTGTTTTGTCATAAATCACACCATTTCACAGTAAGGCCGTCGATGTATCTTTATCCTAATTAATGTACATTTGTAAAGCCGAAATGACGCCTTTTAAGTTTTTACAAACGACCAGTAGATGGCGTTATTTAGATGACACATTACGGTTTTTCTGAAATTTGTCACTTGTGATTGTTTAAACATTGAAATTTCAGAAATTTGTCAAGTACTCTGTCTACAAAAAATAATTAAATAAATAAATACATAAAATATACTCCTGGAAATTGAAATAAGAACACCGTGAATTCATTGTCCCAGGAAGGGGAAACTTTATTGACACATTCCTGGGGTCAGATACATCACATGATCACACTGACAGCACCACAGGCACATCGACACAGGCAACAGAGCATGCACAATGTCGGCACTAGTACAGTGTATATCCACCTTTCGCAGCAATGCAGGCTGCTATTCTCCCATGGAGACGATCGTAGAGATGCTGGATGTAGTCCTGTGGAACGGCTTGCCATGCCATTTCCACCTGGCGCCTCAGTTGGACCAGCGTTCGTGCTGGACGTGCAGACCGCGTGAGACGACGCTTCATCCAGTCCCAAACATGCTCAATAGGGGACAGATCCGGAGATCTTGCTGGCCAGGGTAGTTGACTTACACCTTCTAGAGCACGTTGGGTGGCACGGGATACATGCGGACGTGCATTGTCCTGTTGGAACAGCAAGTTCCCTTGCCGGTCTAGGAATGGTAGAACGATGGGTTCTATGACGGTTTGGATGTACCGTGCACTATTCAGTGTCCCCTCGACGATCACCAGTGGTGAACGGCCAGTGTAGGAGATCGCTCCCCACACCATGATGCCGGGTGTTGGCCCTGTGTGCCTCGGTCGTATGCAGTCCTGATTGTGGCGCTCACCTGCACGGCGCCAAACACGCATACGACCATCATTGGCACCAAGGCAGAAGCGACTCTCATCGCTGAAGACGACACGTCTCCATTCGTCCCTCCATTCACGCCTGTCGCGACACCACTGGAGGCGGGCTGCACGATGTTGGGGCGTGAGCGGAAGACGGCCTAACGGTGTGCGGGACCGTAGCCCAGCTTCATGGAGACGGTTGCGAATGGTCCTCGCCGATACCCCAGGAGCAACAGTGTCCCTAATTTGCTGGGAAGTGGCGGTGCGGTCCCCTACGGCACTGCGTAGGATCCTACGGTCTTGGCGTGCATCCGTGCGTCGCTGCGGTCCGGTCCCAGGTCGACGGGCACGTGCACCTTCCGCCGACCACTGGCGACAACATCGATGTACTGTGGAGACCTCACGCCCCACGTGTTGAGCAATTCGGCGGTACGTCCACCCGGCCTCCCGCATGCCCACTATACGCCCTCGCTCAAAGTCCGTCAACTGCACATACGGTTCACGTCCACGCTGTCGCGGCATGCTACCAGTGTTAAAGACTGCGATGGAGCTCCGTATGCCACGGCAAACTGGCTGACACTGACGGCGGCGGTGCACAAATGCTGCGCAGCTAGCGCCATTCGACGGCCAACACCGCGGTTCCTGGTGTGTCCGCTGTGCCGTGCGTGTGATCATTGCTTGTACAGCCCTCTCGCAGTGTCCGGAGCAAGTATGGTGGGTCTGACACACCGGTGTCAATGTGTTCTTTTTTCCATTTCCAGGAGTGTAAATAACTTCACGTAAAGGTTAGCGTTGGACAAATTTTTTACGATCTTTGTGAAGTCCTAACATAAAGATTATGTCTAAAATATCTTAGTTCAAATTTTAGTAATCCATTTCCTCCAGGAAACTAGTTTTCAGAATTTCGTAGTCGTCGTGGTTGCGACAGTGACACATTTCGCGAAGGTCAACCAAAATCATTCGTTTTTACTGCACACAACATGCTTGATAAGATCGGCGTATGTGACACACCGAGAACTAGAAACATCTTTATACTTTTTCATATCTCAGATCGCGGTTCATTTGATTTTTTTAAGATTTTATTTTGAAATGGTTTGTATCCGATTTGACTAAAACTCAAAAACAGTATCGTATTTCCTGGTGTAAGGAAACACCAAAACGTTCGACCGAGAAATGCAAAACCGGTGTACATCCTACTAGGAGACGTATCTTGGACTTTTCTTACAAGCGGAAAACAAGCGACAGTTAACACTTTGGGTATTCTAACATGGACCGAAACCTACAAAAGTGGTTGACTTTCGAAGCAGTTCCCAGAAAATGTTCGCTTGTTTCTTTGATTACATTTGGCGGCCATTGTTTAAGAGGATCGAAGAACAGTTGATTCTGAATAATATACAACAGTTTGTGTCAAGTCATGAATCAAATGACGAAAAGCAATGACAAAAGCAGCATCATGACATTGTCAGCTGTCACACAGCGTGTCACTCAACTGATTAATTATTTCAAAGCGAAAAACATGGAATTACTGCTTGTCTCGTAGCCACCTGATTTCCACAACTTCATACATGCTCTGCAGGTCTCTGTGAAGTGCATGACAGCGCGAACCTAGCATCGTTCTGTGTGTTCGGGTTTCTTTCCGTTCTGCTGGCATATGGAACACAGAAGAACGACTGCGTGGATGATTCTGTGCTCGCTATATTAGTCTAATGTTGTCTTCACATGTACTACCAGAGATATATGCACGACAATGAAGAATATCTCTACATTTTTTATGAAATGATTTAGCAAGCGAGGAGCCAGGAGTGATAAGGTTCCAGCGCACAGCACATAACATGTCTCCTGGAAAAGACTATTTCACCATTGGTAAAAAGGTCTCTTTCTTTTTCCTTTAAATATGTGAAATTTAATAATCCAGAATACATGAAAGACAACAAACAAAAGATTTGATATTTACAAACTGGAAACCTTCCAGTTGAGGTTTAACATCGTAACATTACGTAGAGCTTCTATCTCAAGAAACTGAGCAAAGAACAGTATGGATTCAGACCTTACTGAAACAGAGGAAACGATTTCAGTTCACCTATTCCAAATGCATCAATCATCACCGAGCACTTCTTCAACCCATCAGTTGACTGTCTTAAGACTAGCAAATCAAAACCAATTGGTAATTATAGAAAATACATTGAAATATAAGCGTTAGAGAAATGTTAATTGGACTCCTTAGTTTGGATCCAAATGCCTCAAGCTGGCTCTATAACAGAATGTATAACTAAAATTTAAACAATAACGGCCACAAGGCATCAACTGAACTAGCAAGCAGTAAAATTAAACCAAAGTACAAAAATAAATTACACAAAGTTATTGGAATGAATATTCATAAATTACACTCTGGGCACAAAACTTTACAGACAGGTATTTCCGTAACATAAACAGACAGAAATCGTTAGCCATGTAAGTTAACCAAGTTGCAACTGGTACATTCGTTGAATGAAACTGAGTTTAGCTCAGATCTTAGAGATATAAGGTAAAGAAGCCTGTTGCACAGCAGATACCTCGAAATAAGAGTTCACACAGTCTACACGCTATCTGCTCATCAAACAAGTCCAACTAGCGCCTGTGACCACAGATCAGTAGTTCCACTTCACTTACGAATTCTATAGCAACCGACAGCAGATCAAATTGCGGGACCGTCATGCACTATATCCCAACGACGCGGTTTTCGAGCATGTAAATTGGTATAACGGACAATCATACACCTGCTCCATATGATATTTAGTCTTGGCAAATTACCATAGCGTCCATGTTCCATATAACTGTCAGAACTTTCGCTTCGATGACTATCCACCTTGTATCGGTGGAAAACTACTGAGAGTGAACTCATGCGCGTTGCCATTAAGTCGGCGCGGTAGAGAACCGCATGCCCCCAGCTGCGACGCGAAGGAGGCTGTTGCACAGGTACACAATCAGAGAGATTACATCGCGCTTCCGATATTACATCGAAGCCGTGCACGGATCACTTCACTTACCATTTGTTCTTAAAACATTGTAAGCAGGCATTCGCAGATTAACTGGCGCTTAGCTTCAAACGTCTGAGTGGTTAGCATAGAAGGCACCCATGCAGAGGACCTTGGAACTGCTAGGTACTTCTCCTTTGTGAGAGAACAGGATCGAGCCCTAAGGCTCGTGATGCTAATCGAGGAGCTACTTGAATGAGAAGTAGCGGCTCCAAGGTTAAGAAAGCCGACAACGCCGAGAGAGCCCACACGGCTCCACGCCACATCAGAATGACGTCACTGTCTGAGGGTGACATGGCGGTCGGTAGTTCCCGATTAGCCTGTCTGGTTACATCGGAGGATCTTTGATTTTTCCAAGCGTCTGCCAAGTCAGGTATGTCAACATTTCCGTGACGCTCTCCTGTACGTCAAACAAACCTGTGACCGTCCATGCCGGCCTTTTTGTATACGTCCAACATCGTTTGTTAGTCCGATCTGGTATGGGTCACACATACTTGAGCAATATTCTAAGATGGGCCGCAGAAATGATTTGTAACTCTCCTTTGTAAACTGACTGCATTTCCCCAGTTTCCTGCGAAAGAAACGCAGCCAGCCAATGGATTTACCTACGACTGTGCCTACATGATCGTTCCATTTCATATCTCTACAACACCCAGTTATTTTTACGAGTGGATGGGCTCCACTTGTAACTGATTGATGTTCTCCAAATACAATATTTATTTTCTTAATTTTGTGAAGTGTACAAATTTACATTTCTGATTATTCGTAACAAACTGTCAAGTTTGGCGCCACTTTGATAACTTATCAAGATATGATTGGGTATTTGTGCAGCTTTTTCCAGACGGCCCTTCATCATAAATAGCTGGATTACCTGGTAAACGTTTCGTGTTACTGGTAATATCGTCTGCGTCGTCATTAATATACAAAATGAGCAACAAGATTCGCAACATATACTGCTGGGGCACGCCTGCAGTTATATTTATATTTCTGCTTCTGTCGACTGCATTATTCTTATCAAAAAATCCTTAGTCCAGTCAAAAATTTGATCTATAACTGTTCTTCCGTTAATAGCCGTTGGCGTGGTACCGAGTCAAATGTTTGTTGGAAATCAAGAAGAACTGAACTGCATCTAGCTGACTGCCTTCCTTCATGACTTTCATAACCTCCGCAACGTCATGTGAGAAAAACGCACGTCGGGTATGGCATGATCGATATTCTCGGAGCCTATACTGGTTGGCATGGAGTAGGACGTTCCGTTTGAGATAGCTCATTACGTTTGAACTCATTTTTTAGGATTCTATAACGGACAGGCGGCAATGAGATGGCATGGTACTTTCGTGCATCACTACTGTCACCATTTTGGTAGTTCGTCGTGACTTGCGCTTTCTTCCAATCACAGAGTACAACGTCTTTTGTTCAAGGGAAACCACGGATTTCGTGCCTGATGAATTCATTCAGTTCCCTTTGTCAACTAAAAAAATGCTGAGACAGCGATCATCACTTCAAGAACCCGTGCTTCGGGACAGCGATCAGAATCACTTCAAGAGGCCATGTTCCGAAGTACCAAAACTAGGATGTAAAAACTGTTTCCAGGACTGGTTCAAAAACACGCAAACGCATATAAATTTGAGAGGCCAATATTTTGATGAATATAAAAGTATTTCTACATGGAATATTTTTACTTAATTGGTTTCGTGTGAACATGACGGGCGGCCAAAAAGAAAAAAAATGCCCTTTTGGCAAGTCGCACTGAGATTCCGAGTCAGGACAAGAGCCGCATGAAAAAATAATAAGACTATTTGTTAAAACAAAATTGCATCTTCATTGTATGAACTAGTTGCACCATCAGAAGAACCGTGAAAACGTATCAAGAAACATACGGTAACATACTACAAATTATAAATCACCTGTAAATATGTCACTGGATTAAATAAAAGCATTTTTTTTAAAAAAGTAACAACCGCATCGGTGTCGAGAACGATCTGGTGTCGTTCAGACTGTAGCCTACTCGCTCCGTAAGCGCCGACGTAATGGTTTCAGGACCTCCAGCCGCCCGAGATGCCGCCAGTTGAAGATACGACGAATTAGTCCATTAAGCATTACTACCTATCTCCACCTACAAACACTTGGTTCTAGACAAATTATAATCTCAATTCACGCACTGGTGTGTCGTTTATAAACAGCTGTTGCTACGCATCTGGACACATTTTCTTAATGAAAAAAATACTTCAGTACTGCTGAAATTGAAATAAGATTCCTTTGTATTACGTATTGTTGTTGTTGTTTTTGTTGCGATCTTCAGTCTGAAGACTGGTTTGACGTAGTTCTCCATGCTAGTCTATCCTGTGTAAGGCGCTTATCGCCGAATAACTACAGCAACCTACATCAATTTGAGCCTGCCTACTATATTTCTCTCTTGCCCCCCCCCCTCCCCTCCTGCAGTCACTACCCCCCCCCACCGCTCCCCCTAAGTTCCCTCCAATACCAAACCCGATGATTCCTTGATTTCTCACTATGCCTCCTATCAGCCCATCTCGTCTTTTACTGAAGTTGTGACAAAAATGGCGCACCATGTCCGAGGCAGGATTCGAACCTGCGACCGTAGCGGTCGCGCGGTTCCACACTGAAGCGCCTAGAACCGCTCGGCTACCAGCGGCCGGCGTCCTCTATTCCAGGGTCATTGTTTTGTCTCCAGTCTTTCACTGCTCTGTCAAATTCTTCCAGCAGTGTCGTATCTCCCATGGTCATCTACATGCTCTTCCCTTTCTATGATATTGCCTTCAAGTTCATTTTTCTTGTACAGCCGCTCTATACATTACTTCCAACTTTCTACTTTGACTTCTTTGCTTGTTACTGGCTTTCTGTCTGAGTTCTTGATAGCCATAAAACTGCTCATCTTTTCCCCGAAGGTCTTTTTGATTTTCCTGTAGACGGTACCTAGCTCATCCCTAGTTATGCACGGTTCTGTAGCCTTACGTCTGTGAGCCATTGTTCACTTTCAGTCAGTGTCATTTCTTTAGACATTTGTGTCCGCTTTCGTTTGTTTTATTTGTTCCACTTTTATATTTTCTCCTTTCTCCAATTCCCGTGACATTTAATGATTCCTACTAGGGCCTGCATTTTCTCTATTTGAACTTCTACTGCCGTCAATATTCAATCTCTCAGGGCTATCGATTAGTCCTTTACTGTCGCGGTACATGTGAAGACGGTAGTAGGAAAGGTGAATGGTCAACTTCGGTTTATTGCGAGAATTTTAGGAAAATGTAGCTCATCTATAAATGAGACAGCGTATAGAACACTTGCGCGATATATTCTTGAATAGTGCTACGGAGATGCTTTCTAATCTCAAATGAAAAAGACGATGTTCTTTTCGCCAGACACATCTGAGAAAGTTTAGAGAATATGCATTTGCATCTGGCTGAAGAACAGTTCTACTTCCGCTAATGTACATTTCGCATAAGGACCGCGAACACAGCATAATACACTGAAGCGCCAAACAAACTGGTATAGGCATGCGTATTGAAATACAGAGAGATGTAAACAGGCATAATATGGTGCTGCGGTCGGGAACGCCTATATAAGACAACAAGTGTCTGGCGCAGTTGTTAGATCGGTTGCTGCTGCTACAATGGCAGGTTATCAAGATTCATGTGAGTTTGTAATTGGTGTTATAGTCAGCGCACGAGCGGTGGGACACAGCATCTCCGAGGGAGCGATGAAGTGGGGATTCTCCTGTACGACCATTTCACGAGTGTACCGTGAATATCATGAACCTGGTAAAACATCAAATCTGCGACATCGCTGGGCTGGGAAAACGTCTTGCAAGATCGGGACCATCGACAACTGAAGAGAATCATAACGTGAAAGAAGTGCAACCCTTCCGCAAATTGCTTCACATTTCAATGTGGGGCCATCAACAAGTGTCAACGAAACGTCATCAATATGGACGTTCGGAGGCGAAAACCCACTCGTGCACCCTTGGTGACTGCACGGCACAAAACTTTACGCCTCGCCTGGGCCCGTCAACACCGACACTGGGCTGGTGATGACGGGAAACATGTTACCTGGTCGGACGAGCCTCGTTTCGAACTGTATGGAGCGGATGGACGTGTACGGATACGGAGACAACCTCATGAATCAATGGACTCTTCATGTCAACATGGAACTGTTCAAGCTGGCGGAGTCTCTGTATCGGTGCGGGGCATGTGCAGTTGGAGTGCTACGGGACCCCTGATACGTCTAGATACGACACTGACAGGAAATACGTACGCAAGCATCCCGAATCCATTCATGTACATTGTGCATCCCGACGGACGTGGGCTATTCCAGCAGGACAGTGCAGCACCCCACACGTCCAGAATTGCTACGGAGTGGCTCTAGAAACACTCTTCTGTGTTTAAACACTTCACTGCTGGCCACCTAACTTCCCAGATATGAACATTACTACTAACTCTATTTACAACACAATTGGCAAACAGTTGCCATATACCTCTGGATGTACCTGCAAAATTGTGATGTTATACAGCACATAGTTCATGTGATACGACGTCGTAAACATTGAGTTACGTGAAACTGAAACTGGAAGGCGAAATTCGCTAGAGGCACATGTGAAATGTGTGTCCAAGTATGTGTGAAATTTGTTAACTACACTGAAGGAAAAAAATCGCAGCACCAATAAATAATTAATGTAGGGAAATGAAATTTCAGGAATATGTTTCTCTTTGTAATTTACTTAAGTGATTAACATTTCATCATCACAAGTTAATGTAAGTGCGAGATAAGCCACTGCATATATGAAATACTGTTACGTTAATAATTGGTACAACCGCCAGAATGCTGAATGGAAATATGTAAAATTGCATGCATTATGTTGTGCAGGTGGCAGCTACCAGTTGTCAGTTTGTGGGATGGAGTTCCATGCCAATCGACTTGGTCGGTCAATACAGGGATGGGTAATGCTGTTTGTGGATGACGCTGGAGTTGTCGTCCGATGATGTCCCACATGTGCTCGGCTGGAGACAGATCTGGCGATAGAGTGGGCCACGTCAACGTGTCGATACTCTGTTGAGCATGTTGGGTTACAACAGCTCTATGTGGGCGAGCGTAATCCTGTGGGAAAACACCCTTTGGAATGCTGTTCATGAATGGCAAACATAACACGTCAAAACACTAGATTGAAGTAGAAACTTGTTGTCAGGGTGCGCAGGATAACTATGCGCCGAACGTGAACCCGGTTTTCAAGTGACTATTCATTCTCATTCTCGTGACCATCGGTGCCAGCGTATTGCTGCTAAGTCTTTCTGCAGCATCGCAGAAGGAACATCTACACTACTGGCTATTAAAATTGCTGCACCACGAAGATGAAGTGCTACAGACGCGAAATTTAACCGTCAGGAAGAGGATGCTGTGATATGCAAATGGTTAGCTTTTCAGAGCATTCTCACAATGTTGGCGCCGGTGGCGACACCTACAACGTACTGATACGAGGAATGTTTCCAACCGATTTCTCATACACAAACAGCAGTTGACCGGCGTTGTCTGGTGAAACGTTGTTGTGATGCCTCGTGCAAGAAGGAGAAATGCGTACCACCACGTTTCCGACTTTGATATAGGTCGGATTGTAGCCTATTGCGATTGCGGTTTACCGTATCGAGACATTACTGCTCGCGTTGGTCGAGATCCAATGACTGTTAGCAGAATATGGAATCGGTGGTTTCAGGAGGATAATACGGAACGCCGTGCTGGATCCCAACGGCCTCGTATCACTAGCAGAGGTAACAGGCATCTTATCCGCATGGCTGTAACGGATCGTGCAGCCACGTCTCGATCCCCGAGTCAGCAGATGGGGTCGTTTGCAAGACAATAACCATCTGCACGAACAGTTCAACGACGAACCTGGGTGCACGAATGGCAAAACATCATTTTTTCGGACGAATCCAGGTTCTGTTTACAGCATCATGATGGTCGCATCCGTGTTTGGCGACATCGCGGTGAACGCACATTTGAAGCGTGTATTCGTCATCACCATACTGGCGTATCACCCGGCGTGATGGTATGGGGTGCCATTGGTTACACGTCTCGGTCACCTTTTGTTCGCATTTGAACAGTGGACGTTAGATTTCAGATGTGTTACGACCCGTGGCTCTACCCTTGATTCAATCCCTGCGAAACCCTACATTTCAGCAGGATAATGCACGACCGCACGTTGCAGGTCCTGTACGGGCCTTTCTGGATACAGAAAATGTTCGACTGCTACTCTGGCCAGCACATTCTCCAGACCTCTCACCAACTGAAAACGTCACAATACGCCAGTCACTACTCTTGATGAACTGTGGTATCGTGTTGAAGCTCCATGGGCAGCTGTACCTGTACACGCCATCCAAGCTCTGTTTGACCCAATGCCCAGGCGTACCAAGGCCGTTATTACCGCCAGAGGTGATTGGTGATTGTTCTGGGTACTGATTTCTCAGGATCTATGCACCGAAATTGCGTGAAAATGTAATCACATGTCAGTTCTAGTTTTATATGTCGGCATTTCTTCCTGGTGTAACAATTTTAATGGCCAGTAGTGTAGCTCCTTGTAGCCCTATTACACAACCGCGGTCAACCTCACAGAGGTTTTTATAATGACGTATATCTCACCTTGAAGGCAGTCCTGATCAACATCAACTCATTACGCCCAATGTCGAAGATAACTAACGCTCATGACAGTTAGAGAGTGTATCTGACGCAAACCTGATTTCTATCCTCATACTGGCGCTACTAGCGTGGCGTGAAATTTGTATAGGTATCATCTTTCAGATGTAGAAACTCGCACACAAACTTTCTTTAATGACGAATAACTCAATCTTGGTGTCAGTGTATATGCGAAATATGTTTATTATTTGGGTACCTGACGATAAAAAACGCTAGTCCTAAATCCTTCGAACGATTTTAACCAAATTTCGTAAACATATTAGTTACACAATCTGGAGAAATTAGTTACAATCTGGAAAGAAAGCTCATCCTAAATCATTGGAAAGGCTACAACCAAATTTCGTACACACATTAGTTACACAACCTGGAGAAATTAGTTACAATCTGAAAAGAAGTACTATGGAGTTATGAACTACCCGTCTCCTCTTGGGGTGAGCTTGACAACCTGGAATGGGAAGGGGGGAGGAGAAGATGAACAGGCAGTGATGGAGAAGGTACAAATCGGAGCAGATGAGAGAGAAGGAGAGAGACAGACAGGCAGGACGAGATCGACAGAGAGTAGGTTGTGGTGGAGTTGGACGGTGAGTGGGGGGTTTGAAATGGAGTGAGAGAGCTAAAGCAGGAGATGGACAGAGAGAGGGGTAAAGGATGACATGGACAGAGAGAGGGGAAAGGATGACATGGACAGAGAGAGGGGAAAGGAGGAGATGGACAGAGAGAGGGGAAAGGAGGAGATGGACAGAGGGAGGGGAAAGGAGAATATGCAGTAATAAAAGACTGGAGTAAATGCATACCCGGGCGACGCCCGGTACACAGCTGGTTTGTAATTAATGTTTTCTTGTGATAAAAAGTTATCATCTCTGCTTTGTTCTTGTATAGTTGTTTTGGCTAGCGACAAAGGTCAGCGACCGCGAACGCTGTGTGTTTGGATGTGACAGTTGTGGGCCGGCCCGCACATGAATATTCAGCCGCGTAGGGTGCGGCGCGGCGCGGCGTGGGTGGTGTGTGCGAGCAGTCGGCGGCCAGACGCGCCGCTGGTCGCCCAATCGATTACAATGGGAGGCGAGCGCCCCCCGCGAAGTGGGTCGCCGCCGGCCAACCGCTAATTACAGTCCGTAAATCCTCTTACGGGCTTCCGCCGTTTTTTCGGCTGCTGGTTGCAGTGGGTACCCCGAAGTAGGCTGCCCGGCGCCGCCAGTAGCCCCGGCCGCCCGCGACCCCCGTGAAATACGATGCGCGGCCGCCGCTGAAATTGCTGCCCGTCTCGCGGAATTCGGCCTCAGTGCGGGCGCACCGGGGTTCGGGCAACCGGCAATCTGTGGCAGCATTTGCATCGCAACCGCCTTTGTTAGAGCGGCCCGCTATCGAATTTCAGAACAGCGGTCTGCCCTTCAAACGGCGGTCTAGTCCGCTGAAGCGTCGTGGGGTGGAAAGTCAACACACGGCGGCCGTCATGATTATGTATTTCACCTCGAAGCTTTCGAGCAAGCCGAGGGAAAGTACAGGGAGGATCAAAAATATTCACGCCATTTTAGGAGACTGTATGTTCTACATGAATGAAGAGAGAAACTTTGCGTGGTTTTTAACAGCCTCACCAAAACTAAAAGTACTATTTGCAGTGCGTGTTTTTAACGGTCTGCTATCCTGTGTCCCTAATGTATGCATCCATATTCGAAGGAACAGTCACTGCTGCGATCTACAGCTGTACGAAATACAAGGATGTGTCTGCGTTTGCGAATACGAAGTGGTTTCAGCGGTACAATTTATTTGCGACATATGAAAATTTGTGTTGGAGCGCTACTGGAACCATTTCGGCTATCCAGGTAGGCTCTCAGGATCGGCTTTAATCCATGCACATTACCGTGTGTCTACATCTTGCACTCGCACAGTCGCTGTCATTCCCACACAGAACGAGATTTACTTGTTCACAAACACAGTAATTAGCATTTACTAGCCTAAAAAAATACCACGACAATAATAAGTAACATACAGGGTGGTCCACTGATCGTGACCGGGCCAAATATTTCGCAAAATAAGCGTTAAACGAAAAAACTACAAAGAACGAAACTTGTCTAGCTTGAAGGGGGAAACCAGATGACGCTATGGTTGGCCCGCTAGATGGCGCTGCCATAGATCAAACGGATATCAACTGCGTTTTTTTTAAGAGGAACTCCCATTTTTTATTACATATTCGTGTAGTACGTAAAGAAATATCGACCACTTTTTTTGCTTTGTTATAGAAAATGGTTCAAATGGCTCTGAGCACTATGGGCCTTAACATCCGAGGTCATCAGTCGCCTAGAACTTAGAACTACTTAAACCTAACTCACGTAAGGACATCACACACATCCATGCCCGAGGCAGGATTCGAACCTGCGACCGTAGCGGTCGCGCGGTTCCAGACTGGAGCACCTATAACCGCTCGGCCACCAGCGGCCGGCTTTGTGATACATGGCGCTATAATAGTCACAAACACATGTCTCTCAATTTTAGACGAACAGTTGGTAACAGGTAAGTGTTTTAAATTAAAATACAGAACGTAGGTACGTTTGAACATTTAATTTCGGTTGTTCCAATGTGATACATGTACCTTTGTGAACTTATCATTTCTGAGAACGCATACTGTTACTGCGTGGTTATTTGTAAATACCACATTAAGGGGGGTAGGACGTCACACGGGCCGACTTGCGGCAGGAGAGGCACCACAGGACATTTAATTTCTACTGTCTATACTTTTTTCTCACTTGCTGCTGGCTGCATTTGTTTCTGTAGGTGCACTTTTCTTCCTAAATAAGAGAGATCCTTCGATGAATTTTGCACAGTATACAAGCAGTACTTACAGGTGTATGAAACTCTAGAATTTTCCAAATCTATTAAAAACTGTGGTAAAAATTGAGATAATTAACTATAAAATTTGAAGTTTTTCTAAACATGAAGTTTAAAATGTAACAGTTCATTCATTTTTTTCATAAATTAAGTAAACTCTAGAGTTTCATACACATGTAACTACAGTTTGTATCTGTGCAAAATTCATCGAAGAATCTCTCTTACTTAGGAAGAAAAGTGTACCTATAGCAACAAATGCAGCCAGTACTAAGTGAATAAATGATAAAATTACACATGTAAAAAAATTATTTTTTTACGTTTTTGAGTTTCCACTGCTTTCAGTACGAATCCTGAATCCTTCCTGATCATGCTTTCAAAGTTTTATGAATTTATTTGTAAAAGTATAGACAGTGGAAATTAAAATGTCCTGTGGTGCCTCTCCTACTCCAATTCGGCCCATTTGACGTCTTACCCCCCTTAATTCAATAAATGTTCAAAATGATGTCCGTCAACCTCAATGCATTTGGCAATACGTGTAACGAAATTCCTCTCAACAGCAATTAGTTCGCCTTCCGTAATGTTCGCACATTTATTGACAATGCTCTGACGCATGTTGTCAGGCGTTATCGGTGGATCACGATAGAAAATATCCTTCAACTTTCCCCACAGAAAGAAATGCGGGGACGTCAGATCCGGTGAACGTGCGGGCCATGGTATGGCGCTTCGACGACCAATCCACTGTCATGAAATATGCTATTCAATACCGCTTCAACCGCACGCGAGCTATGTGCCGGACATCCATCTTTATTGGAAGTACATCGCCATTCTGTCACGCAGCGAAAGATCTTGTAGTAACATCGGTAGAACATTACGTAGTAAATCGGCGTACATTGCACCATTTAGATTGCCATCGATAAAATGGGGGCCAATTATCCTTCCTCCCGTAATGCCGCACCATACATTAACCCGCCAAGTTCGCTGATGTTCACTTGTCGCAGCCATCGTGGATTTTCCGTTGCCCAATACTGCACATTATGCCGTAATTTCTCTTGTGCCCAGTGGCAGAACTGTACACGACGTTCAAAGTCGTCGCCATGCAATTGCTGGTGCATAGAAATATGGTATGGGTGCAATCAATGATGATGTAGCATTCTCAACACCTACGTTTTTGAGATTCCCGATTCTCGCGCAATTTGTCTGCTACTGATGTGCGGATTAGCCGCGACAGCAGCTAAAACACCTACTTGAACATCATCATTTGTTCATTTGTTGCAGGTCGTGGTTGACGTTTCACATGTGGTTGAACACTTCCTGTTCCCTTAAATAACGTAACTATCCGGCGAACGGTCCGGACACTTGGATGATGTCCAAGATACCGAGCAGCATACATAGCACACGCCCGTTGGGCATTTTGATCCCAATAGCCATACATCAACACGATATCGACCTTTTCCGCAATTGGTAAACGGTCCATTTTAACACAGGTAATGTATTACGAAGCAAATACCGACCGGACTGTTGATTATTAAACCGAAGTATCAGTGATGACTAAATCATTCCCTAGGCAAAGCTCTAACACACGGCTTCTTCCGAAAGAGATCCGTCAGATCGCTCTCATGTCTTTTGCTTTTCTAAATTGTCCACTGGTTTGTGCCACTTCCTAAATGTTCTCCTGAAAAGAAGTGCACCACTGTTTTCTACAGGTTGACATGTTTATTAAATGATATGCGTAATTCTCACTTCTTTCTTAATCCAACTAATGCGAAAATTCAACACGACGACTCACGTCAAAGTAGTAGGTTAGTAAAGGAAAGATGAGAAAATGCTAACGTGTGTCTCACTACTTGCATTTTGAACAAGACATCTGTCTGTTGTGATTCAAAATCAGTTAAGATTGGTTTCCACCATTATTTGTAGTATGAACGGAGCAGAAACAATTTTAAAAATTTTTGACGTGGCTGTCAATCAGCGACTGTTGTATAATACAAAATTTTGAAAAACACAGCCCTCAGTCGCGAACACAATTAATTTGTAACCTAGGTTTCGGTGCCACAAGGGACACCTTCTTCGGACAAAATTAAAACTAAAAATGTTACAGCATAATGTACCAAAAAATACGAAAGTTGCGGTCATACCTGACAGCGTCAGATAGAATTAAAATAAAATGCATCAGAGGTGCAAGCCACGAGGGGCTGCCATGTGTCCTCTGGTACAGTCAACTGCAACCTAGGTTACAAATTAATTGTGTTCGCGAGTGAGGGCTGTGCTTTTCAAAATTTTGCAGTAACAATTGTTGCTACCCTCGTAATTAGCTCCCGTCAATACAATTTAGAAAGGGAATCTGGTACTACTCTTAGCAGGTCAAGGAACAAGCAAGTCAGATTTTACCGAAAATAGATTTTCTTTCGTATGAAGTAATGTTCGGATGACCGAATTTCACATGCAAGTTGCACCCCGTTTCTATAAAGGAGGCCCCGTTGCCCTTGAGGACAATGGAGACTGAGATAAAGTATTCAGCAGAGCCGTTGTCCGGCGCGGTCTCTTTCAAATCTGACAGGGGTTTGTCAAGGTTCGTTCGCGGCGGCGTCCTACACGGAAGACACTTCACCGATTAACGGCGGAGAAACGCCTCTTGCAAACTCACTCGCTCGCTCGCTCCAGTCCGAACGACAGCTTGAAACTAATGAATGTTTTATGCGCCCAGGCGATATACTGCCACTAGCCGAAGATTAACTGCTTGCTGATTACGTAGGACGTTACGCCCCTGTCAAACATACTGATGCTAAGTGCGTTTACAGAAACGTGGGAAGAGTTAATATGCTTTCGAAAATTATTCAGGATGGTAGAGGAAGAAACCGCTATTTTCTCACATCTCTTAACTTAATTCCAAGGCTGGAGTCCTCATTGGTCTTTAATGTGTGGCGTGGACCTTTCCGAGAGTCTTATGACGAGAGAAGGGGAGTTGTGTAGAAAATTTTGCCTCTTCTGACGGGTGAAATAAATAAGCGCAAGCTCTGGTTGGCTGACGCATTTATTTTTTATTTTATTTCATTTTTTTTTTTGAATTATTTTGTTGAGACGCCAGAGTTAGAGAAACGAAACAGTATAGGACACATTCAGTTTCTGAGAGCGGTCTAGAGAAGACACTCATCCAGAGGGCGGTATATATAAGATTCTGAGTCGGAGAGCAGTGAATGACAGCGGCTTCCTGGTTCTGAGGTCAATGGGGATCTACTGATCTTCGTTCGAGGTCCGAGGTGACTGCCATAAAGGCGAGTATTCACGCTGCAGTGTTTTATCTAAACGAGAACTGCCTCGTTTGATGTTTAGGAACCCTGCAATCAAATTAGAGTCGTTCCACAGCCGTCATCACGATTTTTTACTTTTGATCTCAGTCTTTCGCAATTCGAGACTCAACGTTTGCCAGAGTGAATCTTGAACTACCACAAACTTGCTCGCTGACTTCACTGGTGCACAAATTAATTCAGGTGCATGTCTGAACTCTTCTTTATGCTTTTTGTAAAGCAATTATTTTTGCCTCGTGATTACAAGCCGAATCAGTCACTATCTCTAGAAGAAGCATTTTTTGTACACTGTGTTTCCCAGTACATTGCAGACCCACTAACGTGTGTTACTTATAACTGAGGCAGTTTAATACTTCATGTTAGTTAGATAGTTAGTTGCGTAATGTAGATCATCTGAACGATTTTTTATCGAAATGATACGGACCGCCTCAGTTTACAGGGTATGTATACACGGTTTGTGTACACATTACTACTCATGCAATTAGACCTTAAAACAAGGGTTTTTTCCTGGACATCAGTTTTTACGTAGAAATTCGTCAGTGGAATAGTAGGTGTTGTCCAGAAGAAAAGATTTTAAATTAGAATTAAAACCTGTAGGACGTTTTATGTTATTGGGAAAGTAATAAAAAAAATTGTTCCTGCATACTGAACTCCTTTCTAAGCAACTGACAACTTTAACAATGGGTAATAAACGTAATTTTTCCCTCTAGTGTATAGGTACGGACATAAATGTTACTCTAAATTTGTGATGGGTTATTTGGACGAATTTCACTATCGAAAATATTTATATTGACGGCGCACTCAAAATGTCTAGCTCCTTGAAGAGGTACCTACATGACGTCCATAGGTGAGCACCACACATTAGTCTTAGATACGAAGAGCAAAAGTAGCTGAAGTTAACTGTTTGAGAAGCTTGTTCCAGTTCAAGTTTTCATCATTATGTACAACCAAAAATTTGGAGCGCTCTACCCCATTTACTGACTCCTGCTCAAGTGGTACATAAGCTGTTGGGATGACTGTTTGTTGTACAGAACTGAATGTAGTGTGTTTTTCAAAATTTAGGGAGAGTCTATTTTCGGAGAATTACTTAATAACTCTTTGGAAAATATCATTGTATTTCTTGTTATTTATGAACTAATACTTTCGCCATGTTCATTTTTTATGTGAGTGGATCTTAAAAACGTAACTGTGCAGTAATCTAATTTCTCTGGATTTGATTTCGCTAACTGGTTAACCCCATGTCACTTGAATATACAGGGCGTTCGGAAATTGCCGTTACAAATTTCTTTGACTTTAAGAGAGGAGTTAAATATGTTGAATAGGAACCCATGTCCCGGATCGTACAATTTCCGTGCTACAGCCATTTGAAAAAACGTTTCGTAGGTTGTCATGATAGGGGGTGGTTACGTTGAATCGGCTGATGTCATTTGACGTCTATCCCACTTTTTTGAGCTGGTTAAAGTCACATTCACGTGTCTGCGGTTGTTAGAGCAACATGATTCAGTACATATTTGATGAATACACCGACTTGATCTTTGTGAATGGAGAAACACATGGAATGGAAGAGCTGCTCGTCGCCTTTATCGAGATGGTTCTCCACAACGTCCGACTCCATGGCACGTCCATTTCGCACTATTACGCAACGGCTTCGAGAAAAGCGTCAGGTGTCGTGACGCTGGTGCTCCAGGAGACGCCGTACGCCCCAACTGGAAGAGACCGTACTGCATGACGTTGAAGAGAAGCCATCAACGAGCTCACGAGCAATTTCTTTTGCTACGCGCCGTGGGTCACGCCTAATCAATTACTTGTAAAAGTGGTGACGTTATCAACATGTTTCCAAATGGTTGTAGCACGGAAACAGTACGTTTCCGGATATGCGTTGCAATGTTATCTACTCGCTCCCCTCTACAAGCCCTAAAAGTTTGAAACGGGAATTTCCGAACATCCTATAGATTCAACAAGACCTCAGCCATACTTATATGTGAGGGAGATTAATTTAGTGGTGCAAGTTGTCTTTTAAATCAGATTGTTTCCGACCAGCCTACAGGCCATAGGATGTATTCCTTTATTTTTTGTATTAATCATTGACGCTCAGGCATATAGCGTCCCCTGTATCAAAACTTTAGTAGAGTCAGTAGCAGCAGCTTACTTTCATTTAGTTCCTCCCCACACAGTCGTAGATTCTTTCATTTAACTCAACCTGCCAAGGTACCCACACTTTTGTTAATGGGAAGATGGGCGTTCAATAGGCAATTCAACACTTTTTCGGGAAAACAGGTTGGTTTTCTTCAGGTTTCCAATACACCGTATTAGTCTTCACTCTCTTGGCTACAAAATGTGATTTTGCAACTTAATCTCCGTTCAATGCGACGGCCTAATTCCACCTTACTGTGGCGGCTTTCTATGCCCGCATGATACCACACTAATGACCGACGTCGGAGCGTTCGTCTTGCTGCATCAATAAGCTCCTCATCATCTACGTACTGCTTCCCGCGGAATGCATCCTTTGTTGGACCAAACAGATGGAAGCCAAAAGGTGCAACCGAGCGAGGTGGTGCAGTGGATAGCACGCTGAATTCGCATTCGGAAGGACGACGGTTCAAATGCACGTCCGACTATACAGATTTAGGTTTTCCATGATTTCCCTAAATCGCTCGAGGAAAATGTTGGAGTGGTTCTTTTGATATGGCACCGCCAATTTCTTTCACCGTCCCTGACACAGTGGGAGCATGTGTTCCGACTCCAATGCCCCGACGTCGACAGGCTCTTAAACGAGATCTTCCGCCGTACTTTGTTCCGGAAGGTGCGAGACCCGCATTGTAGTGTGGATAAGGAAGAACAGTGCTTCTCTCGGCTGCACAAACTTCTGGGAGGCCGTACTTCGACATGGAGAAGGAGAAGTTCGTTTGCGAACAAATCCGCACAAATGGTCCTTCGCTGCAGTTTACCGTCTTAGATGGGTTAGGAACCCAGCTGGCACACGCCTCTGAGTACGCCAGCTAGTGGATGAGTGAGTCAACACTACCAACGGAGACGTACAGCTACAGGTGTTTGATTGTGATGCGTCGGTCACCTCAAAAGAGAGTGTCCTCACGTTCCAAGACTACACCGAGCGAGGTGGCGCTGTGGTTAGCACACTGGACTCGCATTCGGGAGGACGACGGTTCAATCCCGCGTCCGGCCATCCTGATTTAGGTTTTCCGTGATTTCCCTAAATCGCTTCAGGCAAATGCCGGGATGGTTCTTTTGAAAGGGCACGGCCGACTTCCTTCCCCGTCCTTCCTTAATCCGATGAGACCGATGACCTCACTGTCTGGTCTCCTTCCCCAAAACAACTCAACCCAACTATAGATGTCACGGCTGTGTGTCGGCCGGCCGGGTCGCGGGGTATCGGGCAGGTTTGCGCGATATTGTTGCGCTGATAACTGACCCCTCGCCCGACGAGTCTTCGTACTGTTGTTCACTGCCGGGTTTTCGTAGACGTTCTGCAAGCGCCTGTATACACCTGCCGTGCTCTGGTTTCCCACCAAAATAAACTCAATGACAGCTCGCTGCTTGGGACACACCTCCGTTTCAAACGCGACTTTTAAGGCTACTTATTGTGCCGCTACCTGTCGGAACTTCGTGGAACTACAGCGGCTGCAGCGGGAATATTCCACGACGTCTTACATCAATTTCTGGATTTACACCAACCAAAATTGGCCCAGAAAGAAACGAGTGCATTCTTCTTATTGAACGTTGCTCGTAGATGTGTTTCATTTTACTCAGCCCGTCAGGATACGTAACTCCTTTTAGTCTCTCTTCTTTTAACCCTAGGACACCTAAGGCGGGGCTTCGTTGAGCCCACAATTTTTTTATGTCCCCTGCTTTTGCCCAAGTAACTTTCATACTACATATTCCCTTTGAGTTATTGTTTGTTGGTTATTTTATGAAACGTTAGTGCCAATATATTTTATATAAAATTCCTGCTTTGAAAGAAAAAAAAAATAAACTTATTATGGGTCCAACAACCCCCCCCCCCTTAGGCTTCCATGCTATAGAAAATTTCCCTTAGTAGGATTTCGTATTTTTCATCTCCACAATCTCTACAACAATTCAAGTTAGTTTCTTGTTGGTTGGTATTCTTCATATTCACAACAATCGGTTTACTTTAAGAGGAAGTGATTGTTGATGTCAGTCAGTTGTTATTTATCTTGTAAACTTGCAGTGAGTTAGTGCAGTTCTCAACACATAGGCCTCCAGTAACTTTGGTGTCCTACACAGGAAAAACGAAACCAAGTAAAAACTTACTGATGATGTCAACAATGCACCAAGATAAAGGGACTGTTGGAGGAGAGAAGAATAAAACCGAGATAAATGCATATTATAATTCCACTAAATGTGGAATTGATACCATTGATCAAATGGCGCGTATGTACACCCGCAAGAGGGTAACAAAGAGATGGCATCTATCTGTATTTTACTCTCTCAGCGACATTTGTGCTATCAATGCGACCACCATTTTCATCCAGCAACATCCAAGATGGAATGAAAAGAAACACAGCAAACGGAAACTTTATCTTCTGCAAGCTGGGATGGAAATAGTGAAATTCCAGGTAGAAGAAAGAAGTGCCAATGCAAGAGGGTTATCTAACCAAATTGTTCAATCAATGGAGACTATTCTACAAAAGGAAATCAAAGAAGTGACAACAGAAGCACGTCAGCCTCCTGCAGGGAAAGGTCGGTGCCATATTTGTGTAAGAAAAGCTAAAACAAAGAAGCAAAAGTAAAACAATCTAAGTAAACCAAAACAGTATTGTGGACAGTGTCACAAATATGTGTGTAACACACATTCAGAAAAAATTGTGAAGTGTGCCTCTTGCCTTGAAGTTGAGAACTCAGAGTAGTCTATTGTATATGAACAGATCTGTATCTTGTTTTGTAATATGTCAATTTTTTATTCACTCAATCCAATATTTATAACAGCAACATTTATAAACCGATGCCTTAGTTAAAATACATAAACCATACGCGTGGGCTCGCCGAACCACCCCCCCCCCCCCCTCCTTAGCCATCCAAGTTAGAAAAAAAGGCTTGGGCGTCCTAGGGTTAAGACAGATACGTTTGACCTGTTTCATTCCTTTCCTACAGTCCAAATTTTCCACTGCACGGACAGTAGGTAAATCTGAATGAACGGCGAGTTATGAGAGACGCGGGAACTAGCGCTAGGTTTGTCGCTGCAGTTTACGTGCGGCGACTGTTTGTGGATAGCAGCAGGGGAGTGGAGTGCAGTGCAGCGATGGCTGTGTGCCGGCAGCAGACCGGCGGGCGCTGGCCGCCCCGGCGCGACCACTGGGCCGGAACCGCCGCTCGCCGCTCGCCGCCGCCTTTGATCGCCGCCTGTCCCAGTTGTCCGGCAGACTGGCTTTAAAATAAAACTCACCAGCCGGCTGCATTTCGCCCGCCTCGCGCTGACGTAGGCGAAGCGGCGACCGCCAGCGCTGAAGTGCCCGGCCGCCAGCGGCGGGTTGCGGGAAATGTTTCTCAAACGCCCTAAAACCCCAAAAATCCTCTGAAACCCCAAAAAGTTTAAGTGTTGAACTTTCCCTTCAAATATGGCTTCACAGACAACCGTCACTCAGTTATGCCAAATTGAAGTGTCATACTATTGTGGTGTTCAAAAGCAACTGAAACTGGTAAAACTGACGAGCTTTTAAGCACAACGCCATATCTGTCAGATTCTATTGCGAATTTGCGAGTCAGTGCCACACCTTAAATTTTTAAGGGGGACGATGCAATACACTTTTCTAAATAATTATTTTCGTGTAAAATTTGGTGTAAAGATTTGCGACCGAAGAGTAGTTAGAAGAAGCCCGGCTGTTCGCTTTTGTCGTTCTGCTTCCAGCTATCATAATGTATACATCGTGCGCTATAGTTGTAAACGATTCTTAATATGATAACTTATTTTGAGTTACTAACGTGTTGATTCTTTGTCAGTCCATCAAATCACACGTTTATCTCTTTAGAACTTCTATTTTTTCAGCATCTCTCACATAGAAGAGCCAATAGTTCGATGTGGCACGGATCCTCCATTGGCGTGATTTCATTACAAATCTACAATATTCATTTTACCTTATCGTGAAACCACAATCTGCAGTCATTTAGAGAACAAGTCTGATTTTTTTCAAATCAATCATATAGCGTAAAGCGGTTATCAAATCGCCATGAGCAATTTACTTTTTCGAAAATTCCATCGATCCGCATCCTCTGGTGTGCCGCTCCCAGCACCAATGTGGGGCACTTACAAACTTCAGCTGGTAAAATTTTCAAATATTGTAGTTGGTGGACGTGGAAACCAAGTCAAAGGGAGGAGGTGAAAAGGGAGCGGCAGAGAGAAACTCAGTGGTTAAAAAATTATTTACAAAAACTGTTCACGGTATTTTCATTCTTAATCACATTTTTTACATTGCAGTGTAGATAAATTACGCGGTAATACTGTCTTTTCAGTCAAAGTTAGCAATGATACCACAGTTTACTGCACTACCAATATTTCATCACTGTAACCGTCCTTCCGAAGTATGTTTTCTTCCCTAGCATCCAGAGTATAGGACATGCGTCACTTCTTGAATGCTGTGTTGGCAGAATTTGGTGGTGATATGTGCCACTGCGAGGCGTAGGCCTCGTACCGGTCTTTTCCTCACACTTTTTTAATCAACGTAGAACGGCATCACATGTTGGTTAGTTTTACCGTGAATACAAACTTCTTTTCTGCCTAACGTTTCTGCCTGTGGGAGCAGTATCTGGAACCAGGTGTGGGGTCCCTGCACTTGTGTTTCTCACAGGGGCGAAACAGGTGGATCTTCATAACACTGTTCTGGCAAGCGACCTCCGGGTGAGGTATGAAGAGTCCGGCGCTCAGCCAACAAAGGCTAAGTCGCTTATAGCAGAACCAAAAGTAGACCTATTGTCGCAGTTTCGGCTAAACGCGGTCCGCACGACAGTGTACTAAAGAAGAGGGCAGGCAGGACGAGGCGAGCCATCGCCGTTAGGAGTGGGTAACTGCTGATCTGAAGTAGAAACGTTCTGATGGAAGGCAACGAGACACCACTCAGCAGTCAAAATAATATCGTCTTGATAATACTCCAGCTAATACAGACTCAGGGTCTTCCGAGAGAACGTAGACCTCTAAAACTGCCCGATCGTGTTTCCAAAAATCTTACAAGCAGAGCGAAAGCCCTGGTGCAGAAGTTGCTGATTGACTGGTCCAAAGTTACCATTCTGAAGGGAGGCATAAGTTCATTATAATTTGCTGTAACTGACAGAGCATTTCTTGGCTGCCCTATGATTGGCCGCGACGAAGAGATTAGAGCGCTGCTGCACGTTTAGGTGGGAAGCCAGAGAGGGGGGACCGGCAGTCTTATTCCAGGACGGCAAGTGACTTTGCCGTTCGTTTTGAAGGTTTTCTTTTGGAGTGGGATCTGCTATGATGGAGCGAAAGCATCGCCACTGTACGGACAATCCTGCCCACGCCTAATGCAACATTCCACTGGAGCTCGGAGCCACACTGTCGCCCGACGCAAAATCGAGCGGTGGTAAGTGGCATTGCAATGCAGAGATTGGCGAAGTGTGGAATAGTTGGCACAGACATATTTTCGCTGGAACAGTTAGATTCACAGTGGTTTTTAGTATCTAAGCAGTGTGTAAGTTCAGAGGCGCAGCACGAGCATGCTTATTCTACTTCTCTTCTTGTGTGGGTAACGTGTCGAATAATTTCTCATGTTATTAATTAATGGTGGAGATAACCGCGAAGTTACTGACGCTAAATGTAGGTATTCTCCTTTTCCACAACTCCCCAATTGGGACTTTGCCCTCTACTCTTTTTTTTTTTTTTTTTTTTTTTTTTTACTCCAATTTCGATCTATAAACTTCTAACCTGTATTACTGAAATAACTGTCTTGTTTCACTGCCAGATCATTAATTTCACTAACTAGCTTATTGAAAAAATTATGTTTTGCCAGATCTATGAATCTCATTTAGTAGCTCGAAGGCAAACCTTTTTACGTTGATTGATAAAGGTTCTTTCATCAAAAGTTAGCGATTACGGTTACGATTAAATCCAGAATGGTAACAGGCGTTGCCTTTATGCAGACAGTTGCTTCACCAAGATGACTGTTAGTTTCATAGGGGCTTCCTGCAGCATCTGGCGTGCTAGGGAAAAGAAGTTATTTTGTCAGTCCAGGAAGCGCTCGCAGAGCCGATGGCTAGTTCGCGAAACACCGGCTTCGTGGAAGATGAAGAGAGAACCGACTCACACCCAAGTTTGCTGATGGTTTAGTGATTTTTTCAGACGGAGTTAGAATCTGTTACTTTCTTAAATCCTACTCGATCTGTGTTTTCAGTGGCGGTCTTTACTCATCTATTGCCTTTTGTTGTATTGCTCGTCTTGCCCCGAACAATGAGTATATGATTGTCATCGCTGATCTACTTTAGGAGAGAGGATAACGCAGCTCTCAAAGCAGACGAGAATTTCGGTAAGATATTCTGTGAATCTATACGCTAGTCAGAGAGGCCATTTCTATGCATCGAGCTGCAGCACAAATCGATACTCTCAGCCAATTCCGTATGAAGAACGTTTAAGGACTTCACTGTTTCCAAGACCTGTAACTGTGTTATTGACTGTCGAGAGCTATCATATCTTTCTTCTTGCATTGTACAAAGAAAAAACTGTAGTTTCAAGTTCAGCATATTTTCGTTTTGGTATTCTGTAGGATTTCTTTGTTGATACTGAAGTCCGCAGTTTCTTTTCCAATACGTCACACATTACATTTTTCCAACCCATAATTGTTAGCAACTTGCCTATTATACATTATTCACGCAAGTGAAGTAAGTGTATCTATTTTCTGCACAGAAGTATGACAAAATATTGAGGTACCAGGTCCATTCAATAAGTAATACAAAATTTTTTTCTTTGCCAATTTCGGTCAAAAAAACTGCGGAGTTTGTTGCGGGACATCGTGGAATATTCTAGCTTAAGCACCTATAGTTTACCGAGTGGGGGGGCGCAGTGGTTACCACACTGGGCTTGCATTCCGGAGGACGACCGTTCAAACCCGCGTCCGCCCATCCTCATGTAGGTTTTCCGTGATTTCTCTAAATCCCTCCAGGCAAATGCAGGGACGGTTCCCTTGAAAGGGCACCGCCGATTTTGCTCCCCATCCTTCCATAATCTGCATGAGACCCCTCCCCCAAATCAACCACCTACCACAACCTATAGTTACATGAAGTTCCGATAGATGGTGGCCCTATACGTAGCCTCCAAAATGGCGTTTGTAACGGAGGTACGTTCCAAGTAGAGAGCTGTCACTGAGTTTCTTTTGGCGGAAAACCAGAGCATCGCATATATTCGTAGGTGTTCGCAGAATGACTACGGAGCCCTGGCAGTGAACAAAAGCACAGTGAGCTGTTGGGTGAGGCAATTAGGACGTGCAAACCTATCCAGTCTCTTGCGTGCCAGATAGACGCACACAGCTGTGATATCTATAGAGTGGCGCCACATCGCTTCTCCTCCCGACAAAAAGGTTGAAAGCTCCACCCTTCGCCGCTGAATTCATGTTGACGTTCTTCTGGGACTCTGATGGGTTATTCTGTCTGATGTCCTCCCTCATGATGGAACAATCAACTGTGAAGCGTATTGCGCTACCCTCAGTAAACTGAAGAAACGACTTTAGCATATTCCTCGCCATAAAAATTCAAACGAACTTCTCTTTTTCCATGACAATTCAAGGCTTCACACAAGTCTACGGACCTGAGACGAAGTCACAAAATTCCATTTCAACGCTCTTCTTCACTCACCCTACAGCCCGGATATTGCACTTTCCGACTTCCATCTGTTTGGCGTAATGAGGGATGCACTCGACAGTAAGCAGTACATGGATCACGAGTAGGCTATTGTTGCAGCGAGTCACTGGCTCTGACGTCGACCAGTGTAGTGGTACCATGCCGTATACAGGCTGTGAGGTAACGGGCGAGTTGTGGCGCCCTGAAAATAGAATAAGTTCGGAGCTGGCGTGGCCGCGCGGGCCGCTCGGCGAGCCGGGACTCGTCAGCAACCGCGTTGTGCGGAATGTTAGCCGGAGCAAGAGGGGCAGCCCCAGCGCCTGGTCGAGGCCGACCCTGTGGCTGGGAATTTCATGTTGACACTGTGTCGAGGAAGGAGATTCGTATGCTGGGAGTGCCAAAGATGGCGGGCTTTGTGAAACCACAATGACAGACATTTCACAGTTCTTGTACAAATTAATAACAGCCAGAGGAATCATGATACCTTAAAAAGAAACATGTACATAACCATTATTGTGACGACGATTCTGATGGTGTAATCAGATTTTCAATATCTTTATTAGTTTAAAGTTTAGTATCTGATTATAAATTATACAAGTAACACCCAGCAACGAATTTCCAAAATCTAAACGGTTCATCCGATTTTGTCAATCGACTTGTCTTTAGAAAGCTATTACTGTAAAATTAAATTGGTATAAATTACAGGCATGTAACTTTAATTGTACATGAGTTATTGGAGATCAAAGTGGCCGATTACTATTGATGGTGTCAGGTCACAAGTACTCCACAGTTACACGAAGAAGCAGTAGCAGCATGCTTATAAATATAGTTATTCGTCTTTGTCTTTGTTTATATCCGATATATACGATTCATGAAGAAATTGGTCGAATATTTACTGTGTTTTAGAAAGCACAGAGACATTAGTCTACTGGCCTACTTTTTTTCTATTCCTTCGATATATGATTATTTAATTTGTTTATGTATTTAATAATATGTGTTGCAGTGTGTTTATGATCCAGCCGTAGGTATATTTATTTAATTTCAAGTTATTTAAATGCAAATCCAGTATTTCGTATGTGTTTCAAAATGTTTGTGAGTGTGTGTTGGCTTGGAGACATGGCGAGAGCGCTCTAGCCAGTCACAGCGCTTTACTACAGTAGGCGCCTACCGAAGTCAATGGTGAGACTGTATGGAAGTGGGGGAGGAGCATGGGGTCTCACAGGACACGGGAGAGTGCTGGACGGGAGAGCGCTACGGGCAGTCGCCGGAAATACTTGGAGCGTGTTGAGTAGTTTGTACGTGGTCGCGGGAGATAGAAATATTTCGTGGTACCGACTTGTGAGATTTCCGTGGCTGCTGCAGAGAAGACGTAATATGCATTTGGAATTGAATACCTCGCGAGCAGTGTTGTTCATAACTAATTATGTGAAGTAGGAATCTATTGTTTCCCTGTTATTCAGCTTATATTTTATTAAATTGCTGGACCACCGACACCAATAAGTATTTTGCAGTAATAAACGACATTCTTAAAAGTACTTCTGCTATCGTACTCATCATTTAAAGTCGTTAAAAATAGTACCTGCATATTTTATTTAATTGCAATCTTTCATTTATAAATTTCTATGTTGCATTCAAAATTCGCAATTGCTGACTGATAGCAACCTTCGACAATTCGATTCTTGTGTATATTCATATTGTGTACTGTACACTCAGCAGTATTTGGCTTGTAATGCGGCAACTATGTATCCCAAACCTTTTAATATTTCAACTCTGAGTCTGAGGGTACGTAGTTGAGGGCCACATTTTTTATTTGAAAGCTCGCAAGGCCCTCCCAATTAGGTGGCGTAAGTGGGTAATGATATGGGTGGGTGGTGGTGATGATGATGACGATGGTTTGCACGATGGTGCCATTAGCATCGTGTTCATCAGCGCCCTTACAAGTTCCAAGTCCTTCCATTTCCAGTCTCGTCACTTTCCAAATGGCTATATGACGACAACAACACAAACACCTAGTCCCAGGGCGGAGAAAATCCCTGACCTTGCCGGGAACCGAACCCTGGACCTCGTGATCCAGAGGCAGTAACACTAGCCGCTAGAACACCAGCTGCGGACATATGGGTGGGTAATAATATGGTGGACTGGAATGCTGAATTAAACCAATCTTTTTTTAGGAAAGATGTGTTACATTACTTATTAAGCACCCCTCTTAATAAATGAATGCTAGCATTTCAAGTTCCTAGGTTGCGGGTATTACACGCTGTATTTTGAGCCGAACTGACGAAACCTGAAGAGTAAAATCCTTGACTGTTGAAACTGAGCCGATAAATTATCATTATTTTTCTTCTAATCAATTATTGTACGTTACACTGCCATATTTTTGGGTATCTCCGTGTACTCACGGTGGGTACTCTTAGCCAAGAACACGGTGGGATAGTGCGATCTGCGGATGCAGATGACAAACACTAAGCACCTGTGCAAGATGAACTATTTGTCATATATCATTTCCTCGAGTAGTATGGTACTATCGGAGTCAAATAAGTAGCCAAAACCAGTGTCATAATGTGGTTAAAAAGAAATGATCGCGTGGCACTGATGGCCGGGAGGCCCCAGCCGAGGAAGTTCGGCCGCCGGGTTGCAAGTCTCATTCCAGGCGACGCTCCACTGGGCGACTTGCGCGTCGTTGATGATCAAGTGGTGATGAGGAAAATACAACACTCAGTTCACGAACGATGAAAATCTCGAACCAGTCGGGAATCAACCCGGGACCGCTGGATTATAGGCAAACACGTTACCACTTTTTTTTGTTGATCTAATTTTGTTCTTTATTGTTCGTGCATTTATTCGGGGCGGACGTCCCATGACACCCGTTTAGGTTCAGCGTTGATCCGTTCGTTCATTTTTTTTTTTTTTATTACAGAAGGTAGCTAGTCATCTGACCGAACATGCTTAGCTACCGTGCCGGCATACCACTCAACTAAGCAGACAGGGCCGGCCGGTGTGGCCGAGCGGTTCTAGGCGCTTCAGTCCGGAACCGCGTGACTGCTACGGTCGCAGGTTCGAATCCTGCCTCGGGCATGGATGTGTGTGATGTCCTTAGATTAGTTAGGTTTAGGTAGTTCTAAGTTCTAGGGGATTGATGACCTCAGATGGTAAGGCCCATAGTTATCAGAACCATGTTGAACATTTTTTTTCCACAAATGAAGTGCACGTCTTACACTTTGTTCGATAATCCCATTACTGACTCTTGTATGAGAGTGATAATTATTTATAAAATTCAGCTACCGTTGTAGTTCAAACGTTGTGACTCCTAATGCTTTGCCCATCTATAGCAACGTTGACATTTGCACAGTAATAAAGAAGTTTGTGAATGACGACTGACAAATGGGCGACACAGTTACAAAAGCTGTCGTTGAATAATTTTATAGGTGAGAAGAAACACGTAGGAGATCTTCAATCAGATTCGTGGACGCTTTCTTTCAAAATCTGCAACTCATGCTAGACTTCATGAAACACACTTAGAATTGAATCTTCGTGAGCAACAGTGTGTAGCTATGCCTCAGGTTAGGTACTTCACCATCTACTGGAAGGTTAGTCATTATTTGTCTGCGGAAGTAAGTAAGTCACTTTTGTTACTTCCATTATCTGTCTGCATGAGAGGAGCAGCTGCAATCTGCACAACTCGCCTTCCCCCTCTCATTGAGGCCAGATGCTGCAGTATTGCCTATACAAGCATAAAACCGCGCCAGCTCCGGCAGTCACTGGTTCTTTACACCCTGACGAAGATGGTGGAGATAGCTATCGAAAGCTCGAGTATTTCATTTGAAATGACGCAGCTTGAAAATCGAGAAGGTTTTATTCGTGCACATCGTCGTGAAAGACTCCGACGGCACACCCATCTACAAATGAACTTCAAAGGTGTGATCGGTTTACAATTCAGTTAATGTATTAAATGTTTGACGTTAAGCATCTAATCCCTTTATGGTTACAGATGAAGAAATCCTGATTATGTTTGTTTCATTAGTTTCGGATTATTTATCCACAGACTGATGAAAATTTAAATACAGAAACTATATCCATTTTCCTGAAAAGCAGTTTTTCTCAGAAGCTCTTTGTCGTACAATAATATAGCTTGCACTATATGCGAATCTGTCTACAAAATGGGTAGCGAATAGTGTTAGGAGTAAAGAAGTAACAAAACGTCGCGTCTGATGCTGAAGTTTTACTGGATGATGGGCGAAAATGTAGTACGCGATAAACTCTCTTCCTCTCGTTGCTTATGGGGGATGTCAGCGAGAAGTAGTTTCCGGAAGGTTTGAATTCATGTGTATAGTCTGCTGGAAGTCGACAAGTGCTGTCGTTCTTAAATGCTGGATTAATATAATATGGGTAACTCGTGCGCCGTGAGTTACACTGTCTGAAGTGATATAGTGAGTCTCCACCCATAACTTTAGTATTAGGCTTATTGTTTTAAACTTCTAACCTAAAATCATTTCTCTCCATGAGTAGATTATGACAGCATTATGAATATTTAAATTTCGCCAGTAATTATGTGAAATACCGAAAATAAAATTTTTGTTGAGCTAGGTGATCTACAACTGAAAATTCTTTACATGTGTGCGTGCGTATGCGTGCGTGCGCGCGTTTGTAGCATACGAGCGCTAGCGGCGAGAATATCAGCGGTTTTACACATATTAAAGGAACCAAATGTGATAAAATGGCTGAAATTGTTGTCATACAGTGAGGACAAATCTATAAAATGACACTCATTCACTCACTCCCTCTTGACTCGCACTGGTTCACACAATCACTCCATCCCACACGACTGAAGGTAGCAGAGAAGAGTGAAAGGTGCTATGCCTGGGATAGAAGTAGAACAGCAGTCGACTTAAAAGAAAAAGACACAGGAAAATGCAACTAGTTAGCCACTTACGAAAAACCAGTCCCCCTGTTAACACATGAAAAATATCTTACTAAAATCTTAGGAAACGATTCAGATAAATCACGAAACCTTAAAATTCATATCACAGTTGTTTGAACATTACTTAAAGTAGAGGACAGATCTATCAGCAGATCTGTTGTTGCCCTCTGGTAGGAAAACAAAACAGTCTAATAAAATGTGGTGCACAGTGATCTGTTGGCCACAAGCCCGGCACGTTGCAGGGTCCTCTCGTCAGAGCAAGAAGCCTTGCGTCATAGGGCTATGTCTTATACGAAGACAAGTAAAGTGAACTCGTCCCGACTGCTTGGCCTGAAGGAGAAGGTACACAACTGCACAGCTGCAGACTTTACTAGACGGATTTTTCGGTCTGTCACTTCCAGCCACTCACATTCCCATCGACGCATACTGTACCACATTAGCAAGACTAGAGCATGCAGGGAGATGGCAGTCTGAACTAACCGATGATCACAACGTGCCTCCTCGGCTGCTACAGCTGCCCTTTCGTTCCCGGCAATACCCAAGTGCCCTCGCACTCATCAGAATCACGTCACCTTACCCATCCGTTGTAGCCGGAGGATGGCGTCTTGGATATCCTGAACTACTGCATCTGCTGAATACAAGTGTTGCAGGGACTGAAGGGCACTCAGGGGATCGGAACGGACGAGGAATTCAGCAATCATGGCACATCTCACCTAGTACATAACCCTCGAGATCGCGGATAGTTGGCAGCGAATACAACAACAGAGCAACAAACGGAGACCCTCTATTTAGACCCATCCGTGAAGACAGCTACATAGTTGTGGCGCTCATTTCGAATGTCGGAAAGAGTCGTACTAAAAACAGAAGCAGGAGAGCAATCTCTCCTGTACTGCAATACTCTGGGCCTCTGCAGCAAACAGGATGGCAGACAGCCAAAACCCCAGATTTGAGACTGTCCTAGCCCAACACCATGGGACTCCAGCAAACACTTCGTGCGGGTCCCCGGTTGGTCTCGTTGCCCATGGACGATTCGTAAACAGGCGTATCATAGCTATATGAGCAACGGTATGGTATGCTGGGAAAGTGGGAGTAGTGAAGTCCTGGCAAGCACGGCTCACCATGAGCAACTGCCGCCGGATGGTAGGTGGCGTTTCACCAGCCTCAGCTCAAACACTGGGTATAGGGCTGGTTTTGTAAGCGCCCATGGCCGAACTGATCCCCTCATCGTGTACAGCGTCGATGATCTTCACCGTATGAAGACCTTGCTTACCCGTACACTGTGCACCCGTAAGTCAGCCACGATCTAACGAAATTTCTATAAAAATGGACCAGACGCACTCTGTCCGCTCCTAAAGACCTATGGCTAAAACATTTCAGAAGTTCAGTGCTTCCCGGACCCTTGCCTTGAGGTCCTTCACATGTGGCAACCACGACAGAGGTCCGAAAACCGCACAGAGTCTTTAAAAGGGAAAAAGCTGCTTCGCATACGCAATTCAGAATTCAGCTAAATTAAAAATACGACAAGAAGGATTAAAATTTACAAACACACACACACACACACACACACACACACACACACACACACACACACATGCGCGCGCGCTTCTCTGCACAAAACGTAAAACCAGTCTTCGCAGCTGACTTCTCCAGCCTCTTCACTGCAATTTGCAGCTGACGAAATGTTGCAATACTGGAGGAGGAACAGACAACTTCAAAATCGTCGACAAATAAGGAGCATTGTATGGGACTCATTACTCTAGATGTGATACTGTTTATGGCTATGGCAAAGAGAGCAACACTTAAAAAACTGCCGTAAGGAACACCATTCTCCTGCTCAAAACTATTCGACAGCGAGTCACCAACTCGGTACCGAAATAAGCAATTTGATAAGAATGGCCGTATAAAGATGGAGAGCTGGCTGCAGAAGCCCCGTTAGTGGAGCTTCCCTAGAATATGGTGACTCCAAATAATATTGTACATCCTACTGATATAAAAAACATACTTTCTTAATGCTGTTTACGTAGGGAAGCCTGCTGAAGAGCAGTCCCACGCAAGGTCAGGTTGTCGGTGGTGGATCTCAATCTCCTGAATCCACTTTCAGAGGGAATTAGAAGCTGATTGGTCTCCAACATCCAGATCAGACGACGGTTAAACACTTGTCCCAAGGTCTCTTCTACACAGCTCTGTAAGTCGACGCTCTGGAAACTACTGGGTCACGCTTGGTCCTTTTCTAGTTTCAGATATAAAAAATGTCTCGTCGCCCCCCCCCCCCCCCCAAGAGTTGTGGAAGTTGCCTGTCTGTCATATCGAATAAAAACATTGCAAGAGGGTTTCCTTTGACACTGGCATCAAGTTCCGCAGAATACAGTATCGGATCTGGTCGTGACTGAGCAGGTAGTGTCTGACAGCTGACTGAACAGCGCCCAGTTGGCTCTGCTAATCATACATCATGGTTGTATCTCTTCAGGAAGAGCTCATCCAGTGCGTGAATGCAATTGGGAAGTGGTCACTGGAATGAAGATCCTCACTGACTTCATACTGAATAGAGTCTGCTACGACAGAGAGCAGAAAGAATTCGAGGGCTGAAGAAGGCTCAGCAACATTACTGAAATGATGCGGAGTGCCTTTGTTGAGTATGTTGATGATGCACAGCTAGTGAGACACTATGACTCTTCTGCAACCGTTTGCAGGTCAGTAGGTAGGGGGAGTGTAGAAGAGTGATTTTCATCCCGAATTTATACTTGGGAGGGGAGCTTGCAGAGGGTGGAAGCTCGGCCTTGGGGCGAGATGGTTGTCCCTGTCAAACATCAAGGTCTATCGCCTCTGAAGAAGATGTAAGAAAGACGTCAGAAAGGATGACGTCGACACCATCGGACTGTGGGGTACTTCGCATCGGTGCAAGTGGGCTCTTCTGTACCTTCGAATTTGGTTTTTTGGTCTGGGGAAGCTTAGGAGCTGCAACTGTAGAAGCGGTAGTGGCAGTACTGGACATTGGACCACCAACGACGGCCTTTTCTGAAGTTTTGGTGGGAGGGACACTCTTCGAAATAACTGCAGCAGCACAAGAGCATTGACAAACACATTCTAGTACTGACACTAGCAACCTCCGTTCGTGTACAGAATCGATTTCCTGGACTGGCTGTTTAAGAACGGGAGCGAAGGAGGCAGCGAATGTGGGCTGCAGCATGGCCTTGTGTATCTTTCTGACGTCACCAAACAGGATGTGCTTTGTCGTTCTTATCTCCTGATCTTCCGTTCTGCAAGGAAGGCTACTGCCCCTACTCGGGGGAGGGTGATCCCCAGAGTAGTTGACATACTTTGGAGGAGATGAACTACCAGCTCCATCATGGGCAGCTTTTTTGCATTTGCCTTATGACCAAGAGTAGTGTGCCCAAAGTGTTAGCATTTAAAATAGCGCACTGGATTGGGGAAAGAAGGTTGCATGCTTAGGCGAAGGAAATCAGCACTGACATGCTCTGGAAGTTTGGTGCTGTTAAATGTAAATATAAAACAGTCTGATTTGGTAAAATTGCTATCCACACTTTCATGATGATTTGCACATCAACAATGCCTTCTTTGGCTCACTACGGTGTCAGTTCCTCTTTAGGAATTTCGATCAGATCTCTGCAACTCATACCACCTTTGCTGTTGTTCAAGGTGTTGTGCAATTCAGTTTCGATTGCATACCGCCCGAGGCACTGATCTTTCTGGAGGTTCTTTGCTTGTTGGGAACTAGACGTTTCTACCAACAGTGTCCCATTTCACAAGCACTTGACCGATTTTAATGCAATTCCCCATTAATCTTTATGAATGTAGAAGAGTGAAACTTTATCGAAGCTATCCTTTTCCAGTTTAACTGTAAGAAACACATTCTGACAACCAGCATGCATTCTATTACTATTAACTGAGTTTGGTGGACTGGCTACCGGAGCCCTCTTGTTACACTGGGTGTTGGTACCTACCAGCGACCGAATTCCTCTGGGATCAAGAAGAGAAAATGTCGGAAGTTCCATCTCGGTCCCACACGCAGCTAGGGAAATAAAAGTCCACCTAGACGGAGCCCCACATGCCTAGGTAAGCCTTATACAACACAGGTGTGGCACGTTCTCCAGAGACTGCCCACTCACGACCGTTCCACTTCAAAAGCCATGCATCTCATCAACGAACAGCTTAACTTCATAATGAGTTTTGTACAGAGATTTTTACCATCCTCGTCATCTGGGTGATCAACTGAAGATCCCTATTACCTGAGACACAACGTTATCCAAGTGCACTGCACAGTTATAGCCGAAGCACGCACAGAGCTTACAGAGAGAGACGATTGGCGGCACTCATCAATCCCCAATTCAGGGACCCAAGGGTGGCCAGGCCGTACCCAGCAAACGAAGGGTGCAGCTGAGATTAGGTGAGGGAATCTTGGTGCATATGCTAATGCGTTAATGCAGAAGCGATTTACTCTGGATAACAAATTGGTTCCAGGTGCAAAACCTGGCGCTGTACACTGTTTGTACGGCAGTATGACATCCACGTTGTTATTTAATAAGCGATAAAGTGAGTGAACAGTATGCCCATCGAGAGGAGGGCCGTGGGCTGTTAAAGACACTGTTTCATGGGAACAGCATTGAGACAGTATGGCCAGCTCAAAGGTCTGCATAGAAGCCCGATATCATTAAGTGGGTTTAAATAAGTTGATGATAATGAAATCTGAAACACAACGATAAGCATGGTGTGACACCTGGAAGGAGGTGGTCTTCTGTCCTCGCTTAAGTTATTGATGAGGGTGTTGAAAATGTGCTCTAACAGACATTGTAGCATATGCGCTGGGCATCGCGGTGGCAGAAGAATTGTCTATCCCATGATGAAGAGTACAGAGAGATTTGCAGTCTATTTTACACTGGTATCAGTATAATAGCCAGGCAGTGCAGCAACTGAAACCTCACAACACGCAGCAGTGTTCGGAATTTGCTCCTCGGTTTCTGGCGCGGATATAAGTTGATGACAAGTGGATGGGTAATATTCTATGGGGAGACAAGGCACATTTTCAACTACAAGACGCAGTGAATACACAGAAGTGCCGAATTTTGGGTTCTGTTAAACCACGTGTTGTCCATGAAAAGCCAGTACACTCGCTGTATGTTAGTGTGTGGTGTGGATTCATAGGCACCTTTATCTTCGCCAGTCCAGAGGGCCTATCAGATGTACTGTGGCATCTGCACGTTGAAACCACCTTATGTAGCGTGTGTTCGTGCTTTGGAAGAAAAAATGGTTCAAATGGCTCTGAGCACTATGGGAGTTAACTTCTAAGGTCATCAGTCCCCTAGAACTTAGAACTACTTAAATCTAACTAACCTAAGGACATCACACACATCCATGCCCGAGGCAGGATTCGAACCTGCGACCGTAGCGGTCACGCGGTTCCAGACTGTAGCGCCTTTAATCGCTTGGCCACACTGGCCGGCTGCTTTGGAAGAGCTGAACAGTGTGGAGGCCACTCTTTTCATGCAATTTGGGACAACATTCATGTCGCTCGCCCAGAGAAAGATCTGATTGATTCACCCTTCCATGAACGTGTTATATCCAGATATTTTTCAGGAGCATGGCCTGACAGATCACCTGATCTGAATCCACGTGACTTTTGGCTCTGGGGATATCTAAAGAAACCGTTCTACAAGGGACATATTGAGTCTCTACGTGATCAAATATTCCGGAAACGCTGCGAGCAAATGTTGATCACGTCGTTTTATGGATGCAGCACCTCGTCGATGACGCCGGTACTCATACTAACAAATTGCGTAAGAGGTGGTTAATTATAAAATCAACATTAAGTTTTTCTCATTTGTCTGACCTCCTCTGCCCGCAAACCGTTCCTAATCTATTACGCATGGAAAAACTCCGATACGTGTTTCTTGCAATCACAGCACCACATCTGCACCTACTGGCCAACATCAGAACTAATTTACACTACTGGCCATTAAAATTGCTACACCTCGAATATGACGTGCTACAGACGCGAAATTTAACGGACAGGAAGCAGATGCTGTGATATGCAAATGATTAGCTTTACAGAGCATTCACACAAGTTTGGCGACGGTGAGGACACCTACAACGTGCTGACATGAGGAAAGTTTCCAACCGATTTCTCATACACAAACAGCAGTTGACCGGTGTTGCCTGGTGAACCGTTGTTGTGATGCCTCGTGTAAGGAGGAGAAATGCGTACCATCACGTTTCCGACTTTGATAAAGGTCGGATTGTAGCCCACCGCGATTGCGGTTTATCGTATCGCGACATTGGTGCTCGCGTTGGTCGGGATCCAATGACTGTTAGCAGAATATGGAATCGGTGGGTTCAGGAGGGTAATACGGAACGCCGTGCTGGATCCCAACGGCCTCTTATCACTAGCAGTCGAGATGACAGGCACCTTATCCGCATGGCTGTAACGGATCGTGCAGCCACGTCTCGATCCCTGAGCCAACAGATGAGGACGTTTGCAAGACAACAACCATCTGCACGAACATTTCGACGACGTTTGCAGCAGCATGGACTATCAGCTCGGAGACAATGGCTGCGGTTACCCTTGACGCTGCATGGTAGACAGGAGCGCCTGCGATGGTGTACTCAACGACGAACCTGGGTGCACGAATGGCAAAACGTCATTTTCTCGGATGAATTTAAGTTCTGTTTATAGCATCATGATGGTCGCATCCGTGTTTGGTGACATCGCGCACGTTGGAAGCGTGTATTCGTCATCGCCATACGGTCGTTTCACCCGGCGTGTTGGTATGGGGTGCCATTGGTTACACGTCTCGGACACCTCTTGTTCCCACTGACGGCACTTTGAACAGTGGACGTTACACTTCAGATGTGTTACGACCCGTGGCTCTACCCTTCATTCGGTCCCTGCGAAACCCTACATTTCAGCAGGATAATTCACGACCGTATGTTGCAGGTCCTGTACAGGCCTTTCTGGATACAGAAAATGTTCGACTGCTACTCTGGCCAGCACATTCTCCACATCTCTCACCAACTGAAAACGTCTGGTTAATGATGGCCGAGCAACTGGCTCGCCACAATACGCCAGTCAGTACTCTTGATGAACTGTGGTATCGTGTTGAAGTTGCATGGGCAGCTGTACCTGTACACGCCACCCGAGCTCTGTTTCACTTAATGCGCAGGCGTATCGAGGCCGTTATTACGGTCAGAGGTGGTTGTTCTCGGTACTGATTTCTCAGGATCTATGCACCCAAACTGCGTGAAAATGTAATCACATATCAGTTCTAGTATAATACATTTGTCCAATGAATACCCATTTATCATCTATATTTCTTCTTAGTGTAGCAATTTTAATCGCCAGTAGCGTATTTATCAGCGTAAATCGGTTCCGCATTAGCGCATTAGAATATCTACCAAGTTTCGCTGTCGTACGATAATTAGATATCGCTGTGAACCGGTGTAAGTAGCTGCACTTTGATTATAACCACCCGATCGATGCTCTCGGCTCCCCACTCCAGTTACGTATCAGCTGCATCTCCGCTTGGGGCATCCGAGTGGATCGGGTGCTCTGCGATACAAGAGCGCCGCAGGCGGGGACAGCGGTGCGCGACGTGCTGACGTGTGGCGGCAACGCGTCAGCCGAGCCGGCTCTCCGGTGTGTCACAGCACCGTCAGTGCTGCCCGGTGCCAGACACGGCCTGCGCTACGGCCAGTACGCTGTGCAGTTGGGAAGGCGGCGGCCACCGGCCCGCGACGCGGCTCATTCACAGGAAATGAGCCCCGGGAGCTCCCAAAGGCGCCGGTGACAGTGATTTAGCGGCCGGCTTTCGCTGCCGGAGGTGTCTCTACCTCCGCCAAAGTTTCCGCTCGTCGTCGTTACTCATTCTGCCCAAAATTCAATTCTGTTCCTCCGGCGCGTCGGCGAATCCTTTATGACACGAGTCGGCTGCGAGTTCTGAATAGCGAAGGTCTGACTGTCGTGAGCTTAACTGTACTACGGAAAACGTTTTGGTGGCTTTCTATTCTACCTGGAGGTTTTGATGAATGACGTCGCCTTAAAGGGTGCCAGTAATACCTTCAAAATGATTTTACGGGGCAGATTTTTCAAGTGAAACATTCACTGATGTGGCTCGTCGCATTCTCTTGTTTTAAAACGTCGCCAATGGGTGTACTGTACAACACAGCTTTTTGAGTTGCGGAGAATTAAAATGCAAGAAAATTACATTTTAGAATTTTTATACCACTATAAAATTTACTAAGTTAACAAAACAGCATAAAATTACTTATAAACTGGAATGGAACGTATTTTATCAGTTTTGTAATATCTTCTGTACCTGTTTAAAACGATAAAAAATTTACGTATATTTCTTCAGTATTGGTAGCACTGTGGATAGCAATATAGTAACATTTCATAACATAAAACCAAGAAACATATAGCATACTGATGCTACGCTGACCTGCGTGGCTATTGGAGAGGCAATCGACTTTCAGACTGACAAAACATTGTTTTAAGTGTGCGAGGGACACTGAATGTGTAATGCAACATACTGTTCTCTGAAAGCAGATTGATTTTATTCAGGACTCCAATATACCATGTTATTCTCCACTCTTTTGGCTACAAAACCCTATTTCAGTTCACTGAAACGCACCTATGTTACAGACGCCATTTTAAAGGGCTACGTATAGTGGCGCCACCTATCGGAACTTCATGAAACTATACAGGCTGAATCTGGGATATTCCACTACGTCTCGCAACAAATTCCGTGTTTTCCAACCGAAATCGCCCGAGAAAAAAAAATGTGTTGCATTACTTACTGAACGTCCCTTGTAAATCAGCGAAACAAGCAGAACGTATCTGTCAGAGGAACTATTAAGGAAGAAATGGTGGAATACAGTTCTCTGCAGCTACTGAAATTTTCAGAAGATCCATGAATTAAAGTGGTGTTTATTATTCCAAGCTCTTAATTTCAAAAATGGCTCTGAACACTATGGGACTTAACATCTGAGGTCATCAGTCCCCTAGAACTTAGAACTACTTAAACCTAACTAACCTAAGGACATCACACACATCCATGCTCGAGGCAGGATTCGAATCTGCGACCGTAGCGGTCGCGCGGTTCCAGACTGTAGCGCCTAGAACCGCTCGGCCACCCCGGCCAACCAAGTTCTTAAGTGACGGGGGTTTCAGAAGCACACACCGTAGTAGCATCTGGGTCTTGCGGTGAAAAAATCATCACAAAACAGGAATGTGCAGACCACGTCCAGAAATGGTTGGGCACCAGGCTAGGGAATTCGAAATTAAGCTTGAGAAACAAGAGCCCTTCCGATAATATAACAATAAGCGGTAGCCTGGCAGACAATATTATTGAATTACAACAGTACTATGGGACGCCCATTACGAATATGGCGTATGATTTGCTCAGTATGATGCAGGCAGTATGTGCTACCTTCTTCCACAAATTGTGAACAGATGAGAAACTAATACATCAGCTTTGTCCTCCTAAATCATATTATGGTGCAAGTAACGCGATATCCAATACTCAAAAATTTCTAACAGACCTAAACATTCCATCGCAGCATGTCATGGAAGCCATCAAAGCCGTTTACAGAGTCCTTGAGCGTCCTGACATACTAAAGTGTCTGCATGGGCACACAGAGAATCCGAACGAGTCTTTCAACAACCTCACATAGCATCGTATACGACAAAAAATGTTTATGTTGGGAAAAGGACACTAAAATGTTGGGTCTGTTATCTTGTTATTGCTTTTCATAACTACAACATCAGTAGGCAGAAACTGCTGCAACGTATGGAAATTTTTCCTGGAGTAAACTGCACCAGAGAGCTACAATGAAGCACAATATGCAGCAGAAACAGCGAGGAGAAGGGAGAAAAGAATGATCATGAGAATGATACTCACTATGGTACAGCGGGCTTCTGTGTGAGTGAAAATAAAGGAAAATTAAACAGGCATCACATAAGTTTTCGTCATTTCTAATTTTATAAGCTGTTTCTGAAAATTTACATTTTCGTCTGCATTATTCACTAAATCTCAGGAACCAATGGAAATATAGCATTCATATTTTAAGGAGTTGCAACACAGATATACTGTGTCTACCGAACTAAAATAAAAATATTAGCGAAGTGCAATTAAAATTATTTTTTAGAAAGTACAATAAATTATTCGAATTGTAATTCCCAGACCAATGGCTCAAATGCAGTAATTTTAGTTCAGTGCACCAAGGAAATAAAATGAAATCTCTTGTAAAAGTTTTATGTCCATTGCTACAGTGGTTTAGGAAAGCCAGGTATCAAAATTTAACATTGTCGATTTACGGCAGTACAACTGCCCTTAAAGGCATTTTCTGCAAAGGATGATGCACAAAGTGCCAGACATACCGGTTCTTTACTTACAAAAAAGAACAACGGATGTCCTACCACTAATGAAGGTCACTTGCCTGTAAAATTTCGCATTTGGGAACAATCGACGTTCGAAGGTTAACCAACGAAACGATTACGGAAGCACAAGTCGCTGACGAAACAATACCGAGAAAAAAAGAATTATGACCTGCAGGTTGTAACGGTCCAGTTACATTAACTTCTTCTATTCATCGTAAGATAATAATCACTCGAAAAATCATGCTCAACAGAGAGCACTTTCAGGTTTTTCATCCCGACATCGGATGTCGGATGACATTGGCCTGATAGCATGCACGTAAAAAAATCTGAAAGTAGTATTCAGTTCCTGGAATTGGTGGCAGTAAGGTTCGGGTTGCTGTAAGTATTCAAGTGGCTGAACGCAGGACCGTAGGAAGAAAGCTCCATAACTGCCACAAAATATCTCTGAGTATCTATTCGTGGCGACCTTTAAGTGGAATGCCTACATAGAAGAATAATAGGAAAAGCAGATGCGAGACTAAGCTTCACAGCAGGAATTACAAAAAAAGTAATTCGTTCAATTAAAGAAGTGGGTTAAAATGCACTTGTTCGGCCGATCATTGAGTAATGTTCATCAATGTGGGACCCCTATCAGGTAGGACGGAGAGAACAGATACATAAAATCGAAAGAACAATGGCGCATTTGGTCACAGGATCGTTTCAACGGTACGAGGGCGTTACAGAGATGCTCAACAATGTCCGGTAATAGACGCTACAGGAGAGGCGCTGTGCATCATGGAGAGGTTTATTACTGAAATTTCGTGAGAGTACGAGCACTTTCCAGGAAGAATCGAGCAACATATTACTTCCTCCTGTACACATCTCGCGAAGTGACAGCAACGAGACAGTGCGAGAAATTTGAGATAATGCACAAGATTAACGGCCATCATTCTTTCCACGGGCCGTTCGCGAACGGAACAGGAAAGAGGGCATCAGATAGTGGTATCAGACCTTCCACCACACGCCACCAGCTGGGTTGCATGCAACTGACGAAGTTGTAGAACGCCCGAGATCTAACAGTATAAGCGCCGGTCGGAGTGGCCGAGCGGTTCTAGACGCCACAGTCTGGAGCCGCTACGGTCGCAGGTTCGAATCCTGCCTCGGGCATGGATGTGTGTGATGTTCTTAGGTTAGTTAGGTTTAATTAGTTCTAAGTTCTAGGGGACTGATGACCTCAGATGTTAAGTCCCATAGTGCTCAGAGCCATTTGAACCATTTTGAACAGTATAAGCACGTGAAAAAGCACCAATATTTTGGATCAGTTTCTGCTGAACTAACAAACTGAAGCAGAAATTAGTGCATGACTGCAGACGGGAAACAAATTCTATTACTTTATAAACCCTGAATTAAAACACAGAAACGTATCTCAACAACTAAAACTGAGGTAATTCAAAATTTATAATTCTAGCTGTATTATATGGTTGTCAAACCTAGAAATTTTGTAAACGAGAACTTGGAGAAATTTTGGATCCATCTACTAAAGAACGGAGAAGATGCCACAATACAGAGCTACACGTGTAACATATTGGGGCATACCACCGTTGGAGTGATGGAAAGGAAAAGACTTCAGTGGGCTGGACACGTAGTGACAATGCAAGGAACGAGACAGCTCAAAATCGCAGTGTACAGGACACCATCGGGCAGCATAACACTGCGAAGAATTACGAAGAGATGGATGGACGGGGTAAGACAAGATTTGCTGCGGGTGGGAGACTTGGAGAATTGGAGACACATAGCGGAAGACACACGCAGATGCACAGCCCTAACTGTGTCGTCGCGTGGACCTCTGGGCCAGATTGCGTGAATTACAGTAAAGCAAAGTACCAGGTGTATAAAGAAAGATGGCAGAGGCAGGGAATCGAGCAGGGAAATTCTATTATTAATCTGTGTTAAAATATGCTTCATATTACTGGCTGGCCATAAACATCTGAGCAGTCACCTAGCATAGTGTACCGGGAACTCAGTACCCAGAAAACTAATGAGTTTGGGAAATAGGCCGTGGAAAAAGGACACAGAATACGATGACACACCATCTACAGCCAGCACTTTTTTTGGAAGAATGATAGTTTATATTGTACTGTTATAAAGTCAGTAATTGCTTTACATTCTGACTGGACTGCTGGCCTTTGATTGCACCATGCTAGAACCATCTAGGTTAACGGGTTAATATATTCAATATAACCTTTATTTATCTACGTCGCGACTTTATAAAATGATATGACCGGTCTCGATTGTACTAGCAATCGTCTTCAGATCATAAAATATCGTTACGGACTGTAACACGTCAAAAGTCGTACAATAAGATACTTGGTCATTAACCTCAGTTTTAAAATGAGTTTAAATCACTCATAAAATCGAAACTGCTCATTTCATTTTATACACTGAAAATTGGGAGCGCTGTTCCACATTCTTGATATGTCAAGCCTTATGAAATAATGTTTGGAACGTTAGGTAATATAATGGGCGCAGTATTTGTATTTTTAATCAACTAAAAAAAGACCAGATTTGCTTAGTCTTTAGCTTCTTTTCGTTTCTGAGAACAGTTCAGATCACTCAAAAACATTCAAGAACGCCTTAATAATGAATGTTCAGAACATCATAAAATTTTAGTGTTTCGTGATCAAGAAAACTCTTGAATATTCGTAAACATTGTTAAGAAGCCTTGAATCCGCTTAGTTATTTAACAATATAGAAAGATGAAATTATATCCTCTGTGACTTATTGATTGGTTTCCTTATAGAACACCGGAAACATTCTAAAACGTTCAAGACCATTCCAAAAATTCATACATGTTCGACAACATTAAAGAAAACAGCCTAGAACATTCTAAAACAATCAAGAAGATTGTAAAACGCTAAAGAGCCCTCAGAGATTATCTAGAACACTATGGATCAATTACTAATATCTTAGAACACACTGAAACATTCGTTAACATTGAAGAATATTCGTAGACGCTCGAGAACATTGTAGATAAATCTCAAATTTTGGTCCAAGTATTTATCTACTGCGATTCTTGGCACAGCAGAATTGATACACTTGATCCATTTCCCCAATCAAAACGTGTTTGCCTTTCTTGTACTTATTAGTGGGGTCATAATGCAGTGGTTCAGCTGCCAAACTGTAATCTGTATTCCAGAATGAAATTTTCACTCTGCAGCGGAGTGTGCGCTGATATGAAACTTCCTGGCAGATTAAAACTGTGGCTAAGCCATGTCTCCGCAATATCCTTTCTTTCAGGAGTGCTAGTTCTGCAGGTTCGCAGGAGAGCTTCTGTAAAGTTTGGAAGGTAGGAGACGAGGTACTGGCAGAAGTAAAGTTGTGAGTACCGGGCGTGAGCCGGCCGAAGTGGCCGTGCGGTTAAAGGCACTGCAGTCTGGAACCGCAAGGCCGCTACGGTCGCAGGTTCGAGTCCTGCCTCGGGCATGGATGTTTGTGATGTCCTTAGGTTTAACTAGTTCTAAGTTCTAGGGGACTAATGACCTCAGCAGTTGAGTCCCATAGTGCTCAGAGCCAGTACCGGGCGTGAGTCGTGCTTCGGTAGCTCAGTTGGTAGAGCACTTGCCCGCGAAAGGCAAAGGTCCCGTGTAATCTGTATTACTTATACTTTGCACTTCTCGGATTTTGTTCGTGCACTTGTGACCATTATCTTCACGAACTTTATTCATTCTGTAACCATGGTTCTTGGGCAGTTTCTCTGTGTCTGCTTGCTGTGTGCCTCACTCGTTCCTCTCCTCTACTTTCATCTCGTTGTTCGTATCCTAAGTTTCCACTCAATATATTCATTCCCTTCGGTTGTGAAGTTGCAACGTCCCCTTAGAAAAATTATAAATGACTGTGCTTAAACTGACACACAATATTTTTAGCGCAACGCAATCTGACTTTCAATAATCCCTACAAAAGAATGGCCCTGACTAACATTTATACCTTTCAATAATCACTAATCTCACAAATATCTTCGTTATTCAAACTACTGCAATACAGCGTGCGCAAATACTGCCAGCTAAATAAAAGATTCTAACTACTGAAGGCACTAACTACTGATACGCATAGTTAGAAAATGAAAGATTTTGATAGAGAACAAACAATGTATTTACCTTAATAGTGTTCAAAAGTCATAATATACCGGTTATATATATAAGTTCACGATATGCAGTATTACAAATTTACTCTTTCTGATGGACACACGTCCAGATCATCCGCTCTCAAAACTCCGCCATCTCTCTCCCCACATCCACCACTGCTGGCGGCTCACCTCCAACTGCGCAACGCTACGCGCTGTTAACAGCCAACTGCTCAACACTACAATAGCAAATATTCCAACAATGCAAACCAGTCACAGACTGTCACTGATTTTCATACAGAGCGCTACGTGGCGATACCAATATAAAAACCTAAACAGCCTACTTACAAAGTGAACGTGCTTCTCGCTCCTCATCAGTTTTATTTGTTCGCTATTCTTTCTGGTTCCTTCTTTACATCCGCTCCTCTTTTAAGTTTCAGGATCCTGTTAAATGTTAATATTACACAACAGATTAAAATTCCACATAATACGTTGTTCAGTGACTTACTAGATTTACTTTCACATATATTTATTTCACTTTCTAGTTCTTTCACTAATTCTTGATGCGCTCTGAGTGATTTCCCAATGTATACTGACAAATGAATCTCACCATTGTCTAAATGTACTCTTCTGAACTGGAAGCTATCATCACCGCAACAGGATAACGGAAGATTCTAGAACATTTTCGAACGTTTCGGAACATTCTAGCACATTCCCGAACATTCCGCAACATTATAAAAAAATAATCGAACCTTCTGTAATATTCTGCAACATTCTACATCAATCTCGACATTTTAAAAGGAACAATTTGGCCAGTATCTGCGACTTCAGCATTCGTTTTACAGCTGCTTCACCGACTTCACATTAGTGCGATGACTTCTACTGACATCAGTATCTTCGAATCCCACCACTGTTTACTAGACATTTTTCTTGTTTTAGTCTTGTTTTAGTACCTCCTGCCAAAATGTGGAAAACAAAGACCTTTGTAGTAGAAGAGACGTGTTTCTCAGCGTTGAAGATGAAAAAGTGTTCATAGCTCCTAACGTTTGCTTTTAAGTGTCCATGTTTACTAGACCCTTTTTGGTTTTCTACGTCCATACTACGACCACTGACAGTATTTCGGTGGAGTCCTGGTTCACATTGTATATTAAAACTATACCAACTGCTTATTTTAACACCGCCATTGCAACTGAGTTTCGGTGAACTGGTGAGAAATTTGTAGTTTCGTTGTTTACACTTGCTGCCGATTGATAGAAATTTTTGGAACTGAAGGTCATAATCGACTTTCACAAGCTAGAACGGTAGTTTATGCATAGAAGTTTCGATACATCATCATCTCACATAACTTTGATATATATAAGAAACTACAATGTAAAAGCCGCCCCAGGAAAATTATGCGCTAGTGGACAACATTTTCCGTGAATACTCACAATGAACTACAAAAGCAAACTACATCAACATGGGCTCATAACAAACTGAAAAAACAGTTCAGTCACATGTGTAGCAAGGTGCTAAACAGAACCTAAATTGAGAAACGTACAGTCAGGGTTTGACAGTGAGCTTTAATGGGACCATACATACATACATACATACATCCTCCGTCGATTGAGGGTAGGCCGGTATATTAGGGGTGGCCTTTAGCTTGTGTGTGCTGTATGTGCCTTCTCACAGACACATAGTCCCTTGATATTTCTGCTTTTAGTTTTGCAGACGTGCACAACTTTAATTTCTGTTTTGACACTATCCCATTAGTATGTGCATACCTCCTGAAATACTCCATCATGTCTAGGTGACCATCAAATTAATGACAGAACTAGCAGACGCAAGGATAAGAATCATTGGATGAATCCTCAAGGAAGTGTAGTCTATCCATGAAGGACGAAAATCCTCTTTCGACTGTTATTAGAGTATTGCCTGTCAGTGTGAGACCCTTACCATACAGGATTGAACAGGATCTGGAGAAGGTCGCCAGAACAACACCGTGTTTTGTCCCCGATTCGTGCAGTAAGTGCGGAAACATCACTGAGACGCTAATTAGAGAGCAGCGAACGTTATATAGTTGGCTGCGCTGTCTTTTGCTACACGAAGCTGCAGGAGGGGTGTTGTGCATAACTATCTGGTTTACTTTCGAAATTACACGGTCGTACGTAAACCAATACTTTGCTTCTTCCGATACACAGGGTGTTCAAACAATTTAGTGCCCAAACTGACAGATATGATGATCGACATGACAAATAACATTTTGTAAGGTAACCTGGAGCTAAAAAATGCATATTGAATAACAAGGATACAGAGTTCGCTGGCTGAGGTTGACAATAAAACAATGGTAAATGTTTTTCTGTCCTTTATTGTTAAAATCCATGTTACAATAAATGTTCAAAATGAGCAGATTAGCTTGAGTGCAGAACCTGTGTTGACATAACAGAGTAATCTGTGTTCGACGAAAAACGTGTCGTGTCTTCAGTGGGTGCGTACATTCTGCAAGAACTGTTGCAAGTAATTCCTGCACAGGTAAGAATACGATTTGATTTTTCCGTAGACGCAGAGTGTGAAGGTTACGTGAGATATGGTCCATGGATGCTATAGGCCAGTCTAGGTGTCCTCCCTTGGTGATCCATCGATTGCTGAAAGTACAGGTCAATGCTGCTCATCTTGATTCTGCGAGACGCACCAGGGCCGATGGAACTGGCGCGAACAAGAGGACGTGACAGCACTAGCTACCTCGTATCAGATTGAGTGTACCAATGTCTGGAAAAGGTACTGTTTACCGCAGTTGACACGGGTATACTTCAGCATGATCAGTGCTCACTGAAAATGCATTTTTGACATCACTTGCCTAACCCAAAAGATTTCTTGTTGACTCACTCTTAAGATCTTTCGGTTTGGGCATTGACTGTTCTAATACCCTGTATACACTATCTGATCGAAAGTATAGATAGGCCTGTGTATAACAGATATCACGAGAGGCGGACCCGTCACTATAAAAGAAGACGCAAAATATTGCGTTGTCAGTAGAGAGAGGTAGAAACAACAGAAAGGGTCGGTCACGACAGCTCGGTGACTTTAAGCGTGGCCTAGTCATTGGATGTCACCTGAACAATAAATCTGATATGGAAATTTCCACCCTTCTAAAGCTGTCCACGCCTGCTGTTGGTGGTGTGATCGTCAAGTAGAAACTCGGAGGTAAAACCACAGCTGAAACAAGACCAGACAGACTTATGTACTGACGGACGGACACCATCGAACATAGCGGACGGTATCTGTAAAATACTGCATGAAATCAGCATACGAAATCACTCATGAGTTTCAAAGTGCTACTGACACTCCACTAGCACAGTGACTGTGTGTATGGAATTAGGAAAAACAGGATGCAATGGTTGAGCAGCTCCTCATGACCCACGAATTCCTGAAGACAATGCAAAGCGACGATTGAGGTGATGCAGAGAGCGTCGCCACTGGACAGCGGTTGACTGCAAACGAGTGATTGGGAGTGATGAGTGGTCTGTGGCAGTACAGTGGAAGGCTTCGGGTTTGGCGAACGACTGGAGAACGTTGCCTGCTGGCATGTGTAGTGCTGCAGGCCAACAGTGAAGCAAGGACGAGGTGGTGATAGGGGTACGGCCGCGTTTTTCATGGCCATGATGCGGTCCCCTTGTTGCGCTAAACGGTAAAGGCGGAATGGTATGGGCACACGTTGCAGCATTGTGTACTGCCAGCAGCAGAGAAACGGTACGGAGGCGATGGTTGTTTGTATCAGTATGACAATGCAGATTGTCATAACCCAGCATCTGTAAGGTAATGGGCTGTGGACTGTAACATTCCTGAAATGAACTGACTTGCCAAGAGTTCCGATCTCTCATCTTTGGGATGAGTCATAAAGTCGACCCCGCTTCAGACCCCAGTGTCCGACATCACTACATTCTCCGGTTTCAGCTTTTGGGAAAGAATTAGCTCCTATTCCTCGACAGAGATTCAGACACATCTGGAAGTGCTCCAAGAAGAGTTCAAGACGTCATAAAGGAGAGACCGACACACCTTATATTAATGTCCGCTAAGGGATATCAGGGTAGTGTTGATCAGACACTGCATTTCGTGAAAAGACCTTGAGGGCAAGATTGGAGAGATTCTGGCTCACGTGGGGGCTTAACAACAATCGTTGTTCCTTCCGCGCGACCTCAGACGACTAGAGAACCGTGGCCTGGTCAGATCAGTCCCGAGTTCAGTTGGTAAGATCCTATGCTCGGGGTCGAGTGTGGTTCAAAAAATGGTTCAAATGGCTCTGAGCACTGTGGGACTTAACATCTGAGGTCATCAGGCCCCTAGAACTACTTAAACCTAACTAACCTAAGGACATCACATACATCCATGCTCGAGGCAGGATTCGAACCGGCGACCGTAGCCGTCGCTCGGTTCCACACTGTAGCGCCTAGAACCGCTCGGCCACCCCGAACGGCGTCGAGTGTGGTGCAGACCCTATGAACCGATGGACCCTAGTTGTCAATAAGGCACTGTCAAAACTGCTGGTGGCTCCATTACGGTGTGGCCTGTGGTTATATGGTCCAATTGATCAGATCATTGACTACAAATGGTTATGTTCGGCTACTCGGGGACCATTTGCAGCCATTCACGACTTCATGTTATGGATGACAATGCACCATGTTACCGGGCCACAGTTGTTTGCGTTTGGTTGGAGAACACACTGGGTAAATCGAGTGAATGATTTCGCAACCCGCGTTGCCCGTCATGAATCCCATCGAACATTTACGGGATATAGTCTAGAGGCCAGTTCGTGCACAAAATTCTCGACCGGCAACACTTTCGCAGCTATGCACGGCTATGAAGGCAGCAGACTAAATGTTTCAGTAGGGGCCTTTCAACGACTTGTTGAGTCCGTGCTACGTCAAGCTGCTGCACTGGCGGACGAAAGGGGGTCTGACGCGGTATTAGGAGGTATCCCGCGGGTTGTGTCACCTCTGTGAACAGCACAGTGAACACACACACACACACACACACACACACACACACACACACACACACACACACACACACACACACATAATCGACATTACGGTAAATAACGGTTAATATTCAACCCATGTGAACGTGAAACTACCGTGACGATAACATGGTTACATCACATTTTCACTCGTTGCATCCTTTCGCAGTCGTAATAACGTACCGTTCACTTCGGCGACAATAATGAGAAAGATACTGATTGAAATGTGGAGATAGTGGAGGAGAGGGGGGGGGGGGGCGAGGAGGAGACTCCTGTTGTCTAGTTTGAATCTGTCTGAACGCCACGATTGGGACAAGAGACGGGAAATTCCATTGGTACACAAAGTGACTTCCGCCCCAAACCACATAGTTGTTTAGCCAGGGTAGATGAAAGTTAGTGCAGAAAGGATTATTCAAAAATAAATAAAAAACATTTCACTTGTTTATCAAAAACAAGCTGTGAAAAATAGAAACACATTCATCATGTTACTAGATAGAGGAAGGTTCAAAGTATTGATACAGCTGCGCTGACGTTTGTTTGCAGCAACATGGCGACTACAGCACAAGGAAAATCAGTGTGCGTCGAATTACCGCGAAATCAATTCACTGTTCACGTACAACATACATTCCGCCGTCGATTCAATAAGAAGCCGCCTCTGTACAAGAATATTTATGACTGGCATACAAAATCCTTAGAAGTTGGTTGCATATGGAATGCGAAAAGCAATGGTCGGCCACTCACGTCCGATGAGAGTGTCGAGTGTATGCGAGGTTCTTTCACATGGATCCCTCGGAGAGCCAAAAGACGGTCAGGCCCGGAACTTCCTCAAACAACGGTGTGGTGCCTTCTTAAATGACGGCTACATGTGAAGCCTTACAAGATGAGTTACTGCAGCAATTGCGTTTCGGCGACCATAACAGACGGAACGAATGTTGAATTTCAGTTCTCCAGGGTACAACGGAGGACACTTTTTCCGAATGACTCATCTTTTCTGGCGAATCAACGTTTCATCTAGTTGGCAGACAGCCATAATGATTTGGCAACCTCAGAATCCTGGCGTCGTCGTCGAACATGACAGAGACTCAACGAAACCGAATGTGTTTCGGGGCGTTTTTGTTCACAAAATTTAATTTATTTTCCAGGAGGAAACCGTGACAGGAATGTCATACCTGGACATTTTGCAAAACCGGTCGTTTCCTCAAATCCAGAAATTTCCAGTGTTTTCATTCATATGCATTATGGCGCCCCGCCTTACTATTGGTTTGTGGTGCAGCATTATCTTAACGACACCATCCCACAACGTTGGATTGGAAGAGGTGCACAACAAGATCTTGTTCATTCCTTTCAGCCTCACATGTCACCAGAACTGACAACTAGCGACTTTTTTCTGTTGGCTGCAAACAATACAGGGTCTCTGTGCCACCTAAGGCAGCTATTCTGCAAGAGCAGAGAAATCGAAATGTTGTAGCTGTCGATCCAATAAACATGGACCTGTTGATTCGAGTGTTGAGTAAAATGGACTACCGGTTGAATGCTTCTCGAGCATGCTCATGTTGAGTGCATGGTATAGTGTCAATGAGAACGTGAAACTTTGAACCTTCCTCTAGGCAGTGTCACGCGCAGTGTGTTTCTGTCCTTCATAGTCTGTAACAAGCAAGTGAAATCAGATCTGTCTTTTCGAATCACCCTATAAAGTATATTTGACAGTGGTAAATTAGAATCAAAAGTAGACGACAAAAAACGCGAAGCATTCTACCTAACGATAGAATAACTTCCATAGAAATTGGTATCGTTGTGTAAGGTGTCAGGCAAATCCAACACCTTCCATGAAAACCCTGACATGATAGCAAATCCGGTTGTATGTCACATAGTTCCGAATAAATCCTGACATTAAATTAACCGAAGTAATACGATACACGAGTGAGCAAATGGAATACCACAGACTAACACAAAAACGCCTAAATGCATGTCATACCTTCCCACCATGAAACAGACGCAGTTCCGACGGGAGAAACGAGCACAGAAGCCGAGAGCAGAGTCGTGTAGGCTAGAAGGCCCTACGACAAGGGACGGACACCCACGTCGCCAGACGACCGCCAAGACCACCCCCCCCCCCCCCAGCCCATGTTAAAAGATAGAGCCCTCCAGAAGAACTGTATAGATCTTACGATAACACTAAAAGGACCACACCAGCTGCAAGTTCTAGCGTGAGACTTTTTCGCGTCTCTGTTACGTTGGAAACTTTAAAAACATTGCCCCACCACGAAAAGTATAACGCTTCTCATTGGATAGACAGAATTTTTGTAGGCAGAGCTTAAGGTTAACATTGAGACCCTGATTGGTCAGATGAAAACACAGACAGATAGTTTTTTAAACCAACTTTGGTAAATCGTAGTAAGGAGAAGTTAGAAAGAGTTGGTTCCGAGACGGCGAGGTGTGTGGAGCTGTACCGCCCGCCACCCCCTGACGCTGGCCAACCAACGACAAGGTAATGAACGCACGCGATGCCGCATAAGCCTTCACTCAGAACTGCAGAAGTCTCATCTGCTACATCCCCTTTTTACGTAATACTAGTGTCGATCGTCAATTAAACTTCGTGGTATTCACATTTGTTACTTGAAGTTAAAATCTGAAACGCGATGATTTTTCTGTTATATAATTATTGAGAAGCCACATCAGCCACTGTAATTTACGACAAGTTAAATAAGTAATTAAAGATAATTGAGGGTCACTGTTGACCATTTTTGATAGTTTTCTCTTTTATGAAACTTAACTTAAACCTAGATTATAGATGTGATATGGCATAGGTCATCCTTCGATCCATTGTAGAACTTGGAAACCATTCAGGGAATATTCGTTCACATTTTTGTTGAGCGCAGTTGGTTTTTACCATCCAGTATTAAAACATTTCCTTTTATCAATAGTGCAATTTATAAACAATGTTTTGTGAGTAGAATAAAATTTCCAATGGTAAACTTAACTGCTTTGACGACGTTATTTTACCAGCTAACTAAAAATAGGAAAGCCTTGAACCCCTTCCACTAAATTTAGTTGGTATTAAGATTCTTTTACACGGAGTGCAGTGGAGCTGACGCTGAAATCACTAAGTATTTGGTTATATCATCGCTAGTCTCACTGAACTCTTCTGAACTCTACATGTCATGTGTGGTCTGGCGTCTCCTTACCAGCAACAGGTCCCAGGTTCAAACTAGTCAATTCCCTAAAAAACACGGTCAGAGCGTCGTTGCGCGAAAGTGGTAGGGAGACACGACTTAGAACAAACAGACACCACGCAGAATGTTAGGGTTGTTTGCTGACAAACACTACAGTAGTTTGGCGACAATGTTCTGATTAGATAAATACAATGCGACTAAAGCGCCAACTAAGTGAAAAGTAGAAATGAAAAATCGAAAGTTGTGTTTTGAGGAGGGTATGCAGTTTTAAAAGGAAAGACAAGTGGTGATGGACGTGAGTAATGAAACGGGCGTCAAATGAGGATGTCAGGGCCATCAGCAAGGCTGGAGCGGCGGCGCTATCACCCGGCCTGGAAATGGAATCCTGGAGGGGCTTACTCACGTGAAAGCTGTGCCAGCAAGACCAGCGCTTTCGGGAAAGCTCTTCCGCGGCCATTACGTGGCGCTAATATCGTTAGTGTGGAATATGGTGCCAGGCGGTGCGGGAGAACGCTACGGCGAGGTGTGGGATACCGCCTACGAGGCAGCTTGCGATGGCTTGGGGCTGCCTGCTGGATGGACCTCTGCTGACTGCGTTGCTAACAACAGCATTTACACGAAAACTAAGAACCGTGCTTTAGCGTAACCTTCGAAATGAAATGATGGTATGTCTCCGACGGCCGGGAGTCACCACATGGGGAAGTTACGCCGCAAGTCTTTTCAGTTGACCCTACATTGGGCAACTCACGTGTCGATGGTGACGAAATGACGAGGACAACACAACGCCCAGTCTCGGTGCGGAGAAAATCTCCGATTAGGCAGGGAAACGACCCCGGATCTGCTGCATGGCAGTCACACTCCCTGGTCACCCAACCGAAGGGGACGGACGTAACACTCAAAAACAGTATTAAAACAAAAAATTTTTACTGTATTTTTTAGTTTAGAGTCCTACAAACGATCTCATACGCAATTTCGACTCCTCAGCAAGTCATGACCCGATGGGCTGTTTAACGCCCTGTTATTCGTGGTGTTCTGTCAAGTTCAAACGCATTTACTTTCTCGAGAAAGTAGAGAACAGGAGTCCTCCCCCCCCCCCCCCCCTCTCAACTATCTTCATGCTTCAATCAGTGCGTTTCTCAGTATTGTCGCCGAAGTGAGCGGTGCGTTATTACGGCTCTGAGATGTTGTAACGAGTGAAATGTGATGCAATTTTGTTATCGTCACGGAAGTTTTACGTTCATATGGGTTGAATATTAACTGTTATTTACCGTAATGTCACTTATACGTGTCTGTGTTCACTGTGTTATACACTGAGGTGACATAAATCACGCCTCCTAATACCGTGTCAGATCTACTTTTGCCCACTAGGGCAGCAACACGACGTAGCATCGATTCAACAAGTCGATGGAAGTCCCCTACTGAAACACTTAGTCATGCTGCCTTTATAGCCATGCATAACTGCGAAAGTGTTGCCGGTCGAGAATTTTGTGCACGAACTGATATCTCGATTATATCCCACAAATATTCGATGGAAATCATGACGGACAAAGTGGGCGGCCAAATAATTCGCTCGAATTAACCAGTGTGTTCTTCAACCAGTCGCAGATAACTGTGACATGGTGCATTGTCATCCATAACATGAATGGCACCAAATAGCCTTCGTATCCGAACAGAACCATTTACAGTCAATCACTGGTTCCATTGGAAAATGTAAACACAAGCCACACCATCATGGAGCCACCAGCAGTTTTGACAGTGCATTATTGACAACTTGGGTCCATGGCTTCGTGGGGTCTGCGCCACATTCGAATCCCACCATAACCTCATACCAACTGAACTCGGGACTCATCTGACCAGGCCACGGTTCTCTAGTCGTCTAGGATCCAGTCAATATCTACATCTACATGACTACTCTGCAATTCACATTTAAGTGCTTGGCAGAGGGTTCATCGAACCTCAGTCATACTATCGCTCTACCATTCCACTCCCGAACAGCGCGTGGGAAAAACGAACACCTAAACCTTTCTGTTCGAGCTCTGATTTCTCTTATTTTATTTTGATGATCATTCCTACCTATGTAGGTTGGCTCAACAAAATATTTTCGCATTCGGAAGAGAAAGTTGGTGACTGAAATTTCGTAAATAGATCTCGCCGCGACGAAAAACGTCTTTGCTTTAATGACTTCCATCCCAACTCGCGTATCTTATCTGCCACACTCTCTCCCCTATTACGTGATAACACAAAACGAGCTGTCCTTTTTTGCACCCTTTCGATGTCCTCCGTCAATCCCACCTGGTAAGGATCCCACACCGCGCAGCAATATTCTAACAGAAGACGAACGAGTGTAGTGTAAGCCGTCTCTTTAGTGGACTTGTTGTATCTTCTAAGTGTCCTGCCAATGAAACGCAACCTTTGGCTCGCCTTCCCCACAATATTATCTATGTGGTCTTTCCAACTGAAGTTGTTCCTGATTTTAACACCCAGGTACTTAGTTGAATTGACAGCCTTGAGAATTGTACTATTTATCGAGTAATCGAATTCCAACGGATTTCTTTTGGAACTCGTGTGGATCACCTAACACTTTTCGTTATTTAGCGTCAACTGCCACCTGCCACACCATATAGCAATCTTTTCTAAATCGCTTTGCAACTGATAATGGTCTTCGAATGACCTTATTAGACGGTAAATTACAGCATCATCTGCGAACAACCTAAGAGAACTGCTCAGATTGTCCCCCAGGTCATTTATATAGATCAGGAACAGCAGAGGTCCCAGGACGCTTCCCTGGGGAACACCTGATATCACTTCAGCTTTACTCGATGGTTTGCCGTCTATTACTACGAACTGTGACCTTCCTGACAGGAAATCACGAATCCAGTCGCACAACTGGGACGATACCCCATAGGCCCGCAGCTTGATTAGAAGTCGCTTGTGAGGAACGGTGTCAAAAGCTTTCCGGAAATCTAGAAATACGGAATCAACTTGAGATCCCCTGTCGATAGCGGCCATTATTTCGTGCGAATAAAGAGCTAGCTGCGTTGCACAAGAACGATGTTTTCTGGAACCATGCTGATTACGTATCAATAGATCGTTACCTTCGAGGTGATTCATAATGTTTGAATACAGTATATGCTCCAAAACCCTACTGCAAACCGACGTCAATGATATAGGTCTGTAGTTCGATGGATTACTCCTACTACCCTTCTCAAACACTGGTGCGACCTGCGCAATTTTCCAATCTGTAGGTACAGATCTATCGGTGAGCGAGCGGTTGTATATGATTGCTAAGTAGGGAGCTATTGTATCAGCGTAATCTGAAAGGAACCTAATCGGTATACAATCTGGACCTGAAGACTTGCCCGAATCAAGAGATTTGAGTTACTTCGCAACCCCTAAGGTATCTACTTCTAAGAAACTCATGCTAGCAGCTGTTCGTGTTTCAAATTCTGGAATATTCAATTCGTCTTCCCTGGTGAAGGACTTTCGGAAAACTGCGTTCAATAACTCCGCTTTAAGGGCACAGTCGTCGGTAACAGTACCATCGACACTGCGCAGCGAAGGTATTGACTACGTCTTGCCGCTTGTATACTTCACATACGACCAGAATTTCTTTGGATTTTCTACCAAATTTCGAGACAATGTTTCGTTTTGGAACCTATTAAAGGCATCTCGCATTGAAGTCCGTGCCAAATTTCGCGCGTCTGTAAATTTTAGCCAATCTTCGGGATTTCGCGTTTTTCTGAACTTCGCATGCTTTTTCCGTTGCCTCTGCAACAGCGTTCGGACCTGTTTTGTGTACCACGGGGGATCAGTTCCATCACTTACCAATTTATGAGGTATGAATCTCTCAATTGCTGCTGCTACTATATCTTTGAATTTGAGCCACATCTCGTCTACATCTGCATAGTCAGTTAGGAAGAAATGGAGATTGTCTCATAGGAAGGCATCTAGTGACACTTTATCCGCTTTTTTTAAATACAATTATTTTGCGTTTGTTTCTGGTGGATTTGGAAGAAACGGTATTGGGCCTAGCTACAACGAACTTGTGATCACTAATCCCTGTATCAGTCATGATGCTCTCTATCAGCTGTGGATTGTTTGTGGCTAAGAGGTCAAGTGTGTTTTCGCAACCATTTACAATTCGCGTGGGTTCGTGGACTAACTGCTCGAAATAATTTTCGGAGAAAGCATTTAGGACAATCTCGGAAGATGTTTTCTGCCTACCACCGGTTTTGAACAACTATTTTTGCCAACAAATCGAGGGAAGGTTGAAGTCTCCACCAACTATAACCGTATATTTGTTACGAGACTCAAATTTTCTCTGAACTGTTCAGCAACTATATCATCGGAGTCTGGGGGTCGGTAGAAGGAGCCAATTATTAACTTAGTTCTGATGTTAAGTATAACCTCCACCCATACCAATTCGCACGGAGTATCTACTTCGACTTCACCACAAGATAAACCACTACTGACAGACACAAGCACTCCACCACCAATTGTGCCTAATCTGTCTTTCCTGAACACCGTCTGAGACTTCGTAAAAGTTTCTGCAGAACTTATTTCAGGCTTTAGCCAGCTTTCTGTACCTATAACGATTTCAGCATCTGTGCTTTCTATTAGCGCTTGTAGCTCAGGGACTTTCCCAGCACAACTACAACAATTTACAACTACAATTCCGACTGTTCCTTGATCCAAGCACGTCCTGTATTTGCCATGCACCCTTTGAGATTGCAGCCCACCCCGTACTTTCCCGAGGCCTTCTAACCTGAACAACAGCCCAGTCCACGCCAAACAGCCTCCGCTACCCGTGTAGCCGCCAGCTGAGTGTAGTGAACTCCTGACCTATTCAGCGGAACCCGAAACCCCACCACCCTATGGCGCAAGTCAAGGATTCTGCAGCCAACTCGGTCGCAAAACCGTCTGAGCCTCTGATTCAGACCCTCCACCCGGCTCTGCACCAAAGGTCCGCAGTCGGTTCTGTCAACGATGCTGCAGATGGTGAGCTCTGTCTTCATCTCGTAAGCAAGACCGGCAGCCTTCTCCAAATCAGATAGCCGCTGGAATACGGAGAGAATTTCCTCAGATCCAAAGCGACACACGTCATTAGTCCTGACATGTGCCACCACCAGCAGCTGGCTGCACCCTGTGCTCTTCATGGCATCCGGAAGGACCCTTTCCACATCAGGAATGACTCCACCCGGAATGCACACGGAGTGAACACTGGATTTCTTCCCCTCCTTAGCCGCCATATCCCTAAGGGGCCCCATCACGCGCCGTATGGTCAAGAGCTCCGAAGAGACACTAGAGGCGACGTCGTGCTGTTAGCAAAGGAATAGCGTCGGTCATCTGCTGCCGCAGACGATTAATGCCAAATTTCGCCTCACATTCATCGTACATTCCAATTTGACTTGTGCGGATGTTTCACACACTGCTGCTTGTGTGTTAGCACTGACAACTCTTTGCAAACGCCACTGTCCTCGGTCGTTAATTGAAGGCCGTCGGCCACTGCGTTGTACGTGGTGAGAGGTAATGCCTGAAATCTGGTACTCTCAGAACTCTCTTCATATTGTGGATCTCGGAATATTCAATTCCCTAACGATTTTCGAAATGGAATGTCCCATGCGTCTAACTCCATCTACCATTCCGCGTTTGAATTCTCTTATTCCCGTCGTGTGGCCATAATCTCCCTTTTTTAACACGAGTCAGCTGAGTACAAAATACAGCTTGGCCAATGCACTGCCCTTTTATATCCTGTGTATATGTGCCATCAGTATACGTGCATATCGCCGGCCGGTGTGCCCGAGCGGTTCTAGGCGGTACAGTCTGAAACCGCAAGGCCGCTATGGTCGCACGTTCGAATCCTGCCTCGGTCATGGATGTGTGTGATGTCCTTAGGTTAGTTAGGTTTAAGTAGTTCTAAGATCTAGAGGACGGATAACCTCAGATGTTGAGTCCCATAGTGCTCGCTCAGAGCCACATAGACTACTGGCCATTAAAACTGCTACACCTAGAAGAAATGCCGATGATAAACGGGTATTCATTGGACAAATATATTATACTAGAACTGACATGTAATTACATTTTCACGCAATTTGGGTGCATAGATCCTGAGAAATCATTTACCAGAACAACCACCTCTGGCCGTAATAACGGCCTTGATACTCCTGGGCATTGAATCAAACAGAGCTCGGATGGCGTGTACAGGTACAGCTGCCTATGCAGCTTCAGCACTATACCACAGTTCATCAAGGGTAGTGACTGGCGTATTGTGACGAGCCAGTTGCTCGGCCACTATTGACTAGACGTTTTCAATTGGTGAGAGATCTGGAGAATGTGCTGGCCAGGGCAGAAGTCGAACATTTTCTGTATCCAGAAAGGCCCGTACAGGACCTGCAACATGCGGTCGTGCATTATCCTGCTGAAATGTAGGGTTTCGCAGGGATCGAATGAAAGGTAGAGCCACGGGTCGTAAGACTTCTGAAATGTAACGTCCACTGCTTAAAGTGCCGTGAATGCGAACAGGAGATGACCGAGACGTGTAACCAATGGCACCCCATACCATCACTTCGGGTATGGCGATGACGAATACACGCTTCCAATGTTCGTTCACCGCGATGTCGCCAAACACGGATGCGACCATCATGATGGTGTAAACAGAACCTGGATTCATCCGAAAAAATGACGTTTTGCCATTCGTGCACCCAGGTTCGTCGTTGAGTACACCATCGAAGGCGCTCCTGTCTGTGATGCAGCGTCAAGGGTAACCGCAGCCATGGTCTGCGAGCTGATCGTCCATGCTGCTGCAAACGTCGTCGAACTGTTCGTGCAAATGGTTGTTGTCTTGCAAACGTCTCCATCTGTTGACTCAGGGATCGAGACGTGGCTGCACTATCCGTTACAGCCATGCGGATAAGATGTTCAAATGTGTGTGAAATCTTATGGGACTTAACTGCTAAGATCATCAGTCCCTAAGCTTACACACTACTTAACCTAAATTATCCTAAGGACAAACACACACACCCATGCACAAGACAGGACTCTAACCTCCGCCGGGAGCAGCGGATAAGATGCCTGTCATCTCGACTGCTGGTGATACGAGGCCATTGGATCCAGCTCGGCGTTCCGTTATACCCTTCTGAACCCACCGATTCTATATTCTGCTAACAGTCATTGGATCTCGACCAACGCGAGCAGCAATGTCGCGATACGATAAACCACAATCGCGATAGGCTACAATCCGACCTTCATCAAAGCTGGAAAGGTGACGGTACACATTTCCGCTCCTTACACGAGGCATCACAAGAACGTTTCACCAGGCAACGCCGGTCAACTGCTGTTTGTGTATGAGAAATCGGTTGGAAACTTTCCTCATGTCAGCACGTTGTAGGTGTCGCCACCGGCGCCAACCTTGTGTGAATGCTCTGAAAAGCTAATCATTTGCATATCACAGCATCTTCTTCCTGCCGGTTGAATTTTGCCTCTGTAGCACATCATCTCCGCGGTGTAGCAATTTTAATGACCAGTAGTGTACGTGCATATCGCTTTCCCGTGACTTTCGTCTCCTCAGTGTAGAGAACCCATGCAGAAGCAAAAACTGTAGTCACACTTCGAGAGACGAGGAGCGTAAATAAATCAGTGGTGGATGCCAGTAGCAGTTGGAACAGCAAAGATCCTACGATAGTACCAGTAGGATTTGACAAGAAGAGTCAACAGCCATCTGACTTAATTGTTGACAGTAATGGTATCGCCGTACGGTTCTTTGGGTAAGTTATTCCAAAATGATTTAACATGGCAGTTCTAAAGAACAGTTGTCCAGAGGCAACTGTCATAAGGAGCAGTTTGTGGGCGAAGTTATCGGGAACAGTTAAGTTCTCACTGGGGTACTTTCAGCTTAAGTAACCAGGAGCTGTTGTGTGGATACACTCTGCGAGTTAGTGGAATCTGCAGTGGCAGTAATTTGAGTAATTAAATGTCCGAGTAAGTGCTGGCTCGAGTTGACTGATTGACGTAACTCGACTAGTATACGCCAGTGAAGTAATGTTTAGTATTTCCAACAGTGAGTCGTTGAATTACTAGTGAGGCACGCCTGGCTATGTAATTGTAAAGAGTGTGCTTAATTACTTTGTTAGATGACTGGAATACTTCCTAGTGAGAACAGTCCTGAGACCAAGAGTTAAGTTCGTTACATGGCCAGATGCTGACGACGAGTGTTCCGTTTTTGTAGCTATTTTCCTGTCCAGAAACTCAGAGGTGATTGAGTATTGATGTAATTTTGTATGTATGTTTAGCGCACTCAGAGGGAGCCGACTATTAGCTGTGTTATTTTGGGTTTGTGCACAATAAAAACATAGCGTGTTGTGCCATTAGTGTGGCGAATGGTTTTGTATTGCAATGAGGAATAGTGACTGAATTAGCAACGTTCTAGGTTAAACGGGGACTGTGAAATTTGGGACCAAAGCTATAATTTGGTCGTACAGTGTTAATCACCGGTAACTTGCCAAGATAAATCACTTAACTATAAACGAAGAGTGATATAGGAATATAGGAACCTTTTTTGCCAAACTTCACGGTTATATCAGTACGTAGAAATACGAAGTAGCGAGTGACGATTAGGTCTGAATTAGGTGAAAATAGTGGGTCACGATTTTCCAACACCTGGATTATCTTAAATTTTGTTTGAGTTGTACATTTCAGGGTCTAGTTTACGTTTTTCGTTAATCTTAAATCGTCACATTCGGAAATAAAGAATTACTGGCTCTCGTTTAGTACCGTCGACTTCTCATGTGCTGGAGAACCTTAAGTAAAGCCCCGGAAAGTAAATAATAATAATAATAATAATAATAATAATAATAATAATGACATTTCTTGACTACTACTCGTATTTACAGAAAGTTAAAGGTATCCCCAGGAAAATTTGAGTTCTTGAAGGAAAAATATATTGAAATTAATTTAAAGACACAAAAACTTTTAATATTTTGTTGAAAAACATAACTGCAATGGAAAGATAATTTTGATTTGTTGTTATCTAGAAAGAAAGGAACCAGTTCAGAAATACTACGCAAGCTTAGCATACCGATGACTTGATGATAACATTTCATAGTGAAATGGAAATAGCTGGATAAGGGAACGTTATCAGTACTGGTTACTGATATCTAATGAAATCTTGAACAAAAAGGTATTAAAGAGGAGATAAATAAAGTATTTCGCTTACTATGAAACAAATCCGAGCGAACCAGTGTCGAAAAAAATTGCATCGTTGACTGAATGTCTATTTCTTTTGTTTGGGTTATCAGCATTTATTCACAGTATGAGGATATACTGTATGATTACACATTATAAAATACTGTGAGTAAAGGAAACTGACTAAACAGAAGGTCTACCTTGAATCAGTTAACGTTGAGTAACGTTTTTGTAACATCATTATAAAACCGCATTGATCTCATTCGTATTTCGGTTGAGAATAACTGATAGATAATGCAAAGCAAAAATTTTGCATCTTATCTTGTTAAATTTCAACGAGCTGCTTTTCTCTGAGTGTTGCTTTTATAGAACACAAAGCAAAGATTGGATAAATATTACATTATTCATTAAGGCTTTTAACAGCAGCGAAGTTCTCTGCCATTCATTCGTAAGTCCAGCTACGTAGTTGCAACTTACTAAAGGTGCCTGGCTCTCTTGATTAGTTCGCATTTCAACGCGTAGTTTCTAGCACGAAGTTCACTTTAAATATGAATGTATTTGTGCTTGTACGGAGTAACATCAAAATTAAGCACAGGGCGTAAATATGCATGTCGTAAGTGTTGTTTACTGATTCAGTGAACGTGTCACTCAGTTCGCTACCAGGATATACTTCTTGTAAAACAGTATCACAAGTATTGTTTACTGCCAGCGTATGTAGTATGTAATATATGAGACGTAATTACGAAGGTGTTCGTCTGACACAGAACATGTAAAATATGTAAGTAATATCCGGTCTGAGGCATAAATGTAGTTTTAACTGACGTAGTGAACACACGGCAAGGATTCTACGTCATCGCGAGGGTTCTGAGGTCATCAAACAACGATTTATCACGCTCTGTCTCTGTAAAATGGACACTTCACGCCGATACATATATGCCCAAAGTGGTACTGCAGTGACAATAAATGCGCTAAAAAGAGTCTTAACGTACCAAAATAGGACTTAAAACTTCTGCCAAAAATTATGTAAAACTCAGAAGGCTGTAAATTCCGTGAACAATTTCTAATACTATTTTCGTTCTTTTAAGATACAAATAGTAAGTCGGACGTTTTCGATAAATAGTGATCGATGAGTACAGTATCTAGAAAAAATGTAAAGTCAACGATTTTGTGTTAACTTTATATTACGCTTACTTATTTCTTGTTTATGTATGTCAAATTATGCAGAATGCGTTGAGGTATATAAATATAAAAACTTAACTGTCCTACATAATTCGTTTTATATAAGCAGCACACCCTGCTGTAGCAACGAAAAGAAGGGAACCAACGGAAAGATGTTACTCTATGAGCACAAAAAAGACCAATAAGTTTCTCTTTACAGGAGTCCAACAGAAAAGTGTGGGACGAGAGGCCTCAATGCTCATTCTGCTTTCATCCACAAAAATTTTGTTATGCGAACACACCCGCTGTTTATTGTGCGGAAAGAGAGTAGCAGAGCGACAGTAACCGTCGAAGGGAGAGGAGACAAGAACAGTGGGAGAGAAAAAAAGAGGAGGGGGTGACGGTGGGAGAACAAAGTAGCTGTGAAGGAGGAAGAGAGGGATAAAGACGATGGCAGTGGGGGCCAAAGACAGAGGAAATAATAAAGGCCAGTGAGGGAGAGTGTCAATTAAAGAGAAAGAGAGAGAGAGAGAGAGAGAGAGAGAGAGAGAGAGAGAGGAGGAGATAGATGCAGTAGAAGCAAAAAACGGAGGAGACAATAGAAATGAAAAACACAAGTGAGAGAAGACCATAAACGGGCTTGGAGTTTCTGGATCCCTCCAGAGCGGCGAACTTTTAGACGTAGGTACAGGAGAGGGCGCATTTTGGACTGAAATTTTAAACGTGTGGGTATAGGGGGAAAAGTAAGTTCTACCCCCAAGCATTTCTAAGCTGCCAAGGTATGGTGGAGACAGTGGCTGTGGGAAAGAAAGTCAAAAGGATACAGTGTAAGTGAGAGAGATTTCAGTAGCAGTGGGATATACTGTAAACCAATGGGAGAAAAGGAGACAGTTGGAGAGAAACATATACAGATAGTGGCAGTGAGAGGGAAATGCTGAGTATGAAGGCTTAACTACTAACAGAGACTGGGTTAAAGGATTTAGAATGCTCTTCATTAAAACAGTGCGAAAAGGTTCGCATCCAGAATTGTTGGTGAGGAAGACAGAATGAGGATTGAGGCAGCTAGTTGCCCACTTTACCGTCAGTCTTTTGAAGAAAAACACAATGAACTTTTTGTGCTGCGACAGGAGAATTTTTCCGCTGCTCGGGTACTATTTGAGAAAAGAACTGCACAAGTATTCCGTCAGACCTTGATAAGATTTCACTGCAGTACTAATTTACAAAACGGAAAAACATAATAAATTATGAATACAGCGTCTTTAAGTCAAAACTGGAATGGGTCATGCCATACAAGAAACACTTGGGTGTAGCATTTTGTGGGCATACTGGATGGAATGATCACATGTGATTAGTGGTAGGTAAAGCCGGTGGAAGATTTCCATGCATAGGTAGGTTACTGGTGCAATACACCTGCAAACAAGATCGCTTACAGAAAGGTCGTGCTACTCATGCTAGTATACTACTTAAGTGCGTGGGATGTGCAGAATAGGACTAACAAGAGATAGTGAACGCGTACGAATGGTTAGAAGGCTGTTTATTTCACAGGTTAGTGTGGGTTTTCCGATACCTAAACTTACAGCCTCTTGAAGATGGACATGAAAACAAAATTCCAAGAATCAGCGTTAAGTAGGGCATGAAGGAGTGCACTACAGCCTCCCAGGTATTGCAAACGTATACAAGGCCGAGTTGATGTTACGCATCCAGGCTAATGTTAGGCTTCCTTGCGGTCATTTGTTGAGCAGCTGAAGACAGCAAAACAAAAGCTGAAGTTTTAAATTTCGCGTTTAAGAAATGGTTCACGCAGGAGAATCGTACAAACATACTATCTTTTGACCATCGAACAGTACGGAGGGTATATTAATAAGCACTGCCAGCGTAGAGAAACAACTGAAATAGTTGAAAACAAATTAGTCACCACGTCCGGATAAAATCCCACTTCGATTTTTCAGAGAGTACTCTAAGCTACTGGCGCCTTACCTAGGCTGCATTTATCTTGAATCTCTCGCCCAGCACAAAGTGACTGCAAAAATGTGCTGGTGAATTCAGTATATAAGAAAAGTAAAAGAACAGATCCGAGAAATTACAGACCACTATCCGTAACTCCGGTTTTCTACAGAATCCTTGAACATGTTCTCAATTCGAATATATAAAGATTTCTTCAGACGCTTATGTTCACGAATCGGCATGGTTTTAGAAAACATCGCTCATGCGAAACTCAGCTTGCCCTTTCCTCACAAGATATAACGCGAACTATGGATGATGGACAACAGGCAGATCCCATATTTCTAGACTTCCGCAAAGCATTTGACATATTGCCCCTTTGCCGGCTGTTAAGGAAGGTACGAGCATATGGAAAACGTTCACAGATGCGTGAGTGGGTCGAAGACTTGCTAAATAATAAACCCAGTATGTTCTCCTGGACGGCGAGTGTTCGTCTGAGAGAGAAGGGTATCGTTAGGGGTGTCCCAGGGAAGTGTGATAGGACCGCTGTTGTTCTCTGTACAAATGAATTGGCGGGCATGTTGGGCATCGACCAGCGGTTGTTTGCAGATAATGCTGTGGTGTACAATGAGGTCTCGAAGTTAAGTGACTGTAGGCGGATACTAAATGTCTTAGACAAAATCTCTACTTAGTGCGATCAATGGCAGCTAGCTATAAATGGCAGCTAGCTATAAATGGCAGCTAGCTATAAATGTAGAAAAATGTAAGTTAATGAGTGTGAGTAGGTAAAACAAACCCGCATTGTTCGGATACATTTATAGTGTCCTGAATGACATAGTCACGTCGTTTAAAATGTTTGGGCGTAACGTTGCAAAGTGATATGAAATGGAACAAGCATGTGAGCATTGTGGTAAACAATGCGAAAGGTCAACTTAGATTTATTGTAAGAATTCTAGGAAAGTGTTGCTCATCTGTAAAGGAGACCGCATATAGGATACTAGTGCGACCTATTTTTGAGTGCTGCTCGAGTGTTTGGGATCCGTATCAGGCCGGATTAAAGGAAGATATCGAAGCAATTCAAAGGCAGGCTGCTAGATTTGTTACTGATAGTTTCAAACAACACACTAGTGTTACGGACATGCTTCAGGTAGCTACTGAGAAAATTTAGAGAACTGGCATAGGAAGCTGTCCTACAGGACGATTCCGAAACGTCCCCGTAGAAAAATTAATGAATTACTCTTACATTATTTGATTTAACAGCTGAGCAAAACTGAACGTACCCAGACATTTCGCTCTTTACCTATTCTGATCAACACTAAACTGACACACATTATTTTTTAGCGCAACGCAATCGCACTTTCAATAATCCCTACAAAAGAATGGCCCTGACTAACATTAACCTATACCTTTCACAAATCACTTACCTCACAAAAATCTTGGTTACTCGAACTACTGCAATACAGCGAGCGCCACTACTGCCAGCTAAATAAAAGATTCAAACTACTGAAGGCACTAACTACAGATAGACATAGTTAGCAAATGAAAGATTTTGATAGAGAACAAACAATGTATTTACCTTAATAGTGTTCAAAAGTCTAATATATATAGCAGTTCATGACATCCATTCTTACAAATGTACTGTTTCTGATGGACACACGTCCAGATCATCCGCTCTCAAAAATCCGCCATCTCACTTCCCCACATCTCACTTCCCCACATCCACCACCGTTGTTTTTCCCTCGATCTCTTTGCGAGTGGGACAGCAAAGGAAACGACTAGTGGTGGTACGCGGTACCCTCCGCCATGCGCAGTAAGGTGGAGTATATATGTAGATGTACTGTCTACATTACTGCGTGTACAATGATATTTAGGCAGGTATTATTTCCACAGATCATTCCTGAACGGGAGGAAACCCTATTATGTGACACAGTAGATATGTCCCCTCTGCCATACACTTCACAGTGCTTTTTAGAGTATGAATGTATGTAGATATAACCTTATGGTACCTGCTTCAATTGAACACCAGCATTTATTTGTTGAAGTCTGAAGTGAGGTTCCTACAAGTACTAACGGCTGTATGTTTGCTGTTTATGAGCATAGTTCCAGGGAGTAATAATGGTCTGTAACATATCGATAGCAATGTTATTATTGACACCAACGTATATCCAGAACGGAACTTCTGGACGGAGAGTGCAGCTATTTACACAAACATGATCCAGAACGCAGGCATTTATATAAACATCGAATATTCCAGAATGTACAAATATTACAAGCTTAACATATTTCAAGAGCATTCCGAAAACGACAAAATGTAAATGTCGTGTGACTAGGGCCTCCCGTCGGGTAGACCGTTCGCCTGGTTCAAGTCTTTCGATTTGACGCCACTTCGGCGACTTGCGCGGCGATGGGGATAAAATGATGACGACACAACACCCAGTTTCTGAGCGAAGAAAATCTCTGACCCAGCCGGGAATCGAACCCAGGCCCTTAGGACTGACATGCTTTCGCGCTGACCAGTCAGCTACCGAGGGCGGACATTCCAAAAAACGATAAATCCATACTAATAATAAATCTGTAAAGTGGTCGTGCCTGTCTGGCTTTAAATCCGCTTATCTTGAAAACTACTGGACGAATTTTTGTGGGGTTTTTGGAGGTAAGTTCAACATAGCATGAGACACCGTAAAGGCTTTAGTTCATAAAAAAAATGTTTGAATTAAATTTTTCCTAAAGCTCCGTGTCGATTTGTCTGTCTGAACCTGCAAATTTCCAAAACTACTACATTGATTTTTATCGGGTTTTCACTGGCACCGTCACAGTAGCTATGGCGCCGTATAGGCTATATTTCATGGAAGTCGAATCTCGGAAAAAGAGGGATTTATACGTATTGTAAGCAAGTATGTATGTATGTATTTGTGTATTCTTGGATATTTGTATGCATGTATGTTCCACATGTGCTCCGAAAGCGCTGGACCCATTACGGCCGAATATGGTAAATGTATCGCTTACTGCCTGGAAATGATAGTTGTGCGGGTGAGAGCTATCTACTTACCAAAGGAATAAGGGTGGTCAGGGAAAACAAGGTAAGCCAGCACACGCGAATAACCACACTTTATTCATCCAATGTCTGGGAATGAGTGCACTTAGGGACTTGCGACAAACTTTGCACTTTATTTCAAACCTTTACGAAACTTTTTTCTCGCTAACAACTTCCACATAGTGATGAAAGGGAAAGAAAGTTTATCGGTTGATACATTTTGGCTGTTCATGCAGCAGAACAGCCACATGAAACAGACGTTTTAATTCATTACTTCTTTACTACTGACTATATTCGCGACACATTTTGGAGACAGTGTTAATATGTACCACTGAATGTACCAGAAAAAATTAATCATTGTACGACACACAGTTCAGGAGATATGCCGGCCGCGGTGGTCTAGCGGTTCTGGCGCTGCAGTCCGGAACCGCGGGACTGCTACGGTCGCAGGTTCGAATCCTGCCTCGGGCATGGGTGTGTGTGATGTCCTTAGGTTAGTTAGGTTTAAGTAGTTCTAAGTTCTAGGGGACTTATGACCTAAGATGTTGAGTCCCATAGTGCTCAGAGCCATTTTTTTCAGGAGATATGACGTCAATAACATTGAGGTGTGATAAACTGCCCCATTGTGCATGACATTTGAATCTATTACTCCTTTGATACTAACGCAACTCGCAACAATTTTTCCCAGACAGTATTCACATATGCTGCCGAATGTACCCACAAAATTATATCATTGTGAGGCATAGAGAGAGCTGCAGGAGGAGACGGACAGAGAAAGGGAAGAGGAGGAGACTGACAAAGAGGGGGAGGAAGAAGAAACGGACATAAGAAGGAAAGAGATGGAGATGGACACAGAAAGGACGGTGTGCAGATGGACAGAAAATGTTGGAGGAGGTGAACAGAGACATAGGGACGGAAGGCAGAGGAAATGGACAGAGACAGGGGGAAGGAGGTGATTGACTAATAGAATTCAAGTAAATATGTACTCAGGCATCGCCATGTGTTCGTCAAGTACTAAATAACAAATAATTGCTGGTCAGATTTGAGATGGCGCGCCATCCAGCGACGTTAGCCACTACGCCACGCTGCTAGCACCACAGCTAGCGGCTGTATTATAAACTTTTAAGAGCTTTACATCCATGGAAATTTCCTTTAATTTTGTTCATAGGACTTGCAATGAATTCTGTCTCATTTATGAAAGTGAATCTGGATATTACTATAAGTAACTCCATGCGTGTGACATATACAAATGACGAACTTCGATCACAAGAAAGGAATTTTACCACGTCTAATTTGTGCACACAACTACAACTTGTTAAAGTGAATATTTTTACACGTATTGCACTGTTTTAAAATAGAAACAAGTTTCACAGTAGAATATTGCCATAAATCACAATAATACTCATCAGTTCACGCTGACTTGTGAACACCCATTGTGTCGCCTCAACTGTGTTAGTAAATATTGAACGTGCATATTATTTGCTGGTGTAACTAAGATAAATACATTAATAATAAATATTAATTCATTTCATATTAAATTACGGTATCCGTGACGCTTCTACGAGCAACAGCCGTCAAATGATGAACGGCGCACATCTGCGTATCGTAGCACTAATAAGCATCCAGTATGAGTCATATTTGTTGCACGGATAAAATATTTTGATGGTGAATTACAATTAATTTACGCACCACACAAATATTTCATCAGCCGAAACCAACAAAACAACTTTTCAGCTAAAAATTGAAGTTAAGCAAAGTGCAGCGCTTGGGGCTTGATTACTGCTTAAAATACTGACGATGATGTTCCATCTCTCTCGTTAGTAGGGTTAAGCTACAAGTAAATCCTTCGGAAGGTACTAAGTACACAAAAGTAATATCAGACATTAGATATACATCATCATACTGGCAAAGATACGAACTATTTCTTGCGTAAAAAAAACCACAGAAAATGAAGTTCTGTCGAATGTTTATTGCTGTTGCTATGGCCTTCAGTCAGAAGATCGGTTTGATGCAGCTCTCCACGCCACTCCACCCTGTGACAGACTCTTATCTCCCCATATCCACTGCATCCTACGTACACTGGGTGGACGACTGTTCAAACCCCCGTCCGGCCACCCTTATTTAAGATTTCCGTTGGGGGGGGTGGTGATTAGTGTTTAACGTCCCGTCGACAACGAGGTCATTAGAGACGGAGCGCAAGCTCGGGTTAGGGAAGGATTGGGAAGGAAATCGGCCGTGCCCTTTCAAAGGAACCATCCCGGCATTTGCCTGAAACGATTTAGGGAAATCACGGAAAACCTAAATCAGGATGGCTGGAGACGGGATTGAACCGTCGTCCTCCCGAATGCGAGTCCAGTGTGCTAACCACTGCGCCACCCCGCACGGTGGGCATGAATGTGTGTGATGTCCTTAGGTTAGTTAGGTTCAAGTAGTTCTAAGTCTAGGGAACTGATGACCTCAGATGCTAAGTCCCATAGTACTTAGAGCCATTTGAAGCATTTTGAACTACTGCTTCACAGGATATTTGTTCCTTCATGAAGTTTGTTGTAAAAAATCCATTGCAGCTCAAAAGGAACAATGATGTTCATAATTACAATACCAGAAATAACAATGATATTCATTACTGCACATTAAGGTTGTCTTACCACAATAAGGGGTGAACGATGCTGCAATTAAAATATTCGATAAGCTATCCAGTGATATAAAGTGTCTGACATACAGTAAACTAAAGTTTGAAAACAAAGGGGAAAAGTTGCTCCTTGACAATTTCTTCTGCGCCGTCTAAGAATTTCTATCACTGTAATGTGTAAAGCTGATGGATAGGAATTACTAAATCACATCTACCTATTAAAAAACTTTTATAAATGTTTAGCAAGTAGCTATACCTACAAATTAATTTGCGATGCGAGTTTAAAATGATGCGTTTCACATCATTACGATTTATCGTGCAAAATATAGACGGTCTAACTGCCACCTACAATATGTTGCTGCACATCGGTGTTAATATTGGCATATACAATCAACATTAACACCACATGAGGACATCTGCTGGTCAAGATAGAGGAGAGAACGGATGGGTAGAAAGAATACAATGATGGCCTCAATGACAAGGCGGCACCGCCTGCAACGCGGTAGGAGAAGGAATCAGAGTCGGTATGGCAGGCACGCGGGATCCGGTATTAAAGTCAGACTCCAACAGTGTTTTTGTCACGAGGGATAGATAACATGGCTTTGGAATTTCTAAATTCATTGGACCAGCCGAACGACTATTCAAGTCGGTGTGTAGAATCTGTGGGACTGCAGACGTACCACGAGACTTTCAAAGGAATACCTACCAAACAATTCAGAAGTTAGCAAGAGCCGACAAGTGTGAGAATTATCGTACAATCAGCTTAATGGCTCATCCATCCAGGTTGGCAACATGAATAATATACAGATAACTCGAAAAAAAGAGCATCTCCAAGGTTACGGTCGGATTAGGTGCAGGATGGTAAGGTCACCAGAGAGGCAGTTCTGACATTGCCCTCAATAATAGAAGCAAGACTTAACAAAATTCAAGGCACGATTACGGAGTTTGTCGTCCTAGTAAGAGCGTCTGACAACGTGAACTGACTAATTATTCTATTCAGAACATCATCATTAGCTATTCCCCTCTGGCGCAACAGTTTATAATCGTGTATTATCTTCTTATATGAAGTGTTAACAATCTATGTTTCACTTACGGAGAAGACTACGCAGCAGGCAAATAAAATCAGGAAATATTTCGTGACACTTAAATTTATATTCGATGTCAACAAACTTCTCATTTCCAAAAATGATTTTCTTGGGATTGCCACTTTGCATTCTACATCCTCCGTACTTCACCTAACGCCACTTATTATGCCGCGTAAAAAACGAAACGTATCTTATACTATTAGTCTCTCATTTTCTAATCTAACTCCCTCATCATCGCCTGATTTAATTCGACTGCATTTCATCGCCATTATTTTACTTTTGTTGTGTTCACCTTGTAACCTCCTTTCAACACACTATACATTCCATTCACTAGCTATTCGGACGCTTCTTCGTCTCTGATAGAATTACAATGTCATCAGCCTAACTCAAAATTTTTATTTATCCTCCCTAAAGATTAATTCTCTTTCAAAATTTATCATTGGTTCCCCTTGGTGGCTGTTCAATCGAGGATGGACTACAATCCTGTGTTACTCCCTTGTCAACGACTTTTTTTCCATTTGATGTCTTTCAGTTCTTATAACTGCAATCTGGTTTCTGTGCAAGTTGTAGATAACATTTCCCTTCCTGTGTTTTATCCGCGCCTCCTTCAGAATTCCAGAGTGTTTTCCAGTCACCACTGTCAAAATCTTTCTAAAGTCTAAAAATGCCATAAACGTAGGTTTGTCTTTTCCAACCACTCAATTTGTCCTGAGATTTCGATGGGAATGACAATAAACCTGCGCTCATAGCTGACGATAAGCATGCTGCTCAAAAACAAATAATTCTGCGTGTTTCTCGAGGGGGAAACGGTACAGTGAGCCCAAACTTTGGTTTCATAGCTATAAACGCCAACTGCGCAGAGCTCAGCGTCGATACAATTGTAGCAGCAATGGGGGTAACACATGCAGACAAAAAATTCAAATGGCTCTGAACACTATGGAACTTAACATCTGAGGTCATCAGTCCCCTAGAACGTAGAACTACTTAAACTTTACTAACCTAAGGACATCACACACATCCATGCCCGAAGCAGGATTCGAACCTGCGACCGTAGCGGTCGCGCGGTTCCAGACTGGAGCATCTACAACCGCTCGGCCACAACTGCCGGCTAAGCATACAAAACAAAAAAATTACTCACTCCCAAGAGACATGACACTAATTACCGCCTCTACCTTCATAATGTGCGCTGTTTGACGAAAAAGATAAGCCACAATTATCTTCTGGTATGCTAGGTCCATCTGAACCCAGGATCTGACGGGGGTGACCCCACAGAGATCCCAAATTTCGGGTTATTAATCTTCATGTTTCACTCGCTGTTATAAAGAGTCCCTCCAGCGGTATAAACATCGGGCGTTTTAACAGTCCGGTTGAAGTGCGAGAGGCTACGTAAATGTTTCTTCGAACGAGATGCGCAACTACGCTTACGTGCAGTCCTGTGAACCCTGCTTTTGTCTTTTTGTCTTATGAGAATGTCCATATTATACGTATTCATCATCGTGGCGAAGCAGAACAAATGGCAGTACTTACTAATGGAGGATGTACATGGATCTCGAAATGTATTCTGGATTGAAAATAATGTTCTGTGACCGTAGGACGTCTATCTTCTGGTGGAGGTCATCCAGATTAAAACAACGCAGGCGTCACTCTATGAAAATACGGCATGTGATTGTGTTCTGTTTTGCAACAAAAGTGAAACATTTGTGTTAGAATGGTGCATACAAGCAGATTCACAACTGAAGAACGTCACCTTCTAAGGTTAAGGGTGGATGAAAAAGAACGAACAGATGCGACATGTGATGAAATTAGGGAGACAGTAGGCACATTGACTGTCATATAAATGAGGATATTTGTTGCTCACAGTTCGGCTTTCTTATATGAAGCTGTTCGTGCCTTTTGGCACCAAGTTGTGTAACTAGTTATGGTTAATAACAAGGTGTGTGGTTTGAGAATAGGCGAGTCAGTCCCAAAGCGGCAACCACTGCAACAGTAAACTGTATACTCATGCAAGAATCATCCCATTTATTTTAAGGGCATTCGTTTTGTACGAATGCGAGTACAGTATGGTTGAGGAAAATTTGGTAAATTTTTATTTCATCGAATTTTCCTTAACAATACTTTTCGCGCACAAAACGAATGCCCTTAAAATAAATAGGATGAACTTTGTTCAAAATTGTGTGTGTTTTTGTAACTCGTATTACAATGGGTCTCTTAAAGACTACAAACAACATGTACCAGTGGTGTACTTATCAAAACAACAGAAGCTACCACAGAAAGACAATTGGCATCTACCACGATGGGGACATGAGTGTTGGCCAACTGGAGGAACGCATTCCGTTCCATAGAGTGACGACCAGGCACTTTGACCGTGAGCTGCTTGTATACAGGCGCTGACACCTCCTTCGGACAGCACCTAGCTCTGTCGAATAAATCATTGCAATTTTCGTGATCCCTGTCGATATCCTGTACATCCTTGTATAATGTTTAATTAGCATCAATTTCCCATGTTGTGTATAGTAGGTATCGCTAATATGATAATATGCTGCCGCTATAGAAAGTGTGGCCACAAATTGAGACGTGGCTGTACACGCCAATAATCCTCGATGTGGGACTTAGCCATTTTCCTTGAGAACAGTTTTTATTAGTCGACTGTATTTGATAGCTCATTTATTGAAAGACTGTGCAGAGCCGGAATGGCAACTGGCGTGATATGCACCCAACTAGAGTAGCACGTGCGTCAACACAAACACTGATAAGCTGCTCATAAATGGAAGTAGGAGGGGCGCTGTGACGTAAACACCACTGTTATTCACCGCCACTTGTGGGCATTGGCAGGCAATCACGTTTCACTGTTTACACAAGCGCTTACCAATAGATTGAGCTGTTAGTGAAAGCCTTCATCTTCCCTTTTTTTTTCCCTAGACGACCGTGGATTACTTCCACCTTCGTGCGATCACAAAAATACTAAAATCTGAATCTCCTAGAGGTAATGCACACAGTCCGAAAATTCTAACTTTTCAGCTGAAGTAGGATTTCATGTGCTATGCAGTTGTTATTCTATTTTCGCACACAAAAAGGCCATGTCCGAGATGTACTTAACAGTTCAGAGCATAATAAAAAATTACCTGTAACAACCCAAAATAAAATGCATAAGATTTTAACGAGGTTTAGTGACGTAATTCGCATCGGTAAAATCACAAGGTTTTAAAAGATGACAACCGCAATAATCCCTGCATCCTCAAAGAATTATATTTGCCAGTAAAGAAGCACCTGTGTCGCTTAATGTTAATTTAATTTGACGGCAGAAACCTCATGTGGTGCAATAAGTACCGAATTCCTTTCTCTGCCACATGTTTCTATGACTCTGTTGTGCCGAAGTCTGGAGAGGCACCCACATAGGCGCACAGAAACATTGCGTAATTTGCATGTTCTACCGGCGGCTAAACGTGGACAACTATGGGCGGGCAAAACGGATTGCCTCCAGAGGTACGCAGTGTCGCGAAAGTCACTGGAAAAGTTCCATCAGATACACAGCGACCTTCCTTTCTACCTAAACAGTCGTGACACCTCTTTACGTAACGAACTTTTGTACGAGAGCAAGTTTTTGGAACTCCAATTAGCTGTTCGCCAGCAGGCAACCGGCTTTCCAGTACTACTAGCGACTGCTGTCCAAAGAACGAAACGGGTGTAGCCTTACACAAATGCTGCAGGGAAAAAGGGGCAAGTCCACTTCTCCGTCAATTCCGTTATATGCTCCACTCGTGTTATTTAAGTTCTGTACACAATAGTGCTCAAATGCCTTAGGGAAGGAAGCGGCTAGTGATAGAAATCTTGACTATTTTAATACACATGGTGACAAAAGAGCCACGTCCGTAAATGTCACACTGCATCATATTTACAGTTGAAAGTAATAGTAAAGAGGACAATATCGTAAGAGACTCGACACGATTTTTTACTCCAATATATTTTGATAGGTAACAGTAATGAGGACACTATCATAACGAGTAGATATTTTTTCTCCGAAGTACAGACAAAAATGTTCAAATGTGTGTGAAATCTTATGGGACTTAACTGCCAAGGTCATCAGTCCCGAAGCTTACACACTAGTTAACCTAAAGTATCCTAAGGACACACACACACACACCCATGCCCGAGGGAGGACTCAAACCTCCGCCGGGACCAGCCGCACAGTCCTTGACTGCAGCGCCTTAGATCGCTCAGCTAATCCCGCGCGGCCCGAAGTACAGAAAATTGTTTTAATTGGCACTGTTGCCAGACATCATTGCCTGCCTAAAAAATTACAGCCATGAGCAAACACACTTCTCTGGTCTGCCGCCGGATAACACTGTGCAAGTGTCGCAAGATTTCATCGAAATATTTGTTCTACAGCCGCAGGATATGGCTGTCGATTTGTTTACGGCTGCAAACAACAACAATCGCCTGAAGGTGCCGAACAGTTGTTTCGATGAAATGTCGTGGGGCTTGCACAATGTTATGCGATGGAAAACCTGAGAAGCGTATTTGCAGCTGAGGAAGATTGGCTCAATATGGTTCAAATGGCTCTGAGCACTATGGGACTCAACTGCTGTGGTCATCAGTCCCCTAGAACTAAGTACTTAAACCTAAGTAACCTAAGGACATCACACACATCCATGCCCGAGGCACATTCGAACCTGCGACCGTAGCGGTCGCGCGGTTCCAAACTGTAGCGCCTAGAACCGCTCGGCCAGCCCGGTCGGCGAGGAAGGTTGGAAAAGTCACATAGAGCCACATGTTTGACAACTTTGCCACTCACTGTTTCCCGGCAGTGTTTACAGCAATACGTTTCCGGGCAACAAGTGTTTACACGGAACTCACTGTGGACGGAAGCCGCCTCCGCGGTCGAGGTCACTAACGCACGCCTCTGCTGTGGTGCTCAACTCACAGATACGCCCCAAGCCTTGCCTGGGTCGGAAGAGGAGGAGACTTGGTGGCGTTTTTTAATATACACGTCTAGTTCCGAGAACCAAACTGAGAAGCAGGAACGCGTCAGTATATGAAATTATAGCATAAATTTTCAAGGAACTCGTCGACAGAATAAACGGAGTCATCAGTGAGGAAACTTCAGTTTAGCGGGGCGTGAGTCGTGCTCAGACGGTAGAGCACTTGCCCGCGAAAGGCAAAGGTGCCGAGTTCGAGTCTCGGTCCGGCACACAGTTTTAATCTGCCAGGAAGTTTCATCTTCAGTTTAGATTTGAATGGATTACTGCTAAGCTTTTTACTGCTAAGATTTTTGAATTCTTGTGGTAGCCTACTGAAACTGATGCAGCAGTATACTGCACGCCTTTCCGCACAAGACTAAAAAAAGTGCGACTCACATGCTGACTATATTTGTGCCTAGTATTAACTGAGTGAAAGCTGCTGATTCTTGTGAATAAGCTGACATTGCTAATAAGAAACGACAGCAAGGAATATACAGAGTGAGTCACTAACTATTGCCACTTAGAATAACTCCGAAAGTATGATAGTAGCTGGAAAGTTTGAGGAAAAAAAGTTGCATCTGGCAACGGGGACCATAATATGACGTTGGTTTTTGTTGCTAGGTTTATTTACTGACGAGGCTACATTCACGAACCATGGGAATGTTAATCTGCATAACATGCATTTTTAGGCAACTGAAAATCCATGTTGCACACCAAACGCCATTGTTGGTGAATGTATGATGTGGGATTCTAGAGGACACAATTATAGGGCCCTATTTCATCGAAGGAAATCTTTATGGAAGGAATTATTCCACATTCTTCCACGAAAAATTAGGTCTTTTGCTGGAATAAGGAACAGAATGTGGTATCAACTAAATGGGTGTCTGGCACATTTTTCGCTGATGGCTAGAAATGAGTTGCAGAGACAATTCCCAAATCGTTGGATTGGACGCGGAGGAGATGTGTCGTGGCCCGCTCGTTCGCCAGACTTGACACCTCTGGATTTTTTATTGTGGGGATTCGTAAAAGACATTTTTTATAAAGAAGTTCCAACTACACCTGAAGATACGTGAGAGAGAATTTTCAGAGCATGTGCTTCGAAAAGAGCGGATAAGGAATACCACTCAATCCATGATAAGAAGATTGTAGCACTGCATTGATACCAATGGTCACCACTTCGAAAACCTTGTAAATGGACGTTCATGCCGCCTTTGTGACCTTCGTTGAACCCCGGAGACCTTACTGTTACACATCATTAGAGTCGTCTCGATAGCCGCGATCAGAAAATAAGTACCAAATTATAGCATCCCATTTAAAAAAAAGTTGACCTTCATATCTCTGAAGCGACCCCACCTACCAACAAAAAACGAACGTCATATTATGGCCCCCGTTGTCCCATGCAACTTTTGTCCCAGAAACTTTCCGGTTCCTATTATACTTTCGGAGTTATTCTTGGTGGCAATAGTTAGTGGCTCAACCTGTATATAATGAGATGTCAGTGTCAGAGTACCAAACTAATGAACAGGGGCCGAAAAGAGGTTCACGAACTTACAGCACTTATTGCCCGAACCGCCTGCTTCTGAGTGAAAAATATACTTTGAGAATGGGAAGAGTTACCTCAAAATATAATACCATAAGCGAATGAAAATAAGCAAAGTAGACTACTTTTCGTGTCGAACTATCACTTACTTGAGACACCGTTCGAATAATAAAAACTGTTAAGTCTTTGAACAAGATACTAAACGTGGGATTACCGTGACAGTTTACTGTCTATCCGAACACAGCTAGAAATTTGAACCAATCAGTTTCACTAATTATATGCACATTCTGTGAAATTATTACGTTGCGTTTTTTTAACAATTGTATGTTAGAAATTGTAAAAACAGAGTCTTACTGTAATTTAGCGTTATTTTATTTTCTGCAAACCATGAACTTTTGTCTTGAGCTCTGCACTATTTCGAACAGTGCCAACGTTGCACACAACGTCCATTTTACCACGCCAGACTCAGACCCCACATCATAGCGATTCTCAGAACTGTGGAGAATGATCTTTTGCTGTGTGTTATTAAAGTAAAAGGCGAGCCAGTTGTGAGCTATTCTCCGTATTCCGTAATGTTCGAAATTCCTAGCCCCAGTCTTTGTGCCAATGTCGTTTCTTACATTCCCAAACCTCTGCAATGTCTCATGAAGTCAGTGCATCTGACACTGTTGATTGTATGAATAAACCAACAGTTTTGGCTGCAGTGTTACAATTATGCACTAAACCTCCGGTATGTTATTGATGTAAAGATTTAACGTAGGCTACACCCCGTTTGGTCTGCATTGGACTGCGCTACATGGCGTAATATGGACACCGGGAGTTTTTTAAAGTTTTGACCTGCTGGGATATTTTTATGCACGGTATCTCATGTACCTATCGGTATCAAATATTAACCAATCCGAAGATGCCTAATAAGGCTGAGTAATAAAACAACTTTAACACTGCAGCCAAGACTGCTAGTTTCCTCGTATCACACATACCGGTTGCTGTATCATCCCCGTAATGAAATGAAAAAAGTTTTACTTTTGATGGCAAGCCGTAGGTCAGATGGAGACGTCTGCAGCTCTCTTGGTGCTATTAGAGAGGAGTAAGGAATGTGCCGGCATCTGGTTTCGCCCAGTCCCTTCTCTGTTCATCATCACACAACACAAGCAAACAGTGGTGTATACACGCGTCCATTCCATTCACCTACCCTATACAGATACGTTAAAACCTCTTACTGTGGACCATGAACAATTATATAAGACTGTGCTTAAACTGACACACAATATTTTTAGCGCAACGCAATCTGACTTTCAAAAATCCCTACAAAAGAATGGCCCTGACTAACATTAAACTATACCTTTCACAAATAACTTACCTCACAAAAATTTTCATTACTAGAACTACTGCAATACAGCGAGCGCCACTATTGCCAGCTAAATAAAAGATCCAAACTACAGAAGGCACTAACTACTGATAGGGATAGTTAGCAAATGAAAGATTTTAATAGAGAACAAACAATGTATTTACCTTAATAGTGTTGAAAAAGCATAATATACATAGCAGTTCATAATATCCATTCTGTACTCAAAAATCTGCCATCTCATTTCCCACATCTACCACTGCTGGCGGCTCACCTCCAACTGCGCAACGCTACGCGCTGTTCACATCCAGCTGCCGCTGCCCAACACTACAATGGCAGTCAACAATGCAAACTAGCCACAGACGGCACACAGCACAGCCAGTGATTTTCATATAGAGCGCTACGTAACGTTGCCAATAAGAAAACATAAACAGCCTACTTACAATTTCTTAAGATGGAATGAACAAAACCGACTGGGTAGGAATGATGGTGGAACCTTCTAGTGGCACTGCCTTAGTTACGATCAGGAAATTGCGTTACGAGCGTGTTCTGTGCTGTAACATATGATTTTCTTTTAAGTGACTGGAATAGTATAATTTTTCATCCTGCATCTAAGCCGCCAGACTGAGTATTCTTTAAGTTGGGTAAGACGTGCTTCGCACTTTGTAAACAGTGGTTAATGATACTACCGTATTTGCTCTTGAGGCTGTACTGTTAGTTACCCGTGCGCCCTTCGTGGAAATAAAAATGGCAGGTCGTCCTATACTGAACCGAAAATATTTTCTTATACTGAAATGCTTATTTGGAGTGTCCAATTCAGGAAAATAAATTCAAACCAAGCTTCGCGTTTTTCTAAATAACATTGAAATCAATTATTGCTGTGAGTGTAGAAATTATAGGTACACTTCGATAATCTGTGAAGTCTTTATATACTAATTATTGTCTTTTTTGTTTTTATATATAACTTAAAAGCGTAGTAAATTAATTACCTGGGAAGAACATATGATGGGAAGAGCATCAGCTACCTAAAGAAATGGTGTTATGTAACTGAGATGTGCTGCCCATTTATACAATGTTCCCAAAGATCATTGATGGTGTTAATGTTAACATGGTAGAAAATAAAAAATCTTTAGGAAGAAGTGTTTACCTTCCTGAAGGGGTAGAAAAAAACTTCGAAGTTACGTATTACCGTTGTAAGAAAGATTTTTTTCGACTAGCGAGGCATGACTTGCGGCGTCTGACGTTTGAAATAGCGGAAGCAAACAGTTTGCCCTATAGATTCAACCTGAAGTTGAAAATGGTTGGTGACGAGTGGTACTACAGCTGTATCTCTCGTCACACTGAAATGGCACTACGCCAGCCTGAAGCAACCTCTATGGCCAGAACTCCTGGATTGTTCAAAGAGGAAGTTGATACTATTTAATATACTACAAAATATAGTGTTGATGGAAATAAACTGGATGCTACATGCATGCTCAACGTAGATGAAACTTCTCTTTCCATCGTTCAGAAACCTCATAAAATAGCACAGAAGGGAGGACGTCAAGGTGATGCGATAACAACTGGCGAAAGAGGAAACATCAATGTGGTGATTTGTTGCATGTGTTCTGCTGGGATGTTTGTGCCATCAGTGCTTATATTTAAGAGGCTCCGAGCTTATTCTCAGCTCTCAGCAAGTGCACTTACAGGAACTAGATTTGCGTGGTCAAAAAGTGGTTGGATTACAAGTGAGATTTTTGTGCAGCGGCCTTAATGCTTTATAGAAATTCTAAAACAGACAAAAGCCAAGAAAGTTTTGCTCTTGCTGGACGGGCACACTACACACACTAAGAACATTGTCGCAATTAACTTTGTTAGCGATCATGAAATCTCTATGCTCTCGTTTCCTGTGTAAACTACCCACCATTTGCAATCTTGGGCTGTGGCCTCTTTTTAAGCCTCTCTCTCACTCTATTCTACAATTCTTCTTGTCACAAGTGGGTGAGTGAACAGCCTATGCAGCCTGTTACTCAATTTCAGGTAAGTGAAATGCTCGGGAACAGCAGCAGATGCTGGAAACGGATTAAAAAATACTGGAGTCTGGCCTTTCAGTAGAGATGTGTTTCATGACACCGACTTCGCAACATCAGATTCATCAGCAGTCACAGAAGAATGTTCATCCGCAGATTACTAGAACATTCTGTAGAAATTACACCGGAAGCTGTAGCCGCAGCGGCTCTAGAAGTTAGTGCAGGAAAGTCTACTGAAGGTGATACCATTTCCCATAATATGGAAGCTCCCACAGATCTGAAACCTACATGAAGGGAAGGGAAGGGAAAAGTCTCCGCTGCCCAAAAGCAAAGGACTGATAAAGAGGAAAACAACAAAATGGCTCTGAGCACTATGGGACTCAACTGCTGAGGTCATTAGTCCCCTAGAACTTAGAACTAGTTAAACCTAACTAACCTAAGGACATCACAAACATCCATGCCCGAGGCAGGATTCGAACCTGCGACCGTAGCGGTCTTGCGGTTCCAGACTGCAGCGCCTTTAACCGCACGGCCACTTCGGCCGGCGGAAAACAACAGACTGTACAGTTTTGACTTCGTATCCATACAAGAAGAAGCTGCAGAACAAGGACAAGAAGAAGAACTTACTTGCCAAGGTAACATCGAAGAATCGCATAATCACCTGGTTCTGTAAATTACGCTAAACAGATGAACAGAGAGACATGATTGAATGTACGAAGTGTCAGGAGTGGAAACATCAAGAATGCGCAAGAATGTGGCTAAAGTAGCAAAAATGTTATTGTCATGAATGTAGTTAAATTGTTTGGTTAAATTACAACGTTATTTTTACTTTTCTTCTTAGTAATCACATCAAGACTGTGCTAGACCCAGGGGTAATTAACCTTTTTTTTACCGACACTATGCGATAAAATGTACCCGGCCACCCCCCAAAAACATACGTTTTCGGTAGTAGGTGCATTGTGCTGCCATCTACTGCCAGGTACTTCATATCAGTGACCTCAGTAGGCATTTGACAAAGTGAGAGAGCAGAATGGGGCGTCCGCGGAACTCACGGACTGACAGAGACCGCCGACAGTTGAAGAGGATCGTTATGTGTAACAAGCAGAAATCTATCGAGACTATCACACAGAAATTCCAATTTAAATCAAGATCAACTGCAAGAACTATGACAGGCGAGAGGTGAGAAAACTTTGTTTTCATTGTTAGGAGGCTGCTCATAAGCCACACATCAGGCCGGTAAATGGCAAACGACGCTTCGCTTGGTGTAATGAGCATAAACATTGGACGATTGAACAGAGGAAAAACGTTGTGTGGAGTGACGAATCACGGTACACAATGTGCCAATCCGATGGCAGGGTGTGGTATGGCAAATGCCCGGTGATTGTCATCTGCCAGCGTGTGTAGTGCCAGCAGTAAAATTCGTAGGGGGTGGTGTTATGGTGTGGTCGTGTTTTTGATGGAGGGTGCTTGCACCTCTAGTTGTTTTGCGTGGCATTATCACAGCACAGGCCTACATTGATGTTTCGAGCAACTACTTGCTTCCCATTGTTGAAGAGCAATTCGGGAATGGCGATTGCATCTTTCAACACGATCGAGCACCTACTGATAATGCACGGCCTGTGGCGAAGTGATTACACGGCAATAACATCCCTGTAATGGACTGGTCTGCAAAGAATCCTGTCCTGAATCCTATAGAACACCTCTGGAACGTTTTGGAACGCCGACTTCGTGCCAGGCTTCACCGACCGACATCGATACCTCTCCTCAGTGCAGCACCCCTCGTAAAGAATGAGCTTCTATTCCCCATGACACTATTGGCAAGGAACTAAACATCTGTGGTCCATAGCACGCTACCACGACAGTACTGGCGAGCCCCTGCAACACAGCTACTACTGGTAACCCCAGATTTCCGACCCGCTGAAAAACAGGCAACCGCAGGGAAACCGTATTGTACACAGCACGCAGACCAGCCACACACACCCCCTACACTGTCTGTGAGCCGATCTATGACCGATCGCCCACTAATGTACGACGACCTTGAACTGTTACAGGGACGCAGCAACTGCAGCAAGCCCCACAACGAGCTTCCGCAACGACAAAGGTAACGATGCACGATACCTCGCACTAGCATAACCATACCTTGCATGCACTGTCGCAGCTAGCAAGCCGCTACTGCCCTTACTACCCGTCCTAGTGTCGCAGAGGGTTTTTTCCCTTGGCGCTTGCCTTGGCACTTTCTTTCCTCTGCCCTTACAACCGCTACCCTTCGATCGCTTTCGTCCACTTTCTATCTCCTGATGGACCATGTTATTGAGTAATCTCACCCAGACCGCATCCTGTGACTCCTGATTCAGAAACTAATATGTTATACGGAGGTGACAGTAGAACTTTTGGTTTGGTCACCACGTTGGTGTGGGCGTGAAGGGGCCCCATCCTTTAGGGGAAAGAAATATCCCCAAGAACCCTTCCAGAACCTGACTGAACGTATGACCGCGAGAATGGAGGCTGTCACGTAGACGAAGGGTGAGCAACGGCATATTGAATTCCAGCATTACCGATGGAGGGCGCTACAAACTTTTAAGTCATTTTCAGCCAGTTGTCGAGATACTTTTGACCACATACTGTATAGCCCACTTTATTGTCTCTGTTAACAGAGAAATTTTCTAACCAGCCACCGATTCCCTAGTAATGGTGATTTATGAAGCAGAGAAATAACTTTACTTTATGAAATCCATAAAGCGGAGCTACAGCGTTAACGCATTTAATAATAACTACCTACCCAAATACTTTATATCAAAATTTTATGAAAGCACAATGAAAATACTTTTAAACCCCCTGCGGTGCACAATGAGAGCTGGAACGGTCACTAGTGGGGCGTACAGTCCAGGTTGACTACTACCGTGCTAATTTTTTTCATCACGTTTTAATTTAGGAAGCTGAAGGTCCAATTTAAGACATTGTCTCTGTAAACTGGGCTAATGTAGGTTTAAACCAAATATTTTTGTGGTCCTTTATAAATTATCAATTTAATTAATATGTCCATTTAGTGATTCACAATAAGTGAGTTTATATGTACACATATTTTCATAATTTCTGACTTTTCAAATTTGTGGCTAAAATCCTAATGCCCTTAGGTGGTCCAATGTAGGCTATCTAACTAAGCCTTAACACAAAACAACTCTCACAAGGGCTGCTGAACCACCACGTGGGGTATCCCAGTCAACAATGGCATATGAGATTTACATTTTTCTAGTATGGATAAAACCGAGCTAGTGGATGTACGTGCGACTATCTTGCATTTCTGTTCTACAACGAAAATGTTAGCGAGAATATGAGATACAGGGCTTTGTGGATGTGTTCTTTTTTAAGGAAGCGTATTGCTTCTGACACTGTAACTCGTGAACTAATGCTAACTATCCAGAATGGACCAGAATGGTGGAACACGATTTTGAATACACCGTAAAAGCAACTCGCCCGGGAACTGATACAACCATCAGAAACATGAAAGACAGTACACCAGTTACAACCAAGGCACAAGGGAGCGGCATCGCCCTTCAGTGTCTGACTACTGATTATCCGTACAGAAGTACCCTGTATCTCTTTAACGGGCACTTCTCATCGATACGCCTAAGAATCAAGGCTGAGAGTGAGACAGAAGCATCGGCTCTCGCATTCTCAATAATATTCACACAGCAATACTGTGTCACGATAATGCAGGTAAGTGCGAGGCCAAGAACGGTACAATATTAGTCCGCTTTGTTTACGCCAACGACCGGTCAGTTAGAAACCTGTCTTCATAACGAACACATCGGCACCAAACGATGTGGAACTGCGTGTATTCTGACTGAGTTGTTGTCGTGCAAATCAAAAGCAGAAGTTATGCAGATCGAATTCATCAAGTCTGAGGAGCTTTCCGCAGACATTTCAACGGAGTAGGGGCGCTTTTGTGGCAGTGCAGATTCGTAGACCACAACAACAAACAGTTACAAATTAAACAAGGGAACTGTATAATTTATCGTGTACATCTGCTGTTTTCTGTATACTTCTCTATTATAGCTACTGTTTGAAATGAAACAACACAATCACAGATAGGCTGATTAAAAGCTTGTATGATCCTATGACAAGTGTTGCAAGAAAAATAAATGTGATTTCATGTATTTAGAGTGAAGTGTCAAGTGAAAATTTTTACCAAGGCCAGGAATCGAAAAGAGTGTGCAGCTTACTATGAAGGTGCGTTAGCCAGTAAGACACCTACGCACAGTGGTTCACACTACTGCACGGAATACCCTCTCACGTCTCCCTCTATGATCCAAATTCTCATTGACACCCCAGTCTACTTTAAATTGCCCCTTGCATACAAACAGAATTGCTGAGGCTCTCCATGTTCTGGAACAGCACCTCAGAAAGTAGACTGGAAAGGCAGTGAGGATTTGGATCGAGGCAGGAGGCGTGCCAGGGCAATCCGCGCAGTTGTGTGAACCGCTGTTCCGAGGTGGCTTGTGGCTAACGCACCTACCTAGTAAGCAGGACACTCGGGTTCGATTCCTGGCCTTGGTACAAATTGTCACTCGCCACTTCAGTCCATATACATAAAATCATATCCGTATGAGACCAGTAAAGTCTCTGAAATTCTGTCATTTAATTTGTATAAACGTCATTGCTCGCTGTAATGATGACCTGAAATTGTTTGTCGATTCTGAGAACTGCTGAAAGTAAAAAAAAAAACTCTTTCGCCTACTGTCATGGCACCATGATCTTCAGTTTCCTCTGATATTTCCTGATCAATCACGAACTTCGTTTCCTCTAAATGGCCGGCCGGTGTGGCCGAGCGATTCTACGCGCTACAGTCTGGAACCGCGCGACCGCTACGGTCGCAGGTTCGAATCCTGCCTCGGGCATGGATGTGTGTGATGTTCTTAGGTTAGTTAGGTTTAAGTAGTTCTAAGTTCTAGTGGACTGATGGCCTCAGAAGTTAAGTCCCATAGTGCTCAGAGCCATCCTCTAAATGCGAGGGGACTTCAAGAAGTAAGCTACAGACGTCATCCCACCCTGACACAATTGCGCAATAAAGAGTTGCACATTGTGACAAAGAGTAAATGTTCTCGGTTTCTTGCTGAGCATTACCGTGTGGGAGTGAAACGGTGCAGCAACTCGGAATGTACTCCGGGGCTGATGCACGTCGGATAGTACGATCCGTGAGGGCGAAGCTTCTAAATTGTATGCAGATTCACCGTGGAAAACTGGTGCTGTTGACCAAGGTTTCACGGACGTGGGTACGCTGGTTGCGAAGGAAAGCCAACGACATCGACGACAGACTACAACGTACAGGCAATTGTGGAAGTGTTCCGCTGCAACAGCAGATGTTCCAAACATTAGCACGTATACACAGTGGTTGTCTAGTGTCTCCGTGACACAGGAACTGAACGATTGGCAGAACGTTCCGACCGTTGTTTACAGATACTTGCTGATTGCTCTGAAAAATAGATGTGTCATGTACGGTATCTGTGAGCTTTTGAAACGTAGTGCAACATTCGATATTTACCTATTTTTTTGCACTCCGTCTTCAGGCCACGAGTGGCCTACCGGGAGCTTCCGACCGCCGTGTCATCCTCAGCGGAGGATGAGGATAGGAGAGGCGTGGGGTCAGCACACGGCTCTCCCGGTCGTGATAATAGTATTCTTGGCCGAAGCCGCTACTATTCGGTCGAGTAGCTCTCCAATTGGCATCACGAGGCTGAGTGCACCCCGAAAAATGGCAACAGCGCATGGCGGCTGAATGGTCACCCATCCAAGTGCCGGCCAAGCCCAACAGCGCTTCGGTGATCTCACGGGAACCGGTGTATCCACTGCGACAAGGCCGTTGCCGTTCGATAAATGTTACCTGGTCTGGCATAATAATATGTTACTATTTTAAGTCGCATCGTAAAACCTGGTGCTTCGATACGTATCTTCCAGCACAATACCTGATCTTTTGCCGGCCGCGGTGGTCGTGCGGTTCTAGGCGCTGCAGTCCAGAACCGCGGGACTGCTAGGTCGCAGGTTCGAATCCTGCCTCGGGCATGGATGTGTGTGATGTCCTTAGGTTAGGTTTAATTCGTTCTAAGTTCTAGAGGACTGATGACCTAAGATGTTAAGTCCCATAGTGCTCAGAACCATTTGAACCATTTTTGAACCTGATCTTTTGTGAATTACGTCTTTGAGTTGTTTGCGGAAATTCGAAGTGAGCCTCTATCAGACTAGGTAGGAATTGATGTGTATTGTGCAATACCTCCCTTACACAGTACAGCACAATGGAAAATATATTGAGCCAGTCTCAATATTTTTTACTCTATTATTCAGTATACTGCGCCAACCGTCAGTATCTATCTCAGGCGGGCAATATTAAAGCATAACCCTTATTCCTGTGCAATAGATACTGAACTTGTGGAGAGCCGATACGGACGAGGACGGAGATAGATACGGGCTGACCAAATGAAATGTTGTGCACCCTTCGTGGACAACATCTGCAGTACCTCACCAGTACGTCGGTTACTACCTACAGTCATATTGCAGCGATGCTGACGGCAAGACATTTGCTCCCACACATTGCCGTAAAATATTGCCTGTGTAAAGGAAGCTTTAAGGTCGTGTTGCCAGATACCGCTCGATGGAGCACGTGCAGAGGGGTGGTGTAGCTTTAGCACGAGACGTGGCGGGACTGATGGTTGCGTCACGTTGCGTGCACGTGCAGCGGCGGCGGCGTTCCCGCGGAGGGATCCATTGTGGGTGGGCGCGGGGGCGGCTCCGTCCTGAAGCGGAGCGTGGTGCGTGCCGGCGCTTCGGTCCCGTCCCAGCGCCAGCTGCGGATCGAAGCCCGGTGGCTGCCTCGCCACGCTCCACAGGAGGAGGCGCGACTGCACTTCACACGCCGCTCTCCCACACAGCCCCACCCGGTTCTGCGCGCGTTCGCAGGACGCCTCGGCTAGCGCAAGCGGCCGCGAAACGACGCGCGCTGTAAATTCCTCACCGTCACGAGTGCACGTCGCTAAGCTTTCCATGAAACGTTGGAACATCTTTGATGTGCCTTCACGGTTGGAAACGTTGTTTATGTCAAGGATGGTATAAAAAATTTCAACTCTGTACTGAGTACAGTTCATTTCTGACAGTCGACTGAATCGGTCAGTGTGTCCATTGTGACTGAAAACAGTAAGAACAGAGTCTCGTGCTGTTGTTTAACATTTTCATGTATAGGGTTGGACTGCCGCTCAAATTAAAACACGACTGAACGAAGTTCACTCGGACTCTGCACCATTTTGATGACCATTTACTTTCGCATTAATGACTTTAAACTTAATCGGACAAGCATTGAAGGCGAAGCGCGTACCGTGCTAAGGTAATGGGAGACCGCCCAATAAAAATTCGCATGATCGCTGAGACTCTAGGCATATAAACCGAGCGAGTGCATAATGTCGTACAGAGAGAACTGGCTGTGAAGAAGCTCTCTGCCCGGTGGGCAGTACTTACAGTCAAACAAAAGCGCATCCGGTACAACATTACGACAAAATGTCTGGCGATGTTTAATCGCAATCCGATCCAATTTGGGTCTGTTGATGAAGCCTGGATACATCATTACACACCAGACTCAAAATGGAAGCAAAACAATGGATAAAGGCTAGAAAAAGTGCACCGAAGAAGGCAAAGACGATTTTGTCAGCTGCCAAGGTTCCCAAAGAATAATCTTCTTCGTTTACTTGGAAAACGGGAGGATGTTAACTGGAACCTGCACTGAAGCTGCAAAAGTCATGGGGTAGTGATATGCACATATACATATGGCGGTAGTATCGCGTACACTGCTGTGCCGTCCGAACATGACACAGTCAGGGCAAAAGCAGCACAGGCGCAAAGATGCGAGCTGGTGCTGGCGCCATCGAGACTCAACACTTGCGCGATTTCCACCAGCGTCACGTGCGGCGCTGAGGATGAAGATATAGACTTCGTCTCGGCCAATTGCCGGCCGAGTCCAGTCACAAATACCAGACGCAATAGAGAGAAGCCTATAGACAGACAGATAGGTAGGACAGCATCTGTCGCCCACTTGGTTATAATCATCGCCCAGGGCTGACTTAGACAGGCAACGTCGTTTAGTCAACTCTTAGAAATGAACAGATAATTATTGGAAATTTCATTTGCTATGTACTGCGAAGTTTACCTACGATTATTTGCACTTAGTCATTCAGGGGCTTTTTGTGTTATGCTACAAGCAGTTATGCAGAATTCACCATTCGACTAGTCACAAAGATAAGTAAACGTTTGGACTCATTTCTGTGACTTTGTTATTAGTTTGTTGGAGTGTTGTGGAACTTTCGTTCTCTGTCCGGTTACCTGACCCTGTGCGTAGCTGTATAAGAGTGGCAGGGAGAAATTGTCTTAGCGGCGTACTGCACCAGAAGCCGTTTCATGGACAGACAAACTCGGTCTTCGGTAACAACTGTCGCAACTCGGCCTCCACAGCGGTAGCGACGAGATATTTACAAAAACTGGCGACGTGGGTTTACAAAATACACAAGCTTTTAAAGGGCAGTGCATTGGTGGAGCTATTTGTATTCGGGTAATTCACGTGAAAAGTTGTCCGACGTGATTATGGCCACAAGACGGAAATCGTTGGGGAATCCAATATTCCCAGATTCACAGTGTCTAAAATGTAAGAGAATACCAGACTTCAGGGATTAACTCTCATGACGGACAACGTAGCGATCACGGGTTTCAATTAACGACCGAGAACAAAGGCGCGTGCGTAGAGTTGTCAGTGCTAACAGACAAGAAAAAGTTCGTGGAATAAACGCAGAAATCTATATGGGATGCGCGACGAATGTATCCGTTAGGACAACGCGGTGAAATCTGGCGTTAATGGGATACGGTAGTAGACTACCGACGCCAGTGGCTTTGCTAACAGTACGGCACCGCCTGCAGTGGCTCTTCTGGGCTCGTGGTGATCACATCCACTGGACGCTACACGACTGGAAATCCGTGGCCTGGGCAGATAAGTCCCATGTCAGTTGGTAAGAGCTGATGGTGGGTTAGAGTGTGCCGCACACTCCACTTAGCCATTGCCCAAGTTGTTGGGGTTGGGTTGTTTGGGGGAAGAGACCAAACAGCGAGGTCATCGGTCTCATCGGATTAGGGAAGGACGGGGAAGGAAGTCGGCCGTGCCCTTTCGTACGAACCATCCAAGCATTTGCCTGGAGTGATTTAGGGAAATCACGGAAAACCTAAATCAGGATGGCCGGAAGCGGGATTGAACCGTCGTCCTCCCGAATGCGAGTCCAGTGTGCTACCACTGCGCCACCTCGCTCGGTTTGCCCAAGTTGTCAACAAAGCACTGTCATATGTGGTGGTGGCTCCATAATTGTGTGGGCTGTGTTTACATGGAGTGGACTGGGTCCTCTGGTCCAACCAAACTGATCATTGACTAGGAATTGTTATGTTCGGCTACTTGGAGATCATTTGCGGTCGTCTATGAACTTCATGTTCCCAAACAATGACGGAATTTTTGTGGATGCTAACGGGCTGTCACTGAGCCATAACTTTCGCGAATGGTTTGAAGAATTTTCTCGATAATTCGTGAAAAAGATTTCGCCACCCAGATCGCCCGGCGTGGGACGGAATCGAGAGGTAGGCTCATGCACAAAATCCTACACTAGCAACACTTTCGCGATTACGGACGGCTATAGAGGCAGCGTGGCTTAATATTTACGCAGGTGATTTCCGACGACTTGGGGAGTCCATGCCACTTCGAGCTGCTACACTGCGCCAGGGAAAAGGAGTTCCGACACGATATTAAGAGGTATCCAAAGACTTTTATCACATCGTGTATTATACTTCATTGTTGGATCGTATGGAACTTGCACTGACTAAAAGAAAAAAAACCAAGGTCGGCACGCAAAAAGTGCTCTTCCACCAGGATAACGCACCATCCCACATATTAGCATAGGGGAGTTATGTAGGAATTTTACGAAGGAGGATCAGGTAGTGATAGTGGGTGGAGCAGGAAAGAGTCTTGACAGGAACAGGGGATATGATGTAGGTGGTGACCTGGTAAAGATACCTACTAAAATAGGTGGCGCTAATGTGCATTTCGTGCAACTCTTTCAGCGTCATAATCGGCCTCGTCTTAATGCGGCGGTTAGGCGCGTTAACATGGGTCTGGAGAAGGCACTGATGGCAGAGGTCATAGGTCACATTTCAGTGGTGCCAGTTGAGTTTATCAGTAGATCAGATTTCACTAGGCATGGCCTGCATCTCAGTACGTATGGGAAGGGATGACTGGCAAAGCTTATAGGTGACAGTGTAGTGGGCGGTGGTGGGATCACTCGTGGAAAAGTCAGCTGACAGATATCCTGCTCAAAAGGGAGTCTCTCTAACTAAGGGCTTACCTTCAGAGGACGCCATGTTTCACGTGGAGAAGGAATTAGCATATTTCATCAAAATATAAGCGGTATTAGAGATAAAGTTAGTGGACTGCTTGTAGTTGTCGACTCTGAAATTATTGGTATATCGGAGCAGCACTTAAATAATTTGACAATTCAGAGGCTTCCTTTACCAGGATACAGATTAGCTGGCTGTTTTTCAAGAAATTCCTTGCGGAGTGGGGTAGTGGCCATGTACGTAAAAAACAGTATTCCATTTGAGGCCATAAATATATCACGGCACTGCACTGAACAGATATTTGAATGTTGTGCAGGGGCAGTTGAACTAAACTTCTAATTGTTGTTGTTTATAAGTCCCCTAATTCTGACTTCAGAGCATTTCTGCTCAAGCTAGAGCGGGTTCTTGATTCACTATATGGGAAGTACCAGAAATTAGTTGTATGTGGTGACTTCAATATAAATGTTGTGTATGATGGTGCAAGAAAAAAGATGTTGGTAGATCTCCTAAATTCATATTATCTGATACAGACACTGTTTTTTCCAACTAGGTTGCAGGGGAACAGTAGCACCGCCATAGACAATATATTTATTCATTCTTCATTACTAGATGGGCATTCTGTTAGTAAAAGGGTTAATGACCTTTCAGACCAAGTTGCACAAAAATGCTTTCATACTCAAACAAATGTCACATATAATTACAAACTGTGTAGGAAAGTTAATCCAAAAGCAAGTGAGTTTCTTAAACGTTGTCAATGAACAAGAGTGGCAGGAGGTTTAAAGTGTCGGTAACATATATGACAAATATAATGCTTCCCTTAACTCATTTCTCATGCTCCTGCAGAGTTACTTTTCATTAGAACGTTCTAAATAGGGTACTAGCAGTAAAAGGCAGCATGGGTGGCTGCCTAGTGGGATAAGGATATCATGTAGAACAAAGCGGTAATTATATCAAAATGTTAGAATTAGTCGCAGTCAAGTTACAGTAGCCCATTACAAACAGCACTGTAAGGTGCTTAAAAATGTTATTAGGAAGGCAAAGAATATGTGGTACGTAAATAGAATAGATAATTCACAGGATAAAATTAAAAGCATATGGTCAGCTGTGAAGTAAGTGTCTGGTCAGCATCACATGGTCGACTATATGAAGTCAGTTCGTAGTAAAAATATTTCTGTTACTGTTAAATCAGAGATATTACAGTGTTTAACAATTATTTTGTGAGCATTGCTGGTGAATTAAATAAGAAATTAATTTCTATAGGTAATCATATATCTCTCTCGGCAAACGCCTTTCCGAGACTGATATCTGAAATACTCCTCTGTGATACAGACGAGGGGGAGATTGAGTCAATAATTAAATCACTGAAGACTAAGGACTCATGGATATTATGGAGTGCGTAGGAGAATATTAAAGTACCGTGCTGCACACGTTAGCCCTATACAGAGCCATATTTGTAATTTTTCCTTTAGCAATGGTCAGTTTTCCGAACGATTAAAGTTCTCAGTAGTAAATCCGCTTTATAAAAAGAGAGAAAGGGATAGTATAGACAATTTTAGACCTATTTCTCTGCTACGAGTGTTTGCTAAAGTTATTAAAAAGGCTGTGTATGTAAGGATAACTGACCGTTTTATATCACACGATTTGCAATCAAATGCAAAGTTCGGCTTTAGAAGTCGTTTACCAACTGAAAATGCTATATTCTGTTTTCTCTGTGAGGTACTGGATGGGTTAAACAAAAGATTTTGAACGCTAGGCATATTTTTTGATTTAACTAAGGCGTTTGATTTTGTTCATCACAGAATATTGCTCCAGATGTTGGACCATTACGGAATACGGAGAGTATTCGCATTTGGTTCATCTCTTACTTTAGCAACAGACAGGAAAAGGTCATTATTGACGCTGTTGAAAATGGCTGTGATGTGTGGTCTGAGTGGTTTACGGTCAAGTGGGTGGTGCCCCAGGGACCAGTGTTGGAGCCATTCCTGTTCCTTATTTATATAAATGATATGGCATTTAGTATTACGGATAACTGTAAAATATTTCCGTTTGCCGATGACACTAGCTTGGTAGTAAAGGATGTTGTGTGCAACATTGGCTCGGTTTCTAATAGTGCAGTGCGTGACATAATTTCATGGCTTGTAGAAAATAAACGCTAAATCACAGTAAGACTCACTTTTGACAGTTTCTAACACACAATTCAACAAAAACTGACGTTTTAATTTCACAGAACTGGCATATGATCAGTGAAACTGAACAGTTTAAATTTCTAGTTGTTCAGATATAGTAAACTGTCGTGGAGAGCCCCTGTTCAGGATTCATTTTTATTATTCCAACGGTATCTGAAGTTAGTTATCGTTCGACACGAAAATTAGTCTACCTTGCTTATTTCCATTCGCTATATTTTGGGGTAGCTCTTCCCATTCTCAAAGGATATTTTTGGCTCAGAAACGGGAGGTTCGGGCAAGAAGTGGTGTTAGTTTACGAACCTCTTGTCGATCCCTGTTTACGACTCTGGGTATTTTGACATGGCCTCTCAATATATATTTATATTTTTTCCTTACTGTCATTTCTTGATAACAATATTAGCTTATTTCCAAGAATAAGCAGGTTTCACTCAGATAATACCCAGCAGAAATCAAACCTGTGTTTGGCTCGAACTTCCTTCACTCGTGTGCAGAAAGGTGTGCAGTATATTGCTGCCTCCATTTTCAATAAGCTATCACAAGAATGAAAATAATCTTAGCAGTAACCCACGCGCTTTCAAATCTAAACTGAAGAGTTTCCTCATGGGTCACTCCTCCTATTCTGTCGAGGAGTTCCTTGAAAAATTAAGCTGATTCTTGTTGTATTGTTGATGGCGTTTACTTAAACTTATGGATTCACTTTTATTCGATATTTACCTATTTTTTGCACTCCGTCTTCAGGCCACGAGTGGCCTACCGGGAGCATCCGACCGCCGTGTCATCCTTAGAGGAGGATGCGGATAGGAGAGGCGTGGGGTCAGCACACGGCTCTTTATTTTTATCTGTCATTACTTTTATTTGTAATTTCATGTATTGACACGTTCCATGACCTTGGAGATTTGCTCCTCAGTTTGGTCCTATGGAACTTAGCTTGTAAATAAATAAATAATCAGCGATAACAATGACCAAAGTGCATAAGTGGAGCTTTCAGTTGTTCATCCACCATATTCACCAGGTGTAGCCTCATATGACTCCTTCCTGTTCCCTAACCCTTTCAGACCTGGTGGTCACAATTGTGTACATAAAGTTTGTTCACCAATATTTCGCTGACAAGAAATGTCAGGTGCATCAAAACTCACTGTGCACATTTGTGTTAGTTTATTTTAGCCATGCTCCAGCAGCTGCTGCTCTCTTGTGAGCAGTCAGTGAACTACATAGTAAAATATACTCTCTGGTGTTGTCTCTCTGTGTCAAGCCATTACTCGTTGACTTTATTGCTGTAATAGTCACATTGTGGATTTTGTTAATGATTTTTTTGTGTGGTTTCCTTCTTTTGGAAATATTAGACTTTCTTTCAGTGGAATTTTCAGCAGTTTCATTCAGTTCATATTTGTGTTATGTATCAGGAAAATTTAATATACACATTTGTGTGCAACAGGTCCTTGATGGTGTAAAATAGGAAACGTAACCTAAAATTTGCCTCAGATGTATTTGCATGGCGATGGTAGTTATGTGTGGTATTTTTTTCAGTAATTTCAGTACCAGCAGCAAGGAGGAGAATAACTGACCAGTACACGTGATTTTATTTTATATTTCTGGCTTTTGACTTACAAATATGGATAAGGAATATCTTTCTGTGGAGAAAGATTGGGACTTGATTATTGACATAATTGAAAATGGTGAAGTTTCTGACATTAGTTTGAGTGGAGATGAGGATGACAGTGTACCACTTATTGAAAGGCAAGCTCCTCAAATAGTGAAACGTGTTGGAGCAGATAAAGTGGGCGTGAATGATGTGTATAGAAACACCATATCTGAAGCTGAAGGTGACGGAGACGTGGTGGATGAAGAAATGAACTTTTTATGCAATGAAAACAACCCAGAATTGAATAACCTGTGTGACAACATAATGATGACACCTAAAGAATCCATAAAATGGAAACGCAAGCCTCTAAGTACCATGGCAGAAACATACAAAGCTCCAAATTTTGAAGAATCTGTCTTGTGTTCTCCAATACAATACTTCAAAAGATATATACCAGATGATTTGTTCACTAGCATGACAGCACATACTAATATTTATGCATTACAACAAGGCAAATCCTCATTCAAGCAGACAACAACTCAAGAACTAGAGGTGCTATTTGGTTTACATATACTGACTGGCGCTTTGAAATTTCCCAGGTTACTAATGTATTCGGATATAAGCCTGAAGGTAAATGTGTTTTGGGAAAACATGTCACGAGACAGATTTTTGGAATTACGAACAACTTTACACTTGGTGAACAATCTGGAGAAGCCACCTGAAAATAAAGATAAATTTTACAAAGTCAGGCCAGTTTACACAGCCATTCGAAAACGCAGCAATGAACTTCCTATAGAAGAGAATGTTTGTGTGGACAAAGGAATTATTCTTTTCACTGGGAAGTTTTCTGCAAAGCAGTATGTCAAGGAGAAACCAAGTCCATGGGCAATCAAAGTCTTCATGTTGTGTGGAAAGAGTGGAATAGTGCATGATTTCCTTTTGTATCAAGGTACTACAACTGAACTAAGTACCACATGCTGTAAAAAATTTTGATTACGTCCTGCTGTGGTTTTAGGATTTTCTGTTCCACTCTCAAAAGGTAAAGGTCATAAATTATACTTTGACAACTTCTTTTCATCTTATCATCTGTTTCAAGTTCTGAAATCTCAAGGCATCAATGCAGCAGGTACTGTCCATCAAAACAGATTTGGAAAGAACTTGCCTTTCTCAGATAATAAAACAATAATGAAACAAACCAGAGGTTACTGTGAATAAATCACTAGTGCTGATGACATTACCATGTGTAAGTGGTTAGACAATAGGCCAGTTGTATTGTGTTCAAGCTTTGTTGGTAAATGCTCAGTGGATGAAGTCGAGCATTGGGACAAAAAGCACCATAAATATGTGAAAGCAGAAAGACCTGAAATAGTGAGAAGATATAATCATGCAGTTGGTGATGTGGATCTATTTGATCAATTGATAAGCTACTACAGAGTTGTCATCAGATCTAGAAAATGCCCTTCGCGTATGATTTTTCACGCTGTTGACTTTGCCACCGTGCAAAGTTGGTTGGAATACAGACGAGATGCAGACAACCTGTCTGTCGCAAAGAAGAAGCAAATGGACCTTCTTTTCTTTCGTATCAGGGTAGCAGATGGATTGATACTGAGCCAAAAGAATGTGACTGGAACGAAGAGGGGGCGTCCGTATTATGAAGGACTGGCTTCAGACATGAGAGTCATACCAAGAAAAAGAGGAGAATTACGACCAGCTACAGAGGTAGATTTTGATTCCATTGACCATTTGCCTTTGCATGATGTAGGAGGTCCAAGTCGGTGCAAATTTCCAAAATATACAGGGCGTTCAAGAATTCAGTACATTTGTGTCTCCAAAAGGACAGAAATTGTTTTTTGCAGTTTCATACTAAACCTTAAAATCAGGTGTTGACCATTGTTGTTTAAACAAGAATGTAATATGGAATTATTTTTATTGTTTCCTCTGTTTTAATGTGAAATAAAGAGTGGCATAATTGATCCATACTATTAACCTCCTTAATGTATGACATGAAGCTCGAGACCTGACGAACACATTTGTGTACATTAAATATCTAGGAAAGTAGAGATCATACGAAATTTTTTCTTAGAAAAATGTTGTCAGGAGACTCACCGGAATGTAAAAATGGATGTCAGACAATTTTCACAAGTAAATAAAAAATCAGGTCTGAAAGGGCTAATCTGAAATTTTGGCTTACTGGGAAGATGTTTTTATCAGATGAGGAAGTGATAGTCGCAGCGACAGAGTATTTTCCGGAGTTAGACACAAGCTGTTTTTCTAGTGGCATGAGAAGCTGAAGGATAGCTGGACCACCTGGACCACGTGTATATTCCTCAAAGGAGCCAATGTTGAGAAGTGAACTGTTTACGAAACATTTTTTTCTTGCATTTTTAGCTGACTTATCAAACTTCCCTCATACCAGCGGGTTCTCTCGTGTAATCAAATGTCGTATTTACAGGGTGAACGAAAATTCGCGTACTTGGACGCCACGGAACATTCCCTTGTATGATAACAGTATGAAAATGTCTGTAATGAAACCTCGTCCCTGTTTCATGTTCGACAGGAAATGGATCTAGAATAACGGTGACATGTAGGCTATATATGTTCATATATTACGGAACAGATGAGCAGTCCCTGTACTGCAGCCAGCTGAGCTTTGCGTTACAATATTCGAGTTCTAGAGGTCGGTACCCGGTCTATGTACAGTTCTTTTTATTATCTAATTCTGGAATGCCCAATCATTCTGCTTCTGGAACGTAACAGTTATTGGAGAGACATGTCAGAAATAGTTATGAAGAGTAATAACCAGATTGAAGTAAGTTCCTGTCATAGGACGGAAATAGCTACATATCTTATCGATGCTGTGATATTAGACATGCATACCACGTTCAGAAAGAGTGACCAATTGACTGAAAGCTGGAAGAAGTAATTAATCATTACGTGACGATGACAATTGAAGTAGTAATGGAGTGTGGTAACCAACTGCGAAACCGGTTGCTTGCCTTACTAGTAACGTGACGTCATAAAGAAACGAAATGCAAAGGCTACCATATGAGAGTTCGGAAGGGGGAGGAGGTGCTAGATCTGTAGATATGGAGTACTTTTAATATTCTGGAAGACGAATGGCGACTTGTAAGTAGACATGAGAAAAGTACTACTTACGACCCTGTTAAAAACCTGCGTAATACGGACTTTTAAATCACTTTCTTGTAAGAGAAACATCTGATAACTCTATATTTTCTCCTTTCCTTGGGAGCCTGGGAGGGGGGAGGGGGGAGGAGGGTGGTCTCCTCTTGTCCCCGAGTATGGGCGCCCTTGACGTATTGCTCATTAGTTGAATCTAATCGATTAAAGTAATAGCAGGAAGGAAAAGCCGAAATTTGTTTCGAATATAGTTGATAAAGTAGTGCAAAATGACAAATAGGGACGAATGATTTGAATGGCTGCAAGGGAACCATCTAGGAAAAAAAATGCAGGGATATACCTAGAAGGAGAGGACTGTATTCAGCCTCTCTCTCTCTTTTCTTTACGTTGTGGGAAGGGATATAACTGAAGAAATTAGAAACAATGCCAACAATGGACCGGACAATATGGAAAGTTGTGTAAGACAAAACAGTAAACATATAAATGCAAAACATGTCTTTAAAAGAGAAATTAAAAGAAAGATTGTAGTGTCATTTCTGTGTTAGTATTAAGCTACTGTACGTGCTCCTATTATTGTACAACGATCAAGAAGCCAGATATTGTATTCTGAAGTCTGCAGGAAAAAATAACATCTCGACCCGGAAACGAACTCCAGAACTCCAGTTTTATAATGTAAAACCCTATCCAATCCCCTAAATGCGCACCAGGGCTTCGCTGTCTTAAAATGAAGATACTACAGAAGTACAAGTGTTGTCGTGAATGTGTGTTCACTGTTCTCACACTACGATTCTTCTACGTCCATTTTCTACCGAAAATATGCGACATGAAAAATATTAGTATAGACATTTCTGTGCTATTAGCACACAAGGAATCGCGCTGTGGCGTCCAAGGGCACGACTTTTGTTCGCCCAGTACATCACACACGTAGCTAGTATCTCACATATCTTGACCACCCCAAATAACTTTTTGTTCAGTAGCAAAATAACAACAGCATTATGCAAACGTTGTTTAGCTATCCGGGGCTCATTAATCAGCTTCATTGCCTTCCTCGTAACTTTGTTCGTGAAGAAGATATGATCAGCAGTATCTCTTATCAAGAAGCAAACTACGATTTTCTTTCACCAACATATTTCCTCTCCTCACGACCTTTTCGAAGACGTATCATAGTGTCCTATTCACGTAAAACGACGTTATCAAAAACGTAAGACACTGTTGCTAATATACACCCCATATTACTACACGTATGAAGCGCCATCTCTTCGTTATGTTATGCACTTTTTGGTTCCAGTAAAACCTCACGTCATTCCAAGCATGTATGTCAATTTTGACCTCTCTACCCACATCATATGCCGTGAATTAATGCATTTGCAAATGTTAACGCACTTTTGTATCAGCGTAAATGTTGCTGAACAGCTGAAATGGGCACCCACTGGGCCGGTCGCAGTTTGTGGTTGCCTCTCTAACGGTTTCCAGAGGCAACAAAAATTTGACTTTACCTATTTCATGTAAAAATCGACCGAATTTAACAATCTGTAATGCTGTCGCAATCTGCCCATTAAGCGGTGTAATCTTTTGGTGAAGGTTTAACACAAGAACGCAAGTGTTAATGTGAGAATCTGTATATATGACTTGGAGCACGCTCATTTACGATACGCGAATTTTCCACACTACTTTCATCCAGAATTTGAGAGTGTGCACTAGCCTTAAGAGTGCATAACAAATATCACGAGAGGCGTAACGACGCGCCCACTGCCTTTCAGCTCCTAGTAGCAGCCTCCAGATGGCGGTCACAAATTCAGACTACTCTCAGCTTCCGCGCAACGTCTGAGTGCACGTTGAACTCTTGCGCCACAGTGTGGACAGCTGCCGAAGAGAGAGCTGTCAGCCGTAGACTACATTCCTTCCGCCTCATACTGGCAGACATCGAAATTCTTCCACAGACAGGCAAACAACAGGACGCACTGCGCGCTCTGAGACAGTTATGATCCAAGTATTAAACTGTTCAGTTCAGATTCTGCTGCCAGCCCAGTACAGTTCACTGAAGACTGCGTTCGGGCTTAGCAATCGTTGTTTATGAAGAACTGCGACCACTAACCAAGACTGGCTGCGTAGTTACATTCAGTTATAGTGACAATGTCACGGACTGCCAGGAGACAGCGAAGCTATCTAGATATAAACTTTGCATTACATTTTGTACATCAAATTCCACGCATCAAACTGTTTCCGAAGTTACGTGCCATTTTGTAAAATACTCGTAATGGATGTTACTAGTTATTGCTTATTCTGTTGCCAGATTTCTGGTTTAGTGCCACCCTGTCAACGAAATTGTTTGCTTAATAATCATAGAGAGCAATGGTCATCTTTAATGTACTATAGCAGTTCTCTGCTACCGCGAATGTTTGGGTTCTATTAACAGTAACATTCAGTTGCAACGTTCCCAACAGAACAAGAACACTTAACGACTTCCAACAAACTTTACACATAATTTCAGTTTTTTCTAAATTGTTCTGCCTTACTTCCTTAACGTCAAATATTAATACATGAAATCATTTTTAAAGTAATCACTCGATTGAAGCTCTTTTGTACTTGTTTCCACCTGGTGCGGAATATTTTATAGCATTGTAATTAGCGCTTTATTTCGTTTCCATGCTTTACAGTTACAGTAATTGTATCAAAAGCTTAACATCAATTAAACAAGGAGAAACCTATCGATGTTGAGGCCTAAGAGGACTGCGGTGTCCCGTTTATTCTTAGTTTGGTACGTTATCAACATATCAATGCTTTTACATAGATGCGTAATCTGTGGCTCCAAAGCAGTTTGAATTTCAACGTATGTTGTTGACACTATTTGATTATGTAGTGTCGGGAGGAGTTCATTTTGTGGCTGATTCTGAGTGTTTCGTGTGGTAATCAAGTCTTCGTATTTTTTCCATTTTGTGAATAGTGTAGTTATACCTACAAACGGTAAAAATGAAACTTCCTGGCGTGTTAAAACTGTCTGTCGGACCGAGATTCAAACTCAGGACCTTTGCTTTCGCAGACAAGTGCTCTACCGTCTTTTTTATGTAACCACTTTCTTTTGGTGACCTCATTTTGTTCGTTAATTCTCGTTGGATTTGTCCAAGGCGGACGTCCCATGACTCCTGTTGAAGTTCATAGTTGATCTGATCACTCAGTTTATTTTTATTACAGAGGGGAGCTAACCCTCTGACCGAACGCCCTTATCTACCGTGCAGGCACCGTCTGAGCTACCCAAGCACGACTCACGTCCCATCCTCACAGCTCCACTTCTGCCAGTACCTTGTCTTCTAACTTCCAAACTTCACGCAAGCTCTCCTGTGAACCTTGAGAGTTTCACTCTGCAGCAGAGTGTACGCTGATATGAAACTTCCTGGAAGATGTTTCCAGGATTGCTAGTTCTGCAAGGGTTGCAGGAGAGCTTCTGTGAAGTTTGGAAGATAGGAGACGAGGTACTCGCAGAAGTGGAGCTGTGAGGACGGGACGTGAGTCGTGCTTGGGTAGCTCCGACGGTAGAGCACTTGCCCACGAAAGGCAATGGTCACGAGTTCGACCCTCGGTCCGGCACACAGTTTTAAGGTGCTAGGAAATTTCCTAGCAGCGCACCCTCCGCTGTAGAGTGAAAATCTCATTCTCTAACGGTAAAAATGTTTTCATAATTTTCAGGTATAAATTCTGCACCGTCAGGCTTATAGCTACACGGATTTTTAATTCAGGTTATGACAAGAAGCTCACGTATATGGAGTTTTTTGGGCCGCCCAGTAGGTATTTCCTCTTTATATTGATGTACCGAACGTTTAAAGTACTGATTGTGAAACTGATCAGATTCTTGAAGAAATCGGACTCGGCAATTCACAAGCCAAGCAATCGTAAAGTGACACTACTTTGTATGTCAGTCATCAACAAAATACACTCTAAGACAGAAAAAAAGTCACACCACGAAGGAATCATCCGCACGGGATGGAAATCAGGAGACGTGATTTAGATTTACAATCGAACAAACCATTACAATTTCGGAAAAATTGTATGATTTATCCAAGAGAAAGATCGTGACAAATTGCTCAAGGCAATAACACCTTGGTCCACATCTGGCACTTATAAAGAGAGGTGTTTGGTTTAGCAACGATTTATAGAACTGTTGGATGTCCTCCTGAGGATTATCATTCCACGTTCTGTCCAACTGGCGCGTTAGATCTTCTAAATCCCGAGCTGGTTGGAAGGCCCTGCCAATAATTCCCCAAACTTTCTCAGTTGGGCTCGGCAAGATAGAGTTTGCGAAGCACACAGACAAGCAGTAGAAACTCTTGCCGTGTGAGGGCGGACACTATCTTCCTGAAAAGTAAGCCCCGGATGTTCTGCCATTAAGGGCAACAAAACAGGGCATAGAATATCGTCGACTTACCGCTGTTCAGTAAGAGTGCCGCGAATAACAACCAAAGCGGTGCTGCTCTGAAATGAAATGGCAACCCAAACAATGGCTAACGGTTGCTGGGCCGAATGGTGCACGACAGTCAGGCTGGTATCCTACCGTGGTCCGGGCTGTCTCCAAACAAGACAGCTGGTCATCGGGATTCATAAATGTGGACAATTCGACTCAAGTCAACGAGATTTCAAGCCCCTATGATCAGCTGAGAAGTGTCTGGAGACGTCCCGCACAGCAGTGGGACACCAATCTGGCATTCGCCCGCCATACGTCCGACAGTCAGGAGTGATGGTCTGGGGTGCCAGTTATTGTCATAGCAGGACACCTTTGGTTGTCATCTGTGGCACCTTTAAAGCACAGCTGTACGTTGTATTTTATAATCTGCCCTAGTTACAATCAGCTGGATTTTAGTGATAAACACATGCATATTCTGATAATCTCGAATGCATGTAGATATTGCATTCGGAAAGCTAATAGACTTTACAATATCGCTATTCGATGTTGAAGATTTACATGTTCCGCTGCGTAAAAATCGAGGAAACACAGAAAGAGGAAACATACCAATGCTTATTTCCCGTATGCTATGCCCAGCTGCTGTTTTATAAGAAATTAGTGTATAATGCAACATATTATTAGGGATGTCATTTCCCGTGAACCAAATTCGTTTTGAGTTTCGCTTGAAACAGGCTGACGTCGAGTAGTCCGGCGCTGTCCGATATCAATGGGAATCGCACGCCGTCGATCGACTACGGTAACAAGATGCTATGCAAACGCTGCGAGTGACGTAATATTTGCTAATACTACCTGCACAGGCCAAGCGTGACAAGTGAGCGATCGAAGATTACGAGAGCAGGAACGCTTCACAGACGACGTAGTTGCACCTCTAATACTAAACGCAATTACAAAGTTCACGTGCGTTGAAGCAGCATACCTGCACATTAACTGACAATTACAACAAGGAATGAAATTTTATCCAGAATGGTCGATTTCATAACGAACCAGATTATTTACTGTGTAATTGTTTTATTAGTACCAGTCACAGCTGCTCACATCAAGTCACAGAAACACAGAAGAAACAGGTTTAGTGTACCGAGCTGTAGGAAAACTCTACAAAATTATTTTATAGGAACCTAATCAAGCGAAGACACAAACTTTCGAGCATGGTAGACCATCACCGAACCGTTAAATCCAGTAATTATATTAAGAAACTTGAAACGTCCACTTTGAACATTTATACAAGACTGTGCTTAAACTGACACACAATATTTTTTAGCGCAACGCAATCTGACTTTCAGAAATCCCTACAAAGGAATGGCCCTGACTAACATTAACCTGTACCTTTCACAAATCACTTACCTCACCAAAAATCTTCGTTACTCGAAATACTGCAATACAGCGAGCGCCACTACTGCCAGCTAAATAAAAGATTCATACTACTGAAGGCACTAACTACTGGTAGGCATAGTTAGCAAATGAAAGATTTTAATAGAGAACAAACAATGTATTTACCTTAATAATCATAATATATATATGCCATTCAGTCTTACAAATTTCAAGTCTCCGCCATTTCTCTCCCCACATCCACCACTGCTGGCGGCTCACCTCCAACTGCGCAACGCTACGCGCTGTTCACATCCAGCTGCCGCTGCCCAACACTACAATGGCAGACAACAATGCAAACTAGCCACAGACTGCACACAGCACAGCCAGTGATTGTCATACCGAGCGCTACGTAACATTGCCGATAAGACAACATAAACAGCCTACTTAAAAACTTAATAGCTGTATGTTTGATGAGTCTTCCATTGCACAGAAATTTAGTTCGACAAAAAGTAAAGTATCAACCTTAGTAAAGGAAATTACTGCTCTCCGGAGTTTAAAGGAAAGCCTTAAGAACATCAAAAAGCTTTTATACGATTCCAGCAATTATAAAGCTGCTAAAATACTTGCATTTGTTATTCAGTTTTCGATATTAAAAAAGGAATTCAGTTCACTTTTTCGAAGGTTGGTTCCCTACTAAACTAAACATTTGATGCAATTTCAACCTTTTTATGATACAATTCAATTCAAATGTTTGATTCGGAAGAAATTAGTTTGTGCTATTTTGGGGACACAATAGGAACAGCAACTTTGGTGGTTTAAAACGACCAGACAAATCTAACGTATGTACGAAATTAAAGGCAGCATTCCATGGGAAATTGAAGGCATACTATGCTCAGCACATGATTTACACATTCTGAGTGCAGACATCTGCCAACCGTTTGAGGTGTGATGTTGAAACTGTCGTCGTACTTTCCTATATACACAGAACAGAGAGGCTTAAGGAGTTTTGCTGTTGGGTTGGGACTGAATATATGAAATAATGTTTCACTTAGAAAATCCTATAGTTTTCACTATTTCCAGCAGCTGAAAGAGACGTCAGGCTGTTGGAAGGCAAACCCCCAAAAATACTGCTTATATTTTGCAGCAATCACTGAAGTGGAACCTACCTATGATTTATTCACAGTCATCTAATCAGTTTGCAGCATGGAATAAAGGAAATTGAGGGCAGCACGAGAAATATAATAGAGATAATGGATATCGTGAAAAATACTGAGAGAAAAGACCAGCAGTTTATTTCTCTTATTTTAAATCTGTTCTTAAAATAGTAGACGTCACAAAATTGGCCGTAAAGGGCTTTAAAGGAGAAGGTCGAAATTTTTATTACATTTGCACAGAGCATCTGAGCAAGTGGAGCACCTCATATTCACCATTATTGCCTGCTTTCGACTGGATGTTATTGAAGAGAGTTATGTGTTGATGAGACGGTTTTTTATTTGAATGAGAAAAATTGAAATCGACCAGTCGGTCCTCTCTGAGCAGTTAGGGCCTTGACAAATTTCATTAAAGAAAATCTCCACAAGTGGAACGATGAAATCAAATCACAATAGAAGTGTCAAGAGAAATGGGTGAACTTTTTATAAAGCCGTGGTCATCTTCAGCAGTACTCTGAGATGGTAATAACTGCAACGTATTTGTTTGTGACAGCATCCCGCAATACCAACGCAGAAGGAATATTTCAGTTCATGAATATCCAGTTGACTGATGAAAGGAAGAGAATGGTGATGGACTCCCTTTAAGCCATCCTACAGATCCATGTGGGTGAAGGACCGGAGGAAGGAATTGTTGGCAAATATGGTCTTGGAAGAAGAAATGAAAGAGGGGATCGACTAATAGAGGTCTGCTCGAGGCACCAATTAGTTGTTGCAAACACACTTTTCCAACATCGCAGACGAAGAAGATACACGTGGAAGGCCCCTGGAGACCTGAGGAGACAACATATTGATTACATTCTAGTGAAAGCATGTTTTAGGAACCAGATAAAAGACTGCAGTGATCATAACCTGGCCCTGATGTAAATTTCACTGAGATTCAAACGTTTGAAGAAGAGCCCAGTAAAGCTTAAATGGCAACTAGAAAAACTGAAAACTGAGGGACTGGCAAAGCGCTATGCTCATGAAACAGACAACCTAGCTAAAAATTTTCAACATGATGCAGTAAATGAAGACTGGGATCAAATAAAATCTGGTATATACAAAACATGAAAAAAGAAAATGGGAGAACTGAACAAAAAAAAAAAAAAAAAACAGGAAATGGATTACAGCAGATATTATTGAGTTTATAGAAAACAGGAGATTAAACAAAAATGCAACTGTTGAAGAAGGAAAAGGTGAATACAGAAGACTAAGGAATTTAGTTAATAGAGAAGCTAGGAAATCAAAAGCAAATTTTCTGGAAGAAATGTGCAGGGAAGTGGAAGAAAACATGCAAAACTGAAGAACTGATTTAGCGTACAGATCAGCAAATCAATTTTTTAACAAACGTAAAACAACACTCTCAGGCACAATAGAAAATAACGAGGGGAAAATCCTGTTTGGTGAAGATATGGTGAAGAGATGGAAAGAATACATAAAGGAGTTGTATGCCGGAACACCTCTTTCGGGGGAAGTAATAGGAAGAGAAGAGCAAGTAGACGAAGATGACAAGGGAGATGACAATCTGCAAGAAGAATTTGACAGAACTCAAAAAGAACTACGAAGCAACGGGTATCGATGACATCCCTGCAGAACTAATAAAGAATGCTGGTGACAGCATGAAAATGATGCTACTTAAACTTATTACGTCCATCTATAACACAGGAGAGATACCGAAAGACTTCCAGAAATGTATCGTTGTCCCTATACCAAAGAAGGCAGCAGCTACAAAATGTGAACAGTACCGAACTCTAAGGCTAATATCACATGCATCAAAAATTCTCATAAAAATAGTTCTGAAGAAAATTGAAGAGAAGGTGGAGGATAAGCTGAGTGAAGATCAGTTTGGATTCAGAAGAGGATTGGGAGCAAGAGAGGCGATTCTGGCACTGACATTCGTTATCGAAAAGCAATTACAGAAAAATAAACCAACTTATATTGCCTTTGTAGACATGGAAAAGGTATCTGATAACGTTATCTGGCAAGAGATGTTCAGAGTGCTGAGGAAAAGTGGTATAAAGTACGAAGACATCCGTGTGATAGTGTCTATAAGAATGAGGTTGCAGTGATTTGGAACTGTCACCAGGAACAAGAAAAGAGGTAGGAAGGGATATGCTCTCTCTCTTCTTATATTCAATGCTTACATCTAGGTAGCTATTGACCAAGTTCGAGAAACTACTAAGGTGGGGATCAAAATTAAGGGGCAGAAGACAGACATCCTACGTTATGCGGGTGATATTGCTATAGTCACGGAGACAAAAGAAGATCTAGAGGAAGTCCTCAGAACAATGGAAAAAATTCTATGCAATCAGTATGGAATGAGAATAAACAAGAAAAAGACTAAAGCGATGGTATGCAGTACAAGAGCAGAATCTGAACCTCTGAGAATCAGAATTACAAGAGAGGAGCTGGAAGTGATAGAGGAATTTACTTACCTGGGAAGCAAAATCACAATTATGGTAGAAGCCGGAAAGAAATTGCAAGCAGAATACAAAAGGCCAAAATTGTGTTTAATCGGAGAAGGAACTTTCGCACCAGCAACAACATCAGTCTGAAAATAAGGAAACATATCATGAAAGGTTTCGTTTGGAGTGTGGCCCTATACTGATGTGAAACTTTGACAACTGGAAGAGAAGAGAGAAGACGGCTAGAGGCCCTGGAAATGTGATGCTACAGAAGTATGAAGAAGATCAGCTGGAGAGACAAAGTAACAAATGAAGAGGTGCTTAGAAGTGTAGAGGAAACCAAGTCACTGTGGAGGCACATCCAAACAAGAAGAGACAAACTTGTAGGGCACGTCCTACGACACAACATCATTGGAACAGTAGCAGAAGGAGCTACTGAGGGAAGGAATCGGCGGGGGCGACCAAGGATATTATACGTGCAACAGATCATGAATGACGTTGGATGTAACACAGACGTTGGGATGAAGAGGAAGGCCGACAGAAGAGAGGAATGGCGCTCTGCTGCAAACCAGCCTCAGGGTTGAACAGTAAAAGAAAGAAGAACAGATCCTGCACAACTACATAATTGACTGCATGGAATTTAAACACTACGCCTCAAAGAACAAAGATTGATTCAGAATGGGGAAAGCAGTGAATAATTTCTTTTTCCCCAAGGGCAATGAACTACTCCTACAAGCGCTCATTAATATTTAAAACTTGTGTTAACTTTATTTTACTAAAAATTTAATGCCTATAATATTTTGAAAAATGATGATAAATTTGTTTTTATTGTGTACATTAAAAATCGTTAATTAAAGAGATATTGTAGAAACAAATCAGAGTTAATTTGTTTATGTAGGTTATCATCAGATTAACAAGTCGCATTACCAAAACATTAACATTAAAAGTTAGACACTGACTGGTCGTTTCCCGGCTTTCTCCGGAAACGATTTGGTCACCCTAGCCGAAGAGCATTCTGTCGTAGTGCTTTCATTAAGCCAACAAGCCTTTTTATATCTCACACACTGTTGGATGCAGCAGATCTTAAGTTGCTGTCTAGATTTTTCAACATTTGGCGCGTTTTCATTGTCCCACTGTTTCAATCCTAACAAAAATGGCATCAGTTCTGGAGAAGGCACAAACTGTGCTTTGGTACGCTGAGTTTAAATCTATTGTTATGCTACAAAGACAGTTTCGTTCGTTTTGCAAGAAAGCAGCACCAGATGCCAAGAGGAGAAAAGTGCGGCATGAGCAGTTTATGGAAGCTGGGAGCATTCTGAATCAGCAAGCGCCTGGTTTGCGTCTCTCTGATGAAGAAGTTAAGAACCTTTGCTGAGAGTTCCAACAAAATCCATGCGAACCAATTCGTTACGCTTCACAGGAAATTCAGATCCTACGTGCAACTGTTGATAAGCTCTTCAAATAGCGATTGCGTCGACATAGATTTGGGTGTGAAATGCGCAACCCAACCGACTGGAGTGCTGCTTTCTGCTGAAGTGTAGTGTTTTCTGATGTCATCACATTACATGCTTCTGGAACTGCTAATAAGCATAACGTTCGCTTCGAGGGAGGAGAGGGGGGGGGGGGGGTCACAATATCCACACAGTATCAGGGAAAAGGTGCGAGGTAGCTCGAAAGTGAACGTTTGGTATAGCCACATGTGACAACAATAATCCTCCTTTGCTGAGGAGTCTGTCACAGGATCGACGTATCTATACATGTTGGAGATCGTTGATTTTCCCCAGGTTGGAGATGTACAACCAAATCTTTGGTTTCAACAAGATAGTGCAGCAACTCACTGTTGTTCCGATGTTCGGACAACTCTGAATCTGGCATTTGCAGGAGGCTTCATAGAACGAGATGGACCCGTGAAGTGGCCTCCACATTCTCCTGACACTGCACCACTGGATTTATTTCTATAGGCCCACGTGAAGAACAGGTGTTCGGCACGGCAGTTCAGGCTCTGGCTCTGAGCACTATGGGACTTAACATCTGAGGTCATCAGTCCCCTAGAACTTAGAACTACTTAAACCTAACTAAGCTAAGGACATCCCACACATCCATGCCCGAGGCAGGATTCGAACCTGCGACCGTAGAGGTCGCGCGGTTGCAGACTGAAGCGCCTAGAACCGCTCGGCCACTCCGGCCGGCTGAAGTTCAGGACCTTCACGATCTCCGTACTTGGATTACGAAAATCAGTAGCGCCATGTTTCCTGAGATTTTGTGGCGGACCTGGATGGAAACTGAATACAGACTAGACACTATTCACGTTACAGCAGGAGCTCACGTGACAGTGTTTTGGTTTGATGTACTCTTCTTTGAAAAATTAACTTTACGTAAAACTTTTTTCTGAGAATGAAATAAAGTTATTTCATTTACTTTTTCGTTAAGAGAAAACTGAAAATAAGGAATTTCAGTGTAGACAACGTGTATATCCGAAGTGGACAGAGAGATACTGACATTTTTTCTCACGAACAATAGCGTATTTCGCAACTTAGTTGTTGTTGATGTACACATTACTTACCACAAATATGGCAATAATTCCAAAACTGTCAGTAACTCAGGCAAACATAAAGCGTAGAGTGCTGCAGCTGAGAAAAGACTATGTCAGATCACCTGCAACACGACCACCGCAGTTTCCTCTGTGGTGTTCAGACCAGCCTTCTGATTGATGAGACCCTTACTTATGTAAGAGTTTCCTCACCATGAACAGAGGGAACAGTGAAACTTGATATGACTCTCTGTGCAAGGTATTGTTTGCATAATCAGGTCTGCTGGACGTACCCTCATACGCAGAGAGGTTGGAAGACGTAATGCGTCCAGGAACACTGTCGAACATGATCGTTTTGGTGGTCTACGTATTACGGTGTGGGGCAGCATAATATTGGATGGACGTACCAGCCTCCACTTGTTTGAACACGGTACGCTCACCGTTCAACGTTGTCGCCACACACTACTGCTTCCACATATGCGCCATCCCAGGGCTGCATTCCGCCCTGGCTTCGCATTTACGGATGACAGCGCACTACAGCATCGAACAGCGCAGGTGCAGGAACTTCTGCAGCGAGAGGATATTTGGGTGAATGTACTGGACCACCCATTCCCCCAGTCAGGTCCAATCGAGCACGTGTGGGATGGATTGGAGACATACTGCTGAACGTCGACAGGCCTCAAGCACCATCCGGCATTTGTCAGATGTCACAAGAGCTCCTTCCCAACCTTGTGGCGAGCACGGGAGCACGTTGCAGAGCATGCACTGCTGTTAGTGGTGATCACACGCCCTATTAAGAATCATGTCCCACTTTTTGTAAAGTCCAGGGGAGCGTCGTGAACCGCGGTGACTTCAGTGAAATTATTGTCTTTCAATAAACGTGTCATTTCTGCTCGTGTCATCGCATATTTGTTTCACTTGCGTGCTGTGCTGTGCTACACTGTACTATAGCAGTTCTTTCTACGTGTGGTCCAAACTCCATCGAACTCTGTTACTTTGCAGTGACACATCATATGAAATTCGATTCGTCTTTTGGTTTTGGACACCAGTGTGGTATGATCAGTCGACTCCTACATGGCGCACATACCAGAACCACTTTATGATTCCGCTTCAAGAAATTCAGTCGATGCATCCGCCAACAGTTACGTCTGCTGTCACAGAGAGCGCTGAAGCCTGAAACTGTTTGACGCACCAGCCAAATAGACGGCAGCTACACGTTCGTGCGCAGAGCGGACGATTTAAGCGCGGCCAAGCAGACGTTCTGCCAGTTGTCTGCAGTTCTCGGAACAGTGATCCGACAGTTCTCACCAGCGAGCGTCATCAGTTGCCGACCAGTCCCAGTCGTCGCACAGTTAACGCCGACTGTTGAACATTAGCCAGAGTGCTTTATCTACTGAGGGATACAAATCGCAAACAGTAACACGAAAGTAAAGACAAGTAGCAGAAATGGGAAGAGTGAGAAACTTACTATCAGGAATGGTGATCACGAAGTAGATTATGTTAAGGAATTATTCTACCTAGACAGGAAAATCAAAATAACTCATGATGGAAGGAGCAAGGACGACACAAAAAAAAGCCTAGCGCTGCTAAAAAAGGCGTTCCTGGCCAGGTGAAGTCTACTAGAATCGAACATAGGCCTTAATTTGAGGAAGAAATTTCTGGGAATGTACTTTTGGAGTACAGCATTGCATGGCAATGAAACATGGTCTATGGGAAAATCGGAACAGAAGAGAATCGAAGCGTTTGAAATGTGGTGCTACAGAAAAATGTTGAAAATTCGGTGGACTGATAAGGTAAGGAATGAGGATACAGTCCGCAGAATCAGCAGGGAAAGGAAAATATGGAAAACACGGACGAGAAGAAGAGACAGGATGGTAGGAAATCTGTTACGACATCGCGGAATAACTTCCGTGGTACTAGAGGGAGCTCCAGAAGGTAAAAAAACTGTAAAGGAAGGTAGAGACTGGAATATATCCAGCTAATAATTAAGGACGTACGTTGCAAGTGCTGCTCTGAGATGAACAGATTGACAAATGAGAAGAATACGTGGCGGGCCGCCTCAAACTAGTCAGAATACTGATGACTCAAAAAATACAATAAAATAAAAAATTTAAAAAAAAGAAATCTGGAACCATACAGATACATACTAATAAAGAAAACTAACTACTGAGCTAAAGAAACAAGGAGAAAGTAACTCATCCCCTGCACTCAAGGTGTTTGAAACGTCAGCACTGAAAGTAATTCTTTTAGTTACTGAAGACTCACACGAATGAAATAAGTTTTACTCACATTAAACTGTTTAATATAATTTGGGAATGGTCCGGCTTAAAGTCAGTTACAAAGTATTAAATAAATGACCTAGGAATCGGAAGTTCACTCGTAGAGCACTAGTCATTTCTTCCAAATATGATGTATGTTACTCAGTTCGTGGCGATCTCGACAGCACAGCACCAGCGACTGCAGCACAGTAAGCTCCCCCCTAATTCCTTATCTTTCGATTTACATTTAATCTGGACAGTGGAAAGGCGTTTTAAGATGAATTTGGAGGCGGATAACAAAGAGACATAGGCGCCAGCGGAACTGTGGTACTGGTTGTAATTATTCAAAATTCCAGTCAGTATTCAATAAACAGACATATTAGCTCTTTCGGCAGTTGCCAGTGGATAGAGAAGACAATACATACTCAACGATTTGTTGAAGCCAAATGCACGCCGTTTTCATAGAGTTCATTAGTGTATTATAGGTTTCATACTATTGACATGAGTTAGTTCACAGTTCTGCGTAGCACGCCTGTAACACGAAACCTGCTTCTGTAAGTGCAAGCAAATGCACTTCCGCACTCACGAGCAAATCGCGACATGTAACAGTCTTCAGCCGCTAAGAGACTGTGTTACGACGTCAACACACTCGCGCTCGCAACCAAGAACTCTCACCGTCCACATTTGGCATCCCATTATCTGTCATTCTGGCTGCCTCGCTACGACGTAAGTAGGCTGTTGGCTGCTCCATTTACCTGCCCTAGCTGGCTACCTCACGTCAATTTTCCATTGGTATTGCTCTAGCAACTCCTATCCTTATTTTACGTACAACATTTTCGTGTTTTGCCTTCATCCCGTGGCTACACGATGTCGGCACGTTAATTGACCAAGCTGACATTATCAATGATGGAGCGTGGCCGGGTGCCTTTATGTCACCACTCCACCCGTCTGTCTCCTCTCCCCCCTCTTTCCCCCTCCGGGACGCAATTATGTAACCCAACTTTCCGCGTCTAAGGTTACCCACGTGGAAGTGTGCGAAAGTTTTCTAAATGTCTCCGAATCGTGTAACTGAGGCGGGGTGAGGGAACCGACTCGGTGTTAACCTAGTTGGATGTGGGAAACCGCGTAAAAACCACATCCAGGCCGGCTGGAAACCCGCAGGTCGTCGTTAATCCGACAGGCGGATTCTATCCTTCGCCGACTCCACTTCTCGAATCCCGGAAGCGGCGTGGTAACAAGCGCGGCTATCGGGGTAGGTCCTTTCTCATACGCATAGGCTATGATCTGCACACCCTCACTGTCTGTTTCTAATGTGATATCTAGTTCACTTAATTTAATACCACTTTAATATCTAAGACAATTTATGTTAAACTTTCAAATTTCGTTCATCACTATCTCCACCAATAAGTTTGCTCCCCGAAACGTTCTACAGACGAGACAGAATTGTTTGGCTTACGTTCCACAATACTGTACAACAATTCACCATAGGAATTACAATGAAATGAACACCCTTAGCTGCTTACAGGCGCTGACATACGTCAACGAGGACAGATGAAAATGTGTGCCCCGACCAGGACTCGAACCTGGGATGTCCTGCTTAGATGGCAGACGCTCGATCCATCTGAGCCACCGAGGACACAGAGGATTTATCTCTGGCACGCCTCCCGGTCGGGGCACACATTTTCATCTGCCCCGTTGACGTATGTCAACGCCTGTAAGCAGCTAAGGGTGTTCATTTCATTGTTATTTCATTCTAACGAGCTGCGTCGTCACCGATGGTATCTTTTCTTTCGGACATGTCCAAAAGAACAGATACCATCTTAGTAAATATATCACTATAGGAAATAAACCATAAAAAATAGCTTTTCGTCGAACGGAGCAAATCGTAACATAATGACGTGACTACTGCGATAGTTAAAGTAACCGTCACTCGCAAAGTAGTGTGTGTCAAAGACAGTATTCTAACTAAGTCTAACACAAACAGTCGTGACACTGAGACACTCACTGCAGTGAAAGTTGGTATTGTCTGACAACTGGAACGATACTAGCTCACCTACCGACGAGAAAGCCACCAGTAAGATTAATATCGTTCTTAATTATATTTCTACTTAACTAGAGAAATATTTATTAGACTTCAGCGTACCAAGTATATGTAAATCATCGAGAGACGTGAATAACAGTGCGAGAAACGAGAAGGAACCGAACTGAACCTCACTGTGACAGTGACATGAGCTATAACGTATTCATGAAGAAATGTTTTCGAATATGTGTATAATTGCAGCTTATTCCGCTGAAATATCTGGTTGGTGCCTAAGTTTGTAGGGATATTGTTTAGCATGTAGTGTTCTGGTTGCTGTGGATTTATTTATCGATTTCATTTTTATCTGTAGTTTACTGTTGCTGTTTCATTTTACACATTGTCTTTTGGAGACGACGAGTGGAACTTTGAACGCTAGAAAATGGAGTGCCAAGCGGAGAAATCGCAATATTTCCTACATATTCTTCTATTTGAGTTCAGTATTTAATTCAATAGAGGCGTGACACCAATTGAAGCAATCAGACACATTTGCACCATGTCTGGGAATAATTCCACAGGACTGAGCAAGGCAACAAAATGGTTTTTGCGTTTCAGGGAGGTGTTTGACGCTGATCGTTCAAACGCATTAATCCACAACGATCCTCAACAGTGTTCTCCAGTACTGGCAAATGTAATGAATGGTGATCATTCAGCCATCGTGCGACATTTGCATGCAATGGGAAAGCTTCAAAAATCTGGTGAGTGCTTACCTCATGTTCTGAGGCGAAATCACAAAAATCAGCGGGTGGCCACTGTGTATTGTGTCTATTAAACCAGGGACATAGAAATGACGGAGAGGCTTCGTCCCGCCGTGGCCTTCAATGGTTCACATCATCACAAAAGGCCACAGCAGTCCACCCACCTCACCGCCGCCCCACACCGAACCCAGCGTTATTGTGCGGTTCGGTCCCCAGAGAACCCCCTCCGGGAACGTCTCATACCAGACGAGTGTAACCCCAAATATTTGCGTGGTAGGGTAATGATGGTGTACGCGTACCTGGAGACAGTGTTTGCGCAGCAACTGAGGCGAAAAAAGAGGAACCAGCCCGCATTCACCGAGGTAGATGGAAAACCGCTTTAAAAGCCGTCCACAGGCTGGCCAGCACACCGGACCTCGACACTAATCAGTCGGGCGTATTCGGGCCGGGGACCGGCACGCGTTCCCGCTCGGGAAGCACCCTGTTAGACCGCGCGGCTAGCCAGGCGAGGGAGGCTGGCCACCTTTAAACCTCTTCTCGTCAACAATTGGCTCGTGAACAACACCGATCATTTTCATCTTGCGTCGTTACTGATAATGTGAAATGGTTGGGTTGGGTTGTTTGGGGGACGAGACCAGACAGTGAGGTCATCGGTCTCATCGGATTAGGGAAGGAAGTCGGCCGTGCCCTTTCAAAGGAACCCTCCCGGCATTTGCCTGGAGTCATTTAGGGAAATCACGGAAAACCTAAATCATGATGGCAGGACGCGGGATTGAACCGTCGTCCTCCCGAATGCGAGTCCAGTGTGCTAGTGAAATGGTTCAAATGGCTCTGAGCCCTTTGGGACTCAACTTCTGAGGACATCAGTCCCCCAGAACTTAGAACTACTTAAACCTAACTAACCTAAGGACATCAAACACATCCATGCCCGAGGCATGATTCGAACCTGCGACCATAGCGGTCGCGCGGTTCCAGACTGTAGCGCCTTGAACCGCTCGGCCACCCTGGCCGGCCGTGAAATGGTGTCTTTATGCTAAGATAAGGAAAAGAAAGGAATGCTTAACAAAAAACAGCAATTCCCCACACACACATCTGCCTGCTCTCACGAAAGGTAATGTTATCCACCTAGCAGAACAGCGACGATATGCTCTTCTACGAATACTACGAATTGCTTCCCCGAGGTGTAACCATAACTGCTGACATTTACTGTCAACAACTGAGACGTCTTGCACGCGCAGTCCAAGAACAAAGAACAGGGAAACTGCGTGAAGTGATGTTACTCCACGATAAAGTCGGCCCGCTCTCTGGTAGACAGACAAAAAACATTTTATTCATCTGATTTTGTTCCCTCAGATTTTCACTTTTTCCACTCTCTGTCGAGCTATATTCCAGGAACTTCCTTTATGGATGAAAATGCGCTCCGAACATGGCTCGACGAGTTCTTAGCCCAGCGTTGGCAGGCTGCTGTGAAGTAAAGGAGAATATACTGTTGGTGACTAAAGTCTATGTTAAGTGTATGTATTGTGTTTTTATTAAAAATAAGGATAAATGCGACGAGCCTATGCACGAACTCAATAAATAAAGTATTTCATGCAGGAGAAGCAAATATTTCTCCTCCTGTCTGTCCTTAGTACGATAGAACTGTAACATTTGTTATGGAGCATAATAACTGGCACATTCTGACACTTCACTTGACTCTCTACTACACGAATGTTTATGGAAATATAATTACGTTTCCTTCCAAAGACGACTATGTTGAAGATACTTGGCGTTTATGGCTCTGGAGTGTTAATAATTGTGGAATTTCTTTCTTCTGTGTTGGGATACAGTTTTAGAACTTTCGAATTTGTAATTAAGTCTGTGTGGTTTTCTCTTCAGCTTCAGTTGTATAGCTTATTTGGTATGTTAAATAATCTAGTTACTGCAGTCCACACAAGTTTTCTACGTTCCACATTCAGTGATTTGACTGGATGTGTAGCCAACAAAACTTCATGCTGATGTCTAGATGTACGACTTATTTTTGCATAAGGTCAGGTCATCTGCTGCTTACTAGCAATTTTTTATTCTTCAAAGAAAACAACATTTTGCAGTAAATATCTGTGTGTTACAATAGAATCGTAAATAAACTTTCTTGTAATGTAGCGTTTCATACCTGGGTTCTTAGGAAACTAAAGAAAAAAATTACAAATAACTTCTTTAGTTTCTGCCGGTTTTTTTGCACTACATACGCTCCCTTTCGTAAAAACTACGTGATAAGTGTATATGAAAGACACTATAAGGACTCATCCGATATCGCATTCGGAAATGTAGCTTTCTGTCCGCTTGGAGCGCTACTGTCGCGGTGTATAACAAACATGAGCACGGAAGTGATGTTACTCCACGACAAAGTCCGCCAGCGTTCTGGTAGACAGACAAGAAACATTATACAGGGGTTGTGTTGGAAAGTCATTCCACACTCACTTTATTCATCTGATCTTGCGCCCTCAGATTTTCACCTTTTCGACACTGTCTAACTACGTTCCAGGAACTTCCTTTCCGGATGAAAATGCGCTCCGGCATGGCTCGACGAGTTCTTAGCTTCAATCACTAGTATGCCGTGACTGTGTTAGACTGCAGCTTACTGTGACTTTTTATAAAGAAACCACAGTGGAAATCAAGTACGAGATACGAAACTACGTGCTCCTCGTGGCCGCCTACTTTTAAAGACGCTGCACGTGTGCACTGTATTCCTGCTGTACCTTCCACCTGGTTACGTGACCTGTGCCCATGGCACGTGCCGCAGCAAGCATTCCGGTTGAAGTTGCATTACGTAACCGCTCTATTACGGCATCCTCACAATCTGCTGTTCTCGTATCATGCAAAGGGACCATGCTGCGGATGGCTTCTGTGAGAAAATACAGACTCGTGGCGTTGCACTGAACGAATATTTTGTTGAAAAATACTGATTTGTAGCCAAAAGAGTGGGGAATAACGAGGTATATTGGAATTCCGGCTAAAACTAGCTTGCCTTTAGAACAATAAGGGGGTTGCACTATTTGCTGAACGATCCTCGTACAATTAATGTCTGTTGTTCTCAAGCATAGATCACAGCGGACGAGACTGTTCAGCTTTTGGCTCGGATTCCATCATTACTAGCTTCAAGTGCCAAATTTTTAATCGCTCTCTTTTTGGGCTTTTGAAAACTGAACGAAGAATACCTTTGGCGACACTGTTGCGCGTGCAACGGCCTGTTTGGCTAACTTCAATACACATTAACCCGGAAATGGCGCAGCGTATCTGTTTTTATTCTTAACACTTATCTCTCAGTACAGCCTACCTGTAACACCATTTCAAGCTTTTCGGGCTGTTCCTGACCACCCTGTGTATAACTAAACGGCTGAAGCGATAAATGGTGCACAGTCTCATTCCAGGGCTGTCTTCCTAACGGCTCTCATAGGCGACAAAAATTTCATTAAAATGTAGACTTTCACGGCCGGAAATATCATGTCCATTACAATTATCCGGGCTGTTATGCCGTGGTCGGTTGATGAATTCTGCCACAGAAGATCCCTGCAGCCACCACCTTGAGCTCAAGTAAAATTTTAGTACCTTATTACAGTATTTTTGTTTGCATGGAATACTAATTTGCTTCAGATGAAAAAAATGAGCATTTTATTTTCAATTTTATGTTGATAACATTGATTCGCTTCTTAGTCACTTTTCCCTAGACAGGTTCATTTTACTCGTAACGCATTGCATCCGAGTGTCTTGTATTACTGAACTCCAGAGTATATACTGCTTTAATAGCGAAACTTCCTGGCAGATTAAAACTGTGTGCCGGACCGAGACTCGAACTCGGGACCTTTGCCTTTCGCGGGCAAGTGCTCTACCAACTGAGCTACCCAAGCACGACTCACGCCCCGTCCTCACCGCTTTACTTCCGCCAAAGGCAAAGGTCCCGAGTTCGAGTCTCGGTCCGGCACACAGTTTTAATCTGCCAGGAAGTTTAATATCAGCGCACACTCCGCTGCAGTGTGAAAATCTCATTCTGCTTTAATAGTGGTCATTAACTTACGTGGAGTAGAAAATTTCTTATGCGTTCGGTTAGTTTTGCCTTTATATTGCTGTGTCCTGTACTAGTGCATGTGAGGGTGAATGTGACTGCGCCGAGTGCGGTGTCGCTGAGCGTGTGCGCTGGAATCGGCCGCCAATTGCATCAGCGCGGCCGGCCGCTGGAGGCGTGCGCGGGGCGCCGTCTGCCGGATACTGCGCTTATCAGCCAGATCATCATGACCACCTACCTAACGGCCACTATTTCCACCTGAGAGATGGAGGACATTGGCGACGTGGAAGCAATGAGGCCCTGGTAGGTCGCTGGAGGGAGTTCGCACCACATCTGCACAAAACAGTCACCTAATTCCCGTAAATTCCGGAGAGGTAGGGGAGGGGTGGGGGGTGGGGGCATGGGCTATGACGCCACGTTCAATCACACCCCTGATGTGTTTGATCGTGCTCGGATCTGGTGAGTTACGGGGGTGCCAGCACATCAATTGGAATTCGGTACTGTATTTCTTGAACCAATCCATCACACTCCTGACCTTGTGACACGGCGCATTATCTTGTTGAAAAATGCCAAAGCCGTAGGAAGCATAATATAACCGCCGCCAGTTTGTCTCCGTCCCGGAGGACGACTGATCCGCGCCCACCCACCGGCATGATGGAGAAGGTTTCGGGATTCGTCATACCATGAAAGGCTCTGCCACTGCGACAACGTCCAGTGCCAATGGTCACGTGCCCATTTCAGTCGTAGTTGCCGATATCGTGGTGTTAACTCTGAAACATACATGGGTCGCCTGCTGTGGACGCCCACGGTTAGGAGTGTTCGGTGTACTGTGTGTTCAGACCCCCTTGTACTCTGGTCAGCATTGAAGACTGATGATAGTTCCTCCACAGTTCGCCGCCTGTCCTGTGTTTCAAAAATGGCTCTGACCACTATGCGACTTAACTGCTCAGGTCATCAGTCGCCTAGAACTTAGAACTAATTAAACCTAACTAACCTAAGGACATCACACACATCCATGCCCGAGGCAGGATTCGAACCTGCGGCCATATTGGTGGCGCTGTTCCAGACCGTAGCACCTAGAACAGCATGGCCGCAGCGGCCGGCTGTCCTGTGTTTACCAGTCTCCCCAGCCTACGACATCCGACGTCTGTAATAAGGAGTGGCCGCCCAAACCCACGCCATTTAGACGTGGTTTCATCTTGTTTTCGCTATCTGTTGAAGACACTCATCACAGCACTCCTCGAACACCCGGCAAGTCGCGCAGTTTCCGAAACGGTCATGCCAAGCCTCCAGGCCATCACAATCTGCCCTCAGTCAAACCCAGACAAATTATGCGCCTTCCCGAGGACAGGACAGGACGCTCACTGATACTACAAGCACCGTGTGTGTGTCTGACTAGCAGTCATTCGTCGTAAGGTGACGCTGCTATGCCTGGACTGGTTTATATCGACAGTAGGTCGATGGTCATAATGTTCTGGCTGATCATTGCATGTGGGGAGCAGCGCTGATTGACTCTCTCTTTGTTAGTGTAGTTTTTATCGCCCACATCTGGTGTTCTGTGTATTGTGGAGTCCTGCGAGACTTATCCTGTTATCGTAAGAGGTCATGAATGAAGCCACATTTGTGTAGCTAGGATCGGTTTTATGTATTATGTGGTTACTACACAATTCGCGACGAGTTTGGAACGGTTCCCGTGTGTGCGATCATTATGTGCTGTTAAATCAGGTTTTTCATTATGGGCGCCACGCTACCGGCCCTGATTGAAGAGTTTACTTCGCCTGTGACCACTTTGTAGGTATCCACCAGTCCGTCCGCCCACTTTTCCTTCGTATGATGATTCAGCAGAGGATTGAGAAGCTTAAGAGAAAAGACTTGGACAGCATTTTTTGGCTTTTGATGTGACGGATTCGAATTTTGGAAAGTATTTTTCCTCTAACGGGTTACACCTAAGTCGTATTAATTACTGTGGTAGCTTTGCCCTTTACATAACCTGCAGCTCTTGCTTTCTATCACATGTGTAGTTTATTCCCCAACTGTCATCGCAAACGATTGCATGTCATTCCCTCCCAAGTTGAATTCTACCGACGCCGCAAGATTCCAGACAAGTCTCTCAGGGCCTGGGCAGCCGAACTTCACGGCCATAACTATATCATTTAATTTACTGACGCACATTACGACTTTATTGTGCGCGACGCAATTTTATGTTTATCCCCAGTCAAGGAAATGTGCCAGAAGGCTCTACTCTGTGAAAACCCCCATTGGCAGAAGTTTTGCAAGTAACACAATCTTTTGAAGTTTCTTGGTCAGTAGGTGACCATATTGAAGCGTGGGCGATGTGGCAGTAGTTGTCATAAGATTTGCTCACTAGGGCGGCAGACAGTTTTCACGACGAGCGGCAGTGGCAGCGGTAATCATGTCGGTCCATTGCCGAGCAGACTAAAGCTGTTACAATTTATGTAATCTGCCTCGTACAAGTCGGTGGTTCGTTAGATTACATTTTGGTGGAGGCTGATGCCACAGTTGAGAACATGTTTGGGATGGACGCATTTCAAGCTGGTTCAAATGGCTCTGAGCACTATGGGACTTAACATCTGAGGTCATCAGTTCCCTAGAACTTACAAATACTTAAACCTAACTAACCTAAGGACATCACACACATCCATACCCGAGGCAGGATTCGAACCTGCGACCGTAGCAGTCACGCGGTTCCGGACTGAACTGTCTAGAACCGCACGGCCACCGCGGCAGGCCACGCATTTCAGGCATTTGGATTTTCTACCACCGACGCAGTTCACCTTGTGTCCAATCAGGTGCCGTATTCTCACCTGAAAACATTATGTGAGGCGTTTTCGGACTTGCTGTCAGAAGGTATAGGGTGTGCCACGAATTTTTCTGTTCGTATTGCTCTGAAATCCACGGCTTGTCACGCGTGTACTGCTTCTGTCGCCCTGAAAGATCAAGTGAAAGAATAATTGGACAGACTTCAATCTGTAGAGGTGTTGCGACCTGTTATGGCTAGTAAATGGTTGTCTCTGTGGCGTCTTCAGTACTAGTGTCAATGTGCAGTCGATCGTGGCTAGGTATCCTCTCTCACGCGAGGAGGAACTGTTGGCGATAATTTAGGGTAACCAGTATTTTGCTAAAACTGATTTGTCTGAGGCGTATCGGCAGGTTCCTGCGGACGAAGGGACTCGGCGAGCTCTGGTTTTGAATGCTCCCTTAAGCCGCTATCAATATTTGCGTTTCCTCTTTGGTGTGGTTAGCGCCCCTAGTATTTTCCAACGATTTTTAGAGCAACTGACTATGCCTGTTCCGGGTTGCAGCAATTATCTGGATGATATTGTTGTCATTGGCTGATAACTTGAAACAACTGCGCACTTTGTTTTCTGCTTACAGTCCAAGGGCTTACGTCATAACCTAGCGAAATCTCAGTTTCTTCAACCTTCCATTGTTTATTTGGGGTTTGAGATCTTGTAGGATAGGGTTCGCTCTTTGCTAGACCATATCTCCGTTTTTACATCTACGCCTCGCCCCTCGTCCACCAAGCAGTTTCGGACCTTTCTAGGAAAGACAGCCTGTTACCATAATTTCCTGCCGGGAGCGGCCACACTGGCCCACCAATTGCTTGTCTCGTTAAGCAAGAATGTACCATTTTGCTGGAGCTCGGGCTGCGAACGTGTTTTTCAAATACTGACATCCAAACTCCTCTCAGCCCCTTATTTAGCTACGTACTCTCAGGACCAACACACAGTTGTGGCGACCCGACGACTCGCAGTTCAGCGCCGGTGCGGTGCTAGCGCACCGATATGCCGACGGCCCTGAAAGACCTGTTGCTTTCACTTTCAAAATCTCTCGTTCTGGCCCAGCAGCATCACTCTCAGGAGGAAAAAGAGGCTCTTGCCATCGTCTATGTTCTCCAGGAATTTAATGTTTTTTTGTATGGCTCCAAGCTTCATGTTATTACCGATCATAAACACCTGATTTCCTTGTTTAATCCTCTCACTTTCTTGCGTAACAAGGCAGCACAGCACCTACAACTCTGGGTGCTGTTCATGTCTCACTACAATTACGGAATCCATTGTCGACCTACATCTAAACATGCCGAAGCGGACGCCTTGTGCAGCCTTCCTGTGGGTCTTGATCCCGACTTTGATCCGAGGAATTGCTTTGCTCGATACTGAAATGCAGGCCATGATCGAGGGTTTGTCAATTACGAGCTTACGCATAGCAACTGCCGTTGCCGCTGACCCGGTTCTGCGCCAGTGGTTCGGTTTGTTCAACATGACTGGCAAGATCAGCAACTGTGTCGGCTACAGAGCCCCTGTGCAGCTATTTTTGCTTATGGTATGATCTCTCTGTTTTTGAGGGAGTTTTTGCTGTTGTCCACGAAAGAGCTCTCTCCCAGAGTAGTCACTCCCGCCACGTTACGGCGCGAGGTTCTACTCCTTGTACACCAACGGCATTGGGGAGCGTCGCGCACGCAAATTTTAGATAGGATCCATGGTTTTTGGCCACAGATTGATGGCGTAACTGTCCGCTTTGTCGCGGCTTGTGAGCAGTGTGCCTGACGACAGGCAGCTCCTAGCATGTCTCTGTTCCCCTGGCCCGCTCCACGGCAGCCATGAGAACGTATTAATGTCGACTCTGTGGGTCCCTACTTGAATTTCTATTGGTTCTTGGATCTTAATGCATTTTTCCGGTTTCTTTACATTGTCAGGTGTGCTTCGACATCGACTGACGTCACAATTCATAAGGTCCTGAGAACTTTTGCTATTGATAGATTGCCTTGTACCTCAGTTCCCGATAATTTTCCCCAATTCGTTTCTCACACCTTTCAATTGTTTTGTTCCCATCTCGGCATTTGTTATATTACGGCTCCACCTTTCCACCCTCAATCAAATGACGAGGTACACTCTTTCAAGTCCAAATGAAAAATTTTGCTGTTGATTCTTTGCCGGACGATGCCCTTGTACGTCCTCTGAGCACCTATCGCTTCACGTCTACGGGTGAGCAGAGCGCGGCTGAGCTGTTTCCCGGCCGGCAGCCACAAATGCTCCTCCAATACCTGCGGCCTGCGCCGCACCTGCCACCGTCAATTTCGCCCATCTTCTTCATTCTGTGATTGCCAGTGTGGGCGCGATGGTTTGGTCATCAGCACAAGTGGATACCGGAAACAGTTCTCCATTCCCAGACACGGCATCTTTGTGATGTCTCCACAGCTGATGGGCTGGTGGCGTGACACTTTGACGAATTGTGCCCTGCTTTCTGCAGACGAGAAGGATTCGTAGGACGGCCTCCATCGCCCCATCAACCTCCGCCTAGAGCCCGTCGTCGCCTGCTGTCCCACTGTCTGCCTCCTGCACGTGCAGCGCCCTGGGGCTCCAGCTTCCCGGCACCAGGCGCCGGTCCGTCTCCAGCCTCAGGCCCACTGATGCAGCCTGCTATTCCAGTCAGGCCACCTCAACCAGCCCCCTCGCCATCATCGCCTCAGCCATCGTCGCCGATGGGTGCGGCTCCGTCTCCACCACACTGGGACCTGCCTGCTCATGACGACGCAGAGGTGGCGATGGTATCCTCCCCTCTGGTGCTGTCGTGGGGCGCCACATGGGCCCACCGCCCTCGGGCATGCCCTTTCCCCATATGTTCCGGCTCGATGCTCTGGTAGCCGCCCAGCACATCGTCCCACCCCCTCCGATCGCACCAGCTCTGGATCCGTTCATTGGGCCGCTGGTGTCTCTTCCGTCACGTAGGCGCTCACTTCGCACCAAGTGTACTGCATCCTGCTACCAGTGCTTGTGAGTCTGAGTGCACCGAGCGTGGTGTCGCCGCTCGTGTAGGCTTGAGTCGGCCGCTAACTGTAGCAGGGCGGGCCGGCCGCTGGAGGCCGCCTGCGGCAGGCCTGCGCGCGGCGCCGTCTCCATCGCGCCGCCTACCGGCAACTCACGGAGCAGCGCTGACTCACCGTCTGTATTAGTCCAGCTTCTATCGTTCACATCACTTGGTTTGTGTCTTGTGGAGTCCTGAGAAAGTTACTGACACTGTTCAGGCGTTGTGAATGAAGCTATATTTGTGTGACTAGGATCGGTTTTATGCAGTACGTCGTTATTACAGAAATACTCCACGTTACAATTAAAAGTGTGCATGCGCAGAAGTGGACTAATTACTTCGGTTAAATTTCTTTCTTGAAAAAATCTTTATTAAGCTCTAAAAGCAACAGAATAAAACAATGATCACGAGAAAGATTATAGGCCTTTGCAGTCAATGGCCAATATGCTTCACAGGTTTCTAGAAGTATTGCTTAATTCATGTATTTTTTTTTATATGTGTATCTTTATTGTGACTTGACAGACCTATTTGCTCTCACCACAGTAAACAGATGGTACAGTTTCAGGGTCCTGATGTTAAGTGTTGAGCCAGTATTACAGTCATCTTTACACTGAAAATGTTTATGAAGTGCAGTGATCTATAATATTAGCTGGCTACAACCTGATCTGGCAGCTATAAATTCAGGGTACCTTCTTTCACTTACGATCCACTTAATGCAAAGAAGTGTATGCTTCCAAAGTATATATCATATATATGTGATATATATATATATATAACATACCAATTTAAAGATCAGTTCTATGACAAGGTAGTTTTCAAATAGTTAAGGGGTAAAATCTTCTCGTGTTCAAATTAGCTGTGCTCCTTCCTTATGTAGTGACCGTGTATGAGGATCGTTGGCTTCCTTGCTTTAATACAGATACTATGGGTTAATAGGAGATTGTTAGTTTCCTAAACAGGTTACGCTTTTATTTATGCTCGTCATCTACTTGCCCAATATAGCTACTGTCAATTTTGCTAATGAAATTTCAGTAGCAAGTAAAGCTATAGACAGTGGTTAATTTTCTTAACGAACAGTATAACTGTTAAGTAGCACTTTGTTGAATTAGCCTGGCGACCGTTTTATTGAATGTCAATATGGTTTAATGCCAATTAGCAAGATGCTCTTCATAATGGTAATTTACAAATTTAAAATTGAAATAGTTATAAAGGCACTACAGATATTCCATGGATCACATCTTATCAGACGGCAGTTGCAAGAAATCACGCTCCTCATGCGTTCATCAGATGTGGCTGCAAACAGAAAACGTTGTACTACATCCGACGTCTGTAATGAGGAGTGGCCGCCCAAACCCACGACATTTGGATGTGGTTTGATCTTGGTTTCGCTACATGTCGCGTTACAAAAATTACGCGATACCAATAATCCTCTTTTCACTTTCACATGTGGTACTTACCTGGCAGCAAAAACACCACCAGTGGCTTTGCCTTCTCTAAGATTCGTCGGAGACGAAGAAAGCACCAGGGGAATCATGTTCACTTACCTGGAACAAAAGAAATACACCTACATTAAGAAACCTAGATGATATCTACGTGTCTTGTAGAGCATGCTGCAACGACAGAACATGGAAATCTATCAACTAAAAACATGAACAGCATTTTTCCGTTTTGGACAAGCCCGGAATTTTGTATATTAAGTTCCTTTTCTTTCGGGCATGTCCGAAAGAACAGAAGAAATTAAAGAGGAGATGGCTAATGATCTCTCCTGTTCGGATGAACACCAGGCTCTAACTCTTACGGGAATCGACGAAATGCTACGAGTAATGAGGATAATGGCAAAGGGGCACTACATTAGTACTTTGTGAATAAATTAAGAAACTGGGTCTGACGGGAAGCGTGCTAGGGTTGTCAGCGCAGATGCGATGATCGCTGTGTCCGGATAACGCTGTGGTCAGCACAATTGCCTAGTAAGCAGGGGATCCGAGTTCTAGACCCTGTCTGGCACAAATTTTCAACTTTCGCCATCGATTCAATCCATGCCCTCTCGCAATCAATGTTTGTCATTCTTTGTGACTTCATTTATTGTCGCTCAGATTGTAGAAAACATTTCTCTCAACTGATGAGAGCTTCCCACTGTTTACTTCAACAGTAAAGCTGTTCGACTGATTTTGTTATAATGTTTGTTTATAATGTTAATAACATTTGTTTCATTTAAAAAGCTTTAAGACTTTTAATAAAAACAGTTTAACGCATTACTTTTCAGGACGCCAACGGTAGGTTAACCATGGAGAGATTGTTGATATGACTATCCGTTTGTCAATTCCAACAACTTTCCCGTGACGAATAATTCTTCGACTCAGCAGTTAGACGATAGCAAGCTAGGCGATTTCCTTATATCTGAATGCATCTTGGTACCTAGCAGAATGTTTTCATATAGGCGTCGGGATTGTATCAGCTTTATGGCATTTCGGACGTTTCTGAAATTTTCTGTGGTGTCAGACCAGAGCAGATGAAAATTTTCAGTTGAGGTAAATACTCTTTCATTCCAGAGTTTCAAGGAATGTTTGTATTCCTGATCATAATTCATTAGTTTTTCTGGAGCCGGAAATGCGATGAGATTATCGGGAATAACCGTGGAGAAGTCGACGTGTGCCTCCTTTCAGATCCATCTGTACACAGGGAGCATCGTAATTATTAGTGAAAACTGAGTACGATAACACAGTGAAACTTAGGGTAAATCCGGGAGAGATGGTGCGCATTTTCAAAATCACGTATGTTAAGCCCCTCGGTGCACTTTTAGTATTTGATTGGTTTTTATACAACTAAACATACCAGCTGTCTATGACATACAAGTTTCTTGATTTTTTTTCAATGTAACATTATAACATAATATTTGATCATGAAAACATCTTAACATCGCGGCGCCTATCCTTCATGCTATGGGTGATACGCCACATCCTGAAATACCGAAAAACGACTAAGAAAACACAAATTCTTTCTCTGGTTTTGCTTTGTACACACGTATGTCTAACAAAAAAGTGTGAGGCATTCGTATGCACCAGATTTTATTGAGGCATGTATCCCACTGTGTAGGGGAGAGACAGCGCCCTTATAAGTTCATGACCTTGATACCCAAGACGACTGTAAGAGAATCAAAACAAAGCCAACAGGACTCACTGTTAATACAACTACTAAAGCGTTCTGAAATAGTTCACTGTTTAACATAGACTAACATCTAATAGTGACGCTGAAAAGTCTTTGAAGGATATTTTTAGTCTTACCTCAGTTATCCTCCCACAGCTTATGGAAACTTACTCGATCGAAACGAAGTTATGTCGTGGAGTCCACTGAACAAAAACAGTGCCGATACGCGCACATTGTGTTGCTATTTGCCGAAACTACGAGGAGTACGCAGTCTATACCGCATGCGGCGTCTCTCCCGGATTTACCCTACAGTTGTACGAGGTGCATTCAAGTTCTAAGGCCTCCGATTTTTTTTCTAATTAACTACTCACCCGAAATCGATGAAACTGGCGTTACTTCTCGACGTAATCGCCCTACAGACGTACACATTTTTCACAACGCTGACGCCATGATTCCATGGCAGCGGTGAAGGCTTCTTTAGGAGTCTGTTTTGACCACTGGAAAATCGCTGAGGAAATAGCAGCACGGCTGGTGAATGTGCGACCACGGAGAGTGTCTTTCATTGTTGGAAAAAGCCAAAAGTCACTAGGAGCCAGATCAGGTGAGTAGGGAGCATGAGGAATCACTTCAAAGTTGTTATCACGAAGAAACTGTTGCTTAACGTTAGCGCGATGTGCGGGTGCGTTGTCTTGGTGAAACAGCACACGCGCAGCCCTTCCCGGACATTTTTGTTGCAATGCAGGAAGGAATTTGTTCTTCAAAACATTTTCGTAGGATGCACCTGTTACCATAGTGCCCTTTGGAACGCAATGGGTAAGAATTACGCCCTCGCTGTCCCAGAACATGGACATCATTTTTTCAGCACTGGCGGTTACCCGAAATTTTTTTGGTGGCGGTGAATCTGTGTGCTTCCATTGAGCTGACTGGTGCTTCGTTTTGGATTGAAAAATAGCATCCACGTCTCATCCATTGTCACAATCGACGAAAAGAAAGTCCCATTCATGCTGTCGTTGCGCGTCAACATTGCTTGGCAACATACCACATGGACAGCCATGTGGTCGTCCATCAGCATTCGTGGCACCAACCTGGATGACACTTCTCGCATTTTCAGGTCGTCATGCAGGATTGTGTGCACAGAACCCACAGAAATGCCAACTCTGGAGGCGATCTGCTCAATAGTCATTCGGCGATCCCCCAAAACAATTCTCTCCACTTTGTCGATCATGTCGTCAGACCGGCTTGTGCGAGCCTGAGGTTGTTTCGGTTTGTTGTCACATGATGTTCTGCCTTCATGAAACTGTCGCACCCACGAACGCACTTTCGAGACATCCATAACTCCATCACCACAGGTCTCCTTCAACTGTCGATGAATTTCAGTTGGTTTCACACCACGCAAATTCAGAAAACGAATGATTGCACGCTGTTCAAGTAAGGAAAACGTCGCCATTTTAAGTATTTAAAACAGTTCTCATTCTCGCTGCTGGCGGTAAAGTTCCATCTGCCGTACGGTTCTGCCATCTCTGGGACGTATTGACAACGAACGCGGCCTCATTTTAAAACAATGAGGATGTTTCTATCTCTTTCCAGTCCGGAGAAAAAAAAATCGGAGGCCTTAGAACTTGAATGGACCTCGTACTTCCCAACTAGGACAATAGTTCACATTGAAATCTGTGCTTTCTATTAACAGCAACCCACTCGCAAAAGGCTTACTTGCGGAAGCATGTTTAGTGGGAACTTTTGCTTCTGTTGTCGTACACTTTTACTCGCGTCAGTACTCTTTTACAGTGTAAAGATTAAATGGGAATCTAGCAGAGCAGCCTAAATGAAAGGAATGAAAGGCTTAGCCCCCCTCCAGAAGATTGCTACGACATTTTTCATGAGCTGTTGTGAGCTAAATCTATGGTAAAGTAATGTTAGTGGAATGAATAAATATATTATTTTCGTTTATTTATTTAGGGGCCCTGATCAGATTGGGGTCTTCAGGCCCTCTTTTACATCAGACCAGGGTTACATACACACAGTATTTGTACATCAAAGTTACCTAAGAAATAAAAATAATTTTAATATGACAAAAGTTATATGAGTGTAAGTAGAGACAATGTGAATAAATAGTACTGTCTAAGAACTAATAAAATTAATCATGGCAGTACACCTGCTACTGCTGACCCTAACAATGCTTGTTATAGTTATAATAACAGTAATGATAATAATAATAATAATAATAATAATAATAATAATAATAATAATACTAATAGTGATGTTGGCACATATAAAAAGTGTTTAGAGGTGTATAAAATTGATATTTTATGATAAAGCTAGCTCTATAAAATGGAAATTTAATTGGGCTACATCAACTAAGAGCACTGGGAAATGAGGAAAATCTGGCTTGAGAGAAAGATGCAGTTGGATAACTAGTGCGTACGGGCATGAAGGTAGACATTATTGTTGCTCCAGTAGTTATGTCATTAACTGTCTTTTTGGAATTGGAGATGTTATTGATGGTTCTCATTCCCGAGTCGGTTTCTCGCTACTGAAAAGCACTGCGAGAAAGTGCCTGACAAGGCGATCGCGCCTGCTTGTCAGCAACGATTTCGTCCAAATTTACGATATGTGCAGGACTTGGCCAGAAATGACAGTGACGGAAGTGAGAGCTCCAGATCGCTACGTGCTTAGAAAAAATTATGTATCTGGCGCGGGCCGGGCCAGGCGTGACACATTTAGTTAACACAGATACCACGCAGAAGTTGGCGCGGCGGAAAAAGAAAGGAACTCTAATGCGAAGGCCGTAGTTTCGAATCTCATGCGTAAATATTTTTGTTCTCTATTGCATCGTTGATTACACTACAAACAAACCTAAATAATGCTCAATATATTTTCTTTATTAATATACCATTAAAGGCAGAAAAGGAAATGCAAATGAAAATTTGTGATTTTAAATAAATTTCCAAGAAAAGATCGTACTTACTGAGTCCACGACAGCTTCGCAAACCACTTTCCGAGAAGTGATTGTAATTAAAGCACACAGGAATCGTATTCCAATAGTTCGATTTTGTCCTTCGACCAGCCCTCGGCAGGTACACGCGAATAACAGATTCCCCGTGCAGGTAAAATCGGCCCGTCGAGAGAGAAAAAGAAATCCAGTCCCAAGAAGACTGCAACAGCATACATTCCTTTGTACATCACGAGCTATCCTAAACAATTTTCGGCAACACAGTGCAATACGTGCAGTTTTCTGCCAAAGCGTTCAATGACAATAAATGTAAACCAAGTATGTTTTTCTATAGGTACTTTATAACAATTGCATAATTGTAAAAATACGTTTATGAAGTGTACAAGATGCCGAGACAAATACTGCTTCCAGTATTTTTACAAAGAACGTCTCCCCAGCACATGTAAATCATTAACTGTAAAATAATATATCCAATGTATCCAATTTTGTTCGTGGATTTTTCGTGTATACCTTACAATCCTTTCCTGGAAATTTACAACGTATTTACAATCCCAGACTGTACTTTGCGTTTCCTTTTCATGTATTTTATGAAAATATTAATAAAGAGAACATATTGAGCATTATTTCGGCAAGTAACGTAAAAATAGGAAATAAAAATATTTACGCATGAGGAATCGAAACTACGGCCTTCACGTTACAGTTCCTTTCTCTTCCGCTGCGCCAAGCACTGCGTGGTATCTGTGTTTATGTCAATGGCTCATGTTTGCTCCGACCCGCACCAAATACGCCATTTTTCTAGAAGTGCTTAACCTTCTGGAGCTCTCAATTCTGTCACTTTCGTTTTTAACCAAGTCCTGCATATACTACATACGAGTACGTAGACTTAATTGGTCATAATGAGTAGGCGTGGTGCTCTTGTGAGTGAATGAGTGGGGTAGAAAGGCTTTTGCGCTGATGAGAACGACTGTTTCTGCCACGTTGTTCAGACAAAAGCGTTAAGGTCGAGGGGAGACATGAGTGTACTTCTACAGGACGGTAGTGCATACAGAGTGTACGGAAATGTCTGCGCCTGTCTGCACGCATTCAGGATATGTGTACACATGATGATGAAACACGATCAAAGATTCGAACGTCGCAAATACATCGCCAAGGGCATTCATAACTAGTTCCGGGCGCCGTGAGTTTGCTTGAGAGAGAGACCTTGCACTACAAAATCGATGTAATCAATAACTGGAAGTCTAAGCATTTCTACTTGTTTCTTTTTCGAGGCAAAAGCGAAGAGATTATGCTTATCCATTACGGATATTTTAGAACCGTGACTGTATATTAATGTAAATAAATTATAACAACTGCAACCAGTCACTTTTTTCAATAATGATACTACCAGCTACTACCAGTAATGATGTAACTTCCCGGATCCTCCCGAAATCATCTGAAGTGAACCTGAAAGGGTTTGAAAACCGGTTCATGTAATAAAGCATTATCATTGAAAAAAGTGACTGGTTGCAGTTGTGTATAACCTATTTACACAAGCGAAGAGATTTAAACATACACTACTGGCCATTAAAATTGCTACACCACAAATATGACGTGCTACAGACGCGAAATTTAACCGTCAGGAAGAAGAAGCTGTGATATACAAATGAATAGCTTTTCAGAGCATTCACACAAGGTTTGCGCCGGTGGCGACACCTACAACGTGCTGACATGAAGAAAGTTTCCAACCGATTTCTCATACACAAACGGCAGTTGCCGGCGTTGCCTGGTGAAACGTTGTTGTGATGCCTCGTGTAAGGAGGAGAAATGCCTACCATCACGTTTCAGACTTTGATAAAGGTCGGATTGTAGCCTATCGCGATTGTCTTTTCTCGTATCGCGACACTGCTGCTCGCGTTGGTCGAGATCCAATGACTGTTAGCAGAATATGGAATCGGTGGGTTCAGGAGGTTAATACGGAACGCCGTGCTGGATCCCAACGGCCTCGTATCACTAGCAGTCGAGATGACAGGCATCTTATCCGCATGGCTGTAACGGATCGTGTAGCCACGCCTTGATCTCTGAGTCAACAGATGAGGACGTTTTTGCAAGACAACAACCATCTGCACGAACAGTTCGACGACGTTTGCAGCAACACCAACTATCAGCTCGGAGACCATGGCTGCGGATACCCTTGACGCTGTATCACAGACAGGAGCGCCTGCGATGGTGTATTCAACGACGAACCTGGGTGCACGAATGGCAAAACGTCATTTTTTCGGATGAATCCAGGTTCTGTTTACAGCATCATGATGGTCGCATCCGTGTTTGGCGACATCGCACTGAACGCACATTGGAAGCGTGTATTCGTCATCGCCATACTGGCGTATCACCCGGCGTGATGGTAGGGGGTGCCTTTGGTTACACGTCTCTGTCACCTCTTGTTGGCATTGACGGCATTTTGAATAGTGGACGTTACGTTTCAGATGTGTTACGACCCGTGGCTCTACCCTTCATTCAATTCCTGCGAAACCCTACATTTCAGCAGGATAATGTACTGCCGCATGTTGCAGGTCCTGTATGGGTCTTTCTGGATACAGAAAATGTTCGACTGTTGCCCTGGCCAGCACATTCTCCAGATCTCTCTACAACTGAAAACGTCTGGTCAATGGTGGCCGAGCAACTGGCTCGTCACAATACGCCAGTCACTACTCTTGATGAACTGTGGTATCATGTTGAAGCTGCATGGGCAGCTGTACCTGTACACGCCATCCAAGCTCTGTTTGACTCAATGCCGAGGCGTATCAAGGTCGTTATTACTGCCAGAGGTGGTTGTTGTGGGTACTGATTTCTCAGGATCTATGCATCCAAATTGCGTGAAAATGTAATCACATGTCAGTTCTAGTATAATATATTTGTCCAATGAATACCCGTTTATCATCTGCATCCCTTCTTGGTGTAGCAATTGTAATGGCTAGTAGTGTATATTTTTAGGGCATGGAGATATTCTGATGCCTTCTTGCACATTGCAGTAATGTGTTCAGTCCAATTTAGATTTTCCATAAATTACTGCTCCTAGACTATCTCGTGCGACACCACAGTAACGAGTTGCAGAGTGGAGCATCTATTCACGGCCGTGTAAGGTGACAGCAGCCGTCCAACAAACGCGGCACATTAAGCAATAAATCAGCGCCCCTGAATATATACATTGTCTGCTCACGTTATGATGGACTCAACCTCTATGGGATGTGATTTTCCTCATTGGCTGTGCACAGAGTTAAACAGCTCAGTGTTCCACAGATCTGTTGCTTCCTTTGATGCCTCGTAAGTCACGTGGATCTTTTTCTATAGCTATCCTTCTGAATAAAACTATTAGGAACTTCAAGCAGTTATGAAAAATTCAACACGGCACTCTATTATTTATTCTTCATATTTTTCTTCATCGCATGGACCTGCTGGGAACCCTGTGACTCCTTTTACTCTTCAGTAAGGATTTTGTTATTTTTTTCTCCCAGTGTTCCTTCATTTTCTGGCTCACAGCCAGTTTTCTCTCCTCCTTCCATTTGGTCTCTGTGCTGGTCTTATTGGTAAGTAACACTGGCAAACTTCCTGTTAGATGGCTTGCCGGAGGCACAGTCGGTCTTGTGTTTTCTGCAGGGATATCTTCATTAGTTCCAGATCCGACCTTATCGAGGGGATGCACATGTTACTGGACGCCTTCCGTCTACTTGTCGCTGTTAAGACGTTGTTGGTGAGCCTTTCGGGACTCGTGAGGATCACGTCTCCGTAGAAGACCAGTTGGCTCTTCCTTGCAGACGTGAAGATGTCCTCCTGGTGTTCGTATAGCTCGACATTTGTCCTTGTACTCTCCTCAGGATCTTCCTGTTCTTCATCTTCAGTTTCCTGAGTGGGCCCTTCCGGGGCATTAGGAGGTGCTCGTATGCACACAGAACTATCAAGTTGTAGTTTTGAAGTTCGAGGTTGTTTGAGAGTCAATTGGATGAGAAAATGCTTCTGCAGGAGTGATTATCCCTTACAGACTTGGTGCATCTGGTGACTACTTTTAGGTTCTCGCTATGGCTTGCAGAGATCCGCTGCCTCGTTTATTCTTCATTTCCTTAATACACTATCCAGTCACATTAATGTAACCGTCTGTGAAAAGCCTGAATAGCCCCAATCTGCAGAGCGGACCGCTGCATGGCAAGTAGGAAGAGAGCCAACGAGGTTGTAGAAGGTGCGGACGGAGATTTGGAACCATTCCAATTCCAGTGCTGTGGCCAGTTTCGCTGGGCTTTTCGACTGAGGATCAACGGCACGAACAGGCCAATCGAGGTAGTCTCTCTCATGCTCGATTGCGTTTAAATCTATGGAGTCTGAAGCCCAATGGAGTACGACAAACTCATCCTAGTGCACTTAGAAACACGCACGCACACTGCCACCTGTGTGACACACTGCATTGCTTTTTTAATAGAAGCCATCGTGGCGAGGAAACACAAACTGCATATATGTGTGAACATGGTCCCCAAGGGTAGATACACTCTTGTATAGATCGACAGCACCTTCCAGAACGATGAGATCACCGAAGGAATGGTCACGAAGACATTCCCTAGCCCATTCTGCACCTTCCTCCCATCCGACGATTGTTGCATGGTGTTTACCTTCAGACGTTTCACGTCGTAGAGGCTAATGGCCTGTGTCATCTGAAAAAGCTACCTGTCGCCACTCGGTGGGCGTCTAGATGCGGTGATGGCATGCAAATTTCAGCCTTCCTCGCCGATGATAAACAGTCAGCGTGGGTTCATGAACCAGGCGCCTGTTGCGGAGACACACACGCAACAACATTCGCTAAAAGGTATTTGAGGAAACAATGTTGGTAGCCCTTTGGTTCAGTTTTCCAACAATTGCACGTCTATTCATCCGTAGACCTTAAAGCCGTTGTTCGCTGCTCTCATCTATGTCCCCTGGTTCAGACAGTAGCCTCGGCGCCTGTTTTGGATAACGCCATTGTATCCTGCTCGGTATATTTTAACCACAGTGACGCGCGAACAGCTTACAAACTTAATCGTTTTCGAAATGCTTTCACCTTCGGCACAAAAACCAATGGTTATGCCATTCTGGACGTAAAATAAATCACTTTATATATGATAATGAATACTAATTTTCTAAATTGTTCGCGTGCCGCCGTGTTTAAAGTATAGTATGTATGACAAAATGGTCCTATCCAATACTGGCGGCGAAGCAACTGTGGCGCACCACAGGCCTTAGACGACAGGGGTCAATGATGGCTTCGGAGATGTACAGGGTGTGGTAGATAAGTAATGAGACTCGGTCTAGAAAAACAAATTTATTGATCCAATTTGTACAAAACGTTAATATTCTTCAAAGTACTCGCCTTGGGCGTCGAAACAACGTTGCCAGCGCGTTTTCCAAGCTTCATAGGCCCCACTGTAGTCCGTTTGAGTTATCCCAGTTAGTGCCTTCGTGACAGCACGTTGGATGTTCGGAATATCGTCGAAACGATGACCCTTCAGGCATCTTTTGACCTTCGGAAATAGGAAGAAATCAGGAGGACTCAAGTCAGGGTTGTATGGTGGCTGTGGCAGAACTTCAACTCCAATTCGGGTCAAGTAGGAGGTCACGAGGAACGCTGTGTGCGCCGGAGCGTTGTCGTGGTGGAGACGCCAGCGTTGAGCAAGGTCCTGTCGCTTCCGTTTGACGGCTCTGTGCAATCGCTGAAGGACTTCTTTGTAGAATTCGGCATTGACAGTCTTCCCCTGAGAGACAAACTCTTTGTGAATTAACCCCCGCTTGTCGAAAAGCACAATCAGCATTGTCTTGATGCGGAACTTTGACATTCTTGCTTTCTCCGGCCGCGGGGATGCCGGTGTGTGCCACTCCGAGCTCTGGGCTTTCGTCTCCGAGTCGTACTGGAATGTCCACGATTCGTCGCCTGTTACTACGTTGTCTAAAAAGTCTGGATTATTTTCCAAATCATTCAACATCTCACGGCAAACGTCCACTCATTGTTGCTTTTGTTCGGCGGTGAGCACTCAGGGAACCAATTTTGCGCAAACTTTCCTCATCATCAAATCTTGCGTAACAATTTGGTGAACCGTAAATTTATTCACGGAGACCTCATCGGCGATCATTTTGAGACTTAAACGACGGTCGGAGTCCAGGAGTTCTTTCACTTTGGCCACCGTTTCATCCACACGACTCGTTGAAGGGCGTCCAGATCGTTCCACGTCTTCAACGGATTCCCTCCCGTTTTTAAATTCATTAAACCACCGGAACACTTGAGCTCTTGATGGGGAGTCTTCTTTGTAGGCCTCCGTAATCATAGCAAAAGTTTCCGAAGCAGTTTTGCCCAAACGAAAGCAAAATTTGATTGCATACCGCTGTTCTATCGAGCGATCCATCTTCAGCGTTTCCACAAGTGTCACGGGCACACAAACAACGTAATACGCGAAGCTCGACCCTCACTGCACCAGAGCTCCGACGCGACTGCAAACCGGTTCTATTGTTAGCTCAGATCCCCCACCGCGTGACGTACAGGTGGAGACCGCCCTGCGAGCGACTGGGGCGCCGCGCGGCGGCCAGTCTCATTACTTATCTACCACACCCTGTATACAGACGAATAGACGAGCAAGTGACAGCTTACATAAGCCATGGGGCTACTAAGAATGTCTCCTCAGTGACCGTTCTGGGACGCTGTTGCGCATTGGCACCTGTAGCAGTCGCCTTGTTCATGCACTCTTGCTGGCCGTCGTTCATCGAAGGCTGGTATTGATGCAACTAGACGTCCACTGACTCGTGACAGGTGGCCATTTCCAATGAATCTTACTTTATTCTCCATCGGACAGATGGCCTTTGGCATGTACGGCGTGAAACCTCTGAAAGTATTCACTGTGCAAGAATCGTTAGAACGGTCCAGGCCGGAGGAGGAACGTTTTTTCGTGGCATCTCGCAGTCCTGAAAGGCAACATGAATCAACATTAAGTTTGCATCTACGCTTGGGGACCATGTCTACCCCTAAACGTAGTTCAGTTTTCCTCGACACGATGGCATCTACCAGCAGGACAATGCAACGTGTCACACAGCTTGAAGTGTACGTGCATGGTTCGAAGAGACCCAGGGTGTGTTTACCGTACTGCCCTGGATACCAAACTCCCCGGGTCTACACCCAGTCCATAATGTGCGGGACCACCGCGACCCGGCTGTTTGCCCAATGAATCCTCAACCGAGAAACCCAGTGCAGCTGTACATGGCACTGGGCTCGGCGTGGCTCCAAACCCCTGTCGATAATTTCCAGAGCCTCACTGACTCTTCCTGCACGTCTCTCAGCGGTCCAAGCTGCAAAATGTGGTTATTCGAGCTTTTGAGAGACGGTCACACTAATATGACTGAACAGTGTAAAAGTTAACAAAACACAGAGACAATAAGAATTTAACAGTATTGTGAAACCGTGGTACATGCATTATGGATGAAGGGAGATCCAGGAAATAAAAAAAAAAATATGTTTATGTTAGGAGATGACAGGCCGTCGATGACTGGGAGGTAATGCACTAGGTTTCAGCCGTGGAGGTTCAGGGTTCAATCCCAGACAGGAGTGGGTATTTTCCCTCGTTCCTGGACGACTGCAGGCCTGCTCATGTGGCTATCAAATGGACGTGAGGGACGGATCCGGGGTTGAAAGGCGGCCGGGTCCTTGAGACCGTCACCCTCTGCCTCCTGGTACCGTGCGAGTAAGGACTTCTGTCTACTTGCAGCCAGGTCAAAATTCTCTTCAGTCATTTCTTTCTTTCAACTAGGAACTTTGTTATAGGGCGTGGAGGTATTGCACCTTGCTGTGTTTGAAGCAGTAGGCGTGCAGTATCAACATGCGTCAGGAAACTCTGGAGTACAAGGCTCTCCGCTGTCCTCGGCGACTGGTGGTCGATGCACGCGCCACAGGCCGCTACCGCTTTTAGCCACGCACTGGCACGCCGATAGCGGCGCGGCGCGATCAAAGCCTTTCCAAATTTCCGGCGCCTGGCTGTCGCCCTCCCGTACGCGGCACAGATCCATCTCCGCGGCGGTTTCCCATTTCCTCTCCCCCTCCTCGTTCCTTTTCTAATCCGCGTGGTCGACAAACAAAACTAATCTGCTGACTGTCCCCTACAGCGTGTATGCTGTACCCCCCTCGTGAGGAACTGATTACTGTGCTCTCTGGGAGAACGTTTCGCCGAATCGGGTGGTTTACATCTCAATGCAGCTTCTAATTTTACACTATAAGTGATGAAAAGTATCCGGACACCAATGTGCATGCAGGCATGACCACTTCTGTTATTAGAGGTAGACGCATATGTATAAAAGAAGGTGAAAAGCATTTTGTTCTCTGCAGAGAAGCGATAAGAGTAGATTTGGTCGGTCAATGACTTCGAGCGTAGACTAATCACTGAACCTCACCCGAATAACAAATCCATCAGGGACTTTTAAACCCTTCTAACTACGCCTAAGCCGATTGTGTTTATATCATGGTGGAGTGGAAACGCGAAGGAATAACTACAGTTAAACTAGTACGGAGTAAACCTCAAGTAATGACAGACAGGGACTATCGATAGTTGCGGGGAGTGGTTGTAAAAAAATCGCATGAAATAAGTGGATGGAATCACTCGACATTTCCAAAGTGCTACAAAAGTTCCAGCTAGTACAATAACTGTCTGTAGAACGATGAAGAGAAGAGGCAAAATGGTCGGGCACCTCCTTATACGCCGTACAGTTCTGTGGGTAATGCTAAGCGAGGCTACAGGTGGTGTACAGAGCGACACCATAGACAACAGGTGACTGGAAACCGGTGATATGGAGTAACGAAGCAAGCGATACCCTGTGGCACTCCGATGGAAGGGCTTAGGTTTGGCGACTGCGTGGAGAACGTTACCTGCCATGATACGTAGTGTCAACAGTGTAGTGATGACGTAGAGGTAGTGTTACAGTAAGGGGGTGCTTTTTGTGATAAAGGTGTTGTACCCTTTATGCGCTTAAGAAAACGCTAAGTGCCGAAGGATACGACACATTTCACTGCATTGTGTACTGCACCCTGTATTCGAATAGTTCAGTTATGTTTTGTACCAGTATGACAATGCACCACGTCGTGAAACAGCATTTGTGAGCAATGGTTCGTCAAAAATAAAAAGGATGAAATGGCCTAGTCTGCCCAGAGTCCTGTCCTGAACGCAGTGGAATAGCTCTGGGAAGAGTCCAAACGTTGACTTCACTCCACACCGCAGAGTTTAGCATCACTAGTTTCTCTTGTCGTCTCCTGAGTAAGAATGGGTTACCATTCCTCCACAGACATTCGCACACCTCACAGAAGGGGAGTTTGGAGGGAATATGCTGTCAATGTTAAATAAGACATGTTTATGTACCTTTATCTTTGAAACAAGTACAGATAAAAATCTTAAATTTTTACAGACAACGTATCCATATTATTTATGTATACTGAAGCAAAATTAAGAGATAAGACACAAAGGAACCAGATATATAATTTTTAAAACTGTGCTGTTTTTTGTCATGAATGTTTGTACATGTAAGCCCGTAGCTTCACACCTATTCAAATCACTTCCATAATTGTGCTGCAGTAGGTATATTATGCTCTAATACAATAGGTCACAAAGTTTGACGCAGCCAACACAGGTAGTTTTTGATACATAGGCACATAGAGAATAAAAAAAGCATTTTGAGAAAATTGAATTTGAAATTCAAAATGATAAAAACTCTCTCATATTTTTAAATTACTTGCTTCTTTGGTGGCGAACTCGACTACACACTGTGCATTCGCAAGTCTTTACGTGTCTAATAAATTCAACCCTTTAACAGTATGACAGCCGGAGGTTATGTTAAGATAGAACTCTTATTGTCACCACTTTTCCACCAATAAATATTAGTAGAGAACCACTAAGCCATGTCAGTGTATTTAAACCTACAAATAAATCTTGCGGCACTCGTATCCAGATGATATTATGGAAGGACTCACTGGGATTCTGAGACCATCTATGTAGGGTCCCCCTGAATAGGTCAGGCGTGCACTACACGCCGGAAGCGGCTACAAGGGTAGCGGAGTACGTGTGGAGTGCACACGGGGGTTTTTTAGGTTAGAGAATCCCCTCCCTAGGCCCGACAAGACGCCTCCTGAGACGCGGCAAGATAGGAGTAGGCAAAATGCAACAGGGAATAACAATATTAATGTGCTATTAGTAAACTGCAGGAGCGTCTATAGAAAGGTCCCAGAACTGCTCTCATTAATAAACGATCACAACGCCCATATAGTACTAGGGACAGAAAGTTGGCTGAAACCAGACGTAAACAGTAACGGAATCCTAAACTCAGATTGGAATGTATACCGCAGAGACAGGCTGAACAGTGAAGGGGGAGGCGTGTTTATAGCGGTAAGAAGTGCAATAGTATCGAAGGAAATTGACGGAGATCCGAAATGTGAAATGATTTGGGTGAAGGTCGCGGTTAAAGCAGGCTCAGACATGGTAATTAGATGTCTCTATAGGCCCCCTGGCTCAGCAGCTGTTGTGGCTGAGCACCTGAAGGATAATTTGGAAAATATTTCGAGTAGATTTCCCCACCATGTTATAGTTCTGGGTGGAGATTTTAATTTGCCGGATATAGACTGGGAGACTCAGACGTTCATAACGGGTGGCAGGGACAAAGAATCCAGTGAAATTTTTTTAAGTGCTTTATCTGAAAACTACCTTGAGCAGTTAAACAGAGAACCGACTCGTGGCGATAACATATTAGACCTTCTGGTGAAAAACAGACCCGAACTATTTGAAAAAGTTAACGCAGAACAGGGAATCAGTGATCATAAAGCGGTTACGGCATCGATGATTTCAGCCGTAAATAGGAATATTAAAAAGGGTAGGAAGATTTTTCTGTTTAGAAAATGTGACAAAAAGCAGATTTCAGAGTACCTGTTGGCTCAACACAAAAGTTTTGTCTCAAGTACTGATAGTGTTGAGGATCAGTGGACAAAGTTCAAAACCATCATACAATATGCGTTAGATGAGTATGTGCCAAGCAAGATCGTAAGAGATGGAAAAGAGCCACCGTGGTTCAACAACCGAGTTAGAAAACTGCTGCGGAAGCAAAGGGAACTTCACAGCAAACATAAACATAGCCAAAGCCTTGCAGACAAACAAAAATTACGCGAAGCGAAATGTAGGGTGAAGAGAGCTATGCGAGAGGCGTTCAATGAATTCGAAAGTAAAGTTCTATGTACTGACTTGGCAGAAAATCCTAAGAAATTTTGGTCTTATGTCAAAGCGGTAGGTGGATCAAAACAAAATGTCCAGACACTCTGTGACCAAAATGGTACTGAAACAGAGGATGACAGACTAAAGGCCGAGATACTAAATGTCTTTTTCCAAAGTTGTTTCACAGAGGAAGATTGCACTGTAGTTCCTTCTCTAGATTGTCGCACAGATGACAAAATGGTAGATATCGAAATAGACGACAGAGGGATAGAGAAACAATTAAAATCGCTCAAAAGAGGAAAGGCCTCTGGACCTGATGGGATACCAGTTCAATTTTACACAGAGTACGCGAAGGAACTTGCCCCCCTTCTTGCAGCGGTGTACCGTAGGTCTCTAGAAGAGCGTAGCGTTCCAAAGGATTGGAAAAGGGCACAGGTCATCCCCGTTTTCAAGAAGGGACGTCGAACAGATGTGCAGAACTATAGACCTATATCTCTAACGTCGATCAGTTGTAGAATTTTGGAACACGTATTGTGTTCGAGTATAATGACTTTTCTGGAGACTAGAAATCTACTCTGTAGGAATCAGCATGGGTTTCGAAAAAGACGGTCATGTGAAACCCAGCTCGCGCTATTCGTCCACGAGACTCAGAGGGCCATAGACACGGGTTCACAGGTAGATACCGTGTTTCTTGACTTCCGCAAGGCGTTCGATACAGTTCCCCACAGTCGTTTATTGAACAAAGTAAGAGCATATGGACTATCAGACCAATTGTGTGATTGGATTGAGGAGTTCCTAGATAACAGGACGCAGCATGTTATTCTCAATGGAGAGAAGTCTTCCGAAGTAAGAGGGATTTCAGGTGTGCCGCAGGGGAGTGTCATAGGACCGTTGCTATTCACAATATACATAAATGACCTGGTGGATGACATCGGAAGTTCACTGAGGCTTTTTGCAGATGATGCTGTGGTGTATCGAGAGGTTGTAACAATGGAAAATTGTACTGAAATGCAGGAGGATCTGCAGCGAATTGACGCATGGTGCAGGGAATGGCAACTGAATCTCAATGTAGACAAGTGTAATGTGCTGCGAATACACAGAAAGATAGATCCTTTATCATTTAGCTACAAAATAGCAGGTCAGCAACTGGAAGCAGTTAATACCATAAATTATCTGGGAGTACGCATCAGGAGTGATTTAAAATGGAATGATCATATAATGTTGATTGTCGGTAAAGCAGATGCCAGACTGAGATTCATTGGAAGAATCCTAAGGAAATGCAATCCGAAAACAAAGGAAGTAGGTTACAGTACGCTTGTTCGCCCACTGCTTGAATACTGCTCAGCATTGTGGGATCCGTACCAGATAGGGTTGATACAAGACATAGAGAAGATCCAACGGAGAGCAGCGCGCTTCGTTACAGGATCATTTAGTAATCGCGAAAGCGTTACGGAGATGATAGATAAACTCCAGTGGAAGACTCTGCAGGAGAGACGCTCAGTAGCTCGGTACGGGCTTTTGTCAAAGTTTCGAGAACATACCTTCACCGAAGAGTCAAGCAGTATATTGCTCCCTCCTACGTATATCTCGCGAAGAGACCATGAGGATAAAATCAGAGAGATTAGAGCCCACACAGAGGCATACCGACAATCCTTCTTTCCACGAACAATACGAGACTGGAATAGAAGGGAGAACCGATAGAGGTACTGAAGGTACCCTCCGCCACACACCGTCAGGTGGCTTGCGGAGTATGGATGTAGATGTAGATGTAGATGTAGACACTTTCGGGGCGAGTCTGGATCAGCTAGCTCTAAATTAGCTTCATGGCTTCCACAACTGCTTCAAGATTAGAGTTATTATGTTCAAAGCACACTTCTGAAACTGAAGCCGTTTGGGATTTACACCGTGAGTCAGGTCCAGGTGGGCAAAGACAATGTATCGATTTCCTGTCAAATGAAAGTCTGTGGAAGCATGAAGGTCAGACCTCTTTCTTCATACTTTCTAAATCATTTCTGTAATTCCTGTTGGCCAATCCGTAATACTGGTGCAGCTGTTTTTTTATCAGTCAACCGACCCTCAATGGCTTGCCGAAAGTTCTGTGGTGAGATGAGTTTCTAAATGAAAAATACCCAAGCGGCAGGCATACTGTAAACAACAGTGTGGCCAACATTGAGCCCTGACTATAAAGGAGCCCTGCTGCAGTTGCTTCTACTTTCTAAATGGCGCCCAAGACTAGTGGGAAGGCCGCCAACAAGGCTGGCAAGGCGGCAGAAGAACATTTCGAAGGGCGACAAGAAGAGGAAGAGCAACAGGGAAGAGGCACCCGGGCAACAGCATCTAGTAGAAGGTGATGAGCATGATGATCAACTTAGTGGACGGCGTTTCCGAGCGCACTGCCTTCGCGGCATCGTGCCTGGCACACAACAGGCGCACGACCGTGACGTTCCGAGCGATGTAGATCGCCGTGCGGCTTTTGCTGCCTGGCGAACAGGCTAAGCACGCCCTGAGCGAAGCCAACAAGGCGGTGACGAAGTACACGATCTCTAAGTGGTTCATAACCTATCCTTTCCGTCTGCAGAAGTGATGGCAAAAGCGTCTGTCGTTCGGTACCGAGAGGCGAGGTGGGACCAGCGGCAGTGCTAATTCATTCAAACACATCATTTTTTATTTTCGTACTGGTTTCCATTTCGCGATCTATTGGTCCTTGATAAACGGATATCCCTCGAGGTTTCGATTATTTGGGGAGTTTCCTTGTTTAACACCGAACAAACAATAATATAAAATAAAGTAGCATTCACTAGTAAATAAAATTGTAAGTGAGAATTCATCTCAGAACAGTTATCTCAGTCGTCACACTTATCGTCAATGTTTAAGTTACATCGAGCAGAAGCTGAGATACTCACAGAGCAAATTCAATTGGACAAAGAGAGAGCATTACCTGATATAAGAAAACTAGTCTCCAACTCCTTTGCGCAGCTCAACATCTCAGGATGTTTATAATTAAACTGTCGTTACGTGACCCAGTGTAGACGAAAACTGTTTACCGTATGGGTACCGAACTTCATAGAAATGATGTTCAGACTGAGCGCTACACAATTTGCGTTGTTAGTAGTGCTAGTGTCGTAACTTTCCGGTACTGGTACGTCGACGTAGGATCGAAAAACAAGCTTCAGTGTGCATTACGGTAGCGGACAGTCAACATGGGTCTGGACGAGGTGAGCAGCGTCTTGCTCGTAAAGGTGTTTTCTCAAAACAGCAGCAAAAGTGCTGCTACATTTCGCGAGTATCGGTGCGTTAAAGGAATACGGAGAAATCATTCTTCCGTAACGCGATTGAAGAACATGATTCGAAAGTTCGAGTTATGTGGAATATGGCAATTGTTCTTCGGAGAGGCCACGGCTAATTGCATCACAAATTGATGAAGAAGTTACTGCAGCCATGGCTGGCAATTCTGGACGCATGTGGATCCTAAGTAGTGCACGGTATGCGTCATGACTACCGAACATTCGAAGACCTGCCGTTCGAAAAGTGTTGCGAAGAATTTGCAATGGTACCTCTAGCGTTGTTCCAAGTTGACGTGGATGTATATGGTGGTCACACTGAGCAACGTTTCTAATCTGGAATGTAAACATGGTATGCTACTGAAAATTATTATTCTCACAAGTGTACATTAAAATGTGATTATTTCAATGGTTTATTCGTGATCTCTTTTCTGCGTGTCGTTACAAATGTTTTCACCAAATGTCACTGTCTACCATCACTCGTTTTTCATGGGAACCCTCTCAAGTTGAGAAAGTTTAATTACAACAATTCTACAATTTCGCAGGAAGTTAGTATACACGATGAATCACCTAAAATTTGCACCGCAAATATTGCAGAAATGGAAAGTGATGTTGATGTGTGGTTTTCACGGAATGGGTTGGTAGTCAGGGGCTCGTATTTTTAGCCAATAAACAGATTATAATAATACTTAGAAAGTGTAGTTTTTGTGCAAACGCACACTTTTTAAATGGAAAAATGACTGACAACATTAACAAACTAAAAGTAGAGTACATTAGAATGTCAGTAGTGTTTGTTGCAGGTTTCCAGTGGGAATCGGTTAGGTGATACCGTATTTTGAAAAGTTCCCATACCGACACTTGTGTAATATCTGTGGTAGCACACAATAAATAACAACAGAAGTGCATACGCATGTTTGGATTCTGACCATGGGACAACTGATCATCACATGTTGCGTTCAAAATGACTAATGGCAGCGGCAATACACGCTTTCAATCTGGCAACAAGCGGCTACACGGGTAGCAGGGGTTGTGTGGCGTGGGCTGGGCGGTTTTTTAGGTTAGATGGCCTTGGGCAAGTACAGAAAGGGCAACAGCCTCAACGGGTGCGGGGCAAAGTCAGGACATGCAGGGACCAAGCAGCAATCGGTATTGTAATTGTAAACTGTCGAAGCTGCGTTGGTAAAGTACCGGAACTTCAAGCGCTGATAGAAAGCACCGAAGCTGAAATCGTTATAGGTACAGAAAGCTGGCTGAAGCCAGAGATAAATTCTGCCGAAATTTTTACAGAGATACAGACGGTGTTTAGAAAGGATAGATTGCATGCAACCGGTGGTGGAGTGTTCGTCGCTGTTAGTAGTAGTTTATCCTGTAGTGAAGTAGAAGTGGAAGTGGATAGTTCCTGTGAATTATTATGGGTGGAGGTTACACTCAACAACCGAGCTAGGTTAATAATTGGCTCCTTTTACCGACCTCCCTACTCAGCAGCATTAGTGGCAGAACAACTGAGAGAAAATTTGGAATACATTTCACATAAATTTTCTCAGCATGTTATAGTCTTAGGTGGAGATTTCAATTTACCAGATATAGACTGGGACACTCAGATATTTAGGACGGGTGGTAGGGACAGAGCATCGAGTGACATTATACTGAGTGCACTATCCGAAAATTACCTCGAGCAATTAAACAGAGAACCGACTCGTGGAGATAACATCTTGGACCTACTGATAACAAACAGACCCGAACTTTTCGACTCTGTAAGCGCAGAACAGGGAATCAGTGATGATAAGGCCGTTGCAGCATCCCTGAATATGTAAGTTAATAGGAATATAAAAAAGGGAGGAAGGTTTATCTGTTTAGCAAGAGTAATAGAAGGCAGATTTCAGACTACCTAACAGATCAAAACGAAAATTTCTGTTCAGACACTGACAATGTTGAGTGTTTATGGAAAAAGTTCAAGGCAATCGTAAAATGCGTTTCAGACAGGTATGTGCCGAGTAAAACTGTGAGGGACGGGAGAAACCCACAGTGGTACAACAACAAAGTTAGGAAACTACTGCGAAAGCAAAGAGAGCTTCACTTAAAGTTTAAACGCAGCCAAAACCTCTCAGACAAACAGAAGCTAAACGATGTCAAAGTTAGCGTAAGGAGGGCTATGCGTGAAGCGTTCAGTGAATTAGAAAGTAAAATTCTATGTACCGACTTGACAGAAAATCCTAGGAAGTTCTGGTCTTACGTTAAATCAGTAAGTGGATCGAAACAGCATATCCAGACACTCCGGGATGATGAAGGCATTGAAACAGAGGATGACGCACGTAAAGCTGAAATTCTAACACCTTTTTCCAAAGCTGTTTCACAGAGGAAGACCGCACTGCAGTTCCTTCTCTAAATCCTCGCACCAACGAAAAAATGGCTGACATCGAAATAAGTGTCCAAGGAATAGAAAAGCAACTGGAATCACTCAACAGAGGAAAGTCCACTGGACCTGACGGGATACCAATTCGATTCTACACAGAGTACGCGAAAGAATTTGCCCCCCTTCTAACAGCCGTGTACCGCAAGTCTCTAGAGGAACGGAAGGTTCCAAATGATTGGAAAAGAGCACAGGTAGTCCCAGTCTTCAAGAAGGGTCGTCGAGCAGATGCGCAAAACTATAGACCTATATCTCTGACGTCGATCTGTTGTAGAATTTTAGAACATGTGTTTTGCTCGAGTATCATGTCGTTTTTGGAAACCCAGAATCTACTATGTAGGAATCAACATGGATTCCGGAAACAGCGATCGTGTGAGACCCAACTCGCTTTATTTGTTCATGAGACCCAGAAAATATTAGATACAGGCTCCCAGGTAGATGCTATTTTCCTTGACTTCCGGAAGGCGTTCGATACAGTTCCGCACTGTCGCCTGATAAAGTAAGAGCCTACGAAATATCAGACCAGCTGTGTGGCTGGATTGAAGAGTTTTTAGCAAACAGAACAGAGCATGTTGTTATCAATGGAGAGACGTCTACAGACGTTAAAGTAAGCTCTGGCGTGCCACAGGGGAGTGTTATGGGATCATTGCTTTTCACAATATATATAAATAACCTAGCAGATAGTTTGGAAGTTCCATGCGGCTTTTCGCGGATGATGCTGTACTATACAGAGAAGTTGCAGCACTAGAAAATTGTAGCGAAATGCAGGAAGATCTGCAGCGGATAGGCACTTGGTGCAGGGAGTGGCAACTGACCCTTAACATAGACAAATGTAACGTATTGCGAATACATAGAAAGAAGGATCCTTTATTGTATGATTATATGATAGCAGAACAAACACTGGTAGCAGTTATTTCTGTAAAATATCTGGGAGTATGCGTGCGGAACGATTTGAAGTGGAATGATCGTATAAAATTAATTGTTGGTAAGGCGGGTACCAGGTTGAGATTCATTGGGAGAGTCCTTAGAAAATGTAGTCCATCAACAAAGGAGGTGGCTTACAAAACACTCGTTCGACCTATACTTGAGTATTGCTCATCAGTGTGGGATCCGTGCCAGATCGGGTTGACGGAGGAGATAGTGAAGATCCAAAGAAGAGCGGCGCGTTTCGTCACACGGTTATTTGGTAAGCGTGATAGCGTTACGGAGATGTTTAACAAACTCAAGTGGCAGAGTCTGCAAGAGAGGCGCTCTGCATCGCGGTGTAGCTTGCTCGCCAGGTTTCGAGAGGGTACGTTTCTGGATGAGGTATCGAATATATTGCTTCCCCCTACTTATACCTCCAGAGGAGATCACGAATGTGAAATTAGAGAGATTAGAGCGCGCACGGAGGCTTTCAGACAGTCGTTCTTCCCGCGAACCATACGCGACTGGAACAGGAATGGGAGGTAATGACAGTGGCACGTAAACTGCCCTCCGCCACACACCGTTGGGTGGCTTGCGGAGTATAAATGTAGATGTAGATGTAGACTGTTGTACACGTGCTAGCAGTTCAGCGGAGTTTTCCGAGCAGGCGGCAGTAAAATGTCGTTGCTTATCATTGGGTGTAGTTGGCATGTCCTTGAAGGCAGTATTTTTCAGCTTTCCCCACAGAAAAAAGTCTACAGGCGTCAAATCCAGGGAACGGGCCAGCCAAGGTACAGGTCATCTGCGTCCAATCCCACGGTCTGGCAACAGTTCGTGAAGACATGCTGCATGAACTCCGTGCACTATGGACTGGACAGGCTTCATGTTGATACCACAACCGATGAGTTGATGGTTCACTATGCCACATCATACATTTGCACTCCATAGACGCTGGTGTTCTACCTAACGAAGCCAACGGGGACTGTCAATACATCATTTTTCGGAGGTTTACCTGCCCGTGATTGGTAAATGTGGTTTCATCACTCAACAAAGATACATGATACATGATACATATTCAGTATCCTGTCTTAATGCCTATGTTCAGAAGCCAACCCGATTTCTATAACCGTTTCCATGCAGGTGTTGATGGAGAGAATGTGATATGGATGGTACCTATGTCGATGGAGAATGCGTAGGACAACGGCCTGAGTCAAGCCACTACCTCGTACGATTGCCCAGGAACTAACGTGCGGATCAAATGCAGCAGCAGCAGCAAGATCGTTAATTTCCTCCTCTTTTGTCACTTGTTTCCTTCTGTTACGTTGTATAAATGTCACTATTACTTTCACGTGAACGGTTGAAGAGTTTGGTAAGTAACTGCCGGGATGGTTGACGTCTGTTAGCATATCGGGGTATCTTGTCGCGTACACCGTACAAAAACGAACATTACTCCTACATTCTCCACGCACAATGAGCATGTCGACTTTTTGTGCATTGGTAAATCCCACCGTACACTCACAACCTACTATTTGGACTCACACACACAAACTGAATAGCAAGTCATAATGCACTCAAACACATAATCACACGGGAAGCGAACATAATAACATCATACCTAGCATCTACGCAGATTGAAAGGTACAAACATGTGTTGGTGAGGAAACGTAGCACAATACGATATCTAGTAAACACTCGCACTAAAATCCACAACAGACTCCCCTGACATTTTAATTTATCCCGCTTTTAGTTTGTTAATGTCAGTAAGCATTATTTCATATAAAAAGTGTGTATTTGGAGAAAAACTATACTTTCTAAGTATTATTTCAATCTGTGTATTGGCTAACAATACGAGCCCCCGAATACTAATCCATTTTGTAAAAACCGCACACCAATAGTACATTCTACTTCCGTAATATTTTTGGTGATTCACCCCGTATTTAGACGCAGCAACGTGTCGGGGTCGAAACAGGAATGCTGTAGATACCTTTGCCATTTTGAAGCACTTCCGGAGAGACCGCGATGTTGAAGGTCGTCATGCGACGACTGTCCATATCGGATACTCGAATGTCCTCAGTGGTAAGGGAGCGCGCGAGAGAAAGGTGGAGACAGATACGTACTACTACGGCCGACTTTTAAGTTTTCACAAAAACAGAAATAGAAATACATTAGTTTGGAATTAATCGCCTTATTGGTAATAGAAGAGGTTTGTGCGCTTGATGCACTTACACAGAAAATTTTTTTGTTTGCATCGCCCTTTATTTTATTCTAACGACCACATAAAATAACTTATGTCTCCTTTCTTTTCTCCTTCCTTTATTTCCATAAGTTTTCCATTCGTTCTCATAGTTTTCCCCTTTTTCTTTAGCTCGTACTACGCTTGTGTTTTCCATTGTTTTGCCCTGGAAGCTTGAAAAGTTTACCTTTGCTCTCAACTTTTGTCTTCCTCCTATTAATTCCTCCATTATTTCAGTTTTTCTCAGGTCTGATTTAACCCCAAGATCCATGTCATTTATGTTTTTGGGTTGCTGTCAAAAAAGTTAAATTTTATTTTTGTTATCCTCTTTTCATACAGCCGGCTTCGGTATCCATAGAAGACAACTCCTCTCTTCCTCATTGTTTCCAATATTTTTGTTCCATTCTTTATTACTCCTTAATTTCCATCTTGATTCTCATATTTTGGTCCCGAGACTTCCATGATTATTTTTCTTTCTTGAGAACTGGAGTTTTGCATTTATGGAAGTAGATTTCTTGTTATGCACGTTACTTGTAAGTTGAAAATCACTTTATCATTCGTGTAATTGAATAAATATAGCCTTTTTTACTATTTTTCTAGGCTTCCTAATTGTCTCATTTTAATAATTCGCACAGTATACCATTCGGATCTTTTGCATATTACTCTTTTTATCTGCATAAATCACACAATTTTTATGTTTTTCTCCTTACTTTTTTGTGATATAGATATATCCAGAAAGAATAAAGTGTCTTATTGTATGGCAGCACATCAACCATACTCGGTCAAAAACCTGCAAAGTCAAAAGAACATTACAATGGAGCCACAGTTCAGAAGTTATGCGTTACAGAACAAAACACCGTCGTACCACGTTGCGAGGCGAGCTGGCCAATTGAGGTGCAGAAACAGTTCACGCAGCCGTACCTCCGTGGAAGAAGGTGGAAGTCTTTTGACACCCGCAACTGTGGAAGTGTTCAGCATAGGTGCCGCGAAACCCAAGGAAGCACAGCCCCTGAGCATGTAAATACCCAACCAATTTGCATTGAAACCGTCTTGTGTTCGTATCGCAGCACCGCCACCAAGGGACTGTTTTACTAGATGCATCAGCTGGAATGCTGCACGTAATCCGCAGCCGACCTCTCGTCAGAGTAGCTTGCCCTGACACGAGACACAGAGCCGCCACTGCTGCAGGGCCAGCCGAGCCCTAGGACATACGACGCCGACCACAGTGCTTCTACTGTGGGGCATGACTCCTGCAGCACTGGAGTACAAGTATCAGCCGTGCCTCAGCTGCCGCAGCCTTACCTGCCGAATACGGAGAACATTGCTGACAGCAGCAGCGGCGTTGCACGACCGCTCGGCCACACCATCCTCTGTCAGCACTGCAGGATGTCACGCACACACATACACGGGAGGCAAATGGATGCTTCAGCCACACTGCTGCTGCTGCTGCTGCTTTTAATGAATCACGGCGGAGAGCCTTAATAAAGGAATTTGAAAAGCACAAAACTAATCTACTAACTCCTGTCCCGTTTCAGTGGAGTAAAGATACCGACGTCGCCTTGTTAAAGCGAATCTGCAGCATACAGTATGTGAGCCAAGAAAATTTAATTATTGTTGAGCGTTTTAGTTACGGAAAAGAAGCTTGGTTGCCGCGCTTTTTGTTACAAGTAAAGAGTCAGTAGATTTGTCGCACTTCAGAAGTAATCACGACTGGCCAGTACCTGTTAAATGTACGCACCACCCTGTACAGATTCAGTACTACTGCCCTGTTTCACATGTAAATGCTACAGGCATGTGGCTAGGCAGTGACGAGAGTCGAAATGGTTACTGAGTAGAGAATTAGGTTAATATATGTTATTTTCTGTGTGTTGTAGTAACTCGTGTTTCAAAATTAGTGTTGGGAAGGACAAGCTTCTGCAGAGTCCGAGATGCAAGGCGTGTCAGAACCGCAGGCAGCGTATTATCGAAAAAGTTAGCTCAGCAGTTAGTAAGGAATTACGTAGTCTAGCGGTGTCGCAGTCACCATGGAGAGGTATAGATTTCTCAACCGAAAGTTTAGTTGCTCCTTTATCTGGGAAATCAATGAGGATGTGAAAGCATTCGTGGAAGTTCTTCACAACCTGGCAGATATGGGAGGAAGGTCTAATATGAAATTTTTGGAGTAGCAAAGTTCAAATTAACAGGAGAAGCAAAATCTTTTAGGAGGTACACAGCAGCTCTCAAGGCAGCTAGAACCTTTGAGGGATTTAAGAAGGGGTTGGCAGTCGCGTACGAAGCAGAGTAGTGTCGCATAAGTTGCTCATGGTAACGAAGAAGAATTCGGAGTCAGCCGAAGAATTTGCATATAGAATAAGGAGGATCATTGAGTATACTTACGAGCAGGGACACAATGGTATGGTGTGAACTGATTTTAAGGGACGCTGAGCAGAGAGCACTTGACGCATTTTTAAGAGGATTTCATTCAGAGACGTCGATAAGAGTGCGGGCAGGGGGTCCGACTGACTTTCGCGCAGATGTCAGATTATCAATTGAATGTGAAGAAAGTGGTATCTCAATCCGAGTGCTGGTTCAAATGGTTCAAATGGCTCTGAGCACTATGGGACTTAACTGCTGAGGCCATCAGTCCCCTAGTACTTAGAACTACTTAAACCTAACTAGCCTAAGGACATCACACACATCCATGCCCGAGGCAGGATTAGAGCCTGAGACTGTAGCGGGCGCGCGGTTCCAGACTGTAGCGCCGAGAGCCGGCCGAAGTGGCCGTGCGGTTCTAGGCGCTGTAGTCTGGAACCGCGAAACCGCTACGGTCGCAGGTTCGAATCCTGCCTCGGGCATGGATGTGTGTGATGTCCTTAGGTTAGTTAGGTTTACGTAGTTCTAAGTTCTAGGGGACTGATGAGCTCAGATGTTAAATACCATAGTGCTCAGAGCCATTTGAACCATTTTTTTGTAGCGCCAAGAACCGCTCGGTCACTCACGCCGGCCGAGTGCTGGTGATACATACAGTGTTTTCTAGCAATATAAGGTGTTATAGTCGTGGAAAAATTGGGCATTGTGAGAAGGCATTATTACCAGTCTCGGGACAGTGGGAGTAGAGGCAGGGAAAGAAACATTCCTTAAACACCAAAGGGAACGCGAGGTCCATCTACAGTTATAGCCATCAAGATTTGGTGCTACGAAGTGGTATGCAGAAATGGAATTGCGGTCAGAGCAATAATAGGAAAGAGGAATTGCATGATATTGTTGGACGCAAGGAGGAATGTGTCAGCTGCCAGTGGGAAGCTGTGGAAGAAGAGCGATGAAACTCACTACGGTACAGATCACGTTAGGGTGACCAGACGTCCCCTAGTTTACAGGATCGTCCTATCTTAACCTAAATGTCCCGTTGTCCTGACAAAATGTGTACGGGACGTATATTGCCCGCTTTTTCAGTAACGATCCGCATACTTTGAAATAGCATGTTTTTAAGTAACGTGTAGCATAACCAAGTGAAGAGTTAATGCGATAATACCTAAGGAACTAAACAAAATACATTCTGATTAAACTAAAATGAACAAAGCCTATCAATTTCAAGTTCCTCACATCTCAAGATAACTGCTGAATGGTTCTGCAGCTCATTACTGCGTCTGTGCTTGCTCTGCATTGCGCTAGTGCTACTGCAGAAAGTGTGTTCTCTATAACATATGATTTATGAATTGATGAAAAGAAGAGGTTTGGTTTCGAAATCATTAAGGAAATACTTATAACTAAGATTCTTTTTCAGAACACTTCATGTGTTGATTTTTATAAAATTTTGTTTGTAAATATCAAACTCTTAATTGATATACATAGTTCTGCAAAATATAACGAAAAACATTTTCAAAAATTACCGTAAGTGAAACTTCTAGGCCAACTGTGGTTGAAAAATGAACAACCTATTTAAATAGTAATCATATTTTGCCGTAGTTGAAGACATTGTTATACAATATTAAAGTGATATACTGTATCTGGAAATAAAACAATAAAATGTTTATTCTATTAGTAATGCAAGGAATTTGATAGTTTTTTAGTGAGAATTTTAATAAAATGGTAAATGATCTACGTAGTTTCAGCATAAATAAAATGGTTTAACGCAGATCAACTATACATATACAGTTTTAAGACAAGTTTCCACATATGTCGATTCAATTCCGTATATAATTTGGGTCTCATATTTTGATTTTGGAAATCTGGTCACCCTAATTTACGTGGAGTGGTAGTTACATTGTCGCACTGTTGGGATCGATGGACATATATTTTTGTCTGGGTACGGTTCAGTTCAAAAAAATGTGTAAAAATTGTGCTACACATTGTGAGGGCTATGGCATGGTTCTGGGATTGGGTTTCTTGTATTAGCATTGTGCCAAAATTGATTTTTGGCAGCATATGTTGCAGCTCGATGCGAAAATGTTTCAGTTGAATGAACTAGTGTAGCGATGTCGTAATGTGAGTTATCACGAACGGCCAACCACTTTAACCACGAACAATCACAGTAAGACCCGGTTCTCACAACTATGTACACTTAACAGCAAAAAAAGTGGGTCACTGCCGAATACAACCAACATAACGTAGCTGTGTTGCAGGCCCACTAAACACCAAAACCCCATGGGGTACAGTCGTTTGACTACACACAATGGGTACCGCAAGAGACTACTAGAGACCAAAAGTCGTTATGGCAGTCAGTCTAAGCGCCAACTAATATCGCCATACAAAACATACTAGAAAACACGTTCTTAGCGATGAGATACCACAGAACACTCATATACTAACCTTAATTACAACAAGTGACATTCCAAAAGTTCTGAGAAAACGGATTATTTTACATATATCGTACAGTAATATTTAGTCAAAATGAAATACTTGAGACAATATATGGAGTTACAAAGCTGTACGGCAATTGGAAAAAAGTTTTTCGCTCTCGAAAATGTTTCCATCCACGTGGTGAACGTCGCTCAACGGCGAGTGGCTCTGGAAACTGGATATTGGACGAACCAGTAGAAAAACGCGATTAACGGCAACAAGCACTCTACGGAAATCTCAACATAACAGCAAATCACCAGTAATATCATTGTTCTCGTAACACATCAACAGCTACGTGTACACAAATTTGAACTTTAATTGACATGATCAACGTCGTCGGTCTGAACCTGGATTCAAACCCAGCACCTATAGGAATTGCTAACCAAGCTAAGCCTTGTTTGTGCCTTATTGAGACCCGATCACTAGGCATAAAGAGACATGAAGTATAGACGTTTGCACCCGTATCTGTTATCAATGACGAAAATGTTTGCACGAAACTGGGAATCCTGTCATAACAGTTACCTTCCTGGGAACTACCCCAGACGACGTTTAATATGGTTTCATTCACAAGGAGCAAGGTATGCTCATGTTTAAAATTGAAATGCAATGATGTAAAGCTTATGATAGGGATGCGAACCCAGCACCTAATCGGATTGTTAACGAAGTACGTAAAATCAGAAGTTAAATATCAAATGTTTTCACCAATTACGAGATGTTGGAACCCTAAATGGCGATTGAATTGTTTTTGCCTGACTGGAATTAGATCCCAGCATCTAGCGCCGTCGTTTACTAGCCAGGAGCAGACGATAAATAGCTATTGTGCGCATGTTTAGCAAGACATCAGGCGACGAAAATTCTGTGCTGAATGGAATTCAAACTCCGCACACGTGGTCATGAAGACACTAACTATCAAATTCTTTTCCAATAATAGCTAGGAGTGGCATGTTTGTACTTTCAATAATGTGATGAAAAATACTCTGCTGGCTAGAAGTTGAATCCACAACATATCGCAGGCCGGGGTGGCCGAGCCGTTCTAGGCGCTACAGTCTGGAACCGCGCGACCGCTACGGTCGCAGGTTCGAATCCTGCCTCGGGCATGTCCTTAGGTTAGTTAGGTTTAAGTAGTTCTAAGTTCTAGGGGACAGATGACCTCCGGTGTTAAGTCCCATAGTGCTCAGAGCCATTTGAACCACAACATATCGTCGTTCGTGATCACAACGAACACAACGTCAAACCCAAATCCGTTTTCGCCAGTAAGATGGAGAGGAATGTTTGAACTTGAAAATATGTAAGGAAGAGTTTAATCTTGTTATGTTGTGATAAAAAGCTAATCATGTGGCTATGAGTTGAAACGAACACGTTGAAAATGCAACTTTTTTCACTAGTAGTTCGGAGTGCACATGCTAGGGCTTGAAATGAAATAATGAATATTTTGTGCTGATCAGCATCCGAAACCAGATAGGTGCCTTTCTAGGAGGCCTAGAAGAGTTTGCAATCTTGGGGAACACAGTGAAATCGAATTCGAATCCCAGTCTAGCACCACAATTTTCAACGTCTCAGTTTCAAATAAAGTAAGAGCCTTGTGAACTTACATGGCCATTGGTTCATTAAATGAAATACGTTTTCTACTTTACGACGGCTTGCTGGTGACAGAATCTCTGCCTTCCGAGGTTTCTCCATCTGTCACAGCTCAAACGAATGCCTCTCTTCCCCAATCGGCAGCGAAGGGATGTTATCTCTTCTGCGGATATTGAACTACGGAGCTTACTGGCGTTCTGCACTTGGCGTTACTAAGGGTGAAGGAGGGTTACTTGTGTGTGTTAAAAATCTACGCCTGACGTGAGATGTGAACCTACACGTTTTACATATCAATACAAGATTAATCCACCAGACCACAGAACCCCCTGCCATGCACATAATTATGAATCGCAGAGTATTCATTCAGATGTAGATGCAGATGTCAAGGAACGGGTAACAGGAAGGAGGGAGGGATCTGGGAATGGATAGAAGTGCAGAAGTGCAAAATATAAGCGTGAAATGCTTGCAAATTATTGCTTACTTGGATGTGTGCCACAGTTCGTTTTATCTTAGGACCGAGAGATAAGGAAGGATTGTTTTCAGCACAAAGAATGGGTTAGGGGAGATCAAAGAATACGGTTTCATAGGTGTTGAGAGGAATGATAGAGAGTAAAGACAGCAGCAATTAAAAGAGAAAATGTAGCGTCAATGGAAACCGCTAGATTTGTTTATAAAGTTTTTGGGGGAACGGAATACAAGAGCACTTGCGGCGATAGTGTCAGAGAGAGAGAGAGAGAGAGAGAGAGAGAGAGAGAGAGAGAGAGAGAGAGAGAGAGAGAGAAATAGAGGAGATATTAACAACGAGTAAACATAATATGAAATCGTTTGCGTATTGTGTGAAGGACGGAGGGTGTATTCATGGATGGAGGGGAAGAGAGAGTAGTATTTGAAATAACAAAAACTACTGTGACAAAGTCCATCTACGCTGATTAGTTTGTAAGTATCTACACAGAGTGTAAATGAAATCAAAATAGAATATTTAACAAAGTGGATATTCAAAAGAAACCCACTTGAATTAAAAGGGCAACTCAAAGGAAAGCTAACCCATATTGTATCTTTTCCGTTGCCAAGCGATCTTCCACTAGCTCACAATGAGGAAAAAATGGCGAAAAAGAAGACATAACAAAACATTTTAAGAGCTCTAATACACTCCTGGAAATTGAAATAAGAACACCGTGAATTCATTGTCCCAGGAAGGGGAAACTTTATTGACACATTTCTGGGGTCAGATACATCACATGATCACATTGACAGAACCACAGGCACATAGACACAGGCAACAGAGCATGCACAATGTCGGCACTAGTACAGTGTATATCCACCTTTCGCAGCAATGCAGGCTGCTATTCTCCCATGGAGACGATCGTAGAGATGCTGGATGTAGTCCTGTGGAACGGCTTGCCATGCCATTTCCACCTGGCGCCTCAGTTGGACCAGCGTTCGTGCTGGACGTGCAGACCGCGTGAGACGACGCTTCATCCAGTCCCAAACATGCTCAATGGGGGACAGATCCGGAGATCTTGCTGGCCAGGGTAGTTGACTTACACCTTCTAGAGCACGTTGGGTGGCACGGGATACATGCGGACGTGCATTGTCCTGTTGGAACAGCAAGTTCCCTTGCCGGTCTAGGAATGGTAGAACGATGGGTTCGATGACGGTTTGGATGTACCGTGCACTATTCAGTGTCCCCTCGACGATCACCAGTGGTGTACGGCCAGTGTAGGAGATCGCTCCCCACACCATGATGCTGGGTGTTGGCCCTGTGTGCCTCGGTCGTATGCAGTCCTGATTGTGGCGCTCACCTGCACGGCGCCAAACACGCATACGACCATCATTGGCACCAAGGCAGAAGCGACTCTCATCGCTGAAGACGACACGTCTCCATTCGTCCCTCCATTCACGCCTGTCGCGACACCACTGGAGGCGGGCTGCACGATGTTGGGGCGTGAGCGGAAGACGGCCTAACGGTGTGCGGGACCGTAGCCCAGCTTCATGGAGACGGTTGCGATTGCTCCTCGCCGATACCCCAGGAGCAACAGTGTCCCTAATTTGCTGGCAAGTGGCGGTGCGGTCCCCTACGGCACTGCGTAGGATCCTACGGTCTTGGCGTGCATCCGTGCGTCGCTGCGGTCCGGTCCCAGGTCGACGGGCACGTGCACCTTCCGCCGACCACTGGCGAAAACATCGATGTACTGTGGAGACCTCACGCCCCACGTGTTGAGCAATTCGGCGGTACGTCCACCCGGCCTCCCGCATGCCCACTATACGCCCTCGCTCATAGTCCGTCAACTGCACATACGGTTCACGTCCACGCTGTCGCGGCATGCTACCAGTGTTAAAGACTGCGATGGAGCTCCGTATGCCACGGCAAACTGGCTGACACTGACGGCGGCGGTGCACAAATGCTGCGCAGCTAGCGCCATTCGACGGCCAACACCGCGGTTCCTGGTGTGTCCGCTGTGCCGTGCGTGTGATCATTGCTTGTACAGCCCTCTCGCAGTGTCCGGAGCAAGTATGGTGGGTCTGACACACCGGTGTCAATGTGTTCTTTTTTCCATTTCCAGGAGTGTATTTTATCCAGAATCCATTATTTTGTAGTTCTATCATGCGTCTTGGCATAGAAAGTAAGACGTAACACCCTGAAGAAGCAACTTCCTCCCAGGCTTCCAGGACGGAGTCCCAAAGGGTGTCTACAGTAGTTGGTTGGTTTCATAGCCAGTTATCTGTTAATGTTCTGGCGACCTCAGCCCACATGTTTTCCTTGGGGTTCATATCAGCCGCCCGTGGCGGCCAGTCCATGACGTTGACGCCAATCGTGGTGAGCCGTTGCTGAAAAGATGCAGACTTGTGAATGGGAGAATGGTCCTCTTGCAATGTGACGTCGCCTTCTGCGTACAGCATTCGCACTAACAGAAGCATAACATTTTCCAACATGTGGGCATACTGCACGCTGTCCATTTTCCAACATGTGGGCATACTGCACGCTGTCCAGAGTTCCCGCCCGTCTCGCAGAAATCCAACCTCAGCAGTTAACAGATAGCCGGCCACTTCTTCTCATCGTTGTTACATATTCGCGTCGATGGCGAGTCCCTTGCGGCCTGTAAACGATTCGTGGACCGTCGTTACTGGTGGAAAACACCTTCTCATCAGTGAAAATGACGTTGTCTCACAACGCCCTCAGATGGAGCTCCGGCATAAAACGTTATCTTCGCTGAGCTCTTGTTTCACGGCTGATAGTCGTGCATGAAGTCCAGCGTCCTCCAGCCTTCGGCGAATAGTGTCACTGGAGCCGGGGAAGTTGGATTCCCGCTTCGCGTTCAGAAAGGGATTTTCTCTGCTCCTAGATACTAGGTCCCTGTCTTCCTGCTGTGAGCTCAATCTCTTCCTGCCTCAGCCAGGAGCCCTGTTGGTGGCGCTTCTTTCAAGGCAGATCCTTCAGCATCTCGTTGCAGTGGTATGTGGTACGCCATACCGACTGCCAGCTTCTCTGATGGAACATCCACCTTCTTCAATTAGAGCGACGACTCTATCTCTAACAGACCTCTCCCAGTGAGCCATTACGGCAAACAGCCTGATGTGTATTTCTGCTTGTCGCTCTTATACTGATGCCAAGAGAGGAGCACCAGCTCGCTTACTTCCGTCTCTCCTCGGCCAGCCTGACTGGCCCGTAGCTCGCGAGCCGCGGCTAGTACAGACCCGGGCCGCATGGCCACGATCACCCCCTGAAGGATCAAAAGTTACACCTAACCTACCCAAGTCTGTAGTATAAACTAACGCAGCTACAGCTATAATGCTATAACATGTGCAGGCACACCTACAGTTGACGATTCATTCTAATATCTGACGAACAATACATTCAAAAATACATTCATTTTAAACATAGCTACCACAAAATATTTCACCTAGCTAGCAATAGCATGACGCAGGAAACTATTCTTTCTTGTAAGCGCTCTGCACTAGATGTAGCCTTAAGAAAACGTGTATTCAACCACGACAACTAAGTGGAATGTAAAAGTAAACAGGTTTGGCGGCAGCTTCTCCAAATAATAGTATATACGTAGTGTATAATACACGTTTTGTGTACTTATAACATTTAGTCAGTGTCTTTGAAACAATACGTGCTGCACGACGGAAATTACTTTCTGCTGAGGCACTTCACTTACATCCCAATGATACACGAATACTAGAGAACATTGCTCTTTACGGCAGTCAATCCACTTGTAAATTAACACTATGATATGGCAGATATTAGGCAACACGTTACTAGGGATGAGAAAGGCCTTGAAGTTTGCAACTAAACATGCTACTCCTAGCTACTATTGAATAAGAATTTGATTATTAACGTGTCTTCATAACGATGTGTGCGGCGTTCGACTCTCAGTCAGCACAGACGTTTTCGCCGCCTTATTTCTAGTTAAACGTGCGCACATCTCACTAATGGTGGACCAACATTGGACATTTCTCGTCTGTTCCTGGTTAGACAACGACGGCGGTAGGCGCAGGGTTCGAATCCCGATCAGGCAATTCAACTTGAGTCGTCATTTAAGGTTCCAACCTCACTACTGGTGACAAACTGTCATATCTACATTCTGATTTTACGTGCGTATTCAACAATCCGATTAGGTGCTGGGTTCGCATCCTTGTCACCAGCATTACACGATGGAATTTCAATTTTACATATGTGCAACCTTTGTTCCTTGACAATGCAACAATATACAACGTCTTTTGAGGTTAATTACCAAGAAGGTAATTATCATATTAGGGTTCCTGGTTTCGTACAAACATTAAAATGGCTCTGAGCACTATGGGACTTAACATCTATGGTCATCAGTCCCCTAGAACTTAGAACTACTTAAACCTTACTAACCTAAGGACATCACACAACAACCAGTCATCACGAGGCAGAGAAAATCCCTGACCCCACCGGGAATCGAACCCGGGAACTCGGGCGCGGGAAGCGAGAACGCTACCGCACGACCAGGCCACCATATACCAACAGGAAATGAATCAGCTGTTTACTGCAAAACCATATAGAGTACTAAGGTACTTGCAGCCAATAATAGAAGAATTTATCGATCAGCAGCAGTAGAATGTGATGGGATTACTGAGGACAGTAACAGCTCGTGGGTGGAGGGAGGATGAATTGTCGTCCAAGTCAGTGGATCACCATGGAAGTATATGTTTTGTTGCGAATATCGACATCTGAAAGCTAAGACATGCCTGCCCTTTGACGAACATTATGGAGACTATAGACTATTTGGGCAAGTGCAAGTATTTTTCAACGATGGACTTAAGGAGTGGCTACCACCAGCTAGAAGGCCCTCTGGCATGTTACCGAAACAGTAGTTTCTTCATTGTCAGATCATTATCAGTGTGGGAAAATGCCTTTTGGATTCAAGAACACACCTGCGACATTTCAGAAAAGGTTTAGGCAGAGTCCTCAGAGGACTGAGCCACATCAGTGCTTAGTGAATCTTGATGGTATAATCGTCTGTGTGAGTGATATGAATCAGCACAGTCAATGCTTAAGGGTAGTGTTTCTGAGACTGAGGGCAGCGAATTTAACACTGAGTACAGAAGAATGTAATTTTGTGTTGGATGAGTGGGTATACTTTGATCGCATAATTAGTAAGGATGAGGTTAAGACAAGCCCATGCTCCCCCCTCCCAACCCCCGTGACTGATTAAAGCTATACACGAATTTTCTGTGCATGAGCCAGTGGAGAAATTGTAATAATTACTTGGAGTCACAAATTATTACCGAAGATTCATAGAGGGGTTTGTGAATCATTGATCAGTTACTGAAGAAAGGTTCAAAATTTGTTTGTTCAGAGAATTGTAAATATGTATTTGAAAAACTGAAAGAAGCATTGACATAAGTCAGATTTTAGTGTTTACAAATTGCAGTAAGAAATTCATTCTGTCATGCTATGCACCCAGTCATCCACTTGGTTGTGTGTTGCCTCAAGAGTCAGGAAGAGCAGAACACCCAGTAACCTATCATCGATGCAAATAATCTCATCAGGGAGAAATTACTCCATGGCGGAAAAAGACATGTTGAGCCTTGTCTAGGCAATCATCCACTTCAATAATTATCTCTTCAGGAAAATATTTCGAGTGATAAGCGATCATGCACATTACAATGCTTGCTGGGGTTTGTGGCTGTTCGCATGCGGATGCTGCGAACAATTATGGGGCTTCGAGGAAGCATGGAGTCACGGAAACCAATATTCAGAGGTGCCGAAAAGATGAAGGACATATGAAAAATGCGAAATTGACTAGGAAAGCATTCAATGGCCCACCGAGTGGACTTTTGGAAATATTGAAATGGAAATAGTGGCATTTGTGTGCGATATACGTGAAGAGGAATGGCAGTGAGATGGCAAAGGAACACCTGTCAAATTTAAAGCCAGCTCTGGATGCTGTACAAGGACGATGCTCTACAAGAGTCTCCAGCGTCCCCAGCATCGTATGTGGAGACGGTGGTCGGGTATCAGCGACACATTGTAAGACCGAGAAAAGAACATTCTTACCTCTCAGGATAAATCTGAAACGCTGACGAGAGTCGTGTTTACTTCGACATGCAATCCAGTGCAGCCGTTTAAGAAAAAGGCGACTAATGTGTATTAGTTCGTACTACAGGCAATGTGAAATCGCGAAGCACCGTGATGATAATGATGATGATGGTGGTGGTGGTGTGTGTGTGTGTGTGTGTGTGTGTGTGTGTGTGTGTGTGTGTGTGTGTGCGTGCGCGTGCGTGTGCGCGCGTGCGTGTGTGTGTGTGCACGATCGAACAAAGATGCGACCCTACTTCATCCTCAACCGAAAAACTGTGCAACTTCGCATATTCGTTGCAAACAAAAAGAATGGATGACCAGTGAGTTGGTTATAGACTGGCTACATAGAGTCTTCTGATGGTGGCCGGGTGCTGTTGTAAGGAATCGTGGTATGTAAATCTTCGATGCTTTCAAGGGGCATCTGACACTAGCCGTGAAGGGAGAAATATCCTCATGTTAAACACAGATCTTGTCGTCATTCCAGGAGGCATGAGTTCGCAGCTACAAGTGTTGTGCTGAATAAGTCATTTAATGCCTATCTGAAACAGCTGTGTCACGGAAGAGGCCACAATTTGAGGTCCTCCCATCTAGCAGCACGATTAAAATCTCCCCCCCCCCCCCGACCCTCCCCCAATATTAGGTCACTTTGAGTGTATCCTAAACTATGGGATAGTTTCACCAGAAACGTTTCTATGCTAGTTCTATTATTTGGCGCGGTGGAGAATAAAGGTTTTAATATTGTTATTTCGTTTAGCTTGACTTAGATATCGCCCCCATCCAGCTACTTTTCTACGTTCTCAAATTCCAGCCTCATTCAAGGTCATCAAGCCCTGAACCCTTTAGTAAGTGGATGACGTCTTCAGTATCTCTAATTGTGGAATGGATCCAGACTACTTGGACACACATGACGAGTGTATCAATTTTGAACGGTATTAAGGAGTGCTGTGTAACAAATGCATCATGTAGAGGTGAAGCCGAAGCGCAGGAAAGCCATGGCAATGGGAGCGACACTGCCGATTCTGTGGACCATTCCAGTGACGAAGACTGAGTGGCATCTGTATCCAACTGGCGGGCTTCTTTATCGGATTTTATTTTCTGTCTTCCGTCACTTTACCGGCTCCTTTAGCTACCTACAATATAATAAGGTAACCATTTGTAAATTTTCAAAATAAACATAATATGTGTATACACGTATTTCTGTAATCCCAGGAAGGAGGGGGCAGGGGTCATCTTGCATTCGCAGTCGTCTTTGTTTCGGAGATATTAATGCTGCGTAACGAGCCCTCGAAGATCACGGATCCCCATACAGCAATATAGTCAGAAGACATCGCTGAACAACCTCTTAAGTTCCGTCGGTGGAGGTCGGGTTTGCCTTGTACAATTCAATTATTCACTGTGGAAAAGTAGCAGGCAGTCTCTCTTATGTTGTTTTAATGTCTTACTGTAGTTAAGATGTAACGAGCTATCAAAAGTTTTTATGTTTGTAAAGATGGAATTGCCATGCACAAAAAACCTTTTTGTAAGAGTTTGAGTTTTTGCTTTATATTTTTTTGTGACTTAGAATAAAAAAAATGAGGTTAACCGTGTCTTCTCTGTATAAAACCATATTTGAACATTCCATATTATGAATAATTTAATAACTCATAAAAAACGCATTAGTTAAGCTTTGCCTCGTTGTAATGCCTTGTAAGTCCTCTTTTGCCTTATCGACGCATTCAGATTTGACAGACACATTAGGATGAAGGAGGGGGGGGGATCAGGGCGAGGACAAAACGAAAAAAGGAACCAGGGTGGTGGGGAGGAGCGAAAATGAACTTTGCCTTGAGTGCCAGTTACTCTCGTAAATGGGCGTTCCTTAGAAAAAGGATGATGGAACTTTTAAAAAATAAAAAACGTTTCTGTATCACCTAAATGGAGTGTATGGTTGTTGACAGATAACCGTGTGTATAGGATTAGCGTGAGAGACTGATTTTGCTTCCCTTTCCTCTCCACCGCGACATCTTGCTTGGTGTGAAGATTGAGTTGTATAGTAGCCCCAGCTATAGCTGGCGAAGCTAACAAATGTGAATGTGACAAAGGTAGTGGTATGTGACTGATCCGATACGTAGCATGATGACTGCATTTGCGCCTTATTTAACGCACTTTCCTGATTTTAATGAACTGTTTTCGTTTGGGAAAAATGCGTAAAACGGGGAGCGAATGTGGATACCCTATATTAGATAATAAACAAGATCGCAAAGGATATTTTGTTGCATATAATGTACACATATCATACATAAACTACGAAAAATTCAAGTTGAGATGGTAGGGAACCAGCAAATTTTTATCAAGATTCCTTTCTCGGTCGACTTTTCATGCTTATGCGAGAGGAGTAGGCAATGGTAAACATGTCAAACCTCTTGGCGGACGTAGGGTGCAGCGGCGGTGATTTCCTTGCGCAGTCCCAGCCGGCAAAGATGCTCACAGAACCATCCGCGCCTCGACTTCATCGGCCGGTCACTCACCACGTCACAACTACGTCCATCTCGTATCTGAAACGCATACGCCACGCAAGAGGAACATGGTGGGACCCAAAGCGCTGCAACCCGCCGCACGCGCGCTGACAGGACGCCAACTGACTACCGCAGCCACAACACAGCCGGCGTCGGGAAGCTTCGGGCCTGCTCGACTAACTCCGCCTCCGGAAGTGCGCATGCGCAACGCGGCACCCCGCTTCCGTTGTTTGCCTGCTGTAAACTCCAGCTCTGGGGGCAGTAGAACAAGAAGTCCCGAACACTTGATAGCGATCTCGGTGGCAAGAAGAGCGTACGTTCTGCACTAGCGCCAGGACAAATCGCAGCAGCTCGTAGGGGATCAGATGGCGCACACGCTATAGCCTGCACTACTGACAATGGCCTACTTTTTTTTTTACCAAGCTGATATGTTCAACAGTCCCATCGATCCTTTTTAGTAAAACCATGAGAGGAAGGTCATGTCGCTCCAAGAGCAAAGTCCATCTGTGATCTTCCTTCTCGGAATGCTACACGTTTGGCCAGGCCAGATTATTTCTGGAAGTGTGTCTCTTAGACTTACAACTATTTCTGAGACTGCACGTAACAAAATTATCGGGCTGTAAGCAGTTCTTCTTCTTGGTTTCGAAGTTTTGGAAACAAGGACTATTATAATTGGTTCATTTGCATAATATGTTTGACCTCCCTTGTTTCTCTTTCACGAATTCTGTGAATTCCGCTTTGATAGTAATGTTTTCAATATGTTCTTCGGATATGGGATCACCATTGTGACATTTTAGTTGGTGAAGTAAGTCGTTCAGTTCTGTACCAAACTTCATGTCTTGGTAGGATTTGGTGCTGTCCTCGCAAGAGTCTCCAGAAATGGTCCTTACTATCTACCATGTTAACAGTGCCGCTCCTGTCGAGAGACGTTGGATTTCCGTAACCTTTGTCTCCACCGTTTCCGTTCTCTACGATTTGGTAGATGGTCTATTCGTTATCTTTGCAAGTGATTCTTTTGCTTCCCAGTTCTTTTTCCTGTAGGTCTAGAGTTTTATTTTTGAGTTTCTTCAATTCGTGAGATCGATCTGTTCTGTTATCCACTTTCCAACATATAACTGTAGTCGATGTTTTTCATTCTAGTGTCACCGGTTCTAAACGTTACGTTTCTGATCAGATTACGCCGCGCGGGATTAGCCGAGCGGTCTAGGGCACTGCAGTCATGGACTGCGTGGCTGGTCCCGGCGGAGGTTCGAGTCCTCCCTCGGGCGTGTGTGTGTGTGTGTGTGTGTGTGTGTGTGTGTGTGTGTGTGTGTGTGTGTGTGTTTGTCCTTAGGATAATTTAGGTTAAGTAGTGTGTAAGCTTAGGGACTGATAACCGTAGCAATTAAGTCCCATAAGATTTCACACACATTTGAACATTTTTTGAACAGTTTACGAATTCCAAGTTTCACCTTTTCATCCCACCATTCAAGGAGGCTTCTATACAAGCGTTTCCAATAAACCCATGTTCGATAACATTAGCAGAATTCAGTTTTTGTCCACTCTACGTTGAGCAAGTTGCAATTTAACTTCCAGCGTTCCTTCCATATCGTGTTTGGCAGGGGTTAACCTTTTATTTTATAGATAGCCGAGTGATGGTGCGAGAATCTGACAGGAACTGCTTCGTAGTCCAGTATATCTACTCATGTCGTGGTATAAAATCTGTTCAGTTTGAGAGTGACAGTGGAGATGCGTACGTATAGTGGGATCACGTGAAGAGGAGGAGGAGGGAGGAGATTAGTGTTTAACGTCCCGTCGACAACGAGGTCATTAGAGACGGAGCGCAAGCTCGGGTGAGGGAAGGATGGGGAAGGAAATCGGCCGTGCCCTTTCAAAGGAACCAATCCGGCATTTACCTGAAGCGATTTAGGGAAATCACGGAAAACCTAAATCAGGATGGCCGGTGACGGGATTGAACCGTCGTCCTCCCGAATGCGAGTCCAGTGTGTTAACCACTGCGCCACCCCGCTCGGTATCACATGAAGACTAGTCGGTATATGACGACTGTCAGTTATTGTCCTCGAATGATGTCATGGAATGTCACTCTTTGAGCGTAAGGAACAGTTTTACTAAAAACGTTTCTCTGCTAGCTTCATTATTTGTCCTGATGGAGAATAAAGATTTAATATTGTTGTTTCGTTTAGTTGGGCTTAGATATCGCTCCCATCCAAAATTCCAGTCTCATTCTGCTTGACATGCAGCAACCCCTACGCTAGAGCCGACATCGTTGTACATATTGTATTTATGTTGCAGGTTCATCTTTTTGCAAGGTACTTCCTCAAGACAAGGTACGTCTACGTCATAGGTTTTTAACAATTCCCCAGAACCCACATCTTTTTTCACTTGTTAACCCGCTGGTATTTAGCATGGGTAGAATAAGCGTTCCACTATCGTCCATAGCAAGATATCTGTTAGTTTTCATGTCCTTTCATATTCATGTCTCTTCACATTCCCGTACTTCAATGTCTTCCCGGATTCGTCACTGGTAGGTTCATTTTCCATTTCTCCCTTCTCGTCGTCTTGGTTCAAATGGCTCTGAGCACTATGCGACTTAACTTCTGAAGTCATCATCAGTCGCCTAGAACTTAGCACTACTTAAACCTAACTAACCTAAGGACATCACACACAACCATGCCCGAGGCAGGATTCGAAACTGCGACCGTAGCGGTCGCTCGGCTCCAGACTGTAGCGCCTAGAACCGCACAGCCACTCCGGCCGGCTCGTCGTCTTGGTATTCCCTTTCAACATCTATCTTATTTTTTCTACGTGGCACTTTTAGATTTTCTGTGGCTTCCATTCTTGGTACCGTCTCAACACTTTCAGATTGTATAGGCTGCTGGTTGCTAATACTTCCCTCTGCTAATACGTTCCTCTACTTACTTCTGCCTGCGTAGCAGATCGTGTGGTGATAGTGAAACCTGCTTCCATACTGTCTTCTATTTTACTTCCCTGTTTACACGATGCAGTCATAGGTGTTATGGTTCCAGTCCGCTGTATCTTTGTTGCTGCCTTGTGTGTTGTTTCTTGCATTGGTTGGTGTTCAGTTCCCTGGTGTGGGGAAGGATCAGGGGGCTCGCAGCGACTGGTTGTTGGGATTGGGGATTATCAGTATCCGTGTAAGATATCGTTTCCATCTCGGACCCACTCCATTGCTGGAACTTTATTGTATTACTGTTTTCTGAGTATCTCTTCAGATTTCTTTTCAGTGTCTTCTTCGGAACTCGTACTGCCACTTTCTAGTGGCCGTTTCTAGTTTTTTTGTGATATGAACAAGAGGGATTTTCGTTTTTCATGTCTGTTTCGTGTTCTTGAGGTTGAATATAAAATTTCTGTTTAAGGATTAGACTGTTGCCTCTTGTGAACAAAAGTTCACTACCATATTTTTCAACTACTTCCAATACCTCTTTTCCAATTGGGCTTGAAGTTTAGGATCTTCTGTTGAATTCTGTGACGTGGTATTCTCCTGAGGTGTTGTCTCGAATCTTCACGATATTTTTCAATTTTTTCCATTCATATACATCGAATACATAGCTGTTAGTACGATATATTGAACAGTTTACATAGGAAGTCAGAAAAAATCTGAAAAGTTTGTAAGGGTGTTAAAGAGTGTAGTGTGTGCAGAGAAATAAGTATTAAGAAAAAAATTCGACATGATGTACCGCTTCCGAGTTTTATGGCATTGAAATTAGTCAATCTGATAGATGAGCGCGCAAATTCAAGCGGGCCGCCAGAGAGGGGCCTGCCAAACGTGTTCTTCGTTTCGTTTCCTAAAATGGATCAAGAGAGCTATTCAAAAGGAGACGGTAGTAATAATCGAAACCGAGCTAAAGGCCCTGCAGTCTCGTGCGCTATCGTCTACGCAATGAGAACTATAGATGCTTTTTGAGATTGCTTTTCTCTGCCCTGTATCTCAAGAGAAATCGCAGCTTGGTCTGGAAAGTCTGCCACCATGAGCGTTCTTGTATGGCTGAACACATGAGTGATATGTTACTTTATAGATCATATTAACCTGAAGGCCGTATTATTTGTGGAGTATCATTATGAACAATGAAAACTAATTCAGGCTAACAATATGTAAGTTAACGAAATTTATTCTTTACTTCCTTATACTTCTAACTGAAAGTGCGGGATTACTAATAATACGTAAGATTCTGAACACACTATGGATAATGTGCCGTGGATACCAAAAACTAGCTATTGTTAAATAAAAATGGAAGTTTACACTACAATAAAGCAAGGGTAGAACTTGCAGCAAATAAGAGCTCTCTTTATCTTATGTTGTATCAAATGTGTCGAGTCTCTATGAAACCAACTCAACATTATCCTCTAACCTCACTCACATCAGGTATCACCAGCAGTGCTTTATTGTAGTGTAAAATTCCATTTTTATTTAACAATAGGTACCTTTTGTATCCACGGCAAATAATCGATCGTGTGTTCAGAATCTTAAGTATTATTAGTCATCTCGCAGTTTCAGTTAGAAGTATAAGGAAGTAAAGAATAAATTTCGTTGACTTACATACTGTTGGTCTGAATTAGTTTTCATTATCCGTAATCATGCTACACAAATAATATGGCCTTCGAGTTAATGTGATCCATTAGAGTGTTATTAAACAGTTGTGATACCATTCCAATCGAAAGCAAATTTTTAATGCAAGTGGAAATATTTCATTAAGATTCTCCTCAGAGTCTAAAAGTAAATCATATCGCACCTGTGCTGTCACGCCTTGCATTATTGCGTGAACGACTAGCTGCATTCTTGGAAAGATAGCAGTTTCTTATTTGGAAGCAGCTTAAAGCAAATTAATATAGCAAGTAGCAGCGGAATGGTTTCTTTCAGGAACATGCCGCTCAGCGGTATATTCTATGCAGCATAGAAGAACAGAGCAGAGCTGGCTGTTGTGCAGGTAAGAATCTATTGCTCGGTCAAAATGAACTTTGTGAAATGGTGATATGAAACTGTGTTCAGTGGTAAATTTTTCGTAAAATTAAGGAGGGACATTTTTGTAAAAGGACACAGATTCAGAGCGCGACAGTTAGCCAGTGCGTTGTGATTGGTTGAGGAGGAAGCCATCCTGAGTTACTCATATCATTTACAGATTATCAGATTCCGTTTAGAGTAATTGGTACCCACACACCGAAAGTAAGCCAAAGTAAGACAGCGCAACAGAATGTGGGCCACCGTCAACCGGCTGCCGCACCGAGGTGTATCGTCACGGCGCAGAAGGTAGACGTGGGTCACCCAAGCGTTGCCGATTCGGAGCCGGCAGAGAACCACAGAGTCCCTGCGAGAGGCCCATATGGAGGACTTGCAAGCATTTGTGGTCTCGTTTATGGCACACAGTTTATTGTGCGTACCGAGGTTATGCCATTCCACATCCTAAAGCCGAAAAACCTTGCGGTATAACACCGAGCGCACGTCAGTTGCAGAGATGACGATCTCCAGAAGCGGTTTCCGAGTATCCTATCTGCCCAGATAGTTCATTGCCTGGGATTCCGACGTATCCTGGGGTCCAGACAAACCAACTGAACGACTGGACCGTTCCAGGGCATAGACGGATGGTCGCTACCAAACGACGGCGAGGGTAGCACTGGTCAACAGCAACTAGGCTGCTCAAGGAGTCACTGTAGATAAGAAAGGACTCGCTAGAACACTAACGGCTATGCTGAACAGCACAAGATATGTCCGCCAGTTTTGCAGTGAAAACACTGCAGCCATCCATCACAGAGCGCTGTTCAGTATGTCCTCTGTGGGCATAGAAGAAACCAACGTGACCATCAACCATCAGGCCGTAGGTGTAAACTACTTCAGAGCCTCGGGACGCGTCAAGAATCGAGAGGAAGTGACAACGGAGAACCTCAAGAAGAAGTGAGACTTTAGGGCCATGCAAAAGCTGCAGACGAAGCTACAGCCTAGGTATCCACCACTGTGGTGCATGCGAATAGACCTAGAGGAGAGCTGATAAAGGAAAGGACTGTAGTCCACACAGAAGGGATCAGACGCGAGCCGCGATCGTAATCCCTGACCTGGGTCGCCGATGCGGGAGTTGAACCGCCGAGGTTGGGAAAAAGGAGACGATAACTTGGATGCTCAGGAGAGCTATGAATGTGATATTACACCATCATTCACGTAGTGCTCTCCAGGTAGTGGATCCTTCATTAGGATACCGATGGAAGTCTGAAGGCGCGAGGTCAGAGCTGTGTGGTGGATGAGGAAAAACAGTCCAGTGACGTTTTGTGAGCTGCTATCGGGTGAGCAGACTAGTGTGAGGCCTTGCGATATCATGGATAAGGAGAAGTTCGTTTGCATTTTTGTGGCAACGAACACCGGAAGTCGTTGCTTCAATTACCCCATGGTAGCACAGCTGTGTGTGGCCGGCCGGCATGCGGCAGTTTGGGCTAGCATGCACAACAGTGTTGCTCCCAACGTCTCATCGTGCTTTCGTCCACTCCAAGCTGTCCGTAGACATCCTGCAAGTGCCTGTGTATATCTGCAGTGCTCTGGTTTTCCGCCAAGAAAAACTCAATCACAATTTTACGACTGGAACGCACTTCCGACACAGAAGCTATTTTGATCGTTACGTATAACACCGCCACCTATTGGAACTTCATGAAACTATAGGGACTAAAGCTGGAATATTCCACGATGTTCCACAACAAATTTTGAGAAAAAATATGTTGCATTACTTATTGAAAGCCCCTCGTTCATTATGCGACTATACGCAAATGCTAATTATTTGCATATCCGAGTACGTAGTACCTATTTGTTGCTTGTCACCTTCACGGCGTCGCAAGTTTAATGACTAGTAGTGTATCGCCTTGCTGTGGTGCAGACCCTACCAGCCACACAGGGGACGCCTCCGGATTAGTCAATGCTCTTTGAGAAATTCCACCAGCAGCGGAAAGACCCATTGCTGAGAGATTACCATGACAAGGTACGTCTGTTTCTACGCGAGTGCACTAAATATTCACGGTCATTCTGCATTTCGGGTAGATACTCCAATTTAGGTACATGGTTTTTGAAGAGCATTGATACACCTAAAACTATTATCTTTTGTTTTCAACGTGTAACATGTATTAGCTTACACCTGATTAACGTAGTACATATACAAACTATGCTTACTGCCTTAGGGCAGTAAACATCTGTTAATTGTAATCTGTTGGGATGCATTTTGACACATAATATGTTACATACTCAAATCAGTTGATGATGACTTAGTAAAAAAAGCAACGCTAACGTTTTTGTTAAATAGAATTAAATTAATTAATACAATAACAATAAAACTCACTTATAATATTTTCCAGTGCAGAATCTTTTAGCGCACATCAACTGATGAGATGATCGTCATTTGGTACCCCTATTCTTTCTAAATACTAATATAATTTTCCTTATGAGATAAGTCTTATTCAGTTACAATTCACTTCGTTACTTACTTATTCTATCGTCGTCGTCGTCGTCGTCGTCGTCATCGTCATCGTCATCGTCATCGTCATCGTCATCGTCATCGTCATCGTCATCGTCATCGTCATCGTCATCGTCATCGTCATCGTCATCGTCATCATCATCATCATCATACTGACTTAACAACTGTTACTCATCTGTGATCTGGCTCCTAGATATAATTGGTTATATGGTTAGCTTTCTATGAGTATATGTACTTTGGCCTATACTTTTATATTATGTGGTACCTCTACAATTGTTAACACTATATTATGGAGATGACCAGTTAATTCGAGTATTTAGGCCCATAAACGGATATGACAAAATAAGTAATTAAACAGTACAATCGTAGCCGTGGAAGGTTTATTTCCTGAAATATTACTTTACCCACGAAACCATAACAATGTTATCAACAAGTAAAATGAAATTCATGAATAAATGAACCCGTATTTATCATATAGTGCGGCTGTTCCTCTACGAAATGTTCAATTATTCCACTAACAGAAGTACTATATAAGCATTTGTACCGCAGACGATACAGAACTAAGGGTAGTTGCCCAAAATTGCAAATATCAACCATAACACACGCTATAAAACAGTGCAAGAAATTTTGCTTCTTTTGCAATGACAGTTTTATTTGTTCATGGAAGAACTACGCAGATTAGATTAGTACTTGTTCCATAGATCATGAATACGACACTTCGTAATGATGTGGAACGTGTCAGGCTAATAAAAGGTGTCTATACAAGATATTACATTACACAAAATATTACATGACACTTAATATTTTTAATTTTTTTTGTTTTTGTGGGGGTTGGAGAAATTACCCATTTACTATATCCAAAAATTCATCTAATGAGTGGAAGGAGTTGCCATTAAGAAGTTCTTTTAATTTTCTTTTAAATCTGTCAGACTTTCGATGCTATTAGGTAAGTGACCAACGACTTTCGTGGCAGCATAATTTACCCCTTTCTGAGCCAAAGTTAGATTTAATCTTGAGTAGTGAAGATCATCCTTTCTCCTAGTGTTGAAGTCACGTACACTGCTATTACTTTTGAATTCGTTCTGATTGTTAATAACAAATTTCATAAGTGAATATATATATATTGTGAGGCTACAGTGAAGATCTCTAGCTCTTTAACTAAGTGTCTGCAGGATGATCTTGGATGAGATCCAGCAATTATTCTGATTACACGCTTTTGTGCAATGAACACTCTTTTACTCAATGGTGAGTTACCCCAGAATATGATGCCATACGAAAGCATAACCGATGATGGTCGAAGTAGAGAGGATATAAAATGTAGACTGGCAATGGCAAGGAAAGCGTTTCTCAAGAAGAGGAATTTGTTAACATCGAGTATAGATTTAAGTGTCAGAAAGTCGTTTCTGAAAGTATTTGTACGGAGTGTAGCCATGTATGGAAGTGAAACATGGACGATAACTAGTTTGGACAAGAAGAGAATAGAAGCTTTCGAAATGTGGTGCTACAGAAGAATGCTGAAGATAAGGTGGGTAGATCACGTAACTAATGAGGAGGTATTGAATAGAATTGGGGAGAAGAGAAGTTTGTGGCACAACTTGACTAGAAGAAGGGATCGGTTGGTAGGACATGTTTTGAGGCATCAAGGGATCACAAATTTAGCATTGGAGGGCAGTGTGGAGGGTAAAAATCGTAGAGGGAGACCAAGAGATGAATACACTAAGCAGATTCAGAAGGATGCAGGTTGCAGTAGATACTGGGAGATGAAGAAGCTTGCACAGGATAGAGTAGCATGGAGAGCTGCATCAAACCAGACTCAGGACTGAGGACCACAACAACAACAACAACAACGAAAGCAGAGAATGAAGACAGGCGTGGTAAGCTAATTTACTCAGATGTATATCGCCAAAATTTGCAATGATCTTAATAGCATAAGTAGCTGAACTCAAACGTTTCAGCAGATCCTCAGTGTGTTTTTTCCAGTTCAACCCTTCATCATCAATGCATACACCTAGAAATTTTGAAAATTCTACCTTAGCTACCGATTTCTGATCGAAGTCTATATTTATTAATAGTGTCATTCCATTTACTGTGTGGAACTGTGTGTACTGTGTTCTGTCAAAATTTAATGAGAGCCCATTTGCAGAGAACCACTTAATGATTTTCTAAAAAACATCGTTTACAATTTCACCAGTTAATTCTTGTCTGTTGGGTGTGATAGCTATACTTGTATCATTGGCAGAAAAGTATTAACTTATGAAGTATCTTCTTGATTTAATTTGACGTATTACTGTTATTTTCTAAGATTTATGGAAACAGTGTAGTTATGTAGTGAGAACAAGACTGTAAGTATTTATTCATGATGTTTCCACTGGCAACTTCATACTATGTAACACTACGAGGAAGTATGTCTACAATATATTTCAGAAAAAGTCAAATTTGTTAACATCGTATATAAATTTAAATGTTGGGTAATCTTTACTGAAGGTATTTGTCTAGAGCGAAGCCTTGTTCGAAAGTGGAACGTTGAACATTAGCAGTGCAGACAAAATATACGATTTTTGAAATGTGGTACTTCACAATAATATTGAAGATTGAATGGACAGATCTAATGGCTAATAAGGAGGTCCTGAAGAGAAAAAGGGAAAAAGAAATTTATGGCACAACTTGATTAGAAGAAGTTGGCATACACATAGTGAGGCACTAAGTAATCCTCAGTTTGCTAATGAAGGGATTGTTTAGGGTGGTCAGCTTTCTCAGAAACTGCCATGCAGTATGTTTAAGTATATTTTATGGTTTTTTTATGCCCGTTCCCTTGAACAATGTAGTCGATCTCAAACGCTGCATAATAATTGCAAGCTGTATTCGGTCCTCCAGTGACTGTCCTTATTTTGCTTCCTTTACGCCTCTCCTCCTAGTATATTGAAGGGACCGCACAGTTGACAGCCTAAGAGCTGGCTAGCAGAACGTAAGCCTTGTAAGGAGCTGGCTACCATAAAAACGTTCAGGCTGGGTCTCAGCTCAGGTAGCCAGAGCGGCATTGAGAGTCCACACCCCCACACTCTGGGTGCTGGGAATGACAGCTATCTAGCAGAGAAAAATCACAGCATTGTTCAAAGCAGCATTTAGAAAGATAAAAAATCTAGCCAAGTGTCGCTCTCCAGACGCTACAGTGTGAATCCCCGTTATCGCAGAAGCGACTCCACAAAATACCGTTCAGTTTGAATTTCAAAATCCAGCATTCCGGTTGGTTCTTACTACCATTTTCCACAGATGTAGGATGAAGCAATGAATTAAAATTTGTACCAGCGCCGGGATTGGAACTATGGTGTTTTGCTTATTATGTAGATGCACTAGCCCCTACACCACAATGGAATTTGGGCTTCCACGTCTGCACGAACTACATCAGTGTGATAGATAAAGGTGAGAGTCAATATGTCTCAGGAATATCAACTGTACATGATCAATAGGCAGCAAAGTTTCAGAGTGCCCAGAAACTTGTACACTAGATGCTATGCAATCGTGGAAATAAACATTTGCTGCTATGAGACGGAGGTGTAAAGAGAGAATCTGCTGAGAGATGGTGGAGTTTAGACTCACTGATGGACGGCTGATGTGGTCGCAGAGAAGGCTGTTTCCGCCTGAGTACTGGGTACAGAGAGGGAGCAGAACTCTGTCTTCAGCCGACTCTGTGCTTCCTTCTGCATTTACGTCGCGAGTTTGGTAAGAAGGGCCTGCATTGCGATCAGCGGTTCTGTAGGGACGCGCTATTAGCTCACTCCCGTCAAGGCCCAGTTATTCAATTTTAATACTTCGCAGCCACCCAGTTTGCTTTCAGCATGCTCTTTGGTGATCTCACTGGATTTCAGACCTGTATTTCTTGTTTTTCCAGTAATTTTCTAACTCTGTAAGTAGCTTGTTAATGTATTCATATGTTGGCAGCACTGTGTAGCGCTCTGCATTAATAACTCTGACAGCGCTGTGCGCACTCTGTAAGAGACTCTGTGGCTGGTCGGACTTGCAGTTGGAAGTTAACAGTCAGCAGTGATGGAAGTTGGGAGTGCGAAGCCAGCGGTGACGGCGGTTAGAGGTTTCAAGTATTAGCGCGAGTGGACTATCTGGGCGTGTGTCCTTCATGGAAATGTAATTTGTCGATGATTATATACTTTTTGGAACTAGATATCATGCACGATTATATAATTTTTGAACTGGTTGTCACATTCTTAAGGTAAATAGATTGTTTGCTCTGCAACAAAGTCTTTCCTTTGCGAACCACATGCCTATTAGTAGAGACTTCAGTAGTTAGAATCTTTTATTTAGCTGGCTGTATTGGCGCTTGCTGTATAGCAGTAGTTCGTGTACTGACGATTTTTGTGAGGTAAGTGATTTATGAAATGTATAATCTATTATTAGGATTTCTACTAATTTTGGGCCATTCTTTTGTATTAGTTATTTTAATTCAGATTATCAATTTTAAAGCAGTCAGATCGCATTATGCTTGAAAATTGTGAGTAATTAATGAATAGAAAGGTTGAGTTCGGTTTGTCAGGGCAGATTCTGTAGGTCAGATACGAAAGGATAAAGAATAGTAAAGAGACAGAAATTTCACTCAGCAATATAAGTAAAATTTATTTTATTAAGAAGTTTCAACTGTGATTGCATTCGCTGGTCCTATTTGTGTATTGTTCGCATAAATTTGCATTTGTCGCGTTCACCCACCTGTGACAAGTATAGAGTTCACCATTAGAACCCCCTTGTCCAAATAATAAATATTTAACTGTTTATTTTAGTGGGTAACTCACATGTTTTGCTTTTCAATAATAAACAAATTTTTTTCTGTTATAGATTAGATGATTATCTCCTCTCACTAACATGTCTATGTGCGTGGTGTAGTTACCATACTGTCTTGGTTGATGGAGCATCCATATTAGTTATTTATGGCTCAATAAGGCGATTCCATTGGGCGACATTATCATTTCTTTTAACCAGTTCCCATGATCATATGGAGTGATTTCCTTCTTTTCAGGTCACCAGAAATCGGACTTTAGCATCATAGGGGTATGCAAAACGGCACAAACGACACACACACGTTCTTCTCAATACAGTACGCACAGTCAAGTTGTAGGTTACAGAGGAGTGCTACATCAAATCAGTTGTCGGACCGAATGCTACAACAACAACATCTAGTTGATTAAGACCGAAATGTTAAAATTGGAGCTCTGAATTAGGGTATTAAGAGTATTTTGAAGATATTTCATTATAAAGAACTTGTTTCTTTGCGAGTGACTGCCCTCTGTCCAACGCTAGTGAGAAAGGTATTTATTTCGATAATAGCTACTGAAGCCGCAAAGTTTAATGCCACTTGACAGTTGCGTTAAATTAGTCGTCACCCTCTTTTATAGATTTTCACGCAAATTACATTTTAATTGCTTCCAATAAATGTATTATCCTTTGCTTCGTCAAATACAGTTTGGAAGCCTGTGCGTTCAACAGCGCGAACTTTAGCATGTAATTTCCAATGAAACGGAAAAAGCACAATTAGCCGCATTTCACATGTCAGCAATCAAACCAACTGCAAAAACGAATAAATCGTATCAAACGATTAATATAGAATAGCAAAACAATGATTTGTGGTTCAACAATCATTACTGAAACAGTACCCCACAAAAGACTTAACGCGCTATTAACAGACGTAATTTTCAATGTTTTGGCTACTGAGAGAAGGAACATAAACTGAAAATAAATTGCGAAAACCGACAGAAACAAGCAATTTGATTTTTTTTAACGTATCCAAACAGATAATACCTGTTGTTTCTTCTATACACTGGCTATTTGTAAGTGACAGTTGCGGATTCTTTCAATTTCTGTAATGTTATTGTGTCTACATAAGTTCTAACGATTGCTCCGATTCCATCAGGAGAGCGACGTTTAACAATAACGTCGCAGTGGGTCTTTCATTCACAAGGATGCATTTTTAATTAGGTAACACAGACAGCAGAGGCGAGGTACTGGCAGAAGTAAAGCTGTGAGGACGGTGTGTGAGTCGTGCTTGGGTAGCTCAGTTGGTAGAGCACTTGCCCGCGAAAGGCAAAGGTCCCGAGTTCGAGTCTCGGTCCGGCACACAGTTTTAATCTGCCAGGAAGTTTCAGACAGCACAATACTTAGCAGTTTCGTGAACTATGAACGAGCAGCGAGGTTGGATAATAAATCAATTACCATCTCACCATGTGGATTATGCGTAAACGGCTGAGTGCATATTAATGGTAAACAGCAAAGCTTTATTTTTAAGTGCATGTGCGTACAGAGAGTGAAATGATTGCAGTCTAAGCAGCCTGTTCGACCGATCTGTTCCAAATCAAAGTGTGATCGCAGGAACACTTGAGACAACACAGAGACTATACTTATATGCGTGACACGCTTATGACACAACAGCGAACAGAACAAATGGAAACAGGCAGCTCAATTACACGGTCTAGTCACAGACATCAATCTACAATTGCAACCATTCACAGAAGGCAGTTGGCGGTACTAGACGTGGATGATATATAAAAATGTTGGGAAGACGCCGAAACGGATTGACCGGCTTTCAATCCAAGGGTGGAAGTATTTCCAAAACGGTTAAGTTGGTAAACTGTTCCCGTGCAAATGTGGCTAAACTATATACCAAGCATAGCAAAATGCGGCTATCCCAAACCGGTGCTGAGGAAACAGTGGTGCACCACGGGCCGAATGACAGCTTGGGGTATGTTTACGGGCAAACAGTCGTGCACCTGCTGAGCAACTGACCACCCAAATGAAGCAAACTGGTACCACCAGCGTCTCTTCAACAATCGTTCAGCGAACATAGCTGCGTGCGGGCTTCCGCGGCAAGCGACTGGTTCGTACACTCTTGCTGACTGGTGTTCGTCGGCGTCGAAGGCTGGAATTTGCGCTCCAATACCGCCACTGGACGTCCACTGAGTGGCGAGAGGTGGTCTATTCAGATGAATGACGTTTCATGCTCTACAGGTGTAAAGCATCTGAAAGCGAAGGCAATGCAACAATTGTCGCTCGGGTCTAGGCCGGAGGAGGAAGCGTTAGGGTTTGGGGAGGGTTTTCGTGGCGTTCCGTGGGTGATCTAGTCATACGGTAGAGCACAATGGATCAACAAAGTATGCTTCTATCCCTGGGGCCATACATACGCCTACATGCAGTTTGCATTTCCTCGGCACGATCGCATCTTACAGCAGGGCGATGCAGCGTGTCACACAACTCGCAGCGTACGTCCGTGGTGCGAAGAGCACCGGGATGAGTGTACCATACCCCCTTGCCACGGAAGTCCCCAACTCAATCTAAAATCTGTGGAACCGCCTTGATTGGGCTGTTCGCGCAAGCGCTCCTCAACCGAGAAATCTAGCGGAGCTCCTAAGTTACTGTAGTCGGCATAGCTCTACATCCCTGTCACATTAATGGGACTGAACAGTGTATAATGCTTAGTACGTTGTAACAGAACATGAAACAATTCGGAGAAGCAATGCTCTTAAAATTTGAGTAGAAAAGAAGTTAGTACAGTTTAGGTCAACAAAGTGAGCAAGACCAAAACGACGAACGGATCGTTTCGGAAAATTTAACCCATCGTTATACAAAACACACTGTCTCTGACCTATGGATGTACTTGGCTTTGACACACACAGACACAAACACACAGACACAGAGACAGACACACACACACAGACACAGAGACAGACACAGAGCCAGACACAGAGACAGACACAGAGCCAGACACAGAGCCAGACACAGACACACAGACACACAACACACACACACACAAACACACACACACACTCTCTCTCTCTCTCTCTCTCTCTCTCTCTCTCTCTCTTTCTTTAACGAGCTTGCACTGACATTGAATAAAAGCTTCCAGACATGTAGATGAAGCGTTATAGTATGATTCTCAGTGAAGTGGCGCAGTGGTTAGCATACTGAACTCGCATTCGGGAAAACGACGGGATCAGATCCCAGTCTGGTCATCAACATTCAGGTTTAAACGACGTCCCTAAACCGCTTAACCCTTTCGTGAGCCGTGGGAAACATGCTTCCCACTACAATGAACTCGTCTCTTGTCCCGTGGGATTCACAAACGTGTGTGTGAAATCTTATGGGACTTAACTGCTAAGGTCATCTGTCCCAAAGCTTACACACTACTTAACCTAAATTATCCTAAGGACAAACACACACTCCCATGCCCGAGGGAGGTCTCGAACCTCCGCCGGGACGAGCCGCACAGTGGGATTCACAGTTCCCACCTCTGTATGGTGCTACCACCTAGTGAACAGTATAGGGTAGTACTTCCAATCGGAATTTCCTGCCGTTTTTGCTGTACCTTCGCGCAGACGCATTTTAAAGCTGAGTGTTTCTCTGTAGAGGAGCCTTTCAGTGCTGTTTGCGTGACATTTTGTGATTTTTTCCTAAAAGCTATAGTATAAGGTAAATACTTTTGATTGACCCAAATTTATGAAGGAAAAAGTAAAATTGGAACGAGGAGAATTACAGTTTGAAACAAAAGGAGCCATTTCTGCAATAAAACGGATGGATAACCGTCCAGTCACTTTCCTGTCATCAATTCATGACCCATGAGACACAGCCACAGTGAAAAGGAAAAACAAGGATATTACAAGTACAGAGATTTCTTGTCCTTAAGTTCTGGCAGAATGCAACAAAATAATGGGTGGTGTCGATAAGTTTGATCAATTACGAGAACGGTATGCTATTGGCAGACGTTCTGTAAAATGGTGGCACAGAATATTTTATTTCCTGGTGGACGTTGCTGCAGTGAACAGTTTTATCCTCTGGAAAATTAGCAAAAGAGAAAATGGATAGCACGATCAGCTCACATACAGGATCCATCTAGCCAGAAATTTGTTCGCTGGCTTCTCATCCCAAAAATAGGCATGGACAAAAACCTGTCTTTCTGGCAAAAAGGGGTAAAGTACCTGAAGATTTTCGTCATGTGGCTGTAGGGGAGCATCAACCCATTTTAGTAAAAATCTACTGGACGTGCCGTCATTGTAGTACCAAAGATGCGGAAAAGAACACTCGCTGTGTTTGTACATATTGTCAAATACCACATTGCATAGACCCATGTTTCAGAAAATTTCATGGCAATTAATTGTGAACAATCATTGTAACAAGAGAAGTAAATTTATCAAACAAATATGACATATATTGAAAAAGTTGTTTTTGTCATTTAACTCCTAGGAAGGGCAGTGGGAAGAATACTTCCCACCTTGTTGTGTGACCTCACTTTCACCGTTGGACCAAATCTGATATTCTGTATGATAAGTATACCTATCTGTTAACTACTATCTACTCTCCATTCATTAAAAAAACTGCTCAATAATTTTGCCCACGAAATGGTTAAGGCAAACGCCGGATTGGTTCCATTCAAAGGACAAGGCCGATTTCTTTCCCCATCCTTCCATAATTCGAGTTTGTGCTCCGTCTGTGAGGATGTCCACTTATTTCTTTTAACAATATCCACAGCGCTGTAGGCAACGGGGCTCAGATTGATGCCCTCGTCTTGGTCAGGTGTCCACTATACGCAGGAGGCGTCTACACGGGTAGCGGGGGTTGTATGGCGTGGACTCGGCGGGTTTTTAGGTTATAGGGTCTCGGGAAAAAACAAGAAGGGTTTCAGTCACAAAGGGTGCAGGCTGAACATAGAAAGAACGTAGATACAGAAACCATTGGTATAACAGTTGTAAATTGTCGTAGCTGTGTTGGGAAAGTACCAGAGCTAAAAGCGCTAATGGAAAGCACAGATGCTCAAATCATTGTAGGCACTGAAAGCTGGCTAAAACCGGATATAAGCTCAGCCGAAATTTTTGCGAAGAACGTAACGGTGTTCCGAAAGGATAGGCTAAACACGGTTGGCGGTGGCGTGTTTGTTGCTGTCAGAAGTAGTTTAACTTGTAGCGAAATTGAAGTAGATACTTCCTGTGAGTTAGTATGGGCAGAGGTCATTGTTGGCAAGCGGAATAAAATAATAATTGGATCCTTTTACCGACCTCCCAATTCAGATAATATAGTTGCTGAAAGGTTCAAAGAAAATTTGAGTTTGATATCAAACACGTACCCGACTCATACGATAATAGTTGGTGGTGACTTTAATTTACCCTCGATATTTTCGCGAAAGTGCATGTTTAATTCTGGAGGTACGCATAAAATATCATCCGCAATTGTGCTAAATGCATTCTCTGAAAATTATTTCGAGCAGTTAGTTCATAAGCCCACGCGAATAGTAAACGGTTGTGAAAACACTCTCGACCTCTTAGCAAAAAGTAATCCTGTGTTGATAACGAGGATCAAAACCGATTCAGGGATTAGTGAACAGGGGGTTGTCGTAGCGAGATTGAATACTGTAGTCCCCAAATCCTCGAAAAATAAGCGAAAAATATACCTATTCAAAAAATCAGATAAAAATTCACTTGACGCCTTCTTGAGAGACAATCTCCACTCATTCCAAATTAATAATATAAGTGCAGACCAGATGTGGCTTAAATTCAAAGAAATAGTATCGGCAGAAATTGAGATATTTATACCAAATAAATTAACAAACGACAGAGCTGATCCTCCTTGCTACACAAAACGGTTTAGAACACTCTTGCAGAAAGAACGAAACAAACATACCAGATTCAAACAGACGCAAAATCCCCAAGATCGGTGATCTTTTACAGAAGCTCTAAATTTAGCGCGGACTTCAATGCGAGATGCCTATAACAGTTTCCACAACGAAGATTTGTCTCGAAACCTGGCAGAAAAACCAAAGACATTATGGTCGTATGTGAAATATGTTAGCGGCAAGAAACAATCAATGCCTTCTCTGCGCGATAGCAATGGAGATACTATCAAAGACAGTGCTGCCAAAGCAGAGTTACTAAACACAGCCTTCCGAAATGCCTTCACAAAAGACTACGAAGTAAATATTCTAGAATTCGAATCGAGAACAGCTGCCAACATGAGTAACGTAGAAGTAAATATCCTCGGAGTAGTGAAGCAACTCAAATCACTTAATAAAAGCAAGTCTTCTGGTCCAGACTGTATACCATTTAACTTCCTTTCGAACTATGCTGATGCATTAGCTCCATACTTAACAATCATATACAACTGTTCGCTCGACGAAAGATTCGTACCCAAATATTGGAAAGTTGCACAGGTCACACCAATATTCAAGAAAGGTAGTATGAGTAAACCACTAAATTACAGGCCCTTATCGTTAACGTCGATATGTAGCAGGACTTTAGAACATATATTGTGCTCGGACATTATGTATTACCTCGAATAAAACTGTCTATTGACACACAGTCAACATGGGTTTAGAAAGCATAGGTTTAGAAAACATCGTTCCTGTGAAACACAACTAGCCCTTTATTCACATGAAGTGCTGAGTGCTATTGACAAGGGATTTCAGAAGGCTTTTGACACTGTACCACACAAGCGGCTCTTGGTGAAACTGCGTGCTTATGGAATATCGTCTCAGTTATGTGACTGGTTTTGTGATTTCCTGTCAGAGACGTCACAGTTCGTAGTAATTGACGGAAAGTCATCGAGGAAAACAGAAGTGATTTCTGACGTTCCCCCAGGTAGTGTTATAGGCCCATTGCTGTTCCTTATCTACGTAAACGATTTGGGAGACAATCTGATCAGCCGTTTTTGGTTGTTTGCAGATGACGCTGTCGTTTGCCGACTAATTAAGTCAACAGAAGATCAAAACAAATTGCAACACGATTTAGAAAAAAATATGCGAATGGTGCGAAAAGTGCCAGTTGACCCTAAATAACGAAAAGTGTGAGGTCATTCACATTAGTGCTAAAAGGAACTCGTTAAACTTCAGTTACACGATAAATCAGTCTAATCTAAAAACCCGTAAATTCAACTAAATACCTAGGTATTACAATTACGAACAACTTAAATTGGAACACACAGAAAAGGATAACCAAAGACTGCGTTTTGTTGGCAGGACACTTGGAAAATTTAAAAGACCTACTAAGGAGACTGCCTACACTACGCTTGTCTGTCCTCTTTTTAGAATACTACTGCGCGGTGTGGGATCCTTACCATATAGGACTGACGGAGTACATCGAAAAAGTTCAAATACATCGAAAAAGTTCAAAGAAGGGCAACACGTTTTGTATTATCGCAAAATATTGGAGAGAGTGTCACAGTAACGATACAGGATTTGGGCTGGACACCATTAAAAGAAAGGAGTTTTTCGCTGCGACGGAATCTTCTCACGAAATTCCAATCACCAACTTTCTCCTCTGAATGCGAAAATACACTCCTGGAAATTGAAATAAGAACACCGTGAATTCATTGTCCCAGGAAGGGGAAACTTTATTGACACATTCCTGGGGTCAGATACATCACATGATCACACTGACAGAACCGCAGGCACATAGACACAGGCAACAGAGAATGCACAATGTCGGCACTAGTACAGTGTATATCCACCTTTCGCAGCAATGCAGGCTGCTATTCTCCCATGGAGACGATCGTAGAGATGCTGGATGTAGTCCTGTGGAACGGCTTGCCATGCCATTTCCACCTGGCGCCTCAGTTGGACCAGCGTTCGTGCTGGACGTGCAGACCGCGTGAGACGACGCTTCATCCAGTCCCAAACATGCTCAATGGGGGACAGATCCGGAGATCTTGCTGGCCAGGGTAGTTGACTTACACCTTCTAGAGCACGTTGGGTGGCACGGGATACATGCGGACGTGCATTGTCCTGTTGGAACAGCAAGTTCCCTTGCCGGTCTAGGAATGGTAGAACGATGGGTTCGATGACGGTTTGGATGTACCGTGCACTATTCAGTGTCCCCTCGACGATCACCAGTGGTGTACGGCCAGTGTAGGAGATCGCTCCCCACACCATGATGCCGGGTGTTGGCCCTGTGTGCCTCGGTCGTATGCAGTCCTGATTGTGGCGCTCACCTGCACGGCGCCAAACACGTATACGACCATCATTGGCACCAAGGCAGAAGCGACTCTCATCGCTGAAGACGACACGTCTCCATTCGTCCCTCCATTCACGCCTGTCGCGACACCACTGGAGGCGGGCTGCACGATGTTGGGGCGTGAGCGGAAGACGGCCTAACGGTGTGCGGGACAGTAGCCCAGCTTCATGGAGACGGTTGCGAATGGTCCTCGCCGATACCCCAGGAGCAACAGTGTCCCTAATTTGCTGGGAAGTGGCGGTGCGGTCCCCTACGACACTGCGTAGGATCCTACGGTCTTGGCGTGCATCCGTGCGTCGCTGCGGTCCGGTCCCAGGTCGACGGGCACGTGCACCTTCCGCCGACCACTGGCGACAACATCGATGTACTGTGGAGACCTCACGCCCCACGTGTTGAGCAATTCGGCGGTACGTCCACCCGGCCTCCCGCATGCCCACTATACGCCCTCGCTCAAAGTCCGTGAACTGCACATACGGTTCACGTCCACGCTGTCGCGGCATGCTACCAGTGTTAAAGACTGCGATGGAGCTCTGTATGCCACGGCAAACTGGCTGACACTGACGGCGGCGGTGCACAAATGCTGCGCAGCTAGCGCCATTCGACGGCCAACACCGCGGTTCCTGGTGTGTCCGCTGTGCCGTGCGTGTGATCATTGCTTGTACAGCCCTCTCGCAGTGTCCGGAGCAAGTATGGTGGGTCTGACACACCGGTGTCAATGTGTTCTTTTTTCCATTTCCAGGAGTGTATTTTGTTGATACCGACCTGCAGAGGGACGAACGATCACCACCATAAAATAAGGGAAATCAGAGCTCGTGCTGAAATATATAGATGTTTATACTTTCCGTGCACTATACGAGATTGGAATAAGAGAATTGTGAAGGTGGTTCGATGAACCCTCTGCCTGGCACTTAAATGTGATTTGCAGAGTATCCGTGTAGATGTAAACCTCAGCAAGGCAATCGATATAGTGCCACACTAACGATTAGTGAAACAATAATACGAGCTTATCGAGTATCAGACCAGACTAGAATAACTGAATCAAAGACTTCCTTGCAGGCGGAGCTAAACACGTCGCTCTTAAAGGAACAAAACCGACAAACGTGAAGATAATTTCAGGAGTACACCAACGAAGCGTGGTAGAACCTGTTCTTTTTACGATTCATAAATGGTTCACTCGATAATATCGACAACGTAATGAGGCTATTGCAGCTGCTGCGGTTGCCTATAACAAGCTAGCAACGCGAGAAGACCGCAGAGAACTGTTGTAGGACGACCTGCAGAAACTTGATAAATGGTGGTGGGACTGGCAGTTGTCCTCGAACGTAAACAGATGTAACATACTGCGCATGCATAAGAGAATCAAACCCCGTACTCCACGATTACACTGTTGGAAACAGTGACCAGTGAAAAATGTCTAGGAGCAACTATTCAAAGTGACCCTAAGAGGAATGACAACATGAAACAAATAATAGGGAAAGCAGATGCCAGAGAGTTTCATGGGTGGAATCATAAGGAAATGTAACGCATCCATGAGGGAAGTGGTTTACAGAACACTTGTTGGACCGCTTCTTGGGTACTGGTTATCACTCTGGGACTCGCGTTTCGTTTAGTCGCCGCGACAGCGTTACAGAGATACTCAACAAACTCCAGTGGCAGACACTCCAAGAGTGGCGTTGTGCTTCACAGAGAAGTTTGCTATTGGAATTCGAGGGAGTATGGTATAAGTTTCTCTTGAAAACCATACCAGACCTTTGTTTATCCATTCCCAGTCGTCTGGAAGCTGTTTTGAATGCCAACCTTATTACACATTCTAATGTGTCGTGTTTTTGCTGTTAACATTTTTGAGCACCCCCCCCCCCCCCGCCCCCCCTGTATATCAGTCCAATTTCCGTAAACCCCACAGCACCACTACTGCGTTAGTTAAGATAACTGCTGACCTAAAATTTGCCAAGACCAACTGTGAAGACACAATAGTACCGTCACTAGAAATCGCAAAGTATTTGGTAGCGTCAATTTTGACATACCGCTCACAATAATGCGACAGCTAAAATTATCAGATAGTACATTACATTTCTTTGAAAGGTGCTTGGAAAATAGACACCAACGTTTTCTCTATAGGAATGAAAACTCCTCCCGGAAGCACGTTCTCTGTCGAGTGACACAGTGGTCAGTTGTAGGCCCACTATTCATTTCCCGTATATCTCAATGATATTTAGCCGGTTGTCCTGCAAATATGAGTTCTATGACGAAGAGCGCCAACTTTACCAGAAACTACACCTGAACTATCAATACTTCGATCGTCCACGTGAATGATAATTTGTCTTCAGTGGTAAAATTGGATCAAAACCTGCGAGTTCAACTGAATGCGAAGAATTCCTATGTAATTGTAGTATCCCATCTGAAATTAATAGGCTGTTGAATCCGTGTACGACTGCCTCATGTTTTTATTGACGGTATTCCTAAACCTTGTGTAAAACACAGTGAGGTCGGATGTCACTCTGGTTGAGCCTCCCAACATTGCAGAAAACATTGTGATCACACGCACTGTTTGCTTCAATGCCATGAAAAAGTTTTAAAACATACTCCTGCATTATGTGGAAGGCAAACTCATGCGATCATTCGTTGTCCTGAACCTTCACGTTCTTTGATGTAATCCAACACGTCACGAGAAGGGAGGAAACTAGACAAGTAGAACTATTGACGAATTTTGTTAGTGTGACGTGCGCGTAAGTCTACGTGATCATGCCACTGCTTTACATGGCCAGTAGCAAGGTTGTGGCCAGACTAATTATGTGACTACTACATTTTGTGTCTACTTTATCTGTTCCTCAGTGGACATGTGATCCGGTTCGTCACAAAAGATCATTCCTCAAAAGTATCATATCTAAGTGACCTCCTGCTTCTTTGTTCTCGCTACGCCGTTCATCAGGCTCAGCTTCATAATGTAATCTTTGTACTGGGAATTACCGTATCCATATGTGTCACAAAGCTTTCCCGGTAGCACAAACCTAGCCCCAATAGCAAAATACTTTCAAGAGACAGACAGTAGTCTTTAAATTCTAAGATATGAAGACACCGAGCCGTAACAAATGCAATACTTGATTGGCTCCGCATGTGCACACCACCAACTGCTAGCAGAAGAAGGAATTATATGCAGTAATTCAGTCGTTTTATAATTGTTTATTTGTGTAAAGTGTTAATCTCTTCCCTGACCAGCTGTTTAATTCCAATGATGAACCCTATAACATTGTCAGTGACAAGTGTCTGACAATTATCAACATCCTCTGAAAAGTAAAAAGAAAGTTTACATTTTTATTTTTTCTCCAGTGACAATGTGCAATCAAGAAATAGCGAGATGTATGGAAAATCCTCTATTAGCACAGAAAATTTTATGTAAATAAGATACACTAAATAGCTCATACAATAAAAAACAACAGTTCCTCAATACTTAATACGTATGGCCAGTTTTTCCTCTGTAAACAGTAAAGCAATCGTTCATATCTACTCCCATTCATGCTTCTTTCCCCTTTTCATTTCTCAGTCAGTTACGACACTTTCTTTTCCCGTATCTTCATAACAACATGATTTATCACTTTCTTCTTTTTCTTCTCTCTTGCTCTCTGTCTACCACTTCTCTCATGTGCATTGCTGCTAGCACTCATAGTTAAAAACTATCTCCCTATAAGTGGTCTTTATTGTTTTTATTCATGAACGAAGGTACCTGTACTTATTTTCTTCTCTGTTTGCCCTATACTAATTAATAACTATTTTTATAACATTGAATGTCAGATGTAAATTACGCTTATGATAATGAACATAACGTAAAATATGCAGAATTTCTAGGGCGATGTAAGAGTGATGGCCCTTATCTCACCAGGTTAAATAAATCAATAAATAAATAAACAAATTATTACGATACATTTAGCTAGTGGTGGGGTTTCGCGTCTTGCACTTTGCCTTCCCAGCTGATGCATTTAATCTGCAGCTGAGCTACTTTCCCACGGTATAGATCCGCCCCAGACGATGATTATGACAGAGCTATGTACCGTAAAACATTCTCTGTGTATGTGACTCGTAAAAACGATGAACAGCAGGCAAACAACATACCTTCAGATTACACTTAGCACAGTTTACAAGAAAAATGAGATAATATACTGTAGAATGCCGTAAGACGCCACAGAAGGCGTCGAAGCGGAAAGCGAAAGATTCGAGAAAGAACGAGCTGTAGAAAAACCTGCCGCATACATCCGGTATTTCATCCGCGTAAATTGTGTGTAATGCAGACGCGGAGATTCGACATGTCGATGGTAGACAGTGTACCTGCGTTCCGTTTTTCCCTCCCCGAACCTAACACACTCGACACAAAAACTCGGGTAAAGTTGAAACGTCCCCTTAGAACAATTTATACAAGACTGTGCTTAAACTGACTCACAATGTTTTTAGCGCAACGCAATCTGACTATCAAAGATCCCTGCAAAAGAATGGCCCTGCGTAACATTAAACTATACCTTTCAGAAATCACTTACCTCACAAAAATTTTCATTACTCGAACTACTGCAATACAGCGAGCGCCACTACTGCCAGCTAAATAAAAGATTCAAACTACGGAAGGCACTAACTACTGATAGGGATAGTTAGCAAATGAAAGATATTAATAGAGAACAAACAATGTATTTACCTTAATAGTCATAATATATATAGCAGTTCATGACAAATTACAAAACTAAGAAAACATAAACAGCCTTCTTACAAAGTCATTTGTTATTTCTGACATCTGTCGTGTGCTGGCGCCGGATTTTTTCCCAGAAAATCTATAAAACATTAAGCACAATGTGTTTCTCACTGTTCTCAATGGTCAGCCGCGGCTAGAGTTCAGTACTCAACGTGTAGAAATTTCCTGCACGTTCACAGCGCATACGGACGACAAGAGCACCTGAGCACGAAATGTGAGATAGTGAAACCGACTGTCTAGTAAGATTTGGAACAAGAACTAAACAAGTTGGCTGGCTGCAACAGTGAACAGTTCTAATGCTTTAGCGCGACTCATTGTGTCATTCATGCCAGAGTAAAACTGTGATACTAGCTCTCGGCTTTGATCAGTGACGTGGGGATGATGTGACAGACGTCGTAAATAATGTGGCGACTGTACCGTCGTATCAATGGCAATGTTTTTAATCATAAAATAGGCAGACTGCTTTGATTACGATTATTTACTAAATCGCGAAATATTTCGAATTACAACTATTACGGTCATGAACATACAGTGTGTTCCAAATAGGTACGGCCAAACTTTCAGGAAACATTCCTCACACACAAAAAAAGAAAATATGTTATGTGGACATCTGTCCAAAAAAAAAAAGGGTCAAATGGCTCTGAGCACTTAACATCTATGGTCATCAGTACCCTAGAACTTAGAACTACTTAAACCTAACTAACCTAAGGACATCACACAACACCCAGTCATCACGAGGCAGAAAAAATCCCTGACCCCGCCAGGATTCGAACCCGGGAACCCGCGCGCGGGAAGCGAGAACGCTACCGCACGACCACGAGCTGCGGACGGACATCTGTCCGGAAACGCTTACGTTCCATGTTAGAGCTCATTTTATTACTTCTCTTCTAATCACATTAATCAAGGAATGGAAACACACAGCAACACAACGTACCAGCGTGACTTCAAACCCTTTGTTACTGGAAATGTTCAAAATGTCCTCCCTGATGCGATGATGCAGCCCTGGAGAATGGCGTATTGTATCACAGCCGTCCACAATACGAGCACGAAGAGTCTCTACATTTGGTACCGGGGTTGCGTAGACAAGAGCTTTCAAATGCCCCCATAAATGAAAGTCAAGAGGGTTGAGGTCAGGAGAGCGTGGACGCCATGGAATTGGTCCGCCTCTTCCAATCAATCGGTCACCGAATCTGTCGTTGAGAAGCGTACGAACACTTCGACTGAAATGTGCAGGAGCTCCATCGTGCATGAACCACATGTTGTGTCGTACTTGTAAAGGCACATGTTCTAGCAGCACAGGTAGAGTATGCCGTATGAAATCATGGCGGTGAATCGGGGAAGTACAGCAAATACTGACGAAACTAAAATGATCTCTAACATGGAAATTAAGCGTTTCCGGACACATGTCCACATAACATTTTTTCTTTATTTGTGTGTGAGGAATGTTTCCTGAAAGTTTGGCCGTACCTTTTTGTAACACCCTGTATAAATAAGAGAAACTTTTCCTGGAAATAAATTACTGATGGAAAATACATTGAAGCTAGAGTAGGAAATACACGTTAGCTACGTAGCTCAAGTGGAGACTGTGTTATGTGGACCGGTGTATTTGCACATTTCAGTTGTATTCCAGTCTGCCTCCGTAGCTTACTTCAGTTCTCAGTACTGGCAGGGATTTTTGTTTTGTAGGAGAACTGGAACGAGACGCACTCAGCCTCGCGATGCTAGCTGAGGAGCTGCTTGAATCATAAGCAGCTGCTCCAAGTACTTCGAAGCTGAAAACTGCCGAAAGAGGAGTATGCAGACCCCACGCCCCTCCATACCGCATCAAAATGACGCATTGACTATGGATGACACGACGGCCAGTCTTTCTGTGATCGGAATGATGGAGCTTTTATTGTTTTGTTAGTCGTAAATCGAAATGATTACTACAAGAAGAAATTTCACTACTCATCAGTAAGAAAAGGAACATCGGAAAAAATCCCTGCAGGTGTAGTGTGTACCGCGATGTACGCTACAGACTAAATCGAAATTGTTGAAAAATCGAAGCGACTATCGACATATACTTAGCTATACATCTCAAGTCGAAACTGCGATAAACAGTTATTAAAATAAGTATGCATAATGAGTAAATCGGAATGGTTATCGCAAAAAGAATTTTGTTCATTGATCGGAAAGGAAACGAACTGCGAATTGTAAAAAAATCACTACAGCTGTAGTGGGGATCACTATTAACAGCATGAATTCAAATATTTATCGTATAGAGAAAAACCTGGTAAATCGACTAAATACTACAGTTCTGACCGTAACAGAACAGTCAAAATTTTGTTTTCCACAAACGGCAGAGATTAAAAATAATATTTCTCCCGAAACCAATGAAAGTATGACAGCAAATAGTACTGTGATAAATGCGAAACTCAAAATTCGCACCAAGAATTGACGTTACAGTAGTCATTACTATAAAGTCACTGGTAAATTGGACATTTAGCCTCGCAAATTCCTATTAGCCGTAGGGCCTGTGTCAAGTGACGTGACATCGCAACATCTAATGTGTTTACAGTGCGCCAAACTAACGACCGTCGAGCGTATTACACGGGCGTTTGTTTACACCTAGTTTAGACTAATGACGAACATGGTATAGTGACAGTACAGGAGCAATCAATGACTCTCACAGGTTTACGTTTCAGTGATGTAACAACAGGGGAAATAATTACCAATTCGTCAATGATAATAGCGAGAAACGTGCAATGTAATGAAAGTAATACTTCATTTCGTTAAAACCGTTAACGTTCGAATTATACTAATTCCACAAACGTGCGTAATCATCTCCAAAAGTTGTTTCTAGTTCTAATTGTATCCAAGCGAACACGCCATTATCTTACGGTACCTCAAGAGCGTAGCAGTAACTGCCTGGCCACGCTGTCGAAGAGACCAACAACCCTCCAGCGCGCACCTCCGTTCTGAACTGGCGTCGCCGGTGTGCACCGTTGCCAGGCGGCGCGGCGGGAGACACGGGACCGAACTTTTAAGCACTTTCATTTGTTTGTCTAACTAATAAAGTCCACAAACTTACCACACTATTGAAATCAACGGCCATACCGCACAAAGTGTCGTTGACCTGTTTCCCCACGCGTTTTCCACTAAGAATTTATTGAGGAGTTTAAGAACCAACAAAGCGAGATACGTTACGAATTTAATTTACCGAAATGCTTAATAATTATTAATGACGAGTAATTTTTGAGAAATGAACAGAAATCGACTCCGAGCAATATTAACGGATATAGAGATTCCCTCATAAATATTAAACGTGTATGAAGTCTGTAGTAAAAAGACACAACACACAGCAAAACAGCAACCAGCACAAATAAGATATCAGATACCGGGTGGCTATAATTAAAGTGAAGATAGTGACAAAGGTCCACTAAGAGCTGTTATTATTGTATGGTAGCGAGACTTGGTAGATATTCCAATGCGTCAATGTGGAACGAATTTAAGCTGGAAAAAAAATTGTTCGAAACTTGTCCACGAGATGTAATCTGTCGCTGTGAACACATGAAGGGCGTATATAAATGTGTCCATATGTTATCGGTTAGGACTGGAGCGTGAACAGAAAAGGCCAAACAAGTGAGGAACGTATCACGTTGATTTTGCTGTTAACTGCCGCTTACACAGTTTGTTCAATATCAGCACTGGAGTCGTCGACGACATGCTATACAGCGCCAGGTTTGCACCTGGTAGCCAAAACTGGGACACTTTTCTTCAAGGGTAATTCTGTTTCGTATTAATGCATTACCACATCAACGAAGTTTCGATGATGTTGGATAATCACAGCCGGCATTCGAGTCCGTGAGTAGTTGCACTTTAATTAACCACCACAAAAAATGGCTCTGAGTACTATGGGACTTAACATCTTAGGTCATCAGTCCCCTAGAACTTAGAACTACTTAAACCTAACTAACCTAAGGACATCACACACATCCATGCCCGAGGCAGGATTCGAACCTGCGACCGTAGCGGTCGCTCTGTTCCAGACTGTAGCGCCTAGAATCTCTCGGCCACCCAGGCCGGCTAACCACCACAATGATGGCAACTTATAATATCCCATTTGCTGAAATTTTCTAGTTACCACTGATTTAACATTTTACTATTACTAACACAAACTTAGCTGCACTTGTGTTTGCAGACGATTAAGTCATTATGAGACAAAAATAAAGACTTTTCGAGTTGAATACAATATTAGACAGAGGAATACAAATATTTCTGCTACTAAAGCAAACACTATGGCTCCAATATGATCTGAAACACTCAAGATGCACATGGAAACAAATAATCAGATCACAGAACAAACTCATAATTTCATATAATTAGGCTACACGAATTATTTGCTGAAGAATCGGAAAGAACTGGTAGAAGATGACGTCTGGAGAAATTTAGGAAGAAACAAGGCCTACGACTTCTCTTAGAGGATAGGTTAAGGAAAGGCAAACCGACATGTGTAACATTTTTAGACTAAGGAAATCTGTGGATTATGTTGACTGGAACACAGTCTATGAAATTCTGAAGGTAGTAGGGGTACAATGCAGGCAGAGAATTATTATTTAATATTTGTAACTCTTACATAGACCAATCAGCAGTTATAAGAGCCAAGAAACATGGCTGGGAAGTAGTGCTCGAGAAGGGATTGAGACAGAGTTGTTGCCCATCCCCGACGATATTCAGTCTGTATATTGAGCAGGCAGTAACGGAAACGACAGAAAAATTTCGAGAAGGAATTGTAGTCCAGGCAGAAGAAATAAAAGGTTTGAAGTTTGCAGATGATACTGTAATTCTGTCAGAGACAGCGAAGGACTTGGAAGAACAGTTGAATGGAATAAACAGTGTCTTGAAAGAAGGATATAAAGTGAACATCAACAAAAGCAAAGAAAAGAGTAATGGATTGTAGTAAAATTAAATCAAACGATACTGAGGGAACTGGATTAGAAAACGAGACACTAAAAGCAGAGGACGAGTTTTGCTACTTGGGCTGTAAAGTAACTGATGATTTCCGAAGTAGAGCGGTTATAAAACGTAGGCTGGTAATAGCAAGAAAAGCCCTTCTGAAGATGAGGAATTTGTTGACATAGTATATATATTTAAGCGCTAGGAAGTTTTTTGTGAAGGTATTTGTCTGTAGTGTACCCCTCTATGGAAGTGAAACGTGGATGACAAACTGTTCAGACACGAAGAAAATGCTTCAAATGGCTCTGAGCACTATGGGACTTAAAATCTGAGGTCATCAGTCTCCTAGAATTTAGAACTGCTTAAACCTAACTAACCAAAGAACATCACACACGTGCATTCCCCGAGGCAGGATTCGAACCTGCGACCATAGCAGTCGCGCGGTTCCGGACTGAAGCTTCTAGAACCGCTAGCCACCGCGGCCGCAGGCACGAAGAGCATAGAACCTTTAACTTGTGGTGTTACAGAACAACACTGAAAATTACATGGGCAGATCACGTAACTAATGAATACCGAGTAGAATCGGGTAGAAAATAAGAGACCGACTGATACTACACATTTTGATGAATCACGAGATAACCGATTTGGTATTAGTAGGAAATGTGTGTTGATGGCTAAAAATTGTAGAGGGGGACCAAGAGATGAATACAATAAGCGGATTCAAAAGGATGTAGGTTGTAGTAGGTATTCGGAGAAGAAGAGGCTTGGGGAAAATGTAACAGCATCGAGAACTCAATCAAACCAGCCTTCCGGCTGAAGACCATAACAATAACAGGGTACGAAATCAAGACTGTATAAAACAAAGAAATGGATAATGATGTGAATACTTTTGTCTATTTCTGCGGAAATATACGATAAACATTGGGAAGAGAAGGTCACAAGAAACAATGCTCAAGTTTTATAAACTACTTACACTATTAACTGTCGACATTCATAACTCGTTTTTAAGGCAAAAAGAACACAAGGTAGTGGAAGAGATTTTTGAGATATGTTGCCAGATGCAGAGTATCAGTAATTCAGGATATAACTCACATAATGACTTACACCAGAGACGATAGAAAAAAATGTTCACTGAACGACAAAGAGTGCAATTTCTAACACCTTATAAAATATGAAGCAATAAGAAAACGATCGGCGTGGAAGGGATAACAACAGGTGGCGACACCAGTTATTGTGAAGAGACTGAACTGGTTAAAAGATTCAAATCCTAATGACAATGATGATGGTGATAATGACGATGACGATGATGGTGTTGGTGATAATGATGACACAGCAGCTTTCTTTTTCAGTACGCTGTATCTATGTGACCACTCCAAACACCCATTAAATGCATGACAGACGTTGTACCACATCGTAACGTTTCAGCCCATTTCGTTCAGGGATAGGGCGTAGTAAGTAAGGCTTCGCTCAAGAAGGAAGTCAGTCAGTCTTAATAGGTCATGAGCTCGACCTCCAGAGAAGAATTACCTTAACGAGTGTCTGACCAATATTTCGTGAGTGTAGTACCCAACACGCATTTTTTTCAAAAGGTTCTTGGTTTAAAACCTGCCGGGAACATATCGCTGATTTTGTTTCGCAAACGTCTCAGGCCGCGAATTCTCACCTCCATGGACATAATTTTTGGACAGCGTATCCGTCACATGACTGGGTATCCTAGCTCAAGTCCCAGAGTAGCACTCTTTGCAATTATGGAGAGTACAAGCTAGGCACGAGGCATGACAATAATAACTCAGTTGGCAAGGCACCGTATGGACTGTAAGTAAGCAGCAGCCATAACATGTTTGTCGTAAAACATTGTCTATGACACCTAACCGTGGAAGTTATAATATCCATATTTTATTCCGCTCTTCTCATTTAGATTTCTATCAATATACTTCATCCTGAGTTAGATGGAATTTCACACATTTCACAAACTCTTAACAGATCCTCGTAAGTTCTCAGAGCAATAACTTAAGTTCATTGCATCTATTTCAAGTAACGAACACCAGAAAGATGTGACTTAACAGTTCGAAATCACGCACCCGCATTACCTGTAGACTTAGTTTATTACTTATTCAGCATCACGTCATCTACTGCATCATTACTGGTTTCGACAATTTAGCAAGTCATTATCAGATAATTTTAACACGTTACAAGCTGACTTATCAAAGTCCAATTGAAGACAGCCGACTACAAGATGTTCAATTTGTTTCCATATGGCAAAGTGTCCAGTCTGCGCAAATACTGTAACAGTCACGTCTTATACAGGATATACTCTGTAAACACAGGACAATACGTTTAGATGTGAAAGTAGCTATCTAAAATAGAGGGATCTAAAATGAAGGGACGTCGCCAGTCAAACTGTAGACCGTGTAAATTGAATAGACCCACCTAAAACGATACATGCAAAACTTTTATGCCGCTCACTGATGAGTCCTTTCACTGCTGGTGAATCTCCTGCCTTGGAAAAACTACCCTTTTATGAGCAAGAAAATAATCTTTAACTACTGTTGCATGGGTAGGACTGAAAGAAGTATGTTGATTAAAGTTAACACAAATCATATGCGCATATCCTGTAAGCTGACTGGCTCCACGTCATTTTGATAAAAGGTTTGTGCGGATGATGTATGTAACATGTAACTTACTATCAAAGTAACTAATTACGTAAAGAGGAGTGTCTAATGCGTACATATTCTCCAATGGCCCAGACGGCCATTGTCGGCGAGTGTGGCGGCGACCTACGGAGAGATCCTGGTATTCCAGTGTTTTGGACAAATACAGCAATGTTATTCTTGGCTTCATAGGATATGGAGCCATCCGATATGATTTCAGGTCACGGGCGGCAGCGTTTGAGGGAACTCTGCGGTACGACACTGACATTCTGCGCCTCACATGCGATGATACCACGGTATATTTTTTTGTATTTTTCAACAGAACAATACTGGTCCAAACATGGCAGATCTTTCTCTGAACTGTGCGATGCTGAAGTACTCCGGTTGCAAAACCCCCAGTTCTGCCCCCCTCTGTGTTTGGCAGGCGCTGCTCTATATCTGGGTAACACAGTCTCTACATTAAAATTGTGACACAATGAAGGCGTCATGTCATAAACATCAAAAGCGACACGAAGCGTGTTACTGCCTTTGATACGCAAACGATTGGCGTTTCAATCAAACCGCAGACCGTATGTAGGAATAATGCTCTCTTCACCCTCTAACACAAGAAAAAACTGCCTAGCGGATCCATCTATTGCAATTGCATTTGAGTGTTGGTCGTAAGTGAGAAGATCGTGTTACGCTTCGCTAGAAGGAGGAATGTCTACCAAACCACAATGATCTATTGTGATTGCCATGATCGTGATCGAATGCGACTGCGGTTTACCTTTCTGCGACTTTGTTGGTCTTAATGGTTCGCATGTCAGGCGGATATGAAATTGTGGGTTCTGGAGAGCCGTATTTAACGCTATGGAGGATATCAGTGCACCCACCACGCTACTAGCGCTCAAAAGCACAGACCTCTTGTTCCGTCAGCCGTGAATGATTGTAGTGTCACGTCATCCGCCTTGTAACAGGAAATGATAATGTCTGTCGTCTGCACGAAAACTCTTCCTTAATCAATTTGTGATCCTTGCCAGGAACTGGCGTATTAAGTTGTACACCGAACAATAGAATCTCTTTGGCGGTTTTCAAGTTCTATGAAATGCATGACATGACTGCTGAGCCCTTTCGAACGAATGTACCTTTACGTCGTAATCCGTGTTTATCAGATCTACGGAAGATATTCCTCGATATGGGAAGGTCTTGTTACACTCATAAGTCACCATGCTTTTGGAATTCTGAGATCATAATCGAGATTCACGATAGCGCCCAATAATTTTGTATTCTACCTCCAGAGACAATATTTTCGTATCCGCAACACTACATTTTGTACGCGCCTTCCTCAGCGCATGCTCACCGTAATGGACGTACTTCTGATCAGCTGTGTGTACTTGCTGAATACGAGCTATAGTGAATGCGTTGACGTCTTCAGAGTACTGGTTTGCACCAGTGGTAGCAGAAATCTGCAATGAAACGATTGGTATTAGGCGGTCATATATGGTTTCATCTATATGACAAATCGGTGTGAACTGTCAGAATGTTTAATGTTGGTGTTCAGTCCCCTGTATGGCGTTATCCAAACATAATAAACGTACTTCAAGCACTACAGCAGGATCCTAACAATAGTGAATACAAGTGTAAGTAATGATTCACTTGCGCATCTGCCAAGGTAACACAAAACATCGTTATTTTCGTAAAGTTCTCCTTTTCGAACTTGAACCCACGATTTATTCAGATGTGGAATGCACTGCTTCGCAAAAAAAGTGAAGCACCCAGGAGGGAGAACCGAAATGAAACTCCACGTATTGAGTAAAATTTACAAACGACATAGCACGTTGGGCCCACTTACGTTGCATCACATCTGGCCTGGATGCACGCATTAATTCGGTTGGGAAGGCTGTCAGAAAGCCGTTGAGTCCTTGCATGAGACCAGCTTTTGTAACTGTTCCTTGATGACCTAGGTACTGGATCTCGAACTAATCCGTTGACCGAGCTGGTCCTGCACATGTCCTACTGGGGACAAGTCAGCAGATCTCGCAACCGGAGTACCTCGATATCACGCAAACATGTGTCATGTTTGGACGAGGAATGTCCTGTTGAAAAATGCGTCACGATATTGCAGCGGGAGAGGCGCACGATGTCCATGACGTACCGTTGTGCCGACAGAGTTGCCTCAATCACTACCAAGCTTGACCTGATGACGCACAGAATGGCTCCCTCACCATTGGAAGGATGGAACATCTCCCCAGGTCGTCGCCATACTGGCTGACGGTGGTCATCTGGGGAAGTGGAGAATTGAGATTCACGACTGAATACAATGCGACATCACATATGAGCAGTCGATGAGTCCCAGTCACGATAGCACTCCAAACTCATTCATTACTATTGTAGTGCTACCGGCACCTTGTGCATGAAGTAGTAATTCCCTCCGGCTGCTGCTTTCTCTACCAAAGTCGCTAGATGACACGGGATGTTGTAAGGAGCCAATTACATGTTCTCGATGGTGGGCGCATCTGTGAAAGTTTGTGATGGATTTGGCGCACAAACTGTCGATCCTGTCTTGAGGCAGTGAGCGGTTGTCAACCGGAACCTTGACTACGAGTCCACCTAGCCTCACGTTGAGTATGCCTTCCATCATGTCCCCAAGCAGTCAAACATAACACCGCTGTCAAATTCGAATACTCTACAAATCTGGATGTTGAATCATTCGACTAGTCGACCAAATGGAGACCCGCGACGAGGCCACTTTTTCTACTGTATCAGCTACTGGAAAGACTGTCTCAGGCGAATACGTGACACCTCCATGTCCTTCACACTGCTCACTCACCATCTGACGCTTTTGAAGGCCCTCATATATCCTACCCGGCCTCGAAGCAACACTGAATACGAACAACGCCGACGCAGTCTGGTGGTCATCCTAACTGCCACAGGGAATTGCAGCTCTAATAATTTACATGGCGGCCGATGGCGGGTGCATACACGAAGTTACATTGATATCCCATCAAGTCTTCCTGGTGCTACACTTCAATTGCCACGCAGTGATGCAGAAGTAAAGAAATGCTTACGTAAGTGTGAAAACAGCAGAAATACCAAAAGTATCAAAATTCTCTGACTGGTTCGTGAATCCATGAACCCATGACTCACGGGCGCAAATACCCGTGCAAGGCAAAGTTAGGTATTTCGAATTCCCCGCCCAGGGAGATAGGCGGAGACCTTTACATTGACTTATTCGAATTTACTGTCCCCAACGACGGTTGAGGTCCCTGCCCAAAGGATGAAAGTGTGTGTGTGTGTGTGTGTGTGTGTGTGTGTGTGTGTGTGTGTGTGCGTGTGTTTGCGTGCCTGTAAGGATTTGTGTTTGTCGGATGGGATGGGATGTGGAGATCTGTTTCACACGACGATACTTGTGAAAGTAGATCAACGTCGTAATTATGACTGACTACAAATAACCTCGTTTAGTACCCACAATCGTCCGATTTCGGCTTGAAGCCATATTCGTGTGGCCATCTACTAATCGTAACCAATGAACTTACACGGATTTCGATACATTAACGACCGAAAACAACGGATTCAAGCCGAAACTGACAATTATAGGTGAGTAAATGAACGTCTGCTAGCAAATACAGCCGAGGAGATAAATGAGTTGGAGTTCTTACTTCGCTCCAAGGTTGACTACTGTACTGCTACTCGTGCTACGTCACGTTCTTGCTACGGAGTTAAGGCGACACCATGTTCCTAGTACGGACATGCTGGTTCAACGAACCTATTCTCTTTCAGTGCCGGCATGCGGGCCTTTCACTGTGGCGTAACATTGTCGTAAAAGTCGTTACGTATATTTCGTCGTTAGCAGAACAAAGTAGGGCGCTCATTAACAAAGTTGCCGCTACCAGAGCCCTGAAGACGGCGGACTGTTGTTTGATTAATGAGAGCCCGCAATGCGACGCTTTGCAGCTGCTTCCGTTCCCCTTTCGCCTTTGCCCTGGACGACGTCACCCTATCCGATCTACGGGAAAGCAACTACATTCCGCTTCTCCCTGAAATCAACCTTCAGGAGTACAAAACTAAACGAATACCTACAATAATTCTAGTGAGTGTCACTTCTAAGGCAGGTTTCCTCGGCGCAACTGATCGCACTCGCTGCCTGAACATCTACAAGCGTAGTTGCATATTCATTAACAACCACTCGTCAACCTGACTGTGAAATGCCAACAATACAGGGTTATTCATAAATACCCATCGAGTTTCATGAAATGACTACGTGTGAATTACAAGATATACCACACACACACACACACACACACACACACACACACGTCGATGGACGGAATACATATCCACATACATAATTAACATTGCACTTGCTCCATACGGGAGCAGTTTTTGAAACGTCGAACGTAAATAGATGGGTACAACTGACGGAAGACACTGACAGGAAGGCACGACAGCAACCCGCATTTAAAAATTGTCCTTTGGGTTGCCTATCTTCGAGCGCGACGCCGGCCGTGGTGGCCGAGCGGTTCTAGACGCTACAGTCTGGAACCGAGCGATCGCTACGGTCGCAGGTTCGAATCCCGCCTCGGGCATGGATGTGTGTGTTATCCTTAGGATAGTTAGGTTTAAGTAGTTCTGAGGCCTAGGGGACTCATGACCTCAGAAGTTAAGCCCCATAGTGCTCAGAGCCTTCAAGCGCGACCTAATTCGATGGTACAACAAGGAGTGGATGTTTAGTCTACATGTCCTGACACGCCTGACATCTAATGAAACTACGTCGTGGTGCGTTTACGAATCGAGAGTTGGACAGTGATCTGTCCACTGATATGTGCCATTGTTCTCTGTGTCTTGTAGTTTTTGCGCAGTCGTGTTCTGAAACCTTGAGGGTACTTATGAATAACCCTGTAAAGCGTGGAGAAGCAATTAACCTCCTAACGTAATCAAAATGTGAAAACGCTGATTCGTGTATGCAGTACTTCGGTCATGTACTAGTTCTGTGACTCACGGTTTCCCACACATCTGAGAGTTAGCATGCCATAAAATGACGTCTCTGGAAATCTCATACACAACCTGAAGCATCTGCGAAACGAAATTGTTGAAATGCTGTCACCATGTTTTGAATCCAGAACCCTTGCGGAGAAGTTTGTGTTGGGGGCAAGACCCTCGGGGAAAAAAAAATCCTTTCTGGAGGTCGAATCGACGACCCGCCGAGACTGAATGTAATGATTTAGATTCTTAATAACTTGCACAGAGACTTTATTCCCACACTATAACCGTGAATTTAATGGGCAGGAACGTTATGGTGTTAGAGTCGGTGGAATGGTAACGGTTGGGGGAGATGGACAGAAAAAAGTGATAGCATTAGCATATAGTTAGAGGAAAGCTAGACAATGTCTATATTGATGCTATAGACCCGGTATTCACCTTGAGTGCTCTAGGCTCGGAAATCTGGCCTGTGATTGTCGAACAAGGACTGACTTCCTCTCGTTACCGTAAGTAAGACGCCTCTTCGCCAGTACACATTAAGGTATCGAAGCTGTCTGTAGAGTAAAGGTTAGAAAGGGGTTAGAACGAACGATCATGGAGTAGTTGTGGGAACACAGTTTGTCACTTTTGATAAGAAACCACTTAGGAGATTTCGTCAATCTTTAGCACTGAATGGAAATATACTGATCTTGGTCACCAATACAGTTTTTATTAACATCTCATAACTAAGCGTTTCAGGATACCCCAGTATCAGGTTTGTGGTATTAACATACAAAATAAGACTAGAAGTGAAATTTAAAGATACGTATTTCAGTGCAATAAATCAAAAACTGCACCGGACAGAAGTCATATACAGTCCTATGCTGCCTCCTGCTATATTTCGGCAGATCGTCAGTGCCCAAGGTGACATAAGCAGCACAACGTGCCAAATAAAAGCCTGTAGGTGTCATTTGTTACAGTATGATTGCGGCGACGGAATATGGTCTGGTATGACAAGGCTTATTGAAACTTGAATTACTGAATCGACACAGACGCATATTTTGTTAATACAATATTATTAAAACTTTCTTATCATAAAAGAAGCATATTGTAACAAAACCGCAGGTGTTACATTCCAAGTTGCTGGACTTTAAATGTAGGAAGCCACACAACAGAATTACTAATAGTTCCACATACAAGACTGTATAAAGACTTGACGGATCAGTGTAAACTGTCATCTGTCTCCCCTTGCATGAAAAACTGTGGGGCTCAATTTTTTTTTCCTTTTTCAAGGATTTGAAGACTAATGGCAGCGAGTGAGTGAGTTTATGCCACCTTGCTGATACTGCAACATCATTTACCTTAACATAAACAAAACCTTTCCAGTGATATGAAAGTGGTCATCTTCCATTTCGGCTATGCACAAATAAACATGAAATATATATTTTCAATAATTACACTACCTGACAATAAAGTGAAACTTGCAGGAGGGGAAGAGGAAAGGAAATGGAACTTCACGGGTTGAGAGGGCATGTGATTTTATACGAGTGATTTCGACTCAAATGTACAAAGAACTTGGCAGTATGAGCCCACTTATCGGTATAAAGTTGCATTCCCTTTTGGCCCGGATGTGTGCGCTGATACGGTTGGGAAAAGTGTCGCGGAGTCATTGTACCCTCTCCTAATGCAAGCTGACCCACAACTGTTGCGCGTGGTTCTGGTATCCTGGATACTGGCTCTGGTGGTCCCAGCTGATCCCACAGGTGTTCTGCTGGGGGCTGGTCAAGGAATCCTGCTGGTCACGGGAGCACCTCAGTATCACGCAGAGGGCTCATTTGTACGACGCCGCGATACTGTCGCACGACAAGAGCTCCCTTAATCGCTACCAACCGAGACATGATGGTACACGCGATGGCTCACTGTGCCTTTCAGAAACATTTGAAGAACGGTACCTTTCCCAGTGCTTCCGCCATTGTTGCCGGCGATGGATGGCGATACTTCAGAATGGATGGGGATACTTCAGAATCAAGATTAATTTCTGAACACAGAATGAGGCCATTCATCAGCAGTACGTGCCACCCGGTCTCGGCACTACTCCAAGTGCAGCCGTTCGTGCGGTGGAGTTGGTGGAAGCCTGTTCACTGGACAGTAATCCCACAGACCGAATACTGGTCGTCTCCGAACAAAGGTATGAAATTTCGCATTGAGTGCCTTACTCGTTCTCGGATGGCAGGAACATCTGGGTTACGATGTGCTTGTTGCACACTACGGCAAATCTTCCACGTCGTGCTGAGACGCGGTCGACTGGAACCTTGACGTCGACCGTGCCTACCCTCACGTTCTCATGCACTCCAGCGTCGGACCACTGCCACATCCGAATGCCCCACAAATCTGGATATTGCACGATTCATCCGGCCAGACAAATGGATACCCACAATTAGGCTCCTTTCAAACCCTGTTACGTGCTGATAACGCTGTCTCATACGAGTACAAGGGATCTCCGTGTCCCTCACAGTGATTACTCAACATCTGGCACTGTTCACGTTCCTTATTTACCGTACGAGACCTAGTAACAATACTAACGCACTCTTTGGGTGTTCTATCTGTCACAGAGAATTCCACCTCTAACCATCTACATACCCATCGACCGTGTGTAAGCGTGCAAAGTTACACGAGAGTGTTTTCTGGATGCCACACTATTTGTCAGAGAGTGTATATTTCTTCCTTCAAGAGGGAAGTCAGATTTGCTTTATTAATAGGATACATACAAACACCAACGATCTTCTTCCACGAAAAATGTATTCATTTTAACAATTTCATAAAATAACACCTTCATTATTCAGTTCATTCAAAGGGTCGTTTTTTCAGAATGTGCGTAATCAAATCTTTCAAACTGAAGAGGGATATGGCGAACACTTTCGCAAACGAGTTCATAATCGAAAATGAGGAAAATGCATCTGACATGTTGTATCGCGCGTCCTTTCTTCTTTATATTACGATTCACGTCTTACGAATTCTGTATGCTAACTAAAAACAAAGAGCACGCTATTAATCATCGGAAATAAAACAGATGCTCGGAGTATCGACTGCCGCACTCCCGATATGACGACCTCCCTCTTATTAAGTCGAAGACCACACACAAGTTTCCACATTTGTTAACGTTTTTGTGCAAACAATGGTCTTCACGCCCTCCCGTGGGAATGAGATTCTAAGTCTCAAATGAGGCCAAAGCTAAGGATAAGATTGAAAACTCTCTCTCTCTCTCTCTTCAAATGGTTCAAATGGCTCTGAGCACTATGGGACTCAACTGCTGTGGTCATCAGTCCCCTAGAAATTAGAACTACTTAAACCTACCTAACCTAAGGACATCACACACATCTTTGCCCGAGGCAGGATTCGAACCTGCGACCGTAGCAGCAGCGCGGCTCCGGACTGGAGCGCCTAGAACCGCACGGCCACCGCGGCCGGCTCTCTCTCTCTCTCTCTCTCTCTCTCTCTCTCTCTCTCTCTCTCTCTCTACTCCCGCCCCCCCTCTCTCTCTCTCTCTCTCTCTCTCTCTCTCTCTCTCTCTGTCTACTCCCCCCCCTCTCTCTCTCTCTGAAGAATTTATTGTAATACTATGAATAACAGAGCAGAATCCTGCTGCAGACGTAATCAACCAGATCAGTGTATCCACGACCTAACTCTCACTTTCGATTAACAATTATGCAGTTGTGAAAAAAAGAAAGGATTAATCGCAATACCTTTTACAATCGCTTGAAGTTTTGAACAGTCTTTCAACTGCATTCTTCCCAAGAATATAATCAGTATTTCATACATTTTTGCTGCAACTACTGTTTTAAAATTTCCAGAAATGAAGTTAGGTGAAACCGTTGTATACCGGATGTAGCTAAATATTACAATTTCCTGACAAAAACACACACACACACACACACACACACACACACACACACACACACACACACACACAAAAATGGCGCACGCGCACAATATAGAAGTTTAAACAATGTTACCAAACTTCACGAAGCTATTCAACGTCCACGCTCACATGACAAAAACATGTGTTTTTGGGCTGCACAAAATTCCACTGTCCGAAATTTTAATAAAGATTTAAACGTGGCTGCGTTGTCAGCGACCGTTACAAAGTAAAATTAAAACAATTTCAGCCCTCGGTCTCGAAAACGAATCTTTTTGACCTAGGTTTCGGCCACTTCTAACAGTGCCTTCATCAGAAATAAAACATTTAAAAATGGCATGTCACGTATAAAATAACTATGAAGTGATAATGCCTTAGTCACAGAATATTAAAACAGAGAACACAGTGGCAGGCCACTAAGGGCTGCACGACATGTCGAGCTGCGGCAGCATCAGCAGGATACAGACAAAAAAGTTTACTAAGTTTCTTTTCGTGCTTACACAATATACATTGTTTACAAATTTCTAAATGTTCGTTAATCTGTATCCAGAAATCGTCAACATTAAAATTATAATTAATACGGAAGATATTTGTGAGCTCTAAATATAGATAATATGCCTCTTCATTGAGAATATCTTTTTTAGCGTATAGCTTTTTAACATGATCAGAAATGAGATTTTTAACTATATGTCTAAAAAACTTACGATCTTTTTTACAGTTTGCGAAATTAATACAGGCTTTTACATAATTAGGGACCAGCCTCCTTTTATCACATTCCTTATTAAACTGAATGGCCATACCTGTACTTCTTTAGATCTTCACATTTAGAGGCAGCCTCTGATGCTTGGGCAGGCAGAAACTTTAAAGCTTTAAAATCTTTTAATCTTTGTCAGCAAACTGTACAGAACTATTTAACACAGAGGCGTGACACACAGCGTAGATCATATTTCATCTCCGTCATTTTCTACCAACCTTTAGCAGCAATGGAATGTCTACAGGCTACGCAAGAGACATGAGAGCTTTCAGTAAGTACACATCCAAGAATAGTTGCAATACAGTAGAAAGAGTCTGTTGATTTGAATATATTCGAGACTTTCACTACTTTAGTTTCATTGTACGTATTAGTGCAATATATTCGTATTTCCGAGTTTTTGTTGCTATTTTCCGTATGAAGGACATGTAGCTGAGAAACAATTATTTATATCACTCTGTTCTTTGTACTTTTTAGGATAACATTTCTATTTAGAAGAAATACTCCGCAGTTTTGTTATTTACATTGTCTTCGTATTAGCACATTGCCACAGTAATTACTTTGGAATATTTGTCACATTGTATATTTTAAAAGTATGTTAATGAAGATTAAAAACTTAAATAGCCAGTATTAATCTGTACCAAGTACTAACGGAATATTCCATACATTCTCTCTAAGATTATTTGCTACTGATAAGACATATACAGTAATGCCTGTAAGAAGTGTCAACATGAAGGACCGATTGTGAAACGAATAAAAATTATCTATAGGTGACCAGCACTGAAACAGAAGATTATTAACTGAACGGACGAACAAGGCATCATCATGCGATATCATTTACTATGATTAAAACCATCACGTGATACAACAAAACATTAACCGCACTGTGAAATTAATGTAACATATGTTACATTATTCGCCTGCAGAACAGTACACACTTGTACAATATGCTATCGGACGCCGATCAATGCTAGGGACCAATAAACAGAAAGTGAATTGTACCAAAACTAGTTTTATCTGTTCGGATTTAGACTGCCGATGGTATTGATGCCGTGTTTTTTTGTCTTCCAGAAAGCCTTCTTTAAAATCCTGTGACGTCGCCAACTAAGCAACATGTTGTGTATTCGGATAATCCGTTAGTAATATGATTTAAGAGTAGAACGCCAAGCAAACAAAATTGTGAACGTCGTTATTAGTGGACAGACGACCTAAGCCCGCGTTTACGCCGGAGCGAAATAAAGTGAACGAGTATCAACGAACGAGAACTCCCTCTGGCCTAAACGGTATGCGACCGCGAGCGAACTAGATTCGGTCGTGTTCGGTTCGCATTCGGTAGTGTTTGCTCATGTTCCGCTGACTACCGGTCTTTTAGCGAACCGTCAAAGAACGTTCGAGTCGCCGGCGCCTTGGCGGTAGCAGCACAGGAAACTGTCGTCTGCTGTCTATTCTGCAGAGTGGTTCGATGCCTGCATCAGGCGGCAACCGAATGAACGGCGACAAGTTTAGTATTTCTTTTTATTGACAAGGAATCCACAATAAATTCCTTTCAAAGTAAACAAGTGAAAATATCTATCTTTTATGCTGATTAAAATTAAAAATACGCTAAAGCAGCGATCTTTCTCGTTGCTTACTCCAACGGTAGCTGTAAACACATGGTGTAATGGTAGCTCAGTTTCGACAGGCGTAGGCTTTTTTTTTTTTTGTATTTCAGAATCAGCTGTAAAATATTCACGAAACAATGCCTCATCACTCTGACGACAGCAAGATAACACCAAAGACATGGAAAAGTATGCTCTAAAATGATTGAAGTTAAGTGAAGATTCTCCTACTGCATCGATTTTTCAGAGGGTTAATTAAATACCTGATACCTGTACAATTGTATATCATAAGGTATAGAAGTCGTCGTTGGAGAGTTAAAAAGCTTGGTGACGCAAGACCGTATCAGTATATACCTTCAGGGCAACGAAATGATTTGCAGGATAACACCAGCCATAATTGGACTTCGTTAAGAACATGAGATTTCATATTCGACAAGTAAAAATGAAAATGTGTAAAAAATGACGCGCTGATGACGCGCGATATTTGCGTCACCTAACCAGTCACTTGCAACGTATTTAACAAACTGAAACACAAATTCAAGCTTTAGAAATTGTTATCAGAAAAGAGTTACACGGAACTAATAAATAATGACATATTTAAGCTCAAACAGTTTACTATTTAGTGTTAAATTACAAAACGCATTACATATATGACCTAATAGCATGGCGCTCGGAGAAAGAATTGCAGCAAGAAGAGGACTTACTGTTTTTCCTTTTCGGCAAAAACATAATACGATAGAGAATCGGAAAGGGTATTAATTAACTGTACAGAGGTAAGTTCTATTTAAAACTTGTGGTTCTGCCGTTTACATAACGAAACATACAGGTTTGTTGCAATGGCCGATGCGTGATTGTTATGGTAAAGATTTTTGATGACAAATAAACAGGTTCGCCCAGGATCACGCTACTTGCACTGTGACAAACTATAAGTAATTACAGTTGATCAAGTGGCCTATGTGTATTTCTCATTTCATTAATCGTATTTTACTGACGTTATCTTCCTTATATACACCCTAATAATATACTTATAGTATGTCGCATGTCACTGCATGTATCAGAAACTAAGACGTAGCAGCCAAGTGCGCTGAAACCACCGGCTGTCTCAGCACCGTACCTCGCTGTCCCTTAGAGCAATGATCAATCTGTGTTTTCTGCACGAGATCTGTCAGCGAAGTCAAAGGTCGTCAAGAACGTCGTCCTGCTGCTCATAGCACTGCGAACTGTCGTTTTCGACCGCGGAATGTGCGGCAATCAAAGCCACAGGGAATGTAGTGGATTCATCGACGCACTGTGACCTTTTCGTGTTGATTCTGAGCGGCGGTGTATGTGGAATACTTTCCTCGGACACCCGTAACAACACCGCTTGGTTTCAACGCTGGCCACCAACGCAGACGTGTCTAAGGAAGGTGCGAAATGTGGGGAAGACTGGGCTGTGACCACCTAACCATCGTATGACACGTGCGAGGTGGCGTCGGGCAGAATTGCGGTGACATTTGGTGCCAACGTGACAGCAATGGCCCACCTTACACGACACATGAACTTCTGAGCACTGGCCTTTTTCTCACATGTGTCAGAACATCGCTATCTGAAGCGTCTTCCAGCCCGCGGGTGCCGTCGCAAGGCGCCCCACATTTACACCATTAGAAAGGAAGGTTGCAGGCGTCTTTGAGCCAAATTTCAAACTTACAGCGTTTCGAAAAAGTGGCCTTCCACTTGTGTCGAGCACTATATATAGTGCTGTATCCTGTCTGTCGATCGTGAGCGGGAACAAAAATTCTTACGTTCTCTAAGGTGAAATCGATCTTTCACAAATACAAGAAGTTGGAAACTGGAGAATTGTCTGCAAATTATCATTAGCTCTGTTCGCTTGCATTCGGCCTAGTGTAAACCAGGATTTACAAGTAACGGTAGTGACACGCGCACGTGAACTAGATGTGTCAGGATAGCTGTTGTTCACTACGTACACAAAACACCGCTCTATGAAGTTTGTCACAGTCGTAGTAGTAATACTAATAATAGTACTAGCTGTAGTAGTGGTGGTGGTGGTGGTGGTGGTGGTGGCCTACTAATTTAGCTACTTTTTCAATTACAGAAAATGGTATAAAATGTGTATAGTATTAATCTAAGTCGAGACAAGCTTAAAGCCAGCTGCTTCGCTCACGTTTGCGTACTAATTAGAACAAAAATAATTTTGAAATGGTGTCTTAGGCATACTGAAAAATTAGTGTATTAAAGAGCCGTTTCTTTTTCTACACACTTCTGTCAAATCCGATTTGTCGTCGTGACGGTTAAATAGCTTTCTTCGATTTAGTTCACAAATTGCAACACCTTCTATACTTTTCATGATAATAATGGCCATACAAGCAAGGTTATTTCCGTATGTTCTTCTGACCAAAGTGATTTTGGCAGCTGGAGTCGGAGGTTTCTGTTAATCTCGCTTTTCGAGTTCTTGCGGTAACAAATCCATAGAATCTTTCATCCCCTAACACATATTTATTCCTAACGTTGAAGTCAAATACCATCTTTCATAGTTGTAGCTTTAAAAATGGTTTCGTACTTCTTTCATAAAGATTTATTTTCAGAACAAAAAAACTTCACCCTCTCTTTCATCCCATCTGTTGGTTGAATTTTCAAAAATGCAGTACCAAGAATTTTTTCATTTATGACCGAGAAACCGACTACCAATTTTCGTAGTTCTAGCTTCAAAAATTGCCTTAATAGTGACATTTTCAAACAAACTTTCAGCCACTAATGGGGCGGATTTTCTAAAACCTCCTTCTTAAACAATACCTACAGAGAAAGATCAACACCCTCTCCAAATTTAAAGTTTCTGTCTTTAGCAGTTTGCGCTGGGTGATGATGAGTCAGTGGATCGGCAGGATATTTCTTTTTACATACAGGGTGATTCTTATTTACGATTAAAAATCCCCGAAACTACTTATATTACGCTGAGAAAAGTGATTCAATACACACATCGAAAAAAGTTTTACATCACCTCTGTTCCGAGAGTTCCGGAACTTCTATAGAAAATTGGAAATAGAGATCAAAATATACATCATTTCCGCCCTTTTTATTGCTCATGAAAACCACACATTGCATGTTGTACCACCACACAGCGAGACCTTCAGAGGTGCTACCTTAATACCCAGTGTCACGTACTCTTCCATTGATACATGCCTGTATCCGTTGTGGCATACGATTCACAAGTTCATAAAGGCACTGTTGGTCCAGATTGTCCCACTCCTCAACGGCGATTCGGCGTAGATCCCTCAGAGTGGGTGGTGGGTCACGTCGTCCATAAACAGCCCTTTTCAATCTATCCCAGGCATGTTCGATAGGGTTCATATCTGGAGAACATGCTGGCCACTCTAGTCGAGCGATGTCGTTGTCCTGAAGAAAGTCATTCACAAGATGTGCATGATGGGGGCGCCAACTGTCGTCCATGACGACAAATGCCTCGCGAATGTGCTACCTATATGGTTGCACTATCAGTCGGAGGATGGCATTCACGTATTGTACAGCCGTTACGGCGCCTTCCATGACCACCAGCAGCGTACGTCGGCCCGACATAATGCCACCCCAAAACAACAGGAAACCTCCACCTTCCTGTACTCTCTGGACAGTGTCTCTAAGCCGTTCAGCCTGACCGGGTTGCCTCCAAACACGTATCCGACGATTGTCTGGTTGAAAGCATATGCGACACTCATTGGTGAAGAGAACTTGATGCCAATGTTGAGCGGTCCATTAGGCATGTTGTTGGGCCCATCCGTTCTGCGCTGCATGGTGTCATGGTTGCAAAGATGGACCTCGCCATGGACGTCGGGAGTGACGCTGCGCATCATGCAGCCTATTGCGCACAGTTTGAGTCTTAACACGACGTCCCGTCGCTGCACGATAAGCATTATTCAATATGGTGGCGTTGCTGTCATGGTTTCTCCGACCCATAGTCCATAGACAGCGGTCATCCACTGCAGTAGTAGCCCTCGGGCGGCCTGAGCGAGGTGTGTCATCGTCAATTCCTGTATTTCCTCCATGTCTGGACAACATCGCTTTGGTTCAATCCAAGACGCCTCGATACTTTCCTTGTTGAGAACCATTACTGGCACAAAGTAACAATGCCGACGCGATCGGAACTCAATATTGGCCGTCTAGGGATGGTTGACCTACAAACAACACAAGTCATGTACCTCCTTCCTAGTCGAATGACTGGAACTGATCGGTTGTCGGGCTCGCTCCCTCTAATAGGCGATGCTCATGCATATGACGCAAAACATTTTTTGATGTTTGTATGAGGTTCATTGGGCGCAAATGTCGGGAAACATCCCAAAAAGCGGATAACAAATGTTGAACGTGTAACGTCACCCGATGTCGTATCTAGCTGCACGTGAAAATGTTGAGCATGTCGATCTGTCGCATCTCATCATCCCACCCCTGTTGAAGTACTCACATCAGTGTGGCTCCGGCCCCACGTGTGCGATTTCAGCGCGTCGGGCTTAGGGTTAGAGTAGTGTTTCTGGCAGGCAGTATTTTCTTTCCTTTTTGCATTACATTAGGCAATTATTTGTTTACAATGAGGTAAGATTTATTATTTTCTTCGTCAGTCTCGCGGTCTCCGCTGCTTTATTGCGAAGCACAGTATAACTAAAACCTACCGTACTGCGCCACAAGTAAATGTGTATAAGCTTCCTAAATGGGTCGTTACCAATAAATGACCTACGTTTCCTTTATTAAATAAAGTCTGTAACCCACAAAATAGGGACAAAAGAAAAGAAATACAAACAAGAACAGGTTTTGCTCGCTTACAGCAAGGATAATAATTGTGTGACTTCTACGTTTACAACAGATATTATTTATAAAATGTGTTCCAAATTTTCACTGGCTGCTTGAATTAAAGCACTGCATCGCTCAGTCATCTCTTCATGCACATGCTCTGGTATACCCCCCGTACTTTGGATCTCCGCTGCGGCAACAGCTGTGCGGACTATGAGGAACATTTGAGAACTTCTAAGGTGCTTTAAACTAGCCCCTACTTAAGACCAGCAAAATGTTTCGTGTCGCCAAGTCCACCTTTTTCGATACACCTGATTTAAGTAATTTATTGTTGCGATGGCATAACGCGGCAGATCTCCATCCTGCTGTAGGCACACGCTTTTTCTTACTTCCAGAGGAACAGCTTCACGTAGCTCAGACACAAACTTCCTCAAAACGACTGAGTGATTATGGCCATTTACATTATCAGGTAAAATGTACGATCCTATTATTTCTTACCTTACAATTCCAGCCCATACATTAATCTTTAATTTGTGGCGGTACATGTTCAACAATTGTTATCTGCTTTTGGGGTATTTCCAGAAATTCGCAGCCTCACGTGTCACATATGAAGTTACTTGTCTCAGTGTCATCTACGTCGCTCTGCGGATTTTTACACGTCTATAAGAGTCACCTTGTCTAACGTTTAATAGAGCCTGTGTTTACAAGCAACGTAACGGGGTGCAATATGATAAAGAAATACACTCCTGGAAATTGAAATAAGAACACCGTGAATTCATTGTCCCAGGAAGGGGAAACTTTATTGACACATTCCTGGGGTCAGATACATCACATGATCACACTGACAGAACCACAGGCACATAGACACAGGCAACAGAGCATGCACAATGTCGACACTAGTACAGTGTATATCCACCTTTCGCAGCAATGCAGGCTGCTATTCTCCCATGGAGACGATCGTAGAGATGCTGGATGTAGTCCTGTGGAACGGCTTGCCATGCCATTTCCACCTGGCGCCTCAGTTGGACCAGCGTTCGTGCTGGACGTGCAGACCGCGTGAGACGACGCTTCATCCAGTCCCAAACATGCTCAATGGGGGACAGATCCGGAGATCTTGCTGGCCAGGGTAGTTGACTTACACCTTCTAGAGCACGTTGGGTGGCACGGGATACATGCGGACGTGCATTGTCCTATTGGAACAGCAGGTTCCCTTGCCGGTCTAGGAATGGTAGAACGATGGGTTCGATGACGGTTTGGATGAACCGTGCACTATTCAGTGTCCCCTCGACGATCACCAGTGGTGTACGGCCAGTGTAGGAGATCGCTCCCCACACCATGATGCCGGGTGTTGGCCCTGTGTGCCTCAGTCGTATGCAGTCCTGATTGTGGCGCTCACCTGCACGGCGCCAAACACGCATACGACCATCATTGGCACCAAGGCAGAAGCGACTCTCATCGCTGAAGACGACACGTCTCCATTCGTCCCTCCATTCACGCCTGTCGCGACACCACTGGAGGCGGGCTGCACGATGTTGGGGCGTGAGCGGAAGACGGCCTAACGGTGTGCGGGACCGTAGCCCAGCTTCATGGAGACGGTTGCGAATGGTCCTCGCCGATACCCCAGGAGCAACAGTGTCCCTAATTTGCTGGGAAGTGGCGGTGCGGTCCCCTACGGCACTGCGTAGGATCCTACGGTCTTGGCGTGCATCCGTGCGTCGCTGCGGTCCGGTCCCAGGTCGACGGGCACGTGCACCTTCCGCCGACCACTGGCGACAACATCGATGTACTGTGGAGACCTCACGCCCCACGTGTTGAGCAATTCGGCAGTACGTCCACCCGGCCTCCCGCATGCCCACTATACGCCCTCGCTCAAAGTCCGTCAACTGCACATACGGTTCACGTCCACGCTGCCGCGGCATGCTACCAGTGTTAAAGACTGCGATGGAGCTCCGTATGCCACGGCAAACTGGCTGACACTGACGGCGGCGGTGCACAAATGCTGCGCAGCTAGCGCCATTCGACGGCCAACACCGCGGTTCCTAGTGTGTCCGCTGTGCCGTGCGTGTGATCATTGCTTGTACAGCCCTCTCGCAGTGTCCGGAGCAAGTATGGTGGGTCTGACACACCGGTGTCAATGGGTTCTTTTTTCCATTTCCAGCAGTGTATGAAAATCGTCGCAGACGGTGCAGTTGCCTTCAGAGAGTTAATATCATATGAAATTGCTGTGAAATGCAGACAGCCTTGCAGGCAGTCACTGCTTCTTACAAGGACAGACAATTGACCTTGCACGTCAATAAATGTGATATGAGTAAAGAGAAGATCAGACACGGCAACACGATAGCGGTTTGACTTCACGATCAGCGATTAGCCATCGGACAATACGAAGTAGCTGCCAATTGACATATACCTGGGCGCAATCCAAGACAAAATGTCGGCACGAAATTGGGCAGCCATGATAAACACAGTTAGAGCCGACATCGAGTTGCACTGCGACAGGCAGCTGAAATTCTCACAAAAGTGACAAGGTTAACAGAATCTGTGTAAGTAAACTGAGTTACTTGGAACAGATACTTACGGCGCGTGCTGGATAGAAGGTAACATCGAAAGAGCACTAAGTTGTTTTGCCATGAGTGGAGACATTCTTAAAGTACGTTACGACGCCTTGACACTGCCAACCACGAGAGGCGTTTAAAACTCACGGACTCAGGGCAAGACACCAAATCTCTCGTTAACTTCCGCATGCTCTAAAGTACGGGAGCCGGAAACCATAAAATCGTAACATTTTAATCAACAGATGGGAGTGTTAGGAGATATTTTTTCGAGTTTAGCTACATCCACAAGAAACGCAATCCACAGCAGATCTTAACAAACAAGCAGATCCGTGACTTCCCAATGAAAAACAGAAAAAAAATCGTGAAGAGGAGATCTGCCCTCAGATAAACTGGAATATCATCTTGAGGAATCTACACAGCAACGGTCTATCAATCAGTGTTAAAAACCATGTGTTGCACGAAGGTCAACGAAAAAACAGCAGCTCAGGAAGCTATACAACATATACCTCCACGCAACTTTCACTTGTGGAACATGTGGTCGCGTTCATACGTTAATTCAAGGTTCACCTGCAGAGCAGTATCTGAGTTGTGGTCGTACATCAGAAGGAGACTAGCAATCGTAGACCGCAGAATCCCAAATTGTGTCGACACAATGGAAATGACACAGCCGCAAAAGGTGCTATACCCACGATCCAAACCGATGAGTGATCGGACCCACAGCTACTTACGTAATTCACATCGACCAGTTATTTTTAATCACTAGTACTCATATATACAATTAGAACAACAGACAATAAAATTCCACGTGAACAATGCAGAATTGTAACTAGAAAAGAAAGAGGCCAGTTTTATATGGCAGTGGTATGGCTGTCCACTGTCCTCTCTCTAAGCTCATTGTTCTCCTCGTCCATGACTGGGTAAATAAAAATAAGTAAAGCAGATCTTGCAAGTATAACCATATTTTGTTGGATATTATTACACCGCTTCAGCTGTATTTAGTTCTTTATTTTTAGATTATTAACGCTTTCAAGGCAATAGAAACTGATCTTCAGGTTAACATCTGCATACCAATAAATCGAGAAGGAACAACAACCCTGAGAGATGCACTGATATGATAATTTTCTAAAATTATTCGAAAATCGATGTTCATTCCATGGACACTGTCGGCAGATCTGTTTCGTTGTGTTCCCCTTTCAAGTCATTATAATTATAGAATTCCTTTTTATTAGCATAACTTGAGGGTGTTACTGAGTAAAATGAATGTCAGCTGTCGGCACTGCTATATTCTAGGATTTTTTAAAGTTTCTGTACTTGTCACCCCACTATCCCTTATTCTCATTCACAATTTGTGCCTTCCACCAAGGCCGCCGATCGTTCATCTACACCTACATCTACGTCTGCATCTACATGGTTACTCTGCAATTCACACTTAAGTGCCTGGCAGAGGGATCATCGAATCATGTTCATACTACTTCTATACCATTCCACTCTCGAATGGCGCATGGGAAAAAGGATCACCTAAATCTATCTGTTCGAGCTCTGGTTTCTCTACCCTACATAGGGGGGTGTCAACAAAATGTTTTAGATCTGATGTTTTAGTTAGGTGAATAGAAATATTTTAATAATCTCATACGAAAATTTTTAAATTAAAAAGAAATTAAGAACCTTAAAATAATTTTAGAAAATTATCATGTCATATCCGGATTGTTATTTCTTCTTGATTTGTTGTTATGCAGATGTTTACATGAATATGTGGCTTTTAGTGCTGGTAGTGATCTAACAATAAAGGACTAAATACTACTGAAGCAGTTTATTAATTCCCATGATGATAGCTCATAGCTGTGGTTGCCCTACCTACAAGATTGTCTGCATAATCATACCTAGTTGCACAGAGGGTTGTATTAGATTAACGGACGTAAAAACTGCAACGTGATCGGAATAACGGATCACGAGATATTTACAATTCAGCTGGTCGATCTTAATTCACGAAGAGCCCAAGCGAGCAGACTCCACCAAGGACGAGGAGTGTGGCGGCGACGGTCGAGAAAACCCAAGTCGGCGGGCCGCGGGCGCAGCCAACGCTTCCGGAAGTCTCGAGGGCTAGCGGATGGACGCGAAATGTGTTTCAAAGACAAATACTGCGTATTTGCAGTAGCAGACGCCACTGTTTTCGACAAGTTCAGAGTAACATACAAAGTCAAGACAAAGTAGGGCTCTATAACGTTATGGGTTGTAATAGTTAGGAGTGAGGTAAAATTATGGCAGATATAATTTTATAACGGTATGAGCGGAAGGTATTCTAATACCGAAAACATTCATAATCATTAAAAATGGTAGCGTTACGATATTTTCGTATCGATAGACGGCTGCTTAGTTATGGCAAAATACGCTACGTCTTAGCGCACAAGTGGCGTAGGAAGTGAATTTATTTGGTGGAATTAAGCGTTTTTAGCTTTCTGGTTCAAATGGCTCTGAGCACTATGGGACTTAACTGCTGAGGTCATCCGTCCCCTAGACTTAGAACTACTTAAACCTAACTAACCTAAGGACATCACACACATCCATGCCCGAGGCAGGATTCGAACCTGCGAACGTAGCAGTTGCGCGGTTCCGGATTGAAGCGCCTAGAACCGCTCGGCCACAACGGCCGCTTTAGCTTTCTGATCCGCACGCAGACTTACATGATGTCAGACAATTCTCAACACTTTTGCCAGTAGCGACGCCATTGGTACAATGCAAGTTAGTTAGCTGTTCGTCTCTACCGACATGGGCTGTTTTAGGGTAATCAAATTAGTGTTCCTGATGGCAATATGATTGCAACAGATGAGATTTTAGTTATTTTGTGTTCGTTGCGAAAGGACCAAAATTTCCAAAACTACCCTGTCCGTGTGTGGTATCAAGACCAGCGTTACAGTTTCAAAAAGAGCAGAGTCGTAGGTGATTATTATCATCCGTTCTGGTGCAAGTAACCTCTGACAGGCGAAAGTTACGTTCGCGAGCGCAGTGTGAATTCTAATCGAAGCAGCGAGAAATTTGTGCCACTACAGTAACGAATCCCCACATATCAAACTGAAGGAAACTCTGCCTCAACAATATGTCAGTAGCAAATACACTTATCTGGTTTGCCGCCGGATCGTGTCGTGTAGATCCCACAATACGTCATCGGTGCAACTTCCTAACATCTACAAATGGTCGTAGTTGCTGTGCCACTGGTGCAAGACGCGACTAATAATACTCGCTCGGAGGCCTCGAAATTTATCAGGCCGGGACAGGCAATTACGCGTGCGTGGGAAGACGCTCGCAGTTGGAGGCAAGCGGGGCTCCTAGTGGCCCTGCTGGGAGCCGCAAAAAGGTCTTCCGCGCGTGCGCTGCGGGCAATGACTGTGCTGCCTGATGCTCCTGTGGTTGAAAGCTGATCTTAGCAGTGCGTTGTGTCGAATCACGAATCGGATGGTCTTGCTTTCCTGTCAAAGTAGGGCAAGAACGTCGTTGCAGTGGGTGCCTTCGCGTCTTCATTTACATCCCTACCTTGCATTTACTTAGAACGGAATGCGGTAAGGGTAGAAAGAATCCTCGAAAGGCACAACACCAAGTGTGTTTATCCGCCACCAGCAAAATTAAGAAGTTCCTTGTGCTCCGTCAAAGACGACCTTGGCCTAAGCAAACACGGAGCGTGTAAGAGTCAACGCCAATGTGCAAAATCTTATACTGGACGGACATGCCAAACAGTGCAAGACCGTTGCGTCGAACACCATCGTCATACATGCCTGTGGCAATCTGATAAATCAGCGGTAGCGGAGCATTGCCTAGACACAGGGCGTCGCATGTTTTACGCAAAGACTGAAATTTTATCCGCAGAGTCATTTTTCTGGGACAGTGTTGTTACAATTAAGCGCCGCCTGGAATCCAGCACTGGTTGCCATTAAATCGGAACAGGGGAAACAATAACTTCCGATTTATGATTCTACTGAACGCACTGCTGAGATCCAATTTAGCTTTTAACCACAGAAGCGTCCGGCAGCACAGTCATTGCCCACAGCGCACACGCCGAAGGCCTTTTTTCGGCTCCCAGCAGGGGGCACTATGAGCGCCGTTATTCTCCATGTGCGAGCGTCTTCCTGCACACCCGAGCTGCCTGATCCCGACCTGATAAATATCGACGCCACCGAGCGACTATCATCGGTCGCGTCTTGCAGCAGTGGCAGCAGCAACTGCCACCACTTGAAGATGTCGAGCAGTTGCATCGATGAAATATTGTGAGAGTTACTCAATGCAATCCGGCGGGAAACCCGAGAAGTGTACCGAACGAGGTGGCGCAGTGGTTAGCACACTGGACTCGCATTCGGGAGGACGACGGTTCAATCCCGTCTCCAGCCATCCTGATTTAGGTTTTCCGTGATTTCCCTAAATCGTTTCAGGCAAATGCCGGGATGGTTCCTTTCAAAGGGCACGGCCGATTTCCTTCCCCATCCTTCCCTAACCCGAGCTAGCGCTCCGTCTCTAATGACCTCGTTGTCGATGGGACGTTAAACAACACTAACCTAACCGAGAAGTGTATTTGCAACAGGTCCGTGGGGAAAGCGTAAAAAGTCACAACGTATCAGTATTTTACCACATTTGTCAGCGGTTTGTTTACGCGGGTAACGCGTTCCCCAGAGTATTATTTTTGTAGTAGGAGGGGGCGATTTATATGTAGTGCAAACATATTTTTTTTGGAACCAGGTTCGTTTTATACAGGATTCCATTACACCAAATTAGTCCCCATGCTTTTGGCTACAAAACCATAATTTTCAACAATCTCTGTTCAATGCAACTGCCTTATGCCACTATACTGGGAGGGGCTATTTGCCCGCATGTTACCATTGTACTGCCCGACGTCGGATACAACGTCCCCATAATCCATGTACTGCCTTCCTCGGAGTACATCCTTCATTACTCTTTACGGTCTTCTAAAAATGTCTCTGAGCACTATGGGACTTAACATCTTAGGTCATCAGTCCCCTAGAACTTAGGACAACTTAACCCTAACGTAAGGACATCACACACATCCATGCCCGAGGCAGGATTCGAACCTGCGACCGTAGCGGTCGCGTGGTTCCAGACTGTAGCGCAGCGAGTAAGCCCAGCGGACACAGACCTTTTAGAACCCCATCTGGTGGACGAATGTGTCGGTACTACCAACACAGCATTTGTGCATCAATGTATTTGATTGTGATCCGTCGATCACCTCGAATGACAGCGTCCGCACATTCCAACACTACAAGAGTCACAGCTGTGTGCTGCCAACCGGCACGCGGGAGATGGGACAGGTCTGCGCGACCTCCTTGCGATGTCATTCTGCAAAAGCCGGTGAAATCTGCGACGCTCTGGTTTTCCGCCAGAAGAAAGTCAATGACAGCTCTCTGCTTGGAACGCACCTCCATCCCAGGCGCCATTTTGAAGTCATCGTAAAGCGCCGCCACCCATCAAAAACTATGGGAGCTGATGTAATATCCCACGATGTTACACAATGTATTCCGTATTTTTTCAGCTGTAGTTTGCCGAGAAAAAAACGTGTTGCATTACTTACTGGACGCCCCTCGTACTTTCGTAACCAGAATTCACAGGCTGGTATCCATTGAGCATTAGCTATCTTGTGGGTTAGTTGGGTAAGTTCGACAGGTGCGGATGGTGCGCTTCGATTTAAATTTGCAGAAACGCAAAGGTAGGTCTGCTAAGCACCTGACACACGTAGCCCCGTTGGACTACAGCGTCCTGGTACAGGCATTTTGCAGGTCGTACGTTGTGGTTCATAATTTGGCCGTCGTGTTTCGTCTCGTTTTATTTGACACGGAGAAGTTAGCATCAAAATTCACGTGAAATGAGAGAGGGAAGATAGAATAGGTTTCACATGGGTCACCTTTCTCACTCTATATCCTTTATTAATAACTTGAGATTATCATCTTATGCATCGCACTGTAACTGTCCAGTACCTTATTATAAGTTCACAAGCGTGGAACTCTTTACAGTAAAAAAGAAAGCCCCAACAGTGGTCTGTTAATAATGAAAAATTGGTGACATACGTCAGTATGTCCTTAGCGAAAAACATTGCAGAAAGACACTTTCGAAGGTGTCGCAAGAAACCGTAGGCCAACAAGATATGAGCCCGCTTTCAGAACCTACGTTCGACCAATTTCTAACTACAGTTCCTCGAGGTGGAACGTTACGAAATTATGAGTACCTACGACCGAACAAAACATCTACATCTACATCTACATGGTTACTCTTCAATTCACACTTAAGTGCGTGGCAGATGGTTCATCGAACCTTCTCGAATGGCGCGTGGGAAAAAGGAACACCTAAATCTTTCCGTTCGAGCTCTGATTTCTCCCTACGTAGGTCAACAAAATATTTACGCATTCGGAAGAGAAAGTTGGTGATTGAAATTTCGTAAATAGATCTCGCGGCAAAGAAAACAGCCTTTGTTCAAAATGGTTCAAATGGCTCTGAGCACTATGGGACTTAACATCTAAGGTCATCAGTCCCCTAGAACTTAGAACTACTTAAACCTAACTAACCTAAGGACATCACACAACCTCCAGTCATCACGAGACAGAGAAAATCCCTGACCCCGCCGGGAATCGAACCCGGGAAACCGGGCGCGGGAAGCGAGAACGCTACCGCAGACCACGAGCTGCGGACAAAACAGCCTTTGTTTCAGTGACTGCCACCACAACTCGCGTATCATATAAGTGACACTCTCATCCCTATTGCTCGATAACACGAAACGAGCTGACCTTCTTTGCACTTTTTCAACGTACTCCGTCAGTCCTACCTGGTAAGGATCCCACACCACGCAGCAGTATTCTAGCAGAGGACAGACAAGTGCAATGTAGGCTCTCTCTTTAGTGAGTTTGTCGCATCTTCTATGTCTTCTGCCAACAAAGCACAGTCTTTGTTTCGCCTCCCCACAATATTATCTACGTGGTCTTTCCAATTTAAGTTGCAGAACAGCTGCCAGCATGAGTGACATAAAAGTAGATATCTTATGTGTTGCGAAACAACTCAAATCACTTAAGAAAGGCAAGTCTTCCGGTCCAGATGGTATACCAGTCAGGTTCTGTTCAGAGTATGCAGACACAATAGCGCCTTCCTTAGCAATTATATACAACCACTCACTTGACGGAAGGTCTGTTCCTAAAGACTGGAAAGTAGCACGGGTCACACCAATATTCCAGAAAGAAAACAGGAGTAGGAGTAGTAGTAGTAGTAGTAGTAGTAGTAGTAGTAGTAGTTGTTGTTGTTGTTGCTGTTGCTGTTGTGGTCTTCAGTCCAGAACCCATTGAATTACATACCCATATCACTGACCTCGATTTGCAGTAGGAATTTGGAGCATATACTGTATTCGAACATTATGAATCACCTTGAAGAAAATGACTTATTGGTACATAACCAACACGTATTCAGAAAATATCGTTCTCGTGCAACACAGCTAGCTAATTATTCCTATGAAGTAATGAGTGCTGTCGACAAGGGACCTCAGATCGATTCAATATTCCCAGATTTCCAGAAGGCTTTTGATACCGTCCCTCACAAGCGACTATTAATCAAATTGCGTGCATATGGAGTATCGTCTCAGTTGTGTGACTGATTCGTGATTTCCTCTCAGAGAGGTCAGGGTTCTTAGTGATAGACGATAAATCATCGAGTAGAACAGAAGTGATATCTGGCGTTCCGCAAGGTAGTGTCACAAGACATATTGCTTCACCAAACATAAATACCATACCGATTGTGGAGGTGTGCATAATTATTTAATGCGTAAGATAGTGATAGCTAAGACATCCGGAGTCGAGTCCCTATGCAGTATAAATTTTCCGTTGTCACGACGTATTTATTCCGCGACTGGTGCTTCAAAAACCGTTGATGAACCCCGTTGCAGTATTATACCTACAACAAGCTTCACATTATCTGGGATAGCGGGCACCTGGTAGACCGCGGATAATTGAGAACCACGGCTAATGTAAAATTATCATGTGCTTCAGTCCTCGATGGGCACGCCCTTCGGGTAGAGTCGAATTACATCAGTGCTATAAATGTGTTCCTGGATATAACTGGTCAGTTTGACGTAACTGGAGACTGCATAGCAAAAATCGTGAGCTGCGTCTTTGTTAGTACTGAGATCTTCCTACAAAATGTGGGTCACTTTGTTATTTCTATTGAGCCTGAGCGCATAAGGATCACATTAGTGGCGGCCAGTGAAAACGATGATAACGCTATTAAGAAACCGTGGAAGCCATAGGAAAGTTGAAGAATAACGTTATAGCAAACATAACATAAAGTTAACGGTATTTACTGACTGGCAGCTTGTGAAGAACGTATGAAGAAATCCGAATTTAGTCAATAAATGAAGAATGTAATACTCCGCGGTCTAGAAGGCTGAAGTTGTTTATGATGGCAACTTTGAGAACTGAGTGGTGAAGAAGAAAGAACCGTGAACTAAAGACACATAAAACATTTCTGCTCGAAGAAGATAATTAAAGTGATGAGGCTCGCTATTATGCCTGAGTCTTTAAGCGCAATATCTGGCCTTTATCACTGGTTAAGAACAAGGAGCGTGAGATAAGGTAGCTGTCAAAGGTTGAGATCTATTTTCGAACTTGAGTGGAGACGCACGCTTCGTCTGACAGGTCAATTTTCGTATGTAAAATATTTTTCCAAGGTTCAGCGATATTACGAAATATATGCTCAGAAACTTAATACGATTACGGCAGATATATAGGTAGTTATACAAAGGGCGATGAATGCAAATGCGCCAAGTAATTACGTAAAATGTTTATAATGTTCATTTTTATCACTTATGTAACACAGGAGTCGATCCACAGTGGTATAGGTCGTGCGGTAGCGTTCTCGCTTCCAACGCCTGGGTTCCCGGGTTCGATTCCCGGCGGGGTCAGGGATTTTCTCTGCCTCGTGATGACTGGGTGTTGTGTGATGTCCTTAGGTTATTCAGGTTTAAGTAGTTCTAAGTTCTAGGGGACTGATGACCACAGATGTTAAGTCCCATAGTGCTCAGAACCATTTGATTTGAACAGTGGTACAAAATAATGAAACCTAAAATGTAAGAATTTTACAGTAGACGCATCCACACTAGGAAATGCACACAGGTATTTACACAACCTAGCGATCAAATTTATTAGCAAGCAGTTTGCTCAACGTATATATTTAATTCTATAAGGTTTCATATCGTAATGAATATGCAAATAAGCTTAAATAACTTATATTGTAGTTCATTACTATTTTCTTGAGTGCGGTTGTTCTTTCGACCAGGTGTTCAACAACGTTATCATAGCGCCCTTGTTAAAAAAAAGAAGAAAAAAAAGTTCAAATGTGTGTGAAATCTTATGGGACTCAACTGCTAAGGTCGTCAGTCCCTAAGCTTACACACTACTTAACCTAAATTATGCTAAGAACAAACACACACACCCATGCCCGAGGGAGGACTCTAACCTCCGCCGGGACCAGCCGCACAGTCCATGACTGCAGCGCCTGAGACCGCTCGGCTAATCCCGCGGCCCCTTTTAAAAATCGTAAGACTACTGCTGATTAATTAAAACATTCATAAAAATGCATCAACAATTAACAATACGTTGACTTGAAAGGAAATATTATTCCAGGTTTTTAATCTGCTAATCAAATGTAATCTTTTACCTTGTATCTTAACTGTGGACTGTTCAATTTTTATTTTGGCGTTGTTTATTAATTTTTTGTTCTTGTGTGGTTTTAGTCCACCTATCCTCATGCCAACATTTTTCAAACATGTATGTGAACACAACACACAAAAAGTGACTATGAGAACTATGGGACTTAACTTCTGAGGTCATCAGTCCCCCAGAACTTAGAACTACTTGAACCTAACTAACCTAAGGACATCACACACATCCCTGCCCGAGGCAGGATTCGAACCTGCAACCAAAGCGGTCGCGCGGTTCCAGACTGTAGTGTCTAGAACCGTTCGGCCACTCAGGCCGGCCACAACACACAATTTTCGTCTGATAAACCATGCTTGAAAGTGGCCTTCAGTATCAACTGAAATCGTGCAAATGACGGCTTTTATTCAAAAGATATCGTGTAACAAAAGGTGAGAAGGAAAGTGGAAACACCAAAAACGTAACTGAGTTCAGTGTCTAATATAGTGTAGGAAAACTTTTGCCATTCAGAATATCTTCCAGCTGTGACAGAATAGTCAAATACAACTCCTGTATGGTTTTCGGGAGAATCGTATACCATTGTTCCTTCAATGTAGTGACAAGTTCGGTAAACGGGGTGACAGAGGTGGATATTGATCACACAGTCTGCTCTCCAGGGTGGAACACGAAAGATCGGTAATATTGAGATCTAGCGACTGTGGTGGACAGGGGAGGTGTGACAGAGCATCCTCGTGCTCGCAGAACCAGTCCTGTGCGATGTGAGTTGTTTGAATTGCAGCCTTGTCCGCTTGGAACACATTATCACCATCTGGGGAACAAACATTGTACCATAGGGTGATGGACGTACTCAGCTAAAATGGTCACATAATGATTGGAAGTAACAGGACGTTGCATAGTAACACCTGGAAACATGGAATATTACGATATGGCTTCCAAAATCATCATTAAACCTCTGCCATATTCCACTCGTGGAACGTAAACTCGGCCAGACATTTAAAAACAACGTACAGTGAGACTCATCCGATGAAATGGTTTTCTTCCATTGCTCCTCAAACAATTCGGCAGCATTTGCTCCACTGATGTGTGATTTTCGAATTCCTGCTCGCCCTGCATTCTGTTCTGCAGTGACTTTAGCAGCTGTCGATCTCATTTTCTTCGTCGCGATCCTCTTGCACTAACAGTCGGTCACCATCACTCGACATTCATTCTCGTCCCCGTTGTGGCTTAGCGGATGATGTACTTCCGCTTTCAGTGCATGTATAAATCTACGATTTTGTGCCTCGTGGAAACACCAAACACTTCGGCTACCTTGCTTTCGGAAACGCACACCGTATAAGCACCAACAATTTGCCTACTTAACTCCACTGTAATGCCCTCACAACCACACAGAACACTGTTCTGACCACGGCTCACACTTGCAACGTACTGAGGACATGGCACAGCTGCCGCCTGTGACCACAGAAAACAGTGCAATGTCTGCATTTTAGTTCAAGCACGCATTTCTCGCGGAGTTTCCATATTTTGTTTCAACCTCAGAATGTCTTGGTTGACGCCATAATAATGACGTCAAAAGCCACCACAATAAATGCAGATGCCTAGCCAGTCATGAGATTAAACGGCAGCTCCTGGCAGAGTGACGTGGCCCACGGCTAGTGGTATGGTTTGACAGTTTCACGTGACTTTGTATGTATTAGTCTCTGAGTACTGGCATGTGGCGACTCTGGCGACGGCGGTAATGGTGTGGAGCAAATACATGTTCCTGTATTTTGTACTCCTGGTAATAAGCAAATATCACGCAATTGTCAATTTCTTCTTGACATCATTTACATCGCCTTCAACCCCTGGACGAAACGAATTCAAAATGCGAGTATTTCAGTGGGATCTCTGGATTTGAGACATTACTCAAGGGGCTCGAATTATATTCATAAAAACGGAACATCAATGATGAGCCCAGTTCATTGTGAACTTTAATTTGGCATCTATTCAGAATTCCCATGCAGCAGTTCGGCACAGTGGTGGAAAAATCCGTAACCAGGTTATTACTGTTTCTATCGTATGGAGCATCCATATATACTTAAACAATGCATTTAAAGTTGTGTTTAAATTTTACAACCATTTCGCAGCACTCGGCGTCTCTTCATGCAAGTCTGTCAGACTACCTTTAAAACTAATGGAGTGGACAGTTCTGCACAGTTAAGTCCTACTGTTTGTTAACTCCACACTACAGTCCCAAAGAGCAATTTCACAATAAGTCCACTTTTTCAAGATGTGGCCTCAACTTCCTTGTCCCATTCAGATGACGTTGAGTGCCGACTACTTTCTAAGGGTAAGATTAAACTGTGCAACCTTCGTGTTCGGGCTTTGAAAGAGGGGAGGAGGTTTGGAGTATGTGTTCATTCTGGAAGTAATGGTCCTCATGGCCTCAATCAGACGTACATCAATCTTACTCACAAATCTGTTTTACCACGCAAGTACACAACATGTAACAGCTGAGTGTGAAAGTGATGTTGCACCACTGCGTAGCGCTCTTGAGTTTGCTCCCCAGTTACTTCCGGTTATTTTTTGTAGTAACAAGATGGTCATTTGGGATGTAAATAGCCTGTTCTATGGTTCGGACGTACGGTGTTAGCATTGGGTAGAGTAATCTGTGGAATTTCGTCATACGTTATGCCACGAATACAGCTGCACAAAGAAAAGCAATTCCTAAGGTCTGACCTATCTTCTACAAAGCTGTGAATAAAAGGAGATAGGCGACTGTAAACCGCCACAGGCTCTAATCGAAATTCCCTCTTTGCGCGGAGAGTAGATCAGAAAGAGTCACAACGAAATAATGTACTCAAAGTAGGTGCCAAGGAAAGGGCAACGAGGGAGGAGAGGTTATATAGGGCTTCTCCGTTGGCGCTACAAAAGCTGGGCATTCGGTAAACAACAGTGACGTCAATGGGGCAACAAAGGAACGGGATTTATTAAGTAGGAAGAGGCCACGCCCCTAACACTTCTTCTCTCCGTCAGAGCCTGGTGTTCCAGATAAGACCCGACGCAGCCTGTGTGTAATTTTCGTTCGATGAATGCACGTCATGAATACTTCACAGTGATGAGTAGTATAAACTATTCATGCATGCAAGAAGTAGCTGTCAATGCCCGTTATACTTACATGACTGCAGAATGTGGTAACTTCGCAAAAAAGGATCAGGTGGCTTGAAAACTTAAATAGTAAACAGAAGGTTGCAAAAATGGCACGGCTTAGCGTCTTAGCTAATGCGAGCAGCTGATGCATCCCTGAAACAGAATATTTCGCTCAGAGCGATAATTGAGTCGTGTAATATGACAAATGAATGTCTCCTGGAAAGAGTGTGGAACAAAAGCCTCGATTACTCGAAACATTAAAAGCAGTCATATAGAAATATTTTATTAATAAATTACTGCCATTGTCTGATTCGTATTCAGAGGGAGTAGTACTATATGATCATCGCTTAGGAGAAGAACGAGAAAAATAAGTTGTGACACAAAAGAAAGCAAGCTCGACGAAATCAGTTTTTCAGTCAAATGCTGTTTTCAAGAAACCAATTCTTCGTTTTTAAGGCGACGCTACGTAATTAGAACTAGGGTGACCCAGTGAGGTAATAAATCCAGTAAACAGCACTACTTCAATACTATGAAGCTTATATCAGTGTATACAGGTTTACTGGGTATTTATGTGGATTAGAAGTGTGAATTTTCGTCTGTATATTTTATGTCACTATTATAGTCGTTGGTGAATGCTATGACCGCACTTAGTTATGGATAGGTTTTGAAGCAACAATCGTATTTCTTAACTTAGCGTCCTAGCTTGCTTAACAGTGGTTGTATTCGTCCACACTTCTCGTTTTAATTACGTAACACGCCTCACGTATCTATCAACGTTTCTTCATCATCATCATCATCATCATCTTCTTCTTCTTCTTCTTCTTCTTCTTCTTCTTCTTCTTCTTCTTCTTCACTTTCAGGGATTGGGCGCTATGTCTGTTCTCTCTTCGTGGGTCAAGCACCTCTTCTTGGGTCTTACAAGGTTTCTTTCCCATGTCCATGCCACGCAAGAGATTCAGGTTCAATTCCCGGGCGTTTCCCCTTTGTCTCTCTCATTCTCTCTTTCTTTCCTCTATCCTCTTTCCTCTTTCCTAAAACTAAAACTATATTTTTCCGTTATCCAGTGGGTCATTTGCTCCATTGGTATGCATGATTTTTTTTCTTTTTACACATGCCTAAACGAAATACGTTTCCTCTTTTTAGTTATTAATCCGTATGTAATACTTTATATATAGTTTGCCTCATTGAACTGAATCCAAACTTGCTTTGTGCATATAAATATATTTTTATCTTGTTATTATTATTACCGTTCACGTGTATGTTTCATTTTCTATAGTATCATCAAGTCTGTAAAGTTTCTAATTCACATACTTAAACAGAATATGTTCGCCCTTCCTTTCAGCCTTTTCATCATATAATAAATGTCACTACGCAAAAAACAATCAAAACTGGCAAGGTATGTAATCTAAAACGTTTAAAGTCAAAACAATTAACATGTCAAAATATTTCAATCTTTTGAACGAAAGTCATCAGAAGACAGCGCAAAACCACTTGAAGGACAATCGAGGAATATAGATAATTCTTATTTAATAAAAGATGTTTACAAAACTGCAAACCAAAACTAGAATAATGTCTCCTTCCCTTTAAAATGCGTCAGGTAAAAAATAATAATGTCATGAAAACAAGTGTAATTGTTAAAAATATGTAGCCTAAATAGATATATATGTACGTTACAAAAAAAAGTTGAGATTTTATACGTTCGGAGACTGGGTGTCGTGTTGTCTGCATTATCATCTGATCGTCATCGACATTCAAGTCGCCCTACGTGGTGTCAAATACAAAGAATTGCATTAGGCGGCTGAACAAACCCAGATGGGGCCTTCCGGCCAATAGCGCAATACGATCATTTAATTTCTTTTCTAGTTTTGTACATCCTTTCACAGGTCTTAAGAATCTCAATTCAGACGCTTACTTCGCCATCGTTTAGGAAGTACCCATGTCTTGGCACCGCAGAGAAGTACAAGAACCACCAATATTTTATAAAATTTTGGTTTTTGCCTTGAACTGACTTTTTTAATGTTCTGTTTAAAGTGCTCTCACTTGATCATCTACATAACTTATCTTATTTCTAAAAAAAAAAAAAATCCGAAATGTTTACTTGATCTGTGTTGTCAAATACAATCCTTAAAAGGGCATTTAGTGAAGTCGGTGTCATGTTAAAGCAGAAGGATGTTGAAGTACGTAACTGTCATAGTAAACCTAAGCACCGCATGCGAGTCTGAAACAGAATGGTGTCCTCTGTTACGTCGTCTAATATGACAAGCGAGAGGGTTATGAATGGAGGAAGTAGCATATATATAGACCATGCATGCGACAGGAATGATAAATGTAATTTCTGCAGAACCCAATGCTTGTTTAATAAAATAATACTCTCTCAGGACCTTTACATGAGTCTCTTCGATTTAACGGTTGTTTTACCACCTATTACAACGGCAAACCATAAATCACTGCGTAATAAATTTCCCGTTTCCTTCCAAAGACTACCAGTTTTTGTTCTGCTAGTGTAAGGTATTTTCATTATGCGTCGCCAGTACTATATACGAAGAGGTTTTATTTCTGTCCCTTCAGATTTTCTTTGAGCTTCAGTTTCCACCCCATACCTTTGAGTACTTCACATAACGCTTTCGTTGGGCCACTTGATTATTGGGATGGAGATGCCCTTAGATGTTATTAGCCTTTTATGCAGATTATACGCTTCCTTTGCTTGCGCTATTTGAGAGCTTGGCTTCTTTCTCCTGTGACCGTCAGGGGTGATATACTGAGATACTGCGACAAAAAACAGTGAGACGACCATCTGCGAACATCTTATAAAGGTCACGATATCTAATACTGAATTTCTGGGTGTGTTTATGTACACAGGTTTAAGATGAAAAGAAAACACTACAGATTTTAACTGACACTACATATAATTAAAAGTAAAAGAACTCTAATTCATCTGCATGGAACTAAAAGTATCATAGCAGCCTGTCTTGATCTGGGGATAAACATGGTGGTGTTTTTAGAATATACCAGGCACAGAGTAACCAGTAAAAGAGAACAATATCCCAACGTGTTGTTTGTTGAGGATTACGGTAGAGCAGCACTCCCAATTTGCCAAATGTTTTGAGTTTTCTCTATCTTTTTTTTATACATGGGAACAATATTTTAGCTTGTTCTTGTCAAAACAAAAACATTTTGAGACACTCTGCTTGAGAAAATGGCAATTTCTTAACAAAAAAAAAAAAAATAAAAATTCTCTGAGCACTATGAGACTTAACTTCTGAGGTCATCAGTCCCCTAGAACGTAGAACTACTTAAAGCTAACTAACCTAAGGACATCACACACATCCATGCCCGAGGCAGGATTCGAACCTGCGACGGTAGCCGTCGCGCGGTTCCAGACTTAAGCGCCTAGAACCGCTAGGCCATTCCGGTCGGCAATTTCTTAACATTTAGAGTTTAGCCAAAGAGGCTGCAGTGATTTTACGCCAACGTCTGTAGATACCACTACAGCACATTTGGTTGTTCATGTTGTTGCCGGTGTAGTGTAAAAAAAGCTAGCATTTTATACTTTTTTCTGTTGTTGTCGGTGGTGGTGGTGGTGGTCTTGCTGTTGTTGTTGTTACTGCTGCTGCACGTTGTGGTGGTGGTGACTGTGGCCCCAAAATAATTCACTGATCAACAAATTTATAGTTTTTATATATCAGGTTTCTAAGTGGGTGAATTTAACTAATTTAGGTTTCTCAGTTCACTGATGCAACCAAATTTTATCTACCTCGTCACATTTCTTAGAAATGGGATGACGATCTTTTGCTGGATAACATGTTGCCAGTGTCTCTAAAAACAGCCAGCAGTAAGTGCAGCTCACTGAAGAGGTCCAGCAGCTTCGACAGCGATATTCCAAGGAATGAGTGTTTTTCTAGAAGCGTTCAACCAGTTTTATTGCGAATAACCCGCACGGTTTTCCGGAGAAACCGAAGGTGCCGATGTCAAAATTGTATTTATAGCGACATTCTTCAACCCACTTTCTTTTAGTTGTCCGACAGTTCAGCCACTATAAAACACATTTCTCTTATGTTATCTTAAAGGCTTTGATCACTGCTCTTGAAAAAAGTCGAAGCAGTTAATTCGACATTTGTGCGTTCAGCGCGACAAGTCTCACAGATCAACAGTTCTCTGATTTCTTGTCCGATTAACACTGCTTCTTGGAGTTTGTTCACACTGTTCTTGCGAATATCTTCTTTTAAATTGTTGAATATAAAACTCTAATCAACAAGAAGCTTGTCAAAATTTTCATCAAGCCTGCCTCAAAGTGATCTGCTGGCAGCATAATTTTACTTGGCATAACTGCCAGGTTGTTCTTATATTTTTCTTTCCAGTAACATACATTTTTCTCATAAGATATCCACTGACGCGCATGTAATTTTTCAGATCTCAGCTGTGCCACAAAGAAAATAACCAGTCAACGGTAAATCTAGACCTCCCGTGGTACCACATCTCTAAGAGTAAAAAATGATTCTACGATAAAGAAAATACGTTATGTATTATATTTCATACACTAGATGGAAAATGGTTGTTGACCGGTGGCAGTCAGCATAACCAAGCTTAAAACTGTTTGCTGGATCGATACTTGACTCGGGAACTTGCCATAGGTGGTCGATGTTCTTACAGACTGAGCTATCCAAGCACGACTCACGACTCGTCCTCATAGCCTTCAGCCGAGAGGATTGTTTCCAGAATAGTACTTCACTCTACAGCGGAGTGTGTGCTGTTTTGAAACTTCGGACGCAACACCCACCCTCACAGGTTTATTTCTGCGAAGCACGAGGGAAAACTTGTGTGAAGTTTGAAATATAGGGAGAAGGAGAGCTATACATGTCGTGAGTCGGTAACAGCATATCTCGAGGGTATCGAAGTTCTTGGTTCGAGTCTTGGTGCGCCACAAAGATTCAATTTCAAATCAGCACAAACTCAGCTGTAGAGTGAAATATTCATTCTCGAATCAACGCTCATTTTGCTGTAGCCATGTAGGGCAGCTATCAGCCTTAGCTTCGCATGGACTCCGTGGTGACATTAGTTCCTGTCCGGAATACAAGAATGTACGTGATGGAAGACAGCACAATCCAAAAATTGAAACTGAAGGAATTTATAGTAGACTAAAAATGCCGATAACACATACCTGAGAACAGGAAGTGCTTGTGGAGACCAGGGAAAGATACTATATTGCCAGAAGTCTGTCTTCTGGAAATCACTCTTGTCGAAAGCTTGTTTGGGAGGTCGAATTCAGTGTGGTAGGCACAACTCCAGTTCACGTTTGTTACTTCTGTTCAGATTTTTCCAGTCTAGGTTCTCCGATGAGGCAGGATTGTATATTCGTTTTCGAAGAATTATTTTCGTGCAATACACAAGATTTACGACTCTGAAGTCTTTTCTCCACTTTTCCCTTATGCGGTAACTTATCTGCTAATCGATGCCAGCATACGTTCCGTGTAAGCGAATAAGCTGTATGCTGAGAACTGCGTCAAAGACTGCCGTTAAAGAAACCGCGTAACGTGTTGCTATCGTACCACTGGCGCACATATTAGCCCACTCTCGTGATAAAATAAATGAATGACAGATGGGAACTCAGGACTCAGAATTGATTACGCATGTCATAAGCGCTCTCACAGACTGCCGTCGGTACGTTTGTGCTACGAGAGGCCTGCCGTTGAACGAGCTGTCACCAAAGCACGTAGTTATACATTTCTGTGATCGGTTTTAGTGCCGTACAATTTTCCAGTGTGTTTTAAGGGATTAACGCTGAGCCTAACAAATGATAAACGTAGCGCATAACGGAAAGAGTTGCCTAACGTCCGCGATGTAATTCTCCAATTACAGCCAGTGTTTCTGACAGGGGAGAATATGCTAATGAAATCGCACAAGGTGCAAAATTAGCTCCAAAAAATTAATTCTGTACCACATAAGGTGTTTTTCTTTGTAACTTAGAAAATAATAGGCGAAAACAGTATTTATTTACGTAAGTAACCATAAGAAGCGTTATTCTTCTTGTCTAGTTAAGAAAATAGCTTATTTATAAGAGACAGTCGAGTGACAATGAGACAGACAGAAAAGTGAGCAAACTGTTTATTATTTCAAAAGGTATTCACCATACGGTTAAAACGTTTATACCACTGTGAGGCAAGACGACCAACGACTTCATGGAAACCTCGATTGTACCCAGCCCAGCACTTCTTTGTTCGAAGCAAATCGACGGCCACGAAATCTTTCTCCAGGGCTCGAAAATCACGGAAATCGTGTGGCTACGATTGGGAATGCTTGACGGATGACTAAGAGCTACCCAATGAAATTTCTGCAGCGCATTGATAACCACGGGAACATTTGGGTCCACCCAAAGAAGTTCCCCTTGGAAGCCCTTACACATCCTCCATACAGTCCCGATCTCTCCCCATGCGATTTCCATATTTTTGGAGCCCTGAAGAAAGACATTCGTCGCTGTCGATTTGATTCGGACGAACAGGTGAACACATGAATACAGCATTGTTCCGTACGCAACCGCAAAAATTTTTGTGTGAGGGTATTGCTAGTCTCGTGTAAATGTACTGACAGTTACGGCAATTACTTTTAAAATAATGAACTGTTTAACTACTTTTTTCCATGTTTAGTTTTTATTCGACGGGCCCTAATCGTTATCTATTCAGAGAGTTACAGCTATGAGTTGCAGTTTTAGAAATAGAACGTTACTTTTTTCTAAGATGTAGTTGATGTATTAATCCGACTGTGCAGAAATAAGTTTCAATCAAATTTATGTGTAGTTTGGGAACTAGAAACGTTCAGAGTTTTAGTAGTGGATGCAACAAGCTGAACATAATTAGCTGTGTTATGTGGATGTTCTAGTCCTGGAATGTTCACTAAACAGAGACGTTTCCTGAATGCAGAACTCTGTGCGTTTTCTGAATGACCTGCCACGAAGAGACAAGCTTCCTCGATGCCCTTTATCAAGTCACTGTCGGAAGTGGTGCTCGGTTAGACTGTAGAATACAGCCTTGCAGTGGCGTGTACAGCGCTGATCGGAATGCACAAGCAGACGAGGTTGTTTTTGCCACGCATTCTGACGTAGCATAAACATATGTACGTCCCACGAGTCGGCTGACATGTTGCTGCTGCTCTGCGAATTTTGCCTAAATGACAATGAAGCAGCGATGGTTTATGCCGTGAGATATTCTTTTCGAAGAATTCTATCAGTCATTAAGTTCTTAAGTGCCGAAAAATGATTTCCTGAATTGAGTAGTTTCAGAAAGAACGGCAGTAAAAGTGAAGACTACAAAGAAATGGCGATTTGGAGTTGTCTATTTTAGCTGCAATACAGTACAATCATCAAGTTGCTGATGTCACTGGTATCAGCCTTACATCTGCGTGGCGAATAATACACGGCCAGAAGATACACACGTACCACACGCCAGTGCGACGGGAACACTTTCTATTCGAGAGTTTCTTTCTGTGAATGAGCAATGAAAATTTTCATTTTGGGTGCCTTATAAGTTGTTATATTCTCTGATGAATTCATGTTCACAAATTACGGTGCAGCGAACCGTCATGCTGTGCATTACTGGGTCACATAAAAGTCTAGATAGGTACGTCACGCTGATCATCAAAGGAGAAGCTCAGTAAACGTGTGGTCTGGAATACATCCGGATGAACTCACCGAGCCATATTGCTTCCGACGTGCTCTGACAAGTGCGATGCATCGATCTTTTATCGTCAACAATTTAGGTGCTCTTCTTGCAAATGTCAGTAGAGACATCACGCGAAGAAACACGATGATCACAACCCAGTCCGTATGTGACGCTGCGCAACTTTCAAAGCAACCATCCCTACATATGCCTGGAATGATTCGGGGACATAATAGGAAACCTAAATCTTGACGCTAGATGCAGATTTGAGCCGACGACCTCCCGAATGCGAGTTTAGTGTACTAACTTCTGTGCCAGCTTGCTCAGTAAGTCGCTTGATATAACACCAGTAGATTTATTTTTGTGGGGATATCTAAGGAATCATGTTTTGTCACCTAACCTACAACACGAGATGACTTCAAAAAGCACATCGAGGAAGATTGTCACTCCGTGATATCAGTAGCTTTACGTCACATCCGCAGCTCGTTAGATGGCGCACTGAATTTTGGGTTCAGGAGAATGGGAACATGTTTGAACACACCTTTTAAGTGAACGTTCAGTCACTTTAATCTTTAATATCCATCTGAATAGAGCCACTTATGTACAGCGTGTTCATCCACTCACGGAACATTGAACGTTTGTTCCTTATTAAAATTAATATGTCTTATTTAAACTCATTTGCTCACAGACGGTTTAATTGGCTGGCTCTGAGCACTATGCGACTTAACTTCTGAGGTCATCAGTCACCTAGAACGTAGAACTAATTAAACCTAACTAACCTAAGGACATCACACACATCCATGCCCGAGGCAGGATTCGAACCTGCGACCGTAGCGGTCGCTCGGTTCCAGACTGTAGCGCCTAGAACCGCACGGCCACTCCGCCCGGCAGATGGTTTAAATGCGTAGGAAAAATAATGTTATTTTAAACCAATATAAATTGTTACTGTAGCTCTGGAAAACAACTAAACAAACTATGTCCATTATTTAGCAGAACGATAACGTTTATAACGTTTACCTGTCTAAATAACTAATATGCAAACATCTGTGACCAGATACATAAGGTGCAATACACCACATATCGCACAAGGAAGAAGTAAAATTCTGTAATACTTAGGATAAAACATTGTGTCAACTGTTTCGAATGAAAAACTGGAAGAATGTTTTGGCCCTAACAAAGAATTTTCCTTGTGCCAAGCACTGCATATTGCACTTCATGTATCTGGTTACAGACGGTTGTGTATCTTATTCAGTCATCTACTTTCCTCTTTTGAAATATAAAGTATGTTGACCTTTCCTGGCGCGTCAGTGAAGATGTTCGTGCGCTCTCATATGCCGTAATCGAAAATCGGTGACGTTACGTGGGAAGTACATCTTTAAGAAATTCGATTAATTGCTGACTGTAAATGTCAGTTTACGTAGCGAGTGGTTACAGCACACACGAATAGTCATGTGATCATGTAAATGTAACGATATGGTGTCATTCAAATATGATGTTGAATACTGACTGTGAAAAATGTAGTCTGATGTGTGAAATAGAAATATGAACTATGTGCCACGTCTAATATGATACATCATGTGGTGTTCATACAAATATAAGTAGAGATTAAAGGCTTATGCTGTGTCTGTAACAAGACTGTTACTATGTCTTGTAGGTTTTTACGAAATATATACTGATTTTACAACATGTTACATTTTAGTTTGTTTTCCTTTAGGTGCTTGATTCTGACATAAATGTCGAAATCCACCGACAGCAAAATAAATAAATAAATAATAATAATAATAATAATAATAATAATAATAATAATAATAATAGAGCGTGCTAGAAGACCATGTTTTCCTTCACAAAATCTTCCATTTAATAGATATCAAACACAATTCTTTCTTTTGAAGATGACACACAATTCCAACAGACGTACAGCACAAAGACAGCTGTAATAACGAGTTTAAAAGGATAACTATTATCGCATTTTTGGCAAACAGTCTATTTATAAATAACAATAATAGAAGAGAGAGTGGCAGTACGTTCAGTTGGCTCTGAGCACTATGGGACTCAACTGCTGTGGTCATAAGTCCCCTAGAACTTAGAACTACTTAAACCTAACTAACCTAAGGACAGCACACAACACCCAGCCATCACGAGGCAGAGAATATCCCTGACCCCGCCGGGAATCGAACCCGGGAACCCGGGCGTGGGAAGCGGGAACGCTACCGCACGACCACGAGATGCGGGCAGTACGTTCAGTTCTGCACACCAAGGGACACAGAATCTATGAAAACAACATGGGCGAGATGTACGATCTTCGAAGGTCTCGTTTGTAGAACAGAATCGAAACTGGAGAAACGAAGTATAGGGCTTTCATAAGTAACTGAGCTCGGCTACTTTCGCAGTTTGTTTCATTAAAATGCTTAGAGTGATATAAACCAGTAGGTTAACGTACTCTGTTAATCATTTTCCTTAGCAACCAACCTTTCATAAAATAGCTTTCACGGTACAAAACTGTGGCATAAGAATAATATGTGATGCTCAGCCATAATCATCTGTTTAAGGCGTTAGCGATTTCAATAATAGTGTAAAAGAGCACTCATTTATTCTTTCAGGAAACGTGTTGTACATAATCTACGATGTCTATAAATACAATAATAGAAGAGAAAAACAACCTTTATTACTCCTCGCAGAATGTAACATTAGAACTTTGCTCACTTACCTCATTACCTGTAATTTGTAACAGATAACAAAAAACGAATATGAAGCGTCAAATGCTGCATGTTATCAGTTGTAAGACGCGATCAAAAAGTTACCGTTTCATGACGTTGCTGCGGCGTATATGCAACGTAGCGCGACTCTGATGCGGGTATAGAAGCATCGACATGTAGGCACGGGATCAGTATGATATTCGTGTCTTTCAGACGTGAGTGTGGTAAATGCGGAAACGTGAACTGTGGCGACGTTACTATCAAACGCGCTCAAACATGGTGAAATTGCTGTTATTCTTTTCTTGGCTGCTGACGCACAAACACCAGCAGGCATAGCAGACATCCGTCGGAGAACGAAGACTGCGTATGCCTGTCGAAAACCACTTCCTGTAAAACCGCGACAAGATGTGCATCTGCTTCCCATATCGAAGATGTAACGCAGAAGTTTCGTCAACTCAAGTGCGAGACACTTGGGAAACCGTCCTATAGTCCTTGTATCTCCCCAAGCGAGCATCACGACTTCAGTCTATCAAAAAGGCCTCGAAGGGTCGAAGATTCCTGTCGGATGAGGATTTGCAGCAGGCAATTAAGGACTGCTTCACGTTGCAGAACACTGTGTATTACCAAAGGGATATCTTAAATCTGGTGCTTCAATACTCACGGCGATTTTGAGTAATTGGCATATCGGTTCTGGGCTGTACGGCCTTCGAACGAAAACTCTTTGATCGCCCCTTGCTTTCTATTGGTTAGAATATCTTTTGTTTATAAGCTTGTTCCTTAAACACGGCAAAAGTAAAGCATAATTACCCCAATATGTTGGAACGTATACTGAAAACGCGTCCCTTATGGGTACTTCCGCTGAAATCATAAAGCAATTGTGAAGACTGGCGAGATCACTGTCGTCAACGTCTACAAGCCTCCCACCTGCACGGGGTCAAAATGTGTTGAAAACCTGTCTGCATCCAATCGCCTGTCTCAGAGACTTCAACAGTCATCACCACTGTTGGAAGTGTAAAGAAAGCGAAGACCGTGGTTAAAAATGGCTCTGAGCGCTATGGGACTTAACATCTGAGGTCATCAGTCCCCTAGAACTTAGAACTACTTAAACCTAACTGACCTAAGGACATCACACACATCCATGACCGAGGTAGGATTTGAACCTGTGACCGTAGTGGACGTGCGGTTCCAGACTGAAGCGTCTACAACCGCTCGGCCACACCGGCTGGCTGAAGACCGTGGTAATAATCTGGTTGACATGTTTGAAGGCCACTCCACACAATTGTGGTTGATGCTAAAGATCGATGTATGTTCCGATCTAAAGTTTGGCAGCATGGCTATAATCCTGACTACTTCTTTGTGCCCTCCGATAATTATAGCCAGCCAGCCAGCCAGCAGCAGCAGTAACACTGAAGTTCTTTCCGATTTCCCACATCGTCCAGTCCTCACTGACCTTGGTATCAGTGTCCCAACAATACTTTCACGAGGTACTTGGAGTTTTCAAAAAACTTTTATTAAGGCGGTTATCAGCACACAAAAAATTTCATCGATGGAGGCCACCGAAAGAAATACGTTCGCGGTTGGACTGCTGAATGCGAGAGAATTCAAGGAATTCCAGAAAGCGAAGATTTCGAGATGGCAGATGTATTACCTAATAACGTCGCTACTTGGAGACGCAAAAACTGGCTCGGACCGTTGAACGCGTGCGTATTAAAAAGTCAGATAGAAAAGCTTGCTCCTTACTGAAGAAGCTACGGTGTGGCAACCTACTGCAACGTGTATACGACACTCTGTATCACCAAACCAAGTCGCTAATCCTACTGTCTCAACCTCAACAGCGCCACGAAATCGAGGGCATACGGTTATTGTTAAAAAACGCGAAAGTCCGTCAAAGGAGCCTGCAACACAGACACAAACTATTCGGCCCCCTTCAGCGTGAAAGGATTCACGGTAGCTCTGTAGGAAACGAAGTTTGGAAAAGCCACTGGTTATCATATCATCCATACTGAATTGCTCGTACGTTTCGGTAACTATGTCCGACAGTGGCTTGCCAGAATTTACGCTGATATCTTATAGACAATGTTCCAGATCAACTCAAAAATCGCCAGGAAAACAAAATTATAGACAACTTGCAGTGGTTAGCCTGGTTTACAAACTTTTGGAAAGATTGTTCTATAACAGGATCAATCCTGAGATATAGCTGAACATATTCAAATTGAACAGGCAGGATTTCGCCCTCATCGAGCCTATTTGGATCAAGTTTTTTCATTAGCAACACTCATAGAAGCAGACTCACTTACTTACTTACTTACTTATCCGTGGCTTGGGCCTTAGTGACCATATGCCTGCGCCACACTCCTCCTCTATCGTTCCCGATTGCGAGCCTCCTGCCACCACTCGCCCTCTCCTATTCCCATGTCCTCCGTTTCCTTGTCAAAATTGTCTTTCCATCTTGTCCGCGGTCGTCCTCGGTACCTCCTTCTAGCTACAGCTCCCAGAAACACATCATGGGGTATCCCCCTTGATTCATCCTTGGTACACGTCGAGACCAGGTCAACCTTTTTCTTCTTACTCTTTTTATAATGTGAGGCTGTGCGTAAAACTCTTAATTCTTGGTTTTTTCGAATTATCCATTCCCCTGTTTGTGAATCTATCACAGGACCATATATTTTTCTGAGGATTTTTCGTTCGAAAACAAGTAGTTTCTCTTCGTCTGTTCTCCTAAAGGTGAGGCTTTCACAAACGTACATACCCACTGGCATAATCATACTTTGGTAGAGTCTGATCGTAAAACTTCTTGACAGGGATCTTTTCATCAGCATATCCTGAAGGCTAAGGTATGCTCTGTTGCCTCCAACAATTCTTACATTTATTTCAGTTTCACAGTGGTCTGATTACTGCAGAGATTACCAAGGTATTTGAAAGTATTTGACCTTTTGAATCGTAGACTGCCCACCGTGAGCCGGTGGGTCACCATCTGTCGCTGACTTGGTCAGGACCATGACTTCTGTCTTATCTTCACTGACTTGCAGGCCTGCCCTACTGGCAATCTTGCAGTACGAGCGTGCCATTCTTCTAGGCTCTTCTCTACTACCGCTGATTAGGATTATATCATCCGCGTATGCAGTCGAGTCATTGACATGTTGTCTAGAGGTATCCCAATGGGGTCCGTTTTCATAAATTCCCTGTCTATTTTTTCTAGCACAAGGTCGAATAACATAGGGGAGAAGGCATCTCCCTGTCTGAAGCCGGTTCGAACTTCGAACTGTTCTGTTAGACCGGTACTTGTCTGCACTTTACAGAGTGTTTGTTCTAGACACATTGCCACCAAATGAATTATTTTTTATGGAAACTGAAATTCTTTTAGTACTCTGATTATAGTACGCCTGTGTACTCTGTCATAGGCTTTCTTGAACTCAATGAAGAGCACGTGCATGTCTGTATTATATTCCCAGCATTTCTCAGTTGTTTGTTTGACGAAGGGTATATAGGTGGTCCACTGTTTATCTGTTGCCTCTAAACCCACACTGGTAGTCTCCAACGGCATCTTCAGCAAGTGGTAGTATCGTATTTAGGAGGCATAGAGATAATACTTTATAGCTGATGTCTAAGAGAGATATTCCCCTGTAATTGTCACATAGCAGGGGTCATTCTTTTTCAGTAATGGGCAGATGATGGCCATTTTCCTGTCTTCTGGGAGACTTTCTTGTTCCCAAACCTCCCGTATGAGGCTTGTCAGCCGGCCGATGTGGCCGTGCGGTTCTATGCGCTTCAGTCTGGAACCGCGTGACCGCTACGGTCGCAGGTTCGAATCCTGCCTCGGGCATGGATGTGTGTGATGTCCTTAGGTTAGTTCGGTTTAAGTAGTTCTAAGTTCTAGGGGACTGATGACCTCAGAAGTTAAGTCCCGTAGTGGTCAGAGCCATTTGAACCATTTTGATAATGAGTAACAGACTGAGCATTCAAATGAAGCTGAAAAGTTGCTTTTCGCAGGGACATGTTGTGGCTGTTCTGTTGTTGATCCTTTGTATAGCTTATATACCCGGAAGTTTCGATATTCGGACGACTGGGCCTTCGCAGTAAGTTGCAAAGATACGGGAGCAGTTAAGGTCATCTTGAGAAAGGACCTAGAATATGGTCGACGTCAGGATTCAGCGGATGACAACGAAAGGGATCCTGCTATGGAAAGAGGTGCCGCCACAGGCCATCACTCGTGGTTGTGGGACCGTGAGATGGGCGACAGTCAGTTTGGTACGCCACCGCTGTCTGGTGCGTCTGAGACACGTGTTCGCCCATCGTCGGGGCCAGCTTGGGTCGGGACTCATCACTGAAAACAGTTCTACTACAGGGGATGGAATTTCAATCCGAAGGCGTGTCTGCAGGCGCCCAGGGCAGCGGTGGGATACTATCTTAAGTGCTGCCCGCCATACGTCCCGAAAACCATTTCTTTCGTAGCGGGACCCCTCTGGTTGTTATACGCGGCACCATTACAGCACAGCGTACGTCGACTTATTCTGCGCACCGTTTTGTCATCCTTTAGAGTACGCAATCATGGGCTTACATATGAGCAAGATAGTACCCGTCCGCACGCGTCGAGAGCTTCTACTGCTTGTCTTCGTGCTTACCTAATCGTATATTCGCTAGCAAGGTCACCAGTCTTTCCTAAACTGAGAATGTTTGAATCATTATGGACAAGTTCCTCAAGCCAGTTCAGGCTTTTGACGATTTAGTACCCGAGCTGGACAGAGTTTGGTTGCCTAAGAAAGAATCCAGCAATTGTGTCAATCAGTGGCAAGCCGAATAACTGCTCGCATAAGGGCCAGAGGCGGACCAACACGTGATTGACTTGCTAAATTTGTGAAGCATCTTCTCGTGAATAAACTATCGAATATTTCTAAAATCGTAATCATTTGTTTGCCTGCACATGTACATCGCATCTACCGATTCTGGTCCCATTCGGATAATTATTTCGTGGTGTGTCACTTTTTCTTCTTTGCGTGTATTTTATGTTTCATGTATTTTTATATCTATTCGTTTTTTATGTGACCTATATCTCTCAATGCATAGTAAATATTTGTATTGTGGGCTATTTATTTCATGTGACGTACTACGTCAAACATTAAATAATAAATAATAATTTACGTTATTTAACATTATTTTGTGTTATGCAAATGGTTAGTACGCAGTCATGAATATGATTTCATTTAATAATCCGTGAAAAGAGCTGTTCCCCGTCATTACGCTATTTCGTGGCCCACGCTAAATGTAAATAGTTAACAAAATGAGATGCACATACGATAACGATTTGTACATTCGTGTAGCACTCAACGTCGTCGTACCGTTCTGTACTACGGTAACGATCCATGTTTGTTTAAATTATATTGAAAACTACGTTTGTGTTGATTGAGACTGAATGTGGCGAATTAATGACTCTGTACACTTTATCATCTGCCAACATCAATGACAGAAGACCAGTGTACATCACCTTAACGAGCTGTAACGCCGCATAGCAACAAACTGTGAACGTTCGAGAAGGTGTGGGTCCTATGAACCAAGGAACGAACAACTTCTTCACGCTGAGCCGGATGGTGACAGCTATCAGCCTGGTGATACAAGTCAGTGTGAGCAGGCTTCCTTTCACCAGTACGTCCTAACGCAGCAAACTTCCTCGTTTCCGAAACAGCAAGGAAGGGAGACCAGCCATCGTTTTCCACCTCCATCGTGAAGCGAACATTCGAAAGAATCGAATTCAGGTGTTCTAAGAAGTCTTACACATTGTTACTGGCATGAGCCCAAACAACGAAAGTGTCGTCTACATATCTGAAAAAAATAAGAAAGGTACATACAGGTTTCAAAGTCGCCGACTCCAAGACACATTTCTTGGAGTCTTTCATAAGAAATTTGCCAATAAAAGATCAAAACTGGCTTCCCATCTCAGCTCGATCTGTCCGGGCATAGGACCATCACTGAATAAAATTTAAGTTCAAATCGGCACATGTCGATATGTGTTCGTTAAATAAACGCCAAACGTAGTTTCAATTAACCGTAACGAAACAGACGGAGAAACGCGAATGAAGAGAGGCAACATCAAAACTGACTATAATGTCAGAGTCTTTCAAACGCTTTCCGTCGACGTAACGAGTATGCCGAGTTCTTAATATGAAGCTCACACCTACCTACTAGTGGGCTCAACAGAGTAGCAAGGTGTTTTGATACACGATGTGTCGGAACACCAATATCGATCGCATTTGGCCTAGGAGGAACACCTTCCTTGTGGACCTTCCGAAGGCAGCTTCTGGTGCTGAAAATGAATGTATATCCATTTTTTATTTTTGTTTCAACAACAAAACAAAAATTGCTAGGTGATAAATGGGGTCAATAGGAGCAGCGAAACATGAATTCCGTGTGTTTCTTCATTAAATAATCAGTTGTTCGATGTGCTGCGGAACAACTGGCATTTTCATCATGAAGCATGATGCGATTTTCTCTACTGTTCTTTTTAATTTCATATGACTAAGCGTTAATGGTTCTTCGATGCTGTGAAGCCGTAATTGTGTAATCTAAGAAATAAGTTATAACTTTGTTGGATCTGCTATCAGATCGAACCACTTTGTTGATTTCGGTTCTTTTTGGAACATCCAAACAACTGATTGTTGATTAGTTTCCAGTTCGTGCAAATACACAATCTGATCAAAAGTATCCGCACACCCCTGTGTAATGCGGAATTGACCACTAGATGGCACGACGGGCGGACCCACTGGTATAGTAGGAGGCGAGCAGTACAGTGTTGGCAACAGAGATGCAGTTACAGCAGAGTGGGGCAGTCCGAGCGTAGTTTAGTCATTGGGTATCACCTGAGGAGCAAATCCGTCAGAGACATTGAACCCTGTGAAGTTTCCCGAGTCGGCTGCAAAGATTTGCTTTTGTAGTGGCCACGCAAAGGAACGACCACAGCTAATCCATTGGACTGACGGACAGGAATTGCCGAGCATTGCGGAGGGTGGTTGTGAAAGTGACATGAAATCAGAGGAAGAAATTACACGTGCGTTCCACAGTGCTAGCAGCAGTTCAGATAGCTCAGGGACTGTGCCTAGGGAGTTAGGGAGAGTCGGGTAGAATGGACGCACAAGTCCTCATAAACCACATATTTCTATAGTGGATGCCAAGCGGCGCTTGAGGTGGAGGTAAAGGATGACACCATTGAACATTGGATGACTAGAAACGAATCACGCCATACCCAGTGGTAGTACGATCGGAGGATCTGGATTTGTCGAATGCCTGAAGAACGTCACCAGCCGCAATGTCTAATGTCAACAGTGGGCTATCGAGGACGTAGTGTTATGACATGCGGGTATTTTGCGTCGTTAATGTGTGGTCGCCTTATTGCGCTTAAGAGAGCGCTAAATGCGAAAGGATATGAACAAATTGCGCAGCATTGCGTGCTCTCTACAGTAGAGGTATAATTCGGAGTCGATGACTGTTTCTACCAGCGTGACAATCCATACGTCATAAAGCGGCATCTATCAAGCGAGATTTTGTGGACGATACATCCTCAGATGTGACTACGAGGGCTTTTCTGGCGTAATGATTGATAATATTCTTCTCGGGTGTGCAGCCGGATCATAACGTCTTCTTGCCACAATATTTCCGCGGTCCAACTGGCCGCCATCTTCAGTTGAGAGTGCTGGTGCACGATCTCGCCGGCGAGATCGTGCACCAGCACTCTCGCCTGAAGATGGCGGCCAGTTGGACCGCGGAAATATTGTGGCAAGAAGACGTTATAATCCGGCTGCACCCCCGAGAAGAATATTATCACATCCTCAGATGCACTGGCCGGCCCAGACTTTCGACTTGAACCCAATCGAAGACCGTTAGGATGAGCTACAGAACTTCGTTCCATACCCCAGCGCCCAACATCACTACCTTCTCTGGCTTCGGCTCTTGAAGAATAATGGATTGCCATTCCTCAGACACCACACTAAACGTGTCCTCTGCAGAGTTGAAGCAGTCATACAGGCGAATAGTGGACACATCCATACTAAACTGCATTAATAGGTGTCCAAATTGTTTTGATGAGATAGCGCATACCTAAGTTGCGTTACCGGTTACGAGACTGGGTGCGGAATTTAAGTTTGTTTCGTAGAATTCTTTTCTACTGTTTCCTTACATAAGGTGACAGAGGCCTGATTATGGGCTTCGGTTAAACTGTGTGGCATCCATGGAGACCATATCATTCCCACAACTAAATGCTCACGACAAACTGAATGTGCTGTGTTATTTGACGTGTCTGAGGATTGCTTTCTATTATCATAATTCAAAAGACGGTCCTGAAATAATCTTACGCTGAACGTCGGTATTTCCTTAGAACACGAAAGGATTTGCTAGGAGGGACGTTGGTAAACGATAATTGCTTAAGGGGCAAAAATTTTATTAAGAACACTTAAAAGAACGTTGTGACACCAGTCAGCTAAGGAGAATGTTATCTTTCGAAACTTAACATATATCCACGAGACCTAAAAAGCAGTAGGTAGATGCCGTGTTACTTGACTCCCCGACGGCGTTGCATACAATTCCGCACCGCCTCCTAGTGAAAACAAATAAGAGCTTACGTGTTTTTAGATAAGTTGTGTGACTGGATTGAAGCGGTTCTAATAAACAAAACACAGTATGTCACATTCAGCAGAGAGAAGTCCTCAGACTTAAAAGTAACTCGGGAGTGTCGGAAGGGAGTATTATAGGAACTTTACTTTCGGAAATATATGTGTGACCCTATGGATAAAGTCGGAAGCTGCACGAAGTTTTTGGCGCATGGTGCTATAGCATACAGAGAGGTCGCAACGTCCTGAAATTGTAGCTAAACGCAAGAATATCTGCATAAGATCGATGTTTGCTGCAAATATAAGGCAGGAAGAAAGACCCTAAATATAAACAAACTTAAGATAGGCAGAAAGAGCATTATTACATTATTAGAAGATTTCAGAAGACTTACTGAAAACAGTTTCTTCCATAAAATGTCCAGGATTATGTGTACGGAACAATGTAAAGTGGAACGAATAATAAAAATAATAGCACGTACCGAAAATTCCTTGGAGGGTAGCTTGCAAAATCTTAATTCGACCAATATTTGAATATTTGTGCTGTCCATACCAGATAGGACTGACACAGGAAACTAGAAGGAGCGAAAGCGTCACAGAGACGCGACTCCAGGTGCAGTGGCAGACGCAGCAAGAGAGGCGTTCTGCATCACAGTATGGTCTACTGCTAAAGTTCCAAGAGCGTTCAGTCATAGAAGTGTCAACCAATTTATTGCTACCTCCTACACACACTACTGGCCATTAAAATTGCTACACCACGAATATGTGCTACAGACGCGAAATTTAACCGACAGGAAGAAGATGCTGTAATATGCAAATCATTAGCTTTTCAGAGCATTCACACAAGGTAGGCGCCGGTGACGACACCTACAACGTGATGACGTGAGGAATGTTTCCAACCGATTTCTCATACACAAACAGCAGTTGACAGGCGTTGCCTGGTGAAACGTTGTTGTGATGCCTCGTGTAAGGAGGAGAAATGCGTACCATCACGTTTCCGACTTTGATAAAGGTCGGTTTGTAGCCTATCGCGATTGCGGTTTATCGTATCGCGACATTGCTGCTCGTGTTGGTCGAGATCCAATGACTGTTAGCAGAATATGGAATCGGTGGGTTCAGGAGGATAATACGGAACGCCATGCTGGATCCCAACGGCCTCGTATCACTAGCAGTGGAGACGACAGGCATCTTATCCGCATGGCTGTAACGCATCTTTCGGCCACGTCTCGATCCCTGAGTCAACAGATGGGGACGTTTGCAAGACAACAACCGTCTGCACGAACAGTTCGACGACGTTTGCAGCAGCATGGACTATCAGCTCGGAGATCATAGTTGCGATTACCCTCGACGCTGCATCACAAACAGGAGCGCTTGCGACGGTGCAATCAACGACGAACCTGGGTGCTCGAATGGCAAAACATTTTTTCGGATGAATCCAGGTTCTGTTTACAGCATCATGACGGTCGCATCCGTGTTTCGCGACATCGCGGTGAACGCACATTGGAAGCGTGTATTCGTCATCGCCATACTGGCGTGTCATCCGGTGTGATGGTATGAGGTGCCATTAGTTACACGTCTCGGTCACCTCTTGTTCGCATTGACGGCATTTTGAACAGTGGACGTTATGTTTCAGATGTGTTACGACCCGTGGCTCGATCCCTGCGAAACCCTACATTTCAACAGGATAATGCACGACCGCATGTTGCAGGTCCTGTACGGGCCTTTCTGGATACAGAAAATGTTCGACTACTGCCCTGGCCAGCACATTCTCCAACTCTATCACCGATTGAAAACGTCTGGTCAATGGTGGCCGAGCAACTCGCTCGTCACAATACGCCAGTCACTACTCTTGATGAACTGTGGTATCGTGTTGAAGCTGCATGGGCAGCTGTAGCTGTACACGCCTTCCAAGCTCTGTTTGACTCAACGCCCAGGCGTATCAAGGCCGTCATTACGGCCAGAGGTGTTTGTTTTCGGTACTGATTTCTCAGGATCTATGCACCCAAACTGTTCGAAAATGTAATCATATGTCAGTTCTAGTATATTTGTCCAATGAATACCCGTTTATCATCTGCATTTCTTCTTGGTGTAGCAATTTTAATGATTAGTAGTGTACACGTCGCGAAGATCCCATGAAGACAAAATTAGAGAGAGCCGACCCACACGGAGATTTACCAGTAATCATTCTTGCCTCGAACTTTTCGCGACAGAAACACATGCAGCAAGTTAGCTTCCGGCGTATAAATGTACAAGTAGTTGATGTAAGTTACCTAACTACACATTATTTTACCGCGATACTGAAGGTGTCGGACGTTGAGCGAGATCGTTGACAGCAAAGAGCTATTGTAGTCTGTACGCCTCTCAGCTATTAATCTCGGAGAAACTGCGCAAAGGGCGCGAGGTGTGAATAGCGTTTTCGTCCGACTCCCGTTCCAGAAGCGGAGCGGCTCCCTGCAGCTATCACCTCACGCAGCCTTTGTTGTCCTAAATTACACGGAGACTTATGGCTGAATCGCGTAATTGTTTTCCGATATCCCGCTCTGGCCGAGGCGCAGAAGGAAAGGCAGCCGGAGCTCTGTTATTGTCACACCACGCAGGGAGCGGCCAGCCCGTGACTTACGGCCGTTGCATTTTCTCCAGAGGCTATTTCCTGTCCAGTATTCTGGAGGAAGCGGCAGTAACGAGTTCGCACTTCGGTCCAGCTGCTGCTTTACAGCAGTGTTGGCAGCCGTGAGTAAAGTAATTTAAGCATCTTGCACCCTTTAAGCGCCTATTTCCTTCGTGTTGAGATGTGAAATCAACACATAAGTTACGTGGCAGCTGGAGTAAAGCCAAGTCACTCTCATTAAACACAGTGCTACGTCGACTAGACAACTATAAGGTATCTACTTAACAACTGAAGCCAAGCACTGATTTTAACAACTGAGTGACCCACTGTGTAAGAAACAAGTGGAGCTACAGTTAACGTAATATTTACATCACCCCCAATCTTACTGTAATGTCTCTGTCATGTGGAAGTGCAGCAAACATTTTGTTTACTGTTCTCACACTGTACAGTTTTATACGAGCTTCAGAATTACATTTTATTCAGTCACTTCCCCCATTTTACTATACTGTGCTTCATTCGTCTCACCGCTTCCACAGGACTGGACTAGAAAACATCAGTTTCGTTGCAAGCACTCAGTTTATAGCTGATGTCCCAAGGTAAAAATGAAACGTTTCTTTATACTGCTACCAAAAATGTCATCCGATTTCATCTTTCATGTCACGTCTATAAAAGTATGACTGAATGCACCTTGCACTTCGGTTTTCTTTGCAGATGAAGCTTCTTGCCTGTTTATCTCAATTGGTGGTTTCATTTTTTTTTATATAATCTGTAAGTGTACAATGCGGAGGACAAAATGAAACTAAATCCATGTCACACCACGTTGCTGTAGTTCGCTTCCACAAACCAGAAGCCCTAAGTGACAAAATTGTCAGTAGAAAAATGTTTGGTGCGGTTCTTTCTAGGGCAGTTAGCCTTAAAATTCTTCCTTTCCCATAATGGCGGTCCAAGCATTCCTTTGCATATCCACATCCCGAAAACCATGATATTACGTGATAATAGTTGGTGAAGCTGCTGTTTTACCAGTCATTGTCTTGCCCCATCTGTACAAATATCGATGACCTCAGCGGTTTGGTCCAATAGGAACTTACCACAAATTTCCAACCATAAAAAAAAATGATACAATCATTCCAATCGATATGGTTTATTTTAAACAGTTGTTAATCGTGTTAAAAATTTATTTTCCAGTTGTGTTAGTTGGTAGCGATGCGCACATGAGTGTATCTTCTTCTAGTAAGGTGTAAATTGATATCGTCCAATTATCAGAGAGATGGTCAGTCCTGAAACATCAATCGGCTTATACATTTGCAAGAACATTTGTTGTGTCCAAGGCCACCAAGTAGTTTTGTTTGCTACGGCCTGAAAAATCTTAATTCGATGCGAAACCGTGTCTTTCAAAAGCAGCACTGTAAAAATATCAATTGCAGATTTTTTATCCTGCATATACAGGGTGAGTCACCTAACATTACCGCTGGATATATTTCGTAAACCACATCAAATACTGACGAATCAATTCCACAGACCGAACGTGAGGAGAGGGGCTAGTGTAATTGGTTAATACAAACCATACAAAAATGCACGAAGTATGTTTTTTAACACAAACCTACGTTTTTTAAAATGGAACCCCGTTAGTTTTGTTAGCACATCTGAACATATAAAGAAATATGTAATCAGTGCCGTTTGTTGCATTGTAAAATGTTAATTACATCCGGAGATATTGTAACCTAAAGTTGACGCTTGAGTACCACTCCTCCGCTGTTCGATCGTGTGTATCGGAGAGCACCAAATTACGTAGGGATACAAAGGGAACGGTGATGGACGTTACTTACAGAAGGTACTGGAACAGCTCATTACGGCCACATGCTAACACCTTTTTATTGGTCTTTTTCACTGACGGACATGTACATTACCATAAGGGGTGAGGAACACGTACACACGTGGTTTCCGTTTTCAATTACGGAGTGGAATAGAGTGTGTTACAACATGTCAGGCCAATAGATGTTCAATGTGGTGGCCATCATTTGCTGCACACAATTGCAATCTCTGGCGTAATGAATGTCGTACACGCCGCAGTACATCTGGTGTAATGTCGCCGCAGGTTGCCACAATAGGTTGTTTCATATGCTCTGGGGTTGTAGGCACATCACGGTACATGATGGCCACCACATTGAACATCTATTGGCCTGACATGTCGCGACACACACTACTCCACTCCGTAATTGAAAACGCAAACCACGTGTGTACGTTTACCTCACCCCTCATGGTAATGTACATGTGTGTCAGTGAAAAATACCAACAAAAAGGTGTTAGCATGTGGACGTAATGCGCTGTTATAGTCTCTTCTGTACCTGAGGTCCATCACCGTTTCCTTTGGATCCCTACGTAATTCGGTGCTCTCCGATACACACGATCGAACAGCGGAGGAGTGGTACTCAAGCGTCAACTTCAGGTTACAATATCTCCGGATGTAATTAACATTTTACAATGCAACAAACGGCACTGATTACATATTTGTTTGTATGTTCAGATGTGCTAACAAAACTAACTGGGTTCCATTTAAAAAAACGTAGGTTTGTGTTAAAAAACACACTTCGTGCATTTTTGTGTGGTTTGTATTAAACAATTACACTTGCCCCTCTCCTCACGTTCGGTCTGTGGAATCGGTGTCAGTATTTCATGTGGTTTACGAAATATATCCAGCGGTAACGTTAGGTGACTCACCCTGTATTGTGCTATGTCTGACATACATGGTTTCGTTATATCCTTGGCGATAGTATACACCTCCACCGCTTGTGCAGTGCGAACTGGCAAAATACGATTTCTCCATAGCTTTTTCATTCAGAGTTTGAATAGCATACTTAGTAGTTACCCATCCGGGCATCAGCACGTGTTAAACACGACCACTGCCAGGACGGAGAGGTACGCAGCCCCCGGATTGAATCCACGTGATGGATTCACAACAAGGGGTCGGTGTGCAGGCAGTCTGGATGCGGTTTTTACTCGGTTTCTCTTATCCCAATAGGTGAATATCGGGCTGGTTCCCATGTTCCGCCTGAGATACTCGCTATACATACATTTCGAACCCTTTCTCACACTTGAATAACGAGTTTATTCTATACGTAGACAGAGTCGATACACTGCTTGTGTTACGGGGTGTGAATACGAGACTGGTGAGTTTAGCTGTTTGGTCTCGTTTAACATGCACGCAGTATCAGCATCAGCACTTCACACTTATTTTAGTACTTAACAATTGTTCTTTCTTACACATAAAAAACAGGCCCAATGGAATCATTCGGAAGCAGCCTGCTATATAATGTTCAGAGGGATGAGACGTTAAAATGAGCAAATCCGAGGTTAATGTAGGATTTCTCATACTTCCATTTTTCACCTTCAGTTAGGTGTTAGATACATTACTGCTTGAAACTACGGAGCTTGATGTGGTTACGTCATCTTCTCGAATCTCATAGTTTTGATTGGACACCATTGAGGTCGATGCTACCTTTTCCAGGCGAGCCACCTTTGAAATATCGATACACTATTTTGTTCCCCCACGTCTAAACCAACACTCCATTCTGTTTTAAAATTAACAGTTTCGTTTTACTGTATCACACAAAATAATATCACCACAAGATGTTGAATTTTGTAACTGTAGTCAACAACAAACACAAATCGAATATGATGTGGTCCGAGAGGGATGCACAGATTCACCGTGTCGAGTTGGACCGCACACTGCAAGTGCAGCTTCTAGTGGGAGCTGTATACTGTACTGTGAGGATTTATACAGCCGCGGTGGTGAAGCATAAATAGCAAGGCGACAAAATCTTTCGAGGCAGTTCGAGGTGTTTGTGGATGAGAGATAGATGGAGAGTGCGTAGCGGAACGTTCGCGGCGTGTGTATCTGAGATAGCGTGCCGCGAGAGAAAAGGAAAGAAAGAAGTAGATATTGTAGTGACGAGTACTGAGGCGCCACATACCTACTCCCAAAAGCTAAATTCTTTTGTTTGTGGATTTGATCACAGCATTATTGTATTTTTATTATGCTACTTGTCGCCTCAGTTTCGTCTAGTATGCACTGAGAGAAAAAAAAAACTTCCCTAAGACTAACATTGATACGATATTTACAACAGCTGTTTTTCCAGGTATGTGACAGGACTTGATGTACTTTGTTCTTTAGGTTGATGTTAGTTTGGCGGAGTCCTCATAAAGGCCTTGCAGAGCCCCAAACTTTCACTGAGTGTTGCTGAACGAAGGAAATAGATACGTCTAAAACGATCTGTATCATGTATTGTCTAGGAAATATTTGTGAGCAAAACGTTTAATGTATGGGACCATCAAACGAAAGTGAAAGAAGAACTGTACGTCTACTGGGTAACAGTCTTTTACAGAACGCAGTGGGTAATTAGTAACAGAGAGAAATCTTCAGCGAAAAATAAACTGCGTTATTCGATGTGAGTATGCACATGTGGTAGCCAATAGAAGACGACAAACTAGAGCAGCTGTAATGTCTAAGAACTTCAATGTAGTCACAGAGAATGGTGTTCCAACTCCGAAACGGGCTGGAGTAAACCAGTAGACTACAGTAAATTTGTGACTCAAGACAGAAAATTACGTCGGGTCTAATGGCTAAGTGTGGTAAAGTGGCTGCCTGAAAACAGAGCCGTCGTGGACTCGAATCCCGGTTGGGTCGTGGTAATCTTCAGGCTGCCATTAATCTAGCCTTCACCTATCAACAATGTGGAGTCGCCGGGGCCGACACGTGGATTCCACGTTAAACTGAGCGCCCGCTTTACCTGGTTCGATAACTAGGGTAAAGTAGGAGAATCGAGTCACCAAACTGGCCTCACGAAATTATTATTATGTAATAATAGCAACAAATATATTCTTAACTCAAAAGTTACAGCGAAACGTTCTTCCACGTCCGTTGTCAGAGCTTCCGAAACGTCGCCCGAAGCCACCGCTGTCTGAATCCTCGACCTCTTGGCGACGTGCGGAGCGTGGGATAAAATTACAGGTCTTCTTACTCTGCAGACTTACTTGAAAACGTTTTTTAGCGGACCTAGATGAATTCTGTGCACCACTACACATGTAGAGGGTTTACGGCAGCAAAAAGGTAGCACATACGTACAGGAGGTGGTACAGGTCAAATCTAGAACGAAAGTTCCAACAATGATATGTCCGGTAGCAATAGTTGTTGAGGTACGGGCCACTTTACTTGTGACCAGTAACGTGCAGTAACCCGTAGTATGTGTAACTCTTCATACGTGCTGCGCAAGCCACAAGCACAAGCCAAGCATCGCGGAAGATACCACTTACCATTACTAGTCATTTCCTTTCCTGTTCCACTCTCAAATAGAACTAGGGAAAAACAAGTGTCTATAAGCCTACTTACGAGCCCTAATCTCTCTCACCTTGTCTTTGTTGTACATACGCGAAATGTACGCTGGCGGCAGTAGAATCGGTCTGCAGCCGTCGTCAACTGCCACTTCCCTAGATTTCCGCAAATCTGCTTCGCGAAACGAGCGTGGCCTTTCCTCCATGGATGCCCATTTGAGTTCACGATTTTCGTGATACTTGTGTGCTGATCGAACCTACAGGTAATAAATCTAGCAGAAGGCCACTGAATTGATTCGACGTATTTCTTTAATCCGCCCTAGTGGGGATCTCAAACGCTCGAGCAATACTCAAGACTGGGTCTCAATAGCGTTCTATACGCAGTCTTATTTATAGGTGAGCTACACTTTCCCGAAATTCGCTCAATAATTCGAAGTCCTCTATTCAGCTGCTCGAGTACCAACGTCACCTGCTCCTTCCAATTCATATCGTTTTGCGACGTTGAGCCTAGACTGAAGTTATAAACATGGCTGCATGGTCAGTGACCGTATACGGAGTAAAATTAAAGCAAGTACAACCATAAGTCGTAAAAATTGAGTTTTGCGACCGAGGGCTGCGACAGTATCAAGCAGCATATTACTGATGCTGCATTCGAACGTTACAGTACTATTTCTCTGCACATTGGCATTAACTTATATTTTTGTGCATTTACAACCAGATGCTATTCACCACACCAACTAAAAATTCCCTTTAAGTCATCTTGTGTCGTCCTATAGTCACTCAAGAACGACATTTACCGTACAACTCAGCGTCATCAGTAAACAGCTGTTCACTCTGTCAGACAGATTATTTATATGTACAGAGAATAAGGGCGGCCCAATCGCACTTCACTGGGGCACTCCTACGCTTGTTTCGGATGATCACTTACCATCGAGGATCACATACTGTTACTCAAAAAGTCTTCGAGCCACTCACGTATCTGGCAACCTAACCCACATGGTCGTAGCTACGTCAACAGTCTGCAGCAGGGCACCGTGTCAAACGCTTTTCGGAAATCTAGAAATATGGAATCTGCTTGTTGCCTTCCAACAATGGTTTGTAGGAAATGTGAGAAATGGGCAAGGTGCGTTTCGCACGAGACCTATAGGTAGCAAATTAACACAACACGCACATGTTAGCAGATACAGATTATCGGGCAATCATGGAGGTGAGACACCAGAATCGCTTCAGTAGCAATGTATGGGTTGGAACTGTCGGTGACAGAATGAGAGGGCCATACACTTTAACAAACAGATTTACAAGTACTGTGCGTCGCCATTTTCTGCGTGGCGAGTTTCCAACGCTATTAGAAAGTGTTGTGTTTGAAGAAGGGAAAAAAAATCACTGCTACATGCAGGACTCGGCACCACCTCACCTTCTACAGATGGTACCTCACCGCAATGTTTCAAGTATGAGAGATTGGTCGAGGAGGTCCGGTGTTATGGCCTCTCCTACCGTTGGACGTGATACGTTGAATTTCTGGCTTTGTGGACATTTAATGTCATTAGCGTATCCCGCACCCGTCGACAATGTGCAGACGTTACAGAAGCGTGTGACCAGTGCATGTGACACAATCTGAATGAACCCAGGTGTATCTGAAAGAGTGCGTGATTCACTGCGAAGGACGTGTCAGAGTGCGTGGTTGCACATGCAACACTGCCTACAGCGTCAACTTCTACAATACGGACAGACGGGAATGAGAAGACAGATTAGCCCGTATCTCAAGACGTATTGGTTTCCGGACATATTATCATAGGAACTTTTCGTCTAGCTAGCACGAACAGTCGGGTACTATCAGTCTAAAGAGGGCAACCAACTTCGCTTGACGCTTGGGATGCGGTAATATTGTTGTTATTGATGTGCCACTAATAAACGCTCTGTAGCAATCTAACTACTTTTAAGACTCACCAATGCGACAAATGTATTGGAAAACAAGCACCACAAACAGCCACAACACGATCTCAAACTGGTTTCTAGTCTCTCTCGACACTAGTCTGTTCCACAAACATGACAGAATAAAGGTCTTAACTTCTTTTAAAAGAAAGGGGGAGGGGGCGAAGTAGGAAAATGCACAGGAAACAAAAAATTCAAATTTCCATTGAAACAAAATATAATTTGTTACGTTCTAATAAACCTCACCAAGTCCGCCTAGTTTCTTATACACCATCTCTAATTAGTTAAAATCTACACGCTCGGCTATGTGACCTCTTCGTACAGTGAATCCGTATACGCCCACTACACAGAAACAAGCGCCTTCAAAACAGGCCAGGAATACATTGGATCCCGTTCCCGTGCTCCGGGACGCGCATGCGGCGGGACTGTCTTGGATTCCGCTCCCGTGTTCCGGGACGCGCATGCCAACTCTTTCGAAACTTTCTGCACTGAGGGAACAACTTTATTGATCACCGCGGATCAGTGACGACCGACTTTCGAAGTACACTCCGAAACACTACCTTCCTCCCCAGAGGTCACAAAACTCGCCTTCGTACGCCACAACGGCTGTTGGCTGATCCCAGATTACGCCTGCTGCAAAACCACTCCACGAATATATTTTAACGTTCGCGTCTTTCCGTCAACCAGACTCCTGTTCGCAAGGTCAGTACTTAAACTGACACACGCCAAGTACTTACTGTAAGGTGGTGCTTCCTGCCAAGCCTTCCTGTAAAGGGTGTACAGATTAGCTGAGACGTCAGTATGAAAATTTCATCTCCAGCACTGGCAATGTTCAACATCAATAGACAGAGCTCAAAAGTATTGTACAAAAAGTGACAAAATATTCCTATCTAGGCGCAAAACATTCCAATATTTTTGTGTTTACTTAAAAGCCTCTGACCGAAAACTGGGATACCAGTTGCCCCAGTCCGGCTTCCTCAGCAACACTAAAAATTTTGACATGGGAATATATTCGCGCTCCTTTCAACATGCAACTGACTTCTCACTCCCACTGGTTCCCCTAACTGTAAGTCGCTCACACCCACCAGTGAAACGCTGCAAGTCGCACATAACCATTCGCTCACATTTACCCATTCTTACTAACTCATTCGGACCAACTCATCGTCATTGTCTTTTTGTGTCTCTCTAACTGCCACTGTCTCCTGTGTCACAACGACAGTCTCTTTCTTTCTGTGCTGCTAATACTGTCTTCTCTCACTTCAATGTTTCCTCTCCCTCTCAATTACTGCTATTATTTCGTTCATTCCTTTCCACTGCTGCTGTCTCGTCTCATTACCACTATTTCCCTCTTCCTCATTGTCATTGCCATACACACTGTCTCTCATTATCACTGGATCTCAGCCACATCCACCTCCTCCTCATTATCCCTCTCCCACCGGCACAGCCTCCTTCACTCTTTTCCTACCACTGTTCGGTACTATGTACCTGTTTTTCTTTCACATTACCACTGTCTCCTTCGCTCTTTCTATACCACAACTATTGTCTACTATCTTACCGTATTTATTACTTTTCCGACTCTTTCCGGCTGCCACTGCCTCCTGTCTCCTCCGCATAAAAAGCGCGAATACGCTCGTATGCCAAAATTTTTAAGGACATTTTTAAAGGTAATGAAGAGGTAGAACGAGGCAGCTGGTACCCACTCTTCAATCAGCGTCTTTTAAATAAGAAGGACCATATTAGTGTTTCTTGTGTCTAGATAGCAGCACTTCTCCGCTGATTCCCTTCTTTACTCTGTTGCAGCAGGGCAAGTGGTTCATGTGAAAAGAGATCTATTGGTTACTAAAATTTGCATAGTTTACTTACGTGAAACTGAAGTAATGAAAACTAATTTTACAGCTCAGACTGGATTTTTCGTGCCATATACTTAACGTGTGCTTAAATACTACAACATGTAGAGTCCATATGATGATAACGCACTTTACAGCATATTTGTCGTGTTAAATCACTTCATAAACTACGTTTTCGCCTGAAACCGGATTTTAGGTAGGTATTTTACGTGTAAAAGTAGTATTTCTGTACTCGGAAACAGATAAAGGTATCAAGAAAATTTTCAAGGGTGTTCGAGGTTTGGTCTTTAGCAATATATGGTAAAAATTCCAGCCACTTGCTGTTCGTAGCTGTCTTGGAAACCGTGGCTCGGTTTTGCTACGAAAATTGGTAGAAAACGCTTTCTTTGTGTTTTCTGATAAACCGCCCATGAACTAACGGTGTCTACATAAACCCCCTAAGGCCCATGGCAGATCACATCAAACTCAAATAGAAACAACCGATTTGTTTCGTTTGCCTAAGCTGGAGGAAGTATATAGTTTTCATACTTTGACCCTGTACGGCAGGGTAGTTACAGTAAGACGACCTTTCTGTTGACTACAGAAATTGTTCCTAGCCCAACGGCTATCCAAAACGCTGGACACTACCTTCCTATCACCAACAGAACCCCAGATGAGAGCCCCGCTTAAATCCCGTGTTTACGCGGCGCTACTGAACATATTTTGAGTAAGAGTTTGATAATATTTGTAAAAGAGTTGATTTATATTAACGTCTTTTGATGTAAAATCTATATTGCGTAAAATCGAGATACTGCGACTTCTTGCAGTTTCTTGGCCCTTGTTGATCTGTGTAACAAGTAGTTGTTGTGAGGAAGTTTCTTGTCAGCGTCTTTTATGTGAAGTCGTGGATTAACAATGAGGGAATATTTTGTTAGCAATATGAGTTTGGGAAGAAATTTGTCTTGTTACGGGCATTTTAAATAAGTGTTAACATTTTTACCAGAACGAAGCAAAGAATCTGTTGTCTCTTTTCTCTTAACCAAACTGAATTTAATCTATTCTAGACATAAGTATCAGGGAATATACAATTAATTAAGTAAAAGAGATTTTTTTTGGTTTCTAAGTAATTGCTACGTGAATACTGCTAGTTCCCTCTTTTCGTCAATTCTGTTCACAATTGGAGGTAATAATCCGGAATCGCAGCATGATGTGCACTTCTTTCCTGATAACATCAATATTAGTTAATTGTTTTATAACGACGAAAGTGAGACTTTTAAAAGAGTGAGGAATGTTGGAAGAGCTAGTGCCGGGAAGAGTTGTGAGGGATGGGAAAGACCTGCCGTAGTTCGACAGCCGTGCTATAAAACTGCTACGAAAGGAAAGACAGCCTCACTGCAAATTTAAACGTAGACAGAGCCTTACAGACAAACAAAAACCAAACAAAGCAAAAATTATCGTAAGGAGAGGAATACGAAAGTATAACTGACAGAAAATCCTGGAGAATTGGTCCAAAGCAGGAATGCTTGCAGAGGATCGACGCTTGGTGCGGGGACTGGCAGTTGGCCGTCTACACAAACAAATGTAACGTATTATGCAGAAATGGAAGAAAGAGTAATATATGATCAGACGATTTCAGAACAATCCACGAAGCATTCACATCCGTAAGTATCTAGGAATATACGTACTAACGCACGATCACATAAATTTAATCCTCGATACGTCGGATGCCAGACCTAGATTTACTGGAAGAATTACAGGGGGTATGAAGTCCCTCAACAAAGGAGTTAGCTTAAAAAACCTAGTTTGACCAATACTTGAATATTGTTCGTCATTCTCACATCTGCTCCAGATAGGATAAAGGAAACAGAGAACATCCAAAGAAGAGCAGCGCGTTTCGTTATAGGTTCATTTAGCAAGCCCGAAAGCGGCACGAAGATGATACTTTAACCCTTGGACTTCCATTGGTACATACACCGAGGTGACGAAAGTCATGGGATAGTGATATGTACATACACAGATAGGGGTAGTATCACGAACACAGGATACAAAAGGTCAGTGCATTGACTGAGCTGTCATTCCTACTCAAGTGGTTCATCTGAAAAGGTTTCCGATGTGACTGGGGCCGCATGAAGGTAAGTAACAGTCTTTGAACGTGGAATGGTAGCTGGAGCTATCGTTAGGAATTCGATATTCCAAAGTCCACAGTGTCCAAATAATGCTGATAACATCATATTTCACGTGTTACCTCTCATCAGTGACAACACAGTGGATGACGGCCTTCTCTTAACGACTGAGAGCAGCAGCGTTAGATGCTCAACCAACTCCTGTGACAGATGCAACACGGTGTGGTTTACTGTTTAAATTCAGAGGGCGTACGTTCCTAATACGGTCAACCAACATATTTCTTTCCCATGCTTATATATTGCAAGAAGACCATGAAAGTAAAATTAAAAAGACTGGAGCACACACGAAGGCTTGCCAGCAATCGTTCTGTTCGCAAAATATTGGTGACTGGGGCAGGAAAAGGGAAAGTGGCAGTGTTATATCAAGTACCCTCCGCCGCATATCGCAAGGTGGCTTTCGGAGTATAGATGTAGATATAGATGTTAGGGAACATCGACGATCCTGTGGAAATCACACGCACTTCAAAACAGCATCATCGGACGAGCCCCCTCCAATTTAACCGGTTTAAGAGAAGATCTGCTCTGTATCGGCAGGGTGGAGAACAGTCTCCCTCCCCGAACCCCGAAAACCGGCGCTGTCGTTCAAAATAGCGATCACTATTAGCCAACTGTCGAAGCCAGGAAATTATTTAATTACAAATACTTGGCGAAATGTTAATAACGTCAAAAATATTTATAAACGCGAGCGCTGCTTTTCCTATTCTGTTTCACTAAAACGGAATAAAGAAGAGCATTCACTAACCTTTCACCCATTCCACATTAATGTAGCATCTGCTTTTACGTCCACATCTACACTCTGCGAGACAGTGTGAAGTGCATCGCAGATGGTACTTCCCATTGTACCGTTCAATAGGGTTTCTTCCTCTCCCATTCACGTATGAAGCGTGGATTGAATAATATTTTAAATGGCTCTGTGCACGCTGTGATTAGTCTAATCTTGTCCTCGCCATCCCTACGGAACCGACACGTACGGAGTTGTTGTGTATTCCTAGATTCAGCATTTGAAGCCGGTTAGTGGGTGGTTCGCTTCTGTCTCCAAATGAATGCCACTTCAATTTCTTGAGAACCTTTGTAGCAGACTTCCACGGGTCAGAAAGTCCTGTGACCATTCGTCCCTCCGTTCTCTGTATACGTTGAATGTCCCCCGTTTGTCTTACCTGGCACGGGTCGCACACACTGGAGCAATGTTCCAGGACAAGTCGCACGAGTGATCTACAAGCAATCTCCTTTGTTCACCGATGGCATTTCTCTAGCATTCTACGATCGAAGTTTTCCGCCATTGTCACCGGTAGCTCGTTACAGACTAATAACGTAATTATCACTTATTCGGTTTGTAACCACTATTACCGTTTGTTCTGTAAATATATCTATAACGAAGTGGAAATACCTGTAATAAAAAATCCTAATATAGCATTTAAAGATTAGGTTTCGCGTAGGTGCCTATACAAAGATGCAAAAGTACCGTGGTGTGGTTGGTATCCCTTGCCGGAATAGCTGAGCGTAGCGTAGTTGCACTTCACCTCCATTACATTCAGTGCACCCACACATGAGGCTCATATCGGACAAATTTTCATCAGTAAATCTATACATACAATTGTGTATCACTGTTAACGTAGAGCTAACACTTACGGAGAAACAAACCAGAGACGATGCCCAGCAGCATTGATTGCAAGTTTGGAAGTGAAATGTAAATTGAGCATGGCTGTGGCCAACAGCAGGTACAATGAGTAACTGGAAAACATACAGCGCATACCGTTGACATTAAACTGTTGTGCAGATGTTTTCACTGGCAATATACATATGAAGATAAATGGCGTCAAGGAAGCAATTGAAATGCAATTACCCTGCGTCCCACCGGAGACCACGGGCCCCTAATACCAAAATACGCAGAAAATGTCGCTGAACAGCCTCCAAAATCTTGTTTGTGCAGTTAGAATCCAATCTGTATAGTCAAAGGCGTCAGAAGGATGTACGTGATGTGCTACGTTCTTTCTATACGCATTTCAGCATGTGAACGAAATTGCACTTTAATGAATATCCACCGTATTAATCGACAGTGACAGGTAGACCAATTCCTTGAATGGAATAACGACCCTACTTCTACGTTCTGGACATCTTTGACATTATACCGAGAGGACGAATTACGCAGCACCCGTTAACGATGAATCATCTTAAACGGTGTACGTAGTAGGATAAATCGTTATGAACGGTGTGTATATGAGAAATTCCAGCTTGTTTTGTTTGTTTGCCACTACAAGCATCTTTGCATGTGTGAACATACGAGTGATACTTATTCTCTGGACACCAGAGATTGTATTATACTGAGTAGGGGACGGGAGAGATACGATAGCATCTGTCGGACCACAGATGGAGAGAGCGTTGAGTCGTGGCTTGCTGTCCACTATTGCATGGACATTAAACATATTTTCAGAAATAAGACAAAAATTTAATTTGCTAAAGGCAGTTTGCTGCGCAGTGCTTTATTTCAGGTACACGTAGTTCAACGCTTCGCATTCTTGCAGTGAGCAGACAGAGTAGATAATAGTTATCACTTGCAATATGTAATAAGAAAATGTGGCTATGCCTTGAGCAGCTACAATTTCTCTTATTTTACTACCCATACATGTCTCGGAGTTTTTTGTCAATCTTCAGTGAGTTTTATTTCTTACCTTATTTGTACACAAGTCTATTTGGTATTTGCAGCATAGCTATGTATATTGCCTTATAGCTCGCTGGAAATACCAAACATACATGTAAACACCAATTTGAAATCCTAAGATAATAAATAAAACCTACTGAAGACGGAGAAACCTCTCCGAAACATGTAAGGCTAGTAAAACTGTGTTATCTCATGGCATAACAACATTTTCTTATTACGTATTAGAAAGCAAACAACTATTCGTCGCAAGGTAAGGAGCAATCGTAGGGCTAGACGAAGCTTTTAGGAACAAAATTACCCAGCAAGATTGTAACACAAAATAAGTAGAGGCGTTTTATAACAGTGAACAGTTTTAATTACGCAACAGTTAGTTGTTGCGCAGGATTGTTTGCCCTTCTGCTTATGATTAGTATCTATTATTGATATTCAATTTCATTTGCAAATAGCCAGATTCAGTGCCATGTAACTGTCATCAACTGCATCAATGTAATCTGCACACACATGTTCGTATTCAAAACTATGGTAGTTAAGTCTATTCTAGACCAGCATACATCGGCGACCCTGTAATCGTAATTTAAAACTCACACAGTTTCCAGGTAAAACGTAATAGTTTGCATCACGCTCATTCAGTTACAATAGCATACTTGTATTTACGATGTTTCATTGTTTCTTTGCACAAACTATGAATACATTTACAATGCAAATATACACAAGCGAGTTTTAAATCAGTGAACTGGTAACTGAAAGGAAGTAATCAGGTGAATGTTGAGCATCGATGCCAGTTCGTGTACGATCTTGTTATCCAACGGTGAAACATAGCAAAAAAAAAAAAAAAAAAAAAAAAAAAAAAAAAAAAAAAAAAAACGAATGCCGTCACCAGTTTTCCATCTGACATGTTGTCCGTGTTTTAAATCGGAAACCAAATGTTTATGGATCCATGTTGATTTATTTTTAACATTTTCATTTTATTAATCAGTTATATTAATATTCCTGATGAATTTTCATATTCTAAAAGATATATTCAAAAAATTTCAGAAAGTGAAAATGATATAGCTTCCAGCTACTGATTCTACAAAAATATTTTTACTGACACAGCTGTAGCTATATATCCAAGAAGGTAGTATTTAAAAGACCTTAATTATTAGGATGGTATGAAGTTATTTTTGGAACTTACGTTAGAAAACGGAATGCCCCGTATGGTTGGCGCTGCAGATATTTTTCTGCTGGATCGGAGCGTTGTTCGTTTTTTAAATTTAAAATAAAGTAACTGAGAAATAATTATATGTCATTTCATCCAGCCAAACTACATCATATCTTATTGACACTCTTCCGTTGTAAGCAAAATCTTACTTTGGAAAGGACTGGGTTAGGTAGTGAGGGCGTCACTTTGTATGGGTAACAGCATTTCACTTCAAATGCAGTGAATGTACTCAAGAACTTTTTCCTTAATTTCTTCTGATAGTGGTCCTCCCATGTATGACGACTCTTAAACAATTAAAAAAAAACAAAAGTAGTTTGTACAACGATAAGCGGCAATTTTCACCCTAATGTTTCGATGGAAGATTTTCGGAAAGCATAGATGTCTTGTTAATCATATCTGCAGAAATATCATCTTGCGAAATTTTAACATATCCGTGAAAGAATTTTACAATATTTTTAATCCACACTGAATCATTAAATGTTATGGAAATACAGAAACACGTTTGCGCAGTGGGATACTTAGGAGGAAAGGAAGTACTGACTTTTTAACAGTATCAGTTGTAAATTATCTCTCAATGGGATGCAACCGTCAAAATCACAAAAAACGCTCTCCATTAAAAGAAACGTGAGCTTCACTCCTGACCTGACAAGTAGGATCAATGTAGTATTAAATACATGAGCGACGGTTCACAACAACCTTGAGTAAAAAGGCCTAAGATGCTTATAAACGTCTACAAATACATCAGTGATAATCGAACGTCAAAAACCATCACTAACGATCACTAATGCACTTCATAGATTGTGTACAACAATGAGCAAACATTTATTAATTAGTACTCTATTAAGCACGGAAAAACCCAAATGAACAGAAATTTTGTGACTTTTGTGACAGAGGAATGTCGAAAATTGAACAGACTGATAAGAAACGTGGAGGTTCTCTGCAGAACTGGCGAGGAAGACAGTATTTGAAAAACATGGACAACAAAAGGAACAGAATGATAAGGCATGTGGTAAGACATGAGGGAATACCTAGCATGGTACTAGCTGTAAAGAGGTGACACCGGCTGTAAGTCCTAATATGACACAAACAGCATGGCACAGGAAAGGAAGTTGGCGCGGGCCATTTGAAACTAGTTAGATGAACAATGGTAAAAAGCCAAAAAAGTGGAGCGCAAACTAGTTAATAACATAATGTATTTTGGTTACCTGTTGTCGGGAACAAGGCGCGTCTGCGGTGATCTCTTTGCGGAGTCCCAGCCTACACAGGTGCTGACAAAGCCACCCGCGCCTGGACTTCATGGGACATGGGATGGGAGACACTTTTCTTCAACGCTGCTTTGCCGCACAGCCCCTGCGCGACCGCTACCCGCCGCACGCGTGGCGGCAGGCCACAAACAGCCAAGCCATCTGCGCGTCGCGGGACCGAGCGTCCACTTCGGATGAGTTCGGCTGTGATCGGCTGAAGCCGGAAAGGTTCAAATCGGTGCGGACACGCACAGTTACGAAAGCCCTCTTTCATAAGGGGCGGCCGCTTTAACAGTCCAAATCTGAATAGATTGGGAAAAAAATATAGGAAAAACAATTTTAACGAAAAAAAGACGCAATGCATTTCGAGACGTGAACGTCCATCTTGAATGGCTTGACGTGTTATTTCGTCATTATTTCTACAGGGCAGCTCCAAGTACTAGGAGGAATGGGAAGTGCCATGTACAAAATAACGACGAAATAATCTGAGGGGCATAAAAAAGCGTATAGTGCACAAAGCGCGATTCTGATGCGGTTATATAAGCAATGACACATGGGCTAGGGATTAGTTTGGCATTCGTGTCTCTACGACGTGCGTACGGTAAATGCAGCAACGTGTAATATGGCGACGTATTACCAAATGCCTCCAAACAGGACAAACAACTTCTTTTTTTCTTGGCTGCCGAGGGACAAAAACACTGGTAGACATCCATCGGAGCATGAAGAATGTGTGTGTCGCAGCATGGCCTTCGGTAACCACCGTTTCGGGATAGGGGGCTGTTAGTACACGGTAACACATGTTCCCATACCACAAATGTGGTCACGCAGAACTTATGCCAACTCGAGTGGGAGACACTGGAGCACCCGCCCAATACTCCTAACCTCTCCCCATGTGATTATGACGCCTTCAGTCCCTTACAAAAGACCTGAAGGGGCCGACGATTCCTGTCGGACGGTGATGGACGCAAGCAATTACGAACTTCTTGACGCAGCAGGACAAGGTGTTTTACATTAAGGGTACCTTCAACTTCGTGCCCAGCTAGGATGATTATCTCAACGCTCACGGCGATTTTGCTTGATTGGTGTACCGATTCTGGACTGTACGGCTTTCGAATAGAAACTTTTTGATCGCCCCTTGTATGTTAAACACTTTGAGATGGACACTAAAGACTAGAAGCAAATTATATTTATTAGTACTGCTACTGAAGGCGAATGGATTTCATTTATGCTTTATAACTGTAAATCAGCCAGGATTGCAACGTCGGCCACTATGTAGAAAATCAAATGAATACGTCCAGCAATAAAACTATGACGAATGTATCTCGTTTTATAGATACCTATGACTGCAGTATCACCGTTTAATCAACATACATCGACAACGGTGCAGAAACACGTACAGTTTTACAATTCTGAAAGCTGCATGGAGAGAAAAACAAAGCTCTCAGCGATTACTTTTAACCCGTCAAGCTCTCTAGCATCTAATATTAGTGTATTACGTATTTTATACAAAAGTATGTCTAAAATAGAACCATCAACTAAAATACAAAATATCGACGTTGTCAGCACTGGACAGTAACATACGGAAGAAACAATAAAAAGTATTTAAAAAATTATTCCTCGTTCATCGCAGCGATAAGCTAGACGCCTATGGCGGTGACGTACTTACTGCCGTAAGGAACTCGACAACATCTAGTGAGATTAAAAGAGAATCAGAATGTAAAATAATATGAGTGAAGGTACGTGATCTGTCTCGGTAGTCCTAATGGTAAGGTGCTGCAAAGAAATCTAGGAGAATATAGCGAGTAAGTGACGCAATATTAAAAGCAATATAACAAAAGTGTAATAGTAAGAAGCTTTAGTTTTTAAGCAGTACTGTGGGAGAGTACTGCCATTAAAACTGGTACCAGAAAGAGGGAATGAAGTGATAATGTTCTGGATATCTAGTCAAAAAATTATTTCAAGTAGATACTTCTGGAATGTAATCAAGAAGACGACGAGTAAGATGCATGCAGCTCAGACGTGAAGTCTGTAAACGATTTCGCGATCATGTCCGAACAACATTTTGGCAGTGGATGGTTTCTAGTGAAAAATAAACTTTTGCTTTCTCACTCATATCCGTTCCACAAAAGTAAGGAAGATATTACATATTCGTGATTTACATTGCTTATAAATCCGAAGGAATTCGTGTGTATAAAGTAAAGCTGAGGTTAATTAAGGTGGATGATGAAACCCCAACAGACACTTCTAGGATGCACGTGGTATTCTTTTGAAAAATTCCTGTGGTGTCAGAATGGTGCAATACAGGCTCAGAAGGTTACTTATTGGCCGGGTTTCGATCCTAGAAGAAAACAATGGTTGTTTCTAGGCCTAATTAGCGGACGCTGCACAATTCTTTTCATGCTAATACACTGCGACTGCTTCTCTAAACGACAACGATGCTACTATGGTTATCACACAGTAAGAGTATAGCCGTTGTAAAATGGAATGTAGTCACTACAACATTGGGTACCAATCTGGAGGTAATGAGCCCGTCAAGGGTAAACTGTCATTCTCTGCCGGCTAAAATCAAAAAAAGGTTCTGTTGTGTATCGCTCAGGAAACTAAATTAATTTTGAATAAAATTATTAGTGTCTTCATTACTTCCTAGGTCTGTAAATCACTTAGCAATAACTAATTTTTTTTTCAAATATTAGCACATACGCCAGAAATAGTGTGACGGAGGTTACAGTTCGTGAAATGAATGTACGAGCAATATCATCCTCGTTCAGTCCAGCCACTGTAAACATACAGGGCAACGATTACTGAACTATATGAAATAAAATCGTAATACTTTCTGAACGGTTTGTGTTAGGACGTTCAAACTGTACCGTTGGCCGCGGAAAATGATGGGAACCAGTACGCGCATATGCACGCGCCTTGTTGTCAGCTATTTGCATGTAAAAATGTCGTGGTACAGCATGCCCGAATGTATGGCACTTGTGAAGGCCTACTATGAGAGCAATAACAGCCCACCTGCGGCTCAAAGGAAGTTGGTGATCGAGTTCAAGCTGAAGACAACAGGTACAAGTGTGCTAAGAATCAATAATTTCATTCGCAAGTTTGAGAGAACGGGTAGTTTTCATGATGACAGTGTTGACAATGTAGGTCGTCCAAAAAGGGCGAAAACGCCTGAAAACATCGAGAAGACACACGCTGCTTTTCAAACCAGCCTCGGGAAATCCATCAGACGAGCGACTCAGCATGTGGCAATCAATCGGGAGACAGCGACGAGTTGTTGAAGACCTGCATCTCTTCTCATAGAAAATTCAAACCCATGGGCCATTAAGCCACAAGGCCATGGAACAGCGATTGTGTTTCGCAAACTCTATTGTCCACAGAATTGATGAACAGGACTTTGAGGTAAATATGGTTTGGTTTAGCAATGAAGCCCACTTTTATTTGCATGGGTTCGTCAATAAGCAAAATCGGCGCATTTGGGGGACTGAGAATCCGCATTTCGCGGTCGTGAGGTCTCTTCACCCTCAACGGGTGACTATGTGGTGTGCAGTGTGTAACATTATGTGATTGTCTTATCATTTTAAATCATTCACTAATCGAGCAGTCGCTCGGCAACAGCTACAGTTAGCAAATAATGTTGCGAGAATGTAAAAGGTGAACGACCTGTGACGTAACTTGTTTATTGTCGAAGCGCCGTCAGAGATGCAGTGAGTTATTGACTTTGAAAACCGCGGCGTGAAAAACAGACAGAAGAAGAACACTTTTACACATTTTTTTTTGAGGTACGAGATATTCTCGATGAACAGTTACTCATTCTTCTCTTGTCTCCTGTAACTTGTGTCGGACGCGCATGTCTTGCCGCCGTATTATTATTGTTAAAATTAATATTGTTCTAGTGTAAATGTGTAATACTAAAAGTGCCTAGCAGTAGATTTATTGTGCGACGTGTATGTGAAAACGTCGAAGGAATTGTTTTCATTAAGAGAAGTGCCAGTCAAAACGTCATCCATGTTAAATCCTTCATTGCAGTGTAAGTTCGTCTATTAATTGCCATAAATTCAGAGTTTCATGGAACTGGTGTATGGACTATTTATTTAATATAGAATCTATGTCTCACTCCTTCATGAAGTTATTTAATTTTCTTTATGTTTCTGCCAAATAGAGAGTTCACAGTCACGAATTCTTTCGTCGAGTTCGGACGGAAGTTGCATGCGGCGAAATATTTCCTCCGCGCCATACTCTAGTGATAAATGCATGATAAACTACGGTCCCTTAGGAAATTCATGTTGAGCTATCCAAAATAATTATATTTTGAATAGGCATTTACTCTCCTCTGCAATGCAACTTCCGACTGATCAGACGATCAAAGAAGAATCAGCCGCACACGGTCGGCGTTCGCAAATATGTTTCCACCGCTGATTATAGCTATATGTTACAGCACAAAAGTAAACATATTGTTATAATTAGCGACTACGAACGGGGACGTTTATAACTGTATGTTTATGTATACTCATTACGTAAACATATCGTTATAAGTGTTCAGTCACGGAATAATAGGTGCGATATTCCTTGGTCACATGGTGACTACTGAACGTTGCATGAAGGTTTTGAAAGACGATTTTATCCCCGTTATCCAAAGTGTCCCTCATTTCGACAAGATGTTGTTGAAGCAACACGGAACTCGACCTTATCGAAGCAGGACAGTGTTTGATGTCCTGGAGGAGCACTTTGGTACCACCCTCTGACCTTGGGCTGCCGTAGTCTCCGGATCTGAACACATGCAACTCATTTCTGTGGAGCTATATTAAAGACAAGGTGTACAGAAATAACCCCAAAACCACTGCTAAGCTGAAAACAGCCATTCAGGTGGTCATCGGCAGCATCGATGTTCCGACACTTCAGCGGGTCATGCAGAATTCCACTATTCGCATGCGTCATCGCCAAGGATGGCAGGCATATCGAACACGTCGTAACTTAAATCCGAATCTAAAGTGACGTTTACGTGTTGAATAAAGTGTATTCGTGCCGTACTTTCTAATTACTTCACCTTTTTTTTCATCATGTTCAATAACTGTCGCCCTGTAGTTTGTACTTTCTACCACTCATCTATGACACTAAAATTAATATACGTGCATCACATATTATTGTTAAAAATAAATAAAAGACGGAAGTTTTCTTATCTTTATGATGAAATATAATTAATACACCACATATGCTTCCGTATCTTATGAAAATGCCTTCTCCCAGTTGTAGGTAGTTCTTGAAATAGACATGAAATTACTTCATTATTCAATTCACAACAATAAAGGGATTAACTGACAACGCAACAGTAACTGTGTAATGTCTGCTACAGTGCTGTATTTCCTACTCGGAATTATTATTATTATTATTGACTTTTTTTTTTCTCAGACTTAAGTCTGGTTAAAAATGGAACGTGACGCGGACCTCGGTCAAGCGTGACTTCCTTGTAACTGTATGGTATATGTTATATTGCATTTAGGAACTTTCGGGTAATTGAACAAGTATCAATAATTACAGATTTTTGTAATTGTATATATATGTTTGGATGTAGCTGTATTGCATTGATGTACTGGTGAATATTGTGAGGTATGACTCCTGTAGTTGATAGTATAATTGGGATAATGTCGACTTTATCCTGATGCCACATGTCCTTGACTTCCTCAGCCAGTTGGATGTATTTTTCAATTTTTTCCCCTGTTTTCTTCTGTATATTTGTTGTGTTGGGTATGGATATTTCAATTAGTTGTGTTAATTTCTTCTTTTTATTGGTGAGTATGATGTCAGGTTTGTTATGTGCTGTTGTTTTATCTGTTATAATCGTTCTGTTCCAGTATAATTTGTATTCATCATTCTCCAGTACATTTCGTGGTGTGTACTTGTATGTGGGAACGTGTTGTTTTATTAGTGTATGTTTTATGGCAAGTTGTTGATGTATTATTTTTGCTACATTGTCATGTCTTCTGGGGTATTCTGTATTTGCTAGTATTGTACATCCGCTTGTGATGTGATCTACTGTTTCTATTTGTTGTTTGCAAAGTCTGCATTTATCTGTTGTGGTGTTGGGATCTTTAATAATATGCTTGCTGTAATATCTGGTGTTTATTGTTTGATCCTGTATTGCGATCATGAATCCTTCCGTCTCACTGTATATATTGCCTTTCCTTAGCCATGTGTTGGATGCGTCTTGATCGATGTGTGGCTGTGTCAGATGATACGGGTGCTTGCCGTGTAGTGTTTTCTTTTTCCAATTTACTTTCTTTGTATCTGTTGATATTATGTGATCTAAAGGGTTGTAGAAGTGGTTATGAAATTGCAATGGAGTAGCTGATGTATTTATATGAGTGATTGCTTTGTGTATTTTGCTAGTTTCTGCTCGTTCTAGAAAGAATTTTCTTAAATTGTCTACCTGTCCATAATGTAGGTTTTTTATATCTATAAATCCCCTTCCACCTTCCTTTCTGCTTAATGTGAATCTTTCTGTTGCTGAATGTATGTGATGTATTCTATATTTGTGGCATTGTGATCGTGTAAGTGTATTGAGTGCTTCTAGGTCTGTGTCACTCCATTTCACTACTCCAAATGAGTAGGTCAATACTGGTATAGCATAAGTATTTATAGCTTTTGTCTTGTTTCTGTGAATTCTGTTTTCCGTATTTTTGTTAGTCTTTGTCTATATTTTTCTTTTAGTTCCTCTTTAATATTTGTATTATCTATTCCTATTTTTTGTCTGTATCCTAGGTATTTATAGGCATCTGTTTTTTCCATCGCTTCTATGCAGTCGCTGTGGTTATCCAATATGTAATCTTCTTGTTTAGTGTGTTTGCCCTTGACTATGCTATTTTTCTTACATTTGTCTGTTCCAAAAGCCATATTTATATCATTGCTGAATACTTCTGTTATCTTTAGTAATTGGTTGAGTTGTTGATTTGTTGCTGCCAGTAGTTTTAGATCATCCATGTATAGCAAATGTGTGATTTTGTGTGGATATGTTCCAGTAATATTGTATCCATAATTTGTATTATTTAGCATGTTGGATAGTGGGTTCAGAGCAAGACAGAACCAGAAAGGACTTAATGAGTCTCCTTGGTATATTCCACGCTTAATCTGTATTGGCTGTGATGTGATGCTATCTGAATTTGTTTGGATATTAAGTGTGGTTTTCCAGTTTTTCATTACTGTGTTTAGAAAGTGTATCAATTTAGGATCTACTTTGTATATTTCCAAAATCTGTAGTAACCATGAGTGGGGTACACTATCAAAGGCTTTTTGGTAATCAATGTATGCGTGGTGTAGGGACCTTTGTTTAGTTTTAGCTTGATATGTCACCTCTGTATCAATTATCAGTTGCTCTTTACATCCTCGTGCTCCTTTGCAGCAGCCTTTTTGTTCTTCATTTATAATTTTGTTCTGTGTTGTATGTGTCATTAATTTCTGTGTGATGACTGAAGTTAATATTTTGTATATTGTTGGTAGGCATGTTATGGGGCGATATTTAGCTGGGTTTGCTGTGTCTGCTTGATCTTTAGGTTTCAGATAGGTTATTCCATGTGCAAGTGTATCAGGGAATGTGTATGGGTCTGCAATGTAACTGTTAAATAACTTAGTTAGATGTGAATGTGTTGAGGTGAACTTCTTTAGCCAGTAATTTGCTATTTTATCATTTCCAGGGGCTTTCCAATTGTGTGTAGAATTAATTGCTCGGGTGACTTCATGTTGCAAAATTATCACTTCAGGCATTTGTGGTATCATCTTGTATGTGTCTGTTTCTGCTTGTATCCACCGTGCTTGCCTGTTATGTTGTACCGGGTTTGACCATATGCTGCTCCAGAAGTGTTCCATGTCTGTTATGTTTGGTGGATTGTCTATTTTAATGTGTGTGTTATCCATTGTTTGGTAAAATCTCTTTTGGTTTGTGTTGAATGTTTGGTTTTGTTTCCTTCTATTTTCACTTTTATTGTATCTTCTAAGTCGTTTGGCCAATGCTTGCAATTTCTGCTTTTTTTCATCTAATTGCTCTATTGCTTCTTGTTGTGAGATTGTACCTAACCTTTTTCGTTTTTTGTCTGATATTTCATTTCTTATAAATTGTGTTAGCTGTCCGATGTCTTTTCTCAGTTTTTCTATTCTGATCTGTAACCTGTGTTGCCATGCTGGTTTTGTGCGTTTCTTCTGTGTGTTGGTTTGTTCTGATCTCTGCCTAGTGTGTATATTTAGTGTAGTGAGTGCTCCTATATAAACCAGTAGTTGTAACTCTTCCATAGTTGTGTTTTCATTTATTTTGTTGTGTATGATTGTGTTGATAGTTTTTATTGTTGTTTCGACTTGTGGGTTATTTGGCGGTCTATGCAAGAATGGTCTAATGTCTGTATTTGTGTCTTTGTATTCTATATATGTCAGCTGAAATTTCTCTTCTATATCTAACACGTGTGTCTCTTCGTGTTCTATTTGTGCTTGTTCTGGTGGCTGTCTTAAGATTTCGTTTTCCTCTGATTGTTTAATTGATGCGTGTTGGTCTTTGTTTGTTTGCTCTGGGATGTTTGAGTCCATTACTGTGTTTTCTTCTTCTTCTGATTGCACATTATTTTGTTCCAGTATTTGTTGTACTTGTTGTTTGATGTTTTCTAATTCTGACTGGGGTATCCTGTTATTTTTGATTATTACACGGATCTGATCAGCTAGTCGTTGTTCTGTTAAAAATTTTAATTCCGGGTATCTGGTAATAAATGTTGTGTATACTTGTGATCTGTATCCAGTTGTGTTGGTTCCTAGGTTTGTTGCTTGGTAATAACAGAACATGAGGTGTCGATTTACTTCATCTGACCATCTCATCCTCTGTCTTTGTTTTCCTTCTAGGGTGGTTGCAGGAAGCATATCCTGCAAAACACCTATATTCGGATTTAAATCATTTTCCATGTGGCTAGCAGTGTCGTTACCATTGTGGGCGGGCATAGGGTTCAAGCGTCGTCCCCGACCATGACGGCGCTTGTCCGAGGCTTCTTTAGTTCTGTCCTGAACCAAGTAATCACACTAAAAGGGGGGTTAGCCCTATTAGTGGTTTGTTCTTTTCGTCGCCTTTTACGACTGGCAGAACATTATTATTATTATTATTATTATTATTATTATCTTCTTTCCGTTCTCAGACCTTAGGCCTGGTTAAAAATGGAAAGTGATGCGGACCTTCATCAAGCGTGACTTCCTTTTAACTGTACGGTATATGTTACATTGCATTTAGGAAGTTTCGGGTCATTGAACATGTATCAATAATTACGGATTTCTGTAGTTGTATATATAAGTTTGGATGTAGCTGTATTGCATTGATGTACTGGTGGATATTCTGTGGTATGACTCCTGTTGTTGATGGTATAATTGGTATAATATCAACTTTATCCTGATGCCACATGTCCTTGACTTCCTCAGCCAGGTGGATGTATTTTTCAATTTTTTCTCCTGTTTTCGTTTGTATATTTGTTGTATTGGGTATGGATATTTCGATTAGTTGTGTTAATTTCTTCTTTTTATTGGTGAGTATGATGTCAGGTTTGTTATGTGGTGTTGTTTTATCTGTTATAATGGTTCTGTTCCAGTATAATTTGTATTCATCATTCTCCAGTACATTTTATGGTGCATACTTGTATGTGGGAACGTGTTGTTTTATAAGTTTTTGTTGTAAGGCAAGCTGTTGATGTATTATTTTTGCTACATTGTCATGTCTTCTGGGGTATTCTGTATTTGCTAGTATTGTAAATCCGCTTGTGATGTGATCTACTGTTTCTATTTGTTGTTTGCGAAGTCTGCATTTATCTGTTGTGGTATTGGGATCTTCAATAATATGCTTGCTGTAATATCTGGTGTTTATTGTTTGATCTTGTATTGCAATCATGAATCCTTCCGTTCCACTGTATATATTGCCTTTTCTTAGACATGTGTTGGATGCGTCTTCATCGATGTGTGGCTGTGTTAGATGATACGGGTGCTTGCCATGTAGTGTTTTCTTTTTCCAATTTACTTTCTTCGTATCTGTTGATTTTATGTGATCTAAAGGGTTGTAGAAGTGGTTATGAAATTGCAGTGGTGTATTATATGGTGTATGTATTTATATGAGTGATTGCTTTGTGTATTTTGCTAGTTTCTGCTCGTTCTATAAAGAATTTTCTTAAATTGTCTACCTGTCCATAATATAGGTTTTTTATGTCAATGAATTCCTTTCCTCCTTCCTTTCTGCTTAATGTGAATCTTTCTGTTGCTGAATGTATGTGATGTATTCTACGTATATTTGTGGCATTATGATCGTGTAAGTGTATTGAGTGCTTCTAGGTCTGTGTTACTCCATTTCACTACTCCAAATGAGTAGGTCAATATTGGTATAGCATAAGTATTTATAGCTTTTGTCTTGTTTCTTGCTGCCAGTTCTGTTTTCAGTATTTTTGTTAGACTTTGTCTATATTTTTCTTTTAGTTCTTCTTTAATATTTGTATTATCTATTCCTATTTTTTGTCTGTATCCTAGATATTTATAGGCATCTGTTTTTTCCATCGCTTCTATGCAGTCGCTGTGGTTATCCAATATGTAATCTTCTTGTTTAGTGTGTTTTTCCTTGATTATGATATTTTTCTTACATTTGTCTGTTCCAAAAGCCATATTTATATCATTGCTGAATACTTCTGTTATCTTTAGTAATTGGTTGAGTTGTTCATTGGTTGCTGCCAGTAGTTTTAGATCATCCATGTATAGCAAATGTGTGATTTTGTTTGGGTATGTTCCAGTAATATTATATCCATAATTTGTATTATTTAGCATGTTGGATAGTGGCTTCAGAGCAAGACAGAACCAGAAAGGACTTAATGAGTCTCCTTGGTATATTCCACGCTTAATCTGTATTGGCTGTGATATGATATTATTTGCATTTGTTTGGATATTAAGTGTGGTTTTCCAATTTTTCATTACTATGTTTAGGAACTGTATCAATTTAGGATCTACTTTGTATATTTCCAATATCTGTAGCAACCATGAGTGAGGTACACTATCAAAAGCTTCTTGGTAATCAATGTATGCGTAGTGTAGCGACCTATGTTATTATTATTATTATTATTATTGTTATTATTTGTATTAGCGGCAATGCTCAGACACAAAGCATTTGCAACCTTAAGTATTGCAATTTGTGCCAGTTCAAAAGTAAGGAGCTCAGCAATCAAATGCTTTACAGACAACATACTATAGTACACACATTTTTAACTGGCTGACATGAAAATGGGGATGTAGAATGCGAATGAAGCCAGCGTTCCTAGAGAGAGAATTGCCACAGAGGAATCACATTTTGTTAACAAGTGTCCGCCCTCAAGGTGAATAGACACCTTTCTTTTCTGAGAGAGAGTCGTAGATCGCACTCGTGATCTGCTGAGGATCGCTTCATCGTTCTATAAAACAGGGTTGTAAGAAATAAGTAGTACCAACTGTCTCATTGACTCATTTGTTTCTGATTTCACAAGACGCCTACATATCATTTATTTTTCTTCATTTTTAAAATTAAGTGTTACAGATTCTTTTTCATTCTAAAATTTAGCTAGATGACTACGTTGGTAATGGGGCTGGGGGCGGGGTTATTAGCCAATACCTGATTAAACTCAGGCGTAATGCTCACAGAATGGTTAGGAACCACTGCTCTACAGGCTAATTAGTCGGGTAATTTTTTTTTTGTTAACTGCAATCTAATACTATGCTTCCAGGTGAAATTGCAACGCCAGGAAAGAAAACAAATAACGAAGTTTTACTTATTGTACATGTACACCATATTAGAAAGAATACATGGTAAATTACATGTAGGTGATTTGGCGCGATACAGAGCGCGAAATTTCGTCAGATTGGGCATGAGATAGAACTGAGCTCTAGTCCGTTACTCTATGCTGCTTTAGCTCCGTACCAGAGTTTATCAGTCGTAATGGCTGGCGAGTGGTGGCGTGCCGGTCTCCTGGCAGCTCTTGACCATATGTTTTCAGTGGATGGGTTTCTTTATACATAACTTTTCCGCTATCAGTCACATTTTCTCTAATTTACATCTTACACCACTCATATTTGGGAAATGATTCCCATTTCTAAGTGCGCTTTCCTCTGTGTACTATGCCACTCTATCGTAAAGTTTTTCATGTGTGAGGCTCTGCATTGTTTCGTTGACTTTGCTGCTAGTGAAAGGGATGCCCAACTCATAACAAATAGTCTAAATTGGTTCAGTAGTCTACACGAGAAAATTGCATTTACATTTGAACTTCAGCAAGATAAAATCATAATTAGATGAACCTAAATATTACAACAAAACAGCACACGCACATCGAAAATATATAGAAAAAGTACAGAGACGTACACCACACATCCTGTAACTTCATGTCACCGAAACAAGCATAAACAGCCAGCCTACAGGTCAATGCTAGACAGGGTATCTAAAACCAAGAAAACATGCAACAGGAAACAAAATCAGCGAAACAGATTGCAGTTGCCCGTGATTATACCGCTAGACAAAGCGGAGATAGACCCAGACAAAAACCACAACACAGAAGAAAAAGACAAAAACAAATCTATGTCTAGCATCCCATAAATGGGCAACATATAAAAGAAGACTGCAAAATTTTCAAAAATCACACTGTAAAAATATGGTTTTCTACATCTAATAAACTACAACAAAAAGTGATACATGATATGAGATATAATCATGACAAATTCACCCTCTGGAATGCAAAAAGTAAAAATGCTCCGTGTTCTACCTACAACAACCTTCTTGACATTTCAACACCAGGTATATAGAGCGCATTAAAACCTACGCAGACAACAGACACAACATCAGCAATAGCCACACAGATAACCAATACAGGACAACCATTTGGAAAAGCAAAGCAAAATCTGAAAGTTCACCACGAACTAAATAAAGGGCATAAAAGGAATCTGTCAGAAGAACTGGATACACATTCACATTACAGGAAATATGGAGAGAAAATATTAAACGAAAGACTTGAAAGTGAATCACTGAATTTCTTCACATGCTTCGACAGCATACTAAAATAGAAATAGTACCGCATAGAAATAAACACCACTGTAAGTAGATATAATCAAATTATGATCCAGGCTGTGAAGATGAATACCCTCCCGTAGAAAAGTATACCATGCTCTATGGGAGACCTGTAACATTATGTCTATTGACTACATCTGAAACATCTTTTTAACTACTAGTTTATGTAAGCTTGTTATTGTCGATGTATAGTGTACAGAAAATTGTGTGTGATTTTTAACATGTTTGAGAGACTGTGTAGATGGATCACGCCCCGAAAACTGTAGAAACAAGTTCTCCCACTAACTATATATGAAGAGCGATACTCAACTAAAATCATATTGGGTATTAATAAACTGCTTCAGCTATATTTAGTCCTCTATTAACAGTATGACACAATGCACTGCCACATCCCCTGTTTGCGATTGCGTACAGACCGGAGAAGCAGTCCTATCGGCCATATTGGATTAGAATCATAGCATCCGGCTGCCTTATTGAACGACATACCGCATTTTAGCGATGTTTCGTTCTGACAGACAACTAGTATTTCACACAAAGTTCCGAGCTTTTAGCTCTAAGGTTTTACTTTATATTCTCCAGAAGATGTGGCTTTTAGTAAGAAGAAAACGGTAGCGATTTAAAAATTAAAGCCAAAATATAGATGAAACTTTTTATTACTACTCAAGATGACTACTCATCACTGTGGTTGCCCTGTCTACAAGCTTGTCGGCCATTAATTACAAATTGTTCGTTTTTTTTTAACATATGGTGTTAAAATCAACAGAACAATGCAGGAAGTCACACATAAGAAACATTACCAAAAATGGCATACTGCACTGGGAAAAAAGCACTTGAAATTGAGAATCTTTTCCCGAAACGCACAGTGTAAGATATAAATAAAACAAAACCGTAAGATTTAGCAGAAAAGTTTTTTGTTAAGGTACTCATTGATTTCACAGTCGCAGGCTTTCACAAACTTTTTCTAATGGATCAAATCTGAGTTCTGTAAATTTGCTGCACGTGTTAACAGCCGAATGCGCTCTCTATCGAAATAGGTCAAGATAATACAACATTTCAGAGATAATTTTGTGGCAACTTGGTATACAGGGTATTGCCACCAGTCTTGCCAAAACAGAAATGCGAACCAGAGGCGACAGTTTTGTGTACCACATGGCATCCCGTACCAACACATCAGAACAATGATGAATTCAATGTGACAATGTTCGTTTTCCTAGCAGACCCTACGCTCAGATACAGCCGTCGTTATCCTGTACGCAGAACAGGTACTATCGCGCGTCATTCATGCGTCCATCACTGTCTGGGCGAAACACGGCGCGCGCCCCTCACTGCTAACGCGACATGGGAAGCCGCGGCGATGGTCACCGAGCTGACAGTCTGTGCTTCTGCAGAGGTCGACGCACTGTTCTTATGGATAACTGTCTTGCTGCAAAAAAGTTTCACTCCTGACTCAGTGTATGTAACGTAGTTTTGCGATCGCGCACGGTCGCGCGAACAATACGCTAAAGCTGGCAGCTTTGACGTGGGTAAGAGGGAAGACGCACTCCCCATTTTCGTACTTGCCGGTATCTGGCAGCACCAATAGGTTGGTAGCGAGTTAGGATTTGAAGAGAACAGGTGTGCTGCAAATCCTGTAGGAACTGTAAGCATGTTCGCATGCTTTTAGGAGGGAATTTTCTCACAATTTGGTCGGATAAGTATCTGAAATTACACGAACATAATGCAATATTGTTATTTGACAGTAAGGTCCGATCGGTCGCGAAATGGAGACCACAATGAAAACCCAATGAAGCTTTGCACAGATGTATTGGGCAGTGTCTGTAGTAAGCCCTTCGGTCGCGCCACGTCACATTTTTCAGTTCTCAGCTGACAGCGAACGCTTTATGATGCCTAGAAATGTATGTGTCCCACCAAATACCGTTGCCTGCGAGAGACTTCGTCTGATTTCATACAACCCCCTCCCCCCCCTAAACGTAACTGTCACGCGTTTTCCTCTTCATGACAATCCTCGGCCGCACACCGCAGGGGCAATGACGACGCTCATGCAGCGTTTCCGGTGGGAAGTGATTGATCATCCGCTACATAACTCGGACTATCTTCGCTCTGAGTTTCATCTCTGCTTGCATGAACCACTGGCTGTGAAGACAACGTTTCAGCGCAGACAATGAGCTGCGGACGAGCGCAGGGGATTGGCAGAACGCACAGGCCCCTGGCTTCCATGACGAGGGTACTGGAAAGTTGGTACAACGCTGCCACAGACGTTTACGTTGGAGCGGTCACTATGTAGAGAGGTAGGAGGAAGATGTAGCTAACTGTTGCAAATTAAAAAAATATATATATTTTCACTGTGGTTTCCATTTCGCTGCCGATCCGACCTTGCTTGCCGAATAACCCTTGGATAACTGGTATGCAGAGGAATTATCACAGAACCGAAGGATGCAAGCGATACGTAGATTAATAATAGGGCTGAGTGGAGTGTTTAATGCCAGTCAGATATTCCTACACCGGAAAGGAAAAGTGCATTCTCTTCGCAACCGCTTTAGGACAGTTGAAGCATGAGAGATATAGGAGAGAAGACACAATCTTAAAACTCCAGTTTCACGCTTATAGTGTAGTATAGTTTGTCTAAATCACCTATGTTGTGCTTGCAGGTTAAACAGATCATGCCCAATACCTGTAATCGGATAGTCGATCGAGATTTTGGGAGTGAAGATAATTTGAGAAACGCGGCTAGCGTTGTAATGACTCAGAGTAATTGAATGAAGATGAATGAGTAGAATGTTTGGAAGTTACTCTCAAACCCGATCTAAAGCCGATGCTTACAATGTGTAACGTACACTCGGTGGTTGTGTGAAGATTGCTCAGTTTCTAAGAACATGTGTGCCCTTTGTGGTAGGAAAGACGAAAAAATGTAGCAAAAATTACAGTCATACAAAAGTACAATAATACTTCGTACCTGGTAATTTATGTCTTTCTTAGTCACTTATCTATGAAATGTTTCATTCAGTTTTTAAGTTGCTTCAACTACCACACGCATTTATTATAGTTAAGCGTTATTACGACTTCTTTTGTGGTGTCAACGAGTCCAGCGTACTCGGTTCGCGAGACACACAATCAAACAAATCGTGTTAATGAGTTTTACTACAAAAATGATATTTAAAATACTTCTAGGCGCCACAGTCTGGAACCGCGTGACCGCAACGGTCGCAGGCTCGAATCCTGCCTCGTGCATGGATGTGTGTGATGTCCTTGGGTTAGTTAGGTTTAAGTAGTTCTAAGTACTAGGGGACTGATGACCACAGCAGTTAAGTTCCATAGTGCTCAGAGCCATTTCAACCATTTGAACGTAACTTTTGCAATGACGCAGACGTGTCGCAATCAAAGGGTGATATACAAAATAGTCGATATTCATCAGTATACAGAATTCCAAGTCTGTGCTACATAGACAATACAAGCGAAGTAAATAGTGTTGACGCTTCTATTCAAGTCGCTAGTCCTGAAGGTGCAATATAAGTGGGTAGTCCTGAAGCTGCTATTCAACTGGGATGTCACCTGTCGGTCGCGGCGCTGATGTCTTCTTCTACATCTACATCTACATCTACATCCATACTCCGCAAGCCACCTGACGGTGTGTGGCGGAGGGTACCTTCCGTACCTCTATCGGTTCTCCCTTCTATTCCAGTCTCGTATTGTTCGTTGTCGGTATGCCTCTGAGTGGGATCTAATGTCTCTGATTTTATCCTCATGGTCTCTTCGCGAGATATACGTAGGAGGGAGCAATATACTGCTTGACTCTTCGGTGAAGGTATGTTCTCGAAACTTCAATAAAAGCCCGTACCGAGCTACTGAGCGTCTCTCCTGCAGAGTCTTCCACTGGAGTTTATCTATTATCTCCGTAACGCTTTCGCGATCACTAAATGATCCTGTAACGAAGCGCGCTGCTCTCCGTTGGATCTTCTCTATCTCTTCTATCAACCCTATCTGGTACGGATCCCACACTGCTGAGCAATATTCAAGCAGTGGGCGAACAAGCGTACTGTAACCTACTTCCTTTGTTTTCGGATTGCATTTCTTTAGGATTCTTCCAATGAATCTCAGTCTGGCATCTGCTTTACCGACGATCAACATTATATGATCATTCCATTTTAAATCACTCCTAATGCGTACTCCCAGATAATTTATGGTATTAACTGCTTCCAGTTGCTGACCTGCTATTTTGTAGCTAAATGATAAAGGATCTATCTTTCTGTATATTCGCAGCACATTACACTTGTCTACATTGAGATTCAATTGCCATTCCTTGCACTATGCGTCAATTCGCTACAGATCCTCCTGCATTTCAGTACAATTTTCCATTGTTACAACCTCTCGGTACACCACAGCATCATCTGCAAAAAGCCTCAGTGAACTTCCGATGCCATCCACCAGGTCATTTATGTATATTGTGAATAGCAACGGTCCTATGACACTCCCCTGCGGCACACCTGAAATTACTCTTACTTCGGAAGACTTCTCTCCATTGAGAATAACATGCTGCGTCCTGTTATCTAGGAACTCCTCAATCCAATCACACAATTGGTCTGATAGTCCATATGCTCTTACTTTGTTCATTAAACGACTGTGGGGAACTGTATCGAACGCCTTGCGGAAGTCAAGAAACACGGCATCTACCTGTGAACCCGTGTCTATGGCCCTCTGAGTCTCGTGGACGAATAGCGCGAGCTGGGTTTGACATGACCGTCTTTTTCGAAACCCATGCTGATTCCTACAGAGTAGATTTCTAGTCTCCAGAAAAGTCATTATACTCGAACACAATACGTGTTCCAAAATTCTGCAACTTATCGACGTTAGAGATATAGGTCTATAGTTCTGCACATCTGTTCGACGTCCCTTCTTGAAAACGGGGATGACCTGTGCCCTTTTCCAATCCTTTGGAACGCTACGCTCTTCTAGAGACCTACGGTACACCGCTGCAAGAAGGGGGGCAAGTTCCTTCGCGTACTCTGTGTAAAATTGAACTGGTATCCCATCAGGTCCAGAGGCCTTTCCTCTTTTGAGCGATTTTAATTGTTTCTCTATCCCTCTGTCGTCTATTTCGATATCTACCATTTTGTCATCTGTGCGACAATCTAGAGAAGGAACTACAGTGCAGTCTTCCTCTGTGAAACAGCTTTGGAAAAAGACATTTAGTATTTCGGCCTTTATTCTGTCATCCTCTGTTTCAGTACCATTTTGGTCACAGAGTGTCTGGACATTTTGTTTTGATCCACCTACCGCTTTGACATAAGACCAAAATTTCTTAGGATTTTCTGCCAAGTCAGTACATAGAACTTTACTTTCGAATTCATTGAACGCCTCTCGCATAGCCCTCCTCATACTACATTTCGCTTCGCGTAATTTTTGTTTGTCTGCAAGGCTTTGGCTATGTTTATGTTTGCTGTGAAGTTCCCTTTGCTTCCGTAGCAGTTTTCTAACTCGGTTGTTGTACCACTGTGGCTCTTTTCCATCTCTTACGATCTTGCTTGGCACATACTGATCTAACGCATAATGTACGACGGTTTTGAACTTTGTCCACTGATCCTCAACACTATCTGTACTTGAGACAAAACTTTTGTGTTGAGCCAACAGGTACTCTGAAATCTGCTTTTTGTCACTTTTTCTAAACAGAAAAATCTTCCTACCCTTTTTAATATTCCTATTTACATAGGAGCCGCTGCTGCCGCGTTGTCATAGGACTGATGTGCTTATTGTAGCTGATGTCAAATACAGTTTCATGTTCTTGGTTGCGGGATGTCAAGGAAGAATTTATGACGACGGAGTCTTTAAATATACAACGATGCATGAGAAAATAAATAATGTAACACTAGGTTCGCCTCCGCCCTACCCATCACCGGGGAGAGAAAACACCATCATGTTCATGTTTGTAGTTCATGGTGCATCCCTGTTATGAAATTTGATTAATTCATGCCCTGTCTACGACAGCCGACCGATATCTCGTGCTGATAGAATATTCAATTGCAGTCTAATTCGTGCACGCACCATTATTGAAAATGTTTTTGGGATACGTGTCGTGAAGCCTGCAGTTTTACGGACATCTATAGCACTACACCTCAGTAAAGTGGAAACAGTGTCTATGCCATTCAAAAACAAATTGCACTACAACTTTCACTTTGAACAAGGAAGATTCAGACAGGATCTTTATACATGGAGCATAGAGATTAGTACTATGTGAAGCACAATTTCTACGACCACAAAGTGCACCCAGGATATCTCCAAATGAAGTGCAGGAAATCAGAAATGAATATAGAGGCTTTGTGTGAACGTTCAGTGAATTATCAGGATCAAATGCTTATAAAAGCTGCCTTTTCCTAGTCCTTGTTCTGTAGTTCTAAAAAAAGAAATGATTTGAAGTTCACAACAATTATTAATTTTATATTATCTTACTTTATTGTCTTCGATATCAATGCCACGACTTCTTCTTAACTGACTGGCAGGGAGGGAAAGCATGCGATGTTCATAAGCAGCCCACGAACATATTTTAGGAGAAGCTCTACTCCTCTTAGTTTCTCCTCTAATACTTTGTGTTCCCACCGAAACTGGCTTTTGAAGATGTGAATTTTTTTACACTTCCACTATTAAAATGCCAAACGTTTCGAGAAACAATTTAACTCCCATCGTGTTTTGTAGTGGTTTCTGTATTCGATACATGTGATGTCCCACAAGCAGTTGTTAATTTGAATAGCTTCAGCTAATTTCGGAGTAAGTTCAGTCGTCCAAACATTGGAAAATGTAGTAATACAGTCACGCTAGGCGACAATAACGTTGACGACTGTGTGCCACACACTGACCCCAGATTCCACCCCGCCCGTCCACACTTGCAATGTTGTGCACTATTGTTTCACAGAATTCCGTTTCAGGGGGTTCAAATCTTGTGCCACTTTAGAATCGTAGTGTAGTGAAGGAACATGGGAACACGTTGCTCAGCGGAATCACAGCAGTGCCGATTCAGACTTGATTCAGCAGCGCAACTTTGAGTCCCGGTGTGGACTACGGTTAGTCGTGTGTGGCCGTTGCGATCTTGCAAGGTGTTGAGTATGGCCCTCCGGAACCCACCGATTCCACTTCCGCATGTCAGTCTTGCGACTGCACCAACACGAGCAGCAATATCGCCGAATGATATACGCCAGCAACGATACTGCCACTTCCGAATTCCGACACGTGGTTGCAGGAGTGTTTTCATCTTACATGAGACATAACACGAGCTTCTTACAAAACAACCAACATTCAAATACGGTTTATAAATAAGAAACAGCAGCGTAATATTTCTTTATATACACCATGACGTTGCTCATTATGTGCATGTCCAAACATATTTGTACAGCAGGAAAGAGTGTTGAGCCGGCCGCTGTGGCGCTGTGGTGCATCAGTCCGGAATCGCGCTGCTGCTGCGGTCGCAGGTTCGAATCCTGCCTCGGGAATCGATGTGTGTGATGTCCTTAAGTTAGTTAGGTTTAAGTAGTTGTAAGGCTAGGGGACTGATGACCTCAGATGTTAAGAACCATAGTGCTTAGAGCTATTTGAACCATTTTTGGAAGAGTATTGTACCCAGAGGATAGTGTACCTAGGAATACATGACGTTTCTTGGTCGGTGGTTCAGTTTAGTAATAGATTTTAGGATAGAAATGCACTCTTGCAATTTCCTCGTATTTTGTTGTTGCTAGACATGAGGTTGTGTTTTGTACAGCATTTAGAAATATTTCGAGTCTACACTTTTAACTGTTTTATTCTATATTAAAACTATTAATAATGTATTCTTAATTCTTCAGTTACAGTATTTTATGGAAAAGCAGCACTTCCTCGGTCGTGCAATGTCCTGTAGCTTGAAACAGAAGTGCTTCCTTTACCAGAGAACATGAAATACTTGCAAATTAACTGCGATTCGTTAATCTCTGAAAAATTTTAAATATCTTGAAAATGGAAATTTGTGCTATTGTCCGAAAGCTTCAGTATCAAAACGAATTAAATCTGTAGCTGATTTTTGATAATAGTTCTGCTTAACTTGATTTAACTTACCAATTATTGGTGTGTAGTGGAGTCTACGTGTGTGTGGCTTGTGGTTTAGACGCCCTCAACGGTTCGGTTATCAGCACCCAAATAAAATTCGGTCGAAATGATTGTGGATGGACGTAGAAAATGCGATAAAGGAAGTAAGAAGGAATGTGGAAAAAAAATTACACTCCCTCCCTCCCAACCGCTCACATAATCACATCACAATCACATTAGGTCTCATACTGTAAGCTGTCCGAGACGTCTCTAGACGCCGGCCGCAGTGGCAGAGCGTTTATAGGCGCTTCAGTCTGGAACCGCGCGACCGCTTCGGTCGCAGGTTCGAATCCTGACTCGGGCATGGATGTGTGTAATGTCCTTAGGGTAGTTAGGTTTAAGTAGTTCTAAGTTATAGGGAACTGATGACCTCAGATGTTAAGTCCCATAGTGCTCAGAGCCATTTGAACCATTCGTCTCTAGACACGTCTTGGACGACCATCACGGCACATTACAAAGTGTAACTCGTCACTGAAGACAATTCTACTCCATTCAATGAGATACCAGGCCGGAGATGTGCCTGGAGACGCGCTGGGATACCAAACTGACTGTCGCCCGGCATGCGGCCCGACAACCAGTAGTGACGGTCCGGGCTGCCACTCCTTTTCGTAGCATGACCCCTATGGTTGTCGTCCGCGGCACATCTGTAATACAGCGTTACGTCGACAATATTCTACGCCCTCTTTCGTTGCCTTTCAAGACAAATCATCCTCAGCTTACTGTTCAGTAAGCTAATGCCCACCTCCACACGGCGAGAGTTTCTAGCGGTTTTCTTCGTGTCTATCAAAGCCTGTCTTGGCCAGAAAGGTAGCTGGCTCTCACCATAGTCGAGAACGTGTAGAGCACTGTGGGAAAGGATAAACAACCAGCTCGGGAATTTGACAATCCAATACGACGATTGGAGAGAACTTGGCACGAAATTCCTCAGGAAGATTTCCAACAACTCTATCAATCAGTATCAAGCCGAATAATTGCTTGCATACGGGCCACAGTTGGATCAACGCATTACTGACTTGCCCAGTTTGTGAAGCTGCTTCTGTTGAATAAATCGCCCAACTTTTCTGAAATTTTAATCATGTGTTAGCCTGTACTTGAATATTACATCTGTCGGTTTCCATCCCATTCGGATAATTCGTTCATGGTGCGTCATTATTTTTCTTTGAGTGTATTACTTTTCTTATTTAGATTTAGACTTCAACATGAGGACATTGATTTACCTACATAAGAGCTCTAAGAAGCTGTAGTAGCACCTAATCAACAGGTAAAGCAATAATACAGCCGCGCGGGATTAGCCGAGCGGTCTAGGGGGCTACAATCATGGACTGTGCTGCTGGTCCCGGCGGAGGTTCGAGTCCTCCCTCGGGCATGGATGTGTGTGTTTGTCCTAAGGATAATTTAGGTTAAGTAGTGTATGAGCTTAGGGACTGATGACCTTAGCAGTTAAGTCCCATAAGATGTCACACACCATTGAACATTTTTCCAATAATACAGTTGTATTATGTATGTATTGGCTTGTTCAATTCGTTGATATGAATAGTAGAAGAGTAGATTGATGGCCTCGAAATCGACCGTAGTACAAAAAAAAATGATCATTTAATTGCTGGCTGCGGCCAAATTCATTGACAGTGTTAGATCAACTCTACATTTTACCACTTTTCACGTACCTCATTGGTCACAGAAGAACCAAAGCTTGCCGATATGATATTCCAGTCACTCTACAACAATACTAAGTGCTTACGAACCATTATTAGAATATCGTTAAAAACTGTAGACAATATTCATGATGTGACAGTAATAGATACGAGTGCTCTTTCAAGTTCTTTCTTTATTTCGACTGAATTTCTTAATTTATTTTTCTGCTGATGCCCCACTCAATTATGCACTTCTGTGTGGTATTTACAGTAATATTTTATGCGAAATATATGAATAATAATTATTTCTAAAATTGAAACCAACGCGTGTGAGGCCCATTACTTACGGTGTCGTATCTGGCTCATATGGTTTTTTGTTTTCATGTCGCTGTTAGTTGGCGGTAGTAACAAGCGCTTCACTCAACACTGACAGCTGCTCAGCGTATGTCTCCGTGATGTGATTTCACTATCGGCAATTTACATGCACGTGTCGTAGCAGTTATTCTTCCTATGCTGATGAGCTTTTTGGAGGTAGTAAGATGTGATAACACGCAGCACATTTCTGGTTCACGGGTACATCGTTAACTATTTATGGTTGTGGCCGCTCCTGTTTTGCGCGAGTGACAGAATCGTTTGGAACAGTGAAAGATAAATATTTTGTGAATAGAAGTCTGTCAAACGCCTGCATTTCGGTTGTTAAATTTTTATTTACGATACGCGTTTCGGAGTGAAAGCTCCACTGTCAGGGTTTTCAACATAACATTTTCGGTCTTAAAATACAAACGTAAAAACCGAAATATAAACAGTCGATGGACTTTACAGATATAATACATACCTTCTAGACTATTTATTCGAGAGTAGAAAACGTTTTTCGAGAGTACGCGTAGTTTCTGGGTGAACAACAAGATTTTCATATATATTTGCTGGGATGTATGTGGGCGGATGTAATATGTTATTTAATTCATCCAGGAACGTACAATAGAAATTTCAACGCTTACCTCTCCGTGATGCACAACGCATCTCTCGTACTGTCTGGCATTGGAGTTCGATGAACATCTATGTAGTGCTCTCTCGCCGACTAAAGGCGAGAAACTTGTGTGAAATGCAGTACCTACAGTACAAGGCAAATAAGACGGCATAGCTACCGCTAAGGGGAAAACTGCAATTTAACTGTAATAATGATAATAATAATTCAAACCCACTGAAACTGTTTCCAGGCAAACAAGAAACGAGCTGCACAATTTCTGCAACGTCAGGACCACAAATATCAGAACCACTAACATAAGACTTGCAAAAAACTCAATTTTCAACAGAGGCGATTTTCGAAGAAGAAGTAATGATGTCAAATAAAATTATCAGTTTGTTCGAAAGTCGAGTAATGCTTAAGAATGCAAATCACCAGAGAACATACAAAATAATTACATGACAAAGAATAGTGAGTCACAGAAAAATCACAGAAACCATGTGAAAGGGAACAAGAATATTAAAAAATGTTAGATCCAGTTTCTTAAAACATTAGACGCTCTTGATTTATTTTTAAGTTACAACAGTCTACCTTGAAAGAAAAACTCTGATCACGATGGAAACAAAAATAAGTGCGAATATATGTTCAAAATGGTTCAAATGGCTCTGAGCACCATGCGACTTAACTTCTCAGGTCATCAGTCGCCTAGAACTTAGAACTAATTAAACCTAACTAACCTAAGGAAATCACACACATCCATGCCCGAGGCAGGATTCGAACCTGCGACCGTAGCGGTCGCTCGGTTCCAGACTGTAGCGCCCAGAACCGCACGGCCACTCTGGCCGGCGTGGCCTTTTCAGACCAATCTAGTTTTATGTTCCATTGGATAGATGATCGTTGGCGTGTATTGCATGAAAGCAGACATCGTGCAACAATCGTCGGAATGGTCCAGGCCAGTGGAGGGAACGTTATGGTCTGGGGAACGTTTTCGTGGCATTCTACGTGTGATTTCGCCATTCTGGAAGGCACACTGGGTCCAACACAAGTGTACATCTGTTCCTGGGGATCACGCCTAACCTCATATGCAGTGTGTTTTTAAATGGCACGATGGAATCTACCAGAAGACAATGCAACATGTCGAACAGCTCACAGTGTACATGCTTCGTTCGAAAAGCACCAGGATGAGCTTGCCGTACTGCCCTGGCCACAAACACCGGATTTCAACTTAGTCAACAATCTGTGGAACCACCTTGATGCTGAATCCTGAACGGAAGTGTAATGAGCAGGGCTCATCATCCCTGTCGGTACCTTTCAGAACATCGCTAACCCTTTTCCTGCACGCTTCACAGCACTGCGGGCAGCAAAAGGTAGTTATTCCGATTTTGAAAGGTGGTCACATTTATGTGACCCGACAATGTATTTTACGACCAATTATGTCTCTTGAGGAAGGACAACAGATGTTATCTTACAACAGGTTTCTCCACGATGAATACTTCCTATCTGTGCAAATGTCCCTAAACATTATCCATATAACATAAAGGAACTGAAATATGCGAAGTAAGCTACATGTGTGACGCTATCTTCAACAAAATTAGTGATTATACGTAGAGCAAATGTTTCTGAACTCAAGCATTTGACGTTATTTATAGTATGTGATTTCCAATCAAATTTCCGATCAGTATGTACATCCAGGAATTTTGACCAGTCAGTTGTACCTTTATCTTTCCGCCGTGCTGTATTGTTATTCCTGATGACATATCTTGCCCTGATCAGAACTGAATAAATTATGTTTTTCTATGTAAGCGATAGACCGTATGCCGAGAATCAGTGTAGAACTCTTTTGAATCTATTTCTACATGACTGCTCCGCAATTCACACTTAATCGTTCATCGAACGACTTCTGTACTATTTCTCTACCGTCCCAGTCACCAGCAACGCGCGAGAAGAACATTTCCATTGAGCTCTAATTTCTCTTACGTTATTACGACGGTCTCTTGTCTCTATGTATGGGAGCATAACAAAATATTTTCACATTCGGAGGAAAAGGTTGGATATTGAAATTTCCTGAGAAAATCTCGCTGCAAGATAAACGCCTTTGTTTTCATGATACCCGCGTCAAATCCGGCATCATATCACTAACTCTCTCCATCTTTCGCTATAAAATGAACTGCCCGTCTTTGAACTTTTTGGATGTCGTCCGTCAGTCTTCTCTGGTACGGATCCAATAACGCAAAGCAGTATTCTAACAGAGGACGGTCAGGGGTAGTGTAGGCAGTCTCTTTAGCAGACCTGTTGTATCTTCTGTTTTACGAATAAAACTCAGTCTTTGGTTCTCCTTTCCCCCAACAGTATCTGTGTAATCGTTCCAGTTTTAGTTATTCGTAATTGTTATCCCTAGCTATCACTTGAATTGATAACCTTTGTGTTTGTGTCATGTATCATGTAACCGAAATTTAACAGATTCTTTCTAGTACTCAAGTGTATGACCACGCACTTTTCATTATTTATCGTCAGTTACCATTTGTCGCAATGTACAGGTATACGATTTAAACCATTTGGAATTGGTTCCGATCTGCTGATTGCTAGACGGTAAATGACATCATTACCTGAAAACAGACTGAAAGGACTGCTCATATTTGCTAAATCGGTTATATAGACTACGAAAAACAGAGAGCTTACAGCACTTCCTTGAGGAATGCCAGATATCATTCCCATTTTACTTCATGACTTTCCATCAGCTACTACGAACTGTGACCTTTCTGACATGAAATCACGAATCCAGTCGCACAACTGAGACGTTACTTTACCGGCATGCTATTTAATTAGAAGCTGTTTGTCAGGAGCGGTATCAAAATCCTGGTGTAATTCTAGAAATATCAGCTCAATTACAGAATATTTCATTTATTGTTCGTTCTGTTGTTGCAACTATGTTGGGCTTGAGTACGATGCTTGGCATCATCAGTGTAAAGGGCACAATTTCTGTTTTTTCAGTGTAAGGCGGATTGTTTGTATACAGTTGACGTAGAAGTGGTTCCACAATTAAACCTGCGGAACGCAAGTAGCAATTTGTCACCATTCATAAAAACGTTCTTTGTGAGAGCTGCATGAGCCTTTCCTCTCTATCAGTTAAATATGAAGTAACTCACTTACTCGTTATAGCTCGAAAGTCATGACTTTTAAGTTCCTCCAAAAGAATGCCTTTGACAGATCATAAAAAGTCTTATAAGTTGAATCTTGTCATTATGATACCTTAATACACGGTCAGTGAAATGCTAGATGGCATGATCAGTGTAGAGCTACATATGGAATCAAAATAGTCACTAACCCAGATCCTTTTACTTGAAGATATGCTCAAGTGCTCATCACTTAACCTCTTGGAAAACATTTGAGCAGTTATCAGTGCAGTATCATTGGCTTCTTCGTCGAGCTCACACGGTGCGCCGCGCCCCGCTCACAGGCGCTCGCAGGGAACGGCACTCTTAGGCCTCCCACCAGCGCGCCTCCGGGAGAGATCGCTCTTCCGTCGCTCGCAGTCTCCGATGGGGAACACCGCGCATACACGTCACTAGAGGACACTAAACTGGCGTAACTTCGCTGCTCGCAACTCTGGTCGGCGTATCCTTTTAAATAGACACACTCAGAGCTTCCTCAAGATTACGAAAGACTACAATTGGGAATGCAGGAGTAGGTTTAATAATCAATAAAAAAATACGAGTGCGGGTAAGCTACTACAAACAGCAGAGTGAACGCATTATTGCGGCCAAGATAGACACGAAGCCCACGCTTACCACAGTAGTACAAGCCTATATGCCAACTAGCTCTGCAGATGACGAAGAAATTGAAGAAATGTATGATGAGATAAAAGAAATTATTCAGGTAGTGAAGGGAGGCGAAAATTTAATAGTAATGGGCGACTGGAATTCGACAATAGGAAAAGGGAGAGAAGGAAACGTAGTAGGTGAATATGGATTGGGGATAAGAAATGAAAGAGGAAGCAGTCTGGTAGAATTTTGCACAGAGCATAACTTAATCATAGCTAACACTTGGTTCAAGAATCATGAAAGAAGGCTGTATACATGGAAGAATCATGGAGATACTAGAAGGTATCAGATAGATTATATAATGGTAAGACAGAGAGTTAGGAAACATGTTTTAAATTGTAAGACATTTCCATGGGCAGATGTGGACTCTGACCACAATCTATTGGTTATGAACTGTAGATCAAAACTGAAGAAACTGCAAGAAGATGGGAATTTAAGGAGATGGGACCTGGATAAACTGAAAGAACCAGGGGTTGTACAGAGTTTCAGGGAGAGCATAAGGAAACAATTGACAGGAATGGGGGAAAGAAATACAGTAGAAGAAGAATGGGTAGCTCTGAGAGAAGAAGTAGTGATGGCAGCAGAGGATCAAATAGGTAAAAAGACGAGGGCTAGTAGAAATCCTTGGGTAACAGTAGAAATATTGAACTTAATTGATGATAGGAGAAAATATAAAAACGCAGTAAATGAAGTAGGCAAAAAGGAATACAAACGTCTCAAAAATGAGATCGACAGGAAGAGCAAAATGGCTTATCAGGGATGGCTAGAGGACAAATGTAAGGATGTAGAGACTTATCTCACTAGCGGTAAGATAGATACCGCCTACAGGAAAGTTAAAGAGACCTTTGGAGAAAAGAGAGCCATTTGTATGAATATCAAGAGCTCAGATATAAACCCAGTTCTAAGCAAAGAAGGGAAAGCAGAAAGATAGAAGGAGTATATAGAGGGTCTATACAAGGACCATGTACTTGACAATATTATGGAAATGGAGAAGCTTGCACAGGATAGAGTAGATGAAGATGAAATGGGAGATACGATAGTGTGTGAAGAGTTGGACAGAGCACTGAAAGACCTGAGTCCAAACAAGGCCCAGGGAGTAGACAACAATCCATCGGAACTACTGACAGCCTTGGGAGAGCCAGTCCTGGCAAAACTCTACCATCTGGTGAGCAAGATGTATGAGGCAGGCGAAATACCCTCAGACGTCAAGAAGAATATAATAATTCCAATCCCAAAGAAAGCAGGTGTTGACAGATGTTAAAATTACCGAACTATCAGTTTCATAAGTCACGGCTGCAAAATACTAACGCGAATTCTTTACAGACGAATGGCAAAACTGGTAGAAGCTGATCTCGGGGAAGATCAGTTTGGATTCGGTACAAATGTTGGAACACGTGAGGCAATACTGACCCTCCGACTTATTTTAGAACATAGATTAAGGAAAGGTAAACTTACGTTTCTAGCATTCGTAGACTTAGAGAAAGCTTTGACAATGTTGATTGGAATACTCTTTCAAATTCTAAAGATGGCAGGGGTAAAATACAGGGAGCGAAAGGCTATTTACAATTTGTACAGAAACCAGATGGCAGTTACAAGAGTTGAGGGACATGAAAGCAAAGCAGTGGTTGGGAAGGGAGTGAGACAGGGTTGTAGCCTCTCCCCAATGTTATTCCATCTGTATATTGAGCAAGCAGTAAAGGAAACAAAAGAAAAATTCGAATTAAGTATTAAAATCCATGGAGAAGAAATAAAAACTTTGAGATTCGCCGATGACATTGGAATTCTGTCAGAGACAGTGAAGGACTTGGAGGAGCAGTTGAACGGAATGGACAGTGTCTTGACAGGAGGCTATAAGATGAACGTCAACAAAAGCAAAACGAGAATAATGGAATGTAGTCGAATTAAGTCGGGTGATGTTGAGGGTATTAGATTAGGAAATGAGACACTTAAAGTAGTAAAGGAGTGTTGCTATTTGGGGAGCAAAATAACTGACGATTGTCGAAGTAAAGAGGATATAAAATGTAAACTGGAAATAGCAAGGAGAGCGTTTCTGAAGAAGAGAAATTAGTTAACATCGAGTATAGATTTAAGTGTCAGGAAGGCGTTTCTGAGAGTATTTGTATGGAAGTGAAACATGGACGATAAATAGTTTGGGCAAGAGGAGAATAGAAGCTTTCAAATGTGGTGCTACAGAAGAATGCTGAAGATTAGATGGGTAGATCACATAACTAATGAGGAGGTTTGTTGTTGTTGTGGTCTTCAGTCCTGAGACTGGTTTGATGCAGCTCTCCATGCTACTCTATCCTGTGCAAGCTTCTTCATTTCCCAGTATCTACTGCAACCTACATCCTTCTGAATCTGCTTAGTGTATTCATCTCTTGGTCTCCCTCTACGATGAGGAGGTATTGAATAGAATTGGGGAGGAGTTTGTAGCACAACTTGATTAGAAGAAGGGATCGGTTGGTAGGACATGTTCTGAGGCATCAAGGGATCACAAATGTAGCAGTGGAGGGCAGCGTGGAGGGTAAAAATCGTAGAGGAAGAGCAAGAGATGAATACACTAAGCAGATTCAGAAGGATGTAGATTGCAGTAAGTACTGGGAGATGAAGAAGCCTGCACAGGATAGAGTAGCAAGGAGAGCTGCATCAAACCAGTCTCAGGGCTAAAGACCACAACAACAAGAACAACAACAATTGGGAAAATACATCGATTTTTAGGAGGACGCTACTAACAAAGAATGCTCTTCATCGCATTCCTCTCAAATATAGTGGTAAAATGGCCCAGTGTATAGCTTGTCAATAACAGAACACAAATCAAGCATTAAAACAGGAAGGTGTATTGCACTGGGAGAAAAGAAGCGAAATAGAAACAGACGTGCAACATCTGGCATACTGCGAAAAAGACAGCGTCAAAGTTGAGTGGATGTGGTGCTGGACTGCAAAGCGGGAGGTACATGTTCAAACCGCCCTGGTATTTTTTTACAACTTTCCGTCCACTCATTGACCTGTGTGTTCTCCTCCTGCAACCTTGGCAACTATCGTACCACACACTGGTTACAGAATATGAATCATGGGTACGAGTACGAGTATATTACAATCACAAGTAAGTATGGTGAATAGTGATAATAGGCGAGATGCCGCATAGAGCTCTGACAGAAATCAGAACAACGAATAAAAGGATGTGAACTATGTTACAACAAAGGAATTCAAGAGTTAAAACTTGCGAAACGGAACGCAAGAGTTATAACATGTCGTACTTGCGTAGAACAAATAGGAGGTGCGTAGACAAAGTCCATTCCTTACACTTCGCTGTTGCGAACGGACGTTACACCACGACAGAGACACAAATCTGAATACAGCGAAATGACACGTCAATGACCGGAAAATGATTCAAATGGCTCTGAGCACTATGGGACTAAGGTCATTAGTCCCATAGAACTCAGAACTACTTAAACCTAACTAACCTAAGGACATCACACACATCCATGCCCGAGGCAGGATTCGAACCTGCGATCGTAGCGGTCGCGCGGTTCCAGACTGAAGGGCCTAGAACCGCTCAGCCACAACGGCCGGCTGTCAATGACCGGAAGGGCAGTTCATATTTTCGTGGATTTGAACACAGATCTCGCCATGGTGGTCCAAAACCGTTACCTCTTTACTACGACGCCGGGGCTAACCTAATTTTCTCGATGTTACACATGTTGAGCTTAGACCGTTCACTGTTTCTATTTTCACAATGCAGTACATCTTGTTCCTGTTTTCATGCTTGATATGTGTCCCGCTTGTGACGGGCTATCCAGTGGGCCATCTTCCCACTAACTCCGAGGGGGAAGCGATGGGGCGTTTCCCTAATAAGCATTACCAATATTTGGAAACTGTCTACGTGTATCGGTATAGAATTCTATCAAAAAACGTTACTCTAACTGTATATAACCCAGCATTACAAAAGGACCTACAGCACTTCGATGTTATGATTGTCTCAGTTATTAAGTGTTCGAGTATGTATCTATAGAAATAAAGATGTAAATGTTCGTTTTTACTAAATCCTAAATCTGCCAAATTTTTTTGACCACTACTTCGAACTTTTGAAACAACCTTGCATTCGAATATGTACAGTAATAATAGGTAGATAAAAATGCGAGCATATTCGAATGGAAAGTGACATAATTTCGAAGCAATCGGTGAACAAAATTCGGAGATTTGCGACTTTTACAAACGAACATTTATATTTTTATTGATTTCCCTTATAGATATATAATTGTAGGGGAAACAAAAAAATCGTAAATCTCCGAATGTTGTTCACCGATTACTCCGAAATTTTGACACTTTGCGTTCGAATATGCTCGCGTTTTTATGTATCTATTTTTAATATACTTAATATTTAAACAAATATATAAGGGGAAACGTTTTTACGAAAATCCTCTGGAAGTTCTTGAACGATATAACCTACATAACACAGTAGTCTATTGAATTTGAGGACAAAAAATGTGAGCAAAAAGGAAATATGTATTTATCGCTTATCGGCTTATAGTTGGAATACTGTCACAGACTCTGAATATGCGGTAACAACAAATAAGGCCAACGTCGTAGAGAGGAAGGAAGAGGAGGTGGGCAGAGTGGTGAGAGGAAATGGAGTTAGAGACCAGAAAGGAGGAAATGGACAGATGGGTCAGCAGGAGATGGGGAGAGAGGGGCGACGAGATGATGGACAGGGAGAGAGGGAAAGAGGAGGAGATGGACAAGAGACAGAGGAGGACATGGAAAGAGACGGGGGTGGGTGAGAAGGAGATAAGCACGTATATCCAGATCCTATGGAGGTTAGGAATGCGAAATTTCCGTTTTCTTCCTTTTCCACCTAACCAGACTGAGCGACAGGAATGCGTGGTTGGGAACAGCTGGTTGTAAGTAAACCTACTAATGTCTTTTTATAGATGCGTGATCGTCTCTATTAGCTGCACCTATTATAGACCGATGAATTACACCATTGTCCGCGAAATGGAGCTGCTGTTCCGCCGTGTAACAGAAAAAGCTGCATCTATGTTCTTTCTGTTCCATCATTGCAAAGTATGAGGATACACGGCGATGGTGATTACGTATGCTTGCTGTGTGACGCACTGCAGACGAACTGGCGCATACTGCTGCAGGCCAAAAGACCTTACAGGCATCGTGCTGTGTGTGTGTGTGTGTGTGTGTGTGTGTGTGTGTGTGTGTGTGTGTGTGTGCAGACCGGAACACTTTCCAAATCTCCATCTATCTGCGACCGCATGCAGATGCAGTACAAGTTTACGGCTCTCGAGGACCTAAATTTTCGCGATTGCGGATTGGATGAAGCCGCCATGCATATGCATCAGCTGACTCCGGGCGCTGATATCCAATGCAGATCTGTCCTTAACGCCGCCGGACGCCCGTGTGGCTTCCTCCGGGATCTGGAGTGTAGATAAAGCTCAAATGCTGACGCAAATAGGCACACACGGGTTGTCCAAGGAAGTCATCCGTTTTCATTTGTGCGGCCCTCTGTGATTTTATTCCAGTGCCAACAACTTCAGAAAAAAGACGAAGTATATTCAAAAAGCAACGGGAATATTGTCATTTCACATGACGTATCAGTCCTATTCGTGCAATTTTGGCGTTGCTGAGTTGCTACGTGTGTCTGAAAAGTATCTGTACGGTATTGAAGATGTCGGGTATTTTGTCTGTTATCCTGTGTCAAAGAAATAACATGTTTTACGGTAGTATCGGCATTTATTTATTTTTGTGTATAAATAGAGCAGGATATGTATATTAAATTTAGCTTTGAGAGTAAATTCAGGTGCAGTGGCGTTTTAGATATGTCAGATATTTCTTTTCGTAAGTCTTTCATGAGCAAATAAAGGGTAAACGAGCGGTATGAGCATTCCAGAAGAAGGCTTAAAGACGCTGAAAACAACGAGCGCCACGGACGTCCCACCACATCATCAACCAACGAAATCGTGGAAAAAATGAAAGAAATAACGATGGACGATCGCCAAATCGCAATCAGAGAAGTCGCCTAAAAGATGTTTCTACATCACCTGACTTATGCCATAAATACTTTCTGGATGTTTTGGGTACGAAACACGGAACGGCAAACTTCGAAAACTGTTTAAATTGCTCTGAGCACTATGCGACTTGACTTCTGAGGTCATCAGTCGCCTAGAACTTAGAACTAATTAAACCTAACTAACCCTAAGGACATCACACTCATCCATGCACGAGGCAGGATTCGAACCTGCGACCGTAGCGGTTGCTCGGTTCCAGACTGTAGCTCCTAGAACCGCACGGCCACTGCAGCCGGCTCACAGGGTTCTCTAGATGAATAAAACAACGATGCAGAACTGCTGAAACGTGCAGTAACAGTTTGTGAAATGTAGTTTACAGATATGACGTCGCAACAAAGGCTCAATCCTTTCAGTTAATGTACTCTGGACCACCAAGACCAAAACGCCTTTTTCGCCAAACAATCGGAAAACACGCTCAGGTATGTGGTAAAAGTACTCATGACTTTTTCACCACACGTCATTGCTTGTTTGAGAGTTTTCTGCCAAATAAAATATTGTAATGCTGCCTCAACCACCATATTCGCCAGAAATGGCCCCATCTGACTTTCATATGTTCAAAAAATAAAGAAAACCTTTAAGGGCCGTCATTTTACAAGCAGAGATGAGATTAAAAACATATTGCTGAAAGAGTTAGGTCGTATCCCTTAGATCAGGATTCAGGAGCATTCTGGAGTCTGGAAAAACCGCTAATAGGGACAACTTGAAGGATACCCACATCATACAACAAACCGAACTGGGACCCAAATGACAGATTCGGAAGTTGACACAGTCACTTGCAACAATGAGCTCTTCATTCCACCACTGGACTGTTACAGGTAACTGTTGCTGTATCGACGTGTCACATCGTTGCTGCGTTCAGTAGGTCTCATTCTCGCCACATACACGAATGTTTATTCATAAAAGAATCACTCTAGAAAAGACGGTGAACTACACTCCGATTCCACAACGAATTACCGAAGTTTTATTTGTGTCTATAAATAGAGAAGTATAATAGCTTACCTTTTGTTAATACTCTAGTTGTGAAGAATCAGTGCACGACATACGTAAGACCTACATATATGATTGGTTTTATGCCAGTCACCCGGATAAAGTTTTATCTCATTAAAAAAGTTACAAAAAATTAAATCTTCGAATAATATTGTGGCTCAAAAGAAGATATAAAAGTTTTTAAGCTGGTGATATTAAACTCATAATTGGACTAGTGTGTGTAGTGTCTCTGTTTGTATATCTGTGAAGGACAATATCAATTTCCAGAGCGGCGTCGACTACTCCCACAGCGTATGTAATTTCGTACACGCAGACAAGTTACTCTCGTGGTGTAGAAGCAGTTGCTGACTCTGACGGTCGCTTGTAAAATTCTTGAAATGTAAGAGAAACAAAACTTCTATAGGATCATCTCGACCTCTGATACTGCCATTCGCATTTGGTCATTAGATGATTGTCTGCGAGTGAAATGAGTTCGTTGTAGCACAGAAAACCTTCTCTATGCTTTTGACGCGTCACTGAAGCAGGTTCTAGAGCAAACATCAACCACAAAATGTTCCAAGTCCTATACAAGCTTGTCGTACATTACAGTTCTTCACAGAATCTTTTGATCAAAACTAAATACGCGAAATTACCTTTCAAATGCAGCAGACTGTATTATGGCTGTTACTTAAATGGTTCGCCGGCCGGAGTGGCCGAGCGGTTGTAGGCGCTACAGTCTGGAATCGCGTGACCGCTACGGTCGCAGGTTCGAATCCTGCCTCGGGCATGGATGTGTGTGATGTCCTTAGGTTAGTTAGGTTTAAGTAGTTCTAAGTTCTAGGGGACTGATGACCTCAGCAGTTAAGTCCCATAGTGCTAGAGCCACTTGAACCATTTTGAACTTAAATCATCAGTCCCTTACACTTAGAATTACTTAGACCTAACCAAGCTAACGGCACACACACACACACACACACACACACACACACACACACACACACACACACACACACACACGTCATTGGTCAAAGCCACCGGGTGGTATCGGACACTAGAATTGACCCAAATATGGCGCCTAGCAATGACTGTTCCATTGAACACATTCCATACACGTCCCCTTGTTATACTCTCTCGCCACAAAGTCAGGTCACATATCGATTTTTTTACATTTCTTCGCTAGCCATGAAGCAACGCTATGTCAAGAAATAAATATTTCGCTCGCGCAGGCGAAACTGATCGATTCGCGAACACCAACCGCCAGTATGGGCCACCGGATACTACATTCTGAAAACTACTGTCAATTAGTTAGAGGTCGTTGAACCTATCAGCTGATCCATTCGCGAACACCAACCGCCAGTACGGGCCACCGGATGCTATACTCTGATAACTGTTGTTATTTAGATATAGGCTTCAAATATTATACATTCAATTCCTAACAACATATATGAACATTAAAATAATAGAATTTTCATCGCCAATGTTTAGTTATTCAACATAAAGTATTTTTTGAACTTTTCGGTCAACTTCACCTCAGTGGACAACTTCATCTTATTTGACGTTATTCTATACATCACACATCCTAACCAACCAACTATTTACCAACTCAGGCTAATGATAAAGTACTTGGTTAACTTTAACCTTCTGTTTAGGTAATGGCTTTCTCATGTTTCTGATATCAAATCTATACCTCAATATACTACAAAATTATCAAATCATACATAATTCAAATGAAATGTAATTAAATTTTTGAATATTAACAATGATTTTAACGAAGTATAAACATGAAAACTGTCCTTGTATTGCACACGAATTTACGTAATTTCAACACTATGCTGGTATCAGGATCAGCAAGACATTACATTGACAGACAGATCAGATGGACATAATAAACAACTGAAAGCGTCTGTTAAACATTTATGTCTGAACAACTTAAGACTCCTATCAAATTTTGAACAAATCTGGACAACCGTAATTCAGTGGATTACCATTTGGTATACTGATATGATGTGAAAACAAACGTATTATGTAGACTGAATCAATACAAATGTAGGTATGCCACAAAACATTAACTGCACTGCTGCCATCTGTGCACACAGAATGTATGAAAATGTTAATAACACTGTAACTTCTAACATAGGTAATGATTTGACAATGATCAAAAATACGAAACTAGTCACTGATAAAAATATTATTTGCAGATCTGACAGAAACCTTAATGAAGTAAATTACACAAAAATTACGTTTCCAGTAGCTGATATTTCCTTTCTCTCTTCATCATGAATAGGCGAATATGGCTTTTTCTCCAGTGAATGGCCTGTTATGTGTCACAACGAAGTGACCAACAGTAGCTTTCCAGCCTACCGGTATTCCAGTGGCAATAATTCCGTCCTCCCATCACAATAATTAAAGCGATAACCAGGATACTTGTAATCGCCCCACTAGGTGATTTTCCATAAAAGTAAATTTCGAACCTTATCAAATAGCCAAACTGCTTGACCTGCACCCTTGTTGGTTCAGTACTTAGCTAACAACCTCTTTTAATGATACGCAAGAGTCCTTAACATGATAACGGTGGCGGCGGCAAGTGAAGGGGGGGGGGGGGGGGCTATAGCCCCTCCCCAACCTCAATGGAGTACCATTTTACACCGTATAAAATGACTTCAGAAATCTGAGAATATTTTACTTTATCAGATTCAATGATTTTTTTATTATTATGTAGCAAAATGGGTTGCAATGTATTTCAAAAATATTTTAACAAAAGAATAAGAGCAGCAAACAGCTTACTATCCAAACCAATAAATATCATTTCACTTAAAATGGGCGCATTGTTATTTATTAATATACACTGGACTGATGTACCACTTACGATAATAAAGAAAGCTAAATATGCCGGGTATGCTTGACTACACTTAAATTGCTAACCCCAGACAAAAACTTCGAAATCGTCGGATATCTGTGTCAAGTCGTATCATTTTACCGGTCACATGCATTCTGTACAAGCGTTGCAGTGCTGGCAACTCCAGCGGGCGCGCGCCACCTACCGTCCAGTAGATGTAAACTACACACGACAGTTACAGGAATTTGTGAAAGCGCATTATAGAGACGTTCATGTTCAAACGTAGTACGCGTATGTAATAAGGAATATGAACGTAAATTAAGTCCATTTTAATACAGCGCAATGAGTAGAAGGCAAATGATATTTAGCCGGCCGCGGTGGTCTAGCGGTTCTGGCGCTGCAGTCCGGAACCGCGAGACTGCTACGGTCACAGGTTCGAATCCTGCTTCGGGCATGGGTGTGTGTGATGTCCTTAGGTTAGTTAGGTTTAAGTAGTTCTAAGTTCTAGAGGACTTATGACCTAAGATATTGAGTCCCATAGTGCTCAGAGCCATTTGAACCATTTTTTGCAAATGATATTTAAACTATTCAGTTGTCTGGCGAGCGGGGCTGCGTCGCGGTGTATACGATCGCCGATTCTTGACGGCTTCTCATTATCTCAATACAGAAGTAAGGAAAAGACAAGGTGTTTAAAACCGACTTTACAACTTTGATCATAAATATTTCAGAAACGTGTTAAAAGGTGATGGTTCATTTATACGGGGTGGTCCATTGATAACGACCGGGCCAAATATCTCACGAAATAAGCATCAAACAAAAAAACTACAAAGAACGAAACTTATATAGCTTGAAGAGGGAAACCAAATGGCGCCATGGTTGGTCCGCTAGATGGCGCTGCCATAGGTCAAACGGATGTCAACTGCGTTTTTTTAAATAGGAACCCCCATTTTTATTACATATTCGTGTAGTACGTAAAGAAATATGAATGTTTTAGTTGGACCACTTTTTTCGCTTTCTGATAGGTGGCGCTGTACTAGTCACAAACGTATAAGTACGTAGTATCTCGCAACATTCTGCCAGTGCGGTCGGTATTTGTTTCGTGATACATTACCCGTGTTAAAATGGACCGTTTACCAGTTGCGGAAAAGGTCGATATCATATTGATATATGGCTATTGTGATCAAAATGCCCAACGGGCATATGCTATGTATGCTGCTCGGTATCCTGGACGACATCATCCAAGTGTCCGGACCGTTCTCCGGATAGTTACGTTATTTAAAGAAACAGGAAGTATTCGGCCACGTGTGAAACGTCAACCACGACCTGTAACAAATGATGATGCCCAAGTAGGTGTTTTAGCTGCTGTCGTGACTAATCCGCACATCAGTAGCAGACAGATTGCGCGAGAATCGGGAATCTCAAAAATGTCGGTGTTGAGAATGCTACATCAACATCGATTGAACCCGTACCATATTTCTATGCACCAGAAATTGCACGGCGACGACTTTGAACGTCGTGTACAGTTCTGCCACTGGGAACAAGAGAAATTACGGGACGACGACAGATTTTTTGCATGCGTTCTATTTAGCGAGGGAGCGTCATTCACCAACAGCGGTTACGTAAACGGGCATGATATGCACTATTGGGCAACGGAAAATCTACGATGGCTGCGACAAGTGGAACGTCAGCGACCCTGGCGGTTTAATGTATGGTGCGACATTATGGGAGGAAGGATGATTGGCCCCCATTTTATCGATGACAATCTAAATGGTGCAGTGTATGCTGATTTCCTACGTAATGTTCTACCAATGTTACAACAAGATGTTTCACTGCAAGACAAAATGGCGATGTACTTCCAAAATGATGGATGTCCGGCACATAGCTCGCGTGCGGTTGAAGCGGTATTGAAGAGCATATTTCATTACAGGTGGCTTGGTCGTCGAAGCTCCATACAACGGCCCGCACATTCACCGGATCTGACGTACCCGGATTTCTTTCTTTGGCGAAAGTTGAAGGATATTTGCTACAATGATCCACCGACAACGCATGACAACATGCGTCAGCGCATTGTCAATGCATGTGCGAACATTACGGAAGGCGAACTACTCGCTGTTGAGAGGAATGTCGTTACACGTATTGCCAAATGAATTGAGGTTGACGGACATCATTTTGAACATTTATTGCATTAATGTGGTATTTACAGGTAATCATGCTGTAACAGTATGCGTTCTCAGAAATGATAAGTTCGCAAAGGTACATGTATCACATTGGAACAATCGAAATAAAATGTTCAAACGTAACTATGTTCTGTATTTTAATTTAAAAAACCTACCTGTTACCAACAGTTTGTCCAAAATTGTGAGCCATATGTTTGTGACTATTACAGCGCCATCCATCACAAAGCGAGAAAAGTGGTCAAACTAAAACATTCATATTGCTTTACGTACTACACGAATATGTAATAAAAATGGGGGTTCCTATTTTTAAAAATCGCATTTGTTATCCGTTTGACCTATGGCAGCGCCATCTAGCGGGCCAACCATAGCGGCATCTGGTTTCTCCCTTCAAGCTAGAGAAGTTTCGTTCTCTGTAATTTTTCGTTTGGCGCTTATTTCGTGAGATATTTGGTCCGGTCACGATCAATGGACCACCTTGTATACACATAAATTTACAGCGCAGCGTCTGATATTAAACTTTAAGAACCAACCAAACATACATATGATAACCGAAAAGTCTGAAAGAGAAAGTAATTAAAATAACTCATACCCGGAAACTAAGTGTAAAATTCATATAATGACTGCGACCGAGTGAAGAAACCGACTGGACGAAAACACAATCGACTGACCAATCAATTGTTAAAAACAGTCGGTTGTCCTTCCAACTCTTTCACAGGCTGTCAGCGAACACTTGTTTTCCGCTTACGATTACTGATATTACTGAAGTGTGTAACTGAGTAGTGTGACCGAAACATGTGTAGAGAAGTATCAATTTTTTCTGAAATAATAGTGTATTAGAGATTGGAGGGAGTGATTAAAGACGTCGACACAATTAATCGCAAGCTAATGGATTATTTTGAAAAACCTGAGCGTAGGAACAAAACCTTTCGTAAGGAATCCGAAGCTTCGCAACAGAATTGGAACCGTCACAGGTTTGTGCATCTGGAGTCTACAATTTCTACACCATAAAACAATTGGTAAGGCTCATATCTTCTTAATTTTAAATAATACTTCCTTCATGTGATTGAGGTTTTTACTAGTAGTTATTAGTTTAATTAAGTAAGATTAGCGCTATTATGTTTAATCGATAACTAATGGTAAGAATACGACGGGTTGAAAACATGAGAAGTGAGGTCATTTTTTAAAGACGCCATTCATCTATAAGGAAGTAAAATATTTTCTGCACAAACCAGGATTATTTAATTAATTTGCACTGAAAAATAACAATTACTGTATTTTTTTACTGAAGCTGGCCATACGATTTTTGGTATTAATAATATCGACAAAATTTTTAAGATGTGAGATAGTCGTTGCTTATTCAATAATTGAGGATAAAATTGCGTATGCTGCAATGGCATTTGTTTAATGTTGAAAACTTTTCACAGATATACACGCTTTTATGCAGTATACAATCTGACAATGTTAAGACAGTTGTCAAAATTACGTATCTTGTACTCTAAAATTTAAGTAATCCTGAACTTAACAATATGAAATTTTTACTATAAGTTTTTTTAGAAAATTATTCTGACAATTGCAACGTGATGTTCGTTAGTACTACGATAAATCATCTGATTCCGGTTCAAGTTCGGTACTATTTAGGATGACAATGAAGTCTATGGAGGATGGTTAGTTTTGTGACAAGTTGAGCGAATGATTACCCAAGGTCGCTCGAGTTTACAATGGACGGAAGCTGGTGAACCAACAAGTTTACGCCTCTGCACGCGGTATTTACCTTACCTGCGATGAGCTGTTGTAAGCATGGCTGCGCTCTTCCACTGAAATTTCTATAAAAATTTATTAAACCTTTGCTGAATTTTTCAGCAGAAACGCTCCCTATGTTTATCGTTATGCGAGAAAACAATTACTCATCCCTAGTCTTGGAATATAGCAATATACACGCGCATGGCTGGAGCAGCATGCATATTATAGTGCCCTCTTAGTTCTCGCATGAACAATGAACTAACTAGCTGTTGGAGCTAAACGACACTACAGCTAATTTCTAACTGGATGTCAGCCGCTGTGGACGCAGTGTTCACACAAATTTCTCCTCTGCGTCGTACAGAGCGTTATGCGCTCTGGTCTGCAGTTGACGACTGTTTAGAGCAGAGTCCTTGAAAATATCCGTCTTGTCTTTCTCGTAGCCAAACTGTCTCCCCGTCTGGGTTCTTTCATTCTCCACGTTATGGCTCTTTGCGACCAATATGAGCGTTCCTCTTAGTTTGTGAAAACCAATCGCAAGGGCCCTACCATTAAACTGCGTCGAAATATCGGCATTTTACTCCTTCCTAGTGCGTTTCCACCAATCGGACGTTTTGTGCCCGCTCCAGACGCCTGAACAGTTACATGTGTCCATCACGTGTGTACTACTCGTCATTCACGTGATCTAATGCGTCACTGGTTTTGTTCGTATCCATTGCGAATCCCAAAATGCAGTTTACTATAGCTTTTTTTTATCCGTCCTTCTGGTGGCCCGTTAGTCGCTTTCCTGTCTGAGCCACCTGGTCGGTCGGTCGTTGACTCCTGAACTGGAACGTGCCCTATGTGCTTTCCGTGGTACCCCCTGTGGTGTGGACTTCGCCACTCCTCCCAGTTTTCTACAAACCAAAACGTTTCCTCTCGCTGCTTGTCTCACCTTCTGCTCATAGACGTTGATTATATGATCAGTGTTTCGATACCGTCGATTGAGTGTCATCCCTTTTGCATTCCATACATACAGGCAAATTTGCTCATTACTGCCGAATTAAGTTAGGTATCATATTCACCTTCCCGTTACGATATATAAAGCTTTTATGTAAGGTGCAAAATTGACCTTCATTTATTCTGCCACCTTAAAAATTATTCAAAGCTTTTTTTCTCAACAATATCTACCAACTTTCAATGATATTCTATAAGCATGTGACAGCATTTCAGAATTTTCTAAAAGCTTTTCAGATTACTAGAAGAAAGTTTGTAGACCTGCAGTAAGTAATGTGATGCGGAATCTTTCCTCGTTTTGCTGTTATTAATCTGACTGCAACCTACTGATGGCTCAGGGCGGAACAAACCAACGACCTTCACTGACATAGATCGCTAATGTCGTGTTAAATTTTGAAACCTTACTGTAGGAACATTTGCAAACAAAACTTCAAAGACCACTAAATTAAGAGAAACTTAGATTTTATGTATCTTTTGACTCATAAATACCGTTCACAGACCGCAACCACAAACAAATAAGAGTTACAGTGTGTACACTGTATCTTGACAGTCCAGAACTGGTAGAAGGCGGAAAACGGCAGTCATATGTTCCAGGCTGCCAGTAACATTAGGTAGCTGAAACACTGCTTTCTTACTCTTTACTGCTTCACTGTTCTGAGACTTTTTTCCTCGTCATTGTTGTACAGAGTTGCTGCAGTTAGTTCCTGCATTAAGCATGTCAGTACACAAGACCATTTCAATACTGTTTACCAAGGGTGCCCATACGGATGTTTGTAGGGGGAGGAAGCAAGACCTAGGGATATGGGCTAATGTTAATGTTTTGGGAGACAAATGGTGAGTTTTTAATAGTCATAACAAATTAAAATTATTTATGTGTGTAAATAACACTATATACTTTTGTGTTGATCCACTTGTACATAGTAATGTCATTTACAGCATGTTTAATTCACAGGAAGAAGGGCCAGAAAGGACTGAAACATATGACCCATATGATATAGGAACAGCTGTTAAAGGCGCTTTACGTGATGATGAGAAGCTTAAGTTTTTAAAGAATATGTGGGAGCCTCCCGCAAACTCTTCTTTTCCTAGTCAATTACGAGGGAAGCAAAACGGAAAATTTAAGCATGAATCGATGAGCCAGTACAACTGGCTTTCATACAGTAAAATGCTACATGGTGAATTTTGTATTGTGTGTGTTCTGTTTTCTCCTTCAGGTGCCGGAATCGGCTCCCAGGCACTTATTACAGTTTCCCATTATTCTAAATAATTGAAACCTTTAACTGGCTTGGTAAAAAACATAAAGACACGATACCCTTATTACTTTCAACGAGCTATTTGTCCCGGTCGCGACCTTGCCTGACGAACTTTCAAGTAGTCATGAAACAAACGCAGAAACAGTTAGTAAAGCTTGTATGTTTAGTTCTGCTGTCCGAAGAGGAGACTTCGTAGTAGCTTTAGAAACTGCAGTATATTGCTTCTCTTTAACTCTAAGGCTAAGAGAACAGCACCCAAAGTCCCAAAATGGATTTACCAACTGCCTTAAATCATGTCAATGATGTGCTTGAGGTGTTCAACAATATAAGGACGGATGCGGAAATACAATTTGGAAGTATTTTTGAAGACGCTGTTAAACTGGCAGAAGATATTGGAAGTGTAATAACAGTGCCAAGAACTACTTCAACACTAACAGTTCTGCCACTAAATGTAACTAGGTTTTCTCTTTTGATGCTAGTCAATTGCCAGGATGAGCATTACTGCAAAGGGCAATTGATTCTAAAGCATTATGTCAGGGTGAAAATACTAAATAAATTAATTTTTCTCTCTTAACATCATGTGGGCAGGGTGGGTTCTTCCTTGGCTCGGGTATGAGGTAGAATGAAACAGCATTTTTACATAAGATAACTTTTATTGCAAGTTTCGTACAACTGTTTCCTTACTCGATGTTCTGGCTCGGAGAACGGCAGCTGTGTCGTTTGCGAAGCCTTCTGCTGCGGCAGCGGCGGCGTCTGATTACGCGTGGCAGTGTGTATCTCGTGTCGCCTTCTCGCCCAGTTGACTGGAGACGCGCATCGTGAGGTGGCCCGTTTAATTATTGCGAGCCAAGTCGTGCATCGGATGGTGATACCTTGGATGTGGCGTCCCAGTGTTTCTCTTCTCTAAGCGGCCGCGTGTGTTGTGCGTCGGCCAGCGGAGCGGCGCGGCGGGGGAAGGCCGGTGTCCCGGACTCGAACAACGGACTCCCGCTTGCCAGTCTTCGGCTGTCAGATCTTCATCCCAGCTCACAGGTGACTGCTGATGGAGGCCGTCTCCTTCCCGTCCTCACGAGTCACCCGGGTACGTAAAAATCAGTCTTCAAATACCTTCGAACTTCTGGCTTCTGGCGCCGAGGCTGCTGCTTGCTATTCCATTACAGCGGCGGACTTGGTGCGTCTGTTTATGATGGAGTCTCTTTTTGCATGACGGTCTTCAGCACCGAAACTGACTGAAAACTACTGCTACCCTCTTCTCTTTACTTCGTCTGTCGGACCCACTGCGTCTCGCGTATTTATTCACTTCAGTTCACTGGTGGTGAACGACTTCACGGTCATTGCCTCGTCTGTCACGTTGAAAAGCTTCTCGAAGAATCTTCTTAACGTCGGACATTGGCTCTTGGAATGTAGGCGAGGGCCTTTGCTCACATGTGACGACTGAGGAACACGTGAGCCGGTCGGGCGGTGCCCTGACGGCTGAATCGACAGCGTCCGCTTACGTGGGGAGGGGGATGGCTGCTTCTGTCACGTGAAAAGCTTCTCGGAGAATCTTCTTGACGTGAGCTGGTCGAGCGATGCCCTGACGGCTGAATCGACAGTTTCCGCTTCTCTCCTGAACGTGCTGACTTCAAGCGCCGGCCGTTTCACTGCTGCTTCGCCCGTTGTTTGCCAGTGTGTCATTCTTCTAAACTAAACTAAGTTTTTCATTTATTTTCTAATTTCTAATTCACTTTGATTTCACAAATTTATTTACTTATCTTAAGTACCACTCAACAACACAAACCAAAAGAGACAACGTTCCTGCTTCAAACGCCGAGGAATACTTCAGGCGAGCAGTATTTTTATCTGTTGTGGATCGTTTTATTGCCGAGCTAGAAACAAGGTTTCTCCAAGATGTTTTCACCATATTACCACTTGAAGGTATTATTCCTACAAACTGTTTAAAATTCAGTGACGATTAAGTGATGGAGAAATCCCAGAAAAATGATCAGTTTTTGGAGAGTTCTTTGTATTTAATGAAAGGAAAGCTAAAACTATGGAAGAAAAAGTGGGTTGGTGAAATTAAAAGGCCTGAAACAGTAACTGAGGCATTAAAGAACTGTGACAAGCAGTTTTTCCCAAATGTTTATGTTTTACTTCAAATATTTGGGACTATTCCTGTCACCACAAGCACTCCTGAACAAAGCTTCTCTACTTTGAGACGAATAAAGACTTATTTTCAAAACACAATGGGGTAGGTGAGACTAAATGGATTGGCTCTTGCAAATATCCATAAAGAAAAAGATATGGACGTTGAAAACATGATTGACATATTCAGTAAAAAGAAACAGAGACGAACGGGTATGACAAATTGGGCAGAATACGGAAATATCCAGTGAATTTTGTTACAGATTTTTTTTATATTCATGTCAAATTCAACTTCTGTATCCAGAAAATTGTTGTAAGTTTACCTTTTTTTGGTTTATGTAATTTATAAAATCTCCCATGTGAAAATAAGTTTCCAGAATGAGATTTTCACTCTGCAGCGGAGTGTGTGCTGATATGAAACTTCCTGGCTGATTAAAACTGTGTGCCGGACCGAGACTCGAACTCGGGACCTTTGCCTTTCGCGGGCAAGTGTTCTACCAACTTTTTTTTTTTTTTTTATATCTCATTTTGTTCGTTTTCGTTCGTTGTATCTGCTCGGGGCGGACGTCGAAAGACACCCGTTTCAGTTCGTTGTTGATACATTAACTCAGTTTTTTTTATTACAGAGTGCAGCTAGCCCTCTGACCGAACACGCTGAGCTACCATGCCGGCTTAAAAATGGCTCTGAGCACTATGGGACTTAACATCTGAGGTCATCAGTCCCCTAGAACCTAGAACTACTGAAACCTAACTAACCTAAGGACATTACACACATCCATGCCCGAGGCAGGATTCGAACCTGCGACCGTAGCGGTCGCGCGGTTCCAGACTGAAGCGCCTAGAACCGCTCGGCCACACCGGCCGGCCACCAACTGAGCTACCCAAGCACGACTCACGCCACGTCCTCATTTCTTTACTTCCGCCAGTACCTCGCCTCCTACCTTCCAAACTTTACAGAAGCTCTCCTGCGAACCTTGCAGAACTAGGACCCCTGAAAGAAAGGATATTGCGGAGACATGGCTTAGGCACAGCCTGGGGGATGTTTCCAGAATGAGATTTTTACTCTGCAGCGGAGTGTGCGCTGATATGAAACTTCCTGGCAGGTTAAAACTGTGTGCCGGACCGAGACTCGAACTCGGGACCTTTGCCTTTCGCGGGCGATCTGCCAGGAAGTTTGAAAATAAGTTTCTTTTACCCTGAACTCCAAAGCAGTTACCAAAATCTACTTTAAGCAACACCAAATTTCACCAATTTGTCATAGGACGACACCAACTCTCCTTTTGTTAAGCGATATTCCATTCCCCCAACCTCCTCCCTCTCTCACACTTAGCCACCCCCCCCCCCCTTTTGACCGACTTCCTGGCCGGAACTGGGAAGATTTATTATGTGCAACTTACTTTCTGAAGTCTCTTCGTATTATAGTTGTTTCTACATCTGCATCTACACTCCACAAGACATCTTAGGTTTCTGGTAGAGGGTACTTTTTCTACCACTGTCTCTTACCGCTGTTCCAGACGCGAATGAACCACTGGTGGGACGTACGACTGTTGTTAAACCTCTGTGTGAGCTCGTATCTCTCTAACTTTGCCTTCTCGGTCTTGTCCCTGGACATACGCAAGAGTGAGCAATATACTGATTGCCTCTTTAGAAACGTACGCTCGCGGAGCCTTAACAGTAGACCACAGCGTCATGCAGAACACTTGTCTTGCTGTGTCTGCCACTGGAGGTGGTTAGCATTGCCGTAACGCTTTCGTGCTTACTAAATTAATCTATGACTAAACGCGCTGTCCTTCTTTGGATCATCTCCATTTTCCTACGAAACCGTGTTTTTTTTTCAAAGAATATTCTTAAGAATTTATTTTATTTACTAGCGATTTATCAGGAACATTAACACATTTAATCAGACTATGCGAGCTTGGAAGTAGTTGCCAGGGATTAACTGATGAAATCATAAGCAAATTCCCTTTTAACAAATGGTAATTTATTCACTTTAATGGTGCCTAAAGCATTTTTCTAAAATAAACAGATTTAAAATTATAATCAGAAAGCACCATCTAAATATCAAGTTACAATTTATTCAGAGGCAGAAAGAAACAAAATTTGACTGTATGAGCTTTCGGGCTGAGAACATTGCCGCTCCCTTTTGACATGTCCGTATTTACGACCGCTCACAACAAACTTCGAAAGACTACACTGGTGCAAATCTGCAACACACCAGATTACATTAAACTGAAAGTTTTAACAATTCACACAAGCACACAAACTATGCGCCCCCGTAGGAGGGATGGAAATGGTACAAAACACTAAAATTAAAATATTAACTTCGCCACGGAAGGTGCAACTTGACTTTAATTCTAAGAAAAGTCTTATGGTGAAAGGGTGGCAACTTTATATACTAAAAATGACCATTAAAACAATAACCCATGAAATTCAATCTTATACAAAATTATACAAGGTTGGCCAAACAAGTTAACATGCTCTACAGTACACAGATACCGCCTCTCAAGATGATAGGCAAGATCAAAACATATTTCAGGAATTAGGCCGTTACACTCCAAGCAATAAATCTGTTAACACACAAAATCCGACAAAAATGACAGAGGCAACTCCGAACGACAGACAGTCACTAACTGCCTAACAAATGCGGACGAGAGACAGACGAGCAAGCTGCGGACAAGAGACCGACCAAGAAAACAAGTAAAATTTAACAAGAGTAAATCACACAACATATCACCAATCACTTAACTTGTTATAAACTGCGATTTCTCGAGACGACCTGGGGCCGCACCCCCAAATCGCTCTCACGAACCGTCCGCTGCCAGCCGCTTCAACGGACGCAGGAAGGCGCGCCGATCTCCCGTCTTTCCTGGTCCGCACCAACCGACCGACTGCCCGCTGCTCCGTCCGCGACTGCTGCTCCGTCGCGAGTGCACTGCTGGTGCAGTCTCCCACTCACTTCCAGACACACGACGGCGGAAATACTGGCTCGGACCCAACCGTGCAGAGGAAACACGCCCACTGGCAAAACGACATCCCTGCACCAGGAAAGGACCGAGCCAAGCTCCACAAGATGGTAACTGAAGGGGCCCAGAAGCGCTCGGAGAACCAGTTACACCACCGTGTCGCAGCTCGCACCGGCCAGACTTTCTCGTGAGTTGACTCCTGTTGCTCTCGTGTCGGCCGCAAAGCCACTCCCCTCGCTATACGGCGCGGCTCACTGGACTCACGTGGCGACCTGACATGCGCCGACGCTCAAGACGGAAGTCATCTTGCGTCTCAGTGCGCGACCGACCAACCGATCGACCCAACCGCCAATGACCATTGCCTGAGCAAACTCGAGCAGACTGGCGGCCTAACGCGCAGACCCAGATGCAGGAACTAAGCGCCGACCGGGCGACCACTCGCTGAGTTCTCTTACTAGCACTCTGAAGGACAGACAGACACTAACTGCCTCACAAATGCGAACGAGAGACAGACTAGCAAGCTGGGGACGAGAGACTGATCCAGACTGCCCGACCGACTCAGACGGACTGACTGACCCAGACTCACCCACTGACGAGCTCATAGCGCTCCTTAAATGCACTTGAACAGGCAACCTTTCCCCTTTCCCCTTTCCCACCAGAGGGAGACACCAAAGCTGCGATTGCCACAGCGGCGCCACCGCCAGAAACGGAGAGCGACTGCTTCACACTACGCGCTGCGGCGCACTCTTCAAAACAGCAATTTTTACCACGGTTCACCTACCAATCCAATTAGCTCGGATTCCAGACTGACGAGCAATATCCGAGTACTGATCGAACGAGGGTTTTGTAACATACCACCATTGTTGACGCACCACATTTCCTGAGGATTCTTCCAATGAATCTCAGTCTGCATTTGCCTTACCCGCGACTAATTTTATGTTATCGTTCCAATTTTTAATTGCTCCATATGCATATCCCTAGCTATTTTATGGAAATAACTACCTCCAGTGACTGTTCTAAAATTGTGTAATCATACAGTAATGGGTCTTTGTGTCTATGTACAAGCAGTGCACGCAATACGTTCCATTTATTTATGTTGACTATCAGTGTCACTCCGAGCATCGAGCGCCCATTCACTGAACGTCTTCCTACATCTCGGTACAATAATCTAGTCAGCGTCATCCCCAAAGAGCCTCGCGATACGTCCGACGTTATCTACTACGATAATTTGTACATATTGTAAAAAGTTCTAGTACTATAATATTCCCCTGTGGCTCGCCCGAAGCTGCTTTCATGTCTCAAGTCTTCTCTCCGTTGGAAACAACATGCCGTGTTTTGTACACTAGAAACCCTTCAAACGAGTGACACAGCTTATTTGATGTTCCGTATGCTCATACTTCGTTCAGCAGGCGGCAGCGTGGATCTGAACGCCTTCTAGCAGTCAGGGAACACGGCATTTACATGATCGCCCGTATCTGCTGTTTTCTGGATCTCGTGGACGAACAGAGGCAGCTGGATGTCACACTATCGTTGATTCGTACAGAGCAGATTTTCGGTCTCTGGAAAGGTCATAATACTTGAGGGTAAAACACGTTCCAAAATTATACGACAGACTGACGTCAAAGATACAGTTTTGTGCGTCTGTCCGACGACACCTCTTGAAAACTGGATCTGTTCTTGACAGCAATTACAGACGGTATGTATTCGTGCGCCCTTCCCGGGCTGGTATGTTCTCTGGATTCCAATCGAAGTGGATCAGATGCAGCGAAGTATCCTATGTTTTATAATTTTCTAGACTTACTTGCAATTTTCGAGACTTCTTGTTTTCATTCTACTTTATTTTCCAAGAGTCAGAAAATAAATTTAGAAAACCATATGTAAAAATTATAAACGCTCATACTCATTTCTCTCTTTGACGTAGAAACTGTTTCCCGACGCCACGCTATTGCAAGAGCACATTCGTCGCAGGAGGAGACGCCGTACTTTGGATTCAGCAGGCGGAACAATAAGCCGTAAAAGTGGAAATGCCGAGAGTATTTCGAAGCAGGAGAAGCGACCAGGGAACGACAGACGAGTGAAATGGCCCTCTTTTGTCGCTCTGCCAACGAATCAGATAAAATGAAACTCACTGTCATAAAAAGGGGCGACGGGGATTGTGGGACTTAGAGAGGTAGTGACTAATGGTTCTCCGAGCGGAGCACTCCGACCCCTGTGCGGTCCCAATTGCGCTGCCTGCCTTCGTGGTGCGTCGCCATCAGTAGACGTAACGAGCCCTTGTGTTACACAAAATAGTCTACGAAGGAGACACACGCTCTGCGACGCCCTGTAGCATTGTCGTTATCGCAGTTCGTAATTCCTAGAAAGAAACTGATGAAAGCCATACCGTAAGTGAAGCAGGCTGTTTCAACAGCGACGCACTAAGTCATTGCGATGTGGCCAACTGACTACGTATCCACTGGCCTCAGTTGTCTAAAACGACAAAATTTCCACTTTTATCATTCTATTCTCGCACTGAAAACAATAAAAAATACACAGTCCAGTCACATTAATGTGACCACACCCTGTGGTCGACGTCAACGCCCAATAACTACTCACAGTCGGCAGCTGACAGCACTAGCAATGGTGTATAAAGCGAGTCGGGAGGACGCGAGAAACAGTGCAGTCGTAATTCGGAAACAAAGCGATTTATCTGACGTTCAAACGGGCATGATAATTGATTGTAGGGCCAGGGTGAAAGATTTACAAAATGGCAAAGTTTGTAATTTGTTCGCGTGCCGCCGTGGTTAAAGTATACAGAGCATGTCAAAAAGGCGCTATCCAAAACCGGCACCAAGGCAGTTATGGTGCACTGTGGGCCATAAATGACTGCAATGAAAAACGGCTGCAGAGATGAGTACAGGAGAACAGAAGTGCAACGGTTGAGCAACTGACCGCTCAGGTGAACCAAGGGGCTACCAGCAGTGTATCCACAACGATCATTCAGCGAACGCTGCAGCTTACGGGTTTCCGTAGCAGACACCTTGTTCGTGCATCGTGCTGGCTGCCGTTCACCGGCGACGAAGTGTGGAATTTGCAAGACGCTACTGCAACTGTATGTCCACTGAGTGGCTACAGGTGGCTTTTTCAGATGCATCAGACATCGGACAGATGGCTGTTGGCGTGTATGGCGTGAAATGTCTGAAAGAAAGCACCCTGCAACTTTTGTCAAAAGGGACCAGGCTGGAGAAAGAACGTTGTGATCTGGGGAACTTATTCGTGGCATTCCTTGAATGATCTCGTCACTCTGAAGGAATAATAAATCAACAAAAGTATTATTCTGTCCTGGGGACCACGTCCACCCTCACATGCACTTTGTTTTTTTTTCCTCGGCACGATGGCATTTACCAGCAGGACAACTTGCAGTGTATGTGCGTGGTCCGAATACTACCAGGATGAGTTTATCATACTCTCCTGGCCACCAAACTACCCGGATTAAAACGCAGTCGAGAATCTGTGAGACTACCTCGATTCGGCTGTACGCGACATGGATCCTCAGCTGAGAAACCTAACGTAGCTTACCCTGGCACAGGAGTTGGAGTGGCTCCACTTCCTTGTTCGTAACTTACGGAATCTCACTGACTATATTCTCGCACGTCTCGCAGCGGTCTGCGTTTCAGTAGGTGCTTGTTCAGGCTTTCCACGGGTGGTCACATTAATGTGACTGGACAGCCTGTGCCTGTGTCTGTGTCACGTTTGGGAGACCCAGAGGCGTGTGTGTGTGTGTGTGTGTGTGTGTGTGTGTGTGTGTGTGTGTGTGTGTGTGTGTGTGTGTGTGTGACTGCCCCAGTATCGACGATGTCCAATGCTACAGGACACTAGCTTATCGAAACTATTCAGACACCCATATGTAAAGCGGAGCTGACCATAAGAAGCCGCGGGAGGCAGGCCTGCCAGAATAAAGGGAGGCAGGCAGTTCGGTCAGGAGAGCTCACTGTCTTCGTATGTTACCTACACATTTGGCGCCACGAATAAAAAAATTATCAGGTACATTTCAATTTTTCTAAAACTTTTCAAGTCGACTGATGGTGCTGGGATTGTGTAGCGGAAACGTGAAGAATAGCGCTGCTAAACCGAGACCAGATCTCACGTACTGACGGACAGAAACCGTCGAGCATTGTGGAGGGCGGTTGGAAAAACGAAATAATCGAATACTGAAGGGATCACTCGTGAGTTCGTAAGTGCTACCAGCAGTCCAGCTACCACAATTACTCTGACTAGGAGGATAAAAATAATAGGCTGCAATGGTCGAGCAGTTCATCACAGCTCACGCATTTCTATAGTCAAAGCTAAGCGAAGCTTGAGGTGATGTAAAGCCCGACGTCGCTGGACAGTAGCTGAGTGCCTTGGAGTGTTGAATCAGGCTACTCTCTTTGGCAATCCGTTGGAAGGGTTTGGGTTTGGCGAATGCCAGGAGAACGCTACCTGGAATTATGTTTAGTGCCAACAATGAAACACAGAGGAGGTAGTGTTATGTTCTTCGCGGTTAGGACGTGGTCTCTTTACTGCGCTTAAGAAAACGCTAAACGTGAAAAGATATGAACTTATTTTACAACACTGCGTACGTTATAGGATCGAGTCACAGACGATAATCATTGTCCACTCACATAAATGTGACTACATGTAAAATGCCTGAATAGCCACATTTTGCAGCGCAGACGTGCTTGAAGAGAATCAAAGAGGTTTCTAACGCACCGATAATTATGTGCAGCCGTGCTGACTCCAGTGCCGTGGTCAGATGCGCAAGGTTTTTCGATTTATTATCCAAAGCGCAAACAGGCAATACAGGTAAACTCATCCGCGTAATGTTAGAACCACGCATGTGCACAGCGAGCTGTGTAACTCGTTTTGTTGTCCTGCTGACAGATGGCATCTATCACGAGGAAATACAAACTGCATGTAGGTGTGGACATGACCCTTAAGAGTAAGTGCATACCTGGGTTGCGCCAGTAGTCTTCCACAAAGAAGGTATCACCCAGTGAATGACACCAAAACATTCCCCAAACCATAACGCTCCCTCCGACGGCTTCTACCTTCCGACGATTCTGGCAGGGTGTTTGCTTTCAGTTCGGTGGAGTGTAAAATGTGATTGGCCTGTTGTGGCACTGGCGTGCAAATTCCAGTCTTCATCGCCCAGGAACGGCAGTCATTGAGGATGCATGAACCAGGCGTCCGCTGCAGAGGCTCATTCGCAGCAACGTTCGCTGAACAGTCCTTGATTCATCCAGGGTGGTCAGTTCCTAAAAGGTTAAACATCTATCGGCCCTACAAATCTCTGCAGTCGTCGTTCACCTCTGTCATCTATGGTCCATGCTGTGTTACAGTTCCCTCAGCTACAGTTTTGGATGGCGCCATTTGGATAATCGCGGTATATTTTAACAACGGCTGCTGGCGAACTACACACATAAAAAAAGAAAAAACGTTTTGCATCACCTCGGTTCCCAGAACTCCTGGAGATAGACGTTGACTGTGGATATTGTATCGCAGACACAGTCCCTTTCACTGTTCAGAGGTGTCACTAAGCCCGCCCAAAAATATAAACAACCATGCCTGAGCAGCGCCTATTAGACGGAATGGGGTTCGACAGTCGATCAGTTCCAGTCATTCGACCGGTAAGGAGGTACACGGCTCGTGCTGCCTGTAGTTAAACCATGCCTAGACGTTCAATACCGCGGTTAGATGGTTCAAATGGTTCTGAGCACTATGGGACTCAACATCTAAGGTCGTCAGTCCCCTAGAACTTAGAACTAGTTAAACCTAACTAACCTAAGGACATCACACACATCCATGCCCGAGGCAGGATTCGAACCTGCGACCGTAGCGGTCGCGCGGTTCCAGACTGTAGCGCCTAGAACCGCTCGGCCACTCAGGCCGGCTCACGGTTAGATATGTCCGCGTTGTTACTGTGTGCCAGGAAGGGCTCTCAACAACGGAAGTATCCAGACGTCTCGGAGTGAACCAAAGCGATGTTGTTCGGACATGGAGGAGGTACAGAGAGACATGAACTATCGATGTTAAGCCTCGATTAGGCTATCCAAGGGCTGCTACTGCAGTAGATGACCGCTATCTACGGCGAAATCCTGACAGCAACGCCACCGTATTGAATAATGTTTATAGTGCAACCACAGAATGTCGTGTTCCGACTCAAACTGTGCGCAATAGGCTGCGTGATGTGCAATGTCACTTTCGACGTCCATGGCGACGTTCATCTTTGCAACCACGACACCATGCGACGCGGTACGGATGGGCCCAGCAACAAGCCTAATCGACCGCTTAGTTTTCGCATCACCTTCTTTTCACCGATGACTGTCGCATATGTCTTCAACCAGACAATTGTCGGAGACGTGATTGGAGGCAACATGGTCAGGCTGTACGCTATAGATACACTGTCCAGCGAGTGCAGCAAGGTGGAGATTTCCTGCTGTTTTTGCGTGGCATTATGTGGTGCCGACGTACGCCGCTGATGGTCATGGAAGGCGCCGTAACGGCTGTACGATACATGAATGTCATCCTTCGACCGATAGTGCACCCATATTGGCGTGGCATTCGTCTTCATGGACGACAATTCGCGCCCCCATGGGGCACATATTGTGAATGACTTCCTTCCGGATAACGACATCGCTCGACTAGAGTGGCCAGTATCTTCTCCAGACATGAACCCTGTCTAACATGGCCGGGATAGAGTGAAGAGGGCTGTTTATGGACGACGTGACCCACGAGTCACTCTGAAGAATATACTCCGAATCGCCGTGGAGGAGTAGGACAATCTCGACCAACAGTGCCTTGCTGAACTTGTGGATAGTATGCGACGACGAATACAGACATGCATCAATGCAAGAAACCGTGCTACTCAGTATTAGAGGTACCGTTGTGTACAGGAATCTGGACCACCACCTCTGAAGGTCTCGCTTCAATGCTTTCATGAGCTATAAAACGGCCGGAAATGATGTTTATGTTTATCTCTATTCAAATTTTCTGTACGGGTTCCGGAACTCTCGGAACCGGGGTGATGCAAAACATTTTTTTAAGTGTGTATATACAGAATTAACTGCTTCTACACCTGCCCCAAAAGCTAATGATCATGCCCTTTTGGACGTCAGATAAATCACTCCGTTTCAGCGTTACATTACAGCAACGACTGATTGTCTGTGTCCCCCGGACACGCCTTACATACTTCGAAATTGCTACTTCTGCCACCTGCAGTATGTGAGTTTCCATAGCCCGCTGACGTCGACCATAGGTGGTGCTCACGTTAATGTGAGAGGACCGTGTACGACGATGACAGTGCGCACTATTACAAAGCAACATGAGTCCGGCAATGCCGTGTGCCTGAAGTGAACTGACCAAAAATCTGACCTCATACCAATGGAGCACGTTTGGTGAGAGTTAGAATGTAGACTTCGCGCCAGACGCCTCCGCACAACAGCACTACATTCTCTGGTTCCGGCTCTTGAGGAAGAATGGGCTGCTATTCTTCCATGGGCATTCAGAAACCTCACTGATTTCAGCATTCAAGCCAACATAAAGGCTTAACGTGGACAGCTCGGTATTGACGTGCATTAAAAGTCACTGAGAAGGAACGATGGAAGATAACAGGACGACACAGGTAATATAGGTTAAACATTGACTAGCCAAAACGTTAAGACCACGTGCTTAGTAGCGTGGGTCGCAAAAGAGCAGCGATCATGCGTAGCATGGATACGATACGTCCTTGGTAGTTTTCTGGAAGTATGTACTACCCCATGGCTCCGCACAGGTGGCGCTGTTACCGTATTAATTATGGATCGGTAATTCTTGGGCTTGATGCTGGCGCCCGATGCAGTCCCAGATGATTCCATTGTGTATATACCAGAGGAATATAGTGACCAAGGTACCGGAGTCAATAACCTACTACATACCTAAAATAACTGCCGCACGATTCTGGCCTTGTGGCACGGACAGTTGTCCTCCTTGAAGATGATACCAAACGTGAAGGAATGCCTGTGATCCACGTGCACTACTGGGCAGGTGAGAAACCAAGCTGGCTCTCTCACGGACAACACCTACGATCGTGGAACGTGAATGTATAGCGCGATATCTTTGGAAATTCCATTGTGGGAGCCTGCTTCATCCCAGGGCTATTACATGGAGGTATGTATGCACACTTTCTTTTCTAGAAGAGGTACCACCGGGTAAGCGACACCGTGCGCGGATATAAATCGACGGCTGCCCAGCTCACTCTTCGCGTGTTGCAATGCAAGTACTCAATGAAAAGTTTCGTGACCGTTGGACACGGCGGAATGTTGCAGAATTATGGCCGGCCATGTTCCCTGATTTGACTCCTCTTGACTTCTCTCTATGGGGAGCACTGAAAGATGCAGTTTATCGTGGAGCGCCAACTACGCCACTTCGAATCGCCAGAATATGCAACGGCGTATGATCCAATGTCCTTTCATCTGTTCAACTATCTGATGGAGCCGGCCGAAGTGGCCAAGCGGTTAAAGGCGCTACAGTCTGGAACCGCACGACCGCTACGGTCGCAGGTTCGAATCCTGCTTCGGGCATGGATGTGTGTGATGTCCTTAGGTTAGTTAGGTTTAAGTAGTTCTAAGTTCTAGGGGACTTATGACCACAGCAGTTGAGTCCTATAGAGCTCAGAGCCAACTATCTGATGGACAGTGATTGCAAAAGTGCCTTGCAGTAGGTGGAAAAAAATTACGTATGCTTAAATAGCGAAAAGTTTTTATTTTGTGGATGACATGTCGTCAGTCATACTGATTAAAATGTTTAGTTTATTTAAAATGTATTCCGTCTGATTATAATTTGGAATCGTATCTACCGATACAAACTTTTATGAAGCATTCAGATGTAGCCACGTAAAGACAAATCAGGTATTATACCCTTTTTTTTTCGAAACTAAGAAAATTAAGACAGCCTGTTCTTTTTTTCGTGAATAGGGCTCTTTATCATTGTGGATTATGAACGACAGGCGTTTGTGTTTTAGTTTTGACAATGAAGCAGCAACGGGGAGGGTTTAAATAGAAAACAGAATTATAAAACGCTCATTGTTTCCACAAAAACCTGGAAACGTAAACACATTTGAAATAGTTTCCCGAAGCCCCAGCTGATGCGCCAGAAGCTAGCATATGGGGTAGCTAGCCTGTATTATGTTGTATGATGAATTATGTTTTATCTCAGTAGCGTCGGCCTGTCTTACGGCATATAAGGACGGAGCTTGCCACGAGAGCTCTGCTTGGTGGTGTTTACACCGCAATAGCCAACTCCACCAGCCGCTTTGCTTTCTAGTATACGTCTCGGATTTTTCTGCGAAAGGTTTCAAAGTCTGTACCAACAACCCCTCTATGTTTACAACTGTCTTGCCAACAGCTACTGATAGCAGTTATCAGAAGTACACGGTTCCATTAAAAAAAATGTACTTTTTCTAATACCTCGGTTGATACCAGAGTTCTGAGCATTATCCATAACAAAACTTTATGCGCCCCTCAGCATACTACCAACTGAGAAAAACCTTGTTAATGAGGGGTACATTTGTACTCCCCGGATTTAAACCAATTAGAGAATCTGTTGAATCACGACTATCGGTCTATTCGCAGCATGAAACGCAGTGCTGCTGGAGACGGTACTGGAGTCAGCATTGTTCCATACGCCTGTCGGCACCTTCCAGAACCTCACTGGCTGTCTTGCAGCGTGGTGACTGGAAAGTGTAGCAAACGCCTGTCGTATTTTGTATGCTTTTAATCTTAAGTACAGAAGTGATGATAGCAGTAGCTAAAACGACGTAATAACTAAAGAAATATGTTAGTCGCTCTAAGTAGATTTGTTCAAAAATGTTAGCAATGGTCGTGGTCTCATACAGGATATTTATTTCCTTTACTAATAAATTTTGCCTTGCGGGTTTAGCCGAGCGGTCTGAGGCGCTGCAGTCATGGACTGTGCGGCTGGTCCCGGCGGAGGTTCGAGTCCTCCCTCGGGCATGGGTGCGTGTGTTTGTCCTTAGGATAAATTTAGGTTAAATAGTGTGTAAGCTTAGGGACTGATGACCTTAGCAGTTAAGTCCCATAAGATTTCACACACATTTTTTAAAATAAATTTTACCCCCTGTCAAAGTCGCTTTTGCTAGTGATCTCCCAATTTGCGGCCTGTATCGCTCCTTTCTTTACCATTTTACGCGGCACTCAACCGGAAATCAGTGTCATGGTAGTCAGTGGTCATTATGTTTGCCTCATCGGTGTGTCTCAACAAATATCTGCATCCGATTGCGTCTAGTCAGGACTTTTTTGCTAGTTTCGACAAGTATTATCATCCGTAAGAAAATGGACCTCTTTTTACATAATGTAGCTCGGCCTGCTGCTTTCTAGCATCCAGAATTCTCCGTCTAGCAAGTTAAATATTGACGCGTTAGATGACTGGGTCTTCTGCCGGTTGTTAGCTTCGTTCTCACACGACATTTCGATGGCACAACCTATTTTCTTTACATTGTCCCTGTGAGCAACCAGGATGCACCTGAAGAAGAAAGAGAGGCACCCTATCAAAACATCGTGAGAGAACGACACGAACAACCGGCGGAAAACCCGATTATTCAACATGTCAACATATCACCTGGAAAACCTGAAGAAGTACAAGCTAAATATTTCCTGCCAGCTGCAAAATGGAACTTAATCCTGCACTAGATACCTGTATCTCACCGCTACTTATCTGTTCCTTGCTCTGGAATGTAGTCGCCTCTCTTTCAGAGCAGTACAGTTATGTGTGTGAAGAAATCTTGTATCTGTTAGTCAGCATTATACCGAGGCATTGTTTCAAGGAGCCTCCTACTCGCTATTTTCGGGCGAAGGAGTATGAATTTCCTTTCTTTCTACCATTTCTCCCGTGAGTCAAAGTCTATGAAAGTGGTAATTTAAACAAAGGAAAATCCAGTGTGGAATATTAATTTGTTTTTTGGCTGAAGTATGGGGAAACAAGATGAAACCTGACGGAGTAGGCCGAGAGTCAAAGAAGAAAACTTGATGAAATCGACATGGAAACACAACTAGATCAAATAAAAAGTAAATAAAGAGATCGTAATGTGGGCTGCAAGTCTATGAATTGTTGAAGTTGTAATGAAAAATGCGATTCGCAGGGCTGGGCAGCAGGTACCCCGTTTATCTCGCAGTCGCAATTTATATAGTTTTTACATACATTTTTGTACTTGTCTTAACAACGTATGATTAATGAAATTACAACGCTGAAGCACTGGTGGTCTGTTATCGTGAATTATTACGTAGTGCTATGACAGTGAAATGTGAGTGTTGTATGAATACACCTATGACGAAATTACAATGCTTAATGAAACATTTTTAATTTACAGTTAAAGTGCTGGGTTGCTAGTTAGATAGTGAAGTATACCTCTTAAACTCCATATTGCAATTTTGTCCGTGTGGCTGCTGTTATGTTGCTGTGGTCCTCATAACGAAGACTGATTCGATGCAGCCATCCACGCTACTCAAACTGTGCAAGCCTCTTCATCTCCGAATAACTGCTGCAACCTACATCCTTCTGGATCTGCGCTCTGTATTCATCTCCTGTGGCCTTCCTGTACGAAACTTACCTCCCCCATCCACAAACAAACATCCCCCCCCCCCCCCCAATACTAAACTGGTGATTCCTTGATGTCTCAGAACGTGTCCTACCAACGGATGCCTTCTTTTAGTAAAGTTGTGCCACAAATTTCTTGTCTGCCCAATTGTGTTCATTTATTATGTCATTACTAATCTAATTTTCTGCAATCTTTTGTAGCACCGCGTTTGTAATGCTTCTATTTTCTTCTTGCCTAAACTGCTTATCGTCTATGTTTCACTTTAATACATGCCTACACTCCAGACATATACCTTCAAAAAGGAATTCCCAACATTTAAGGCTTTTTGAGTCCTCAGTCGTCTGACTGGTTTGATCGACCCGTCAGGAATTCCTCTCCGCTGCCAACCTCTTTATCTCAGAGTAACACACTTGCAACCTACCCCCTCAATTATTTGCTGGATTTATTCCAATCTCTGTCTTCCTCTACAGTTTTTGCCCTCTACAGCTCCCTCTAGTACCATGGAAGTCATTCCCTGATGTCGTAACAGATGTCTTATCATCCTGTCGCTTCTTCTTGGCAGTGTTTTCCACACATTCCATTCCTCTCTGATTCTGCGCAGAACCACCTCATTCCTTATTTTATCAATCCACCTCATTTTCAACATTCGTCTGTAGAACCGCATCATAAATGTTTCGATTCTCTTCTGTTCCAATTTTCCCACAGCCCATGTTTCACTACCATACAATTCTGTATACTTGAAAAAAGAGACAGCATTGGTCGTATATTTTTTACTATCGCAAAATCGATTTTCTGTCACTGAGTGACCATATTCCGTGCTAGAAGTTAAAAATTTTTTCACATTACGATCAAAGAGTACAACATAGAAAATCACAATTACATCTGCATATGAACATAACACTTGTTAGAAACAAACCTATATTGTATAACTTAAATTAGGATGCACTGTTGTCACTAAGCTTACGGCAATCACATAGACTGAGGTCGCTGTTTACCTGCACTTGTTCAGCAGACCTCGGTGTGACGGGGCTTGACACGCCCTCTATGTGACATGTGTCACGTGAAGACATACTATTATTGTTTTTGCGAATTATTAACACTAAATAACTCTTGTACTTTTGTGAATGGTGTAGTAATACAAATTTAAAATGCACGTACATCACATAGCAGACGCAGGGGAATATCTAAAATACATTGGCGTATTGTTTTTTATAAACTATAAAACATAAAATAGATCGATGAGAAGTTGTTAGAGTGCAGAGCATATGAAAAGCAAAAGATAATGCAAAAGAATAATAAATGAATAACATAAAAAGAGGCGTAACACAGGTTTTTTAAAAAACATAATACCCAACATCTGGCGTGGGAAGTCAGAAGTACAACGTTCGTAATTTATGTAACAAACGTTAATACCAAGGAGTCAAATATATAAAAAATAATAACGTTAATACCAAGGAGTCAAATATAAAAAATAATAACAGAACGAAACTGCCGTTACATAATAATTAAAATGCCGTGCAAATATAAGGTGCGAACAAATAGTACACATCAATCATCGAGAAACCATCATGAGGAAGGACAAGTAATAGTGTCACTTATACCAAAATATACATCGTACTTTAGAGAAATTAAACATAGACTATGCACGATATCCAGCACTTATTCAAATAGCAAAGGAATTGTTAACATACATTAAAAATAATTACGTAAAGTGTAAGTAGGCTGTTTATGTTTTCTTTATGTAAGTAGGCTGTTTATGTTTTCTTATTGGCAACATTACGTAGCGCTCTACATGAAAATCACTGGCTGTGCTGTGTGCAGTCTGTGGCTAGTTTGCATTGTTGTCTGCCACTGTATTGTTGGGCAGGTGGATGTTAACAGCGCATAGCGTTGGGCAGTTGGAGGTGAGCCGCCAGCAGTGGTGGATGTGAGGAGAGGGATGGCGGAAGTTTTGAAATTGAACTGCTATATATATATTATGATTATTAAGGTAAATACAGTGTTTGTTCTCTATTAAAATCTTTCATTTGCTAACTATCCCTATCAGTAGTTAGTGCCTTCCGTAGTTTGAATCTGTTATTTAGCTGGCAGTAGTGGCGCTCGCCGTATTGCAGTAGTTCGAGTAACGGAGATTTTTGTGAGGTAAGTTATTTGTGAAAGGTATAGTTTAATGTTACTCAGGGCCATTCTTTTGCAGGGCTCTTTGATAGTCAGATTGCGTTGCGCTAAATAATATTGTGTGTCAGGTTAAGCACAGTCGTGTATAATTGTTCTAAGGGGACGTTTCAAAAGTGATAACCGGTTTGTATTACTTTGTGTCAACACCTACGAGATGTCGACTGTAGTAAAATTATGTTCAGTAGGCGTCCATAAGTTCTGCAAATTACAGAACAAAGAAGGAAGAAGCATCTTTTAAAAAACCGAAATTAGTAATGTTATTAAAACAAACTGAAAACATGTGTGTCAATGTGTTGAGATGGCTGAAATAGCGGTCATTATACGTGTTCTCGTAGCTACTATGACTGAGGCGTTGTATATAAGGGATAACAAGCAGCTGACTATGAATTGCTAATTGTGATAATTGACCACAAGTTGACTTTATTTCATAGGAAATCGGAGAAGCATTCCCAAAAATGTGTGCTTCTCGATATCGTTTGCTCGTTAAGTAGAGCGATATCTGGAGCTGTATTATGACAAAAGATCTCCATCTCTTCCATAAGGTCGAGGAGGCGACCTTTTTTACCCTTGTGCAACAACTTCAATTGCGATGTCAAATCTGGAGTTGTATGACCAGTTGCTACCAGATGGGCTGCGAAATTCGATTTTTCAGCAATATCTTTCCTCTCAAGTGCAACGTGCTCACGGAACCTTGTTTCTAATTTTCGTCCGGTTTGCCCTATGTAACCTGCATTACACGTGGCACACATAAGTTTGTAAACACCTGATTCATGTAAGACTTTGCGTTCATGAATGTTATTCCCTAAAAGCACGCCCAGTCTGTTCGCCGTCGAGAAACCTACATTAATATTTCTCTTCTTGAATACACTGGCAATTTTATTGCTAATGGGACCATAGAAAGGCAATGTGATAAATTTTTGATTTTTAGTTTCGCTTGTCTCATTCCGCCTTAAATTGTCTTTACTATATTTTTTGGATGTCATCTCATAAATGTTCATGACGTATTTCAATGGGTAATTATTATTTCTTGCAATTTGTTTAACTATGTTCAACTCTTTCTCATGGTTTTCATTAGATAATGGTAATCGGAACATACGATGAAATGCAAAGTGGAAAAACGCTTTTTTGTGTTGGTCTGGGTGTTGTGAACGATAATCTAAGATGATATCTGTGAATGTTGATTTTCTGTAAATGTCAAATGTATGTTTTCCATTTTCCCTTCCAATGGTTAGGTCTAAAAAATTAATGACTCCATTCTGTTCTTTTTCAACTGTGAAAGCAATTTTGTTGTGTAAGCTATTAAATGTACTGACTTTAAAAAACCTGTGTTACGCCTCTTTTTATGTTATTCATTTATTATTCTTTTGCATTATCTTTTGCTTTTCATATGTTCTGCACTCTAACAACTTATCATCGATCTATTTTATGTTTTATAGTTTACAATACGCCAATGTATTTTAGATATTCCCCTGCGTCTGCTATGTGTTGTACGTACATTTTAAATTTGTATTACTACACCATTCACAAAAGTACAAGAGTTATTTAGTGTTAATAATTCGCAAAAACAATAATAGTATGTCTTCACGTGACACATGTCACATAGAAGGCGTGTCAAGCCCCGTCACACCGAGGTCTGCTGAACAAGTGCAGGTAAACAGCGACCTCAGTCTATGTGATTGCCGTAAGCTTAGTGACAACAGTGCATCCTAATTGTTTCTAACAAGTGTTATGTTCATATGCAGATGGAATTGTGATTTTCTATGTTGTACTCTTTGATCGTAATGTGAAAAATTTTTAACTTCTAGCACTGAAGATGGTCACTCAGTGACAGAAAATCGATTTTGCGATAGTAAAAAATATACGACCAATGCTGTATCTTTTTTCAAGTATACCTGTTATCTGGTCGTAGTGCACAAGACAACATGGAGTCGCCAATCAATACAATTCTGAGCTCCAAACGAACATTTTCATAAATTTCTTCCTCAAATTAAGGCCAGTGTTTAATACTAGCATACTTCTCTTGGCCAGGAATGCCTTTTCTGCCAATGCTAATCTGCTTTTGATGTCGCCCTTGCTCCTCTGTCATTGGTTATTTTGCTGCCTACGTAAAAGAATTCTTCCAATTCATCTACTTCTTGAAATTTCCTGGCAGATTAAAACTGTGTGCCGGACCGGGATTTGGACTCAGGACCTTTGCCTTTCGTGGGCAAGTGCTCTACCAGCTGATCTACCCAAGCACGACTCACGGCCCGTCCTCAAAGCTTCAATTCTGCTAGTACCTCGTCTCCTACCTTCCAAACTTCACAGAAGCTCTTCTGTGAAGAGGTGGTAGAGCACTGGCCCGCGAAAGGCAAACCCGAATTCGAGTCTCGGTCCGGCACACAGTTTAAATCTACCCGGAAGTTTCTTATCAGCGCACACTCTGCTGCACAGTGAAAATCTCATTATGGAATCATCTATTCTTGACCATTAATCCTGATTTTAAGTTTCTCGCTGCTCTCATTTCTGTTACTTCTCATTACTTTCGTCTTCGATTTACTCTCAATTCATGTTCTGTGCTCATCAGAAAGTTCATTTTCTTCAGCAGGTCCTATAATTCTTTCTCACTTTCGCTCACGACAGCAGTGTCATCAGCGAATCGTATCACTGATATCCTTTCACCTTGAATTTTAATACCACTCCTGAACCTTTCTTTCATTTCCATCACTGTCTTCGATACACAGATTGAATCGAAGGGGTAAAAGACTACATCCCTGATGTACACCTTTTTTAATCCCAGCCTTTCGTTCTCAGTCGTCGACTCTTGTTATTCTCTCTTGGTTCTTGTACCTCTTGTCTATTATGTGTCTCTCCTTGTCACTTACCCCCATTTTTCTCAGAATGTCGATCATCTTGCACCATTTTACACTGGCGAACTCTTTTTTCAGGTCGAAAAATCCTATGAACGTGTCCTGATTTTTCTTTTGTCTTGCTTCCATTATTAAGTCTATATTCTACATTTAAAAGTTTCTCTTCAGCAACGCTTTTCTTGTCATTGCCTGTCTACCACTAAAATCCTCTCTACCTCGACCATTAACGGTTATTTTGCTGCCTAAACAGCAAAACTCATCTACTACTTTATTCTCGTTTCCTAATCTAATTCCCTCAGCATTATCTGATTTAAATGGACTGTATTTCATTATCCTCGTTAAGCTTTTGTTGACGTTTGTCTTATATTCTCTTTTCCAGATACTGTCCATTCCGTTCAACTGTTCTTCCAAGCCCTTTGCTATCTCTAACAGATTAACTATGTCATCGGTAAGCCGCCTAGTTTTTATTTCTTCTCCCTGAACTTCAGTTCCTACTCTAAATTTTTATTTGATTTCATTAACTGCTTGCTCAGTGTACAAACAGAATAACATCGGGAATAGATTACAACCTTGTCTCACTTCCTTCTCAACCGCAAGTCGTAGGGTCACTATTGCCTCGTGTGTTCCTACATTTCTGCGGAATCCAAACTGATCTTCCTCCAGGTCCGCTTTAACCAATTTTTCTATTCTCCTGTAAAGAATTCGTGACAGAATTTTGCAACCATGACTTATTAAACTTAGAGTTCGGTAATATTCACACGTCCGCAGCTCGTGGTCTTGCGGTAGCTTTCTCGCTTCCCGAGCACGGGGTCCTGGGTTCGATTCCTGGCGGGTTCAGGGATTTTCAGCTGCCCCGAGATGAGTGGGTGTTGTTGTGTCGTCTTCATCATCATCATTCGTCCCCACTACGGTCGGAGGAAGGCAGCGGCAAACCACCTCCATTAGGACCTTGCCTAGTACGGCGGTGCGGGTCTCCTGTACCGTGCCCCTACGCTCTGTCAAGAAGCATGGGACTTCATTTCCAATATTCACACCTGTCATCTCCTGCTGTCTTTGGAATCGGAGGTAATTACATTAGTCTTGAAGTCTGAGGGTATTTCGCCAGTCTCATACGTCTTGCACACCTGGTGGAAAAGTTTCGTCATGGCTGCCCCTCTTAAGGCTATCAGTGTATCTGACGGAATGTCGTCTGTTCCTGAGCCCTTCTTCCCACTTAGGACTCTAAGTGCTATGTAAAATTGTTCTCACAGTATCATAACTCCCATCTCATTTTTATCTCTCTTCAGTTTTTATAATATTGACTTCATCTCCTTTGTATAGACATTCTACTATATTCCTTCCACCCTTCGGCTTGGTCTTTGCTTAGGAGTGGTTTTTCATCTGATTTCTTCACATTCACACAGTTGCCTCCCGTTTCTCCAAAGGTCTCTTTAATTTCCCTGCAGGTGGTATCTATCTTTCCCCTAGTGAAATACGCTTCTGAATTCTTACATCTGTTCTTTAGCCATTCCTGGTTAGTTGTTTTGTACTTCCTGTCAATCTCATTTCTTAGACGCTTGCATTCCTCTTCGCCTACCTCACTTGCTACACTTTTATATTTTCTCTTTCTATCAGTTAAATTCAGTGCCTCCTGTGTTGCCCAAGTGTTTCTACAGGGTCTTGTCTTGTTACCTATTAGATCCTCTGTTGCCTTCACTATTTCATCTCTTAACACTACCCATTTATCTTCTACTGTATTCCTTTCTTCTCTTATAGTCAACCGTTTGTTAATGCTCCCTCTGAAACTTTCAACAAGCCCTGCTTCTTTCTGTTTATCCATATTCCATTTCCTTAATTTCCAAACTTTTTCCACTTTCTTCGTTTTTAATCTACAGTTCATACCCGATAAAGTGTGCTCAGATTCCACATCTGCCATGGAAACGTCTTGCAATTTAAAATCTGGTAAGCAATCTACGTCTAATCATTATATAATCAATCTGGAACCTTCCAGTGACTTCAGGTGTCTTCCACATACACAGTCTCTTTTCATCGTTCCGAAGACATGTATTTGTGATGACTAACTGCGCTTTGTGCAAAATTCTACCAGGCGGCTTCGTCTTTCATTCCTTTCCCCCAGTCTATATTCACCTATTATTTTTCCTTCTCTTCTTTTTCGTGCTATTGAATTTTAGTCCCAGACTATTAAACTTTCATCTCCCTTAACTATCTGAATGACTGCTTTTATCTGATCACACATTTTTTCAATATCTCGATCATCTGTGGAGCTAGTTGGCATATAAGCTTATGTTACTGTGTCAGCTCTGGGATTCGTGTCTGTTATAGCTACGATAATGCTGTTCATAGTAGCTTACCCGCATTTCTATTTTCTCACTCTTTATTGTACCTATTCTTGTATTACCCCTATTTTATTTTGTGTTTGTAACCTTGTATTCTCCTAACCAGAGATCCTGTTCCTCCTACCACCGAACTTGACTAATTTCCATTATATCTAACTTAAAACTATTCCTTTCCATTTTTATATTTCTTAACTTACGTTCCAGATTAAAGGATCCAACCCTCCACGTTCCGATCCGTAGAACGCCAGTTTTGTTTCTTCTGATGACGATATCCTTCTGTGTAGCCCCGCCAAGAGATCCGAATGGAGGACTATTTTACCTACGGAATATTTTATTCAAGAGGATGCCATCATAATTTAACCATGCTGCACAGCTGACGTTCTCTGGAAAAATTAGTCTGTAGTTTCCGCTTGCGTTCAGCCGTTAGCAGGACGTTCTGGTTGATGGTACACGGCCAGTACAGTCAACCATCCAGACTGGAAAGGCTGCTGCCTCTCTTAAGCAATCACACGTTTGGCTGGTCTCTCAACAGATATCCCTCTGTTGTGGTTGTAAGTACAGTACAGCTATCTATATCGCTGAGGTACGCAACAACCCCACCGACGGAAAGGTTCATGGTTCAAATGGCTCTGAGCTCTAAGGGACTTAACATCCGAGGTCATCACTCCCATAGATCTTAGAACTACTTAAACCTAAGTAGCCTAAGGACATCTCACACATCCAAGCCCGGGGCAGGATTCGAACCTGCGACCGTAGTGGTCACGTGGTTCCAGACTGAAGCGCCTAGAACCACTCGGCCCCGACGGCCGGCTCAAAGGAACCATCTAGGGATTCGTCTGAATCGATTTAGGGAAATCATGGAAAATCTAAATCAGAATGGCCGGTTACGGGTTTGAACCGTCGTCCTCCCAAACTGGAGTGCGCTAACCAATGTCACACCTCGTTCGGTTTTCCATTTTTGTTTTTGTTTCATATGAAATAGAAACTGGTTTCGTCAAATGGTTTTCTGCGTATTCATGACTGTTACTGCTTTTTAGTCAGTCTGTCAACTGCTTGATTTAAAATTCATTGTGACTATATTGTTCGTATTCTACGTTATTTTAGTTGCTCTCCGTTTTTCGTACTCTCGTATTTAATGGAGGCCACCGAACTTTTCATTGGCTTCTGCTAAAATGTACTGGTTGTAGTACCTGTTAAAACCGTGTGAAAATATTTGCGTAACTTCTGTTGCATTTTTAGCATTGTCAAGGAAGGATGCCCTAACCACCAAGACTGCAAAGGATGGGGCCTACTCACCTACATCTACATCCAAGAGACTGTGAAATGCATGGCGCTCAGTTGCCAGAAGCGACACCATTCAAAGCAGAATTACATGCTCACTCTGTGACAAGATGTAATAAAGTTGACTACCAGTACTGTCAAAACCTGCCGACATGGAGTTTTCCACTAAACGCTAGAAAATACGAAAAATGGATACAAACGAAAGTAACGTAGAATACGAACAATATACTTACAATACATTTAAATCGATGAGTTTACACACACACACACACACACACACACACACACACACACACACACACACGCGAGCGCTCACGCAGCGATATCAGATACACATTATTCAGCAGAACAGCATGAAAGTAGCTTTAGTGTTACATGAAACAAAAACAAATTTGGAATCACGTACCCCACCCAGTTTTACGGATGCGAGAAGAACGCAATCAGAACACAAGTAACATATTTATAACTGAATTCAAAGAGTGCAGCACACACGCACGAGGGTATTTCCACGAGTCCTTGGCTATCGAACAACCTATTGTTAAGGCGGGGAGACTAGATACTGTTTTGTGCGTTGACAAGGGAATATGGTATAACATTGTTAATAGTCATGTCTTTCAGTTAAATTACTGGAAAACGGGGATGCATCAATGTTTACTAAAGCATCTAACGCGAGTAAATAAACACTGACGCACCTCTCTTCCTCCACGGTTTAATTAAAAAGCATTCATTCAATTTCTGAGTGTGACTCGAAAAGTCTAGTGTTCAATGTGTGTTGCTCGCAGTGAGGGCGTGACTTCGATACCCATATTTCTTGGAAGTTAATCACACGAGAAGTGATCGGAAGCACACTGTGATGAAACCAACATCTGTTAACTACGAAATGAAACGAAACATAGAAGACTAAAAATCAGCCGATAAGAAAGTGACATGATGGACTGACAAATATGCAGTGCTGCAAGTGGCGTGGCAGCGAACCACGGGCGCATTACCAGAAGTCTCTATATGAGCCTCACCCCCGTTGCTTTTACTGTGAATTTCCTCTTCGTATTCAGGCCTGCTACGTTGCTAGAAGTCTTTCAAATTATACTTAAATACAAGTTCCAAATATTCTGACTCGACTCGACGGTGTCCAACCGCTTTGCCAAATTTTTAGAAGAAACTTCGGAAGTGTGGAACAGGCAACGGTTGCAAACAACGGACTGGCACGTAGACACTACTTCACCGTCATGACTAACGCCAGTGGTGAAAATTCACAGGGCCACATGGTTGCAGTTCTACAGTGATCCGAAGCTACCAGTGTTGTATTTCAAAGGGGCGATTAATATTTCGTCTGGTGCTCTTATTTTGACGGAACCTTCGCATAACACTGTTTCTCATCACTTTTGTCCTTCGCACACGTATCTCCAATGCTTCTTTACCGCTTTTCTTCAGAACCAGTGTTCGCCTCCCTAGATGATGGGAACAGGCGGCTCTGTGACTCTGACCAGCGGAGAACCCACCATTGCGGCAACACGTGCTGACAGCCAAGCCGACCAGCAAGGAAGCGCCCCGGCTAAGGCGCGGCTTTCCACGGAGATCGTAAAAACCGTAATCGATGCTTCGATCTGAAACGCCGGTCGCCTTCCCAACGCCTGCCCGGCCAGTGTCTTCCTAGGGGTTACGGCACTTGAAACTTGCAGGCCTCATAAATCTCGCACCCTGCTTGTGAGCATCTCCCGTTGACGTCACGTCTCCCTTCATCGTGGCGAGCCTGTCTCAAACTCCATCCGTGCGATATCACCCTACATTACGGCTGTCGCCATGCTCCTCTGGAAAAGATAAAAATGGCTTCGTTCTCTCATTGTGACAAAATCTCTCTTTTCACTATGGTAACGTAACGGTATCTGAATAGTTATTTTGCATCAAGTACACGGCTGTATTTCACTGTACTAACATAAAAACCAGCGGAAAAATGCTCATGTCGGAGCACAAAAAAGGGAATTCGTTCCTCTTTAACATACTGACAGAAAAGTGAAGAACCGGCTGCGTCAATCCTCATTCCGTCTTCCTTACCAAAATTTCACATTCTTTTAACACAGAACATTCTAAATCATTTAACCCACTCTCTCTTTCTAGTTAAGCCTTTTGTGCTCAGCATTCCTTATCACTGCCCCTATCTATATACGTCTCTTACCTATGCGTCAAAATTCGTCGGTCTGGGAGGGTCCAGACAACCAATGAATATGTAAATACAGGGCTATTACAAATGATTGAAGCGATTTCATAAATTGACTGTAGCTCCATTCATTGACATATGGTCACGACACACTATAGATACGTAGAAAAACTCCTGCCGCCAGAGCGCTCGAGAGCGCAGTGACACAAAATGGCAACAGGAGCCGAGAAAGCGTATGTCGTGCTTGAAATGCACTCACATCAGTCAGTCATAACAGTGCAACGACAGTTCAGGACGAAGTTCAACAAAGATCCACCAACTGCTAACTCCATTCGGCGATTGTATGCGCAGTTTAAAGGTTCTGGATGCCTCTGTAAGGGGAAATCAACGGGTCGGCCTGCAGTGAGCGTAGAAACGGTTGAACACGTGTATCTGGACATGCTGGAAAATTGGCTCAAGCCACAACTGGAGACCGACAGCGCCGACTTCATCTTTCAACAGGATGGTGCTCCACCGCACTTCCATCATGATGTTCGGCATTTCTTAAACAAGAGATTGGAAAACCGATGGATCGGTCGTGGTGGAGATCATGATCAGCAATTCATGTCATGGCCTCCACGCTCTCCCGACTTAACCCCATGCGATTTCTTTCTGTGGGGTTACGTGAAAGATTCAGTGTTTAAACCTCCTCTACCAAGAAACGTGCCAGAACTGCGAGCTCGCATCAACGATGCTTTCGAACTCATTGATGGGGACATGCTGCGCCGAGCATGGGAGGAACTTGATTATCGGCTTGATGTCTGCCGAATCACTAAAGGGGCACATATCGAACATTTGTGAATGCCTAAAAAAACTTTTTGAGTTTTTGTATGTGTGTGCAAAGCATTGTGAAAATATCTCAAATAATAAAGTTATTGTAGAGCTGTGAATTCGCTTCAATCATTTGTAATAACCCTGTATGTATAGTCTCCACTCATAAAAACTCTCAACAGATGTTTGTACAACGGTACGGAAGATGGCATTCTGGTAAACAGACAAGTCCTCAACGATTACGTCAGAGCATACATAAAACATTAAAGTGTTTTCCGGGTTGTCCCACATGCATACTCGCTGTGTACACAGTCAAAGGCGGTGCAGCATGGCACAGAGAAAACGCCTATCAAACTCTCAGCAGTGGAGGGCCCTAGGAAGAATGGAAGCAGGACAGTCGCAAACTGATGTGGCAGCAGTTTATAGAGACCGAAACTGTATCCCGAAGACCACGGCAGGACCGAACACGTGTGACGTCAGAAAAAGAGGGCCATTTTTTGCCTGTAAATGCACTGTGGTACCACCTTAGCACTGCATGACATCTGGTGTTTGACATCACAGCATCCACTGGACGTCTAGTATCGAGGCAGTCGGTTTACAGAAGGCTTCGGCAGAGTAGCCGTTATTGTTGGAGACCTGCTGTGTGTGTACCTTTGACTCCTCTTCACAGAAGGGAACGTCGAGAGTGGAGTCGTCAACAAGGCACTTGGACGGTCGAACAGTGGGCCAAGGTTCTTTTCACAGACGAGTCCCGGTTTGGTCTGGAGGGTAATTCTCGATGGATTAACACCTGGAGGGAACGTGAAACACAGTTTCCGGACCCAGACATTGTGGAAACAGACCGACATCGAGGTGGATACCTGATAGTGTGGGCAGGTATTACGTTGTTCACTCCGACAACGCCTCATGAAATTGTACGGGTGAATTGGCCAGGTTTAACTGCTGTCAGGCATCGTTACGAGATCCTGGGACTTCATGTGCGGTTGTTGCGAGGTGTTGTGGGCCCAGACCTTCGTATTGGCAGACGATAATGCTCGACCACATAGAGCACGAGTGGTTGATGTTTTTTTGGATACAGAAAATATCGAACACATTGAGTGGCGTGCTCGCTCTCCCGATTTTAATCGCTTGAACGATATCTGGGACGCACTAGGGAGACGGCTTCCATCACGTCAGAGTCCACCAACCACCGTGCAAGACTTGCGAGCAGCTCTGCGGGAAGAATGGTTGTTATTGCCTCAACATGAGATTGATGACATCACTCACAGAATGCCCCGTCGTTATCGGGCCTGTATTGCTGCCAAAGGCGGTCCGCACCGCATACTGAACACATTAAGCAGTTGTCGGAATGTATGTGTAAATCAGTTAAGATGGAAAAACTCCTACCGTTCTGAATTCTTCATACTTTTTCTACTTTACTACCACCTGATTTTACTGTTTTGTGGCAAAATAAATGGCTCTTGCAAAATTTCCGTTTGTTGCTTTAAATTTTGGACACCAGTGTGTATTTGCATTTTCCGTGTTTCGAAAGAAGCATTTTTCCGCTTATTCTCTTCTTTTCCCTGCTGTAACAGGGTGTGTTGCTTACGAGTATATGGATCTATAGGTCAATGAAGTTTTTAAAGTTTATTTATATTGAAACGTCCCCTTTGAACATTTATACATGACTGTGCTTAAACTGACACACAATATTTTTTTAGCGTAACGCAATCTGACTATCAAAGATCCCTGCAAAGGAATGGCCCTGACTAACATTAATCTACACCTTTCAGAAATCACTTACCTCACAAAAATCTTCGTTACTCAAGCTACTGCAATCAGCGAGCGCCACTACTGCCAGCTAAATAAAAGATTCATACTACAGAAAGCACTAACTACTGATAGGCATAGTTAGCAATTGAAAGATGTTAATAGAGAACAAACAATGTATTTACCTTAATAATCATAATATATATAGCAGTTCAATTTCAAAACTTCCGCCATCTCTCTCCCCACATCCACCACTGCTGGCGTCTCACCTCCAACTGTGCAACGCTACGCGCTGTTCACATCCAGCTGCCGCTGCCCAACACTACAATGGCAGACAACAATGCAAACTAGCCACAGGCTGCACACAGCACAGCCAGTGATTTTCATACAGAGCGCTACGTAACGTTACCAATAAGAAAACATAAACAGCCTACATACATAGCCCCCATGCTCCCCAAAAAAAATTTTACAAATTTTTTTGGGCAGTGGCCAATACAGATTTGAAATTTTTTTTCATAATTACAGTAAGAAAGATATCAAATGCACACACTTATTAATACAATGTTGGTCAAAAGCTAAAATTTTCTCAGAGTCCATAAAGATAGTCCTGATCATTCATCATAACAGTAATTACAGTTTTTGTTTTTCACAAAGTCTCATTAGTAAAAGAAATTGCACACAGAAGTAGTGGATTTCCATGCAGTCTTGAAGAAGTAGTGTTGTCCTTCCAACGGAAAGACAGTGCTGACTCTTGACATGCAGACAGGTAATGGGCCACAACAGAGCAAACCCACAGCAGAGTCAGTCGAAGTTTTGAAGAATATTGGTAGGTAGGTCATCACAGAGCAGACCCACTGCAGTCCTGCTAGAGAGTATTGGTGGGCCACCAGAGGTGCAGACCCACTGCAGTCCTTGTAGAAATTGTGGACAGGCCCACTGTAGTCCTGGTAGAGAGTATGGTATTGGTGGGCCACCAGAGGTGCATACCCACTGTAGTCCTTGTAGAGATGGCCAGCAGCCATCTGTTGTGACTGTGCCGGTGCACAATCACCATTGAAGAGTCTTGCAGTTAATATAGCAAGTCCATAACCCACCACTTGTGCACTCACAAACTTTTTGGAATTGTCCTTAGAACCAGCAATGCTGTTATCCAGTCCATTGCTGAATTATTAATACACTTGCAAACGCTAACAGTCCCTACTTCTCACATATTGTCCATATACTACGACCAACAGAAACATGTGCAGTGAAATTTAACTTACAAGTTACTTAATTTGATGAACTGGTGTCAATTACAATTTTATAACATAAAAATACAATAACAAAGGTACAAAATACATCATTAAAGAACATAACAATACAGATAACATTTGTAGTAATACAGGCTTTACAAAAGAATAGAAATAGACATATACATCAGTGTTACAGGAATTATGACATGAATACATACATAAAAGATCAGAATAATTATTGAAACATCAACTTCACACATGAGCATTAAAACAAAACAGAATAAATAATGTCTAAGCATATTTACAAGGTAAATAACATATTATTAATGCCAATTATATTTGAGGATAACAGTATTCCTCATCATAGTGAATGTAGCTTAATATTAAAAGAAGAAAAAATTCTATGAAACTACACAGAGACAGGAAGAAAACAAATACACAAGGGTACACAAACACATAGTGGGATAACACAAAAGGAAAGGACAGGGTTCGTTTTCAGTGTAACATTTGGTACTGCAGTCCAACCCAAAACTTCATTCCGTACATCTTTCGTCTTATTATAACCTTTGTTTCCACCAAAAAAATCCTATCCAAGCATGCTTTCTGTATTTATATATTCACATTTTTCTTACGTCATTATTTATCATTGGGCGATACCCAATGCGGAATCCTGGCAGGGTCGCCATATGAAACGTCCCCTTTGAACATTTATACATGACTGTGCTTAAACTGACACACAATATTTTTTTAGCGCAACGCAACCTGACTATCAAAGATCCCTGCAAAAGAATGGCCCTGAGTAACATTAAACTACACCTTTCAGAAATCACTTACCTCACAAAAATCTTCGTTACTCAAGCTACTGCAATACAGTGAGCGCCACTACTGCCAGCTAAATAAAAGATTCAAACTACAGAAGGCACTAACTACTTATAGGCATAGTTAGCAATTGAAAGATGTTAATAGAGAACAAACAATGTATTTACCTTAACATTCATAATATATATAGCAGTACATAATATCCATTCTGTACTAAAAAATCCGCCATCTCATTTCCCACATCCACCACTGCTGGCGGCTCACCTCCAACTGCGCAACGCTACGCGCTGTTCACATTCAGCTGCCGCTGCCCAACACTACAATGGCAGACAACAATGCAAACTAGCCACAGGCTGCACACAGCACAGCCAGTGATTTTCATACAGAGCGCTACGTAACGTTGCCAATAAGAAAACATAAACAGCCTACTTACACATGTACATACATTGATACATATAAACAAAAAGCAAGTACATATAACATAAGGGTGACACAAAATTTAATTAAATTTTTTGGATACTGTGCTCATCGATCGCAATTAATCGAAAACGTCCGGCTTATCATGTGTGCCTTAAATGAGTAACAAAGTTATATGAAACGTCATACTGAATTTGCAGCCTTTCCAGTTTTATGCAATTTTAGGCAATCATTTTATTTTATTTTCAGAGATCTTAAGACCTTTCCAGTCCATTTTTATCAGTACAGTAGCACTTTAGGCATACTTGCATAGCCACGAAGTGCTCATTACATAGAGACAGAGCGTCTTAAAGTTCTGTTGGTGAAAAACTGCTGACTAAAAACGTAGTTTGGTGAGCTCAGAACAATTTCGGTGACCGTTGAACCCTTGCTATGTGTTCACTACGTCAGTTAAAACCACGTTGACGCCTCAGACCAGATATTACGTGCATATTTTACGTGCGTAAGTACAGTGACTTCGAATCTCTGGAGCTCGGTAATAAGAGTTGATGATATCGAAAGAAGTATGAAGGTTCACTGTAAACATCAGCTTAAGGACAGATGGAAAAAATTTCGGCGATGCACCATGAATAATAATTAGACAGGTGATCTTCCCTACAACTGGTACTTTCTGTACCCAATAATTACGATTTTTCGGGTGTATCTTGACAATGGACACAGATCTTCGAAAACGAGAAAATAGAATTTCTAGATGAATGTCTAAAGGATGCACAGTGAAAATCTGTGCCATTTGCTACATTTACTTATAAAATTGCGAACCACGGTGCAAAAACGGCTGAATATTGATTTTTTCCGATTTCCTACGTAAGTACTGTACCTTTGAACCTATGGATGTCGGTAACGAGGAAAGATATAGAAGAAAGAACCGAAGTTGCTAGAGAACAACGTCTTAAGAACCTACGGTGCAAATTTATACGATCTGCCACGAATAGAAATTATAGAAGTGGCCATTCCCACAATCAATACTTTTTGTATCCAAAACTCGTAGTTTCTCGGGATTTTTTCAGACAACGCCTATGAACAAAAGGTGCTTTTATAAACCATCTAAGGTTCACCTTGGACCGAACCTAATGCAGAAGAACCAACCGATTTACTCTATTTGTCTGGGGTAGAGAAAGTATGTAAAGCTGAAATATTGATCAAGTACTGTAGGATACATACTGTGTGTCCATTATTCCGACAGGCATACAAATGGTCGCTAGGTCAAGGGCTGTGTAAAACACCTATGGTCAACAGAGCCCGAGGTATGACGCCCTGAAAAATTCAATTTTCGCGGGCAGGTTTTTCCAATATCTTGGTACCGTGCACTTTCAATTGGTTTTTGGACCGAATTTGGCATGCTTTGGAAAGCATGCAAACATCTCAGTCTCAGCTCTGATGTCAATATTTTTCCTGTTCTCGATTACTGTTATCTCTTCTCATCTATATGGAAGTGTCCCTTCAAGTTGTTACATTTGCCTCCAAGAATTTGTGAAATCCATGTACGTACCTCGCCCGACAAAAAAAGTGAAGACGTACACGTACACATGATCGGCAGGTATGTAAATGGTGAGAGCTGCAGTTCTCTGTAACAGGTGGAGCTGCCACCAGAGCGCATTAGTGTTTTTCGAGTTTTGTGTTACTACGAGTACCGGGCATGGCGGGGCGTGAACATTATCAGACGTTGAGTGATCACCGTGAAGGACAGCGCTATCAGAACGCGACGGAGTCTGGAAGCGCTCTCATTGTGAGTCTCCATTTGGCCAACTGATCGAATCTTGCAACATCCATTTTTGTGAGCAACTCTGTCCCGGCGCCAATTCCCAGAATATCGAGGACCATTTACAACTGTTGTCGGCCACCTTGTCTCAAGAGAGGATACATAGGTGCAACATCGTGGTTTCACACTGCCAAGTTCTTTGAAAATCTGAATCGATATTGTAGTCACTGAAATAACATCACACCCTTTCAGCCTGCGAAGTTTAATTTCGCTTCCCCCTCCTCTCCAGCGTGCCTCATTTTGTCTGTCTGACCAAGTAGAAACATCACGTGCCGATTGTCGCTCCATGACTTTTTGCCATTTTCGTTAAGGCAAACCTTATAATTGCTTCTCTCCTATAACTGTTTCGGTCAACTTTTGGTAAGCAGTCTCATACAATTGATACGCAGAATTTCCTTGTCGTACTTTGGTCAGCGATAAATGTCGTGACGGTAGAAAAAAAATGGGCTGTTATTTCACTAAACATAGATGCTATGGGTAACATAACTGAAGAGGATCTGTATGTGACTTACCGTTAAACAGAACCATCCTTAAGCAAAATGTAGACTCAGTATATTCGGTGACAGCTGACGCAAGAAAATGCCAAACAAAAATTCGATCGAGGATATGTAATATCGGTGTACTATACAACAGCCACAGATGAAACTTGAATATGTACTCACTAGCTATAAGCAGCAGTCAAGTGTTTAGTTGTTACAGACTGTACTAAAACCAGCAATAGTAGTTCCTTTTGCGAAGAACTTTCAAGAAAATGAGTTTGCTTTTCTTTGCTTTCAGTGGAAGTGTCGTGTGCTACGCTAGTTCTGTGACCAGTTAACGCTAAAAGGTATTCAGTAATTCGTTTGTTACAAGTAATCGATGAAATTAGGGAAACCAACAGTAAATGTCGCACTTTTCATCATGAGAATGCCAGCTGACATACAAAACGTCAAAGAAAAAATTACTCAATGCAGGAAAACATCGAATTAATGTATTCCTGGTAGTATTCGTCAAACTGATAGCCTAAGGATTTCTTTCTCTTATTATGAACAAAATGTGCGTGGAAAGAGATTTTTGTTGCTTCTGGAAGTTATTGCGTTCCCTTAAAAGCATGCCTAGAGCCACCGCCAAAGAGGAAATGTTTCCAGAAATGTATCGAGCGCATGCAAAAGTGTACGAATTTTAATTGAAAATATATTGAGAAACAGTTAACTAATTTGCACTACGCAAATGTTATTTTTTCACAGTTTTGCAAAATATTAACAAGTGCCCCTCGTAGATATGAAACATGAACACATCACAGAGACATAGCTCATGACTCTCCTTCACAGCATATAATCGAGACGTAGTAGTTTCAGAAAATTCATACCAAACTATTTACACTGAGATCAAAAAAGTCATGGTATACCTCATAATATCGTGTCGAACCTCCTTTTTCCCGAAGTAGTGCAGGAACTCTACAAGGCATCGACTCAACTAGTCGTTGGAAGTTCCCTACAGAAATATTGAGTCATGCTCGCTCTATAGCCGTTCATAACCGCGAAATCGTTACCGGCGCAGGATTTCGTGCACGAACTCACGTCTCGAGTACGCTCCATAAATGGTTGATTGGACTCATTTCGGGCGATCTGGGTAGTCAAATCTTTCACTCGAACTGTCCAGAATGTTTTTTAAAACAATCGCGAACAACTGTGGCCCAGTGACCTGGCGCATTCTCATACATAAATACTCCAACGTTTGTTTTGGAACATGAAGTCCATGAACGGCTGAAAATTGTCTCCATTTCCAGCCAATGATCGGTTCAGATGGGACACAGGATCCAGTCTGTTCCATGTAAACACAGCCCACACCATTTTGGAGCCACTACCAGCTTGCACAGTGCCTTAAGGATAATTTGGATCCATGACTTCGTGTGGTCTGCGCCACACTCGAACCCTACCATCAGCTCTTATCAACTCAAATCGGGCTACGGCTTTCCGGTCGTCTAGCGTCCAACGGACATGGTCACGAGCCCAGGAGAGTCGCTGCAGGCGATGTCGTACTGTTAAGCCGTCGGCACACGGACCGTGCATCCGAACGTTGAGCGTTGAGCGTGCCGAGTTTCTGACGTCATAGCGTTGAGTAGCATGCTCGGGAGTCTTTCCGAACTTGCAGAGCAATATCTTGCATGTCAGATATTCTGAGCGTGCGTCTGAGCGTTGACCAATGAGATGGCACAACGCCATCTACGTCACAAGCACGCTGTCTCCCTTCAGTACAGAGTTGTGAGGCGCCATATTGGCATTCATTTCAAGCCTATATGTATATATGTTGCTTCTGAGCACCATCAAATTGAGAATCACTGGAAAACCCATTGTCAGCTTTGTGACTCGTTCCAATAAAATAATGAGAATCATCATATTCGTGGCAAAAGAATTATTGTAAATTGCGTATTCTGAAAGTAGGCTATTTGAGGGCAACGACACACTGAAGATCCACCCAAAACGCAATGTTCTTGGTACAATTTGTTATAATTAAATCTCAAGTAGTAACATATCTATGATTAAGGTTTTAAGCAAGCAGTAACATAATATGATTAGATGCGAAGGGTTTGATGTTGATTTAGCTTAATGAGTAGCCTCACTGTCCAGTATTGAGTTATTTGTTGGGGGCAGTGGTTCGCGTCTTGAAACTTCCAAGTTTTTTTCCTAACATTCGCGTTTTTATTAGGTTCTGATACTTTATTATTAGTTTAATATAAGTATATAATATATCTGATGTTATGTAAATATAAGTTCACCTTTTTTTGAGGGGTGACTTTGTTCGATTGGCTTAATCTGCAGGACAGCTTGCGCCACTTGTATAAAGATATTTTGCTCCTTTTTTCTTTTACGCTTCGTAATTCACATGTTGCAAAGATTCTGCTACTGGGTAGGAACAGTGATCAAGTAAGTCCGGCCTTGGGGTTTTTCTAAAGTGTGGGAATGATGAAATAACGTTTATCTTATGCGGAGAAGTGTTCCAAATTTGTAACACAGTTTGTAATGGAACTTTTATGAGCCTGCGTCCTTATTGATTGGATATGGTACTTTCCTTTTCGTGGACGATGGAGGAAATGTGCGTTTTAATACAGTTAACGTGGGAATTTTATGCTCGCCCGTTGAGTAAACAGTGTGATTTACGAATCAGAAACATCCGTCAACTGCCGCTGGAGTGCGTTGCGATCGCGTACAGCACGTTGGGGCCCACGTACCGTATGCACAAGTCGCATCGTTCCTGAGCGTTGAGCAGCACGTTGAACTTGGCACGCTCAACGTTAACGTTCGACAGCACGGTCCGTGTGCCGACGGCTTTAGCAAAGGCAGTCGCCTCTCGCGTCGGTCGACTGCTGTCATAGCCCATGAATGCCAAATTTCGACGCACTGTCCTAACGGATACTTTCGTCGTACGTCGCACATTGATTTCCGCGATTATTTCATGCAGTGCTGCGGTCTGTTAGCACTGACAACGTAACACAAATGCAGCTGCTCTCGGTCATTAAGTGATGGTCATCGGCCGCTGCGTTGTCCGTGGTGAGAAGTAATGCCTGTAGTGTGACATTCTTGGTAAGCTCTTGATACTATGGCTCACGGAATAATGAATTCCATAACGATTTTCGAAATGGATTGTCACATGCGTCTAGCTGCAACTGCCACTCCGCGCTCAAAGTTTGTTAATTCCCGTCGTGTGGCCGTAATCAACCTTCTCACATGAATCGCCTAAGTACAAATGACAGCTACACCAGTGCACTGCCCATTTACACCGTGCGTACGTGATACCACCTCCATTTGGATACCTGCATATCGCTATCCCATGTCTTACCACCTCAGTGTCATCCTTACTTGGATCACTTACGACCTGTTAATTTTCTCCTACAGGTATGGGACGTAATGTGCACGAATATAAGTATGTTCGACAGTCCTTAGTTTTTCAGTTATTAATGAAGGCAAATTTTACACAGCAGAAATAATTAACTAATGTTCCTATTGTCCTGCACTTGCATCTACACATTCCTTGCAGGCAGCAGATGAAAGACTAAAATACTTGTGCTTTTGCCTCAACAAGTTTTATTCACACATTTACATGACTCTATATTTTCTTATCCAAAAGGGCACGGTGGAATTGATAGTGTACTGCCTTGGATAGCTCTTTGGCCTAGCCAAGTGAGTGGCATATCTCACGAGAAGTCCTTTTGTTTGTTGCGCTCAACCAGACTGCTTGCCGCGACAATTTGCTTTGAAATCGGGGTGGTGTGGTCTATTTTCTCTTGGGTTGGTTTCTTGTTCATGTCTTGGTTCTAGTCGGTGATTTAGTCGCAGGTTACAGTTTCGCTATTCTGCCGCAAATCTCTTGGGGAGTTCGCTATATGCTCTTTTTGGCTTAAGCAAAGCAATTCGCATGCAGTCAGTGGCATTAATGTTTTTCCGATGTCGTGGTAAAGCATGGTAAATCTTTTCTCTTACTTGGCATTCCGACTGAAACTAAAACGTAGCACTTTGTGGATGTGATTCGCGTGTCCGTGTGAAGCGGGACATCCATGCTATCTACGGCCATCCGTGAATATGCTAGATACTAAAACTCATTCGCTGTCAATAACTAGTCAGTTCTATTTTTTGAATCATTATGTTATGTATCCCGCAAACTTATTTATTTCTTTTGTGAGCAATCTGAATTTCGATGTTGATTAATGAGGTTCAATGTACGTCTGCTTTTTCAGTAAAAGAACTCGTTTCCAAATAGAGCAATTTATTAGCTAATCCGGTGTCGATGTAAAGTTTTTTCTAGATTTTCTTTCTTTCTCTTCTGCAAGCACGTGCTTATGCAATCTCACGGTCTGCGACAGGCAAATCAATGACTCCATGCCCTTTTTAACTGCATCATCATTCACAAATGTCTTTCAAGTTTCGCTACGCAAAGAGTATTATCATATGTTACTGTACCTAATTTTTAGTCATTTACTCGAACTGCAAACTGGCAGGTATGCAGCAGTGCAGGCAGCACAAAGTGTAGATGTCTCAAAACGCTCGTAGGAAAGCTCTTTTCTCTGTTCAGCACATAAATTCTAGACAGATGCATTTTCACTAGGGCTGCACTCAGTTGCATGTAATTCCATTTCTATTTCTGGTTTGATTAGTTAATAAGAATTAGCGCAGTTAGCTTTCAAAACGTGCAGAGGAAGCATACGGTCACAACAGACAAGATATCTGTAATTTCAGTCCACACAGTAACATTAAATTCCTACAGAAATGTGCCATAATTGCAGTAAAAGAAATTTCGTCTGCCAAAACTTCGTATTCCATCCCCTGCCACCTCGAACATGGAAAACGCAAACTTCCAATAACAATAAACCTTCTTCAATAAAATTCTTCAGGGTATCAGACCGCATCGTCGTAATTTAAAATGCGCCAACGTTTCGGCCAGCGTTGCAGCTACGTTAAACGTAAGGCCCTGATGAAGGCTAGCTGCAACGCTGGCTGAAACGGTGGCGCATTTTAAATTATGACGATGCGGTCTGATACCCTGAAGAATTTTATTGAAGAAGACAACGGCCGCGGAAGCCTACGCTTACATTTAACAATAAACCTTCATTAGACTACTACATCTACTACAGCCCTTATTTACTTTTACGCTTATTTCTTTGGTTTTCGAAGTAGTCGAGTTTTCAAAGTCTCCAGAGCTGAGCGGTCAGCGTGTCTGACTCAGATGCAGAGAACCGAGATACAACACCCGATACTGTCAACAGCTTTTAATAAGTGGGAAGCTGGAACAGGTACACACGGACTCTGCATTCCAAATCAGAAGATATTTTAGTCGTAAGTGGCCGCTCCTAGCTCTGGAAAACTGGCAATGGCTCGGAGAATCGTATACTGACCCTATGTATACAAGTATTGAGAAGGAATCACGTAAAACTTTGACCGCAAATGCTGTGGAAATGAAAAGTGCTGCTGAAGTGGGGCTTTCTTAGAATGGACTGGAAAACAGGTGCTAGTAGTGTAAGGCAATCAACAGATTGTAATAATACTTAGTGTATTTTTTGGCCAAACATACATTTTTAAATGTAACAATGCGTACTGACGTTAAAAAAATAAAATTATGGTAAATTAGAATGTCAGTGGTGTTTATTGCAGGATTCTAGTGCGAGGCGTTTACGAGATATCGTATTTTGAAACTTCCGACACCAACACCTCTTTGTGCCATTCAGCCTGGATAGCTGCTAGGTACGGTGTTCATATGATTGCTTACAGTGTGCTTCTGTGTTCCTTGAGTGCTTTGCGACTTGCTAAGCAGTTAGTGACATGCCATGATGTATGGAGAGTGTAGGAAATATGTAGTTCGTTCTTCTACTGTGTATGATGCAAGATATTCCAGTAGACGTCAACCATCTCGGCAGTTATTTATCAACCTTTTCAACCAGTTATATGAACATGGTAGTGAAACATGTATACAACGTAACAAAAGCAAAAAAGAGACGACATAACAGTAGGAAATTAATGTTATTACTGCTGTTTCAGTTGATCTGCACGATAGGTCCTGGGCAATCGCACGAGAAGGCCATTGCCTCATTGTGTTTGTGGTTTTTTTCTGTCACTAGACAGGTTTATTTTAATTCCTTCTTAATCCAAATTCAATTTTCACATTTTGGTTCTAGCATTATCTTTCTTGGTTTTTAATTTCTTTTATTTGGGAACTGGTTTACCTACGTTAAGATCTATTGAACACTTCTGTTTAAACAATGCTATTATAACTGGTAATTTCATTTTTTGTGGTTTACCACGTAAATTTATAAATATCAAAACTTATTTTCATTTTTTATAGATCTGGAGGTGGTCAAATGCATTTTTGGATGTACACAGCATATTGGGTGTCAAGAAGATATTTACAACAGCCCAGATGGCACCATTATATTGTGACATAACAGCCGTCCTTTCTGTCTTCAATACTTGAACTACGACGTTTCAAAAATACTTTGCAAGTAATGAGATGCTCATTATATATTTCGTTACCTTTGTGACATACATGTTTCTAATGGATACCTTTTGTCACTGACTCGAAATGCTAATTCCAGAGAAAATGTTCTTTTCGATTCCTGTAGTACAACAGAAAGTTGCCTTTGAAAGTTTTGTGGCCGTTAACTGTAACAATGGATGTCTCAGTAGGAAAAAATTAATCGTTAGAGCCGCTCTGAAAAAAAGGAAAAGAAACTTATTATTTATGATACAAAAAAATAGTTTTATAGAAAAGGATCTGAATGTATGCGAAACATTTTGAGAGATTTTTGGCAGTATTTAAAAGGAGGTCGTTTGTACTGCAGGTATGCATCTGAAATACGTGAATGTCCTCAATTTCATCATTAATGTTTTCTATCACGATTATTCACTTACAAACAGCTAATGATTTCGTTTATAATGTGTGTAGAAGAAACTCTTATTTCCTGCAAAGTAGACACCACTTGGAAACAGACGTACTATGGTTTACAAGTTTTAGAAAAGAATAACTTTAAAAAATGTAAATTAAAGCGTTATTACTGTTGTTGTCATGTACATTCGAGGTAAGGACGACCAGTAACTGTCTGAAATATGAAATAACTGAAATCCATTATTTTCTGGAGAATGTTGGCATTGATCCACGAGAGTCGAAACTGCAACCTATAAATTTAACGTCATATATATTAAAATGTATCAGTGTTTGCTTGGAAATAACCACGTGAAAGAGTATTTTTCATCATAACAAATTCATGTGGAAACTATGGTGTTGTGAAACACTGAAATACTTACGACCACTTCCCAGCTTTAATTTTTCACGGCAGTTCAGTTTCATTAGTTGTGTAGAGAAGCAGTTTATCCACGTATGTTGAGCAAAAGGTGTAGTTTTGCGGAACGGGTGATATTAACAATGTTTGTACGTAGTTGGAATAATAAACTTTGAGAAAAAGTTAAACAGAAAACGCGAAACATTTCATTTATGGCAACAAATTACTACGGTAAAATCTGAAGATTTTGCAGAAAAGCACTGCCCCGCGTGCAACGGAAACGTCAAGAACAACGGCTGAGAACGAATAGCGAAATTTTTTGGATAAGCTGAAAGGTTTCTCCCGTGTCTTTACCCAAAGATCTGTTAAGTGTTCAAATTGCCCGTCATATGCAAGATATATTTCATATGCACAATTTGACGGCACGACTGTGCGCGCCAATGCAGACTGATTGATCTACAGCAACAAGCAAAGAATGTGCGGCAGGTTAGAAAGTTAAGAAGTTATCTTCGACTGTGGGTTTCCACCTGGGTAGCATGCGCTTGCCTCGCATAATAAGCGAAATTCGCGCCGTCGGGGCAGAGGCGCAGAGATGACGTACGCTCAGCCGTACTGTGCCCTTTTAAAGGTACGTGTCAGCAGGTGACGGTGAGGTTTTAGCGCCGTGCAGAGCGCACGGCCTGTGTTTGCCGTGTGCTGCGTACATTTATCACACATCGACACCTGTCAGTCCGGTGCCATTCTGCCGCAGAGCAGCAAAAAGCTGCGTCTGGCCGCAGACGGTGACAAGCGAGCCAGGTGAATGGCGGGCGAGTGTGTCAGACAGGCCTCTGGGCGCGAGCTCACCGAGTGGGAGCCCAAGCCGCCAGCTCTCTGGTCTGCGGCTGCAGTTCCGCAGTGTGGATTGTTGCATCAATTCTCGTAGAGTCAGTTCATTCTGACGCTTCTGAATGTTTACTCTGCGGTGCAGGGGAGGGGAGGGGAGGGTCGTGAAGTATCGGCCGGCTTACATGACCGTCATTTCCCCTTCCGCATCCAAACGGCAGAAGTGTACAGTAAACAGAAGCAAGATTGTATATCCGTGTCCGCTCGAGTCCGGCGTATCATTCCTCTCTTCAGTGCTTTGTCTGTTCTGAGTACTCGATGATATTTTTGTAGCTCTTAGCGCACGGGACGTATTTTATGGCCTGTCATACATTTCGGTTATCTGTGTTATGTAAGGAATCACATATATCACACGTTTTATCATAATTTCTGTAAAAGAACGTACAGTGTGCCGAGATCCATCTGCGTGTTTACTGTGTAGTACCGGCCACACGATTGTCTTTCACTATAGGTCAGCAGCAATTTAACGTTTTAAATTCCGACTCTAGTTTTTTCTTATTACTTCTTTTCACATCGAAATGACGGAAAATGAGAAAAATGTAACAGGAAAGTGGAATTAACAGTGCATGAAAATGGCTGTGAGCAAGGTTATGTACAATCGATGACTGCGAGGGAGACAGGTAAATCGTTTCCAACAATTAGAACGGAGAAAAATCGCCACCGAAGAGAAGAGACTACAATCAGAAAAAGAAAGTTTGAAAAGGAGTAAAAGAAAGCTGAACTAAAGTCTTGTGTTCCAAAATAAAATGAAAACGCCAAGGGTGGCCATAGAAACTCAATTACAACGCGGCGAAGAAAACTGGAAATAATGGGTCAATAGAAGAGACTGAAAAGCGCATTGTGTGTCTGAAGTCGTTTCAAGGAGACTGCGTGCTGCGTACCATGTGTAATGGGGGATGTGCACATGTTGAATGTGTGGATTGGGAGAATATTGTATATATTATTTGCCATCTGCGCAACACAGTGAGCTAAACATTGGTGAACTGGCCTGAAGTAGAACAGTAAGTTCCTATACTTACGTGTTCGATTCTTATTCAATAAGTATGAGTCCACTGTATCACTAAGAACCATTATTATCACCACAAACCAATGATCGATATTGTGACACCTTCTACAAGCCTTGCAAATGCACCTCTTCTTACCCACATAATTAAATAAATATAATATAAAAACAAGTACATTGGTGTTATAAATACACCATACTTTCAGACATGAAACTAATATATTAATATTACGCTTAACTGTAACACTTAAACAGCAAAGCTAATAATATTGATGCCGTAACATGGCATTTGCGCAACGGTTATATTTTTGTATGTTCTGACCTGACTGCAAGAGGAAATGTTAAGTTATAATGTGCGATATGTGACACTCATTATTGAACCCTGAATCCTATAGCTTTTGTGTTAAAAAGTGTGTCGTAGTCCGCCTTCTACACTTGAAGAGATGGTTTTCGGGGCATGACAATAATTTGCTCTGTTTTACCTACATTGTGACGGCGAACTCTCGTTGACTGCATCACTCGTTTCATGCTGACTTTTTGTAGGAATATGATTAAATTACACTAGTCGTTTTGAATAGTAAATTATTATTGTTCACTTTGCTTTTCTGGCATCAAATGTTGACATACAAAACTAGTACTGATTGTATAATTCTGATTAATCATGTCTGACATTTTATCTAACGTTATCGCTTCTGTACTCGTTTGATTATTTTACTTGTGATGATCGCATGTTTCCACCGCCAGTGACATTTTATCCCGAATTCTTAATTTAATCAGAACTTCACGTCACCCCTCGTCGCTCCCTTCGTTGCTGCTGTCTGACTCACACTGACTCAGCGTCCTTTCCACCGGCTGCGTCTACTTGCATCACACGCTGTGATCATGTGAACACCACACAGCAGTTACCAGCAACGAAACATGCGCTTTTCACGTAGTCGTCAGAGAAGTGCAATACACTTCTGGGCGATTCCTTTTCTTTACAGTACTTTAAAGATCAAACAGCCATATCAAACGGGCATTGATGACAGTGACTAATGTAGATGTTCACTGACGTATAAAGATTCCGGTCATCTGCTTATTAACACAAATGTGAGACGTAATTTGAGGTTAATCTGAGGTCCCCAAGGTGCCTCAACGGGGTGCAGGTAAACTCTCGTAAGTTTCGAAAGGTGAAAGCGAGCGAAGCCACAATGAGATACGTGTGAAGCCTCATATTTCTTATCTGCAGTGAGTAATGTGGGCCACATTTAAGCCAAGCAAGAGTATGTAAATGATAGCGCTCATCGCAAATTAGCCAGTTATTTGTGGATCTCGCAGATTAATTATTCAAAACATAGCCTAAAAGTGGATCGTCAGAAAACAATACATAATAGTTCCCAGGAGTAGAGATAAACAAAGCAACAAATCGCATACAACAATCAATAAACACAAATTAGAACGCGCTGAATAGATTTGTAGGCGTAATGAGAGACAACCAAAATCGGAGACAAGTGGAAATGAAAATGAAAGTGCGAACTGCAAAAAGAGCCTACTACTCCACACAAAAATTTCTGGAATCCAAGCAAGAAACTAAAAAATATCCAAAGTGAAGATATACACTCCTGGAAATGGAAAAAAGAACACATTGACACCGCTGTGTCAGACCCATCATACTTGCTCCGGACACTGCGAGAGGGCTGTACAAGCAATGATCACACGCACGGCACAGCGGACACACCAGGAACCGCGGTGTTGGCCGTCGAATGGCGCTAGCTGCGCAGCATTTGTGCACCGCCGCCGTCAGTGTCAGATAGTTTGCCGTGGCATACGGAGCTCCATCGCAGTCTTTAACACTGGTAGCATGCCGCGACAGCGTGGACGTGAACCGTATGTGCAGTTGACGGACTTTGAGCGAGGGCGTATAGTGGGCATGCGGGAGGCCGGGTGGACGTACCGCCGAATTGCTCAACACGTGGGGCGTGAGGTCTCCACAGTACATCGATGTTGTCGCCAGTGGTCGGCGGAAGGTGCACGTGCCCGTCGACCTGGGACCGGACCGCAGCGACGCACGGATGCACGCCAAGACCGTAGGATCCTACGCAGTGCCGTAGGGGACCGCACCGCCACTTCCCAGCAAATTAGGGACACTGTTGCTCCTGGGGTGTCGGCGAGGACCATTCGCAACCGTCTCCATGAAGCTGGGCTACGGTCCCGCACACCGTTAGGCCGTCTTCCGCTCACGCCCCAACATCGTGCAGCCCGCCTCCAGTGGTGTCGCGACAGGCGTGAATGGAGGGACGAATGGAGACGTGTAGTCTTCAGCGATGAGAGTCGCTTCTGCCTTGGTGCCAATGATGGTCGTATGCGTGTTTGGCGCCGTGCAGGTGAGCGCCACAATCAGGACTGCATACGACCGAGGCACACAGGCCCAACACCCGGCATCATGGTGTGGGGAGCGATCTCCTACACTGGCCGTACACCACTGGTGATCGTCGAGGGGACACTGAATAGTGCACGGTACATCCAAACCGTCATCGAACCCATCGTTCTACCATTCCTAGACCGGCAAGGGAACTTGCTGCTCCAACAGGACAATGCACGTCCGCATGTATCCCGTGCCACCCAACGTGCTCTAGAAGGTGTAAGTCAACTACCCTGGCCAGCAAGATCTCCGGATCTGTCCCCCATTGAGCATGTTTGGGACTGGATGAAGCGTCGTCTCACGCGGTCTGCACGTCCAGCACGAACGCTGGTCCAACTGAGGCGCCAGGTGGAAATGGCATGGCAAGCCGTTCCACAGGACTACATCCAGCATCTCTACGATCGTCTCCATGGGAGAATAGCAGCCTGCATTGCTGCGAAAGGTGGATATACACTGTACTAGTGCCGACATTATGCATGCTCTGTTGCCTGTGTCTATGTGCCTGTGGTTCTATCAGTGTGATCATGTGATGTATCTGACCCCAGGAATGTGTCAATAAAGTTTCCCCTTCCTGGGACAATGAATTTACGGTGTTCTTATTTCAATTTCCAGGAGTGTATAAACGATCATGAGACCAGTCCAAACCTCATGGACCAGAAGCACGGAGTTTAACTAAAACAGAAGAACACCTTTTACAAGTTCTTCAAAACGAAGTTTATACATTCCATTACACCAAGCGCCAAAAATTAGCTTAATAAATTACAGAGGACTTCAACGTGCAGACCATCGGATGAGAATCAAGGAGAGGGGAAGAGAGTTAGGTAGTGACAGGAATATTGAAGCACAAATCGTTTAGTAAAAGACTAAACAGCGGACGTAGGACTACATAGCGAAATTAAATCAAAACGATATGCAACATGATAGGCAGAAATAATTGTCAAGAAGTAGCACATGATAAAAGAATTTGGAGAAAACATTCGACATCAGGAAGGGGACTTCAAATGACTTATAAGATAAGTAGAGAGATTGAGACAGACAGACGGAGAGAGAGAGAGAGAGAGAGAGAGAGAGAGAGAGAGAGAATATTACGACCGACTCGTTTATGACAAAATTTACTATTACAGAGACTGGATTGTTTTCGTACACTGCAAAGATATAGTTTCTAATTATATTTTAGAACTGGAATCAAGGAAAGATGATTATGGTTTAGAGGAGTAGGTCCTCATAACGGCTAGCATCTAAAATCACGCTAGTAGGGGTTAAGATATTGGGAGGTGGTGCCCTCCGACAAATGGAATGTGTTCTTGGGAGTTGTTCTCTGAACGCCTCAACTTAGTACATTTTTGTACGTATATGAAGTGACTAAAAGTTTATTTTGCTTCTCTCAAAACATTTTATTATAGGTTATGTATTGGTACTAGACATTCAACTGGTCCGCCGGAGTGGCCGTGCGGTTCTAGGCGCTACAGTCTGGAACCGTGTGACCACTGCGGTCGCAGGTTCGAATCCTGCCTCGGGCATGGATGTGTATGCTGTCCTTAGGTTAGTTAGGTTTAAGTAGTTCTAAGTTCTAGGGGACTGATGACCACAGCAGTTAAGTCCCATAGTGCTCAGAGCCATTTGAACCATTTGACATTCAACTCAGTCCCCTCATCTTAAGTATATTCAACGTTTTTAAAATCTACTCGCACTTATTGTTTAGCATTCAACTGTACTCCGTACACACCCCCAAAAACGAAAACAAGCATTGGACTAAAATATACAACTAGTCTAACATTAGACAACGATGTCGAGAAGATGCATCCCAGTCGTATTTATTGTTCAGAATGCGCAGAAAGAAGACTAAGCGTATCACAAAAATGTAGAGATATACTCTGGAACTGGTTTACTATGATAAAATCGAGCCTATCGGCAATGGGAAAGAAAACCGGTACTACGAACGCACATAAATTTCCAGTGTGTCTTGAGCAAATTCAAAAACACAAAGAAGAGAAGAAAAAGAAATCGAAAGGGAAGTTGGTGTCGAAGCGGGAGGAAACCTTATTCAGAACAATCGAATACTGGAGAAAACATTGCTGATGACAACCTGACACGGATTAACATTGAAGAGGAGCGAGACGTCAGTCTTTTCTGCGAAGGACTGACTGCGCACTGTGCATTCTATGGGCATGAAACGGCAGCGGATACCGAGATCTACGTCTGTGACTCTTGTAAGTATGTTCAAGAAAAATTAAGTATTGTTCTATGTCCAAATTTTAAAATGTATTACATTGGATTGTTAGAGTGAAATTACTTCAGTTACCTTAGGTTTTAATTCCTTTGAAATGTCGCCGAAATAAAGGAATAAAGTGATGGTAGGTCAAGGAATGACAATTTCTGTACATAATAATTGCTCTTAAATAAAACTCGATTTATTGCTATTTTTTAAAAATATTTGTGTAAGTGAATATTTGCGGGTTGTTCGTATTCGTTGGGTGTGTCTGATTCAAAATTTTGATCGGCTTGGTTTAGTATATTAAAAATTTTTCTTCGTTAATGATAACTATCACAAAATTAATTTACATCATACTGATTCAAATAATTAATGACAGAAACAGGTCAATATGTTTATACAAAGTACTTTATCGTGCATGTCGTATGCAATGTGTAGCTAAATCCCTTTTACAGATTTTGACGACAGGTTCCTTGTACCAAAACAAGAAAAACTTCTAGTAAACATGGCCTCTACAAGCTATGAACATTCGTTTATCTTCGATATTGTGAAACACATCTCTTCTACTGTGAGCTCTTTGCTGTCTATATTTTCGGAGTATGCAGTAAGGCCCAAAACATGGAAAAAAGTCCAGTAAACATGGGTTCATAAACGCATGCCTTAAAACCTATGAGCACTTGGTCATCTTCGCCACTGTGGAACACATCTCTTCCATTTAACAAGAGCTCAAAGTCCTTAACGTATGCATTTTAGAGCCCATGTTTACTAGAGACATTTTGTCGTTTGGTCTGAGGAACCAGTCCTCAAAGTCTGTAAAGGGAATTTAGTTACACCCTGTATATCACTATTATCGCTGTACATTGCAGTGTTCGTGCTATTTCAGTTATTGTAGCTTCGTGTTTAAATATGTCGAACGCTGAAAGCAAATATATCCTAATTTGTATGTGTGGTGGTATCACTGTGAACGTGTGCGAGTCACACCTGCATTGCGCAGTCTTCAATTAGACAACATAAAAATCATTAAACGGATAATCTATTGTCTAAACGAACTTGTTTCTCAATCGGAATGGCCACTGTAATTTATTTCAAGTATTTCAACACTCTCTGGAGGAATCGAAAATTAACTTTCTTTCCCTCTCTCGTAGGCGTCGTCTCGAGCAAATCCAGTACTTCATCGAGCTCCTTCTCTTATTCGTGAGACAACGCTAAATTTTTATAACTTATAGGATTTTGGTTTGATAAATTCTGGAAACACCACCTTACTTTTTTTCAATCTGTTGGCTTTATACGAATACGGTCAAAATCGTATAGCCCTTATGAATGGGCTGAATACAAAAAAACTGGCCTGCAATTGTCATCGAGATTAATCTGTATTTAGCACATAACTTGATTGGGACCGTGTCTCAAAACGTCAGCATGAACATGTCCGACATAAAAGACACAGAACATACAATACCACGTATGCCCTGATAGCGAATATTGATACGGTCAGAGATGCACACTTCGTCCAAACTCTTGATGGAATCAGGTGAACCTGCAATCATTGAGGATAATTGACAATGGACGCTACATGTCGAGTGTACGACAAATTCAGGATTTGAATTGGGCAGAATGCGTTCTCAGATAGCCGAAGCGATTAATGCGACCGCTCATGTAAAAACGGGAAACCCGGGTTCGAGTCACAATACTGAACACAAAATTTCACTTGTCGCGACTGGATTTACTTCAGCGCCGGAATGTGGCTGAGATCTGAGTTTTCTATAAGGTCATGTTATCTATACAGGACGAATCACCTAAAACTTGCACCGCAAATATTAAGGAAATGAAAAGTGCTATGGATTGGTAGTCAGGGCACGTATTGTTAGCCAGTCAACAGATTATAGTAATACTTAGAAAGTGTATTTATTGTTGAAACATACACTTTTTTAATCGAACAATGCCTATTTGAATTAATAGACTGACGGCCAGGGTGGCCGAGCGGTTCTAGGCGCTACAGTCTGGAACTCCGCGACCGCTACGGTCACAGGTTCGAATCCTGCCTCGGGCATGGATGTGTGTGGTGTCCTTAGGTTAGTTAGGTTTAAGTAGTGCTAAGTTCTAGGGGACTGATGACCTCAGCAGTTAAGTCCCATAGTGCTCAGAAAAAAAATAATTAATAGACTAAACGTAGGGTAAATTAGAATATCAGCGGTGTGTGTTACAGGATTGTGGTGCGAGTCGTTTACGAGATATGGTATTTTGGAAAGTTTCCTCACCGACCGTTGTGTCTGCCATTCTGCCTGCGTAGTTGCTACAGTGCTTTTCTTTGATCCTTGAGTGCACGGCGAGTTGCTAATCAGTTAGTGTATGACAGTAGAAGGAGTAAGTCGTTAGTGGACGATGGAATTTACAAATGCAGAAAAATCCGTCGTGTATGGAGAGTGTCGGAAGAATACAGTTCGTTCTTGTATGGTGTATGCGGCAAGGGATCCCAATAGATATCATCCGTGTCGGCAATTGTTTATCAATCTCTTGAAACATTTACGTGAAAGTGATAGTGTAACACATAGAAAACGGAACAGAAGGGAAGAAGTGATGACAGAAGAGTGCTAAATTGATGCTCTTGCTGCTGTTGTTGATCTGCACGTTAGCTCCTGCGCAATCGCATGAGGAATTGGCATGAGTCAGCTAAGTGTCCTGCACATTCTCCATCGACATAGGTTCCATACTTATCACATCTCTCTCCATCAAAAGCTGCACTGAAACGATTATGAGAATCGTGTTAACTTCTGCACATCGGCATTAAGACTGGATACTCCAGATGTGTAACGTATCTTGTTTAGTAATGAAGCCATGTTCATCAATCAAGGCTACGTAAATCGCCGAAACATGCGTTGTTGGTATGTTGGTATGTTGGCAATGCCCCTTGTATTCGTCAGGTGGAACATGAGCGTCCATGGAGTGTAAATGTGCGGTGCTGGATTGTGAACCATCAGCTCATACGCCCACGCACAGATATCGCAGCCCCCTAGCGCAAAATCTTCCACAGATGCTAGAAGACGTTTCTCTGCAGACAAGAGGCACCTGCGGTAGCAGCATGATCGCTGCCCAGCCCTTAGTGCACTAAGAATATAGCAACTCTACACAAATTGTTTCCAAATCGTTTCATTGGACGCAGAGTACCTGTGCTTCGATCGACTCGTTACCGATTTTGACGCCTTCGTTCTGTGAGGAGAGCTGAAATACGCTATCTACAAGGACTTGCCAACTACAACCAATGATACGCAAAGAGTTATTATTAGAGCATGCTCGCACATCTTCGCTGCAATGCGCAGCAGTTGTTCCATGCCAGACTGGAAGCGTGTATTGCTTCTGCCGGTGGTCATTTTGAACATAACCTATGATGGTTAGCTGTCTCGTTACTGGTCAGAATCCACAAAACTAGTGTATGCACTAATCCTGTTCTTTAGTGTGTGTCACCATTGGTATTGTGGAAGCGTCGGTGTGGGAACTTCTGAAAACGCGCAATCTCGTAAACGACTCGCACTAGAGTCCTGCAAGAAACACCACTGACCTAATTTACTCTACTTTTATATTTTTGAATGTTAATAACCATAGTTACATTCAAAAAAGTGTATGTCTGCACATAAAATACGCTTGTATTGATTGGCTAACAATACGAGCTCCTAACTACCAATCCATTCAGTGAAAGTCGCACATCAATAGCACTTTCCTTTCCGCAGTATTTGCGGTGCATGTTTTAGGTGATTAAGAGAAATTCAGACCTCTGTTCTTTCAGATATATCCGAAAGAACAGACACCACACATATAATAATTTAAACAGCTGTTCTTGGCCCCTCATATGACAGGGAAGTGAAATATTTCAGTTCAAAGGTTGTTAAATATACTAGCCAAATTCCTTGGAATCTAAATAAATAACAGTAAGGATGAGGAATTACGAAACTAACCAGTCTCTTGTCCGTTATCTGTAAACTAATAGTATTAGTGCAATATTTATTCTGTTGTTGGCAAGAAAACACAAAGAGAGAAAAACTGATGAGAGGAGCAAAAAATTAGGAGATTTTCAACTATACTGAATTCTTTAGGAAATCATTATCATAGTAGAGACTGGTATCTGTCACTTAATACTAAAGTATTTGGGAGTAGATTTTACGATAGTGAAAGAAATAGCATTGTAACATTAACGAATGGTAATCACAAAGCTTCTACATACTGTATTAGAGTAATGTATGAAGTAAATAAGATACGAAGAGGCTGATCAAAAAGAAATTAGAAAATAAATTGAAAAGTGTAGTACATTACCCTTCTCCACTGATTCCATTGATCTTCAACGTCAGCGCCATCAGTTTTCAAAAGAGAACAGCTCACCTGGAAAGAAGAAATAAAAATATGGGAAGAGATTTTGGACAGGTACAAAATAAATACAACAGCAAACTTCAATATTAGCTTTTATAATGCAAAATACCCTCTAAACAATAAAAGGAAGTACGACGCACCTCGAAAGACTTACCTAAATGAGACGAAAATCGTTAGATGTGGTGTACACGTACGGAGAAACATATGATTACAATTTCCGAAAAATGGGATGATTTGTTCAAGAGGAAGAGTTTCACAAATTGAGCAAGTTAATAACTCGTTGGTTCCCCCTTAGTCTTTATGCAGTCAATTCCCGCGGTTTCGCATTGATTGATATTGGATGTCCTTCGGAGGGATACTATGTGTAGAAGTATGAAACCGGAACTTCCCTACAGATGTTGCTAGCCCTCAGTGTAGGGCTCTTGAGACCACGTCTGCAGCGGCATCTGCTTCCTGTAAAGGCTAACGATGAACGTCAACACACCGTAACCCAAGTTCCAAACATCGGTATCTGTTTCAAACATGTCGAGTTTTGTGCCTACGAACTACCATTTGCGGTGAGCATAGTTTTTCTGTTATCATTTGAAGGAAGCTGCTGCAGAATCGCATCGAATGCTTTTCGAAGCTTTCGGCGAACATGTGCACGGGAAAAACACAGTGTTTCGAGTGGTTCAAATGGCTCAAATGGTTCAAATGGCTCTGAGCACAATGGGACTTAACATGTGAGGTCATCAGTCCCCTGGAACTTAGAACCACTTAAATCTAACTAACCTAAGGACATCGCACACATCCATGCCCGAGGCAGGATTCGAACCTGCGACCGTAGCGGTCGCGCCGTTCCAGACTGAAGCGCCTAGAACGGCTCGGCCACTCCGGCCGGCGGGCAACAGTTGTCCTAATGGTTTGTACAAAGACAGCTGGTATCATTTCAATTATTGGAACTTGTATACTCGAATTAACAGCGACTACGGCAATCACACAAGTAATGTTTTGACTGTTCACACAGTGAGTGGGTATGTAACATGTCCAACGAATACGTGAGAACATCTTCGCTTTTAGACCAATACAATTTTACAGGGTCTCAACCAAAGGTTTCTTCGACTCTGTGACGGCCTTGGCTGCAGTTATCTAGACCTGAGTTATGTGGGGATTTGTAGGACTCCCCTTGATGGGTCAGGAGTGCGCTACACAAAGGAAGCAGCTACTCGGGTAGCAGAGTACTTGTGGAGTGCACATGTCGGTTTTTTAGGCTAGGCAGTAGTTTGAGGTGTTCTGATCAACACTCGCCAGTCGGTATGCACCAAGGGAAGTCAAACGGCGTTCAGAATAAAGCCGCTTCGACTGTCATAATTTTATCAGTAAACTGTAGAAGTATTCGTGATAAAAATTCCCGATTTTACTGCCAACCAGGAATATTCTCGCACTCAAATTATTTTTGGGACGAGAGCTGGCTGAAATTCGACGTGGAAAGCTCTGAGATATTTAGCGAGTCGTGGATCGTATATCGGATATTCAGGTTAGAGACCATAGGAGATAGTGAGGTCGCAGTTGAGGGTGACAGTGTAGTTATCTGGTCGCTTATAACAAGTGTAGGCTAATTGTTGGAATTTTTACCGGCCACCTAGAAAACTAGGGCTCGTACGTAGGCATACAAATAGTTGTTTTTTCCCCCCGCCCTGTTAGAGAGTGGAACAGGAAAGGAAATGACAAGTAATGGTACAGGGTATCCTCCACCACGCACCGTGCGGTGGTTTGCGGATCATGTAAGTAGATGTGGATGTAGACGTAGAAGCTAGAAGTAAGTGACTAATAAATACTGACTAGGTTTGTCTGACAATTATTTACACTAAATGATCTTTAAGAGACCTCCAACTGTAACCCCGTATATGTCGACCTCATACGTCAAGTAGCAAGCGTATATACGCAGTGAATTCCCCAAGCCGACGACCCAATCCTGTGTTTTCTTTACATTGAATTTTACTGAATGATATGACTTTGCAACCCCAACCAAAGTGGTCGTATCTACGTTGGTACTGCAAAAGGCTGAAAACTAAGGTAAACTAATGCCGTAATATTTCCATAGGACATGTTGCTCTACTACCTCGCATATGGTTCAAAGATGGCAGCATCGTGATGAATACAATATTCTGGAGATAACATAATCCGCGTTCGGATATGTGGGAGAGGGGAGGGGAGAGGGCGCTACTCAGAAGAGTGCTATTTCCAGATGAAAGGACACCGGCGTCCTACCGGCTGGAAGGCAGAATGTTCGCTTCGTTTAATCGGGTAGAGAATTTAAAAAGGAAAATGGATGGGTTGAAGTTAGATATAGACAGAATTACTGGTTCAGTGGCAAAGACTTTTACACAGAAGAGGATATATTTATAAACATAAAATCAAATGGGGATAATGCAGGAGTAGGCTTGATAATAAACAAAACTGTGGAAAGTTGGGTGAACTACTATGATCAACATAGTAAACTCATAACAGTAGTCATGTTATTTAGTTCGTTCAGTATTGATTGGCATTCTCTTTCTAACTCCTGAAAAGTAGCACTCCGAAATGTGTGCAGATGTACAAGTGAAGATAGATTATCTGTCTACCGCAACCAGACGGTGTTGGTGCTTCCGATAGGTGGCGCATTATAGCAGCACTTGTTCTGGCTACCGAGTGCGCTAGTGAACATCGATACGAGAACAAGGAAATGGAGAAGCCTAGGCGACGGTGGACAGAATGGTTTCTCTGGAGGGAAGGAGTGACTGCTTCAGACATCCGCAAGAGGTTAGCCGTACGTGTGGAAGTAGCGCCGAGTCGCAGATCCGTGTTCCGTGTTCCGTTGGGCATCTGATTTCAGAAACTGCGGAGACTATGCTGACAGAACCAAAAGCACTGGGTATCCAGCAACTACACGCAAACCGAACAATGCCTAACGTGTCAATGAACTAGAGAAGTTAACTGGTCTATCACTGGGAACACTCCACACCATCATCCATGAAAGTTTGAAGATGAAGTGCCCTATTCCCTCACCATTGCGCACAAAGAGAAGCGTGTGGGGTTATGCCAACAGTTGGTGCAACAGTATTGCACAGATCCAGTGGAGTTCCTTAAGCTTCTGGTCACCGTCGATAAGTCGTAGCTCTTCCAAAAGACTCCAGAGAAGGAACACCAGTCTGTGGTGTGAAAGAATATTGGGATTCCACCTCCCAATAAGTTACGGCCGAAATTATTCGTGCAGAAACAAATGGCGACTGTGTTCTGGGATCAGGAAAAGATACTGCTGGTGAACTGGCTTCCTCACAATACGACCGCCAACAGTGATCGGTACTGCAGAGTTCGCTGCACCGACTCCGCCGTCGCATTCAACAACACCGCTACAATCGGGTCCGTGACGTTATGCTGCAACACGACAATACGCAGCCACCTGCCAGTCGCCAGACCATTGCCTCCGTTCGTGAAGTAGGTTTTAGTGTGCTGCCACATCGTGCATGTTCGCCGGGTTTCCTAGCGACTATACTCTATTCGACAGAATGAAAGAGGTCATGCAGAGTAAGAAGTTCATTACCAATGACGAACTTCGTGCAGTTGTCTACCAGCGGCGCAGGGATGCCCCCGAAGGATAGTTTGCTACGCAAATACGGCAGCTGCCAGAACAATGGCAAAAGTGCATAGACATTGGAAGAAGATACCACTCAACTCAAAAATAGTGTAGTGCCAATCATTTTTTGAACGCTCCAAGTTGAATGGGAACCAACACCCACCACAGTAATACAGTTCCGTATGCCTACTACGTCTGAATATTATGAAGAGATTGAAAGAATCTATCATGAGGTACAAGAAATTATTCCAGTCAATGGGAACAAAATTGAAATGTAATTCGATAATAGTAAAATGAGGAGAAGGAAAAGCAATTGGAGAGCATAGACAGAGGGTATGAAAAGAGGGATGAATGAGAGGGGAAGCGGCCTAGTGGAATTCTGCAGAATTTATATATCGTTAACATTTTGTATAAGAATCATGAAAGCAAGTTTTGGGCAGGGAGTGACCAAGAGACGTTGGAAGTTTTCAGGTAACTTATATAATTGTTAGAGAGAGATTACGAAATCGTATTATAAAACGCGAAACATTTACGGGGTAGATGTTGAATCTGGACTTAAAAATTAAAACTGCAGATTAAAAGTGAAGATAATGCATGAAAACGGGAAATTAAGGAGATGAGACATATATAAATTGAAAGAACCACTTTTCGAAGAGAGTTTCAAACGATTGAATGATCCTGAGCAAAGTAAAACGGAGAAGGATGAGAAGCATTTAAAGACGCAAAATTGAAATGATTTCCTAGGATGGATTCAAAACTAAGTCTGTCAAAAATTATTTTCACGTGAATTAGGCCCTATAGAAGTCAACAGAAAAGATTGTGATCATAACCCTGCATGAGTCGTGTTCCACCAGTAGTGGTTTAAAGTGTTTGTTATCCTTCATTTCTCCTCACCACAAAGGTGTCCATTCGGCGTATGAAGCAAACACGTATCAGTTAGTTCTCTCGTTTAGTTACACAGCTGTTTACCTGAGAAAATATTGATATGATTACATATTTAACGTGTGAATACCTTTACTATTTGCAACTTCCTCGCATAATTAACCTTTTCTGTAGTGTACTGAATCCATTTGGCTTGACTAAGAAAACTGAGTGCTCAAATGAGATCTGGCATACCCCAAATTTTTAATTGATTCAGTCTAACAGGTTGTGTATTTTGCAACATCTTTTATATGCCAAAATGCTGAAACATGTTATACACGATGAAATTTCCAAAGCTGCGTCCATGAGTCGATCAATGGAAGTATTGCTTGACTATCTACGGTGTTTCCTTTAACTCCAGTGGTAGAATTTTTGGATAATGCGCTCGCATATCTGGACGGAGAGCGGCGCGGTCTCAGCGCCTTGTCACGGTCTACGCGGCTCCCCCTGTCGGGGGTTTCAGTCCTCCCTCCGGCATGGTGTGTGTGTTGTCCTTAGCGTAAGTTTGTTTAAGATTAAGTAGGGTGTAAGCTTATGGACCGATGATGGCATTAGCTTGGACCCATAGTATCTTATCACAAATGCCAAAAATTTATTCTGGACGGAGTTGACGAGATCGTACGATGCTCTAGAGCATAGGAAACGCATGAACATTACAATTTTCTGCATTAACTTACAAAAAGTCGTTTTACATGCGATGTTCCCTTCATGTATGAGTAAATTCACAGATTTTATTTACGGCTAAAGTGAACCAGAACTCTGTGATTTGTGAATGGGTTTGAGCTCCATACTCATGTGGGCTAGGGCATCCGATCAATCTTTCATCATCCATTCCTACGTAGCCTCTCTCAGCTGGAAGCAGGAGAATAGCTGTATTAGTAGCTTAGCTTAGCATTATCTTCGAGTGTTGTGAAAACGTCATCTGATAGTTGTTTTTCTTTGTAGAACTGCAGCCCTCGTGTATGATTATGAGATTAATTATTTCCTTGCCCCCTTGCACTAATATTTCGTGTATGTGTTTTTACCTCTTTACGTCTCCATTCCTAGTGGTCTTTTGCATTCTTTTTCGAGATTTCGTATACTGCTACTTACACGTTATTAAGTCCGCCTTACATGTCAGTCTTGCTTATAAAATGTACGGATTAAGTATAAGAAAAGTAAAACAGACCTCGTTCAGGTGTGAACTGTTTTCTTGTGATTTACAGCCATCTTCCTCACTCACCACCTACCGTCTTCATAATCCTAAATCGGGCTGTGCTGTGCATATGGCATTAATTAATACTACTTCCTCCTCCAGATGTTTTGCACTAGTAGCTACATAACTAAGTCCTTTTATCACCTGTAATTTTCAACCTTAAAAGTTACGTCCACGAGCAATGCATCAGACACGCATTTCTAAGAGTTAAAATCAAGTCACCTTTCTTCAAGTGCTGAATTAATACCGCGTACTATTTTCAGTCAATGGCTTATCCTTTCTTGTTTGATTTTCAGTTTTTAATACAGGTCTGCACATTATGCCTATTTCATATGCCGGATAGTTATAATTAAGTGCAGCTATTCATGGAGGTACTGTGTGGCCTGTAATTGTCGTAGGCAGTGAAACTTAGTACATCTGCTAATGCGTTAATAAGCAACCGATTTACGCTAGAAAAGAAATTAGTTTTAATCAGGTTCAAATCTGAAGCTGTGCACTGTTTGTGTTGCAGTATGACATGCACGCTGTCATTTAAGAAGCCATAGCCTGAACGCCATTAAACGGTTTAAAGAAGATGATAATTAAATTCGCAAACACGAGTGAACTTGGTACGGCACCTGGAAGCGGAAGGCGTTCTACCCCAGTGGAAGTTATTGACAAGGTTGCTGTTCCTGTGACTGACAACGAAGCACATTCCCCAGGTAGTGGCAGAGCTCGTGCAGCGTCATTAGAATTGTCCGTCTCACCGTCGACAATACAGAAAGTCCTGCGGTCTACTTTACACTGGTAACCGTACGGGATCCTGACGGTGCAGTAACTGAAACTTCACGAACCGCAGCAATGTCCCGAATATACTCTTTGTTACTGGAAAGAATCGAAGTTGATGACATGTGGCCGGACAGTATTCTGTGGAGTGACGAAACGCATTTTATACTACAGGGTACAGTGAATACCCAGACCTACCGAATTTGGGGTACTGTTAAACCGAGTATTGTGAACCAACAGCCATTGCACTCGCTGTATGTGACTGTGTGTTAAGGGTTCAAAAGCACCTTTATTCTCAGTTTTCTCTTTTGAATAGAATACACCCAGAGGGCTTGCCAAGTGTACGGTGACCATTATCTAGACCTGCTTGAACATCATATGTTTCGTGCTTTAGAAGAGTGGAACTGTGTGGAAACATCTGTTACCATGCAGGATGGGGCAACACCTCACGTCGCTCCCCCAGTGAAATATCTGTTTAATAGAACGTGTTATCTCCAAACGTTTTCCGGAAGCATGGCGTGCAAGGTTGTTTGATCTGAATGTATGCGGTTTTTGGCTCTGAGGATATCGAAAAGAACGCGTTTAGGGGAAACCAGTACACAGGAAGACGTTCCACCAGAACTGCTGCGAGCAAATGTTGATCACGTCGTTTTACGAGTGCAGCATCTCGTCGAACTTCTGGCGCTCATACTGAACGAACTGTGTAAGCGGCGGTTATTAGCAAAATGAACGTTATGTCTTTCTCACTCGTTTGACCTTTTCTGCCCACATCCTGTTCCTAATCCATTACATAATGAAACTTTTCTATACCGGTACGTTTTTTTCTGCATTCATGCTGCCAGATTTGCATCTGGTGGCCAAAATTGGGACCAGTTCGTTTTCCAGCGTACATTGGTTCCGCATTAACTCAATAGAATATTTTACAAGTTTCGCTGCCATACGATAATTACAGCACACACTAGACGTCTGCACTTTACTTATAACCATCTGGTACATCTACATTGCACGGATGATTCCTCTTCCTGACATTAAAGTCCTTCCTTAATTCCTTGTTACAGATTTTGAGGACCTAACCATGCGCGGCTTAGATAAGAGTAACTAGCTGTATCACAATGTAAGGCGACGTATCGAGCTTCTTGCCAAGCAGTAAAGGCTCACGGGAATCACCTCTGCCTTGCGGCATCATGCGGCTGCTGTGCGGAGGAGGGGCATGCGGTTAGCACGCCGTCTGCAGGCAGTGGAATCGCTGCTACTCTGTAAACCATCTCCTCAGTGGGCGTCACGAGGCTAAATACACCCTATACCCCACGGAGTGGCCGCGAGGTTTGAGGCGCCGTGTTACGGATTGCGCGGTGCCCCCTACCGGAGGTTCGAGTCCTCCCTCGGCCATGGGTCCTTGCGTTGTTCAAAGCTTAAATTACTTTAAGCAGTGTGGAAGTCTACTGACCGATGACCTCAGCAGTTTGGTCCCTTAGGAATTCACATACATATTTGAACATTGGAAGTCCTCCCATAGAGGAAAAATCCTTGGCAGTTCCGGGAATGAAACACGTGTCTTTCGCACGGCAGCCATATACTCCGATCACTCAGCCACGAAGGCGGACTATGGTGAGGTAGCTTGATGGTTCTTCTTCTTTGCGAAAGGTAGTTTTCTAGGACCATGTGAAGTCAGATGAGTAGTAAAGGAGCTTAACACTCCAAGAATTCTCTATACACTCAAAACAGCTACCTTGCAATATCATTTTATTCAGAATACAACACTACAGGCAACGTTGAATAATCTCATTTATTACAATCACGCTCACACCAATTGCTATAAACCGCACAAGTACACAAAATACACTAATAAGTAGTACGCCTACTACGGTCTACGAAATGAATGATATACCACGTTGGGTACCAGAGCCGGATACACTGACCAACTGCTTAAGCTGTCACAGTGTGAACAGATTTGAATACTGCCCGTTCTCTGGTACTGGGGCAAATAACTCATACAGTCGGATACATAAATCATAACGTACGGTGCAGAGTGCTTGTACCTCTCAAGTGCAGATTTTATCGACTTTGCGGCCATTGTTCTGGAACCAGCGCATATTCAAATCCGGCCACTGACCCCACACAAATAAACGCAAATGTTTGGCGCGCTTATTCGGAAATACAGCTGCGTGTATTACTGCAGGCGACGGAAAACTGTTTGCGATCGAAACTCTGTGGGAGCTGGATTGCCAGGATTATACATCCCAGCTCTAATGTTCAGAAATATACCACCCGAAACAAGTGGGCATTATTACACAGAATGAGGTGTGAAGTGTATACCAGAATCGCAACTCGATCTCAAGTTCGAAAACGCTGGCACATCCTTGTGCTGACTGAAAAACTTACTAAATAAGTGTGATTTCTATAAATCTGAGGTAAATTTCTCTCTCTAGCTAACGTCAAGAAATTAGAATATTAACCTTTCACTCTGATTCATTATCTATGGTATTGTGAGTCACTCAGACATATTTAGAATGAGTGACCTGCAGGAGAGAGTTTTTTGTATTATTTCTTTGCTTCCGAGAAGTGAAAGAACTGAGCAGTATGAATACAACTACATGGGAAAAGGGATAAAATTGTAAAGGACAACACTTAAAATATTCTTAACGGATGTACAGAATAGTCATGGATACATAGGTACTAGAATATAAAGAATGAGAAGCTGGTTATGAAATCAAGCACATACGACAAATAGCTTACTGAATAGTCTCGATTTTAAGTACGATTGTTCGAGGTAAACAGGTCGAAGGAGATGCGAAATGGCAACTATTATAAAGCAAAGGGAATCGAGCCACCCCTCCCAAACAGCTCCTCATGAAACACAAGTTGTCGATAATTATCAGAATGTTTCTACAAGTTTCTCATTTAAGATACATGACTGCAGTTTGTTATTGTCAGACAGTCTTTCAACTGTTTCTTAAATACACTCAGTGGCTGCAGAAGAGTTTCTAAGTCAAATAAAGCTGTTACATATATTTACTATGATAAACTGGAAAATATGAAGTTGGAAAAAATGCTCATAAACAAGTCAACGGTTTAATTGGGATGAAATTTCCCTATCTGGGATCCATGCACTTACGTGAATCTATTTGAGAAGCGTACTAAGATCAATACACTGACACAACAAGTCTTACGACGGTTAGATTTCTATTTTATACTCATAATTAACAAAAGACTTTGAAGTGAGCTACAGAGGATACTTCTATATAAATATATCCTCAGTGCATTACGTAATTCTATTCCATTAAGGATTGTAGTTTTTGAAGATTTATTTGTGATACAACTGTGTATGGACTGTTACTACTCTGGCTCGACCTCATAGTCCGTACTGGAGAGATGTAGGAAGAGCTGAAGAATATTCTTAGGTCCATCACTGTCAAAAAGCTCATCGAACTTTTGAAATATATGACTATGGTTTGCTTGGTGTCTTCTTTACCTTGACGTGACCTAATGCAAAATATTTAATACTTTTGTTCGTGTTTGCATGCAAAAATAAATGTGTTCTGCACATTTTACAGTAACAAATCATAATTTATTACTATTCATTCATTATCTATGGACTTTTCGGTAATATTTAATCGTCATCGGTGGTTTTTTCATTATTTTATTGTAAAACATAAGTAACACTATATGAAAACACAGTATGATCGTTAGATTCACAATACTGTTATAACCAAACTCTTAATCTTGTATTTAAAAAACACGCACGATTTCGGTGTTAACAATTATTCATCAGTTCTGTTCAGAAAACAGGAGCCACGCGGGGTATCCACTTGCTCTTAGGCGCCTTGCCACTGTTCGCGCGGCTCTCCCCGTCGGAGGTTCGAGTCCTCCCTCCGTCATGGGTGTGTTCGTGTGTCTGTTGTACTTAGCGTGAGTTAGTTTAAGTTAGATTAAATCGTGTGTAAGCCTAGGGACCGATGACCTCAGCAGTTTGGCCCCATAGGAACTTACCACCACCAACACAACACGGGAAAGAAGAAAAGGTAACAGCTTAATGTATAGTAAATACTGAAACAGTATGCGTACAGCTATTTAAGCAAAGAACTATCGCTACTACCCCTACCAGCAAAAGTAAGCTGAGACACATTCAGCAATTTACTAGTTGCAAATCACATAACAAACGTCGTAAATAACAAGAACGCGAATTATTCCTCAACAGTCACAAATAGGCGAGAAAAGCTTAATTTTGATAATTAGCGTAGGAGTTCGGGAGAGGTAGTAACATGTAAACAGCAGTAATAAAATAAATAACAAGTCTTACTAGCTGCATATGACAAACCATAAAAATTCCATCTGCACTGGACAGGACAGAATGAAAGATCAAGAATCGAAGCTGCTGTAGGAGAAGGGGGGAGTGGCTAGGAAGAGAAAAATGACCATAGCATCTCTCTTTCTGCTGCCTGGTCAGACTGCTTCAAATATACACCATCGCTGTAGGGATGGGAAAAACCGAACGGTTAAAACCGATACCAGTGTGTCAGTTCGTAATAACCGGTATTTTTCGGTATTTGTCTGGTCTCGGTTTTAATTAGCTTTCCGATTTTGTATAATAACCAGGTAAAAAACCAGCATGTCGTTTCGTCATACCAGCAGTGCTGAAATCTTTCTTTTTAAATAAAACTTTTATTAAAACGAGTAACGTTTATTGCAAGAACTTCCATTGCTTTGTAATATGGGTTATTACAGGAAATGGGGTAACCGATCAGTGCCATTTTATTATTAACGCTGACAGTTAAAAACTAGCAACAAACACAGGACAGCATTGCTGAGACAACAATGCACCTTTGGCTGTGTGGCGTTCCCTAGTAGACAATGCGTGCGTATGTGCAATAGGCAAGACCTGCCTCCACCTCATGAGAGTGGTATTTTCTTGCTGTCGTTCTTGGACAACGCTCCATTTGCTTTGAAAGATAGGAGGTACAACAAATTTACGCCAGCAGATAAGGAGGAAACATCCATTCCTTGGTAGAGAAGGCCAATTTAATTGATATACCTATAATTTCTTTGACATGCTATAAATTTGGGATAATAACTGATTCTTTGATTTTGTGGTTGTTTCAGGGTTAAAAATTGATACCGTCCGAAAATGACGATGCGGGGAACTCTTCAAGTTGCTGGAGGGAACGAGATCGATTTCTGCCACAGTCCCAGCCACACATCCATCGCGGTCTCCTACTTCTTCACCTTCATTAGAATTTTTCAGTCTTTATTCAAGATCTGTGTTTATTACTTGCAGCTCGTACGGAAAGATATAGGTGTTCATTCTTTACGTACGCTATACGAGATTGGAATAATAGAGAATTGTGAAGGTGTTCGATGAGTTGCAGAGTATCCATGTAGATGTAGTAACAGCAATGAAAAACGGAAATTCAGTTATTTCAGAAATCGGGTGTTTGGAGCGGTTTAACAGCCAGATTAAACTGGAGACGAAAAGAACAAGTGTGACCGAAAACCAATTGTTTCAGCTATAACCGCCATACCTACATCATTGTTGTCACTGAATTTTACAGACTAAGCAAGCTAATTATTTGTTAGCAAAAGCTTGTCTGGTTTTCAAGCGTCTTAAATAAGATAATTCATTTATATTTTTATTGTTACTTCATTTATACGTGGAGTACGGTAATACTTTCATACGACATCAATGTTTCAACAGTCACTTTTGGCCTACATATGAAGTTCCTTGTTGTTTCTTTCGGTCTGATGGTTTCATCTTTGAACCACTAATGCCTACACGCCGTGCGATTGGGAGAAGTGTCCACACCACACATCGAGAAAAATGTGGACTGTGTTGATCCTAATAAGGCTTAGTTACTTTCACATACCATTTATGGATATCCAGAGGGCTTTTGACACCGGTCCTCACAAAGACTTCAACTCAAATTGCGTACATATGGAGTATCGTCTCAGTTGTGCGACTGCATTCATGATATCCAGTCGGAAAGGTCACAGTTCACAGAAACTGACGAGAAGTCATCGAGTAAAACAGAAGTAATATCTGGCATTTCCCATGGAAGTGTTATAGGCCCTTTCCTGTTCCTTAGCTACGTAAACGATTTAGGAACAATCTGAGTTGCACTCTTCCATTGTTTGTGGATGATGCTCTCATTTATCGTCTTGTAAAGCCATCAGATGGCCTAACCAAACTGGAAAACAATTTTGTCAAGGTATCTGTATGGTGCAAAATGTTGAAACTGAATCTAAATAATGAAAAGTATGAAGTCATCCACATTAGTATCAAAAGTAATCCGCTGAATATCAGTTACAGGATAACAGACACATACCTAAAGACTGTAAATTCAACAACGTACTTAGGGATTACATTTAGGAGTAACTTAAACTAGTAACATAAACTCGAAAGCTCACACGGTTGACGTTGTTGTTGAAATGGTTCAAATGGCTCTGAGCACTATGGGACTCAACATCTATGGTCATAAGTCCCCTAGAACTTAGAACTACTTAAACTAACTAACCTAAGGACATCACACAACACCCAGTCATCACGAGACAGAGAAAATCCCTGACCCCGCCGGAAATCGAACCCGGGAACCAGGGCGCGGGAAGCGAGAACGCTACCGCACGACCACGATGACGTTGTGGGTAAAGCAAACCAAAGACTACCTGTTATTGGCTGAACAATGAGAAAATACAACATGTCTACTAAAGAGACTTCCTACACTACGTCTGTACGTCGTCTTTTGGAATATTTCTGTGCGGTGTGGGATCCGCATCAGATAGGATAGAGGGAGGAGATTGAAAAAGTTCAAAGACGGGCAGCTCATTTTTACTATCGCGAGGTAGAGGAGGAAGTGCCACGGATATTACACGCGAATTCGAGTAGTAATTATTAAAGCAAAGGCGATTTTCATTGTGGCAGGAGCTCCTCAAGAAATTTCAATCACCAGCGTTGTCTTCAGAGTGTGAAATTTTTTCTGGCGTCCATCTACATTAGTGGGAATGATCATCATAATAAAATGAGAGAAATCATTGCTCGCGCGGAAGGATTTGTGTGTTTCTCCCCCCCCCCGACGTTCGAGAGTGGAACGTAAGAGAAATAGCTTGAAAGTACTGCCAGGCACTTAATTGTGAATTGCAGAGTAGCCATGTAGATGTAGATGTAGATAATGGTGCACATAAAAGTGACTTACAAACTCATTTTTCTACAGCCTGGAACCGCGCTACCGCTACGGTCGCAGGTTCGAATCCTGCCTCGGGCAGGGATGTGTGTGATGTCCTTAGGTTGGTTAGGTTTAAGTAGTTCTAAGTTCTAGGGGACTGATGACCTCAGCAGTTAAGTGCCATAGTGCTCAGAGCCATTTGAACCATTTTTTGTAGACTAATGAGAAAGCGTGCAGGTGGTCATGGATGTAAAAGCGCAGCTTCCACGACAAGGAGGTGCGCCGGCTCGGCATCGAATTCACCCGGCTGATTAACGACGAGGGTGGGTGAAGCAGAATCAATATTTATAATTTATACTATTTGTTTCTTCTGATAGTCCAGTTAGGATCGCACTATCTTACCAGTTTTCTAGCACAGGATGTACAAGCAATAACGTCCGTAGGCTAATTTCAACAAATCTAAGCATCTCTTCCTCTACAATTCAGCTTACATATTAGTTCACGTAATATCTCAGTGCATTGCTACCACCAACTACGCCTATATTTAAGACATGGATGAACTGCAACTCATAAACCTGTATTCAATAACAAGTGGCCCAACAGCAGCTTTGATCCAAATGACGGGTTTAAACATTGGAGTAAATTTCCTTAAGGTTCTTTGTCACCTCGTATGTTAGGAAAATACCACAATAGATTTCGACGGTTTCGCGCAATGTCCCACAAGGGTTTGCGCTCATTGTCCACGTGGTAAAGGAGCATGTTTTGAATTAACATCTTCCTATCACCTCAGTCCATCACCTTGGATTGCCTCTGTGCATCTCATCCCATTTTCGTACTACTACAACAATAAAGAAATGAAATGATCGTATGCCATTATAGATCTGGAGACCCCAGCTGGTGTTGTTTGGTCTTCAAGTACAGGACTGTTTATTTGACGCCACTCCAGGGGCTTGCGCGTCGATGATGAAATGATAATGAGGAAAACACAACAGCCAGTCGCCGGACGATCCCAGGCTCACTACGACAGTGGCTGAGAGACACCGGTGGCCTCGCATCTGGAAGGGTTGACAGTGATGATCCACGGAGCCGCACCAGTGTTTCTGAATCGCGTGCATGAAAGCATGCATCGCAGATGCAGGTTGTGTAGGGCTCCAATATGTTCGGGTTTTTCAGGATCTGTTCTGGTTTCCATGGCATCTGGGGACGGGAAGCAAACCCTGACCTTTTATGTCTGGAGAAATTCGACTAATGGCAAATAAATAGAGCTTAAAAATGTAGATTAAAATTCACTAAATGAGTACTGGCGTGTAGGTAGTTTCGATCGCTTTGTATTAAAAACTCTGCAGCAAATACGCTTAGACGCTGTTCTGTACACGTATTTTTCATACTTCTTTATTGAGAACAATGAGAAGACGCCAATAGCCTACGATCGCATGCACCGCGCCGCCTCCCCGCCCGCCAGACAGAGCTCTTGCTAAAGCATTTCGTCGACTTACGTAAGTTTATGTTATTTATATTCTCTAAATTTTTTATCTCGTCATAATTTCACTGGTACCTCTTTCTTATGCGTCCGCAAAGGGACGGAACGAGGGGGGAGGGGAGGACGGGAGGTTGCAGCCTCAAGATGGGCGCCTGGCACATCCTGGAAGTGATTTCCCGTGCTGCCGCTACACCTCTCCTTCAGCCACGCATTACTTGGCTGATCACAGTGACACATTACTATGGCTTCAGTTACTGCCATAGGGTTTACATTTGCTTAGCAATTTGTGTGGGAAAACCGGAACAGGAGACAATCGAAGCATTTGAGATGTGGTGCTACATACGAATGTTGAAAATTAGGTGGACTGATATGGTAAGGAATGAGGAGGTTCTGCGCAAAATCGGAGAGGAAAAGAATATGTGGGAAACGCTAACAAGGAGAAGGGGCAGGATGACAGGACATCGGTTAACACATCGGGGGATTGACTTCTATAGTACTAGATGTAGCTGTAGAGGGCAAAATCTGTAGAGGAAGACAGAGAACGGAATACATCCAGCAGATAATTGCGGACATTGGTCGCAAGTGCTACTCTGCGATGAAGAGGTTGGCACAGGACAGAAACTGGTGGCGGGTCGCATCAAACCAGTCAGAAGACTGAAAGAGACCCCCAGTATCTCTGGTCTATTTCCTTTAATTGCATGTTCGTCGGCACTGAAAAACAAACGAGGAGGCGTTCCCGCTCCCACGTTCATGCTCTCCGCGAGGCACTGTGGTCATAGATCAACTTAATTTCAACAGACTGTACTAGTAATCGTCCGGGAAAATAATCCGATTTGACCCAAATGTCCAGCATTTTCTAAGCCTTCGCCCGGAATCGGCACTTTAAGTGAAAGTAGGATCAAACGTGTGCAGGGACGCCGCGTGGAGCAATTCCTGCAGAGCACGCAGGTCAGAGCTCATTGTTTGCGCTGTGTGGTTTGAAAATGATCCGATCATCACACACTTATTTTACATCCAAGTAGAACGTTTCCCGACAATGGTTCGTTCTCAAAACTTAATCTACCAAGTCCCCTCTATAATACTGAATACTGTGTTGATCACCGAGCTAGAATACGGTGTTGATCACCGAGCGAGGTGGCGCAGTGGTGAGCACACTGAACTCATATTCGGGAGGAAGACGGTTCAAACCCGCGTCCTGCCATCCTGATTTATGTTTCCCGCGATTTCGCTAGATTGCTTCAGGCAAATGCTGGGATGGTTCCTTTGAAAGTGCAGGGCCGATTTACTTCTCCATCCTTCCTTAATACGAGCGTATGCTCCGTCTGTAATCACCTCGTTGCCGACGGGACGTTGAACACTACTCTCCTCTGCGTCAATAAACTGTGAAACACCTTGTAGATAGCAACAATTGCAATCGAGCACGGAGAAGTGTGCGCGGACACAGACGGCGTGTCCAGTTTCTAAATCTCGACGGTAAAGCGGCGCATTGAGCTGCACAACACGCGCAGAGCGGCGACCGGCAGCTGGTCTTAACGGTCTACTGGGCGGCGCGTGACCCGAAGGCAAACTCTCCGGGCGCCGCTCCCTGGGGCAATGCCCTTCAGCAAAAGAGGTGACACTACAGTACACCGTTATTAAAAGAGGACGAACAGATATCGAGAATTAATCTCTCGCTTGAAGAAAGACGCAAACTATTCTTCGAAAACCTATCCACAAAAATTGTAGAATCGGTGCTACGTGAGGCATTAAGAGACATCCTTCATCCCCGTAAGTATCGGTCCCGTAGGACCTGAGAAGTGTGCTCGCACAGAGGCAGCTAAGCATTCATTCTTCCCAAGTTACATCGCGGTTGGAACAAGAAGAAACACTACCATGGTAGCATGCTAGGAGTGCCTTGCCCAGATCATTGGCCGTGGTGTTTTTCAAGATTGTTTGCAGAATATGGGATGCAGGTGTAGATGTAGACTTAGAACAATAGGTATCATTCGCAACGTACGCTAGAACTATCGACGCTAAACCACAGACGGCAACGAACACAACGCGACAACTTTGAATCATGACTTGCTGGCTGTGCTGTCAAATAATCATTTCCTGGAGGTAGATCTCTGATCTGAGGGTCGTGTGTGGTAATCCACTGAACGCATTCCTGTTATTTTTCAACAGCTTTGTCTGCAGAGAATATAAGTTAAACCACAGAAGAACAACCAATATGTAGCATTTACAGCTATTTACACAGGCTGATGGTAGTATTATTCGGCGACTATGTATGACGTCAGCTATTTGTGACTTGAAAATTTGTGCCGGACCAGTACTCGAACCCAGATTTCCCGCTTATCGCTAGCGGTAGCCTTAACCATTTCGGCTATCCAAGCATGCTCAAGGCGATCGCTCGTGATAAGCGGGAAATCTGCATTGGAGTCTCGGTGTGTCACAAATTTTTAATGCGTCGCAGACGCTTCACGTCAAGGAACAGTCACACCATGCGAATTTACTACATCTGTAATCGTCGGTGGCAGTGCCTGTAGTTTCAGAGAGGCATGCACCTCTGAAGGGGAGTGTACTGTAAAGAGACAGACACTATATGAACACAACGATTGTAACCATCCGTGATGTATCTATGCCCCGGCGGGCTAAAACGACGACACAATATTTGTTAAACTGTGCGGTAATCACGAATTGTGCGAGTGTACAACTTGTGATGACACGACTTATGAAAGTTTGGATAGGTCCTGGAAGCGTGAGTAGGTAGCCAAAATGGTTAAGGGAGTGCTTGTGATATGTGGGAAATCTGAGTCACGGTCCACCAGAAATTTTCAAGTGTCACAAACAGGTGACGTCAATGCACAGCCGCAGAATGCGAATCTATTCTGTAATGCTTACCACAGCTGTAATTGTCTGTGACTGTGTCTGTTCTTTAAGACATTGCAGAAGTCAACCAGTGGTTATGATGTCACAAACAACTGAGTCAGTCAGTCTAAAGCTGACTTCATTTCTATTTCAGCACCCACAACGTAGCCAAGTCCACTTTTCACACTCTTTGTAGTACACTACTGGCCATTAAAATTGCTGCGCTACGAAGATGACGTGCTATAGACGCGAAATTTAACTGACAGGAAGAAGATGCTGTGATATTCAAATGATTAGCTTTTCAGAGCATTCACACAAGATCAGTGGCGACACCTACAACGTGCTGACATGAGGAAAGTTTTCAACCCATTTCTCATACACAAACAGCAGTTGACCGGCGTTGCCTGCTGAAACGTTGTTGTGATGCCTTGTGTAAGGAGGAGAAATGCGAACCATCACGTTCCGACTTTGATAAATGTCGGATTGTAGCCCACCGCGATTGCGGTTTATCGAAACGCGACATTGCTGCTTGCGTTGGTCGAGATCCAATGACTATTAGCAGAATATGGAATCGGTGGGTTCAGGAGGGTAATACGGAACGCCGTGCTGGATCCCAACGGCCTCTTATCACTAGCAATCGCGATGTCAGGCATTTTACCCGCATGGCTGTAACGGATCGTGCAGCCACGTCTCGGTCCCTGAGTCAACAGATGAGGACGTTTGCAAGACAACAACCATCTGCACGAACAGTTCGACGACGTTTGCAGCAGCATGGACTATCAACTCGGAGACCATGGCTGCGGTTACTCTTGACGCTGCATCACATACAGGAGCGCATTCGATGGTGTACTCAACGACGAACCTGGGTGCACGAATGGAAAAACGTCATTTTTTCGGATGAATCCAGGTTCTGTTTACACCATCATGATGGTCGCATCCGTGTTTGGCGACATCGCGGTGAACGAACGTTGGAAGCGTGTATTCGTCATCGCCATACTGGCGTATCACCCTGCGTGATGGCATGGGGTGCCATTGGTTACACGTCTCTGTCACCTCTTGTTCGCATTGACGGCACTTTGAACAGTGGACGTTACATTTCAGATGTGTTACGACCCGTGGCTCTACCGTTCATTTGATCCCTGCGAAATCCTACATTTCAGCAGGATAATGCACGACCGCTTGTTGCAGCTCCTGTACGGGTCTTTCTGGATACAGAAAATGTTCGACTGCTGTCATGGCCAGCACATTCTCCAGATCTCTCATCAATTGAAAACGTCTGGTCAATGGTGGCCGAGCAACTGTCTCGTCACAATACGCCAGTCACTACTCTTGATGAACTGTGGTATCGTGTTGAAGCTGCATGGGCAGCTGTACCTGTACACGCCATCCAAGCTCTGACTCAATGCCCAGGCGTACCAAGGCCGTTATCACGGCTATAGGTGGTTGTTCAAATGGCTCTAAGCACTATGGGACTTAACATCTGAGGTCATCAGTCGCCTAGACTTAGAACTGCTTAAACGTAACTAACCTAAGGACATCACACACATCCATGCCCGAGGCAGGATTCGAATCTGCGACCGTAGCAGCAGCGCGGTTCCGGAATGAAGCGCCTAGAACCACTTTGCCACAGCGGCTGGCCCATACATGGTTGTTCTGGGTACTGATTGCTCAGGATCTATGCACCCAAATTGCGTGAAAATGTAATCACATGTCAGTTCAAGTATAATATATGTGTCCAATGAATACCCGTTTATCATCTGCATTTCTTTTTGGTGTAGCGATTTTAATGGCCAGTAGTGTATATACGGTGTTGATCAGTGAAATTATTTCATTTGCAGCCACTCCATTCGAAAATACTGGGAAAATAACCGAGCGGGCTGTACCAGCAGTGCACCAATAAGTGATTGCATTGCAGCAATGACGTTAGAGCGTGCAGCGCGCCGCCACCTCCCTGGCGCCTGTATTTACGGAGATGCCGTAATTAAATGTGGCTGCGACGCAGATGAGATTCTGTCGACATCCCGGGCGAACAGCGAGTAATATCATTGGCGCCGTACTGGTAAGCTAATAAGCGGAGGCGGGCAGAGCGCGACACGGCAGGGACCAGCGAGCGGGCGTACTGGCGAAGCCAGCCCCGCACTCTGCATTCCTATCAGTCAGCGCGACACCTGGCACTGGCGACCGTGTCGGGAGCGACGCGTCACAGCGCGTGCTCTGCCTACTGTGGATGATGGGGCGTTAATGCCACGTCGCTGTCCACGTTTATTACATTTTGTTGCTATGTTTTGTTCCACAGTATAGGAATATTTTGTTGCAGGAGGCTAGGGAGTAGGTGGGATCACAAGGCAGACTCATAGAAAGACACGCCAAATGGTCACTTAGCGTGAGAGCAGCCGGGCGAGCAAGAGGCATTTCGTACAAGAACAGAGACAGGCATTGTGGATTCACCCAAACGCTGGGCGCCAAGAACTGTATCTTTCGTTATTTATATTTACAGCTCGAACCATGTTGATAACGTTACTTCCACTAAGAACTTGTTAATAATAATTTCAGTATCATTCAGTTTATAAGGAAGTGATGATTACAATTTAGTTACTCTCAGTGCTTAATGATGGAAGGGATGGACCAGTCACAATTGCGACCTTAGACAGCAGGCGCAAAACTTCTAAGAAAGCTCACCACTTGTTACGACGGGTTTCCAAGGTGGCAGTACCTGAATCCGTATACAAAATCTGACCTCATGTAAAGACGGAAAAGTTTTTTGCAGTTTGACTAAACAAGGCTGAGGAGTGGATTCCTTAAGGGCTTGCTACAAAAAAAAAAAAATGGTTCAAATGGCTCTGAGCACTATGGGACTCAACATCTGTGGTCATAAGTCCCCTAGAACTTAGAACTACTTAAACCTAACCAACCTAAGGACATCACACACATCCATGCCCGAGGCAGGATTCGAACCTGCGACCGTAGCGGTCACGCGGTTCCAGGCTGAAGCGCCTTTAACCGCACGGCCACACCGGCCGGCGGCTTGTTACAGATTGGCGTAGAGCGTATTTGGTAACAGAAATCATGAAACAGAATCCAGTGGGAGAGAGGCATTGCAGCTGCATGCTGTCCTCTAGGCCTGATCACGTTAACGAAGTTCTCCACCAAAAATGTTTATAAATTATTATGGCAAGTGCGCTTTCCATATTTGTATCTCACGTTTTGTAGGTAACAATCAAAAGGCCACGTCGGTTAAAGAATCAATAAACGTCGACATGAACATAATTTCTGGGCATTCTCATTGAGAGACTCTAAAACTGCGTGAAATTAGCATTCACAAGTGAAGATACTGTGTTTATATATCACGTCATGAGGTTAGAAACTAGTTGAGTCGCGAATTGTTATGTATACACTCAGCATGGCGATCATCAGGCCATTACTGGCAACCAATTTTATTTACAAGCAACTGTGCAATTCACGAAAAGCAAAACTGCATATCTTACCAATGACTTTCAAATGACAGTGATGCCACTAGATGAACAGCGGGGTTGAACTAAAGGACAGTTTGTCATGAGATACTGCAAACACATCACTCCAGCTGAAGCATTAGTTACAGTTTGGAGATTATTGCACTATTAAAACAGTTAGCGAAAAGTATGGTCCACATTGATGGGCTTCGTGGTAGAAAATAAACAGATCATTGCCACATGCTTGTGATCGTCACTACGTATGTACATCCCACACGTGAAGTTAACTAAACAATTACAGTACTGGTTATATGGTTGGTGCTTGCAGCAAGGAGGAGAAAAGTGCTGATTGGAAAACAGGTACGTGTGATCTAGACATATTCTGATATATTCTGATGCACGGATTTGTGTGTAAGATTTTCTGTTGTGAGAGATGCATAAATATACAGGGTGGTCCACTGATAGTGACCGGGCCAAATATCTCACGAAATAAGCATGAAAGGAGAAAACTACAAAGAACGCAACTCGTCTAGCTTCAAGGGGGAAACCAGATGGCGCTATGGTTGGTCCGCTAGATAGCGCTGCCATAGGTCAAGCGGATATCAAAGTTTTTTTAAATATGAATCCCCATTTTTATTACATATTCGTGTAGTACGTGAAGAAATATGAATGTTTTAGTTGGACCACTTCTTTCGCTTTTGGTAGATAGCGCTGTAATAGTCACAAACGTATACTTACTTGGTGTCACGTAACATTCCACCTGTGCGGACAGTATTCACTTCGTGATACATTACCCGTGTTAAAATCGACCGTTTACCAATTGCGGAGAAGGTCGATATCGTGTTGAAGTATGGCTATTGTGATCAAAATGCCCAACGGGAGTGTGCTATGTATGCTGCTCAGTATCCTGGACGACATCATCCAGGTGCCCGGAGCGTTCGCCGGATAGTTACGTTATTTAAGAAAACAGGAACTGTTCAGCCACATATGAAACGTCAACCACGACCTGCAACAAATGATGATGCCCAAGTAGGTGTTTTAGCTGCTGTCGCGGCTGATTCGTACATCAGTAGAACACAAATTGCGCGAGAATCGGGAATCTCAAAAACGTCGGTGTTGAGAATGCTACATCAACATCGATTGCACCAGTACCATATTTCTGTGCACCAGGAATTGCATGGCGACGACTCTGAACGTCGTGTAGAGTTCAGCCACTGGGCACAAGAGAAATTACGGGACGAGGACAGATTTTTAGCTCGCGTTCTATTTAGTGACGAAGCCGAAGCGTCCTTCAGTAACAGCGGAAAATCCACGACGGTTGCGAAAAGTTGAACATCAGCGACCTTGGCGGGTTAATGTATGGTGCGGAGTTATGGGAGGAAGGATAATTGGCCCCCATTTTATAGTTGGCAAACTACATGGTGCAGTGTATGCTGATTTCCTGCGTACCGATGTTACTACAAGATGTTTCACTGCATGACAGAATGGCAATGTGCTTCCAACATGATGGATGTCCGGTACATAGCTCGCGTGCGGTTGAAGCGGTACTGAATAGCACATTTCATGTCAGGTGGATTGGTAGTCGAAGCACCATACCATGGCCCGCACGTTCATCTGACGCTCCCGGATTTCTTTCTGTGGGGAAAGTTGAAGGATATTTGCTATCGTGATCCACTGATAACGCCTGACATCATGCGTCAGCGCATTGTCATTGCATGAGCGAACGTTACGGAATGCGAACTACTCGCTGTTGAGAGGACATCGTTACACGTATTGCCAAATGCATTGACGTTGACGGACATCATTTTGAGCATTTATTGCATTAATGTGGTATTTACAGGTAATCACGCTGTAACAGCATGCGTTCTCAGAGATGGTAAGTTCACAAAGGTAGATGTATCACATTGGGGCCGGCCAGTGTGGTCGAGCGGTTCTAGGCGCCTCGTGCATGGATGTGTGTGATGTCCTTAAGTTAGTTAGGTTTAAGTAGTTCTAAGTTCTAGGGAACTGATGACCTCAGATGATAAGTCCTATAGTGCTCAGAGCCATTTGAAGCCATCACATTGGAACAACCGAAATAAAAGCTTTAAACATACCAACGTTCTGTATTTTAATTTAAAAAACCTACCTGTTACCAACTGTTTGTCTATAATTGTCAGCCATATGTTTGTGACTATTACAGCGCCATCTATCACAAAGCAAAAAAAGTGGTCCAACTAAAAGATTCATATTTCTTTACGTACTACACGAATATGTAATAAAAATGGGGGTTCCAATTTAAATAACGCAGTTGATATCCGTTTGACCTATGGCAGCGCCATCTAGCGGGCGAGCTATAGCGCCATCTGGTTTCCCCCTTCAAGCTAGACAAATTTCGTTCTTTGTAGTTTTTTCGTTTGACGCTTATTTCGTGAGACTTTTGGCCCGGTCACGATCAATGGACCACCCTGAATATTTTGTAACCCTCCCCCTTCCCCCCTTCCTGGGTGCTTACAGTGATTTTGGCAGTTGTTTGTAATGCAAGTAGAAATTCGGAATGTATGAAAAATGTCCGCCAAACGTCTGAGTGACTTCTTTCATACAGATCGATTTCGCGCCGCTCATTACAAAAAATTAATTACAGCAGTTGATTCAGTAAGAGAGCAGGAATGCATCAAACTAGCTGCATCTTGCGGTGTTAACCGCAATTAAATGGTTATTTCCAAAAATAGACCATTTATATATTCCAAGCTTATTATAAAAAAAGCTCAAGTATATATTCCAAAAAATGGTTCAAATGGCTCTGAGCACTATGGGACTTAACATCTATGGTCATCAGTCCCCTAGAACTTAGAACTACTTAAACCTAATTAACCTAAGGACAGCACACAACACCCAGCCATCACGAGGCAGAGAAAATCCCTGACCCCGCCGGGAATCGAAACCGGGAACCCGGGCGTGGTAAGCGAGAACGCTACCGCACGACCACGAGATGCGGGCATATATTCCAATATTACAAAAAAAGCCTATGTCTATATTCCAGTCTTCCATCAGTCTACCTCCTCCTTCCCTCTCTGTCTTTCCATCTCCTCCACTCCCCCCCCCCCTCTCTCTCTCTCTCTCTCTCTCTCTCTCTGTCTCTCTCTCTCTCTCTCTCTCTCTCTCTCTACCTCCTCTATCCCACACTCTCTATCGATCTCCTCCTACTCCCCTCTCTCTCACCATCCCTTCCTCTCCCCATCTCTCCGTCTAACTCTTTCTCCCCCCCCTCTCAGTCCACCTCCTGCCCCTTTTTCATATCCATCTCATCCACCCCATTTTGCTATTCACCTCCTGTTCAGTTCTTTCTCTGTCCATCTCCTTCTCTCTCCTTTCTCTGTCTGTCACCTCCTCTCCCATCTTTCTGTCCACCTCATCTTTCCTTTCTGTGTGCATTTCATTCTCCTTCTCTCTCTCTCTCTCTCTCTCTCTCTCTCTCTCTCTCTCTCTCTGTCCATCTCGTCCTCCCCCTTCTCTTTGTCCATTCCTCCTCTTCCTATCTGTGTCGATCTACTCCTTCCTCCTGTCGGTCTATCCGTCTTCTCCTACCACCTTTTGTCCACATTATCACTCCCATTCCAATAGTAGGTGCTTCTACCCCCACAGTATTTCTTTCCAGATCGTAACTAAAGTTATTACCGAATATGGTTGAAACCGTTCTGGGGATTAGGAAGAGCGTTTTATCTGTGGCTTTGTGTACATTCGCACATACGAAGTATATATCACATGTGTTTAACATGTTTCGCAAACAATGTGTTCACATATTTCATCTGCATCACCAGCACATTTCCCGCCGGAGTTTTATTTTCACGTAGGTCAGTGTTTATGGCGTCATATCTCCTCAACTATGTGTCGTACAATGATATAATTTTGCTGAACATTTAGTGGTATATGTAAATAGTGTCAGCATAATGCATTGCTAGTACAGCTGGCAGTAAAGACGTAATAAATTAAAACGCCACGGTTCATGCAGTAGTTTTACTACCTGAATAGTGAAAATGAAGTAAGAAACTTTTTTTTTTCTTTCTCCACTTTGTGGAGAACAAGTTTCATCAATGTTTGATACAAAGTGGAAAGTTAGTACTACGTGCTCTCATTCGAGAGTACTGAATATATAAAACCTGGATATTCACACGTCGTGGGTTAACTTCTGTTTCAGCCCCACCCCTTTGACAGGTGGGTACGTGTAAGATAGTCTATGTTAATTCATGGTATAAGCTAAAGCCATTCCAAATTTCATCCAAATCCGTCCAGTCGTTTCAGCATGAAAGAGTAGCAAGAATACACTCTCTCTCTCTCTCTCTCTCTCACACACACACACACACACACACACACACACACACACACACACACACACACCCGCACGCTCGCGCCCAAAATCTTTCGTATTTATGATTTACATGTAATGTATAAGAAAACTGCGATCTGACAGGTAGCTAGCATAGCACCTGCAGAGTTAGATGCACTTCTTAATACGGGAACGAATAAGCAGTTTTGATTTAAAGTGATAAAATTTACGCCTTATGTTTATCCCCCTGGTCAGTTAATTTTGAGTCCCTCTGGGCCGAGTTCCTTCGTGTTGGACTTGTTTTTCTCCACAAACAATAGCAGAAACCTTCCACATAACAACGGAGTCGATGCTGCGGCACCTTTTGAGACGATTTTATGCTGCATGTGAGGGCTGCACTGGCATTTGCATGGGTGTGTGCTGTACAGAGCGGCTTTTGGTTGGTTGGTTTGGGGGATGAAAGGGACCAGACTGCTACGGTCATCGGTCCCTTTTTCCAAATACAAAGAACACCCACAGAGAATAAAAACGAGGAACAGAATAGATCACAGACGATACAGAACAAGAGAAACGGAGACAGGGACAAGACAAAACGAACTAAAACCACACAGAGTGTGACAGTGGTTGGCCGACCATAGAAATAAAAAAGGAAAAGCCAACCACTTAGAAACACCTTAAAAGATCAGTTTAAAATCATAGGCCAAAGGCCAGAATCAGCACAAAAAATAAAATAAAACAGGAACACTCAGATGAAAGAATAAAAACTCCCTGCCCTAATAAAACGTAAAACTAAGGCAGCCATAACAGGGTCATCAGATAAAACGGCAGGGAGCGTATCAGGCAGCGCAAATGTCTGTCTGACCACAGCTAAAAGGGGGCAGGCCAACAGAATGTGGGCCACTGTCAAAGCCGCCCCACAGCGACATACAGGAGGGTCCTCCCGGCGCAGTAAATAACTGTGTGTTAGCCGGGAGTGGCCAATGCGGAGCCGACAAAGGACGACTGAGTCCCTGCGGTTGGCTCGCATGGAGGACCGCCACACAGTCGTCGTCTCCTTAATGGCACGGAGTTTATTGGGTGTAATCCGATCGCGCCATTCAGCGTCCCAAAGCGCAAAAACTTTTCGGCGGAGGACTGCCCGCAAATCAGCCTCTGGGAGGCCAACATCCAGAGATGGTTTACTCGTGGCCTCTTTCGCCAGGCGGTCAACATGTTCATTGCCTGGGATACCGACATGACCGGGGGTCCACACAAAGACCACAGAGCGGCCGCAACGCGCAAGAGTATGCAGGGACTCATGGATAGCCCTCACCAGACGAGAACGAGGAAAACACTGGTCGAGAGCTCGTAAACCGCTCAGGGAATCGCTACAGATAACGAAGGACTCACCTGAGCAGGAGCGGATATACTCTAGGGCTCGAAAGATGGCGACTAGCTCAGCAGTGTAAACGCTGCAGCCAGCCGCCAAGGACCGTTGTTCGGAATGGTCCCCTAGAGTTAGCGCATACCCGACACGACCAGCAACCATCGAACCGTCGGTGTAAACAATTCCAGAGCCCTGATACGTGGCCAGGATGGAATAAAAGCGGCGGCGGAAGGCCTCTGGAGGGACCGAGTCCTTCGAGCCCTGTGCCAAGTCGAGCCGAAGGCAAGGGCGAGGAACACACCACGGGGGTGTACGCAGAGGCGCCCGGAAAGGAGGTGGAACAGGGAAAAACCCAAGCCCGCAGAGAAGCTCCTTGACGCGTATGGCGATCGGACAACCCGACCGGGGCCGACGGTCTGGCAGATGGACGACTGACTGCGGGAACAGGACACGATAATTTGGATGCCCGGGCAGACTTAGAACATGGGCAGCATAAGCGGCCAGCAAACGTTGGCGCCGGAACCGCAGTGGAGGTACACCTGCCTCCACTAGTACGCTGTCCACAGGGCTGGTGCGGAAAGCACCAGTGGCAAGGCGCATCCCGCTGTGGAGAATTGGGTCCAGCACCCGTAACGCAGATGGGGATGCTGAGCCATAAGCCAGGCTCCCATAATCCAGACGGGACTGGATTAACGCCTGGTAGAGCCGCAACAGGGTAGAGCGGTCGGCGCCCCAGCGGGTGTAGCTCAAGCATCTCAGAGCGTTTAGATGCCGCCAACACGTCTGTTTAAGCTGCCGGATATGAGGCAGCCAAGTCAACCGGGCATCGAAAACCACCCCCAAAAACCTGTGGGTCTCCACCACAGCAAGGAATTCGTCGCCAAGATAAAGCCGCGGCTCAGGATGGACTGTTCGGCGCCGGCAGAAATGCATAACGCGGGTCTTGGCTGCCGAAAACTGAAACCCATGCGCTACAGCCCAAGACTGCGCCTTATGGATAGCTCCCTGTAGCTGACGTTCAACAGCTGCAATGCCAGTAGAGCTGTAATAAAGGCAGAAGGGAAGCAGAGACAGAAGTTCCCACGGCCGCAGCGAGCCCATTAATGGCTATTAAAAACAGGCAGACACTTAAAACAGAACCCTGTGGCACACCGTTCTCCTGGACGTGGGTGGAACTATAGGAGGCTGCGACTTGCACGCGGAAGGTACGATACGACAGGAAATTGCGGATAAAGATCGGCAGAGGGCCCCGAAGACCCCATCCATGAAGCGTAGAAAGGATGTGATGACGCCATGTCGTATCGTACGCCTTCCGCATGTCGAAAAAGACAGCGACCAGGTGCTGACGGCGGGCAAAGGCAGTACGGATGGCCGACTCCAGGCTCACCAGATTGTCGGCGGCGGAGCGGCCTTTCCGGAACCCACCCTGAGACGGAGCCAGAAGGCCCCGAGACTCCAGTACCCAATTTAAGCGCCGGCTCACCATCCGTTCGAGAAGCTTACAAAGAACGTTGGTGAGGCTAATGGGGCGGTAGCTGTCCACCTCCAGAGGGGTCTTTCCAGGTTTCAAAATGGGGATGACAACGCCTTCCCGCCATTGCGACGGAAACACCCCCTCGACCCAAAGACGGTTGTAAAGATCGAGAAGGCGCCGCTGGCAGTCCACTGAAAGGTGTTTCAGCATCTGACAGTGGATGCCATCTGGCCCAGGAGCGGTATCAGGGCAAGCAGCTAGGGCACTGCGAAATTCCCACTCACTGAATGGAGCATTGTAAGATTCTGGGTGGTTGGTGCGAAACGAAAGGCTCCGACGTTCCATCCGCTCTTTAACGGAGCGGAAGGCCTGGGGGTAATTCGCAGAAGCGGAACTCATATCAAAATGCTCTGCTAAGCGATTGGCAATGACGTCGGAGTCAGTACAAACTGCTCCATTCAGTGAGAGCGCAGGGACGCTGGCAGGGGTCCGATAGCCGTAGACGCGTCGAATCTTGGCCCAGACCTGCGAAGGAGTGACATGGAGGCCAATGGTGGACACATACCGCTCCCAGCACTCCTTCTTACCTTGGCGGATAAGGAGGCGGGCCCGCGCACGCAGCCGTTTGAAGGCGATAAGGTGGTCTAAGGAGGGATGTCGCTTGTGACGCTGGAGCGCCCGCCGGCGATCTTTAATCGCTTCAGCGATCTCAGGCGACCACCAAGGGACAGCCTTCCGCTGAGGGGATCCAGAAGAACGGGGAATGGCAGATTCGGCGGCAGTAACGATGCCGGTGGTGACCGATTGAACCACCGCATCAATGTCGGCATTAGAGAGAGACTCAAGAGCGGCAGTGGAGGAGAACAAGTCCCAGTCAGCCTTATTCATAGCCCATCTGCTAGGGCGCCCAGAAGAGTGACGCTGTGGTAGTGACAGAAAGATCGGAAAGTGGTCACTACCACACAGGTCGTCATGCACACTCCATTGGACAGACGGTAAGAGGCTAGGGTAGGGCTACATATTGAAAGGCCAATGGCGGAGTATGTGCCATGCGCCACACTGAAGTGTGTGAAGGCACCATCATTTAAAATCGAGAGATCGAGCTGCGACAATAAATGCTCAACGATGGCGCCTCGACCTGTTGCCACTGACCCACCCCACAGAGGGTTATGGGCGTTGAAGTCGCCCAATAGCAAGAAAGGTGGCGGCAATTGGGCTATCAGCGCAGCCAGGACATGCTGCGAGACATCACCATCCGGTGGAAGGTAAAGACTGCAGACGGTAACAGCCTGTGGCGTCCACACCCGAACAGCGACAGCCTCTAAAGGTGTGTGGAGAGGGACAGACTCGCTGTGCAGAGTGTGAAGGACATAGAGGCAGACGCCACCCGACACCCTTTCATATGCTGCCCGGTTCTTATAATAACCCCGATAGCCACGGAGGGCGGGGGTTCGCATTGCTGGAAACCAAGTTTCCTGAAGAGCAATGCAGAAGAAAGGGTGAAGGCTGATAAGTTGTTGGAGCTCAGCTAGACGGTGGAAAAAACCGCCGCAGTTCCACTGGAGGATGATATTGTCCATGGCTGAGAAAGGCGTGAAAGGACTGGGGAGGCAATTTACGCCGCTTGTTCACTCACTGCCACCGATTCAGTACCCGTACGAGAGGCATCCATGGCGTCTGAGGGACCAGCGAGATCAAGGTCCTCAGCGGACGCCAGAATCTCGACTGCATCCTCAGACGCAGAGCGCGAAAGGTGCGGTGGGGTTGGCGCCACCGCAAGTTCTTTGGCCTTAGAGGTCTTTCTCTTGGACTTCTCTCGCTGAACCTTGGGTTGCACCGGCTGGGAAGGCTTCACCGATTCAGTCTCTGGGACAGAGGAGGATCGTGAAGCCCTACGCCCGGCCGCTGGTGAGGACTTATGCCACTGGCGGCCGTCATCCTTCCCGCTGGTGGAACCCTGGGAAGGGAGGGTCCCAAGGGAACACTTACGGGCGAGAGTAGCCGAAGAAGTTAGACGCTTCTCCGGCTGAGAAGCGGGGACGGACGTCCCCGACGGGTGGGAGGAGGTTGCTCCTGAGGTAGGTGGTGCAGGAGCAACCGGTTGGGTAGAGCCCCCCACAGGCAAGGGGGCAGGAGGAGTCTTACTGCTTATCGAGCTGGCTGGAAGTCTCGAAACTGATGGAGCGAGCACAGTTGTCGTAGCAGCTGCATAAGAAGATGTCATTCTCACAGGATGGAGTCTGTCATATTTCCTTTTGGCCTCAGTATAGGTCAGCCGGTCCAGGGTCTTATATTCCATAATTTTGCGCTCTTTCTGAAAGACTTTGCAGTCAGGCGAGCAAGGTGAATGGTGCTCCCCGCAGTAGACACAGATGGGAGGCGGGGCACATGGAGTATCGGGATGAGACGGGCGTCCGCAATCTCGACATGTGAGGCTGGAAGTGCAGCGGGAAGACATATGGCCGAACTTCCAGCACTTGAAGCACCACATCGGGGGAGGAATATAGGGCCTGACGTCACATCGGTAGACCATCACCTTGACCTTTTCCGGTAACGTATCACCCTCGAAGGCCAAGATGAAGGCACCGGTAGCTATCTGATTTTCCTTCGGACCCCGATGAACGCGCTGGACGAAATGTACACCCCTGCGCTCTAAGTTGGCGCGCAGCTCGTCATCAGACTGCAAAAGAAGGTCCTTATGGTAAATAACTCCCTGAACCATATTTAAACTCTTATGCGGCGTGATCGTAACAGCAACATCCCCCAGCTTGTCACAAGCAAGCAACCGTCGTGACTGGGCAGAGGATGCCGTTTGGATCAGGACCGATCCAGAGCGCATTTTTGACAAGCCCTCCACCTCCCCAAACTTGTCCTCTAAATGCTCGACGAAGAACTGAGGCTTTGTGGAGAGAAAAGACTCCCCATCAGCTCTCGTACAAACTAAGAATCGGGGCGAATAACTATTACCTCCATCCTGAGACTTACGCTCCTCCCACGGCGTGGCCAGAGAGGGGAACGTTTTCGGATTGTACTTTTCAGCATTAAAGTGAGCCCGAGAACGCTTAGAGACTGCTGGCGGCTGGCCGCCAGCGAGAGATGATGTACCACGCTTCATTGCGGGTCATCCGCCCTGATGCCACCTACTCCGACCAAGGGCCCTCCCCACGGGCGCCACCCAGCCGCAGCAATAGCCACCTGGCAGGATGGCCATTGCCGGGAGTCCTGATGCCCCAGGGAGACGGGCATCTACTCCTTGGCATACGTGGGGAGTTAACGGCGCAGGCATCAGTAGAGAGATCCCTGTGTTGTCAGGGGGCTACAACCAAGAGGGTACATGGCGGCCCCACCACAACGGACTGGCTACCGTGCTGGATCTTAGGTGCAAAACTGTTCAAGGTCGTCGTCGCAGTTAAAAGAAACACTGCAGAGTGCATCGTGGGTATCGCACCCAGGGACGTATCCTCGCCCAAGAGATGGAAAACGAGCGGGACACCATTGCAACGACGAAAAAGCCGGCTAAAGGTCTCAATGCACGACGGATACAGTGCACCACGTAAGGCGCCCTTCCCCAATTGGCTCGCTCTTCGGAATAATTTAGAAAGATGGAGGTCAAACCCGAGAGGGGACCATCACATAAGGCCGAAACATGTGAGACTCCTTTTAGTCGCCTCTTACGACAGGCAGGAATACCGCGGGCCTATTCTAACCCCCGAACCCGCAGGGGGACAGAGCGGCTTTGCAGGGAAGAGAACCGCCACGCGATAGCGATGCGACGCCTTGGTCCCACGCATGCCCGACGCTACTTGAAAGCGTTTGAAGTGCATGGGATAGAGTGTCTGCCATGTAAGCAGGAGATCGCGGGTTCGAGTCCCCGTCGTGGCACACATTTTTCAACATGTCCCCAATGAAGTACATCAACGCCTGTTTGCAGCTAGGGTGTTCATTTAATTATCATTTCATTGAATGTAATTGTTGAAAGGAGTAAATATAAAAATGCAGCAAATGAAACAGGTAAAAGGGAATACAAACGTCTAAAAATGAGACGGGCAGGATGTACAAAATAGCTGAACACAAATGGCTAGAATACAGATGTAAGGAATTAGAAGCGTGTTTCACTAGGGAAAAGATAGATACTGCCTATAAGAAAATTAAAGAGACTTTTGGAGAGAAGAAAAATAGATGTATGAGTGTGAAGAACTCAGATGGGAAACCAGTCCAAACCAAAGAAGGGAAAGCTGAAAACCAGAAGCAGTGAATAGCGGGCCTATGCAAAGGAGATGAACTTGAAGGCTATATTATGGAAACGGAAGTGGACGTACAAGAAAATGAAATGTGCAAAAAGAATTTAACAGAGCACTGAAACACCTAAGTCGTAATGAGGCCCCGGGAGTAAACAACATTCCGTCAGAACTACTGAAATTACTGATAACCTTGGGAGAGACAGTCACGAGAAAATTTTTCCATCTAGTGTGCAAGACGTATGAGGCAGGCGAAATACAGCATACTTCAAGAAGAATGTAAGTCATAACAATTCGAAAGAAAGTAGTTGCAGATAGGTGTGAATATTGCTGAACTATCAGTCATGGTGTGGTTCATGGTGTGGGTTCCTGTAGTCATGTCCTAGTTCATGAACCACGGGCAACGTATGAGTGGCCAAGTAAGTGGTCCCGACAGTCGGGATACCAGTTACTTTGGAATAAGGCTGGGCATCTCGGACATATTCTAATTCGTGTTCACCTTTGTGCTCATACGGCAAAGACTACCAAATCCACCGGTTAGTCCCTCAGCCGTTAGGGGTAAAACCCAATGGGACTCGGGGCAAGTAAGGCTAGCAACCTGTTTCCCTGGTACTTTAAATATGATGCTGGCAACAATCAGAGCAAAATGCCTCGGACCTTTGGAGGTGACGGAGTCCCACCTCTAACTGACAAACCAGAGACTCCTAAGATACGACTTGGCAAACAAATGGTAATGAGATGGGGAGCTATTAATATAAATGGGGGCTACTCTGGGAAGACAAACCAGAGACTCCTAAGATACGACTTGGCAAACAAATGGTAATGAGATGGGGAGCTATTAACATCAATGGGGGCTACTCTGGGAAGAAGGTAGAGCTGGCAGAGGCTGCAAGTAAGATGGGGCTGGACGTTTTAGCTGTTAGTGACATTCGGGTAAGGGGTGCGAAAGAAGAGGAAGTGGGAGAATACAAGGTCTACCTGTCAGGAGTCAAAGCAGGAATAGCACAATGGGGTGTAGGGCTTTACATCAGGAAATAAATGGAACCCAGCGTAGTTGCAAAATAAGGTATGTAAACGCACGACTGATGTGGATAGATTTGACAGTGTCTAGCAAGAAAATTAGGATTGTGTCAGTATATTCGCATTGTGAAGGGACAGATCAAGATAAGATGGATAGTTTTTATGAGGCACTCAGTGATGTAGTTGTTAGAGTAAAGGACAAGGACAGTGTTCTGCTCATGGGTGATCTTAACGCCAGGATTGGAAATCGAACAGAAGGGTATGAAAAGGTTATGGGTAAATTTGGAGAGGATCTGGAGGCCAACAGGAACGGGAAACAACTCTTGGATTTCTGTGCCAGTATGGGCTTGGTAATCACAAACTCCTTTTTTAAACATAAGAACATTCACCGGTATACCTGGGAAGGCAGGGGAACCAGATCTGTCATTGACTATATAATAACAGATCAGGAATTCATAAAGGCTGTGAGGGACACACGTGTATTCAGGGGATTCTTTGATGACACTGATCATTATTTAATCTGCAGTGAAATTGGGATTGTGAGGCCGAAAGAGCAGGAGGTCAGGTCCATACGTAGGAGGATAAGAGTGGAGAAACTTCAGGATAAGGAAGTCAGGCACAAGTACATAAGCGCGATCTCAAAAAGGTACCAGTTAGTTGATTGGTTGGTTGGTTTGGGGAAGGAGACCAGACAGCGTGGTCATCGGTCTCATCGGATTAGGGAAGGATGTCGGCCGTGCCCTTTCAGAGGAACCATCCCGGCATTTGCCTGGAGTGATTTAGGGAAATCACGGAAAACCTAAATCAGGATGGCCGGACGCGGGATTGAACCGTCGTCCTCCCGAATGCGAGTCCAGTGTCTAACCACTGCGCCACCCCGCTCGGTCCAGTTAGTTGAATGTAGTCAATTACAGTCATTGGAAAAGGAATGGACAAGGTACAGGGACACAGTACTAGAAATGGCTAAAGAATGTCTTGGAACAGTAGTGTGTAAAAGTAGGATGAAGCAAACAGCTTGGTGGAATGATACATTCAAGGCAGCCTGTAAAAGGAAAAAGAAGGCGTATCAAAAATGGCTACATACCAGAACCCAGGTAGACAGAGAAAGTTATGTTGAAGAAAGAAACAAAGCCAAACAGATAATTGCAGCATCCAAGAAGGACTCATGGGAAGACTTTGGAAACAGAATGAGATTTTCACTCTGCAGCGGAGTGTGCGCTGATATGAAACTTCCTGGCAGATTAAAACTGTGTGCCCGACCGAGACTCGAACTCGGGACCTTTGCCTTTCGCGGGCAAGTGCTCTACCAACTGAGCTACCGAAGCACGACTCACGCCCGGTACTCACAGCTTTACTTCTGCCAGTACCTCGTCTCCTACCTTCCAAACTTTACAGAAGCTCTCCTGCGAACCTTGCAGAACTAGCACTCCTGAAAGAAAGGATATTGCGGAGACATGGCTTAGCCACAGCCTGGGGGATGTTTCCAGAATGAGATTTTCACTCTGCAGCGGAGTGTGCGCTGATATGAAACTTCCTGGCAGATTAAAACTGTGTGCCCGACCGAGACTCGAACTCGGGACCTTTGCCTTTCGCGGGCAAGTGCTCTACCAACTGAGCTACCGAAGCACGACTCACGCCCGGTACTCACAGCTTTACTTCTGCCAGTACCTCGTCTCCTACCTTCCAAACTTTACAGAAGCTCTCCTGCGAACCTTGCAGCACTGGCAGAAGTAAAGCTGTGAGTACCGGGCGTGAGTCGTGCTTCGGTAGCTCAGTTGGTAGAGCACTTGCCCGCGAAAGGCAAAGGTCCCGAGTTCGAGTCTCGGTCGGGCACACAGTTTTAATCTGCCAGGAAGTTTCACTTTGGAAACAGGTTGGAGACTATGGGTCAAGCTGCTGGAAAACCATTCTGGAGTGTAATTAGCAGTCTTCGAAAGGGAGGTAAGAAGGAAATTACAAATATTTTGGACAGGTCAGGAAAACTGCTGGTGAATCCTGTGGATGCCTTGGGCAGATGGAGGGAATATTTTGAAGAGTTGCTCAATGTAGGTGAAAATGCGATCAGTAATGTTGAAACGTCCCCTTTGAAAAATTATACAAGACTGTGCTTAACCTGACACACAATACTATTTAGCGCAACGCAATCTGACTTTCAAAAATCCCTTCAAAAGAATGGCCCTGACTAACATTAAACTATACCTTTCACAAATAACTTACCTCACAAAAATCTTCATTACTCGAACTACTGCAGTACAGCGAGCGCCACTATTGCCAGTTAAATAAAAGATTCAAACTACGGAAAGCACTAACTACTGATAGGGATAGTTAGCAAATGAAAGATATTAATAGAGAACAAACAATGTATTTACCTTAATATCATCAAAAGTCATAATATATGTAATTTCAAAACTCCGCCATCTCTCTCCCCACATCCACCACTGCTGGCGGCTCACCTCCAACTGTGGAATGCTACGCGCTGTTCACATCCAGCTGCCGCTGCCCAACACTACAATGACAGACAACAATGCAAACTAGCCACAGGCTGCACACAGCACAGCCAGTGATTTTCGTACAGAGCGCTACGTAACGTTGCCAATAATAAAACTTAAACAGCCTACTTACATAAAGAAAACATAAGCAGCCTACTTACATAGCCCCCATACTCCCCACAAAAAATTTTACAAAATATTTTTGGGCAGTGGCCAATAATGATTTGAAAAAATTTTTCATAATTACAATAACAAAGATATCAAATGCACACACTTATTAACACAATGTTGATCAAAAGCTAAAATTTTCTCACAGTCCATAAAGATAGTCCTGATCATTCATCATAATAGTAATTACAGTTTTTTTCACAAAGTCTCATTAGTAAAAGAAATTGCACACAGAAGTAGTGGATTTCCATGCAGTCTTGAAGAAGTTGTGTTGTCCTTCCAACGGAAAGACTGTGCTGACTCTTGACATGCTGACAGGTAATGGGCCACAACAGAGCAAACCCACAGCAGAGTCATTCGACGTTTTGAAGAATATTGGTAGGTAGGTCATCACAGAGTAGACCTACTGTAGTCCTGGTAGAGATTGTGGTATTGGTGGGCCACCAGAGGTGCAGACCCACTGCAGTCCTTATAGAAATAATGGTATTGGTGAGTCAGCAAAGGTGTAGACCCACTGTAGTCCTTGTAGAAATAATGGTATTGGTGGGCCATCAAAGATGCAGACAGACTGTAGTCCTTGTGGAGACGGCCAGCAGCCATATGTTGCGACTGTGCAGGTGCACATTCACCATCGAAGAGTCTTGCGGAGAAGATAACAAGTCCATAAACCACCACTTGTCCACTCACAAAAAAATTTGTTTGAAATGTCCTTAGAACCAGCAATGCTGTTATCCAGTCCCTTGCTGAATTATTAACATATGTGCAAACACTAACAGTCCCAACTTCTCACATATTGTCCATATACCATGACCAACAGAAACGTGTGCAGTGAAATGTAACTTACAAGTTACTTAATTTGATGAACTGGTGTCAATTACAATATTATAACATGAGAATACAATTACAAAGGTACAAAATACATAATTAAAGAACATAACAATACAGATAAAATTTGTAGTACAGGCTTTACAACAGAGTAGAAATAAACATATACATTAATGTTACAGGAATTATGAGATAAGTAGATACATAAACGATCAGAATAACTTTTGAAACATCAACAGAAACATCAACAGAATAAATAATGTCTAAGCATCTTTACAAGGTAAATAACATATTATTAATGCCAATTATATTTGAGGATAACAGTATTCCTCATCATAATGAATATAGCTTAGTATTAGAAGAAGAAAAAATTATATGAAACTACACAGAGACAGGAAGAAAACAACTACACAAGGGTACACAAACACATAGTGGGATAACACAAAAGGAAAGGACAGGGTTTGTAAGAAAGTTTTCCGTGATACATTTCATTCCATTGCTGTTTTCTGTTACACCTGAGGGTATAATTACATTAATCCTCAGGGGGGTACACGCCTACTTTGTGTACCATGTGTTTGGCAAGCACAACGAGCCCTAGCTAATATGGTATTTGCTTATACAACTTTACACATCGGTACCATATTTCTCTAAAGCATAAATTACACAGCTAACTGATCATTTAACTGAGAGATAAACACGTTTTTTACTACGTCAGTGACACATGTTTACGTAATTACACCGTTGGGTAACTTCACACTTACGAAATTGTATTTTGTCTGTACTGTGTGAACTCTTCATATTTTTTCGGAACCATTGTGATACAATGAGCGCTTTGAATGATGTATTTGGTATGAGATTATGATTTTTAAAGTACGTTTGAGGTAGATGACACTATTGAAATGAGCAGAGAATTTTCTTTTGGTTTTGAAATTATTGCAGAAAGCTACGACGTTTTTGAGATTTGACTGAGGTGTTATGATGATATTTTTACGACGACGATGTGTATTATGCTGTTGCAGTATGTTTCTGATTAATAAGATGATGCTACCATATATGAGGAATGTGATTACGTGTTTATATGTATATGAATAATGAATAGAAGTTAGGGACTCTTGACTTGTGAAAAAGGATGTTGGAAACCAAGAATCGTACTTTAAGAGTTATGAAATGTGTGTAAATGCGTGAATGTATCACAATGCTGGCGAAAATTTTTTGGACAACGTTATATTCATAGGATTTTGTTTCTACACATTTGCAACGCAAATTCTTGACCTGTGAAATATTTTTGTATGAGACTGTAACTGTAGCGGAAACTGCTGTCGTAAATATTTCCGTAAGAAAGTTAAGTGACCACCTGCACGTAATGCGTCGTGGGCATCCAGCTGTGTCAGACACCTGGGGAACAAGCCTTTTCAGATGCTCAGGTAGAAAAGAAAAAAAAGGGAGGCCATTATCCTCGCCATTGACATTCCTTTAGAGAAAACATTGCAAATGCGACACCCTCATTACTTGGAAAGATACTTACATCTGCACACCTGATTATGACAAGCGTCTTTCTACGAGAGTTGAGAGAATTTATACAAACTTATGAAATGCCTCATGACTACTGAATGATGTTCTTATGCTTTACTATGTACATATTTGCTCATTTTCTTTAATATCTAGTTTCTAGCTGCACTGCAGCATTGGTTAAAATAACATTTAATATATGTACTAATATAGTTATTTTATGCCTACAGATCCAGCCAATAAGAAATTTATGATCTACTTCCAAGAAAACGAGGGCACATAACTAGACATTTCCCTTCACAGGAATTGCATAAATAATTTCTTTACGATTTGGTAACTTATCTGCTAGTGTAAGATCTCGTGATGCATCACTCTAGTGTTAAGATGTGACATAGGTATTAGACATGGCCATTTTAGTGTAATATTTTTTCTGCTTGAGCTTTGTCATGTTTAGATATAAGTTGCTGCTGCTGTTTGCCAGGCATAGTGCTACTGAATTTTAAATTGTGTTACTCTGTTAAGCTAGTTTTACTACTGACTTATTTTTCTTGTTACTGCACATTGGCTCATATTAGTTGTAATGTTGCATTGCTTGGTAATTTAGATTTACTGTAGCTTGCTTTGCAATTTTCCATTTTTTTTGCATTGCTGTTTGTGTTAATTTGTTATATGCAGCTGCATTGCCTCGTCCCTTAGTTTAGCATCTGAGCTCAGTAGATTTAAGATAGCTTAAGAGGGGTAGACTATATAAGAAACTAACTATGATGACTTGGAAGAAATGTATTGAGAAGCTATATGAAAATGGTTTGGGCAAAAAAAAAAGGATACTGTACAGTGGAGAAAAACTATTTTTGACAGAGGATGTGAACAGAATACAGAAAGGAGGCTTAGATAGGACTTTTGGGAATAATGATGAACGAAGGGAGATCTCCATGCAATATACTGCAGTAAAACAAACCCTGTCCTTTCCTTTTGTGTTATCCCACTATGTGTTTGTGTACCCTTGTGTAGTTGTTTCCTTCCTGTCTCTGTGTAGTTTCTTATAATTTTTTCTTCTTCTAATACTAAGCTATATTCACTATGATGAGGAATACTGTTATCCTCAAATATAATTGGCATTAATAATATGTTATTTACCTTGTAAAGATGCTTAGACATTATTTATTCTGTTTTGTTTTAATGCTCATGTGTAAAGTTGATGTTTCAAAAGTTATTCTGATCGTTTATGTATCTACTTACCTCATAATTCCTGTAACATTGATGTATATGTTTATTTCTATTCTGTTGTAAAGCTTGTACTACAAATTTTATCTGTATTGTTATGTTCTTTAATTATGTATTTTGTACCTTTGTAATTGTATTCTCATGTTATAATATTGTAATTGACACCAGTTCATCAAATTAAGTAACTTGTAAGTTACATTTCACTGCACACGTTTCTGTTGGTCATAGTATATGGACAATATGTGAGAAGTTGGGACTGTTAGTGTTTGCACGTGTGTTAATAATTCAGCAAGGGACTGGATAACAGCATTGCTGGTTCTAAGGACATTTCAAACAAATTTTTTTGTGAGTGGACAAGTGGTGGTTTATGGACTTGCTATATTCTCCGCAAGACTCTTCGATGGTGAATGTGCACCTGCACAGTCGCAACATATGGCTGCTGGCCGTCTCCACAAGGACTACAGTCGGTCTGCATCTTTGATGGCCCACCAATACCATTATTTCTACAAGGACTACAGTGGGTCTACACCTTTGCTGACTCACCAATACCATTATTTCTATAAGGACTGCAGTGGGTCTGCACCTCTGGTGGCCCACCAATACCACAATCTCTACCAGGACTACAGTGGGTCTACTCTGTGATGACTTACCTACCAATATTCTTCAAAACGTCGAATGACTCTGCTGTGGGTTTGCTCTGTTGTGGCCCATTACCTGTCAGCATGTCAAGAGTCAGCACAGTCTTTCTGTTGGAAGGACAACACAACTTCTTCAAGACTGCATGGAAATCCACTACTTCTGCGTGCAATTTCTTTTACTAATGAGACTTTGTGAAAAAAACTGTAATTACTATTATGATGAATGATCAGGACTATCTTTATGGACTGTGAGAAAATTTTAGCTTTTGACCAACATTGTGTTAATAAGTGTGTGCATTAGATATTTTTGTTATTGTAATTATGAAAAAATTTTTTCAAATCATTATTGGCCACTGCCCAAAAATATTTTGTAAAATTTTTGTGGGGGGTATGGGGGCTATGTAAGTAGGCTGCTTATGTTTTCTTTATGTAAGTAGGCTGTTTATGTTTTGTTATTGGCAACGTTACGTAGCGCTCTATATGAAAATCACTGGCTGTACTGTGTGCAGCCTGTGGCTAGTTTGCATTGTTGTCTGCCATTGTAGTGTTGGGCAGTGGCAGCTGGATGTGAACAGCACGTAGCATTGCACAGTTGGAGGTGAGCCGCCAGCAGTGGTGGATGTGGGGAGAGAGATGGCGGAAGTTTTGAAATTGAACTGCTATATATATTATGATTATTAAGGTAAATACAGTGTTTGTTCTCTATTAAAATCTTTCATTTGCTAACTATCCCTATCAGTAGTTAGTGACTTCCGTAGTTTGAATCTTTTATTTAGCTGGCAGTAGTGGCGCTCGCTGTATTGCAGTAGTTCGAGTAATGAAGATTTTTGTGAGGTAAGTGATTTCTGAAAGGTATAGTTTAATGTTACTCAGGGCAATTCTTTTGCAGGGATCTTTGATAGTCAGATTGCGTTGCGCTAAAAATATTGTGTGTCACTTTAGTGAATGTTTGAGTACGTTCAGTTTTGCTCAGCTGTTTGAAAAGCAAATAGTGTAAGAGGTTTATCAGCACAGTCGTGTACAATTTTTCTAAGGGGACGTTTCAATGTTTCAGATTTCGAGGTAGAATGGGATAGGAATGATGACGGAAATAGGATCACATTTGAGGAAGTGGAAAAAATGGTCAATAGATTGCAGTGCAATACAGCGGCTGGGGTGGATGAAATTAAGTCGGAACTCATCAAACACAGTGGAATGTCAGGTCTTAAATGGCTACACAGGATAATTGAAATGGCCTGGGAGTCGGGACAGGTTCCATCAGACTGGACAAAAGCAGTAATCAAACCAATCTTTAAACATGGAAACAGAAAAGATTGTAGCAACTACAGAGGTATCTCTTTAATCAGCGTTGTGGGTAAAATCTTCGCAGGTATTGTTGAAAGGAAAGTGCGAGTATTAGTTGAGGACCAATTGGATGAAAATCAGTGTGGGTTTAGGCCTCTTAGAGGTTGTCAGGACCAGATCTTTAGCTTACGGCAAATAATGGAGAAGTGTTATGAGGGGAACAGGGAATTGTATCTATGCTTTATAGATCTAGAAAAGGCATATGACCGGGTTCCTAGGAGGAAGTTATTGTCTGTTCTACAAGATTATGGAATAGGAGGCAAACTTTTGCAAGCAATTAAAGGTCTTTACATGGATAGTCAGGCAGCAGTTAGAGTTGACGGTAAATTGAGTTCATGGTTTAGAGTAGTTTCAGGGGTAAGACAAGGCTGCAACCTGTCTCCACTGTTGTTCATATTATTTATGGATCATATGTTGAAAACAATAGACTGGCTTGGTGAGATTAAGATATGTGAACACAAAATAAGCAGTCTTGCATATGCAGATGACTTAGTTGTGATGGCAGATTCGATTGAAAGTTTGCATAGTAATATTTCAGAGCTAGATCAGAAATGTAAGGACTATGGTATGAAGATTAGAATCTCCAAAACTAAAGTAATGTCAGTGGGAAAGAAATATAAACGGATTGAGTGCCAAATAGGAGGAACAAAGTTAGAACAGGTGGACGGTTTCAAGTACTTAGGATGCATATTCTCACAGGATGGCAACATAGTGAGCGAGGTGTAACAAAGCTAATGCAGTGAGCGCTCAGCTACGATCTACTCTCTTCTGCAAGAAGGAAGTCAGTACCAAGACTAAGTTATCTGTGCACTGTTCAATCTTTCGACCAACTTTGTTGTATGGGAGCGAAAGCTGGGTGGATTCAGGTTACCTTATCAACAAGGTTGAGGTTACGGATATGAAAGTAGCTAGGATGATTGCAGGTACTAGTAGATGGGAACAATGGCAGGAGGGTGTCCACAATGAGGAAATCAAAGAAAAACAGGGAATGAACTCTATAGATGTAGCAGTCAGGGCGAACAGGCTTAGATGGTGGGGTCATGTTACACGCTTGGGAGAAGCGAGGTTACCCAAGAGACTCATGGATTCAGCAGTGGAGGGTAGGAGGAGTCGGGGCAGACCGAGGAGAAGGTACCTGGATTCGGTTAAGAATGATTTTGAAGTAACAGGTTTAACATCAGAAGAGGCACCAATGTTAGCACTGAATAGGGGATCATGGAGGAACTGTATAAGGGGGGCTATGCTCCAGACTGAACTCTGAAAGGCATAATCAGTCTTAAATGATGATGATGATGATGATGATGATGATGATGATGATGATGATATCAGTCATGGTTGCATAATATTAACATGAATTCTTTACAGAAAAATGGTAGTAGCCAACCTCCGGGGAAATTGTTCCGATTCAGGAGAAATGCAGGAACGCGCGAGGCAATACTGACCCTACGACGTACCTTAGAAGATAGGTTAAGCAAAAGCAAATCTACGTTTACAGCATTTCTAGACTCAGAGACACTTTTTGACAATGTTGACTGGAGCTCTCTATTTGAAATTCTGAAGCTATCTGGGGTAAAATATAGTGAGCGGCATGGTGTTTTCAATTGGTTCAGAAACCAGACGGCTGTTATAAGAGTTGAAGGGCACGAAATGAGAGCAGTAGTCGAGATGGAAGTGAGACAGGGTTGTAGCCTATTCCCAATGTTAGTTAATCTATATATTAAGCAAGAAGTAAAGGAAAAAAAACAGAAAAATTTGGAGTAGGAATTAAAGTCCAGGAAGAAAAAAATAAAAGCTTTGAAGTTTGCCGATGACATTGTAGTTCTGCCAGAGGCAGCAAAAGACTTGGAAGAGCTGTTGAATGGAATGAACTGTGTCTTGAAAGGAGGGTACAAGATGAACATCAACAATAGCAAATTAAGGATAATGGAATGTAGTTTAATTAAATCATGATGCTGAGGGAATTTGATTACGAAAGTGGTGGATGGGTTTTGCTGTTCGGGCAACAAAATAACTGTTGATGGCCGAAGTAGAAAGGACACAAAATATAGGTTGGCAATGGAAAGGAAAACGTTTCTGAAGAACAGAACTTTTGAAACATCAAACGTAGAGTCACGTCTTAGGAAGTTTTTCCCGAAGGTATCTTCTACGTAGCAATGTGCAGAAGAAAACCATGGAGGATAAACAATTTAGACAAGAAGAGAATAGAAGCTTTTGGAAAGTGTAATGCTGATGATTAGATGAGTACATCACATAACTAATGGAGAGGTCCTGAATAGAATTGGGGATGCAAGAAATTTGAGACACAACCTGACTAGAAGAATGGCTCCGTTGATAGTAAATATTCTGCGCTGGTAATGGATAATAAGTTTAGTAATAGAGCGAAGTATGGGGGCAAAAATCGTAGTGGGAGACCAAGAGATGAATACAGTAAGCAGATTCATAACGATGCAAGTTGCAGTAGTCATTCGGAAATGGAGAGGTTTTCACGGGGCACAGTAGCATGGAGAGCTGCATCAACCATGTCTTTGGACTGTAGAACATAACAACAGCAAAGGAATTAATTATGGAGTCAAGGTCATTGGGATGCTCATTCAATCTTATTGAGCAGGAAGGTGATGAGTAGAAAAAAGTCTCGTATTCAAGTCGATATTAAAGATATAATCCTGTACGTAACAGAGACCTAGACAATTGATCAGAGACCTACAAACAAGCTCAAAATAGTTTAGATGTATTTATGGAGAAAATCAGCAAGGATTTCAAGGAAAGTCCACGTAACGAACACCGAAGCGAGAAATATAACGGAAGTGGAAGAAGGAATTTGCGATAGGGTGAATCGAAGAAAATTAGTGTGGTATGGATGTGTAATGAGAATAGAGAAAAAGAATGCCTAGACGTATACTGGGGTGAGAAATTGAGGGAACATGACTAAGCAGACGACCGATGACTAACGGCTCCATAATGTGACAGTAAGAACATCTTGTGCAGAGGAAGACACACACAATCAAAGTACCTATAGGAATATCTTGAAGAATAGTACTGGAGTGCTTGTGTAATAGTAATTGCTATAAGGTCTGAGTGTATTTCTATGGTGCATTGAAATCTCTGTATTGAGCAAAGTTTCAGAATACAAATTCCAATCATTACTTCATTTTGTAAATGCTCTACGCTTGAGTCCTTCTTCTATCTGGATCTTGTCGCCCTTTGAGGCTTGAGACGCATAATACAGGTTGTAGAGGCTCAATGAAATGCAGCTGAAGTTAACAAAATTCTATTTCCTCTAACCGTGTGATATGCGCTAATGTCATCAGTCAGAAGAAAAGTAAAGGGAAACTGCTACTTCAAATGGGTCACAATCCGTTACAATTTTCATAAATGTCTCGAAATGCTCTTTCCGAGAAACTGATTTCCTGTGTGTAGTGGAAACACTAATTACTTCGATAGATGGTACCAACACGTGAAGAATATATCGGCGCCAACATACTCACGGTTCCTTTTTCAGAACTAATATCGGTTTTGAGCATGATAGGATCTGGTAAGTTGGACGCTATTTCTAAATGTTGAAGGTAATGAAGTCTTTAAACTCGCTCGACTACTTGAAATCACTCACAGTGTAATGAAATAAATTGTGCGTATGACGTTTTTGGCCGGGAGACCCTTTCTAGGGCGTTGGGCAGCCTGCTAAAAGTCTTTTTGCTTGACGCCACGTTGGCGAGTGCACGTGGTGATGATGAAATGATGAGGACAACATATACACTCACTCACAAGCGGAGAAAATCTCCAGTCCGGCTGGAAAACGAACCCAGGACCACGTGCCGTCGTCCGCATCATTCACGTTCATTGTTTGCCATTAGTAAAGGTCTAAGCATAACTCTACGTGTGTCGCAGCATTCAAGCAGTGTCTGCACTACATTACTAACGCAGGGCCCGCTGCTGGAGCTATATGCTACAGAGAACACTTGTTGTGGGCAATCTACAGGCCTCGGTAGGAGAAGATTGTGTAAAGCGGAAGTAATACTTTGTAGTTAGATCTCGTTGTAAGAAGTCGTGTACGCAATGTAGTTCTTTTTTCTTTTCACATCTCACATTAAAAGATTTCTGCATCGCCAACAGTATCGTTTGTAGTACTGATGTGCACGTAAGAAGGTAGTACAATCTTTGGTATGTGATTGGCAGCTGACTTTTGATAAAGAACAGAGATATCTGAGAACGTTAAGATACATATAATGGATAGTCTTATATATTTGACAATATACGTTTGCTGCTTGTTTATAATTTTTGGCTGTGCCTATTGGCATGTTAATTGTAAGGTAAGAAACACGACATGGTAATATAAACGGATATCTAGTACATGCAGTTACTATAAATTTTAATAATCTTGATCGCTATAAAAAGTAACTACAACTTGAAGATTACTGGTTTTAGTTGAGTATCAACAGTTCTCAGATCACGTTACTCTAAACTGGTATCTACGTATACTGTTGTCCACAACAACATCGTTACTGAGTGAAACATATCAATTCTGTTTGTGTTATGCGAGAATCATGATTTTACTATTATTTAAATATTGTCTAATTACACTAATTAACGATGTTACTGTAATCAGGGTAAGCATGGTCTGAGGAATGGTTGCTAGTCAATGGAAATTGGTAATCATCAGACTGAAATTAGATTACATCGGCATCGAAATAATACAGACCACTGCGTATCCCGTAACTGATGATGTCAGATCTGACAAACATGCATGTTAATTTGTGGAAGGACGCGAATTAATGATGTGTTTTCCTTGTTTCACAGAGCTTAATCATGGGAAACACGTTGCGTTAAATAAATTATACATTTGAATAGGTGACGCCTTTCGTAGTGGAGGAAAAATATTAAGACACACATGTGTTTCTTTCTACTAGCTGATGCAAAAACCAAAGCGAGAAAAACAATTTATTTCATCTAGTTGAAATTCTTGATCATTGTATGCAGGAACACAATTTTGTTATTACACTCTATCTGATCACAATTGTTCATCTGCTACATATACTGCTCCTGTTGTGCATTTCTTATTGTTGTTGTTTCATTTTGTGCTGGTAACCAGAGACTCCATATCGTTTCCTTTTCAATTTTTCAGAAGTGGGAAAATGAATCTTTGAAGTGCATCACTCAATAATTTTTTGAAAACTATTGTGGACTGCAGTCTCTGGATTAATTACGACACATGGACCATTTAAATTAAATTTGTCTGATATTCACTGAAATGTCCTTCACATATATGTGAGGTTTGACAAGGGAATAAGGAAATTGTGTAATTGACCATGATACTTCCAAAGATGCAGCATGTCATACCACATTGCTGTTAGTTTTGATTAGTTTTTGAGTCACTGTTTTGGAGGTTTATTGTTGCATAGTAATGACGTGGCCATGGTTATCTTACAATTCGAGTTGTGCATTAATGTCAATTTCTTATGAAATAAAAAATTACCAATATAATGTTTTCAATTATCTGGTCATAATGCTATGTCAAGTGCACAGTTTCATCATCTATACAAAGAACTTAAATCACTGGCATGGCTCATTTGGGACTACTACACTAAGCGTGAGAAAAAGATTCTTCTTAACAAAAACTTAGAAAATGATTAATTCACGTACTTCAGTGATTTATGAAGTTGGTTTATCTTACATGAGCTTCAGTACTTGCTATTCGTCTAGGTGTAAAGAGAGTACTTAGTTCTTAAACGAGTCAAAAGTTATCTGAAGTATGTAAGTAAAGCGAGTGGACCTACAGTTGAACCGTGTGGAGCTCCACTGAATACTGCTTCAGTACATAAATTGACAATAATGGAACAATATGAAATACGAAATATGGTTATTGAAGCTTCATGCACACTAGCACACAAGGCTGCTTTAAAAACAGTTCGATTTGCGGCTGGGCGGGTTTCGGCCAGTGGCCTGGAGCACGTCAGGAGGACCGGTGTATTTGGGCAGTGCTTTTGAGTGCAGCGGGCGGCCTATCTGCGGCTGTGGCAGGCGCGGCCCCGGCTCCGTCAGCCGTCACACGCCTTCGCTTCCCTCCCCTTCCGCCTGCTGCTGCTGCTGCGAGCTCGATAACGCCGGGAGGCAGCCGGCCCGCGCGACAGGGACCCGGCGCTCAGCATACACGTCCCCTCGCTGTGGGAGGCGATTGGTCGGCGACCGTCAGACCTCCAAGGCCAGGGCGCGCTACCTCGCTGCCAGTCCACTGTCTCTCTTAACACAATGTGACCATACACGAGGCCATTCGGTTTTGCTTATCCCTGAATTACTAGCTATCGTGCAAACTTGAAGGGTGGCTATCACTAAATAAACGATGTGACGAAATTAGTGAAAGAGAGAAAACAATATGAAACGTCGTGTGTTGATAGCTGTTGTTGTTGTTGTTGTTGTTGTTGTTGTTGTGGTCTTCAGTCCTGAGACTGGTTTGATGCGGCTCTCCATGCTACTCTATCCTGTGCCAGCTTCTTCATCTCCCAGTACTTACTGCAACTTACATCCTTCTGAATCTGCTTAGTGTATTCATCTCTTGGTCTCCCTCTACGAATTTTTCCCTCCACGCTGCCCTTCAATGCTAAATTTGTGATCCCTTGATGCCTCAGAACATGTCCTACCAACCGATCCCTTCATCTAGTCAAATGGTGGCACAAACTTCTCTTCTCCCCAATCCTATTCAACACCTCATTAGTTATGTGATCTACCCATCTAATATTCAGCATTCTTCTGTAGCACCACATTTCGAAAGCTTCTATTCTCTTCTTGTCCAAACTATTTATCGTCCATGATTCACTTCCATACAGGGCTACAATCCATACAAATACTTTCAGAAACGACTTCCTGACACTAAACTCTATATTCGATGTTAACAAATTACTTTTCATCAGAAAGGCTTTCCTTGCCATTGCCAGTCTACATTTTACATCCTCTCTACTTCGACCATCATCAGTTATTTTGCTCCCCAAATAGCAAAACTCCTTTACTACTTTAAGTGCCTATTTCCTAATCTAATTCCCTCAGCATCACCTGACTTAATTCGACTACATTCCATTATCCTCAATTTGCTTTTGTTAGTGTTCATCTTATACCCTCCTTTCAAGACACTATCCATTCCGTTCAACTGCTCCTCCAAGTCCTTTGCTGTCTCTGACAGAATTACAATGTCATCGGCGAACCTCAAAGTTTTTATTTCTTCTCCATGGATTTTGATACCTACTCCGAATTTTTCTTTTGTTTCCTTTACTGCTTGCTCAATATACAGATTGAATAACATCGGGGAGAGACTACAACCCTGTCTCACTCCCTTCCCAACCACTGCTTCCCTTTCATGTCCCTCGACTCTTATAACTGCCATCTGGTTTCTGTAAAAATTGTAAATAGCCTTTCGGTCCCTTTAATTTACTTCTGCCACCTTCAGAATTTGAAAAAGAGTATTCCAGTCAACATTGTCAAAAGCTTTCTCTATGTCTACAAATGCTAGAAACTTAGGTTTACCTTTCCTTAATCTTTCTTCTAAGGTAAGTCGTAAGGTCAGTATTGCCTCACGTGTCCCAACATTTCTACGGAATCCAAACTGATCTTCCCCGAGGTCGGCTCCTACCAGTTTTTCCATTCGTCTGTAAAGAATTCGCGTTAGGATTTTGCAGCTGTGACTTATTAAACTGATAGTTCGGTAATTTTCACATCTGTCAACACCTGCTTTCTTTGGGATTGGAATTATATGTGATGCTTTTGCAGGGAATCGAGTCAAAGATACGAAGAACTCGACAGTAATAGCCCACAGTTCTGACCTGGACACACACAATGATTCGGTTGGGAATGGCGCCATAAAACAGTTGTATCCTCTCCTGATGCAGGTTTACCTACAACTGTTATACATGATCCTTGATATTCCAGATACTGGCACTGGGAAAGACGTCCGAGCTGGTCCGACGCATGTTTATGGGGACAGATACGGGGATCTTGCTGGCCACAGGAGTACATCAGCATCATGCTGACAATTCAGAGAGACACCTCACGTGTGTGGCCGACCATAGTCCTGCAGGAAAATGCCACCATGATACTGTCGCGCGAGAGGTAACACGTCAGGCTACAGGATGTCTGTGACAGTGAGTTGTGGCATCGGAGTTCCCGCAATCAATGTCAGCTGTGATCTGAAGTAATATCCAATGGCTCCCCACGCCATTATGTCAGAACTAACACCACTGCGCCTCTCGAAAGCATTGTAAGAAAAGGAGCTCTCCCCAGGTCGCTGCCACATTCGCTGACGATGTCATGCGCATAGTGAAGTATTACAGTTCATTGCTAAACACTGTGTTATGTCAGTCATCATTGGTCGATCCTTCCAGGTCATGGCACCATTGTGATTGTAACCGTTTGTGCTGTAGTTTTAAGGACAGCTCACTAGTCTCCGACCAATGATGTGGAATAACACAGAACAATGTAAGGAGTCCGTTTCTTGTTCTCGGATGTTTAGTCACTATGTGCTATAATATTAGTAATTTTCGCCTCACAAACGTTAACACACGCTCAAAGTACACGCCTGATGGCCTAAAGTTATCAAACAATTGTTAAGTAAAAGAAATGAACCATCGCATAGCAGCGACAGAATTTATTATTCTTTATCTTTGCCGTTCTTGCGCGGTGCCTGTAAATCTCTTTGTACATGTATCGATTAATGATATAAAAAAGAATTCTGTTGTTTCAAGACAAATGAGGCACCTTTTACTGTTTGTATTCCATGAAAGGCGGACGCGGACTTGCTGCGTTCCGCAACGGTATTTTACGTTTTATATGAAAATTTTGAGTGAATATGCTAATTGTTATTTTTCCAATCAGAAAACATGTAGTTTCTTGTAACTGATTAAGAACAGACAGCATCAAGAGGACATTTTGACTGTTATGTATGAAGTATTTAACCACAATGGTCATCTATTGTAATTTAATATAAAAAGGTACGTAGCATTAAAAAAATTGTGTGTTAAACATAAGTGTGCTTATTTTAGTAAATTAACCTTGATGATTTTCATCTCCTTATTTACTTGAATGATGATTATTTTGTGTTAGTTCATCACCAGGAATTACGATCACGCCGATGGGCCAAACGCAGCATGAGGCAGACGGAACATTATCGTTTTCCTATTATTTCTGAATCAAATCTTTTTTTAATTGTGTAGTTGCCTTTCCTTTAAAGTCTATAAATCTTCTGGTCCTTTAGTGTTGTTCCGGGTATGACCACATCGCGACTATAAAAATGCACATAAATGATAATGTTTCTTCCGAACGATCTCAAATACATCAGTATGCTGCTCTTATTCAGGTATTTTATGCTGAACGTATGTTATTATAATAATGTAATCACTCTCTGATTCTGTTGCCAAGTAGCCCGCCAAAATATTCACCTTTTCGATATTTAAAAAAAATATAAAATAACATTTCTTTTTCTTTTCGCCCCCCAAAAGCAACGCTACAGTAGCTAGTGACAATCGCGATACTCTGTTCTGTTGGACACAGGTGATGAATCGAGACCTTTACAAATATATTTCTCCTCACGTTCGCATTCAGTCAAGCATGAGCCACTGTCACATCCGAATGTCCCACAAATCTTGATATAGCACTTTTCAGTTTGCCAGCCAATGGAGGCCAACAACGAGGCCATTTTCCAACTCTATCTGGTGCTGACAACGCTGTCTAATAGGAGTACGCAATCACTCCACGTTTCCCACAGTAACCGCTCAACATCTGATGCTGGTTTTTCCTCTTGAATACTCTACCAGACCTAGTAACATCACTAAACGCGAACTACACTAATGCACTCAGTTGGCGTTACTACCTGACACAGTCAATTGCAAGTCTAACCCCCTCACATAACCACTGATGGTGTCTAGGTGTACGAAGTTTCATTTCTATCTGACACTGTCTTCTTGGTGCTTCCGTTTTCTCAGTCAGATGGTGTGAACCTAAATAAGTGTTAAAAAACAAAATCTGCATTCTAAGTTAGTTTAATAGAAAGCACAGTGTCTCCAATAGTGAAAGAGGCAGTAGTGTTTGCGTTCACCGTTCACCTCGCCAAAATGTCGCTGTGGGTGATTAAAAGCTCATACTGCGCAAGTATTCACGTTACAGCCTTATGGGCTGTCAGCACGGGAAGTGACAGCTGAATCACCATTCACCACAGTGATCACATCCACCATTCAGCAGCTCCAGTACGACACAAAACGTCCACTACACACGGACGTAAGAAACAGTCTGAACAGCCTGCAAGGGTGTTGCAGGGTAGGTTGCGATGAGAAATAACCTTTAAGAAAAAATTCGATACGTTGCGCCACAGGTGAGGCCTGCGCACTGAAGTTAAGTTATCAGGCCGGTGCGCGCACTGGTCAAGCGGCCTGCCAGAGACTGTTCGACAAACTTGCTCTTCATTTGGTTTCTTGAAACTGAACAAGAAAGCTATACAAAAATTGGATATGGGACGGTAGTAAGGATCGAAGCCGAGCCAAAGAATCAGCAGTTTCGTGCGCTAACATTCACGCTACTAGAATAACCGACACTAACTGTATGGGGGGGGGGGGGGGAGGGGGCACTTGAATTTGCACGCTTGCACGCACAACGGCCTGATAGGCTAACTTCAGTGATAATTAGCTCGGAAACTGAGCAACGTACCGAATTTTTACTTAACAATTATTTCTCAGTACAACATACCTTGCAACACCCTTACAAGCTTCTTAGACCTTTTCTGGCCATCCGGTGTGTTTTACAGCGGTCGCCCACGATGAATAACAGCAACTGATGACCGCTAACTACAAATCAGTGCTCTTAGGTACCCAGTGGAGGCTGCAACGAAACTACACACTGCCTCCCTGGAGACAACTGAGACGGCTTTGTCAACACAGGCAGTTCGCAGGTGTCTCCAGACTATTAATGTGACATGTAGGCATCCGTGAAGAACAAGAGGTTAACCCCTCCCGTCTTCGTGAGCCATGGCATTCAGAGAAAATGGGCAAGGGAATCCCTGGAACAAAACACAGAACAACGACGTCGAGTTCTTTCCGCCGTCGACTGCATGACTTGTCTGACGGCTGATTATAGCCGTAGAAGAATGTGGAGAAGGGCAAGTGTGAATGAATGTTAATGCATACAGCCTCGCGGGTACACCATTGAAATGTGCCCTCTCGATGGAGAAAGTTCTTGGAAGGAAAATTTCTCCAGCTACACGACATTGAAGAACGTGAATGATTTAAAGTTCCGGATGTGAAATTTTTTGCGTCAAGTAGGCACATTCGAATGGCTATGACATTATCTTTTATCCTCACAAACTTCATGAATTTCTTTCGTAAGAAACTTTTGTGATGTGATAAGGTAAGGTTAAAAACATCCACCACGGCATGTGTCGTAACCGAGCAGGCTGGCAGAAACAGCAAGCTCAGCCAGGCAGTGTGTAACAGCAAGAGGTTCAGCCGTAAGTGTGCGACAGAGAGTGATATAGGCGAGACTCGGTGCGCCTCTGTAACGTTACGCAAGAAGCACGATTCGCTTCACAACGGCACTCGCGGTGGGTCTGTCAGGAGGGCTGACATACCGAAACGAATTGTTAACCGATTGTAGCAGTGGGGGAGACTCCAGATGGTTAGGAATAGAGGAGGATAATTTGGTCATTATAAATGATGTCTAACAGCAGTACCCCTTGCCCAACCATAAAAAATACGCGAGCCAATAGGGTAGCAGTCAGTCGATCAGAAGGATCGATGGAGTTTATTTTGTCCGCAGTTAGTTCTCTGATTACTGTCAGGTAAGAGTGTGCGCAAGATTGTTCCAGTTCTGCGGTATATTTCTGCGAGATTGTTGAGCGAGGAAAACTGCATCCTGGTGAGCTGCCAGGAGCCATCTTTGAGACAGGAACGACAGCAGCCACTGATCAGCCACTCAGGAGACTGTCACCACGACTTCCAGCTGGGGCACAAGCTGCTCTAACGTTACAGCCTCCAACCCACTATCGGCTTGCTGCATTGTGGGCCAGGATCGGCGAACATCATGAGAACGCAGCTACCTGTTGTGCAGTAGCGCCAGTCATCACCGCTGACAACACGGCGACACATAGCGCCTGGTAGGGCAACAGCGTCGGGCATCACAGCACGCGACAACACAACGCGGAGTGGGAAGGCTAGAGGAGACACAGGACAGGCTGAGCGCTCCTGCAGTCTCTCAGAGGACCACAGAACCAGACAGACGTGAGTGTCCACGCTCAGGACCTCCCAGAGAACGGAAGACGCCGTCTGGATTGTAAATTACTAAACGTTCTGTTACTGCTTCTGCTGACACGTCCACAAACCTATCGTGACCGTCTTAAATACAGCAGGGGCGTCAGCTAGGTATATTGGCCCCTACACCGTTTATGCAAGACATAATTTTGTTGCATACTGGAGATTGCGATTAAAAAGTAATGCTACTCGTATATCATACAGCTGGGAAAGTAACGTTTTGGTCCAATATCATTTACGAATGTTGAATATTTCTCATTCCTATCAAGGGTTATTTGAAGGCTGTAAAGTAGAGGAGACAATTCTCCAATCTATTGTTCAATCCCCTAGTCAACATCTATGCAATGAGTTCGTATTTCAAGACGATGACACATCGGCCTATCGAACCCACCTCGCGAACACCGGGGAAGAAATGTATGTACATGCTTGGAAACAGATGAAACTTAAATGGTGTCATTCGCTATTCTGATTTCTTCCCTCCCCCCCGACCCCTCCCACCATCATCATCTTTCGCCCCGAATTGCGAAAATCAATCAGTTCTCTTGTTAACGTATGTTTCTGCCGATCGCTAAGGAGTCAGTTTTGTGACGTATTGTAGATAGAGGTTTGTTGCACGGTGAGGCTGCAAGCTGTGATTGCGAGGAAGTTTCACTTCTGAATGTGTGGGCTGGCAGTCCAGAAATGGATAATACAATAAAGCAATTAGAAACCATCATTGCAGTCAAATGCAAATTTCTTTATTATATCAACGAACTGAAACAATTATTTGCGCAGTTGCTTACTTTCCTCCATGACACGTTGCGAGGACTTTAATCTCAATCTTCGTGCATGTGGGTGTGACATCTTGGCTGTCTTTGTCTTGTTGTTATGTATGACACGTGCTACCACAAATGCGTATGAACAGCAACGTACATTAGACTTTTTGTTTGAACATTTGTGAAAGTAAGAATATTGCAGATTATCGGCTACTACTTTGAAAAGAAATACTCAATAAAGATAAAAATTAGTCGTCAGCTACGCAAAGAAACCCGTTTTTTATCTTTATTGAAATATTCTGTAGCTGCTGAACTACAGCTATGAACAGAAGAAGCACTCATGTAATCCATCGATTCATCTGAAGGTAAGGTTGTTTTTTGTGAAACGCGTCATAGAGTAAAATTGACAGACATAGATAATTGTTTTAATTAGTCTTTTAAACTCTATTTAACTTAACGAAACCATTATGCGCTACTTTTAGCCCAGTGTGTGGAGGCCACAATTCACGTCGGAGGTTGGCTCTGAGCACTATGGGACTTAACATCTTAGGTCATCAGTCCCCTAGAACTTAGAACTACTTAAACCTAACTAACCTAAGGACATCACACAACACCCAGCCATCACGAGGCAGAGAAAATCCCTGACCCCGCCGGGAATCGAACCCGGGAACCCGGGCGTGGGAAGCGAGAACGCTACCGCACGACCACGAGATGCGGGCGTCGGAGGTTGTTCTGGAGTACTTGGCGGGTCTTTCACGCATAGTACTCGTACCTTCGCAACACTAATTAATGGTTCTGTGAGCTTGAAACTAGATGTCTTTTGTTGTTGGGGACCAAGAGTTTCCATTCTTCTTCAGCTTCATGTTGAGTAAGCTGTGGGCACTCCCTTCGTCCAACACGACAAAAGCTGTGACCATGCATTTATTCATTCCTGTGTTGACGAACACCCAGGCACCTTATCGCTCCTGGGCCACCAGTGCGTTTAGATCTGACACTAGTCTTTGGAAACATATCTCAAGTATTGGACAGAAAATTTCATCGACTCTCTTTACTTACTGACAGAAATTACTAGAAATTTATTTACATATCTGACCGTTTCCACAATGCTGTAATTTGTGATAAATGTACGGCCCGCTGGATATATACATAAGTGTCATAAACATATTTCATTTGACTAGCGATGTTGACAGTATCGAAACGAAAAAAATGGTTCAAATGGCTCTGAGCACTATGGGAGTTAACATCTAAGGTCATCAGTCCCCTAGAACTTAGAACTACTTAAACCTAACTAACCTAAGGACATCACACACATCCATGCCCGAGGCAGGATTCGAACCTCCGACCGTAGCAGTCGCGCGGTTCCCGACTGAAGCGCCTAGAACCGCAAGACCACCGCGGCCGGCCCTCATCGCAACGGAAATTTACGGTTTGTGTAGTTATTCCAAGATGTCAGAAAAGAAGAAAAAACGTTCTGTGTTTTTCCGAGAATATATTTTTAAATGTGAAAGTTTCGATGCCTACATTGTCGATGCAGACACTGTCTGAGCTCCATATTGAGGATTCAACGCAGTTTTCGAATTTTTTCAGATTAAAACCTGCTAAAGGCTTGCTTTTAAAAAACGTCCACACCAAAGCAAGATGCCAAATTCAAGAAAGGTATTAGCTTAACAGCTCGACTTGCCGTAATTTTGAGAATCTGTAGTTGTCGTCGTTTGTTGTTTTTATAACTGATTATGGCTCGAAAAATTGTGGGATCCTCTGCTGGAATATTGCTGAAGGGTATGGGATCCTTACCAGGTAGGATTGACGGAGCACATCGAAAAAGTGCAAAGAAGGGCAGCTCGTTTCGTGTTATCGCGCAATAGGAGTGAGAGTGTCACTGATATGATACGCGAGTTGGGGCGGCAGTCACTGAAACAAAGGCGGTTTTCTTTGCGGCGAGATCTATTTACGGAACTTCAATCATCAACGTTCTCTTCCAAATGCGAAAATATTTTGTTGACACCAACCTACGAAGGGAGAAATGATTATAATAATAAAATAAGAGAAATCAGAGCTCTAACGGAAAGCTTTAGGTGTTCCTTTTTCCCACGCGCCGTTCTAGAGTGGAATGGTAGAGAAGTAGTATGAAAATGGTTCGATGAACCCTATGCCAGGCACTTAAGTGTGAATTGTGGAGTCAAGATGTAGATGTAGAAAAATATAGTGACAATGTGGAGGGCGATTTAAAAAAAAATGTTTACAAACTGACATGGCACATCGGGCAAACAAGAAGGATCAGTAATCAAATAGGAACCGAAGGTCCATAACGCCACAAGAGAGCGCTATGTTAGAGAGAGGGCGTTAATTTACAAACATGAGCGCAGCCACGGAAACCGTCGCCATTCATTCATGCCGTGGAAGCATTGGGAGTAACATCGCCAGCCGTACATACCGCGAAATGGCTGAGCTGCATTTGATTTATGGTCAGGCCAACTGGAGTGGACGTGAAGCCCTGCAATTGCATCGAGCTAAATATCCCGACAGAAAGGTGCCGTGCCACACGTTATTCGCCGCCCTGCATCGCCGATTGTGCGAAACCGTCTCGTTCCATGTGCACAAGCCGCGTGCTGGTCGCCAACGAACAACACGGCGGAAGAAAGCGTTCTCGAAAGGGTTCAGTGTACACCATCAACAAGTACACGAGGTGTATCCCGCGCCAATGATATACCCCAACCCTCTGTGCGGCGCATTGTACACGACGAAAGACTGCATTCGTTTCACTTCCAACCCGTCCAGAAGTTGCAATCAAGGGACTACAACAAGCACACCTGATATGCGTGGTGGTTTCTGCAGGAATCCGCAGCAGATCAAGGCTTTACAGCGAGTGTCCTCTTCACCGATGAGGCTGCGTTCTAACTCGACTGTGTGATGAACTTTCACAACCTGCATACGTGGGCGGCTGTGAACCCACATGCTACACATACGCATGCCTCATAACTCAAATTTACCCTTAACGTTTGGGCTGGCATCCTCGGGGACTGTTTAATTGCGCCATACATTCTCCCAGACCGATTCGATGATCGCATGTATCTCGTATTCCGGGGAGAAGTTCTGCCGGACATGGACATGCTGACTGATGTTCCCATGCCTATTCGTCGCGACATTAGATTTCAGCACAACGGAGCCCCCGCGCATTTCAGTAGACAAATTCCCGCTCATCTATAGGCAGCCTTTCCCGGTTGCTGGCCAATCGCTTGGCCACCACAATCATCCGATATCTCCACAATCGATTTTTTACGTGAGTGTATCTGAGAAGCCTTGTGTGTAAAACACCTGTTACCTCGGCGGAGGACTTAACTTGAGTAGGATTGTTGCGGCAACAGGATGTCTTCGAGATACACCAGGTATCTCTGAGAGCGTGCGCCGTTCTGTGCAGCGTCGATGTCAAGCGGGTCTCGACGTATCTGGATAAAATTTTGAACATCACCAGCAGTGAGCGTCCATTTTTAGCATATGGCTAAATAATTGCAACACTATGTAGTAGCCGCGGATGACCTCTGCGACCCCCGGATCCTATGGGATTACAGATGCGTGTTGAATGCTCGATAAGCCATGCCAGCTTTTAAAAGTTTTTTTGAATAGGCCGGTACATGCTCTCGAAAGCACGTTTGGCAACGGAGTATTAGAAACTGGCGAAATAATAAATGGAAGCTCGCAGAATGAAGATCTGAGAACTGGTTCCTGCTGCCACTGTCACAACAAGGCAGCAACAATTACGCAAACAATGCTAAAGAAATACGCAAATAGTATAGAGAAATCTGATACAAGCAGTTCTAAAGTGCCCTGGCTGTACTTTGTCTTCGGCTTTCCTTAAATTCACTGTTAAGTTTATTTATTAAGTTCAAAATTTTTCTTTGAATCTCTGCTACCTTTGTAGTAAAGTGTTTTCCATTTCCGTTGGGGCATTACGTTTTATCATTCTGTCTTTGTAACATTTGCATGTAACACCCATATTCAGGTTTACTGTGGTACATATTAATTAATTTTTCAACTTTAGCTTTCAACCATTCTTTTTACCACTTATGTTTGTATTGTATTGTACTGTACTGTATCCTAACCGGGTACCTAGAAACGAGGGAGAGGCTTCGTCCCCGTTGCAGCCGCTGTGGTCCACAACCCCGCGACGACTACCGCAGTCCACTTCACCCTTCCGCCGCCCCACACCGAACTCAGGGTTATTGTGCAGTTCGGCCCCCGGAGAACACCCCCAGGGAACGTCTCACACCAGACGAGTGTAACCCCTATGTTTGCTTGGTAGAGTAATGGTGTACTCGTTCGTGAAGAACTTGTTTGCGCAGCAATCGCCGACATAGTATAGCTTGGGCGGAATAAGGGGAACCAGTCCGCATTCGCCGAGGCAGATGGAAAACCATCTAAAAACCATCAACAGACTTGCCGGCTCACCGGACCTCGACACAAGTGCGCCGGACGGATTCGTACCGGAGACCAGGCGCTCTTTTCCGCCCGGACAGCCGTGCGTTACAGCGCTCGCCTAACCGGGCGGGCTAACACTTATGTTTACTCGACACTTACTGCTCAGTGCTTGAAAAAGTAGAGAAGTAGTCAACTCCTGCGATATCTGTCAGGTAAGTTTGAACTTTCTGTTAATCAGTGTTTATATGTGTTGGTATAGACGTATCGACACATTAAAGTGTAAAGATATTTCTTTACTGAGAAAAGTGTGCTGAACAACATTACATCGGTAATTACTTCATTTGCAGTGTAAAATTTATACCTTTTATGAGTAGCATGTTTTCGTTTTCAATGTTCGTGGAACAAGCCGGCCATTAAAGTTTATTTTCCCAAGGACAGAAGATCAGGTATTGTAGTGTGGACACATGGTGCTAAATGGGTAGTCTATACTGACAGGCATAGACCAATTGGTGGGACTGTTACGAGCATGCAGAAAACATCAGGTAGAAAATTCTGCGACGTGATTGTGGGATGCGCATTGGACACAGACAAAAAACAACTAACTCACTGAAGAGGATACATATTAGGGAACCAATGATCACAATATCTGTGCCTTAGTATGTACCCACTTGAGTATGTTAGTTATTTTTTTCTGCATAGAACAGTCATCCGACAAACACATTACGTAATTTACTATCTGATGTTTTCTGCACAGATGTAACTGCAGGAGTTAGTGGAATACCGCCTGTCATTTTAAACTAACCATTTTGTGTCCATGCACCCAACCTTCAATACCTGAGCTGTCGCCCAGGGAAAAATAAGGATTAATGGTTTGTTCTTGCTACATGTACTTCGAGATATTAAGTACCATGTAAGATTCTACTGCTAACAGCTACAATTATTAGTTTATCAATGAAGTACATACGAATGAAATGTTCAGTTCATTGTCCTCAAAAAATGGCTCTGAGCACTATGGGACTCAACATCGTAGGTCATAAGTCCCCTAGAACTTAGAACTACTTAAACCTAACTAACCTAAGGACATCACACACACCCATGCCCGAGGCAGGATTCGAACCTGCGACCGTAGCAGTCCCGCGGTTCCGGACTGCAGCGCCAGAACCGCTAGACCACCGCGGCCGGCTCATTGTCCTCTCCCACAAATAAATGTGTCTGCACTTATAGCCCTAACACCCAAAATATATATCTCTGATATAAATTATTCGCTGTTTAAATTAGGCACGATATCTGTCTCACATAAATATCAGGCAATAAATGTTATAAGTAAATGCACCCTGAAGCCCCACAAAAAACATTTGGGACTACTTACAAGGGAACCTCCCCATCGCACCCCCGTCAGATTTAGTTGTAAGTTGGCACAGTGGATAGGCCTTGAACAACTGAACACAGATCTATCGAGAAAACAGTAAGAAGTTGTGTGGAACTATGAAAAAAAATAAGCAGAATATACAAACTGAGTAGTCCATGTGCAAGATAGGCAACATCAAGGAGAATGCGAGCTCAGGAACGCCGTGGTGCCGTGGCTAGCGTGAGCAGCTGTGGAACGAGAAGTCCTGCGTTCAAGTCTTCCCTTGAGTGAAGAGTTTAATTTTTTATTTTCAGACAATTATTATCTGTCACCAGTGTCGTATAGAATATATCAGAAGTGTTTTCCTGTGGAGGAATCGGTTGACCTATGACCTCGCGATCAAATGTTTTCGGTTCCCATTGGAGAGGCACGTCCTTTCGTCTACTAATCGCACCGTTTTGCGATGCGGTCGCAAAATACAGACACAAAACTTATTACAGTGAACAGAGATGTCAATGAACAAACGGACAGATCATAACTTTGCGAAAATAAAGAAAATAAACTTTTCACTCGAGGGAAGATTTGAACCAAGGACCTCTCGTTTCGCAGCTGCTCACGCTGATCACAGGACCACGGAGCTCCTGAGCTCAAGATTTCCTTGATGTTGCCTATGTCGCACATGGACTACTCACTTTGTATACTTTGCTTATTTTTTTCTTAGTTCTACACAACTTCTTCCTGTTTTCTCGATTGATGTGTGTTCAGCTTTTCAAGGCCTATCCACTGTGCCAACTTATAACTAAATCTGAGGGGGGTGCGATGGGGAGGTTCCCTTGTTAGAAGAGAGGGTAAAACGTGGCAGTCAATATCCATACAATGTGATACGTGTATGGCGTCTCATTACCAGTGACTGGCTTGGATTAATACGGCGTGTCTGAAGAAACATGTGGACTCTCTTCCTCGCCAAATGAGACCTTTATCGAAGCTAGAGGCGAGGTTACATGATACTAGCGTGATGTCTCCTGAGGGTGGCTAATTTTCTGCCCGAGAAGCTCACAATGCACCTCGGTTTAAGTCGGTGTTATCTGTGCTCTCAGGGTGACGTCAGTGGATGTCGGAGCTGGAACAGTCGTTACGGGCGGTAAGAAGATTCCACAAATTGAAAGGTGGGCGCGTCGGCAGCTCGTTAAGCTGCCAGGGGGGAGGCTCCTCAATTATACGGCGCGTTGCTCCGCGTTACGGCGGCGCGGCCGGTATTTACCGGCGGTGCGGTGTCTCGTTACCTGCCGACACGTGACCCTGCAAAATGTGGGGCAGCCAGTCATCTCACCGGGCGCCACAGCCTCCGCGATTCCGTACCCTGATGGCCTGGATTCAGCGGACTTAATTATTTTTCGCAGCGTGATTCGAACCACAACCTTCGTAGGACACACGTTGGATTGTTTATGATATTTCGTCCATGATGAACTGTGATTTCCAATCTGCGGTTGTTTACTTACCTATGGCCCATCACCTGGGCATCTCAACAACGGCGAAGCGGCTGTTCACGTACTACTGTTGTGTGAGCAGCATCTATCGAATGTCGTTGAAGGACGATGAAATCACGAAGTAGGTTACAAGGTGTTGAACGCCCATGCATCATCACAGCAAGTAGACGTCGGAGACTTTCCCGCTCCATGGAGTCTGGTAGGTGGACGTCAGGGGGCAAATCTGACGACTGAATACTGCGCCGGCGCGGTCACTTGATTAATATTACACCGTTCTGTGCCTATTGTTGAACATGAATCTCCACTGCATTTGGTCTCTGTTTCCACTTGTAGAGACGACGACATCGTCAGTTACGGCTGTTGTGTGCAATAGATAGCCTACACTGGAAAATTGTTGCCTAGAGGGATAAATCACCATCCTTATACATCTAGTCCGTGATCGCGTCTGGATACCTTACCATCTAAGCGAACGGCTGCTCGAAACATGGATTAGAACGCGACTTGTGGTAGTAATCTGATTCCCAAGGGCAGCTTTGGAGTAAGTCAATATTACTGTGAATGAGTACACCAGGGACGGCCACAGCATGACAAACATCACGAATTCCCGGTCTTCGGGCCACGTACCGGAAAAATTTCTACCTCTCTCGGCTTTTCTCGGTTATTCGCTACAGCGGGACATTCTGTTCAGTATTACGATATGGCATTTTTCGGTTGGCACAGCTCACTCGGCAGAATCGTGCTGTCAGTGCTGTTTAACCTTCGCCGTTAGTTCAAGGTATGACGGACGTTCACAGGTCCAGTGTCTTTTATACAAAAATAGGGAGTCCAGTGATCTCTCATCACAAGCCTTTAAAAATGAATGGGAATGATGGAAGATAGGGATGAGAATTTTCAATATATACACGCTAAGATACAAATATACGGCCAATCACGAAGGTATTATTCGAATGGGACGGAAATCATATACAGACAAACAAATGATTACAATTTCAGAACGATTAGATGCCTCACTCAAAGAGCTTCACAGACTGGGCAAGTCTGTATTATGTTGGTCCACCTTTGGTCCTTTCACAAGAAGTTACTCGGCTTGGCATTGATTGGTAAAGTAGTTGCACGTCCTCCTGACTTGCTCTTAACTTTCTTAATTGGCGACGAACCGGACAACCCTGCTGGCTAACATAGGATTTGGGAACCTCGAAGACAAGCAGCAGAAACTCTCGTCGTTTGCGGGCGGGTATTAACTTGCTGAAATGTGAGCCCAAAATGGCTCAACATTAAAAGTAACAAAGCGGATCCCACAATATCGTCGACATACAGCTGTGCTGTAAGGGTGGCGAAGGTAACAACTAAAGGGGTCCTGCTATGGAATGAAATGGCAGCCCTGCTCATCACCCCCCATTATCGAGCCGTGTGGCGGGCGGCTGGGTTGGTATCCTACCGCTGTTCGAGGCACCTCCACAAATATCTTTACTGATCATTAGTGCATGGAATATCATTGTTTGGAGTAGAACTGTCTGCAGCGATGAGCCCCACTTCGAATTGAGCTCCGATAAGCAGCGAAGACATTTCTGGAGACTCGCCGGAGAGCGATAGCATAACAACCTGACTGTCACCCACCATACGGCTCAAAAACATGGAGGGATGAGGTGAAGTGCCATTTCCTTTCACAGTAGACCCATTTGGTTCTCATCCGCTGCTCCCTTTCAGCACAGCTTTACGTCGACGATGTTCTACGCACTGTTTTTTTCCCTTCATGGCAACCCGCCCTCGGCTTACATTTCTGCAAGGTTATGCTCTACCGCACCTGTTGAAAGTTCCTACTGCTTGTCTTCATGCTTGCCATTCACTATCTTACCAGACAGGCTAACAGTTCTCTCCCCAGTTGGGAACGTTTGAGTATACGGGAAGGACCCCCACCAGCTCGGGATTTTGGCGACCTGATGTAACAACTGGACAGAACGTGGTACATCCTCCTCCCAGGAGGACATCCAGTCCTTGCTAAGACGATTAACTGATTCTAAAGGCGCCAGAGGTAGGCCAATGCGTCACTGGTTTGATCACCTTCTGAAACTCTTTCTCTTGAATAAATCATCAAATTATTCTGGAACTGTAATCGTTTGCTTGTCTGTATATGTACGTCACATCTAACGATTTCCGTCCCATTTTGATAATTCCTTCGTGGTGCGTGGTTTTTGTCTCTTTTGTGGAGAGGGACTTAGAGTGCATTATACAGTCGTATTGGCGATAGGTACTGCAGTTGTGCTGTGAGACACGAAGAAGAATTTAAAGATTTATTCAACAAGGAATGAGCAAGAACTTACAGCCATGGACAGACCGGATTGACTGTTTTGTACATCAAGAACCACTTCGCGCTAAATTATCAGGCTTGCAGCACATCAATAAATTGGTGGTATGAATAATAAAATTTCTGAAGTTAAGTGCATTACTCCACTGTCAGTTGCAACGATAGAACTGAAAGAAGAGTATGGAGATTTTAGATATTAATTATTTTGTGTATGAATTACGTGGGTTAAGTCGAGGGCCATGCCTGGAGCAATTTTCTGATTTAAATGAAGGAAAAATGAGGGCAGCTACGAAAATTAGAACATCCGAAATTGATTGCAGACCCTGCATTTTAAGTGGGCTTGACTGCACACTGCTCAAATTAAGACACCGCAAGATGAGAAACCTTCCTGATTTGATTGCGATTCATTTAAAAAGAAGGGACTCATCCTGACAGACACAGTCCTGTTCTGCAAGCTCACTGTCGTTGAAGAAAACGAAAATGCGAATTATGAAGAGTTGCGGCCCTGAAAGAATTTCAAGGGTAAACTTGTCAGAAGATTCATGCAAATTGCAAAACGATTTCGAAAAAAATATCTGAATAGTGCGGTAATTGGCAATTGACCCTAAATAATGAAAAGTGTGAGGTCACCCACATGAGTGTTAAAAGAAATCCGTTGAACTTCTGTTACACGACAAATCAGTCTAATCTAAAGGCCGTAATTTCAACTAAATACCTAGGAATTACAATTACGAACAATTTAAATTGGAAAGACCACATCGAAAATTTTGTGGGAAGGCAGACCAAAGACTGCGTTTTATTGGCGGAATACTTAGAAGATGCAACAGATCTACTGAAGAGACTGCCTACACTACGCTCGTCCGCCCTCTTTTGGAGTACTGCTGCGCAGTCTGAGATTCTTACCACATAGGAGTAACGGAATACATCGAGAAAGTTCAACGAACAGCAGTATGTTTTGTCCTATCGCGAAATAGGAGAGAGAGTGTCACGGACATGATACACGGTTTGGGACGGACACCATTAAAACAAAGGCGTTTTTCGTTGCAGCACAATCTTCTCACGAAATTTCAGTCACCAACTTTCTCTCCGAATGCGAAAATATTTTGTGGACGCCGACCTACATAGGGAGAAAAGATCATCATAATAAAGTAAGGGAAATCAGAGCTCTCACGGAAGGATATAGATGTTCGTTCTTTCCTCTCGATGTTCGAGAGTGAAATAACAGAAAACTGCCAGGCACTCAAGTGATTTGCAGAGTATCCATGTAGATGTAGATAGTTTCATAAATGTTTTAGGACACTGCCAGTCTTACCTCTGATTGAAAGCTGTTTTCGAAACCGTGTGCCCTTTCGGTTGCAAGCATCTCTATGCAAGTACAGATGTCACTGTTAGGTTTTCAAAATATTTCCGTTTCAAAGACAAATTCTTTTACATTAAAACTGTCCAGGATGTCTACATTGCTTCCTCAGGGAGGATGCATGCTTCCCCATAATGAGGTTGCAAAATTGCTACAATATTTCGATCAACGTATGTTTGTGAGCGACGTTGTTCCGACTATGAAACTAAGTAAGTCATGACTAAGTGGTAGCCTATGTGCGAGAATCTGTGAAACTGTGTGCGTCTGTCAGTACGCCGACAGTCTGTACCAGATAAAATTTACGTTTTGTCTTCAGAGCGCCGAAAATGATGAAATAATACTGAAAATTCGTTTTTTGTGAACTGAGTTGTTGAGAAATGTGAATTACAAGACCAAGTCGTATGCAGTGCGATTCCGCTGGCATTTAAATACGGAGTGTTCGCAGTTTCCCCCTCTTCCATGTCTTCTTCGCACTCAGATAATGTGGCGTGGTAACGGGGAAGTGCAGCGAGGTTGGAAATGGTTCCAATGGTTCTGAGCACTATGGGACTTAAGATCTGAGGTTATCAGTCCCCCAGAACTTAGAACTACTTAAACCTAAGTAACCTAAGAATATCACACATCCCTGCCCGAGGCAGAAATCGAACCTGCGACAGTAGCGGTCGCACAGTTCCAGACTGAAGCGCCTAGAACCGCTCGGCCACACCGACTGGCCCAGCGAGATTGAGAGCTATGGCACTGATGCTGGGTACGGCTCGCTAACTGAATTCTTGGCACCACACTCATTTACATCCATTTACACTTGATGCCTTCCCTGACAGCGATTGCTTCTTCCAGCAGGATAACTATCCATGTTACAGGCCACAATCCTGTTCCAGTGTTTGGAGCAGCGCGAAGGTTAACTCTCGTTGATGTATTGGCCACCGATTTTGCCTGATCGCAGCCTTGTGGACCACACCTGGAAAGTAGGACGCTTTATCCCTGCCAGCTCCACGCCAACAAACCACCGATTCATTATTTACGGGAATTACGTGATCCACGCACAGTCATATGGTGCTACATACCTCCAGGAACCTAATAAGGCCATGCCGTATAAAGCCACGCAGAATCGCTGCTGTATTTCGTTACGAATGTGGACCAACATGTTGTTAACCAAGTGACGATAGTGTGCAGTCACCAGTGCATTTTGTAATGAGAGACAATTCTACAAAATATTTCAAAGCGTCAGACTCCCTTACTACGGCTGATGGCAGTAGTCTGCAAAGGCTGACAGTTCAGAATTCAATGTATGTAGGAAAATTCTATATTAATAGCAAGGTAGAACTAACGGTCACCAGCGACAATAAACAATACACAGCTATGGCTGCGGTATCTATCACAGTTCACATTCTTCCTCTATAGTGAGTATAAAATCCACCTGGATTAAGAAATAAGTCTGCCGCAATGAATACATGTCGATGACGAGAAGGTGTTACATGGAACAAAAAGGAAGTACAGTATTTTCTAATTTCAGCTCTCTCAGAAATTCCTGTGGATACATAGATTGGTTGATAACAAACGTATCGTCTGTAGATACTAAGACAGCGTTATTAGGTAGTGGACTTTGAATGAAACGTCAAGGATTTTAGTTCAGTCATTACAAAATCCAGTCGAATATATATAAGACCACCGGTTAACATCACACTTCACACTTCCCCCCCCCCCCCCCCATCCCCCCATGCTTCACCCTTCTCCAAATGGTTCAAATGGCTCTAAGCACTATGGGAATTAGCTGAGGTCATCAGTCCCCTAGAACTTAGAACTACTTAAACCTAACTAACCTAAGGACATCACACACATCCATGCCCGAGGCAGGATTCGAACCTGCGACCGTAGCAGCCGCTTGGTTCCGGACTGTAGAACCGCTCGGCCACCGCGGCCAGCGACGCTCCCCACCCCTCCCCCACCCCCCGCCACCCCTTCCTTCGTGCCCACCCACCTACCTGGATATATGCGCTGATTCCATTTGCAAAAGGTGTCTTAGCTGTTGTATCCTCTCCTGAGGCGAGCTGGCACACAACTGCTCTAAGTGGTGCTTGAGAGTCTGATAATGGTACTACGACGGAGTTGTTGATCGAGCTCGTCCCACGCATGTTCTCTCTGCGACACATATGGGGATCATGTTGGGCACGGGAGTACATCAACATCACGCATATAGTTCATATAAACACGTGCCACGGGTGGGCAAGAACTGTCTTGTTGGAAAATGACTTCACAATTCTTTCACATAAGCAGTAATACATGAAAATGCAGGACATCCATGACGTATCGTTGTGCCGTCAGAGCTCAGTTATTACAAATCGTTACCTGAAATCATACGCAATGGCTCCCCACACCACGACGGCAGGAATAACCTCACAGTGCCTCACGAAAACATTGTACACCCAAGTCCGCAGCAATAATCGCCGATGGTGGTCATCCAGGGTAATGTGGAACAGTGATCTTTGAACAAAGTGCGACACGATTCATTAGCGGTCCACGCTTCAGGTCACAAGACCACTCATAATGCAGCTGTTTGGCCCTTTTCTCTGCAGCCTATGCGAGGGACAGTAATTGTGTGGCATACAGTATTTTATGTAAATTGAAGGGGTCATTGTTGTCAGCTGCACAGGGACATTGCGCGGAATTAGCAGCGTCGAACGAAAATATGTACTGGGTAGGGAGTCGAACTCAGGACCTCCTGCTTACTTTTTTTTGCTTTTTGTTCGTTATTGATCGTTGTGTTTCGTCACAGTGGACGTCCTTTGAAGTTCATTGGTGATGCCTGCACTCAGTCTGTTTTATTACAGAGAGCAGCCAGCTCTCTGACCGAACACGCTGAGCCACGGTGCCGGCTACCAGGCAGGTGCGTCAAGCACCGCGCCGTCCGTGGCACAGCTGCGCGTACTAGCTCAGCGCGCCTTACGGCCGATCCACGTCCTCACCAGCGCCACCTATCCGCTGTCCCTGTCCACTGACTCCACGTTCGGTACTCTAACATTCCCACAGGAGCTCGTACGTATTCGTGCGTCTACACTGAAGAAGGCGGATACGTTGTCCAGCTAGGCCTATCAGTCTGTGTCTGTTCTTTCGTACATGTCCGAAAGAACAGACGTCACACATTCATATAATTCATATAATAGCGTATTTTGTTGGTGAGCCATGCAGTGAGTCACGAATTAATATCAGAGAACAACGTTAAGTAACTTAATATCATCCGGAGCGGGAAGGAGCGCCTGGTCCCCGGCACGAATCCGCCCGGTGGACTTGTGTCAACGTCCGGTGAGCCGACCAGTCTGTGGATGGTTTTTAGCCGGTTTTCCATCTGCCTCGGCGAATGCGGGCTGGTCCCCCTTATTCCCCTTCAGCTACACTATGTCGGCGATTGCTGCGCAAACAAGTTCTCCACGTACGCGTCCACCCCCATTACTCTACCAAGCAAATATAAGGGTTACACTCGTCTGGTGTGAGACGTTCCCTGGGGGTGTCCACCGTTGGCCGAACCGCACAGTAACCCTGGGTTCGGTGTGGGGTGGCGGAGGGTTGAAGTGGACTGCCGTAGTCATCGTGTGGTTGTCGACCACTGCGGCTGCGGTGGGAACGGAACCGCTCCGCCGTTTCTGGTTCCCCGGTTAATACAACATACAAAATACAACTTAATATCATCGATTTTAGATTTCCTGCGCTATGTAAGCAGCGCATGGCCGAAATGTTATCTACAGGAGGAGGAGGAGGAGATTAGTGTGTAACCTTCCATCGACAACGAGGTTATTAGAGACAGAGCACAAGTTCGGATTAGGGAAGGACGGAGAAGGAAATCAACCGTGCCCTTTCAAAGATACTGTTCTGGCATCTGCCTGAAGCGATTTTGGGAAATAACGAAAACCCTAAGTCAGAAAGGCCAGGGCGTGGGTTTAAACCGTCGTCCTCCGGAATGTGAGTCCAGTGTGCTAGTCACTGCGCCACCTCCCCGTGTAACGTTCTCTGGAGGCATGATTGTTGCGTGTTCGATATTGAACTGGCGTTTGGTCGTGACAATTATGGGAGTACATCGTGATGTAAGTAACATGTTTACAAACCATGTACGTAATGCATGTGAATAATATGGTAATGTGTGAGTCTGTGAGTCAATAAGTATCACAGGCATGCTGAGGTGGCATAAATAAAAGAAAATATAAGAAGAAACACTCATGATATACTTGTTTTGCTCATGTTGCAGCACTACTATTGCATAGCTTAGCACACACTGTGACGCACTTTTGAGACTTATTGCTCAGATTCTTTCTCATGGACTCTGTGGCAGTCTCAAGCGAAGAATCGTGTCCGCATCTAGGCTTGATTTAAGGAAGGCAGATAGGTCAAAGCTGAGTCATCTGCTGCGATGCTGAAAAGACGTACAGCATGTTAACTAAGCAAAGTTGTTGACGTGTCCTCATACAGTTGAGAGATGAATACTAGGTTAAAAGGCGAGTGAATAAAGCGATCCAACTGGAATTCGATCTCGCAACCTTTGGGCTTCCATCCACAGGCTCTATTCTTTTAGCCACTGTGCTTCAACCACCCTCCCCCCCCCACCCAATACCTTCTATTGTGTCAAAATACAATGAATTACTAAGTTACTCAAAAGCTGATACAAACGCAATCACTATCAAACCATACTTCAAGCTGTTACATTAATCAAGATATTATTTTTTTTAATTAAATAAATAGACAATAACAGAAGCGACAATACCAGTTAATATTCGTATCCGCAGTATGAAATTTCAACTTCTTCTTCCAGAACGGTTTCACTGTAGTATGTTCATGTGTTGCTTTAACTACTTTTAGATCTTCATTAATAAGCATAATTTTTAGAAATATCTCTCAGTTTGTTAAATAAAATCTGTTTTCATTGAATGATTGTTCTTTTATCCGATACCCAATCTTTCGAAAACAATTTTAAGCATGTTCTTTATTTCGTATTGTGGTTTGAGTACTAGATAACATTACGTAATTCGCACTTCATATATATGTGGAGATTAATAATGTGGTCAGTTCCCAGATTCATAATAATTTTGCTCACGTACAGTCCCATTAACCAATGAACGGCACCGTTTTGTAATATAAGAAAGTGTCTAGCCTGGTACCTACGGACTACTGTTGGTACAAACTGGTCTACCGAAGATCCTAGAAGGAAAGTTAACTGACCTCTCAGCCGCTTTCAGATGTGTTATTACCAGCTCATGTAAATCTGCTATTGTATACAGAAGATTACATTTCTGACAAAGGTTTGTTCGGCTAATCCGGGCTGCGTTCTCAGCCTTTTCTTTGTGCTGGCTATACTGTATACAGTTTTATTACGAAGCTGGAAGTACGTCAGATGAAAGTCCGTCCATGTTGATAATTTTCCATGTAGCATCCTATTCGATACTTCGGTATTTCTTTCTTCCTTCATATTTCTTTCTGTGAAGTATAATGTTTCTGTCTGTTATCAGTTGTGAACAGTGTTACCATTGTTGACGTAACTTCCTTAATTGCTCGAGACGCCGATTAAAAATTTTGCACATCTACCAGTGTTTGGAAACTTTCGGCTGTGAGAATTTCAGATAATTTAGATCTACCACTGCCTCACTTTTCTGGTAGAGTAACAATGACCTTCCCATAAAAGGTGCAGAACCCTTGTTTCTCTAGCTGCACTTGTGTCTGCTATTAATACTTCTCGTTTCACAGGTAGCTGGTGACAGTTAACATTAATCCTTCTTGCCATCATTTTGGATAACGGAAATACAGGGTGTTTCAAAAATGACCGGTATATTTGAAACGGCAATAAAAACTAAACGAGCAGCGATAGAAATACACCGTTTGTTGCAATATACTTGGGACAACAGTACATTTTCAGGCGGACAAACTTTCGAAGTTACAGTAGTTACAATTTTCAACAACAGATGGCGCTGCAAGTGATGTGAAAGATATAGAAGACAACGCAGTCTGTGGGTGCGCCATTCTGTACGTCGTCTTTCTGCTGTAAGCGTGTGCTGTTCACAACGTGCAAGTGTGCTGTGGACAACATGGTTTATTCCTTAGAACAGAGGATTTTTCTGGTGTTGGAATTCCACCGCCTAGAACACAGTGTTGTTGCAACAAGACGAAGTTTTCAACGGAGGTTTAATGTAACCAAAGGACCGAAAAGCGATACAATAAAGGATCTGTTTGAAAAATTTCAATGGACTGGGAACGTGACGGATGAACGTGCTGGAAAGGTAGGGCGACCGCATACGGCAACCACAGAGGGCAACGCGCAGCTAGTGCAGCAGGTGATCCAACAGCGGCCTCGGGTTTCCGTTCGCTGTGTTGCAGCTGCGGTCCAAATGACGCCAACGTCCACGTATCGTCTCATGCGCCAGAGTTTACACCTCTATCCATACAAAATTCAAACGCGGAAACCCCTCAACGCCGCTACCATTGCTGCACGAGAGACATTCGCTAACGATATAGTGCACAGGATTGATGACGGCGATATGCATGTGGTTTACTGACGAAGCTTATTTTTACCTGGACGGCTTCGTCAATAAACAGAACTGGCGCATATGGGGAACCGAAAAGCCCCATGTTGCAGTCCCATCGTCCCTGCATCCTCAAAAAGTACTGGTCTGGGCCGCCATTTCTTCCAAAGGAATCATTGGCCCATTTTTCAGATCCGAAACGATTACTGCATCTCGCTATCTGGACATTCTTCGTGAATTTGTGGCGGTACAAACTGCCTTAGACGACACTGCGAATACCTCGTGGTTTATGCAAGATGGTGTCCGGCCACATCGCACGGCCGACGCCTTTAATTTCCTGAATGAATATTTCGATGATCGTGTGATTGCTTTGGGCTATCCGAAACATACAGGAGGCGGCGTGGATTGGCCTCCCTATTCGCCAGACATGAACCCCTGTGACTTCTTTCTGTGGGGACACGTGAAAGACCAGGTATACCGCCAGAATCCAGAAACAATTGAACAGCTGAAGCAGTACATCTCATCTGCATGTGAAGCCATTCCGCCAGACACGTTGTCAAAGGTTTCGGGTAATTTCATTCAGAGACTACGCCATATTATTGCTTCGCATGGTGGATATGTAGAAAATATCGTACTATAGAGTTTCCCAGACCGCAGCGCCATCTGTTGTTGACAATTGTAACTACTGTAATTTCGAAAGTTTGTCTGCCTGAAAATGTACTGTTGTCCCAAGCATATTGCAACAAACGGTGTATTTCTATCGCTGCTCGTTTAGTTTGTATTGCCGTTGCAAATATACCGGTCATTTTTGAAACACCCTGTAGGTGCGCCGTGTAGTAAGCTATTCAGAAAATTATTTTATTCTCTGGACTTGGTTTATATTGCGGTGTGGATACTCTCTTGTGATTCTTCAAATTTGTCACGACACATTTGTTCAATTAATAGCTGTCATCTTCGTTCGACAAATAGAGATGTTACAAGGGCTTTCTATTGCCTTACTAACTTCGCTCCTTCCATGTAAATTTGGTGGCAGCCCCCTAGATTTAAAAGTTTGCTTTTATCTTCATTGGTCTTTGCTCCCAACACAAGACGGTACTTTCAGTAATTCTAATTTGGAAATATCATTATTTCTTACTACGACCCCAACATATTTGGCATATGTTCTTACGGCTGTCTGCTGTCCTGTTAATGCTATTCCTTGCAGTTTAGCAGGAACATTGCATAGGAACGAGTCAAAGGAAAGGACAAATATGAGCACAGGCAGGAGCTTCCTTAAGAAACTTCGGCTCTTAGCGATATCTGATACGTTTTTTGAAAATTTACTGCTGTATTAGCACTTTTCCATATCGCTGAGTTTTTAATTACATTTATAACGTATCCATTTAAACCAATTTTTCTCGCAGTTTTAATTAGAAACTTGCAATCCGCCCAGTGAAACGCTTTATGAAAACCAATAAAAGAAGAGTGCACATTTCATATTAAGCATTTAGGTCACAGTAATACATCTACATCTACACTTATACTCCGCAAGCCACCCAACGGTGTGTGGCGGAGGGCATTTTACGTGTCACTGTCATTACCTTCCTTTCCTGTTCCAGTCGCGTATGGTTCGCGGGAAGAACGACTGCCGGAAAGCCTCCGTGCGCGCTCGAATCTCTCTAATTTTACGTTCGTGATCTCCTAGGGAGGTATAAGTAGGGGGAAGCAATATATTCGATACCTCATCCAGAAACGCACCCTCTCGAAACCTGGGCAGCAAGCTACATCACGATGCAGAGCGCCTCTCTTGTAGAATCTGCCACTTGAGTTTGCTAAACATTTCCGTAACGCTATCACGCTTACCAAATAACCCTGTGACGAAACGCGACGCTCTTCTTCGGATCTTCTCTATCTCCTCTGTCAACCCGACCTGGAACGGATCCCACTCTGATGAGCAATACTCAAGTATAGGTCGAACGAGTGTTTTGTAAGCCACCTGCTTTGTTCATGGACTACAATTTCTAAGGACTCTCCCAATGAATATCAACGTGGCACCCGCCTTACCAACAATCAATTTCATATGGTCATTCCACTTCAAATCATTCCGTACGCATACTCCCAGATATTTTACGGAAGTAACTGCTACCAGTGTTTGTTCTGCTATCATATAATCATAGAATAAAGTATCCTTCTTTCTATGTATTCGCAATACATTACATTTGTCTATGTTACGACTCAGTTGCCACTCCATGTACCAAGTGCCTATCCGCTGCAGATCCGCTGCATTTCGCTGCAATTTTCTAATGCTGCAACTTCTCTTTATACTACAGTACCATCCGCGAAGAGCCGCATGGAACTTCCGACACTATCTACTAGGTCATTTATATATATTGTGAAAAGCAATGGTCCCATAACACTCCCCTGTGGCACGCCAGAGGTTACTTTAACGTCTGTAGACGTCTCTCCATTGATAACAACATGCTGTGTTCTGTTTGCTAAAACCTCTTCAATCCAGCCACACAGCTGGTCTGATATTCCGTAGGCTCTTACTTTATCAGGCGACAGTGCGGAACTGTATCGAACGTCTTCCGGAAGTAAAGGAAAATGGCATCTACCTGGGAGCCTGTATCTAATATTTTCTGGGTCTCATGAACAAATAAAGAGAGTTGGGTCTCACAGGATCGCTGTTTCTGGAATCCATGTTCATTCCTACAGAGTAGATTCTGGGTTTCCAGAAATGACATGACAAGCGAGCAAAAAACATGTTCTAAAATCCTACAACAGATCGATGTCAGAGATATAGGCCTATAGCTTTGCTCGACGACCCTTCTTGAAAACTGGGACTACCTGTGCTCTTTTCCAGTCATTTGGAACCTTCCGTTCCTCTAGAGACTTGCGGTACACGGCTGTTAGAAGGGGGGCAAGTTCTTTCGCGTACTCTGTGTAGAATCGAATTGGTATCCCGTCAAATCCAGTGGACTTTCCTCTGTTGAGTGATTTCAGTTGCTTTTCTATTCCTTGGACACTTATTTCGATGTCAGCCATTTTTCCGTTCGTGCGAGAATTTAGAGAAGGAACTACAGTGCGGTGTTCCTCTGTGAAACAGCTTTGGAAAAATGTGTTGAGTATTTCAGCTTTACGCGTGTCATCCTCTGTTTCAATGCCATTATCATCCCAGAGTGTCTGGATATGGTGTTTCGATCCATTTACTGATTTAACGTAAGACCAGAACTTCCTAGGATTTTCTATCAAGTCGGTATATAGAATTTTACTTTCGAATTCACTGAACGCTTCACGCGTAGCCCTCCTTAAGCTAACTTTGACATCGTTTAGCTTCTATTTGTCTAAGAAGTTTTGGCTGCGTTTAGATTTGCAGTGAAGCTCTTTTTGCTTTCGCAGTAGTTTCCTAACTTTGTTGTTGAACCACGGTGGATTTTTTCCGTCCCTCACAATTTTACTCGGCACGAACCTGTCTAAAAAGCATTTTACTATTGCCTTGAACTCTTTCCATAAACACTCAACATTGTTGGTGTCGGAACAGAAATTTTGGTTTTGATCTGTTAGGTAGTCTGAAATCTGCCTCCTATTACTCTTGCTGAACGGATAAACCTCCTTCGAGTGTGGCGCAGAGCCCACAAAGCCATTGACCCAAGTTGTCAACGAAACACTGTGCAGGCGGGTGGTGGCTCCATAGCGGATGGGCTGTTTTTAGATTAAATGGACTTGGTCCTCTGGTTCGACTATTTGCACTCCACTCATTTTTTAGCTTCAGTCATTTTTTAGCTTCAAGTTCCCAAACAACAATGGATTTTTTGTGTAACAATACGCCACTTCACTGGGCCACATTGATTCGCGACTGGTTTGAAGAAGATTCTGGATAATTCGAGCAAATGATTTGGCCACCCAAATCGTCCGACATGAATTCGATCGAAGATTTATGGGACATAATGGAGAGGCCAGTCCATGCACAAAACGCTGCACCGGCAACACTTTCGCAGTCATGCCTCAATATTTCTGTACAGGTCTTCCAGCGACTTGTTAAGTCCGTGTCTTGTCGAGATTCTGCACTATGCCGCGCAAAAGGAGGTCCCACACGATATTAGGAGGTATCCTATATAACATTTGTCACTTCAGCGTATTGGATAATAGCTTTACTCAAATTTGCCTTGGTGCACTACCAATCTATCACTGTTTCGTGCCTATCAATCGAACACAGACGTAGTGGCCATGCTTCTTTCAGACTCTTTTCTAAATTATTTTCTTGCAAAAATGGTATGTTGTGGATCCACTGCTTTCTGAGCCAAGTTGGTTGTGTCGTAACACTGATGCAAGTCAACATACTGCAATGATCAGTGTAATACATTTAGAATTTCAACATATTCTGCAATCTTGGGTTAGGTTAGGTAGTTTGGGGAAGGAGACCAGACAGCGAGGTCATCGGTCTCATCGGATTAGGGAATGACGGGGAAGGAAGTAGGCCGTGCCATTTCAAATTTGCCTGGAGCGATTTAGGGAAATGACGCGAAACCTAAATCAGGATGGCCGGACGCAGGATTGAACCGTCGTCCTCCCGAATGCGAGACCAGAGTGCTAGCCACTGCGCCGCCTCGCTCGGTGTTCACTCTTAAAATTTAAACAGTACAACTTCTTGCAACACGATTGTGTCAGTTCCTGACTTACATACATATTCTTTCAGTGCAGCAAAATTTGGTCCTGATGTTATTCTTTTAATGTTTAGAGCTGCTATCGTATAGGCTAGCGTAATGTTAATTTACCTTAACAAAGGAAAATATAAAAACTCCAACAAGAAAATAAAGGAATTGCTCCTTGAATAAAGAAGTAGATGAATATATAAACTATTACATGAAACAGTTAATAAATTAAAGATCCTGCTGTCACTGAAATTATGCAGTAAGATTTTTTTTAAATAACCAATTTTGATTTTTAAATTACTTTGATAGCTCATTTCCAGTCGCGTATGGTTCGCGGGAAGAACGACTGCCGGAAAGCCTCCGTGCGCGCTCGAATCTCTCTAATTTTACATTCGTGATCTCCTAGGGAGGTATAAGTAGGGGGAAGCAATATATTCGATACCTCTTCCAGAAACGCACCCTCTCGAAACCGGGCAGCAAGGAAAATATAAAAACTCCAACAAGTAAATAAATAAATTACTCGTTGAATAAAGAAGTAGATGAATATATAAACTATTACATTAAACAGTTAATAAATTACAGATCCTGCTGCCATTGAATTTATGCAGTAAGAGTTTTTCAAATAAACATTTTTGATTTTCAATTTACTTTGATAGCTCATTTCGATATTGATCTGATCAGGGGTTTGTGCCACCAATACGTTTTGAATTTCTCTCTTTACATCCTTCCATCGCTATCTCATAATGTGCGTGTTAAGCTTCGTGTCCTCCTCCTCCGGTTTTTGTTTACTTTGTTTACAGGAGGTCTTTTCGTTCGGTTGCGATTTCATCCTGCGTCGGTTGACGCCGTAGTCACCATCTTTGACTTTGAAGTACCTTTGCCTGGCACTGTTGTTTCCATATGGATTGCAACAGTTTCATGTCTGGCTGTTCTCTTTGCCTGTTTAATTTCTTCTGTATTTTCCATTGGAATATGTGGAGCTGCTTGGTGTATTTCAACCACAACTTGTTGTTCCGAGAACGACGTATTATTCTGAGCACGACATACTCATCATAGCTTCATGTATCTCTTCGTCCATGTCTTCTGATTTTGTATCGACTACACTTAGTGGCTGGGTTTCCTCTACTGATGTCATGAGTTCCAATCGTGCTCTTGCCTTTACTCCTGGCTCTTCCACATTACACCGTCTCTTTTTATGCGTCGAATGTCATCTGCGGGAGGAGTCATCACATGAACTGTCTTCAGTTGTTTGTAACGGTTTCTTTTTATTTTCCACATTGTATTCGCGGACACTTGAACTGCTGACTATCTCTCTTTCGAAGAGTGTATAATCTTTGTCAAAGGTAATGAACACATTAGAAGTACCTGCTTCGTCGCTACTAATTGAAAGAGGTTTTTCATTATTAGGCAAAACGTCATTGTGTGTGACTTTTTGCCATTGAGCAAAATTATTTTTCAATAGAAAAAACATGATGTGGGCAGTCTTGTCACATTTGCAATGAGTTAGGCGGTTTCCGACACGTCGGGACCTACTCACAATGTATAATGCGAGTTTTGTGGCCACTCACAGAAATGTGAGATCAAAAATTTACCTTTATATCTGTTTCCACTGACGTGATGAGACAGACATCGTAGTTTATGCAGTCCTGACCATCTTCCATTAACTATATAAGTTTAACCTCTCCGTATTTAGAAAGAGCATCTTTCCCTAACTGGTTATCAACTTCGATTAGGATATTCAATATTCAAAATATCGACTTTTCTTATAGAAACACTACTTTTCGACACATTTCTGTGCACTAATTCAGCTACACTACTGCACTTTCTCTACAACCTATCAACTGCGACTAGACTAAGAAAGTTAACAAAGACACAGTAACTGTCAGGATACAACTATGCGGTGTTTACAGCATCAGTATTTGTGTCAGTGACTTTTGTCAACCAGTTGTGGGTTTCCAGGCCAGTAGGTTGAACACAGTGAGTTTCCTTGTCGAAAGAGAACACTATAGTATTTTTTCTGTACAGTGTCAGCCATTTATCAGATGAACACACTTGAAAACCTATTTACTATGCTGACAGCCAGAGTCAGAATGTTTAATACGGCTGTTGCAGGCAAAGTAAAGTATGTACGTATGAAGAAGAGTGTATGTGACTCCCTTCCAAAACTCTTGATCCATTTCAACCTAATTTGGTACAGAAACAGTTCTCTATCAGCACTGTGGTTTATAACCTTCTAGTTCCAACAGAAGAGGAGATAAGAGCAAAACTGTTTTTTGTACAACCCCTGGAATATAGGCTGCCCTGCATGTCAGGTATATTGTGTGGGAACAGTATCAGCCTGCCAAATCAAACTGGTTATCTGCGCACCCTGTATGCCAGGGCAATGTCCCTAACCTTACGTAAAAGACCGCGTTTGTAGCACCCCGCCCCTCCCCTATGCCTGACACACTTGAAAATCTGCGACATCGCATTGTTGAAACTGTGAATTCGTGTGTGGTAGGAAATGAGCCACCGTTTGGACATTTGTTGTGTAACACACGGTACTCATACCGAATGCATAAAAATTTGAACATTTCTCTTTCCAGGAACGTTAGAAATGCGTAGTTTGGAAACAATAAATGTTAGAAATCTGCTCCTCTGTTCCTTCTTTTTGAAGAGAGAGAGAGAGAGAGAGAGAGAGAGATAAAATATACTGGATTCATAAATATAGAAACCAAAAGTGTGATGAAACATTCCCGAAAATGTAGCAGAAGAAACTTTATATTAACCTATAATGATTAAGCGAAAGTGGCAGCATTACAAGATACAAACAATGATAGCTTGGGATTGTCGGACAGGCATATTAACACAGTGCAGGTCAGACCACAGTACCAGAAAAGTAATTGTGTGAACGGCGTTGCTGATTACAGCACAGTGGGATGCAGTTATAGCCGAAAAAACATGTTTGCGACGTAAACTCGTCTCGTGTAGCCATTACAGTCATATTTGACAAATATATACGTTGAATTACGGTTAAGCACAAAACAATCCTGTAAATAACATCTTACAAGTAAAAAGTGAAAGGCGCCTAAATGTATAAGTGAATTTGATTATTTTAAAATTATTAGAAAGTTAATAGATGAGTGAAAATAGTGTGATGGCGCAAAACTACGGTGCTAACTTTAGATAGCTATAGTAATATATCAATGTATCAAATTTGAAGAGCTAATATAATTGCATAGGACAGGAGTAAGTAATCATAGACCTATAGGTTGGGAGTCGTCAGAATGCGGAATAGGCACTTACTGACCGGAGGAAAACAACTGCCAGGGTTTTGCCCGTATTTCACGACACATCAGGTCAGGAGAAGGGCCGCAAAACACTGTCTCAGTCAATTAATAAAATCAGAAGGCGAATGCATTATATTCCAAAACAGAGAAGATAGAATACAAAAACGGAGGGTGATACCACCAGCATAGGAATATAAAGCGTACATATAATGTCCTCTGGACGATATAATTATCAGGAAGGTGTACATAATAGACACGTCAAACAATTAATGGAAGACAGTGCCAAACAAAGCAAAAAGTAGGCACTGGCCATTCTTCTGTTCTCTCCTTCTTCTTCTCGTAAATATGTAGCCTCTCCATTAAACTGAGGGCACGACACTTTGGTGCTCATTGTTCGATGGCGTCAATTGAGAGTGAGAAACGGTGTGAATTTTTTGAAGACGGCAAAGTTTCCATGTAAAGGAAAGTAAACAAATACAGAAAGCGACGCGGAGTGCATAAAGCGCAAGGATCTGTAGGGAATTAAAACTTAGGTGAGGCTGATGTATATGCAACGTCTGCATAAAACGGAGTGGGTCAGACCAATGTTTTTCCAACTTGAGAGATTGAGGAGGGGTGCAGTCCACAAGTTCGGCCAGTTAGTATTTTCATTCATTTTAGTGTATTGTATGCTTTGTGTTTGATGATAAGTAGGTGAGGTTTACATGTTAGTTGCTGTCGATGGTTAATCCAAGATGTCTGAGTGTATTAGCTAACTGGATAAGACAATTATAAATAGTAAGGTAGAAGACATGGGGACGGAATGTGCGGGTGATTCGTCTTGCAATAACTACCTGGGTTTTGGAGGAATTGATCTAGATGAAGAATTGGTTACACCAGCTGATAAACTGACTGAGGTTGAGCTGGATGTGTCATTGGGATTTATGGAGCACAGGGGAGAGGACGAGGAAAGCAGTGTCGTCAGAATACTGAAGGAGGTGGAGTAGGAGGTTTAGGCGTTGCCGAGCACAGCCTGTTAAGTAAATATAAGATTATGTTTGAACATACGATGATTCTGGCCCACGCTTCCAAGAACTGGGAATCTGTGATTGAGTAAACACTAAAAAGTGGATTATGCGATTAAAACGTCAGTAGACACACCGGCTATGCACTTTACAATGCATGGAAGCTTGCACGTGATAATGGAAGAGGGCAGAGGAAAACTTCTCGTAGTCACCGTCTGATGTGAGTCGCGACACTGGGAGCGACGTCTGGTAGAGAATGCGAACGTACGCTGTGGACGTACAGGGCGTCCGTCAGCATGCACCATCTGCGTGATGGCATCATGACGTACTCCAACCAATATCAAATGTCGTCTGGGCATAAAAGACGGAGCCTTGCGATTTCACGACAGACAGAGGTAGCCGCTGAATATGATGGTGGAAAGAGCCGTCGGAAGCTTCGGATTTTGTCTGAATTGGACGGGACAAATTAGCCGAAAACGCTCTCTTCCAATAGGATGGTCTGTCTCTGGTAAATGCCGCCCCACGGCAGTCTAAATCAGTTGTTACAAATGGTCATTAAGCCCCATGTTAAAACAGAGCCTTGTATGGCGGATATACACGTCCCAGTTACATCAATTTGACCACCGCTTATGTTCGACACCAACGTGCAATAACCACTCACAGACCGCCGTTGGTGGCATCACTAGCAGCGGAGGCTATACAAAGCGTGTCGGGAACGTGGAGGTGGAGGACATGGTGAAGAGTGCAATCTTTACCGTAACGCGGAAACGGAGCGCAGTACCTGTCATCCAAAAGGGCATAATCAGTCGGTTTCTGGCCAATGGTGGAGGAATTTCCGAAACGGCTAAGTTTGTAAACTGTTCGCATGTCGCCTTGGTTAAAGTATACCGTGCATGGTAAAATGGCGCTATTCAAAACCGGTGTCGAGGCAACTGTTGTGCACCACAAGCTATAGATGACAGGAGTGAACAACGGCTGCGGCGATGTGTATGGGTGAACAGACGTGCAACTGTTGAGCAACTGACCGCGCAAGTGAACTCAGGATCTACCAACAGTGTCTCCTCAACGATCGTTCAGCGAACGGTTCCTACATAACGGTTACCGCAGTTTGCGCCTGGATTATACATTGGTGGCTCTTGTTCATCAGCGACGAAGGATGGCATTAGCACGCTAATACCGCAACTGAAAGTCCACTGAGTGGCGACAGATAGCATTTTAAGATGAATCACGTTTTATGGTTCATCGGACACGTGACGCTGATGTACATAGGGTGAAACGTCTGAAACCAAACACTCTGCAACGAGGGAACATTATTGTCTGGGGAATGTTTGAGTGCCATTCTCTGGATGAAGTCGTCATTCTAGGAGGCACAATGTGTCAACACATTTATGCACACATTCTTGTGTATCATTCCCCCCTTCCCCCCTCCCTCCCCCACGTATGTTGTTTGTTTGTCCTCTGCACGATGCCATCTACTAGGAGTGCAATGCATCTCATCACACAGTGAACGTGAGTGGTTCGAAGAGCATCATGATGAGTTCACGGTACTCGTCTGGCCACCAGAGTGCCCGGATTTGAGCCCTAAGGAGAATCTGTGGGACCACTTCAATCCGGCTATTCGTGCCATGAATCCCCAGCCCAGAAACCTAGCGCAGGTGGCGAGGGCGTTGCCGTCGGCAGGGTTCAGAATTCCCGTCGGTTCCCTCTACGACCTCAATCACTCTCTTCCTGTACTTCTCACGCTCTGCAAAAGGTTGTTGTTCAGGCTTTTGACAGATGAGTGTGATCGGATAGTGCAGGAACGTTCACAGTAATTTCATTACGTATGCAGGTAATTTGTCGAAGATATTTGATTGCAAGAATTTGTGTGAACTTTAGTTATAGTTTTCATTCAGTTTGGTAGACCTTCCCGTGCTGTAGTTCTAAAGGAATCTTACATCTCTTGAAAAAGAATCCAACCGCTTGGACACTAACCAATTTTTTTAGCTGTTTTTAAATGTATTTTAGGGACCTATGAATGTGTGCCACGTTAAGCGCAGCGGAAGTTGCCACTAGGGTTTCCAGCTGCTTGGCTAACGAATTAAATTTCAGCCGACTGAGGGTACACCTGTTGCTTTATTGCGCGAAGTACCACGCGAGAGGAGAACAGGTGTCCGTAAGGCCGTGCCGGTTATAGCACAGTGCTTCCTCAACGTCCAGGCTCTTTCATTTAACCAATTATGACCTCTTACTTAGGAATTCCATCTGCATAAATGCAGTTTATGATTCAGAAATCTGAATCTCATATCAACACACGTTTGGTATATCCTGCACGTATGGAAAATCTTTCTCTATTACGAAATGGTGAAATAACTTTTACAGCCTATCCAAGTTATCTCTCCATCAATACCCTGCAAGCTACTGTCAAGTGCATGGCAGAGCAAACTTAGCATAGGGTCACTTATTAGGACTTGTCATAGAGACCATAAATGAGCTCCGTACACTCGATTTAACTCGCCAGAGTGCCCTATGACGTCTTCTCCCAACTCGCCGTCTCCGTGTGCTCATTGGCTCGACTCGTGGCTCCGCCCCTGCCCACTGGTCACTGGTCACCTGTGGCTGTTGTCGAGTACATGTGGACTAGACTCGCTCAGGGAGGAGAGGAGACGAAAGCGGGTACACGAGTTAGCAAAGATAACTGCGGACCCGCAGTATTTTTTTCATACACTCATAATATCGTTTTTATAGTTCTTTCAAGTACAAAGAAATGCCCGACCTGCGTAAATTACATATAAAAACATTAGGCATGACGATTATCACATACTACTAAATGGCTGATCGGTTATGAGTGATATATAATTAATTTACATTTAATTTAACTAATTTAACTTGGTCTTTTCTTTCGAAAGAGTAAACCATGGACTTGGTCCACTTCTGCCCTGAACCACTCATATGTGTGAATTCTGATAATAAATTCTTGTTTAATTTAAAGTATAACCCTGTTGCCTCAAGAACATCACTATCCTATGGGGTTTTATCTAGTTATTTCATACATTTCCAGTCATTTCACTTATTTACATTTCTTTCTTTTTTCCAATGTGTCTGTTAAATAATTCTTTGAGGAATACTTCTGTATTAAACATTTGGCTTTAAGGCGACGGTGCACGACCAACCACTTGAGATAAAACGATGGAGCCAAGCCATACATATAATTATAAGGTGCATTGTCCACGCCGACTGCAACGACGAGGCGCTCGTAATGAACACAAAGGAGGCGCAATGCAACTACGGCGTTCTCGTTTGTGAGAGCGCCAGTCACGATCACTATCCGGCTAGCCTGATTACGTTTATCGAGGTCAACAGCGTTAGTGGCTAACATAGTTACCTGTGTTAAACTCAGGGAAGCATAGTCACTGTTCCCGATGATCAGCTCTTAACGCAAACATTGGCTTATGCCCGTGGCACTATTCTAGGCGATAAAGTTGTAGCGGACATATGCCTATGTTGTACTCTTCGTAATTTGTACCACTACTTTAAAATTCTTGCCTGCTGTGCTATTCGATATTTAGTCAGGTTATCTTGAACGAAGTGGTTCTTGGAGCCAACTGGTAGGTATCACGTCTGTGTGGTGAAGGACAAATCATCTCAAGACAGCCTTGGTTTTGCTGTAATTTTCATCTAACTTTTGCGAATGTAGCGAAGAGAATTACAGTTATAAGGTAAGTGAAAACATAATAATGTATTGATGGGTATATATACACGAAATAACATCAACTTTTAGAGTGTTTTGAAGCCGTATTCATCGTGGTTTGTTCGCAGGAAATCGACAAAGGCAAAATGGTAACGTTGCCTATAATGTACCGCTATAAATTTCGAATTTTGTACGGATTCAGTATAAGAAACTTGCCCTTGTAGGGAGCTTTAAAACGGGCGTTTGGAATTGTTGGTGTTACATGCAATTTAGAACTGATGAAAATGGTTAATTAAATAATCATTTTTTATATCAGTAGGTGTCAAAAGAATCAACCAGTCAAAATCGATACCCGTGATGTATTTATTAATAACCGGTATTACAAAAGACGTTTTTCTTTATTTTTTACTAACAACAGAATAGAAAAACCGAAATATAATTTAGTTGTAGAAGCAATGATAAAATTCTTCGTATTTAAATAAACCTTTTTTTTTAGAAAAGGAGTAAATTTTATTCGTAAAAATTGCATTGTTTCGAAATATTGAGTTGTCGTAGAACATAGGAAAACAGTCAGCGCTATTTTAGTAACAACGCTGACAGAAACGAGCAACAAACACGTGGCATAAAACCGGAACATCACTGCTGAGACAATGTCCCTGTTACCATGTAACGTGGCTTGAAGTACGCGTGTACGTGTAGCATGCAAGACTTGCCCTCTCCTGGTCTATATGGTAGTCTCTCACCGTCGTGGCCAGATATTTCTTGTACTACAGGGTGGCACCAATTCTAGTCTCTAAATATTTTTACGAAGTGACATAGCAAAGTACAATGCTTCATTTGCTTTAAAAAATTATTTTTCTCACGTATCTTGAAACAGAGAGAGTCATAATTTTTGGATTTTTGTTCGATTTCTACGTTTAGTACAAGATATAACAAGAAAAAAAACAACACTACGTCATATCTGCCTACAACAAAAACTGAAGAAAACTGCGGAAACTGCTTATGGCGGTCTCTAGTGCGCATTACTTCATGCGGATCTAAAATGGTTCAAATGGCTCTGAGCACTATGGGACTTGACTTCTGAGGACATCAGTCCCCTAGAACTTAGAACTACTTAAACTTAACTAACCTAAGGACATCACACACACATACATGTCCGAGGCAGGATTCGAACCTGCGACCGTAGCGGTCACGCGGTTCCATACTGAAGCGCCTAGAACCACTCGGCCTCACCATGAGGATCTGAAATCGGCCACTACATTAAAGTACCGACCAAAATACGTCATGTGTTCCTGTCCTGTAGGATAGGGCTTACCCAAATTCTGTTCGTCAGAACACTGGTGCTTCAAGGGAAGTGAATAAGTGATCCCCAAGATGCTAGTCATAATATGGTGTTTCCCTTTTTTGACATTTTGACAATACTAATTACTTTTTAAAATTTACTATGATTTAAAATCAACGTAATGTCTGAATAAACAAGTTTTCTCATTTTTTTAAATTTTAAGAATCTTATATATGTTATAACCTAGGTGTTTCAATAGAATGCCAGGATTTTCAAAGTGTTCTGTCAGAGGAAAAGTATGGTACCCTGATCTATGGACAACACTCTCTACAAATTAATGTTGCAATTTCTGACTTAACATACAGTTAGCGTAAGAAGTGAAAAATTTTAATACTATGAGGTATTTTCACAACTTGAATGTAGAATATTTCAATTGTTGCTGTGCAGCGACACACATTTCATTGTATTTCCCCAACTAAAAAATTAATTCTTGAACGCATTAAAGCTATTATGTACAATAGTTCTTGTGTTGACTTTCATCACTACGCTATCGCACAACATGACAAAAAAAATCATATAAAATTATCCCCTCCACACTAATCGAAACAAAACAAGCCAATTTTGTAAAACACTTCTCACAAAAACAAAACTAGTCTTTGTAATTCCGATCAACTACGCCAATATACTCACCATGCAGCATTATCACAGCAAATCAAACATATCAGTTCGAACAAAAGAACAGAAACACATTCAATTTTACATTCGCGTCAGCACAATGACACTGTATTCGTCTGATAGCAATCATACTGCACTGAGGATTAAGTAAATAGAACAACGCCGCGTGCGTAAGAGCTACGTAGTGGCAAAACATTTTTTTAATTTTTTTATAGAAGTTGTCTGCTGTAATGCAACATACTTTTGTATTTAATTTTAAGCCATTAACCATGTTATGGTTTATTATTAATTCTTCGAGTGATTAAATAATGAAATAACATTGGCTCACGACTATGATTATAATTCAGGAAATAGGAACTGGGTTTAATTCGGGAGATAATATTCGATACTGACAAAAAAAATTCCACACTTTTTTAATCGTATCATATCTAGCAAATCAATGTTACTGGTATATTGCATATATACGGTTCTCCTAATATTTCCCATTTCTAGTTGCTCAGTACTCCATTACACGTCTACCCGTATTCATAACTGGGTACCTTCCTACAGCAGCCTGTCCGTAGTACAACAAAACAGTTACTTCAAAAGTGTTACAATGCCCTATTGACCACTCGAAAAAAACTTTTGTTTGCAAAATTCCATGACACCAAACAAAATAGGAATCTGATAATTCATAAAAACTTGAACTAATGTCAACAGATGTTACCAAAATTCTGACAAATATCGTATATGCACAGCCCATAAGTAAAATGCAGTTCGGAAAAAAACAAAAAGTAAATATCCTTAGTAGTGTAAGTTATTCTGTTGGAAGATATTTTCAACATCGGCGAAGACATCAAGCTTGAAGGGACGCATGTGATCTCACCAATAGCGTTCGCGTGGTACGAGGCTGGACAGAACTTTCAATTACTAACGAAGGTCCCACGGATGTCCAGGTGAAGGTGCTCCATTGGCCTGCATCCGTGATGTGGAGGACGTTTTGAGCAGCTGCTGTGCTGGATGACTGCGTATCCTAACAAGAATTGCCCTAGTGTAAGAATAAATGGGAATCATCTGCCCAACCAACGCGAACCACCGGTCCACGGTCCTGTCTCGAAGATCCCGAGCCCACTGCAGTCGCAACTGACGATGTTGTTGGATCAACATAGTAACACGTAGTGGTCGTCTGTCACGAAGCCCAAAACAATGTACGGTGTACGGTGTGCTCAGGAGCAGTTGTGCGCTCTCCAGAATTATGCTCAGTTCTCCCATCTGCCTGTGGTGTTTTGCAGAACGGGCAGCCTCCGACCGCCACTTCCTCTGGTGATGTGTTCACGTCCTATGACTTGTCGACCACTCGTGATTTCACCGTATATCATATTTTATCTTTTTTTTCTTTCTACAAGGTATCAGTTTGTTACGTTTGGAATCGTGGATGAAAATATTTATAAGGCGTGACGTGGCGTGTATTTCACATACCCGTAGGAGCTGCTAAAATATACGCTATCAGTCATAAATATCACTACGTAGGCATATATGTCTGAGTAAAGGTACTAGGCAGGATTGTAAAAATTTACTTATGTTGTCAAAACAAACGGACACCTCAGAAATATGCTTGGTTTGTTTAAAATTGTAGTAGGTAATGCCGTATAAATAAATTTTGTTGTTGGAGAGAGAGAGAGAGAGAGAGAGAGAGAGAGAGAGAGAGAGAGAGAGAGAGAGAGAGAGAGAGACGATATAATCACTTGAGTGGCTGCACTTTTATTCTCAATGTTACGTAAATTCTTTGTTAAACAATGACATTTTGGTTAATTATGATTTGAATAATATTTACGCCAGTGGAAACAAGATGTTTTACCGATCGGCGAGTTACTCAATAGTAAGGCTTAGCCTCATATTATTATTTGTTATCTTTGCGGTCGACGCGTATATCTAATGACTACCGCAGTCCACTTCATCCTCTGCCGCCCCACACCGAACCACTTTTTCAAGGTTATTATTGTGCGGTTCGGCCCCCGGTGAGTTCTGCAGTGTTATTTGTAGCTGTCCGTCGCAGTCCTCCTCAGTGATTGTCTGTCACGATCACTGAACACGCATTTCCGTCCGGGTTGTGGTTTAATGGATGATGTTTCTCCGCATTCCCTGTATGTTGTAAAAATCTTCGATACCGTTCATCTTTAAACACCTAACACTTTGGCTCCCTTTGTTAGGGAAGCACCCACCTTATGAGCACGAAAAATTTGCCCGCTTTCGAATCCAGTTATCTCTGACATAATGCACTCACAGCTACACGCAATACTGTTCTGACCACGGCTGACACATGCAACAGATTGAGGACATCGCACAGGTACCGTTCGTGGTAAAAAAAAAAACCAGCGCTAGCATCTGGGTTTATATCCAAGCATGCTTTTCTCCTGCTGTTTCCATATTTTCGTACAGCTCCAGTAAGATCTGCTGGAAATCTACGTACAATAACCACGACCACAGAGTTGTTATCACTGTTAATACCCCGAAAGTACTAGAACTGTGAAGTCAGGTTTAAACCGTCTAAACACCCAGCAGCCTCAATTTTCCTGTTGATGAGAAAGCTATAGTTTATCTGACTCTGTAATTCCTCGTCCTTTGTCATGCTGTTGACAAAGATGCTTTTCCTTCTATATGGCTCTGAAGGATATTTAGGTGCTCGGCCGGCCGGTGTGGCCGTGCGGTTAAAGGCGCTTCAGTCTGGAACCGCGTGACCGCTACGGTTGTCTTGCAGTAGTTGTTCAGAGATGAAGACGCCTCCACGAGAGTGTCTGGCGTTTAGAGCTGCACCAAACCAGTGTTCGTACTGAAGACTACAGCCACCACTTTGCATGTCCAAGTACGCCTGATTATTGATTTGAACACTATAAATTAAGTTGTACATCACGTATGTTTGGTACTTAATGTGCTATTTTATGTTTAAGTTTAAATTGTTTTAAAAATTTCGGTATTTTCATATCCTTTGTATAAAGAAATTTTCTTTTATGTTTGTGTGGTCCACTGAGAAAAGCAATTTGAAATGAAATAAGTAGAATGACAGTTCACTTTCGATACGAGTAGCTGTGTGTTGACATTTATTATACGTTGAATGGTGAGTAAATATAACATCTAAAACTCCTTATTTTTACTGTGTAGTAGCCAAGCAAAGTTTTAATACTACCACAAGAGAGGAAAAGGCAGACGCTGGATACAAACGAATTGTCTGCTTCAAACGGAAAAAAAGTGGTTAGCTTTTCAACGCTGTCTCTTACACTCTAACATTTATTCAGCACATAAAGGAAGCTGAAACTGTCAGACTTCATATGTTTTTTTCATCTTGTCTTGTGTGGGTGGGCACATAGCGTATGATATGAAAGCTCTTCTTGCTGGTGACAGCACCGCTAACCTTTGATTAGAACTACTAGTTGCTTGAAGTTCACCAAGTGGCGTTATAGCGTTGCCACATATCGCTCTAAGTGAATTTTCTTGGGTACTGTTGGCCATAAAACAGAATACGTTTTTCGCTAACATCAGGTGTATTGGTGAATTTCCTTGGTAAATGGTGGCCATGATACAGAATACATTTTTCACTAACACCAAGTGTATTGGGTATATCTTTCCGCTCTGTCTGACAATAAATACATATTTTAAGTCCTTAATTTCCATTTTATATTTTAGTTTTGTAATAAATTAAAAGTATTTACATTATGAATTCGTATCCCCGATATCTTTAAGAAATGTTAACAGCAGCACTGCTGGTTCCAGCGACGTCTGCTGTGAACCATATGAGTTAGAGATAGGTTATATGAAATGGAAAGAGACCTAGATATAGTTTCAAAACATGTGCTGAGTGCCCTAAAAATGAAATTAAAGTCTCAACTTAATATTATGTCATTCTGTTGAGTAGTTGAAACGTTAAATGGAGCACCAAACTGTTCACGAATACTCGCAAACTCACCAGCTGGACCGCTGTATGTTGTGACTATTAAATTGGGAAGTAAGGCACTAAACGTAGAGGATGAGCGATGCTGTATGGGCAGCAAAATACTCAGTTCTGCCTTAAGCAGAAAGGATATAAAATTCAGATTGTCAGTAGAACGAAAAAGTGTTTCTGAAAAAGAGAAATATCTTAATAGCGAATAAAAAATGTTTTTGTAAATCTTTTCTGGAGGTATTTGTCTGCCTGTCACCTTGTACAGAAGTGAAACGTGAGCCATAAACAGTTCAGACAAAAGGGAACAGAAGCATATTAGATACCGAGCCATAGAAGAAAGTTGAAGATTAGATGAAAAGTGAGCTAATGAATTCAATAGGTGAAGTAGAAATTTGTAGCATAACTTGAGTAAAAGGTAAGGATTAGTTGAGAGGATACATTTCAAGACATCAATGAACTGTGGTAATGGAAGGAAGTGTTGTGGATTGGAATTGTAACTGGAGACCAAGGCTTCAGTGGATGTACACTGCAATAGCTATGCCGCAACGAAGGGTCTGACAACAGGACAGATTAGGGTGGAGGGATAGATTAAACCAGCCGCCAAACTCAAGAGCGCAAACTGCAAATTGTGAATGAATCTCTACTTCCACGGCGCAAGCTGTAAATTGCCCGTCCCTTCGAGATATGAGAGTATCAACGTTTTTATATTTGGATACCTTCAACAATCAGCTTCGACCTGCCGCTCTGACTTCAACTTTCAGTGGTTGTACGTACTAACTAACTCTACACATTCTAACGTGAAGTCTACAAAATCGAGTGGAAAACGGTTCATAGCCAACCATCCATACTGCCACACACAATCGCCGGCGATTCATCGGATTACTTAAGAGTTTGCACGCGCATTATCTTTAGTTTCAATCAGAGCATACTGTAGATTAATGGACCAAAATTTGTCCCCTATGGATGGAGAATGCACAGACTGCATCCTTCTATAGGAAGAATAGCAGAAGTGATCCTGAAAACTGCTGCCCCGATGTCGCGCATCTGTTATAGAATTTTAAAACATACCGAGAACTCAAACACAATGGGGCGTCTTAGGCAACCAGTCTTCCACACTGCCAAATAGCAGAGATGCTGAAAACATCGATCATGGGAAACCCATCCGACTCTCACTTTTCTCGCTTGGCAATACAAAGCCATAGATGAAAGTGATCATGTGGATGCCGCATGTCTTTATTTACAAAAAAGTACGAGTTAGTGAAGCACTAACGCTTATTAACAAAACATACAATCCAGTCATATCAATGTGACCACCGCCTTTGTTCGACGTCAACGTGCATTAACCAACCACAGGTGGCAGCACTAACAACGGAGGTTATATAACGCGTTTCAGGTGGAACGCGGGAAACATTGCAGTGGTTGACGTAATGCGAAAATGGACCAATTTATGTACCGTCCATAAGGGCAAGAACTATGGATTTCGGACCAAGGGTAGAAGCATTTCCGAAACGACTTAGTCTGTAAACTTTTCGCGGGCGGTCGTTGTTAACATATACCGTGCACGGCAAAATGGCGCTATGCATAATCGAAGTGGAGGCAAGTGTCGTGCACCACGGGTTATCGATGGCAGCGGTGAACGACGGCTGCGGAGATGCGTACGGGCGAATAGACGTGCAATGTTTGAGTAACTGACCGGGAAGGGGCTTCCAACAGTGTACTCCCAACGACAGTGCTGCGAATGGGCCTCTGCAGTAGACGCAGCCATTGTGACTGCTGTTAATCGGCGACGAAGACAGGAGGCTGCACGCTGCCCTGATACAGCTGGACGTCCACAGAGTGGCGACAGGAGGTCTTTTCAGATAAGTTGCATTTAATGCTCTATCGGATGGATGGTCGTTGGCGCGTACGACGTGCAACGTCTGGAAGCAAAAATCTTGGAACAATCGCCGGAAGGGTCTACGTCGGAGGTAATACCCTGATTCTGGAAGGCACAATGGATCATCACAAGGAAGCATGGGAACCATGTCCACCGTCACTATGCAGATTGTTTTTCCTCGGCAAGACGGCATGTACCAGCAGCAAAATGCAACGTATCACACAGCTCGCTGTGTTCGTGCGTGGTTCGAAAAGCACTACGATGAGTTTACCGTACTACCCTGGCCACCACACTCCCCGAATTTAAACTGAATCAAGAAACTGTGAGACCACCTCGATTGGGATGCACGCGCCACGGATCGTCAACCGAGAAACTTAGCACAGCTGGCCGTGGTACTAAAGTCGACAGGGCTCCACATCCCTGTGGGTATCTTCCAGAACCTCACAGACTCTCTTCTCGCACGTCTCGCAGCGGTCCGCGCGGCAAAAGATGGCTTTTCATGATTTTGAAAAGTGGTCACATTAATGTGACTGGGTAGTGTTTGTGTACAATTTCTGGAAGTAGCTGAGTGCTCTCTCAAACAATAGACGAAAAAAAAGGGGGTAATTTTAGCACCTACCCGCCAGGGTAGCCGAGAGCGCTAACGTGCTGCTTCCTGGACTCGGGTAGGAGCGCCGGCTCCGGATCGAATCCGCCCGGCGGATTAACGACGAGGGCCGGTGGGCTGTCCAACCTGGATGTGGTTCTTAGGCGGTTTTCCACATCCCGGTATGTGAATACCGGGCTGGTCCCCACATTCCGCCTCAATTACATGCGTCGCAGACATTTGAAACACGTTCGCACTATTTCACGATTTACACTGGATGCAGACAGCTTGGGTACACTGATTCCCTCCCGGGTGGTACGGGGTGGCGGCAGGAAGGGCATCCGGCCACCCCTCAAACTAACCTTGCCAAATCCGTTCTTACCGCGTCGACCCTGCGATCGCTGCGGGACTATGGCATATGCGAAAGAAAGAAAGAAAGAAAGAAAGAAAGAATTTGCGCGCCATCAGTTACACTGGCTCAAGTTAGATACTGAGTTTCTAGTTCTTATATCTGACATAAACATTATTATACCTCTTAATGAGTAGTCTGTGATTTCAAATATTTAAATGCGATCAGTAATTACATGAAATACTAAAAATCAAATTTTTGTTGCGCTGGAAAACGGCAACCGCCACTTGCGACCGTTTTAGAGTATAGTGGTACAGGCAGATTCTGCTGTGGTGGTAAGAAAGGCATGGGTGGAAACCACTTCCTCACAGGTCAGGCAGAGCACAGGAGTAGACATTGCGATCGCACCGCCTACTAGCGTGCTATATTGTGCGAATTCTGTAATGTTTACTAGCTAGCTTTGGAGCGGAGAGATTCTTGGCTGGGCTTAAATCCGTGGCGACCAGTATCGGCCTGAAGTCCTTCGAGACCACAGATTCCTGAGCATCCATAAAAGTGTGAAGTTGTATTGTGCTTATAGAAAGTCAAACAGGCCCATTGGAACAAACGATACTCCTCAGGATTACTGAGATCCTTGGCACAGAACGAAACCACTCCGCCTGGTGGGGGAGGTATGTGAGGCAGGAGTACTCGCGTACTTCAGGAACTATGTTATAATTTCAGTTCGAAAGAAAGCGGGTGCCGAATATTACCGAACCATTGGGTTGATAATTCAAGGCTGCAAAATTATGAAATGAATTATTTACATAAGAATGGAGAATCTGGTAGAAACCAGACTTGGAGAATATCTGTTTTCATTCTGAGGAAATTAAGTGAAGAGTGACATTACGTTTTGCCTTATAAGACAGGGTGAAGAAAGGCATACCTTTTATAGTGTTCGTAGGTTTGGAGAAATATTTGGAAAATGTTGACTGGATTGCACTCTTTCACGTTTTCATGGTGCAGGAATAAAGTGAGGGAACGCAAGTTTATCTACAGCTTTTAAAGAAACCAGACTGTAATTAGTAGGAGGATATGAAACGGAAGCAGTAACTGAGAAGGCATGAAACAGGGACATAGCCTACCCTCGACGTTATTCGATATGTACAGTGAACAAGCAATAAACAGAAGAAAGGATAAACTTGGAAAGATTATAAAAGTTCGGGGTGACGAAATAAGAAACTCTGAGGTTTGCCGACGACGTTGCGGTTCTGCCAGAGGCAGCACATGAATTGCAAAAGCAGCTGAATCGAATGGATGACATTTTGAAAAGATGCAAAGATAATGGAACATAATCTAACTGTATCTGACAGTGAAGAGGGAATTAGATTAGCAAATAAGACACAGAAAGTAGCAGAGGTGCCTTGACATTTGGGCATCCGAATAAGTGATGAAATCAGAAGTAGAGACGATATGAAATGTAGCCTGACAATATCGAGGAAAGCTTTTCTGAAAAAAAAATTGTGAACATTTGTTAGAAGAGTGAAGGTATTTGCCTAGTAACATGTCTGATGAAGATGGACTGGGGGACGGGGACGGTAGGGGAAACTGCCTTGTAGAACTTTGCTTGGATTATACTGTAATCGACGCTAACATTTCGTATAATAATCATAAAAAAAGGATGTGCACGTGGAAAAGAAGGTTTCAGGTTTATTCTACAGTGATAAGACAGAGATATTGAAACCAAAACAGATATTTCTACAAGCAGATATGGACCTGACCATAATTTATTGGTTATGCAATGCAGACAAAAAAACTGCGTATTGAGAGTTTCAGGTGAAGAATTAGGCAACGTTATACTGAAACAGGGTAAAGGAATACAGCAGAAGACGAATGGGTACCTTGGAGAAGTAAAATAGGGAAAGCAGCAAAGGATCACGTAGATGAAGAAGGGAGGGCTAGTAGAAATCCCTTGAATAAATTAGGATTTATTGAATTTAACTGGAAAAATATATAATATTTACAAATGAGTTCGGTCTGAATTACTAAGCTCCTTAGGAGAGCGAGTCATGACAAAATTATTCTACCTGATGTGAAGAATTTGTGAGGCAGGCGAAATCCCCTCAGAGTTCAATACCAGTTCTAAAGAAAGCAGGTACTGTTAGGTATGAACACCATACATCCATCGGTTTACCAAGTCATGGATGCCAAATACAGACGCGAATTATTTACAGAAGAATCGAAGGACGACTGTAAGGAATATCAAAATGGGTTCGGGAGGAATGTAGGACCGTGCAAAGCAATATAGACCGACTGAATGTAGGACCGTGCAAGGCAATACAGACCGACTGCATATCTTTGAAGACAGGTTAAAGAAAGACAAATCTACTCATATAATATTTGTTGATTTAGAGAATGCATTTGATTTTGCTCACTGGAATAGACTCTTTGAAATTCTGAAAGTAGCGCGGATAAAATAGACGAAATAAAAGTTTATTTACAACTTGCACAGAAACCATACTGTAGTTACAAGAATAAAAAACACGAAAGCCAGAAGTGGTTGAAAAGGGTCCGGTTCAATGCTGTATCTTATTCCTGATGTTATTTAATCTGTACAAACAGCAGCAAAGGAAGCCAAAGACAAATTTGGAAAGTTAATTTTTAAAGTTAAGGGAGGGAAAATAAAAACTTTGTGAGGTTTGCCGATGACTTTGTAATTCTGTCAGAGACAGTTAAGGACTTGTAACAGCTGCTGAAGGGGATGGACCGTGTTTTGAGAAGAGATTATAAGATGAAAATTTATAAAAGTGAAACAAATGTGATGTAATGTAGTCGGACGAAATCAGACGATGATGAGGGAATTAAATTAATAAATGAGACACTAAAAGTAGTAGACCAGGCCTGTTATATGGGCAGCAAAATAACTGATAACGACCAAAATAGGGAAGATATAAGATGTAGACCAGCAGTAATATGAAAAGCATTTCAGAAAATATCGCTCTACTAAAATACAACTAGCTCTTTATTAACACAAAGTAATGAGAGCTGTCGACAGAGAATATCAAACTGATTACACATTTTTAGATTTCCATAAGTGTTCGAACACAGTTACTGAAGGCGGCTTCTGGTCAAATTGCTTGTTTGTGGAGTATCATTTTACCTGTGTGACTGGATTCGAGGTTTGTCAGGCCGTCTGCTGTTCTTGATCTACATAAACAATTTAGGGGACAAACTGAGTAGTCCTGTTAGAGTGCTTAGAGATGGTGCTGTCATTTACAATCTTATAATGTCTTCAGATCAGTCTAAATTGGAAAACGATTTGAGTAATATATTTGTATGGTGCTAAAAGTGGCAATTGACTCTAAATGATGAAAAGTGTGAAATCATCCAAATGTGTGCTAAAAGGAATGTGCTAAATTGTAGTTACACTGTAAATGTAAATGTTGAAAATACAACTAAATACTTGGGAATTACAATTACGAATAATTTCAGCTCGAACGATGACACAGATGACGTTGTGGGGAAAGCAAGCCAAAGACTGCGGTTTATTGGTACAATACTTAAAAAACGGAACAGATCTACTAAAGAGACTGCCTATGCTACGCGCGTCCGTCCTCTTCTAGAATACTGCTGTGTGGTGTGCGACCACATCGGATAGAATTGGAGGAGGATATCGAAATCGTTCAATGCAGGCAGCGCGTCTTGTATTATTGCGAGATAAAGAAGAAAGTACCACGGATATGATACGCGAACTGGACTTGTTATTAGTAAAACAAAGGCGTTTTTGGTTGCGGCAAGATATTATCATGAACTTTCAATCACCAACTTTCTCCTCAGACAGTCAAAATATTTTGTTGCCACCCACGTACACAGGGAGGAATTATGATCATAATGAAGTAAGAGAAATCGGAGCTCGCACCGAAAGATTTAAGTTTTCCTTTCTCCCGCTCGCTGTTCGAGGTGGACCGTTAGCGAAATGGCTCCAAGGTGGTTGCATGAACGCCCAGTCAGGCACTCAACTGAAAATTGCAGAGTAATCATGTAGATATAGATGAAAAAAGGAATTTGCTTACATCGAACGTGAATGAAAATGTTAGGAAATCTTCTGTGAGTGTATTCGTCCGGGAGAAGAATAGAAACTTGGACGATAGACAGTTCAGACAAAAAGAAAATGCTGAAGATAAGACGAGTAGATTGAATAACAAATCAGGAGGTCTTGAATCTCACTGGAGATTAAAAGAAATTTCTGCCACAACTTGACTAAAACAATAGATCGGTTGATAGCACACATACTGAGGCGTGAAGGAATCGTGCATTTAGTAACGGAGGGAAGTGTGCGGTGCGAAAATTGTAGAGGGAGAACAAGTTTTGAATGAAGTTTGCAGGTCCGAATGGATGTAGGTTTCAGTACCCATGTACCAGTGAAGAGACGTGTATAGGGTAGCGAACGTGGAGATCTGCGTCATCTGCGTAAAACCGGTCGCCAGACTGAAGGCGACGAAACAGCAAGGCAATGTGTGTGTTGTACAGGTGGCGGTGGCGGTGGCGGCGGCGGGCTTACCCACAGGCGAGACGGCACGGGCAGCGCGGGAGGCCAGCAGTGCTGCTGCCTCGGCTGGTGGCCGCTGGCGGCGCGACGCATGCCTCTGCCTCTGCCGGTGCCTGCGTCGGTGGCGATGCCGCCCCCGCTGGTGCGATACTGCCGGCAGCGAGCGCGCTCCACCCCCGCCGCCTCCGCGCTGTCTGTCGCCGCCGCCGCCCCCTCGCCCCCACCACGGAGTGCCGCCAACGCTGGCGCCACGGGCTAGCGGCGGACACCCACGCTCCATTGTAACCCTGTCTACACCCTGCTTTTTTGATCCTACAGTGGCTTTCGTTAATTACTGCTCCACATCTGCTTTCTACCTCTCCGCATTTCGCTGTGAAGTACCCTTTTCTTTAGCTTATATTACCAGGTTCACCGGCATGAAATGAGCGTTTTTTTGTTTTTTTTTTGTGGAAATGAAACACTGATTTTGAATTGAAAAGAAAAAACATTTTATTCGAAGTACTGACCATTGCTTTATATACATTTTGACCACCTTTGTGGAAATTTGTGGACACCACGCCAATAGAAACGTTCGTCTTTTGTAGCAAACCAGACACCCAATTTTCGACTTCTTCGTAGGTATCGAAGTGTTCCTCAGCCAATGCGCGTGGCATTGATGAAAACAAATGTTAGTCGAAAGGGGCCAAGTCTGTGGAATACGGCGGGTGGGGTAGCAGCTCCCAGCCAAGTGTTTCGATTGTGTCCTGAACCAGTTTCGCTTTGTGTGCAGGTACATTGGCGTGTAAGAAAATTACTTTGTCATGTCTTCTGGCCCATTCTGGTCTTTTGTGGTCAATGCATAGTTCAAATTTATCATTTGTTGTCTGTAGCGATTAGTATTCACAGTTTCACTGAGTTTTAGAAGCTCATGATGGACCACACCTTTCTGATTCAACCGAACACAGAGCATTGTCTTCTTATCGAATCGATCTGGTTTTGCACTCGATGTTGATGGTTGTCCCGGATGAACCTATGATTTTTCACGTTTAGGATTCTTAAAATAAATCCAATTTCATCGCCAGTAACAATCCGATGCAAAAACTGATTTTTTTCATGTCTTTGAAGCAAACTTTGACAAATGGTTTTTGGTTTCCCGTGTGTCTTCCATGCAATTCATGTGGCACCAATTTTCCACACTTTTGGATCTTTCCCATAGCTTTCAACATTTACCATTGCTGCCATTTGCTTCTGACTGAAAGTATCATCTTCATCCAATATTGCTTGCAATTCGACGTCTTCGAACTTTTTTGGTAGTCTTCCACGTTCTTCATTTCTTACATCAAAATCATTATTTCTGAACCGATGAAACCATCGTTTGCATGTTGCTTCTGATAGAGCATGATGACCATATGCCTCGACAAGCATTCGATGCGACTCTGCAGCACTTTTTTTCAAATGAAAACAAAAAATATATCATCACTTTCTGGTACAAAATTCGACATTGTTAACACGATGAAAACATATGATGATGTTTGTTCCATGAATTGATGTATACTAAATACCAACCAAACAAAAAAAATTAAGGCCCGTTCACAACAAATGTTCCCTATCGACAAATTTGTATCTTAACGCTCATTTCATACCGGTACGCCTGGTAAGTACTACGGGACCCGGGCGAAAACTGCGCACTTTTATAGTTTTAAATAATGACTGTATTTGGAATAAGTGCAATCGCCGGGATAAGGATAGCTGTGGGACTGAAGAGAAAACATTTTTAAAAATGAAAAGAATAACGTGAAATAATAATCATGAATGCATGATACACCCTTTTATTTAGATTTCTGTGTGTCCAAACTGCACTTTGTATTCGGGATGTTCCTCTAGGCTTGTACGATGTGTAGAGATCAGGGAATGTCAGTAGTGCTACGGAAGCTATATCTTTATCTCGAAAAACATTTTTCATTACAGTAAGAATGTGGGCCGTAGCAGCGAAACGTAAATCAGAATTCAAGACGACAATGACAAATATGTCTGTCGTTCCGGAAAGCAAAAATAAATAAATAAATAAATAAATAAATAAATGGCTCTGAGCACTATGGGACTTAACTTCTGAGGTCATCAGTCCCCTAGAGCTAAGAACTACCTAAACCTAACCAACCTAAGGACATCACACCCATCCATGCCCGAGGCAGCATACGAACTTGCGACCGTAACGGTCGCGTGGTTCCAAACTGTAGCGCCTAGAACCGTTCGGTCACACCGGCCGGCTCCGGAAAGTACAGTTGTATAAAAAAGTCAACTTGTACGACGAACAGAGATACTGAACTACCGCAGTGGTCACGGTTATTATCTATGGCAACGCTGTATACAAATTATACATTTAATAAGTACTTAAAAACAAACAAAATTGGATTTGTAGTAAGATAATACGAAAAAGGAGTCTCTTATTCAGGATTAATAAGTTAGATTCGTAAAATATAGATATGAAGATGGGCACCCATGGTGCCCTTTTGCCTGTAATAGTTAAAGGGCTCTTTAATGTTAAAATTTTCTGCAAATGCTAAGTTTCAGCTCAAAATTCGTGTGCAATGTCAGAATCCGATTAAAAAGGCATTCTAACGATGCCTCATTCATCCTTGTACGATTAGTATGTATTGAGAAAAAGGGATATTAACCTGAGAAACAATCTACATGATTATTCCCATTTTGCAGATAACGAGTGGGTTAGAATGACTGGGCGGCTGGAGTGGCCGAGCGGTTCTAGGTGCTAAAGTCTGGAACCGCGCGAACGCTGCGGTCGCAGTTTCGAATCCTGCCTCGGGCATGGATGTCTGTGATGCCCTTAGGTTACTTAGGTTTAAGCAGTTCTAAGTTCTATGGGACTGGTGACCTCAGAAGTTAAGTCCCATAGTGCTCAGAGCCATTTGAACCATTTTAGAATGCCTGCTTACCTGTCATGTGTTTTTGGCCTAACTATACCTGTACGATTACACCCTCGGGTCCTTAAAGAATAAAACTTACACGTATAAAATGGCTTCAAACATGTGATTACAAATACGGTAATCTGCATTAACAACGCAAATTGTTTTCCCTTCATTATTTTGGGTCGTTGTACTTGTGAGACAGTTTACAAAAGGTTTTAAATTATTGAAAAAAAAACATTCTAATCATCAGCTCTTTTTATTGGAATCTTATTATCCACCGGTTTCGATCGTGAACCATCTTCACAGGGTATGAGGCGGAAACATGCCAGGTGAACATATGAATCACTTACTGCTCTGGCTAATACACTACGTTAACTGTTGTCACATTGAGAACATCTGTATTAGACTTTTGAGGTGCGTGTTGTGTTGTCTTCTTACACTTGTTATGACGTGTTCGATTTTCTATCAGCCAGAAAAGAAAATGGTTTATGTATTCACCTGATCTGTTTTCGCCTTATATCCTATGAAGACGGTCCACGCACGAAACCGTAACAAAGGTTCAGTAGAAACATGTGCTACTTAAGAAGCATTTTTTCAATTACTTGACGGCTGCGGAATGACACCTGACTATTACAGAAAAGTTTTAAATTATGTTTAAAATTTTTCGCATTTAGATAAGTACTCTCAATATCGAGACCTCTATACGTATAGTCCGGGTAATTTGCACGCCGTTTTAAGGAAAGCTAGTTTTTTACGCATGTCAATTGTGTAGCGATATATCTCTTCAACTATGCGTCGTGCACTCATATAATTTTGCAGGTACACTCAGTGGCACACAGGGTGTACCTAAATTACATTTACAGACATTGAGGATTTGTACTTGCAATCAAGACGGTTAAGTTTAGCATATGAAGTTGTTCTTGATTCGAATCCTGCAATATCTGCTTCGTCTTTTTTGGTGAAGAAATTTATGAAAATTATCTTTCAACTAATGTTCAGTTCTGGGATGCCTTTTGCGTACATCAAGAGACGTGCATCCATTTTAGAATTCAGCTCACCCTTGCTTCAACACTGAAAATTAAACCGTCTCCTACCTACGTAAAATCAGTAACATTATGTCGGAAAGCTACACCGATTTCTACGTTTGAATGAAACACACAACGTGACTCGTTAATTACAACATACGGCCAAAACCGTTCAACAGATAACACTTTACTCCATTCTGAAACAGGTATCAATATATCAAAAATGTATGCTGGGTGGTTTAAGAGATGTACAGCCATTTTAGAGTTCAACAACGCATTGCTTCAGCGTTGAAAATGATAAAATAGCCTCCTAAGTAAAGTAAATATCATTGTGTTGGAAAGCTACATCATTTTCTGCCGTTGAATGAATTACACACAACGTGACTCACTAATTACACACAACGTGACTCATTAATTATGTCGTATGACCACAACTGCTTAACAGATGAACACTTTATTCTGCAACAGGTTGCGATGTATCAGAAATGACATCTCACTGATTCCAACCACATCTACGAAAGAGACAAGTAAATTTTGTATTTCACTTTCTTTGCTTGAGTCATGGGCAGCCAAAATCACTTCTCTTCTTGTCCTGTGGCAACTTTTTCATATCATAGTAGCCTCCGTTATTTGCAGGATATATTCCAATCTCTGTTTGCCACTCTCCAAAGGCCTTGCCACTGCCGTAACACCGGTTTCCGTCAGATCACAGAAGTTAAGCGATGTCGGGCTTAGTTAGAACTTAAATGTGTGACCGACCGGGTCTGCCGAACTCTGTTGGCAAGTGGGGTGCATTCAATCCTTGTGAAGCCAACTGAGCAGCTACATGACTGAGAAGTAGAGCCTCCTGTCAGAAAAACTCGCTACAGCCGGGAGAGTGGTGTGCCGATCACATGCTCTTCCATATCCATATTCTGTGACACCTATGAGCTGAGAATGACATGGCAGTCGATCGGTAACACTGGATCTTCAAGACTTGCTCGGACAGAGAGTTCATAACCACAGTCTAAACAATCTGTGTACACCACTAGAATCATGGAAGCCATTTCCTGATGATCTATCATCCAGTCGAGTCTTCTTGTCAGTTTTTTCTACCTATTGCTTCCCTAGCCTATTCCGTAGAAAAGTCTTGATTCCTTATCAGTCCATGTAATCCTCCTGTAATACCACAACTCAAGTGTTTGGAGCCTCTTCTTCTCCGTAGATTCTACAGTCCATGATTCAATTCCCTAAAATGATGTGCTCTAAACTACAATTTTTAGAAATTTCTTCAAATGAAGGCCTATGTTCGAGAAAAGATGACTTTTTTAACCAGGAATGCCTTCTTTGCCTGTGCTGCTTTTTATGTCCTCCTCCTTTCGTTCTTCGTGATCAGTGTTGATATTAAGCTTCGCGCTTTTCTCATTTTTGCTGGTTCTCATTACTTTCATGTGTCACTTGTTTACTCTCAGTCCATATTCTATACTCATTAGACTTTTCGTTTTTTTTTTAACATTCCCTGTAATTCTTCCTCACTTTCAGAGAGGGTGACATTTCTCGTATTTACGTAACTGTTTCTTTGCTGTACAGATTTAACAGTAGTAGAGCAAGACTGCATACTATCTTACACGTATTTTTAGTTAGAGAGCTTATTTTTTCGTCTCCCATTCTCATTTTCCTATCTTGGACCTTGTACATACCGTATATTACCTGTCTTTTCCTACAGCGTATACCTATTCTTCTGAAAATTTTATACATCTTGCATCAATGGATGGTTTGAGATAACGGTAGTCAAAACAGAAAGTCCCTGCCACGCTGACTGCATGACCTAGTTGACGCTGGAGGTAATAGAAAATGGATGAAAGAAATTAAATATTCGAAGAAATATCTTGTAGCTGGTAAGAAAACAGGCAGGCGAGTTTAATCATAGAAGAAAGTAAAGCACTGTCCAGTACTGTAGGAATACTCTACGATAAAACTAAGTCTGATTCTCTGGATACATAGTGGGGATGGACAAGAACAGATTTATCAAACGAATATCAATCATGTTTATGAGATCAACAACGGCAACCACTTGATAAAAGAACTAAAGAAAGGCTTGAAACCTGTAGGTAACTAATGGTGCACGCACAGAAGAGAGAAGGGAATAGTAAAGTGAAAGATTGAAAAGGTTTTAGAAATTGGGAAAGGATATGCAGACCATCCGGATTTTTTCTAAGTCGTTCTAAGGCAGCCGAACTTATAAGAAGTACAAACAGAGATATGTTCACATTCATTGGTATGCAACGGATACAAATCACTAACATCGTAATTAACTAGAAGAGTGAGTTAGTGTGTTTCACATTTTCTAATTCTAATAACTGCCAATGTATAATATTGCTCGGGTAATGTCATTGCTTACTGTTTTTTCAGAACAGTTCAAGAAATGACTTAAAATTTTTTATTGACGTGTATCATCTAAAATAATACGGTCATAATGAAGATTGGGCGCGGTATTCACCGAAGTACTCCAATACAGAGAGAGCTAATGGCCACCTGTTTAGTCTGCTATAGTGTGCAGTCAGGGAAGGTCAGTTACATCTGCCGACTACAAACTTCATTTAACGTTTCAATCAACGCAAGCACATTGAGACACAATTTCAGCAGAAAATACACACCATTCCCGCTGCAAAATAAATGCGCTTGTTTATGTTATTATACGAGACGCGATTAAATAAGCGCATCGAATGGCCGAGAAGCAATTTCCGCTCCGCTCGACGTGCGATTCAAAGTTTTGTTGGAGGCAATTCAATGCTTCCTAAATCTCCATATTCTATAATTTTTCACGCATTTTTTCACACTTGCATTGACAATTGCCGAGTATTAGGAAAGGCAAGTGTAAAATATGATGGAACATTCTGTCCATCTGGAAACATCAATATTCAGGTTGGTTGGTGGGAAAGGGACCAAACTACGACGTCATCGGTCCCTTGTTCCTAATAAAACAATGCCACAAGCGTGAGACTAAAATAGACGAGACATGTAACGCAAAACGGAAAGAAAGGAAAGACCACAAGAACGAAGGAAAGGCAACGTACACTAAAAGGAACAAAAGAGGACAAGAGAACAACAGAGAGGTGCAAGAAACAGAATAGAGTAAAACAAGGAAGCAGATTACAGTGGCTGGGCGACCACGAAAATAAAAAGGAAAAGCCAGCAACCCTGCTCCGTAAAAGCACTAGGGTGGAGGACGCAGAGGGACGAAGGACAGGCGCTAAAACTCAGATCGAATGATAGAACCCACCTCACAGATAAAACGTAAAAGCAAATCAGCCGATGAGGCGTTGTGTACTAAAATCAATGATAACGAGTCCAGCAACCGAAGATGAAGTCGCAGGGCAGCCAAAGAAGGACATAGCAGAAGAATGTGGGCCACTGTCAACCGGGAGCAAAAGGTAGCCGTGGGTCTCCCGTGCATGGCCAATGCGAAGTCTGCAGAGAGCCACGGAGTCCCTGCGAGACGCCCTCAACGAAGACTTCCACACATTCGTGGTCCTCTTAATGGCTCGCAGTTTGCTGTGTGTACTGAGATTTTACGATTCCGTCTCCCAAAGCTGAAAAACCTTGCGGCGTAATAACGAACGCAGGTCAGTTGCAGGGATTCCCTTCTCCAGAAGTACTTTCCGTGCAGCCTGCGTGGCCAGCCTGCTAGCAAGTTCATTTCCTGGGATTCAATAATCAACTTTCCATATTAAATGGAGAAGAAAATTCCGCAAGTAAGTGTCCTCTAACACAAAGAGAACAAGGACGCACAAAGAAAGAACTATCCGAATTGTTCGCAAATAGGTAGAGGTGACGTACATGTACCCACAAACAAATGATTTCATTTCCAGAAAAATTGGATGATTTGTTCAAGAGAAAGATCTTCACAAACTGAGCAAGTCTACAATCCGTTGGTCTATGAATGGCCCTTATGCAAGCAGTTATTTATTCGGGTTGGCTTGGGTTGATAGAGGTGCATCACGACTATCTGAAGGATAACGTGCGAAATTCTTCCCAAATGGCTCGTTAGATCGTCAAAATTGGGGAGCTCTGCCCATAATGCTCCAAACGTTCTCAGTTGAGGAGAGATCCGGCGAACTTGCTGGCCTAGGTAGTATCCGGCAAGCACAAAGATAAGGAACAGAAAAACTCGCCCTGTGCGTGCGGGCTTTATTTTTCTGAAATGTAATCCCAGGATGGCTTCCCTTGAAAGGTAACAAAACGTAGCGTAGAATATCGTTGAGGTGCTGTAGGAGTGCCGTGGATGACAACCAAAGGATCTTGCTACGAAAAGAAATGGCTTCCCCTATCATCACTCCTGGTTGTCAGGCTGTATGGCGGAAATCATTGAGGTCGGTATCCTACCCCTTTCATCAAGACTCATTTCGAAGCGGGTCTCATCACTGAACACAACTGCACTCCAGTCACTGAGATCCCAGGCCGAAGACGTGTCCCGAAACGCCCCGAACAATGGAGGAATACCAACCCGACTGTCACCCGCCATACGGCCCGACCATCAGTAACGATGGTTTGGATCGCCATTTCATTTCATAGCATCTTCCAAACATCACAGAAGTTTCCTGTGGAACTTGCGGTATCATTTAATTATGATATTAAATAATAGTCCACATTAACTCTACTTTATTACGAAGTTCTCTGCTAACACATATATGAATAAGGAATTATCACAGATTACATTCGATCTTAATAATGCAGACAATAGGGTAACTTGTAATTAATGACATAGAAAAGTACTATCTAACACCTGAATGTCCAAGCAAAGACTAGTTAGTAGCGATACTTCTGGCTTTGGAGTAATAAGATTCCTTCCAAAGTTTCACTCCATAGTTTGGCTGAGATTACAGTAGATCAGGCATGACGTACAGCGATGGGATGAGTGGAAGACAACAGATGGTATGGTGAGCACCCGTTCCGTGAGCAATTGCACCAGTTTAGTAGACGAAAATTTGATTGGCTGATGCTGAAAATGATGGAATATGAAACGAAAGATAAATTCATGTGTAGCTGGAGGAACAGTAAGCTCACTAAATGGAAAATCACACTAATAAATACACTCTCTGACAAAAAAGTAAAGTTCCCCGAACACGTGGTCGGATGTCAATGTAACTTTGTACACGTGAGAAGTACAAGCAGGTGTGTAAATCATTAGAGTTGCTATTTCCTGCGACAGGTAGAATGGTCACTGGAGTGCATTCGTGTTGTTCATGTTAAGCTTGGAAGAGTACATAAGGGGCATGAACAGCGTCAGAGGTTGAATGATCAGAGTGAAGGACTCATACGAGACAGCCTTATCAGCACCTGACCCAGTGTGAAAGGTGCCTCATTGCCGGTGTCCATTTGGCGAACTGGTCTGATCCAACAATATCCAGATCCGTGGGGCTTTCCTATGTGACTGTGACTCGATAATGCACTACGTGGAAACTTGAGGACTGGCATACTTGTCATCAATCTTCCAGTCAACCACATCTTGTAAGTAGGCTGTTTAGGTTCTTATATTGGTAACGCCGCCGCCACGTAGCGCTCCCTGTATGAAAATCACTGGCTGTGCTGTGTGCAGTCTGTGGCTAGTGTGCATTGTTGTCTGCCATTGTAGTGTTGGGCAGCTGGATGTGAACAGCGCGTAGCGTTGCGCAGTTGGAGGTGAGCCGCCAGCAGTGGTGGATGTGAGGGGAGAGAGATGGCGGAGTTTTGAAATTTGTAATACTGGATATTATGAACTGCTATGTATATTATGATTTTTCAACACTATTAAGGTAAATACATTGTTTGTTCTCTATCAAAATCTTTCATTTGCTAACTATGCCTATCAGTAGCTAGTGCCTTCCGTAGTTTGAATCTTTTATTTAGCTGGCAGTAGTGGCGTTCGCTGTATTGCAGTAGTTCGAGTAACCAAGATTTTTGTGAGGTAAGCGATTTGTGAAACGCATAGGTCAGACCATTCTTTTGTAGGGATTTCTGAAAGTCAGATTGCGTTGCGCTAAAAATATTGTGTGTCAGTTTAAGCACAGTCTTGTATAATTTTTCTAAGGGGACGTTTCAATCTGACCATCACTAAGGAGGATCGTCTTATTGTGCACCAAGCATATTCCAACATCGTCACACTGTCTCTGATATCCGAGAAAAGGTAATGGAATCTCTGCAATATTCTACGAGGGTCAGTCAAAAAGTAATGCCTCCTATTTTTTTTTCTACGTTTAATTGTCAGGAAATTTAAATGCAATTACATAGGTTGAAAACCACAACATTGAGGACCATTTTGTCATTTTTCAATGTAATCTCCGCCCATCTCTACAGTTTTGGTCCATCTTTGAACAAGGGCATGTATCCCAGCACGGTAAAAATCACAGCTCTGCTTCCTAAGCCATTGACGCACGGATGTTTTGACGGCCTCCTCATCTTCAAAATGAATCCCACGATGAGCTTCTTTTAGTGGCCCGAACAGATGGAAGTCTGATGGTGCCAGGTCAGGGCTGTATGGGGGATGAGGCAAAACTTCCCATCCAATTTTGACAATCTCGTCAGAGGTGTGACGACTGGTGTGTGGTCTTGCATTGTCATGCAAAAGAAGAACATCTGCCATTGATTTTGTTGGGCGAACTCGCTGAAGACGTGCTTTAAGTTTGTTGAGGGTTGTGACGTATTGAACAGAATTTATTGTGCATCCCTGCTCCAAAAAATCAACCAGAATCACACCCTCTGTATCCCAGAAAACTGTTGCCATAACTTTCCCTGCCGATCGCACAGTTTTGAATTTTTTCTTCCTCGGCGAGCTTGTGTGACGCCACTCCATTGACTGCCTCTTTGATTCGGGTTCAAAAAAATGCACCCATGTTTCGTCCCCGGTCACAATTTTTTTCAGAAACTCATCTCCCTCCAAACGGAAGCGCTGCAAGTGTTGGGAGGCTATTGTTTTCCTTGCCTCTTTATTCTGATCGGTTAACATTCTTGGAACCCACCGTGCACAAACTTTTGAGTACCCCAATTGTTTAATAATCGTGATCACACTGCCTTTACTAAGAGAAATAATGCGACACACTTCATCTGCAGTCACCCGACGGTCACCACGAATGATGTCATCAACTTGCTGAATGTTGTGTGGAGTCACTGCACTCACCGGCCTGCCGCTCCGCTTTTCGTCAGTCAACGGTGTTTGCCCTTCAGCTTCCTTACAACGACGAACCCATCGTCTAACAGTGCTGACATCCACTGTCACAACACCATACACCTTCTTCAGTCTTTCATGAATGTGTATGGGCGTTTCACCTTCTGCATTCAAGAATTCAATCACACAACGCTGTCTCAAACGAACATCGATGTCGGCCATCTTACAAACTTCTGCTGTGCTGCCACCTGTTGACACAGAAAGTTACTACTGCAGTGGATTGCAGAAGAAGGTTTGAGGAATGGCGCCAAATTCAAATTTTTCACTTAACTTAATTTCTTTAAGTAGAAAAAAAATGGGAGGCATTACTTTTTGACCGACCCTCGTATATCATCCAGCACCGAAGCTCAGAGATTAGTAGCAGCTGGATTAGGTGAAGACAGAAGGTAGAGGGTGAAATCATGTTCCGTCATATAGCCTACTCCTCTTGGTGAGCAGCAAATGCCCCGCCAAGCTTAACGTGCTCGACTGGGCACATCGGCACACAGACGGCACATCGGCACGTCACGGACATCCTGTGTCCTCATGTATTACCTGTCATGCATTAGTATTGTGGTGTCATTTTCCAACAGGTCAGTGTGTCTATCCAAGGCACGTGTCTCCATGAAATATGTCTGTGATTTTAAGGTGTTCCAGTCGATAATAAAATCCTCAGATCCGTTCCGACAGAACATGTGTGGGACCGGCTCGGATGTGAACTGTGTTTGAGGACCTGTATCCAGGATATCAAGGAACAGTTATAACAGCTGTGGGCCAGTGCACCTCTGGAGAGCAAACAACTACTTTATGACTCCCTTCCCAAACCAATGAGGGCATACATCTGAGCCAGAGAGGACGCAACATCAAACTAATTGGTTGGTTGGTTGGTTTGGGGTGTAAAGGGACCAAACTCCAGGGTCATCAGTCCCTTTTTCCTGATGCAAGCAAGGAACAAGATACAAAAACACACAACGCCACACCTAAAAAGAAAACGAATTGAAAGAACAAAAAAAGGGGGGTAAACATACACCAGAACGAAAAGTAGAAGAAAACACCATAGAGCAGATGGTCTGTGATGGCTGATCACAATAATAAAAGACGATGAGCCAGCCACTCTGCAACATATTAAAATGTCCACCCCAAAAAGACAAGGCGAGATGAACACATGTAGGGAAAAGACGACCACTAAGACAAATAAATGCAAAGAAAGTGCGACACAGTTAAAATGGAGGGAGGGTGGTGACCTCAGAGAGAAGGCTAAATGCCCTTCCTTAAATGGTACGATAAGAAAAACCTTCAAGAATAAAACGTGAAACTAAATCTGCTATTCAGGCATTGTCGCCCAACACCGAAAGTAGGTTGCTTTGAAGGTTAAAAGTACGCCGCTGAGACGCTAGAAATGGGCAGTCCAGCAACATGTGGATGACGGTCATATGTGAGCCACAGTGACACCGAGGTGGGTCCTCGCAAAGGAGGAGGTAGCCATGTGTTAGCCACGTATAGCCAATGCGGAGCTGGCAAAGAACCACAGAGTCCCTGTGAGAGGCCCACCTGGAGGTCGTCCACACATTCATAGTCTACTTAAGGACATGCAGTTTGTTGTGTGTACTGGGATTATGCAATTCCGTCTCCCAAAGCTAAAAAACTTGCGGCATAATAATGATCGCAAGTCAGTTACAGGGATGCCTATCTCCAGGTTTCGGTGTAGCCTGTTTGGCCATCCTGTTGGAAAGTTCATTTCCTAGGATGCAAACACCACAGAACGACTGGACAGTTCCAGGATACAGATGAACACCTGGATGGTCGCTACCAAAGGATGGCGGGGGTAGCACTGCTTGTAGGCTGTTCAAGAGTCAGTACACAGAAGGAACGACTCGCCAGAGCATTAGCGGATGTGCTCAAGAGTATGAGAAACGGCCGCCAGCTCTGCAGTGAAAACACTGCAGCCATCTGGCAAGGAGTGCTGTTCAGTATGTCCTCCATGAACATACGCGAAGCCAACGTGACCATCAGCCACTGAGCCGTCAGTGAGAACTATGGTCCCGGTACATGTCAAGAACCGAAAGGAAGTGGAGATCTATGGGGTTAACTGAGTCCTTAGGACCATGTGAAGGTCCAGGGGAAGCTTCGTCCTAGGTGTACAACATGGAGGTGTCCGTGAATGGATCTCGAGTATAGGTGGTAAAGTCTAGGACTCCACTTCAGACACAAGATATCGGACGCAAATTGCAATCGTAAGCCCTGACCTGGACCTCCGATGTGGGAGATGAACTGCTGTGGATGGGAAAAGGAGATGGTAATTTGGATCCTCAGGAGAACTTGAAACGTCCCCTTAGAACAATTGTATACGAGACTGTGCTTAAACTGACACACAATGTTTTTAGCGCAACGCAATCTGACTTTCAATAATCCCTACAAAACAATGGCCCTGACTAACATTAATCTATACTTTTCACAAATCACCTCACAAAAATTTTCATTACTCGAACTACTGCAATACAGCGAGCGCCACTACTGCCAGCTAAATAAAAGATTCAAACTACGGAAGGCACTAACTACTGATAGGGATAGTTAGCAAATGAAAGATATTAATAGAGAACAAACAATGTATTTACCTTAATAGTCATAATATATATAGCAGTTCATGACAAATTACAAAACTCCGCCATCTCTCTCCCCACATCCACCACTGCTGGCGGCTCACCTCCAACTGCGCAACGCTACGCGCTGTTCACATCCAGCTGCCGCTGCCTAACACTACAATGGCAGACAACAATGCAAACTAGCCACAAGCTGCACACAGCACAGCCAGTGATTTTCATACAGAGCGCTACGTAACGTTGCCAATAAGAAAACATAAACAGCCTACTTACATAAAGAAAACATAAACAGCCTACTTACAAACTTCCTGTGTTTGTGACGTAATTGGTGAGCAGTTGTGCACGTCGGATCCGCAATGGAGGGACTATTGCATCCACCAGGACGCCGGTCACCGGCACTCGTTCTACAAGCTCCTGTTGCCAGTCAAACACCACATTGGTGCACTGGGTCGAGTAACGACAATGATGAGGGCGCCGCCGAACCTTAAACCAGACTCCCATAATCAAGTCGGGATTGAACAAGGTCTCTGTAGAGTTGCATCCCAGTTAGTGTGGCTCAGGCAGCGGAGGGCATTGAGGTGCTGCCAGCACTTCCGCTTCAGCTGTCGAAGATGAGGAAGCCACGTCAATCAGGCGTCGAAAACATAAAGTTCTGCGGGATGAACGGTACGACGCCAACAGACGTGCATAACACACGACTTCGCGGCTGAAAACAGGAAGCCGTGGGCTAGAGCCCAAGACTGCTCCTTGTGGATGGCTCCCTGTAGGCAACACTTGGCTATACCAGTACTAGAGGAGCAGTACGAAATGCTGAAGTCGTCTGAATACAGAGAAGGCGAGACCGACGGCCTGACAGCTGCTGCTAGACTGTTAATGGCCACTCAAAATTGAGATACACTCAATACAGGGCCCTACGGGACCACATTCTCCTGGATATGGGAGGCACCAACTTGGACATGGAAAGTACGGAGCTGTAGGAGATTTTGGATAAAAATCGGGAGCGAGCCCCAGCTACCCCATATAATAACACAAGGATAAGATGTCGCCAGGTCTTGTCGTAGGCTTTTCGTAAATGTAAAAAGACGGCAACCGGGTGTTGGCATCTGGAAAAGGCTGTTCGGATGGCAGACTCGAGGGAAACTAGATTATCAATGGTAGAGCGACCCTGGCGGAAACTGCCCTGGCATGCTGGCATGGAGCCAGTAGGTCACATGACTCCAGGACCCAACCCAACTGCTGACACACCATACGTTCCAGCAGCCTACAAAGAACGTTGATGAGGCTGATGGGCCGATAGCTATCCATATCAAGGGAGTTTTTACCGGGTCTGAGCTCTGGAATGATGGTGCTCTCCCACCATTGCGATGGAAAAGACGTCATCGCACGAGATCCGGTTAAAGATGACGAGGAGATGTCGCTTGTAGTCAGACGAGAGATGTTTAATCATCTGACTGTGGATCCGATCTGGCCCAGGACCTGTGTCAGAGCAATGTGCAAGGACGCTGAGGAGCTCCCACTCTGTAAATGGAGCACTAGAGGAATCACTGTGACGTTCAGTGAACGAAAGGGCTTTTCTTTCCATCCACTGTTTGAGGGTGCAAAATGCAGGGGGATAATTCTCAGGTGCTGAGGCTCGAGCATACTGTTCAGCAAAGTGTTCAGCAATTGGCTTTATAACTCCTGTCGGGATCTGTTAAATACAAACACGTCTGATCTTCATCCAGGCTTGGGAAGATGACGTATGGCACCCAATGGTCGAAATGTACCTCTCGCAACACTCCTGTTTCCGTCGTTTCATAAACCGGCGAATGCGATAATAGAGCCGTTTAAAAGCTATTAGGCGCTCTAGGTAAGGGTGCTGCTTATGTCGCTGTAGAGCTTCCCGACGCTCTTTAATGGCCTCAGTGAATTCCGGAGACCACCAAGGTACTGACTTTCGCCAGGGGCACCCCAAAGAACAAGGGATCGTGTTGTCCGCCGCAGAAACGATCGTTCTAGTGACCTTCTCAACTACCACATCGATGGTACCATGTGAGGGAGATTCAACTGTAACAGCAGAGGTGAAAGCGTCCCAGTATGCCCATCTTTCTAGACGTATAGGGGAATATTGCTGGGGGAGTGACAGCAAGATGAGAGCTCTCCAGTGTACAGATGGGAGAAGTCCTAAGCTGCAGAGGGATAAATCAATGACCGATTAAGTGCCATGATACACTGAAATGTGTGGTGGCTCCAGTATTTAAGAGGCAGAGGTCGAGTTGAGACAGGAAAGTTTCGACATCTCTACCTTGCCCAGCAAGCACAGCACCACCCCATAAGCGGTATGGGTATTAAAATCTCCCAAAAGTAGGAAAGGTTTTGGGAGTTGTTGAATCAGTGCAACCAAAGTGTTTAAGGTACTGCACCATCTGGAGGGAGATATACATTGCAGACAGTTATTTTCTGCATCGTCCTTATCCTGAGAGCCACAGCTTCAATAGGGGTTTAGGGCACAGGTTCACTGCAGAATGAGTTTAGGACACAGATTCCAACTGACACTATTATAGTTGCTACAGTTCTTGCAATATCCCCTACAGCCATGAAGCGCAGGGATCCACACTGCCAGGAACCAGATTTCCTGGAGGGCAACGCAGAAAGTAGGTGTAAAGCTTAAGCTGACATAGCTCAGCCATGTGGTGGAAAAACAGCAGAAATTCCACTGGAGGATGACATTATACTGGGAAGGCATGAAGCATGCAAGGAAGCAGGTTACAACTCAGGGTCACCTGCTACCACCAATTGTGCATTTGTATCCATGATGCATCAGAGAGATCCAGGTTCTCAGGGGAGCTGAGATCTCCATCTTATCTGCAGGTGCAGAATTGGTAGGGAGTGGTGGTGTAGGGACCACTGGAGGGTCCTTTTTCTTAGCAGTCTTCTTTGTTTGTTTGCCCTCTCGCTTCTCTTTAAGACCCTGCTGGCAGGACTTATCCAGAGTAGCTTCAGGCACAGAGGAAGACCGTGAAGCTCTTCGTCCAACAGCTTCTGGCTCCTTTAGCCACTGGTGAGTGTCCGCTGTGGCATTAGTGGAAAGAGGGTCCCAAGGGACCCTTTCGGCATGACAGGAGCTGGAGGAGGCTGTTGCTTCTGCAACTGGAAGGAGGGGACTGATGCCCCTGCATTTAATGGGGCTTGATTTCCCCCCTTCCACCAACCAGCCAGATGTATTCTGGAGGGCCAGAGGGCCCACTGTTCGTCCCACAAAGTGTGGTATGACTGGTACTTGGATGGCGATGGCAATGTAGCTGCAGCATATGTGGACATCAATCGAATGGGGTCTAATCGTTTAAATTTACGTTTAGCTTCTTGGTAAGCCAACCAGTTCAGGGTCTTGTACTCCATGATTTTCCGCTGCTTTTAGAGTAGTGTGCAGACTGGCGAGCAGGGGGAGTGCTGCTCTCCACAGTCGCTCTGGATGCAATTGACGTCTGCAGTCTCGACATGTGGCATTGGAAGTGCAGTGGGAAGACATGTGCCTGAATTTCCAGCACTTAAAGCACCACATAGGAGGAGGGATGTATGGTTTAACGTCACAGGGGTAAACCATCACCTTGACCTTTTCAGGCAATGAATCGCCCTCAGAGGCCAAGATGGAGGCACCAGTAGCAACCCTGTTGTCTTTGAGTCCCCTGTAAACTAGAGATGGGCAAAACTGTTCTTTTCAGAGATCGGATCAGAACTGTTCACTCCCTGAAATGAATTAGCTCTTTTTCATGACTCACCACTCATTTACAATATAAAATAAATGGAAGGCACATTGCCCTTTAAACTTGGTTTATTCCAGTACTATACCTGTATTTTGATCTTATTTGATCCTATTTTGAAGTAACACAGATAATGAGTGAGAATTTTGTATTGTTTATTGAAATTTCCACAATATGACAAAGTTTTTGATTATTGATTTATTTTGCACTATCGTGGTTTTTTGGGTGATCAGAAAATGTTGTAACTTGAGATTTACATTAACAATATATTTGGCTATAATGTATTAAAATTTCATTAACCTCATACAAATACATCGCAAGCCATATATTTTTAAAGTGAACGTTTCCTTCCGAAGACGCCTAAAATCGCAAAATCCGTACCAGAATAAGAAAAAAAAATATAAATTTGACTGTAAAACGAAAGTGCTGCATATAGCCTTACGCAGAATAAAACAAGGAAAATATTGGTGTATCACATTTTGCGATACGTTTATCGGTTCGCTCGTAATTAAAGCGTAAATTAGAGTGTCCATAATAAAAATCCTATAGTAAGAAGAGTCGTCAGGAACCTAATCTGATCAGTTTAAACAAATAAAAATAAAATAAAAACAAATGATGTATACATAACATAATAATGTAATATACATAGCGGTATTACTACGAAGAACAATATCCAGTAGAGACGAACTCCGATGCAGAAGCACTGAGTCGAGCAGGTCGAGCCGCGAGCTGTATTACTACGTGAGCTAAGACCGCAGAGACCAGAGTGACACCTGAGTTGCTTTGCTCAACGCTCTGGCTAGAGTCGAGAACGGTGGGGTGAGCGTTGAGCGGGCGAGTTCTGAGGGTGGGGTGAGCGGTGAACTCACCCGCTCCGAGACAAATCGTCCGTTCCCTTGCGAGCAGGTTGTTGCAAGTAGTTCCTATGTTATCCGCTAGGTGGCTCTCTGTCCTGTTGCTTGCATCAACTGCCCAGAGGGCAGGACGTGCAACTGAAACGATCGTCGACAGAGTGCGATGCGAAGTTAAGCTGCGCCACACACTGCACGCGGCAGACGACGCACAGAGACGGCACGGCATATGTGAAACACAAAATCCAGTGGGGCACTGCACAATGCAGGCAGCCAAGGTAGAAGCAAGGCAGAGGCCGGCACTGGCTGTGTTGTATGGCCTGCACTGTGCTGTGACCAGCAGAGGCGCTGCTGATATGCTCCGTCTCTCTCTCTCTCTCTCTCTCTCTCTCTCTCTCTCTGCCGTGGGAAACGTTTGGAGCTACCATTCTTTTTTTCTGAATCACTGATTGTTCACTCCTTTGAAAGATTCAACTCTATGAATTAGTTCAAGAGCGGATCCCCCATCTCTACTGTAAACACGCCAGATGAAATGAACATCCCGCCGTTCCCGATTGGCGCGGAGCTCGTCGTCAGACTGCAAGATGAGGTCGCGATGGTGAAAATAATCCCCTGGACCGTGTTGAGACTTTTAGGGGGAGTGATGGAAACAGGAATATCATGCAGCCGGTCATAAGCGAATAATGCTGGGGATGCTATCTGGTCAACACTGCACTGCTTCTCATCTTGGTCATCACTGTCACTTCCCCAAACTTATTCTCAATATGTTCAACAAACAATTGAGGCTTTGTAGGTATAAAGGAGTTCTCGTCCATTCTGCTATAAACTAAATACCGAGGCGAATATGGCTCTCTTCTTTCTGTAGCCCTACCTTCCTCCCATGGTGTACGGAGGGCGTGAAAAGATTTAGGGTCATATCCGTCAGCATTGTACTCGATCTTACCCTTCTTCGAGACTGCTGGCGCCATAGTCACCAGCAAGAAATGATTTAGTCCACTTCATTGCGGGCCATAAAGTTATAGGGCCGTAAAGTGTGAGACTTCTTTTCGTCGCCTCTTACGACAGGCAGGGATACCTCGGACTTGTTCTATACCCTGGACCCGCAGGGGGGCAGCATCAGACTGACAAGTGTGTTCGCTGGGCAGGGTAACCGCACGATCTAGGCGCCTTGTCACGGTTTGCGCGGCTCCCCCCGTTGGAGGTTTGAGTTCTCAGGCATGGGTGTGTGTGTGTGTGTGTGTTATCCTTAGCTTAAGTTCGTTTCAGTTAGACTGCGTAGTGTCTAGGCTTAGTGACTGATGACCTCAGCAATTTGATCCCATAGGATCTTACCACAAATTTCCAAAATTTTGAAAGTGTGTCCATATTGCCAAATTCTTGTAAATTTGTCTCGATTTGTAACCACTCAAATAACATCACATACCCTCTTTACCCTTCATGTCTCTTAATTTCCTCTTTCCCTTCACGTTTATGGCAGGCAGTGAGTGCAATATACTTTCATTATACGTTAAAGACGGTCACACAGTCTGATTCAACAAAAAAAAGGGTGGAGTCATGAAAGTGAAGAGGGAGAGGGAGGCGGGAGAGTTAGAGGGAGGCGGGAGAGTTAGAGGGAGGCGGGAGAGTTAGAGGGAGGCGGGAGGCGGGAGGCGGGAGAGAGGGGGGGGAGATCATCAGATGTAACAGTAACTTCGGGTGTACCTCAAAGGGGTATTATAGGACCATTACTTCGCATGGATTGAAGCTTAGTGCAACATCAAATAAAGTAAGGCGCTACACATGGAATGGGAATAATATCCACTACTCCAAGACTGAAGAGCAATCAGTGGCTACAGATATATCCATGAAGTATCAAGGAGTATGAATGGGTAGGGATAGATTTAAATTGTAACGCCCACACAAAAGAAACTACAACTAAGATCTACATTAGTACTACGCAATTCACATTTAATTACTTTGCAAAGGGTTCATAGACCTGCTTTCGGGCTACTTCTTGATCGTCGCACTCTTGAATACTACGTGGGAAAAATGAACATCTTAATCTTTCCATGCGAGCGCTTATTTCTTTTATTTTACTACAATGGTCATTTCTCCATATGTAGGTGTGAGCCAACAAAATATTTCCGATTTCGGAGGAAAGAGTTGGTGATGGTAATTTTATGGAAATATCTCACCGCAACGAAAAAGTCTTTGTTTTAATGATAGCAATCCCAATGAGCATATCATGTCGGTGACACTGTCGTATCCATTTCACAAAAGTACAAAAAGAGCTGCCCTACTTTGAACTTCTTCAGTGTTCTCTGTCAGTCCTACCTAGTAAGGCCCCGTATTGCACAGCAATATTCCATAAGAGGACAGACAACCGTAGTGTAGGAAGTGTTTTTGCTTCTAAGCGTCCTACCAATAAAACGTAGTCCTTGGTTCGCTTTCCGCACACCCGCTTTCTGTGTGATGAATCCGATTTAAGTTGTCGGCAATTGTAGTCCCAAGGTATTTAGTTGAACAGACGACTTTCAAATTTGTGTGACTGAACGTCTAATCGAAATGTAACGGATTATTTTAGTATTCCTGTGGAAGACTGTTTAGGGTTATCTGACATTTTTGACACGATACAGATATCTTGTCTAAGTCTTTTTGCAGTTAGATTTTTCTTCTGATAATTTTAATGGAAGGTAAATAACAAAGTTATCTGCAAAACATTTAAGCATGGAGCACAGATGGCCTCTTATTGAATTTACATACCAGGGGCAATCAAATTAAAACGATGAAGATGGAAAAAATTTTTAAGCTATTCATTATTTCAAAAATAATCACCGTCACTGTTAATACATTAAAGCCACAGTGACAAAAGATGATCAATGCCTTAATAGAAAAAAGCTGTCTACAGATCCCTCATGGTATTCAGGCGTGCAGCTCTTCATTCAAAGCAAATCAATGGCCACGACTGTCTTGCTTCAGGGCGGCAAAGATATAGAAACCGCATGAGGAGAGGTCGGGACTGGACGGAAGCTGTGTATGGGCTTCCCAGGGAAACTTCTGGAGCGCAGTCGAGAAAACCTTCTTAGCATGCAAGCAGGAAGCAAGTGAATCAGAGATAAGGATACAGTCGTATAGACACGATTCACAGGAATTGCAAAATAACTAAGTATGACTAACGAGAGGGCAGAAGCAAGAGAAGAATGGATAACTAGAAGAAAGATAGATGTGGCCCATACGAAAATTAATGAGACCCTTGGAGAAACATGAAGCAGCTGCATGAAGCTGAAGCAACTGAGATGGCCAACAAGTACTATGCAAAGTAGGAAAGCTGAAAGTCAAAAGGAACATGGAAAGTGCCTGTACAAGGAACACAAACTTGAGGAGAATGTTATAGAAATATAAGAGGTTGTGGGTGAAGTTGCGATGTGATGTATGACACTGCGAGAAGAATTTGACAGAGTATTGAAATTTTACCGTCCTACGTTGAAACAGTGCCCCTAATTGGCACGAAACCCCTCAGAATTACTGAGAAGCTTGGCAGGGCCAGTCGTGACAAAATAATATATGGGGAAGAAGAAACACCCTCAGATTTTAGGACAGATGTAACAGTCCAAATTCCAAAGATTGTAGGTGATAACAAATGAGAATGCTACCGAACTATCAGTTTAATAAGTCATGGTTGCAAAGTACTGACAATAATTATTTACACATGATTGGAGAAACTGATAGACCTGGGCAAGATTGGTTTGGATGCTGGAAAAATGCAGGAACTCAACAGTCACTCGACCACTTACCTTAGAATAAAGTATGATACGGTTTGAAGAACGTTAAACCTACGTTTATAGCATTTATTGAAGGTTTTTGACAATGTTGGCTGAAGTACCCTGTTTGAAATTTTGAATATAGCAGCGAGAAAATACTGAGAGTCAAAGTTTATTTACAGCTTGTACAGAAACCAGGCTAGAGTTATAGTGGTTGAAAGACGTAAAAGAGAAGCTATAGTTCAGAAAAGAATGTAGTACTTCCCCGATGTTATTGAGTCTGCCAACTGCGCAAGCTATGAAGGAAACCAATCAGAAATTTGGAAACGGAATCAAAGTTGACGAAGAAGAAATAGTAATTTCGCACTTTACCGATGGCATTGTTATTCTGTTAGAGGTGGATAAAGAAATGGGAAGGTATTTGAACGTCATGGATAATGTCTTGATTAGAGGTTGGCAGATGAACGTCAATAAAAGTTAAACAAAGGTAATCGAGTGCAGTTGAATTTAATTAAAAGTTTTTTTCAGGCGACAGTTCACAGCGTATACACTTTCCGTCGTATTTGACGAGCCGTCAGAAGCCTGAATGATCAACTTTTGCAGCGTGGACCGCTACGAGACGTGAAAGAAGGGAGTCAATGTGGTTCTACAAGGTACCGAAAACGACGTGAGCCATGTCGGCTCGAGTAACGTGGCCAGCTGCTCCAGATTTTCCCGATGAGAATCCATGGCGCGTACAGCCCGATCGAGGTGGCCCCACGTATTCTCGATTGGGTTTATATCCGGGGTGTTGATGGCCAGGTGAGTAAGGTAAAGTCATCCTGATGCTCCTCGAAACACGCACTTATGCTACGACCTGTGTCACACGTTGTACTGGCCTGCTGGTACATGCCATTGTGCCGAAGAAACACCAAGCGCGTCTAGGCGCGGACATTGTCCCCTAAGATACATACGGTAGTTGATCCATTACGCCTTCCAGAATGACGATACCACCCAGGTAATGCCGTCCGAACTGGACGCTTCCGACGACTGATACGGGGTGTTTGATTTCAAACGATTCACGTCGTACACGTCAACGGCCGTCCGTTAGATGGAGCACAAAACAAAAGGCCATCTCTCCCCACTGAGCGGACGTCCAGTAGCGCTACTGGCGTACAAATTCGAGCCTTCGTCGCAGATGAACAGTAGTCAGCATGGGTGTATGAACCAGGCGCCTGCTGCAGAGATCCATACTCAGCAACGTTCGCTGAACGGTTGTTGAAGGGACTCTGTTGGTACCCCTTGGTTCATTTGGGCGGTCAGTTGCTCAACGGTTGCACATGTATTTGCCCGTAAACATCTCCGCAGCTGTCATTCACATCTATCATCCATGGCCCGTTATACACCACAGTTGCCTCGGCGCCGAGTTTGGATAGCGCCAGTTTGCCATCCACGGTATACTTTAACCACGGCGCCACCCGAATAGTTTACAAACTTAGTCGCTTCTGAAATGCTTCTGGTCTCAGCCCAAAAGCCAATGACAAGACCGCTTTGGACGTCAGATAAATCGAACCATTCACCCATTACGACAACGACTGTACTGTTTCTATGCGTTCCCCCAGAACACGCTTTATATTCCCTCCACTCCTAATTCCACCATCTGCCGTCTATGGATGGTCATTGAATGTTGACGTCGAACATAGGCGGTGGTCACATTAATATGACAGAACCGTGTATATGCTTGGAGGAAACTGTATTGCTTGCCGTTAATCGACCCATATTGCTTTAGTACTGGATACTTCCGTTCACTGCTTTACATATTTTGACTATGGCCAAACTATTTCAACAACCGAAACCCATATCACAGGACAGCACTGTGTCACGAATTTCTCCAAATGAATTAGATCAGCTGATGCTGGGGGAGCTGAATCAGCAAATGAGACTCTAAATATAGTAGGCGAGTTTTGTTTTTTGAGCAACAAAATATATCATTGCGGCTGATGGCTGGAAGACATAAAAACAGACTTGCAATTGCAAGGACTACGATTGGAACTTGTTAACGTATAGTATGAATTTAAGGTATTCGTCGTGAGAGTAGCTTTACATGGAAGTGAAACTTGATAACGATGGGCACTTTAGATAAGGAGGGAATAGAAGCTTTTCAAAGATATTGAAGAATATTGAAGATTACATAGGAAGACTAAATAACAATTGAAAATTTAGTGAAGGAAATTGGAGAAAACGAAGGGGTCATTTGACTGGACACTTCCAGGGTTATCAAGAGATGTTCAGTTTGGGAATGGAAGGAAATTTAAAGGGTATAAATTGTAGAAGGGGACAAACGATTGAACAGAGTTAGCAGGTTAAAATGGATGTAGGATGCCCACCATGGAGAGCTGCACCATGGGAAAACACTCTGTCGATAACACTCTTTACTTCGTGTAACAAAGAAGTCAGGTGCGTTCATAAGAAGACTGTTTTCTGAATCCGTGCTGACTATTTGTCAATATATAGTTTTCATCGAGGAGAAAGAGATTAGTGTTTGATGTCCCGTTGAGAACGAGGTCATTAGAGACGGAGCACAAGCTCTGATTAGGGAAGGATGGAGAAGGAAATCAACCGTGCCCTTTCAATGGAATCATCCCGGTATTTGCCTTAATCCATGTAGGGAAATCACGGAAAATCTAAATCACGATGGCCGGACGTGGATTTGACTTTTCGTCCTCCCGAGTGCAAGTACATTGTGCTAACCACTGCGCTACCTCTTTCGGTAGTTTTTTCAAGCTCTTTCACTATTTTCGACCGCAGTATATGTTACAAAATCCTCTTGTAAATCGATGTCACTTTATCGGTCTGAAATTATTCTTTTCTTATATATTCGTGTGACCTGTGCGACTTTCCAGGCCATAGGTACGGACAGTTCGTCGAGCAAACGGTTGTATACGACTGATAAAACTGCATCACACACACGGAGGAACCTAACTGGTATAAAAACTGGACCGAGAGACTTGCTTTTATTGGGTGACTAAGTTGTTTCGCTACAAACAGGGCGTCTACTTGTAAGTTACCCATTTTGTCAGGTGTTCTCGATTAGAATTCTGGAGTATTTACTAGTTCTTCTTAGCCAAAGTAGTTTTAACCGTATTTAGTAGCTTCGTTTTGGTGACACTGTCATCGGTAATATTACTATTTCTATCGCACCGTAAAGGTAATGACTGTGTCTTTGCATACTTTACGTACGACCAGACTCTCTATGGATTCACTGCCAGATTTCGAGAGTTTAGATGTACAAACAACTAAAAGCATCTTCCGAAGTGGAGATTCGGTAAACCATCGCCAATCTTGGCTATTTTGTATTCTTTAAAATAAGGTATGCCTTTTTGTTGCTTCCGGAACAGCTTCCTGATTTCTGTTTGGTGTGCCTTGGGGGTTCTGTCCCAGCTCTTATTTATTTACTTGATACGAAACTCTGCCGTCAATAGTATTTCTTTGAATGTGAGCCACATCCGGTTTATGCTTACTTTCTTAGGAAGAGCACCAAGAGAATTTTTAGCATTTTTCTAAATACATACATTTTGCATTCATTTTGTGAATTTGGCAGTTACGTATTCAGTCTCGCTACAACGACCTTCTGGTCACCAATCCCTGTTCTCAGTCGCGAAGCTCCTATTTGCTCAAGACTGTTTGTTATCGTTACCATTTTACACTTCATGTGGGTTTCTGAACCATTTGCTCAAAATTTGCGAGACAGCATTTAGTAAAATTTTGGACGACGCTTTATTCCTACCGCCGGCCGGGGTGCCGAGAGGTTCCAGGCGCTTCAGTCCGGAACCGCGGGACTGCTACGGTCGCAGGTTCGAATCCTGCCACGGGCATGGATGTGGGTGATATCCTCAGGTTAGTTAGGTTTAAGTAGTTCTACGTTCTAGGGGACTGATGACCAAAGAAGTTAAGTCCCATAGTGCTCAGAGCCATCTGAACCATCAATCAAACATGTATTGTCGTCGAAATGTGAGGAACAGACAAATATCATCAGCTATGAAAATTGTATGAGTCAGATACGTGGTCGAAACGAGACCAAAACCTAGCGAGGTGGCGCAGTGGCTAGCACACTGGACTCGCATTCGGGAGAACGACGGTTCAATCCCGCGTCCGACCATCCTGATTTAGTTTTTCGGTGATTTCCCTAAATCGCTCCAGGAAAATGCCAGGATGATTCCTTTGAAAGGGCACGGCCGAGTTCCTTCCCCGTCCATCCCTAATCCGATGAGACCGATGACCTTGCTGTCTGGTCTCCTCCCCCAAACAACCCAACCCGAGACCACAGTTTTCCTTGAAGCTTTCTACGAATCGATAGGAGGCACAAATTATTAGTTTACCCTGGTTATAGAGTGTAATCTCTAACGATAATAAACCACAAAAGCTTTCTACGCTCCAAATACAGTCTCTTCTGTACTCGGTGTGTCTGAACAAACGAGATGGGGCAACATCGAATATAAGAAAACGCGATTTTATAATTATAAATATTCAGAGATATGAAAGGAACGATCATTCGAAGCAAAAAAGCCTAGTAAACATGGGCTCCAAAATGCATACCTTAAGAGCTACGGGCATTTCTTCAAGTTTGATAGTATGAAGCAAATCTCTTCCAATGCAAGCTCTTTGTTTCCCATGTTCTGAGACGAGGTAATATGAACCAAAACAAGGAAAAAAAATCCGGTAAACATGGACTCTAAATTACAAACCTTAAAAAAGCACGATGAAGAGATGTGTTTCACACTACCGAAAATGAACAAGTACTCATGGCTCTGAAGCTAAGCGCCTTAGAACACAAGTCTATTGGACATTTTTTCTTACGTGGTCTACACTACCGCCACTCAAAGTTCAGAAAGCAAAGAGATTGCAGCAGAAGGAATTTGTTTCGCAGTATCGAAGGGGAAGAAGTGCTCGGAGATCTTAAGAAATGCCATTTAGAACCCATATTTTCTTGACCTTTTTGCTTCGACTGATCGTTCTTGTCATAGCCCTGAACGTTGTCCGTTTCTTCCGGGATACCCCGCATATGAAATACCTTCATGTGGATGGAGCTGAATAATACATTCGTCTGAGAGTCTTAAATGACCGTGACTGGTTCAAAACTTGAACGCCATAACAAAAGTTCAGCGACTTCGCCATTCGGTGATTGTTTTCCTAATGTGAGATATATTAACGATTTTAAATCTTCATTTATTAACTTATCTTCAATTAAGGCAATCATGGTAAATTGACAGCATCCAAATAACATGATTTTGGTCATAAAAATCTGCATTACAGGTGGTATTACAAATCTTCACTCCATGGATACGAATTAGACCTAATTCATTTCGAAAAATTTTCCGTCAGTTGTGAAATATTGCATGAATGGAACATATTTTTAATTCCATTTTGAACAGCAAGCAGATGTTTCTTAGGAACCGAGAAAACGGCCGAAGACTCTCCGTTGCGAGCAATTATATTTTCTGCGAGATGAGCAGCATTCAGATTAAGAGAAAGACGAGCTAATTTCTGAGAGCGGCTGATGAAATGAGCTGATTAAAACACTCCAGACGCCAAAGATCTCTTCTGCAGAGAGCGGCGATTGGTATTACGCCTGCAGATGCACCCTCATCAGGAAGAGCTCTGATGCCCTCTTAGCATTAATTTAATTACGAATACCTCTGTGTTTTGTATACTAGGCTAAGAAATATTTTGTTTAGTCACAAGCCGTACATATTAAATCTGTACTAGCAAAAAGTGTGCTCTGGCGATGCTTCATCTTTTTATATACAGCGTGTACATAAAAAAAAATGCGCCAGATTCAGTGGCATATTATAACAGTTTAATTTACACCGTTTGCAACAGATCATAAATCAAACTGAAGATAAAGTAAACTATTTTTTTTACAAATATTAAATATGTGCGTCTTTGGTTATTCAGCACACATCAAATCTAAAATTCAATTCTTCCTACACTTCACTTTTATTAAGAAGTTCGTCGTAACGGCAGCAACAGCTTCTTCAGTTCAGTGCCTCAGTCCCGTCAAAGCATTAGGTAGGGGTAGAGCGCAGACGCCATCTTTCATAAAGCCCCAAACGAAAAAAATCGCATGGCGCGCGGTCAGATGAACGTGGAGGCCAGCGGAAAAGAGCTCTGTTGCATTGATCATTATGACCAATAAAACGGTCACGGACGCCGACGTTCCACCGCTCTCGTACAAAGAGGTGCCAATGGCGATGGACGCCATCTTGTTGCTAAGTAAAGTTTCCAACTTCACGTCGAAATTTGGGAAAGAGCCATTTTTGCAACATATCCGGATAAGCTGTCCGTATTACGGCAGCTCAGCGGAAAAAATTGGTCCGTACACGTACATCGGGACACAGCTAAGAAAAGGTTTAATTTTGGGAAATCTCTTTGATACAGTCGAGTTCATGTGGATTTTCTGGCTCCCAGACACGGAAGTTAGTGGTTTTTGCTTCCCATTCAGATGTACAACGCACGGTCGAGGAACCCATCTTTCCGCCGCAACACTTTTGACTGGTAAAGCGATAACGCTTACAGTCGTCTGGCTTTAAGGCATGTACCAACTGTAATGTCTGTGGCAATTGAAGTTCAAGACTTACTTGCCGAATAGACTTCTTACGACCTCAAAAATAAGATATTCTGATAAGGTGGCATCCTTTTCAGACACACTTAGTTGTCCCGTGTTGTTCCCTTTATACACACATCCGCATGTTTCGAATTTGATATACCATCGGCGGATCCTCTAGCCACGTGGGGTATCTCAACTAAATTTCAAACGAAATGCACTTTCAAGTGAAATTACAGAATTACTCTGAATAAACTGTAGAACACAAAACGCTTTACGCTCAGTAATCGCCATTTTGCGTATGCGACGCTGTAATCTGGAAAACAACTCAGCAGTACCCGAGTATGTGCTTATCCAAAACTGTTCGAGGTACATATTAATTGTGACCTTGAACGATCACTATAAATGCTAACATTCTTTTATGAAGAGCTATTAGTTCTTTCTGAAGAAACTACTAAATAAATCGATTTTTTGCCGCACGAGATTAGCCGAATGGTCTAAGGCACTGCAGTCACGGACTGTGCGGCTGGTCCCGGCTTAGGTTCGAGTCTTCCCTCGGGCATGGGTGTGTGTGTTTGTCCTTAGGATAATTTAGGTTAAGTAGTGTGTAAGCTTAGGGACTGATGACCTTAGCAGTTAAGTCCAATAAGATTTTACACACATTTGAACATTTTTCAATCGATTTTTTAATACAGACGTGATGTTGATTTTAACTAAGTACTAAAATACTTTGTGCCGATTAATATTTAGCACATACGTACACAAACACTCGTCGGGAGATGACAGAATTCGAGCTTACACTACGTGATCAAAATTATCCTGACACCACCCAAAACATACGATTTTCATAATAGGTGCTTCAGGCTGCCACTTACTGCCAGGTACTCCATATCAGCGACCTCAGTAGTCATTAGACATCGTGGGGCGCTCCGCGGAACTCACGGACATCGAACGTAGTCAGGTGATTGGGTGTCACTTGTGTCATACGTCTGTACGCGACATTTCCACACTTCTAGGACCACTGTTTCCAATGTAATACTGTAGTGGAAACATAAAGCGACCCGTACACCACAAAACCGTACAGGCCGACCTCGTCTGTTGTCTGACAAAGACCGCCGACAGTTGAAGAGGGTCGCAATGTGTAATAGGCAGACATTTATCCAGACCATCACACAGGAATTCCAAACTGCATCAGGATCCATTGTATGTACGATGACAATTAGGCGGGATTTCATGGTCGAGCGACAGCTCATAAGCCACACATCACACCGGTAAATGCCAAACGACGCCTAGCATGAGGTAAGGAGCGTATACACTGGACGATTGAATAGTGGAAAAACGTTGTGTGGAGTGACGAATCACGGTACACTTTGCCGATCCGATGGCAGGTTGTGGGTATGGCGAATGCCCGGTGAACGTCATCCGCCAGCGTGTGTAATGCCAACGCTAAAATTCGGAGGCGGTGATGTTATGGTGTGGTCGTGTTTTTCATGGAGGGAGCCTGCACCCCTTGTTGTTTTGCGTGCCACTACCACAGCTCAGGTCTACATTGATGTTTTAAGTACCTTCGTGGTTCCCACTGTTGAAGAGCAATTGGGATATGGCGATTGCATCTTTCAACGGGATCGAGCACCTGTTCATAATGCACGGCCTGTGGCGGAGTGGTTACACGACAATAACTTCCCTGTAATGGACTGGCCTGCACAGAGCCCTGATCTGAATCCTATCGAACACTTTTGGGATGTTTTGGAACGCCGACTTCGTGCCAGGCCTCACCGACCGACATCGATACCTCTCCTCAGTGCAGCACTCCGTGAAGATTGGGCTGCCATTCCCCATGAAACCTTCGAGCACCTGATTGAACGTGTGCCTGCGAGAATGGAAACTGCCATCAAGGCTAAGTGTGGGCTAACACCATACTGAAATCCAGCATTACCGACGGAGGGCGCCACGAACTTGTAAGTCATTTTCTGCCAGGTGTCCGGATACTTTTGATCACATAGTGTATAACCACTTAGTAATGATGATTGGTTTGTGGCGAGCTCAACTGCGCGGTCATCAGCACCTGTAGAAAGTCCTATTTTTTACACAGCCAAAGTTTTACGCAGTTAAATCGATCCAGTACTGCGAATGATGATAGTGATGAGGACAACACAAACACCCAGTCCCCGGGCAGAGAAAATCCCCAACCCGGAAGGTAACCGAACCCGGAACCACCACTTAGTTATGGAAACTGCTGTGGTAAACGCAATTCTGCCTCATGTATATTCCACCACAGATCAGTGTACACTGAATCGCAAAGATACATCACATACTACCCAATTAGTGTTATTCCACTGGCGCATGGAGGGGAGGAACATGAATGTTCCTGTATGTTCAAATAAGATCTAACTTCATCTCTTTTAATTTACACAATCTTTAGGACTGGGATACAAGTAGGAGTTTGAGTTTTTTGCTCTATGACAGTTTGGTGCTTTCAGATAGCACTTGCATATTTGTTTACACTATGAGCGAATTTTCGCTGATAGTTACTGTCTGATAGTTACTTGCGAGTACTTCCTGTGTCTGAATATCTTGCGAGAGCAGATGCCGGAAGCGTTTACACACGGCAGGATGAGAGATCACTTTCCACGATACTTTTCAGTCGTAGTTCTGTGCATGACAGAAGAAGCTGCTATGGAAGAGTGGCGAGCTGCAGCTGCACTCTCTATAATTTTAGTGGGAAAGAAAAACGTAAAGGACCGTATCCTGTCGGTTAAGAGAGTGGATTAGGCGGAGGAGTGACCTTGGAGCGTGAAAGAATCTCATCGTGGAGCTTGTGATAGAAGATCCACAACAATATCGAAATTTTACGAGAATGACAGCGATGGAGAGGGAAGGAATACTCCTCATAATTAGGCCTAAAATTACCAAGGAAGACACTTTATGTGAATATCCAGTAGTCTTAAATAGACTGCTTGTGCCACTAAGAACTCTAGCCTCAGCAACGTTTACTCTCTTTAATATTTGACAAAGCAACAATTACGATGAAATAACATCACAACAGATTTCATTTTGATACGCATAGCTGTATTACTGCAATTTTATGAAGGATGTAGCAGGTGCGAGATATATACTAATAAAGCTGTGTTCAGTGAATGTTACGACTATTCTCTTGTAACCGGATAGCAATGAGCGTTTACACTTACGAGCGCGTCCTTTTAAGAAATTTACTGGGTTTATTGTATAAGGGCATAAGTAGATTGAAAACACCTTCAGTCTTGGAAGAAGACCATTTATTTTCGTCACGAGTATCTATAACAAACAACGTGAATGTTCTGCAGTTTCTTTTTTATACACCATTAACGTACATCCTGGATATTGTTGGTAATGTGTTTCTTTGATGCACACACGATGTTACCTTAATTTCTGTTAATCATAGACCATGCAGTGTAATGTACTGTGTCCCATTTCTCAAACGTTCTTCAATCCGATCACATATTTCAGACCATATTGTCAAAATCTTAACTTAGATATCTCTCCATGTTGTGAAACAAATTAGGATATATTTCTGTAATCTAGGACTCTAAACTGCTCAGAACACTTTTTTTGTTAAATTTTTGGCTTTTCACCGCAGTTGGGAGTTGTAAATGTACTACAGGTTATGTACCGTCTTTTACGACTGTAATTATTTGTACACACACCAGTTAGGACGTATCATCTTCCCTCACGCAAACACTCCCTCGCCACACACAGAAACACAACGCACCCCCACATGAAAGCAAGGCCCCATTTACACACACACACACACACACACACACACACACACACAGAGAGAGAGAGAGAGAGAGAGAGAGAGAGAGAGAGAGAGAGAGAGAGAGAGGGGGGGGGGGGGGGGGGAGGGGGAGAGACGAATAGCAGACGCTTCCACAACCACGAAACAAAACAAAACTCGATCGCACGCCCTAAAAAAGTATACAAAGTGTACGACGTAAAGTGGGTGTACACAACACAAAATCTAAAATATTCTCAAGGTTAATGAAATATAGTTTACAAAATCTGAATACCTATGTGTAGAGGAACATTAGGAATAACGTATGAAAAAATCGTGAAGATTAATAGTAACGTAATTTTCCTGTCAAAACAGGTGTCCGTACATTTTCGTAAACCACCAAGAAAAGCTGAAACTTGGGTGTCCACAAATCCAAGCCTAGGAGAATTTTGCAGGATCACGTTGCCATACATGAAAGAAACATCATGGAAATTATGAATGAAATAGTAATCAGAAACCGGTAATTTGATTAAGATCATTGTCTCTCCAAGACTAAAATACGATTTCTCCCACTTCAAGAAAACTAAGAAAGTAATCAGATACATATATACTACAGCTAATATTACAATAGAAAACATAACACTTTAGAGAAAAACATGGAACAACAAAGAAAGGTGATTGGCATGAATTCCATGTACAAATTACTAAAGCAGCAGTGGCAAGTTTGCTTTTGTGAGTAGTAAGAACAAGCACTACGACAAAGAGTTGACTAATGGAGAATATGGAGATGTTCGGAAAAGAAGAGTGCTTAGAACAATTCAGAAGAAAAGAAATATCAACAAGAATCCAGAAAATCAAACCAACATTTGAAAAATCTCATCTGACGGAAATGCAACAAAATTTCACCAAAACCAATGCTGGACTTTTTTACCACATATAGGTATCAAGCATTTGCTCTTGTGAAGCATTTATTTCAAAAATGGAAATTACGAAATAAGATTAAGTAACAAAGAAAATTCTGAAATATTAGCAGAAGTTTTTGACTGGTTCTTAAACAGTTCAGTTCCAACAATTAAGTTGGAATTTCCAGCCATAAAATCTGGAGGAAGATTTCCAGCCAATAGAGCGAATTTATGAAGCCTTCAAAACACTCACTCTGAAACAACAAAGCAAATTATAAAGATTACATTACAGCAGAAATGTTGAAATGTTTACGATCAAAGATTATAAATTTTTTGAGGACATTAGGAAAATTTGAAAAGATTCCAGAAGAGTGGAAAATAGGATTAATCGACCCACTACATAAAAAGGGAACCAAACAAAAGTCAACAATTACAGAGGACTCTCACTTCTGCCAGGGACACACAAAATATTATCAAAAATTCTCCTGGACAGAGTTGTAGAAACTTTATACGAACAACTGGGAGATTATCAGGACTGTTTTTGGAAGGGATGACCCTGTACAAGAGAGAATTTTAGCTTAAAATCAGTAATTCGCCACAGACTATTAACCAGCAAACCTATATTATCACATATTGATGTCAAGACAGAGAAATAACAGTAAAATTGTCAGAGAATTTGGTGTGAAAGCGAAAGTAGCAAACATAATTCCTGAAATTCTAGCAAATACAGTACCTAAAGTTAAATTGATGGGAGAGGTATCTCAGTCATCTGAAATGAAAACGGAGATGGTTTTTCACCTTTACTTTTTACCTGCGTTGAAGAAAAAATTGTAAGCACCTGGACTTGGAGCTAAAATTCACAAAATTAAATGAAAAGACTTTGTAAAGTAAAACAAATGGAATAAAGGTAAACTATCTGGCTTTTGTAGACGATTTTGCAATACTTTCAGAAAATATGACAGAAGCAATTATTCAAGTAAATCTACCGCAAAAAATAGCAAATAGAACTGGTCTCAAACTTTCAAACAAAAAACAAAATATATAGCAAGTACAGAATTTATAAAAAATATAAAAGTGCACCAAAAATCATAAAAACACAAATTGGTAAAAACAAAGCGAATAGCTCAACAACGGAATGGGCTAGAAAAATTTTCAACAGATGTGTTAACAAAAGAGAAAGAGCATATGGTTTGACAAAGAATATTTAGAACAAGAAATGCATATCCAAAGAAACAAAACTAAAAAACTACCTCAGTGGTATAACCAGAATGTTTTTATGAATGTGAATTCCTAATGATGAACTGTGACTTGGACACAATACAGGTACTTCGAAGACTGATAAGAAAAATAATGGGTGCGATACAAGCTACAGAGAAATATGAGATGTGTAATAGCTAAACAAAGATTAATTATTTTTTAAGTGAATGAAGAGAAGCCAACAAAACAGACAGCCCTGTATTTCTCGAAGAAGATATCGAGAAAAGCATGGATTACTGTGAGAAGGAAACAACAACGAAAACATCAATGAATCGGAAATAGTACAAAGAAATTTTTTGAGAATAAAGTATTAAATTTAGAAAGCTTTCGAAGTAGAAGAAACGTATTTGAAACAACATGGACATAGGAAAGGAGAAGACAGCTTCAGGAAAAATTGAAAGAATATTGGAAAAATAAGAAACTACAACGAAGATAAGCGACGAATTGATGTTTCCACATGATCCTAGTTAGTCAATCCCAAAATTAAAAGATATAGTATTGTAATGCTGTTTAACTGCAGTAATTTAAGACATGATAACGCTTTACAATAAAAAAAAATGTTCAAATGTGTGTAAAATCTTATGGGACTTAGCTGCTAAGATCATCAGTCCCCAAGCTTACACACTGCTTAACCTAAATTATCCTAAGGACAAACACACAAACCCATGCCCGAGGGAGGACTCGAACCTCCGCTGGTACCACCCGCACAGTCTTTACAATCGAGGTAAATAGATTTATAAGAAAAACCATGTTGTTACAATGTCCACTGAACATGCTTTAAAATAAAGCAAAACGCAAACGGTCTAAATAAGACTACAGTTACTCTAGAAAAAGACGGTATATAACCTCCAACAATTGCTCAAAGCAAGTCTTAACGCTAAAATTGTCTCTCATGTACAGCGCCGTATGAACGGAATTGTTGTATTATGCTGTGAGTGGTCATTCCGATCTCAGACCGTGCATGCTCTGATAATTTACGGCAAGAAGGTTTGTCACCATGGGAAGAAGCCCGCAGAACCAGAGCACACCAAAACGACATTATTTGGGTATTCCACTGTTGTCGTGAGACAAAAACTGGTTCCCCGTGGTGCAACCGAGCGAGGTGGCGCAGTGGCTAACACACTGGACTCGCCTTCGGGAGGTCAACGGTTCAATCCCGCGTCCGGCCATCCTGATTTAGGTTTTCCGTGATTTCCCTAAGTCGCTCCAGCCAAATGACAGGCTGGTGCCTTTGAAAGGGCACTGCCGACTTCATTCCCCGTCCTTCCCTAATCCGATGAGACCGATGACCTCGCTGTCTGGTCTCCTTCCTGAAACAACCCAACCCAACCCGTGGTGAATAACACCTGCTAATAACCGCTAACTACCAATAATGACCATTAGTTATACGGAAGAAAAGGAAACAACTGCATGCTGTCCCTTTTCTGACAACTAGGAGAGCCATGTAGTCCCAGCCATGCAGACCGTCTCCACACTGTCAAACTGATCTCTAGGTGTCCATTAAGAAGATAAATAAACCCCATTCAGCACAGTTGTCATTCCCATAAAGGTTGCTTTGATGGCTATGCACTAATGAGATGTGATCCTCCAACCTAACTGCCTAGCCATACAGCTTGGCGAGGACTCTTCTTCCAAGATGAGTCTGCCTCAAGAACACCTTCCTCCAAAATTCAGGACTCAGCTGAATGGAATGGTGAGTGCTTGAAACTTGTGTGTCATGACAGGAAAGAATAGATGAACTTGTGATGGTCATCACTGAAGACAGGTACAGTGTATGGTGGTGACTGAGCAGTTCAGCGTACACTTATCATGCTACAAGTCCGATCCCTAATGACCTACATAGAAGAAAAGTTCACATGGGACTTCACAACCTGAGAAAGAATACTGCACAATTGATAAAGTCTTATTGAATGAAAATTACTAGGAGTGGCCCAATTAAGTGTGAAAGAGTAGGTGCCACACCTCACATGGATATATTAGTGAGTGGACTGATCTAATTTCAAAAGGAAATTACCAGTTACTGTAATATTTGGTATATTACCATAAGACTTCAGACAAATGATTTAGCCACTGAATGAAGCATATGAACATTTAATAAGTGGGCCAAAGTTTGCGTTTCTGAACTACAGCCTTGGTATAGGTGGGCTGAAACGTGAAAACATTGTATGAAACTATACCATGGATATGGCCAACGACTGTAAAAATGTTTACGGATTTGATGATAGATCCCCAGAAAAGTAAGAACAAACTCCAATATATTCGTCAAAGTGCGTAATGGGTGCAAGTACCTAGGTGCAAATGTTAAAGCTGCATAATTAAACCACAGTGCAGTTAGGCTATCTTCACAGTCCCCTCATCTGGATGGCAGCACTGACAGCTCATGCTTATCACACCTAAGTGGCGTGAGGGTGGAAGATGGCTGTAGTAATGTGTGTGAAATCAGACTCCAGCTCGATGTCAGCACCGTCGGACGGAGACATATCTCCCTCCGCAGTTGCGTAAAGTGAAGTGCTTTTTCGATGGCGCCCCTGAAGCATGTGTGCTCCTCAGTGTCCAGGAAGCAAGTGTATTTTGACTTTATTCACTGAAACTTAGTTGGTTCTGCCAGTACAGAAATCTAACCAGCCAACTGCAATAGACTTTGCGAATTCTGACCACTAATAATTGTATAAACAAGCTTAAGGAATCCATACTCCCATAAATTTTGTCATTCTTAATCCATAATGGTGTGGCATGGAAAGGAAAGTACAGAGTCTCTCCCACTACATGGCAGGTTTATAACCCGAGCCACGCAAAATCTTCACACACAGACATGTGAGAGTAATGTGCCTTATATTGAAATAATTATTACTGTGAGCCAATCACAAACACTCTTACATGGATTTAAATGAAACAGTCCTACATGGCGTGGCCGGGACCAGTGGCCAGTCTCACTGTCTCGTACTCTGAGATTTTTACCTGGCCTTACGATCTTATCTTGCCAATAAGGATTCCTTCTAAAATCTCGCACAGTGCAGTTTTTATGAAATGCAGGCTGCTCACCTACATGCCAGCTGTGTGGATGTAGTACTCTCCAGCTCCATTTCCTATACCTGCTCAAAGGTGGCTTGCTCACTGAACAAGTTTATGACGCTTTTGCTGCACCACCCTGCAGACACGACCACCCTCGTAGAAATAACAAACATAATTAGATACTACAGAGGCATAGTGACACGTAAGGGGAAGGCAACGTCACACAGCAGAAATCAACAGCTTAGTTTTGGTCAGTTGCGCTCAAGACGCACATCGCAACATTCTGCTATGTTAGCTTCATTGTGGAAGTATGTCACTCGACTTGACAGGTATTGGAAACATCGTCTCTCCAGGTCACAACACTGGCACTTTTACTTTGACATTGAAATTATCTCCATACAGCCCACACTACGTACCGCTATGAAGATGTTGTGCACTACAGAATTGCCACAGATACTATTTGTGGTTTGACAGGCTAGTGGTAGCTACCAGAATAAGAAAACAATGATATGAACAATGCATCTGTCAAAAGATACGCAAGGTTAATACGAGTAACTACCACCAAACATACTTCAGCTTCAATGCTATGCACTGTAGTGTACGTTGGACAGAAAATCAGATACTCGACCTCACCACTCACAGCCACAAATTAAATCTTCGAGTGTGTAACTCTACTACATGACAACGCACCCCAATAAGCAATTGCGTAACAGAAATGATCAACTCTTTTATAAAAAATAAAATAAAATAAAAATTAAAAAAATTACCAGCTGTCATTCCAGTTCCAAATCACAACTGAACTGTGTGGAGCCACCTAATTGCAGTGTGCTTGTCTGCACTTTTAAATAATATGTATCTGACATTGCACTTTCAGTGGTATAGTTTGCTCTCTTGTTTAACTGACAATCTTAGTCCGAGATAACCTCTCTCTGTATGTAGCAACTACACTACAAGAATATCGTTGCGTAGCTTGAGTACCAACGCATTAATTTGTTTTAAAATATTTACTCTCTCAGCAATAAATAAATTATCTTGGTTCCAAGCATTTATCATCTTTTCATTTAAATAAAACCCTGGATATAATTTCTCCCCTTCTTATTTTACGAAATATGAAACAATTTGTATCTTTGGAAATTAACAAAGCTGAACTAATATTCTTATTTCTCTGGGAATTAATGTATCTGCTTTTTATAGTATTTCAGGCATTTCTTTATGTAATCTTTGACTTCTTTTTGCCGCTTTACACTATTTGCAAATTGTTCGTTTGCTGCAAAATGTAACTTGTTACATACTTTTGACTATTAAATATGGACCAAACTAGACTCAGCACACTATTTTTTTTTTCAAAATAGAAACTGTTCTGTCCTCCTTGCATCTTTTCTTTCATGAGCAGATACAAGTCAGTTTTGTTTTCACAAGTTCTGGCCAATCAAACCATCACGTCTCACCCGGAAAGTTGATATACACCTGGGTGTCACCGCCACTTTTAAACTGCTTCAACTTTAAAATGGCACAAAACTAATCTCACTTCGGGCGTTGACTTTCTGCAAACCCACTCTTATTGACATTATTTAAAACACAGCACTCACACGATAGGAGAGACTATTAGCGCGTCCTCGGTAGCAATGGTACATGTTTTGTCATTTGGGGTTTTATAGGAAAAGACACTGAATTCGAGACGGTGCCTGCAAATCCCCTACTAACTTAGACTTGTTCTCGCTGTATCACATGCAACTATAGGACGTCTGTTCTCATTATTACCAAGTAACTTAGCCTGTGTATTTATACAGAGATTTTCAAACCTTAACTAAAATACGTCGACGCTCATGCTGATGTCACAAAATAAGCACTAACTGAATTTCGCGAAGTCACCATTACCTAAGTGCTTACTTTCACGTGCAAAACCACTAATACCACAACGCAGAGGCACTGTTTCCTTAGTGCGTGCTTTCTCTGCCTTGAAAGTCAGATAAGGAATTCACATTATAATGTCATTTATCTACCACAACAAAATGGAAAATCTCAAGTCTAACCGAGATACGGATCGCCTGCAAACGAGTGGCTTTCAAGCTACACTTTGTTCAATGGCTGTTCTGGCATAAAATAACGAACTACAGAAAATTCCGGAACTACAGTATACCGTAGCCACTACAGCAACCACAGACAAATTTCTAAGCTACCACATAAACCAATCACTTGACGGTTTTAGGCCCACAAAATGAAATCAAAATTAAATCTGATCAGCGTAAATATCTTTCAGACAAGGCGGCGACAAACTCAAAAAATTCTCCCGAACCACTATAGCGTTTCACTCGACACTCCCAAATCTAACATTGATTCAGACTGATCTAACCAAGAACCAGTTACGACGAACAAACATAGCATTCTATTTCTCCCTTTTAACAGTAGCTGGTTTTTCTTTGCGTCTGTCATTGGAGTCTTGGGGTGGCCAGCTGCGCCGTAGATGTAATCTTTGCCGCAAGCCCCAACTCTACTGTCATGCGTAGTAAACTCGTTGACTTTGACTGGATTCTACGGCTCCGATATTTTCAGGTGACGCTCTCTACAACATTTTACAAAAATATGTACAAGAACACTTTCCAAACTATTAAAACTTGGTTTATTTTCATAACAGCAAATTTTGATAATAAGATGATGTGACGCCTGCTATTAATGTCAATTTAAAGCAACACGAATTTCGGCCTTTTACACGTTCTGGTCCTTCTAAATTAACTTCCCTGTCATGAGCAAGCTAAAGAAATCCTCCAAAGCTGCAGAAAATAAGCAGATTGGACCCCTGGCCGGTCCAATTGTCTGAGATTCTTACTTGGCTCTCATACCTTATTTGCCAAAAAGAATTTCTTCTAGAATCCTGCACAACGCAGTTTTTGTGGAATGCAGGCTGCCCAATTCCATGCCAGCTGTGCAGACACAGAATACAACAGCACTCTTTCCTGTATCTGTTCACGGACGGCTCGACACTCTGTTGCTTCTAAATTCCTCTGCTGTGCCAACCTCTTCATGTAATAGTAATACTTGCACCTTAGATGCTTCATTATTAGTGGATATATTCCAATTCCTGTCTTCCTCTACACTTTCCTGTAGTACAATGTAAGTTATTCGCTGGTCTTAATACACGTCCCATGATCTGGTCCATTGTTCTTGTAAATGTCTATATTTCGTTTCCTCATTCCTTATCAGTCCACCAGAATTTCAAAATCGTTCTGTAGGATCACATCTCAATCGCTCCATTTCTCTTCCGATACTCTTACAGTCCATGATTCAGTGTTGTATAATACTACGCTGCGACGTACATTCGTAGAAATTTCTTCCTCAAATTAACATCTATATTTGATATCAGTATACTTCTTTCGGCTAAGAATGTCCTCTTTGTCTGCTCTAGTCTGCTTTTTATGTCCCGTTTACTGTTTTTATTAAACAGTAAAGGAATTATTTTAGTTTCAAAAGATTCATTCTTTCATTCCCTGCTCGCCTAGACTGTAATTGCACACTCTTTTATAGATACGCTGGTACTTAAAATTGTCTTTGATGACTTTATTGTGAATTTGTTGCGTCCGGAACGTCCCTTTAAAACCCCAGTTCCTAACAGAACCGAATTTTCTTCCATAAATCAGCTTCAAATGTCTGATTAGTTCACAAAAGAGTTTGTGTGTTACATGCATTAAAACCTTTATGGCCGAAAACGTAAAAGCGTAAGTGTGTTTTATCAGTTTAGCATTATTCACCGAAAAACTAATGAAAAAGCCAAAACTAAAACCTAACATACATTATAGATAGTGAGGCCAACTGAAGAAAGCCTGTTACCATAAATAATGTCTAAATGGTCATCAACACACAGCGCAAATATCAAGGGCATTGGAGCACACTTGAAGTTAATCATTAACAAATATTGGACTTAATATTGTCTGGGTACTTGGCGCTTCGTTTTAAGAAACGCTACACTGCGCAACAGAATTAATAGACCACTTTCTCGAAACTACGTAAATCCCATCCGTTGCGACACTTTAGTCTGAAATTTGGCTCGAAGGTGCGTTCAAGCCTTCGTCTGTAATGGTGCCAATTTGTGGCGTCCTGCGACGTTACCTTTGGGTTCAATGACACCTCAAACAGCGAGGTGTCGACAACTGCGAAAAAAGGGCACAGCTCAGAAGGTCGTGTGCCGTGCAAGGAGCGTTAATGATGGCACATTGGCACAAAATTGCACCACAATTATGCCTAGTTCCACTGTGGACGTGTCATACGATCGGAAGTTCGTCACATCCCTCTTACCCATATTTCATCCCGTCTTTTGACACTTCTGCGATGTAGGTCAGAACCGCGACTCCCAGTGTTGAAGTCATGCGGCTTTCGTACGAGTGGCATACACTTCCGCCCAGAATCGACACAGAGAGACAGCACCCGTTGACATAAAGGGCGTCAGTCAAACCACCCCTTTCTTTGGGGCTTTGATTGGCACACATTTCGCAGTTGAAAACGACAGTTCGCATTGCGATGAGCAACAGCAGGACTTTCTTGACAACATTCGCACGGCTACCACGCCCTGGGCATTTCAACCCTACCCTAAGGATATCGCTGGGCTGCAACCCCAATGAACATTATCTGACCGAAATATTTGTTTTAGTATAAAGGGTGGAACCACACCTTTCAAAACCATTCGAAGAAATTTGTACGCGATCTGAAGCAGGTGAAGGTGCGTATGCTTTTTCAGCTGGTCTAATGGGTGCCCTGCGGTATAATCGCGAGAGGATGCGGCGATGACACATGTCTGAATACAACGCCTAAGGGTGCTTCTCAGACCATCCAGTTTGGCAAAACCCTCGGCGACACCCGCCGACCTTTATTGAGAATTTTCGAAGTGCACCTGTACTGAAAGGGCCACGGCGGGAATACTGGCGCCTGCAGGCAGGCTACACTGCTGATCTTTCACCGCTACAATGCTGGGATATAGTCAATAGGGTTGTCGGTGTGCAAGTATCTAGGTCCAGGACGTCGTCATGGGCTCTGTCCATATATATGCAATTTTAAAATTCTCAGTAGAGGTGGGAGGGTTCGAGCTAGGGTTTTGCTGAACTGTGAGGGCGGGTGTGCTGTGAGTCGTAGATGATTATGATTGTGTTTTTGGTTTGTGAGGCGTTCAACTATGCGATTATCAGCGCCCGTACAAATTCCCAACCTTTGCTCAGTCCAATCTTGCCACTTTCATGAATAATGATGAAATGATGAGGACAAAACAAACACCCAGTCATCTCGAGGCAGGTGAAAATCCGTGACCCTGTCAGGAATAGAACCGGGACCCCGTACTCGGGAAGCGAGAACACTACCGCGAGACCATGAGCTGCGGACTGGGAGTGTCAGTGTCGCATCCCCTCGTGATCACGCCGCAGGAGGACACCAAATATGAACTCTCATAAACTATGAGCACCCTTAGCTGTTATGGATCAAGTTCAAATTTCTTCCAATGGTTTTGAACGCTTCCTAGTGGTTTCAATCTGTACACGAGAGCAAATATTGCACCCCGCTGATCTCAAAACGAGTGCGATCGCGTTCAATGGGGATACAGCCACACAATTTCTTTAGCCAAGGGCTGAAACGCCCGAGGATGTGAGCAGTGTCAAAGGTCGTGAACTACGTCTTCCTGTCGCTCATCTCACTGGTAACCTTCGTTTCCGACAGCGAAATGGGTAATCAACTTCCTAGGGAAATGAGTGTTACAATGACGCCCTCTACGCCACACTTTGCGACCTTCACGAGACTATTCTTAGCGGCGGTGTGTCTGGAACGCTTCTGTCAGCTATTCTTCAGAAAACAGCATGATTTCGAAGTTGCGCGTCATGATTTTGACTCCATCGAAGAGGCGTCTAAAGAAGGGCTGAATGTTTGGCTCGAAGAGGTGTGGAGCCTTCCGATCGTGTTACACGTCCTAGGTAGTATCGGCCAGAATTGTTGTGAAATTTGGTGCCAATGTGATATTGTTTACGCACCGTAACCGTCACATGTCTTTCTGATCTGTGGCTATTTTTCCACAAGTGTAAACACCTTGCTCTTTGAAGTATTGTTGAGCCCGTGGGTGATGCCACAGGTGCCTCGCTTTTGCACCGTCGCAGAGGACGTCTGTATGCACCATTGCGCCAGATATCAAACTCTAGCGTTAAAACGCATGGGAATTACGGGGTTTCGATGAAGTGACTCTTTAATTCTGTTTCGCAAATAGTTTCATCACGTCCACGTTTATGACGACGTTACTGCTGACCTGTGTGTCTTCCAGTGATGTAATTCTGCAACTACATCCAGTGAAAGTTTGCAGAGGACAGATTATGATGCCCCTGAGGCTCGGCTCGACCATTTCGGAAATTGGACAACGTGGCGCGTGTTCTTGGAGTGCTGTGGTGAGTGTCTTCAACATGTACCGCAACCGAGGTGAAACCACGTCTAGACGTCGTGCGGTTGGGCGGTCACCCCTCATTACGGGCCGCGCGGGGTAGTCGCGCGATCTAGGTGCCTTGATGGTTGGTGCGGCTCCCACTGTCGGAGGTTCGAGTCCTCTCTCGGGCTTGGGAGTGTGCGTGTGTATGTTTTGTCCTTAGCGTAAGTCAGTTTATGTTAGATTAAGTAGTGTGTAAGCCTAGGGACCGATGAGTTTATGTTAGATTAAGTGGTGTGTAAGCCTAGGGACCGATGAAATCCGCAGTCTGGTCCCACAGGAAGTTACCAAAAATTTCCAAATTTCCTCGTTACAGATGTCGTGATATCGTAGGCAGGGCAGATTGGTAAAATAAGACAGCCAGTGAACTGTGGCGGAAGTAACATTAGACTTTAATGCTGGTCAGAGTACAAGTGGGTCTGAACACACAGTGCACCGAACACTCTTAACGATGGGCCTCCGCAGCGACGACCCATGCGTGTATCGATGTCAACAGCACGGCATCGACTGATTTTGGCACGTGTCCATCGGCACTAGACGTTGACGCAGTGGCAAAGCGTTGCAAGGTCTGATGAATCCCGGCACCATGTTCATCATGTCGACGGGAGACCGTGACCCCCTCACCTTCCAGGGAACCACCTCGGAGACAAGTTGGCGGCTGCTCCATTATCCTCTGGGAAACTAACGTGAGTACACTGGAGCTCGTGCAAGGCACCTCGATGGCCAAGGAGTATCGTACAGTGGTTGCAGACCCGCATGCATTCCTTCATGACGATCATATTTCGCAATGGCAGCGGCATTTTTAACAATGCGCCATGTCACAAGGCCAGGAGAGTGAAGGAGTGGTTCGAGGAAACCAGTGGCGAGCTCCATTTGATGTGCTGGCACCACAACTCGCCAGATTTGAATCCATTTGAATACATCTTCGATGTCATTGAACATGGCGTCAGAGTTCGTGCCCCCTCCCCCGCCCTCTCTGCGGAATTTACGGGAAATAGGTGACTTGTGTGTGGAAACTTCCTCCAGAGACCTACCAAGGCCTCGTTGCTTCCGTGCCATGAAGCGTCACCGTTTTTACCCGATCCAAAGGTGAACATTAGGTAGGTTCTCATGATGTGCTGGTTGACCAGTGTGTGTGGGTACTATCTACAAAATGTGTAACGAATACAGTAAACAAGTGAAAACCTGAAACGTCACGCTGAAGGTACGTATATTGCATCAACGGTGAGGATGTAGAGAAAGATAAAAGTTTTTACTCTTGTTATTTTGTAATCTGATGTCGATGACAATAAGATTCGAAAATGTTTGACATTAAGTCTGAAGCTTGTTGCAGTTAGCAAAGTGCTGTCATCTGCAAATACTGGATAAATATGGTCTGTGCAATTTTCACGCTGCGAGTTACGCAGCCTCAAGATATACAGGGTGGTCCATTGATCGTGACCGGGCTAAATATCTCACGAAATAAGCGTCAAACGAAAAAACTACAAAGAACGAAACTTGTCTAGCTTGAAGGGGCAAACCAGATGGCGCTATAGTTGGCCCGCTAGATGGCGCTGCCATAAGTCAAACTGATATCAACTGCGTTTTTTTAAACAGAAACCCCCAACTTTTATTACATATTCGTGTAGTACGTACAGAAATATGAATGTTTTAGTTGGACCACTTTTTTCGCTTTGTGATAGATGGCACTGTAATAGTTACAAACATACCAGTACGTGGTATCACGTAACATTCCGCCAGTGCGGACAGTATTTGCTTCGGGATACATTACCCGTGTTAAAAATGGAGCTTTTACCAATTGCGGAAAAGGTCGATATCGTGCTGATGTATGACTATTATGATAAAAATGCCCAACGGGCGTGTGCTGTGTATGCTGCTCGGTATACTGGACGACATCATGGACTGGACGACATGATGGATGTCCGGCACATAGCTCGCATGCGGTTGAAGCGGTATTGAATAGCATATTTCATACCAGGTGGATTGGTTGTCGAAGCACCATACCACGGCCCGCACGTTCACCGGATCTGACGTCCCCATATTTCTTTCTGTGGGAGAAGTTGAAAGATATGTTCCATCGTGATCCACCGACATCGCCTGACAACATGCGTCAGCGCATTGTTAATGCATGAGCGAACATTGCGGAAGGCGAACTACTCGCTGTTGAGAGGAATGCCGTTACACGTATTGCTAAATGCACTGAGGATGACGGACATCATTTTGAGCACTGATTGCATTAATGTGGTATTTTACAGGTAATCACACTGTAACAGCAAAAATGATAAGTTCAGAAAGATGCATGTATCACATTGGAACAACCGAAATAAAATGCTCAAACGTACTTACGTTCTGTATTTAAAAAACCTACCTGTTACCAACTGTTGTTCTAAAATTGTGAGCCGTATGTTTGTGACTATTACAGCGCCATCCATCACAAAGCGAGAAATGTGGTCCAACTAAAACATTCATATTTCTTTACGTACTGCACGAATATGTAATAAAAGTTGGGGGTGTCTATTTAAAAAAAAAACAGTTGATATCCATTTGACATATGGCAGCGCCATCTAGCGGGCCAACTATAGCGCCATCTGCTTTGCCCCTTTAAGCTAGACAAGTTTCGTTCTTTGTAGTTTTTTCGTTTGACGCTTATTTCGTGAGACATTTGGCCTGGTCACGATCAATGGACTACCCTGTATACACAGCGCTTAACTTAAATACTTGACTTATTGTGTAAACCCTTATGTAAAACTATAGGTCTTAATTAGTAGATTGTGATAGTATTTAAAATTTAAAAATTTTGTCAGTAACTGAATTAAATAATGAAAACAATTTTTTCTTGCCTCTGGAAGCCGTTAGATAGGTAACCTGCAATGGGACTGTGTGGTCGTTCTCAGCACAGCAGTAACACAACGTTCAATTACGGAATTTAGAATATCTTAGCCATCACATTATTTGCACCTTCCTTTGTCATAATGATACTATGCAATGTGCAATAAAGCAAATTTCAGAGTACATAATTTCCCCTGTATGCATAAAATTACAGTTAATATGGGTACCTCTTCACTCTATCTGCAGCGCCATACCACGTCTATTCCGGCAGATAGTGTCCATCGTTCCTCGAAGATCTGTGCAGAGAGCCGTGACATGTAGTGACTGTAAGCTACCTACTGCTTCACTTCTGCAGTGCAGCACGGCATCGCTGCCTCACCGTAGAACGCACTCCCGTCAACGAAGCCTTAAACGCACGTTTTTAATGTACAGCAGCTGAAAATGCCGTTTCAGATTCAATTGTTTGCTACTTCTAGTGTTTAGGCGCACTCTCTCGTTCCGCTTTTATGCGCCGGCTTTTTTTGACCAGCGTTCATTTCATTAGCGCTGCCCTCATTAAGCTCCGGCGACAGTATGTTTTGCTGGGTACTGCGTCTCTTGGCTGTATATTTTCCAGCAGAAATATATAGCTCTGAAAAGCCTCTGCCTGCGACAAATATGAGAAGCCCTACACGCAACTAACTTCACAGTTATAGTCTGCCACAAATTCTCTCTTTAGTTTAAAGTACATTTTAATCTACTGCTCCTTACTGAAATATATGGGCGCAAGAAGCAGTCTCACCGAAATACTAAAGTGGTGGACGATTGTGATAGACTGTATTTTTGCGGCGTATAAATTATTGTTTGAATGATACACTACACTTCGCTCCAGAGGAAAGTGTAGACGCCGTACAGTTGCACATAAATCTGAAATGTGATACAAATAAAAAGAAAATACGTGTACACTGTAGAAATAAAGCCTACTAACTGTGCCCGCCTTCCCGCCCCCGTCTCTCTTTCCTAACCTTTCCGGTGTACCACAGAAATGACGGAAAGAACCTTTTAATTGTTTTAGGTGTATCAGGTCGAGAACTCTGCATCCGCCGTTTTGCAATACAGGTAGTAGCGGCAAGTGTTGGTGAAGGTGCTTGACTGTAACTGTCTTACAGTAAGCTTACGAATTTGTAAACATAACGCCATCAAATATTAGTGGACTGCATCATAATCTTATTCTTAAGTGAATATGTCAACTTACGAGCCAAATACTCGAAATTTGAGAGATGTTTTGATTTCCTGCTTTGCCATGAAGAAATGTGTGACTGAGGCTCATAAAATTCTGGGTAAGACCTATCTTGAGGCATCTATTAGTAAAAGAACGTGCAGAGAACGTTGTCAACGCTTCAACATCGGTGATTTTGACGTCGAAGACGGGAATGGCTGTTGAAGAATGAAGGTTTTTGAAGCTACTGAAACCGAAAGAAACCATCACAAGAGATCGTTATCGAAAGCAGTTGATGCGTTTGAGTCGAGCACTGAATGACAAACGGCCACAATGCAGGTAATAGTCATGAAAAGGTGATTTTGGAGCACCACAATGCTCGATCCCAAGTCGCAAAACTCATCAAAACATACGTGGAAACATTGAAATGGGAAGTCCGACCCCATCCGGCGAACTCTCCAGACATTGGTCACTCTGGCTACGACCTTTGTCGATCAGTGGCATAAGGCCTGGTTAGCCAGCAAATCTGGTGATATGACAAAGTGCAAAATTGGATCGTTTCATGGGCCACTTGAAAAGAAGTCCAGCTCTTCCGCCACAGGATTCCCTTTCCGTCCAAAAGATGGGAGAAAGCAGCGATGGCCAATACTTTTAATGGTACGTTTTTTGTACTTTTTCCACAATAAAACCTCGAACTTCAAGAAAAAACGGCGGAATCGAAGTTTTAGACCTAACAGTTTCAAATGAAATGAATTCTTTTATGTCGCAGCTGTGTTCTGCCACAACTTTTGATTTAGTTTGTTTTTACATTTTTAACTCTGAATCTCAAATAATAATTCCAAAGTTATTGGATTAGGGGAAAAGATAAAAAATGTGCTCAATTTGCACCCTTCTCGAAAAACAGCTCATTTTAAGTACCTAGGCTGCAATATGACCTACCAATACAACCGAGAAGTCGAAATGTGTCTAGTTTCTCGCCGATGTGGCTCACGATCACAACACTGGCGAATAACCATCACAGAGACTCAAACAAAATTTCCGTAGACACTGCCAGTCCCAACTCTTCTGCTCGACATCGACGTAGGATCTCTACAGGAATCTGCGAGCAATCGTCAGTGAAGTAGATGCCAAACAAGAATTGAAGCAGTTCGCAGGACTACCACAAAAACTTTTTCTAAGAAAGCAGTTAAATAATTTGTCTAAAAGTAAGAAATAAAGATGGTTCGAGAAACATTTGACGTGTCTTTGACTGATGCTCAGTGTCATGTACAGCAAATGAGTGTCATGAAAAATTCTCTGATCCAGTCTACTTCTTACTTTGAGAACGCAAATCTTTTGAGAAATGATTTTTCTGCCAGGAAACGTAATTGAGCACGATCAGTGACGAGTACAGCAATTGTAAGCGAGGCATTACATCTTGAACCACACACTTCCTCTTTCCTTATCTGAAGAATTCTCTATTACGACAGTTTTGAGATGCAGTGACACTACCCAGGAATTTAGATAAAAGTATTAAATATTTAGTGTAAGTGACAGAGTAGCATGGAGGCTGCCGCGGAGTGTTGAAGGTGGTAGCGCTGGCCGTCAGCGTTGCTATGTCGACATGTAGGGCACAATAACAGAGGCGCAAGTGAGGTGCGAAGCGAGCATAGCTAGCACAGCAGTAAATTGCCCCGTCCCTCAAACAACGGACGTAGTAACTGCTTCGTTGCCACCATACACAAGTGAGTCTCTTTGTTATGGGTGACGTGACTAAACAGCATGCTTTAGAGAAACAGACGGGTAGTGACGGAGTATAAACAAGGCTGAATTTGTGGATAGGACGTCATATGATTCAAAGACTTGGTCGTAGCTGCACCACAACGCTGGTGTAGTGCCGGACCGTGAGATGACCGGGCAGCGCCAGCAGCAGTCTCCGTTTCGAGACCAGATTATGCCTGGTACCGCACAGGGTCCTGCAAGGGTCTTGGTGACACAGCCCCACCGCCCTGCTTTCTGCGCCTGCTGTTGCCGATGCTAAGGCCCAGGAAGGGACTCGGCGTTACAACGCCAGCTGCCAGCTGCCGCCTGCCGCCTGCCGCCTGTCGGAGGTGCGTAGGTCGAGACACAGCCGCCTCCACCATCGTGGAGAGAACAGCATGGGGACCACTGCCTGGAAAGTCGTTCCACAGTGAAGCGCCGCTGTCACAACTGGCCGTGGCCTCGTTTGCGCCACTGGGCAGGAATTCTGACGCAGCATCGTTGAGCGCCGCGCTAGAAGTCGACGCCAGCTGCACCATCCAAAGGTTACAACGAGAGGCGTGCCTGCTTCATGTAGAACTGAACAAATAGCAAAGTTATACTGTTAAGTTATCTACATCTACATTTATACTCCTCAAACCACCCAACCGCGTGTGGCGGAGGGCACTTTACGTGCCACTATCATTACCTCCCTTTCCTGTTCAGTCGCGTATGGTTCGCGGGAAGAACGACTGCCGGAAAGCCTCCGTGCGCGCTCGAGTCTCTCTAATTTTACATTCGTGATCTCCTCGGGAGGTATAAGCAGGGAGAAGTAATATATTGGATACCTCATCGAGAAACGACCCTCTCGAAAGCTGGACAGCGGATGCAGAGCGCCTCTCCTGCAGAGTCTGCCACTTGAGTTTGCTAAACATCTCCGTAACGCTATCACGCTTACCAAATAACCCTGTGACGAAACGCGCCGCTCTTCTTTGGATCTTCTCTATCTCCTCTGTCAACCCGACCTGGTACGGATCGCCCATTGATGAGCAATACTCATGTATAGGCTGAACGAGTGTTTTGTAAGCCACCTCCTTTGTTGATGGGCTACATTTTCTCTCCCAATGGATCTCAACCTGGCACCCGCCTTATCAACAGTTGATTTTATATGATAATTCCACTTCAAATCGTTCTGTACGCGGACTCCCAGATATTTTACAGACGTGACTGCTACCAGTGTTTGTTCTGCTATCATATAATTATACAATAAAGGATCCTTATTTCTATGTATTCGCAACACATTACATTTGTCTATGTTAAGGATCAGTTGCCACTCCGTGTACCAAGTGCCTATCCGCTGCAGATCTTCCTGCATTTCGCTGCCATTTTCTAATGCTGCTACTTCTCTGTATACTAAAGCATCATTCGCGAAAAGCCGCATGGAACTTCCGACACTATCTACTGGGTCATTGTCCACAGGTTTTCTACTGGGTCCCCACCAGCTGTGGCATCACCACACACACATCATCACACGTTACAGAGGTGCCACTACAGAGTGATTCATACAAAGTGGTGTCAGGCGTGTGGCAGTATTACAGCTGTTCGCTGGGGGTGAGGTAAAGGGACGGCTAGTACATCGCCTGAACAGTGGAGTGTTGTTTCCCAGACAGCCAAATGTGGTATTTTCTAGCCATGAATGGTCTATAAGTTTACAATTTAATATGTGAGGGTTGCAAAATGGAATCAGGAGGCTGGAAGAAGTATTTTCATTAGTGCAAGAATTGGCGATCAGTGGTGGCAAGCACAAACAAGTCTGAAGGAACACAGGAACTTTCTCTGTGCACAAGCAAAATTAAAGAAGCAGATGCAAGATGCGATTGAAGTAGTTCCACACGAGCTTAGAAAAGTAAAATGTGGATGGATAGATGCTGAGGGTAGAATACTGAAGACAGTCTCCGGGACAGCAAACTCAAGCAAGGTAAGCAAATTGAATGAAACGGGAGAAGCCGCAAGAGAGTTTGCAGAAGCGAATGAACTGATTGTAGAGTGGCATTCTACGCAAATTATAAACTTTAAGAGCAGCGTGCTGAACAAAACACTCTGTTCTGCCAGCTGAGTAAGGAAGTCATTGATTATGCCAGAACCTCGGGTAGTACGCTGAACCGCTATTTGGAGACAGTACAAGCACGTACGCAGGTATCGGTTGCAAGGTCAATCATGACAGGATTATTGAAGTCGCTATGTGATAGCATCTGGGACGCAAGGATCGAGGTAAATAATATGCAGGAGGCAGTCCATCATGCGCCACATGGTCAATTATGTTCTGTCTTGCTGTCACCTGAGCAATTTCTGAAGATATTCGGAAAGGTGCAACGAGAACTGTCATCGAAATTACAAATAGTAGTGAAACCGAGTAGTCATAACTTACCATTTTATTATCATAGTCCAGCAGTGAGTGGTTAGTGCACGAGTGTACATATCGGTAAAAATACCAGTAGGTGAGAAACACGATGTATTTAGGTGCTACACAGTTCACACTTATTCCATGAAGCTAACGGCAGTTGACAAGTTTATGCAAGTAAGGGAAGAAGGAGTGTTACTACTAGCAGTAGATGGTAGTCCAATGGTTCAAATGGCTCTGAGAACTATGGGACTTAACATCTGAGGTCATCAGTGCCCTGGAACTTAGAACTACTTCAATCTAACCAAGCTAAGGACATCACACAGATCCATGCCCGAGGCAGGATTCGAACCTGCGACCGTAGCGGTCACGCGGTTCCAGACTGAAGTGCCTAGAACCGTTCGGCCACTCTGGCCGGCAGATGGTAGTCCACATGCAGAGATGAGCGCGGGTGAGATCCAGGACTGTCAGAATGGAGTGGCCGCGATATGCCCTACTCGCAAGGCTGTAATGAGTACATATATCCCGCAACTATTTAAGGCAAAAATGAGCGAACATCGTTCCCCAAAGGAAGTGATTGGACTAAAACCTTATTTTCAGACAGCAGGGCTCCGCTGGGTCTATTCAGTGTAGAAGGACATGGAGATGGTCGCTAGTTATTACGAACAAGGGAAACTCACAGGGCAAAATGTTTGGAGTTGTGAGGCAGTGGACTACTAATTAAAGGGAATAGGTGTGATACAGTATGACCTACATGTAATTTACAAGCAACTTACTCTATTTAATGTGACACAGCCATAACGGACGAAATACTAGAGAGTTTATCCAAAGAGAAACTTACCTTTCTGATCGTTATTTGGGAGCGACGTCTGGACCACTCCTTAAGCCAAAGAACAGCAGCCCAAGCAGGGCGGAACAAACAGAGCAGTATCGGAATAGGAAACAACAAGTAACAGTGGCTTTAAGAATTACTAGCGCCATGGTGATATTGATTTTGCTCTCCATAGTTTCTTTATATTTGAGGCGACGTAGAGTGAGGAAATCCGATCTAGGTGTAATACGTTCCGGTAGATTGTATTCTGAAGAGAAGAGACGACAGATACATCGACTTATTTGATATAGTACTTATGTACTACTTATGAAGAGACAAGTTAGGATAACTGTACAGATAAAGAGTATAGTTGTAATCAAAGTAGAGTAATGGGTTAGGGTAAAATCCTAGTAACTGGGTCTTCTTGATGGATGGAGACAGTGAAGTTGCACTACCCAGTATTTTCGGTAGAAGTATTAAATCGTTATCGTAAGTGACTGAAAGTAGCACGAAAGCCATCACGGAGTATTGCGGTAACAGCGCTGGAGGTTAGCCACGTTGTGTCTACATCTAGAGCACAATAACAGATGCACAAGTGAGTTGTAATGCGAGGATAGTTGAGCGCGCCGGCCGAAGTGGCCGTGCGGTTAAAGGCGCTCCAGTCTGGAACCGCAAGACCGCTACGGTCGCAGGTTCGAATCCTGCCTCGGGCATGGCTGTTTGTGATGTCCTTAGGTTAGTTAGGTTTAACTAGTTCCAAGTTCTAGGGGACTAATGACCTCAGCAGTTGAGTCCCATAGTGCTCAGAGCCATTTTGATAGTTGAGCGCAGCAGCCAAGCCCCCTGTAGGAATGTACGATGTAGCAAGCGTGTCGTTACCACCTTACTCGGGCGAGTGTCTTTGTTATGAGTGACGTGACTAGACTCCAAGTTTTACAGATACAATGGGCAATAACGGAGCATAAATGAGGCTGAATTTGAGGAAATGACGTCATTCTATTTGAGAATTTGGTCATCGCTGAGTAATCGCACGACAGAACCGGAGCACCGACGGACCGTGAGACAACAGGGCACAGCGCCAGCAGTAACCTCCAGTTCGAGACCTGCCGCTGCACTGGGTCCTTCGCGGGACTTGGTGCCACAGTCTCTGGAGACCAACGCACAACCGCCTCCGCCACCGTGGAGCGAAGACCAGCGGCCGGCCGCGGTGGTCTAGCGGTTCTAGGCGCTCAGTCCGGAGCCGCGCGACTGCTACGGTCGCAGGTTCGAATCCTGCCTCGGGCATGGATGTGTGTGATGTCCTTAGGTTAGTTAGGTTTAGGTAGTTTTAAGTTCTAGGGTACTGATGACCACAGATGTTAAGTCCCATAGTGCTCAGAGAAATTTGAACCATTTTGAAGACCAGCGGGGCCATTGCTCCACCGGGAAGTGCCGCTGTCACAGCTGGCAGTGGCCTTGCCTTCGCCGCCGGGCTGGAATTCCGATGCAGCATACCCGGACGCCACCCTAGTAGCCGACGACAGCTGTACCGTCCATATCTTATGAGGAGAGGCGTGTCTGCCTCATGTATAATTGTATAATTGAAGATCTAACTAAGTTATACTGTTAATTGTCCACAGCGTTTCCACTGGTTCCCCACAACACACCCACACACCCACCCACACCCACACACCAATCTCTACAGAGGTGCAACTGCAGAGTGACTCATACAAGACCGAAAAATTATTGGGGCTTCTTTAGGGCTTTGGGCTTAGAGGACAGAAATGTATCAAGGACTCACAACAGCAGATTGCATGGCTTACGTAAACCACCTGACAAATATCGACTAGCACAATTTAAAATTCTATGATTCTTAATCAAACACTGGATTTTTAAGGCCTCATTGACCAGACATGATTTCCAGCATCATTCAAAGGTGCATCAAATGTTTCTCTAATCTGCTTTATTTATTACTTTCAGACAAATGATTTCGCAAAACATATAAACATTTTTCAGTTTTTTTTATTTTGGAGATATGTTCAGAAAGCATAATCTTTTTGAAACATCGAGATCTTTCCTAGAATCTTCAGCTCTGAAAGATTTTTAAGATATGTTCAGAAAGCATGATCTCTTTGAAATTTCATTTGCTTCCTAGGGCCTTTTATTGCCGCAATGTCTTGAATTTAGCAATTTAGTACTTGACGCAGGAAGCACTATTAACTGTTAAATATCACAGCAATGCGACTTTTTATACGTGAAACAGCTAGGCTCCGAAGAAATGAACTTTATTACAGCTGATTTGTATTCCTAGCGTTTCCTTTTCTTGAAATTTCCTAAACTTAGAACTTTACTCGAAGGAAGCCTTGTCGACAGTTAAACTGGTTCAAATGGATCTGAGCACTATGGGACTTAATATCTGAGGTCATCAGTCCCCTAGAACTTAGAACTACTTAAACCTAACTAACCTAAGGACATCACACACATCCATGCCCGAGGCAGGATTCGAACCAGCGACCGTAGTGGTCGCGCGGTTCCAGACTTAAGCACCTAGAACCGCTGGGCCACACCGGCCGGCGACAGTTAAATGTATCACAATTGCAAACTTCTTATACGCAAAACAGCCAGGCCTTCACGAGAGTAACTTTTTGGTACTTCTTTTACATATCTAGCAGCAGCTAATCATGGACAATTTCAATTTTCCGTCAAATCACTAATGCATTTTTTCCTAATTAACCTGACTACTTTCAACCAATCAAATTAATATTTCGTAAAATCAGATCTCATGCTGGTCAATGTGGTCAATTCAACACCCCGTTACCCACTCTTTGTTTCTCTGCGAAAATACAGCTAAAAGTACGTTGCGTAATTTACAAGGAGTCTTGTTTCCGCTTCACATAAACATTTGAAAAAAAAAAAAAACTGGACACTGATCAATTTGTGTGTGCGAAGTTATCTGTCTAAGTGTGGTCTTCTGAATCACGAAACCCTATCGTCTTTCCATCATTTCTTCCTCATTATTAAAGAGTGATAAATCAGTAAAAACAGATGTAAACAATTTTTAACAACATCTGTACAGTACAACAAAGTGGAGTTCAAAACAAACGTTCTGGCGACGTTTCTATCGGCAGCTGTTCTGCAGACTAATGTAACAAGCATCGCCGACACGGATTGTAGGTTTAGCTAGTACCACTCTACGTTACACAGACTTAACCTCACCAGAGAAAATAATAGTCATGTGGAAAAAGCGTAACACAAATAGTTACTTTACTGAACTTCTTTATCGTCATTTCGTTACTTCATAAATTTAGTAAAGATTGTTTCGGAATTCTCTCGCAACTGCGTCTGTAGAACATGTTAGTGAGCGGACACTATGTAAACTCCGTTGTGGTTTGGCAAAAGAAGCATATTTTAAGACAGTAACAAGTGATATGCACATTTGACAGCAACAAGAGGTACGCACATTTTATTCGAAATTCACCACTCATGACGCTTGTCTAAAAGTTACAAATGGTCAGCAAATTGGGCGAAAATAAATAGCTGCTTTTGTTGCGTTTCCAGCTTGCTTCAGTTTAGAACCGTATTTCTACATCTACATGTACAACTACATAAATACTTAGCAATCCACTGTAAGGTGCGTGGCGAACGGTACCCTGTATCACTACTTGTCATTTCCCCTCGCATTCCACTCGCAAATAGAGCGAGGGAAAAACGACAGTCTGTATGCCTTCGTATGATCGCTAATTTCTCATATCTTATCTTCGTGGTCCTTACGCGCGAAGTATGTTGGTGGCAGCAGAATCGTGCGGCAGTCAGCTTTAAATGCCAGTTCTCTGAATTTTCTTAATAGTCCAGAATGAGATTTTCACTCTGCAGCGGAGTGTGCGCTGATATGAAACTTCCTGGCAGATTAAAACTGTGTGCCTGACCGAGACTCGAACTCGGGACCTTTGCCTTTCGCGGGCAAGTGCTCTACCATCTGAGCTACCGAAGCACGACTCACGCCCGGTCCTCACAGCTTTACTTCTGCCAGTATCTTGTCTCTTACCATCCAAACTTTACAGAAGCTCTCCTGCGAATCTTGCAGAACTAGCACCCCTGAAAGAAAGGATACTGCGGAGACATGGCTTAGACACAGCCTGGGGGATATTTCCAGAATGAGATTTTCACTCTGCAGCGGGGTGTGCGCTGATATGAAACTTCCTGGCAGATTAAAACTATGTGCCCGACCGAGACTCGAACTCGGGACCTTTGCCTTTCGCGGGCAAGTGCTCTACCATCTGAGCCACCAAAGCACGACTCACGCCCGGTCCTCACAGCTTTACTTCTGCCAGTATCTCGTCTCCTACCTTCCAAACTTTACAGAAGCTCTCCTGCGAATCTTGTAGAACTAGCAGAATGAGATTCATTCTGGAAACATCCCCCAGGCTGTGTCTAAGCCATGTCTCTGCAGTATCCTTTCTTTCAGGAGTGCTACTTCTGCAAGATTCGCAGGAGAGCTTCTGTAAAGTTTGGAAGGTAGGAGACGACATACTGGCAGAAGTAAAGCTGTGAGGACCGGGCGTGAGTCGTGCTTCAATAGCTCAGATGGTAGAGCACTTGCCCGCGAAAGGCAAAGGTCCCGAGTTCGAGTCTCGGTCGGGCACACAGTTTTAATCTGCCAGGAAGTTTCTTAATAGTGTTTTCCGAAAAGAACGCCGCCTGCTATACAGGGATTCCCATTTGAATTCGCGCAGCACACCGGTAACACTCAAGTCCTGTTCGAACCTACAGGTAACAAATATAGTAACCCTCTTCTGAAATGCTACGATGTCTTCCTTCAACCCGACCTGGTACGGATCCCAAACACTCGAGCAGTGCTCAAGAATAGGTCTCACCAGCGTCCTGTATGCGATATATTTTACAGGTGAACCACTCCTTAATGAAATTCTCCCAATAAACTGAAGTCAACCATTTGCCCTCCCTACCACAGTTTTCGCATGCTCGTTCCACCTCATATCGCTTTGCAACGTTACGTCCAGATATTCAAACAACTTGACTGTGCCAAGCTGGACACTAGTAACACTGTATCCGAATATTACATGTCTGTTCTTCCGACTCATCCGCATTAACTTACATTTTTCCATATTTAGTTCTAGCTGCCAGTGATCACACAAACTGGAAATCTTGTATAAGTCGCCTTATATCTTTCTACAGTCACTAAACTGCGACACCTTTCCGTACACCACAGCATCATCAGCAAACAATCGCAGACTGCTTCCCACCCTGATTGCCAAATCATTTATGTATGTAGAGAACAACAGCGGTCGTATCACACTTCCCTGGGGCACTTCTGACGATACCCATGTCACGGATGAAAGCTCACCATCGAGGGCAACATTTTGGGTTCTATTATTGAACAAGTCTTGGAGCCACTCACGTATCTATGAATTTATTCCACATGCTCATACCTTCGTTAACAGCCTGCAATGGGGGCACTGTGTTCAATGCTTTACGGAAATCTAGATACATAGAATCTGCCTGTTACCTTCATCCATAGTTCTCAGTATAGTTCCCCTCGAGCACTCGAAATTTCCCATACAGAACACTGATCGCCTGCCCGCAACCCTCACCACTACTACTCTCCCCACAGCAGCCCAGGTAACTGAGCACCTACCGGCAACATTATTCTGCCCGTATACTACCAGTATGATTTGTTGTGTGTGTGTGTGTGTGTGTGTGTGTGTGTGTGTGTGTGTGTGTGTGTGTGTGTGTAGGGGGGGTAGGTGGACTAACATTTTAAACGTATTTTCCAGCCGCCAAATGATAAGTCACTTGGCTCTCGAACCGGCCCTGGGTCTGGTCGTTAGGAACAGGAATATGGAGTGAGAATCTAACCTACAGGGATAAGCGGTGAACGTCGCACCTTGTTAATGACAATCAGTTGCAAACTTGGCAGGGACTGCTGCAGTCTTTGACTCCAAGTTTATGTCACCCAGTTTCAGAGCGAACATTTTGAAGAGAACTGCATGCAATGAACATTTCGAAACGGTACGTTGCTCGCAGCATTGCATATTATGAGTTCCTTTAATGGACTAACTATTAGATTGGCGCATAAGGTAGTAGTGTTCTTGTTTTGCATGTTGGTATTCCCTTTGCATTAGGTTCATTTATCGGTTGTCATTTTTGTTTGTAGCTACTTTTGCTAGCCGAGTTAACATTTTGTTATGTTATCAATTTGGAGATAGCGATTGAAGCTAAAGACTCTAGAAAATGGAGTTCAGCAGAGGAATGACAGCAACGATGGCAGCCAGAAACATTTGCGCCCTGTACAGGGGTAATGGCACTAGATAGAGCACTGCAAAACATTGGTTTTCCCGTTTCAAGGAGGATCGTTTTGACGTTAGTGATTTACGATGTTACGGAAGACCTTCGTGGACTGATCAGCGTCAGTGTAATTGAGAACTGGAAAAATGTGATCATTCCGCCACGTGCGACATTTTCATGCAATGGGGAAGGTTAAAAAATCGGGTGTTTGGGTGCCGCATGCACTAAGCCAAAATCACAAAAATCTGCGGGTGACCGTACGTGCTTACTCGTCATCAATTGGCTCGTGAATCCTGTATCATTACTGGTGACGAGAGATGGTGTCTCATGCTCACATAAGTGAAAGAAAGGAATGGCTGAGCCCAAAGAAACCAGAAACTTCCTGTAAAAAAACCTGCACGTATCTGCAAAAGATAATGTTATGCATATAGTGGAACAGCGACGACGCGGTGTACTGCGAGTTCTTTCCCCGAGATGTAACCATCTTTTGCAGACGGAGTACAAGAACCACGACCAAGAAGACTTTGTGAAGTGATGCTACCCACACGATAACGCCCGCCCAGAATCTGCTATATTGTAAAAAAGTATTACAGGAATTGGGCTGCGAAATTATTCCGGACCCGCCTCATTCACATAATCTTGCACCCTCAGATTTTCACCTTTTCCGCTCTCTCTCGAACAACCATCGAGGAACTTTCTTTACGGATGAAAATGTGATCCGAACATGGCTCGACGAGTCCTTCGTCGCAAAACCATGTGATTTCTATAGTAACGAAATTGCAAAGTACCCAACGTCGGCAGATTGTTGTAAATAGTGAAGTCTTTATGTACATCCACCGTGAATACGTAAAAGAAAGGGCTGTACCTGGTCACCCAGAAAGCTGAAATGGGCTTCCTGGTTAATTTTTACGGTAACCTGAAGCAGTGAGCCCAAGTAAAGGTACGAGAACTATGCCAAAAAGTACTACCTCTGCCCTCGGATTCGCTCCCCACAGACCCCACAGACTGTGGGTTGTGTTAACCTTATGGAAAAACGCTACCAGCTTATGAACGATTCTAAAACAGAGAAACTGAACTGCAGATCACTAGGGGAGTGCAATGTGGTCCGACGCTTCGCAAGTTCGCTTGTTTCGAAATTTTGTTGTGCATCGAGTGCACGGACTGCCCAATAAGGCGTTCAACCTGCAGTCTGTGCGGAGTGAATCCGAGGCCAGAGGTGGTTCTGTGACACTTCTCGTACCATTACTTGAGCTCACTGCTTCAGGTTACCGTAAACATCAACCAGGAAGCATTTTTCAGCTCTCTGGGTGACCAGGTACAGCCCTTTCTTTTACATCTTCACGGTGGATATGCGGTGGGCACTCCAGCCTTCCAGTATGATAAAAATCTTGGCTTGTGATAGGGCTGGACGTCTGCGTTCCTGCTTTGACGAACACTCGAGCACCCTATCACACCCTTATTGGTTCGTTTAACCGCATCCTTCCCTGGGTCCACACATGCGGTCCTTCGTTTATTATTTTTCCGCTTACAGAGCGACGGTCCTTAAGTGTGGACCCTATAGTCCTTAGTTTCAAAACCAGGGTGTAGTTCCTTGCAGGGAGCGATTGGTATGTTAGTTTCCGGCTGGTTGTATTCAGAAAATGGTTACTTATACAAATAGAAATGCTTTTTAAATACAATGACGGAGAAAAGAACGCAACACCAAAAAGTACTTCATGTAGGGTAATGGAATTTCGGATATATTTATATTTGTCTAGATAACATACACACATGAAAAAAAGTTTTGCATAACCTGGATTCCGAGAGTTCCCAAACCTGTACAGAAAACTAGAATAAAAATGAACATAAATATCATTTCTGCCATTTTTATTGCTTTTTATTGCTATTGCCCATACAACGAGACCTTGAGAGGTGGTGGTCCAGATTGCTGTACACACCGGTACACCTAATACCCAGTAGCACGTCCTCCTGCATTAATGCGTGCCTGTACTCGTCGTGGCACACTATCCACAAGTTCATCAAGGCACTGTTGGCCGAGATTGTCCCACACGTCAACGTCGATTCAACGTAGATCCCTCAGAGTGGATGGTGGGTCACGTCGTCCGTAAACAGCCCTCTCCAATCTATCCCATACTTGCCGATAGGGTTCTTGTCTGGAGAACATGATGGCCACTCCAGTCGAACGACGTCGTTATACTGAAGGAAGTCATTAGCAAGATGTGCACGATGGGGGTGCGATTTGTCGTCCATGAAGACGAATGCCTGACCAATATGCTGCGATATGATTGCACTATCGGTCGGAGGATGGCATTCACGTATCGTACAGCCGTTACAGCACTATCCATCACCAACAGCTGCGTATGTCGGCCCCACATAATGCCACCCCAAAACAACAGGGAAACTCCACCTTGCTGCAGTCTCTGGAAGATTTGTCTAAGGCGGTCAGGCTGACCGGGTTGGCTCCAAACACGTCTCAGACGATTGCCTTGTTGAAAGCATATGCGACGCTCATCGGTGAATAGAACGTGGTACCAATCCATTCGAGATATTGTTGGGCCCATCAGTACCGCGCTGCATGGTGTCGTGGTTGCAAAGATGGACCTCGCCACGGACGTCGGAAATGAAGTTGCGCATCATGCAGCCTGTTGTGCACAGTTTGAGTCTTAACACGACGTCCTCTGGCTGCACGAAAAGCATTATTCAACATGGTGGCGTTCCTGTCAGGATTCCTCCGAGCCATAATCCGTAGGTAGCGGTCATCCACTGCAATATCAGCCCTTGGGCGGCCTGAGCGAGGAGTGTCATTGACAGTTCCTGTCTCTCTGTATCTCCTCCATGTCCCAACATCATCGCTTTGGGTCACTCCGAGTGCCTGGACACTTCCCTTATTGAGAGCCCTTCCTGGCACAAAGTAACAATGTGAACGCGATCGAACCGCGGTATTGACCGTCTAGACATGGTTGAACTACAGACAACACGAGCCGTGGTACCTCTTTCGTGGTGGAATGACTGGAGCTGATCTGCTGTCCGACCCCTTCCGTCTGGTGTTCTTGCATGGGCAGGTTTAATGACATCTCCAGTCAAAGGGACTGTGTCTGCGATACAATAGCCACAGTCAATGTCTATCTTCAGGAGTTCTGGGAAACAGAGCGATGCAAAACTTTTTTTTAAGTGTGTATTTAAATGGTTCACATTGCAAGATCGGGGATTCATGTAAGCGCGAGGTAAGCCACTGCAAATAAGAAATTCCGGTACATTAATTTTCGTCGTAACCACCAGAATGCTGAATGCAAGCCTGCAAACGTGCTTGCGCTGTGTTGTGCAGGTGCCGGATTTCAGTTTTTGGGACGAAGTTCCACGCCTGTTGCGCTGGGTCGGTCAGTACAGTCACGGTTAATACTGTTTGTGGATGACGCTGGAGTCGTCGTCCGATGATGTCGTATATGTGCTGGACGAGACAGAACTGGAGATAGAGCCGGCAAAGGCAACATGTCAAAACTCTGTAGGGGATGTTGAGCTACAACAGCAGTATGTGGGAGAGCGTTATCCCGTCGGGAAACACCACCGAGAATACTGTTCCTGTATGGCAGCACAACAGGTCGAATCACCAGACTGGCCCACAGTTTTGCTGTCAGGAGTGGGACAAATACGAGAGTGCTCCTGCTGTCATACGAAATCGCAGCCCAGACCTTAACTCCAGGTGTAGGTCACTGTGTCTATAGTACGCAGAGAGGTTGGCCTCCTCCCATTCAACACACTGCCATCACTGCCACCGAGACACAAGACACCTCCACACTGCCTTCCAATGAGCTCTCGCTTGACACCCCTGATGTCGCAAATGGTGATGGTTTACCATCAGTGGAACGCACGCTACAGGGCGTCTGGCTCGGAGCTGTCCTTGAAGTAACCGATTTGTAACAGTTCGTTGTGTGACTGTGGTGCCAGCCGCTACTGAAATTGCTGCTGCAATCGCAGCACTATGCGCCACAGCCAATACCCGAACACGATGGTCTTCCCCTGCTGTAGTGCTGCGTGGACGTGCGGAGCCCTGTCTTCTTGCGTCCGTACGTTCTCGTGACCACCGCTCCCAGAAATCAAGTACAGTGGCTTACATTCCCGCCAAGTCTTTCGGCATTATCACAGAAAGGAACATCCTGCTGCTCGTAGCCCTATTGCAAGACTGACATGTTTGTCGCCTTAAAGGCATTCTTGGCTCAAATGGCTCTGCGCACTATGGGACTTAACTTCTGAGGTCATCAGTCGCCTAGAACTTAGAACTACTTAAACCTAACGGTAGCGGTCGCGCTGTTCCAGACTAGCGCCTAGAACCGCCACCCCGGCCGGCCTAAAGGCATTCTACAAGAACATCAACTCACTACTTTCAATCCGAAATATAGTAATGCTCACGACCATTACAGCTTGTATTTAAATCAAATCTGATTTGCATCCTCATAGTGGCGCTACTATTGTGCGACTGGCGCAAAATATAAACAGACATCGTCTTTTAGACCTAGAAATACGCCTACCAACTTTCATTTATGTTGCACAGCCCCTACTTGGTGTTGGGATTTTGTTGCCGTCAGTGTAGTTATTATGCCTAAACACTGGACTGAGAATCTTTATTTTTTTTCATAACTTACGCTAACTATTCTACATGTTTGAAAATTTGTTACGATTTGTATAATTTTAATTCGTTAGTATGAAGTACCTCATTATCTAAATATTAGATCATGGTGTCTGTTTGCTAATTTCAATTTGGCCTTCGATAACGGAATACTGTAATAACCGCTGTTCCCACACTCTACAGCAATGCTTGAAATAATAACTGACGAGCAATTAGAAGCTCCTCTTCATGACAGAAGTACTAAATTATCTGATTGGGAGGACGACGAATTCTCGTTTTTCACTGAAGATTGTCTTGCTGAAGTTCATGAAAGTGACTGGTAAAGAATAAGAACGTTAAGATGTCATGCCTGTAGCTGGGAGAAGAGGACGTCCTTGTAAAATGAAGATGTAGATGAATTAGAAAATTGAATAAAAAGCCAAGAAGAACAGTGTTGCAAACAAGTTCAAAAAGTCAGATTTTACAATGTTGGCCAACAACCGAAATTTGTAGTCGCAAGGAATGCCTCAAAAGGCAGGAAACTTGACTGCAGTTCCAAGATAAGGGACCCTACGTCAAATGTGGAATGTATTTATGTACTGCGAAAAGTAATTGTTCTGAAAGTTACCACAAAACCTATAATAACGATTTATTTATTAGCTGTAGCAAGCTATTATGTCTCAGAAATTATTGTCTAGTTGTGAATTACTTGCATTTATGAAGCTGTTTTAGAGCATCAACAGTAAACTATATTCGAAATCATACACTTCAAAAATATTAACATTAAGTATCCTATTTTTGTGTGCATTAGCAAATACAGTTTACTGTTTCACATTTTATACATATCACTAAAATGTTTTTATAGAAGAATGGCGAAAGAATATACATCGCAAAGGGTAGTAGGTTTACACGATAAATGAGACCTGAAGTCCACTTATGTAGACTTACTTTTATATCTTAGTAAAGCATCAAAAATATTTCATTTGCATGTGGCACATGCCTGTTTATTATTTTCCTGGAAAATATGAAAGAAAAATCTATTACGAATTTATTTTTATTTCAGGAACAAGAGGTTAATCATCCGATCGTACTCCCTTTGCACAATGTACAGGGTTATTTGGTTCAGTGGGTACGAAGCTCTCATCATCACAGCAGTGTGGTACCTCTGTGGCATTTAATCATCTACGACTGTCTCAGATGAATATGGCGTACCTGACGAAACTAAGGTTATTATGGAGGTTAATCGTTACTAGTACGATGTCGCTTGGCAGTGACCAATTAGTTTGTCAAATGTTATTAAATGTACAGTCATAGGAAAGTAAAACACAGTGTCGAGCGACCCCCAGACACAAAAGTAAAGACAATGTCAAAGTGAACCCAGTGCTGATTAAGAACGTCTGGCAGAAGAAACATAGATGCTCCACAAGACTTCCGAACAATACAGGGCGTCTGACACTCAGTCACGGCTGTTACAGTAGGCCTCTACATCGTATCGGTCTGATCGCATCCCCATTTTGCGAGTGTGTTGAGAGAGAGGATGTCAGACACAGCCATTTCGGCTGCCGGAACAGGTACAGAAAGGCTGCTGTCCATGGGTCCGCTCGGATTCTCTGTGAATATTGACTACAGGCCTACAGTACCGGGCATTAAGTGTACCCAGTGTTGCCAAATATTCACCGTCTTCGTGTTGAGCTGCTCCACAAAGACATAAAGAAACAGTGAAAAAACATAGAATTTGCACAGTATTCTTGTATTAATGACGGAAACGTCGTAGAAGTATGGTTATAATGATTAAATTTGTGCAGCCATCATTGCAAAGTATGAGCAGTTGACAGTACTTTGTTTTATGCAAAATATAAGGTTACGTGCTGCAGACGGTGACGAAGTGCTATTAAGCGATGCAGCGCGAGTTAAATTGATTGAGTAGCCACAATTTTTTTTTATAATTTTAGGCCTCGCTAAGTCACTATGAATAAAATTTAAGTAATGCTTTTCATTATTAGTTTCCTACTATATTGTAAGTCTTAATTGTCAGGCAATTCATTCTCCTTTTTTGTGTTTTTTACCGTCAAAGGTAACATTCCTACTTTCAGCCACCTTGTTTTCGAATAATTTTATTCAGTTTGAGATCCCAACAAATATCTCGTAAAAATAAAAAAAAAACATTAAATGTATTGGCACTTCTTTAGACGTGTGTAGTATTTAACAGTTATCACATTCATGGCAAGTGCTTGGTCTAATGTAAGAAACCATTTCCCTTGAATAAGACGAAGCCACATGATATTATCTTTTAAATATTTCATGCTCGGTGAATATTTATGACTTCTGCGTCATTAGTTCAAAAGCTAATGCTGAAGTCACACTGAAGATAAAATATGTATTATAATAACCGAAGATCTTATTACACATTTTCTTTAGGTGACCCATCGACAGCAACCTTCCCATACAGCGCTACAAGCCACCGTTACTACTTCTGGTCACTGCTATTAACTATTTGCCGACATGCGTCCCTATATCACTTTCTTGAATAATTTGGGAGTTCATTGCCCTTTATATGCCTTTTTGCTAGGAGAGCTGGTCAAATTTAATATGATTCTACTGTAATTTTGTGATTGCCTCAATGTAAAATGTATAAATTCTTGTACGTAAGTTGCTCTTCAATGTATTAAAACTTATATGACGACGCTTGCATGATGATTTTATTTTTATTTATTTGTTTATTTATTTAACTAGTTGTAATTAGCACCATCGTGCCTTCTCTTACATCAGACGAGAGTTCACACACGCACTACCGTTATTACGTCAGAGTCTCCTAAGAATGTATAATTTTAATACGACAACTGGTATTAACGTGTTTTAAGTGACTGATGTGGCCTAGTGAGTAAATAGCACAAACTACAATCTAATAAAATTAATACCGACAGTACTTATACTACTCCAGATGCTGCCTCTAATAGCGATAACAGTAACTGTGGTGTCGTACAGAGATTGGGTTTCACACCGAAGCCAGCAACACGAATTGACACCACGGACGTTAGCAAGAGCTCGCTGCAATCCGCAAAAAAGCAATGGGAATCATTTGAGAAGAGCATACCTTCCTCTCAGCATAGCAGCACCCTCATACCGAGGTCAATATAGAGAAGAGCATGCAAGAGCTCAGCCCCAGCTCATGACCTCATCTCACAAGTCTCCATCAAACAGTCGTTAAAGATTCTGATAAAATGTGCTTGCGTAAATGTTGCATTTTGTACTGCAAGAGAACAATTTGTTAATAAATGTAAGTGATTCTCTGCTATTCAGTGACAGTAGTAATTATACAACAATCCTGTGGCAAAGAACTGTGACAAAATTACGTAAATATTTTATTTATTAATTTAATGAAGTGAACTAGGATTTCATGTGTTCTGCTTTAATGAACCTTCATCCACAGCAATCAAAGAAATCACAGTTATGACTGGACGAAGCCACTTTTCTCTGGTCACAAGAGTAATAATAATAATAATAATAATAATAATAATAACTGGATACAGATCACAAGTATACACAACATTTATTACCAGATACCCAGAACTAAAATTTTTAACAGAGCAACAACTAGCTGATCAGATCCGTGTAATAATCAAAAATATCAGGATACCCCAGTCAGAATTAGAAAACATCGAACAAGAAGTACAGCAAATACTGGAACAAAATAATGTGCAATCAGATGAAGAAGAAAATACAGTAATCGACTCACACATCACAGAGCAAACAAACAAAGAACAACACGCATCAATTAAACAATCAGAGGAAAACGAAATCTTAAGACAGCCACCAGAACAAGCACAAATAGAACACGAAGTGACACACATGTTAGATACAGAAGAAAAATTTCAGCTGACATATATAGAATACAAAGACACAAATACAGACATTAGACCATTCTTGCATAGACCGCCAAATAACCCACAAGTCGAAACAACAATAAAAACTATCAACACAATAATACACAACAAGATAAATGAAAACACACCGATGGAAGAGTTACAACTATTGGTTTATATAGGCGCACTCACAACACTAAATATACACACTAGGCAGAGATCAGAACCAAACAACACACAGAACAAACCCACAAAACCAGCATGGCAACACAGGCTACAGATCAGAATAGAAAAACTGAGAAAAGACATCGAACAGCTAACACAATCTATAAGAAATGAAATATCAGACAAAAAACGAAAAAGGTTGGGTAAAATCTCACAACAAGAAGCGATAGAGCAATTAGATGAAAAGAAGCAGAAATTACAAGCATTGGCCAAACGACTTAGAAGATACAAAAAAAGTTAAAATAGAAGGAAACAAAACCAAACATTCAACACAAACCAAAAGAAATTTTACCAAACAATAGATAACACACACATTAAAATAGACAATCCACCAAACATAACAGACATGGAACACTTCTGGAGCAACATATGGTCAAACCCGGTACAACATAACATGCATGCACAGTGGATACAAGCAGAAACAGACATATACAAGATGATACCGCGGAAGCCTGAAGTGATAATTTTGCAACATGAAGTCACCTGAGCAATTAATTCTACACACAATTGGAAAGCCCCTGGGAAAGATAAAATGGCAAATTTCTGTCTAAAGAAGTTCACCTGAACACATTCACATCTAACTAAATTATTTAACAGTTACATTGCAGACCCTGATACACTTACACATGGAATAACTTACCTGAAACCTAAAAATCAAGCAGACACAGCAAACCCAACAAAATATCGCCCCATAACATGCCTACCAACAATATACAAAATATTAACTTCAGCAATTACACAGAAATTAATGACACATACAACACAGGACAAAATTATAAATGAAGAACAAAAAGGCTGTTGCAAAGGAGCACGAGGGTGTAAAGAGCAACTGATAATAGACGCAGAGGTAACATATCAAGCTAAAACATAACAAAGGTCGCTGCACTATGCATACATTGATTACCAAAAAGCTTTTGGTAATGTACCTCACGCATGGTTACTACAATTATTGGAAATATACAAAGTAGATCCTAAATTGATACAGTTCCTAAACATAGTAACGAAAAATTGTAAAAGCACACTTAATATCGAAACAAATTCAAATAATATCACATCACAGCCAATACAGATTAAGCGTGGAATATACCAAGGAGACTCATTAAGTCCTTTCTAGTTCTTCCTTGCTCTGAACCCACTATCCAACATGCCAAATAATACAAATTATGGATATAGTATTACTGGAACATACCAACACAAAATCACACATTTGTTATACATGGATGATCTAAAACTACTGGCAGCAACAAATCAACAACTCGACCAATTACTAAAGATAACAGAAGTATTCAGCAATGATATAAATATGGCTTTTGGAACAGACAAATGTAAGAAAAATAGTATAGTCAAGGGAAAACACATTAAACAAGAAGATTACATATCGGATAACCACAGAGACTGCATAGAAGCGATGGAAAAAACAGATGCCTATAAATATCTAGGATACAGACGAAAAATAGGAATAGACAATACAAATATTAAAAAAGAACTAAAAGAAAAATGTAGACAAAGACTAACAAAAATACTGAAAACAGAATTGACAGCAAGAAACGAGACAAAAGCTATAAATACTTATGCTATACCAATATTGACCTACGCATTTGGAGTAGTGAAATGGAGTAACACAGACCTAGAAGCACTCAATACACTTACACGATCACAATTCCACCAATATAGAATACATCACATACATTCAGCAACAGAAAGATTCACATTAAGCAGAATGGAAGGAGGAAGGGTATTTATCGACATAAAAAACCTACATTATGAACAGGTAGACAATTTAAGAAAATTCTTTATAGAACGAGAAGAAACTAGCAAAATACACAAAGCAATCACTCATATAAATACATCGGCTACACCATTGCAATTTCATAACCACTTCTACAACCCTTTAGATCACATAACATCAACAGATACGAAGAAAGTAAATTGGAAAAAGGAAACACTACATGGCAAGCACCCGTATCATCTAACACAGCCACACATCGATCAAGACGCATCCAACACATGGCTAAGAAAAGGCAATATATACAGTGAGACAGAAGGATTCATGATTGTAATACAGGATCAAACAATAAACACCAGATATTACAGCAAGCATATTATTAAAGATCCCAATACCACAACAGATAAATGCAGACTTTGCAAACAACAAATAGAAACAGTAGATCACATCACAAGTGGATGTACAATACTAGCAAATACAGAATACCCCAGAAGACATGACAATGTAGCAAAAATAATACATCAACAGCTTGCCTTACAACATAAACTTATAAAACAACACGTTCCCACATACACGTATGCACCACAAAATGTACTGGAGAATGATGAATACAAATTATACTGGAACAGAACCATTATAACAGGTAAAACAACACCACATAACAAACCTGACATCATACTCACCAATAAAAAGAAGAAATTAACACAACTAATCGAAATATCCATACCCAATACAACAAATATACAGAAGAAAATAGGAGAAAAAATTGAAAAATACATCCAACTGGCTGAGGAAGTCAAGGACATGTGGCATCAGGATAAAGTTGACATTATACCAATTATACTATCAACTACAGGAGTCATACCACACAATATCCACCAGTACATCAACGCAATACAGCTACATCCAAACGTATATATACAACTACAGAAATCCGTAATTATTGATACATGTTCCATTACCCGAAAGTTTGTAAATGCAATATAACATATACCGTACAGTTAAAAGGAATCCACGCTTCATCAAGGTCCGCATCACTTTCCATTTCTAACCAGACATAACGTCTGAGAAAGGGAAGAAATAATAATAATGATAATAATGATAATAATGATAGTGGCAGACATACCCTTGCATGGTAACATCGCTCTATTCAATAGTTGGAAGTGTAACTGTTTGTAAAAGTTTCATTTTCAGATCGCGAGGGAAGAGCTTTTTATTTTTTTTGTAGGGTATGGAGAGAGGCTGACTCTTGCACACTGCAGTTACGTGCTCACTTCAGTTTATATTTCCTTCTGTTATTATCCTCGACTCGTTGGTGAAAGAGAGAGGTTGAGATCCATCCCATTTAGTGTTAAAGTTGGTAGGCATTCCCAACATTGCGGGATAATGGGTCTAGAATGGCCAACCAATTCCATTTGGGTTTCGGTTGCGTTGAGCTTTTATCACATATTCTGCGCCCATTTTGATTTTCATATGAGAGATGCAGATTACAAAAAATAGTTTTCCCGGCCTGTAGAAAAATTTTTAACTCGATATACCTGAGGCTAGTAGTTTTCCATCAACTGTAGTAATACTTTTCTAGTCTGAATTAGTTAGGAACTTAATGTGCTACCTTGTACAGTGAACCAATAATGTGAAGTTTAGATCTTGCTAAAACACTCCTTGCACTTGAACATTTCTTACGAGAAATGCGAGTGAGTAATACTATATACTATGTAAATTTCAGCTGCTTCATTTCATGCTGATTTCTGACGCAGTTCCTTGAGAGAACGCGCCTGCCTGCAAGGGGATCTAAAACTGCAGCAAAAATAAAAAAGAAAAAAAAAGGCCGGATGTAGCGGGGCGGCAGTCCCTTCTGCCTACGAAGTGGATGGAAACTCGATTACCGGCACGCTGCTGGCGAGGGGGCCGTCGGGATGGGATGGGCTGGCCTGGGCTGGTGGTGGGGGTCGGGGGACGGGGGTGTTAGCTGGCGCCGCCGCGCCTCCCAGCTCAGCACCGGCGCCAGATGGTTTCTCAGAAACACCACGCACTGATTTAACACGACTAAAAGACGTCTGTGCTGTATGATTTAACCAGTCCTAAAATTTTGTGGACTATTGCCCACAGAAGACTGCTAGAAAGACTCACCGGGGAAAAAAAATCTCGGTCAGAATGACTGTATTAAGATATTAGGGGAAACGTCCTTAGCGGAAATCTGTTAACAGGTCTTCACCGACTTTGTTCAAATTTTTACACGATACTTCAATAAACATATAGACTGACATAGCGTTTAATGTTTTTAAACAGCGATGTACAGCAACATTTCTCGACTTTCAATATTCGCGGCCCTATTGTCAGTCAAATATTAACCCCCACCACCTTTTACTCGTATGAAAGATGTTATGAGTGGGATTTGTTTGACATGACTCAAGATACACGTTTCAGAAACCTAACTGCAAATATTTGTCGAAAGACCTGATAGGAAATACGCCTGACAATTCATAACAAAGACACCCAGTATACCAATCCGCTACGTTGACCAAACTAGAAACAAGATGTCTCTCTGTTGTTCTCTGTCTTACAGATACTGAGCTAAAACACTCCCGAAGGCTAGTAGCGAAATCAAAAAGCAATTTAGTAATGAATAGTTATTTGAAATTTTTGGGAGGGTGAATTGATGAATTTTCTGCAGTGGAAACAAGAGCACGTCGTATAGTGTTACCATTTTCAACATCCTATCTTTGTGAAACTGGATTGTCTGCGTTATTTCCTTTGAAGACAAAATAGAAATAGAAATGAACTCAGAGAGCAATTTCTAATATTAAACCGTTCTTCGAAAAACTTCCCTGCCCAAGGCAGACACTAGTATGTACAGAACATGTTTTAATTTAGTAGTGTTAAGTTAATTATTAAACGCATTGTACAGTACTGATACAGTCCTCTTTATAAGGGCACTATACCAGTTTTCATGTGAATTTTAAGTTTTTTTTAATGTCACATTGTATTTTCCTTTCCTTTTCCTCCAGTAATTTGATCAGTTTTCGGATCCGAAATTTTTTTCTTTTTGATTTGCTTGTGTTATTACGCCCCCTTGGGTGGGCGAGCTCCAAGATGTGTTGCACTGTGAAAATATACGGTTTCGTTTTCCTTCTCGCAGTCGGTTTTAACTGCTACTGCACGGCCTTGAAACCAGTAATGGAACGAACGATCCCCCCAGTAAAGAAAGGAACAAACAGGACCACGTAAAGACGCAAGTGCCGCCGTCAACATCCTAACAAGGAAAATAAGAGAAACCTGCAGCCAGTCGACGACTATCACCACACTCAGTATCCCTCCTCTATTACAAAATTTAAAAACGCTAATGAATAGTGCGAGGAAACGATGGCCCCAGTTCAGGAACCCCGAGAACCGAAGGCAAATGAAGAGAATTTCGAAAGAATTACGCAGACTAGCGATTAGGTGCTGCACTGAATCTTGCGAACACGAGATGGAAAAGCTCTTACTACAAACCAGCAACGAATGGAAATTGGCTACAGCTCTACGTGACACTAAGACACGAATAACAGAAGTTTAAGATCGAGTCGGTCTTATTTATGATCCTTTACGCAAAGCCGAAATCTTTGGTATGACTTGAGAACAGGAATGAAGAAATGCTCTGCTAAGAGAAGAAGCCAAACCCAACTGTACTAATATTTCCTACTGTGTGAGAAGAATTGTCAGGGATTGATAATGTCCCCATAACAAATAGTGTTTAAAATGAAAAACTGAAACCTCTGATATAGCCGACGAGGATTTTGAACAGCTGCCTGCTAACAGAAAATATTCCGACAGCCTGGAAAACGTCACGTATAGTTCCCATTCCGGCGCCAGAGAGAGAAATCAGCGACCTGCCAGCCTTCTACTGACGATGTCAAAGGTCTTCGAGAGCATAACATTACAATGATTACAACAAATAACGGAAAACGATGTCATAAGACCTGTCCTACTCGCGATCCAGACTACCTCGACCTCTGTATTACAACTCTTTAGCATATCAGAATTCACTGCGTGCAAAATGAACCTTTCGAACTACACAGCAGCATTATTCTCTAACACTACAAATACCTATGATAATGTATCGAACACCAAATTAATCACAAAGTGAAATTCACTAACAGTCATACATAACTATTTTATCAGAATTATCGGAAACTCTTTACAATACATCAGATTGTTCGTCAACGTGAAAGGTCAGCGCTCCAGCACCAAAATCTTGAAGAGGAGTACCATAAGGTTCAGTATTGTCACCCAAATTATTAATTTAATACAGGAATGATTTACCATTTACACCCACATGGTGACAACCCAATTCGCGGATGATACTGTCTAACTCGGCGACAAATCGATGCGGCATTCATCAGACTTCAGAGGTAATTGATACCAACAGAGCAATGGGTCTACGAAAAACGTCGAATGAGGACAAGACAAAGGCATTTCTGTTCATTAAGTCAATGGACTGACTGTCGATCCACGACACTGAAATATACTTTATGAACCAAGCAGGATATCTCGGTGTTATATGAGACAAGAAGATATGATGCAAAACGTGTACAGATCCAGCTATCTATAAACTGTTTCTACTGCTTACCAGGACTTAGGTGAACATAACGACAAAACTTACACTATACAAAGCTACTGTTTTACCATCAATGCTATACATTAAAACACACCAAGTTAGACAGAACAGTTGTTTAGTTATGATAGCTCTGAGGTGGTCACGGATCAGAGATCTTCACCTCGAACTTAATTTGGAAACAATACAGGAACTGATAAAGAAACATCCTATGAAATTAATGGAAACTGTCGAAACCTTAAGGCCAACATGTTGCCATTTGGAATATAAAGACACCATTGCAGGCGAACAGTGACACTGCAGTCATGGACTGTGCAGCTGGTCCAGGCGGAGGTTCGAGTCCTCCCTCGGGCATGGGTGTGTGTGTGTGTTTGTCCTTAGGATCATTTTTAGGTTAAGTAGTGTGTAAGCTTAGGGACTGATGACCTTAGCAGTTAAGTCCCATAAGATATCACACACAATTGCACATTTTTGTTTTTTTGTTTTTTGAGCAGCGTCACAGAATTAGAGTTCCGAGAGGTACTGTAGCAATGTTTATAAAAGAAGTTTTCAGATGTATATTTTTTCTCAGTATATGTGATTTTAAACAAAAATTATATGCTGCTCTTGTTTCTTCCTGGAAGTCAGATTTATCAGAAAGCCTGTGTATTAGGAGATTGGTATTTATGGCGTATCAGTTTGCGATTAGAATTTCGCTGCACAAGCTGAATCGTTCATAATTTTGTACTGCTACCCGTTTACATATTAAAACCACAGATCCAACAGCTGGCGAGGCCTCTCTCCTACCCTGTAGACCTATGATCCGAACTGATTTAGCCGTTCAATTTAAGCGAGTTACAGTTTCGTTAGCAGTAACGACAATGATGGGTCAGGTCGGAGATTCTATACATTCAAATTATGCAAAGTCTGAACTAGGAGCCGAAATTTACATCCTAACTAAAGTATACTCCATATTAGGACGTATATCTTGCAACTGCCAAGCATTGTGGGGTTCGCTAGTAATCTGGATAGTAACAAAGGCAACTTCAAAACACACAAAAGATATAAATTGAGAACAGCTGAACTGCAAACCTTATTTGTCAGTCCAGGAGCAAACAATATTTTTTTTTAAAAAAAAGGAAACAGCTTGTACAATTTAAGCAGTACTATTTAACGTAGCAAATTTTTAGATTGATTTTTGTTTAGGGCTCAGACCACTTGCGTCCTGCCCGTCACCGTTCGCTCTTGTAAACTGAGAAAAACTGAGCCAAATATCAAAGCAATTGTGAAACAAACGTATTGTCATCTATCAAACTAAACTTTGTAAATAATGTTCCTGTGAAAAAATCTTTTTGCAATTTAAAATATTTTATAAAATCACTAAAGGGTCCCCTTAGTTAAAGTTCAGTTTTACTACGCTGTAGGATGATAACCAATCCTCAGAATAGCGTCAAATTTGAACATAATATTATTGACGTGATAGATGACTGTCTTAGGGCACCTGCCATTTCAGGTTTTTCAGTATCACCGTACTGTTTTCCCGTAAATCAAACAAACCTGTGATAATTCGTGCTGCTTTCCTTTGTGTACGTTCAGTATCCCTATATAGTTCTGTTTGGTATGGGTTCCACACAGCTGAGTTACTTCTGGAATGGATTGCACGCGAGGTTCACGAGATATACGGGCCCCATAACGAACGTGTGACGTGACATTAGTCGTCTTGGTCCGTCATATTGCGCGAATGCTCGGCTCCAAGCAGGGCCTACGGGAAGTAGTTAAGAATTATTAAACTCTCCCAATCGAAACGGCTGCTGGCACTCGTAAGATCTGCAGTGACACGTGCTGTGACGTACGCGCCAGGGCTTATCTTTCTCGTGGACCTCGATCGCTAGAGTATGTCGTGAGCGATCTTGCTGTGGAGACGCGAACAGCAGGCGCCAGCAGCTACCTGCACAACATACATCACAGCGCTCGTACCACGGCCCATGCGCTGACAGACCGAAGGCTGCGGCAACACAAACCTGCGAGCCGCATTGCCAGACCAACGGAGGACGACAGCAGCGATCGGGTCAGCAATATCTACATCTGCAGCCATACTCCGCAAGCCACCGGACGGTGTGTGGCGGGGGGTACTTTGAGTACCTCTATCGGTTCTCCCTTCTGTTCCAGTCTCGCATTGTTCGTGGAAAGAAAGATTGTCAGTATGCCTGCGTGTGGGTTCTAGTCTCTCTGATTTTATCCTCATGGTCTCTTCGCGAGATATACATAGGGGGGAGCAATATACTGCTTGACTCCTCGGTGAAGGTATGTTCTCGAAACTTCAACAAAAGCCCGTACCGAGCTACTGAGCGTCTCTACTGCAGAGTCTTCCACTGGAGTTTATCATCTCCGTAACGCTTCGCGATAGCTAAATGATCCTGTAACGAAGCGCGCTGCTCTCCGTTGGATCTTCTCTATCTCTTCTACCAACCCTATCTGGTACGGATCCCACACTGCTGAGCAGTATTCAAGCAGTGGGCGAACAAGCGTACTGTAACGTATTTCCTTTGTTTTCGGACTGCATTTCCTCAGGGTTCTTCCAATGAATCTCAGTCTGGCATCTGCTTTACCGACGATCAACTTTATATGATCATTCCATTTTAAATCACTCCTAATGCCTACTCGCACATAATTTATGGAATTATCTGTTTCCAGTTGCTGACCTGCTATATTGTAGCTAAATGATAAACGGTCTTTCTTTCTATGTATTCGCAGCACATTACACCTGTCTACATTGAAATTCAATTGCCATTCCCTGCACCGTGTGTCAATTCGTTGCAGATCCTCCTGCATTACAGTACAATTTTCCATTGTTGCAATCTCTCGATATACTACAGCATCATCCGCAAAAAGCCTCAGTGAACTTCCGATGTTATCCACCAGGCCGTTTATGTATATTATGAGCAGCAACGGTCCTACGACACTCCCCTGCGGCACACCTGAAATCACTCTTACTTTGGAAGACTTTTCTCCATTGATGCTGCGTTCTGGTATCTAGGAACTCTTCAATCCAATCACAATTGGTCTGATAGTCCACATGCTCTTACTTTGTTAATTGAACGACTGTAGGGAACTGTATCGAACGCCTTGCAAGTCACCTGCTGCCAATCACACTTGGAGTATCACTCCGCGACGCAATTATCTAGGCTTGCGCTCCGGTTCCAGCAGTCAGTTCCTGCACAGCAGGCAGCACCGGAAAGACTTCGCCAGAACATCAGTCACTACAACGCGGACGCCTCTAGACTCTCCACTTCACCAAGGACCGAACTTCGTCTATTGCAAGGTACTCTCTGAAGGTCTTCGTCAATGTACCGGTGCAGTCCATGGAGGCCTTAATATACTCCGCTTTAGTACTTCTTCGCCGCTTTGGCAATGCTGGACTTAGTGCTGGTAGTATTTGCTCAAAGGTAGACACTTTCTCTGCTTCTCTCGTCGGGACTTAATCGGAGAATCCCAACCACAAGGAAATTCTTAGTACTCTGAATCCGTTAGCATTTTGTACTTTAACGTCTGCCTAAGACTCCGAGCTTTAAGTTGTGGTTCCTATTTCAGAACTTAATTTGTTCAAGTAACTGTGAAATTTTACGTAACACCTCGTACATTAAATTGATCATGCTTACGAACTTTAACTTTGTGGGATTCTGAAGTTGTGTTTGTTGTTGGTCACTCACTTCAAGAAGAAACGAGTTTATTTGTCTGGAAGTTACTGATTGTGTTAGAATAGAACCAGTGGCATTACATGTGTGATGTACACCAGTACTTTGTTTACACTAAACGGGTTTATTTTCGCCCATCTTTTCCTTGTGATGGAACAAATCAAAACTGCTTTGTAGGATGATTTAATGTTCGCAGTATCCTACCAATGAATCTAAGTTTTCCAACTGCTGTACTTATAACTGAGCCTCCTCTATGACTCCATTTCATATCCTAACGAACTGTTACACTCAGGTATTTATATAAACTGATTCATTGCTATTTTGGTTCTATGTAACACAAAATACATAGAAACGAAATGCACATCAAGAAGGCTGTCAAATTTAGAAAGGTTTGAGGGTAGCAGAAGGAGCAACAACATCTCAAATACAGAATGAAGCACGGAGGAGCTATGTTGTGACAAAAAGCGTCACACAGGCAACGAACCATACCTGTGCCTTCTAAATAAGTGACTCATTCCGATAACGATGCTGATATGTTGACTGAACCGAAATCGTCCTATTGTGGTGGCACATTATAGTTATCATTATAAGTTACCTATGATGAAAATGCAAAGCGGCATCACTCAATAGCTGCTACTTCGCTGCTACATTCATTATTGTTTTTTACTAACTCTGAGTAGCGACTGGACACAAAATACTGTATAACTGATCCTAAGTCATTTGCCTACAACCGAATACATAATCCATGCGTTGTTTGTCAGATATTTCGCACACTCCTTTTGATGGTCTCTCTTTCTATAGTGCAGTGTAATAGCTATTGTAGTATTAATGGCGCAAGGTTGGAAATTTCCTATGTTACTTCTTACTGTGAGACTACATTACCGTGATCATACGAGAAAAAGTTGAAAATGGCCAAAAACGGAATGACATCCATTGACACACGAAGTAAATTAAAAGCTTACTCGAAATAAAAGTAAAACTACAAAACAGTTTGTGAATTGTGATTCACAGGTCTGTGGTTGGGAATGTGTCCTAAACTCATGGATACAGGTATTACCGACAAATTTTCTGATGTAATTGTCGAATCATGTCGATCAAAACCTCATGGTGTATACATGATAGTTGTTAAATTACTTACTTAACTGGCAACTAGGCAGTTTCCAGAACATGCGCCGGCTTTTATAAACCGCATGCAGTAGATGCAGGCCTGTGCGGCTTCCATACAGTTTCCTGTGAATCCCAGTTATTTCAGGTCTTTCCGTAGTCCATGCTCTCATCTTGTTCTTGGTATTCCCTGAGGGCGTTTTACCTCTGTACTTCCTAGCAACATTGCTTTTCGAATAGCACCGTCTGTCATCTGCGCAACGTGTTAATCCCATTTTAATTGCTTAGCCTTTTTATTTTGTAGAATATTGGGCCGTTTCATCATAGCGTATATTTCTTCATTTTGCAGTCTCCTTTACCCTGTTTCATCCTTCACAAGACTGGTTATTCCGTGGAGTGTGATCAGTGAAATGGAGCCATACTATTCTACGTGGGAAATGCGACTGCTCGAGTATTTGGGATCCCCACCAGGTCTGATTAGAGGAAGACGTCGACGCAGTTCAGATGCGTGTTGCTAGATTTGTTACTGGTACGTTCCATCAACACGCGAGACTTAAGGAGGTGCTTCGAGTACTCAAATGGGGATCAGTGTCTTTTCACGTGACACTACAGACAGAATTTAGTTAATCCGCATTTGAATCTTACTGTAGAACGAATGTAAGGCAAGAAAACTTACGTCTCATACCGAGACATATAGACAGTTCTTTGTTCTTCGCTCCATTTGCCAGTGAAAAAGGAAAGGAAATGAATAGTAATGGTACGAGGTACCCTCAGCCACGCACTATACGGTGGCTTGTGGAGTATGTATTTGGACGCAGACGTAGATGTAGAAGAGTGGGGAAGGGAGATACAGTAACAGAGTACACCACAGTCCTCTAACAAGCGTGGCACTGTCACACGCTACACGTCAGTACGCGACGTTGAGAGAAATGCCTGTTAATAACAAGAACAAAACCAAGGCGTACAACTTCATATTCCTTAAGGGGCTCAGGAAAGGCTCAAAATCATGAAAAGTTCAATTTTTACTTTTTTGCGTTTTCTGAATCTGCAGACTATTACCTTTTAATAGATATATAATTTATTCAATTCCGAAGACTACAACTATTTTTAATTTTTTTTTGAAATGTGTTCTACATGGGCATGACCCACTGTGGCGCTGTTAAACTGATGTCAAATGGTGTTATTATTAACGTCCGTGTTCATCAGATACATTTTAGTGATGTGAGATAAAGTATGTGTTGTGGCTAAACCTATTTTCAGAGACTTAGCAGCACCTGAACTGTTGAAAAAGTGTATTCACGGAAAAACTCAAAACCCCAATGAAAGTGTAAATGGTGTTATATGGTCGAGAATCCCCAAGACTGTATTTGTTGGAACAGAAACATTTCACTTTGGTGTGTATGATGCTGTTGCGACTTTCAATGATGGCAACATTGTAAGGTGCAAGGTATTTAGAAATATGGGAATGAAGATAGGTTCTAACATGGTACGAGCGATGCTTGCTTTAGACAAGGAACGCCTTCGAGCTGCAGACAGGGCTGTAAAGAGTCTAGAAATACAAGCAAGAGTAAACAGGAGGAGGAACAAGAGGAAGCTGGAGGAGGAGTTTGCAGAGGATGAAGATAATCCATCCTATGGACCTGGAATGCACTAAAAAGTTAATCCAATCTTTGTCGCTCGATTCCCAAAACTTTTATTTTCTCATACTAATTACATGTTTTCTAAGGATCTTCCAAACATATTTGTTTCAAACTTTCAGTAAATGTTACACAGTACCTTCTGCATAATTTAACACAGCCTTTTTGCAAAAAACTGTATATTTTTGAATATATAAATAAAAAATTGTAAAAAAATGTTGTGAATTTTCATTACAATTGAAAAAAAAATCATCTTTAATAACTGAACTAAAATTTTGTAAAATCCCTGTGTTAAGTTGTAGCCCATATTCCAATAAATAATCTGTAAAAAGTTCAACTTCCTACCTCAAATACTTTGTGAGGAAAGATGTAATTTATAAGCGTTATTTTAACATTACAAGTATAGGGCGTTCCGGAGACCCTTAAGCTGCTCACAAGTTTCGCTGGCAGTATGTGTAAGACTACCTTCCCGGTTGATGGCGCTGTCTCTGTTGATACGTCGTCTTCTATTTCAGTAGCAAGCGTAGTGTGCACACCTTGTTCGAATCTATGCCGACTGATTTTATTATATTTTCAGTTTTCTCGTTCGTCAAAATCTCTCTTCTCCATTAGCCGAGACAAACTTTTTGGCGAGATGCGTTGCGTTTCTAACATTCTAATTACACAACAGTAAAATCCAACGTCACAGCATTGAAAGCAAACTGACCGCGTGATCTCGTTGTTTAGCGTTTTTCACCGTAAATGCCGCTGACCTGAGCAGATTCTTCTGATGGAAAGGCCGGGAAGGAGGTGCACTCACACTTTTAAGGCAAACTGGGAAAACTACTTGAATGTAAAAGCAGCAAAATTCAAGCATAGGCCGCTGAAGTGGCGTCACACACAAACTCTTGTACCAGAGCAGGTGATACAAGGCTTGTATTTATTAGTAACGACATCATCGGCCATTAAGTTTTCGGGTTATGGAACGAGATGCTTGGTGTATTACGACTACGGATCGTATTTTTGCAACATTCAAGAGCAGTTCTATAGAATTTAGATCTAGGTGGCACGACTGTATGACGAAGGCAACCATTTTCTTCTAAAAGTTTGTCAGTGGAATAAAGAGGAGAAGGCTGGTGCTCCTTAAAAATCCCGACAATTCTGATGTCCTTGTCTATAGGTACGATTAGATTTTTCTATTCATTTTCACGCGGCACCTTGTTTTTTTGCTGCTACAGTAATAGCGAAGTGGACACGAAACGAAACTGTGCTTTCATAACATTGAAACATTGCCTGGAACTATTGTTTGACAGTAGGGGTCTACTCCTCGCACACTGTGACATCTGTTCACAATGTAGTATGCAGCATGATTCCACGTTTAGACTAAATGAGCCAGTTTTCCTACAAGTTCTTTTTGCTAGCCGAGAGTATCAGCTTTGTGCGACAAAAGCTATGTAGTAGGGTACTTTCACAAAAAGCTCAGAAGAAATTATGAGCGAATTAGTGCACGAGACTTTTTAACGCTGTACTGAAAAATAGAGTGGAGAGTGAGATTGAGGAAAAGATGCGAGAGGATCAGGCAGGTGTTACGGTCATATTTTTAGATTTAAACCAGGCTCGCCCGAGAATTGCGCCCGGTGGGCGCGGCCGCTCTCCGCGGTCTCAAGGAAGTGTAGTTCAGCGCCTCGAAGCGACCGTGCGTGGCTATAGTTGGCATAGGGGCGAGAGAGAGAGAGAGAGAGAGAGGGGGGGGGGAGGGGAGAGAGAGAGAGAGAGAGAGAGAGAGCTGCGGAGCGAGTGAGTGAGACCGCACAGCACTGATCTGCGCTAGACTGTCCCGCGGTCAGATCCAATGCAAACAAAGTAGCAGAGGAAGCACAGCTCTGTAGAAGTGGTCAATGAGCGGTAAAACAAGCAAACCATTTATTGTTTAGGTAACAATTAGGGTTCGTGTGGCAGAATTACTACGCAAAGCTTTAGAAAACAATATCCAAAACAAGAATAGAAGAACTTTCCAGTTTTCTGATCCACAGGTTGATCTATTAATACTGCACATGCACACTAGTCATATGTACAGTAGGCGTATTCTGAAATATACATCAATTTCTTGAACGGACTAGTGTCGTAAATATTCTATTTTAGACACAATTTTACGTAAGGGGTATAGAGTCTAATTCTCTCTGTTAGTAGTCACAAGTAAATATTTTTTGTTGTACTTCGTGCTACAGATTTTTGGATCCCTTTTCCGAGTTTAGACATCGGTCCTAAGTTTGCCGTTTTGAATGCAACAATTTTAATTGACCAAGTTTGAAAACCTCTTAAAGTACTTGTATAATTAAGGTTATAAAGACCGTTAATCCTTACAGTCACATTGTTAAAGAAGACAATTAAAATTTTTACATTTTTTTCTTTTCGAGGAAATGATTTTGTCTAGGTTTGGTACAATATTCCGGGAGACTGCTAACCTCAAGAAATTTGTCAAATTTTGTTTGCTAAGTAGTGAACGGCTCTTAGTTCTAGCAAGCTTTAAAAGGAAGAAAAGGCGCTCACAAATATACATGAATCCAAACACTGAGAGAACTTTGGTAACGTGCTTGTGCAAAAGACGATACTTCTCTTGTGGAAAACAGTTGTAAGAGTCATCCGAAGTTTCACACATAAGAAATCCGTCTTTCAGGCAGATATCGCTCTGCATGACAATCAGCTCTAGTTGAAACACTTGTGAGACGTCCTCTGTCCGAAGGGAAGACGGGCGAACAAATATATCTAAGACTTGTTGCTCACTTATCTCCAAAAATCTAACTCTTCTTGTAATTCGCAAAGAATTTGAACATAATCTGAAAAATCCTCATATTCTTTATTGTTGTCTAGTGCATGGAATATCCACAATTTTCCTCGCGCAACTGTTTTTTCCCATAAAATACGTTTTTTTTAATTTCTTGAATCGTCTGGACTAAATCAGCAACAGAATGATTTTCGCCCTGGAGTGAAATATTCAAAGTATTTAAATGACCAGATAGGTCACTCAAAAACGCCAAATTCGCCACGCATTTGGGATCACGAAGTAATTCTTCTGGACGTCCTTTCCTTTATTTTTCAAAAAGGGACAGATTTCGTCCCTCAAGGAGAAAAAACCGGTGAAGTAGCTTCCCTCTGCTCACGCATCTTACTTCGACGTCGTGGGGATATTCGATGTTGGCCAGAAATTATTTACTTTGGCGATGTGTGAGTGCGTGCGAGCGAAGATAATTAACCGTTCGAACAACTTTGTCCATAACATATTCTATGTTGACAATCTTCACTCAGATTGACTCCTGGTGTGTCAGACAATGGCCTGGCGCGAATATGGAACAGCTGACTTCAGCCATTTTTTACCTGACGTAATCCAGGAATCCAGTGCGTATCCCTCATAGTGGAGGGGCTCTATCCGTTTTTACACTGGTCAGGCTTTCCCATTTTAAACCCACTGACTCTAACACGTTTGTCACGGCTAGAAAAATATCCCAACCCGTGGTTGTGTCTTCTAATGATATAACATCGAGAAATTCTTCGGTGCCACGAAGATTGTCGTCGACATCCAGAATAAATATGACGAGCTGAGGTATGTCCGCATCGTCAGTGGACTCGTCAAGAGCGATAGAAACTGAAACGAAGTTTGCCGCTCTCTCCACGAATTGCTACTCCACATCTGAGGCCACATCATCGTCTCGGCATGCAACAGTTTGAGGCGAAAGAGCTATTGATTCAAATTTTTCCGTCAAGTCTGCTGGACAAATACAAGCCGCTGAGTCGACCAGGCGATCCTTGATGAGATTCCCAGCCGTAAAGCGTTTTCCTGCTTTCGCAATTCTCAGCGAGGATTTGTAACTCGCGCAAAATTTTGCCCACCTGTTTCCTCTGTCATCACGGCAAAAAACCTTACAATTAATTTTGTGCAATCCTGTTTTTAAAACATTTTAATCATTTTAAGAATTAATTGTTTCATTCATTGAAACCGAAATAAAAAACTAACAAAAAATATTCTAACTTCCTGGAAGATTAAAACTGTGTGCAGGAAAGAGACTCGAACTCGGGACCTTTGCCTTCCGCGGGCAAGAGCTCTAACAACTTTGTTTTTTTTTCTTTGTTGATCTGATTTTGTGCTTTTTTTTTGGTCATCAGTCTACTGACTGGTTTGATGCGGCCCGCCACAAATTCCTTTCCTGTGCTAACCTCTTCATCTCAGAGTAGCACTTGCAACCTGCGTCCTCAATTATTTGCTTGACGTATTCCAATCTCTGTCTTCCTTTACAGTTTTTGCCCTCTACAGCTCCCTCTAGTACCATGGATGTCATTACCTCAGGTCTTAGCAGATGTCCTATCATCCTGTCCTCCTCATTCCTTACCTTATCAGTCCACGTAATTTTCAAAATTCGTCTATAGACCACATCTCAAATGCTTCGATTCTCTTCTGTTCCGGTTTTCCCACAGTCCATGTTTCACTACCATACAATGCTGTACTCCAGACGTACATCCTCAGAAATTTCTTCCTCAAATTAAGGCCGGTATTTGATATTAGTAGACTTCTCTTGGCCAGAAATGCCTTTTTTGCCATAGCGAGTCTGCTTTTGATGTCCTCCTTGCTCCGTCCGTCATTGGTTATTTTACTGCCTAGGTAGCAGAATTCCTTAACTTCATTGACTTCGTGTCCATCAATCCTGATGTTAAGTTTCTCGCTGTTCTCATTTCTGCTACTTCTTATTACCTTCGTATTTCTCCGATTTACTCTCAAACCATACTGTGTACTCATTAGACTGTTCATTCCGTTCAGCAGATCATTTAATTCTTCTTCACTTTCACTCAGGATAGCAATGTCATCAGCAAATCGTATCATTGATATCCTTTCACCTTGTATTTTAATTCCACTCCTGAACCTTTCTTTTATTTCCATCATTGTTTCCTCGATGTACAGATTGAAGAGTAGGGGCGAAAGGCTACAGCCTTGTCTTACACCCTTCTTAATACGAGCACTTCGTTCTTGCTCGTCCACTCTTATTATTCCCTCTTGGTTGTTGTACATATTGTATATGACCCGTCTCTCTCTCTCTATAGCTTACCCCAACTTTTTTCAGAATCTCGAACAGCTTGCACCATTTTATATTGTCGAACGCTTTTTCCAGGTCGAAAAATCCTATGAAAGTGTCTTGATTTTTCTTTAGCCTTGCTTCCATTATTAGCCGTAACGTCAGAATTGCCTCTCTCATCCCTTTACTTTTCCTAAAGCCAAACTGATCGTCACCTAGCGCATTCTCAATTTTCTTTTCCATTCTTCTGTATATTATTCTTGTAAGCAGCTTCGATGCATGAGCTGTTAAGCTGAATGTGCGATAATTCTCGCACTTGTCAGCTCTTGCCGTCTTCGGAATTGTGTGGATGATGCTTTTCCGAAAGTCAGATGGTATATCGCCAGACTCATATAGTCTACACACCAATGATTTTAGAAATTCTGATGGAATGTTATCTATCCCTTCTGCCTTATTTGACCGTAAGTCCTCCAAAGCTCTTTTAAATTCCGATTCTAATACTGGATCCCCTATCTCTTCTAAATCGACTCCTGTTTCTTCTTCCATCACATCAGACAAATCTTCACCCTCATAGAGGCTTTCAATGTATTCTTTCCACCTATCTGCTCTCTCCTCTGCATTTAACAGTGGAATTCCCGTTGCACTCTTAATGTTACCACCGTTGCTTTTAATGTCACCAAAGGTTGTTTTGACTTTCCTGTATGCTGAGTCTGTTCTTCCGACAATCATTTCTTTTTCGATGTCTTCACATTTTTCCTGCAGCCATTTCGTCTTAGCTTCCCTGCACTTCCTATTTATTTCATTCCTCAGCGACTTGTATTTCTGTATTCCTGATTTTCCCGGAACATGTTTGTACTTCCTCCTTTCATCAATCAACTAAAGTATTTCTTCTGTTACCCATGGTTTCTTCGCAGCTATCTTCTTTTTACCTATGTTTTCCTTCCCAACTTCTGTGATGGCCCGTTTTAGAGATGTCCATTCTTCTTCAACTGTACTGCCTTTTGCTCTATTCCTTATTGCTGTATCTATAGCGTTAGAGAACTTCAAACGTATCTCGTCATTCCTTAATACTTCCATGTCCCACTTCTTTGCGTATTGATTCTTCCTGACTAATGTCTTGAATTTCAGCCTACTCTTCATTACTACTATATTGTGGTCTGAGTCAATAGCTGCTCCTGGGTACGCCTTACAATCCAGTATCTGATTTCGGAATCTCTGTCTGACCATGATGTAATCTAATTGAAATCTTCCCGTATCTCCCGGCCTTTTCCAAGTATACCTCCTCCTCTTGTGATTCTTGAACAGGGTATTCGCTGTTACTAGCTGAAACTTGTTACAGAACTCAATTACTCTTTCTCCTCTTTCATTCCTTGTCCCAAGCCCATATTCTCCTGTAACCTTTTCTTCTACTCCTTCCCCTACAACTGCATTCCAGTTTCCCATGACTATTAGATTTTTCGTCCCCCTTTACATACTGCATTACCCTTTCAATATCCTCATACACTTTCTCTGTCTGTTCATCTTCAGCTTGCGACGTCGGCATGTATACCTGAACTATCGTTGTCGGTGTTGGTCTGCTGTCGATTCTGATTAGAACAACCCAGTCACTGAACTGTTCACAGTAACACACCCTCTGCCCTACCTTCCTATTCATAACGAATCCTACACCTTTTATACCATTTTCTGCTACTGTTGATATTACCCGATACTCATCTGACCATAAATCCTTGTCTTCCTTCCACTTCACTACACTGACCCTTACTATATCTAGATTGAGCCTTTGCATTTCCCTTTTCAGATTTTCTAGTTTCCCTACCACGTTCAAGCTTCTGACATTCCACGCCCCGACTCGTAAAACGTTATCCTTTCGTAGATTATTAAATCTTTTTCTCGTGGTAACCTCCTCCTTGGCAGTCTCCTCCCGGAGATCCGAATGGGGGACTATTCCGGAATCTTTTTGCCAATGGAGAGATCATCATGACACTTCTTCAATTACAGGCCACATGTCCTGTGGATACACGTTACGTGTCTTTAATGCAGTGGTTTCCATTGCCTTCTGCATCCTCATGTCGTTGATCATTGCTGATTCTTCCGCCTTTAGGGGCAATTTCCCACCCCTAGGACAAGAGAGTGCCCTGAACCTCTATCCGCTCCTCCGCCCTCTTTGACAAGGCCGTTGGCAGAATGAGACTTCTTCGGTCGCCAATGCCGATTATTTATCAAAATTTAGGCAGTGGCAGGGATCGAACCCGGGACCGAAGACGTTTTGATTATGAATCAAAGACGCTACCCCAAGACCACGGGTATTGTTCGTTGTGTATGTTCGGGTCGGACGTCCCACTGACACCCGTTTAGGTTGTTCGTTAAGCCGATCACTCAGTTTTTTTTATTACAGAGGATAGCTAGCCCTCTGACTGAATACGCTGAGTTACCGTGCCGGCGCGAACTGAGCTACCCAAGCACGACTCACGACCCGTCCTCACAGCTTCCATTCTTCCAGTACCTCGTTTCTTACCTTACGAACTTCACAGAAGCTCTTCTGTGAACCTTGCAGAACTAGCACTTCAGGAAGAAAGCATATTGCGAAGACATGGCTTAGCTACAGCCTGGCGGATGTTTCCAGAATGAGATTTTCACTCTGCAGCGGAGTGTGCGCTGATATGAAACTTCCTGGCAGATTAAAACTGTGTGAGCACGGGTTGTCAGTCGTGCTTGCGTAGCTCAGTTGGTAGAGCTCTTGCCCGCGGTAGGCAAAGGTCCAGAGTTCGAGTCTCATTCCGGCAAACTGTTTTAATCTGCCAGAAGTTTCATATCAGCGCACACTCCACTGCAGAGCGAAAATTTCATTCTAAAAAAAAGATTGGTTTTAGGTGATTTTTTTCCCCCACCTCATCTGAAAATCGGTCATAGACGCTGGGAAAGACAGCGAAATGTGCTCGCAAAATAAATTTTTATCTATTGGAATATTTACGTTTTACTTAATTGAAAACATAGATCAAATTACAATATATGTTTCCCCATCCATCAAAACACAAATACACAAAAACAAAGAGTGACTCTTAATGACACTTTGCTGTCCGAGAGGGTGTTTGTGACGGCTTTTCAGAAAGTTGCAAAATATAACGCACTTGAAACTTTTTCTCATGTTTGTGCGAAGCAATTTAATGCAACCCAAATATAAAAATTAAGCGAAAAGAAACGTTCCTTGTTGCTGACAATCTAATATTCGATAACTGGTACACTACTAAGTGACATATCAGATTATAAAATATGGTTTTATTTACCATCTTCATAAATAATAAAGAGTCATACAACAGGAAATAGTTCACTGTAATGCTGCTTGAAATTTTCTTTCAGTTCTTGAAGCTTTGATTGGCGTTCCTCTTGCGACAAATTTTCGAGCTGGTCTTTGTGACAGGTATTAAAGTGCCGTTCAATCGAGTACTGTTCCAGTGCCATTTGGTATGATTTTCGACAGCAGTACGGAAGAAATTAATTTCCTATTCGGGTTTAAATACTGCGGTCACGCCGCTCCTCCCTTTTTTTGTCTGCTGCTGTTGCCCATCCATCTCGATCCACTGTAGCTTTAAGTCTGTTCGCCAACGGCTTTGCTCGTATCAAATCTTTTGACCGCTGCTGGCGCGGTCTGTCTCCCGTACGAAGCGCGCGTACAGCCGTACGGCGTGTCGTGGCGGACGGACCGCACGGTCAGCTAAGCGACACGGCTCGGCCCTTGCAGCAACGTACGAATTCGTCTGGGGTCTTGGTCTCGGACGATCGTGGGCGCTAGCGCCACAGGGGCACAGTTTGCACGAGCCACATTTAAACAAATAAGTGGGAAGGCGTATTGTAAGTTTCATGAAGTACACCAAATATTTGTCGATTTACGAAAAGTGTAAGATTCTGCACTCATTAACACGCTGTGTGAAGTTATATGGTATACAGTACAGAAGCACAGCAAAATATCTCTAATTCTGAGAATACACCAGCACTTGTGCGCAGTAGCTTAAGTCTGCACAACTGACAATGGAATGTTTCAAGAAGACATGTCGAAACCTGCCCTGAAATTTTTTACACAGAAAGAAGACAACGAAAGAAATGCACTGTCAAAATTTCGGCTGCTAAGAGCCACTGCAAGTATTAAAAGAAATAGCTGAAAAATGCCGAATTCGTAGCGTGCCAGGCGGCCGTGGAAATGTACGCCTCTACTGGCGCTGTAGCAACTGCTCATGGGCAACTAGGCACACACACAGCCAAGGTCGGCGGTACGTCTGTATACAGGAAACACGACACAACCCGATCGTAATTTGTAAAGGACGTTTCAGGTTGTCGTTCGCTGATATTTTCTTTGACACTACAGTGCACAGTTAGTATTCTCTCGAATTAGGCACTGAAGTAACACCTATTATAAATTATAAGTTGCTTTTTGCAGTATTGGTAAGTATTGACAATACAGACAAAGAATTAATATTTATTGTGCCTTCGTAAGGCAAGCCTGATAATTGTACCTTATTATATCCATGAGTAAAGCCAAATCTGAATTGAATTAGTAACAACAAAATGGGGAATTTGTTAATAAGAAAATGGTAAACTAAAAAGAATCGACAGTAATGTATTTATACACGGAGAGAGGTGCAACAGAGCCGTAAGCGAGGTGGCTAGCCTACGGCAGGCTGAAGGGCAGCTGTGTCTGATAACAAGCTAAACCCTATGAGCCTAATGTTACACAGAGGGCTCTGTGTACTGTTGACACCGGTGTCATTGATAAGGAATAAAGTAAGAGGCAAACAACACTTCTGGTTAGAGAGAGAGCGTGGGGAGAGAGGGAGAAAGAAAGATGGCTTTCTGGTAGGGACAGCCCTATGTCATGGGAAGCCAATACAGGGCTCAGGACGCAGAGTGTGACCATATTAAGAGAGGCGTCTCGACCCCTCCACCAGCCTCTGAAGAACCACTGAAGAATAATGCACAATGCCAGCCAATAAGGAGGCAAGTAGCACTCGACATTATAGTCTGATTTAAAGTAGTTGTCACTTGACAGGCAACGGGCTGCAGGGCTCCCGCTACCAATAAACCAATGGCAGCCGGCGCTGTCGGCTGCCACTGCGTTGCCACTTCGCTCTGCTGAGCTGACTGAGGCATTGTGCCAGCCAGTCCTTAGCGAACCGTTGTAGACGTGCGGGTGAGAGATTTGAGTGACTTATAGCTTCTCGTGTTTACGATGTCTGATGAAAGCAGTCGCAAGAGAGGGAGGCCGAGGCTACACACTCCTCGGGAACCTCCAAAAAGTGGCGGACATGGCGTTGGATAAGATGGTGGAACGAACTGCAGCTGCTCTGCAAGTTAACGAACGATCAGTAATAAGATTCTGCAAGGAGAAATTCAGGAAAAAAGGCTCAAGTGAATCATCTAAATTGGAGACACCTGGGAAAAAGAGGCGACTAGAGAAGAGGGTCACAAAACTTGACTCTTTTCAGGAAGATGCCGTTCGTCGTCAAATATACGAATTTTATTCCAAGAAGAAGTATCCAACACTCAAAAAACTACATGCTACCTTCACAGCGGCTGACCTGTTCCAGGGTAGTAAATCGTCTTTGTTACGACTCGTGAAAGAGTTAGTATTCCGCTATAAATCCATCTCTGGCAGAAAGTTACTAATAGAATGCTAAGATATTGCAGCCTGGCGATGCCGCTTTCTTAGAGAATTAGTGGGGACAAATTTTGATGATATCGTTTGGCTTGATGAAACGTGGGTGAATGCAGGACACAGTTTAAACAAAGGCTGGACAGACGGTACCATCAGCGGTAGTATGGCAGCTCCGATCGGCAGAGGAAAAAGGATAATTGTAGCACATGCCGGAAATTCAAAAGGTTTCATTCCAAATTGTCTGCTGCTATTCAGTTCAAATAAGACCTCCGAATACCACGAAGAGATGAACCACAATACTTTTGTGAAATGGTTTGAAGACTGTGTGCTCCAGAACTTAACAAAAAACTCTATCATTGTTATGGATAACGCTCTTTAGCACTCAGTAATACAAGATAAAGCACCCACAAAGGCGACGAGGGAAAACGACATTGTTAGCTGGTTACAGAAACATAAGGTACAGTTCGACAGTAATTTGACAAGGGCAGAATTATTAGAACTTATATCGCAACACAAGCCAAAGAACTCGATTTACATTTTGGATGAAGTAGCAAAAGATTGCGGGCATAAAGTGCTCAGATTGCCTCCTTACCATTGCCATTTCAACGCAATAGAGCTGTTTTGGGATCAGGTTAAACGGCATATTGCTGCAGAAAATAAGAAATTCACATTAACCGAAGTGGAACGCCTTTTGATAGAGGCAGTTGAAATTATGACATCGGAAAACTGGCAGAAGGAGTGATACAGGAAGACTGGAACAATGAAGGTATCTTATAACAAAGTGTCGAAGACTTGATTATATCTGTCAATACGAGCAGCGACACGGATAGTTCCCTAGTTCCCTGACTCTGACTCTGTTTTCGCATTGTCTGATTAGTGTGTACTGTACTTACTGCCATTAAATTTTGTGTTTGTGAATTTCTTTCGATTAATTCTTATTCTTGTTGTGAGACTAATAAATACTGTTTGGCCAGCTCTCGTCATCTCCTTACTGTAAATTAGACTGAATTTTAATTCTATTTCATTTTGTATATACACCAAGATGTTATTCAATGTGTGTAAGAGTTTTCGAGATTTTCAATCTAAAGAAGAAAACTTTTACGGAAGCGAAAATTTCTCACACTTCAGTAGTTAATGTAACAACGGCCCTAATTAAAATTAGGAAAAGATATTTGATATGCTTATATATACCACTGAGACCGATACTGTACGTAAATTTCAAAATATTTACATAATATTTATAGGAGAGAGAGATTTTAAACGTCATACTTGTTTCGAGTTCAGTACTGATAGGGTTGCTTAAAAACGCTGTTTTCAGAAATTTATATACAGGAAACGTGATGCACTACGAAAACTTTTAAGGATTCTTTGCCGAGTGCATTATTTTGGTAATGAATGGAAAAAATTATTTTGCTGTGACACCAATAGTTTTTCAGTAATGACGTGATAAGTTAGAAGCTCTTTGCGAAATCGAGAATTTAAATGGTTTCAAACAAAATAACGTAACTCTTGTCCTAATTAAAATTAAGAATAGATATTTGACAGATTGAGAGACATTGTAGAGATATACATCATATGTGGGTTTGAAATTTTTTACTTACTATTTGTAGAAAATAAAGACTTTAAAACGGTTTTCTATCGCCGGGGGTAGCGATGCGCTGAGGCGGCTGCCTCCAGCCAGTGCTTGACGTGACAACGCCGCAACTTAGCAGCGCAAACGTCAAGTGACAACTTCTTTAAATCAGACTATACGTCATGGCCGGCGGGGTCGAAGGGGAAAACGATACAAAACTCAGTAGCAAGACACTCCGAGAGAGAATTAGACAGAGAAAAATTAGACGGAGTTAGTCAGAGGAGAGCTGGAAAGCAGTCGCTGCGCGAGGAAGCTGTCAGGACACAGTCTGCAGAAGTCGACAGGCAGCAGCTGCGGGACTTTGAATTTTCGTGTGGATCGCATTCTAAGTGTAGATGGAACGGCAGTGTCATTACGCCGTCTCTGTATGACTTGGACGCTCACAGGAAACATCTCGGCCAGAGCTGAAGGGTTTCATCCTGTACTTTTTCTAATAAACTTCACACTGTTAAAACGTTTCTGGAGAGCTGCTTAATTATATTCCAGCCTTTTGCAACCAGAAATAGTCAGGTCAAAGTCTCCTTCTCACTAAGGCCAACCAGCTAAGTTGTGGATATGAACCGTGTCGCTCAATCTCAGGCAAAACCCGCGCTTGGAACGCAACGACCTTTTTTTTCCTTCTCGTTTCACAGTAATGCGGAATCCATTAACGTTCTCAATTTAGCAATGATGAAATATGAAGAACGTGGTTTCCAGCCAAGATCACCTACCTCTCCTGAGGACGTACATGTGTGTGATTTGTTATTTGATTTCCTTGACATTCACTCGAATGATATCGACATTTCGTTTGAAATTGTGGGTACGTTAGAAGAAATAAGAAATAACTGTGGCGATTCAATGAATTGTGACTGGAACGACGACGTTTATCATTAACAGTTCCGAAAAGGAATACTTTCAAGCAAAAAAAAAAAAAAAAGAAAATAACGCGTTCTGCAACAGCTGTCAGCGGCAGAGAAAAGGCACCGAAATATTGGTTAAACGAAGGAGGGAAAAAACGCTTGAAGTTACGCAGTGTACAAAGGCGTTTTCGTTTCGTAAAATCGGAGCATGAACTGTACAAATCGTAGAATGAATTACATGAAGTAAGAAACATGCGCCAAACGGAAACCCGAAACCATCTCAATGGAAAAGCTGTTCGAAATATTTAGAACTGCTCGTGAGAGGCTGTACACTGTTACCGATGGAGATCCACAAGACTGGGCCCTCCCAGTTGCATCTGACACGAACATTGCTAATTTCCAGGCTTCGTCGATCTGGCGACGCAGGTTCAACAAATCGTACAAAATAGGAAGTCGTAAAATTACCTTTTACGTCACATAAACATGTAGAGCTGCAGCCAGTGGTTGACAGTACTATAGGGAAATTCATAGCTGACGTAAAGACGAAATTTGCTGTTACCACGCAAATGATGTTTATAATGCTGGTCAGGTTTCGTGAAAGAACTGCCTGCAGAACGCACTTTATCATTTCGGGGTGAAAGAAAGACGGTTGTCCAATAAATGACTCCAACGACACATTCATATGCGATAATTCCAGTGATAAGTATGCGTGGTATATCTATCTTCAAGAATCGCAAGGCAAATTATGACCAGACATAAAAAAATGGACTGTTTGGTTGCAAAACTCTTGCAATCGACGTATCAAAATCTCGAAAAATGAGAACAATTTTCATCATTTCGTTAGAAACGTATTCCTACCAGCTGCAGAAACTAATTCATTGTTAGTGCGATTCAACTTCTCGATGAAGAATTTTTCGACGGTGGAACGCATTTTCCAGGAAATTAGCAGACAACAAAATTTCGGGTACCTCTCTCTTATTTCAGGTTTATCAGCGGAACAGTATTCTTAAGCTCCAGTCATTTGTGCATCACTAGTTTTCTTCGCCACGCTTTATGAATTTAACCAAGTATGCCCGGTATCCAGCGAAATAGGCAGAACAACGGCTAGGACTACTTCTGACTCCATCCCAGTTCTGTTTAAACAAAACCGGTGGTTACTGAGATGTGCCTGACTGCATCAATTTCTCGTTTGTCCGGTGTGACTTGTGCAAGAAAAATGTTTGTTTTTGTCGTTCAGTAGACGCTCCGTATTTTTGTGGCGACTACAGGGAATAAACAAAGAACTGCTTCAAATGATAGTTAAATGTACAACATTCAAACAGTGTAATAAGAAATGGTCTGCAGGAAGTGCTATAAAATGCAGCACTGCAAGACGCGTTTCATTTCGTTTCAACAAATTACAAGTCCTCATCAATGGAAGTCGTCTGTGACATCAAACACTACATTATTTTATTTTCTCAGTTAGCCACTTTTATCAGAATTACATGTGCCAGAATTGAAGTTTCTATATGAAATTATTGAAAAAAATATTTGTATAGTTTAAGCCAGGTCTCTACCGAAGCAAACAAGCCAACAAACACGAGCGAAAGAGAATTCTGTCTTGTGTACCCGGTAGGCGTGTTACAAGTTTTTCAACTGGACGCCACCGAAGCTACTTACATATCCCTAACCTTCCCCAGTTACCTAATTGGAAAATGGAGACCTGCAGTTTAACGTGGCATCCAAACCACACGTCTTTCGTGGTCACTCCTTCATCTCTGAAAACTGAATGCGCCGTTAAATATCATAGAGAAAAAGTTGTGGCCTGAACGGGATTTAATCCTCTGCTCTCTGGATCACGAAGCGCGCGCTTTGCCACGAGACCATTTTTATTTTAGGAGAAAGAGAGAGAGAGAGAGAGAGAGAGAGAGAGAGAGAGAGAGAAGATTATGACCATTAGACCTCACACTCCTAGTGGTAACGCTAGTTGTGTTACCTCTTCAGATGATGCTCGACGTCGGTAATTAAAGCTCTGTTTATAAATTTCCCCTCACTGGTAATGAGAAGCCAAGGAAAATTGGCAGTCGACATACAAGGAAAATTTAAGACCTGTGCTAAGCAGAGATGGAGATGCAGTTCCGTGTAAAGTGCGCGATCTCCATGCGCGTCACGCTTCCATACAAATTGAGACACTTAAATTATTCCTTCCCTGCGCCATTTTGCATACTCCGTCAAGAGCAGTGCGGTTGCCATACAAAATAATCCTCAATGAATAGCAAAGTTTCGCATTGCGGCTCCAACAAGATAGAGTTGTACCCTGTAGTATAAATGATTCTACCCATAGACAAACGAATGGTACTGAATGCTCATTCGCACGTCTTCGCTTCCATTCGCCCCACTGTAAACCAGGCTTTAGGTGTTTAAAGTTTGTGTATGTAAATTCCGGATCATTCCGCAACGCAGCTCTGCGTGAGTGATTCGCCGAGTCGCACGCTAAGCGGGCAGGGCTGTACAAACATCTGTTATAAGCTGCTCTTCGTGTGGCAAAACTGTGTAACTTCAGCATTTTTCACAAAATACTTGCAGTGCCTCATAGCAGTTAAAATTTTGGCACTGATTTTTTTCCTGTGTAAAAAAATGTCAGAATAGGTTTCGATATGTCTCATTGGACCATTTCCTTGTGAGTGAGCCATTGCAAACATCGAAACACCTTAGACCGGTATTTTATATAATAGTGACCCTATTCAAAATATACATGTTCCAATCTCATTAATGTGAATACCTCCTGTGTACAACATCAACTTGCAATAACCACGTACAGATTGCAGGATTGTAGCGCCAGTAGTGGAGCGTATATAACGTGTGTCATAGAGGATGCTGATAACACCACAGTTGGTTGGTTTAAAAGAGGGGGGGGGGGGGGCGGGTAGTGAAGGGGCCAATCTGTGAGGTCATCGGTCCCTTGTTCCTGGTAAAGGAATTACACAGGGGAAAGAAGAAAAAGTAGACGTACGGCACAGTAAAAGGAGAAAGGAAGAACCAGAAGAACGACAGAAGGACAACCAACACTGCTATGGACTAAACAGGAAAAGGAAACCACAGAGAGAAGCAAGAAACAGGTAGAAAGGGTAAAACCAAGAGAAAAGATTACCATGGCTGGCCGACCACGGGAATAAAAAGCAAAAGCCAGCCACCCGGCGACACATTAAAACATCCACCCTAAAAGCTTTAGAGTGGAGAACACAAAGGGACAAAGGACATGGGCTAAAACTTATACAGAATGATAAAAGCCACCGTCAAGTATAAAACGCAAAACTAAATTAGCAACCGAGGCTTTGTGAGTTAACATTAATGACAACGAGTCCGGCAACTGAAGAGTCCGTCGCAGCGCAGACAGAGGAGGACAGCTCACCAAGATATGAGCCACTGTCAGCCGGGCGCCGCACCGACACTTAGGTGGGTCATCACGGCGCTGTAGGTAGCCGTGTGTCACCCAAGCGTGGCCAATGCGCAGCCGGCAAAGAACCACAGCGTCCCTGCGAGACGCCCGCATGGAGGGCTGCCACACATTCGTAGTCTCCTTAATGGCGCGCAGTTTGTCGTTCTCGCTGAGGAATGCCATTTCGTCTTCCAAAGACGCAAAACCTCTCGGCCTAGTACTGAACGCAGGTCAGCGGTTTCCGCGTAGCCTGTTTGGCCAGCCTGGGGTCCAGACAAACTCCACTGAACGACTGGACCGTTCCAGGGCATAGATGGACTCCTGGATGGTCGCTACCGAAGGATGACGAGGGTAGCACTGGTCGACAGCTTGTAGGCTGCTCAAGGAGTCAGTACACAGAAGAATCGACTCCTCACAGCATGAAAGGATGTGCTCAAGAGCACGGGATATAGCCACCAGCTCTGCCGTGAGAACACTGCAGCCATCGGGCAAGGAACGCTGTTCAATATGTCCTCCATGGACATACGTGAATCCGACGTGATCATCAGCCATCGTGCCGTTGGTGTAAACCTCTTCGGTACTTGTGAAGTATCGAGAGGAAGTGGCAGCGGTGAGCGGCGGCGTTAACTGAGTCCTTAGGGTCAAGTGAAAGGCCCAGACGAAGCCGTGGCCTAGGTGTGCACCATGGAGGTGTACGTCAATGGACCTCAAGGATAGGTAGTAAGGGCAAGAACTCCAGTTTGGAAAGAAGGGATCTGACAGGAACTGCAATTGTAAGCCCTGACCAGGGCCGCCGATGCGGGAGATGAACCGCCGTGGGTGGGAAAAGGAGACGGTGATTCCGATGCGTAAACGCCGCAGTCATTGTCTTAATGGGGAAAAGCAGCAATTTATCTGGCGTCCATAAAGGCAAAGTAGTTGAATTTCGGGACAAGTGTGCAAGCATTTCCGAAACGGCCACGCTGTAAACCGTCCTCGTCCCGCGGTGATTAAAATACTACCGTGCATGGCAAAATGGCGTTATCCAAAACCGACGCCGAGGCAACTGTTGGGCGCCAAGTGCCATAGATGACAGCGGTGAACGACGGCTGTGGAAACATATACGGGCTAATAGACGTGCAACTGTTGAACAGCTGACCGCCCAGCTGAACCAAGAGCCTGAAAACAGTGTCTCTTCAACGAACTAATTTAGCGAACGTTGCTGCCATGTCCATTGGCATGTATCACGTGAAACGTCTGAAAGCAAATGCAATAATCGTCGAAAGGGCCCAATCCGAATGAGGGAGAGTTATCCTTTGGGCAATATTTCCATGTCATCTTCTGGGTGACCTCGTCTTTCTGGAAGACACAGTGGATTGGTTTTCGGCAAAAGTTTATATAATATTTCTTCCATTTTTCATCTGTTCTACCTCCTGCAGGAATATGAGATACTTCTTTTTAAGACGCTCTGCATAATGTGTTCTACACCGTGACAAGACACATTTCGATATTAATAGTACATAATTTGCAGCAAAAATTCTGAATACTGTTCACACCATGTTGTTGTTGTTGTTGTTGTTGTTGTTGTTGTTGTGGTCTTCAGTCCTGAGAGTGGTTTGACGCAGCTCTCCATACTACTATATCCTGTGCAAGCTTCTTCATCTCCCAGTACCTACTGCAGCCTACATCCTTCTGAATCTGCTTAGCGTATTCATCTCTTGGTCTCCCTCTACGATTTTTACCCTCCACGCTGCCCTCCAATACTAAATTGGTGATGCCTCAGAATATGTCCTACCAACCGATCCCTTCTTCTAGTCAAGTTGTGCCACAAGCTCCTATTCTCCTCAATTCTATTCAATACCTCCTCATTGGTTATGTGATCTACCCATCTAATCTTCAGCATTCTTCTGTAGCACCACATTTCGAAAGCTTCTATTCTCTTCTTTTCTAAACTATTTATCGTCCACATTTCACTTCCATACATGGCTACACTCCATACAAATACTTTCAGAAACGGCTTCCCGACAAATTTATACTCCATGTATCAAATTTCTCTTCTTCAGAAACGCTTTCCTTCCCATTTCCAGTCTACATTTTATATCCTCTCTACTTCGACCATCATCAGTTATTTTGCTCCCCAAATAGCAAAACTCCTTTACTACTTTAAGTGTCTCATTTCCTAATCTAATTCCCTCAGCATCACCCGACTTAATTCGACTACATTCCATTATCCTTGTTTTACTTTTGTTGATGTTCATCTTATATCCTCCTTTCAAGACACTGTCCATTCCGTTCAACTGCTCTTTCAAGTCCTTTAGTGCCTGTGACAGAATTACAATGTCATCGGCGAACCTCAAAGTTTTTATTTCTTCTCCGTGGATTTTAATTCCTACTCCGAAATTTTCTTTTGTTTCCTTTATTGATTGCTCAATATACAGATTGAATAACATCGGAGAGAGGCTACAACCCTGTCTCACTCCCTTCCCAACCACTGCTTCCCTTTCATATCCCTCGACTCTTGTAACTGCCATCTGCTTTCTGTACAAATTGTAAAGAGCCTTTCGCTCCCTGTATGAATTTGAAAGAGAGCATTCCAGTCAACATTGTCAAAAGCTTTCTCTAAGTCTACAAATGCTATAAATGTAGGTTTGCCTTTTCGGAATCCAAACTGATCTTCCTCGAGGTCGGCTTCTATCAGTTTTTCCATTCGTCTGTAAAGAATTCGCGTTAGTATTTTGCAGCTGTGACTTATTAAACTGATAGTTCGGTAATTTTCACATCTTTCAACACCTGCTTTCTTTGTGATTGTAATTATTATATTCTTCTTGAAGTCTGAGGGTATTTCGCCTGTCTCATACATCTTGCTAACCAGATGGTAGAGTTTTTTCAGGACTGGCTCTCCCAAGGCCGTCAGTAGTTCCGATGGAATGTTGTCTACTCCCGGGGCCTTGTTTGGACTCAGGTATTTAAGTGCTCTGTCAAACTCTTCACACAGTATCATATCTCCCATTTTATCTTCAACTATATTCTATTCCATTTCCATAATACCGTCCTCAAGTACATCGCCCTTGTATAGACCTTCTATATACTCCTTCCACATTTCTGCCTTCCCTTCTTTGCTTAGAACTTGGTTTCCATCAAAGCTCTTGATATTCATGCAAGTGGTTCTCCTTTCTCCAGAGGCCTCTCTAATTTTCCTATACGCAGTATCTATCTTACCCCTAGTGAGATAAGCCTCTACATTCTTGCATTTGTCCTCTAGCCATCCCTGCTTAGCCATTATGCACTTCCTGTCGATATCATTTTTGAGACGTTTGCATTCCTTTTTGCCTGCTTCATTTACTGCATTTTTATATTTTCTCCTTTCATCAATTAAATTCAGTATTTCTTCTGTTACCCAAGGGTTTCTACTAGCCCTCGTCTTTTTACCTAATTGATCCTCTGCTGCCTTCACTATTTCATCCCTCAGAGTTACCCATTCTTCTTTTACTGTATTTCTTTCCCCCATTCCTGTCAGTTGTTCCCTTATGCTCTCCCTGAAACTCTGTACAACCTCTGGTTCTTTCAGTTTATCCAGGACCCATCTCCTTCAATTCCCACCTTTTTGCAGTTTATTCAGTTTTAATCTGCAGTTCATAACCAATAGATTGTGGTCAGAGTCCACATCTGCCCCTGGAAATGTCTTACAATTTAAAATCTGGCTCCTAAATCTCTGTGTTACCATTATATAATCTATCTGATACCTTTTAGTATCTCCAGGGTTCTTCCATGTATACAACCTTCTTTCATGATTCTTAAACCAAGTGTTAGTTATGATTAAGTTATGCTCTGCGCAAAATTCTACCACACGGCTTCCTCTTTCATTTCTTAGCCCCAAACCATATTCACCTACTATGTTTCCTTCTCTCCCTTTTCCTACGCTTGAATTCCAGTCACCCATGACTATTAAATTTTCGTGTCCCTTCACTGTTTGAATAATTTATTTTATCTCATCATACATTTCATTAATTTCTTCGTCATCTGCAGAGCTAGTTGGCATATAAACTTGTACTACTGTAGTAGGCGTGGGCTTCGTGTCTATCTTGGCCACAATAATGCGTTCACTATGCTGTTTGCAGTAGCTTACCCGTACTCCAATTTTTTTATTCATTATTAAACATACTCCTGCATTACCCCTATTTGATTTTGTATTTATAACCCTGTAATCACCTGACCAAAAGTCTTGTTCCTCCTGCCACCGAACTTCACTAATTCCCACTATATCTAACTTTAACCTATCCATTTCCCTTTTTAAAATTTCTAACCTACCTGTCCGATTAAGGGATCCGACATTCCACGCTCCGATCCGTAGAACGCCAGTTTTCTTTCTCCTGATAACAACGTCCTCCTGAGTAGTCCCCGCCCGGAGATCCGAATGGGGGACTATTTTACCTCCGGAATATTTTACCCAAGAGGACGCCATCATCATTTAACCATACAGTAAAGCTGCATGCCCTCGGGAAAAATTACGGCTGTAGTTTCCCCTTGCTTTCAGCCGTTCGCAGTACACGAACAGCAAGGCTATTTTGGTTAGTTTTACAAGGCCAGATCAGTCAATCATCCAGACTGTTGGCCCTGCATCTACTTAACAGGCTGCTGCCCCTCTTCAGGAACCACACGTTTGTCTGGCCTCTCAACAGGTACCCCTCCGTTGTGGTTGCACCTACGGTACGGCTATCTGTATCGTTGAGGCACGCAAGCCTCCACACCAGGGGGGGGGCATAACATGTTAACAGGATCAAAAAATTATCCTGCGACAAAAATTGCATAGGTAATACTACGAACTTTTCTTTCAGTACAATGTAATTATTGTTATCTTAGCATACAGAAAGGTTTCTTCAAAACATCTGTTCCCAGTATCATATCGCGACTAGTAAACTAGTCTGTAGAAACAGTTTTGGCGAAGCGAACGAACAAAGTTGTGGATTACAGGTAAATTTCGGTGTCATAATTATTATAAGAGCATATAAGTATGGACCAGGACTGTCGTGAATGTTACAAGAAAATCATTCGCACTACAAGACTAGAATAATTTGGATATGTAACACAAAGGGAAAAAATGTGCTGTCATGCAGTTTTGATTTTTTGTCACATATTTGTCTGCTCAGTAAGCAGAGCCCTGTGTTACTGAGGGAAGTTCTTTTTATGTAAATGAATCGAAACGGAAGCAACAAGCGATAAATTTCTTCTGTATGCCAACAGTTGCTCTGTGTGATTCATGAGACGTTTATTGCCGGGACTCTGGGCTCTCGCCAAAGAGAAGTTTTAATTGCATTCCGGATTAAATTACACTGTTCAACGGAGAAACGGCGACGCAGGTCCTAGCAGTGAACTGTAGCTTTTTTTAATGTTTCCCAGCGAAACAAGTGTTTTGTTCTTAATAGCTGCTAAAGAGCCGTAGAATTTCTTTTTCTCTCTTTGTTGCAGACAAACCCAACCGACAGAGAAAATATACTTACGGTACAAAGCAAGCGTACTCCCAACGACCGGCCAATTTTGCTCATCTTCCGCATGGGTGTAGTAGTTACTCTGACGTAATAATTGTTACTCTAGTGCGATGCGCTTCTCAAGCGTTTTAAGGATATCGAGGTTCAATGTTCTACGAGCCCGCTGAGTGCTATACGAAAGCTGTCTAGCACCGGTGTTAACGGAACCTCTAAAGCAGCATATCACAAGTCTGTCCTTACTGTGTTCACGTCACGTCGTTTTTTCTAACTTACAACCAAACAACTGTGTCATTCTAACGAATCATTTTTCTTCGAAAAGAAACAATAATCAAACTGTCAAATCACAGTAATGTGACCACCTGTCACAAGCTTGGATGACCACCTTTTGCAGCGTGGACCGCTACGAAACGTGCAGGAAAGGGTGTCAGTGAGGTTCTGAAAGGTAGCGACAGGAATGTGGAGCCATGCTGACTCCAGTGCCATGGACAGTTGCGTTAGGTTTCTCGGTGGAGGAGCCACGGCGCGTGCAGCCCTGTCGAGGTTGTCTCACAGGTTCTCGATTGGATTTAAATCCGGAGAGTGTGGTCGCCATGCAAGTGTGGTAAACTCATCCTGCTCCTCTTCCGACCACACACGTACACTGTGAGCTGTGTGATACGTTGCCTTGTCCTGCTGGTAAGATGCCAAAGTGCAGAGGAAAAAAAACTGCATGAAAGGGTGGACACGGTCCCCAAGGACAGATGCATATTTATGTTGATCCAGTACTCCTTCCAGAATGACGAAATCATACAGGAAATGCCACGGAAACGTTTCCCAGACCATAACGCTCCCTGATGTTGCAGTGTTTGTTTTCTGACATTTCATACCGTACACGGCAACGGCCATTTGTCTGATTGAGCGTAAAACTTTATTCATCTGAAAAGGCCACATCTGTCCACTTAGTGGATGGCCAGTTGTGATACTGGCCAGCAAATTCCAGCCTTCGTCACGAGGAACAGCAGGCAGCGTTGGTGCATGAAGCAGGCGTCTACCGCATGGGCTCATAAGCAGCAACAATCGGAGAGTGGACGTTGAGGAGACACTGTTGGCAGTCCACTGGTTCATCAGGGCAGTCCGTTGCTCAGTAGTGGCACGTCTATTGACCTGTGTCCACCTCCGCAACCGTCACTCAGCTCAGTCATCTATGGCCCTTGGTGCACCACAGTTGCCTAGCCGACGGTTTTGGATGCGCCATTTAGCCATTTGCAGTATAATTTAACCACGGTGGACACGAAAATTTTAGAAACTTAGTCTTTTCGGAAATGTTTTCACCCTTCACCTCTAAGTCTATGACCATGCCGTTTTGGGCTTGAGATAAATCGCTCCGTTTCTGCATTACGACAACGACTGCACTGATGTCCGGGTTCCCCTGACATACTATGTATCCTCTAACAGATTGTCCTGCTACCTGTTGTCTGCGAATGGGTACTGGACGTTGACGTCGAACATGGGCGATGTGACTGGTCCTTGTACTGTATTATGGTGAGTATTAATGGCAAAGTTGTAATATTTAAGTCAACATATGACGACGTGTGCCGTGCTCGAACAGCCTAATGGTCAGTCGGCTTTCAGCCGTGATACCGTGCGCACGGGCAAGGCACGCCGGGCAGCGCTCCGCGGGTGGTGGTGTTTACCCGCTAGCGCGCGGTTTGCGTCGTTGTATTGCCTTACAGTGCCGATACCGACCCGCCATGGCGTTTTCATATCGACAACTACAGTCAAACTAACGTTCAACGCATCGTACACGAGACCGAAGGCCCATGAAATTGAACGGTTTCTTCGAGACATCAAGCACATAGAACCACAAGAACTGATAGGCATTCGTCTATTGTATCCAGCACAGTGTACCTCAAACTGATTGCCGAAGCGGTCTGCGACAGACTACTCCAACGATCTGCAAACGGCTTTCGCTTCTGTCACGCAGACGGTAATGTGAGCGTGGTAGGAGTTGGCCATGCTGGTCTTGGGGTGCGTACCGTGCGCATCTTTGAGCTACCGTTCGAAGTTCCTGCCAACGTTGTCGTTGCTGCGCTGCGGCCATACGGCACTGTTCTGAGCCACACTGAGGAGAAATGGAACACATTCCAAACGTACCCTGTCCTTAACGGGGTACAACAAGTGCGCATAGAACTTAAGAAGCATGTTCCATCATAAGTTTCCTTGCTGGCTGCCGCGCAATTGTTATATATGATGGCCAACCGAGGACCTGCTCGGGCTGCGGCCAGGAGGGGCATGTTAGAACTGAGTGACTGCAGCGCCGCCTCGTTCAGGTGCCCCGCAATGAACTTCCCCAACGATCCACGATGACCTCTCTCCCTCTAACGTATGTGGAGGCGGCGCGATATGATGTGATGGATGATCAAAACCTACTACCTCCTCAAGCCGCTGCGAGCTCCTTTGGAGAGTCCGCGCCGTCGACGACCCCGCAGCCAAACGGTGCAGAGGTTCCTACAGCCTCTGCCCACAGCAGCGACGTGGGCACCCAGCCGCCGTCACTGTCGGGATCGGACACAGGGATTCCTGGTGACCGAAACCGTGGCGAGCCCCGCCCTCCAGTGGATGTCGAATCTCGGACCCGCAAGAAAAACTCACCCAAGCGACACAAGAAGAGGCATTTGTCAGTTGAAGAACGGGACAGGGATGTGAAGCCGGCGGAAGACATCGACTTCGTTGACTCGTCCACAGTTGCAACGGACTCCAGGGGCATCATTCACCGGAAGGTGCCTGAAGACAAGGAACACTCTCCTACATCTGGTGGACCAGAAAACGAGGCGCATTGCGTCGACTCCCAGAATGTGGGCTCCTGTAAAAACGACCAGCCAGCACTGACATCACAGTCCTTTCTTGGTGATATGGAGGCCGATGATGCACACCAAACATCGATATCGCCGCCAGAGCCCATGGCTGACATTGAGCCCGGAGGGCTCTGCCAGTCAGGGGATCATACGGCACAGTAATGCACAGCATGCGGCTGGATGGTTGTGTGGTGTGCGAGACCACTGTGGGCTTGCACCAGCACACTGCCTCCGCCACCTGATATGTCTCAGGCATACCGTGTGGGAAAAGCCAATGTCACTGGTGTCCAGTCCACTGTCAATTCCCACATGTTACACGACATGATCAGAGCGGCAGACTTGGACATTGCCCTTCTCCAGGAGGTTCATCCTAAGCTGCGTTTAGACCTATATGGCTACACCACCTACATCCTACCCTCTGGTAATGGCGCAGCAGGAACGGCCATCCTTTTCCGAGATGGCATAGACGCGACGGACGTGAAGTACTTGCCGAACGGGCGAGGCATCGCTCTCACACTTTGCGCAGTCCGCCTCATTAACGTCTACGCTCCCTCCGGTAATTCGCACCGTGGTGACAGGAATGTCTTTTATTCGGAGGAGGTAGCCCCACTTTTTCAAGGAAATATGAACCATTACATAGTGGGCGGCGATTTTAACAGTGTTCTGCGGCCCGAGGACCAGATACCTCATTACCCCGTCCCATGCCCGGCTCTACAAACATTGACACGTGACCTCGCGCTCCACGACAAGTGCCTCTTACATCATGGGAACCAGCGTGAATATACACACTTTACCAGCCACTCTGCCAGTCGTCTGGACCGGATATACGTCTCGCGTGCCCTCCGCACAGCAACCCGTGATGCAGAACTCTGGCCGACGGCCTTCACGGCTCATCTCACGTGTATCTCACTATCACCTTACCCCGACAACTCACAAGACGCAGCAGAGGCCCGTAGACGCTGAACGTCTCCCTCCTTCGCGAGGAAGGTTGTCGGCGAGCAGTTACTGACACGTGGCGTCGATGTATCAGGCCTGCCCATGTATGCTTCCACGTTGCTGTGGTGGCTGGGATGTGTCCAATCTGCACTCCGAAAGACCCTGATGGCCTACGGGCGTGACATATCGAACTGGCAAAAGACAACATCGGAATTTTACTATACAGCGTTACGTGAGCTGGCGACGCAACCACCATCTCCCGAACGTCAAATGTGCGTACAACGCATCAAAGCTCGTCTACTTCGCATCAGGGCAGAGCAGCTAGAAGGTGTCCGTGCACGAGTGCAAGACTGCATCCCCAACGAAACGGCATCAGTCTATCATATTGTGCGCGAGAGGCGCCACCGCAAACGTCAGCTCATTACGGCGGTAAACACAGAGGAGGGCGGCCGCGCAGTGACGCAAACAGATATAGCGCACACGTTCGCCCGACACTATGGGACCTTGTACATGGAAGCTCCGCGGAACGTAAGTGATTGTGACGAGCTGCTGCACGATTTTCCCGCCCCTAGGGACGTGGCACCCTATGACAGGCTGCTGTTGCCCATTACATCTGACGAGCTGACATCGGCCTTGGCACGTGGAGCACCGAACAAGTCGCCTGGACCGGACGGTTTACTCCTGGAATTCTACCGCACTTTTTACGACCTTATGGGCGACAATGGCTCCAAATGTTTTAAGATCTGATCCGCCCTGATTTCACTGTCGCCACAGAATTCACAAACGGCATCTTGATCTCAGTACCGAAACCGAATGGTGATTGTAGGTGGCAGGACTTTCGCCCACTCACACTCCAGAACAACGACTACAAGATCTTCGCCCGCATCCTCCGCGCGTGTCTCCACACCGCTATCGGGAAAGCCATCCACACCGATCAGAGATGTTTATGTGGTGTCAGCAACATTCATACGGCTTTCGGACCATACCGCGACGTAATTGCTTTGACAGCGGCCTGCAAAATACAAGGCACCCTTGTCGCCGTAGATTTCGACCACGCATTCGACCGCGTCGACCACGGCTTGTTACGCGTAGTTTTGCAACGCATGGGCCTCTCTCCAGAGTCTGCACAGGTAGTCCTTCGACTGGTCCACGGAGCGCGCTCCCGCATGATGGTCAACGGTTATCAGTCTGGTCACATTGTTGTTGGACGGTCAGTGCGACAAGGGTGTCCCCTGTCGGGTATATTATTTGCGGCAGCGCTTGAACCAGCTTTACATGGTCTACGGTAGCGCTTAACAGACCTTTCCATGCAGAACGTGACCTTTCGTTGTGGCACATTCGCCGATGACGCGGGTTGCTGGCCAGATCAGAGGATGAAATGCATATGGCGCTTCAGTGGTTACGCCAGTACGGGGCGGTCGCTGGGAGCGTCATCATTGTGAAGAAGACAAAATACATGGATGTGTACACCAGACACGTGCTCTGCTGCAGGACAACAAACTGCTTCGCTTGGATATGCTCTTCAGAACACGTTATGTCAACACCTATCTTGTCTCCAAACTGAACTACAGTATTTTGCGCATGTCCTTCCCTTGACGCCTACGATGGCCAACAGATTTCAAGCAGCATATGGACATCTCGTAAGCCACGGCCTTGCTTTTAAAATCCGATACGCCACCCTGACAGCGGGCGGGCGGTATCGGTTTAATTCATGTATATAACCGTGCGCGATCGCTTTATCTCAACACTATGCATCGCACGTGAACCTCTGCCTACACCACTCTGAGGGGCACCCTGATAGGGGAAGTGGCACCACACTCTCTGCATCCCCCGGTTTCTGTAGGACACATTTCACCAGCACTCGCCCACATCAGAGAGTTCTTGATTGACTTCAGCTACTTGCGGTCAGAACTTCTGACGACACGGATGCCCAGCACGAAAGACTATTATCGCCTCTATCAACAGCAGCAACCTATAAATACGGTCGCCCACAGACATCCTGAAGTTGCCTGGAACACTGTGTGGCGAGCGATACACACGCCTTTTCTACCTAAGACGGCGCGTTCATTGTGGTACGTGGTTGTGAATGGGAAGTTCGCTGCTCGTCAGTGGCTACATTCCATTCATCTGACAGACGACCCCTGGTGTCCGACATGCTCAGTCGTTGACTCGGATGCACACCGTCTGACCTGTGCCGCGACCAGCGAGTGCTGGCTACTGACTCAGCGCATGCTGGCATTACTCCCCAGATGATATATTGCGCCCCGACGGCGTATACTTTCCATCGACCTAAACGAACGCCGTAACTGGCTAAAGACATGGCCCTTAACTACACATTTTGCGATGCTCCCAAAGGCACACTCCCTATTGATGACGACACATGCAGCTTTCAGCCGCCACCCGAAGTACAGAACCCGTTTCGCAAATTATTTTGGTTCATTATTTGCGGATCCTTCTGCTCACTGGAGCGTTCCGGGTCTGAGACGCTGAAAATAAAGAAGAATCCTGGAGCATATTGATCCTCTACGGACGGAATAAGGGGAACCCCTCCCAACAGACGAGAAGACGACTCGGACGCTCGACTATGGCAGTTGTAGGACCTTTTATTTTGTAATGAAACAAAAATAAATCCATAAATACAAAAAAAATTAAAATGTTATAAAAATTAAAGAAATAAATAAATGAAATAACATAGACGAACCCGCTACATCCTCTTCCTGATCCTTCGATCATCGAACACATTGCTTGGGCGTGGCGGCGGGATGGCCAGGTTTCGGGTGTCGACCCCTGCCCTACCCGTCGTCTTGCTCCTGCAGCAGTTCCTTACTTTTTTTTTTTAAAAAAAAGAAAGGTCAGGGTACCGCTCGCGGTAAGCAGGAAATCCGGGTTCGAGTCCCGGTCCAACCCAAATTTTCGTTGTCGTCATTCCATTATACCGGTGATGGTGTTCCATAATCGCAAACGCAAATACATTTCATGTAATGCATAATGACATACATGCATGTCCGAAGGAGCTTCGCTTCGTGCTTCTGGGCAACACAGGCACAGCAATGTCGTATTCGTTCATTACTTCTGATGCTGGCTTTGCAACTGGATAAAGTGATTTTACAATAATATACATTATTGCATCTTACTGACTTAAAGATGTCGATGAATGGAGAAATACAAGGAGAAGGAAAAAAAAAATAAAAACGGATAAACCCCGTAGACAGGTTGATCATTAATGAAGTATTTACGAATAACGTGGCTGCACAAAAGATGACTTAAATGTGGTTATCAGATCAACTTGTTATTGTGTAAGATGGACTAGCAGAACAAAAAACTAATCCGCATTTGCTCTAGTCTGATAAACATCTCCCACTTTATCATTAAACGCATTGCATTGCATAAACCATACAGCGTTAAATTATCGGCACAGTTTATATTTTTCGACTGAGTCTTCTTGGTCCTCATCTCAGGTGACATGAGTAGGGAAGCTGTGGACTCGAAATCTGTAAATTTGTCAGCATTTAATCTCCGTTCCTCCAATATGCAAGAGCAGTGTAACAAATGTTGTGTCACTTTGTTCTGTTTCATTTAATTTGATACCAACGGTCCGATCAACCTCAGAATTCTGTACAATTGAGGTGTACTTGGTGCTTGCGTTTCCCAATACGTTGGTGAACATATCACGTGCACGCACGCGTGCACGAGCTCACGCACACGCACACTAATGCGCGGTCGAGGAGACACGGATGTGAACAAAGTAAATAAGTGAAAAAAGATTAAATAAGATCCGTACACGGAGTACCTACAGTAACGAATCAGAATCACTACAACAATTAAAAACGTAAACTCCATCCACAGGCCATGGCGGGTCCATCAGTAACGACCGACCGCCGCGTCGTACTCTGCGGCATATGGGGAGCGAGGGATCGGCCAAACGGTGTCTCGGCCGTTGTGATCCGATTACATCATATACCTGTACGACACCTAAGGCAGTAGCCGATAAGTGAACAAGGTTCCACGCAGTATGGCTGTCTTCTGTTGTTGTTTTTGTTGTTGTTGTTGTGGTCTTCAGTTTAGAACCTGGTTTGATGCAGCTCTCCATGCTACTCTATCCTTTGCAAGCTGCTTCGTCTCCCAGTACCTACTGCAACCTACATCCTTCTGAATCTGTTTAGTGTATTCATCTCTTGGTCTCCCTCTACGATTTCTACCCTCCATGCTGCCCTCCAATACTAAATTGGTGATCCCTTGATGCCTCAGAACATGTCCTACCAACCGATCCCTTCTTCATTCAGGAGGACGACGGTTCAATCCCGTCTCCGGCCATCCTGATTTAGGTTTTCCGTGATTTCCCTAAATCCTTTCAGGCAAATGCCGGGATGGTTCCTTTAAATGGGCACGGCCGATTTCCTTCCCCGTCCTTCCCTAACCCGAGCTTGCGCTCCGTCTCTAATGACGTCGTTGTCGACGGGACGTTAAACGCTAATCTCCTCCTCCTCCCCCCTCCGATCCCTTCTTCTGTTCAAGTTGTGCCACAAACTCCTATTCTCCCCAATTCTATTCAGTACCTCCTCATTAGTTATGTGATCTACCCATCTAATCTTCAGCATTCTTCTGTAGCACCACATTTCGGAATCTTCTATTCTCTTCTTGTCTAAACTATTTATCGTCCCTGTTTCACTTCCATACATGGCTACATATAAATTCTTTCAGAAACGGTTTCCTGACATTTAAATCTATACTCGATGTTAACAAATTTCTCTTCTCCAGAAACACTTTCCTTGCCATTGCCAGTCTACATTTTACATCCTCTCTACCTCGACCATCATCAGTTATCTTGTTTCCCAAATAGTAAAACTCATTTACCACTTTAAGTGTCTCGTTTCCTAATCTAATATCCTCAGCATCACCCCATTTAATTCGACTACATTCCATTATACTCGTTTTGCTTTTGTTGATGATCATCATATATCTTCAGCCGAAAATCTTGATTTTGTTAAAATACACGACGCATTTCGAGCCTAGAGGGCTCATCTTCAATTGCTTTGACAGTCTACATCAACTTTACACTCCGTCTGATTCTGTGTCTGACAACATCACATTGTTGTGTTACAAAATGCGACATTATGAAATGTAAGTATATAAAACTATGATAAATCAAAAAATAACTTTCTGTTTCTAGTAGTAGGTGCATGGTTCTGGAGAATGTTTGCTAATAAATACATACTTTCTATTAAACAGCACATTGCAGAAACACTTTGGCACAACACGTTTTCAAACGCAATTCAAAACAAGTGAAAGAATTTCGACCGTGAAGATGCTGCAGTTTTACAAATACACGGATAATATTTACATGGTACTACATTATTATTTATATAGATGTCGTAAAATAGAAACATTTTTGAATGTGATTAATGTAAACAGTTTTTATGAAATGGTTACATTATTAAATACTTCTCTTTGTAAGAAAAGAATAAAGTTTTAAAACCGAGCGAGGTGGTGTAGTGCTTAGCACAACGGACTTTCATCGGGAGGACGACGTTTCAGATCCGCGTCCGGCAATACCAATTTAGTTTTTCCCTCATTTTCCTAAATCGCTTCAGGCAAATGCCTAGATGGTTCCCTTGGAACGGCACAGCCGATGTCCTTCCCCATCTTCCCCTTATCCGATGACACCGATGACATCGCTGTTTAGTCCCCTCCCCCGAATCGAACCAACCAATCAAATTTTTAAAATTACTGAAAAAATTGTGTTCATCCAAAGCTTTCCAGACGCTTCTTCTGTATGTAACATTATTTTTAATTACTCTAGCAGATCAAGTTTTTTACCATCGTTTTCTGTATGGAGTGCTGGTAAGCTGTTATGGATGTCACTTAGTCTGTGTGTTGAGGTACATGTGGTTAGCTACTGCAAATTTGTCAAAGTGGTTAAGTCTGAAGACATCAGTGTGTTCTTTGGAACATCTATGGAAAGTTCTTCCTATAATGCATATGTAAAATGTAGGGCAGCTGTTACAATGTAATTTATATACTCCACTTCGTTCTTTTATTGGAGTGTTTATGTTTAATGTGGGAGGTAAGTGGTGTCCCAGTTTGTTGTTTGTGGAGAAAGAAATTTTAATATTGGTGTTTCTGAATAGGTTAGCAATTTTTATGATGCTGTGACTAAATAGGGTATGCTTGTGAATATGTTTGCAGTATTAAATGTTTTTCCTGTTGACCTATTAGTGATATTGTCCTGTATTTTGTTTGATAGTTTGTCAACTGAGTGTTCAGAATATCAAAATATTTATTGCAATTGTTTTGATGGTATTAGTTTCTTGTGTTAGTTCTTTGAAGCTCTGGATGGTAGTAGTAAAGTGTTGTCATACTTCCCAGACGAAATTTATTCTAACTGCGAGCCATGTTTTTGAATCAGCCACGTTTACGATGACGTGCTAAAGAATCAGACGAGAAAATTTTGTTTTACTAATATTCGATCTTCCTTCTCACTACTTAAAAGAAAGTGCACGTAATAAGGGCTTTTCGTAGTAACATAGGGGAAGGTACTAAGTAAACAGAATCTATGGTTATCGTTACCGTTTCGTATCTTCCTTATTGGCTTCTGAATGAACATTACTTAATTGTAAGCAATATAGTTACGGAAGTCTATTACCCAAGCATTAATAGAAGCAGCTACATTCCGAGGTTCAGTAGAGATGTTAAACTACAGAAGACCTAAAAATTGTAGCCTGTGCGAAGCGCCCCATAGGCCGGTATGAGAAAATCAAATGCGATACGGGAGGGAGCGAGTTTATTGAAAAAAAAAACAATAAAAACAATATGAATTAAAAACCTGATTAATTTACTTCAAGGGAACAATAGTAAATTGCTTTTTGACATAATAAAAAGTTAAATTTCACCGCCTCCAAGTATGATCGTTACATGTCAGCGTCACTTGGGCCGCATCGTGTCGAATACACTGCCAACGTTAGTGATTAATGTGGCACTGTAGTCACCGTCAATTTCTGGTTAGAAAAGGTTGGTTTTGATTGAAACGTTTACATTTCTCCGAGTTACTATACATGAACATGCACTGCAACACTATGAAACAAGACAGCATATAAAGAATACAGCTGCACATTGTAATAATAATTCACATCCCTTTTACCAATTTTAAAAAAAACGACACTCGTCGGATTTAAGAATCGTGATATTTGTAATATTCAGTTTTACAGGAAGGGATGCAGCATCGATGGAACAAGTGCGCCCTTCATACGCAGCGTAGTCAAGCAACATATGCACGAGATTTGTAGCTCTACAAAAGAAGTCAGAAGGGAAGTGAGGCTCGCGTCGCAGTTTTGTGTCAGCTGCATACTGTGTCTAACAATTGCGTTGTATAAACAGCTGCAAGTAAGTGCCACATTTGAAGATAAGTGTGTCTATTACGCGCATTCACGAACCCATTTTACGTTTAATTTTTGTCACTGAAGTTGTTCGTTACGAGACGCACGTGCCGATGAGTTGTCTGAACTGAAAGACAAACAAGGAAACATTCCCTCCCCCGTTCCCCCACCCACACCCGTCACGCCGTCGCAGCCCGCAGTTGTCATGCTACTTTCCCTCTGCCCCCCTCCCCCCCCCCCCCCCTCCCGCATGTGCTTGAGATAATGCCTCACCTTTTCGAGCACTAACTGTAAGACAAAGTGCAATAAAGGACCCTCAACTATGGTTTTGACAATGTAGCGGACCAGTGTTGCGAAATGGCAAAACATTTACTTATTCTTGGTAATTTGTAAGATTTTTAACTTTGTAATTTTAGTGTCAAAATACATTAATTGACGAAGAACAGAATTTGCCATAAAACGGAAATCTGGATAGCACTCTATGATGTAGATAGTTTCTTATTTAACTGTCTCGATCGCAAGTTTTTTTGCCATAGCCATTTTCAGAATCACTCTGCTTCACAGTACCAAGTCATAATTACGCAATACACGTAATATTATTTTTGCGTGGTTATGATTTGTTGCATTTATATAAGAAGATAGTGGTGCGATGATTGAAAATTAGCCCGTAAATACTGAAATGCTGAGAAATGTTGCGCTAGTCGAGGTATTTGTATTCTGCAATCTATTAATACGAAGCTGTTGCAGAAACGACCTGATTCAATGATTTTTTAAGACAAAAGTGGTCGTGTTAGTACCAACAAGGGAACTGCGTGATCTAGAAAGCTCAGAAACGCACGAAAATGTGCTTAGAATATAAATCGGTCATCCCAAAAACAGTGAAATGAGTAATTCTCACGCTTAACCGCATGTGTTACCGCTAGGGGCATTTGAATGATCACGTATTCAAGATATAAAAGAAGAACTTCGGTAACGGGAAGAAACAAAAAATCGATATAATAGGACAAAAACCATACTTATTTCAGTGTCGTGGGTTATTGCTATATTTCTCTCTGGTTGAAACAGCTACACTATATGAACAACAAACCTTTTCTACTAAACTGACAGTGTTTCACAGTTATTCAGTCTTCGAAGTGAGGGTTAGGATGTCAATAAAGTAGTCAAAGTAATGTGGAACAGTATGCGTAGCTGGCTAAAGCCACTTTTTCACATTAAACATCACTACTGTACTCAAGCAGCCCAGTATCAAACACGACGGGAATTACATTTTCAAACGACGAGATAAAATTATAGCCGTACGATGACGTTGCTTCCGAAAACGAGTTACTACACCACACTACCGTTTTGTTTCAGCTCCTCTGGCTGCGCGCTGCGCTACTGTGGCGCGGGGATTTCAGTGTGCTACACCTGCTGGTATACACCAACAAACGAACGAAAAATCAGTAACGCAACTTCATTTTTTCAGGATAATGATAAAAAAAAGCTTTGTAACAATCCTCCGTATTATTATACCTCCATGCAGTTTCTAATCTCCAGGGACTCCAGGTTAAGAAACGCTTCACTATACCATTGGAAAGTTTAATGTGAAAATAAAAAAAATAAAAATAAAAATGCCTCATGCTTTCAAGTGTCGAGGCAGCCTTGCTGTATCAGCTCCTCCCATTCACTCTAATTTCGCACAATCTCTTCATTTCAAGGATTCTCTTCCCACGCCTTCGTCCCAGTTTCTCGACTCTGTTCTCCCACGAAATGTGGGGCTTCCTCGTCGAGCTATCCCCGTGCACGCATTTCAAATACTTGTTTATCGTTTCTCTCCGCTCCCAGTATCTTAACATGCCCATGCCATCTCCACTGACGTTCCCCAATCACCATACTCTTTGCTTTCTTCTGCCCCGTCCCTTCTTGTTTCTTTCATTTCTAACTCTGTATCTCGTGGTCTTTCCTACTGCTCTCCTCATGAATTTCCTTTCCGTGGTAGCAATCCTCCTTCGGTATTTCTCTTACAGCGTCAAAGTCTATGAATCATACGCTGTCAGTGGTGCCAGAATTTCATTGTAAATTTGCATTTTAGCTATCATATTGATCTCTTTCTTTCCTACCATTGTGTTATTCATCTGAGACCACGCTGAGGCTGCTTTCTTAGTTCTATTTAGTACCGCTTTTTATTTTTTCTTCCATCACGACTTAGCAACGTGGCAAGATATTCAGAATTGTCTACTTTCCAAAAGGCTTTCCATTACAGAGTATACAGGGCTCTTCTTCTCTTCTGCTCTGTTTTCAAACCCACGTTACTTGGTCTTTATCTGCAGTCGGAATCATTCCCATCCTCTTCATACAATTACACTGCGCCCTTCTGAAGTCTTCCTGGTGTCAGTTATCTTCCTGGAGCAATGTTGCAGACAGACTGCCCGTAATCTCCACTTTGCAAGCTTTGTTGTGTGGGTTGACGTTTTCTATGTTTTCGTTATTCACGTAGTAAGCTGGTAAAAAATAAAGGGCTGAGATCATCACCTTACTTGAGTCCTTTATCGATTGCAAATTCTCCAGATTTTTCGCCATCAATATGAACTACTTCCACTGGAGTGAACACCAGGGAACTCAGAAAATCAGTAGTCTAGACTAAAAAGACTACTGGCTCCAGTGTTTGGATCCAGATCGACCTTAACAACTATACACTGTTACTCCCGAGTTTTACAGTGGTATACAGTCATCTTTCCCCGTTAGATTCTCGAGTGCTGCGTCAAAGGGAGGAACAAATGTCAATAAGGTGTATTCCACGCTAATCATAACGTAATGAATGGAAAACATGAGACTCTTGTGTAAGATTCCAGTTTATTTATTACTTTACTAACTGGTTCTGAGCCTTTATGTGATTATCAAGTACAAAGACGAGTAAGTGTTAGTGTGATTTGTGTGAAAACAAGATTTTAAACTAGGTGCATCCAAATAGTATTTTAATTGAATGTCAAACATGACAATCATTAACTTTTGCTGTAAGTACAAAATTGGAAGAAATGCGTCGGTAAAAATATGAAGTAAAGCTATTTAACTCAGGTAAAATATATGACAAACTGCAACAATTGATCAGATAAGAAAAGTAAATTGCGCAAAATACACACGGTGTAACTAAATTCCCTATACAGACTTTCAGGACACGTTCCTTAGACGAAAACGCGATCAACGTCTATAATACATGAGCTCTGAAATGCATGCCTTAAGAGCTGCGAGCACTTGTTCAATAGAAGAGATGGTTTTTCACAAAAGCATAGATGAGCAAGTTCTCGTAGGTCTTAACATATGCAGTTTGGAGCCCATGTATTCAAATGGTACAGATGGTTCTGAGCACTATGGGACATAACATCTGAGGTCATCAGTCCTCTATATGTAGAACTACTTAAACCTAACCAGCCTAAGGACATCACACACATCCATGTCCAAGGCAGGATTCGAACCTGCGACTGTAGCAGCAGCGCAGTTCCGGACAGAAACCCCTAGAACCACAGCCCATGTGTGCTCGACACTTTTTTTCTTGTTTTTGACCATACTACCCCGTCCCAAAATATGCAAAGCAAAGAGCTTGTAGTAGAAGATATGTGATTCGAAGTATCGTAGATGAGCAAGCGCTCAAAATTATTTTAGAGCCCATTTTTAGCAGACTTTTTTTCTTGCTTTGATGCGGAGCCGTCCTCCAACTCTGTAAAAAGTATTTAGGTACACTCCGTTGTAAACATTCGCATCTCTTTTCTAGAGCATAACTGAATAAGGCAATATTGCCTTAGGCGAGTGTAATCTTACTAGCGAGACACCTGGCGAAACGAAACTGGTAGAATGAAAACAATAATCATGCAAAGTAAATTTACGGGCCAAGTAAAACGGCAGTAAATCAAATAAAGTAAAAGATGTGGCCTATAACTAAGAGGGGTAATTTACAAAGTAGTTGGATTTGTTTATTTGCAGTATCTGTTGGAAGAAGTAGTTAGTACGGGAATTGTGTTCGATCATTCAGTACCACGTTTGGGCAAACAGCCATATGTTTATTAGTATCTATTATTTCAAGAAGATTCATCTTCCTCTGTTTGTGGATGATGGGTACTACTCCATTCTCACTTTGTCACTGTGGTCTTCATTTAGCCGGTTGGTCTGCTTAGCTGGTCTCAGTTTCTACGTCTCTAGATACCATGGCGTTATTCCATGCTCGTCCTGTCAGACTGCCCTCTATAGATGTTGCAGCATTTACAGATGATCTGTGTATTCCACTCCTTTTCCATAGCTGACGTGCAGTACTCACCATCACGGGGACATGTATCTAGTAGCGTCTGCACATGAACTGATGTATTAACGTTCGTAGATTTAAGCTTTCTGGCCACATTCTAAGAAACCTTTCCTAAATATGGACCCGAGCGCGGAAGACAGAGGTCAGTGGGTGATGGACAGAGCGCAGGGTAAAAAGTAGATAAACATCTATTGTCTCTTTTATACAGTATGGACTACACCCAGAGAGTGTAGCCAATGTTTTGTGCTATTTGTTTAATGGTATCTAATTCAGACTCGAAGTTGTCATCAATTTGTGAATGGACATTAGCTGACGTATCACTGAATGGAATGCGACATGCTGATGGGTTACTGGGTTTGAGAATTGTCTTTATCACAATGTCAGCGCTGCCGGCTTCCTCTAAATCTTAGAAGTATGAACGGGATCATTGACATCTATGGTTAGGTCTAAATAATTTAGGTCTAAACAATTTACCACAAAAACCCGTTAAGAAACTTATATTGCTGTGTTTGAATGTCTGGAGTTCCTTACGGACAGTTAATTTAGGTGTAGACGCAGACAAAAATTCCGGTTTTTTTCCTCTGATCAAGAAAAGGGAATAATGCAACCTCTGCTACGTAAACATTGTGCCCCACAAACTTTGGTCATTAAAACCCGTACAGCAAGGGAAGATTCGTACTGCACTTTTATTTCAAAACGTATGTAGGAGCGACTATCGACAATTTTTGCCGACAAGCATTGCAGTTGACACAATCTTATTGCGCAAGCGTATAGCGTTTAAGCTAGTTATGCAGGGTTTTGTTATCCCTGATGATAGGTGGACAGGAACACACGAAAGCTGTTATCCGTTTCATTAGTACTACATGATATTCGGCTCCCCATTTCCAATTAAATTAGCTGCCATGTTTGGGGTGGTGTTGATACGCATTTCGCTCAAACCATTCAAAAAAAAGTAAGCTGCTTATTCTCTTTGCCCCTGTCATATGTGGCGAGAAAACTAAAAACAAAGTATTAATCCCGCTAGAGACCATCTGTGTTGGAGCAGAGTTTTGTGATGGGTAGCGTCCTGTCACTTATCGGTTCTGTTTCTAAAGCTCTAGTTCAATCTAAAGCAATCAGTACAGAAAGAAGAAGCAATTATTTAATAATGAAATTATGAAAATCGACAGCCATCCTATAGGGTCTCCTGAGGCGCGTGCGATTCATTATAATATACGATATATTTATTCAGAACGAATACATTTATATCATGAAAGTACATGCTGGGTGATTTTGTCAGGAACAGGATTAAAAGGATCGATCAAATTTGATTTCAGTTTCGTTTTCAGGACACCATATGAATCACAATTCGGTATGCGATCATCATCTTGAAGCAGAACCGATTGTGAATTTATGGCTCGGTCTTATGATTATGACACTCATTTTATTCCCAGTGATGACGACTTTAACCGTCAATGCTCTGGGATATTGTCTGACGAGTGTGACACTGAGACACCAGTGAAGGATCGGAATTACTGTTATCGGGATAATGAATACAAGTTACTGAAACGTTCATACACCTGCGCACAACCTTCTACGCCTGTTTACAGTAAAAGCACCACCTGAAAGAGTCTCTTACTCCCATGGATTCATTTCAAATAACTTTTAGTAATTCCATATTGAGCGTGAATTTAAGCTGGACAAACAAGAAACCTGGCGATTTGCATGGTAAACAGCAAAACGATGAAGCTTTTAGAGAAACACTAGTAATATTCGCTGCCATCTCTAAATGCAATCGGAAAAAGTGTACTCTCAATGTTCGCAACAGATGTTTCAGGACGAGAATTATTCAGGGTATCAACATCCAAAAACAGATTTATGACTTTATTGCCAATCCGTTTTGATAATTTTACTGACCACGACGCCTGAAAGATGTATGACCCAGCCTTTACAATTACAGAGATCTCAGAAATGTTTGTGGCAAATAGTCAGCAAAACTACTAATTAGAAACCAACGCAAATGTCAATTATATGTTTACCCCATTCAGAGAACGATCGGCGTTCAAGATGTATATGACAACCAAATCTGGTAAATAAGGCTTAAAAATACAGTGACTGGTAGATGCTACAACATATTATACCTGTAATACATATTTGTACACGGGAAAAGGTTCTGATGGATTTGACTGGGTGAAGAGGACAGAAAGAACTTAGTAACAAGGCAAGCTGACCTTAGATTGTGCAGACCTTTTTCGATACCAACATGATCATTATATACTGACAGTTGGTACTCTTAGATGGAGCTAATGCAGTAACTGAAAAAAGGCATGACAACAGTAGACACTTTGATGAAAAATAGAAAGAAAATAGCGAAAGAGTTCATTTCAAATAAAAACAGATTTTGTAAATACTTTATATTATCAATTAAGTCTTCGATAAAAGTTGCTTCGTGGTAGTATTTTATTACACCGGACTAGTTCTGGACGTTGCCCACAAACAACGGATTCTCTATTACAGAAAAGACACATATTTCTTATAAAAATTGTATATCGCAGTATTTTATGCCTATGTCATTTTGCAGTTCATTGTAATTCGACTTGCCTTATCTTCCCTTACGTTCTCTTGTGTATCCCAACGACAATATTTCATGAAGTCCATGTAATAATACTTTTACATTGTTTATATATATGCATATATGTAAAAAGTATACATAACTTTTTACAAAATATATGCAGCTTTCATAAGCAATTGTTGCACACGCAACGATTACTTTTGGTATACTTCACAGAATATATATAACGCTACTTCTAATTTGTATTATATTTCTTAGCAAAGCGAAGAAGTGTCTTTCCATTTACGTAAACTAGCGAAATTTTCGAGGACCAGTTTTGTTTTTTAGATAGGTCTGTTCGTTTAAAATAATGTCATGATGTTTCGTTATATATGCGAAAATTTCTGTTCCTTCCCAAGTGTTAAGTAAGCTATCTTTTTCGGCAACATTTCCACGACAAGAACACGTCTGTCTAGTCGTCTGTGTTTGGCTTCGGCAAAGATTGTGCATTGGTTAATTACGTACCAAAGAACAAGAAAGTAGTTATATAGTTTTCTTCAATGTACCGCGATAACATAGCCCCGCATATAAAAATCCTGTCACCACTGAGTATTACAACACCAAAAGCGGCGTTGACTCTTAGAGCAGAAGTCCTCGGTTTATTCATGCAGTCGCCGAACAGATTGATGGTCTTTGACTTTGTTTTTCGGAATTCTAGATTTGTCGGCTGTGAATGCCCATACGTTTATGAAACACAAGGGACGGTACCTAAGCATATTACCAGTCTGAATTTTCTGCAGTCCGTCGCAGGCAAACTCAATGAAAGTAATTTGATCACTTGTTTGCACAGCATCCATATACCGCGTCAGATTCGTTCAATGGTATAATGAACTGTAAAATGTGACATTCGTGAAGAGTTTGGTCATCTGGATATGGGGCATAAATTACCCACAAACGAAAAAGAGTACTGTTACTTGAGCAACTACAAGAAGAGAACCTAACAGCTTAGCTCTATTGCACATGGAAGAAACCAGTAAGTTTGTGATGCTCCGTGAAATTATATACGCAATGTGTTACAGAGAAGTGACTGAATATTTTACATGAAAGAAACCACTGTGTTCAGCCGATGCAGACATTATGTTACGGGAAAGTTAACAAACGTTTAGTTGTATATTGCTTTGACGTAAAGACGTTTTAGTTTTGTTTCGTATGTCTATTTTCATTGCATAACTGGCGATTGTATTATAAAAAGAAATCATATAATATTACTTTCATAATTAGAGCTTTTGTTTCTACTGTAAGAGGTATGTGCTGCCTGCGATATTTAAGCTATAAGAGAATCTGAGACCAAAGAGCAGTGTTGACTGCAGTACGAACTGTGTAGTAGTAGCAGTAAGTTGTTGCTAGCGAGCAGTCGTCTGTCTGCGCTTGTCAGTCCTGTCTGGGGTATCATGTTGGCTGGGCCGGTCGCGGTGCAGCGATGCCGGAGCCTGAGTATTATTGTATAAGGTAAAAAGCAGCCTCGCGCATATCTAGTAATGTTATGTGAAGTCCCATGTAAATCTTTTAAAAATGTCCTAATAATAATCTTCGTGATATAAAGTAATTTCTAACAAACATTCATGTCAATTTAAAGAATTTACTAATTTCTTCAATCCATGATCTTTCCTATTGTTGAAAAAGAAAAATCAGTTGCTTCCTTTCATAAAATGACAAATCTATCGGCCAGCATTGCACAGAGCTGTCCCGGAAAAATTTTATATAAGAGCAGATATATTCGCCGTTTTTATTGAGGTAAGAATTTTTCCTTTTTTATTCAGAATGATCTTAGAGAGCCATGACGCAGCGCTGCTGTCGTCCAAATTCTACCAGGTTACTGAATTTATTTTTTATTACGAGGTTTAGGAATTTCTGTTTCGAGCTTACATTAAATGGGAAACAAATTTTGTGTGGAGGTTAAATGTGAATGAATTTCTGTAGGGAGGTTATAAATGGGAACCAATTTTGTTCTGAGGTTACACTAAAATTAGAATCATTATATTATTATTATTATTATTATTATTATTATTATTATTATTATTATTCAATTTTGTGTGGGGAGGTTACACTACAAATATAATGTTAAATAATTTAAGTTTTGGTAGTTCCAAATTTCTTTACCTGAAAGTTCCTAAAATATGAAAGGGATGGTGAAATGTTCGATTAATTAAGAGATTTGATTTTTGTTTGATGTTTTTATGGTTATTATATTATTATTGTATTTATGAACATAATGATTGAAAGTAAAAAATAATACATTTTGCTTTTAAAATTAAAAAATGCAAGTGCAGATATTTGTATATGTGGTACCTTAATATGTACATACATACGTGTGTTGGTTGCTTTCCTCTGTGTCAGTCTTCCCACAAACATGTCAAACTTAGCGAAATGGTTCAAACGGCTCTGAGCACTATGGAACTTAATATCTGATGTCATCAGCCCCGTAGAACTTAGAACTACTTAAACCTAACGAACCTAAGGACACCCCACACATCCATGCCCGAGGCAGGATTCTAACATGAGACAGTAGCGGTCGCGCGGTTCCAGGCGAAAGCGCCTAGAACCGCACGGCCACATCGGCGGTCTCAAACTTAGCGGCCTGATATTTTCTGCATGGTCGTAACAGCACCACTATGTGGACTACACCTGTCTGTACAGACTACCCATTGTGCATCTAAGCATTGACACTTCAACACCTGACCTGAGGCCCAGGGGAAGTAAGCATTAATGGCTTGCTCTTGCCACACCGACGCTTAGAGACGCCAAACAAACCTGAAAACATATGACTTGTAATAGCTATGAATATTAGTCTGCAAATGACGTGAATAATTATGCAATGTTGTTGTACCTCGTAAAGGTAGATTGTTTGAATAGGTGGGTGGCAGAACTCTCAGCACCGTGGTGGCCTGTGGGACGGAACAGATATAAAACCGTCGCCGTTATGGAGTGGAGTACCTAGATAATAAGGACTGCACGAGTGATTTCGGATAGCAGCACCTGTCGTGGAGAATGTTCGACGCGATCGTCTGGCTTGTCTCATGCTGATGTATGACCTGCCTGGCGCTGATACCTGAGACACTATCACAAATTTTTTATCTCAACCTCCAAGTAGATGTACATCACTTGCAAAGCGTTTCCAGCCAAATGCCGAAATGGCCTATTTGGCTCCTCATCCTCTAATGGGTCTTTTCCTGCAGTTTGTCTCTGTTTATTAAAATCGTGCTGTAGACAGGTGTTACAAGTATCAATTTATTACGCAGTGAATGGGAAGTAAGACATGTGACAGCAAAAGCCTTCAGTTCAAGTAACATTTGGTAAGCACTTTTTTGGTTAACGAAGAGATCGCACAACACAATACTGTCGTTAGAAATTGCACTGTAATGTCGAAGCCACAAACTGGATGGAAGGCTTTTGGAAAAATTGACATCATTACGTGAAGAATTTAGTAATTTAGACATCTTGCTATGTGAGTGTACATAGCTCATACATCATCTTCCACTCATTTTCCTACCATCATCACGGATTTTTAGAATATGATAATAACTTCCCTCTACAACTGTTACCTCTTCCTTGACGTTACTAGCCTCATTCGTACTGAGACTGGAGTGCGTGTGGGGGTCGTAGTTGAAACTTAACGCATAAGAAAAGATATCAAAGTTCTCTAAAGTGTACTGGCCTGGCGTTTGCATTCCGAATAGTCTGTCCCAGTGTAGTATAAGGCAAGGAGCCGAATTCTGATCTGGTTCTGTTTGCTGAAATCGATTGCTACCATCCGTCACTCGGATATTCAGGCAGACTGTTGGGGTAACTAGACGAAATTTAAAAAAGGGATGCTAACTATTTTTTCGACAAGTTATCATCGATTTAAGTAACAAGGCCAGAGTCATTACAAAGTGGTGTGCTCACATTGATGGCGATCTACAAATCCTCAGGCAAGATACACCACACATGTAAGTAATATTCTTTCATATCCTACTCAAGAAAGATAAAATCTTTCCTAGCGTGTAACCTTCTCTAAGGAGACTTGCGGCACAGAACTGCTTACTGGCTGCCAGCAGATCACTCCATTGGGGCATCGTTAATAACATCAGGCAAAGTAATTCGGGTTGTTCCTAACGCTTCTTCGGTTTTAAATCTTACGGTCATATTATTTTCGATAGTACTTCCAAACGAATACATTGATGAGAGATTCTTTATATTTACACAAATTCCAATTCGACATTTTATTTGACAAACATGAAGTAATGAATATTCCATCATTTTTCGGGCGTACATCCATGATGTTTTTAATTCATGTTCCAATGTTTCGGATGACAAAATTTCAGCCGTTCTCGAAGTGACTCTCTTTCAAGTTTTTAAAGTAGTGTAGTAAGCGCGCATGCGTCACAGATAACTGTTGGTAAAAGTTGGGTCGTCTAGTGTTTTTTCAAGCCTGATGAACATTAAAGATGCTACAGAACTACGATAGTAAAGTACTACGCTTCTTGAAATATGTACGCCCTAGCACAGTTACCACTAACGGCATCTCTTTCGTTCTGGTAGTGCAATCTCCCTCTCTCAGAGTTCAAGCTGGAAAGTTGACCGCATAGAAAAGTCCTTCTGGGAGTTGCGATTCATTAAAATGCTGTGAATAATTACCACTCGTGTGTGCAGGAAAACGATTAATAGCTGTGAGAAATATGAAACTTTTAGTATGTATGTCAGTTCAAAGAGTGAGAAGTTCGAAAACTGAAAATTACTGTGGCAAATCCGTTCTCAGTGTGGCCTCTTTTGCTTTCATCAAATAAAAACGTGTACAAACTGGCCGTCTTAAAACGAAATATTGTGAAACTATGGACCTTTAACTTGTTCTGACACAATGATGCAGACGTATAAATTCATGATGCTAACAGAACTGCTTTCGGGGCTGTTGTGAACACTGCTATTTCTGATGGAGGTACTGTTTTGTTTTGTTCGTCTTCTTTTGCTTTACGGGCCATCCCTTTCTTTGTGTGTTGATGTAACTCTCATTTTCGTCACGTAGGCCACTTTTAACGAAAGTATGAATACTACAAACATTCTTTTACTGCGAGAGAAGTCTAGTAGTCTGTACTTTGAGAAGTACATTGGCTTTTTTCTTTTTTTAGTAGAACACAGAAATTCAGTAATTTAATACGAAAGGTGATCAGACACACATGGCAATCAGCACTTGGACTGAAACTAAACTCATGTCTACGAAATGTGTAAATTCATCTTGTCAGATCTCAGTGAAGCACATAACTCACTCACAACATGCCACCCGGTGGCGTTACAGGCAGGTGGCGGCGTAGGAATAGTATACTATCTGATCAAAAGTAACCGGCCATATATTCGTGAACATTAATATGGAACGTTTTCACGCTTCGCCTTTATGATGGTTTGAACTCTGCTGAGGATACTTTCAGCGAGGTAACTAAAAGTCTGTGGAGGAATGGCACGCCAATCTTCCTGAAGAGCCCAAACCAGAAAACGTAGTGACGTAGGACGCTGGAGTCTTCGGCCAAGTCAACGTTCCAGCTCCTCCCATAGGGATTACATTGTGTTCATGTTTTGACTGTGGCCAGGCCAGCTCATTTCAGGAATCTTATTGTCCCAAATCACTGCCTCACTGATGCTGCTTTATGACAGGCTGTCATGCTTATGTGATCATTGTCTCTGAACTGTTTCTCTACTCCACGCACAGCACGATGTTGTGAAATATAATACTTGGCGGTATGATACTGTAGCCAGTGGTAACAATGTGAAGCAACAAACATTCTTGGTTGCAAGACTGGACTTTTTATTATATTTATCCTCGAATCACACGTTTCACCTCATAGAAGGTACCTTCAGATTGGCAAAAAAATAAAAAGTTCTCCTTTAAAACCTTTTATATAAGTGTCATGATCTCAATTTAGCAAAACTGGACCAACAAGAAAAAAAACAACTTACTAGCAAAATATGGTGTTAAACGAATGTCCCTGCAGGGAACCGTTGTGTGTTGTCCTAAAATATGAGAGTATATATGGAAAAATAGGCCATAAAACTTTCAGAACCCAGGAAGCAGTCCAACGTACTAAAAGTCCAAAACACAATGAATTTAAAAAAAAATACATAAAAAACAATGTATTGACACAGAAAATCTTAACGACATTGGAAAACCACACTTAAAACAATGAAATTTGGTGCTTCTGTGACCTATTTTTCATTGAAGAGGATGAAACTGTACGAAATATTTTTTCAGCCATAATACTCACGGGCACAGTGAAAATCTTGGTTTTCTCGTGCAGATTTCTCACGGGCCCAGTGAAAATCTTGGTTTTCTCGTGCAGGTTTCATTCGTTTGCCCCACAGCGGTATATACTTTTTTACTTTTTAATTTTTTTTAAATTTATTTATTTTTCTTTCTCATGATCCATCTGTATAAACATTTTTCCTGCTATTTTAGTAAGATGTTTTATACCTGTTTACTATTGGTCATGTTTATTTTTGTGGTTATGTCTGGAAAACTAAGAGAAATCGCAAACCATCGTCTACACGCGCTCTTTTGGCTAAGTACACTAGTGAATGATGTGGACGGCGTTGCGTATCTGACAAGGCAATCTGCTGCCTATCCATATAGATGTGAGATTAAGCCTGTTATTTGTTTCTGAATACTTCCTGGCTGTTCTCGAAGCGATGTGTTTTACAGGATACCGCGCGGTGTCTTTTTTAAAAAATATATGACAAGAGCAATTACTCGCTGGGGCTTCCATGTAGTTTTTGCGCCGTTTCCCATGTATCTAACATCTTCTGTTTCAGTAAGTGGTTTCTTATATTTTTTTTACATTTTGTTCTAGTGTGTTTTCGGCTTTTAGTGCATTATACTATTTACTGCCTTCTGAACATTTTATCGGCCGTTTTCCGACACATTTTACTGTTATCTTACAGGACATTGCACAATGCTTTTTTCCAATTCTGACCGCGGTGGTAGTAAGTTGTTTTTCTTGTCAAACTAATTTCATTGATTTTTTCTTACTAGTCCAGTTTTGCTACATCGGGATCATATCATTTATATGAAAGGTTGTGTTTATTCTCGTTGGGCAGTCTTAATGTGCCTCGTGTGAGGCGAAACGTGTCACTTGGGTATAAATAAAATAAAAACTCCAGTTTTGCAACCAAGACAGTTTGTTCTTTCATGTAGTACAATGTGTTCATATTCTCCCGCATTTTGAGTTTTGTTAAGCGCGATAAGGGAACGGCTACCTAATCAAGAAAAACTACTTCCTCTTCAATACTTCACTGATGGAATTACACGTGATGGCAGGCAACGTTCTGCAGGCGTTCACCAAATCCAACCCTTCTCTCAGTTTGCCACGGAGGATAGCGTGATGCCACTCGTTTTCAGTCACCCACTGTCCAGTGACGTGTTCTGTACACGACATAAGCTCCGCTTATCATTCACTGTGTGGTATATGAGGAGCTGTTCAACCAATGTAAGCCATTCTTTTTAACTCTCTACACAGAGTCATCGTGTTAGCTGGACTGCTGGCAGCCCTCTGGAACTCACGGATGATTCCTTCCGCTGAGTCCATCCGATTTTTCACAACCATCCTCCGCTATGCTCGACGGTCGCTGTCCACCGGGGGGTCTGCCTGGTCTTGGTTTAGTTCTGATTGCTCTAGCAGGTATCAACTTCACAGTCACGTCAGCAACAGTCTATGTGGGCAGCTGCAGCAGTGTTCAAATGTTCGTGATTGATTTATCACTCAGGTGACATCCAGTGACTAGTCCACGTTCGAAGTTACTAAACTCTCCGTATTGATCCACTCCGCTGCTATTGCTTCTGTACTGACAACACAACACACTGCGCCTTCTTTTTAATGGCTGTTCCGCCTGTCGTGACATCTAGTAGTGAATTCCGCATTACGTAAGGGTGTGCGGATACTGTTGATACGATGGTATTTATGAGCGGAGCACAGACCAATGGGGAATCACTCTGGCGGTGATACAGACTGCAAATGGGAAAATCCACTGAGATATGCCACTCTGACAAACACTACTTATACTTGTCGTATTGGCACTGATTAGTGGCACAATGGTTATGGCACTGAACCTGCATTTAAAAGTCGGGCGGTTCAAATCGCCCCCCATGATCCAGCTCTGCGTGTTTCATGATTTCACATCACTCAAGGCAAACCCCAGGGTTGTGTCTCTGAAATGAACACAGCGGCGTTCATTCCCTCCTCTCCTGAATTCAGTTCGCCCTTCGTCTCGAGTGACGTCAACGGGATGTTTTCTTCATTTCACTAAAGAGGACGAAGACCATCAAATCTGGTCCACTTAAAGGAATTACCCAAGCAAATAATGGAGCGTCCTACCAAGTAAATCGAAGTGTGGATCATTTAATGGAGACTTGCACCTCGTTTTTTCTCAACCCGAATTTATGATTTAACAATTGTGGAACATATTCGCTGTTACAGTCAAGACATCCGCCACGATAAGACCTTCAAACTCGTAGTGCCAGATATGTCGACAGTGTTCTAAAACAACCAGTAGGACCTACTCATGGGAAACGACCACAATAGTAGAATATGAAATTCAATGCCATGCTCACATGATACTTTATTAAAACTGGCTATCGGTTTCTGCTTGCCAACGATCATCAGATCTAATTATTACAGTGGCGAAACGAACAGGGGTCTGAAAAAAATACGGAAACACCGCGAGAAACGCATCCTTGAACTTAAATGCAGAGCCTTGCCAAGCCTGCAACTGTATCTTTGTGTTTCAACACGAACAGCACGTTTGCAATGCCATCAATACGTTGCAAATGTCAGTTGTGCTCAGAACACGGTTCTGCATGATTACAAATTAATTCACAGAGTATGAATCCCTTGACATCAGATGTATTGGGCATACGTGTGCTACCCAATAGCTACATACGAAAATTCATGCTGGACAGAGACTGGAACCCAGATTTTCCGTTTATCGGGGGCGGTTGCTTAGCCACTTCGCCTGCCCGTGCACGTTCACAGGACCGACCCAAACTTCCATACGTCACACTGTTTACATCCTCATATGTTATTCTGTTGTTTCAGGGACCGAGCGAGGTGGCGCAGTGGTTAGCACACTGGACTCACATTCGGGAGGACGACGGTTCAATCCCGCGTCCGGCCATCCTGATTTAGGTTTTCCGTGATTTCCCTAAATCGCTTCAGGCAAATGCCGGGATGGTTCCTTAGAAAGGGTACGGCCGATTTCCTTACCCATCCTTCTCTAATCCGAGCTTGTGCTCTGTCTCTAATGACCTCGTTGTCGACGGGAAGTTAAACGCTAATCTCCTCGTCCTCCTCCTCTAGGGCACTGATGACCTCAGATGTTAAGTCCAACAGGGCTCAGAGCCATTTGTTGTTTCAGGAAAGCACGCAAGTGTTCTGTGTAGTTGTGTGTCTTATGTCCGAGCTAAGTGAATTCGAACGTGGGGAAATTCTTGGCACTCTTATGGTGTGAGATACCGTAACGAAGGGAACAGAAGTGTTTCGTTCTTCAAGAAAAATTTTATCGAAGAGTTATACCACGTTCAAGGAAGGAGAAAAAACATCATCCGCTGTCACAAAGCGGACGAAAGTATATGCTGAATGATCGTTACAGACGGTTACTGAAGATGACTGCGACGAAAAATATGAGGACCACTGCTGCAGAAGTCGCTGCAGAATTGAATGACACAATCGTGAACCCGTTAGCAAGAAAGTAACGCGGAGACGATCCATACGCCTGAATTGCAGGGCTTGCTGGACTTCCAAGATCACTCATGAGTGATGCAAATGCCTATAACACGAAAACGTGCTGCCGAAGCCATACAGAAAACTTTCCCTATGGTGCAATGCGAGAAAGTCATTTGGTCGGATGAATTTTGTTTCACACTTTTCCAACTTCTAGTCGAGTGTATCTCCCAAAACTTAAACATGGCTGGCGTTTCGTGATGATTTGGGCAGCCGTATCGTGTTATTCAATGGTCCGCATAGCTACTGTGCAACGTCGCATTGCTGGCAAAATTATATGATCATTTTGCTTGACCAGTTCATCCCGCGGTACTAGTTTGTTCCCCATTGGTGATGCTGTGCACCAAGACAGGGCCCCCTGTTCACGCACCTTGCTTCGTTCAGAACTTGTTTTGTGAACTCTACGATGAATTTCCGCATCCGCTCCGCTCCAGCCACTACAGAGACGAGATCTCAGCTGTGTTCACCCTTTATGGTCTACTTTGGAGAGGCAGCTGCACGGTCGCTATATACTTCCATCATCGTTACCTAAACTTACAGTTATTTTGCAGGGAGAATGGTATAACATTCCCTAGCAAGTCATGCAGGTCCTGTATTTATGCATTCCCAGACAACTGGATGGAGTTTTGAACGCATTGTACTACGATTTTTGGTGTTCCCATATTGGTATGCAACACCTGTAGGTGCATAGTATGTTCAGACCATGCTCATATGTCTCGCTGCTTCAGTCACTGCATCTGTTAACGGCTGGAAAGACGATACCAATAATCAATTTTAATAAAGGAGCATGTGACCCTGAGATCGACTTTTGCAATCTAAACTATTCAAAAGGTTACAAGTCTCCACAGGTCGAAACCATCTGTTTATGCATCGGCACTGTTAATAGCAGCCGCCTGCAGTGGCCGAGCGGTTCTAGGTGCTTCAGTCCGGAACCGCGCGACTGCTACGGTCGCTGGTTCGAATCCTGCCTCGGACATGGATGTGTATGATGTCCTTAGGTTAGTTAGGTTTAAGTATTTCTAAAAAAAAAATATGGTTCAAATGGCTCTGAGCACTATGGGACTTAACTGCTCAGATTATCAGTCCCCTAGAACTTAGAACTACTTAAACCTAACTAACCTAAGGATATCACACACGTCCATGCCAGAGGCAGGATTCGAACCTGCGACCGTCGCGTAAGTAGTTTTAAGTTCTATGGGACCACAGCGCTCATAGCCACTTGAACCATTTTTGTCAATAGGATGCGAACAACAAACTTAAATTATTATTTATATACAGACGATGCCCAAAAGTGCTATGCCAAATACCTTATTATCAAATAGGCTAAGCCACATGATATCATCATCAGACTAAAACCATTTCAGCATTTCATCGTTTGTGGATCACTACAGTGGCGTTCAAGTATGTGCAGTTACTCAGGTTTTGCCAAGTATACTGTAATCCGGTCAAGAAAAGTGAGTGTGTCGAATTTGGCAGTTGAAACAATTACTTTTTGTATAAATGACTTGAGCCCAACCGCACATAGACCTCTGATTTGTGGGGTAGTGTCAAGGAAATGGTCACAGAGATGCTGAAATGTCTGAAGCGAGAGGTTTAAAAAGCTATATAAACCACCTAATCTCTCACGAAAACGTTGTTGGAAATACGTAATTACCTGTTTTGAAGGGAAAATCGAAAAGTATTCTCGTCGGAAATGTTTCAGTTGCGTATAGTTTTGCCAAGAAGAAACAACGATAGGAGAACAGTGACAAGGTCATGATGATAGGACATGTGTGAAGACATCAGTGAATAACTAGATAATGTTTCGGTCACGACATTAAATTAATAGTATTAGGGTCATTAATATTGTCCCTATTTTGTTAGAGTGTCATACGGACCACATATGTTACCAAAAACTACAGTTTTTTTCAGGTACTAGCCTTAAACCGTGACAGTGTGTGGTGGAGGTTGCAGCCTGTGAAACAAATATATGAACATGTTTTTCCTGACGTAGTCCACCTATTGCACACGTACTTTGTACTTCGTGTCCTGCATCTGTTATAGTGAAATGGAGACATGTACGTCACATGTATGTCTGAAGTACAGTGAGTAGCACACCGTAAAATCACAGCAAAATAGTATTACATACCTAGGCAGGTCGCGACATAATAAATAAATCCGTGTGCGGGAGTCACAGCAGTTGTGCGAGTGCAGGACGTAGACACACGGTGACGTTGGGGGGGGGGGGGAAGGGGAAGGGGGCAAGGGGGGGGGTTTCTTTAGTCCAGGAGGCGACCTCGGATAGCCGAAGTTGTCAAAAGGACCGTTCACGGAAAGCGGGAGATCCGGCTTCGAGTCGCGGTCTGGCACAAAATTTCATACGTCTTCATAAACTGTGCACCTGAGGTGTAGTATTATTCCAGCAGCGAATATATTTCTTCAGTTTCACACAGCTGTAGATAGTGCCAGTTTCTTTTCCTTCAGGCACATATTCATCTGTGACAGACTTTGCGTACTACACCGTAAAAATACACTCTGCAAAACAGAGCTTCATTATTGATTTCAGAACACACAAATGACTTGATTATTATTAGTGGCATTGGACGTATACAGAGCATTATCACCCTGAAGTCTTGCAGTTTTTGCCTGTTAGGAAGTAAAGAGTCCGGCAATCAAAGTGATTTACGAACAGCAAGTATAAATGGTTCAAATGGCTCTGAGCACTATGGGACTTAACATCTGAGGTCATTAGTCCCATAGAACTTAGAACTACTTAAACCTAAGACATCACACACATTCATTCATGCCCGAGGCAGAATCGAATCTGCTACGGTAGCGGTCGCACGGTTCCAGACTGAAGCGCCTAGAACCGCTCGGCCACACCGCCGGTAGCAAATACAAGTAAAATGTTTTAACGTGGTTGATAATTTCAGTGCGGATGATGAGTTGTGTGTAACGCAAGTGCCGATAGGGAGGGAAATGGTGCAGAGGAAGTTCTTTTTTTTAACAACCGTCTGGCGTCAACAAGGACAGTTAGCTTTTTTTCTGAGAAGTTGTGATAGGTAGCATTCACAATGCACTGAGAACTGCTTCATCGTTCTATAAAGACAATCGTGAGAAGTAATATCACTTGTCTCATTGACTGATTAGGTTATGGTCTAACAAAATACCCCAAACAACAGATATAATTTATCTTTCGCCATTTTAAAAATAAAAGTGTTCAAAGAAAACTCTGTTTCATTCGATAGATTAGTTATCCGCTAATACTATGGGTCGGGATCGGGGAGGGGAAGCGAGGGCAGGGGGTAGCGAGGGGAGGGGCAGGGGGAGGGGGGAGGAGAGGGAGCTATTAGCAAAATCTGATTGTACTCGAGGATAATGGTCTCAGAAGGATTGGGAACTTCTGTAGTCGGAGGGAACTGTTTAGTTTATGGGGGTGAAAACTGTGGGAAGACAGAGGCTGGAGTATATCCATCAAACAGTTGAGGAGGTACGGTGCAGGCGCTGCTTTGAAATGAAGAGAGTCGCACAGCCGAGTAATCCCGCCGTCACACCAACTACAGACCTTCGACTGGGCATGAGATTACGCGTGGGCGGCCTGTGCGGGACGCTCGCCTGGCAGCGGCTACCAGCAGGTGTATTTCCGTAGCCGCTGGGCCTTCACCCGGCAGCCAGAAATCGAAGTCACGTGAACTGGCCACTGCGATTCCGGCAGTCCGAGGTCAGCGGTGACTGTCCTCTGGAGCTGCACCCCGAGTGCAGAGTCCTCGCAGCAACTGATGTTCTTCTGTGCATGCCCCAAGTCTAAGAATTTTGTTTTTATTAGGGCTTTATGTTCTCTACCTATCCACTATAGAGCGAGCGCCTACTATCCCACATACTAGGGAGCTGTGAGTGGATCTTAGAAGTCCCCAGTTGAGAATAAATCCATCCCGGTCCCAAGTTTACGTCGCATCGTAGAGTAGCTTCTCGGAAACCTTGACCGAACCTGAAAGATTGGAACTATTTTGTTATATTTCTGACAAAATCTCTCCATTGAAAATTGTCATTTTGGACCACCAAACCATGACGGTTGATGCTGCTCTTCCGCCTTTATGGACTTGTCATTCACAGTCATCTCCACTGTGATTCAGAAGTCACACAACAGCTCCCAGAAGAGCAATAATACATTAATGTACAATCATTCTTCTGTTTATTGCGTTACTGTGTTTCCCGAGAAAAGATACGTAGCATGCGTAAGAGAGGAGCCAAATGCACACATACGACATTTGAAGAGTGTAAGTAGAAACCTGTTTAAGTATCACATCTCACATTTGTCAGGAGAATTAAGAAACAGAATCTCATTTTGTACACAACCTACTTGCATCCGTAAAATTGTGAGTGAACTCTGATGGCACGGAAGTATGCTGTCCATCTCATCACAGCAAAAATAATGATCCAAATTGTAAAGGAAATAATTTATTAAAAGCGTAGTAAGTGCCATACCGTGAAAGTGGCTGGTTCTCAGTGAAAAATAAGGAAGTTTCTGTTCCAGGCGCCATTAATACAGAGAAAAACGTTTAGTTTGTGATAAAACAAGAACAGAAATCTAGGAGTAATATTTTAAATAGCAGCCAGCAAAAAATTCTCACTTTTTTAATTTTTTACAAAAAATTTTTTACAAAAGAAGCCCATGAAAGCAGAAGATGAATAACAAGTGTAACAAAATTAAGTTCCCGAAATAAAGGTCTCTCAGTATTCAACTCTGTGTCTTACGGAACGCGACGCTTGGTATCAGATGTTGTAAATACTGTAAAGTCCCACGTGCAGCTGAGGAGAAAATGACAACATCGTACATAGGTCATTCTGTTTTGGAAGTGATAAACATGGTTGGTTTTTCAGACGAAGTACGGCACGGTATACATCTGTCATAGCTTCTCTCATTAGAGGAGATTCACTTTTCCCATTCTTCTGTTCCAGGGTAAGAATTTTTAATAGCTATTTGAGAAAGACGACTGTGAGACACTGCATTTGCATATCTCACCCGGCTGCATGTGCAATATCTGTAAACTCAATTGTATGGTTTGGAGTTACATGAAATTGGTACGTAGCTTTGGCAGACTAAACAGTTTTGTGTGAATTTTCTGGATATAGGCTTCCTTACCTCTTCCCGTTTCTCTAAAGTGCAAAAACTCTCTGGCAGCTCAAAGAAGTGTTGCCACTCCAAAAGCTAATGCATTATATCTTCAAACGATCTCATGCTAAATGAAGGATCTTTACGCATGGCACTTGGAGCCGAAGAGGGAAGCACTGCTTGGTGCAAAGACCAAATGCCTTCTGGCAACGACGATCTGAAACGTTTTCTCCCTGTTTTGACACATGTATGAAGTCTAGGAGCATGCAATGACGGAGTACCGGAAACACAATAGCACGGAAAATTCATTTTGTGAAAAAAATGACACTTGGAACTTTTGACATTTCCACTTGTCGTTATTCGAGGAGGATAAAAGCGACAAAGCCACTCCATGATAACTTTGTAGATTTCTGCAACGATTTTGTTGTACGTTTTCTTTACGTAAACAGCCAGTCCCAGAATTTTTTTTTCTGCCACTTACCATTTCCTTCAACTAGAGCAATGTTTGTTAATGTGAGAAATGCGCTTTGGTTTGGTGTCACCGTTTGACTACAAAGGTTCATCTGCACTCAAATGTAGTGAGCTCAGTGATACTTTGCGGTAACAACATGGCAAATGTGAACAGAGTCCACCTTGAACTGTAGGTCCTCTTAGATGCGATGGTCTTAAGTATGAGGTGCGAGTTGAGCTGTTCAGCATATCCCTAAGACACTAAGTTCGATTCCTGGTTATGTACAGAGAAGAAAAGCTCCCCATAATATAATGCAGAGTTAAGTAAATAGTAATTTCACGACACAGATACGTGCTATTGTATGATAACTGTTAGGGTGCCAAATCAGGTATGGAAATTCGGATAACAAACCACAAGTGGATATATTAATGATGGGGCTAATCTATCTACAACAGAAATAGACAGTCACTGTAAAAAATATGGTTTAATACTGTAAAGCATCGACATAACAGTTACCCACTGCGGTACACATGTGAACATTTAAGAAATGTGCAAGGGACTGTAATTATGAAATCTAATTTTCCCACAGATGGGTGGTCACAATAGAAGCATTATTCTAAAACTAAATGGTGGATACAGCCAATGACTGTAAGAATGTTTAATGGTTTAAATAAATAAATCGGAAAAACTATGAATGCCAGTAAAATCGCTAGAGCACATGACGAAAGCAACTAGCTGGCTGTGGATGTTAAAACTGTGCAGTTAACGCCTGGTGAAATTTAACTGGTCTCACATCTCCCTCGAATCGCTGATTGCATCGTTGCTCGTTGTCACCATCCTTGGTGTGACTGCAACAGGTGGCTGCAGTAAAGGCTGTGAATTCTGAGTCCGGCTCGCCATCCTTACTCAGTTCTATTATTGAGACATCATCCTGTTCGACAACAAGTCTTCAGTTTTCGATCGTCTCTCATCAACTGTTCTCTGCCTTAACTCTTCGAAAGTAGTTGTTTATGCAACTGAAGGAACCTTGTTGGTCAGCTGCAGAAGGCGTTGTGAGTTCCTGCCAGTAATAATTTTCTAAATGCACTGAGATGAGATAGCGATGTGCACACACACAGATGGCGGCGGTATCGCGTACGAAAAGTATAAAAGGGCAGTGCGTTAGCGAAGCTGTCGTTTGTACTCAGGTGATTCAAGATTGTGCCGAGAATACATATTTGAGGCATTACCTGTCCGCAGCTCGTGGTCGTGCGGTAGCGTTCTCGCTTCCCACGCCCGGGTTCCCGGGTTCGATTCCCGGCGGGGTCAGGGATTTTCTCTGCCTCGTGATGACTGGGTGTTGTGTGCTGTCCTTAGGTTAGTTAGGTTTAAGTACTTCTGAGTTCTAGGGGACTGATGACCATCGATGTTAAGTCCCATAGTGCTCAGAGCCATTTGAACCATTTTTGAGGCACTACCTCTCACTACGGACAACGCAGTGGCCGACGGCCTTCACTTAACGGCCAACATCAGCGGCATTTCTGTGGAGTTAATGCAGACAAGCAACTCTGCGTGAAATAACTGCAGAAATCAACGTGGGACGTACGACGGAGGTATCCGTTAGGACAGTGCGGCGAGATCTGCCGGTAATGGGTTGTGGCAGAAGACGACCGCCGCAAGTGCCTTTGCCAACAGCAGGACATCGCCTGCAGCGCCTCTCTTGGGCTCGTGATCATGTTGGTTGTATGGTAGAGTTCGAATGTGGAGCAGACAACACGTTGTCAACAAGACGCTGTGCAAACTGTTGGTGGCGCCATAGTGGTGTGGGCTGTCACGTGGAATGGACGGGATTTTCTGGTCCAAATGGTTATGTTCGCCTATTTGGAGACCAGTTTTCAGCCTTTCATCCACTTCATATTCCTAAACAAAGATGGAATTTTCTTGGATGACAGTGCGTTATGTCACTGCGCTATTGGTTTGAAGAACATTGTAGACAGTTCGAGCGAACGATTTGGTTACCCAGATCGGCCTACATGAATTCCATCGAACATTTATGGGACATAATCGAGAGGTTAGTTCGTGCACAAAATGCTGCACTGGTGACACTTTCGCAGTTATGGACGGCTGTAGAGGCAGCATGGCTCAATATTTCTGCAGGGGACTTCCAACGACTTCTTGAGTACATGCCACATCGAGTCTCTGTATCACGCTGGGTGAAATAAAGTCCGGTACGATACTGAGAGGTATTCCGTGACTGTGTGACCTCATTGTAAATTGAAGAACACCCTACTATTGCGGGTTTTGGCGTAGTTAACCAATGAAGGCCTGGTGTGAGGAGTAAGGCACAAGAGCTCTCCCACTCTGTCGAATCATGGGGCTTACATGTAGACACAGACAAGAAAGTGAGCTTTCTACAGAACTAAATATTGTAAGCAAAACCAAAAGCCCTTTGCAAGAATTTAAAAGAACATTATTTCGTGTTGTCGCGGGTCTCACGCTGTACCGATTCTGAAGTGTACATCTTGTTTAGATTGTATCTTTTCTAAAACCATTCCTACCACTGTCCTGAGTACGAAGGGAACTCTTGGTTCCCGCCTGCACTGAAGTACTACTCTCAGGTCTCTACAATTTCATGGCCATACCTTTCAAATTTACTCCCATGTTGCGAACCAGGTAGAAAAAGTTAATCGAGACCCCAAAAAAGACAGTCCCCTCACCGTAATAAATGGAAAGGAGAGATGCAGTAATTAGATGGTCAGTCAATGGTGGTAGTCAATATCGTCTACAGGTACGATGCAGCATTAGAGGATCGACTACGCAGGTTATGGTCTATCCATGTAACATTATGAAACACACTGCAAAACAAAACAAAACAAAAAAATAGCAAATTTCTTAGATGTTTCTAAATGACTCAAGATTTATTGTTGCAACAGAAAATACGGAGTACATGAAATGATTACATTTACTCATCAGTAGCCCAGCCGGTCCTGAGGTACCAGGATCGACACATGCTGAAATACACATATTACGTGCTGGCCATGGAAGTTGCTGCACGTCTTGTAGAGCACGTCGAGTTCCATGGACAGTGTGTGGACGAACATTATCCTCTTGGAAGCCAGAACGGCAAAAGCACACGTCTAACAGTATTCTGCACGTCTAGAGCGTTGGTTAGCATCCCCTCCTGAAACACCAAAGGTGGAAATAAGTTGTAACTTAACGCACCCCAGACAAAAAGGCTGGGGGTGGAGCTAGCGCATCTAGTACGAATGCTCTCTACGAGACAGCGCTCACCAGGTCTACATCATTTGCACCAACGACCATCACTTTCTTGCAGGCACAATCTGCTTTCATCACTGAAGACCACGGCGCGCCATTCCATCTTCCAAGTTACCGTCTGATGGCACCATTCGTACCGTACAGTCGATGCTGTGGTGTGAGTGGAAGGCCGGCTAGAGGTGTGCGTGCCCGTAGTCCCACTGCTAACAATCAGTAAACAGCAGCTCATGTTGCCATGTCTGGGCCAGCAAGCCCTAGTATCTGTGCTGTGGTACCTGCACGGTGTGCCACTGTTGCCCTTACACTACAACGATCCTGGGGGACGTCTGTGCTGCATAAAACTCGAGTCTCTTCTGTAGGTGTGAGAATGTTTAATGGAACATTGATACCAGCTTCGTTGGCTGCAGGAAACACAAGTGCTCTGCGTGCCATAGTTGCCTGCTTGCTTGACACGTTTGCACTACACTGAGCCTTCTGGTTGAAAGTATTTTCTATTAAAGGGTAGACATGGATGGCGGTCTGGTGGCTGTACGACTACACTATCTTCTGGCGGACGCTGTTTAAACCATTATCCGTATATCTACTATCCCCCGGGTAGCATATGCCGTCACCGCATCAAAATTGACGTTGTCTCTGGGTGTACTAAATTTTTTTTCCCGGCAGTGTATGTTGGATGACAGTTTGGGACTAAACTGCCATTTAATAGAAGGTAACACCATACCAGCTCCAGAAAGAGCTTATACAGAAGGAGTATGGTGCTATAGCCAACCTTCGCATTTCTGTCAGTTCAATACCTTTTTCATGTCCCGACTATTTCTTAGGAAACAAATGTATGAGTCGAAGAAATGTTTTTTTTTCTTTTTATTCTTTCTTTCACTGCCCTTTATCTCGTATTTTCATGCAGTCGGAAAATTAATTTTTTTTCCGATTTAGCAATGTTTATGGTAGAGGCTCACCGTATGCTCGTCGTGCCGTCACACCTTTCCCCACCGCCTCTACACCCACCAGAATGGAATTTTTTCTGCGACACCTGTCTGCATCTTTTGATATCCCATGTGAAAGCGAGCGAAAGTTTTGTTAAACGGTTGTGAATCGTGTAACTGAGGCGGGACGTCGGTATCAGCCCGCCTTTCACCTAGTCGAATGTGAGAAACCACCTAAAACAAAACCCAGGCTGGCTGGCATACCAGCCCTCGTCATTAATGCTGCAGATGCATTCGATCCGGGGCCAGCTCGTCTTACGAATCCTGGAAGCTATCTGGAAGGGTGACTGGAAGAAATATGAATTTAGTTAAATTTTGCAACAGCCAGAAATTTTTCATGTCATCTTGCACAATATTTTTATTGCTGGATAAGTGTAGTAAAATTATGCCGAGCCGTTCACAGATGCAGTGAATTCTGTAAATACATTTTAAAAATCTTGTAAGTGGGGGTTAACCCAAAATTACCATCCAAAAACACATCCCGGTTTTCCGGCCTACTGGCTCCTGTCGTAATTTCCTTCTGTATCGTCCAGAAAAGAAATAATTTTCTTTCAAGTTTGAATGGACAGATTTTGTTTTACCTGCAGTACGAAGTTTATTTCGTCTTTTCTACTAAAGGAGACTACATTATAAAGTAGGAATGCTGACATCAATTTATTATGTTATAATTTCAACAGCAGGGGGATCATGCTTTCGACTCAGAAGATATTACATACTATTCCACAAGAAATAAAAATAAAATAAAATAAAAATAAACAAATATTTAAGAAGGTTATGGCGATTGCTCGCTACGAGCAGGAAATCCAGGTTCGAGTATAGGTCTTTTTTTTTGTGGTTTTAGGGCGCAAAACTTCTATGGTCATTAGCGCCCAGCCCGTGACTTAAGACAGTTAAAAACCGAAATTGAAAACCAGCAGCAATGGGAACAAAGTCATAAAATTGGAGAAACTAAAAGTAGAAGCAATGCTTAAAAATCCACTACAGAAAGGGGGTGGTTGTCCCCAAAAAAGCTTCAAATGACTGACGTCATTTCACTGTCACTAATAAACTGGAGAACGCGGTCGGCTGAGAGCGTGTCATCTGCTAAAATCGACGATAGATCAGGCGATAGCTGTAGACGGGAGCGTAACGGATTAAAATAGGGGCATTCAATTAAAAGGTGTCTGACCGTCCACAGCTGAGAGCAGTGGGGACAGAGTGGGGGAGGATCACCGCTTAAAAGATGTCGATGGCTAAAAAGACAGTGCCCTATCCGGAGTCTAGCTAAAATTACCTCCTCCCGACGACGCGTTCGGGAGGAAGAGGTCCAAGCGCAGAGTATGGGTCTGGCACACATTTTCAATTCTCACCATGTTTTCGTCAAACTGCAGGGTCAGTACATGGGAAAGAATTGCAATAACATCATTGTTGTCAAGCAGCTTCATTGATTTCATCCCCAGAAACTTATCATTTCATTTCGTTGCACTTCATGTGTTTTATTACTAGAGAAGAGCAGCGGGTTAAGTGAAGGGTTTCGTTTGGCAAGCACGCAGGCGCCACGGAGATGCACTTAGAGTCCCAGTGGTAGGCGCTACAGTGGGTGTATTGTGCAACACAGAGATTTTCTGTTCAATTTCTTAGAGCGTAATTTCCAGGTGAAGTCGGGCGACATATCACTTTAGCCTACATACAGAGTATTCATAAATTTTCTTTTCAGTTATACACTTCAGTAAACTTAGTACTGTGCTACAAAATAACCTATTTTCAACATGTGATAAGGTAACTTACAGCTTTTATTTTATTATATTTTCCAGGTTCCACAATTTTGAAGAAAAATGTAGATTCTACAGGATGTAGCTCATCCAATAGCTTGCTACATAGAGGCCAAGTCCGATACCTAACTGTACCGAAACTTTCCGACACTGCATGGAATAGAACCATCGTGACGACCAACTATTTGAGCTTGGAACAGATAATTTACAGGGACAGGTAGTGTTCTCTATAAACTGGGGCGGATCGTTCATCTGTTTCAGACACCATTGCGGGCAATGTACGGCAGTCATTATCAGGAGTTCGACACAATACGTGCAAACGGAGGACAGAGTTGGATAGATGTGACGATCAATAGTGCACAAACTCTTGTATAAGATGTCTTTATACCTACATTATGCAGCAGAATCAGGTATTAAAGCCGAACGACAAACCTCAACGCGAACAGTTTTCAATGACATCATAGACAGAATTCAAGCAACCAAGGACATGATGGAATAGATTTATTTTTCCGATGAGTCAGCTTCTCGTCTTTCCATCATACTGAATCGTCACAACTTACGTGTATGTTACACGTAAAATGAGAAGGGACACGAAGGTCAATGTGTGATGCGGACCTATGCACAACTGCATCAATGGTGCATCCTTTTCCGCTTAATCTACCGTCAACAGAGATGTTTACCTTGACATGTTGCAAGAGTTTCCTGTTCCCCAATTCTAACATCTATAACATGGCGTCTCATTTCAGCAGTACGGGGCACCACCTAATTGTCTGTTAATTTCTCGACGAAAAGTGTTCGAATAAGTGCACAGGAGGATTGGACTAGAAAATCTATGGTCACCACGAGCACCTGACATCAAACAACAACACGTATTCCTAAATGGTTTTGTAAGAGCTCAGGCATACCGAAATAATATTATAGAACTAGAGGACGTGAAAACACGCATTCATAAAGCATTTGAATATGTCACCTTGGAGATTCTGAAGCGTATGTGAAGAGCAATTGAATACTGACTGGGGTAGGGGAGGGGGCGAAGTGTGTGTGAATGAGGAACGAAAACATTGTGAATTATCTTGTCACATCATGAAAACCAGTTGCTGTTACCTAGTGGATTTTTAATATTATTAAAGTCTTAAGCTGTAAGGATAATTTAGGATGCCCTGTGCATCTCGTGAAATGGAAGTTATCAGGTAAAATCTGTCTCAAATGAAGACTACCAACATTCGATTTCCGCACGCATCATTCGTTAAATGAACGGAAAACGAAGGAAATTACAGGCTAACATCAAGTGCCAACGTTACACATGGTAAGTTTGTTCGCAACATATACACAAGGAAGGTGTCGTCTAACTTTAAAAATGCTGTTACCTGCAATGTATACATGACGCAAGCGGATTCCTGCGTCGATTTGTTTGCATGTGGTTATTTTGTGTAGCATTACTACAACAACAAGACACACAAGTTTCATAGTAAATGTTTCACAGTGCTCTATGTTACTGTTGCTCAGGAAATATCGTTCTTGTGAAACACATATTACTCTTTATTCTCACGATTCTTCTTGTATACGTTACTAGCTATGATTAAGGTCAATATTGCGAAATATTTTAAAATTAATTTTTAAAATATTGTTGGTATCCAAAGGATTAAGTGTGAATCATCCACAATATCTAATGTAAATGATAATAAATTAACTTGTGAATTTACTAGCATAATTCTAAACTACTCCAGAAAGCAAATGGATAGTCACGAAAGTACGAAACCTATTCTAGAGTGTTGATAGTTCTCCACTAGATCAGTGGTAAGTACACTGCGTTAGTTCAGCCCACGCGTTTCCTGAACCGGCTAGCCCTGTGGAGGCTGCCACTGTGATGACTGCGAGAAAAAATATCTATTATAGGCCATTTGTTAGCAGTTTTGTAAATATGATTTGTTTCTTAAGCGTAGTTGTGAATAATATCCAGATGCACCTACTGAAACGGAACATCATAAATAAAGATCAGGGGAAATTATTTGGTCTGCTCTCCTCTTCCATAACTGTCTGTTTCTCTATCTTAAGCGAATTGCAAACTAAGAAAGTCATTCGCCGGAAGCCGTTCGCTTTTTTGTTATTACCATATACTATTATCATCATAAGTAAATAACAGTCCTTTTAATGTAATATACCTGAGAACAGTTTTCCTTATGAATGCTTGCATTGGCACAACCTCTAACTCCAAAAACAGAAATGAAAAGACAATACAGCACTGCTTGTGGATGTTCCAGCTTTATAATCAAATTTCATATGCTGCGAAAAGTATGTACTCGTAATTTCATATCACAAAAGCTGACTGTGAAATTTTCGCAGTGACCGAAAAATAGGACGCAAATGTCACGAAGATAATTAAATAGGTGAATCATTGCAGTGCAATGGCGGCTCCAAATTCGGATAATATGAAAGGAGAAGCAGTTGTGATGAGAATGTGAGACAAGGAACAAAAAGTGCCGACAGTAATGTGTAAGGTATGTTATTCTTAACCAGAAGTATCATTCATTCCATAAAAACCAAAGAGAGGATCATTAGCGTCTACTCCTAATGATTACAATATAACTGCTGGTGATCCTTTATCAATAATAGCAGAAAGACCTCATGAATGAGTTTTTCAGGCTTTCTGGGAGCTTAGACAGGGAGGAAACAAAGTAATAAGAAGAGGTTACCACAGGCGAGCGTGGGAAAAATTTCTGCATGATACCTCGTAGTTGGCGCATTCTGTTCTTAGTTTATTTTCTCGTTGAATAATTCTAACGATGCCTCTGTCACAACATTCATATGACAGGTATCGAAGTGTAACTTTTAAAATAGACTGCTATGTTAAATCCGAATCTGACTCAGTGGTCAACGCTAACAGTAATTTCATTTCATTTTAGAGACTATTAGAAAGGCTTAATAACGCTTTACTTTTAAGATAGATCCTGCACACATTACATCAAGCTGTCTCCTGATACAATTGCTCATCCTCTCTAGCTTACCTAAAATTTGAGGGTAAATAAGTAGGTTAAAAATCAAAGGGGAAAATAGACATGGAGACTAGACGCCGCCCTTTTTACACCATAGTGGAATAATGTGAAAAAGTTGAACATTGCTAAGGCAACGAATTCAGATGAAGTGATGTTGATGAAATAAATTAAACATTTTGCGATGAAACCTAAATCATTGATACAGTAAGTATTCCCGTTTCTATATCGCCACTACATAGCTAATAAACGCCAAATACTGCTCACTGAAGATCTCTTGGGGTCGTTTTAGACACGTAACAGAAATAACTGGAGGTTGCAGTGGGGAGTGTCAGCCACTTCACACAGTCGTCTTCGCCGTCCAGGGTCGGTGCACCTTGTGATCTCAATCCGTTACACAGTTACACCTTTATTCGAAAACTTTGCAGTCGGACCAGGATGAAAGTCCTTCTCCTTGATACTTGTGCTTTACGTAAGGCTCACCGGCCACACACTGATCCGTGACGTGAGGATAAACAAGTCATCCAGTTCTATACCACCATCATATCTGTTGTGGTCGGCTTACCTTCACACAAGACCCAAATTCGTACTACTGAACCATAAACATGAACCGCTTCCAGTCTCATAACGCCCAACTAGTACATAAACATCTACATCCACACTCCGCAAGCTGGATGATACTTTGATTACCTCTATCGGTTCTCCCTTCTATTCCAGTCTCGTATTGTTCGTGAAAATAAAGATTGTCGGTATGCCTCTGTGTGGGATCTAACCTCTCTGATTTTATCCTCATGGTCTCTTCGCGAGATATACATGGGAGTGAGCAATATACTGCTTGACTGTTCGGTGAAGGTATGTTCTCGAAACTTCAACAAAAGCCCGTACCGTGCTACTGAGCGTCTCTCTTGCAGAGTCTTCCGCTGGAGTTTATCTATCATCTCCGTAATGCCTTCGCGATTACTAAATGATCCTGTAACGAAGCGCGCTGCTCTTCGTTGGATCTTCTCTATCTCTTCTATCAACCCTATAATGTATGGATCCCCCACTGGTGAGCAGTATTCAAGCAGTGGGCGAACAAGTGTACTGTAACCTACTTCCTTTGTTTTTGGATTGCATTTCCTTAGGATTCTTCCAATGAATCTCAGTCTGGCATCTGCTTTACTGACGATTAATTTTATATGGTAATTCCATTTTGAATCACTCCTAATGCCTACTCCCAGATAGTTTATGGAATTACCTGCTTCCAGTTGCTGACCTGCTATATTGTAGCTAAATGATAAAGGGTCTTTCTTTCTATGCATTCGCAGCACATTACACTTGTCTACATTGAGATTCAATTGCCATTCCCTGCACCATGCGTCAATATGTTGCAGATACTCCTGCATTTCAGTACAATTTTCCATTGTTACAACCTCTCGATATACTACAGCATCATCCGCAAAAAGCCTCAGTGAACTTCCGATGTTATCCACAAGATCATTTATATATATATATTTTGTGAATAGCAACGGTCCTATGACGCTCCCCTACGGCACACCTGAAATCACTTTTACTTCGGAAGACTTCACGCCATTGAGAATGACATGCTGCGTTCTGTTATCTAGGAATTCTTCAATCCAATCACACAATTGGTCTGATAGTCCATATGCTCTTACTTTGTTCATTAAACGACTGCGAGGAACTGTATCAACCGCCTTGCAGAAGCCATGAAATACGGCATCCACCCTGAAACTTCATCGGAATGCGCGCTTATCTAGGAGAAATTGCCAATGGTCGCTCTCTGACGCAGTCGAAACTTCCCCTGGTGAAAGAAAAGTGAAAATAAAGGGACATCTATTTTGTCTCAGATGCCGACACACAATATTTTGCGATAAAATGACATTCAAAGTTTTGATGCTACTTTATCAGTTCACGCAATCTCCATTAAACCAAGCGAGTCGGTAACATAGCCGTTACGAACACAATAACGAATTTTTGCTCTCCGTTTTCGATTCCAATCGTATGTTGTTTTTTTTCTTTTGTTATCGCTGCTGTATGAAAAATCAATGACATCGACATTTTTATGACATCGAGAAATACAACAGGATTATTATTAAAAGAAATAACCATTTTAATCTTATTAAAATATATTTTAATGTCATTAACCTTACATAGCGTTATGTAACTAATAGCAAATGAAAATCAAATTCTAGTACTTCATTGATTGCTTTGATCTTTTAGTTTTATACTTCAAGAGAACGAACTAATTCCCCCGGGGGACATATATTGTAAAATCATTTAAATCATGAAATTTCACAGGACCACGACCACGGTGTCAAGACACTTATGCCACAGTCACGTATTTAGTGTGAATATCACTAAAAAAAACAACCTCGATAACGTTGCTAAATTCCTCTCGCGCTGGCGGTAATTTCGCGAGAAACCAAGCATATCAAAAGCTTCTTCCGAGAGTTGGTACCTTCAACTGATTGCTGATTGCTCATCAGTGTGGGATCCGTACCAGATCGGGTTGACAGAGGAGATAGAGAAGATCCAAAGAAGAGCGGCGCGTTTCGTCACAGGGTTATTTGGTAACCGTGATAGCGTTACGGAGATGTTTAACAAACTCAAGTGGCAGACTCTGCAAGAGAGGCGCTCTGCATCACGGTGTAGCTTGCTCGCCAGGTTTCGAGAGGGTGCGTTTCTGGATGAGGTATCGAATATATTGCTTCCCCCTACTTATACCTCCCGAGGAGATCACGAATGTAAAATTAGAGAGATTAGAGCGCGCACAGAGGCTTTCAGACAGTCGTTCTTCCCGCGAACCATACACGACTGGAACAGGAAAGGGAGGTAATGACAGTGGCACGTAAAGTGCCCTCCGCCACACACCGTTGGGCGGCTTGCGGAGTATAAATGTAGATGTAGATGTAGAGTTACTGACAAAGGATGTCATGTTGATTCCATATTTTTAGATTTTCGGAAGCCTTTCGACACCGTGCTTCACAAGCGACGTCTAGTCAAATTGCTTGCTTACGGAATATCTCCTCAGTAATAAGACTGGACTCATCAGCTCATGTCAGAAAGGCCACAGTTCGTAGTGACCAACGGAAAATCATCGAATAAAACAGAACTGATATCTGCCGTTTCCCATGGAAGTGTTATACTGCCTCAGCTCCTCCTGATCTACATAAACGATTTTGGAGACAATCCGACCAGCTCTCTAGATTGTTTCCAGATAATGCTGTCGTTGTAAAGCCATCATGTGACCAAAAGCAACTGCAAAATGATTTAGACAAGAAATCAGTATGGTGCTAAAAGTGGCAAATGAGTAAGTAATGAAAACTGGGAAGTGGTCCACATGAGTACCGAGAGGAATCCACAAAATTTCTGTTACTCGATGAATCACACAAATCTAAAGGCTGTAAATTCAGCTAAGTACTTAAGGATTACAGTTTCGAATAACTTAAGTTGAAACGATTACATAAATAACATTGTGGGTAAAGCAAATAAAAGATTACAATGTATTGGTAGAACGCTGGGAAAATGCAACAGGTCTACTAAATATACTGCATACACTGTGTTTGTACGTCCTCTTCTGGAATATTTCTGTGTGGTGTGGGATCCGCATCAAATAGGATCGACGGAGGACATCGGTAATTTTCCAAAGGAGGGGACCTCATTTTGTATTATGGTGAAATAGGAGACACATCGCCACTAATATGCTACGTGAATAAGGGTGTCAATCACTAAAACAAAGACGTTTTTAGTTGCGGCAGGAACTTCTAATGAAATTTGAATGAGCAACTTTCTCCTCAGAGTGTGCAAATATTTTGTTCGTGCCCGTCTACGTAAGGAGAAATAGTCATCAAAATAAAGTAACAGAAACTAGAGCTTGCACAAAAATATGTAAGTATTCGTTTACCCCGCCTGCTGTTCGAGACTGGAACGGTAAAGAAATAGCTTGAAGGTGATCCGGTGAACCCTCTGCCAGGCACTTAATTGTGAATTGCGGAGTAATCATGTAGTTGTAGATGATTTATATTTAAGTGATTTATGCAAAACTTTATAGTTAGCTATTTTACTAACATTGTTCATAAAATCGCTAAATCCTAAAGTATCTTGTATGTTAACATTTAGCCCACGATCACAAATTCTCTGGCACACAGACAAACGTTTACGGTACAGTGGTAGCTTGAGCAATTGCAGTGTTCTTGTACGATCTGCTTGGCCTAATCAACGGGAGACTTGACTCTTACAGGGAATACTCTGTGTTCCAAGATGTCGCTCCTTTTCGAGAATCACACAAACCTGCACGTTATACAGTATCGCCAAAACTGTGATTTGGAGCAACATTGTACTACTAAGGCAACTCTAGGCATACTATTTGCCCCTGCAGTAAGTAACGGTGTTCTCGAAGCGAAAGGCTGTAAACCTTGCCCGGTTTGGGTACTAAGGAAACACTTTAACAGCAACGGAGAAAATTTACAGTCTTCAGAAGAAATGTATTTTTTGTGAAATTTTATACATACAGAACGCGGAAGAACAATTTGACCAAAAGAGTAGGATAGAAAGACAAAATGAAATGAAGGAATTCGAGTACAAGAACTAGGGGTCGCACGTGCGCTTTTTCCGTGCTACATGACCGTAATCGTTATCTGACATATGGGCGTCTTTACTCGAAATGAAAGGTAATCCAGAGAACATGCATAGGTAAACAAAATGTTCGGACCAGCTAATCGTCACGGTGATAGCAAGACAATGCACGTGTACCGTACTTAGCTGAAATACCATGTAGCATGCATGTATGTATGTATTAAACCGGGGACCTAGAAACGACGGAGAGGCTTCCTCCCGCCATAGCCCTCAGTGGTTCACAACCCCACAACAGGCAACAGCAGTCCACCCTCCCCACCGCCGTTGCCGAACCAAGATTTACTGTGTGGTTCGGCCCCCACTGAAGTTGTAATCTTATCACGAAACTTTTGGTCAATTTATACAGTACTATAGTTTGCTCATAAACGATTCGTAAGTACGAAACTGCAATCAACAAGAAAATGGCACATGGCAGATTTAGAAACTGACAACACGACGAACTTAGTGCCGGCCGCAGTGGCCGAGCGGTTCTAACCGCTACAGTGTGGAACCGCGCGACCGCTACGGTCGCAGGTTCGAATCCTGCCTCGGGCATGGATGTGTGTGATTAGTTAGTTAGGTTTAAGTAGTTCTAAGTTCTAGGGGACTGATGACCTCAGATGTTAAGTCCCATAGTGCTCAGAGCCATTTGGATGGCGAACTTGGTGAATCAGTGGTGAGGAGCAGAACTAAAGATCCAAAGGTGTCGTGTTCGATCCTCGGTGAGTTGCGCGAATTTTATTTCTCACTGCCGCATCTTTCACCTCCGACAATATTTGGTAATGTGAAAAATGGCGGAGCTTACCGTGTTTGAGTACTTTAAGCTGTGGGTCACGCTATCACCGCTTGTCTGCGTCAGTTCAAAGGTCGGAGAAGGCCACGGCATACCTCCTCCAGCAGCACCGTGACTAGTAAAGCACTGTGGTGTTAGAACCAATGTTGGAGTTGATGAGCTGAATGTACGTAGTATGTATACTAGCACTGTGCCTTAAAGCTGATAAGACAAGTTTCAAAACAAATTAAAAAATACAGTTGAGCTATATGGATTAAGTTGTTTGGGGTTCTCAACATCTTTTAATCATCGTCGATGCACAAGTCGCCGAAGTGGCGTCATATAGCAAGACTTACACTCGGCGGACGAGCTACCCCAGATGTGGTCTTTTGCTCAATAATGATATACTTAAGTCTGAAGTTTTAGCTCGACTTTTAATTTCGTTTGGAACATTTTATAACTATTTCTCTACAGCAATTTGACTTAATTATCAAATTATATATCGGCTTGTAAAATCACAGATAAAGGACAGAATAAACAGTCTTGAGTGACTTAGAATGTTTGAAAGTTACATAGAATTTACCGAATATTCACTTCACATAAATTTTGGGTAATCGACAAACAGGAGCTTGCTATGAAAATTACAGCCTCCGCAAAACAATGTTGCCTTCATTTAACAATGGCGTCTCTAATGACTTCACTGTCGACAGATCTTAAACACTAATATCCCCGTCCTCCTCATTTGACAGAAGTACAAAAACCTGCAAGATCTTTGTTTACTCAACAACACCAGAATGGTTAATAAAATCATAACGAAACCGTTTATGACGCCTAACTACGAGTACTTTAACGTCCCAAGCTGTGAGACTATTAAAGTGTTCCTGGTGAAACAGAGTATAGCGTTAACAGGAAAAAATGGTAGCTGACGTCACTTGCGACTGTTAGACAGAATAGTTGTTACTCACTTCGGCGCGAATTACAGCTTGTCTTCTTATCAGCGGAACTCACCTGGAAAAAACAAAACACATATTTCATTGTTTATAAAAGTCTAACAAATATTGAAGTAAGACGACATAAAACGAACTTTGGAAAGCATTACATATAGTTTCGAACTTACTCAGACAGTAAAAATATTTCACTCGTTCTACGCCAATTATATGAGTCAACCAAAAATGGACATTTTATTTGAATATTATTTAGCCTGAGATGCATGAACTGTAAAAAAATCCACTTGTCGAACTAAATTGCCATACGTACATGTAGAGACATGTATGTACGATAGAAAAACACTATTTCAATAAATTTGTAATAGTTCATCGACTATAAAAATTAATATTGCAGCGTATTTTACCGTTGTCCCAGCTAGTTTTAAGTACCAAGAAAGTGTAGAGTACCCATTTTCTTTGTAGAAACCCAGTACACTGCCTGACAGATGTTTGCTGACAAAGGTTTGCTGTTAACGATCGCAAGTAGACAGTGCTCTAAGACACACACAAAACATGCAGCAATACGTGAGTCGAACGCAGGCTATATCACACAACTGATGCATCCCGACAGAACATCGGAAAAAAATTGTTCAAACATGGGTCAAATGGCTCTGAGCACTATGAGACTTAACATATGTGGTCATCAGTCCCCTAGAACTTAGAACTACTTAAACCTAACTAACCTAAGGACATCACACACACCAATGCCCGAGGCAGGAATCGAACCTGCGACCGTAGCGGTCGCGCGGTTCCAGACTGTCGCGCCTAGAACCGCTCGGCCACTCCGACCGGCAAAAAAAATTTGTCAATTGACCTGTAGCAACATCTACCTCTCTCTCTAGAATACATCATCAGTCTACCATTCTATCGTACCTCGTTACAACTCTCTCACATCCGATCACTCCAACCACTGTCTGCCATCCTTTAATGCAGTTGGAAATAAGTTTAAAGGCAGATGGTCCTACGTTTTTCCAGGAAAGCATCAAAGACAGCAGCCACCTCGTGTGTATCGCTATTAACTCAATACACATACAATAGAATGCCGCTTTGTGTAATTGTTCTTAATTTCCCGTCTGTGCTTAGACAGTGCTCTCTTTCCAAACCAAAAGAATGTTTTTATGATTAACGGGGTTTTCGTAAGTGAGCACATACAAATTCTCGAGAGTATTGCACAGAATAATGGCTATGATTCAAATATAGTGAGGCAATTATATCATAAGAAAACGGGAAAAAGGACAACGACTTTAGTAAACACAAATACTCAAACCCAAGAACAGACCAAGAAATGGTTGTCGGTTGCTTATATAGGTAATGTCTCGTACAAGATAGGGCGCCTGTTGAAAAATTCGGGTTTTAAAATTTCCTTCTCGACGAGTAATAGTTTAAAGCGAAATTTGGTTCATACCCTGGAGAAAGACTGTAATAAGTCAGCGAAATCAGGCGTATATAAGATTATATGTGATGATTGCCCATGTTATTACATAGGTCAAACAGGCAGAGCTATAGCACTAAGGTTTAAAGAACATCTTCCAACAAAGGGCGTAGGAACACGGGGGTCAGCCTTTGCGGAACATCTGGTGCAAATGGCTCATACACCTAAACGTTTACGTGACATAGAGCTACTACATCATGAAGTTAAGGGCTATAGACTCGACACGCTTCAGGAATTACAAATTTATGCACACCTAATTACAGATAGAGGCAATTTACTGAACGATCAACTGTATCTAAAAAATAGGGCATACTTCGAAGGCTTCCACCCTATATTAGGTTTACTATAATTCATAGTGCATGTGAACATTACAGTTTCTGTAATAATAGAACCTTTCCTACAGATGTTCATACGAGATTTGTTGGTCAGTTTATAAGGCTCTGTAGTAGAATGTAAAACGTAGTCATGCTGGATACTGTAATTAACTTACAATAGTAAAATATAAAATTAATTCATAGCAAAAATGTTATCTGACACGTGCATAATAGGAGTTTCATTCTATACGTCTCGCGCATGCGCGCCGCCCTCTGTGAGGCAGACCGCGAAGCCCTCGCCGTCCGCAGTCTCTAGTCACACGACGAGGCCCATACAACGGGCTCAAAGTGAATTTGCTACAGCTTGTTTAATATAAGTGACAAAACCTTATGGTTATGCATCAAGTTTTATATAAGTTGACTTAGGACATGGCTTGTTTTAGGCAAACATTTAAGTAATATTTTATGTAAGTACTACACGTTGTATCCTGTAGGATGACCATATCTAATATAATTAACTAGCACATTATAATATTAACTTTTTGCAGGTTCTGAAGAAGACGTTATTACTAACGTTGAAACCTACGTCAATGATAAAGTTAACCTGCAACTGTAGGCTGTATATTCTTATATGATTTCCATATATTCGGACCACTCAAAGACGCAATGGGAGGAAAGAAGTTCCGTTCTGATGAACAGGTACGCCACGCGGTGCATGAGTGGTTGCGCGAACTACCAAAAGAATTTTTTTCTAAAGGAATTTATGCTCTTTGTAAGCGTTGGAGGATTTGCGTTGAGCGTGGGGGAGATTATGTTGGTAAGTAATACAGCTTTATATCACCTCTGGGCAATAAATATTTTAAAAAAATTAATGTTTTCATTTGACTCACCCTCGTATTTAAGAGTTTGAATCAAGAACAGGTGCCAACATGCGTAACGTAGAGGAAGATATCCTCGTTGTGGCGAGGCAGCTTAAATCACTTAGCAAAGGCAAGGCCCCTAGTGTAGACTGTACACCAGTTACACTACTTTCAGTGTATGCTGATACAATAGCTCCAGACTTAGCAATGATAATCGATCGGTTGCTCGACGAAAGATCAATACCGAAAAACTGCAATTTGCACAGGTCACAAAATACTCAAGAAAGGAAATAGAATTAATCCGCTGAATTATAGATCCGTATCACTGATGTCGATTTGCTGTGGGATTTAGGAACATATAGTGTATTCGATCATTATGAATAACCTCGAAGAAAACGACGTAATGACAAGAGTAAGCACGGATTCAGAAAATATCGTTCTTGTGAAAGTAGCTTTCTGTGGTGTCACCGCCAGACACCACACTCGCTAGGTGGTAGCCTTTAAATCGGCCGCGGTCCGTTTGTATACGTCGGACCCGCGTGTCGCCACTATCAGTGATTGCAGACCGAGCGCCGCCACACGGCAGGTCTAGAGACACTTCCTAGCACTCGCCCCAGTTGTACAGCCGACTTTGCTAGCGATGGTTCACTGACAAATTACGCTCTCATTTGCCGAGACGATAGTTAGCATAGCCTTCAGCTACGTCATTTGCTACGACCTAGCAAGGCGCCATTACCATTCACTATTGATGCTGTAAAACAAGTAACGTCAAGAGCGATGTTCACCAATTATGGATTAAAGTTAAGTATTCGCGAAGCTATGTCCGCTTTTTGCTAGTCTCAATTCCTTGTCCTGTTCCAGATCTCACGCCAGCCTGCGTGAGTTTAAACGCGTGCCTTTCGGCTTCCTCATAGTGGGTTGGCTGTCTTGCCAATCCACAACACTTTCAGTTCACAAAAAGTAGTTAGTGCTATCGACAGAGGATCACAAAATGAACCCATATCTTTAGGTTTCAGAAAGTTTTGGTGCCGTTCCTCACAAGCGAATTCTAATCGAATTGAACACCTAGAGAGCATAGACTCAGTTGTGTGACTGGATTCGTGATTCCTGTCGGAAAGGTCACAGTTCGTAGTAACTGACCGGATGTCATCGAGTAAAACATGATTTAGGAGACAATCTGAGCAAACCTCTTTAATTTTTTGCAGACAATGCCGTCATTTACCATGTAGTAAAGTCATCAAATGATTTAGATATCTGTATGGTAAGAGAAAAGGGCAGTTGACTATAAGTAATGAAAATTGTGAAGATATCCACATGACTGCTAAAACTAATCCGCTAAATTACGGTTACGCCATAAATCATACAAATCTAAAGGGTGTACCTTCAACTACATATTTAGGGGTCACATATACGAATAAAATAAGTTAGAACGATAACAAAGATAATGTTGAGGGGAGACAGAACGACAGGCGGCGATTTATTGGCAGAACACTTAGAAGATGCAACAGGTGTGCTGAAGAGATTGCCTACACTACGCTTGCCCTTCTTTTTCTGGAGCATAAGATAGGATTCACGAAATAGATCGAAAAATTTCAACAAAGGGCTTATCGTTTTGCATTATTGCGAAATACGAGAGTGCCACGGATATGATGGCGCGAATTGGGGTGGAAATACTTAAAACAGATACATCTCTTGTTCCGACAGCATCTTCTCATGAAATTTCTATCACGAACTTCCTCCTTTTACGCCGAAAATATTTAGTTGACTCTCTTCCACATAGGGAAAAACGGTCATTCTAATGATGTAAGAGCAATCTGAGATCGCACGGAAAGATTTAAGATTTTCCTGCGTGCTATTCGAGAGTGAAACGGTAGAGAAATAATCGAAGGTGGTTCGATGAACCCTCTCTCACACGCTTAATTGTGAATTGAAGATAAGTCATGTAAATGTATATCTTCAGGCATCGAAGTTATTTGTAACATCGTGTATGTCAACGTCCTCACAGGTTGTTGTAAATAAGTATATGATACTTGAAGGTTATCAGAATATAAAAGCCAATAGTTAATAAAGATTTATTATCATCTCTTGGCATTTGTGGGGTATTATGTTCGTCAAACTCGTAACAGTTTTGAGGCATGAAATTCACAAAGTATCTTATAAGACGTTAGTAACGGCATTAAGGCGCATCAAACGTAAAAGTGTTACATGTTGTGCATTGTTACTATGGGACTAAGGTATGTACGCGAAGACTGAAATTTTAACAAATTCGGAGCACGATGGACGTAATCTATTTGGAGAAATACGAACTACAGGAAAAGAATATACGAGTCACATTCGGAGCAGTACTTTGACGTAACGACGTCACCCACGCTCCGCTATTGTCAAGCATTTCGTTTCCTTGCCGCAATAGCTGTCGACATTTGACTGGTTCCGATTGCCTCTGAAAATAAACCAGTCCGGCAATCATCGACTTCCACCGGAGGCTATTGAAATGCACAAACTCGTCGACTGAGGCGACGGAAAGGAAAAGAGATTAAAAATAACGCTACGTGGGTACCACCATTACGTAAAACCTCTGCTCTGCCGTATAATGAAATATAAATACACCAAAACGACCGACACACTTCAATACGAACTTCGTTTGCCGAAAAAGCAACTTTTTGTCACGCTAACTGATTCTCCCATCTCTTCTTGGTACAACATAATTACAAATTAAAAACACAGTACTGTATGTGTTCTATAGAATTGATTTATTGAAATAATCATTTTTCGCCTTACAAGGCCGTCATACTCCATTCTGCTTGGCCAGAGGGAGAAGGTAATAGGAGGTGATACGAGGGGGAGGATGGTAAAAAGGTTAGGGCTTTGGAAAACGAAAGTGGAGAGTGAAGGGAGGTGGCTTAATGAGCACATAAAATGTCATTTGGAAATAATGTAATTTGACACAATTTTTACACATTGGTTTAATATTATGCCAGAGATACATGATTTTCACAGACGACTTTGATGCATTTACTAATTTAATGTAGGACGAAAGCAGAATTATCGTTCTACGGTTGTTATATTCCTTTTATCTCCCTATTTAGCGATGCTGTGGCTGTTAGTTGTCAAGCACTGGCGGTGGAACCGGATGGAACCCAAGTTCTTGACAGATTAAAGTTGGGGCCGAACCGGAATTCAGATCGACATCCTCGCCTTTCGCGGTGAATGCTCTTAACAACTGAGCTATCCAAACTCGACTCGCGACCTGCCCCCACAACTTCATTTCAGGCAGCACGCCTCTCAGGATCCAGCATTCAGTTTTAATCTGTTATAATTTTGATGAAAGCGCATACCCACCTGCAGGGTTTGAGATCCGTACTCAAAAGAACGTGACGGTGTTTCGATCTCTTTCTACAAATTTAAAAAACGCTATTTCGATGCCACTACGGTTATGTCCAGTGTAAGGGTTGGGTTGCTTTGGGAAGGAGACCAGACAGCGAGGTCATTGGTCTCATTGGATCAAGGAAGGACGGTGAAGGAAATCGGCCGTGCCCTTTCAAAGGAACCATCCCGGCATTTGCCTGGAGCGATTTAGGGAAATCACGGAAAACCGAAATCAGGATGGCCGGACGCGGGATTGAACCGTCGTCCTCCCGAATGCGAGTGCAGTGTCTAAGCACTGCGCCACCTCGCTCGGTTATGTCCAGTCTAAGGGCTAGAAACTTTGGCCAGAACCTCGCATGGACCCAAGGACTCTCACAGTAGGCTAACTCACTTCACAACGTGGAGAAAGAATAGAAAAAAAAGTTGCGTATTCCGACTTCACTCCCACGAAACATTAAGCACTGGTGCATACTCGTCCAATGGTGCGGTGGCATTCCAGTCTCAAGTAGAAATGATACGTGCCGCGATAGTTGACGGTAAGCAGAGAATCTGGCGACACTGTTTTGAGATATTGTTTGCGTTGCCTATTTAATTTACGGCAGTGATTCTAACCAGTTTTCAGGATAAAATAAGATGTACAGTACTCCAAAAGGTCTGTTTAGGGCATTTTTAACAGGTGTAATGTTGTATATCGTCTTAAACTATTACCGATATTATCCGAAAGCGTTGGGTGCAAAATTACCTCTGCATGGTTACACTTTTGTTAATGGCTCTCCTACTGCTTTAATTATATAGTTGACGAGTTCAAATATATTCGTGTGCACATATTTGCACGTTCTTAGTAGACGGTCAGTTTCCTACCGTGGGGTAGTGCCACACGGTATAAATGAGTTCCTCATTATTGCAATTACATAACAAATTATTACCTGCACAATAAAGTCATTAACGTTTCCTGTAGAATTCTTGGGAAGCTATTCGGAATTGTGGTCACAATTTCTGTTCGAAAATTGATTTTTTTTTAAATCAAGAGTTTCCTCGATTAATATTGTTTATTTCGCGAAATGCTACAGAACTATTTAAATTTTGTACAGAGAACTCTAGAATTTATATCTATCAAGAGCTCTGAAAAATGGATACTTCTGCAAAGTCGGGTGGCAGCTTCCCCAGACTCACAATATTCTGCAATAACGACCGATGCTGACATCAGTTCCACTAGTTTTGATGCACGTATGTGCCGAAGTCGAAACTGCTTCGTTGCCGGTTGGTCGGCTATCTGGAGATGCGCAGGTAGCTCGGAATAAGGATACTCCGCGTTACCGAGAAGATTTTTGACGCAAATATTCCCCGAGAAAGTAATGCGTGTCGTATTCTATTGACTTCTAACATCTTGGGATCTATTCATCTCCAGAGTCCAGAAAATGACAACTGAAGAAGGTAAACAGATGTCACCTGAGGTAAAAGATTTGTTTTCCGATCTATTTTCAAGTGGAAGATCCGAAAGCGACCCTCCCGAAAGCAGTAGTGACACAGGCGACGAATGTGACTCATTTCAACTCAAAAATGTAAAATATCGAATGAAACATTTCGATATGGCTATTTCCACTTGTAATTCGTTATCAACAATCTCACGATACTTTATATCCATAATTGTACTCGAATCCGTTAAATTTATAGTTTTTGATCCGTCCAATTAGATCCGTCATGTTGATTCTTTTAATCCAGACACCGAAGTCGTAATCAACAAACCCAGAGAATTGAAAAAGAACATACCCTTGTAGGATTTTATATCCATTTTTCTGTTACGTCTAGGTTTGGAGCGAGTTGGCTCACTGTGCGTGGTATCAGGAATAAAGGGCGGCGAATGTGGCTTCAGAGACCTGCCGGGAGCATCGAGTCAGGCAGTGAAATTAGCTCCGGCCGCAATGACACGTGTGAGCCCTCGCCCCCCTCCCCCCCCCCCCCCTATCCACTATCCCGAGCAGCTAGCTGGGCATGACTTAAGCCATCACGCCTGTGTCAGGCCCGTCCAACAGCCTACCTCGAACCACTAAAATCTCCGTATTTGCATTACACATCAGCAGAGGGGTCGACAGTGATTAACAGTGAGAGCCAATGAAGGTGCATCCGTTTCTACCACCTAACCTACTTCCGGCTCACATTAACGACGACCCGCACGTAAAGAGGAACTAACGGGGAAGTGTTTGGTGGATATTCTGGCACCTCTTTCCCGTACATTGTCAATACAGGATGGACTACGCTAGCACAAAGTGTCGATTAAAGGGGAGAGTGTTCAGCACTCGACAGTGAATGGAATCCCTTCTCAGGCTGATTATCGACACTGACGAAAGCGCAGTGTGCTTCGGGCTTCATAAGACTACTGCAGTTCACTCCTTCGGACAGCGCCCCTACAGTTGTATGCATGTCAAATAGGCCTGTTCATAAATGACTGGACGCTAGTATATACCACGGCTCTGCACTTGTCCTTCAGTCTTGCTACTTGCTACTGAAGCCTTAGATATACACCATTGATTAGTAGAGTGATTTCTCTCGCCTGCGTTTTTTCCCGATTCAGATTACTTCTTGGACTGTTTGTATACGCTTATGCCGACTTTTAGTTGCGCTCTAAGCGTTCACTTTCTGAACTCCGTTGTTATCGACCAATTACGCCGCATCTTTGTTCCACTGGTTCCTGCGTCACCGACTGTACGACCCGTCGTAAACTGTGCTCCACCAACGAAGAGTAGAATAGAAAATGCTCTTGGAGCGTGACTGGCAGTTGCTTACACATTTATTCACTTCATTTTATGTCTCCCCATTAATTGATATTAGCCTAACACAAACACTTCGCAGTTAAACAGTACAAGGGAGTTACTGGACCTAACTGTGCGCCATAACTGATATCTTTCTAAATTACTGCTGGTATATAATACTAAACATCTATCTATTTTCAAATCGTTTGGGCCATTCTTTTCCAGAAATGCAATTCTTAAAAGCATTGGTGTACGTTCACAGCATGAATGAGGTAACGTAGGATAAAGGCCCACTAAAGGAAAAACAGAAAAAGACAGAACATTAATGACTTATAAAATAAACATGAAGCTGCAAAAAGATCAGATACCATCTACGTCTGAGACACTATCTACTACACGTCAGGCACCTGCAGACAAAGAGTATAAAGGGAATTAATCAGTTAAGCAGAAAGGGAAAGTAAAATTTAAAAAATAGAAAAATAAAAATAAGTAAAGAAATAATTTGTGGGGCGTGTGCTCACGGATCAATCCTCGATGTGATTCCCCAGGTTGAAATGAACACTGCATATTTCATGTCTGCCACTTACAACCATCTTGTAGTTGAACCTTTTCTGTCCGTGAGAGTGAAATGTCGTGTGGCTAGGGCCTCCCGCCGGGTAGACCGTTCGCCTGGTGCAGGTCATTCGAGTTGACGCCACTTCGGCGACCTGCGCGTCGATGGGGATGAAATGATGATGATTAGGACAACACAACACCCAGTCCCTGAGCGGAGAAAATCTCCGACCTAGCCGGGAATCGAACCCAGGCCCTTAGGATTGACATTCCGTCACGCTGACCACTTCTTTTTTTTTTAATTTCTCATTTTGTTCGTTTTCGTTCGTTGTATCTGCTCTGGACGGACGTCGAAAGACACCCATTTCAGTTCGTTGGTGATCCATTAACTGAGGTTTTTTTTTATTACAGAGGGCAGCTAGCCCTCTGACCGAACACGCTGAGCTACCGTGCCGGCTGTCCTCTGTCCGTGTTTGCTTACAAACAGACTTGTTTTTGGGGGTTCCACCTTGAGAAAAACCCAATTTTATCTTCTATTTTTCCTCACATGTTTTGTGAAAATTCAGCATCATCAGTGAGCTTTTATTCTCTTTCTATTAAATGGAAAACGCTCTTTACTACATGTCCTCAAACAAATTTCAGTTTTTAAGATGGTGTTTGCAAATTTGAAAAACAGACAAAATTTTGTATATTTTGTTCCATATGCCGTAATTTTTCTCGGCTTTTGTGTTTCTTATTGCACTTGCTTTCTTTCACAGTTGGTCTTATACTGTGTGGAAGATCTGTGTGTGTGTGTGTGTGTGTGTGTGTGTGTGTGTGTGTGTGTGTGTGTGTGTGTTGCTGAAGGTTCGTGAGGTTTTCATTTTTTTTTATATTCAGATTTTGTAACCCCGTGGGCGTAGCTGGCCCTGAAATAAGCGTTAACTTTACATCTTCGAAGATACTTCGCAATGAAAGCAGTGTCTCTTTCAATATAAAGGAAAAGTGATTTGACCATTCCCGATGCCATTTCTCTCTCATTCGCACTGCTCAATGTACATTATCGTAACACTAATATGTTGTAAACACAGAAGAAATGGTAACATTTTCCATGTACGCTAATAGAGCCCTGAGGTTCCTGAAATAAAGACAAACGCATTTTCTTAACGTTATCGATCAACAAAGTACGGGAATCACGTATTTCTAACCATCCAGGGTCTTTCGAGCAGACTAGCAGATCTCGACGAAACGAAAGTAGCGGTATACATTATTATTGTGTCCGTTTGGAATGCCCAGTGAACCTCAAGTTTTCGCCCCTCCTGACAGATTTTTTTCTATGGGGTTGACGCCAGTTTATTACAGAATAATCAAGTTAACAAAACTAGTTAGTCTTTATTTGATGATCTCCAATGAGAGGCTATTTAGAAATCGCTTCAGCGTATCTACTGTACAACACCATTTATGAGTTGGGAAATCGCTTGGCCCGATACAGTGTACAGGAAATTGCCTTTTCTCATATGTATGATCGTTGTGGAGATGGCTGATGCAGACTATTAATGTTTTAGTGATTCGAAAACAGGCTTCTTGCGTAACGTGAGGGTATCAGTACAGTAGCATGACTTACTTTTTCCATTTCTATGGGTGACTCCACATTCGTGAAAGTCAAGTGTCGGTGTCATGGCAATGTTGTAGGTTATTTGTAAGTGTTACTAGCAAAAGGATGACACTGGAACAAAACTGAATGGTTAAGAACAGCATGTTGGTGATATTTCTTGAACATGGGAATTGCTCACAACTCCACTTTTCTTTGTTTAATTTCCACAGTGTTACAGTCTCAGTTCAAATCTGCTTTTTAGATTTCAACGGAAAGAGAGAAGGATAATTCAGAAACATCAGGTAACCGAAGTTTTCCTGACGTCTCTCAGACATCAAAGATAAAGTATCCAAGAAGTGCGAAGTTCTGTGGGGAAATGTATTCCCGTTTTTATGGAACCTCGTATTTTCAGTTTTATGAGTCTAGTCCTATAACGGGCAATCAAAAAGTTTTTGTCTGGGGGCGTTGATCCAACGTATACGCAACGTAGCGCGATATCGATGCGGATACATATGCACCGACGTTTAGGCAAGATGTGTATGGCATTCGCGTTTTTACGACCTGCGTGCGATAAATGCGGAAACGCGAACTGTAGCGACGTTATTACTAAATGCGTTCAAACAAGGTCAGCGTGCTGTTTTTCTTTTCTTACCTGCCCAGGGAAAAACACCGGTAGACAAAGATGGGAGAATGAAGAATGTGTATGGGGCAACGTAAACCACTGTTACGAAATGGTGAACAAAGTTTCGTGCTGGTCGCGGTTCGACGGAGACTAGCCTCAGCGATTAGGGACAAATGGGTGAGATTGGAGCACCCGCCCTATACTTCTAATCCCTTCCCATACGACAATCACGACTTCGTATCCTAAAAGGCCTTGAATGGAGGACGATTCCTGTCGGGCGAGGATGAGCAGCAGGCAGTTTCAGACTTCTTCACAGAGCAGGACACGGTGTTTTACAAAACGGTTATCTTAAACCTGGTGCGTCGGTGGGAAGCTTGCCTCAATGTTCGAGGCGATTCTGCCTGATTGGCATACCTGCTCTGGAATGCACCACCTTGTAATGCAAACTGTTTGAGTGCAACTTATGTATGACGAGTGCTATGTCAGCTTCCTGATATACACTGAGTTGACAGAAGTAATGAGATGGCAACATGCACATATAAAAACGGCAGTAGTATCGAGTGCACATGGTAAGAAAGGGCTGTGTAGTGTATTATCGGAGATGTCGTTCGTACTCAGGAGATCCTGGCGAAAAGACTTCCGACGTTGTTATAGCCTCACGAACGGGAATTAACAGACTTTGAACGCGGGATGGTAGTTGCAGCTAGATGCATCGGACATGTCTTTTCGGAATTCATTAGGGGATTCAATATTATAAGATCGACGGTGTCAGGAGTGTGCCGTGAATACCAAGCGTGACGCATTACCTCTCACCACGCACAACGCCGTGGCCAACGGCCTTCACTTGACTTTCGCAGTGTTGTCAGCGCTACAGTGCAAAGAGACAAGTTCAATGGCTCTAAGCACTATGGGACTTAACATCTATGGTCATCAGTCCCCTAGAACTTATAACTACTTAAACCTAACTAATCTAAGGACATCACACAACACCCAGTCATCACGAGGCAGAGAAAATCCCTGACCCCGCCGGGAATCGAACCCGGGAACCCGTGCGCGGGAAGCGAGAAAGCTACCGCACGACCACGAGCTGCGGACAGGAGACAAGTAACACTACATGAAATAACCCCAGAAATCAATGTGGGACGTACGACGAACGTATCGGATTAGACAGTGAGACGTAATTTGACGTTAATGGGCTATGGCAACAGACGACTAACACGATTGCCTTTGCTGATACCACGACATCCCCTGCAGCGCCTCTCCTGGGCCCGTGATTATATCTTTCGACCGTAGACGACTGGAAAACCGTTGCCTGGTCAGATGAGTCCCGATTTGAGTTGGTAAAAGCTCATGGTAGGGTTCGAATGTGGAGCAGAACCCATGAAACCATGGATCCAACATGTCAACAAGGCACTGTGTAAGTTGTGGCGGCTCCACGATGGTGTGGACTTTGTTTACATGAAATCACTTGGTCCTCTGGTCCAATTGAACGGATTATTGACTGTAAATTGTCATGTTCGGCTGCTTAGAGGCCATTTGCAGCCAATTACGGAATTCATGTTCCCAAACAACGATCGAATGTTTATGGATGACAATGCGCCATGTCACCGAGAATCAATTGTTCGCTATAGGTATGAAGACCATTCTGGACAGTTCGAAGGAATGACATGGCCACCCAGATCGCCCGAAATGAATCCCGTCGAACATTTATGGACATAAACGAGAGGTCAGTTCGTACGTAAAATCCCGTACCGGCATCAATTTCGTAATTACGGACGGCTGTGGACGCAACATGTCTCATTGTTTCTGCAGCGGACTTCCGACGACTTTTTGCGTCCATGTCAACTGAGTTGCTGCACTACTCGGAGCAAAAGGAGGTATTCCATGACATTTGTCACGTCAGTGTATCTCATACATCTTCATTTGCTGTCAGCTACAGATAATTAACAGTAAATTACTGTCTTATAAATACACTGCACAAAGTGTGCATGATGAATGTGTGGATGCTTGCGCGACGACATTTCCATTTGGACTCGCATGAGGCCGAAGCTCTCTTTTTTCGTGTGGTGGAACCCTTTTACCTTACCGTGCCAAACTCGCAGCATTCTGCCCGAACTCCAAAAGATGTACTGCAGTTCATCTTCGGTCAATATGAATTACCAATGTCCTGGTATATGCAGAATGTGCGAGCCAACATCCCAAAGATGTTCGGGCCCACATGCTGTTCCCCCTCATCGAAATGTTTTGGCTCAGACTCCTTTAGGGGTTGCCCCGCATGTGACGCATTACACGCCCTAAAGTAGACACTTGTGATCCTTTGGTTAAATTGTCTGGCTGATGGCAAGTTTGCGAAATACGAAGTTAACGTAACATATAATAACAGTAATAATAATATCGGGAATTGAATTAACGACCCATAAATGATGTGGGCCACCCTGTTGCGATTTGGCTAGAATAGTGTTTATTCAGAAAGCAAAATAATAGCGAAAGTGGTCGTATTTAGAGTTACTGTTACACTCTAGCGCATATCCATTTCACATAATTCGATCAATCACCATCCAATCGTGAAATACAAGTTCGATACCCCACCTTGTTAACTATGTGGAAAGTAAGGCGCGCGGCTGCTCACCGCTCAGAGACAAAGTCCCGCGATACCACACAACGCGAAATTTTCTAGGTAGTTTCACTTCGTAGCTGCCTAATGACCGACTGTTTCCTTCTGCGCCTCAATCCGAACTGTTCACTTTGGTGTCTCTAGCCGAACTGTCAGCTGTGACGTCTCCACCAGCAATGTCCCTTTGCCCGTCCCTAGCCGCGCTTCCCGTGCGTCGAACATACTCGCTCAACTGACTAGGGCAGTCCCCTTTCCTGAAGCCCTCATTGGCTACAGCTTATTCTACATTATTTTACATTTTAACATATTTAAATAATCAAAGCTTGACCACTTTCACGTTCTAAATAAATTAACAATAATATCCATTGTTAAATTCTTTTACATAAGACCAATTCAATTTCCTTCTTAACTTTGAATGTCACGGCCTTGCTTTCTGATAAATAAATAAAGAACAAAAGTAACTACTATGCACTAAACTTTACTACAAATATTATATTACCTAATGTCATGCTGCCATCGTTCGAGGTGTTTTGTGTGGAGGAAATGATGATCTGATGCTTAACAAAATACTAAATTTAAATTTACTACATCTTTTAAACAAATGAAATTACACAGTGTTGATATTTACAACATTCATCATTTTAATGATGAACTTCTGTATGAAACGTCGGTCATTGAGATCGACTAAAGCATTCAGATTTTAGCATTCAGGTCTTTGTTACAAAACTTGTGAATTTCACTTTAACAGCAAACCCTAAGCTATTATAGATATGACCAACATTTAAGTTTCATTGGAATCACCATGAAAATTTATGGATGGCTCATTAAAATTACTGTGGCTTCATTCCCTGTATTACTACAGAATTAAATAGTTCCCATAACTGTTTTCCTTTATGGCCGATCTTAGGTCCGCCATATTTAACACTGCTACATCTCCTTGGTCACAAATGGCTTCTACTGGGTTTCCCTATCACGTAGGTTCTCGTCTGTCTCACTCACAAACTACAGCGCTTAGGCCTCAATAGACATCTGTGAGTTTCCCCATCTGGTGGTGAATCTGCGCTCTTTGTGGCACACAGTCCTGAACGACAGGGTTTCTTTCACAACTTCTGAAGGCTAACTCTTTCAGCCATGTATTTAAATGAGTGCAAAATGCTTATTAACTCACAAATGTAAATGATTAACATTAGTAGTGCTAGAAGTGCTACGATTTGTCTATATCTATCCTTACTGTTCGTTTCATCTGGATATACCAATGGCAGGTCCTTATGACCATGCCAGTGTAGTATCCAACTAACGGACTGCATGTAAAACTTTGAACATAGCTGCTAAGGTTCAGTGACCGTGTCAGAATTATATTAGAACAAATAAGCCCTCGGTCACAAATATTAAGTCAAAATTGACCAGGTTTCGACGCTACTATGAGCGTCGCCTTCAAAATTAAACTAACTGTTCTAAAACATAATAGGTATATAAGACATTAATAAACTAAAGTGTGTACTGACTGGAAAGAGATGCAGTACTTACAAGTCACATTCTAAAAAAATCTAAGCCGGAAAGGCGACGTCATGAAAAGTTGTAAATAAGATAAGATGGCGAGCCGCTAAGGGCTGCTCGTACCTGAGTGAACACGGGTTGCAACAAAACTGAGGTGCCCACATTAGAAAGTGTGGTGTTGCTACGAGCGCCATCTAGTAGCCGCAGAAACAACTACGCTACTGTACATTCAAAATTAGACACATGAAATTGCAATAAAGCTGATTCAGGCATGACGTAAGCACTAATAATAATAAGATGAAGTTACATATTTATCTGCTTTAAGCAAATACATTTTGTAACTTAAAAAAAAGTCAGTTATGTCATACAAGGAAACAGCAAAGACGCAACAGGAAAATAACATTTCAGCAAACTGCATGAGGAAATCTGAATCAAAGATCAAGCAACGGCTTTACACAGTCGAAAAAGATTTTATTTCGCAGCTGCAGCTGTTCGTTGAGAAAGAGGCCATCATGACGCGATAGATGTTTGAAAATCTTAAATTCCTCTAAAACATCTAACCTACGCCCCTTCTTTTCGGTATGCAGAATATTGCTGTCGCCAGTGGCTTTAGGCTCGTGTCCAGTAATTAAGAGATGATCGGGAAAGGACGAATTTAGGGGACTGGTGCCATTTTTTCTTAAAAGATGTTCTTTATATCTGATGGTGAAAGCACGTCCAGTTTGCCCTATATAATACGAGGAGAAGGTATCACAGACAATTTTATAAACGCCACAACATTCTGTAGGGGAGAGAATGGATTTCAAATTGTGAATGAAGTTTCTCTTCAGATTGTTATTAGTAGAGAAGGCAACATTGTAGTTGTATTTGTTGCGAAGCATGCGTTGAATCTGATGGTAAATGGGTTCTACGAAAGGGTCCTGTAGATCTATTTTGTTTGTACAACCAACAAGTTAAAAAATAATTTATTACTTTACAAGGAAGAAGTCTAAAAACAGATAAGAAGTAACATAATTGTTCCGTGAATAATTTTTTGTTTGTTTGTGTCTTAAAACACTGATCACATGGACGACGCTAAACGTTATTATAATGATACCAATGTGTGGATTAGCTGTCTAGTGGCAGAATCCATTTTCTGGGAACTATGGGACACCATTCCATTCACTCTTCTCTTAATTGCAATATTTTGCCGGCCGCGGTGGTCTCGCGGTTCTAGGCGCGAAGTCCGGAACCCCGCGACTGCTACGGTCGCAGGTTCGAATCCTGCCTCGGGCATGGATATGTGTGATGTCCTTAGGCTAGTTAGGTTTAAGTAGTTCTAAGTTCTAGGGGACTGATGACCACAGCTGTTAAGTCCCATAGTGCTCAGAGTCATTTGAACCATTTTTTTTTCAATATTTTCTGCGAAAATTTCATTATTGGAATGGTGATATCGTGTGCAGCGTCTGATTGCACAGAAAGATATGACGTGAAACGAAATATTATTTCGTTCCTCAGGTAACGCTGCTTGAGACTATTTACTTCTCTCTAACTATTACGAATTGAAGATAATGGTCGTTATACAGGGTGAACCAGAGTTCATCCGACAAGCTTTCAGAGATAGTAGTGTGAACGAAAATTAAAAAACGTTTTGTCGAGAGCTATAGGCTCTGAATGTGTACCGTAAGCTTCTTCATTGTGATACCCTTTTGTTCTACTGTAAGCTCTTTGCATTCCATATTTTGGGAGGAGGTAGCACGGATCACAATAGGAAAATGTGTCCTGTAAACATGGGCAACATGGGCTCTAAAATGTGTACCTAAAGAGCTACTAGCACTTGTGCAATAGAAAAGATGTTTCACTGTAGCGACTATGAACAAGTGCTCGTAGTACTTAAGGTACAGAGTTTACAGCCCATGTTTGCAGCGCTTTTTTCCTTGGTTTCGTCCATACTAGCATCTCTCAAAGTTTGTCGGCGGAGTTCTGGTTCACCCTGTACATGTAGCTCATAAAAATATGTGCGGAAATTTGTGAATATTAATTGTAAAGGCATTATTTTTTACGATAAACTTCATAAATTGTATTTACGGCAATCTCAAACTGGTTACAGTTTTGCCACTGGTTAATTACAAAGGACTGTTTGGAAAATTCCTTTGAAAGGACTGAATTTTACCCCAGACGATTACACAAAGCTGTGAAGCAAACATATTTGAAAATTCCCGTAGAGATTTTTCCGTAAATTGGAAATAACGATAAAGTCTGCGAGTAAGCCACGTTTTTAACTGACCGTTCAATTTAAAAAGAGCGTTATCACTAACAACCCGCCTCCGTAGCTGACTGGTCGGCGTAGGTGGCTGGCATGCAGAAGATCCCAGTTCAATTACCGGTACTGTAAAAGATTTTCCTTGGTTACGGACTGGTACGGGGTGAATCGAGCCTCGTAATGCCAATTAAGGAGCGGCTCCATGGTCTGGAAAGCCTCAAAAAACGGTCGGGAGAGCTGTTTGCTGACCACTTGCACCTCTGTGCCGCATCCGCACGACACCACAAGGTGAAGGATGACACGGCGGCCGGTAGACATCCATTGGGCCTTCACATCCTGGAGGAGGAACTAGATTTTCTTTTACTTTTTCGGAAATTACAATACAGTTGAAAGAATCTGGCTGATTACATTGCCGATGTCAGAGATCAACTTGGTTGTGTACGAGTATTTGTAACGTCTATGACCACAAATAATGTTATACACCAACCTAACGTCCGACATCGTCAATGTAATCAGCCAATTACTTTGAATAATATATTCCGTGGTTTATTATTATACTTTTGTTAAACTGAGTGAAAGTGGTCCATAAAAAATACAGATAACAACTTGTGCCGGTGCTACAAACATAATTTCAGCAGTTGCTCTTTCTGTTGTGTCTAGACAAGACAGTCTAGACACAGGACGAGGAAACCGAAAGGGCACGCGTCAACTCACGCCGGCTGGCGTTAAGTCTGAAACAGGATACGTAATGAATGCTATAAAGAAAAGTACGTAGCTGCTGAATACTTAACTTTAATCCATCATTTGTATACAGCATTCTTGATGATACAAGTGAGACTCTCTCTAGAAATGGTTAATGGCGCCTTGCTAGGTCGTAGCCATGGACTTAGCTGAAGGCTATTCTAACTGTCTCCCGGCAAATGAGAGAAAGGCTTCGTCAGTGTAGTCGCTAGCAAAGTCGTCGTACAACTGGGGCGAGTGCTAGTCAGTTTCTCAAGACCTGCCGTGTGGTGGCGCTCGGTCTGCAATTACTGACAGTGGCGACACGCGGGTCCGACATGTACTAATGGACCGCGGCCGATTTAAAGCTACCACCTAGCAAGTGTGATGTCTGGCGGTGACACCACACTTTCACCTGCAGGTTTTCACTATAACGGACGATTCCTAATTTGTAATGCCTCTTGCCTCGATATTTTTTGGGTATCTGTTCTGGATTAGGCAATAACTGTAAAATATAATTGCTTATTTTATGTAAAAGTCGGCCTTTATGGATAAAAATAGATATTTCTTACAAAAACGCAACATTCCATTTCACACGTATTGTTTATGTATCGCCCGAAAACTAAATGGCACTCTGTGCAACAGAAAGAGGATTTCACTGAAGAAAGGTAACTTTGCCATTCGTAGAAGGAACGATCTACAAAACACCTGTTATGTATTCCGACTGTTCGTTACCGTTTCACCTGCCCAAATAAAAAAAACGAGAACCATCGTATTAATGTTGGTAACGACGGCCGTACTGTGTTAACTGCGCTTTTAGATATAGAATAATAATATAAGAAGTTGTTAAATTACACTGTTCTACAAAAAAAACTTTTTTTCTATTTCTGATCAAAAATATTGTGATCCTAGTTGTGTTTTGAGTGCTGAATTGAAAACTGTTTTTGGTTTTTTTCTGTCAGGGACAGTTTATGAGTAATCGAAATTTTATTTCTCTTTTCAGTTTCTGATATAGTGCAGCAAACGTGAGGTGAAATACCATAAACAAATGCACATCTTTATGATGTTATAAGTTCATCACATTAATGGAGGGGGGGATTTAACATATAACACAGTAACCTTTGTGTATACACTTTGAAGCACATATTTGACATGAGAAATTACAGAAAATTGACAAACAATGAGCCACTTCCTTGTAATGCACATCACTTTTTTCTCTTGTATTCTGAATCTTTCTTCTCTCGAATGATATTCCAGCAATACAATACGTCACTACAACTCTCTGTGAAGTAGTCCAGATGAGAGTCCATCATATGTACCTTCAAAGACATATTGCACCCCAAATCCTGATATGCTTTGATCATATCCTTCACCATTGCTTTGTAGTTAGTAGCTCTTCTTCTTCCGAGGATGTTTTCCGACACCATCTTGAAACAGTCCCATGCGGTTTTTTCTTTATCAGTTAAACATGCTTCAAAATTTGCATCTTTCTGCAGCTCCCTGATTTGTAGGACCACAAATACACCTTCCTTTATTTTTGCAGATGAAAGACGGGGGAATTTGGTAGCGAGATATGCAAACCCACAGCCTGTTGGATCCATGGCCTTCACGAATTGTTTCATCAGGCCAAGTTTGATGTGAAGTGGTGGAAGTAGTATATATTCAGGAGCTACCAGACTTTCACATTGTACATTCCTTTCGCCAACTTTCCATCTTCGTCTATGCCATTTCTTTTTCACGCAGTGAGGATTTCAGTCTCGACTACTCACTCGCAAAGAAAACAGGCATACTTTGTGTAGCCTTGTTGCATTCCTAGTACCATAGCAATTACCTTGAAATCTGCACATATTTTCCATTTGTGTTCATTTTAATGAATTTAGCATCCTTTGTACGAATTCGTAATTCTCTTTCGTCAAACTAGCGTAAGCTATTGGAACAGAGGGTATTTAATTTCCGTTGTGGAGCAAAATACCCTTCAGACTTGTTTTCGATGCATCTCCACTCCTGTGAAATATAAGTGAAGTTCAGCACTTTCATCAGGCCAGCAACGTCATTGCAAAATGTCAGTTGAAAAATAAGAAATAAAGGCATGTTCTCTGCGCCTGAACACACTGATTTTAGTACTTTGGTGCAGTAGATAATACTCTTGTAATCTTGAACCAAGCAGCTGTGCCTTTTGTTTACTTAGTCCTAGATCATGTACTGAATCATTTAAATCTGCCTGTGTTAACAAATGTGGCGATGACTCACTTGTGCAGTGATATAAAGAATCATCATCTGTGATTTCTTCAGTACTACTTATTTCACTGTCACTCGGAATTTGACCTCGAGCTCATGAAGGTACTGGAAGGTTGTCGGAATGCTGCACTGGCATTCTCGCTGAAGGCAGATCTGGGTAAACAATGTGCCTCTTCGACTTTTTGTTTGTAAAACCCTGAATTTTTGTTAGACAGAAATAACAATCAGTAACATGGTCCTTAGGCTCCCTCCACAAGATGGGAACAGCAAACAACGCCACATTCTCTTTACCTTTCCACCACTGAATTAGTTTGCAGTAACATGTAGCACAACAGAAATGTGGTGCCCATTCTTTATCTTGGTCTCCTACCTCTACTCCAAAGTAATGTTTGTATGCTTTCTTTATGGCTGAAGAAATTTTCTTCTTATTTCTGGCAAAAGTGAACTTCCCACAGATGTAGCAGAAGTTGTCAAATTTAGAAATACCACTTTGGTAATATACATGTATTAAATTAATAGTAGGGAACTAGAGGAACATTGATGTGTAAAAACAAGCAGTCGTTTTACCTTCAGCACCAGGCTCAATCAGTTTATACACAGGAACTAAAATATTCAACCGTGCTCGGAAATATGACAGACAGTTACTTGTCAGCCAAAACACCTACTCGTTAAGACTGACACAAATTGCGGCTAACACCACTGTTGTAAACTCGATGGACCTGCCCCTTGGAGGCGTGAAGCTTTACTGCCGAGGCAGCGACCGGCTGTCGCCGTTCGAGTTAATGAGATGTTTCAGGTGGTCTTAATGACATAGGTGTGGCGGGGGATAACCTAATGATGTCTGATTCTTCCCACCTGCTGCTGCACAAGAAATTATCATGTTCTATCACTACTAGATGCGGCAACATACCCGTATTTCTCTATAACGTCTCTGTGTTTGCCATGAATTGTGAATATACATATATATACATATTACATAAAAAGTATCCCTGACAACGATATTTTGTTTACATATTTGAATTTCCCACGGTAAAATGGTCTAGAAGCACATACTTTAATATCAGAAATAGAACCCATGTCAAACAGTGTTATTGAAACCAATGCCTGATTTCAGCTATAAATGGGAAAACTTGTAAATATCGGCTCTGTTTAGTCTTAATGACAAACACTGATGCCTTCCCTCTGCCATGTGACTTGGATGTTGGTTTCCAAGCTTGACATGGCATAGGTAGGGATGTAGGCGACCTCCAACAAGACAACAAAGCCGCTCGGGGATCATATCTCGGGTTCTGTTGATCACAGAGGTAAGGGGTTAAGTGTTCTGGATAGCCCTGGGCCTAGGGACCATTTGTATAGCTATCAGAAGAACGGCCACACTCTAGCTGTCCTACAGTACAAGGTCAAAATTTAAACATTACACCCCACTTCCAGCACTGGCCAGTTGAGCAAATCGGTTGGTTCTTTTGCGTCCGATGTGTTCTAACATTGATATTAGGTGGCTTATAAAAGTACCATTCGTTGTCGGGCGGTTCCTGACAAAATGCGGAATTACCATAATATTTGGGAACAAAAAGTAATAGTTGTTGGGATAGCCACTTCTATAATTCCAATTCATGGCAAATCATCCAAATTTTTATTATGCCTTCTTCATATTACGTTCTGGGTGAACTCTGAAACTTTTTTCGATATCATTATTCGTTACTGAGATTGAGAGGTTCGAGGTTACACTTACCGGACTTTAGTCATCAATTTTTTCACCAATAAAACGTAATGACTTGTTGTCTCTATTATCATGAGCACTTTACGTCTATAGAAAAATGTGCAAAGTGGTACAGCGGTGACAAAAAAAAGGATAAATAGGGTTTTAACATGCCTGATTAGAACTTAAAATGACTGCAGAAAATTATGTAAAACATTTTTACTCTTTTAAGATACGAATCATAAGCCAGGCGTTTTCAGTGAATTGCAATCGACGAGCAAAATACCCAGAAAAAATGTAAAGCAAACGATTTTGTGTTAACCTTGTATTATGCATATTTATTGTTGTTTGTGTGTGCCAAAGTGCGTAAATGTGTTACATACATGAATTGTCAAAGCTTTACTCACCTATAGCATTCATATGTACAGGTTGAGACACTAACTATTGCCATCAAGAATAACTCCGAAAGTATGATAGGGGCTGAAATGTTTGTGGGGGGGACAAAAGTTGCATGGGGCAACGGGGTCCATAGTATGACATTGGCTTTTGTTGCTAGTGGGTTCGCTTCAGAGATATGGTCAACTTTGTTTTTCTAAAAGGGATTCTATATTTTGGTACTTACTTTCTGATAGCGGCTATCGAGACGAATTCAATGATGTGTATCAGTAAGGTCTTTGAAGGTCAACCAAGGTCAAAAAGATGGCATTAGTGCTTTATTGCGAAACCGTCGAATGGCACGTTAGATGGATATGCCGTATTCGGCGAATATTTACTGTTTGCACGACATAAGAAAGATAATTGTTAGAGCAAGTGCTTCGATAGGTGGCGATACGACAAGGAATACCACTAAATCCGTGATAAGAATATTGCAGCACTGCATTAATACCAATGGTCATCACTTCGAATACCTTCAGTAAACGGACGATCATGGCACCTTCGTTGACCTTCAAAGACCTTACTGTTGCACATCATTGAAATCGTCTCGATAGCCGCTATCAGAAAATAAGTACGAAACTACAGCGTCCCATTACAAAAGTTGACCTTCGTATCTCTGACGCGACCGCACCTAGCAACAAAAAACCAACATCATATTATGGCCCCCGTTGTCCCTTGCAACATTTGTCCGACCAACGTTTCAACTACTATCATACTTTCGGAGTTATTCTACGTGGCAATAGTTAGTTACTCACCCTGTATAAACAGCTCTGTAACAGAGTAACGTAGGGAAGATGTGAAGAAATGCTCCTGTGTGAGCACAAAAACGGGGAATGAAAGTTTCTGACAGAAAAGCAGAGGAGTAGTTTCCTCACTCCTTATTCCACCTTCTTCACCTAAAATTCTGGTATGCGATCATAAATGCGTTTTTTTGTACTGAAAGAGAGTAGCAGAGAGGGATTAATGGTGGAAGAGAGAGGAGACAGTGCCATTGGGAGAAGAAGACAGCGGAGACAGTGATGATGGTAGACAGAAAGAGGTAGTGAAAGAGAAATAGAGATTGGTGAAGACAATAATGATGGGAGCAAAAGGGGTAGGAAATAATGATGGCCAGTGAGAGACGGTGGCAGTAAAAGAGGAAGAGAGATGAATGAAAATATAAGCTGCTGGGGCCAAATAGAGAGGAGACGGTGTAAATGAAAATATAGACGGATGGGGACCATGTAGTGGCTTAGGCGGGAAGGGGGGGAGGGCGAAGGGTTGGGGGGGGGGGGGATGGTCCTCCCACACCGGAGAACGTAAACACATAAGTAAACTGGAGGGAACAATTTGGACCGAAATTTCAGAGAGGAAAATATTCGCCTTTTTGTGCTCCAACAGGAACACTTTTCTGCTGGAAAAAGTATTCATAAGCGTTGTTCACGTAGAATAACTTTATTTTTTTAAACTAAAGATCACAACAATTGACTTTATTTGTTACTCTAACAGCACTGGGTTTTCTTCGTAACCTCTGTATGCAAAACGTTTAAGCAAAAATTCTGTACAAGCTGCTTCACACTATGGAGAAAAAAGTATTCACACATTAAAAGAATCACAATGTATATACATATAATGGCAGCGTTAATACTCTGTGGCATTCGTCTTTTATGTATAACTTCTGTTAGCCTCTTTGGCATGGGTTGAACCAGTTTTTTGGTAGTCTCTAAGGCAATATTTTGCCATTCTCGATGCAGACCTTGTTCCAGAGCAGTCTTACTTCACATTCTATTCATATTCCATGTTTTATGACCATTTAAGCGTAGTCCAAAGATTTTCAATGCAATTAATGCCTGCGCTCTGTGCTGGAAACTTGAGAACATGGGAGACGATTCAACAACTACAGACTATCTATTTCTGCTGCATGCTTGGGTTCATTGTCTTGTTGAAAGTAATAATCCGTGTCTAATTTCAAGGTGTCACCACTTTTTTGCAGATTTTTTCCTTTAGGATGTTGAAATACTGAAATCTGACTATGTTACCTTCAACCAAAACTAGCTGCCCAACACCTGATGTTGCCATACATCCCCATAGTATAATTCCTCCACCACTGTGTCTCACTGTTCGTTGAATGTGCTCAATATTTTATCGTCTCCACACCAAAATTCTGCTCTAATTTACAGATATGTTAAAGTAACTTTTGTTCCGGGGTAACATCAAGCGCCGGCACGTCGGCCTGGAACGTTACAGCAGCGAAGGCTGTGAAACGGCGTCAACCAATAGTACGCTGAGTAGGACGACACCACGACAGGAGTGGCACCTACGAGAAGAGAATACGCGTATAAGACAAGCTGCGGCCGCAGTATCCGTAGAAGACGAGCCGTGATATAAACGTTTTAGCCGTGACTTGCGAACTGTACTGCATGGAAACTGTATATATCAAAGGTCATCGATTATTTGCATGTCGCCATTTGCTTGCGACCCATCTTTGTAAATACGCAAAGTATTGCCAATTTAATTTACTGTAATAAACTCCATTTGTAAGATTTGCTTGAATTGACGTCTAGCTATCCAAGAAAACAGCTTCCTAGGCACCCTACATTAGACAAGTGGGCAGGACACGACAAATTTCATGTATGGACAGTACCTTGTACCAGAAACTTGTGTTCTTCGTTGTAAGCTCTCGAGTAAAATGTAAGTCTCAAATTCTTGTCCGTCTTGTTTATGTGTGGTTTTCTTCTTGGTACCCTGCCTCCATAACCTACACTACTTAAAATACAGCGAATAACTCTTTATGTGATTTTCTTCCCGAAATTATTATTAACATGTACAGATAATGCAACAGCTGTCAATTTAAAATCTTTCTTTGACCATCCTTAACAAAATACTTGGATTTCTGTTGCATTAGCTTCTGTGATCGACCTGTTCTTTCGTTATTAAGGAGAGTATTTCTTTTTCTAAATTGCAATACTGTGGACTGCACAGTTGCCCGGTTTCTTCCCATAGTATCAGCTATTTCTAAAAACTATTTTCCATTTTCATACTGGGAGATAACCCCCGTTCCTCTAGAGTTGTTTCCTTCCCTTTATAGTGCATTTTGCTGTTGCAATGCATTCATAATGTATCCGAACCAATACGCACGACTTCCAGCTTGCTACAAAAGATGTCCCTTACTACAAGCGGTTCGTTACTCGTTTCTATTTTTGCATTTAGTACAGCATGAGCACTTTTTTCACCACAATGTGAAGCCCCCTGATGCGGAATTTTTGTTTACTTTTGGCAGAGGGCTAATATAGTTAATCCTTTTATACACACAGATTTGGAAAGAAACCGCAAACTGTTAGTCTACCAAATAACATCTCTGGTCGTGATCTTTAAGTCTGATGAAAGTTATTTTGCATGAACAAGCGTCTATGAATACTTTTTACCATGACTATGTGGGCCGACATTAGTAGTTACACGTTGCAGTGCTGAAACTTACTGAAATCCCAGAAATCCCTGCACCTCAGTACCGTAGCACGCCACTCGAGAAGGCGAAAAATAATGCCTCAGACCACTGATACAGTGGTGGAGGAGGAGGAGGAGGAGGAGGAGGAGGATAGTAGTGTTGAACGTCCCGTCGACAACGAGGTCATTGGAGACGGAGCGCAAGCTCGGGTGAGGGAAGGATGGGGAAGGAAATCGGCCGTGCCCTTTCAAAGGAACCATCCCAGCATTCGCCTGAAGCGATTTAGGGAAATCACGGAAAACCTAAATCAGGATGGCCGGAGACGGGATTGGACCGTCGTCCTCCCGAATGCGAGTCCAGTGTGCTAACCACTGCGCCACCTCGCTCGGTGATACAGTGGAGTATTGCGCGATAATTCGTTTTGGGCTGCAGGGGAGACGTTGCAGTCTTGTCAGGCCGATCCAGGCGGCTGGACAAGTCAACTGGATGGGTCTAGCAATCCGTTTTATAAATGGGTTGCGCCATTTTGTTTTGACTAGCGACCTGCTTCGGTGCTCTGGCGTGGCGATTTCAATTAGTACAAGGGTGAAAAAAAAGTTAAGTAATTCTATTGTTCCGAGATGACACCAATTTCTGAGTTTCCTTCGTAATATTTATAAATACATTCGGTTAGAGATACATGCATTTCTGCACAACCTGAACAAATGAAGTTGCTGAGCCATAATGCCATTAAATGGAAGCAGCTATGTGACAAACCAAACAAGCAGAGGTGTAGCAACAACACCAATGCTGAACGTTAAGGACAGCCCGAAGTCCTTCTAACTAACTGAGCGTTAAACCCAAGGGAAATACTTTATCATCTGAACCAATCACGCATATGCAGTAACTGGTTGCTGTTACGTTTGTGGAACAGGCGAAATAAATGGCTTAGAATCCGGTCTGCCGGTAGTTTTAGCCTATCAGATAGGACCTTCCTATTGCAGTAGTCAGAAAACCTCGCTGTGTAAGCTACTCAAGGTAATTTAAATTTTTCATGCAGTTTTGCGCTCTTAGGAAATTGTGTCGACGCACGGTGGGCCAACTCGCTTCAGAACCTGGACAGAATAGAAAGAGAAAAATGTATACACTACCGTAGTCCCACGAATTATTGTGTAGAAGATTATTGTGTAGATTGCACTGGTACATACTTGCCGAGTGCCGCAGTGACATTTCAATAGCAAATCCAAATTACGCGCGCCTCGACAGTTGCCGATGTAGAGTGAATCGGACGACGACACATATTTCAGTTGTCGTTTATGTGGCCTGTTTAATGCATGACAACGATCCTGCGCAGTTGTCAGGAAAAATAAGACCCCAGAAAGATGCGTAGGGCATTTCTTAAAAGTAAACTATACCGATGGTATCAGAAACCGTTCGCTACCTAATCTCCTCCCCTGCATCACTCCAATTTTCTAAATGGCTCTCCTACTGCCTTAATAGCGTAGTTAACGAGTTCAAGTGCATTTTGGTGCGCATATTTGTGTGTTTTAGAGGACGGTCATTTATCTGCCGTGCCTCAATACCATATGGTAGACGATTATTGCGCAATAATGCACAAAATTCAGCTTTAAAGCTGGATGCCGTCATCAGTTCACATAGCTTTGACGCAAGAATATACCATAATCAAAGCTGCTCTCTTGCTGATTGGTCGCCTGTATGGAGATGAGCAGGAAGCTCGGAGTAAGAGTATCTACTGTTACAGAGATGATTTTACTGGGAAATATTTCCATGAGGAAACGATTGCATCGGCTTTGACACCTTCGGATCGACTCATCTCGAGATTCCAGAAAATGCAAATTAGAGACGATAAACAGATGCCTCTGAGGTAAGAAAAACCTGCTTTTTGATCTTCCATTGGACAACCAGTCAGCGACCTCCTGATAGCGATAATGACGTACGGGAGGATTGTGACTACGATTTCCACTGAAAAATGTAAAATGTAAAATGTTAAACAAATCGTTTCCATACGGAATTTCGATTAATAATTCGTTATCAGGGATCTCAAAATATTTCATACCCGAGGTGACACTCGAGTCCGCTACTGGATTTGTAATTTCTGCATCGGATTCGTAATAAGCACCTCCAGAAACCTAAAATAAACACATGTTAATACCCATTTTTGTCTTATTTCCAGGTTTTGAAGCAAGTTGGCCCACTGTACAGCGCGAAGCAGAGGTATGAGATGCACGTAACCTGTATTTGGACGCCAGCAGGTTGCGTGGCGATTTCGTCGCGCAGCGGACGCCTGCACAGGTATTCACAGAACCAGGCGCTGTTGGCCTTCATGCGGTGACTACGCCTCGCGCGGCGGGAGGCCTACATCGCGGAGTGCAGTCTACTGCCGCCGCTGGCCAAGAGGCTGCCGCTGCACAGGAAGCCGTAGCGACACCAGCCGGCGCAGTGCGGTCGGGTCTACTGTACGCTGAGTCATCAGTCAACCGTCAAGTTGGGCACCGGCGCAGTGCGCAGGCGCGAAGCCACGAATGTTACCCCCCACCCTGGCGCCACCCCTCCTTTCCGCCCGCCCCCCCCCCCCCCAAGTCTAGTGGCGCTACGCCACCGGCTGAGCATGCGACCAGACCGACGAGTTTCTCTGCACTGGGCTGGGGCGCCAGCACTTGCCGAAGGGGCTTTACGTCTTCAGCCAGCGGGAAGATCAATGAACTCGCTCGGTCGAGTATCGGGCAGCATAGAATCCACTTCCGCATGAGCAATAGGAAGATCCTTGGAGCGAACGATGCTTGTAGGTGTTCATGTCAAATGCAAAAATTACTTGACTTACATGTTCACACGATGCTTCTTTCATCGCCCGCAATAGCAGACGCACGGACAAAAAGGAAGCGCACAAATATTTGTGGAAGGAAAGCATGTACGCATGGCGTTCTCGTGTCCACGTGTTGCCTCGTTGTGCAAGCAGACTGGTATGCATCCCCCTCTCTTTCCTTGGAAGGATTTTCCTACGTCTACTGTTGTTTCAAATACGGAAGATAAAGATAATGAAAAACACAAAGTGACGATAACATTTTCTTTGCAAATATCAGAAGGAGGTCACAGAAGAATTTTAAATTTTCTCCTGTAAAAATTCAGTAATTAGGCAAGCAACATCATTTCGTTACCTAGTAACCGACTACTTACATACCATACCAGTCTGAACTATTTATTTCGCATTTCATAACATTTCGTTTCAGTGACTATTCCTGAAACTGCGAAACACTTAAGGGAGTTTCTTGGTCTTTACGTGAAGTTTTATTAACTTTCAATGCATCATTTGTGTATTATTTTATAAAAGATGATGTCTACACAACTTAAATCATGGAAGATTATATGTGTATTAACATTCTTAAACTCGACAAATTGGAAGTTTCATAGAAGTCAAAATGCACTAGAACGGAAGTAGTGTTTTCCAGTTTTGTATTTTTTTTTTCTCAGCAACGGGCCTCATTTCTGTTTGTTTTGTTGAGGAGCTGCACATACCCCCTTATTTCTTTTGTTCAGGTGTCAGGCTCCTCAGTTGCCGAGCTATTAATTCGCCATAGCATAGTTTTTATATACACTTTTCACAAATTTCTGGCTTATACTTCTCTGTTTTCCTATTGCGAAACTTATGGTACCATTTTATCTAATACTTGACGCTTAGGGCATCAAATCGCAAATTTTCGTTCAAATAATCTTTAGCAGCGGTAGAAAATACGACTGTCATCCTCTATAAAACTAAGCGTACTTCTTTTGGAGTCTGCATGTCTCACTGCACATAAATCGCCTCTCAGCATAGCCTAAATACATTACACAATGAAATACAAGTGGGCCCCAGCTGCCTGTCGGTTGCTGTAACACGCGAAGATTCCCACCGAAAGCGTCAAGCAATGTACTTAACACTCGGCTTCCATTTCCAAGAACTTAGCTATGCACAAATGCGCATGTATAGTTGCACGTTTGGGAATTTATGCGCATGTGCTAAGTTCAGTAGGAAAAAGTCATCGTGTGGAAGCATCCGAAGAAATACGGCAAATAGCTACTTTTTCTACACCTTTCCTTTTGTCAAGACGGGTTTAAGACATTCACCCACCTTCAGTTGTCGTAATGTTTTTGTATCTTCTTCTATACAACCTGTTTTATGGGCTATACTTTGGACGCTGTGGCTGCCTTTCAACCTGCAGATTGTAGCTCCGTTTTATGTGCACACCAAATACACTTTTAGGAAGATGTTATACGACGATCGACCACGAACGAAACACGTATAGTGTGGCTACGATCTGCCTCTCCGTATTCGGATCGTATTCGACGAATTCTCGCACACAAACACAAAACTTAACAAAAAAACACTATGTCACTTTGTTGTTCCACCTCTGTTTCCCGACGAGTGTCTCATACATACATTTGCGGTCAAGATGCATGCTGCAGCGATGTTAACCTTTTGATCTTCTACACGGCTTGCAGTTGGAATTCCACACAACAAGTCCTAACGGAATTTTGATGCACTGTGTAGTTCGCTCTGACGTACGTTTCATGCCATAATTATCAAATGGTTCAAATGGCTCTGAGCACTATGGGACTTAACATTTATGGTCGTCAGTCCCCTACAACTTAGAACTACTTAAACCTAACTAACCTAAGGACATCACACACATCCATGCCCGAGGAAGGATTCGAACCTTCGACCGTAGCAGTCGCGCGGCTCCGGACTGAGCGCCTAGAACCGCTAGACCACCGCGGCCGGCCCATAATTATCCAAGAAAGAGAAATATCTCAGTTATACATATATGTCGTTTCGGCGGTTCTTTGTCTCACTTTTAAGGCCTGAGCCTTCTGCATCCAATGTTGTTAACAATCTACATGTACATCTACATCCATACTCCGCAAGCCACCTGACGGTGTGTGGCGGAGGGTACCTTGAGTACCTCTATCGGTTCTCCCTTCTATTCCAGTCTCGTATTGTTCGTGGAAAGAAGGATTGTCGGTATGCCTCTGTGTGGGCTCTAATGTCTGATTTTATAATCATGGTCTCTTCGCGAGATATACGTAGGAGGGAGCAATATACTGCTTGACTCTTCGGTGAAGGTATGTTCTCGAAACTTTGACAAAAGCCCGTACCGAGCTACTGAGCGTCTCTCCTGCAGTCTTCCACTGGAGTTTATCTATCATCTCCGTAACGCTTTCGCGATTACTAAATGATCCTGTAACAAAGCGCGCTGCTCTCCGTTGGATCTTCTCTATATCTTCTATCTATCCTATCTGGTACGGATCCCACACTGCTGAGCAGTATTCAAGCAGTGGACGAACAAGCGTACTGTAACCTACTTCCTTTGTTTTCGGATTGCATTTCCTTAGGATTCTTCCAATGAATGTCAGTCTGGCATCTGCTTTACCGAAGATCAACATTATATTATCATTCCATTTTAAATCACTCCTAATGCGTACTCCCAGATAATTTATGGTATTAAGTGCTTCCGGTTGCTGACCTGCTATTTTGCAGCTAAATGATAAAGCATCTATCTTTCTGTGTATTCGCAGCACATTACACTTGTCTACATTGAGATTCAATTGCCATTCCCTGCACCATGCGTCAATTCGCTGCAGATCCTCTTGCATTTCAGTACAATTTTCCATTGTTACAACCTCTCGATACACCACAGCATCATCTGCAAAAAGCCTCAATGAACTTCCGATGTCATCCACCAGGTCATTTATGTATATTGTGAATATCAACGGTCCAGTGACACTCCCCTGCGGCACACCTGAAATCACTCTTACTTCGGAAGACTTTTCTCCATTGAGAATGACATGCTGCGTCCTGTTATCTAGGAACTCCTCAATCCAATCACACAATTGGTCTGATAGTCCATATGCTCTTACTTTGTTCATTAAACGACTGTGGGGAACTGTATCGAACGCCTTGCGGAAGTCAAGAAACACGGCATCTACCTGTGAACCCGTGTCTATGGCCCTCTGAGTCTCGTGGACGAATAGCGCGAGCTGGGTTTCACATGACCGTCTTTTTCGAAACCCATGCTGATTCCTACAGAGTAGATTTCTAGTCTCCAGAAAAGTCATTATACTCGAACACAATACGTGTTCCAAAATTCTATAACTGATCGACGTTAGAGATATAGGTCTATAGTTCTGCACATTTGTTCGACGTCCCTTCTTGAAAACGGGGATGACCTGTGCCCTTTTCCAATCCTTTGGAACGCTACGCTCTTCTAGAGACCTAGGGTACACCGCTGCAAGAAGGGGGGCAAGTTCCTTCGCGTACTCTGTGTAAAATCGAACTGGTATCCCATCAGGTCCAGAGGCCTTTCCTCTTTTGAGCGATTTTAATTGTTTCTCTATCCCTCTATCGTCTATTTCGATATCTACCATTTTGTCATCTGTGCGACAATCTAGAGAAGGAACTACAGTGCAGTCTTCCTCTGTGAAACAGCTTTGGAAAAAGACATTTAGTATTTCGGCCTTTAGTCTGTCATCCTTTGTTTCTGTACCATTTTGGTCACAGAGTGTCTGGACATTTTGTTTTGATCCACCTACCGCTTTGACATAACACCAAAATTTCTTAGGATTTTCTGCCAAGTCAGTACATAGAACTTTACTTTCGAATTCATTGAAAGCCTCTCGCATAGCCCTCCTCACACTACAATTCGCTTCGCGTAATTTTTGTTTGTCTGCAAGGCTTTGGCTATGTTTATGTTTGCTGTGAAGTTCCCTTTGCTTCCGCAGCAGTTTCCTAACTCGGTTGTTGTACTACGGTGGCTCTTTTCCATCTCTTACGATCTTGCTTGGCACATATTCATCTAACGCATAATGTACGATGGTTCTCAACTTTGTCCACTGATCCTCAACGCTATCTGTACTTGAGACAAAACTTTTCTGTTGAGCCAACAGGTACTCTGAAATCTGCTTTTTGTCACTTTCGCTAAACAGAAAAATCTTCCTACTCTTTTTAATATTTCTATTTACGGCTGAAATCATCGATGCCGTAACAGATTTATGATCGCTGATTCCCAGTTCAGCGTTAACTTTTCCAAATAGTTCGGGTCTGTCTGTCACCAGAAGGTCTAATATGTTATCGCCACGAGTCGGTTCTCTGTTTAACTGCTCAAGGTAGTTTGCAGATAAAGCACTTAAAAAAATTTCACTGGATTCTTTGTCCCTGCCACCCGTTATGAACGTTTGAGTTTCCCAGTCTATATCCGGCAAATTAAAATCTCCACCCAGAACTATAACATGGTGAGGAAATCTACTCGAAATATTTTCCAAATTATCCCTCAGGTGCTCAGCCACAACAGCTGCTGAGCCAGGGGGCCTATAGACACATCTATTTACCATGTCTGAGCCTGCTTTAACCGTGACCTTCACCCAAATTATTTCACATTTCGTATCTCCGTCAATTTCCTTCGATACTATTGCACTTCTTATCGCTATAAACACGCCTCCCCCTTCACTGTCCAGCCTTTCTCTGCGGTATACATTCAAATCAGAGTTTAGGATTTCATTACTGTTTACGTCTGGTTTCAGCCAACTTTTTGTCCATAGTGACATGGGCGTTGTGACCGTTTATTAATGAGAGCAATTCTGGGACCTTTCTATAGACGCTCCTGCAGTTTACTATTGTTGTTGTTGTTGTTGTTGTGGTCTTCAGTCCTGAGACTGGTTTGATGCAGCTCTCCATGCTACTCTATCCTGTGCAAGCTTCTTCATCTCCCAGTACCTACTGCAACCTACATCCTTCAGAATCTGCTTAGTATATTCATCTCTTGGTCTCCCCCTACGATTTTTACCCTCCACGCTGCCCTCCAATACTAAATTGGTGATCCCTTGATGCCTCAGAACATGCCCTACCAACCGATCCCTTCTTCTGGTCAAGTTGTGCCACAAACTTCTCTTCTCCCCAATCCTATTCAATACTTCCTCATTTGTTATGTGATCTATCCATCTAATCTTCAGCATTCTTCTGTAGCACCACATTTCGAAAGCTTCTATTCTCTTCTTGTCCAAACTATTTATCGTCCATGTTTCACTTCCATACATGGCTACACTCCATACAAATACTTTCAGAAATGACTTCCTGACAAATCTATACTCGATGTTAACTAATTTCTCTTCTTCAGAAACGCTTTCCTTGCCATTGCCAGTCTACATTTTATATCCTCTCTACTTCGACCATCATCAGTTATTTTGCTCCCCAAATAGCAAAACTCCTTTTCTACTTTAAGTGTCTCATTTCCTAATCTAATTCCCTCAGCATCACCCGACTTAATTCCACTACATTCCATTATCCTCGTTTTGCTCTTGCTGATGTTCATCTTATATCCTCCCTTCAAGATACCATCCATTCCATTCAACGGCTCTTCCAAGTCCTTTGCTGTCTCTGACAGAATTACAATGTCATCGGCGAACCTCAAAGTTTTTATTTCTTCTCCATGGATTTTAATACCTACTCCGAAATTTTCTTTTGTTTCCTTTACTGCTTGCTCAATATACAGATTGAATAACATCGTGGAGAGGCTACAACCCTGTCTTACTCCCTTCCCAACCACTGCTTCTCTTTCATGCCCCTCGACTCTTATAACTGCCATCTGGTTTCTGTACAAATTGTAAATAGCCTTGCGCTCCCTGTATTTTACCCCTGCCACCTGCAGAATTTGAAAGAGGGTATTCCAGTCAACATTGTCAAAAGCTTTCTCTAAGTCTACAAATGCTAGAAACGTAGATTTGCCTTTCCTTAATCTTTCTTCTAAGGTAAGTCTTAAGGTCAGTATTGCCTCACGTGTTCCAGTATTTCTACGGAATCCAAACTGATCTTCCCCGAGGTTGGCTTCTACTAGTTTTTCCATTCGTCTGTAAAGAATTCGTGTTAGTATTTTGCAGCTGTGGCTTATTAAACTGATTGTTCGGTAATTTTCACATCTGTCAACACCTGCTTTCCTTGGGATTGGAATTATTATATTCTTCTTGAAGTCTGAGGGTATTTCACCTGTCTCATACATCTTGCTGACCAGATGGTAGAGTTTTGTCAGGACTGGCTCTCCCAAGGCCGTCAGTAGTTCCGATGGAATGTTGTCTACTCCGGGGGCCTTGTTTCGACTCAGGTCTTTCAGTGCTCTGTCAAACTCTTCACGCAGTATCGTATCTCCCATTTCATCTTCATCTACATCCTCTTCCATTTCCATAATATTGTCCTGAAGTACATCGCCCTTGTATAGACCCTCTATATACTCCTTCCACCTTTCTGCTTTCCCTTCTTTGCTTAGAACTGGATTTCCATCTGAGCTCTTGATGTTCATACAAGTGGTTCTCTTATCTCCAAAGGTCTCTTTAATTTTCCTGTAGGCAGTATCTATCTTACCCCTAGTGAGATCAGCCTCTACATCCTTACATTTGTCCTCTAGCCATCCCTGCTTAGCCATTTTTCACTTCCTGTCGATCTCATTTTTGAGACGTTTGTATTCCTTTTTGCCTGCATCATTTACTGCATTTTTATATTTTCTCCTTTCATCAATTAAATTCAATATTTCTTCTGTTACACAAGGATTTCTACTAGCCCTCGTCTTTTTACCTACTTGATCCTCTGCTGCCTTCACTACTTCATCCCTCAAAGCTACCCATTCCTCTTCTACTGTATTTCTTTCCCCCATTCCTGTCAATTGTTCCCTTATGCTCTCCCTGAAACTCTGTACAACCTCTGGTTCTTTCAGTTTATCCAGGTCCCATCTCCTTAAATTCCCACCTTTTTGCAGTTTCTTCAGTGTTAATATACAGGTCATAACCAATAGATTGTGGTCAGAGTCCACATCTGCCCCCTGCAAATGTCTTACAATTTAAAACCTGGTTCCTAAATCTCTGTCTTACCATTATATAATCTATCTGATACCTTTTAGTTTACTATTAGCACATTAATATCGTTATTCCCTGTTGCATTTTGCCTACTCCTACCTTGCCGCGTCTCAGGAGGCGTCTTGTCGGGCCTAGGGAGGGGATTCTCTAACCTAAAAAACCCCTATGTGCACTCCACACGTACTCCGCTACTCTTGTAGCCGCTTCCGGCGGGTAGTGCACGCCTGACCTATTCAGGGGGACCCTACATTTCTCCACCCGATAGCGGAGGTCGAGAAATTTGCACCCCAGATTTCCGCAGAATCGTCTGAGCCTCTGGTTTAAGCCTTCTACTCGGCTCCAAACCAGATGACCGCGATCGATTCTGGGAACGATACTACAAATAGTTAGCTCTGATTCCACCCCGCGAGCGAGGCTTTCCGCCTTCACCAATTCCGCCAACCGCCTGTACGAAATGAGGATGACCTCTGAACCCAGACGGCAGGAGTCATTGGTGCCGACACGAGCAACAATTTGCAGTCGGGTACACCCAGTGCTCTCTATCGCCGCCGGTATGGCCTCCACCACATCTCGGATGAGACCCCCCGGTAATGAACACTGGCCTTCTTCCCCGACCTTCCCGCTATTTCCCTAAGGGGCTCCATCACCCGCCTAACGTTGGAGCTCCCAATAACTAACAAACCCCTCCCCCCGTGTGCCTGCTCGGACCTTGCTGAAAGAGCAGCCACATGTCCACTCACAGGCAGAGCGGGCGATGCCACACGGCCAGCCTCCACATTGACCCTCCGCCTCGTGCGCCGTGAACGCCGCTGAACCCGCCACTCCCCTTGGGGAGAGGGTGGCCCAACCGCGCCCGCTACCCGCGAAGATGGCTCGACAGCAGGAACAGTGGGTGAAGCATGTAACACCTGGGGTGTACCTTGCGAGGCACCAGACTCCCCACTGCCGCTACACTCCGAGGCAGCAGCCTGAAGACGGCTGACCGCGGCCATCAACACGCTCAGCTGTTCGCGAACAGTGGCCAGCTCCTCCTGCGTCCGTACACAGCAGTCACACATCCTACCCATCCTAAGGAATCAATTTACTGAAGAGAGTTAATCAACCTTTAACTAGACTGTTAATTCACTAAAGGCGGCTGTTGATTGACTAAACTGTGGTTGCTAGCCACTTCTTGTAGAAAACAATGAAAATAGCACTACCTGTCTCTGGACTGTATTGAAAAAAAAAGCACTAGCACTACTGGCACTATGGTTGACTAAACGGACTCTCTCTGACTGTATTCAAGACAAACACGAAATCTATGGAACTATTAATAGCACTCGACAATTAAAGCTTCCTAAAAGCAAAAACACACGGAAGAAGAAGTGACAAGTTAGAAAAATACAGTTAATACTTCAATTAAGGTAGCTCGCTGCACAGCAGACGTGAAGCGGACGGCAGTTACGACGACACTGACATTACTGGCACTATGGCTGACTAAAGGGACTCACTCTGACTGTATTCAAAACAAACACGAAATCTATGGAACATTATTAATAGCACCCTACAATTAAAGCTTCCTAAAAGCAAATACACACGGAAGAAGAAGTGACAAGTTAGAAAAATACAGTTAATACTTAAATTAAGGTAGCTCGCTGCACAGCAGACGTGAAGCAGACGGCAGTTACGACGAATATTACATGTATATCATAATTCTGATTAACTTGATAATGTTTAAGTATTTCAGTCCAAAAATAATACTCTGCCTTTATTTTTTCATGCCGTCGTTCGTAATTTTCGAGAATTAAACACAATATTAAAACGGAAAATACTTCCTAATGTTCAGCAAAATTATATTTATTTGGTAATCATCTGGCTTTCGGCTCTTCAGGCCCTCTTCAGGTGATAACATGTCGCAAACATATATAAACATGAGACTTACATAGATATTTGTACACAATCTACAAAAATGACGAAGTATTTACATAGGAAAACATTACAACAATTACGTTAACTGCAAAAGAGGGTAAACAAAGTTCTTATGTGGAGATAAATTTAACAAATGATGAGAAATAAGATGAATTTACTTTTTAAATCTAGTAATTATTACGAAAACTCGATTTAACTACGGGGAAAATGGAAACTGAGTCTGATCACTCGATACTAAGTTGACATTCTGTGTCATACGCTTATTGATTTCCTGTATTTCCGTTAAGGTCATGTTTCTGCTTCTTTTGACAGACTGTAATTTTACATGATATGAATGGTTTTCTGCTAAAACATCAGCACCAAAGGTTGAATCTTACTTCCTTAATTGCCAGCTTCTCTCATGATGAAGCAGCCCAAATGCCACAACTGTCTGTCTGAACAATATACACTTTTTCACACTGATTACAAGTGTTCTTACGTACACCAATTTGTGCCACGGGCTGCAGTTCAATATTACTGAATTAAAACTTTGATAAATTGCTAGAATCATAAAATACAAATCTGTAGTTGTGAAACCTTAATTTTTTTTTTTTTTTTTTTTGCGAGGTTCTGTGAGATGTTATCAATGTGTGGAATTTTACACCATGCTCATAAATGGTGACTGCCGTTGGCCTGTGCACGGAAGTGGTATAATTTTATTCATTTTCCTTATTCATAGAACATTATCGATCAGGGCAAAGCTATAGCCACTGCTGGAGCGATTTGTTTGATGGTTTGTAGTTCAGTTTGAAAGGCTAGTTTTGATAATGAAAGATATATAAAGCATGTATCACTGAATGGAAACCGTACATTTTTGTGGCTGTGTGAATGCTGGAAGTTTGCAGGGATTACTGCATCAGTGGGTGTGCGTTTTTAAATACGTGTTTTATTGCACTAATATCTATGTTAAGGTCCAACAAATTTATGGAAGAACCTCCAATCTCCACTGTAAACTGAATTTTCTTATGTCGTGAGTTTAAAAGCCGTAGTAATGTACCTAACTATCTAGTGGTTCCAATGGGCCACAACCCATCACCGACATATCTGAACCAGTACTTAATTTTGCAATTCAATCACTTTATCAATAAGAAAATTTCCGCGAAATTGTCCATGAAAATTTCAAATAGTATAGACCTGTTGGCAACGCTGGGTACAAAGCGTTCATAAAATCACTTGTAAGCCCGTGAAAATGTGTGTATTGGTTAGTCAAGCAGAGATGTGGCAATCACGCTACGTGAACATGACAGTATCTGGCGGTAAAGGAAGAAAGATTGGACCTTTGCTAATCATGTATTAGCAGAAAACCATTCATATGATGTAGATTGTAAAGTTTTAAATTCTGTCAAGCAGGGCAGTAAGACTGAACTACTGGAAATCAATAAACACATGACACAGAATGACAGCCTAGGCTTAATTGATCAGATTCAGTTTGTGTTTTCTCCTTTGTTAACTTAAGTTTCATTACAAAAATTAGATTCAAACTGTAAATTCCTCTTATTTCTCTTCATCTGTTAACAATATCTCTCCACAATTACTTTAATTTAACACCCTTTTTTGTTAATATAATTACTGTTGTGTTTTCCTATGTAAAGACTTTCCCACTTTAGTACTCGTATATTCGGTAAAAAGAATACGTGTGTGAGTCGCACATCATGTTTACCTTTATATGCGATATTCAGTTGCCCTCTGAACATGACCTGAGCAGCCGGAAGACGTTTCATACACAAATAAATATAATTTTGCAGAACGTTAGAAAGTGTTTCCTTTTTTAATACTATCATGTTCAGCCAAGCACCGACAGAACAGTCAGTTAAGATTAATTAAATAACATGTCACTTAAAAGCAGTATATACTCTCTAACATTTAAAATTTATTCAAAACAGTTACATATTTCTCTCACAAATGGGCTACCTACACTGAGAAGCCAAAGAAACTGTCGGCCGGAGCGGCCGGGCGGTTCTGGGAGCTTCAGTCTGGAACCGCGCGACCGCTACGGTCGCAGGTTCGAATCCTGCCTCGGCCATGGATATGTGTGATGTCCTTAGGTTACTTAGGTTTAAGTAGTTCTAAGTTCTAGGGGACTGATGACCTCAGCAGTTAAGTCCCATTGTGCTCAGAGCCATTTGAATCAAAGAAACTGGTATAGGCATGCGTATTCAAGTACAGACGTATGTAAACAGGCAGAATACGGTGTTCTGGCCGGAAATGAGAATACAGGGTGGTCCATTGATCGTGACCGGGCCAAACATCTCACAAAATAGGCGTCAAATGAAAAAAAAAATTACAAATAACGAAACTTGTCTGGGGGGATACCAGGTGGTGCTGTGGTTGGCCCTCTAGATGGCGCTGCCATAGGTCAAACGGATATCAACTGCGTGTTTTTTAAATAGGAACGCCGATTTTTATTACATATTCATGCAGTACGTAAAGAAATATGAATGTTTTACTTGGACCACTTTTTTCGCCTCGTGATAGATGGGGCTGTAATAGTCACAAACATATGGCTCACAATTTTAGACGAACAGTTTGCAACAGGGAGGTTTTTTAAATTAAAATAAAGAACATAGGCACGTCTGAACATTTTACTTCGGTTGTTCCAATGTGATACATGTACAGTCGTGGACAAAACGAGCGAGACCCCTCACCTTTTCGTTATGCTGATCCGCACAGATTTAAAGTCTGCTACACAGCATAACAGGCAAGGCGACGAAGTGCTACCAACATACTATGCACAAGCGTGAATTTGACAAACTATCTGAACTTTTTAGACTCTTTTCAATAATTTGTAAGACTATATTAATGCTGATTAGTGTGTTAAATACAACACGTAAATATAAGACAGAACTGAAAGAAGAAACGCTAATTGGTATGAACTGTACAAAAAAAAATGAATTTGAACTTATCGAGATAACATAACTGTTTTAGTAAGACAAAGAACCCCAGATCGTTACGAATTAGCAAAATATTATCCGCATTCTGCCGCGAAACGGTCTGTGTCAACGTTCAGACCAGTCATATTGGATTACCGTTGCTGACTCACCATGAAAGTGTGCAAATGTAGCAATGCGTGAAGATTCATAACGAAATTCAGTTAAAAATCATTCAGTGCCACACTTAAGTCAATTCCATTATAGACAGAAGCGGAAAAAGTAGGCTGTAACATGTATGAAATTCTACAAGAGTATCATATTGACATCCACAGGGCGCCAGTACAGAATTGGATGGGGATCCACTGCGACCTATTGTCAGCAATATTGGCGCAGCAACTTACCCTACTGCGAAATACCTGAAGATTATGTTGACACCACATGTGGGTAAATGTGCACATCACATCCGGAACTCAGAGGATTTCCTGCAACGACTGGGCCAGCAACACATCACAGACACAGACATCATGGTTAGTTTCGATGTGGTGTCTCTCTTCACACGGGTACCACTGAAGGAGTCACTTGAGCTTATTGGAGAGAAGTTCGATGGGGCTCTCCTTGATCTATTCAGGCATGTACTCATCTCGACATACTTCCTATATGGGGCTCAATTTTACGAACAAACAGAAGGGGTGGCTATGGGCAGCCCTCTATCACCAGTGGTGGCCAACCTATTTATGGAGTGAAGAGGAGGCACTCTCTTCAGCCACATATCAGCCCAAGTGCTTTTTTCGGTATGTGGATGATACCTTTGTCATCTGACCCCATGGTAGAGAGAAGTTAGATGAGTTCCTGCTACATCTGAACTCTTGCCATCCGAACGTTCAGTTCACAATGGAAATGGAGAAGGATGGACTACTTCCGTTCTTGGATGTTCTGGTGAAGAGAAAGGCAGATGGCACATTTGGTCACAGTGTGTACCGCAAACCTACGCACACTGACTTATACCTACATGCCAGCAGTTGCCACCATCCGGCACAGAAGAATGGAGTGCTGAATACACTGGTCCACAGAGCACAAACTCTGTCAGATACTGATAGTCTGGCCACAGAAATACAACACTTACAATCAGTGTTCAGCAGGAATGGGTACTCCTCTAGAGATATCCAGAAGGCACTTCAACCTGCTAACCGGCCAAAGGATCAAGAAGAAGAACCAGAAAAGCCAAAGAAGATGGCATACCTGCCATATGCCGGACCTGTCTCTGCCAAGATCAGCAGGATTCTCCAGAAATATGACATCAAGAGCATATTTTGCCCACCCACCAAAATTGGGGTTATTCTGGGGAATGAAAAAGATGACCTGGAGCTACGCAAGCCAGGTATTTACAACATACCATGCCAGTGTGGGATGTCGTACATTGGCCAGACCACCAGAACTGTGAACATCAGGTGTAAAGAACACCAGAGACATACCAGACTCAGGCAGGCAACTAAATTAGCCATAGCAGAGCATTGTCTGGAACTTGGTCATTCAATGGATTACAATGACACCAAGGTTGTGACACAGACCTCAAGAATTTGGGACAGTGTCATTAAAGAAGCCATTGAGATTAAGGTCACAGACAATCTAATCAACCGTGACTCGGGATACTAAATCAGCACTGCCTGGAATCCAGCGCTTGAGCTTGTGAAAACTCAACGCAGGACACTCAGGGATTCTACAAGAAATACACTCCTGGAAATTGAAATAAGAACACCGTGAATTCATTGTCCCAGGAAGGGGAAACTTTATTGACACATTCCTGGGGTCAGATACATCACATGATCACAATGACAGAAGCACAGGCACATAGACACAGGCAACAGAGCATGCACAATGTCGGCACTAGTACAGTGTATATCCACTTTCGCAGCAATGCAGGCTGCTATTCTCCCATGGAGACGATCGTAGAGATGCTGGATGTAGTCCTGTGGAACGGCTTGCCATGCCATTTCCACCTGGCGCCTCAGTTGGACCAGCGTTCGTGCTGGACGTGCAGACCGCGTGAGACGACGCTTCATCCAGTCCCAAACATGCTCAATGGGGGACAGATCCGGAGATCTTGCTGGCCAGGGTAGTTGACTTACACCTTCTAGAGCACGTTGGGTGGCACGGGATACATGCGGACGTGCATTGTCCTGTTGGAACAGCAAGTTCCCTTGCCGGTCTACGAATGGTAGAACGATGGGTTCGATGACGGTTTGGATGTACCGTGCACTATTCAGTGTCCCCTCGACGATCACCAGTGGTGTACGGCCAGTGTAGGAGATCGCTCCCCACACCATGATGCCGGGTGTTGGCCCTGTGTGCCTCGGTCGTATGCAGTCCTGATTGTGGCGCTCACCTGCACGGCGCCAAACACGCATACGACCATCATTGGCACCAAGGCAGAAGCGACTCTCATCGCTGAAGACGACACGTCTCCATTCGTCCCTCCATTCACGCCTGTCGCGACACCACTGGAGGCGGGCTGCACGATGTTGGGGCGTGAGCGGAAGACGGCCTAACGGTGTGCGGGACCGTAGCCCAGCTTCATGGAGACGGTTGCGAATGGTCCTCGCCGATACCCCAGGAGCAACAGTGTCCCTAATTTGCTGGGAAGTGGCGGTGCGGTCCCCTACGGCACTGCGTAGGATCCTACGGTCTTGGCGTGCATCCGTGCGTCGCTGCGGTCCGGTCCCAGGTCGACGGGCACGTGCACCTTCCGCCGACCACTGGCGACAACATCGATGTACTGTGGAGACCTCACGCCCCACGTGTTGAGCAATTCGGCGGTACGTCCACCCGGCCTCCCGCATGCCCACTATACGCCCTCGCTCAAAGTCCGTCAACTGCACATACGGTTCACGTCCACGCTGTCGCGGCATGCTACCAGTGTTAAAGACTGCGATGGAGCTCCGTATGCCACGGCAAACTGGCTGACACTGACGGCGGCGGTGCACAAATGCTGCGCAGCTAGCGCCATTCGACGGCCAACACCGCGGTTCCTGGTGTGTCCGCTGTGCCGTGCGTGTGATCATTGCTTGTACAGCCCTCTCGCAGTGTCCGGAGCAAGTATGGTGGGTCTGACACACCGGTGTCAATGTGTTCTTTTTTCCATTTCTAGGAGTGTAGAAGTGGAGACCGAGAGAACAGCCGTGAGACAAGGTGTCTTACATTGGAGACCAGATCTGACACACCCCAGATCATGACTTCAGAAGACGGCCAGGCCGGGCGCGGACGGCGGAGGGAACACCAGCGACCAGAGAGGGACAATGTAGCCGCGTCTGGCGGGCGCGGACCTCAAACGGAACACACGACGCGGCGCGGACCGATTAGGGAGCGCCCAGCACGAAACAGAAGTGGAAATCATAGTAACAGTCAGGAGATAGAGTACCCAACATCTCAGACCAGGTCTGACACACCTCAGATGATAACCACATCCGTTGAGGACGGCCAGAACGGGCGCCGACGGCAGTCGGAACATCTGCGACTGGAGGGGTACATTGAAGCCGAGTCTGGCGGGCGCGGACCACAGATGGAACACTCGAACCGGCGCGAACCGATTAGGGAATGCCCAGATCCTCCCAGGCATAAATACTGGACTCGATCGACCCAAGGACCAGTCTCAGGTAGCACCTGAAGAAGACAGCGAGGCACGCTGTTGAAATATCGTGCGAGAACGACGCGAACATCCGGCTGGATTCCCGAATATCCAAGATGTCAACAGATCGCCGGGAAAGCATGAAGAATTACATAAAAATCATCTTCTTGTCTAAAACACGTTACTCTTCCAGAGAACTTCGGCACCTCTCAAAATTTTTTACACCTCTGATGTTTAGCCACATGAGAAATAGTGGGTCTCATGATGCAGCACTGTTTAGCCGTCACAAAATAAAGCCTCAAAAATCAGTAAATAAAACTATTCTTCTATTGTTGCTCCGAATCACATATACCAACCACCCTCTGCTGCGACAACGACTCAAAGTCTATTGGGTATTTGGTTTTTCTCTGCTTTTTCGGGCCTCCTTACCTCTCCTTCTAGCCTAACCTTTGTTCTCCAATTACGCCTTCATCGGCGAGCTTCTCCTGAATATTTTTCATTTGTGCTGAATTGTTTTTTACCCTTCTTGCATATACACGTGTGTCATGTATTTTTTTGAGACTGCATGAATATATAAGGTGAGTATTTCTTCTCTTATCAAATTAAATATTACATATCTTGCTGTGAATTAATTTGTTTGTCCACATTCCACTTACTGCGTTTCCTTGAAATTATATAAAATATACGTTTGTAAAAAAAAAAAAATACCCTTGAAACAGCTGTTGCAGCTGATTGGTGAAGGGCTGAAAAAAAAAAAACACCTCTGCTGATGCTGCTTAGTATCGCGTTATATCCTCCTTCCGCTTCCACAACAGCTCGAAGTCTGTTGGGAATTGAGCCCACAACTCGAGCCACATAACTTGGAGATTCAAGTAACTCATTCCAAGCGTCATGAATCACATCAGAAAGTCGTCGGCGAGTCGACGGTGACTGCCCCTTTTCTCGTATTACTATGACAATTTCTGCCCAAATATTCTCAATGGGATTCATGTCAGCTCCTTTAGGTGGCCATTTCATTACAGTAATATTACAACGGTCGTCGAACCACCTCTTAACCACACGTGCCATATGAATAGGCGAGCGACCTTGTTGGAACATGGTCTGATCATCGCCAAATCTTGCTGTCACAGAAGGCAACATCACGTTCTCCAGAATTGATATGTAATTGCGCGCATCGAATCTTCCTTCCACTTCCCACAGGAGCCCACACCCTTCAGCCGATATCCATGCCCATACCGTTACCGACTCCCTGCCACTCCTTCGGCAACTGTAAATATATTTTCGATTATACCTAGCACCTTTAGGCCGGTAAACAAGTACTTTTCCGGTTGATGCCGTAGAGAAAACTTTTCGTCCGTGAAAATCACTTGCCTTCAAAACTGGAGAGGTTTGTCGACATTTTCAGCAGCAAAAGCAAGGCGAGCTTCTCTGTGGGAAACAGTCAATGTCTCTTTCACAGCAGGCTTCTTGCCTGAGTCCACCTTCCCTTAGACGACGAGTGACGGTCTTACTGCTAACATTGAAACCCAAAGTTTGCTGAATTTGTCGTGCGTTGACAAATGGGTGGTTCTCACTGAAACGGCGTATCTGCTGATCCTGAGCTGCTGTTGTTTTGCGGCGACGGCCATGAGGCCTCCCATTCAGGTTACCACTCTCTTCTTCTCGTCTGATCCACCTGGCTATCGTCGACTTGTGAAGACCCATAGTTCTTGCTATACAGCCATTTGGAAATCCCTCTGCATGGAGTGCTATTATAGCGCCCTTGTCTGCCTCAGCCAGATGGGCCATTTAGCGGTGACTGAATGATTCGTCGCGGTTAATATCTGCTGCGGAAACAGCGCTAGCAGGAAACAGACTGCCTCCTCCAGGATGGCAGCGACAACGCAGTGGCCAAGTTTGTGTAACACGGAAATCGATGGCATAAACGAGAGATCGCAAGCCCGTACCCGTGTCATTACATATTGGAGCAACTTAGAATCTGTAATTTTTCTCAGAAGGAACTGGTCCACTCGTGTTATGTCATATCCTGATAAATATTACATGAAATGAAATGTTTACGTTTTGCATATGCGGCAGGCCTAACGCAAGAAACGTTTCTGAAATATCTGAGGCAACATGAAGAACACTTCGTGAATTTTAGCTGTAGAAGGTTGCCTTATAAGAATGAAAACGTGTTTATCCCCGCTCGCCGTGTTTCGAAGTGGCGCAGTTTACTCTGAGGCATACACAATTCTCGCCGGGCGTAAGAAGCGACTCGACTAACGAGGGGAACTCGCCAGGTGTCATAGGCTGATTGTTCGGAAACTTTGCTCAGTGAAGGAGAGGACAAAATAAGCGAACATGTGTTCCGACTTATCTGCAGACACCCGACCGTTTCCGAGAAAACGACGGTCAAAGTTATCAACGCGCTGTTGCTATAGTGTAGATACATTCTGCAGCCGAGAACGCAACTGAAGCGGTGGCTCAGTGGCTACCGTCGTTCCTTCTTAACTTTGATTCTCGTGTTCGAGACCATATTGGTTTTTTACTATTATTTTTTCCTGCCTCTATATCAAAATTATCTACGAATGTTTCTTTTTCTAATTTATGTTGAAATGATGTTTTCATTATTCGCCAATTAACTTTATGTGTAATTAATGAATTAAAAATAATAAACGAAGGAGACAAGCTGATCTAAAATCATCTGGTCTGCCTCATGTATCGTTATATCCAAATGGTTTATAAATGTTAGTCTACATTCATATCCGATGATGACACCTTTAGTGTGTTGCAACCGGTTATACAGTAAACAGTATTTAAGCGATCTTGGCTTCTGAATTATTTCTACAACAGAGTGATCGCCCCACTATGCACTATGTGTTCCCTTTTTAACTTATTTCTTTACACAGTAAATTAACTGACGAATAACGACAACAGTGTTTCAACATAAATTGGAATAAATATTCGTAGATACTTCAGAGAGTGAGGGGGGGGGGGGAGAAGGGAAGGAAAAACCGGGTTCCGAAGTTGCAGCGCGAAGTTCCGAAGTTGCTATGGTAGCCGCAGAGCCACCGCTTCAGTTGAATCCTTACCCGCTAAGAGGTATCTACACTATAGCAACAGCGCATTGAAAACTTTCAGCGTCGTTTTCTCAGAAGCGGTAGAGTGTAGACAGATAAGCCGAGACACGTGTTCGCTTATTTTGTCCCCTCGTTCACTGAGCGAAGTTTCAGCAAGATCGGGGTATGACACTTGGCGTGTCCCCTCGTAAGTGGCGTGCGTTGGGATTCAGTAGGCAGAATGCGTCCACTTTCCTCGACTACTCGTTGACATGTTTGGAAACTGTCTTTCTTGTAGTGGCACTTTGCATTATGAGGGCTGGTTTTCCTGATAACGATCTACTAATGGACTTTGTTCCTAATTTGCGTTACTGTGTAGTAGACCTACTGCAACTCCTTAAACCGGAAATGTTTGTTTATTTGGATACTCCGCTTCTTAGTTGCTACATTTCGCTACAATATTTTACTTTGTTTCAAAACGGCAAGTTAAGATGACCACTCCAACTTGGTAACATCAGTAACAATTTAATACTTTGAAACAGTTATGTTTGGTGTAAGAGGAGTGTACTCTGTTGAATGAGGAATACATTAAACACGAAAGCTGCGTCCAATAACAATAATTAACAATCGGTTACATGACAAAACACAAGCGAAGTACTGCCAGTTTATCTCAGTACCCAGTAATACTTAAACTGGAACGATCGAAAACATACTTTTGTGGGGAAGGCAAACGAATGACTGCGTTTTATTGGCCGCACACTAAGAATACGCAACAGGCCAAATGAAAACACTGGCTGCACTACGTTTGTCCGTCCACTGCTATAGTCTCCTTGACAGACGTGATTGACTGTGCACGCAAAAACGTCCAAGGAACAGTAGCACGATTTGTAATGTCATGAAATAGGGGAGAGAGGGTGCCAGGTTTGATAATCGAGTTGGGGTAACATTCATGAAAACAAAAGCGTTTTTCGTTGCCGCGAGATCTTTTCACGAAATTTCAATCGCCAACATCTGTTATGAATGCCAAAATTTCCTCGGGAACTTACACAGGAAGAAACCATAGTAATAATGTAATTCAAGGCTTGCAAGAAAAGATTTAGGTGGTCCTTTTCCCCGCACACTGTTAATGAGTGGGGCGGTAGAGAAATAGTCCGAACCTTCTGCCAGGCTCGTAAGTCTGGATTGCAAAGAAATCCTGTTGATGTATTCATGTAGATGTAACAACGAAATTATGTTGTAATTGCGACATGTGACTTTCATTTGATTTGAACATCGAAGTTGTTTGCTGTTTATTTACTTTTTGTGCATTAGTTTCAGCCATATACGAACACCTAGGCGCGTTAAATTGATATTGAAATAAAGTGTCATGCATGGACCAATAACAATAAATTCTTACCTACTTGTTATGGTACTGCAGTATCTGCCAGCGCCTTCAGAAGTGGATATCGCATACGACGTTCCCTGGGGTGTTTATAAATGGATATTGAAGAAGACTTCGAACAAAGTTTGAATGTAGCTTCGTAAAAGTTCCGTGACCAAACGATCTGAGTTTCTGGCGAATACAGTTTATCCTCACTAGACAGTATATATTATACATGAGGTGAATAGGGTTTCGCCGGGTGCGGTGGCCGAGCGGTTCCAAGCGCTTCAGTCACGAACCGCACGGCTGCTTCAGTCGCAGGTTGGAATCCTACCTCGGGCATAGATGTCTGTGATGTCCTTAGGCTAGATAGGTTTAAGTAGTTCTAGGTCTAGGGACTGATGACCTAAGCAGTTTGGTCGCATTGTTCTCGAAGCCATTTTTTGACTTTCGCGTAAATTTTCTTTACATAAACGGCCGTATATTTAGATTGCGTTGACATAGAAGCTCACTTTTTTACACCACCAATGGACCGGTTACCGCAAGACGTGCGATACATTTCCGCTAATTATGTCCACCCGTTCTGGAGGTAAACGGTTTTTAAGCGTTGGGTAGACCGATAGACGGTCAGGAAAGTGAGACTAGTAGGGTTCCGTTTTTACCGGTTTAGGTGACGAAATCCTAACAGCGAAAACAGCTACGACAGCTACTGAAGATGAGGACCGCATAAATAACTCTCCCTACTCTTTATTCGAAATGTGCTAGTTGCAGTCGATACGTCAGCATATTAATCGTAGCTACGCTTTCGATCAAAATCACGTTTACAGGAATGCAAATAGAATCCATTTGCCTATACACGTGGTAATTCACATCCCAGTATTAATGCCACCGCGTTTTAGAAGTGCGAACATTCTCGTTGCTAGCTAGCTTAAGAAACACTTCGGCTAATGAACGTTTTCTGGCTGTGGCGAATCTAGTGGAGAATTCGAAACAGTGTAGAATACGTTTGGCAGCTATGTAGCGGTTTTTTGTCTTGGGGTGGTGCAGAATTATCCTACTAAATTTACTCTCTAATAACAGTATTTTGTTATTTCGATAAACATCCGGAATGATTGTTACATAAGCGGTGACATAAGGGAAGAAAATGCATGTTTTTGAGTCCATAAAGCTCTATGCAACAGAAACTGCAGATCATTTTGCTATTGTCAGTGCGAAATTGCCACCTTATTCATGTCTGGGGTAATAATAGAGGGGTATTTGCCTGGGTTGACTGCTAGCGTAGTGCAAGGAAGGTCTTGTTTGTTTCCGGTTCTAATCTCGATGGAGGCAGGTAGAATATCAGTAAAGCAATTTTAAGAAATTCTCGCGACCCCAATACGTTTTATCGCTACCTTTATTCTGTACTGGCGCCCTGTGGATGTCAATATGACACTCTTGTAGAATTTCATACATGTTACAGCCTACTTTTTTCGTTTCTGTCAATAATGGAATTGACTTAAGTGTGGCACTGAATGATTTTTAACTGAATTTCATTATGAATCTTCACGCATTGCTACATTTGCACACTTTCATGGTGGGTCAGCAACGGTAATCCAATATGACTGGTCTGAACGTTGACACAGACCGTTTCGCGGCCGAATGCGGATAATATTTTGCTAATTCGTAACGATCTGGGGTTCTTTGACTTACTAAAGCAGTTATGTTATCTCGATAAGTTCAAATTCATTTTTTTTGGTACAGTTCATACCAATTAGCGTTTCTTCTTTCGGTTCTGTCTTATATTTACGTGTTGTATTTAACACACTAATCAGCATTAATATAGGCTTACAAATTATTGAAAAGAGTCTAAAAAAGTTCAGATAGTTTGTCAAATTCACGCTTGTGCATAGTATGTTGGTAGCACTTCGTCGCCTTGCCTGTTATGCTGTGTAGCAGACTTTAAATCTGTGCGGATCAGCATAACGAAAAGGTGAGGGGTCTCGCTCGTTTTTTCCACGACTGTACCTTTGTGAACGTATAATTTCTGAGAATGTATGCTGTTACACAGTGATTACCTGTAAATACCACATTAATGTAATAAATGCTCAAAATGATGTCCGTCAGCCTCAATGCATTTGGCAATACGTGTAACGACGTTCCTCTCAACAGCGAGTAGTTCGCCTTCCGTAATGTTCGCACATGCATTGACAATGCGCTGACGCATGTTGTGAGGCGTTGTCGGTTGATCACGACAGCAAATATCCTTCAACTTTCCCCACAGAAAGAAATCCGGGGACGTCAGATCCGGTGAACGTGGAGGCCATGGTATGGCGCTTCGACGACCAATCCACCTGTCATGAAATATGCTATTCAATACCGCTTCAACCGCACGCGAGCTATGTGTCCGACATCCATCATTTTCTCGTGCAGTGAAACATCTTGTAGTAACATCGGTAAAACGTTACGTAGGAAATCAGCATAGATTGCACCATTTACACTGCCATCGATAAAATGGAGGCCAATTATCCTTCTTCCCCTAATGCCGCACCACAGATTAACCCGCCAAGGTCGCTGATGTTCCACTTGTCGCAGCCATCGTGGGTTTCCAGTTTGTCCAATAGTGCATATTATGCCGGTTTACGTTACCGCTGTTGATGAATGACGCTTCGTCGCTAAATAGAACGCGTGCAAAAAATCTGTCATCTTCCCGTAATTTCCCTTGTGCCCAGTGGCAGAACTGTACACGACGTTCAAAGTCGTCGCCATGCAATTCCTGGTGCATAGAAGTGTGGTACGGGAGCAATCGATGTTGATGTAGCATTCTCAACACCGACGTTTTTGAGATTCCCGATTCTCGCGTAATTTGTCTGCTACTGATGTGCGGATCAGCCGCAACAGCAGCTAAAACACCTATTTGGGCATCACCATTTGTTGCAGGTCGTGGTTGAAGTTTCACATGTGGCTGAACACTTTCTGTTTCCTTAAATAACGTAACTATCCGGCGAACGGTCCGGATACTTGGATGATGTCGTCCTGGATACCGAGCAGCATACATAGCACACACACTTTGGGCATTTTGATCACAGTAGCCATACATCTACACGATATCGACCTTTTCCGCAATTGGTAAACGGTCCATTTTAACACGGTTAATGTATCACGAAGCAAATACCGCCCGCACTGGCCGAATGTTACGTGATACCATGTACTTATACGTTTGTGACTATTACAGCGCCATCTATCACAAAGCGAAAAAAGTGGTCCAACTAAAACATTCATATTTCTTTACGTACAACACGAATATGTAATAAAAATGGGGGTTCCTATTTTAAAAAAACGCAATTGATATCCGTTTGACTTATGGCAGCGACATCTAGCGGGCCAACCATAGCGCCATCTGGTTTCCCCCTTCCAGCTAGACGAATTTCTTTCTTTGTAGTTTTTTCGTTTGATGCTTGTTTCGTGTAATATTTGGCCCGGTCACTATCAATGGACCACCCTGCAGAAGACTACAAAGGCCTGGCTCATCGGTTACTGCTACTACAATGGCAGGTTATCAAGATTTAACTGAGTTTCAGCTTCGTGTTAAGGTCGGCGCACGAGCTATGGGACACAGCATCTCCGAGGTACCGATGAAGTGGGGATTCTTCCGTTCGACCATTTCACGAGTCTACCATGAATATCAGGATTTAGCAAAACATCAAACCCCCGACAACGCTGAGGTCGGAAAAAGATCTTGCAAGTACGGGACCAACTACGACTGAAGAGGATCGTTCAACGTGACATAACTGCAGTCCTTCCGCAAATTGCTACAGATTTCAATGCTGGGCCATCAACAAGAATCAACGTGGGGACCATTCAACGAAACATCATCAATATCGAATTTCGAAGCCGAAGGTACAGTCGTGTATCCTTGATGACAGCACGACGCAAAGTCTTACGCTTCGCCTGGGCCCGTCAACATCGACACTGTCCTGTTGATGACTGGAAACATGTTACCTGATCGGACGAGTCTCGTTTCAAATTATATCCAGAAGATGGACGTGTACGCGTATGGTGACAACCTCATGAACCCATGGACCCTGCATGCCAATTGGGGACTGTTCAAGCTAGTGTAGGCTCTGTAATGGTGTGGAGCGTGGGCAGTTGGAGTGATATGGGACTCCCTGATACATCTCGAAACAACTCGGACAGATGACACGTACGTAAGCCTCCTGTCTGAACATTTGTCTCCATTCATGTCAATTATTCATTTCGACGGACTTGGGCATTTCTAGCAGAACAATGAGACACCCCACAGAACAATGAGACACCCCAAGCGTCCATAATTGCTACAGACTGTCTCCATTAACACTCTTCTCGATTAACACTCTTCTGAGTTTAAACGCTTCCACTGGCCACCAGACATGAACATTATTGAGCATACCTAGGATGCCTTGCGACGTACTGTTCAGAAGATATCTTCATCCCCTACTCTTACGGATTTATGGACATCCTGCAGGATTAATGGTGTGAATTCCTTCCAGCACTACTTCAGACATTAGTCGAGTCCACACTTGAGTTCTGTGAGCAATGTTGGGGAAAAACAAAAGGATAAAAGGATGACTAGGGTTTAAGAATCCCATTGACGACGATGTCATACGACAAGAAGCAGAAGCTACGAAATCGACTGTACCCTATCAAAGAAATATTTGCCTCAAACTATTTAACGAGTTAAACGTAAAGCTAAGTCAGGATGGTCAGACGGGGATTTGAACAATTACGTGTTAATAAAAAAATTAATGGCTTGGCCTAACAAACAAGTATCTGAAGCAAAGGCCACTGTGAGCCCTCTAAATGTAATGTTATGCACCTAGATGCAAAAAAAAAGGTGTCTCGTGTTACGGACCGCATCCTCGGAGTGTGTCCACCAACTGAGACGTATCGTGGTCTCCATGCATGAAAACCAACCAAGGAAACTGTACCAAATGCCTCTGCTGTGCGAGAACGAATGAATTACATGTTTCCCTCATAACGTACGATGAAAGCCTACTTTAATAAACAAACAGTATCGACAACACAAGCCTACACAAAATACCACACATTAATAATATATCACCCATTTCTGATACCAGTATGGGCTTTGTCTATGTGAAGGCCTTGTCATACCCAAGAAGCCTTTTGGGACTACCGTGAAAATACGTAAATGTTACAATGAGAGTAAACCCAAAAAGAAACCCAGAGAAATTATTCAATCCCACACCAAAATCAGTCAAACTGTATATTCACGAGAAACTAGAAATTATGTAGATAGAAGAATAAACACGTAAGTTTTAACAAAAGTACAAAATCACAATTTCTTAAATTTTTCATCTTTAGATTTAGGAGACTTTAAGACGAGGTTTCAAGAAGGTGCTAGCTGGAGACTTTAAAGTTTTCGAACTAATTTTCGATCAGGAAGCTAATGACGGAGCTATCGAGCCACTGCTGGCGCCACTGCAGTGTCTTTGCCACACCGACTGATAACACCGATTTGAAACACTAGATGAATGTAGTCTGGGTAATTTGCCCACATTCATTTATCCTGTCTCAAGATTTATACACAGTTTCTAAATTTAATTCTTGACTTTTCGTGTTAAATCTGTAACGTACTTTTTATATCTCTTAATGAGTAGATTATGATAGCATTTTAAATTTTTAAATTCGGCCAAAAATTGTATAAAATACTGAAAATCAAAGTTTTGACCCTGGAAGTCATTAGATAAGTAACCTGAAACCTAAACCGGGTTAATGATTTAGCCATTAAGTAATGTAAACTCCTGTGCTGCATTACAGCATATGCTGCAGTACGATACCGCTGTTTAACTTCATTAAATGATAAAAGGATATCACACGTCAAGTGACGGTTTTCTCGGTGGCTCAATGGCCCGATTACTAATCTGAAAGTATCAGAACCTACGTCTGGTCGGCCCAAGGATATATTTTTGTTATTTATTGCTTCTTTTACCTCTGACAGTGATTTTTTCTTGTGAAAACGTCGAACTGCAGCATGGTAGGAAATATTAGTTAAAATGTAGTTTCTTCCTGTAAATGGTTGGGTACCTCAGTTCAATGGTTGGACTAAGGCAAGAGCATATCACCTCTAAATGAACCATATCCAGTACATCTCTTTGATGTTCAAGTCAACCTTCGTTTTGATGACAGTTTTATCTTTAGAGGACGAGTTTGTGTAACTAGTGGATACAAAGCACAATGGTACTAACGGTAGAAGCATACTTGATCAAACGGTATCACCACAATACGGGAAGAACGCCATCTTCTGCGCATTGGAACGTGCCGTTTGTCCTCAATGTTGGCTCGAATCGATGGATCACAGTAGTTAAATTTGTGTTCTACGTCAGTAGCTTCTGATGATCCTACATGTCGACAAAATTTGGGCTCTTTTACCTGACAGGTAAAAGCAATTTCATGAAAATTACTTGGCACTAATCTAAAGTTTGTAAAAACTACTGCAAGTACTAAGAATACCAAAGTAAACTTCAATAGATACATTATATAAAAAGGCGTTCAAATTACCATGTGGAGTTATTCGAAAGCAACTAAAGCAATAGAACATAAAAGAGAAGTCAGGAAGACCACACCGAGCGAGGTGGCACAGTGGTTAGCACACTGGACTCGCATTCGGGAGGACGACGGTTCAATCCCGCATCCGGCCATCCTGCTTTAGGTTTTCAGTGATTTCTCTAAATCGCTCCAGGCAAATGCCGGGATGCTTCCTTTGAAAGGGCACGGCCGACTTCCTTCCCTAATCCGATTAGACCAATGGCCTCGCTGTTTGGTCTCTTCCTCCAAACAACCCAACCGCAACACAGGAAGACCACGTAACGGCTCAGATCAGATAAATGCTGTCTTCATTTTTAATAAAGAATGTACATGACTTTTTAGAAAATGAAAACGATAACACCGCTAGAAGCATTCGCTCTGCGCTAAACGGCGGAACGATGGCAATAAGACTACTGTACCGAAGGTTCTGCTTAAACCTAAAGCCAGGATATAGAACGCAACTCGGGTTACCCTTCATTCAGAGGCTGTTGCACGCAGCGACCGTTATTTTTATTTGTAAATAATAGATTTCAGCTATCACTCGTCCTTTGGAATTTTTATTAGCAGATCTAGATTTCGGCTAGCAACTAGCCATTCTCAATGCACTATCTTTTTATGTTTTGGTCAATGCAAGTAATGCCTGTTGGTCTGACTTTGTACACAGTTTATGGAATTTCATGACCAGTGTGTAGTCCCGGTTTTTAAAACATATCTGCACGATTTTTGTGGTGACGTCTTACGGGACCAAACTGCTATAGTCATTGGTCCCTAACCTACACACTACTTAAGTTAACTTGAACTAACTTACGCTATGGACAACACACACACCCATGCTCGACGGAGGACTCGATCTTCAGACGGTAGGGAGGGGAGCCGCACAGACCTACCTTGACAACGCGCCTCAGACCGCTCGGCTACCCCGCGCGGCTTTGCATGATTTATTGGAGAATGTAAAGGCTAGCTCCACCCAGGTGTTTCGATAGATAGTGGCACTATTTTAATCTCTCTTTAATATGTAAGAAATGTAACCTATAAATTTCAGCAGAAAAACAAAGAACCGCCGCTTTTAAGGGAAAAAAACCCAACATACAAAAAATATTGTTCGTAATACAATATTAGAATACGTGAAATACCGGGTGATCATATATTCAGTATAAATTAGAAAACTTAATAAACCACGGAATAATGTAGATAGAGACGTAAAAATTGACACACATGCTTGGAATGACATGGGGTTTTATTAGAACAAGGAGGGAAAAAAAAGAACAGTATTGCTAGACGCTTGAAATATCTCTTGCGCGCGTCGTTTGGTGATAATCGTGTGCTCAGCCGCCACTTCCGTCATGCTTGGCCTCCCAGTCCGTGCGATTATTGACTTTGGGGTGAAGTCGCTAGTGTATCGTGATCGACCGACATCTCTAGGGATGCTGAAAGACAACATCCGACGCCAATGCCTCACCATAACTCCGGATATCCTTTACGGTGTTGTTCACAACATTATTCCTCGACTACAGCTATTGTTGAGGAATGATGGTGGACATATTGAGAATTTCCTGGAAAGAACATCATCTTTGCTCTGTCTTACTTTGTTATGCTAATTATTGCTAGACCGATGACCGTTGCAGTCTGGTCCCTTTTATCCCACAAACCAATTATTGCTATTCTGATCATATGAAGCACCATCTGTCGGACATTTTTCGAACTTTTGTTTTTGGTTCTAATAAAACCCCATGTAATTCCAAGCATGTCAATTTGTACCTCTCTATCTACATTGTTCTGTGATTTATTCAGCTTTCAAATTTATACTGACTTTTTGATCACCCGGTATTTTAACTTTCTAGGGTTTGAGATAAACGTGAACATGATAGAATCAGGCAAGCGGAACTTTCGTTTTGAACTCGCTAATCATAAGCAGTTTGATGATGTGGAGTAATCCCTCTCTAGGAGTCAGTACTTTTAGAGTATTAGGAATTCAGTGTCAGCTTTTGACGCATGTTAAGGCACCGCTCTTGCTGATCGAACTAGAATAATTTCTCTAAACATTGATTCTATTAATTGGTTGTCGGCTGTTCACCAAAGGTTAAGTACTGCGAAAAGTTAGTAACATATTTGTCTGTTCACTTCTCTGTTTTGCTCTATGATAGAAGCTGCAAAATCGCAGTAAATTCAGTAACATTCGACCGTTCAACTTATCGTAATAGCATACGCAAGAGTATTCCTAAATTACGAAAACCACTATTGAGGTAACCAATTATTTATGCAGGGGAACTGTCCATATTGGACTGTGAACAAATTATTTTCTAGCAAATATTTTTGTTTCTTTTACGATTTTGGCAAATAGTGAACATTCATACCATTCCAGCACCGAAGAGATCTGCATTGTACAGTATGTTATCTGGTCCAGCCCACACGCCGTAAAAACCTCTGAAATCCGCTGCATCTTGAGCCTATCTTTTATAAGCTCCTTGATGAGTTCTCACTTACCAAATAATATGTGAAACCCTAACCATGCGGCCAGCAATACAGGTCCAAAGATATTGTACGAAAGCATACTTTTGGCTACATTTACTAAATTGAATTGTACAGTTCTGAACAGAGAACTTTATCATGGTTTCACATCTAACATCAGGCAGAGTAGTAAATATTGCATTGTCTGTCGGCGATATCTTTCATGGGATGAGATCTCTAAGGCGCTGCAGTCATGGACTGTGCGGCTGGTCCCGGCGGAGGTTCGAGTCCTCCCTCGGGCATGGGTGTGTGCGTTTGTCCTCAGGATAATTTAGGTTATGTAGTGTGTAAGCTTAGGGACTGATGACCATAACAGTTAAGTCCCATAAGATTTCACACACATTTGAACTTTTTTTTTATCAGATCTTCTATCGAGTAACGTAATGCTTCTGAATGCTAATGTTAAGGATTAAAAATCCAATGTCACGTTGTGTTTTCTATATTCCTCTGACATATAATTACTGAAAAAATTATGTTAAAAAGTTTCTCATTTCATATGTATGATTACTTTTCATATCATAGTGTCTTCGTGTGTCCAATGTTTCATAGGTACATGTCATTCCAAACTCAAACGTATGAGCGACAGTACTCCCACTAAAAACAAAAACGGAATTCATAATTCATTGACAGACCTTTTATATTCGATCAAGCGCAAAATCGCTCATTTGACTTAAAAGCTACGAGTGGGATTCGACGACAGGGTGATCGTATTTTACTTTACACGTTCAATAACACCAAAACTCACCGGTTTTCTAAATTTAGCGTTAACTGTCAAATTCTTTCGAAGATCTGAAGCGTACTCTCCAGCAATATTCCGTGAACCTTTTAAGTATTTCAGGAGATGGAAATGCAGTATCACATTATTATTTTTCAAGCAGTGCATGTTATTATCCAAGAAACCAAAGGTAGTTCGTAAGTTATAATTAGCAGACGTGAATGATCCACAGAAAATTTTCGTAGCTTACTTATTCATTCGTAAGTACGTTTGGTATTTAGTGACTTCTTTTATATATGCTCCAGCAAACACGAACTGCTATTCGGACTCACTAGAAATTCCTACTAATTGGCAGGTGGGTACGACGCAGTAGAAGGTCTGTACTTTCAGTATTTAGTTTTTGATACGAACGCTTACGTATTCCATTTTGTAGGACAATACGAATGACACGAATGTCATGTTCTGAAATGAATGCAACTTCATGTGAGACAGGGCTCGGCTTAAATCTAGACAATGAGTAACTGAGATCAGTGTACGATGAACTCTCGGACTACTACGAAAATTGACTGCATCAACCAGACAGTATAAAATATAGAAACCGCTACGCGGGGTATTGTAGCTAAAGGATAGGAATCACCAGAAATTATTTCATGTAATAAGTACTACAGTCCATCGGATTATTATTATTATTTATTACTTCATGTGCTTCATATAGTTACTGACATGAAATATATACAAGGAAGTTATGAAAAATAGATTCAGCGTTGTGTATAGAATGTTCCAACCTCCTGTGAGTCATATAGAATTGTGAACTGGCCATCTAATACTAGAACGTTCTATTTTTCCTGACAGTACATAAGGAACGTCAATAATTGACGGTGAGGTAGACAACTGAACTTAAAGTGCTGTTTGTGGCATATAATTTGAGTTGCTCAATTTTAGTTTGAATCAGGAATATGGTGTCTCTTGTGTTGACTACCATCGATGCTACAGTGCCGACTATTACGTGAAGATGAAACATATTGTTTTCAGTTGTATAATCAACGAAGGAGTCGTCTCTTTGAAACCTATACACTTCACATAGTAGGATGTGCAGAAAAATAATGCTTCCGATCATTGTATGTGAAAACGCTTACGTCGTCTTAAAACGAACGTTGTTGACATTGTACATCTTCATTCTTCACGTCAACGAATGTGCAGCCCTCTGCTGCTAGAGGGCTCTGAATTGAAGCGTGTAACACTGCAGTTAGTAATGTAACTTTGTCGGTGTGTGGGAAACAGCGTGCTGTAATCCGTTTTCGAATACGAAGAGTTCGTCCACTCATGGACCACTCTCTTCTTCAGCATGACAATGCCAGACCACACACGAACGCTGAGAAATCAGCCACAGAGCGACACCTTGGGTTCACTGTCCTCGATCATCCTCCATATAGTATCAACTTGGCCGGGGAAATGTGTGTGAAATATCATGGGACTTAACTGCTAAGGTCATCAGTCCCTAAGCTTACACACTACTAAACCTAAATTATCCTAAGGACAAACACACACACCCATGCCCGAGGGAGGACTCGAACCTCCGCCGGGACCAGTCCCACAGTCCATGTCTGCAGCGCCTGAGACCGCTCGGCTAATCTCGCGGGGCCAACTTGGGCGTATCCGATTTTCATCTGTTTACAAACTTTTTGGAACACATTCAATGATTTCCCTTTGACAGTGATGTAGCATCGCATTCAGAGGTGCAGATGTGCCTTCACCGAAAAAGACAAATAACGTACAGCTACAGAATCAACAAACTGGTCCCTCATTGGGGGAAATATGTTCGTCGTTAGGGTGATTTCTGTAATAAAGATGAATAATGCTGATAAACGTTTCTTTCATTTAAAATGCTTTACAATGTTTCAGATAAAAAATCGGAGGCATTACTTTTTACCACGATCTCGTAATTGCATCGCTTGTTACTTTTACCCATTACACAATCTTAATAAACAAACAACAATACACCATAAGAACAGCTCCAACGAACGGTGGTTAAACACGTTAGATCACTTCATTTTATTAATGTTTTTTAGCGTTGATCGGGTTTTACTTCATATGAAGACGGATAGCTGTTGATAAAAGTACCAGATGTGGTCGCTGAATCTTATACGAAATTTCATGTCTTCAATTGATAAAGACGATTTTTTACTTGACTCAGGTGAGGACGGAACAATGTACATCCCCAATGCAAGTATTAAACAGCTGTTGCAAGTTTTTCATGGGTTACAAAATCAGAATTTCAAGAAAGTGGTTATCTTTGAATAGCAATTCCATGTTAAACTCGATCAGTAACTCAAATAATTCTGTGTACACTAAAATAAACAAGAATGAGTACAGGTGTTACAAATTTGAGAGAGCAAGAAGTACGTTAAGATTGGCCCGTGGAATAACCTCTCTTATTCTAATTTATTTCAAATACATATAGAGACGTTCTACAGTACACTGCAGCGTGTTTCTAAAAGATTCTTTCGTAGTCAGATGCCTATTTCTTCCACATGAATGAAGACGGAAATTTGAAGTAAATTTTCGCATATGGCTACAAAATTATATGCAAATAATTCATCCGAGCTGTACAAAGACCCTCATAGAATCATGGAGTAGTTTTTCCAGTTTCGTCTAGCATCAAAGTTCTCTCAAAATTCGTGTTTTTTTTCTTTAAATCGGTTTATTGGCTTTCGGTTCATGCCCATTCATTCATCTCAGTAATAGAAAGGACGATACAACAGTGTATTGGAGACAATTTTGTTGTTAGGTACGACGATATGAGCGGACGGACAACACATAATCCAGTCCCCGAGCGGAGGAAATCTCCGAACAGCCGAGAATCGAATCCGGGCCCTTTCGGTTAGCCGACTGCCGCGTTCACCCCGCGTCGCCCGAGATGGACACTCAGGAACTTCGAATACGGCCAGCACTGCACGCACAGCAATCATTCAGATGGCAGTCAGACTATCCCATACTTCTGCGAGCATGTCAAGAGTTCCGGCATTCTTTCTTTTCTGTTCCTATGTGGCGTCGCATTCACCCAACGTTGCTCTAAGGGGACGCCGCAGAAGGAACCTGTCACAGACAATCACAGAAAATCGCATACAATGAGCTTCGTTGAGTCTGGAGTCCAACTGCTCAACACGACTTCCTACATCTCATGTGGTCAACGCATGCTTCTTTATAGACACGTGGATTCGATGCACGTTGATAAATGAGCGAGAAAGCCAGACACCTGTACCAGGGAGTGAAAGGAGTGCGACATGAAGACGCACGAAGGTAAACTAATTTGGAAAAGTAAGTTGAAATCCACGTCAAGTACGTATATCATCGTTCGTGTACAGGATATACTCTTGTGTAATCGGATGAATGTTTTTGAAACATCCTGTATAAGGGGCGAACAAATACTTTCCGTTTCAGGATATTGCTGCTGCGTATATGCGACGTAGCGCGATTCCGATGCGGAAACGTCAACTATGGAGATGTTATTTGTCAAAAGCGTCCAAACAACAACAGCGAGCAGTGATTATTTTCTTGGTTACCAAAGGACAAACACCGATAGACGTTAACTGGAGAACTAAAAATGTGTATGGAGCAGCATGTCTGTCGAAAACCGCCGTTGTGAGTGGTGCTCCCAAGTTCTGTACTGGATGCTGCTGCTTCACAGTATCAGACATCCCCCGAACGCAAATGCCGTAACGCCGAAACGACGCCAACTAAAGTGCGAGACTCTGGATCACCCGACCTGTATTCCCGTTCCTTCCCCATCACGCCTTCGTTCCCTCAAAAAAGTCCAGAAAGGGTCGACGATTCCTGTTGGACGATAATGTGTAGTAGGCAGTTGAGGACTTCTTCATGCAGCAGACCACGTTGATTTACTAAACAGGTATCTTCAACCTCGTACGTCGGTGGGATAATTGTGGGGGTGGTGGTGGTGGTGGTGGTGGTGGTGGTGGTGGTTAGTGTTAACCGTCCGTCGACAACAAGGTCATTAGAGACGGAGCGCAAGCTCGGGTTAGGGAAGGATTGGGAAGGAAATCGGCCGTGCCCTTGCAAAGGAACCATCCCGGCATTTGCCTGAAACGATTTAGGGAAATCACGGAAAACCTAAATCAGGGATAATTGTCTCACTACCAGTTGCCATAGGGATTCTTAACTGAAGGGTCTTCGAGTGAAAACATTTTTTCAGTCCTGTATAATTACTCTGATACAAGCGGGAAGCCAATATTATAATAGTTAACTTTCCTTTTGATTGGATAGCTCGAACATTGTCATATGGGAATGGAATATGTGATTACATTAAATCAGTGTTAATTAAATAAATCAAATTAACGATACATGAAACCTTTGAGCAGGCTCCAACTCCAAGCCGGACCAGAACTCAAACAAGCACACTCATCCTACGTGGGCAGCTTCCATTTGGCAGTCGCTCAGTCCTCACGCGACACCTCTTTCTCCGCGAGATCCGTTCTCCCAGAAAAATATGAGTGTCAGTGTCAGGCGCCCACGGATATTTAATCCATCAGGGCGTTTTACAACGCCACACACCCCACTTCAGAATGGAACATTAATGCTGTAATAGGAATAGAAGCAAAAAAAATGAACTGGTACCAGGATCTGGGAGTAAGTTTCCCTTGAAATACATAAAAATTTTGGCACCGATAATAAAAATCAAAAGAAAATATAAATAGGTACATTTATATTTGCTGCGTTAGGTGTGCTTTACGTTTCGAACGAATATTGATTCGTAACTTTGAAGTAATATTGTAGATCGTATCTTTAACATACAGTACGCTAACAATCAAATTACTATTCCATTTGAAGCGCTGTTAAGTTTAATTTTCTATTTTTATTTTATTTCAGTAAGTATGAAAAGAAGGAAGACGAACAAAATTATAAAACATGATTCAGAAAGGTGTTTAACACAAAATTGTGTGAGAAGAATAGCCGTACAGCAATGAACAGCAGGCGATGGGTATAGGTATTGTATACGTGTGCTGTACACTCTCGTGACAAACGTCACGAGACAGCGACATGCACACATACAGACAGCAGTAGTATGGCGTACTCCAGGTACAAAACGGCAATGCTCTCGCGGCGCTGTCATTTGTACTCGGGTGAAAGTTTCCGACGTGATTATGGCCGCACGGCGGGAATTAAAAGACTTTAAACGCAGAATGCTCGACACATGACACATTACATTTCGCAAATCGTTAAGGAATTCAATATTCCGAAATTCGCCGTGTAAAGAGTGTGCGGAGAAAACCAAATTTCAGGTATTATCTCTCACCACGGACCACGCAGTGGCCGACGGCTTTCACTCGACGACGGCCTTTGCGCAGAGTTGTCAGCGGTAAAACACGCAATACTGCATCACATACTAGCAGAAATCAGTGTGGGACATACGACGAACTGATGATTAGGACAACGAGCAGAAATTTGGCGTAAATTGACTATGGCAGCAAATGACCTAAACGAGTGTCTTAACAGTACATTGGCTGCCGTGCCTCTCTTGGGCTCGTGAACATATCGGTTGGACTCTAGACGAATGGAAAATCGTGGTTTGGACAGATGAGTCCCGATTTCAGTTGTTAAGAGCTGATGCTAGGGTTCGAGTGTGGCGAACCCCACAAAACCATGGATTCAAGTTGTCAATAGGGCGCTGCGCAAGCTGGTGGTGGCTCCACAGTGTTGACTGCGTATAAATGGAACGGACTGGGCGCTCTGGTCCAACTGGGCTGATTGCTGACTGCAAATGCTTATGTTCGACTATCTGCAGGCCATTTTCAGGCATTCATGGACTTCACGTTTCCAAGCAACGAGGGAATTTTTATGGATGACAATGCGTCATGTCACTAGCAGAGAGGGAGAGTGAGTGAGAGAGCGAGAAAGAGAGAAAGAGAGAGAGAGAGAGAGAGAGAGAGAGAGCCAACGTCGAGGAGCACTATCAAAGACATTTGATATCTCCCTAAACGAACGTTAGCCACGCGTAATGAGTAACCTATGAGAAATTCTTCCAAATCTGTAGCCTTTAACAAACGTTAAAAACATTATACTTTACAGTCAAACTTATTTCTGCTTACTAATATTTCGTTTCACGTAAACTCCATCTCATACGACAACTCGAAGTTCATCACGAACTCGCAGACTAAATAAAAAACAAGGACAATTTCGAAAAGAACTTAATTATATTTGCATAGATGCAGAACTAATGCGATTGCAAGTTGTAGCTCACATACTTGACATACAAAGATGTAGTTGAGTTTTATTCTCAGTCGTCGGTGCTTTTGTAGCAGCAGCACTTTTAAGTGCAATCCACGAGTCGCGACAGAAAATATGCAGGGACGAGAGCGCTTTATCCGACTCCATGTGAGCGCATGGAGATGCGTGCTGCTAAACCCGAGGGTACCGAGGCTACCTAATGAGACAAGGGAGTTGACCATCCCTGGGGATGGACACTGTAGGCGGACACGGATTCTCACGGCGAAGCGAGCACAGCAAATGTTTCGTCCCAAAACATGAGCTACTGCCGCCGCCACAGTGGAGTCGTATTTGCCTGCCATACGTTCAAAATGTCACTACGTTCCCTGCTACATAACCGGTGAGTTGTCTCTCAAGACAAATGACATGAGTGTCAACTAGCTCGCATCCCACGGAAATACAGTACGATATGGACCAGACAGTGGACATATGGTTTTGTCCTTTGCATTGATTTTGTTATTTTTTATTTGGCCGCTAGTATTTTGGGTCTATTTTCTACAGGTGATCATGGCATATTCCTCTGTTTACTCTCAGCTTTTTGTCATCCTAGAAACGCAAAATTATTTTGTACTTTCAACATGTTTTACTCTGTCTCAACCATTACATATTTCCATAGTTCTTAAAAACTTCTGTCCCACACGTTCGATATCTGCTCCATTTGCTTCGCTCATTAATGTACGAGGGAATGCTGAAAATTGGAGTCTCGGAATTTTTAATTCTGTTCTTAATATCAGTTGAGATATTATGTGTGATGCATACTACTCGGAAGGGCTGTTGATAAAACATCGATATACCGATATTTATTCCAAAAATGTATCAGTACATATCGGCATTATTTTCCTTACCCATATATCGATATATTGATACCTAAATGGCAATATCAAATGCCGATATTTTTATTTTATATTATATTCTCTTCGCAATTTCGATACATATTTGCAATTGTAGTGGAACGTAGTTTCACTTTCCCTGTTTAACGGTATCTTACTACTTTTTGAGCTTTCGTCACGTGCAGTCTCTCTCTTTCATTGTGTGAAGCAAGTATAGATGGCACAAAGAATAAGTCTGATTGCACTGGAGGGGAAGGGGGGGAAGGGTGGAGGGGGAGGGTGGAAGGGGGGAGTGGATGGCGAAGTGAATGAAATAACAATAACGAGATATCCAATGTGAAGAAATAGCACACCACGTGCGTTAAAAACAATTTTTAACGCAACTAGTGCGTTATTTCTTCACATCGGAATTCTTCAAAAATAGTTGCTGAAACTGATGAACAAAAATCTAAATGACAAGATCGGTCTTTGTGCTGGGCCGAGACGTGTCAGCGGAAATGCTGACGTAATCGGCGCCCGGTGCTACCAGCGAATCTGCAACGTTTAACCTCACAACGCAATTTTGGCACTACAACTACTAGGTCGCTGATGTTTGCAGAAATGAAGGAATCGGGGAAGCCGACATTAAGTGTTCCAGGCGAATCCACACTTTTTATTGTGCCACTTACTAACAGTTACCATTGTTAGCAAAGTCGTTATCGCCAACCGTGACCGTGCATCGTATTCCTCTCAGTTTTTACTCTAAGGGAAATAAGCAGGCTGCTAGTTTGTTTGCGTATGGAACATCCACTAATAAATCAGTACTCAAATGTACATCTCTAAAACTGACAATATATTTACAATAAGCAGTCTTTTATGTATTGGTCGGTACGTCGATTTTGTTCGGTCGCTAATGATACTTCCTAAATATCAATGTATCAAATTTCCAATATTTTTTGAACAGTTGTAGACTCGGTGGGCTTTTCTGCTTCGCTGAAGCAAGTTGCAATCCTTTGCCAAGAAAAGGCTCCGAGTTGTAGCGTGTAAAGTGGCTCTTTGTAACGTAACTATCTCTGTGCGTGCGAATACCATGCTACAATCAAGTTTCTAACCGCAGAAAACGTGCCTCCAATTGAAATCCATATCAAAAAGAAAACTGTGTCGGGTGAAGACTGCATCGACATCAGTTACGTGTGACGTTGAGTTGTTCGTACTCGTTACGAAGGAAACAGTGCTTCCATCTCAATGTATGTGACAGCTCGGAGTAGACGACCACGTACGGCAGCCGACGTTATCAACGGAATCGGTATGATGAACCCAGCCGCTAAAATCGTCGGATAACACACACACAGCTCGCAGGTTAAGTGCGGCATATCACGAGGGCGTGTACAGGTCATCATTACAGCACAGAAAACTGTGTGCGCGGTGGGTGCCTCGAATGATCACTCCTGAACTGAAGCGGAGGAGATCTGACATCTGTCAACACTTTCTTTTGTGTTTTGAGCTTGAGGGTGACGAGTAACTTAACATTGGGACACGTGATGAAAGCTGTGTTCACTATTTTCACCTTCAACGCAAGTGAGCATCTGTTTCTAAGACTTAAACAACACCTTCGGTTGTATCACTTTGATACTGATGAAGCGGTGCAAACATAGGTAAGGTTGCCGTTCCGTCAATATAATCCAACATTCTACAGTGGCGTTATCAACAAATTGTTATAGTGAAGGTTCGATCTGAAATCCTTGATTCAGTTACGAGCAGCAACGTCAAAGTGGTGACTTGTATTGCTTGATTTTTAACTGGTTTCTTTATAGAGTCAATCCTTAGCATTCTTATTGACTGCCAGACTTGTACTGTCAAAGGAGCTCACTCTGATAAGTACTCATAAGAAATGTCTTATCCAAGACAGTGATAATGCTTCGCTTGGTCAAATGTCTTCTTAGCACAATGCATTTGGTTCGTGGATGGTTTTACCTGTGAAAACCATTACCCTCGTTATATTTATTTTTTTTACTTTTTCTGGCCCTATCCCATAACTTCACGGGATGGGCATGATAATCTGAATTTGAAAACGGTAGTGGTAGAGGGTGGGTGGATGCCTCTCCCCCCCCCCCCAACCTCCCCCGCCCCTGCTCGGGGACAGAAATTGTTTACCCTGTGCTTTTGCGCCTAATGTATCCATGTGATAGAGTGAGAAAGTTTCCTAAATGTTTTTTAATCGCCTAAGTGAGGTGGGATGTGATTACCAGACCAGTATTTATCTAGTGGCATGTGGGAAACCTCCTAAAAACCACATACATGCTCGAGCCAGTGTACCTGGCCTCGTCGTTTACCCGCCCATTGCATTCGAGCCAGCCGGCCGGAGTGGCCGAGCGGTTCTAGGCGCTTCAGTCTGGAACCGTGCGACCGCTACGGTCGCAAGTTCGAATCCTGCCTCAGGCATGGATGTGTGTGACGTATGTAGGTTAGTTAGGTTTAAGTAGTTCTAAGCTCTAGGGGACTGATGACCTCAGATGTTAAGTCCCATAGTGCTCAGAGCCATTTGAACCATTTGAAGTATTCAGTACTATTCCCGAGTTAATTACCTTGACACGTGAGTGTTATTCATCGTCAGTATATGTACTGAATAATACTTTGTCTTGCAATTGCTTATTGGTTCAGGATCTGTTAAATTCCCATAGGTCACAAGTTTTGTATTTACGTTCACCATACGTGATGAAATGACATGCACAGAAAATCTACAGTAGTTCTTCTTTGTCTACATTTTCTCACTTACGACACTGTCAAAGACTTCCCTGAAATCAATTAAAGCTATATCTACTTCTTTTGATTCACTATACTTAACAGCTACCCTTATATGTGTGTGTTGTTGCGGCCACAAGTAGTAAGCGTTGCTTCACGCAGTGGAGAATAGCGAAACAGAGGCACGCCAGCGACCAAGACGTTGCGAAGTAAAGCACGCACAGCATTGCTGACAGCAGCAGTCTACCAACCGGCTGACACAAGGACGCATACAAACCGAGCGCCGAGTGAAGCCGGGAGAGTGCTGAGCAAGGGGAAGTGAGGCCAGCACGCTAAGTTATGCTGCAATATACTGAGGGAGTAATAACAAAAAGCTACCACCAAGGGTAAAAAAGTCCTCCTGCCAGATATAAATAGTGGAGCCCAGGCAGCAACAGACAGAAGCGATTAGGAAGCAGTTCGGATCTGAGGACGGACGTGGTCCGTGTCCGAATGATCAATCTTCGTAGGTGACGATTCCTGAAGTCTGTTCCAGCTCGCAGGAGTCATCCGTTCACCGCCAGACGTCCACTCCATCTCTGGAGGTCGGCCCGAGTTCGGTCGGCACCATGGCTGGCTGGCTACAGCCAGAACGTCCAGCAGGACCGGCCGTAGCGCGGTCTTGGTCACAGGCGCCGCCGGGGACTGACGCCCGGTCTTGACGGCAACCCGGCCCCACGGCACGTAGTCCGTCCCTGACGAGACCTCGCGGATATCGCGACTGACGGCTTCCCAGCTGGCGGTGCAGCAGGAGTCGGCAGCTCACCTCGCGGCGACGTGGCTCTGTGGGCGTGCCGTACTGGGCACTGAGCGGCGAAGAGTTCACCTCAACCACAGGGCATCCTGTCTTCAGCGGAGCACTGGTGGCCTGAGGCTCCCGAGTGCGATCAGCGGCGCGCGTTGCGCGCATTGTCGGAGGATCTACACAGCAGCAGCCTGGTGGAGGGATCCGCAGGGATAAATAATTGTAAAACTCCACGCCGTCTCAGTCTCTGGCGCAGCCACTGTGTCTGCTGCTAACAAGTGGTGCAGAAGCCATAACAGTGTGTTAGTGCCGCTTCTGCGACAGTAAGATGTGCTGGCCCAGATCCAATCCGCCGGCCGATTGACAACGGAGGTCGGTGTGCCAGCCAGCCTAGATGTGGATTTCAGGAGGTTTCCCACATCTCACTAAATGAATACCGGGCTGGTACCCAAGTCCCGCCTCAATTACGGGATTAGCGAACATTTAGAAAACTTCCGTCATCTTTCACAAGAGTAACACCGTGCGCAGACAGTTGGGATACACAAATTCCGCCCTCTGGAGGTGATGGGGAATCGAGAGGAAGGCTGCCTGGGCACGCTTAATCATGCCAAATCCGTAAATAACCATACCGACCCTGCGATAATGAAAGGCAAAGGCACAATAAAAGTAGAAGATGATCCAGTATTCTTTCTTCCGTGGCAAGGTAGAGTGACGGAGAAGCATGTCCCCTTCTGTACAGACTATCAGACACATATTCCAAGAAGCAGCTACAACATTATCTGATTTGAGGAGAGAAAGAGAAGATGAAAAGTTTTAATAACTCGCAGAACAGCATCAAAGAAGACAGAACAAAGATAATATAGCCAACTTCAGCACCTGCCACAGAGAGCATGATATTTCCATGAAGTACCGAGAGCTTCGATTCTTTACTGCCTTTATAGTACCAGCGACTCCCACTTAGTGCGCATTCCAAAACAGTAATCCATGCAATATTTGCACATCCAGAAGAAGCGAAAACATCACGTAAACATGTTATGATGTGTTGGGCCGGATTAGCATCTGTCACAGGACACTCCATGTGACAAACAGCTTGAAGATGAGTATGTACATTTGTCAGTATGAGGGAAGCTACGTATGCCGTATCCGTCGTCGAATGCCGAATGTGCTGCAGCTCTGCGGATACCGAATCAAAGACTGAAATTTACGGAATTCCTCTTCATCGTGTGCAGGTAAAATCTTAACACAATTATCTCATTATTTTCTATATATTTCTGTAATTCTGGTAGCCTCCTTCTTAACCTTCTTGTAGGCCAGCTAAAATCACGTCGCAGCTAAAACTGCTCTTCAAAAAATGTTCAAATGTGTGTGAAGTCCTAAGGGACCAAACTGCTGAGGTCGTCGGTCCCTAGACTTACACACTACTTAAACTACAAAATTGCGAAGGCTTTCGTGGCCACCTGTTGACACATTGCCTATTGGCTTCTGTCTCGGGTTCTTCTGCCGACGTTCATCAGATGGTTTTTCTGACGTTTCGCCAGCACGAGTAGTCGGCACTGTCTTAACTCCACCCTCCACTGCCGGTAGTGAACTGGAGCCGAGCTCCAGGCAGCACACTGTATGTACCTGGCGCGCCAACGTCCGAGGGATTCTCCGCGGTCGTTTCCTGTGCGGTTCTCCTCTTGCTACATGCGATAGTCGTTCGCTGCAGTACGCGAAGCCAGAATCCGTTTACCTTAAGGCTTACCTCTTTCTCGTTGAAGCTATTCGTGTTTTTGTATTTCTACTGTTCCTCTGAACAAGCGGGTGTGATAGTGCTTCTCTACTGCCAGAACTTCTTTGTCGGCGAATTTTATTACGTGGTCGGTTTCACTCAGTGCGTGCTCTGCCACGACCGATTTATCCACCCGCCCCAACCTGCTATGTCGCTTATGTTCTTTGATCCTGGTGTTGATTGATCGTCCATTCATACCGACATAAACTTTATCGCATGAGCATGGTATGCGGTATATACTCGACATTGCTAGAGAACCCCTTTCCTCCTTTGTCGATCTAAGACACTCTTTGATCTTCCTTGTCGGTTTGAAAATCGTCTTTACGCAGTATCTGCACAATATACGGCCGATTCTGTCCGTCACTCTGGGAATGTGTGGCAGTAAGGCCGTACCCGACATTTCTTTTTCTGATTTCTTACTTGCGGAGTGTTTGGCTATGTTACACTTCTAATGTAATTTGTGGAGTACCCACTGCTCCTCCGAACACTTTCCAGGTGTTGCATGTCACGTCTGAGGTGCTGTGGCTCACATATTCAAACTGCTCGCGTTAAGAGCGTGTTAATCATGCCTCTTTTCTGGCTCAGGTGGTGGTTTAATAGTTTGTGCAGGTATTGGTCCTTGTGTGTCAGTTTTCGATACATGCTGTGTCCCAAGTTTTCGCCATCCCTCGTGACCAGCACACCTAGCAATGGCAATTTTTTGTCCTTTTCTACTTCCATGCTAAATTTTAGGTTGACATGGAGCTTGTTCAAGTGTCTTATGAAGTCACCGAGCTGTTCTTCATCATGGCTCCACACGACAGCAGGTCCTTACCGGATATGATTGGCGAAAGACATGAGAAAAGTTCAAAGAAGAGAAGCTCGTTTTGAATTATCGAAAAATGGGGAAGAGAGTATCATAGATATGATACTCCAGTTGGCATGTCAATGTTGAAAACAAAGGCGTTTTTCTCTGCGGCGAAGTCTTATCATGAAGTTTCAACCGCCAAGCTTCTCCTCCGAATGCCAAAGTACTCCTACTTTCTTGACTCCTATCCACATAGGAAAAAATGACGTCGGAACAAAATAACAGAATTATTATCTCGCATGGAGAGGTTTAGATGTTCATTTTCCCAACGTGCTGTTCCACAGTGTAACGATCGACCAACAGTCTTGGTCGACAATCTTCATGTACATCTATAGACCCTCTGCCGAGCACTTAAGTCTGAACTGCAGTGTAGGTTTTTCATTAATGTACTGCATGGATACACTGCAAATCACATTTAAGTGCCTTGCAGATGATTTGCGAATAGCAATAATAATAATAGTAATAATAATAATAATACCTAAGATCTGAGAAAGGAAAGAAGATAATAATAATAATAATAATACCAGACAATAGATAACACACACATTAAAATAGACGATCCACCAAACATAACAGACATGGAACACTTCTGGAGCAACATATGGTCAAACCCAGTACAACATAACAGGCATGCACGGTGGACACAAGCAGAAACAGACATGTAAAAGATGATACCACAAATGCCTGAAGTGATAATTTTGCAACATGAAGTCACCCGAGTAATTAATTCTACGCACAATTGGAGTGCCCCTGGAAAAGATAAAATAGCAAACTTATGGCTGAAGAAGTTCACCTCAACACATTCACATCTAACTAAATTATTTAACAGTTACATTGCAGACCCATACACATTCCCTGATACACTTACACATCGAATAACCTATGTGAAACCTAAAGATCAAGCAGACACAGCAAACCTAGCTACATATCGCCCCATAACATGCCTACCAACAATATACAAAATACTAACTTCAGTCATTACACAGATATTAATGACATATACAACACAGAACAAAATTATAAATGAAGAACAAATAGGCTGTTGCAAAGGAGCACGAGCATGTAAAGAGCAACTGATAATAGATGCAGAGGTGACATATCAAGCTAAAACTAAACAAAGGTCGCTACTCTACACATACATTGATTACCAAAAAGCTTTTGATAGTGTACCACACTCATGGTTACTACAAATATTGGAAATATACAAAGTAGATCCTACATTGATACAGTTACTAAACATAGTAATGAAAAATTGGAAAACCATACTTAATATCCAAACAAATTCAAATAATATCGCATGACAGCCAATACAGATTAAGTGTGGAATATACCAAGGAGACTCATTAAGTCCTTTCTGGTTCTGGCTTGCTCTGAACCAACTATCCAACATGCTAAACAATACAAATTATGGATACAATATAACTTGAACATACCAACACAAAATCATACATTTGCTATACATGGATGATCTAAAACTACTGGCAGCAACAAAACAACAACTCAACCAATTACTAAAGATAACAGAAGTATTCAGCAATGATATAAATATGGCTTTTGGAACAGACAAATGTAAGAAAAATAGCGTAGTGAAGGGAAAACACACTAAACAAGAAGATTACATATTGGATAACCACAGCGATTGCATAGAAGCGATGGAAAAAACAGATGCCTATAAATATCTAGGGTACAGACAAAAAATAGGAATAGATAATACAAATATTAAAGAAGTACTAAAAGAAAATGGTAGACAAAGACTAAAAAAAATACTGAAAACAGAACTGGCAGCAAGAAACAAGACAAAAGCTATAAATACTTAAGCTACTCAATTGGAGTAGTGAAATGGAGTGACACAGACCTAGAAGCACTCAATACACTTACACGATCACAATGCCACAAATATAGAATACATCACATACATTCAGCAACAGAAAGATTCACATTAAGCAGAAAGGAAGGAGGAAGGGGATTTATCGACATAAAAAACCTACATTATGGACATGTAGACAATTTAAGAAAATTCTTTATAGAACGAGCAGAAACTAGCAAAATACACAAAGCAATCACTCATATAAATACATCGGCTACACCACTGCAATTTCATAACCACTTCTACAACCCTTTAGATCACATAACATCAACAGATACGCAGAAAGTAAATTGGAAAAAGAAAACACTACATGGCAAGCACCCGTATCATCTAACACAGCCACACATCGATCAAAACGCATCCAACACATAAATAAATAGGCGAAGCTTAATGTTTGATTTTTGTCTGCATAAATAATCTGCTATTTGTTATTTTTAAAGTACCCACACAAAAATTTATTATTACATTTGTAAGCATTCCTTTTAAAACTTTTAGTCGATGACGGTATAACAGCCTCATGGTTAAAAAAGGCAAAACTAGTTAAGTGTTCCCATCCCACTGGCTACACGTACAGTACATCATCAGTGATAGCTACAAAGGCGGATGCGAAGCTACCTGTCTGTAATTCACTACCTCTGTAGCAACACTACTGTGGATGCCGTAGCTGTCAGCTGGGATTTATAGTAAATAATTCATTCCTATGGCACTGGTGCTTCACCTTTCCAGCAGGCCAATACGCCTCATTCATTTCAGTTACTTCTTTTACGTATTTACTGGTTTCAAAGTTGTCGGTGTTGTATTTGCATATCCTCCCACAAACCAGAAAACTGTTTAAGTCGATCACTTTTCTTCACACAATCTTCATTTGTCGTAAATGATTTTTGTACAGGCAGTAAAATTCTGCTATGCATCCGAGATCTGTTTTTGTTCGCAGGAGGCTACAGCAGTAGGAATCGAGAAGATTTCGTGGTTCTGTGAAACATTTGTTGTTTGGCGTATTGTAATTATTCCTGGAAGTGGTACGGGACGGAAACAGGCGTGCGGCGGCAAACAGCTGCAGCTTCTCGGAATGGCCAATTTAAAGCTGAGCCAACGGTTTGGCGGGAAAATCACTCAGGCCACATAATTTGCTCTTATTTGCAGTTTTGCAGTTAAATGAAATGTAGTTTCCACCACTATAGACTGCATAGTGAACACAGAATTTCTAAGAATGAATATTGATTATTGGATGAAGTGGTATGAATACACAAAGATACTTGCAAACAATGTCATCAGCATGTTATGCCTTTAGAGTCCTGTCATCATTGTGTAAACCGAGCGATGTGTCACAGTGGATAACATACTGGATTGGCATCTGGGAGGACGACAGCTGATATCCCCATACGGCCATCCAGAGTTAGGATTTACACTCCTGGAAATGGAAAAAAGAACACATTGACACCGGTGTGTCAGATCCACCATACTTGCTCCGGACACTGCGAGAGGGCTGTACAAGCAATGATCACACGCACGGGACAGCGGACACACCAGGAACCGCGGTGTTGGCCGTCGAATGGCGCTAGCTGCGCACCATTTGTGCACCGCCGCCGTCAGTGTCAGCCAGTTTGCCGTGGCATACGGAGCTCCATCGCAGTCTTTAACACTGGTAGCATGCCGCGACAGCGTGGACGTGAACCGTATGTGCAGTTGACGGACTTTGAGCGAGGGCGTATAGTGTGCATGCGGGAGGCCGGGTGGACGTACCGCCGAATTGCTCAACACGTGGGGCGTGAGGTCTCCACAGTACATCGATGTTGTCGCCAGTGGTCGGCGGAAGGTGCACGTGCCTGTCGACCTGGGACCGGACCGCAGCGACGCACGGATGCACGCCAAGACCGTAGGATCCTACGCAGTGGTGCCGTAGGGGACCGCACCGCCACTTCCCAGCAAATTAGGGACACTGTTGCTCCTGGGGAATCGGCGAGGACCATTCGCAACCGTCTCCATGAAGCTGGGCTACGGTCCCGCACACCGTTAGGCCGTCTTCCGCTCACGCCCCAACATCGTGCAGCCCGCCTCCAGTGGTGTCGCGACAGGCGTGAATGGAGGGCCGAATGGAGACGTGTCGTCTTCAGCGATGAGAGTCGCTTCTGCCTTGGTGCCAATGATGGTCGTATGCGTGTTTGGCGCCGTGCAGGTGAGCGCCACAATCAGGACTGCATACGACCGAGGCACACAGGGCCAACACCCGGCATCATGGTGTGGGGAGCGATCTCCTACATTGGTCGTACACCACTGGTGATCGTCGAGGGGACACTGAATAGTGCACGGTACATCCAAACCGTCATCGAACCCATCGTTCTACCATTCCTAGACCGGCAAGGGAACTTGCTGTTCCAACAGGACAATGCACGTCCGCATGTATCCCGTGCCACCCAACGTGCTCTAGAAGGTGTAAGTCAACTACCCTGGCCAGCAAGATCTCCGGATCTGTCCCCCATTGAGCATGTTTGGGACTGGAGGAAGCGTCGTCTCACGCGGTCTGCACGTCCAGCACGAACGCTGGTCCAACTGAGGCGCCAGGTGGAAATGGCATGGCAAGCCGTTCCACAGGACTACATCCAGCATCTCTACGATCGTCTCCATGGGAGAATAGCAGCCTGCATTGCTGCGAAAGGTGGATATACACTGTACTAGTGCCGACATTGTGCATGCTCTGTTGCCTGTGTCTATGTGCCTGTGGTTCTGTCAGTGTGATCATGTGATGTATCTGACCCCAGGAATGTGTCAATAAAGTTTCCCCTTCCTGGGACAATGAATTCACGGTGTTCTTATTTCAATTTCCAGGAGTGTAGATTATGAAAGTTCAATGGAAATATTTCATTTTGCAAGCATTTTTGAAGGTAAATCTCTGAAAATTTTTATTGAGCTGCTGTGTTAGAAATAAACAAACACATGTCACTTTTTGGAATTTTTGGAAATTCAACACCTAAGGGGGTGAAGTAGGGGGTGAAACGTTTTGTGAAGATATTTCACTGCGAAAGCATTTTTAAAGCTGTTGTTGTTGTTGTTGTGGTCTTCAGTCCTGAGGCTGGTTTGATGCAGCTCTCCATGCTACTCTATCCTGTGCAAGCTTCTAGGTTATAGATGAAAAAATACGTGATTCGCTGTTCTTGGAAAATGAGCCCGTAAGCGGGTGAAACACGGTCAGACTGATTCACTGATTCATCATAGCGCAGCCCAAAACGCTGACGATAGGAACTTGAAGTTTGGAGAGGGTGTCGATCTTATACTGCAGGAATCGTTTAAGAAAGGATAGTACGGAATTCCACTCTCAAGAGAGTGAAATAGGGGATGGAAAGCTTTTTTGATGGTATGTCGCTATTAACAGAATTTTGAAGCTAGCACTGGTATTTGTTTTCCCAATCAGAAAATAATAAATACGTGTTTCAGCACTTTTGGAAATTAATATTTCACTTCTTGGTCAGATATAACGAAATATCTGTTAGGGGATGAAAGTTGCTGTGGACGTATCTCCACAAGGACGCAAAAGGCTAGATTAGCAAAAACTTTCGAGTCCACCTATCAGAATCGCGCCGGCCGGGGTGGACGAGCGGTTCTAGTCGCTACAGTCTGGAACCGCGCGACCACTACGGTCGCAGGTTCGAATTCTGCCTCGGTCATGGATGTGTGTGCTGTTCTTAGGTTAGTTAGGTTTAAGAAGTTCTAGGGGACTGATGACCTCAGAAGTTAAGTCCCATAGAACTCAGAGCCATTTTTTGTTATCCTGTCGGGAGTCTTGCGTGTGAGAAAAGCCAATATCTGACGCACCAAATACCAAACGTCCTTTGCTCACTCACATTCGAAACGATGTTCATCCGCGTCAATCACTTGGCATGCGCCACACAAGGGTGTGTCGGCGAAGTGGATGTGATGTAAGCGGGACTGGCACAACTGTTCCTCATTAACAGGTACGTACCATGCAGATTGCACGTCAGTATCAAGGGTGGTGGCATTCACTGCCTGCCACACAGCGCACCACTTCGTAGTTGGGTGTTTGCTTTCAATCACATTCGGCGTCCTGTTCAGTTTGATGGCAGCATATATCGCCCTCGTCATCATCATGTGGGTGGTAGTGGGTAGTGGGTAGTGGGTAGTAGTGCAGTATGGATGTAGCTTAATGCAAGGAAGAATTGGCTAATGTAGAAGAAAGGTACTGGGATGTCCGATACCATTACACGGGGTGCGAGTGAGGTTGGTCGTAAGGCCTCCAGTAAGAGAATTGTGAGGTACGTCGGACTTCGTCGCCACAGATGCACGTGACAGTTGACGTACAGGGCCTTCGCTCTGTTCTGAACGTGAAAAAAGGCCTAAACCCCCTCTCCTCCTTGGGAGGGTTAGGAACTCGTAACGAAACTTAAATAACATGCCCGTGTTAACAAAGGATCCCAAAAACACCAAAATGCGATGAGCCAGAGTAGATGGTATCGGGAGTATCTGTGCTAAATGGGGGATACGTGACGCCGAATAGACGTTAGCATATCCCGTCCGTTGCAGGAGGTTTACATCTCTAAGATTGTGGTCACTTATTCCTGCTCTCATCTGATTCAATAAACGCCTGTAGTTAAGGGCTGTTGAATGCTTCATGTCAGATGTGAAATCAGTGCCAAGACAGCGGATTTTGTCACTGATTCGTAGTGGGGCGATGCTCTCGTCGGGCAGACCTCTGCCTATAGACAGGACGTGCGATTTTTTGAGATTGAGATTGCTCCCCGATGTCGCGCCGTAGGTCGCCACCCACGCTAGTGCTGCACGAACATCGTCATTACTGCGAAGAAGGAGTACCAGATCATCCGCATAGGCAGTGCAGCAAAACGTGTGTCCACCAAGGGACATCCCAGTCAGGCGTTGTCGGAGGCCGTAGAGGAGTGGTTCCAAGACGAGGGCGTACAACATCGCCGAAAGAGGACAGCCTTGTAGCACCGATTGCTGGAGCTGTGTCGTCGGACTGAGATGGCTGTTATATAACACCTTGGACGTCGCGCCGCGTAGGAGACTCATCAGTACCTTAACTATGATGTCCGGATACCTCATGTGTCGCAGTATCTCTATCAAAAATGTGTGGTCGACTCTGTCAAAGGCCTGGCTAAAGTCGAGTGAGGCCAAAACTCATGGCAGTTGGCGAGCTTTGGCTAGCGCGATCGTATCTCGATATCGACTCAGTGCAGTGCGAATATTGTGGTCACCACTTAATGATTCCGGCCGGGGTGGCTGAGCGGTTCTAGGCGCTACAGTCTGGAATCGGGCGACCGCTACAGTCGCAGGTTCGAATCCTGCCTCGGGCATGGATGTGTGTGATGTCCTTAGTTTAGTTAGGTTTAGATAGTTCTAAGTTCTAGGGGACTGATGACCTCAGAAGTTTAGTCCCATAGTGCTCAGAGCCATTTGAACCACCTAATGATGCCTGGTGCTGCGACACAACACATTGTATCGATCGCTTTAAGCATGCCGCCAGAGGCCGGGTGTAAATCTTCGTGTCACTGTTGAGTAAGGTCAAGGGGCGATAATCACTAACCCTGGATCCGCCTCGTGGTTTGTGTGTGGGCACAATCACTCCCTCTAGTAACGCCCCATATATCTGCGTCGTGGGAGACGTAAGATCTCGGCAAATATCAGTCCATGCTGGTGCCAGCAATTGTTGATATGTCCTACAAAATTCCAGAGGAAGGCCATCAGGTGCCGGGGACTTATGAACAGCCCCCGCCACTATTGCTTCAATGATTTCCTCTTCCGTTACATCTGCAGTCAAATCCGCTGCCGCTGTCGGGGAGATCGTGCCATAAGTGAGTTGAGAGACTTCGGCGATCACCTCTGGGGGATGTCGGTGTTCCGAGTACAGCCCAGTGTAGTGAGCATGAAGGGCGTTTCCTATATCGCGCTGGGTACCAAGGCGTCCTCCGTACTCCGTCGTGATAGCTTGGATCAGTGTCCTGCGTCGGCGCCGTCGTCCTGCAATGACGTGGCACATGGACGGTTCCTCCTGGGCCTACAAGGTGGCAACGTGTTAATCTGGTGATCTCTGCCTTGGCACGGTTCACTGTCAGCTGCCTTGCTGGTGAGTACGGCAGTGTTGTACATTCCCTTACGATGCTATAGTGAAAGTCCATGGTATGTCTCCTCAATGCTGCTACATCTCGTCCGTAGCCTATCAAGGTCTTCCGGAGGGCTGGTTTGGCGCAGAGTAACCACGACGACACTGTAGACCGGTAGGTGCCACGCCGGCGGCTACAGGAATCCCACGTGTTCTGTATAAGGCGGCGACATTCCTGAAAGGCTAGGTGGACGACGTTGAACTTCCAAGGACCACGGCTGTGCCATACCTCCTGGCGGCCGAGGGTAATGGCGCAGATGTAGGCCTCGTGGTCAGAGAACACTGTGGATCAAACTTCGGCAGCTCTCGTCTCCACAGCTATGGAGCGCGAGATGTAAATCCGGCCGATGCGGCTGGAGGAATGTCTGATGTAGTGTAAATCCTGGCCGATTGCCACAAACATTTTCCCACGAGTCCACCAATTGAAGATTATTTATAATTGTCACAAGTTCTGTGCAGGGAGAATGATGTGGGAACTCATCCTTAGGTGCTTGGCTACAGTTGAAGTCCCCTCCGAATATCATGGCGTCCTGATGGCCCATAAAGAGGGGCGTGATTGTATGAGCGAAAAAGTTGGATCGTTCGCGACGCCTACCAGATCCTGACGGCACATAGATGTTAATAAGATTGACTCCTTGGATAGTAAGAGCCATGCCTCTGGCGTCAGGGAGATACTCGACGTCTTCTGCGGGTATACAATCGCGGAGGAGGATCGCCACACCACTGCCATTGACCGACGCATGTGAGACCCAAGTCTTATAGTCGTAGGGTTCCTTGAAGTCTGCGAGATACACCCATTGAAGGAGCGCAACGTCATTGTCTGCTGCGTTGAGCAGATCCTGTAGCATTGCTAGTTTATTTCGGGCACGTATGTTGTTGATGTTAATCGTCGCTGGACGGTATGTTTGGTCATCCAGGTCGGCAACTGGGTTGTTTAGGAGGCTAGGTGTGTGCAGCAGCGGCTGCCCCACAGAGGCTGACGATACAGCCGTAGACACTGTGGTTGGTCGGTGCTGGGTGCAGCCGAGGGAGCAGCTCTGCCCACGGCATCCTCCAGGCGCTGTGGCTCATCCTCGACATCATCCGCCCGAGAATCAGATGCAGCAATTGGTAACTGTCGATTAGTGCTGCCAGTAGAGCGCTCGCGCGCATGTTCAGTAGCAGAAGTGGTGTTGACAGTCCGAGGCTGAGAAACTGTATTCGGCGTAGCATCGTGACGGGAAGGGTGAGTTGTGGTTGTAGAGTCCTGAGTGTCGTCCGACGCCGGATGTTCGTCCGGGTCACACATCCGAAGCAGGAAATCATCGGATGGCGTATGGCGCCGTTTCTTGCGTTTTCAAGGGGACCGTTGTTTTCGGACATGTTGTTGTGTGTCAGAGTGCAGGCGGAAATCGTCTGATGCGGTCTCCATTGGTAGGAAGGCAGAAGACAGGACAATTTCCGTTTCTACTTCCATCTTCTCTTTAGGCTCGTCGTGGTGGCATAATTGATCACCGTCTTGAGCTAATTCTGCCGATTACGTCCTGGAGGGTGATATGTTGTCCGCCACACTGTCGATCCTGGACATGAAAAGCTGCTGCGATTGCAGCCGCTGCATACGTGATGGGGAGTGAAGTAGGTGTCACCGGGGATGGAACTTCATTAACAGGTGTCTGAGTCAGTCGGCGTTGAATGCAGGCCGATCGGACATGTCCTTCCTGGCCACAGCCGGCGCAAGTACGTGGTTGTCCGTCGTACATGACAATGGCTCTGCAGCCGCCAATTACTAAGTAGTATGGCACATGCTTCGTCAGTGCAATCTTAATTTGTCACACTCCGTTTAAGACGGCGTATGTCTCACACGTTTGCCATTTTTCAGCCACGTGGCTTAGCACGTTGCCGTACGGTTTGAAAGCTGTCATCACAACATGTGGCGGGACTTCGAAAGGCAACTCGAAGACCCTCAGAGTGCGAAGGCCTAATCAAGCGTGGTGGATCGTTACAGTTCCTATGTGACCATCAGGGTGCTTAAATTTAAATCCATGAGAGTGTCGGCACACATCAGTGCACGCTTCTTCATTGATCAGTTTTATGTATACGACACTTTGTGTTATAGAAAAGTAGATCCCAATGATGTCTTGAGGTGCAATATGAAGTTCTTCCAGGATGAATCGTTCAGTGTCAAGTGCTCGAAGTCTAGCGTAGTCCGCTTGAAATGTGGACTTGCGGTACGAGTGCGCCATGGCACTATCGAGACACGGAAGCGTGACACTCGCCGCAGCGGAAGGTAAATAGTAAACACTCGCGCGCGCGGTACGCAAACAGGCGGGACACAGGCACGACAACCTTGCCCCACCGCTGCTAACAGCGGACTGTCCATCTGCCCTTAGACCACGTGTGCTAACCTTAATAAAATTTAAATAACACCAGCAAGACAACTGGAATCTCAGTTACATCAATGAATTTCATGTTTATTGTTGTGCAACAAGAGTCAGATTTACGCAGTATCAGAAACTTCAGATTAGATATGCGTAATAGCAAATAAACTTTAGAAATGCAAAGGCCCACCAGGTTTCAACACTCTGACCTCAAAATATGAAATCACTTGAAAGCCTTAAAGCATCCAAATTATTACATCACTTAATGTGACTACGGAAATAGGAGCCACCAGAACTTTTCCGGCGCCAACAAGCCAAATACTAGCTTTCTGTCAGTATTTAAGGACATGTGCTCCCCATGATCAACCATGCTGCGAAGTACAACTCAAATGACTCCATCACTCTTGCTCTCCACCCATCATGAAGCCAAAGTGACGGAGCCGTAACCTCCGCAGGACGACATTTTCTGGGGTACAGCGCCAAGGCGGCCCCAATTCAGCGGACTAAGATGTTTACTTCCGCACAAATTTATGGAATCCACACAGGGGCTAACGGCCGTGGTCACTTGTCGTTACAAAAAGCACACTGCTACAGTTTCACGTGACTTCTCTAGCACTGCTAATCACATATCCCGTTCCAGACAGCGTTGTCCACAGCATGTATCGACATGCACTAGTGCTCTCGCAGAAAAACCACCTTCAGATTCGCTTCACCGTTCGGACTCACACCGCGTCGAGACGGTCTGTGAGCGCTCTTCAAACATCTGAGGCCCAACCCTGGCCCCTATCGGCGAGCCAAACTTCTCACTTAGGAAATCATCGCTGCCATCGACCATAGACCGCCTCAAGTGGTACCTCATACCGTTTATCTGCTTTGCAAAGCAGTTATTTAATAATGTGACACATTAGTGCTACGCTGTTCATTAATTGCTTAACCGCTGTCACTGCAGATTCCACACAGCGGCCTGAAAAACTCAGCCAACATCCCTGTAAAATGAGTGAGATTTTAATATTATACATTGCAAAACTTCTGGAGTAAGGTATTCCAGAAAGTAAAAAGGAATGAAAACAATGAAGTGTGTGTGTGTGTGTATGTGTGTGTGTGTGTGTGTGTGTGTGTGTGTGTATATTCCTAAGGCACTGAACTGCTGAAGTCATCGGTCCCTAGACTTACACACTACTTAATGTAACTTAACGCTAAGGACAAAACACACACACACACACACACACACACACACACACACACACACACACACACACATTCCGAGGGCGGTCTCGAACCTCCGGCGGGAGGGGCCGCGCAGTTCGTGACATGGTGCCTCCAACTGCACGGCCACTCTGCGCTGCTAGAGTATGAAAAAATAATGTGGACGTGTTATGTGATATGACAGATGTTTTCACATCGTTATCAGTCCGTGCACTATCCAAAATTCAGCGAGCAAGAACGCAGTTTTTCGGGGCATCATATATCGGGTTACTGACCACAGTGATAAGGGCCAAGTTTAGGCATACTGTAGCCGTCCCACAGCACAGGGGTAAAATTTAAACATCATCCACTTCCTCCATCTCAAGCAAATTATGCATATCAGCTGGTCGTTTTGCGTTAGTTGTGATCTAAATTGTACCTTAGTCGACTTGTCAAAGAACCGTTTGTTCATGGGCGGTTCCTGAAGAAACGACGAAAGACAATGTTTTTTGGGTACGAAATATACTAGTTGTAAGGGTAGCACTTCTATAATAATTTGTGTTCATGGCAGATCGTCAAACTTTTTACTATGTGCTTTTAGGTTGATATTCTAGGGGAAAATCGAAACTTTTTCGGTATCATTATCCGTTACCGAGACCCAGAGGTTCAGTGTCACCGTAGTTGCGGACGTAATATCTTGTCTGAGGCGTCAACGTATTTTTAGCTGAAAAGGGTTACGAAATCATCAAATATGCTTTTAGTATGCATTTTTTCACGTGCCAATTTGCTTGATGAGGAAGAAATGGGGATTAAGGCGGCTGGTTCCCCTTTTTCTGTCAGAGATTTTATTTTTTAAGGAAGAATGTATTCCCCCTTTCACAATAAAAGTTAATGACGCATACAAATGTTACTAGAAAAATTTTACAGAATTCGCAGTGTTTCCAGTCTTACATAATTTTTGGTAGTCATTTTAAGTTCTTTTAGAGCTTGTTAAGACCTTTTTTAGTCTACTTTTTGTCACTGCACTTTCAATTTGGGCATATTTAATATGCGTGAATTTCCCATTATAAAGACACAGCGCGTCATTGGCATGCGAACACACAGTGCTTTTCTGCGCTGAAAGGGAGTAGCTGAGACACAGTGCAAGAGAGATGAGGCAGTGCATGCCAGTAGAAGAGAAAGAGAGAGGATACGGTGGAAATGAAAAATATAGGTGATTGGAGACCAGCTATAAGCTTGTAGAAGTCTGGACCCATCCAGACCGATGGACTTCGACACGAAGGTACAGAGAAGAACGCATTTTGCACAGAAATTGTAATAACGACGGTATAGGGGAGAAAGGTACGTTGGGCTGTTGAGGAATGTTGCTGAGTATGGCACTGGGAAAGAAAGAGAAAAGGAGACAGTGCAAGTGAAAGAGGAGACAAAGGCAGTGCGCTATGCAGTAAATCGATGGGAGAAAAAGGAGACAGTTGGAAAGAGACGTATATAGACACTGGCAGCGAGAGCAAGATGCTGACTGCGTGCGAAGGCTTAACTGCGAAGAAAGTCTGGAATGAGAATGTTTTTGTGAAAAGGTCGTGAATACGTTGGTTTACCAAAATTTTTGATCAGGAAGTCGGAATGAGAATTAAGGCTTCTGTCATTGTTTTTTAAAGAGGTAAATATTCGCCTTTTTGTGTTACGAGAGGAGCATTTTTCCATTGGTTTTATTGTTTATTTGTGTAACATTGTTTATCGAACCGCCATTCTGTGCTAACCTAACTAATGCAGCACTGTATACAATGCAGATGCTTTTTAACTTCCCTTTAAGTAAATTTGTTTCAGTGTACTCTTTAATCTCCTGTGAACAATTAATTGGACAGTTTCATTCCTTGGTATAAATGCTGTTTTGAGTTTTATGTTTATTCTTTCTTGGTAAATGTAATTTCAGTCTAGATCTTGTTTCATGGACATGGACAGAGCAGTTTGTGCAGTGACTATCAATGCTGATTTTCACGTACACAGGTGATTTGTTAATGTGCAGTTAAAATCCCCAGTTTTTTAATGTATCTTTATAGTGAGCTCGGGTTCTGTTTTTGATTATTACTCATAGGGCTCCTTCCCGTCGTTTGAAAAGCGTGTTTATATTTTCTGCATCTGTTGCCCAGAAAAGAATTCCATAACTAAGAAATGACTGTACATACCATGTGGTTACAGAAAAGATTAGGCTGGCACTGAGCACTATGGGACTAAACTTCTGAGGTCATCAGTCCCCTAGAACTACACTCCTGGAAATGGAAAAAAGAACACATTGACACCGGTGTGTCAGACCCACCATACTTGCTCCGGACACTGGGAGAGGGCTGTACAAGCAATGATCACACGCACGGCACAGCGGACACACCAGGAACCGCGATGTTGGCCGTCGAATGGCGCTAGCTGCGCACCATTTGTGCACCGCCGCCGTCAGTGTCAGCCAGTTTGCCGTGACATACGGAGCTTCATCGCAGTCTTTAACACTGGTAGCATGCCGCGACAGCGTGGACGTGAACCGTATGTGCAGTTGACGGACTTTGAGCGAGGGCGTATAGTGGGCATGCGGGAGGCCGGGTGGACGTACCGCCGAACTGCTCAACACGTGGGGCGTGAGGTCTCCACAGTACATCGATGTTGTCGCCAGTGGTCGGCGGAAGGTGCACGCGCCCGTCGACCTGGGACCGGACCGCAGCGACGCACGGATGCACGCCAAGACCGTAGGATCCTACGCAGTGCCGTAGGGGACCGCACCGCCACTTCCCAGCAAATTAGGGACACTGTTGCTCCTGGGGTATCGGCGAGGACCATTCGCAACCGTCTCCATGAAGCTGGGCTACGGTCCCGCACACCGTTAGGCCGTCTTCCGCTCACACCCCAACATCGTGCAGCCCGCCTCCAGTGGTGTCGCGACAGGCGTGAATGGACGGACGAATGGAGACGTGTCGTCTTCAGCGATGAGAGTCGCTTCTGCCTTGGTGCCAATTTTTTTTTTTTTTTGTGGTTTTAGGGCGCACAACTTCAATGGTCATTAGCGCCCTGACTACTCTAAGAATGCACCGCGAGGCACAAGTTGACAACAACAACTAAAAGGGAAAACACGATAAAAGACAGACTGACAGGCATAGGATTAAAAAACAGCATCATCAAATGTCCTTAGAGAGATTCGTCAAATTGATAAAACGAAGAACACGAGCAACTGCTCGTGGGTCATCCGCTAAAATGGCATCGAAAGTACTTGGCAGGTTAAGATCTAGACGCAGTGTGTTAAAATCTGGACAGGACATTAAAATGTGTCGAACCGTCAGCAAGTGCCCACATGGGCAGAACGGCGCCGGCGCAGCCGTCAGCAGATGGCAATGGCTGAACCGGCAGTGTCCAATTCTTAACCGGGCCAAAACTACCTCCCCCCGCCGAGAAGGGCGTGAGGAGGACGTCCAAGCCACGGGAAGAGGTTTTAAGGCCCGAAGCTTGTTGTCTGTAAGTGCAGCCCAATCGGCATGCCACAGCGATAAAATGCGCCGACAAATGACCCTGCTAAAATCGGACGAAGGGACACAACAAGAAGCTGTCCGAGGCTGGAGGACCGCAGCCATGGCCGCGGCATCTGCAGCTTCGTTCCCAGGGATACCGACATGGCCAGGAACCCACATAAAGCTTACCGGAGAACCGACGTCCACCAGCTGCTGAAGAGAGCGTTGGATCCGGTGTACAAAAGGGTGAACCGGGTACGGATCACTGAGGCTCTGGATGGCGCTCAGGGAGTCGGAACAGATGACATAAGCAGAATGTCGGTGGCGGCAGATGTAAAGAACAGCCTGGTAGAGGGCAAAGAGCTCAGCTGTGAAGACCGAACAATGGCCATGGAGCCGGTATTTGAAACTTTGTGCCCCGACAATAAAGGAACACCCGACCCCGTCATTGGTCTTAGAGCCATCTGTATAAATGAAAGTCATGTTGATGAACTTCGAACGAAGTTCCAAAAAACGGGAGTGGTAGACCGAACCGGGGGTAACCTCTTTTGGGAGCGAGCTGAGGTCAAGGTGAACGCGGACCTGAGCCTGTAGCCAAGGTGGCGTGTGGCTCTCGCCTACTCGAAAGGTTGCAGGGAGTGAAAAATTAAGGTGTTGAAGGAGGCGACGAAAGCGAACTCCAGGGGGTAGCAGGGCAGAGACATACAACCCGTATTGACGGTCGAGAGAGTCGTCAAAAAAGGAACGATAAGACGGGTGGTCGGGCATTGACAGTAGCCGACAGGCGTACCGACAAAGCAGTATATCGCGCCGGTAGGTGAGTGGCAATTCGCCAGCGTCAGCATGAAGACACTCTACGGGACTAGTATAAAATGCTCCGATCGCAAGTCGTAAACCCCGATGTTGTATGGAGTTGAGGCGGCGTAAGATGGATGGCCGTGCAGGGGAGTATACGAAGCTTCCATAATCCAGCTTGGAGCGGACGATCGACCGATATAGACGAAGTAGGACGGTTCGATCCGCTCCCCACGACATACCAGTGAGAACACGGAGGACATTTAAAGAACGTGTACAACGGGCGGCCAAATATGACACATGTGGAGACCAGCTAAGTTTCCTGTCAAATGTAAGGCCTAAAAATTTGGTTGTCTCCACGATTGGGAGAGCAACGGGACCGAGTCGTAAGGACGGTGGGAGAAACTCTTTCTAGCGCCAGAAGTTAATACAGACCGTCTTCTCGGCAGAAAAACGGAAGCCATTGGCGACACTCCAGGAGGAAAGACGGTCAAGAGAACGCTGAAGACAGCGCTCCAGGACACGTGTACACTGCGCGCTGCAATAGATGGTAAAATCGTCCACGAAAAGGGAGCCTGAAAAATCAGCTGGGAGGCAATCCATTATTGGATTGATCGCGATGGCGAAGAGAGCGACGCTCAAAACTGAGCCCTGTGGCACCCCATTCTCCTGGCGAAAGGTGGCGGACAGGACAGAACCCACACGTACCCTGAACTGTCGATCCATTAAAAAGGAACGAATAAAAAGAGGGAGGCGACCGCGAAGGCCCCATGTATGCATGGTGCGGAGAATGCCCGCCCTCCAACAGGTGTCGTAAGCCTTCTCCAAATCAAAGAACACAGCCGCGGTCGGGCGCTTCCGCAAGAAGTTATTCATAATGAAGGTCGACAAGGTAACCAGATGGTCAACAGCAGAGCGGCGCCTACGAAATCCACATTGTACATTGGTAAGTAGGCGTCGAGACTCGAGCAGCCAAACCAATCGAGAATTAACCATTCGCTCCATCACTTTACAGACACAGCTGGTAAGCGAGATAGGTCGATAACTGGAAGGCAAGTGCTTGTCCTTCCCCGGCTTAGGAATCGGGACAACAATAGACTCGCGCCAGCATGCGGGAACATGTCCCTCAATCCAGATGCGATTGTATGTACGAAGAAGAAAACCTTTACCCGCAGGAGAAAGGTTCTTCAGCATCTGAATATGAATAGAATCAGGCCCTGGAGCGGAGGACCGTGATCGGCCAAGTGCGTTTTCGAGTTCCCGCATGGTGAATGGGGCATTATAACTTTCACAATTCGAGGAGCGGAAGTTAGGTGGCCTAGCCTCCTCTGCCTGTTTGCGGGGGAGGAAGGCAGGGTGGTAATGAGCGGAGCTCGAAACCTCTGCGAAAAAGCGGCCGAAGGCATTGGAGACAGCCTCAGGGGCCACAAGGACGTCATTCGCGACCTTCAAGCCAGAAACTTGTGAGTGGACCTTAGTGCCAGATAGCCGGCGCAGGCTACCCCAGACAACAGAAGAAGGAGTAAAACTGTTGAAGGTGCTTGTGAAAGCAGCCCAGCTGGCTTTCTTGCTTTCTTTGATAATACGACGACACTGAGCACGTAATCGTTTATAATTGATACAATTCGCCACTGTAGGGTGGCGTTTAAATGTGCGTAAAGCACGTCGACGAGAACGTAAAGCGTCTCTACATGCTGCGGTCCACCAGGGGACCGGTACGCGACGTGGAGAAGAAGTAGGGTGAGGGATGGAATATTCAGCAGCAGCGAGAATGACTTCCGTGAGGTGTGCGACCTGACGATCGCAGCTTGTGAAGGTTTGATCCTGAAAGGTCGCCCTGGAAGAGAGGAGCCCCCAGTCTGCCTTGGAGATGGTCCAACTAGAGGAGCACGGAGAGGGGGTATGCTGCAGGAGATGGATAACACACGGGAAGTGGTCGCTCGAATATGTATCAGAAAGTGCATACCACTCAAACCGGCGTGCAAGGTGGGGAGTACATATAGAGAGGTCTAAATGGGAATAGGTGTGAGATGTGTCCGAAAGAAAAGTAGGGGCGCCAGTATTGAGGCAGACAAGATTGAGCTGGTTGAAAAGGTCTGCTAACAAGGAGCCCCTCGGGCAGGATGCTGGAGAGCCCCAAAGGGGATGGTGGGCATTGAAGTCTCCAGTTAACAAAAATGGTGCAGGTAGCTGAGCAATAAGTTGCATCATGTCTGCCCTGGTAACGGCAGATGACGATGGAGTGTAAACGGTACAAAAGGAAAACGTAAAAGTGGGGAGAGTAATGCGGATGGCAACTGCCTGCAGGCCGGTGTGCAACGTAATGGGATCGTAGTAAATATCATCCCGGACCAGCAACATAACCCCTCCATGAGCTGGGATACCTACCACAGGGGGTAGGTCAAAACGCACAGAGGTGTAGTGTGCCAAGGCAATTTGATCGCATGGGCGGAGCTTCGTTTCCTGGAGGGCTACGACGAGCGGACGGTGCAAGCGGAGCAGCAACTTCAAGTCCTCTCGGTTGGAGCGAATGCTGCGAATATTCCAGTGAATAAGTGCCATCGTAAGAAAAGGAAGATGAAAGAAGGGGTCACCTCGAAGGCCGCTGAGGGCCTCGCTTCGAGCGAGCACTGCCGCCACTATCAGTAGGCGGACAGTCATCGTCCATTGGGTCTATAGGTTCATCGGCCATCTCGGGAGGATGGCTGGGAGGGGGAGCTTCCTCCGCCGGTGAACGGCCAGATGTACGGCTACCAGCGGTGCGGCCAGGCGAAACGGATGACGGCCTGGGGCGGCAACCGCTGGGTGGCGCAGGAGAAGAAATGCGCCGTGGCGGAGAAGGAGAACTGTGCTTCCTATGAGCCTTCTTGGAAGGACGTTTGGTGGAAGTACCGGTCGAAAGCTGGGAGGTCGAGGTACGTAGGAAGTCTGCACGGGATGGTTCCTTCTTGAAGGCCCGTGCATCTGACTTCGGGGTCTTCGTCTTAGCAGAAGCTGATGAAGGGGCTGGTGTCTATGGGGTGATGGGAGGAAGAGGAGACGTCGACCGCGCGCTCTTAGCACTGGCCGAACGGACGACCGTGGTGATGAAGGTCAGATCGCATGTCTGGGTTGCTACCTCCCTGATAGTCCGAGGAGAGGCGAGGACAGTACTGTATTTCCCCGCTGGGAGCAGCGCGGGCTTCCTACTAGCCAATAGCTTGCGAGCAGCCGAGGTGGACACTTTCTCTTTGACCCGAATGTCTTGGATACAGCGTTCTTCCTTATAGACAGGACAGTCGCGGGAGGATGCGGCATGGTCACCCTGACAGTTCACACAACGAGGAGACCGAGGTGGACAGTCACCCTCATGGGCATCCCTGCCCCCAAGTGACACATTTAGCCGCATTGGAACAAGACTGTCGAGTGTGATTGAAACGCTGACACTGGTAGTAGCGCGTAGGTGTCGGGCCATAGGGGCGAACAGAAATAACCTCGTAGCCCGCCTTGATGCGCGATGGCAGCTTAACACTATCGAAGGTCAAGAAAAGTGTCCGGGTCGGTACAAGGTCATTGTTGACCTTTTTCATGACCCTATGGACAGCCGTCACGCCCTGCTCAGCGAGGAAAGATTGAATCTCCTCGTCAGTCAATCCGTCGAGGGAGCTAGTATAGACTACACCACGAGACGAATTCAAAGTTCGGTGGGCCTCCACCCGGACAGGGAACGTGTACAGGAGTGTGGCCCGAAGCAGTTTTGTGCCTGAAAGGCACTCTCAGTTTCTAGTAATAAGGTACCGTTACGCAACCTGGTACAAGATTTGACAGATCCGGCTATGGCATCTACGCCCTTCTGGATAACGAAAGGGTTGACAGAGGAAAAATCCTTTCCGTCCTCAGATCGAGAAACGACGAGGAACTGTGGGGCAGGCGGTAGTGCTTTTGTCACTGGTGGCTGGTCACGTTTCCGTTTTTGGGCAGAAGTCGAGAGAGATGGAGTAGAATCCATTGCGGAGGAATCCCCCATGATTGCCAGCGTCTCCGATGGCGCGCTCCTTCCTTGTGGGGACCCTCTCAGAGGGCACTCCCGCCTTAGGTGAATGTTTACACCTCAGGTCACACCTCCCGAGAAACAGACGGAGGGACCAATCGGCATGGTCAGAAGGTATCAGCTTAGGCAGTCACCCCTCCCCGGGCCTGGCCTTTACCAGGGGGTACGCGCGTGCCTTACATGTCTACCCAGGGCGGGGAATTACGCGTTACCCCGTCACCGGCTACGCGTGCGAACGCGTGGGTCGGCCTTCAGGCACGCACAGGGAGGAAGGAAGAAGAGGAAAAACAGGAAAGAGAGGGAGAAAGAGGACAGACTGTCTCAAACGCCGAGGCGGAGACCAGAGAAGGCAAGGAGAAGAAGGCAATGAGAAAGCAAGGAGAAGAAGGCAATAAGAAGGTAAGGAGAAGAAGGCAATGAGAAGGCAAGGAGAAGAAGGCAATGAGAAGGCAAGGAGAAGTCAAGGGAAAGAGTAAGGAAGACAGTGAGGTGGAGAAGAGCAAAGAAAGGAACCAACAAAAGGAAGGAAGAAACGAGAAGTGAAAAACCAAAAAGACCACAATTATAGGTCGTGGAACCGTCCGTCACCGGACGCAGGCGCTAACTACCCCCGTGAGGGGGATGGACTCCTTTTAGTCGCCTCTTACGACAGGCAGGAATACCTCGGGCCTATTCTAATCCCCGGACCCGCAGGGGGGTTGGTGCCAATGATGGTCGTATGCGTGTTTGGCGCCGTGCAGGTGAGCGCCACAATCAGGACTGCATACGACCGAGGCACACAGGGCCAACACCCGGCATCATGGTGTGGGGAGCGATCTCCTATACTGGCCGTACACCACTGGTGATCGTCGAGGGGACACTGAATAGTGCACGGTACATCCAAACCGTCATCGAACCCATCGTTCTACCATTCCTAGACCGGCAAGGGAACTTGCTGTTCCAACAGGACAATGCACGTCCGCATGTATCCCGTGCCACCCAACGTGCTCTAGAACGTGTAAGTCAACTACCCTGGCCAGCAAGATCTCTGGATCTGTCCCCCATTGAGCATGTTTGGGACTGGAGGAATCGTCGTCTCACGCGGTCTGCACGTCCAGCACGAACGCTGGTCCAACTGAGGCGCCAGGTGGAAATGGCATGGCAAGCCGTTCCACAGGACTACATCCAGCATCTCTACGATCGTCTCCATGGGAGAATAGCAGCCTGCATTGCTGCGAAAGGTGGATATACACTGTACTAGTGCCGACATTGTGCATGCTCTGTTGCCTGTGTCTATGTGCCTGTGGTTCTGTCAGTGTGATCATGTGATGTATCTGACCCCAGGAATGTGTCAATAAAGTTTCCCCTTCCTGGGACAATGAATTCACGGTGTTCTTATTTCAATTTCCAGGAGTGTACTTAAACCTAACTAACCTAACGACATCACACACATCCATGCCCGAAGCAGGATTCGAACCTGCGACCGTAGTGGTCGCGCGGTTCCAGACTGGAGCGCCTAGAACCGCTCGGCCATCCCGGCCGGAGGTTACAGTTACAGTGCACTCATTCACAGGGGTGGGTTGCAATTATGATGTGCTAGCATAACTTTGTAGATATTCTAATATGTTAATGCAGCGCCAATGTACGTTGGAAAAAAAAATATTTCCAGTTTTGGACACAAGATGGAAATATGGCGCTGTGAACGCAAGAAAAGGTCAAAGAAGTGAGAAAGGCATAACATTTCTTCAGTATAAGCACCGAAGGTGTAGACAAGATGCTGCATCCGTAGAACCACGTGATCAACAGTTGGTCGCAGCAGTTTCGGTGGAATATGAACAATGTTTCCCGTGTACTGGTCTTTAGATCAGGTAGAGATAGAAAGAGTCAATGGTAAACGCGTTCCATTAGCTATGCCAGAGCTAAAAGTGACATAGATTCAGATCACGCCTTGTATCTGGAAAACCTCTGGAGATAACATGTTCGTGCGAGGTTGCATCAAGCAGATTTCTCACTGGGTCATGGCGTGTTGCCCCATCTTGCATGGAAACCGTTGTTTCCAAGAGGTTGTGCTCTTTCAAAAAAGGAACCACGTGATGGAGAGGGAGATCATGATAACGTGCAGACGTCACGGTATACACTACTGGCCATTAAAATTGCTACACGAAGAAGAAATACAGATGATAAACGGGTATTTATGATACTAGAACTGACATGTGATTACATTTTCACGCCATTTGGGTGCATAGATCCTGAGAAATTAGTACCCAGAACAACCATCTCTGGCCGTAATAACGGCCTTGATACGCCTGGGCATTGAGTCAAACAGAGCCTGCATGGCATGTACACGTACAGCTGCCCATGCAGCTTCAACACGATACCACAGTTCATCAAGAGTAGTGACTGGCGTATTGTGACGAGCCAGTTGCTCGGCCGCCATTGACCAGACGTTTTCAATGGGTGAGAGGTCTGGCGAATATGCTGGCCAGGACAGCAGGCGAACACTTTCTGTATCCAGAAAGGCCCGTACAGGACCTGCAACATGCGCTCGTGCATTATCCTGCTGAAATGTAGGGTTTCGCAGGGATCGAATGAAGGGTAGAGCCACGGGTCGTAACACATCTGAAATGTAACGTCCACTGTTCAAAGTGTCGTCAACGCGAACAAGAGGAGACCGAGACGTGTAACCAGTGGCACCCCATACCATCACGTCGGGTCATACGCCAGTATGGCGATGACGAATACACGCTTTTAATGCGCGTTCACCGCGATGTCGCCAAACACGTATGCGACCATCATGATGCTGTTTACAGAACCTGGATTCGTCCGAAAAAATGACGTTTTGCCTTTCGTGCACTCAGGTTCGTCGTTGAGTACACCATCGCAGGCGATCCTTCTGTGATGCAGCGTCAAGGGTAACCGCAGCCATGGTCTCCGAGCTGATCGTCCATGTTGCTGCAAACGTCGTCGAACTGTTCGTGCAGATGATTGTTGTCTTGCAAACGTCCCCATGTGTTGACTCAGGGATCGAGACGTGGCTGCACGATCCGTTACAACCATGCGGATAAGATGCCTATCTTCTCGACTGCTAGTGATACGACGCCGTTGGGATCCAGCACGACGTTGCGTATTACCCTCCCGAACCCACCGATCCCATATTGTGCTAACAGTCATTGGATCTCGAGCAACGCGAACAGCAATATCTCGATACGATAAACCGCAATCGCGATAGGCTACAATCCGACCTTAATCAAAGTCGGAATCGTGATGGTACGCATTTCTCCTCATTACACGAGGCATCACAACAACGTTTCACCAGCCAACGGCGGTCAACTGCTGTTTTTGTATGAGAAATCGGTTGGAAACTATCCTCATGTCAGTACGTTGTTGGTGTCGCCACCGGCGCCAACCTTGTGTGAATGCTCTGAAAAGCTAATCATTTTCATATCACAGCATTTTCTTCCTATTGGTTAAATTTCGCGTCTGTAGCACGTCATCTTCGTGGTGTGGGAATTTTAATGTCCAGTAGTGCATTTGTCAGGCTCTGTGTATGTATTCTCCTTAAAAAAGAACGGACCGAGGAAAAAGGTGCTACCGTATTCACAGCAAACAGTCACATACGGCGAGTGCTGTAAGTCCTCGTCCACAGCACACTTGTTAAAAGTGACCCAAATTCTGGAAATCTGTGTATTCGCTGCACCCTATGGTGTAAGATACGCATCGTCGCTCCGTAGAACACTGCCCGGCCACATGTCATCAACTTCAATCGCTGCCAGAAACAGAAGAGCAAATTTGGGACATTGCTGCGAATCATGAAGCTTCAGTCGCTGCACAGACGGGATCTTGTACGGGTACCAGAGTAATATAGAACGCAAAACATTCCGTACACTTGACCCTGGATTGGACAACTCTCGAGACACTGCACGAGCACAAGCACTACACTGCCCATATGCTGCACGGTCAGTTACAGCAACAGCGGCGTCGTCAATAACTTCCACCGGGATAGGATGCCATCTAGATGCCACACCAAGCGCACTCTTGTTTTCGAATTTAATCAGCATCTTTTTTAAAGCAGTTCATGACATCGGGTCTCTCCTTAGACCTTTCAGTCGGCGACATTCTTCCAATGCAGCCCTGCAATTGCTGCCGTTTACCTAAAACAGTTTCACAAACGTCACGCGGTCTCTCCTCTTCGACAGGCATACTTTTCAATCACGTTATGGTTTGTCAAACGACACCGTCAGTGTCACTTTCATGTATCTGGCTGTTACACAGTGAAGAAAAAGAATGAATATTAGAGTTCAGGGTCCTACCATTACAGACGGAGCACAAGCTCTGGTAACGAAGGAATGGGAAGAAAGTTGGCTATGCCTTCTTCAAACAAACCAGACCGGCATTTGCCTGGGACGATGTAAGGAAACCATATCAATCCTAACTCTGGATGGCTGTATGGGGATTTCAGCTGTCGTCCTCCCAGGTGCCAATCCAGTATGTTAATCACTGTGCCACATCGCTCGGTGTTACACACTGATAACATTGTTTTCAAGTATCTTTGTGTATTAATACCACTTCATCCAATAATCAATACTCATTCTTAGATATTATGTGTTTGCTATATAGACGGGGAATCTACATTTCATTTAACGGTGTCACTTTCCCTCTTCCAACTGAAATACATGACGTTTCCTTTCCTTCTGTTCAATGTCACTTTACTGTGTACTGAACAACTGTAGACTTCATTGAGTGTTTCATTAACTTTATCTGCAAGGAGTTTGTTTTCTCAGTAAAGAATTTTTTCCCCATGACTAACACTGTTGGGAAAGTCACTGATTTGTACCTAGAAACAGCATTCGTCATAGTATGCAGATCTGAGGAACTCTTGTATGAACGTATTTCGGTACTGATTTCACTAGGGGTAAGACAGATACAGCCTACAGGAAAATTAAAGAGACCTTTGGAGAAAAGAGAGCCACTTGTATGAATATCAAAAGCTCAGATGGAAACCCAGTTCTAAGCAAAGAAGGGAAAGCAGAAAGGTGGAAGGAGTATATAGAGGGTCTATACAAGGGCGATGTACTTGAGGACAATATTGTGGAAATGGAAGAGGATGTAGCAGAAAATGAAATGGGAGATATGATACTGCGTGAAGAGTTTGACACAGCACTGAAAGACCTGAGTCGAAACAAGGCCCCGGGAGTAAACAACATTCCATTAGAACTACTGACGGCCTTGGGAGAGCCAGTCCTGACAAAACTCTTCCATCTGGCGAGCAAGATGTATGAAACAGGCGAAATACCCTCAGACTTCAAGAAGAATATAATAATTCCAATCCGAAAGAAAGCAGGTGTTGACAGACGTGAAAATGATCGAATTAGCAGCTTAATAAGTCACGGCTGCAAAATACTAACGCGGATTGTTTACAGACGAATGGAAAAACTAGTAGAAGCCGACCTCGAGGAAGATCAGTTTGGATTCCGTAGAAATGTTGGAACACGTGAGGCAATACTGATCCTGCGACTTATATAGAAGCTAGATTAAAGAAAGGCAAACCTACGTTTCTAGCATTTGTAGACCTGGAAAAAGATTTTGAAAATGTTGACTGGAATACGCTCTTTCAAATTCTGAAGATGGCAGCGGTAAAATACAGGGAGCGAAAGGCTATTTACAATTTGTACAGAAACCAGATGGCAGTTGTAAGGGTCGAGGGGCATGAAAGGGAAGCAGCGGTTGGGAAGGGAGTGAGACAGGGTTGTAGCCTGTCCCCGATGTTATTCAATCTGTATATTGAGCTATCAGTATAGGAAACAAAAGAAAAATTCGGAGTAGGTATTAAAATCCATGGAGAAGAAATAAAAACTTTGAGGTTCGCCGATGACATTGTAATTCTGTCAGAGACAGCAAAGGACTTGGAAGAGCAGTTGAATGGAATGGATAGTGTCTTGAAAGGAGGATATAAGATGAACATCAACAAAAGCAAAACGAGGATAATGGAATGTAGTCGAATTAAGTCGGGTGATGCTGAAGGAATTAGATTAGGAAATGAGACACTTAAAGTAGTAAAGGAGTTTTGCTATTTGGGGAGCAAAATATCTGATGATGGTCGAAGTAGAGAGGATATAAAATGTAGACTGGCAATGGCAAGGAAAGCGTTTCTGAAGAAGAGAAATTTGTTAACATCGAGTATAGATTTAAGTGTCAGGAAGTCGTTTCTGAAAGTATTTGTGTGGAGTGTAGCCATGTATGAGTGCGAAACGTGGATGATAAATAGTTTGGACAAGAAGATAATAGAAGCTTTTGAAATGTGGTGCCACAGAAGAATGCTGTAGATGGGTAGATCACATAACTAATGAGGAAGTATTGAATAGGATTGGGGAGAAGAGAAGTTTGTGGCACAACTTGAATAGAAGAAGGGATCGGTTGGTAGGACGTGTGTTGAGGCATCAAAGGATCACCAATTTAGTACTGAAGGGCAGTGTGGAGGGTAAAAATCGCAGAGGGAGACCAAGAGATGAATACACTAAGCAAATTCAGAAGGATGTAGGTTGCAGTAGGTACTGGGAGATGAAGAAGCTTGCACAGGATAGAGTAGCATGGAGAGCTGCATCAAACCATTCTCAGGACTGAAGACCACAACAACAACAACAACAACAACAACAACAACAACAAGTTTTCACCAATAGTCTAGCCTTATTTTAGGTATTTATTAGCTTTCCTCTTTACCCCTACCTGCTAGGTATGATTGGAACCAGTAGCTAGCAATGCATCTTATTCCTAACTAATGTAGCTTATTTAGTGGACTCTTATGGCCAGCAGAGTCTTCCAAAACCAAACTATTATTCACTTACAAGGTCGTATTTATTAAAATAATTCATCGGTCTACATTTCGAAATTGACTGTATAATATTTAAGAACGATGACAACAGGGAATTCGGCCAGTAGTCTTCTATTTCTTTTGATCACATTAACAGAGGCACACTTCTTGTCTGTTTCAAATACTCTACAAATTTTGATGATGTAAATAACTCCTTTTATATGTTTTTGATGGGAACTTGTAGCCTTTTTATGTACTGTTTGCCACACATTGGTATTTCATCTAAATCTATTAGTTTTTAATTTATTTAGGTTTTATGTAGTTTTATTGACTCCATGCTCTGTGGTTGGTAGTATCAACGTTGAACTTACTCGTAGAGCATAATTATTTACAGATGTTGTATTTGTTTTTTAGAATTATTATTATAGTTACTCTGCAACACCCGAAGAATGCTCATTTACATAGCTGCAACGTGGTGTGAATCATTTATAACTTTATACCTGTCACTCATCAGTATGTTATCAGGCTTTGTCTCTCCTTCTTTAGTGATTAATGAGTTTACAGACTGCTTTTCTTTTTTTCTCTGCATTGTATATTATTTTTTCATTACGTGACTATTTTGCAGCACTCAATGCCTTCTTGTAGTTCTTTTTGTACCTAGGTCTTAAATTTAAAATTCTGGCTCCTTATGATTCTTTCTCGTGGAACCGAGGTTCTTATGGATTTAAGAGACTTTCGGGTACCTGCTGTTATCTGCTTGATTTTCTGAGACATTGATACAGATGTGAGTATTTTTGGGAATGTCTTTTCAGAGTTCAGTTCAAATAAATTTGAGTATTAAGAAATTTCACATTTAAATTTGTTTGCTATAGTCTTCATTCTTCTCGATAACTTGCAGACGTCACGGTACACTTGACAGGCCCTCTGCGTGTATACTCTTCAAAGAAGAACGGACTGAGAGTAAAGGTGCTTGTGAATGCACAGCACACATTCACATATGTCTAGTGCAGTAGCTCCTCGTCCGTACACGCGGTTTAACAGTACCCCCAAATTCGGCAGTTCTGTGTATTCACTGCACCCGGTAGTGGAAAATGTGCCTCGTCACTACACAGAATATTGCTGGGCCACATGTCATCAACGTTGATCCGTGCCATAAACCGAAGAGCAAATTCGGAACGTTGCTGGGAATCGTCAGGTTTCAATTGCTGCACCGTCTGGATTTTGTACGCGTACTAGTATAATGTAAACCGCAAAACTTTACGGGCTGCTGATCATGAGATGGACAATTCTCGTGGAACTGCACGAGCACTGGGACTACTTGGACCACGTGCTACGTGGTCAGTTACATCCATAGCAAGCTCGTCAATGGCTTCGCTATACTCAACATTACAAATGAAGTGTGCCAGTTCTCTTGAAAAATCTTGTATTTTGGTTTCTGATTAATGCAGTTATGGAATTTTTCAATATCCTGTTTTACTTACTACTTGGCAGAAATGACGCGAGGTAGCACTTGCTTTCTTATTATTTTTTTGAGAGAACTGACATTAACAAGGCTTTTTGCTTATGTTTTTAAATCCTTATAACTGAGAAAATTTAAACCTACTTCGAGTCGAGGTAATTAGTACCTAACACACAATGTGCTCAAAATACGAAAAGAAACGTCGCATTGATGTTTGACGCTACCGACATCAGTAGCTGCCTTGTTTTAAAGAAATGTATACTGTAAGTAGGCTGTTTAGGTTTTTATGTTAGTAACGTCACCTAGCGCTCTGTATGAATATCACTGGCTGTGCTGTGTGCAGTCTGTGATTCGTTGCATTGTTGTTCGCCATTGTAGTGTTGGGCAGTTGGCTGTTAACAGCACGTAGCGTTGCGCAGTTGGAGATGAGCCGTCAGCAGTGGTGGATGTGGGGAGAGAGATGGCGGAATTTTGAGAGCGGACGATCTGAACGTGTGTCCATCAGAAAGAGTAAATTTGTAATATTTGATACCATGGACTGAGATATATATATATATTGTGACTTTTGAACACTATTAAAGTAAATACATCGTTTGTTCTCTACCAAAATCTTTCATTTGCCAACTATGCCTATCAGTAGTTAGTGCCTTCAGTAGTTAGAATCTTTTATTTAGCTGGCAGTATTGGCGCTCGCTGTATTGCAGTAGTTCGAGTAATGAAGATTTTTGTGAGGTAAGTGATACATGACATGTATAGGTCATTGTTAGTCAGGGCCATTCTTCTGTAGGGATTATTGAAAGTCAGATTGCGTTGCGCTAAAAAATATTGTGTGCCAGTTTAAGCACAGTCATGTATATTTTTTTTAAGGGGACGTTTCAATACTATTAAGAAAATTGAAACACAACTTTCGAAGCTTATGATATGCAAAATTTCAGCCAACTCGTGGCTATCGGGATTTCAAATAAGGCGAATTGTTTTTTAGAAAATCATTATAGACACGCTAAAAACTTACTTTTGCGACAAGGACAGACACTACAGCACTCATGCAAAACTTATTTATTAAGTTACACATAATTCACTTTTAACATCTTTGGATGAGATGCTCCTGTATATCTGACTCATTGGCTATCTTGGATACCTAACTGGGGTTAGAAATGCAACTATTTTCGGCATGAAGATCTGTAATGCAGTTATCAAAAAGGTTAAATGTCAGCATCTTAGCTGACAAATATAAATGACCAACCTGTCATTAATAACCCATTGTGTGTAAACTCTCTCATTAGTACTTCTAAAGTAGTTATCCTCCGTAAGGTTATGTACCCGTGTTTTACAACCTGAAAATTTAATCCTCACGATTATGAAGTATCCCAAGATGTACAATATCCTAAGAACTCATAGCACGATGTACATATATCCAACATCTTAAAATATTCGTTTAGATAATTTTGCATTTAAGGGAAGTACAAATTTAGAAACACAATAACTAACCAGCAATATTAGAGACATGATAATTCATCCGTTTGTCAGTGAATTACATAAAGATGTCGTCAGTAAATCCAACATCTCTGTTAAAAATAGCATGAAGGTCATCAGAAACAGGGAAATAAGACGTAAGATTTCGAGCGGAATAATACGCGTCTGTAGAAACCCCCTTCTTTATCCCTTGACACCAGTATCATATTCTGAATTTAAGTGTGTAAAGTATGCCATTTTCACACGTAGAACACCACATTAAAAAGATTAACATAAGGAGATTCAAATTTACATAATAATAAACGATTTCTAAAACATATTGCGTGCCAAGCTATCAATGTGATTTCACTAGCACGCACCCCAAACACCTGTAGCACGGTTATAGCCTTGCGACACGGACAATAATCCTGTTGGAAGAGACAATAATCCTGTTGGAAGGTGCCATCAACGTTGGCAGGGGTGGAATGAGATAAAGCATCAAGGCATGCAGGTTGTCTCCAATAAGATTCACGCAGTATGGCTGACATCGTGATTTCTACTACTACTACTACTACTACTACTACTACTACTACTAGATTTTTGTGAGGTAACTGATTCAAGAAAGGTATAGGCTATTGTTAGTCAAGGCCATTTTTGTAGGGGTTATTGAAAGTGAGATTCCGTTGCGCTAAAAATATTGTCAGTTTAGTGATGATCAGAATAAGTAAAGAGAGAAATGTCTGAGCACGTCCAGTTTTGCTCAGCTGTTTCAAAATCAAATCACGTAAGAGGTTTACCAGCACAGTAATTTATAAGTTTCAAAAGGGGACGTTTCAAACGTCCCTAGTGACATAGTACTGGCTTGGGTCTGTGGGACAGTATATGTTGAGTAGCCGTTCGCTCGGATTACGGCATGTGCAGACACGAACCCTGATCATCCACATGGTGAAACGACGAACGTGATTTAGGTTTGTAGACTTCTACAACCGGTATCAGTGTGAATAAAGTCATTTTAGGTGCTAGGTCAGTTTACTGCAAAAAAAAAACCTAAAATGACTGTACCATAGATGTGTCTATCATCTTCGCAGTATTTTCTTCGGGGTAACTCAGTCAACCAACATGAGGAGGACTGCTATAAAGACAGTCGAAATGTCTGTGGTGTAACTGTTTTGATTTTTTATAATGACACATACTTACGCTCGCGTTGATTTTGTTCAAAAGAAACGTGTTTAATCCGGCCTAGCGACTTGTTTCCATCGACCCACAGTCGTTCTCTATGATCTCTTGTCCACAGCAATAGTAGCTGACGATGTCATTGGGTCAACATGGGAACCGTTAAGAGCCGTCTGCTGCGGATACCCGTGTTCAACAATGTGCGGTGAACGGGGCTCTCCGGTATTGATTTCCTGTCGTATCTGCCACAGTTTGCCGCCTATCCTCCTGTTCACGGCAAGAGGTGTCCGATCTCCACGTCGTGTGATGATTCGTGAACTTCTTGCACTTGTCGCCTACTCGTGGTTCCTCCGCCCTATTTTCTAATTTCTGTAGAGACTAATGACAGCAGCAGGCCAACAAGCAAACACCTTCGTTGATTCCGTGATATTCCCAGGCGCCGGGCCGTAACTATCTGCTGTTCGTTAAAACTGGCTATGTCAATCGATTTCGTCTTTTGCGGCCCAAGTCGCCACTAGGATGATTCCCCTTGCGACTCTGCTCCTCTCATCCACATTCGTTACCTCGTCCCGTGTCCACAACGCCACTAGCCGGTATTCCAAATCGCGAACACGTACTTGGATAAGAGGAAGACAACTGTATTAATGAATACCTCTTTTCAGACTAAACAGGTGAACAATATCATTTCTCGATGAAATCACAGTGACTGGGTTGGTTTGTTGGTTGGTTTGTTTTGTGCAGGGAGCGGGAAAAAGCGAGGGCGTCAGCGAACTTCCTTAACTAATTTTAGAACAATGTGGCTAAAATGTTCAAATGAGTGTGAATTGCTAAGGGAGCAAACTGCCGAGGTCGTCGGTCCCTATAGTTACACACTATTTTAACTTACGCGAAGAACAATACATACAACCATGCCCGAGGGAGGACTCGAACCTCCGGCGGGAGGGACCGAACAATCCGTGACATGGCACCTCAAACCGCGCACACTCCGAGCGGCTCACACGCTCACACAAGAGCACAAGTACTATTGTTGAACAAGCAGACTACAGCAAAACAGCAGCTAAATTAATATGACAGGGAATTGTCATTGGCGGATAAAAAAAAAAAAAAAAAAAAAAAAAAAAAAGATGCAGTTACCCCGAAAAGACATGCTTTCTTTGAAAAACATGACTTTTATATAGCAAATGCCATTCTCCAACGAGATAGTATTGTTCACCTTAAAATTTAAGTTTCAATTTACACGGTGAGTCTTCCTGCGTGCCGACAGAGGCCAAGGAGAAACATCAGCAACGCTGCACAACATGCGAGTGTTGCAGGGAGTCGACGCAGCCGATTAGAAGGCGAGGCAGGCGGCTCCAAGCGACAGTCCGGGTGACACTGCCAGCGATGACAGCGTCCCCATCTACCTCGTTCGGTTTTCGCGAGCTGGTATTATGTATTGTGGTTAGATGGCATAGGAAAAGGAAAGGGAGCAGGCCACGGTGTCGTGAAGTTCAACTCTTCGCAGAAAGGTTTGCTGAACACGATGCACCGTATCTCTATCTCTAGGCGTAATATCAGAGGCATGTTGCATTCTGCGCTGAAGGTTGTTGACATCAACTGTCTCTCCTTAATATATCACCGATTTCAGATTGACTCGCAAAAAGAAATCCGGTTGATTAAGGTCTGGTGATCTAGCACCACACTCCACCTGGACAAAATGGTTCAAATGGCTCTGAGCACTATGGGACTTAACATCTATGGTCATCAGTCCCCTAGAACTTAGAACTACTTAAACCTAACTAACCTACGGACGGCACACAACACCCATCCATCACGAGGCAGAGAAAATCCCTGACCCCGCCGGGAATCGAACCCGGGAACATGGGCGTGGGAAGCGAGAACGCTACCGCACGACCACGAGATGCGGGCCCACCTGGACAATTCCTTCACGCCGGCCAGAGTGGCCGAGCGGTTGTAGGCGCTTCAGTCTGGAACCACGGGACCGCTACAGTCGCAGGTTCGAATCCTGCCTCGGGCATGGATTTGTGTGATGTCCTTAGTTAGGTTTAAGTAGTTCTAAGTTCTAGGGGACTGATGACCTCTGAAGTTAACTCCCATCGTGCTCAGAGCCATTTGAACCAATTCGTTCACTTCCTGGTAGATTCGTCGTGGAGGCCCTGCAACTTGGCCAGCTAGATCATCATGGCTGCGCCGCTGATGTAAGCGGAGGTTCGATCATGCGTGTACTGCTGATTCGTACGAGACGCACAACTAAAGCCTCCCAATAATTCCGACAACGAAGTATCGAAAAAACGCGGATACCACTTTCCTGTCAGCCGTTGGTGGTGGCACAGGCGGCCCTATGAGATGCCGGTCGACAGTACCACACCAGATATTGACACCGCATCATCTTTGGTACCCTCGTGCCACTGTGCTATGGCGGTTTCCTTTTGCCTAGTCGCGCCAATTACGTGAATTCACTATATTTTCCTTCGTCGGTTCACAGGACTGTTCGTGAAAAATGGTGGTCGTGCCTCTGACGCCTTAGGATGAATCCGCAGAAGTCCAGCCTCCGCCAGTAGTCTCCCGGCGACAATGCTTGTACGTTCTGCATGCGAAATGGATAGGAATGGTTTTAGCGCAGTACTCATATAACAGTAGATTGTGAAATTCTAACCGCAGCGGCGAGAGACCTGGTGAATATTGTTCGGATCTCCTCAACAATTTGTAACTAAATCTCTTCGTCATACCCTGTGAACGTCGGCGATCGGCCCCGACCACTAAATAATAGAAGTGCTACAAATGCACCATATTCCTCAAGCGCTTATCTACAGAATAACTTTTTTTTACGGGTGGAAGGAGCCTGTTAGGAAACCTCTCGTGGTAGAGTCGTGTTGCAACATCAGCTGTTCCATCGGCAAGCCCATAGGTGAGGTAGATGTTCACGTATTCCTCGTTTGTGAAGCGTTCCATACTAGTAACACTACGACGCATCCGTTAGCAGCTGTCGGAGCGGCAACTATCCACAGGAGCTAACAACACAGTGCTATTGTAAATACGTCATGCACACTACAGTTTCCCTCCGTCAGTGACCGTAGACCACGATGCCATTTGTCCTTTCTCGAGTCCTCCAAAGACTGGCAGATACAAATCAGCTCATTGATGTGTATGTGATGCATCTGTGGTGAATAACATGTCGTGATCTTAGAGTCTGTCGGTTTCTCGTTAAATGGTTAACCATTTATTTTGTTTTATGTACTCAGTACATCTAAAGGAACAAAATTAATAACGGTCCGTAACTTTCTGCTCGTAGCTGTATGCGGTTCTCAGAATATCTTTCCCCATTTACTACTGGCCCTGTATATTACTGACATGGTCAGTCTGGGCGGCCATCTTCAATGTATGGAACTGAAGGAAACTTCAGGATCAAAGATCGTTAAAAAGTATTTCATTGGATGAGCGGTTTCGACAGAGCTATGCTGTATCGTAAGATTCGATTATGATATATTAGCCGAGTCTAAATCGCTCATCCAGTAAAATGCTTTTTTAGCGATCTTGGCTTGTGAACTTTTATTCAGTTACCTTAAGTTTCATTAAGTAGCGAACTTATTAAAGATAGCTTAAATTGAATCAATATGACAGTAAGAGATATAGTCTGTTCTTATTACTAGCAAATGTAAACATCCCCTAATTTAGAGATTACTACGGGACGATAACGTCACAGCACACCTTCCCAGCAGAAGACAGTTGACGGTATGCTTTTTTAGTGTCGTGTCGTAACTTGGAACTACGTTGATGTTTCACGGTAGGATGTAGCCAGTAGGCAGAATACTTTGCTTTTGACATTTATGAATGACGTGTTAACGTTTTCGCAGAACAAGTCCCTCTCGTCCCTCTCGTCCTCCACTTAGTAACGAATCTTGCTGAAGCGAGAGTAACGTCAACTTAATCTTTCCAGGCTCTTAAAGGGCCTGCACTTTTTAAATACGTGAGTGATCTTTCATCAGTCACTTGAGAGTAAAGTTGATATTAAATGGCATGAAGGACCATTGGAGAAGTGGCGGCTTGAAAAGCGTTTCGTTTTCGCTTCATAAAACTTTCTACCACAACTTCGCGTCTCAACGGGCCCAAAAGCAATTTGTAGCCACGAAGTTACGCTTATACGTTAGTGTTAAACGAACGATGTAGTGGAATATAAGCACGGGGATTTCCAGGACCTCTTCAAGTTTGACGAGTTTTCCAATTTGTCAGGAGGTCTCATAAAAGCTGTTAGTCATTTTTTCAACATACAGTTATCGAAAAAATTCAAAAGAGGGCCTTAAGTCATTATATGTGGGACAGAAACTGAATTTAACAACTTTCTTCTGAGGTAGATTAAGGGATTTGTTGCGAGAAATAACAAAGCAGCTAAGCTGCCAAATGTACTGTAACTAATGCACAAAGCTTTGTGAAACGTCACTGCCGAACGACGGCGAAATGCAGAACACCATGTCTTAGAAGAGGGGGAGGAAATTCAGATTTTTTGCGGGCGTGGAATTCGGTTCCTTTTCACCTCGTCACCAACATAACAGTTATCAAATGTATTCCTCGGAGTCCCGTAAGGAAGGAGCTCATATATTACCAGACGACTGACTGTAATACATTCAGTGGCTTCGACATTTAACTACTCGTAAATGGTGAAATCCCAGCAGTGCGTTTTTACACCACAAATAGCTCATGCAGAAAAACTACCCTTGTTAAAGTGAGGGATTTCCATCACTCTTGTTTTTAATTACAATACTATGTCAGCTAAGATGGAGAGCATGTTATGTTTTCCGTCCGGTCACTTAACAATCGTATCGCTTGAGTTTTACAATATATTATTTCCTGCTGTTTAAACATTAAATCACATTCAAAGCTATATTGTTCTCTGCTCGTCTCTTTTTACATCTTCACTACAGCTGTTCACATCACTGCACGTTAGTCGGACCACTAGCCTGGCCAGTGCTGTTCAAGTTAAATGTAGCAGTAAAGCTGGCGTACCGTATTAACGCCAAGTCGATGTACGCGCAATGCACAGCTTTAAACGTACCTCCGTCATCGTACGTGACTTTACTCTACAGCTTGCCGTACCCTCCACGTGAAACAGGCTCCAACGAGGTTCCAGCAAACGCGTAAGAATACACAGTGTAAAGTTTACACGAGGTTTATTCTTATGACGAAAGGAGAATAGTGTCACAAACACTCTTATAACATGTGTAGATACTGTAACAGACAGAAACTAAATATAAGCTGGGCTTACAAGGAAATATGCAGTTGCTCTTCATTTCACATTTTATTATTGTAGGTAGTTGTTGCTGTCAGTGTTCTGTCTTTTACGATTTGCGCTCATAACATGAATACATAAAATGCTGTATCCAAGATGTCAGTCAATTAAGTGGACGACCAATGAAAGTCCAGTGCTGGTATTCAGTACCGTAATATGATCTGGAAAACTTGGAAGTTAATTTTAATGTTCAGCTGGCTGGATCCATTCTTCTCAAACAAGGGATGTGGTGTGTGTGTGTGTGTGTGTGTGTGTGTGTATGTGTGTGTGTGTGTGTGTGTGTGTGTGTGTGTGTGTGTGTAGATCTTTAGACAAATAAGACCACGAAGTTTTGAAGTACACATTTATTGAACTGAATTACAGAAGGTACTATGCTCACAAACCAATTTGTGGACAGCAGTTTGTTGCATTTTAAAATAAATATCGTAATTCACTGAGTGGAGGCTTCTGGCTGTTAGAATCACTCTTCTGTTCCTAGAAAAAAAGGAAAATAATAAAACATTAGGCACCAAAAATTTTTTGAGGAAAACAAGACCTGCATCACTTAAATCCCTCTTGGAAATCACACAGTTTTTGCAGACAATGCCTTATCAAACGTAAATGATGCAGAATCAGCAGGTCATTTTTATGGACTGACCAATGATCTTTCCTCTTTAACTGTTAGCCCTGCTTGGCTAAAATTGTTTTCTGTAGTCGCACTAGTTTCGGGAATTATTAGCACAGATCGATCTAGTCTGAAGGACCTTGGAAACTTCACGTACTCCACACGATGTCGTCAGTTGAGCTGGATCCTCATTTTCAGAGTAACCTGTTGCTAAGTAACGTGAATTTTCGTCTTCTGTACTCCAGTTCTTCTTGGAAGGGTCATCTACGTCATATACCCTATGGCCAATTCGACTCTGCATTGGTTCCATAGGGGACAAACCTTCTTTGACCACCGAGCGAGGTGGCGCAGTGGCTAGCACACTGGACTCGCGTTCGGGAGGACGACGGTTCAATCCTGCGTCCGGCCATCCAGATTTAGGTTTTCCGTGATTTCCCTAAATCGCTCCAGGCTAATGCCTGGATGGTGCCTTTGAAAGGCACGGCCGATTTTATTCCCTGTTCTTCCCTAATCCGATGAGACCGATGATCCCGCTGTCTGGTCTCCTTCCACAAATAACCCAACTCCAACCCTCCTTTGACTGAAACTGAAATAAAAAGCATAACTTTCAAAGGGTGCACCCTTTCAGTGTTGTGGTTTTTTGCAGCAACTAGTTTATCCATGGAACAATATATATCGTCAAAGTTCTGATGAACTGGTTCCTGCAAACAACCACAACACAAAAAAATCTTTAAATGTGTGTGAAATCTTATGGGACTTAACAGCTAAGGTCATCAGGCCCTAAGCTTACACACTACTTAACCTAAATTAACCTAAGGACAAACACACACCCACGCCCGAAGCAGGACTCTAACCTCCACCGGGGTCAGCCACACAGTCCATGACTGCAGCGCCTTAGACAGCTCGATTAATCCTGCGCGGCAACCACAACACAAAAAAAGGTGCACCGATTTGTAACTGTTTTGTCCCCTATGGAACCGAAGTCATTTGGCAATGACACGGATGACCCTTGCAAGAGGAACTAGAGTGCAGAAGATGGAATGTCACGTCACTTTGTAACAGCTAACTCTGAAAATGACGTAGATAACCCTTGCAAGAGAAACCGAAGTACAGAGGATGGAATGTCATGTTACTTAGCAACAGCTAACTCTGAAAATTAAGATCCAGTTATGAAATTTCACCTTACTTAGCACACAGGTTGCTCTGAAAATGAAGATCCAGGTGAGTTGTGGAGAGTATGAGAAAAAAAGCAGGGCGCACGGTCCGGTGGCATGGTAAGTCGATAAGCTAAGCCGTCAGTCTGTGCTCGGCTCTCCAGCTCGGCGAGCCGTCCCACAGCCCCTAGGTGCCAGACAGTCCGTGAAAAACGGGCTGGGCGGGCTGAAACCAGTACCGTGCATGACTCCAGGGTTGACCTGTGGAACCTCGGCGAATGCAGCAGACACACCGCCACAGAATTACACGGCACTTGGTCCTCGCAACGTCCCTGTGGACGTTTCGTGCAACCGAGCCCACAGCAGGCGCGGCCGCGGAATCTGCCGTTGTCCCAGAGAAGGCGACCTCTGGACGACAGGGGACCCATTGCCGCGAACTCCGCACTGGAGAACGGATGGCTTCGGCTGTCTGTGTCAGATCCCGCGGTGCAGTCCTCAGTTCGAGCCCCGTAACATGGGAAGGCGGCTGGATCCCGGAGTGTAAGTCCGCGGTAGTTGCAGAGACCAAGGCCGCCAACTGCCTGGATGGTCAGTAGTAGTCTCTGTGGTTGGAGGTCTGGCGATGGTGGTAGCAGCTGTGTCACAGGTCCGTCGTCGTTTTCACGGCAGCAACCGATGAATACTGGGCACCGTAACACAGCCCAGCTGACTGGCTGGCCCCAGGTAGTATAAATACTACCGTCTATTATCTGTTTCATACTGACTGAACCCTGTCTTTGAGCTCATATTCTTGTTATATCGCACGACAAACAACTGTTTTCTGTACCTTGCAGGAATCATAGAAGTGTCAGCCTTTACTTGGCGTATGAATACTACTTTTTAGCTGAAGGGGAGGCGACATAAGTGATAACATTTGAGGGAAAGAGTCTTTTTCCGACAGTTTTTTTTTTTGTTGAATGACAGCATACGGGAATTGTAAAAACCAGACCATAATTAGGACAAAAATTTCCTTCGCACAGTTTAAAGATCCAACCTCTTTCTATTTGTAGTCACATATTCGTTAATTTCTAATTGTTTCAGTGCTATAATGTCAAATTCAATACGCTGCGATTGAACTTACTAGCTATTGCATCGGCGAAAACAAGGGTGTAAAGCGCGAACTTTTGTTTGTTATGTAGAATGTCTTTATTAATGAATACTCCCCGCGTCTGTCAATTAAGAGGTTGTGAGGCAATTGCGTGAATGGGTGCAATCCGCGCGAGTATGTGATGGAGCGTAGTTGTCAAACCAGCGCACTGCAAGTGTCATAATGTGCGATAAGCGCCTATTCACCAGCGAAGAATGGCATCTTCGTACTAGCGTTCGAATAGAAAGGAGTTATTGCGAATAGTTGTTCGTAACATAAGTTAGTTTAAAAATGTGTAAGTCTAGGTCCCGATGACCTCAGCAGTTTGGTCCCTTAGAAATTCGCACACATTTGAACATTTTTTGAACAATTCGCAGCGTGCTACACTCATCCACAGAAGTTTAATTTCCTTACGCAGTGAGTGCAGTGTATTTCCCACAAGGTATTCTTGTGCCCTGAAGTGCGATCGCCTGGGTTCCAGAAGGCGTGCTCTACCAAATTCCACGTATGACGTGACGACAGGTGGAAGCTCTGCAACATTGTTTTTCATCCATTCAGTAACAGAGTTCTTCCTCTATTTCACAGATGGATTTCATGATATTGGATTTAACACCTTATGGTATGGAGGCTGATCTATAACATTCGTAGAGCTGCTTCGTAATGTCTGGCATTGATCTCAGGATGGTAAGTGGCACATCATATTTCCCCAGTAAAACATAAGCCAGCATTTTTCAGATTGTTACTGACAAACTTCACTACAAAAGTTTGTGCGAGATGGGTGCCAAAAACGTTGACGGAAGAACACAAAACAAAGCGAATGGCACATTCTTTGTCCGTTTTGGAGAGCAGCCACAAGGATCGTGACGAGTTCTTAAGTCAAATTTTGACCTGTGATGAAACGTGGATTGCGCACTACACTCCACAGAATAAACGTCAATCCAGTGAGTGGCTTCATTCAAGCTCCCAGAAGAAACCACGAAAATTCAAACAAGAACCTTCAACACGGAAAATTATGACCAATGTTTTTTGGGACCGGAAAGGCATTCTTCTGTTAGACATTTTACCAAGCGTAAAAAAAGAAATGCTGAGAGGTACTGCGAAACATTATTAAAGCTCAGGCGCGCTATTCAAAATCGCCGGCGGGGACTGCTCTGCATCAGCGTCGTTTCTTCTTACTTTCTTTACACTCTCTTTGACACTACAGCCTGTTTAGGGTCTTGGCCTCCTCGACTATCTCCGCCCACTCTTCTCTGCTGGCTGCCTTGGCACTCCATCTTCCAACTCCCAATCTTCTCAAGTCGTCCTCCACGTTGTCTAACCATCTGGTTCTTGATCTGCCCCTTATACAGCGTCCACCTGGTTTTCCTTTGAAAACTTTCTTGACTGTTCTGCTCTCCACCATTCTTTCTACATGTCTCAACCAACGTAGCCTATTACTCTCTTTTTCTGTCACGACTTCTGGTTTGTTGTACAACTCTCTGATCTCATTATTATTTCCGACTCGTTAAAACCTGTATCATTCACTGGCCCGAAGATTTTTCTAAGTATCTTCCTTTCTCATCTCTGCAACGACTCATCATTTTGCGTCAATGTCCAACTCTCCGAGCCATACATCACCACAGGTCTCACTACTGTACGACACGCTGTCAGCTTCAGATTCCTATTACGGCTTCTTGCTTTAAACACTTTCATCAGTGAGATTTACTTCCTGTTCCATTTCACGGCAATGCTCGGCTCACTTTGCGGCAACAACAAAGACGCAACTAGACAAGTTTCATTGGGCATTACTGTATCATCCACCACACAGACAGGACTTACCACTATCGGCCTTACATCTCTTTCCAAAACTGAAGTAATTTCTTGGTGGAAAACGCTTGGAAAATAATGACATGTTGAAAGAAACTGTTACTAACTGCTTTAACTGTCAGCCGACAGACCTCTTTGATACCAGGATCCAAAATCCGATGCCACGACTTGACAAATGTTGAAATGTCCATTTTGACTATGTTGAAAAGTGAAAAAATGTGCATATTGCAGTTTGTGATGCAATTTACGTTCATAAATAAAGTTTCTCTTACTCCATTACAAATCAATTCTCACATTCAAAATGACCCTCGTAATTAAAGTACAATTTAAGTTGTTCGTAACTGTGTCTCATGGGTATTTAGTTGAAGTGACAGCCCTTAAATTTCTGTGATTGATCGTGTAAGCGAAATTTGACAGGTTTCTTTTCGTATTCTTGTGGGTGATCTCACATTTTTCCTTGTCCAGAGACAACTGGCACTTTTCGCACCATAGAGATATCGTACCCAAGTGATTTTGCAATTGGTTTTGATCTTCCGACGGCTATAGTAGATGGTAAATGAAAGCATCATCTGCAAATAGTCTGGGAGGGCTGCACAGATTGTCTCCATAATCGTTTATCAAGATGAGGAGCAGCAGAGGGCTATAAAACTTCCTGACATAACTATGGACCAAACAAAGATGTCCAAGATAAACTATTGCCTGCTAATTCCTCTGCCCTCTGTAAGAGACATCTTTAAGTCACGCTGTATATACTGGATTTAAAAAAAAGTATTCAACTTTGGAAAATTGGTAGTATGGACCAAAACTGAATAATTGTGGAATATAAAATCCTTACCTTAAGAGATATGAGCACTTGTTCATCTTCGCTACTCTGAGACACATGTCTACTGCAAGCTCTTGGCTATTAGGAACGACCAACAGAAAGCAGTAAACGAGTGAGCCTTACCTTAAGAGATATGAGCACTTGTTCATCTTCGCTACTGTGAGACACATGTCTACTGCAAGCTCTTGGCTATTAGGAACGACCAACAGAAAGCAGTAAACGAGTGAGGACACTGTTCAAACAAATTTCGGGCTTGCAGCCGGTCGTCGATCAATACTTCGCACGATATTTCAACTGGGCACCCGCCAGTTATCTTCAGGTGACATCTGAAGATGACTGGCAGGTGCCCAGTTGAAATATCGTGCGAAGTATTGAACGACGACCGGCTGCAAGCCTGAAATTTGTTTGAACAGTCAATTCGCCGGGAAAATTTTAAAATTCCCACGACTGAGGACACATTTGTCTGTTATTGTCCAAGGATACAGCTTACAGTAAACATCCGTTTGCATCCTACCTACCTAAATAGGGACTTAATGTAACCATAAGAAATTCCATTCCTCTTATTATGCAGATGGTCTCTTGAGATTAATGGGAGCCTCTCAATGAGATGTTGAAAGACGAAGAACTCAAATTATCTTGACGAGAACGATGATCTCTCACGCACTTAATTAAGTATTTTCTGCAGAAGATTTAAATAAACCGGTTATCATAAAAAATCCACGTAAAGAAAATTCGAATCGAAAGATACTGTGACCCAGTAGCGCCCTCTCTCCAGATTCACCTACTGAGGTGTAAAGGAATTGTGACGGTCACTTGCACGTCCAGGTATATTGTTGTGTACATTACTCTGTTTCATTACGTCACTAGTTCTGCTACATTTTCCAGCTATACAGTCACTGGAATCGGAATTTGTAGATTTTCTTGTGTGTTTTAGACGGCGTGTCTATAATACGACGTCCTAAAAGGTGTAACATCCCTAAACACACTCTTATTGAAGACTAGAGTGTCCGCTTTGTATGCAGAAAATCCTCTAATTTTTGTTGACATGAGTAATTCATACCCTGATTTCAGTTTTTATATAAATCCGTAACAAGATGGGCTGCATCATATTCCGTATATGTAGTAGGTCAGTACTTTCAAATACCGTAACTTGGCTATGGTTTACGTTTAGACAAGTCCAGAGATACTGACGTCAAAAGTGAGTCATTCTGTAGCTTCGGCAGCACTTTTGAAAGAAACTTAGATGGTGAAGCCATTGTTGAGTACATGATAAAATTTTGTAGAACTGTGCTCCATGCTTACAGTAATTTATGCAATACACTGTTGAACCTAACATAAAAGCCAAGTACATTCCAAAAATTAAGGTTTATACGCTCTATTTTTATGAAGCACAGCAGCTGAAATAAATATTTAAAATTATGGTGAGTTATAACAGTATGCTGTTGTTATCTGTTATCTCCAACATGACGGCTGGTTTGATAGAATTCTCCATGTTAGTCTACTGGAAGCACCGTCATCAGTACACTAGTACTACACTCTGCACCTATTTTAACCTGTTATTGTAGTCAAGCATCCTTGGTCAGCCTCCATAAGCAAGTTCAGTGGATCTCTCCTCGATTGAGAACTTTAGGAGGCCCTCAACTACCTCGGCATTTTGACGATGTAACGTGTCAGCTGGACAAAATTTCGTACGCTATCCCTCAGAAGGCCATCCAACAACTCTATCAATTAATGCCATACTGAACAACTGCTTGCATAAAGGTTAGAGGTGGACCTACTGTTATTGACTTACTCCATTTGTGAAGGTCTTTCCTTTGAGTAAATCATGCATTTTTTTCTAAAATTGAAGTCATTTGTGTGTCTGTAAATGAACACAACATTTGCTGATTTCCGTGTATTCTGATAATTCCTTAGTGGCGCGTCATGTTTCTTTTCTTTTTCTTTTTGGATTCTTGGAATTTGATCACCTCCACATTTCCTATCGTTAGTGATGCCACAGTTCGTTGACGCCTCAGCAAGCATGTGCACTATCGATCGATACCTTCTTTTAGTCGAATTGTGCGATAAATTTCTTTTCTCCAGAATTTAATTCAGTACTTCCTCATTATTTATCTACTTCTTCTTATTCTTCTGCAGTCCCACATTTGGAAAGTGTAAGGACTGAAAAATATAATATCAAAAGGTTAAATGATGTTGAGTGAATGACCGAAAACAGACGGCCAAAAATAGCTCGTAATAACAAAGCCGTAGGGAAAAGTAGTAGAGGAATACGACGAAAGAATTACCAGTTTTCTAACTGCGGCCCAGTACATATTCCTCTCTTGTGCTCTCCTCTTGCCCTCAAAACAGGACTTGCACCCTACGTCCTGTACTTTTTTGGGTGTATCCTAATCATTAAACCCTAGATTTTTTAAAGAATCGTGCTCCCATACATAAAACAGCATTTATTAAGAGTCGAAGACATGTCGACTTTTAGAAAATATGTCCTCTCCGGAAGGGCACATACGCAGCGTAAGATTGCAGGTTGTGACACATTGACGACGCCATATGGAAGTTTAGATTTGGCTGTGATTCGCGTACGGAGAGATGAAGCTGTAAAGGCGACTGTTTGAGTATAGCGGGAAATCTGGGTTCGAGTCGGCTCCGGCATATATTTCTATTGTCGTCATTCCAATATACAGCCGTTGGTGATACATTTTCGCAATTATGAAAGCGAGTCGTACATGCGTTTCGAACTATGCTTGAATTTTATAAGACACTCGCCATCGACATAGGTATCTCTTTATGACAGACGTCGTACCACATGTCTTGGTTTTTCTTAAGAAAACCAAACTGCCTGAGGAGACAAATCTTTGATGATGATGCTGACGAAGGCGATGATAATCATAGTGACGACATCATGAACATAGGTGGCAGTTCGATCTGAAAGTGTGGTCAAGCTTTCCACCGTCAAGCTTGCACGCTACATGGAGCTTTCACTTATCTGGCGCTGACCTATAGGAATAGCAAACTTATTTCTGCAGGTCAGTCCTTGTCGGTTACGTGTGTGTGTCAGCGGCGTTGCGGCGTGCAGCAACTTGACAATGCGCGACGCTGGAACGCAGGGTTTGAGTGCTGGCAATCACAGCAGGAATGCTGTGCGCAGAGCGCAGACGCTGCTGCTGCCGCCATCGTTTCTCCTCTTTTCCCTGTTGCCCGTGTCCACCCACTGAACAAAAGTACAAGCTCTAGTCTAGACAGCTAGTGTTATTGCAGTGGTCCCACGTCGCACTGCACACGCACTGCTCTACATCTACACCTGCTCCATTTACGTATACCCAGAAAGCAACGGGAGTATGCACAAATTACCAAAGGTCTGGCGTCTCCCCTTAATTTAGAAATACTTGGCACAGAAATTAAAAATTAGCTTCGAGGCATGTCCATATCCTCAAATGAAAGAAAACAAACACTTGCGTAAAGACAAAATGATCTTTCCCCCCATAGATTTGTAGGGAGCGGGGTGGGGGTGGGGGGCGTTTCACACTACTCCTGAGCAACGTCGGTACGTTGTGGGACGTCGTCTTCCTGGAATTCAGGCTTCAGCTCAAATGGTTCAAATGGCTCCGAGCACTATGGGACTTAACATCTATGGTCATCAGTCCCCTAGAACTTAGAACTACTTAAACCTAACTAACCTAAGGACAGCACACAGCACCCTGCCATCACGAGGCAGAGAAAATCCCTGACCCCGCCGGGAATCGAACCCGGGAACCCGGGCGTGGGAAGCGAGAACGCTACCGCACGACCACGAGATGCGGGCTCAGGCTTCAGCATTGAAACAAATAGTTTTTGTGCTGATCAGAACCTAGAAGCATGTGCTAGTGTGTTCTTACTGCAGAATACTCCTCTGATAATTGTAACGGTCTAGAGATATTCTGTAGGAAACTTTGAGTAGTTTATGAGAAATTTAGATGCACTACTGAGCTATCTAACAGATAAGAAGAAACAGTTGGTAGTTTGTGGAGATTTCAATGTAGATATCATAAAAGATATCGACAGAGAAAATGAACTAGAATTATTATTTGGGTGTTTCAATCTAATTTCAGTAGTTAGTTTTCTAACTCGTGTACAGCACAGTAGGAAAACATTGACTGATACCATGTTATAGACAATGTTAATGGTGAAATATTTAATGTGTACCAAATGGTTAACGGACTATCTGACCATGATGCACAATTAATGGAAATAAACACTAAGGCGCCTTACAACCCTGAGGCAGCTTCATACAAAACAGTGAGAGGAGATATATATGCAGAAAGAGATGCTAAATTCAATTCATTCCACAGCAAATTCGTGTCAATATTTGAAATCTGTTTTCCTAAAATTATCCAGAAAAAAATGTAAGCTTTGAATAACTAAGAGAATGAAAATCTTATGTAAGAGGAAGAGGGACATTACATAAATAAGTCAAGATTCGTCATTACTTCCTTACTACAAAAAATACTGTACTATATTAAGGAAAGTCACTAAAATGTCCAGAAGTATGCATGTCCTGACGGATATAAATAATCCACATAATATGATTAAAACAATATGGGACATTGTCAAACAGGTGACAGAACAATCAGTGAGTGTACAAGATTTCGTGTCAATTAAACTAAATGACAGTGTTGTGGCTGATAATTCAGAAGTTGCAAGAACTTTTAACAATCACTTTCTGAACATAGGAGCAAGTATGGGATTGAATGGTTCAGTTGAAGAAGCAAGAAAATATATGAAAAATGTCATTCCACGAAACTTTAAGCAACTACAAGTAGCGCCAACATCCTTCACTGAAGTTAATACAGTTATCAAAATTCTGAAAAACAAAAGATCATGTAAGGTTAATGGAATTTCAAACCGTTTCTAAGAATTTGTTTCGGATTAATAAGTAACGCCCTTAGTGATATATGCAGTGCAGCACTGGCAAAGGAATTTTTCTGGATAGATTAAAATATGTAACTTTTAAACCATTTATTAATAAAGGTGACAAGGCAGCTTAAACAATTATTGTCCAATTTCCTTACCGAAATCTTTCCTAAATATTCGAAAACTAAATGCACTCAAGAATAGCTGCACACCTAAGTGGAAACAATTTTCATAGTCTATCGCAGTTCATATTCCAGAAGTGTTGCTCACCTGAGAATGCTATTTACGCTTTCACTCATCAAATACTACAAGAATTAAATAATATATATATAGCCATTTGTTTTTTTTCTGATCTTCCGAAGGTTTTTGATTGTATAGATAATGTTACTCTCTTAGAATAGCCCAGGTTTTATGGAACTGACGACTATACACAGAGCTGGTTTGAATCATATTTAACAAAAAGATCGGAAAAGATTGTATGGAATAATTCAAACACTGTCGAAAAGTAAGAAAATTTTACTGACTGGGAAATTTTTTTTTTTTTTTTTTTTTTTTTTTTTTTTTTTTTTTTTTTTTTTTTTTTACAAAGGGGGTTTCACAGGGTTCAGTTTTGGGTCCACTCTTATTCATTATATATGTGAATGACCTCCCACTTAACACTCAGTGTTATCCATCGTAGTATCACGATGTTCACTCAGCTGTTCCCAGATGTTTGTAATGCGTCCCTACTGGTGCTTTAGTTTCAACTGAAATGCTTCAGTTCATTATAGTGCGACGATCTACCCGTAAGGAGAGCTCATGGCAACTGCGTGCACATTTGCAGCCAGCATCAGGGACTACTTTAGGATCAGCTCGTGAGAATTCACTATAGCAACGCACCTGCACGTCCTATCGGAGTGGTGCACAACTTTTGTTGCTGTGTGCAGTTGTAGCGATGCATCGTCTAACACTGTACCACTAGCTACTTCTGCTGCCACTACGATTTATGGTGAAGAACTAGTCTAATTTTACTCGTGTCGTGCCGATTGGCTCTTCCTTTCCCCCCCCCCCCCCCCCTTCCGGCATCGCTCCACCTTGTGTAGTTCCTCTGTATTCGATGTGGTGGCGGTTATGGGGTCCGCAGTGGCCGCTGAGTGTGGTACACGCTTGAGTCGGCTCTCACGAGGGAAACTCCCCACCGCACTCCAACCCGCCCTCAAAAAAAAATGGTTCAAATGGCTCTGAGCACTATGGGACTCAACTGCTGAGGTCATAAGTCCCCTAGAACTCAGAACTATTTAAACCTAACTAACCTAAGGACAACACACACATCCATGCCCGAGGCAGGATTCGAACCTGCGACCGGAGCGGTCACGCGGTTCCAGACTGTAGCGCCTAGAAACGCTCGGCCACCAGCTGCCGGCACCCCGCCCTCCCCCCATCAGATTTAGTGGTTAAGGTGCACAGTGGATACACCAGAAAAAACTGAACACAGATCGAGCATGAACCCCGGAAGAAGGTGCACGGAACTGTGGAAAAAAGCAAAACAGAAACAGTGAACGGTACTTTAGGACGTCGTGGATAAGTGGTCATGGTATTGGACTACCGAGTGTGCGAGCTGTGTTCAAAACTCCCCCGTGCAATATTCTTTTCGCAAAAATTTGAGTTATCTGTCCGGTTATTGAAATGTTCGTTCTCTTTCTGTAGTCTTGGCCGTTGTCATACTATATATTGGTTAGAGAATGTGAGTCATGTCGTAAGAAGACGATATCGTCGCAAGTACATATGATGAATAGTGATAGCAGGCGAGATACCACATAGATGTCCCACAGAAATAAACGTGTATGAACTATGTTCCAACAAAGGAATTCAAAAGTGGAGACTGCCAAATCGGAACGCAACTTCAATAGCGTTAAAAATATGTTTCGACAGAGCACAGAGAAACTGTGTGATGGTGAAACTGTTGCGTCCATTTATTGCAGCTTATGTCACAAACGATTATGTTTTCATACTTTCCTTGGGATCGATCACGTTCACATTCATACGGACACACACATCGAGCAAGAAGGCATATCTCCCTCACTTTACCAGGCGTACAAATTAGAAGCATCGATAAGAGATTCCGATCACATGATACACATACCGTCACTAATGCCGTGTATAACACACCAGAGCCGGCCGGAGTGGCCGTGCGGTTCTAGGCGCTACAGTCTGGAACCGAGCGACCACTACGGTCGCAGGTTGGAATCCTGCCTCGGGCATGGATGTGTGTGATGTCCTTAGGTTAGTTAGGTTTAATTAGTTCTAAGTTCTAAGCGACTGATGACCTCAGAAGTTAAGTCGCATAGTGCTCAGAGCCATTTGACACACCAGACGGGTTTTCCGATGGAGGATTCGGTTGACTTGTCGCCTTGTTATCAAACGTTTGCGGTTCCCATTCGAAAGCCACTTCCTCTCGGCTGCTAATGGAGTATTTGTGCAGAATCAACTGTCCTCATAGGTTCTTACCTTACACCTCGCTGTTGCGAACGGACGTTACACCGCGACACAGACATAAACATGAATAAAGCGAAAATCGAAAAAAAAAAAATTGCACGAAGGAGATTTGAACACCGTAACCACCTAACCACGACACTATTTGTCTTCCTGGAATCTATACTGCACTATGTTATGTTATGTCATATTATGTTAACCGGGGACCTAGAAACGACGGAGAGGCTCCGTTCCCGCCACAGCCGCAGTGATCCACAACCCCACGACGACTACCGCAGTCCACTTCACCCCTTCGCCGCCGCACACCGAACCCAGGGTTATTGTGCGGTTCGGCCCCCGGTGGACACCCCAGGGAACGTCTCACACCAGACGAGTGTAACCCCTATGTTTTTGTGGTAGAGTATGGTGGTATACGCGTACGTGGAGAACTTGTTTGCGTAGCAATCACCGACATAGTGTAGCTGAGGCGGAATAAGGGGAACCAGCCCACATTCGCCGAGGCAGATGGAAAACCGCCTAAAAACCATCCACAGACTGGCCGGCTCACCGGACCTCCACACAAACCCGCCGGCCGGATTCCTGCCGCGGACCGCCGCTCCTTCCCGGCCAACCGGGCGGGTTTCTATACTGCACTACTTGTTCCTGAACCTTCACTGTTTCTATTTTGCTTTGTTTTTTACAGTCCAGCACGCCTTCTCCTGTTGATCTGTGTTCAGTGTTTGACAGGCTGTCCACTGGGCAGGCATACCGCTAAATCTGAGTGAAAGATGGGGATGTTCCCTTCTCAGTTCCTAATCACTTGTGTTTAGGGGCACAGCGTTGGATACAGGCACTGTGGCAACGAGGCAGAGTTGGTGTTGGCCAGGATTGCGGGTTCCATACCTCGGCTGTAGTCTGATGATACGCTCTGCGGTTTGGTGTTAGTAAGCACATCGTTGTGTGTGCAGTCCTAACGTTGTTGCTCGCTGTTTCTTTTTGTTGCACTGGCCACAGTCACGTTACAGACTATCGTAATATATGGCCAAGATTGGTGCTTATTCTGTGGTCGGTCGTTCTGTGTTGTACGTAGCTTCGCCGTTGTCAATATGGTGGTTGACGGTTCCTTAAATCCGTGAAAGACGACACGAAAACGTTTACTGTAATCGATAAGAAGGATACGTCAATATAGAACGCCGCCGTCAAGAATTTTTGTGGTGCTACCGTGGTGGATGAGTGTAAGGACTGGCTTCGGCAGCAGCTTTGATTTTTAAAGTGTATTATATGGAAAGGAATGTTACAACATATACCTGATGTGGTAGAGTGACGGAAGAGACGGTTACTGAGTCAGCGGTCACCACTCAAGAGTGTGTATGTATCGATTTTCTCAGTCTCGTTGTTATCGGATTAATGAAAAAGGGAAGAACTGATGGGCTGCCGCCTTTGTATGATTCCTAAAACTGTGAAATCTGGGATGTGGAACATCGACGCGTCCCTGTGGTGCTTTCGCATTGTCAGACTGTTCCGACTCTGCAGATCGTCGTGAGATCAGTTGTCTTGTTGGTAATTGGTATTGGTTTTGTTGAGTTGATTTTTATGGTGTTGTTTTTCGCCTTTTATGGCGGTTGTTATTGCGGAGCACGTTTTTGTGAAGTAGGGCGCATCGCTTGTGTAGAACTGTGAAGTGGTGCACCACTGTAGTTAATTAAACGTGCTGACCGTAAGTACTGATCTGGGTACACATGCACTGTCTTGCTTGATTTGTTCAATACAGCTCCCTAGAATCAGATGCTCTGAAGCCTGTCCGGTGTTTACCGCTGTTTGCGTGGCGACGTCCTATTACGGTTAAGTCTACCGGCATCTGTAACTGATTTACGATTATGTGGACGTTATGGGCATCCTGTGAGCACTAAATTACTTGTATTGGAGCAGAGTAGTTATGGGCTTGGCCAACCTAAAGTCTTTTTAAAAGGTTTGTTTGCGAAACTTTAGTTCTGCTTCTCCTACCATTTAAGTTGTTTAGTTGATAAAATTAAACCCTGGCATTTAAGTTGCTTGCCGCCCTTGAGGTCTGTGATACAGAAACACATAGTAGCACTAAGCTGTCGAGTTCCTGGCGTTGGCATAGCACATCAGAAGCCTTAAGGGGCATAATCGTTCTATTTAATGGAGGCCAGGTTGCATAATACTCATCTGTTTATTGAACTTTAAGCTCTAATATTTATGTTAAAGGAATTTTAAGTTTTGTTATTGTTGTCGTTGTTGGCGCTAGATGTTTGGTCTATGTTAAGTCACTAGCAGGACGAACGTGGTAATTGCGGTAGTTATGGGTGTCCTGACGAAGCGTGTTGCAATTTAGGCCAAGGTCAGGTATCACCAGCCGGTCCTGTGGGATGCCTCCAAGATTCAGAATTCCGCGGGCAGGACCGAGAGGGCGCCTTCCATCTTCCCATCATCCAGCGGTTGTCGAGCGCCGGCTATCCTTGAGAGCTTGATCTTTCTATTATTTGGAAGTATTAAAAAAATAGAGAGATTTCATTCAATCTAGCCTCGACAATTAGTACTCAGTTCTCCAGTTCCATCACAATTTGGTCCACTGTTGTTGAATTTTGTGTTATTAATTGCCACGAAAAACTATAACATGTTTGTTGGTATTTGTCTTTGTTCAGTAGTCGATGCGGAAACTTGGTGTAAACAGCTGCATCGCGTTGAGTCCAACTCGGGAGAACATCTTCAATTTTTGTCAAAGAAGTCCGTTGTCAACTGCTAACTTGTAAGATTTCCAGTTTATTTTTGGTATTCAAGGAATGTGACGTGAGCTCCATATTTTCAGTCGAAATGTCATACTTCATAGCTGCACACTGGTCGTTTTTCAAACAGTAGTCTTCAAGAGCCGACATGTTAGCCCACAGAGGTTCTGTTTACTAGGAACGTGATCTTTGGCTGTCAGTAGCAAATGTCGTTGCCTGTACCATGGGCTGTGAGGAGTGAGTGAGTGAGTGAGTGAGTTGGGTGCTGGTCGCGGTGCTGAGCGGCCTAGAAATAGCTTGTAGAGCATGTAGGTAAACATACAGATGATGCTGAATTTTAGAAACACAATTAGCTAAAGATTAATTTGAGAAGTAGGAAGATTTTCAGGTAATGCTGATGCTGCTACTTTGCTTTCCTGTTCGTATTTTATGATGTTTGAAAATAGAAAGTTTTAATGGTATTTCCTTTATTGGTTTAAGTTAGTTTCACAGTCCAGATGTCGATAGTTAAAATTATGTTCACATGGCACTGGCAAGCTATAGATTTCTCACTCTTTTATTGTTTCAACAATTTATCTGGTGGCAGTAATATCTGTAAATAAAGGTAATTTTTGTGATATTGATGACAGATGTTAAGAAGTCAGAGTTTCAACGTAGAGTGCTAGTCTCTTCTACATTATTGAATAAATGCAGTATATGCCACCGTTTCCGTACGAATTTTATTTTCTTCTTACGTGTACCACTAAACTGCATTTTCGGGAACACAGTGATTAAAGCATGATCTGCTGAACATAGGTGCAAATCCTGTATTGCAGTTGTGTAAAACTTACTTTCTTTCATTTAATTAGTCTGCTGCAGCCCTGAATATTTTATGTTGATCACATCGATGAGTACAGAGTTTCCGTTGCCAGAGGTAAGCCATAAGAATTAGTCAGTTTAACGTCAGTATAATTACACTGTAAGATCGTTGAGTTACGCGTTGCGTTTCAAAATTGTCAGATTGAGTTTAGGTGAAGATCAGTTTAAATTTCATTTCTTACGCAGACGGACTTATTCTTAAAGTGCAGTGTTACATTTCAATGTTTTCTCTAGCGTTTGAAATTTTATTTAGTAACGTACTTTCGTAGAGTAAGAGAGTATTTTCTGAGAAACATTTTTGGTTGTTTATGCTTCCAAAATTCTTTTTGTGATTTTATGTAGCATTTTTTTTAATTCTGTGGTTGTGTGTGTTGGAACAGCGTGCCACGTATTTTGACGTCACACATTATAACACTGTACAGTGCACTGCGTAATACAGACATTTGCTGCATAGCTTATTTAGTAGACAGTTTTCAGTTTCCTGATTACTTTGGCTGTAATTAATTCAAATACAGTTATACAGTGTCAGACAGGTGAAAATGAAGTGTAGCCGACTACTCCAAAATATGCAAACTTTATTCATTCAGTACTTGAGAATAAAAGCAGTTAGTCAATTGCAAATAGTTTCACACATAATTTCAAATATTTTCTCCCTGATACTCCCTCCCTCCAAAAGAAAAAGATGAATGGAAAAAATATTTCACCTACGGTAATTTCACTGTACATGGAGTAAAACTACATTAGACTTGCCGTTTTAATTTATGTCTTCTTTATTACTACATCTGTTTTCGTCATAGTTTGCAGACAGTATGCAATTATAACCACTAAATGTATCTGGGAATGACAAATGGTATAATTGTACAATACATAGTTCAGCAGATACATAATAAACATTTATCTGCGTGAAAAGTAAAGTGCAGGAGAAAAATCGCTAGAGATACAGGTGAAATATATGTAAAAATATGTGTGAAATGTGTTAAAATATAATCGATTTTTATGTAAAATGTGCATATATGTAAGCCCTGGGTGAAAAGCCCCTCGTAAACTCCTGGATAGACTTGAGAAAAACTGTTACATATTGAATTAATATCTGGAGAAAATACTGGGGGAGGGAGGAGGGGGGCAGAGGGTGATGGATATAGAACAGTGGGCGAGGAGGAGATGGAGAGCGGAAAAGGGGTGATGGACAGAGAGAGCTGCAGGAGGCGGTGGATTAATAGAGCATTGGAATAAATACGTATCTACGAAACGTCGGGTACTCAGCTAGTGTGTTACATTTTAACTCAAGGTTTCGAATACGTGGCACGTGTTGGACTCTGTGATGAAAAATAAAAGAACGTCAAATTGTTACGTGAAGAAAATGAATTATTGGTATTGTGGATTATATGAAAGATATTGCTTCCAGAACCTTTATTTTCATTTTTGCCGTCATGATAAAAAAATATGATCGTCACTGAGCTTTAAAATAGATACTAAATAAGAATATTACGCATAATGCTATTACCTCTGGTCTTGAAATATTACAAAATGAATTTGACAGACTGTTTGACATTCTCTGAAGGGGCCGGAGCTTTAATTTGTCAGTCAATGAAACGTATGGTAATTAATCCTCTTGGAATTTAACTGGAGAAAGATATTATTTGCGCTTCTGTTCCATCTAATATAAATTTCAGAAGGAACTGCATCACAAATTGCTACGGAAAAATGTCGTGTTATGATCCCCCAGTAGCAAGGCTATGTGAGACCCTTCGAATGCTAAATGAATATGACAGACAGCTACACTTTCGCTACCAACACGAGTCGTGGCACTTTACAGTACTCGGCTGAGAGTTTTTTGCACCAGTAATATCGATTTTCTGCGCGACTCCATTCACTTACACTTACAGAAAAAAATCGCATCCCCTGGCAACATGAATGGTAGCACGACAGATCGAATCATCAGACTAAAATATAAATTTGCAGTCAGGGTGGGTGGCATAACGACAAGAGCGATCCTGCTGTCATACGAAATCGCACTCCGTACCGTAACTGCTGGTGTAGGTTCAGTGTGTCCAGCACGCAGACAGATTGGTTAAAAGCTCTGAAGTGGCCTCCTCCTAACAACCACGTCACCATCCCTGACAGCAAGGCAGAACAAGCTTTAATCAGGAAACACGACAGACCTCTACTCTGCCCTCTGATGAGCTCTCGCTTGACACCACTGGAGGCTCAAGGAGTGGTAGTCTGGTGGTCAGCGGAAAGCACGCACTCACAGCTGTCCTTGAGGTATCCGATTTGCAACAGGTGCCTGCCACTATGGTGCCAACTGCTGTTCAAATCGCTGCTACAGATGCACTGCGACGCGCCAGAGCAGGAAGTCGAACAAGATGGTCTTCCTCCTGGTAATTCCACGTGGACGTCCAGAGTCCGGTTTTCTTGCTACCGTACATTCTCGTGACCAGCGCTGCCGGAAATCATAAACAGTGTATACATTCCTGCCGGCAGTTTTAAGAGTCGAGGGGCATGAAAGGGAAGCAGCAGTTGGGAAGGGAGTGAGACAGGGTTGTAGCCTGTCCCCAATGTTATTCAGTCTGTATATTGAGCAAGCAGGAAAGGAAACAAAAGAAAAATTCGGAGTAGGTACTAAAATCCATGGACAAGAAATAAAAACTTTGAGGTTCGCAGATGACATTGGAATTCTGTCAGAGACAGCAAAGGACTTGGAAGAGCAGTTGAACGGAATGGACAGTGTCTTGAAAGGAGGATATAAGATGAACATCAACAAAAGCAAAACGAGCATAATGGAATGTGGTCAAATTAAGTCGGGTGATGCTGAAGGAATTGGATTAGGAAATGAGACACTTAAAGTAGTAAAGGAGTTTTGCTATTTGGGGAGGAAAATAACTGATGATGGTCGAAGTAGAGAGGATACAAAATGTAGACTGGCAATGGCAAGGAAAGCGTTTCTGAAGAAGAGAAATTTGTTAACATCGAGTATAGATTTAAGTGTCAGGAAGTCGTTTCTGAAAGTATTTGTATGGTGTGTAGCCATGTATGGAAGTGAAACATGGACGATAAATAGTTTGGACAAGAACAGAACAGAAGCTTTCGAAATGTGGTGCTATAGAAGAATGCTGAAGATTAGATGGATAGATCACATAACTAATGAGAAGGTATTGAATAGGATTGGAGTTTGTGGCACAACTTGAGAATAAGAAGGGACCGGTTGGTAGGACATGTTCTGAGGCATCAAGGGATCACAAATTTAGCATCGAAGGGCAGCGTAAAGGGAAAAAGTCGTAGAGGGAGACCAAGAGATGAATACACTAAGCAGATTCAGAAGGATGTAGGTTGCAGTAAGTACTGGGAGATGAAGAAGCTCGCACAGGATAGAGTAGCATGGAGAGCTGCATCAAACCAGTCTCAGGACTGAAGACCACAACAACAACAACAACATTCCTGCCAAGTCTTTTTGCAGCACAAGCGGCTCCTCTTAGCCCTGCTACAAGACCTCGTTCAAACTCGGTGATGTGCCGATAGTGGTGTCTCTATCGCCTTAAAGGTATTCTTGAATAACATCAACTCACCGCGTTCAATCTCAACGGTAACTAATACTCACGACCATTAAAGCGTGCATTTAAAGCAAACCTAATTTGCATCTTCAATAGCGACGTTACTAGCGCCACTATTACGTGAAATTTGAAGAGATATGATCTTTCAGGTGCAGAACACGCGTAAAACTTTAGTTTATGTCACGCGTATTTAGCGAAGGAAAAGTGTTACTCCATCCCACTGAAACAACACAGTCGTAATTTTGGAGAAAGGCGTTGTACACGTATCAGTCATGAGACTTCCAGAGCTGGTTCAAGTCGGGGTAGGAAAGTGTGTGTGTGTGTGTGTGTGTGTGTGTGTGTGTGTGTGTGTGTGTGCGCGCGTGTGTGTGTGTGTGTGTGTGTGTGTGTGTGTGTGTGTGTGTGTGTGTGTGTGTGTGTGCGTGCGCAGTCATCGCAGCAGTAACATTGTCGACGCGGAGACCTTACGGATTGATAGAAAGCAGTTATCGTGTTTTGTACGCTCCCATGCCTACACCGTCCATGAAGAAGCCTGACTTGTTGATATATCAACACGGCCTGTACAACGCGTCACGCAGCCATTTATGTAGTCATTCGTGCGTGGGGCCGTACATACGCATCACGTCGATCTGCTCACGAATTGAATATACAACTCTTTACCTCACTGATGTGCTTAGTTATGGTTTTGTTGAATATTTGATGTCTGGGATACAGAGCACAAGAACAAACAGAGACCATCATTTATTATTTTCACATTCAGTTGTTTGCATACCGATGAATCTTAACAGCTAAGGCAAAATTTATACTATCTGACAAAAGTATTTGGAAACCCGTATGTCTAAATCTACATCACACTCCACCAGCACCCTAATGGTGTGTGACGGACTGCACTTCCGCTACCGTAACCTTGTTCCACTCGCAAGTGGTGCAGAGTTGAAGCAGCACGGAATGTTGTAACCGTATCTCTCATCCAGGCTCAGTTCTGCTCTATGGTCAGCCGGCTGAGAGTCGTTTTTGCTGCCAGCGTTGGCAGCAATGTACTAAGGTTGGCATTCTTTTACCCCATAACCACCTATAAATTTGTCATCGATGTCTGTGTTTACACCGTGTCCTTATCTTCACATTAAAATGTCCTTCAGACATCCACGCGTGTCTGACGGACATGGTGTTGTAAAGATACAGACACTGTACAAACACAGACATTGTAACCATCAGTGACGTATCCATATCATGACGGCTAAGATTTGAATAAATTATTTGTCTCTCCCGTGAAAAAATCACGAAACATGTGAGCGTAATTGTTGTGGGCCCCGCCACATATGGAAATCTGGCTTAGTCCAGGAGGCATGCTCGAATAGCCGAAGTTGTTAAGGCGACAGCTAGCTGTGGGGAAGGCAAACCAAAGACTGCGCTTTATTGGCAGAAAGCTTAGTAGATGCAACAGTCATACTAAAGAGATTGCCTGCATTATTCTTGTTCATCCTCTACTAAAGCACTAATGTGTGTTATGTGACCCTTACCAGGTAGAATTGACGAAAGAAATCGAAAAAGTCGAAAGAAAGCAGCTAGTTTTGTATTATCTCTAAATAGGGGACAATGTGTCACGGACATGATAAGCGATTTGGGGTGGTAATAATTAAAACAAAGGCGTTTTTCGTTGCGATGAGATCTTTTCACGAAATTTCCATGACTAACATTATCCTCTGAATGTGAGAATATTTTTCATCATAATAAAATAAGAGAAATGATAGCTATACAGAAATATTCAAGTCTTCATCTCTCCCACTTGCTGTTAGTGTGTGTAACGGTAGAGAATTAGGTTTCCTTTAATTTACGTCTATGGTCACAATCTTTTCTGTTTGACAGATTACCGGTTTCGGTCTTTAATGAGCATCATCAGATCTGCAGCAAAAATGGGAAAAATATAAATACACTCGCAAACTGTATACAGCTTGAGAACAATACATAGAGCATATTGAAAAGTAGTACTGACAAAATTTACATTTGTGCGCTTTAAATGCGAAGCGGCATACCTGTCTCATAAAATCAAAGTCCTAGTGCACTGCAGCCATAGTGGCAGAGTCAACTGTTAAATGCGGAATCAGCACCAGCATCGTCAAATACATATAAATCACATCACATATACGAGTCATGTCAGTAAAACTACTGTTTAAAACAAGCTGCCGTACAGTAGCCACAAGATGTTTGTGTAGTAAGTTGACCAGATGTCGCTAATGTCAGCATACACTAGTTTTCAATAATTAATTCAAACAGCGAAAATAAGAGGGGGATACAATAGTTAAAGTCTGTAATAAGCTTATATAAAAAGTGTTACAGTAATAAAAAGCAATAAAAAGACGAACACGACAAAATTAACATTGTTAAAAAGACGAAGAGTTAAAGAACAGTGGTTGACATGTGCTCTAGTGATAATATTCTAGGCAATGACATAAATATTAAACACCGTTGATATTGCACCGGGTAATACAAGCAACGTAAAACAAATCGCTAAAGGAGCCACAAATGAAAGGAAATATAGTTCTGCACATAATCATCGCTCTCTGTTAGCGCTAACTCTAGAATTCCGCACAGGCGGGAAGTGGTTGGAGGAACGTGACCGCCAGAGGGCCCCTCGTACACTGCGGTACTTCGTTGCAAGCAAAGAATGATAAAATTCCATAACAGTGGATCATCTACATTCTCTGATTAATGCAGAGTTAGTCTGAAGATATTTCGAAGAACCCTTTGCGAGGCACTTAAAGGTAGGTAAGTAAAAATTCATTCTGACTATACTGTCATAAATGTTGTTTATACCCCATATATTAGTCCGTTAATTTCAGCAATAAAAGCAGCACTTGATGTCTGCTGTATTCGTCGATATCCACTTAACCCACTCTCGTCGGAGCTGAAAATTTAACACAATTACTAACACAAGCTCTACAAAATCAGCTCTCGGTAGTGCGTTTGTTTGTTATGAAATTTGGAATTCTGATCACACCGTGGCATTAATCATTTGAAATCCTCTCTTAACACTGGGTTTGTTCATTTATGACCCTAGACATGCTTCATTTTCTTTTCTCTGCTAAGAAATTTAAAGGTGGCTAAGAGAACGAAGGTAAATGTTAAAAAATGGTTGAAATGGCTCTGAGCACTATGGGACTTAACATCTGAGGTCATCAGTCCCCTAGAACTTAGAACTACTTAAACCTAACTAACCTAAGAACATCACACACATCCATACCCGAGGCAGGATTCGAACCTGCGACCGTAGCGGTCACGAGGTTCCAGACTGACGCGCCTAGAACCGCACGGCCACACCGGCCGGTGAAGGTAAATGTTTTTGCATCAAGTATCAGCAGTCAGAATCGCACATTCAAACACCAGAGAGAACGAAGGCAAAGCAATCTCTAACATGCAGTGTAATACGTCTCTAAATTGGAAGTGGGAAGTTATTAATCTATTATGCACTTTGAGCTAAAAATAAGAGGAGTTGTTATTCCCGAAGCTTATTTTTCTACTTCATATTTTTATACATACCTGCTGATAAGGTCGATTGAAAGTAGAACCGCAAGTGAAACTCGGAGTGCGTTTGCTATCTATAAATGACAGCTTAGTGTAGGTGGAATGTAATCTCACCCCGTTAGGCTTTTTATATCATTGAAATACAGTGAAACACAGTGACACACGATCTAAGCTGAATAGAGGAGTACAAATAACAAATATGACGCCTATCAGTTTTGAAACATTTTACGTCATTTCGAGTCAGTCTCATTCATATCTGTCCCACAAGATTTTTTTCGTACAAGAACTGCTACTTCTACTGTATGTTCTAGTGTTCATGACATCGACCATGGAGTCCTGATAAACAATCTGGTCCCTCATTTACGTTTAGGTGGGCTCAAATACCAGAGCAGACATATCAATTTTGCGAATACTAGAGTGGATACTTTAAGATGGGCACAGTCGATTTCCTGTCCCATTTTGTTCAACCTGAACTTTTGTTTCACCTCTAATGACTTCTCAACGGAACGCTTTCATATTTCAAAGTAAAACGGAATCACCGCTTTCAATAAAAAGCATGAAACTCAGTGCCAGAAGAGCCACGTACAACCAGTTGTTAGAATGAAGTAGTTGAAATTCAGCTGATGTGGAAGTAGTAATTACGCTAACACAGAGCGTGCGAGTCGAAACTCTTCGAATAAACTTTCACAGATTGCTTAGGATGGTTTCGTCTAAGTTTCTAAATTCGCATTCATTTGGTGCCTACTCTTCACGCAAGTAAAGATTGTGTTGAAAGGCGCAGGTTAATTTTCGTAACTCTTCCACAATTTTGTCATTTCCGACTTGTTACAGTTTTGTATTGATTATTTTATCAGGTTCATAGTTCGTACGCACATCCTGTAGTTTGTAGGAGGAACATTGTGAGACATCTGAATTTCTAATATTTTTCTGTATACTCAGGTATGATCAGCAGCCTTATGACTTCCTTGTACCAGTTCCTGGAGTAGCAGCCTGCTGCACGAATTGGGAATACGGCTGCGTAGATCAAGACACTAGAGGTTTCCTTCCGTTCCTCTTCAAATGCCATCTTTAAAATCTTGTCGCTTTCTTGGTCCTGTAGGTTGTTGTGTATTGAATTCTAGAACATTCTCGAAGTTTTCTCTGCTCTGAAAGCCTGTGGCCAACAAATGCCGGCGCTTTTCAGTCACTCCTATTGGCTTAATGCATCGTGCTTCCGGAGGCCGTCGGGGAACGCTCAGTTAGCCGCCTCCTCCGCAGAGACCGGACACCGAGGGTTGTGCCGGAGGGTGGCTAGCAAAAGAGTCAGCGGACGCACTATTTTGGGAACCCGGTGAGGATGGACGTTCTGTTGAAATGTGGAGATGTACTTTTACGCAGAGTTATATCTTGCGCATTAGAACATGTTTAAACCTGATTGTATCAAGACTTTCAGGCAATAGAAGTGACTATATTCATATTTAAACTGCTTTCCTCCCGTGAGATGCTGTTAGTTAGAGTTGCTTGGTATCATGCATTCAGTATGTTGTAGGGTCTTCTATCCGTTTCTGTAGACATTCTGTATTCGTTGTGGTCAGACTCATACCGATACTTCCCTCCTACTAAATTGTCCACCAGTCATCCGGAGTTCATGCCTTATGTACTACCTGTTCCGTTCTTGTTACTGTAGATTACGGCTACATTTTCTAAAGGTCCCTTGTTGCTTTCACTTTTCTCAATCTCTATACAGGTAACTTTAACTCTTTGTCATTGTCGTGTTGATACTGTGTTAACTAAATGACATAGCCGGCCGTTGTGGCCGAGCGGTTCTAGGCGCTTCAGTCTGGAACCGCGCGACCGGTACGGTCGCAGGTTCGACTCCTGCCTCGGGCATGGGTGTGTGTGTGATGTCCTTAGGTTAGTTACGTTTAAGTAGTTCTAAGTTCCGGGGGACTGATGACCTCAGATGTTAAGTCCCATAGTGCTCAGAGCCACTTGAACCATTTTTAAATGACGTAACAAATACTTCTTGACATCGATTCGTAGGCGTTTTGATGCTATCTTTTCCTCTATCTTTTATTTTCTAACATGTAAACATAGAAATACGGCATTAAAATGATATTGTTTCCTTCATATCTTTTCTTACTAGTTCTCTCCAGTGGATCCCTGAGAGTTACTGTAAGACGCTGTAAGCCAGGCATTTCGCTAAAATTAGGCCCTTTCACAAATACTGCGTTTCTAAAATATAAATCCAGCATTTTTAAATGTAGATCCAACGTGTTTGAGTACCATGAAGTTCTTAACAATATACTATCCTTAAATACGATTACTTTTCAAAGAGATCTAGAGACAAGATTTTGTGTCTGTCCAGTACTAATTTCTAAATTTCAATTCTCTACTATATTTGAATTTCCGGAAAATGCAGTTTCATTTTTTTGTGTTCCTTGTGTCATATACTAAACAATTCTTCATGATGTTTTACAAAGTCCCTGTACTTTTAAGTCCTTCTATGGTTTGCCGGCCGCGGTGGTCTAGCGGTTCAGGCGCTCAGTCCGGAACGACGCGACTGCTACGGTCGCAGGTTCGAATCCTGCCCCGGGCATGGATGTGTGTGATGTCCTTAGGTTAGTTGGTTTAAGTAGTTCTAAGTTCTAGGGGACTGATGACCACAGATCTTAAGTCCCATAGTGTTCAGAATCATTTGAACCATTTTTGAACCTTCTATGGTTTAATGGTAGCCATTTAGACAGTTTACCTTGAGTTTCCTGTGTCCACTATTAATACAAAATAGAGCAGTCGATAGTATGGAAAACGACTAACACACAGATTTGTATAGTATCTGATTACGGGGAATTCGAAAATTGAAAAGATGTCTTCCAACATGTGTGACTATAAGAATGCCATGATTTGTTTTCCACTTCTGTTTATTTACAGGGTTACTGACAACTATCTCTAGGGCTTGAGAAGATGATCGCATGAAAACTACGAGACAAACAGATACATACTAATGGATAGAGCATCTCTGCAAATTCATAACTCACATTACAGGTCCTAAATATTGGCAATGTTTGTGACTTGACAGACGTCAATAAACAAAAACTAAATTACACTAAACTAATCTAAACGCCGTCCGTACAGGCCTCGCAAGGCCCGAAGGTAACGACAGACTGCCGTGTCATCCTCAACAGAGAGGCGTCACTGGATGCGGGAATGGAGAGGCATGTGGTCAGCACACCGCTCCCTGGAATACAATCCGTAATTACGTTCTAAATAATCACAACCAATTTCCTGTCTCTGTGCTGAATAGCATGGGTATATCGTCAATGATGTACATCTAAAGTCCTCTCGACTTCACCAGTCTTCTCCGGAAACGTCTATGGGAAACAATCAACATCATTCTCCTTGTCATTTGAGACTGGATGGCTGAGAAGTGATTCAGCTCGTGGTTACGAAAAGTCCATCCGCGTTTCAGAAGAGATTTTAACTTTTGTACATCATGCTGGGACCTGTAGAGTGCAGTACTTCCCATAGCTTCGTACTTGCATTTGAAAATTCGTTTCATTTCACTTATGTCAACCTCGGCAGCTACGGGGCAGAATGGCTGAATGCCAACCGAAGGGACCCGGGGTCGCTTCCCGGCCGGATTGGACTTTTTATCCCCTCAAGCATTGGGTGTTGTGTCTTGTCGTCATCATTTCATCATTACCGACGCGCAACTGACCTAAATGGGGCCGCATAAACAGACTTGCTCCCTCGCGGGCCGCCACACCAGAGAGATACTTACGTGATCCAAGTTTTGAAGTCCTTCAGATAGGGATTTCACGTCTATCACTCTCCAGTCTTCTCGAAGGTTTCTTACATCACCCCACCCACTGACGAGCAGACCTCTTTACCTTCCTCTCCTGTTTACTGTTACAACTGTTGGCCTCTTCTGCAAAAATCCCTTTACTTTACTGAAAACGCGGTCAGCAGGTAAGTAGCTGTGTCCTTGTGATAATAATTATTAATATTAATACTATGCAATATTGTTGCGGGGAGCACAGAAGCACGAACTCATGCTAACAACTTCTCTGCTCGGCAACGTCTGGCCGTCGCTGGAACAGAAATCACATGACTGGAATCAGCATTTCCTATTGGTCGTAATGGAGCAGTTGTTCTTTACACAAAACTGATATGTTGACCCTATATTTTCACAGGCTTGTATTATCGTACACTTTCAAACCCGCTTAAACTGCGCGATGTATTTAGACTCTGATTCTCGTGCTGTTCCATTTTGTATCTCATTTGCTTGAAAATTTGGACATGTTCGCCTTTTATGTCAGTATTCTCATGTGGCAACGTCATTTTATATAGGCAAGATGCCGGCCGCGGTGGCCGTGCGGTTCTAGCGCTGCAGTCCGGAACCGCGGGGCTGCTACGGTTGCAGGTTCGAATCCTGCCTCGGGCATGGATGTGTGTGATGTCCTTAGGTTAGTTAGGTTTAAGTAGTTCTAAGTTCTAGGGGACTGATGACCTAAGATGTTAAGTCCCATAGTGCTCAGAGCCATTTGAACCATATAGGCAAGATGTCCGCGATGGCGGCTTAAGCGTTTGTTTCTGTCTTCGTAACTATGACTACCAGTAAATCAATAACAGAATAAAAAAAAATGAATACGTGAATTGTTGCGTAAAAGGGACGACACACTTCTATATTAATTTTCTCACTGACATCCCGTGTCACTTGTAGCTTACGAAGAATTATTAATGATCTCACGGACGGAATAGACAAAGAAAATGTAGCTTAGTAATAAGAGAGGATTTATTTATTTAGTGCATGTCAATATAAACTAAAGTGCAACTAATATATATAAAATTGTATAATTTTACAAAATAAATAGAACTAAAACGCTAAATATACTAATTAATGTCTAGGTTTTTAATCCGTTCAAGACTTACCTCTGTCACGCCAAAGTAATATTCTAGCTATCCAGGGTAAACTTGTCTGCTGCTGCTGCTTATTAAGGTCCGTTTGACGGTTGATGTTCATTGCCAAACTCACATTGATAAGGTGCAGTTTTTTCCCCATCAGTGGAGGCTCTCTGCACAGATGCCAGGGGCTGTACGGTTGCTGTTAGTTGTCTTCCAAGCAGGTCGTGGTAATTAGATTCTGGCTGGTTTTACGAGGGACTGACATTTCTTTTGGGCAATACCAATCCACGTTTTTGAACACTGACTACTCATGATGAAATCCACTGCTTGCAGCGATTCAGCAAATATGGCAGGTGACTACCCTGATCTTAATCGGGTCATTCTATATGCAAGCACATCAAAGCGGACTGAAGCTGTGAAATTTTAATTAATTTTTCATATTTCTTGGGAAGTGCATTCAATGCAGTGTGTTGTCAAAGATCTGGTGGTGCATTGTGGTTCAGAGATGGGCAACACTTAAGAAGGGTGGATCTGACGCAAACTTTTACTATCCTCGTTGCTGCACTTAGCTTAACATCGACTTTTCTTAACTGTGGCATATTAAGCAACACTGGAGCACAGTATTCAGCCGCGGGTAGATGAGTACGCCGCTCAGCTTCTGTATAATTTATTGCCGTGGAGTTTTCTATGTGTTTCCTATCAAAAGCTGCTCTTGTATATTTTGAGATGTCTTGGTGGCGGAGGATTTGATCATCAAGGTGACATCTAGCTTGCCACTGACCATTTTATTCTTAAGATGAAAGCAACTAACTTCGATCTTCGTTGGAATTGGCGCTAATCTCTACTTTTTGAAGTATCGATGAGTTTTACTTAGATCTGTAGAGAATATCTCATAAGCAGTTTCAAGACGTCTCTGTCACGAGGCCAAAGCTAGATCTTCCGCATGAATGAACTTCCTCGACTCTGTTTCAGGGAGATCAGACGAGTGTGAATTGAACAAAACCCATGTCAAAACTGAACCTTGGGGAACCACCGTTATTAAGTTTCTTCTGCCTCCTTAACTGATTGCCGTGGACCTCCAGGAAGTATCTTATTACCGTTCGGCAGTGTGTAAGGCTGGTGAACTCGCACAGCGTTCCTTGTTTCCGTACTGGGTCACAGGCAGCTGTAAGGTCAACAAAAGCTGCTGATGTAGTAAGTCGTTTTCGGAAACCAGCTTCTACGTGTGTCTGTAAGGTAAGTGTGCGGTCTATACAGCTTCTGTTAGGTATGAATTCTGGTTGTTCGATGGGAATAACTTCATGGATTTTTCGACCGATTATATTAAGGATTAATCTTTCTAAAGGCCTGTAGCAACAGCTGAAGGTTTTTTCGCTGGATTATCAAGCTTGAGTGTACCTATGATTATAATTTTGGATGATTGCTCGATAGTATAATATTGATGAATAAGCTCGCAAGCCACTGCATCGCAACGGTTCTTGTCAGGAGCAACAAACGGACATCTACATTATAAAATTAGAATTTTGTAGCTTGATTTTGAAGGACTTTGCCGATCTAAATTGGAGAGGAAATTACAGTTCTAAATGAAGGTTAGGAGTAACTGAAATTTCTTATGAGAGGAAACTGATTTAAGTGATATCTGGTGGTGTAATATTGTAATATCAGCAAAGGCCTGTAGTCAACGGTTAGGAAAACCCACAAATCAGTTATATTTGTAGTGCAGTAATGTCTTAAGTTAATTAAGGGAAAAAAGAAACATTTTGTTTATTTTTATGATTATTGTTTCGTATGGCGTAAAGATGAGTGCTTCTGTCGATTATTATGCAAATATAAACAAATAAGGATAGGAAATGTTAGTATATACATATTTATATTTTATCCGCATGTAACTAAGTATTGCTGCAGCTCCATGAGAGATCCCTTAATCATTTATGATAATTTCTTGAGACAGACGAACATTTTACAGACTAGCAGCTGTTGTATAACTACGATATATTCTTTGGAGTGGAAGCGATTTTCCTCAGTTACAATGATAAATCCTTCCGTGAACTGTTTGTTTCAGCAAAGCTATGACATCTGCAAATTTCCGTCTCCGCAATTGTTCGCCCACCGAATAATTAGTACGTGAAATATGTTTTACATTTTACAGAAATGAATAAAAGTACCCAGTGGCGATGGCGCAAAGGTGCTGAAACATACTTGGGCCTATGTGAACAACCCATTTGTGTTTAATAGGCAGACCAGTGTACCCAAAATTTAGTTTGCTGCTAGAGCTTCGAAATCGAATAGCAATAAGTTTAATTAATACATGGCGGAAATTTTTGTATTGCACCTAATAATAATAATAATAATAATAATAATAATAAATAATGTAGGATTGGTTCATTTGATACAGACACATACAATTTCCTATCACATCATTATCCTATCACGGCTTAAGATCCTCTCTTCTAATGATGTCTCCACGCAACAGGGATGATAGTTATCGTTGAAACAACTGGTTTTCGGTTATATCTTTTTTTTCCCTTCAGCGCCACTTTAACCTGACTGTCGAAACTGCTCAAAATGTTCGGTTTCTGAAAGAACTGATTTTCGGTTTTGTTCTGTCGTAACCACAAGCGCCGGAACGAAGAGGAAGAACCCAAAACCAGAGAAGGTGGTGAGACGACGTCAGCCAAGAGCGCGTTGACGAGGACGTCACCACGATAGGAGAGGCATCTAGCCGAGGTGCATATAAGCGCCGTTCCTGCCAGTCTCGACCGGACATTAGTGGACAGGATTCGCAGAGTATTAGCACGACCTGCAGAGTGTGCTATGAGAACATTTGTTAGTGATCCACATCCATTGCTTGTTTGGACATCATATGTAGCAAAGGACTGGGATTTATGTTGCATGTCGCCCATCGCTTGCGACAGCATGGTTATTTCAAAGTTAAGTATTGTATATCTGCTTTATTGAAATGAAACTACCAATGTTATTTGCTTGAATTGTTGTATAGCAATCCGAGAACGCAGCATCCCTTAGGCACCCTATACAGGACGAGTGGACAAGACCCCACAGGTTTCTTATCCCTATTAGTTCCTGTAATAAACGAAGAAATCGAACAAAGACTAAGAAATTTTGACTCCTACAGTTTCAAGACACACAGATTCAGAATATTAAATTACATAGGCAAATAAAACTTAGTCCGTCCACCGCTCGTCGCCTTTCTCGAAAGATAATAATAAGTGGCGGAATACTACAAGGAATCGTCAGTATTCTCCTATAGAATCTAATTTCTTGAAATTCTGCTCAAAAACGAATTAATCGTGGATCACACCACTATCTAGACATTACGAATGGTCAGCACTTAAAGGTGAAAACTGAGGCTAAAGAACTAGTTTTCTCGTTAATCTGTCCGCTTGAAAATGTAGAAGGAGATAAAGGCATATAATGTGGACACAGGTAACAGATCATCTACTTTCTATTTTTATTGTAAACAATAAATTAATTGTTAAGTTTTAAGATTTATCGTTATATGATGCCGCACGTTTCTTGTGGCTCCTCATATTCTTTATCTTTTAAAGCAAATGGGCCACTGTAGGTCCAGACTAGTGATGGTGGCATCCTGTAATACAACTATCGGTAGACGACAACATAGATAAATTACCATGTAGACGAGACAGGGCAAGTCGCGCACACCGCATGTACACGCCTACCATCCAGTAGGCCACGCCACTTGTAACAGCTACACTGCTGTCTTATCAGTGCTGTACCAGTTCTTATGCCACGTGTTTTTTGCTCGTTTCTATCGTCATTGTTATTAAAATATCACTTATCACCTTTCTATAATAACGCAAAATTTCACAGCAATGGAAACTTTACGAATAAAAATTACTCGGTTTTAAATAAAGATTTATTTAGAAACCAAAAATTATAGCACTTCTGCCATGGGTATTGGCTATTTCGGTTTTTCACCCGGTTATTACTAAAAAATAAAAGAGAAGAATTGTTATAACTGAAACTAAACAAACACGGAAAATACTGGTTATTCAGAACTAAAACACCGGTATCAGCTTGAACCGGTCCGATTTTCCCATCCCTATTACGCTACGTTACAGCCGACGTTTCATACTTCTTCCCTTGTGCGTTGTTTTTCACTTATCACCGGTAACGCGTGACGGTGGCCTACGCAACATCGTTGCTAGAGCACTGACGTAGGTAGTAACGTGCGGGACACACATTCACGAGTCAGCAGCGAACTGCCTTACTTTGGCCCTCGGGGCCTGCCGGCGCCAGCAGACAACGCAGGCGTCAGCCCCTCACACTGGAGCCCGCCGCCTGCGCAGGCAACGGGGCTTTGCACTCTCCGGCCGTTATCTGGCCGCCGCTCGGGCAGGTGCGGCCGCCGAGTGAAGAACCGTGTCCCCCGCCCACACCCGCAGCCCACCCGGACTGTAATTACCTTGCTCCCACAGCACTGTCTTCACCCTCGCTTTAGCCGCAGTCCGAAATGTACTGGTTGGTTGGTTGCGGGACAAACCAGCGAGGTCGTAAGTCTCTCAATAGAGAGATAGGAAGTCTAGAGTTACTGACGTCAGTCAGAAATTTGAACTAATTGTAGGAGTGGTAAAGGCAAGGCCTTCAATGCAATATCGATTCCAGAGCTAAGAAATAATTTGGGAGAAAGTGAAAGCACATGGCTCAAGGTACAAACGAAGTAAAGACATTAGCTACCAGAGTGCACTCACTTATATCAATGGAGCAAGTTGAAAATTTGTGCCAGAACCTGTACCTCCTGCTTATCAGGAAGACGCGCTGGCCACTACACCATCTCGACACAGTGGTCAACACAACCGCACGGGCTACCCTAGCACACAAACCATCAGATAAAATTCCCACCTTGTACCACACGCTGCTGATGTAGTGTTCCTGATCATTAGCCTCGATACGTGGAGCATCTCGCCGATTCCCGTAACGATTAGGGCTCGGAGTGCATCTGTACCTAAGGAATCACTGACTCTTGTTTCGTTAATTATCTACGTGCTGGCTGTTCTTTCGATCGTGTTGTGCTGACTGCTGTGTCCGGATGACGTAGTGGCAGGAGTATCTGCCTAGTAAGCGGGAGACCCACGTGCGAATCCTGGCCCAGTACAGGTTTTCAACTTGTCCCATTGATATAAATCAATGAACACCGGCAGCTAATGTTTTTACTGTCTGTGTGTATTAAGTCATAGTGGCCGCAGGATCTAAATGGTGTCTGTTCACATATGTAATTCAGGTGATGACAGTCAGTGGTCCGTTGACTCCAGATGTACGCCAAGCTCGAATCCTTACGGGAATCAGTGAGATGCCGCAAGTAATGATGCTACTGAGCTGGGGTACTACATAGGTAATGTGTGTTACAAGATGAGAATTTGGGTCTGATGAGAGTCGTGTTGAGATAGTCCTAGCAGTCGTATGAGTAGAGAGAATAAGGTGAGAGGAGGAGTTGCAGTGTATCTCAAACGTTATCACTGTGTAGAAAGCTTAGATACAAAAAAGTTTTGTCTAGAGCAACATACAGAAGCATGTGCCTGTCAACTTAAGCTGAAGGAGGGCTCTTTTATAATTGTAACACTATATAGGTCCCCTTCAGGAAACTTTCATTTACTCCTGGAAAACTTGGATGCCTTGTTGTGCTATCTGTCAGATAGGGGAAAGCAAATTATTATTTCTGGGGACATGAATGTCGATTCACTGAAAGAGTGTAATAGGAAGAATGACCTAGAAGTGTTGCTCGGTTCTTTCAACTTGACATCTGTCATTAATTTTCCTACTCGGGTAGTAAAGGACAGCAGCACATTGATAGATAACACTTTTATAGACCAAGATAGGTTTAAAAACATAAATTCTTGTCGTGTTGAGAATGAGCTTTCTGATCATGATACTCAGATAGTTACAGTATATGACATAGCTCCATTCAGTTATTCAAAACTACCCTCCAAAGTTGTGCATTCAATTAATGACTCAACAATTAGAAATTTCAGAGAAAATCTTCAGCAGTTAGACTGAGATGAGGTGTACAAGGAACCCGATGCTAATTTAAAATATAACTTATTTCATGATACACTTCTAACAGAATTTTAAAAGTTTCCCCAATAAATTACTTAAATATAATTATAAGAAACCATGCAAAAAAACCTTGGCTTACTAAAGGAATAAAAATATCTTGTAAGCACAAAAGGGAACTGTATCTAACAACAAGAAAAAGTAATGACCCAGAAACAGCCAAATATAATAAACAGTACTGCGCTACATTAAGAAATGTTATTAAAAGGTCCAGAAGCATGTGTATCATCTCTGAGATTAATCCCTCTGATAACAAAATCAAAACAATTTGGAATATTATTACAAGGGAGACAGGGCAACGAAGAGTACAGGATGACGGCATCACCATCAAAGCGAATAGAAACTTGATAAACAACAAGCCGGAAGTCGAAAACATTTTGAATAATCATTTTCTAAATGTTGTAGAGAGAATAGGATTTAAATGTTCATAACAAGAAGCAAGGCAGTTAATGGAAGAGGCCTTACCCACACCATTTGATACAACTGAAATTGCTCCCTCCTCTCCTTCTGAAATTAGGAAGATAGTAAACTCTCTCAAGAATAAAAGCTCACATGGAATTGATGCCATTTCCAGCAGGATAATAAAAGCTTGTTCCCAAGAAATAAGTGGGATTCTTAGCCACATATGTAATAGCTCTCTGAAGCGGGGTATTTTCCTAGATAGACTGAAGTATGCCATTGTTAAACCACAGCATAAAAAAGGCGATACGCCTGATGTCAACAACTACCGCCCAATCTCTCTTCTGACTGCCTTATCCAAAGTTCTTGAAAAAGTAGTGTATTGTAGAGTATCTTCACAACTTTGTAAAAATAAAGTTTTAACAAAACGTCAGTTTGGTTTCCAGAAGGGTTTTTCAACGGAAAATGCTATATATACTTTCACTAATGAAATATTAAATGCTCTGAGTAACCGGAAGTCACCCGTTGGGATTTTTTGTGATCTATCAAAGGCTTTTGATTGTGTAAATCATGGAATACGTCTAGATAAGCTTAAGTACTGTGGTATGAATGGGACAGTGCTCAAATGGTTTAAATCATACCTAACTGGAAGAGTGCAGAAAGTTGAAATAAACAGTTCGCATAATATGCAAAAACCTGGTATTTCTCAAACTGGGGAACAATCAAGAATGGGGTGCCACAAGGTTCGGTCTTGGGTCCTCTGCTGTTCTTAATATACACTCCTGGAAATGGAAAAAAGAACACATTGACACCGGTGTGTCAGACCCACCATACTTGCTCCGGACACTGCGAGAGGGCTGTACAAGCAATGATCACACGCACGGCACAGCGGACACACCAGGAACCGCGGTGTTGGCCGTCGAATGGCGCTAGCTGCGCAGCATTTGTGCACCGCCGCCGTCAGTGTCAGCCAGTTTGCCGTGGCATACGGAGCTCCATCGCAGTCTTTAACACTGTTAGCATGCCGCGACAGCGTGGACGTGAACCGTATGTGCAGTTGACGGACTTTGAGCGAGGGCGTATAGTGGGCATGCGGGAGGCCGGGTGGACGTACCGCCGAATTGCTCAACACGTGGGGCGTGAGGTCTCCGCAGTACATCGATGTTGTCGCCAGTGGTCGGCGGAAGGTGCACGTGCCCGTCGACCTGGGACCGGACCGCAGCGACGCACGGATGCACGCCAAGACCGTAGGATCCTACGCAGTGCCGTAGGGGACCGCACCGCCACTTCCCAGCAAATTAGGGACACTGTTGCTCCTGGGGTATCGGCGAGGACCATTCGCAACCGTCTCCATGAAGCTGGGCTACGGTCCCGCACACCGTTAGGCCGTCTTCCGCTCACGCCCCAACATCGTGCAGCCCGCCTCCAGTGGTGTCGCGACAGGCGTGAATGGAGGGACGAATGGAGACGTGTCGTCTTCAGCGATGAGAGTCGCTTCTGCCTTGGTGCCAATGATGGTCGTATGCGTGTTTGACGCCGTGCAGGTGAGCGCCACAATCAGGACTGCATACGACCGAGGCACACAGGGCCAACACCCGGCATCATGGTGTGGGGAGCGATCTCCTACACTGGCCGTACACCACTGGTGATCGTCGAGGGGACACTGAATAGTGCACGGTACATCCAAACCGTCATCGAACCCATCGTTCTACCATTCCTAGACCGGCAAGGGAACTTGCTGTTCCAACAGGACAATGCACGTCCGCATGTATCCCGTGCCACCCAACGTGCTCTAGAAGGTGTAAGTCAACTACCCTGGCCAGCAAGATCTCCGGATCTGTCCCCCATTGAGCATGTTTGGGACTGGATGAAGCGTCGTCTCACGCGGTCTGCACGTCCAGCACGAACGCTGGTCCAACTGAGGCGCCAGGTGGAAATGGCATGGCAAGCCGTTCCACAGGACTACATCCAGCATCTCTACGATCGTCTCCATGGGAGAATAGCAGCCTGCATTGCTGCGAAAGGTGGATATACACTGTACTAGTGCCGACATTGTGCATGCTCTGTTGCCTGTGTCTATGTGCCTGTGGTTCTGTCAGTGTGATCATGTGATGTATCTGACCCCAGGAATGTGTCAATAAAGTTTCCCCTTCCTGGGACAATGAATTCACGGTGTTCTTATTTCGATTTCCAGGAGTGTATATTAATGACTTGCCATTCTATATTCACAAAGATGCAAAGCTGGTACTTTTTGCCGATGATATAAGTATAGCTATCACACCCGACAGACAAGAATTAACTGGTGAAATTGTAAACGATGTTTTTCAGAAAATCATTAAGTGGTACTCTGCAAATGGGCTCTCATTAAACTTTGACAAAACACAATATATACAGTTCTACACAGTAAATGGAATGACACCATTAATAAATATAGACTTCGATCAGAAATCGGTAACTACGGTAGAATATTCAAAATTTGTGTGTATGCATTGATGAGGGGTTGAACTGGAAAAAACACACTGAGGATCTGCTAAAACGTTTGAGTTCAGCTACTTATGCTATTAGGGTCATTGCAAATTTTGGCGATATACACCTGAGTAAATTAGCTTACCACGCCTATTTTGATTCTCTGCTCTTGTATGGCATCATATTCTGGGGTAACTCATCATTGAGTAAAAGAGTGTTCATTGCACAAAAGCGTGTCATCAGAATAATTGCTGGAGCTCATCCAAGATCATCCTGCAGACACTTATTTAAAGAGCTAGAGATCTTCACTGTAGCCTCAGAATATATATATTCACTTATGAAATTTGTTATTAACAATCCGAACGAATTCAAAAGCAATAGCAGTGTACATGCCTACAACACTAGGGGAAAGGACGATCTTCAATACTCAACGTTAAATCTAACTTTGGCTCAGAAGGGGGTAAATTATGCTGCCACAAAAGTCTTTGGTCACTTATTTAATAGCATCAAAAGTCTGACAGATAACCATATAGCATTTAAAAGGAAATTAAAAGAATTTCTTAATGGCAACTCCTACTCATTAGATGAATTTTTGGATGCAGCAAGTGGGTAATTTTCCCAACCACCACAAAAAAATTAAAAATATCAAGTGTCATGTAATATTTTGTGTAACGTAATATCTTGTACAGACACCTTTTATTAACCTGATACGTTCCACATCATTACGAATGTCGTATTCATGATCTATGGAACAAGTACTAATCTAATCTAGTCTAATCTCGTGGTGACCACTGTTCCCGCACTCTGTAGCAGTCAGCGCATCTGCCTGGTAATCAGGAGGTCTGGGTTCGAATACCGGTCTGGCACAAATTTTCAACTTTCCCCGTTGACAAAAATCAATGCTCACTGGTAAAAAATGTCTTTATTTTGTCTGTGGCTTCATTTATAGTGGCTGCATAACATGTCCAAAAGAACAGACACCACATATATAGAAGTATATTGGCCAGTCCAGTACATACGTGAGAGTAGACGATGGGCTCTTCCAGGACTATATGTGGCGACAGAAACTCCACCCAAATCTGACCCCCGCAAACCCAGTTAGGATGAAGACAATTACAACAAATGTCTTCTAGCCGGAAGATTCGTGATAGTAAGAGTGAGGTAGCTACAGACGCAATAGACATCAGTTGAAGAGACATTAATAAAATACATGAGAAAAATAAAGAGGTGAGCAGGTGGATGGGACTATGTGTGTATTCCCCGGAGCTCGGCATGTGACGGTGCCGTACCTCCCTGCTGTTCCACCGCCGACCAGCTATAGTCAAAACCATAGAAGACTGGTACAGCGCCCATGAGTCATCGGAGCGCTACTCCTGAAACGGAAAATATTGTGTGGCAGAAAAAATAGGCAATTAAAACAGAATAAAGTAGAGATAACGGAGACTGCTGGCAAACGAGGAAAGATCGATGGTCCCTCAGACCCAGCAAGTAACGGGAGGTGGACCAAATACAATTCAAACCACACTGCCCCCTCCCGGAAAGTAAGTTAGAAAGTTCTACTGTAGCCCGAGCTCAATCTCGGGTACAGATATTGAATGGAGGACTTGGGAATTATCCCAAATCAGCAACCAAATGAGCGGCCAGACATTTGGATCACTAAGGCGCACACTAATTGCAAATATACAAGGCAGAAGCATATATTTGCTTCACAGAGTTCTAAAACGATTATCATCCACGCCTTGCGACGCAAACGGATTTCAGTCTGCTGATAGTCGTAGTAGCTGAAATATAATCTCGGCGGGGCCCAACGCCTACCAGTGCGGCCTAAACGGAAGTGGTAAACACTGGCAACAGCTCCCTTCAGTTCATAAATGCCAATTTCAACCTGCAGCCTCGCCCATCAAGCCAATAACCTTCTTGCTTATGAGCTGTACAGCAATTAAATTAACATTAATATGTAACAAGCAAATTGTGCAGCAACATTAACTATGCCAATACCTGTCTGCCTTAACTGTGCAGCACTTAAAACCCACGGAAATTCAATCATCAGCTACAACAACTCAAATGAACTCAACAGCTGCCCAGATGGTCCGAGCAGCACCTAAAACCACTGGTAAATTTAAACAACAAACTGCTACAAAACTAACGAATGGCTGCGCAGCTGATCTGTAGAGCGCTTAAAATCACGTGAAAATATAATCACAACTGCAACAACTCAAACAAAAAAAAAATCTGTTCTAACCGACTTGCCGAGTGGTTCGTGACGTGGATCCCAGGACTTCTGCGCTCCGCACGTCCCAGTTACGCCGTAGGGCTAGATCAAGAACGAGACGCAGGTCCTGGCGCGTTGTAAAATTCGGGTATTAATCTTTCCGACCGAGGACGCTGTTAAATTTCACTCCAAAGAGAGGGTGTTTATGTTGCCCTAAGAACAGTGGGGCTCTATCCTCCGCATAAAACCGTTCCCTTTCACTCACACACCTGGTACCAGTAGGCACAGCCACCTTGGCCACGGAGGCGGGTTCTATGAATGAGGGTCTTGCGTAAGTCGCCCTGCAGTTTAACTTTTTTAGAATATGACCATGTTTGTAAATAACTGTGGAATTGTACGTTGGTGTATCATTAGACGTAATGAAGTCACGATATGATTTATCTACTTGGGATTAGATTATGGCAATGTCGCTATCATTCGGCGTCTTTTGACGATGAACGGATTCTGCTTACACAGCTACCAAGCAGGCAAGGATAAAATGTTTGCCATCCTTTGTTTTCATGTCACAACTTACCATGGTTTCATTGTGGGAGGTTCTGGATCTGATAAACGACGTTGGTAGCCAGATTAGTATCCCGTGAACCGTTCTTCGTACACGCTTCTGTATCGATCGTCGGCCTTACGGACGTCCATTAACAAAATTAAAATCTAGTTAACTGCGTTCCCGCGTACGGTCGTAAAGTGGGCAGATTAATCGCAGGATGCAGAATACAGCTCATCTCTGCGATACGAAAACCCGTTATCAAGCGAGCAACGAGCCGGTTCGCATAACGTACTTAAAATTTGTCTTGACAGTCCTAATTTATTGTCTTTTCATGCAATAAAGCCCAATGTATCATATGTCTTTCCTTTGTTCTATCCCCCTAACCTCCTAATTCCACTCCCTAAACAACGAAGTGCTGTCGATTTCTTCCGACTATCTTTTCCTTCTTTTCAATGGGGCAAGGGGTGACTTCATTGCGTTCACGTACACGTCCCCGAAGTGAACTGTGTATGGTGCTCCGAGCAGTTGTACGTCGATCACGACTCCCACGCGATAGGAAAAATATCCCATTTGTATGCTGTAGTTAAAAATAAATTAAAAAATGGAACTCTGACAGTAAAGCACTGTTATCATTTTGCTGTATACTGTAGCGTATTTAAAATACCTCTGTGTCAAATTTGACGAAGGGTGCACATTTAGCTCTTGTATACCTACAGCAATCACAAATTTACATATTTATCGAAACTGGTGTTATACTGTTATTCTGTGATGATGCTACAGGATTTCAGGCATGATGACACCACCCCGAAATCGCCGAGTCAAAAGTTACAGGCGAAGCTCATTCTGATACCTCTTCTACTGCAAGCACATCTCCTTCCATATTTTGAGAGGTGCTAGTATTAACCAAACAAGAAAAATGTCCGGTACATATGGGCGCCAAAATGCATCCCATCTTTGCTACTGAGAAACACATCCCTTTTACTTAACAAGTATGTATGCATTTTGGAGCCCATACTTACTGGACATTTACTACTCGTTTGAACGATACTAACACCTCTGAAAGTCGTCTACCCTACAATCTTACAAAGAACACCTTGACTGCGAGATCGCAAGTTTAATTTCTAGTAAGGCTCATTTGAAACTGTTAACAGTTATGACAGGAAAAATATTAGCTGCTAATCACTCATCATATGCATAAAGAGGGCGACAGAAAATCAGTGTCCGGAAGGTGCAGAGATCAACCTTCTATGGGATCTATGTATTACTCTTTACAAAACGGACATCGTTGACATTCAAGAAGTGCGCAAAACAAACCAGTAACTTGCACCAAGAAAACCGAACGAAAATTAACATGACACAGTACTCACAAAGGTTCCCACCATCGAGATCGAAGGCGAACTGCTTGGGAGTTGTAAGCCGTGGAGGGCGTTCATTAAGGTATCCATTCTTAAAGAATACGTACAGAATCATATATGTGTAACGGGACGATGAAAACAAATAGAATGTGATGGCATGCAACTGAATGCGAAACAGTCTGTCGTGGAGATAATTGTCAAACCCGCTACCCTCGAAGGCTTAGCTGTAGATAGTGTTGCTACACACTAGTGAAATCAAGGACACAGTAAAACCTCTGCTCACACACGCCTTTATTCTCACACGTCCATTTTACAATTATAGTTGAAATATATCCGCTGCAGAGGGCAGCACAATGTACAAACTTAACAGAACACCAACAGATGACGTAGGAGTCTTCATTCCCCGACATCCTCCCCACCCTGGTCCATCTCGAGGGGGATGACCAGCTGGACCAGTCGACAGATCTTCATACCATCTGGCTGGCGGAGGATGATGCACCGTATTTTACTGTCTCTGCCATGCCGCACTTCTTCTACCACAGCCCTCTTCCACAAGTGCCGTGGTTTGCTGTCTTCTAGGAGCAGAACAACCTCTCCAATTCTCGGTTTCCTTTGCGAAGGGTATCCTTTCACCTCATGATATTGTCTTAGCAGCAGCAGGTATTCTGTCTTCCACCTGCGCCAGATGTCGTCATTGACCTTTTGTCTGAGTCGGAACTCCTTGGCAAGGTCCTTTCTAGTTGCTGGCTCTGGCCCACATGGAATTGTCACTAATTTCCCACCATTTAGAAAGTGAGCTGGCGTCAATGTAGTGTCGCTCTCTCCTTGAGTGATGGGTCGTGAGTTTATTGCGGCTTCTATGCTGATCAAGGTGGTGTTTAAGCTCTCTTCATCCACCTGGGAGCGACCAAGAACTTTCCTCAGGCAGCGCTTGACTGAGCCTATCATGCGTTCCCACCAGCCTCCCCCTCGCAGCTTGTTTTGTAAGGAGCGAAGACGCGCTTCAGCAGTTGTGCGGTTGCAGGAGAGAGGCATATCCTTCTTTCGAGGCAGAGATACAACTCTGCGGCCATATTTCACACAGTATGATTCTCGGAATTCCTGATAAATGGGGTGGTCCATGGGTTTTAATGCTCGCTCTTGTTGTCCTGTTATCCCGATTGTCTCCAGGTCCCAAAATCGGCGGACTGACTCATCAGATATATCACTGCAGCTGCCCTGAATAAAGTTGACAGTTGTTCTGTTGATGGTGGTGCTAGATCTGTTTCCACTGAGAACATATCCAAAGATTGTTGGGAGAAGAACCAATGATGGTGATACCTTGATTGGTTGTTCCAAAGTCACGATTCTCCAGTAATAATCAGCTCCAATCAGGATCTCAATAGGTAGATCTTCACTGTCTCCTTTAGGATCTGCGAGTGGTGTACCACCCCTCAAGGCCATATCTCCTACATCTTGTGGCACTGTTGGTTGCTGTGAAAAATTATTTGTGCTTTCAAAGGCTGTTATTGATATGTGGGAATTAGTGGAGCACCCCATCATATTAAACTGCACCTTCTTCCTTGGGAGTGATGAACTGTAACTGGATTCGAAAGTAGTTATCTCGAGAGTAGTGCTTCCAATGACACTTAGTTGGAGAGATTCGATCAGTGAATGGTGAATGAAACTCGATTTACTCCCTGTGTCCAGGATGGCACGTGTCTGTTTGCTCTTACCAGTGGGTCCTGTGATACTCACACGAGCAGTCTGCAGGTATGTGAAGTTAGAAGTCATAGTTTCAATTTTATTTACTGTTGTGGTATGGCTACTACAGATAGAAATGTGATGCTCCCCCTTACATTTCGCACAGGACGCTTTTCCCCGTTTGAAACACTGATTTCTGTTGTGGCCACGTCTCAGGCATAGAAAGCAACGGTTCATTGTCTTGAGGGCGTCGATTCTTGCCTGCAAGCTTGCAATCTTTTGGCAGTCTTGGCCCCAGTGCCCTCTTTCGCCGCAATACACACAGAAGGGCTCTGAATTCTGTTGTTTCTTCTTGTCCCTCTTCGTTTTAACCTTTACATGGAAGGCAGATGCTGTTGGTACGTAATTTTCGCGTGATACAGTATCTCCACGAATTTTGCGTGTGTTGATAGCTCCTTCCACCTCTTCATTTAAGAACTCCATAAGGTGGGTGAGGTTCCCTTCTTCAATCTTTTGCCTTCGGGCATGAACAAGCCAATTTTTGCAAATGTCTTCAGGAAAGGCTCGAAGAAGTTTGGGTGCAAGCACTCTCCCATAAGAGTCCACATTTTCTCCTAGAGCTCGTAGTGCTTGGATGCGCTTATGGCACTCAATGTAGGTGGAATTGAGAGCCTCTGGACTGCCTGAAGTCGAAGTGTTAAGATTCTCCAAGAAATCCAGGTGACTTTGAATAATTCTGTTCTTATCCCCATATTTGGAATTCAAAATTTGCTTAGTCTGCTCATATGTATCAGCTGTAACAGCAATGCCATCGACCAAGTCCTTAGGTTCCCCATCAAGGTAACCACGGAGGAATACATGCTTGTTCATTGTTGACACCATCGGATTCTCGTCTATGGAAGCTGTGAATTGCTCCCAAAATCGAGGCCAAGCTTCTATGTCCCCTGAAAATGGGTGCAGTTTGATAGTAGGCAATTTTATGTCCATACAGGCGTGTTGTTGAGCCGCTGACGTCGCGTTTCTGTCTCCTGATCGCGCTCCTCCTAGAAGGCCTTTCGCCCTTCGGAGGGCCCGTTTGCATTTATCAGTATATTCCTCACAAGCTTCCGTGTCGGCTTCGTATTCAGAGTCATCCAGCAAGTCCTGTATTGTATCGTTGAGTCGGGTCAACTCTTCTACTGTTTCCTGAAGGCGTTCCTGGAAGTGTTCTACTTCTTCTGCAGCTGTAGAACCATCGAAGGCGTTTATTTGGCTGACGAAATGCGTCGCATTCGATCGCAAGGTCGTCCGCTTCCGGCGCAGCCTCCCCAAGTTCGTAGTTACTGCTTCTGCCATGGTGAGTTGGTGGTTTTGCTTTCTGTCGCGAGAGTGCGTTCAAGGTAAAGACTCCCCGTCAGTTGAACGCTATCGCTTAGGGATGGCGCTGTCCTGGAGTGTGAACCGTTAGCAGCCCCCTAGTGGTGTTTGTAGTTCTCAACAGATGACGCGACCGTGCAGTTTTCAACTTCCGCGACCCTTAGTAGTGGTCGCTGTTGCTAACAGATGGCGCTGCAGTCTACCAATACTTTAGCAAGTCTCATTTGTGCTTTGCAAATAATACGCCAACTGCCCTCTATTGCTCTGCCACCAACAAACATGCACCAAGTAACATCACATACAAATCAATCGCCCCGCAGTGTCCTTTGCTACAGTTTCAGAGCAATGCCGCAACTTATCTGTGTGAGCTGAACGTGGCGTGACGTGACCGGATTTTGAGATTGAAGTCGCTCAAAACCTTCTCCGCCGGCGTCGAGTCCTCTTTAATGTGTAGTAGCACTCTATCTCTTCATGTTCTCCCGGGTTTCGGCACCAAAATGTTGCTACACACTAGTGAAATCAAGGACACAGTAAAACCTCTGCTCACACACGCCTTTATTCTCACACGTCCATTTTACAATTATAGTTGAAATATATCCGCTGCAGAGGGCAGCACAATGTACAAACTTAACAGAACACCAACAGATGACGTAGGAGTCTTCATTCCCCGACAGATAGTGCGATAATATGTTCTATAGAACTGAAAAAAACACCCAGAGCCTGAATTTGTACAGTGCTTCCAAGTGTTACGAAATACAGAGTCACACAATTTCCAGGAGGGCTTGTTCGCTCTAAAGGAGAATATTTTTATACACAGACCAGGGATCAAGCAAAATCAGGTTACTTTGATCATCTGTTAACCAAAAGCACTGCTCATACGATAGTTGTGGTTCTCTTACGCTCATTTTTCTATTCTTGCCTGCTGTGACGTAAATATTTCCTGCTGCTCTTGTAAGATCACGCACACGAGAAAGAATCGTAGAAGGCACAACATCTTCAACTTCTCGCTGCACAATAAATAACTTGCCAGCTAATTTACATCCAGATTAACAGTCGGCACACCTGTATACGAAAGTGTCTTTCGAGACCTGTCTGGGCGGAGTTTAGGAGTTATTCTGTTCATTCATGATCCTTTGGTTCCACCAAGGACTATCTTTTTGGTGCAGTTCCGTATTATACATTATCATTATATATCATCATAATTACCATAGGCAGCAGCAGCAAAATATGCCACTTCTCATTCACTGTCGCATAGACGTGTTATGGTCTTGAGCTACCCCATACATGCCGTCGATGCCATCTACTCTCCTTCCATTAGGTCATTCTCTGGATTTATTTATTTATTTTACGTATTTGATGATAATGATGATGAATGGTTCGTGTGGCGCTCAACTGCACTGTCATCAGCGCCCGTACAAAGTTACCATTTTTACACAGTCCAATTTGTACACAGTCCAATCCAGCCTCTGTCACGAAAGATGATGATGATGATGATGATGATGATGATGATGATGAAATGATGAGGACAACAACAATACCCAGTCTCTGGGCAGAGAAAAATCCACAACCCTGCCGGGAATCGAATCCGGGACCCCGTGATCCAGAGGCAGCAACGCTAGCCACTAGACCACGAGCTACGGACCTTCATTACAGTTTAAACGTGACTGGTTTCACCTCGACTCCTTCCTTTGATAAGTTATCTTATCCAAAGGTGCACGCTTCTTGACACGCTGGTGCCGATCGTTCAGAAAGCTGTTAGGTTTGCGGCAGCCAAACTAAAGACTCCCTGCGAGAATTCGTGCCGTCTTTAGACGAGGCGTGGTCCTCCCAGTTTGCTGCTGCCCTGGTTGTTAATGCGTTTTAGACGCATCTGGTCTGATTTTGTTCTGCTCAGTCACACGGTCGCAGGTTGCTGTTTCACATTCTGTTGGTGAAATCGCTGAATGGTTATTGGCTTAAGCAACGCACCCACTTAGCTTTTCATTTGAAAACGAGACTTAGCTACTTTGTGTATGGGTTTGAGTCGCATGTCTTTGTGGCTCAGAATAAGCACACGTTCTACTGTTAACCATGATCACGAGAGATTCTAAAATGCTCTCTCATTCAGTGGCAAGTCAGTTCGATCATTTTATATCATTATTTTTTACATGCTGTGTAGTAATTTCTTTATTTTGTGCTCAGTCTGAATTTCGATGTAGGTAGAGGAGGATTAATGTGCGTGAACATATTCTGTGAAAGGGATGGTTTCCTAATAGAGCAAGCTATCGGCAAATCTGGTGTGGATGTGCCCTTTTCTTTTTAAATCTTTTGTGTTCCTTTTGGAACCACGTGGTTTCTAAGTTCACGGTTACAGGAGGCCACACAATTAATTACATTCGCACTTTTAAATATCTGGTACATTTCATTGCGCCACGAGTATTTTTGTGTATTAAGTGATTTTTCAGTACGTCTGGGTAGGTAGTACTATAACTGTTACCCACCTATAATTTATAGCAGAATTTTTTTTATTTTTTTTTTTTTTACACTAGTGTTTGCTGTGTCAAAATTGTTTGCTGTATCGATTACAAGTGATTCAGATTACTTTTCGTCTAGGGCGGTTAATTTATAACAGACATCAAACACATTTATGTCTTGCATCACAGAGTGCTTCCTGATCCATTTATCTGTTTTCGTTTATCTGCTAGTAACTTCCAATGTATATCTCCCTACTGCTTGCTGACCACACGTCACACAGCGAATGGCTTTCGCATTCAGAACTGACTTCTCACTGCTGAAACCTCGCATTCGCAATACACATTCAGTGTAAGCTTTCATTTTCAGGCACATCACAAACTTGGTATTCAAAGTCTCATTTAGTTCAGTACAAGAACTCAAGATCGTTTTTTCCTCTGCTTATTCTTTTTACTGTCCGGCAAGTCATATCAGCTGTCCTAAATACATAAATCAATGACTGTTTCTACGACTTACTTGACAACTGAGCTTCCATTAGTTTAGTTTTATTATAACTAATTTTAAGCTCACTTTCAAATTTCCTTTCTCAATTTAAGTAGTTCCCCTATTGCCTCTGAGCACTATGGGACTCAACATCTGAGGTCATCAGCCCCCTAGACTTATAACTACTTAAACCTAAGGACATCACCCACATCCATGACCGAGGCAGGATCGAACCTGCGACAGTAGCAGCAGCGCGGTTCCGGACTGGAGCACCTAGAACCGCTCGGTCACCGCGGCCGGCTCCCCTTTTGCTGCTTGGTAGAAAACGCTCATATGTCCTCGCGTCTTTCGAGACGGCATACCGGAATAAGCTTTTCTTGGTTTACGAGGTGCGACACATCGAATAGAACACTCGATCTTTAATGAACAAAGTAAGAGCATATGGACTATCAGACCAATTGTGCGATTGGATTGAGGAGTTCCTAGATAACAGGACGCAGCATGTCATTCTCAATGGAGAGAAGTCTTCCGAAGTAAGAGTGATATCAGGTGTGCCGCAGGGGAGTGTCATAGGACCGTTGCTATTCACAATATACATAAATGACCTGGTGGATGACATCGGAAGTTCACTGAGGCTTTTTGCAGATGATGCTGTGGTGTATCGAGAGGTTGTAACAATGGAAAATTGTACTGAAATGCAGGAGGATCTGCAGCGAATTGACGCATGGTGCAGGGAATGTCAATTGAATCTCAATGTAGACAAGTGTAATGTGCTGCGAATACACAGAAAGATAGATCCTTTATCATTTAGCTACAAAATAGCAGGTCAGCAACTGGAAGCAGTTAATACCATAAATTATCTGGGAGTACGCATTAGGAGTGATTTAAAATGGAATGATCATATAATGTTGATCGTCGGTAAAGCAGATGCCAGACTGAGATTCATTGGAAGAATCCTAAGGAAATGCAATCCGAAAACAAAGGAAGTAGGTTACAGTACGCTTGTTCGCCCACTGCTTGAATACTGCTCAGCAGTGTGGGATCCGTACCAGATAGGGTTGATAGAAGATATAGAGAAGATCCAACGGAGAGCAGCGCGCTTCGTTACAGGATCATTTAGTAATCGCGAAGGCGTTACGGAGATGATAGATAAACTCCAGTGGAAGACTCTGCAGGAGAGACGCTCAGTAGCTCGATACGGGCTTTTGTCAAAGTTTCGAGAACATACCTTCACCGAAGAGTCAAGCAGTATATTGCTCCCTCCTACGTATATCTCGCGAAGAGACCATGAGGATAAAATCAGAGAGATTAGAGCCCACACAGAGGGATACCGACAATCCTCCTTTCCACGAACAATACGAGACTGGAATAGAAGGGAGAACCGATAGAGGTACTCAAGGTACCCTCCGCCACACACCGTCTGGTGGCTTGCGGAGTATGGATGTAGATGTAGATGTAGATGTAGATACTTCCCGTTACCGAATCGACGACTCCTTCAAGTCACAGGATTTCTCCTATTAACCGATCCATTCTTAGGATCAAGTTGTGACATAAAATAATTTTTTACCCAACCCGATTCACTATCCCCTCATTCATTTTCGGTCTACTCTTCTAACAGTACACGAAACGAGGCACGTAATGTGGTACAAGATAGTGGGTGTTGCGAACAAACAGGAAATGTCTTGTAATTTACTGCCTATAAATTCCTCCCAATACTTGTATATCGATCCAGTTCGTCTCTACAGTTGTAACTTGAATCATTTTTCCACAAAAGTTTTTAACTGGTTTACATTGGTAAACAGAAAAGCTGCAACGTTACGCCATCGCACTTTTTCGTCTTGCGTGTTGAAGAATGAATAAAGGAGAAATAAAATTTCGAGAGATAAGAGAGTGCAGCGTGGAGACGTATGAAAGATAATGTACATCTTCCGGGTCTAGCTAAGGAACAGTTCGAATAACGGTATAATGTAATGAACGAACTATGTAAAACAGATTTCAAATTGAACGTAAATGAATGAAGCGATGAAAAGCAGCAAGTAGGAAGGCAGAGACGCAATGAACATTAAAACTGAGGACTACCTAAGTGATAAATGCGCTAGTTGTGCCACCCATAAACCAACTTTGTGTATGTATACAGAAGCAAGAGAAATATCAGAAGCAGATCCGAACAATAGATGAAAGACTTCCTCTGCACAAAAAATCAAGTATTATGGACGACCGTTCTTGAATTGAGGGAAAGAGCGAAGATATAAAGGGTATTATAAGAAGAGGCATGGTACGAAGCGTAATGGTGACGGAGGAAGACTATTAGGAGATGCGTTGAGGCTTTCACTAACAGTTAATTTCGCGACAGAGGAAAAATCTCTTTGAAGCCAAGCGCGGGCCGTTATATCAACTCAGCGTTCCCCAGTCGTAGATATGCTTGGTCTCACGAAAGCCAGATAATTTAAAAACACAGAGGAATAATAAATTACTGAAATGGAACGAAGGGAAATCAGAAAATATCATCTTGGCTAGAAACGCCGGGTCAAATATTCATTAGGGAAAATTTGAAACAGAATTATAGTTAATTAATACGTAAGTTCAACAAAGTAACGAATAATTTTTTTCTGAAGGTAAAACAGTAAAATTATTTAAAAAATCAATTAGCGTAACTAAAACTAAAGACAGCAGAAAACCGCTTAACAAAATCGTAAGTCTTCTGCTGTTGTTTATTTAATTACCAAGTTCCCGATTTACCAAGCCTCAGGGACAAAGTAAGCCGAAAGCCCGTTCATAATTTACATTACTGCCACTGCACCATCGGCAGCTTTCTGTACCCTTCTGAATTTTGAAATGATCTACCATTGTGTTACAGAAAAGTATCCACTAATCATCGTTAACAAAGCTCGGAATATTCGTTCTGTATCTCTCGAAGCTAAATAATGTGTCAGTTGACTAACGGTTCTGATTCCAGTAATGCAGTAGCCCTACAAGCACTCTGTATATACAGCAAAGAGCCAACAGTCATTAAAAATTCAAAGTGTGTATGCTTTCGATCAAGACTTCGTGTTCCAGTACAAATATGCTGACGTAAAGAAATAGTCTTACACCATGAAACAATAGTCCGACACTTATAAAACTTATATACTAAATATGCAGGGTGTTACAAAAAGGTACGGCCAAATTTTCAGGAAACATTCCTCACACACAAAGAAAGAAAATATGTTATGTGGACATGTGTCCGGAAACGCTTACTTTCCATGTTAGAGCTCATTTTATTACTTTTCTTCAAATCACATTAATCATGGAATGGAAACACGCAGCAACATAACGTACCAGCGTGACTTCAAACACTTTGTTACAGGAAATGTTCAAAATGTCCTCCGTTAGCGAGGATACATGCATCCACCCTCCGTCGCATGGAATCCCTGATGCGCTGATGCAGCCCTAGAGAATGGCGTATTGTATCACAGCCGTCTACAATACGAGCCCGAAGAGTCTCTACATTTGGTACCGGGGTTGCGTAGACAAGAGCTTTCAAATGCCTCCATAAATGAAAGTCAAGAAGGTTGAGGTCAGGAGAGCGTCGAGGCCATGGAATTGGTCCGCCTCTACCAATCCATCAGTCACCGAAGCATACACACATCGACTGAAATGTGCAGGAGCTCCATCGTGCATGAACTACATGTTGTGTTGCACTTGTAAAGGCACATGTTCTAGCAGCACAGCCAGAGTATCCCGTATGAAATCATGACAACGTGCTCCATTGAGCGTAGGTGGAAGAACATGGGGCCCAATCAAGACATCACCAACAATGCCTGCCCAAACGTTCACAGAAAATCTGTGTTGATGACGTGATTGTACAATTACGTGCGGATTCTCGTCAGCCCACACATGTTGCTTGTGAAAATTTACAATTTGATCACGTTGGAATGAAGTCTCATCCGTAAAGATAACATTTGCACTGAAATGAGGATTGACACATTGTTGGATGAGCCATTCGCAGAAGTGTACCCGTGGAGGCCAATCAGCTACTGATAGTGCCCGTACACGCTGTACATGGTACAGAAACAACTGGTTCTCCCGTAGCACTCTCCATACAGTGACCTGGTCAACTTTACCTTGTACAGCAGCAACTTCTCTGACGCTGACATTCGGGTTATCGTCAACTGCACGAACAATTGCCTCGTCAATTGCAGGCGTCTTCGTCGTTCTAGGTCTTCCCCAGTCGCGAGTCATAGGCTGGAATGTTCCGTGATCCCTAAGACGCCGATCAATTGTTTCGAACGTCTTCCTGTCGGGACAACTTCGTTCTGGAAATCTGTCTCGATACAAACGTACCGCGCCACGGCTAAACCATACATCAAATGGGCATCTGCCAACTACGCATTTGTAAACATTGCACTGACAGCAAAACCACGTTCGTGATGAACACTAACCTGTTCATGCTACGTACTGATGTGCTTGATGCTAGTGCTGTAGAGCAGGGAGTCGCATGTCAACACAAGCACCGAAGTCAACATTACCTTCCTTCAATTGGGCCAAATGGCGGTGAATCGAGGAAGTACAGTACATACTGACGAAACTAAAATGAGCTCTAACATGGAAAGTAAGCGGTTCCGGACACATGTCCACATAACATCTTTTCTTTATTTGTGTGTGAGGAATGTTTCCTGAAAGTTGTCCGTACATTTTTGTAACACCCTGTATATTAAATAATTACGCTTCCATCCTCTTTGGAACCGACGTCCACCATCACCATCATAATAACCTCTATCGGCCCGATTACACTCTTGAATTCATTGTGGCATCGAAGTAACCGTTATCCGAGTGGCATCTTAAGGAATATGGAGGCATGCGTAAAACCAGATCGACCAATCAAGGATCTGTAAATTTATGAAGGAGTTTGTTGTGTGAAATGAATTGTGGTGTCTTAAATTATCTTTTTGGAATATGCCATTTGGTGTTCTGGTCACGTAGAATATGACAAAACCATTTACAATTCATACCACATTTGTGCTAGCGTTCAGCCTACTTTCAACAATTACCAAATCAGTTATGTTGTCATGCCATTTCGGATCTGCACCTTTAGGCAGGTGCTCTGGCCGAACTCACTGCATAGCAGACAACACCCTGCGGATCGTGGCCGAGTTCTGTTTCTACGTCGTGCACTGTAATTGGAAATTCGTTTAGGGTGTGTCGCTGAACGGCGCCTGAGGGAAAACACAGCACTTTGCGCCTGTCACCTTCTGTATCTTTGCTGCATGCCAAGTGGGGAAAATGCGTCCACCTTAGTGTGGTTAATTTGTGGTTCATACACCCAACACAGGCAACTTTCATTGTTGATTCATGAGCTTTGGCAATTTTTAGCACATCGCTTAGAGCTGTATCAGATGACTCCAAAGCCCAATCACTAAATGCTTTATGAGGAGGAGCCATATAAAAACATCTTGTATTCCTGAATCTGTGTATGAAGTATTACACAGCTTACGCGAAAAATCGGACTTGTGCGTTAAGCCTTGTAAGTTAGTGGCCCATGATGTGTATGTTTGTGTATATTGACTAACACACTGATTAAATATTAGCCTAGCTACAACTGCTTGGTTTTGGCCCCTGTAACAATCTGTCAGCAAACTGCAAACGCCAGAAAATCTCCAACTAATGGCGTCAAGAGTGGGCACAGCTTATGCACCACATCGTATAATATATTAATTATTAGACAACAGTAAAAGTTCACTCTGACCCTTCGGGGTCAGTAACTGCGTTTGCATTGCAGTGAAGAAGAAGGTGATGTAAATATATGTTGAAACTCTCGTTTGTATCACTGAAGCGAGCAAATGGTTGAGGGGGAGGAGACGATGCTGTAGCTGGAGCCCTTTCTTGGTTTGTACCGTGGCGCCATAGACAGTAAGTGCCAACAACACCACGCACAACGTATAAATACATTGTGCGGGCTGAAGCGTTCTCAGCCCCTACACTTCAAATGACGCAATACTTTGAAACGCCAGAACTCAGTGGCCAAGCCAGCAGAGGGCGTACACGGCAACGGTAGTGGTCTTTGACAAACCACATCCTCGTCATACATCCGCTGTGACACGTGCCGAAAATAGGCCCACAAGTATCTCAATGTGAGTTGGGTATTTAGGTCAGTGCACGAGCTCTGGAACAGCAGCTCCGTCGCTGCCATCCACCGAAAGAACTTCGCCTAGACCTATGTAAGATTTTGTCATGTGTTTGTTCTTCCTATGAACTAAAGTTGGTTGCAGACTTGTTTTGCCGGCCGGAGTGGCCGAGTGGTTCTAGGCGCTACAGTCTGGAACCGCGCGACCGCTCTGGTCGCAGGTTCGAGTCCTGCCTCGGGCATGGATGTGTGTGATGTCCTTAGGTTAGTTAGGTTTAAGTAGTTCTAAGTTCTAGAGGACTGATGACCTCAACAGTTAAGTCCCATAGTGCTCAGAGCCATTTAGACTGGTTTTCTTAAACCGAGCCTAGGAAAGCTTTCTTGTGTTGACGGTACGAATATTACTTTATTTTGTTATTTAAACTGATTGACTATGTCGAGCATTGTGGAACTTAATTTTTTATTTTGGGAACTTGGAACTTTAAAAAATGTCATTGGTGAAGAATTTTATTTATTTTATTTTTGGAATATTATATTCTATTGAGGCTCACAGGAGCTTGAGAAGTGTTGAAAGTGTATTTATCAATACATTTATGTGACTGTGACTACTTGAGTTCTTTTGTGGAATCTGCCTAGAACAAGACGCATCGGTTTGCAGTTGTTCTAACAGGAACTTCTGCCAGAACTCTTGGAATTCCTAATGACTTCCTTCTTCTTCTTGTTGTCGTCTTCGTCGTAGTCACTGTCGTTGATGTTGCAGCTACAACTGTTGCTGCCACAATTTTTGAAAATCAGGAAGCATACTTTAGACTAAACAGCTGCAAGGCGAGAAAATCTTTGACGCCACTTTTCTGTCCAACTCTGTTTTCTACCTAAACAGAGTAGGAAAGAAAAGTGGCGATGAAGATTTTCTCACCTTGCTACTGTTCAGTCTCGTTACTCGCATTGAAAGCAACGCGCGAGACCTCTAGAGCAAATAGGTGGTTCCTGTGGTCGATGAGGGCAGATTTCACGAAGTGGATGGCTAAGCAGAAGCAAAGCACAAAGCGTAGCAGAAGTCGACTTCAGTGCACCCCAAAGCAGTCCATACAGTGGTCCGAATCGAAAACGTAGAGACAGGTATGGCCAACCAGTCTGCTATCAATGGTGCACACCAAAGGCTTCAGAAAATGCCGAGGAAAAAAGGGGAAAGTGCGGTGGGGGTCACGATAATGTCACATCTTTGGACAGGTTCACGTGACATTCCCATGGCTCCAGCACTTGACTACCTCTCCTAATTTGACTCTTGAGGAGGAATGGGCTACCATTCCTCAACAGAAATCTTTATAGCAGTGTCCTCAGCAGAGTTCAGGCCGTCAAAAAGGCGAAGAGTAGTAGCCCTTTTATTAATACGCACTGACAGACGTTTAGATACTTTTGATAACATAGTGTCCATAACCATTAAACTAAGGTGAAGTCTATAGCAGAGGGTATGTACAACAGTATAACAAGTTTTGATTTCTTACTGTTCCACTCGCGGGTCGAAAGCGGGAACAGTGACTGCTTAAATAATTTAGCCCATGTTGTAATTACTTTAATTTGTCTTAACTGTCTCTGGGAATCATACGCAGCGGGCCGAATAATATCTTCAGATTCTCCACTTAATACTGGTTCTTCAAACTGGACAATAGGTGTGTACTTTGAACGTCTGCCCGTTCAGTTTTTTCAACATTTCTGTGACGCTCTGCTGTGAGACGAAGAAAAATGTGATCGTTTGTGTCGCTCATCTTTGTGTACCGGTATGTTCAATATCCCCATTGATTCCTGTTTCGTACGGATATCACACGCATGCGCATTATCATAAGACAGGACGCGAAAGTTATTTGTAAGCAGTCTCCTTTGTAGTCAAACTGCAATATCCCAGCATCCCACTAATGAAACAAAGTCTGCCACCTCCCTCATATACGACTGAGCCGATGTGACCATTGAATTTCATGTACCTGCAAATTTTCCACTTTTGTGTATACCTGAGCCAAGTTACCAATCATTAGATCTCTTGGAATTCTTATGAAGACTTGATGAACATTAACCTAGCACATTTTCGAGATAGTACTTCATTGTAAATAAGTGCATCTGCAAACAAGTCGAAGATTATTATACTGGTTACCGTATCATTAATATGCAGCATGGGCACCAAAACATTTCTCAGGGACATTCCTCAATTTATCGCTGCTTCTGTTGACGACTATCCTGTCAAAACATGTTGCATTCTGTCTCCCACGAAATCCACAGTTCAGTCGCAAATTACATTTGATACACCATTATGATCGTGCTTTTGTTACGCAGAGGCATCATACCGAGTCAAATGCTTTTACGATGTTAACAAATGTTGCATTCAGGATGGTATGCGAACGAAAGTGGAAGTTTAGTTTCACATGATCCATGGTTTCGGAATGTATGGTGGTTTTCGTACGGTAGTTACAATTCTGTCCGTGATATCTCATTACATTTGTACTCATAGCAGTTTCTAGGAGATATGAAATGGATTATGATGATGACCAGATAAAGTACACAACATTCTACTGGCGGTAAGTACAAACAAAAGGAAGGCTTCCGACACGGCCTACGCATTCGGCTCGTAGTTGGCAGGTCACCTGTGTACCATCTAAAAAGAAACACACTAATGTATTTTAGGTTGACATCGCCTGCCTTTAAGAAAACGACCCGTAAAGTTACTGACGTATTATCAACTCAGAATTGAGGGTATCGGTAGATAACTGAAAACAGAGTTTTTCATCATTATAATAGGTGGTCTCCGCAAACGCGTATTTGGCAGGAAAGATGGACAAGCCATTAGAGTGACCTAGTAGTAGTCGCACAGAGCGAGGTGTCCGGTGAGACAACACAACACAGAACGTACGTGTGTGTGTGTGTGTGTGTGTGTGTGTGTGTGTTTTTGTACGAGGGGGGGGGGGGGGAGCTTGAGCCGCTATGTTGTTTACTGGTAGGCCAGGCCAGATTAACAAGTTATCATGCCTCATATATAGTGCCATCAGCAAACAGAAATATTTTACAATTAGCTGGAATACTAGAGGACATATCACTTATATAAATAAGGAACAGGAGTGGCCCAAACAATAATGCCTGGGGCACCTCCCATGTGACTGTACCCCACACAGACCTCACATCACAGCCATTCTCAACGCTTTGAATAAAAACCTTTTGCTATCTGTTGTAAAAGTGAGAGGTGAACCAACTGCGAGCTACTCCCCGTATTCCGTAATTGTCCAACTTCTGGAGCAATATTTTGTGATCAAAACAATCAAACACCTTAGTTAAATAAAAAACTATGCCTAGCGTTCGAAACCATTTGTTTAGTCCATCCAGTACCTCACAGAGAAAAGAGAATATAGCTTTTTCAGTTTTAAACGACTTCTAAAACCGAACTGTAGATTAGATAGCAAATTATGTGACTGTACATTTCATAGCAAATTATGTCAATTGTCCTTACATACACAGCCTTTTCAATAACTTTAGCAAACATTGATGGTATAGAAGTAGGTCTAAAACTGTTTACATTATCCCTTTCTCCCTTTAAGCGGCTTTACTACTAAGTACTTTGATCGTTCAAGAAACTGACCATTCCTAAATGAAAAATTAAAAATATGACTAAGTACAGGGCTAACATGCGCAGCACAGTACTTTAATATTCTGCTAGGTGATTTAATTATTAGCTCAATCTCCCCCTTGTCAGTAACAAAGAGGAATATTTCAGACATCAAAGGCATTTGATAAGAGAGTTGTATGATTCCCTGTAGAAACAAAATTTTTATTTAATTTACCAGCAATTCTAAGAAAATGATGGTTAAATACTGTACATATATCTGACTTATCAGTAACAGAAATATTTTTACTACGAACTGACATTATGTCGTCGACCTTGTGCTGCTGACCAGAAACTTCCTTCACAACTGACCATATGGTTTTAATTTTATGCTGTGAATTAGCTGTCTTATTTGCGTACCACATACTCTTTGCCTTCCTAATAACATTTTTAAGCACCATACAGAAATATTTTTAATGGACTACTGTAGCTTCATCGCGACTTCTTCTAACATTTTGATATAATTTCCGCTTTGTTGTACATGATATCCTTAACCCACTTGTCAGCCACCCAGCCTGCCTTTCACTGCTAGTACCCCGTTTAGGTCGTACTAATGGAAAGCAACTCTCAAAGAGCATGAGAAATGTGTTAAGGAAAGCATTATATTTGTCATCTATGTTATCGGTATTATAAACATCCTGCCACTCTTGTTCCTTAACGAGGTTTAAAAAACTCTCTATTGCCGTTGGATTAGCTTTCCTGGACAGTTTGTAATTATATGTGACATTTGTTTGAGTTCAAAAGCCTTTTAGTTTTAAATAGTTTTAAAATTTGTGCGTCATGGTCTGGAATGCCATTCACCCTTTTACGAACAGAATGCCCACCTAGTAATGATCAATGAATGAAAATACTGTCTATGGCTGTGCTACTGTTCCCCTCCACCCTAGTTAGAAAAAACCACAGTTTGCATCAGATCATATGAGTTTAGGAGATCTACCAACACTCTTTTTAAAACTTCCTGGCAGATTAATGTTAATTCTGGAAACATCCTTTTTCTTGCGAAATCATATACAAGATTAGTACTGAAGTAAAGACATATAACTTATTTCTGGCACTTCCTACAAAGTGAACAAAGAACCCTCGCTAGCTTCAGCAGAAATGCTCTGAAGTCAGAATTAGGGGACCTATAAACAACAATTGGAAGTTCAGTTTCATTAAATTCCACTGCCCCTGCACAACATTCAAAAATCTGTTTAGTGCAGTGTCGTCATACGTCTATGGACTCAAACTGAATACTGTTTTTTATGTACATGGCCACTCCCACCATTTCGCAAGGAACTTCCTGAAAAACATCCAGCTAATCTGTATCCCGGTAAAGGAAGCCTCTGAACTGTCAAATTACTTAAGAGGTGCTCCGATATAATGATGATGTCAGAGTCAACATCTCTAAGCAGTTCACTAACTTTAATACCTCTTACATTTTGATGAAATATGCTAATTCCTCCTCTACTTGGAAACATGACGCCCTCTGAAGGTGAGCCCTTAGTTAGAGGGACTTCCTTTAGAGCAGGATACCTATCAGTTGACTTCCGTCTAGAAAAGGTGCAGCTCTAACACAAACTACTACAGGAACTTTTCCACGAGTGATCCTACCAGCATCTACAACACCGTCACCTATAAGCTTTGCCAGCCTCCCCTTCCCATACCTATTGAGGTGCAGGCCATGCCTAGTAAAGCCCGCTCTATTGATTGACAACTGGCACCACTGCACTGTGAGCCATGCCCCATGTTAACACGCCAAACAGCCACATTAAGATGAGGCCGATCATGACGCTGAAAGAGAACAGTAGCACGAAATGCAACTTAGTACCACCAGTTTGGGTAAATATCTTTACCAGGTCACCACCTATATCATATTCCCCGTCCCTATCAAGACTATTCCCTGCTCCACCCACAATCACTACCTCATCCTCTTTCGTAAAATTCCTACATAACTCCCCTATGCCGTCAGTCACCTGAGCCAACCATGCACTAGGGTAGGGTTGGGTTGGTTTGGGTTGTTTGGGGGAATAGACCAAACAGCGAGGTCATCGGTCTCATCGGATTAGGGAAGGATGGGGAAGGAAGTCGGCCGTGCACTTTCAAAGGAACCATCCTGGCATTTGCGTCGAGCGATTTAGGGAAATCAACCTGCAATAGCTTTCGCATTGCTGGTGACTTGGTACTCACTTCCCAACACTTCCTGCAACTGCTAGTCCACGGCTCTACTGTGTGAACTACCTAGCAGCTGAACATTTTTTGTTCCGTCAGACTTTGCAACTGATTTAGGCCTGCTAACTGCTGATGACTGCTGCATGTTTCCAACACCTACAGCTATAAGAGGCTCCTCTCGAATCAACTCCGACAATCGGTCAAATCTATTGCATATACGCAAAGTGAAACTGTGTGGATACCTCCTCCTCCTCCTCCTCCTGATAGCTGCCTTCTTGCCAACTGCCGGTTCCCATGCCCCAGCACCCTTCCGGCTTCTCAACCTATCTAGTTCCTCCTCTGCGTATTGTAACTGCACATGAACGGCACAGATCTTAGGCTCCTGCTCCTCTATCAACTTTTTTCTGCTACAGTTTCAGCGTTCCCAAGAGAAGATCTCGCTAGAATGCCCACTGGCTTTCCCACTACATTCCTCCTCCTCCTCCTCCCCCTCCCCCCAGTGACAATACTTTAAACAAATTCCACATCGTAACCCACTACTCACAAACTTGCGACAAAGCCACACTTCTCACTCATGGTCCAATTTTACAGTTACTGAAAGAACTAAAGGTCTATGTTCTGTAGGGGAAACTTCTGGGGATCTCGTTACCCACAGCAATACCTCAGCATCTCGTATACAGTTCATTGGCCCGCGTGACATGTATGGAGAAGCAGTGTCGTATTGAAAAATGGTACCACGATACTGTCGCATGAAAGGTGACGCATGAGGATGCAGAATGTGAGTGAGGTACTGTTTGGTCTGTAGAGTTCCCTCAATCACTTTTATACTTGACCTGGAGGTTTGTCCGATAGCCCCTCACACCTTGATGCCAGGAGTCACGACACTCAGCCTCTCCAAAATACTGGAAGAAGGGGACATCTCCCCAGGTCACCACCATGCTCTTCAATGATCTTCTCCCAGGCAGTGCAGAACTGCAATTCACTGCTGAACGCAATGCGATGCAGTCATCGCACTGATCACTCAACCTCTAACGTTTTTCATGACACTACACTGATTTTCTATGTATTCTGCATCACCTTGCATCCTCTCGACTGTGTGAGAAATTCCCTGATGTGAACGATTCATTCATTATGTTTCTTAAAGGACCTTGTATACTGTCCCTACGCTGTTCCAGTACATTTCTACTACTGCGTCTTTCAGTATACTTCCACTAAGGCTACTGACATTTAATTTTTTTAAGTTACAAATACACTGAAGACCCAAAGAAACTGGTACACCGGCCTAATATCGTGTACGGCCCCCGCGAGCACACACAAGTGCTGCAACACAACGTATCATGGACTAGACTATTATCTGAAGTAGTGCTGGAGGGAATTGATACCATGAATCCTGCAGGGCTGTCCATAAATCCGTAGGAGTACAGGGGCGTGGAGATCTCTTTGGAAAGCACATGCAAGGCATCCCAGATACGCTCAATAATGTTCATGTCTGGAGAATCAGGTGGCCAGCGAAAGTGATTAAACTCAGAATAGTGTTGTTGGAACCATCCTGTATTAACTCTGGACACGTGGGGTGTCGCATTGTCTTGCTGGAATTGCCCAAGTCCGTCGGAATGCACAACGGACATGAATGGATGCAGGTGATCAGAGAGGATGCTTACGTACGTGTCATCTGTCAGAGTCGTATCTAGACGCATCATGGGTCCTATATCACTCCACCTGCACAAGCCCTACACCATTAAACAGACTCTACCAGCTTGAACAGTCCCCTGCTGACATGCAGGGTCCATAGATTCATGAGGTAGTTTCCACACCCGTACACGTCCATCTGCTCGATACAATTTGAAATGAGACTCGTCCGACCAAGCAGTATGTTTCCAGGCATCAACAGTCCAGTGTCGGTGTTGACTGGCCCAGGCGAGGCGTAAAACTTTGTGTCGTGAAGTCGTCAAGGGTACCGAGTGGGTCTTCGGCTCCGAAATCCCAAATCGATAATGTTTCGCTGAATGGTTTGCACGCTGACACTTGTCAATGGGCCAGCAATGAAATCTGCAGCAATTTGCGGAAGGGTCGCACTTCTGTCACTTTGAACGATTCTCTTCAGCTGTCGTTGGTCCTGTTATAGCATGATATTTTTTCGGCCGCATCGATGTCGGAAATTTGATGTTTTACCGGTTACCTGACATTCACTGTACACTCGTGAAATGGTCGTACGGGAAAATCCCCACTTCATCATTGCCTCGGAGATGCTGCGTCCCATCGCTCGTGCGCCGACTATACCACCACGTTCAAACTCGCTCAAATCTTGATAACCTGCCGTTGTAGCAGCAGTAACCGGTCTAACAACTGCGCCAGACACCTTGTCTTATGCAGACGTCGCCAATCCCAGCGCCGTATTCTGCATGTTTACATACTGCCGGATTTGAATACTCATGCCTATACCAGTTACTTTGGAGCTTCAGTGTAGTATTACTGACTTCAAGGCCTTTTGTTGGTAGTAACATCATTATACATTTTGTGTAATTATTTATAGATTTTTCGTTTACTTTTGAGATTTTTTTTAATGCATAACACTCTGAATTTTTCCACTGACTCCAGAGATATATTTCGTATCATTATTCATTTAACCACACAGGACGTCTCTGAAATGTCCTCAACTTTGATTTACACTGATTATGTGATACAGCCTGAGGACGATTTGTTGCTTTGCAAGACGTCACTGTGCTAGTGCCTAGCATATATGGTACCTTTGATCTGAATCGAGTGGACCTGTTCGGTATGCAAATCACCCTCCTCCTACTCATATGCATTTAATGAACTGTGCGCAAAGGAAACTGGAGGAGAGAGGGTGTTCCTAACAAGTGAGTCGAGAGTGTGGTTCTTACTGAAGCACATAAAACTAAGTGGGATCAAGGGTTTGATATGTAGTGAAAGAGTAGCACGTGTGACTACAATTTGTTAGAAAGAATTCCACATGTGGAGTAACTGAGTGCTGCGCCAAGATCCAGAGAAACTAATAGCCAGCCCCAAGTGTAAACAAACATGGCATTAATGGAAAAATATTGTGTTAGAGGAGAATAACAACCTCCGAACACATCATGCAATGTACGTTTGCTTATCAGTACCCAGACTGCGCTAGTACAAACGCCATAAGATCTCTCTATCTCTCTACTGACTGACGAGAACTCTCAATGAGAACGAAACCGTGAGGCCGGCTGGAGACTGACTGGTTGCACCTTGACCGAAACTGGTAGATTTAACAACGTGACATATAGCTATTTAGCTAAAACATGATTTTTCAATGACAAGAGTCTTACATGAAGCGGTGGTGGTTATCTTCCGAAAGCAAGGACATTCTGTTGGGACTCACTTAAAGAGCGTAGTGCATTAGCCACGCAGCTGGAAGCCGCTCTTTGGCGTAATACCCCGAAGAGCTGGAGGACCCAGAGGTGCGGCTTGCCAACGGTTCGCCGTAAGCGACCCGATAAATAATGCACCGCTTTCTCGATTGGATCGCAGAGCACTGGGAGCAGCCCAGAACCCGCCGTTTACTAATGTAGCAGCGAGCTGTGACCTGTAGCTGGGAGGCATGTTGTCGCATACCACCACCAGTCTAGTCTACAGCTACATTTACATCTGCGCTCCGTACAGCTGAGTGGAGTGTAGTCCAACCTCACGAATTTCATCATTTCGCTCTGCTCTACATTATGTATGTTTTGATTCTTGATGGGCTTCCTCCATGGAGGTAATAATAAGAGAAGGTGGCACTTCAGCCTTACGTTGCACCTAGTCTTGAAGCCGGCACGGCCTTGTTAGATGCCAAAACCATTAGCAGACTATTGTTTACATGAAGATTTTTTACCACTGCTTTATGTTCGTAATTTCTGCCATGTACATGTGACATTTCTTTTAATTAGTAAATATAACAGTGCCTGCGCTAATAACCTAGTATCACGAAGGCATTTTCAAACGATTTTTTTGCTCGTAACTGCGCATTTTATCTAGTACTACGACGCATTTGCTCTCATAAATGTAACATTTAACATTTCTAATAACCAAGAAGAGAAGTATTGTATATGATGTGAAACGAATGGTTTGGTAATGCATTTATATCTTCTCTCACTGATTTCGCGTCGATAGGTGATGAAGTTGGAAATCAGAATAAAACGCTTATTTGCTTATTGGCACTTATTCTTACTCGTTACATTCTTAACTTGCAAATCATATGCACAACGTGTTTAATGTTCTCGTTTGGAAAAAAAAAACTTACCTACATTTTTTTTAGTAGCACCTAAATATGCACATTGAGGAAGGAAGTAAGCAAGGCATGCTATCATGACTTCTGGATGTCAACAAAATGGAAGATTCTCGAAGTGACGAAGAAACCGATCTGCATGGACGTATATCTCAATGCAGAACTGAGTTCTTGTTTTATTAGAAGGTCGGTGTCATTGTAGTTTTCAGATCTTCTCGCTTTATAATGATCAAGAACCATCAAAATTTAAAATTTAGTTAAGTGTTATAAGACTATATATTGTAAAAACTATTAAGATGCTCGAAAATCTTTGCTGAAATTTTGATGTACTTGAGAAAAACGATCAATGTCCACTCGGTGCTGAGGTAGAACGATCAAGATTCATATTCAGCTAACAGCTTTTCATTTTGTTTTATGTTTCTTCTTACGATACCGTGACCTCATGTTACCGCCTTTCCTATGATACTTGCCAGGCGCCCGCACACTTTAAAAGAAGCCAGAACTATCACATTGTTTAGTAATAAAGTTAAGACCGATACACAGAGTGCTCCATTGATCGTGACCGGGCCAAATATCTCACGAAATAAGCGTCAAACGAAGAAACTACGAGAGCGAAACTTGTCTTGCTTGATGGGGGAAACCAGATGGAGCTATGATCGACCCGCTAGATGGCGCTGCCATAGGTCAAACGGATATAAACTGCGTTTTCTTTTATATAGGAACCCCCCATTCTTTATTACATATTCGTGTAGTATGTAAAGAAATATGAAAGTTTTAGTTGGACCACTTTTTTCGCTTTGTGATAGATGGCACTGTAATAGTCACAGACATACGGCTCACAATTTTAGACGAACAGTTGGTAACAGGTAGATTCTTTAAATTAAAATACAGAACGTAGATACGTTTTAACATTTTATTTCGGTTGTTCCAATGTGATACATTTACCTTTGTGAACTTATCATTTCTGAGGACGCAGGCTGTCACAGTGTGATTACCTGTAAATACCACGTTAATGCAATAAATGCTCAAAATGATGTCCGTAAACCTCAATGCATTTGGCAACACGTGTAACGACATTCTTCTCAACAGCGAGTAGTTCGCCTTCCCTAATGTTCGCACATGCATTGACAAAGCTCTGACGCATGTTGTCAGGCGTTGTCGGTGGATCACGATAGAAAATATCCTTCAACTTTCCCCACAGAAAGAAATCCGGGGACGTCAGATCCGGTGAACGTGTGGGCTACGGTATGGTGCTTCGACGACCAATCCACATGTCATGAAATATACTATTCAATACCGCTTCAACCGTACGCGAGCTATGTGCCGGACATCCATCATGTTGGAAGTACATCGCCATTCTGTCATGAAGTGCAACATCTTGCAGTAACATCGGTAGAACATTACGTAGGAAATCAGCATACATTGCACCATTTAGATTGTCATCTATAAAATGGGGGCCAATTATCCTCCCTCCCACAATGCCGCACCATACATTAACCCGCCAGGGTCACTGACGTTTCACTTGTAGCAGCCGCCGTAGATTTTCCGTTGCCCAATAGTGCATATCATGCCCGTTTACGTTACCGCTGTTGGTGAATGACGCTTCGTCGCTAAATAGAACGCGTGCAAAAAATCTCTCAACGTCCCGTAATTTCTCTTGTGTATAATGTACATGACGTTCAAAGTCGTCGTCATGCAATTCCTGGTGCATAGAAATACGGTACGGGTGCAATCGATGTTGATTTAGCATTCTCAACACCGACGTTTTTGAGACTCCCGATTCTCGCGCAATTTGTCTGCTACTGATGTACGGACTAGCCGCGGCAGCAGCTAAAACACCTATTTGGGCATCATAATTTGTTGCAGGTATTGGTTGACGTTTCGCATGTGGCTGAACACTTCCTGTTTCCTTAAATATCGTAACTGGCTGATGATGTAGTTTTTATCCTTAAACTGAGCAGAAAGAATGAATGTATCAGAAATGTCGGAAAATGAAGACGAACGTTACAGTTCTCTGGAGAATAGAAGTACAAGGAAAATAAAAGCACGGATGTGTATTTCTGATTCTTCAAAAAGATTACTGACAATGAGTCACGTTACAGGTGACGATTGCAAGTGCGCACGAGTGGAAAGGAACATATTAAGGAATGAATTCAATGGAATAGTTTCCTTTGATATACAAAACTCATCTGATTGCGATGCGAAGAAGGCCAAAGAAAAGTCCAAAGATTCTTCCCATGTCTATAAGGTGCATATTAATAGAGATGGACTAGAGCAGGATGGTCGGCACGTCAGCCTGCATTCTTGGCATTGCATGACATCATTAACAGACGTCTTATAACTATTAAAAAGCCAGTGGCTAAAGCGAATATTGCAAAACCACGATTCACTGCCGAACAGAATGTGATGCTATTTAACAGCAGTGCATACTTCCCCGGCACGGTACCACTCCAAACAAAACCGTTGTAACCACCCAACAGTAAAGTAAAATAAATAATTATAGCATTCGCATTCAGTGTGAACTCCCCACTAATAAATTTCGTAACCTACCAATAATAAAAATGTGACTAACCTCCTAATTAAAAAATCTGACTCATATACAACCTTTCAATAACTAACTGTGAATTTGAACTGGTAAATTTTGGACGTCATGGCCCTGAAAGATCATTCTGAATAAATTGAAAATTCTTACCTCAATAAGGTCGCCGGATAACGCGTATACATATGCCCCTATAAGAAATTTTTCTGGCACAGCTCAGTGCAATGCTGACCGATAGATTTGTCTTGTATAAAAGGAAACAACAGATTTTTCTTTACAATAATCGGGATGATCATGGATTGGAGAAATTAGTAAATTCTTGAAATTCAGATGAATGATTGTCAAAAGTTAATTTTTATAAGAAAGATTACTATTAAGATTTTTTTTAAAAACATTTACTTGAGCTTGATATAACAATTGTACATATGCGCAAGGCTGCTTTTACCTTCTACTACATCGCTCGGCACCGCCATCGCTCCCCACGACCGGTCCAGCCAATTCCATACACGAGACTGCTAGCTACTACTTACTCCTACTAGCACACAATTCCTACTGCATACAACACTACTCTTTGGTCTGAGATTCTCTTATAGCTTACATATCGCAGGCAGCGGGAGCAATCAATCGAAATTGCATCTGTTCGAGTGCGCTAGCAACAAATTCCTTAGTCACGGACCTCTTACACCGTTCACGTTGCGGTGTTGACTGCAGTCTAAACACGGGACGGTAATTCTCTAGTCTGGCTGTTTGCTAGTCTGCGACTGGTGGTGCGGATTGTTGCTGGGAGTCGATGGCTTATTCTCAGATGGCAGGCGCAGGTATGGAGGAGTCACGATGTGTTTGCTGCACAACACGGAGATGCTGCCTTTTGGTGGCTAGACGTGCTCGACCACAACTCTGACAAGGAGTATTTCTGGCCTCACATTCACACGCACTCCGACATCGGATTACTGTTACATCGGAACGCCGCATAGAACTGGATGCTGGACGGTTTGGCCAAACTAAGACCCACAATGAGGTCGCTTTTAAATAGTCAGCTGCTGATAACGTCGTTTCGTCGCAGTTCCTGTTCCTTTGGGCATGCATGCATGTCCGAAAGAACTTTGCTCGAGGCACTGCCATATCGTATATCGTTTAGTAGTCATTGAACTTCGGAACGTGTAGCACTGTGCGACCGTCAGAAAAGTATTTTGTATAAACTGTGAAATTTTAATGCTGAACTTCCAATCTCGTGTTTCTGAGTGTCTGGTTGGTGTGTGAGGGATCTGTATAAAATTAACGACTGATAAACGAGAACAGAGACTACGTATAACTAAGCTTCAATAAGCCAAAATGAAGGAGCCTCCCAGAACATGTATAGTCAGGCATTCCCTGGGCAACGGTAAATAACTGGCAGATCCCTCTACACACCGTGCTACGTCTAAAACGACATGTATTCAGGATCTAAAATAAAGAAAAGGCCTTCTTCAGAGCCATGTTTGACAGTAATATCTGTCAACATTGAGGGCACATAAACTGAAAAACAAGAACTTGTATCCAACACACACAAATTTCAGTCTTGCGACGTCATGTGCCTGCAGGAGACACAAAGAGGGCCATCACAACGCCGTCCAAATATTCCTGGGATGACTTTAGTGAAGGAGTGCCCTTACGACCAATATGGAAACGCTCTATTTATCAGGCCTGGAATCAAAGTAGCCAACATACAAGTTAACACCGTTAACAGAACGGAAATCATTTCTGTTACTATCTGAAGCATTATGGTGTCATCAATATATAAACCACCAGGGGAAAGGTTTGCTTCAGCCAACATGTCTGTCACCCACAGCTAATGACGGGAGACTTTAACTGTCACAGTAGAGTGTGGGGCTACCTAGACACAAATGAGGACAGAGAATTCCTGGAGAGCAGGGCAGAAAAACACGAGATGAGTCTCATCCATGATCAGAAACAGCCTACGTCAATCAATAGTGCAAGATGGAAGAGAGGGTATAACCCAGAACTCATATTTGTTCCCTAAACCTTGTCTGGGTCACGCAATAAATTCGTTCTCAACCCTATCCCAAAGGCGCAACACAGACGAATCATGCTAAAGTTTAGACCAGTAACAGTGACACGAAAAGTACCCTTTAAAAGTCGTTTTAACTTCAGAAGGGCTAACTGAAAAAATTTACAGACACCTTAGATACGGAAATCGGAAATTTACCATCAAACACTGACAATTACGAGAAGTACATCCCAACTGTTAGAAGATCAGCACGACTCAGCATACCCACAGACTGCAGAACACTCTACATTCCTGGAGATTCCAACGACATGAAACAAATAAATAACGAATACCTGGAGCAGTACTGCCAGGACCCTTTCAGTGAAGAAACCATAAAACGTAGGGATCAGTTGATTGAAACTATAAGCAGAGACAGACAAGAATCCTGGAAACATACGTTGGAGAGTCTTGACATGAAGCATAAGAGTAGAAGAGCTTGGAACCTCATAAAACGATTGTCTAGCGACCCGGTAGCCCCCAAGGATCAGGTTTCCTTGAGAGCTAATCAAATCGCACATCAGCTCCATCTGAATGGTAAACCAACTAGGAACAGCAAGATTGCCACCTCATACAAGAGGCCAAAAGTGGCTGAAATACCACCTGAGCCATATTTTACTTCAACAGAATTGCAAGATGCTATCAGTTCCTTGAAACCCAGGTAGGCCGCGGGTCCCGATGACGACAATAATGAATTTATACAGAACATTGCGCCCATAGCTAAGGAATGGCTCATACGACTCTATAATTTCTGCTGGTCTAACAGGACGTTAGCTAAGCTATGGTTGAAGACCAAGGCAGAAGCTATCCCAAAGCCAGCGTAAATCAAGAGGTGATGCCGAGAACTATCGTCCAACATCGCTGCTGTGTTGCCCTTTCAAACTGCATGAACGTCTTATCTTGAATAAAATAGGACCACAGCTAGAAAGCCATATCATTCCACAACAAGCAGGACTCAAGACCGGGTAAGCCTTGCACTGCCCAGATATTCCGCCTGACACAATACATAGAGGACAGTTTTGAGAAGAGAGAAATAAATGGTGTGATGATTGTCGACTTATCAGCAGCATACGACACGATAAACCACAAAATACTCCTGAGAAAAATTTGTAAAATGACGGAAGACTACCATCTTACGGACGTTGTGAGACCACTGATCTCCGACAGAAGATACTATGTGAAATTTCAAGAGCTAAGAAGTCGCTGGAGGAACCAGAAGAATGGGCTCCCAAAAGGTAGTGTTTTGTCCCCTCTACTTTAAAATCTGTATACAAAGGACCAACCAGTTGGACAAACGATAAGAAGTTTTATCTATGCTGATGATGCAGCCATTGCCTGACAATCCAGATAAATCAGACATATTGAGAGGAACCTAACAGATGTCTTAGAAAAACTAACTGAATATTACGGCGGTAACCAGCTCCGACCGGACCAAACAAAGAAGAAAAACTTGTTTATTTCATCTGAATAATAAGGAAGTAAACAGGCAATTAAAAACGGAATGGAACTCAGTTAAACTTAAACACTTCCCAAATCCAGTTTATCTTGTAGTCACGTTAGACAACATTGTCTTACAAGAAACTTGTAGAAAAAACTAGAGCGAAAGTCAAGACACACAAAGGTATAATCCGCAAGCTTACCAACTCACACTGGGGAGCAAATTCTGAAACTCTACGTGCATCGTCCTTGGCATTATGCTTTGCTCCAGCTGAATATGCATGCCCCGTATGGAGAAGATAGACACATGCACAGAAGCTAGATGCAGCACTGAATGATTCATGTCGACTAATTACGGGATGAAATTAAAATGAAATAAACACCCATAGCTGCTTACAGGCGTTGACATACGTCAACGGGGACAGATGAAAATGTGTGCCCCGACTGGGACTCGAACCCGGGATCTCCTGCTTACATGGCAGACGCTCTATCCATCTGAGCCACCGAGGACACAGAGGATAGCGCGACTGCAGGGATTTATCTCTGGCACGCCTCCCACGAAACCCACATTCTCAACGTATTGTCCCGCACTACATTCGTAGTGCTCCCACCCATTATAATCAACATAATTACGGGATGCCTGAAGCCTACAAACCGTGATATCCTTTATATGTGTTCTGGGATCCCATCCCCCCCCCCCCCCCATATCAGACGGCAAACGTTCGCGATGACCGAACAAAGCAGGCAGTGTGAAGTTAGAAGACTTCCACTGTACGCACACCAGCGCACATTTAGGAAAGATTTCATAAAAGTTGAACGTCCACTAAAAGAAAGTCAATCTACAACCAGAGAATCAATGTAGAAACAGAAATTGGATAAAGGAAACCTGAAAAGTTGGAACATTAAAGAAAAATTGGAATGGAGAGTCTGGAAGAGCCTAAACAGACTTAGGTGTGAAGTGGGTAGATTAAAGAATAACCTGTTCAGGTGGGGATAGGTCGAAGAAGAGCCCTGCCAATGTGGAGGAAAACAACCTATGACACACCTGTTGACCTGTCCATCCTTGCCGGCACCATGCATTTTCCAAGACCTGTGGTTGGCCAACGACGCTGCAGTGAAGTGTGTCGAACACTGAAGAGAGGTATGAGCTTTGTTGTAGACAATAATGATGACTTATGATATGTGATAATGTATATATGTATACGTAATTATTATTTAGTTGTATTTGTAACCTAGTATATATTAATTACAGATGTAGGTGAGGCACGATTAAATAAATTAAGCCAAAACATCAACACACCCTTTCATAAAGTTTTAACAACGAGACAAGTTAGTAAAATTTTCTTAATAATTACCCTGCTCACAATTACTTTCCTTCACACTTGTTTCAATCATAAGACGAAACCACATGTTGCATTGTAACGTTTATACGGTAAACTTCAATCATACGCAATGTTCTAACAATAAGAAACTACACAATTACAAATACAAAAGAGCTGGATTACCTTACACGTTGGCTCATTCAATTCCTCCATTATTACAATCTCACTTACTCAATATTTCTCATCATAACATAATATTACTAAATCTTTTTCAAATAATTCTGCCTCCATTACACGGCATGGCAGCTTCCAACCTTTGCAAACCAAGTACATTGCCACACTGTCTAACACACACTACTGCTACTCTCTTCAAAAGAACTAACCTCTCTGTGGTCCCAAGAAGACACAAGGAATGTGGTTATATCGGTACTACGTATGTTGATTACATTTATCAGATTCGCAACTTCATTCGCATTTATGGGCAAAACTTCTTGAAACTCGTTCATGGCAAATAAGACAGTCCCGTTTCAACTATACCAGTAAAAAAATTGCTGTTGGTGAACACAAAGCTGCAAGGAAACTACATGATGTGCAGCTTCGTCTTACAGCGTCGGCGACCGTGAAGCCAAAAATATGAAGAGCGGGTAAAAATGACCGTCGTTTCACACGAATAAATCGAAATTTACAAGTCTTCCGTAGCATCTCCAAACGTCGCTGTGCTAGTTCTCTCTATAAATCCAACATTCGCTTACACTGTTATATTGATCCTAGCCTTCGTGTGCCCCTACAATACTTCTCGTTCCAGTATCGAGTTAACACAACTTAGCAGTTACGAAACTGCTTAACGACGCATGCCATGCTTCACTGCACATTACCCAAAACCCGAAAAACTTCGAACGCAGTAAGACTAATAAGGCAGAGAACTGGTTTTATTCTACTAAGAGACTGTAACACAGGTAGTTCGAGACACTGAAGGAGACTTATTTCCACCTAACCTCGTAACTGGATAATCATTTACACGCGTCCGAATTAGTGTGACTAAAAATGAGGGTTCAACACTTTTATACACTGCTCAACAACATTTAGTGAAGCACACACTTCCCTTACTTCAGTAACAGTATGCATTTACTTACAGGACAATTTTGGTTGAGAAGGGAGTCCCTGGCAGTCTCTGTTCCACTCACCTGCAACAAAAATACATGTAGTCAGTTAGTTTAACCAGTACATCATCTCCGACATTTTATCCAATAATCTACATTTAATTTGAAATTCATTACTTAAACTGTTGCCATGTGAGGTAACAGGCGAGTTGTGGCGCCCTGAAAATATTCTAAGATGGGGCGGCCGCACGGGCCGCTCGGCCAGCCGGGCTCCGGCAGCAAACACGTGGTGGCGAACGTTAGCCGGACGAGAGGGGCAGCCCCAGCGCGTGGTCCAGCCGCGTGGCTGGGAATTCCACTGTGACTCTGTATCGATGAAGGAGATACGCTGGGAGTGCCAAAGATGGCGGACTTTGTGAAACCTTAATGGCAGACATTTCACAGCTCGTATAGAAATTAATAGTAGCCAGATGAATCATGATCCCCCAAAAAGAAACATGTACATTACCGTTATTTGCACGCCGATTCCGATGGTGTAATCAGATTTTCAATATCTTTATTAGTATAAGGTTTAGTATCGGACGGAAAATTATACAAGTAACACCCAGCAACGAATTTCCAAAATTTAAACAGTTCTTCCGATTTAGTCGATCTACGTGTGTTTACAAAGCTATTAGTGTAAACCAAAATTGGAATGAATTACAGGCATGTAACTGAAATAGTGAATGAGTTATTGGAGGTCAAAGTGGCCGATCACTATCGATCGTGTCAGGTCGTATGTACTCCACAGTTACACGAAAAAACGGTAGCAGCATGCTTATAAATATATTTATTCATCTATGTCTTTGTTTATATCCGATATATACTATTAAATATAAATTGGTTAAATATTTACTGTGTTTTAGAAATCACAGAGACATTAGGCTACTGGCCTACCTTTTGTTCTATACTTTTGATATATTTTTATTTAATTTGTTTATGTATTTAATAATGTGTGTTAGAGCATGTTTATGGTCTAGCCAAGGAATACTTATTTAATTTCAAGTATTTAAATGTAAATCCAGTATTTGGTGTGTGTTTCAATATGTTAGTGAGTGCACGTCGGCTTGGAGACATGGAAGGAGCGCTCTAGCCAACCACAGCGCTCGGTACTAAGAGAGACGTATGGTTGCTGGGGAGGAGCATCGTTTCCAGAGACGACAAGAGGGAGTTCAGAACAGTGCGGCGCGAGGGACAGTCACAGGACACGGAAAGTGCTGGAAGCGAGAGTCGCGAGAGGGGCTTTGAGTGTGTGGAGCGGTTTGCACATGGTCGCGGCAGATACAAAAACTTATGAGTGCCGATTTGTTCACTTGTGAGATTTCTGTGGCTTCTACAGCGAAGTTTAGATGTTAATATCTCTGGAGCTATGTTGTTGTTCGTAACTAATTACGTGCAGTAGGAATATGTTGTTTCCCTGTTATTCAACTTATATTTTATTTAATTGCTGGACCATCGACACCAATAAGTGTCTTGCAGAACTATACCGCATTCTCAAAAGTACTTCTACTATTGTACTCATCATTTAAAGTCGTTAAGATAGTACCTGCAGATTCTATTAAATTGCAAACTTTCATTTATAAATTTATATTTTACTTTCATAATTCGCAATTGCCGGGTGATAGAAACCTTCGACCATTCGATTCATGTGTGTGTTGTTATCGTATACTGCAGACTCAGCAGTATAAACCTGCAATGCGGCAACTACATATCCCAGCCCCTAGACAACGAAACCAGCCAAAACTTTTAATATTTCTACACTGAGTCGCTGGGTACGTAGTTGATGGCCACCACAATATCTCCCCATTTCATTTTCTTTTTTGAAAGCCCGCAGCCATCAACTGTCTTATCTGTACACTAGTACGCCAGCGTTGGATAGAGTGTTAACTTACAGCTAATAGAAAGAATAGCCAGCTACACGAGGTAAGATGCGCATACTTACATGCGAAAACCATTCAAAACGTTTCCAAAAAGTAACGACCAGTTGCCCAGGCAACGTGCAACTTCCACAACTTACTCCGCTAATAGAAATACAGAATCTCTATCAATTGGCTAATTATGACTTTCTTCTTAACTACATTGGCGAATGGATCCAGTCGAATATTAGAGGATGAGATCATAACCACTAGAGCCAACGAGTTGGATATTACATTACTGACCACAAGAAACATTCATTCACGAAAAGTTACCATTTCCTATGAAAAATAAAATACACCGTTATAGCATTGCCAACAGTCATGAACAGTAGTAGGGAAAGGGCATGCATTACATCCTTTCTAAGTTTGGAAATTTTTTTAGCTAAGCTGCAGCCGATTTAGAAAATCCATAATCTCAGGGTGTACATCCAGACAATTCTCTTACCAACTTAATTGTTTTTCCTTCTCGTTGGACAAAAGTAATGCACCTAAATAAACAATTATCAGAAAATTTCAAGTGTCCAAGGGGACTGGGAAGGGCACAGCTGGAAAGGGCTAACTAAATTGAGAAAACCGGTTTAAACTTCGGAAAGGTGTGTTGAGGGAAAATGAATTTATTTACTATACAAATTGTTTTACAGACGTCTCAGTCGTTGCACACAGTTTTAATCTGCCAGGAAGTTTCTTATTTTACAGAATTTCACAGTAAAAAATTAATTATATAATACCGCTATTTTTTCAAGAATAAATTCTTTATTAATACCGAGAAAAGGCAAACCAAAATTGGTTCGCAAAATTTTAGGCGAAGCTGTTGTAGAAACACTCATTTTCGTCAGCCAGCCGTCCACGTTGCTCTTGAGCTCAGTCACAGTACTGGAAAGCTTTCCGGGGAGCCTGCAGTCCACTCTTTCCAGCCATTCTGGTCTCCTCACTAAAATTACGAGGAATATTATCCGTCTCGGTCAGCTCTAATGCTGTGCTTCGTAGGGCTTCAACTGTCATGCTGAAAACAACGGCAGCAAGGTCTCAAACTCACAGAATACCTTCTTGTAGTCAGCAGAACGTCGGTTTTTCTTCAAGCCTCTCCTCTTCAACGTACTCTTTGAAACTCGACAGGCGACTGCAGCAGTTTTGAAAACCACGCCATCATTGTGTGCCTGTTATGTCTCTCTTACGGTCAGACTGGATGCCATTACCGACTGTCTCCTTCGGGCTTATATGTGCATACCTTCGTTGTGTGGAAAAATAAATTACTTTTATCATTTAATAATAATAATTATTGTTATTACAGAAAGATAACACACAAACACACACACACACACACACACACACACACACACACACACACACACACACACACACACACACACACACACAAAAGCGTCATCACATAACCAAGGATGATCGATGGCAGAAGTCATCGATAGTGAAAATTAGTAACCAAGGTTGAGGTGGCATTAACTCTGCCCCTCTGTTCATTCACAAATTCGAGAGCAGTATTACACGCAAAAAATTCCATCCCTGTTTATGAAGGTACTTGTTCATTTAACTTGAACTGATCTCTTAAAGCCGGCCGCGGTGTTCTCGCGGTTCTAGGCTCGCAGTCCGGAACCGTGCGACTGCTACTGTCGCAGGTTCGAATCCTGCCTCGGGCATGGATGTGTGTGATGTCCTTAGGTTAGTTAGGTTTAAGTAGTTCTAAGTTCTAGGGGACTAATGACCACAGCTGTTAAGTCCCATAGTGCTCAGAGCCATTTGAACCATTTTTTTGATCTCTTAAAAACACTATCCCAATACTTGGAAGCATATGTCGGGATCTCTGCGTTCTTGCATTCCTCAGGATCACCGGCACCAAGATAATGTTCCGTTATACCGTATTTGCTCGGCTGTTGTAAGTGTGGGTGAGGCTTATGCTGGGTACACTGATCCTCCACGGTCCTAACAGTCTGATCGATATATATGACGTGCCACAACTGCAAGGAATGCGATAGACACTTGCCTTACACACACCGTGATCACACTTTACGGAGTGTAAAGGACCCTAATGTTAGATGGTGTTGAAAAAAATATTTTATGTCATATTTGCCCAAAATATGACCAACTCAACTGGAAATGCAAGAAGATCATAGACTTTGGTGCCAGTTCGCTATTATCATCAATCAAGCGACACACGGTGGGTCGATAGCGCACTGCACATCTGATACGTCTTTCACTATAACCATTCTGACGAAAGATGACCTCAAGATGGGCTAACTCAGCTGGAAAATTTCAGTGTCTAAGATGACGTAGGCGCTGTGAACCAGGATACAAAGTCCCCCTTTACGCTTAGCTGAATGGTGACAATAGCTCTGCTGTTTGGCCTCAGGGTAGTTAGAATTTGAACGACTTTCTAGAACGCCTGTATACAGCTCATCCCAATATTTGTTTCACGAAGGAGGTGGAAAAGAATGGTTGCCTTGCCTTCCTTTTTTACTGAGTTGGTGAGGAGGAATGTTGATGGCACGTTGGGAGATGAAATTTATAGGAAATGTACTGATTCTGACTTATATCTACAGGGTGACACTTGTCACAGTCCGGCTCAGATTGAAGGGGTACTTCATACTTGGTTCACAGGTCCTACACGTCATCTCGAACCATTAGGTTGGGCTAAATTAGTTGATAAACTCTGAGGTCACTTTTCGTCAGAACGGTTATAGTGAGAGATCAGACAGTGCGCCGGGTGAGTGATGGTAATACAGAGGATGCACATAAATCTGCGATCATTTCCAACGGGACTGCTTGTACCTTGCAGAAATATTTTGTGAAATGTGTTTTTCGACCACCATGTAAGATTAGGGCCCGTAAACGGCCATCTTGCTTTAAGTAAGGGAATTTTCTACTGTATTCCTTGCTGCTGGGACAGGTCATACATTTGTCAGACTGTGAGCACCGTGCACCGAGCATAAGCGTCACACACGCACACAATAGCTATGCAAATCTGTGAAGAACATGGCCTTGGCACCGGTCATCTTATGGAATATAACAGCACGGAGATTCTGACATGCACTTCCAGCTGTTGGAATAGTGCTCCTAAGGAGTCTGTTGAAATTAAATTAGCAAGCAACCTTATAAATAGAGATGGAGGTTTTTGCTTAAATTCTGCGTGGAACCCTGTTCTCCAATTTGTGAAAAAAAAGAAAGGACTTATTAATGTGTGTGTGTGTGTGTGTGTGTGTGTGTGTGTGTGTGTGTGTGTGTGTGTGAGTGTGTGTGCACGTGCGATATCTTTCTGAAATTGTACTGAAAACAGAGGATTTAAATTCTCTTGCTCAGAGCGTATTTCCTGAAGTTTTTCCTTGAAAGTAACGGGTTATGCACCTGTCGAAATATCGCAAGTTTTCTACGAAGACGCACGATAAATGTGCAAAATGTTGCAGATACATCTTTTAATTTGTATCTTCTTCTCCACTGAAGTTCTTTGAGCCTACACTGCGCCAACTCAAGACTCGCCTGTCAGATGTAGACTATGCAACCCACCGTCGAATCCCTGAGTGTTTTGCATTCTCGCGTACATCTCTGGCGGTGCAAATACAGTCCTAAGTGACAAAAACCATTCTGGCACTGATTGCCCAAACACAACTAGAATGGCGCGTAGACAACAACAAATACGGACCCAGAACAGGGAAAGGCTGATTTATGGCTAAATGTATACTCTGGAAGTCACCATACAGTGGGCGGCGGAAGGCATTTCTGGTACCAATACTAATGTGCCCCTTCTATTATACACTCGAAAATCGAGCGTTGGAAGAATGATTGTCAACAGCCCTGCATATGAGCTTTAATTTCCCTGATTTTCTTGTCGCGGTCATTCCACGAGACGAATGTGGATGGGAGTCATACACCTTGATAAACCAAAACATTATGATCATCTGCTAGCTTGAGAACGAAGTACATCACTGATTCTGCGAATCAGGGATTCGACAGTTTGTTGATACGTTTATGAAGGTATGTGGCATTAGATGTATAGCACAGGTCATGTAATTCGCGTAAATAACGGGCTGATGATTTGCGTACGCGGTGATGGCACCCAATAGCGACCCATATGGGTTCCATAGGATTTACTTCAGGTGAATCTGGTCACCGGGACGTCAACGTGAGTTCTTTATAATGCTCTTCAAACCATCGAAACACGGTTCTGACTCCGAGCCACGGATAATTATACTGCTGAAAGATGGCATCAAGCATGAAGGGATGCAGGTGGTTCGCACCTGTCAACGTGTCTTCCAGTATTACAACAAGTCCCGACCAAGTTGAGGAGAATGTCTCCCTTAACATAACACTGCTCCCACCAGCCTGCGTCCGCCGTGCACTACACGTTGTGAACCACCGCTCACCTCGATGATGGCGTTTGTGGAGACTACCATCGACATAATGCAGCAAAACTGTGTTTCACCCGAAAGGCCGACACTTTTCCATTGACCGACGGTCGAATCCCGATGGTCCTTTGCCCACTGCAGCCTTTATTGACTATGCCGTTGGGTCATCATATGGACACGTAGGGGTTGTCTGCTGCAGATCTCCATGTTCAAAAATGTACGACGAATGGTGTGCTCCGAAACAGTTGTACCTGCACCAACATTGGGCTCTTTCGGCAGGGATGCCACTGATCGCTATCTGTCCTATTTTACAGAGCAGACAAGCCTCCGAACCCTACTTTCTGTGAAGAGTCGCTGACATCCAACCATTTAGCGCCTAGTGGTAGTTTTACTGTCCTTCTACCTCATTCCGTAGATGCTCACGACAGTAGCACGTGAACATTCGTCAGTTTCGCCGTTTATCGAGGTACTCGTTCACCAGCTCCGCGTGATAATAATCTGCCCTTTGTCAAAGTTGCTTATCTCAATGGATTTCCCCTTTTGCAGCCCATATCTTCGTTGGGGTGATCCCCGTCCGTGACAAACCGCTTTCAACCATCGCCCCTTTCTTTTCGTTCTTTCTTTTTTTTTAATTTTCCCCCCTTGCTCGTTTTAGTTTCCTTGTAGTTTGAGCCACTGGATATTTTCTACTAATTTAGCTAGAATGCTCAGGATTCAGTCTTGCAAATATTTTGTACCCACAACATTTGAGAATACATTAAACTACTTTTTGAATCTTCCAATGACTCAAATTGGCATGATTTCTTTACAGTTAGTTTTATGTGACTATTCTACTTTATGTCCTGACGGAAAGTTACTCCAAGGGAGTTTATGGTTGTTACTAATGCCAGTGGTGCATCACCAAAAACGGAATCTAACAGCACTTTTCCTGGAAGTATGTCAGAGTTATCTACGTTCGTGGTCAACTACCAACACTACATCAATAATGGAGCCTCTTTAGGTCTTCCTGCTTTTGGCGACAGTTTTATGACGTTCCAAAATTCTTATAGACAGTAACAACATCTGTGAATATCCTCATTGGTCCCGGCCTTATTCATAGTTGGTTTACACTACTGGCCATTAAAACTGCAACACCAAGAAGAAATGCAAATGATAAACGGGTATTCATTGGACAAATATATCATACTAGAACTGACATGTGATTACATTTTCAGGCAATTTGGGTGCATAGATCCTGAGAGATCAGTACCCAGAACCACCACCTCTGGCCGTAATAACGGCCTTGATACGCCTGGGCCTTGATTCAAACAGAGCTTGGATGACGTGTACAGGTACAGCTGCCCATGCATCTTCAACACGATACCACAGTACATCAAGAGTAGTGACTGGCGTATTGTGACGAGCCAGTTGCTCGGCCACCATTGACCAGACGTTTTCAATTGGTGAGAGATCTGGAGAATGTGCTGGCCATGGCAGCAGTCGAACATTTTCTGTATCCAGAAAGGCCCGTACAGGACCGGCAACATGAGGTCGTGCATTATCCTGCTGAAATGTAGTGTTTCGAAGGGATCGAATGAAGGGTAAAGCCACGGGTCGTTGCACATCTGAAATGTAACGTCCACTGTTCAAAATGCCGTCAGTGCGAACAAGAGGTGACCGAGACGTGTAACCAGCGGCACCCCATACCATCACGCCGGGTGATACGCCAGTATGGCGATGACGATTACACGCTTCCAATGTGCGTTCACCGCGATGTCGCCAAACACGGATGCGATCATTATGATGCTGTAAACAGAACCTGGATTCATCCGAAAAAATGGCGTTTTGCCATTCGTGCACCCAGGTTCGTCGTTGAGTACACCATCGCAGACGCTCCTCTCTGGGATGCAGCGTCAAGGATAACCGCAGCCATGGTCTCCGAGGTGATAATCCATGTTGCTGCAAACGTCATCGAACTGTTCTTGCAGATGGTTGTTGTCTTGCAAACATCCCCATCTGTTGACTCAGGGATCGAGACGTGGCTGCATGATCCGTTACAGCCATGCGGATAAGATGCCTGTCATCTCGACTGCTAGTGATACGAGGCCGTTGGGATCCAGCACGGCGTTCCGTATTACCCTCTTGAACCCACCGACCCCACATTCTGCCAACAGTCATTGGATCTCGACCAACGCGAGCAGCAATGTAGCGATACGATAAGCCGCAATCGCGATGGTTACAATCCGATCTTTATCAACGTCGGAAACGAGACGGTACGCATTTCTCGTCCTTACACGAGGAACCACAACAACGTTTCACCAGGCAACGCCCGTCAACTGCTGTTTGTGTATGAGAAATCGGTTGGAAATTTTCCTCATGTCAGCACCTTGTAGATGTCGCCACCTGCGCCAACCTTGTATGAATGCTCTGAAAAACTAATCATTTGCATACCACAGCAACTTCATCCTGTCGGTTAAATTTCGCATCTGTAGCACGTCATCTTCGTGGTGTAGCAATTTTAATGGCCAATAGTGTATACACTGAGGAGCCGAAGAAACTGGTAAACTGTCTAATATCGTGTAGGGCCCCCGAGAGCGCGAGGAAGTGCCGCAAGACAACGTGGCATGGACTCGACTAATGTGTGAAGTAGTGCTGGAGGGAACTGACACCGTGAATCCTGCAGGGCTGAGCATAAATCGGTAAGTGTACGACAGGGTGCAGATCTCTTCTGAACGCACCTCAGCCGGTCCACTTGCCTTCCACTGTTACAGAATGACTTGATCGGCAGCTTTTAGTGTAATGTAATGTCACTTCTGTTGTCATTCCGACCTTGTGGGCGTTTACATGTCTCTCGCAGGTTGAATGTTCCGTTAACACTATTTTATTTGTTTGTGTTATTGTGCACAGTATTCGCATTGCTTGCAGTGTTTACGCATTGGCTTTATGGTCCGCTCATCGTACAGTAATGTTTCGTAATTGTTGCAGCATAGTAGCGTGAGAGTTATGGCGTGATGTTAGCAACATGTCGAGCACAATAAGGACAAGAATGCATCGTAATATTGTGGCCGCTCTGTGTGCAACTGGAAAGGCAAGTGGATCGGATGAGATGCCCGTGAGACATTGCCGAGACTATGCGAAAGAACTTTCCCCCATCCTAAGAGCAATTTATCGAAGATCGCTGGCACAATGAAAGTAGCAAGCAGTTCGAAAAAAGTGGAGGTCATTACCGTTTTCAAGAAGAGTCGTCGGACTGAGATCAATCTGTTTCAAGAGTCTGGGATACTTCATCCTCATGCATTACGACGTTTTTGCTGAACGAAAATCTCCTCTTACGTGAGGCATGGCGTGAAATACATCGACGTCATTTTCATTCCTCCACTTCCGAGAGGCATTCAGGACGTCGTGCCAGATAGAACTGAAGAGGTGGTTGCTGGCAGAAATGGAAAGGTGTAAGTGTAATTTGGGATTACATTATGGGAGCACTATAGGGGTATCTGTTGAAAGGCCAGACAAACGTGTGGTTCCTGAAGAGGAGCAGCAGCCTTTTCAGTAGTTGCAAGGGCAACAGTCTGGATGATTGAATGGTCTGGCCTTGCAACACTAACCAAAACGGCCTTGCTGTTGTGGTACTGCGAACGGCTGAAATCAAGGGGAAACTACAACCGTAATTTTTCCCGAGGGCATGCAGCTTTACTGTATGGTTAAATTATGATGGCGTCCTCTTGGGTAAAATATTCCGGAGGTAAAATACTGTAGTCCCCCATTCGGATCTCCGGGCGGGGACTACTCAAGAGGACGTCGTTATCAGGAGAAAGAAAACTGGTGTTCTACGGATCGGAGCGTGGAATGTCAGATCCCTTAATCGGGCAGGTAGGTTAGAAAATTTAAAAAGGGAAATGGATAGGTTAAAGTTAGATATAGTGGGAATTAGTGACGTTCGGTGGCAGGAGGAACAAGACTTCTGGTCAGGTGAATACAGGGTTATAAATACAAAATCAAATAGTGGTAATGCAGGAGTAGGTTTAATAATGAATAAAAAAATAGGAGTGCGGGTAAGCTACTACAAACAGCATAGTGAACGTATTATAGTAGCCAAGATAGACACGAAGCCCACGTCTACTACAGTAGTACAAGTTTATATGCCAACTAGCTCTGGAGATGACGAAGAAATTGATGAAATGTATGAGGAGATAAAAGAAATTATTCAGGTAGTGAAGGGAAACGAAAATTTAATAGTCATGGGTGACTGGAATTCGACAGTAGGAAAAGGGAGAGAAGGAAACATAGTAGGTGAATATGGATTGGGGCTAAGAAATGAAAGAGAAAGCCGTCTGTTAGAATTTTGCACAGAGCATAGTATAATCATAGCTGACACTTGGTTCAAGAATCATAAAAGAAGATTGTATACATGGAAGAATCCTGGAGATACTAAAAGGTATCAGATAGATTATATAATTGTAAGACAGAGATTTAGGAACAAGGTTTTAAATTGTAGGACGTTTCCAGGGTCAGATGTGGACTCTAACCACAATCTATTGGCTATGAATTGTAGATTAAAACTGAAGAAACTGCAAAAAGGTGGGAATTTAATGAGATGGGAGCTGGATAAACTGAAAGAACCAGAGGTTGTACAGAGTTTCAGGGAGAGCGTAAGGGAACAATTGACAGGAATGGGGGAAAGAAATACAGTAGAAGACGAATGGGTAGCTCTGAGGGATGAAGTAGTGAAGGCAGCAGAGGATCAGGTAGGTAAAAAGACGAGGGCTACTAGAAGTCCTTGGTAACAGAAAAAATATTGAATTTAATTGATGAAAGGAGAAAATATAAAAATGCAGTAAATGAAGCAGGCAAAAAGGAATACAAACGTCTCAAAAATGAGATCGACAGGAAGTGCAAAATGGCTAAGCAGGCGTGGCTAGAGGACAAATTTAAGGATGTAGAGGCTTATCTCACTAGGGGCGAGATAGATACAGCCTACAGGAAAATTAAAGAGACCTTTGGAGAAAAGAGAGCCACTTGTATGAATATCAAAAGCTCAGATGGAAACCCAGTTCTAAGCAAAGAGGGAAAAGCAGAAAGGTGGAAGGAATTTATAGAGGGTCTATACAAGGACGATGTACTTGAGGACAATATTATGGAAATGGAAGAGGATGTAGATGAAGATGAAATGGGGAACTGCGTGAAGAGTTTGACAGAGCACTGAAAGACCTGAGTCGAAACAAGGCCCCAGGAGTAGACAACATTCCATTAGAACTACTGATAGCCTTGGGAGAGCCAGTCCTGACAAAACTCTTCCATCTGGTGAGCAATATGTACGAGACAGGCGAAATACCCTCAGACTTCAAGAAGAATATAATAATTCCAATCCCAAAGAAAGCAGGTGTTGACAGATGTGAAAATTACCGAACTATCAGCTTAGTAAGTCACTGCTGCAAAATACTAACATGAATTCTTTACAGACGAATGGAAAAACTGATAGAAGCCGACCTCGGGGAAGATCAGTTTGGAATCCGTAGAAATGTTGGAACACGTGAGGCAATACTGACCTTACGACGTATCTTAGAAGAAAGATTTCCGAAGTCAAGGAATATGGCATCCGTCTGATACCCTTCATCCATGGTTCGCAAGATATCGTGTGAAAAAAGGGCGAGTTGCTCTTCGCAGGAGCGATGCTTTCTAAAGCCGTGCTGCTGCATGGACAGCAACTTCTCTGCCTCAAGGAAATTCATGATATTGGAACTGAGAATATGTTCGAGAATCCTGCAACAAACCGATGTTAAGGATATTCGTCTGTAATTTTGAGGATCCGTCCTTCTATCCTTCTTATATACAGGTGTAACCTGCGCTTTTTTCCAGTCGCTCGGGACTTTACGTTGGGCAAGAGATTCGCGATAAATGCAAGCTAAGTAAGGAGGCAATGCAGTAGAGTACTCTCTGTAAAACAGAATTGGAATCCCATCAGGATATTGCAGTAGCAGACCGTACAACTTAAGAACATATTGCAAAGTCAAATGCCTTGGTTTCTTGTGTTGTCTGAGGCAGGACTAAAGTGTAGATTGTAAAAGTGTGATTTTTTTTAAAAAAACCTGAGTTGCAGTGAAAACCTGAGTAGCAGTATCTTGCTCATGTTATACACAATCAAGGTGTACATCCTCTTCAGTCGCATTTGGTAGCCATGCGAGACTTGCCAGTTCCTCGCTATGTTACAGAATTGCAGTCAGTTTTAGGGAAAATGAACTGTTATATTCTGTTCATACCGAATGCTGTACAAACCGCAGCACCATTGCATCGCTTGAATCACAAAACTGTCCCCTTTGTTTGGATACATTGCTCAGTGATCGATGCTTAGTTCACTTTGATCCTTACAGTCACGTGTGTTGATCCCTAAAGCTTTGCATAAAGAAGTGAAAGAAGCGTTGCAGTTAATTCACGAAGGACACTGGGGTATTGTTCTTTCGAAATAGTTAGCGCGTCGACACTGTACTTGGCAGGATATGGACGCCCAAATAGAGCATGTGACGTCAGAGTATCACGCATGTGACGTCAGAGTATCACGCATGTGACGTCAGAGTATCACGCATGTGCGGAAAATCAATCCGCTCCACCACAAAAATTCTCTGCTTGGCCTAAGTCGCAACAGGGAACAGACACCAGGAAGATGGAAGAATAAATGTAGAGTCAGATTTAAGAAATACACTACACGTAATGGATACTGACTCGCAGCAAGTGTATCCAGAGCTTTTTGTTTGTGACGTATATAGCGCTCCATAGCTATACACGACAAGATTAGATTAATCACAGCGTGCACAGAGGCATTTCAACAACCATTCTGCCCGCGCTCCATACGAGAATCGAACGGGGAAAGAGCATTTAACTGGTACAGTAAGACGTTCTCTCTACCATGCGTCTGAAAGTGGTCTGCAGTGTATAGATGTAGATGTAAATACCTTTTATTGTCGCTTTATTCAAGTGCTTGGCGGTAAACGAAGCGGAAGAGACAGGAGACAGGCAAAGGGCTGCGCCAGAGAATTACACAGAAACAATGTAAAACAATTTACAGCAGGTGTACGCAGCACGACCATATTTTTGTCGTGCTCTTATTTTAGCTCGTTTTTGTGTGGAGTACTTTTCTGAACGCTGAGAAGGCTGAAACAGTGTTTCCTCAGCGGCTGCTCGTTACAAGTGCGCCAGGAGGAGCAAAACCAAGAGCGCTGACGAAGGGGCCTGGTAGCCGCCTGCAATTTAAAGTTGCGTCGTTACGGCACGGCGCAGCTGCCGCGTGCACCGCGTTGTCCCGCAGTCTGCACAGGCGGGGACACGCCCTACCTGGCTGCGGAATTACATCTGCGCTGCAAGGCTGCGAAAACCCACCACGGTCCGCCAACTCGCCAGGGACAATTACGCTACGCAGTCCGTGGGGAAACCACCAAAAAGGGTCGTTGTAAGGCCTTTACACACATACCTTCTCTACCAGAGGATAGCAGTTTAGAACTTATTTGTTAAGAATAGCTGGCAGAATTTTGCACAGAGCATAACTTAATCATAGCACACACTTGGTTCAAGACTCATGAAACAAGATTGCCTACATGGAAGAGGCCTGGAGGTACTGGAAGGTTTCAGATAGATTATATAATGGTAAGACAGATTTAGGAACCAGGTTTTAAATTTTAAGACCTTTCCAGGGACAGATATGGATTCTGACCACAATCTATTGGCTATGAACTGTAGATTAAAACTGAAGAAACTGCGAAAAGGTGGCAATTTACGGAGATGGGACCTGGATAAACTGACAAAACCAGAGGTTGTAGAGTGTTTCTGGGAGAGCATTAGGGAACAATTGACAAGCACGGGGGAAAGAAATACAGTAGATAAAGAGTGTGTAGCTTTGAGGGATGCAGTAGTGAAGGCAGCAGAGGATCAAGTAGGTTAAAAGACGAGGACTAGTAGAAATCCTTGGGTAACAGAAGAGATACTGAATTTAATTGATGAAAGGAGAAAATATCGAAAATGCCGCAAGTGAAGAAGGCAAAAAGGAACACAAACGTCTCAAAAATGAGATCGACAAGAAGTGCAAAATGGCTAATCAGGGATGGCTAGAGGACAAATGTAAGAATGTAGAAGCTTATCTCACGAGGGGCAAGATAGATACTACCTACAGGAAAATTAAAGAGACCTTTGGAGACAAGAGAACCACTTGCATGAATATCAAGAGCTCAGATGGAAACCCGGTTCTAAGCAAAGAAGGGAAAGCAGAAAGGTGGAAGGAGTATATAGAGGGTCTATACAAGGGCGATGCACTTGAGAACAATATATTAGAAATGGAAGATGATGTAGATGAAGATGAAATGGGATATATGATACTGCATGAAGAGTTTGACAGAGCACTGAAAGACCTGAGTCGAAACAAGGGCCCGGGAGTAGACAACATTCCAGTAGAACTACTGATAGCCTTGGGAGAGCCAGCCCTGACAAAATACTACCATCTGGTGAGCAAGATGTATGAGACAGGCGAAATACCCTCAGAGTTCAAGAAGAATATAATAATTCCAATCCCAAAGAAAGCAGGTGTTGAAAGATGTGAAAATTACCGAACTATCAGTTTAATAAGTCACTGATGCAAAATACTGACACGAATTATTTGCAGACGAATGGAGAAACTGGTAGAAGCCGACCTCGGGGAAGATCAGTTTGGATTCCGTAGAAATGTTGGAACACGTGAGGCAATAATGACCCTACGACCTATCTTAGAAGACAGATTAAAGAAAGGCAAAACTACGATTCTAGCATTTGTAGACTTACAGACAGCTTTCGACAATGTTGGCTGGAATACTCTCTTACAAATTATGAAGGGGGAAGGCGCAAAATACAGGGAGGGAAAGGCTATCTGCAATTTGTACAGAGACCAGATGGCAGTTATAAGAGTTGAGGGGCAAGAAATGAAAGCAGTGGTTGGGAAGGGAGTGAGACAGGATTCTAGCCGATCCCCGACGTTACTCAATCTGTATACTGAGCAAGCAGTAATGGAAACAAAACAAAAATTCGGAGTAGGAATTAAAATCCATGGAGAAGAAAGAAAAACTTCCACGTTCGCCGATGACATTGTTATTCTGTCAGAGGCAGCAGAGGTCCTGTAAGAGCAGTTGAACGGAATGGACACTGTCTTGAAAGGAGGATATAAGACGAACATCAACAAAAGCAAAACAAGGATAATGGAATGTAGTCGAATTAAATCAGGTGATGCTGCGGGTATTAGATTAGGAAACCTGACACTTAAAGTAGTAAATGAGTTTTTCTATTTGGTCTGCGAAATATCTGATGATGGTCGAAGTAGGGAGGATATAAAATGTAGACTGACAATGGCAAGGAAAGCGTTTCTGAAGAAGAGAAATTTGTTAACATCGAGTATAGATTTAAATGTCAGGAAGTCGTTCCTGAAAGTATTTGTGTGGAGTGTAGTTATGTATGGAAATGAAACATGGACGATAAATAGTTTAGACAAGAAGAGAATAGAAGTTCTGAAATGTAGTGCTACATAAGAATGCTGAAGATTAGGTGGGTAGACCACATAACTAATGATGAGGTATTGAATAGAACTGGGGAGAAGTGAAATTTGTGGCACAACTCGACTAGAAGATGGGATCGGTTGGCAGGACATGTTCTGAGGCATCAAGGGATCACCAATTTAGTATTGGACGGCAGCGTGGACGGTGAAAATCGTAGAGGCAGAGACCGAGTGTTTTTACGCATGACCTATTACGAAGCATCAACTACAGGCCGTGTTTCTGAGTTATTATTCTCACTGTTATTATAATTATTACTGTGACAATACACTCCATAAATGGCAGACAGTCGAACCCAACACAAGGCCATGTATATGATCCAACAACGTATATGTGTGAGACCAAGTTAAGATTAAGTTTGCAGATCAAATACAGCTGACCTGTAGGTAACTGCTACTTTTATTTCTCCAATATGTATTGGAGACCGGGACACCTTTGAGCAGATCACTTTTCTAGGGAACAATTCTTGCTACAGTGCTACAATAACGGAAGATTACTACTACCGTCAGCTTCACATGGCGAGTGGAGCGAACGTGCTAGTATAGCGACGAACCTGTTTGTGTTTCGGAGAGTAAATTTTGGTGCTTGAAAATCGAAACTCCTACGGAGCACACCTTACACATGCATTATGTGAAATCCTGAAAGTTACTACTGTAGTTTCGAAACTAATTCAAATATGGCAATGGGACATGTTCATGCAGTTCTGTTGTGGCACGTTTACGTAATATTTTGCATTGCCTGCCTAACTGATCGGCCAGTCAAAGAAACTTTAAGACAACATCAGTTAGAAACACAATTTAAGAACAATTGAAGGCACTGGAGAATAAAAAGTATAAAGTCCTGAAAAAGCAATTTGAACCTAATTAAGCCCAAGCAGAAATAATAAATTCCTGAAGAGCAAGGACTGGTAAGTCAAGAAATTGCTACAAGCAAGAACAAGGAGGATTGTGGATAGGCCTATGGCTGACGTAATCACTACTGTTCTGCCCAAAGGTAGATTTTGACGAGGTAACACCCTGTGCTCTTCTGTCTTCTGCCACCCTCTTCAGTTCTACGTTATCTACCCTTCCCTTTATGTCATCTATCATCTTCTGTCTTCTCCTTCCGCTCAATCTCTTTCACAAATTAACCCTTACGTATTATCTATCAGCAAGGACTCCCGTCTGAACGAACTTCCATCCAGTTCTTCTTCGTCTCTCTTACAATTTGCAGCAGTCTGATGAAGAGAGTGAAACTTCGTTTTGTATTTACTGCTTAAAACGATAGAATCAATCAAAAAGGAATCAAGAATGAGTCAAGTGCCCAAGATGAAAAGGATAGGCTCATGACGATTGTGCTACAGGAAACACATGTTTGTGCGTATGAATTGCAGTTCAGACAGTCATGATGAGTACGTCATTAATTAACATTCAGATTTCTGTGTATGTCATGTTAAAGATTTGTTTACTGGCAGCAAAATTTTTCTGTTTCATCATATTAATTTGCTGCCAGTGGAATGTATTTGTAGAATCATAGTAGTGTGTTTTGTTTACCCGTTATTGTGTTTTATGACACGTGTAAACATGTCACCATAGACGCGTTCACTTGCCCCTTACCCAGGGCACGTTTACGCAATCGACTTGTTTCTGTAAAAAAAAAAAGAAAATTTGTACTTTTAAATGTAATGTTGAGTAAGAAGTATATATAACAAGCTATACTTTGATACCCACTTTGTAAGACAAATCAATTAGAAAGACGATGAATCTAACCAAAAAGATTTTAAATATTCTGAAAAAAATCCACTTAAATGCTGCCGTTTCCCCTACAAATGAAATACAGCTGACGTATAGTTCAGTGCTACTTCCACTTATTTATTAAATACTAGCCTAATAACAGCTAGTACTTCCATCCCTAACAAATCTTCCTTATCTATCTGAGAAGTGAAATGCCAGTTTTAATAGATCTAGCTTTAAAACTTTTTTAATATAAATAAATACTTTATAATAATTTTCACCCCCTTAGTTGTTGAATTTCCAAAATCAGTGAAAGTCATTTCTTTTTATTTCCAGCAGTGAAGCCAAATACACATTTTCATAGATTTAGCTTTGAAAGCGCTTTCATGACGAAATAATTTTGTGAAACTTTCATCCCTGTTTCACACCCTTAAGGGTTTGATTTCCAAACACACTTAAACAGGTTCTTTTTGTTTCTAATCGAGAAATCAAATACCAGTTTCTATAGATGTAGCTTTGAAAATGCTTCAGTAGTTTCTTTAATAGTGGTGTGTCCTCAAAATAAAAATAAAAATTCTCACAACCGTTTTACCCCATTAGTGGTTGAAGTTACAGAAATGGTGAAATAATTTTTTAAACTACTGATAGAGGAATCAAATACCAGTTTTCGAAGTTCTAGCTCCAAAAATTGCTGTAATAGCGATATATTTTCAAAAAGCATTGCATCCCCTATTTCATCCCATTAGGAGTGCAATTTCAAAGAATCACTTCTTAAACGATGCCTAAAGTATAAAATCGACATCCTGTCTAAGTTTCACGTTTCTATCCTTAGCGGTTTGGGCTGAGCGATGGTGAGCCAGTGAATGAGTCTGAGCCTGTTCCATCGCCTGAGAGGTTCAACTTAAAAAAAGCACTAGAACACTTTTTTTTTAAATTTCTAACAGGAAAGTTAAATACAAATTTTCATAGAGTTTGCTTAAAAATGATTGCAAAATGAAATATTTCGAAAAAATCTTTCATCCCATATTTCACAGCCTTAGGGGTGGAATTTCCAAAAACACAAACACGAGAAGCCAATTACCAATTTTTGTAGGACTAGCCTGAAAATTGTGTTATTCGGGAACTATTTTCGAGTAAACTTCCATCTCCTATTTCAACCCCTTTTGGGCGGAATTTCGAAAATTCTCTGCTACTGTATAATGTCAACACCATCTGCTAATTTCCCTTTTCTGTCATCAGTGGTTTGGGCTTGGCGATGATGAGTGAGGCGGGAAGTTGCGTTTTACATACAGAAATAAAACAGCTTAATAAATTATGGTCAAGCAACAGTGTGTGAGTGAATTAACAAAGCCTTTTATATGACATGAGAGACCTCAGTGTGTACGCACATCTTTTGCGAAACTGTTACGATGTTCATGCGTTGAACTGAAACTTAATTATATTTAATTCGTTACAAGGCGTATACAAAAATATGTCAAATAGTTTACCTACGCCCATTCAATTTAACATCGTCAACTCAAATGGAATTTTGAGGGCTTGTCCAAATACACTCCTGGAAATTGAAATAAGAACACCGTGAATTCCTTGTCCCAGGAAGGGGAAACTTTATTGACACATTCCTGGGGTCAGATACATCACATGATCACACTGACAGAACCACAGGCACATAGACACAGGCAACAGAGCATGCACAATGTCGGCACTAGTACAGTGTATATCCACATTTCGCAGCAACGCAGGCTGCTATTCTCCCATGGAGACGATCGTAGAGATGCTGGATGTAGTCCTGTGGAACGGCTTGCCATGCCATTTCCACCTGGCGCCTCAGTTGGACCAGCGTTCGTGCTGGACGTGCAGACCGCGTGAGACGACGCTTCATCCAGTCCCAAACATGCTCAATGGGGGACAGATCCGGAGATCTTGCTGGCCAGGGTAGTTGACTTACACCTTCTAGAGCACGTTGGGTGGCACGGGATACATGCGGACGTGCATTGTCCTGTTGGAACAACAAGTTCCCTTGCCGGTCTAGGAATGGTAGAACGATGGGTTCGATGACGGTTTGGATGTACCGTGCACTATTCAGTGTCCCCTCGACGATCACCAGTGGTGTACGGCCAGTGTAGGAGATCGCTCCCTACACCATGATGCCGGGTGTTGGCCCTGTGTGCCTCGGTCGTATGCAGTCCTGATTGTGGCGCTCACCTGCACGGCGCCAAACACGCATACGACCATCATTGGCACCCAGGCAGAAGCGACTCTCATCGCTGAAGACGACACGTCTCCATTCGTCCCTCCATTCACGCCTGTCGCGACACCACTGGAGGCGGGCTGCACGATGTTGGGGCGTGAGCGGAAGACGGCCTAACAGTGTGCGGGACCGTAGCCCAGCTTCATGGAGACGGTTGCGAATGGTCCTCGCCGATACCCCAGGAGCAACAGTGTCCCTAATTTGCTGGGAAGTGGCGGTGCGGTCCCCTACGGCACTGCGTAGGATCCTACGGTCTTGGCGTGCATCCGTGCGTCGCTGCGGTCCGGTCCCAGGCCGACGGGCACGTGCACCTTCCGCCGACCACTGGCGACAACATCGATGTACTGTGGAGACCTCACGCCCCACGTGTTGAGCAATTCGGCGGTACGTCCACCCGGCCTCCCGCATGCCCACTATACGCCCTCGCTCAAAGTCCGTCAACTGCACATACGGTTCACGTCCACGCTGTCGCGGCATGCTACCAGTGTTAAAGACTGCGATGGAGCTCCGTATGCCACGGCAAACTGGCTGACACTGACGGCGGCGGTGCACAAATGCTGCGCAGCTAGCGCCATTCGACGGCCAACACCGCGGTTCCTGGTGTGTCCGCTGTGCCGTGCGTGTGATCATTGCTTGTACAGCCCTCTCACAGTGTCCGGAGCAAGTATGGTGGGTCTGACACACCGCTGTCAATGTGTTCTTTTTTCCATTTCCTGGAGTGTAGATTGACAAACACTATTCTTTTTTGTAAGCATAGGCTTCGGCAGCCGTTGTCACTGCCAATAAAATTCTTCAGTTTTCATTGCAAAAATGATTTATTATGCTAAATGTTCAATGTAAGCTAATATCACTAGAATTTGTTTCACATGGATGGCCTCTCTCAAACAGCTGCTGGTGAGGTGCATCAAATCACACCGTGGTTCCACCTATTAAGGCGACACGCACTAGCCATAGCCATATACGTACTGTGATGTTAAGCAAATGTTTATTCCATACCAATCTGCTGACGCTACAAGCTGTGAAACGTGGTGGTGTCTCTTGAACAGAGGTCAACTATAATGTTGCTGGACAAAATGGCCATACTTTAGCTCATTCTTCTCAATAAATTCGCCGGAAATTAATTCTGTGGTCACAGTCTAACACAGGTAACACAGTCACCTGTTTTGAGACAGCAATGGGCTTGAACGTCATATGTAACACAATTAAGGCAGGATAAGGGGTTAAGTACTGATACAATGTGCACTTCTATAATGTTATTTCTGTAGTCCGATTTTTATTATTACACGCTTAAGTTTATCTTGCCATAAAACTACACAGTCATTAATTGAAACCAGCGTTATGGAACACAAATACTCGGCACTATTCCAAACTGTCTCACAGTTATCGACGGTGAATTAAGTCAAAGTTTCCATGCCTCATTGAAATCGACATTTATACGTTTATAATTTCCGCACCACCCTATGCTCGGTCACAAACATAACTGTTATGAAACATTAAAACTTGAGTTCTTCTCGATAAAATATACCGTTAAGTAATATTGTAATACCGAGAATCTATTCGTCTGCTTAAGATACACTCCTGACAAAAAAAGTGAAGCACCCTAAAGGCATGAAGAATGTCAGTGTAACTGCGTACATATACACTCCTGTGACAGGTATGTAAATTATAGAGTTGCAGTTCTCTGCGACGGATAGAATGACCACCAGAACGCATTACTCTTGTTCATGTTGATAATAAGCCTGGTAGGGTATATAACGGAATTGAACAACTTCAGATTCGAATGATTCCTGTGAAGGCCACCGACATGCCGTTTACTCATGGGAGACAGCTTTACTACCATCGGACAGAATTTGAATGGGGTCTCATTGTGGTCTCCGTTTTACCAGCTGGTCGGACAGTAAGTACAACATCCAGATTTCGGCGGCATTTAGTATACGGAGTGGCCCCGTGTTAGACTGCATGGCAACGTGAGGTCAGCATATTCGCCGTCAGGGCTCCAGATGATCAAGTCTGACCACCACAACGGAGGATCGCCGTACTGTGCACCGAACACATCGTAGCCCCCCCACATCTCCGTCTGCCATCTGAAAGTAAGTAATGGATTTCCTGGAATATTCTGTCATTCCCCGCCATTGGTCAGAGACTACCATAAGATGGACTGGGGAATTACTCGTATCATTCCATATGTGGGCTAGCATTAACAGTAGAAGGCCAACGGCTGCGTTTGGAGTGATGTCATGGCAGGGAAGCACGGACTGGCTATGAAAGCAACGGCGTCGTACATTGCGATGAACCGCAGTTCTGCGCTAATCCTCGCGGGGGTTAATGACGACCTAGGGAGAGGCGACGTTCTTCCTATGTTCTGGAGAGGCTCTACGGTACAATTTGGGTATCATGGTGTGGGTAGTAGCGATTGAGGGAACTCTAATGGCACGCGGGTATGTCGTGGACATCCTGGGTCCTCATGTGTTGCTTCTCATGCAAAAGCCAAGTCGTGCCATTTTTCAACAGGACAGTGCCCCCCCATACGTGGCATATATCTGTATTAACTGTCTGCATGATGGTGAGTACTCTCATGGCGAGCAAGGAGCCCTGATCAGTTCTTGATAGACCCTGCGTGGGGCCATCTGCGTCGCCAACTACATCCCGGTGCCAGTACCCACGGTATAAAAGATCAGTTACAGCAACCATCGGCCAGTTTGCCTCAGTGGAGGATAGAATCGGTTTATGATAGACTTGTCAGCCGAACCAGTGTTTGCAACCAGGGCAGAGGGGATGCGACGTCATACAGGTAAGTGGGCTCGCACTGCTAACTTTTGCGCAAATTTGTACTGAATAACTTCACATACCCTCTCGATTCATAAAATTTCATTTCGTTTTTTCGCCCCCTTCGGATGCTCAATTTTTTTTGTCAGGCAGTGTATTAAAGACGAGAACTCTCCTTAAACCCCTCTGAAAAGAAGCTAAGAAACAGAATGAATGCCACTTTCGGGTGACACAGCCGTCATGACAGAGATTTTGAAACTGCGACAGAGAACGCTAACATCATGAAGGTGCCACAATAAAAATGACTATAGAGAACATTTGAAATGACTGGAGTGACGTAAACGGTAAAAATAAACCGTGTTATATGCATAAAAGATAGGAACTATAACTCGTATCTTTAACTTTAAATAGACTGGCGTATGGTCCAGTCAAATAACTAGAATAAGAGGCTTTCATACCAAGAGCCAGAAACCTGTAAATTGCATTACTGGCCACCCGTTGCAGGCACTATAAGGGACTCTTTCCTGTAAATAAAAAAACATTGACCATTACAGTTATGGAGAGACGATTATTCCTAATAGTAACTCCACGAGAAATTCCCTCAAAATATTCAATCAGAGTGTTATTCTGCCCCGGTGCAGAAAGTTACACGAAACGGAGATGAATGATATGCTGTCTCGCTTCACAGGAAATCAGAGTTATAGAACAGAGTATTATGATTCATTTATTTCACCTAAAAATTCCAATTAGTACGCTGTGAATTCATCTAGGAACCCCAAGCGTACTGTACGGCCGTGGACGCGTACGCTCCGAAGCAAATCTCGCGTCCCCAGTTTACTGTAATGAAATTCTCAAGCCGTTAGACAGACGTCTACATCTAATACCACTTGAAAGAGGTGGTGGTCCTCGAAACATAAAATTATTCCACTATTAGCAACATGAAAAGGAAACCAAAATCCGGAGATTTATGCTGCTTTAAATGGGATCTTCTGTTTCGTTAACAGCAACGTTCGAATAGAGAGCGATGATGATTGTCAGAGCGAGACGGAGTATAACGGAAACCGGGAGGACTGGTGGTAGGATCGAAATTAAATGTTAGAACTTAAAACAAGCCCACCACTGGCTGAAGACGGTGAAGTGGGAGTCGAGAGGATACTACTGTCCCCTGAAAAACTACTAGTTAACCATAATAAACGGAAGTAAAGGAAGGAGAAGTTTGGAAAAGTAACAACGGTTCTGATTCGCTAAAATTCGCCCCATCTAACGAGAGAAGCAGCTCACTCCATTAACCGAACCTAAAAGGTAAATCATAACTTCAGAAAAGACCTCTTGTCGCTGCCGTAGAGCAAGACTGTTGTTCCTGACCACGCGCGTGAAGTCCGCCCCGGGACAGCTGCAAAGGCTGGCAACCACCGCGATGAGGTGCACTCCTAGCGAAATAATACGTTCACACCTGGCAGCTTAACACTTCGGACCTCATAGCCATCTCACTCTTCGGTATCTCAACAGATAATATGAGACCGAACTAGCAGCAGTTGAGGAGAAGGGAATATATCGAACAAGCAAAGCTTGGAGTTTTATGCTGAATTGACGCGGCACGTACACCAAGAGATTTTTATTCAAGAAATACGTCGCGAAAGACTTCGTAGCCATTGCTCAATAAGCTTCACTTATTCGTTTCAGACTTGCATTTGCTAATGACTTGATTTGGATTACAGTTTTTTTCATGCATTAGATTCAGTTACTTGCTTCCCACTGTTTCCATAGTCAATCACAGGTCCCCAGTTAACTTTATGTAAGATAGCGTTTTTGAGTATTTCATTTACTTTGAAGTCAGAAAGCCTCTATAGTCTTTAACCTCTCACTGTTAGATTGTATATCAAGAGCGATTTATTTTAATTTAATGTCAGTTTGCCTATCAGCCGCCCTTATTCCAAGCACATGCGAATTATTTGATAGTAAGATTTTGTCCAGCTCCGTTCTTCAACGCAGTTAATGAATAAGTTATACACTGAGGTAACAAAAGCCATGGGACAGCTATTTGCACGTATTGTGTACACAATGTATAAAAGGGCAGTGTGTTTGCGGAGCTGTCATCTGTACTCAGTTAATTCGTGTGACAAGGTTTCCGACGTGATTATGGCCGCATACGGGACTTAACCGATTCTGATCGCAGAACTATAGTTGGAGCTAGACGCATGGGACATTGCATTTCAGAAATCGTTGAGGAGTTCAATAATCTGAGATCCACAGTGTCATGACCGTCCCGCGAATATCAAATTTCAGGCTTTAACGACGGACAACGCAGTGGCAGACGGCCACCACGTAAAGACCGAGAGCAGCAGCATTTGCGTAAAGTTGTCAGTGCTAACAGCCAAGCAACACTTTGTGAAATAACGGCAGAAATTAATATTGGACGCTCGAGGAACGTGTCCGTTGAGACAGTGCGTCGAAATCTGGGGTTAGCGGGCTATGGCAACAAAAGACCGACGCGAGTGCCTTTGCTAACAGTAAAGCCGGCAGGGGTGCCCGAATGGTTCTAGGCGCTACAGCCTGGAATCGCGCGACCGCTACGGTCGCAGGTTCGAATTCTGCCTCGGGCATGGATGTGTGTGATGTCCTTAGGTTAGTTAGGTTTAAGTAGTTCTAAGTTCTAGGGGACTTATGACCTAAGATGTTGAGTTCCATAGTGCTCAGAGCCATTTGAATCATTTTGCTAAGAGCACGACGTCGCCTACAGCACTTCTCCTGGGCCTTTGACCATGCCGGTTGGACCCTAGACGACTGGGAAACCATGGGCTGGTCAGACGTGTCCTGATTTCAGTTGGTAAGCGCTGATGGTAGGATTCGCTTTTGGCGCAGTTCCCACGAAACCACTGACCCAAATTGTCAACAAGGTACTGTGCAATCTGGTGGTGGTTCCATTATGGTGTGGGCTTTTTTGAAATGGAATGGACTGGGTCCTCTGGTTAAATTGATCCGATCATTGACTGGAAATGGTTTAGTTCCACCACTTCGAGACTATTTTCCCAAACAACGGCCGGCCGCGGTGGTCTAGCGGTTCTAGGCGCTCAGTCCGGAACCGCGCGACTGCTACGGTCGCAGGTTCGAATCCTGCCTCGGGCATGGATGTGCGTGGTGTCCTTAGGTTAGTTAGGTTTAAGTAGTTCTAAGTTCTAGGGGACTGATGACCTCAGGTGTTAAGTCCCATAGTGCTCAGAGCCATTTGAACCATTTTTTAACCCAAACAACTGTGGAATTTTTATGGATGACAGAGCGCCGGGTCAGATCATTCTAGACAGTTCTAGCCATCCAGATCGCCCGACATGAATCCCACGAACATTTATGGGACATAATCTAGAAGTCAGGTCACACACAAAATCCTGCACCGTCAACACTTCCACAATGTGGACTGTAGAGGCAGCATGGCTCACTATTTCTCGAAGGAACTTCCAACGACTTGTTGAATCCACGCCACGTCTTGTGGCTGCACTACGCCGGGCGAAAGGAGGTCTGACACGATGTTAGGAGGTGCCCTACCGCTCTTGTCACCTCAATTCAGTATATTATAGCGGCCCTCCCCCGTTCCGTACATAGAACCACCGTTAGTTACGAATCTCGTAATCTATATCAAAGTCTTGTTCCATCTGAAAGATTCCATTTCTGATTTAAACCAAATAAGAGATAAGAGGAAATAAGAGGAAACTGAGCAAGACAGTAATAGCAGGGATCGCATAAGACGTACACAGAATATGTTCTCCTATCGGAGAAAATCTCAGATGCAATGAGCAAACGCAGCGGTTTCTTCTATGATCAGACGTGGGATTGGCACAAAATCGTGATTACGACTTTGAAAAAATAAAACTGCGTTGTTTGATTCTAGGTGCGTGTCTGCAGTTACGGTGCAAATCGAAATTCCCACACCAGTTTACCGTAGATAGCCGGCAGCCAACACTTTATGATGGATGCACATTTTTACTTCATTAAAGATATGTGTTATTTTTTTGTTTCAGTAACAGCATGCCGCGGTACTGTGGCGCAAGCGTTTCAATGCATACCAGAGCTGCAGACATGTACCTGCGGACAAATAACAAATTCTTTCCGTAGTTTTATTTTGAGGTTGCAGTTAAAACTTCACGGCTATTGCTTGCAGATGGCAGTCGGGCAAATGTGGACCAACGACTAGCAAGACAGAGTGCTTGCCGAAGGCACAAGGAATGAGAGCAGTGTTGCAGCCCACCTCAGTCACGCCCGACTGAAGAGAACATAGGTCTTCGAGTTCCTCGCATATATGCGGCCCCTGAGAGTGTGGTAGCATTTACGTAGACCAAACTACTCGCACTGTTGCTAAGTGTTGTGCAGAGCATAGCACAATTAACAAAGGGGACAAGTTCGGCCCGGGCTGAACACTGCCATAGAAAAATGGGATAAAATAAAAACTGAAAGGACGAGTTTTGGCTCAAATAACAGTACATTGGGATTCTGCTATAAAAATAACGACCATAATCAGAATGGCAAACAATAATTTTAACTGAGTGCAGGAGCACACACTTAGTAGGGCGTGGGGGCGGTCTTTAGATACTGAGCGAAAGAAAAGACGGAAGCCTGTAGGGAGGCGGAGCGCCAGTTTGAAACGAGGCGTCGGCCTCTCTCTTCGTTCGATGTCATTGGGTCCCGCGGTAGGACTGGTCTTCCAGTAGCTGCTCAAATTCGCTTTTATGTACGTGTCGATCAGGCCCTCTCTAGAAGGTTCCAGACGCTGCCATTACATCTAAGAGGGGCGTTCAGTAAGTAATGCATTAGATTTCGGCTAAAAAAAATATGGAATTTGTTGTGGAAGGCCGTGAAATATTCCCGCTTCGGCCCTACAGTTTCATTAAGTTCCGACTGGTGGCGGCAATATACGCAGCCTTGAAAATGTCGTCTGTAAGTGAGGTGCGTTCCAGGCATTGAGCTGTCAATGAGTTTCTTGTAACGAGAAACTAGACCGACGCAGATATTCACAAGCGCCTACACAATGTCTACCGAGACCTGGCAGTGAACAGAAGCAAGGCGAATCGTTGAGCGAAGCATCTGTCAGCATCGCCAAAAGGTCGCGCAAACCTATCAGATCTCTTGCGTTTCGTACGGCCCCCCACAGGTGTGACTCCTGCAATGTTGACACGTGCGGTCATTATAAGTCTAGGTGATCGACGGATGAAAATTAAAAACCTCGCCGCACAACTGAACTTCTCTGTTGGTACTCCGGGCACACTCTTCCACCATTTGTGGTAGTCTTTATGCTTGGTTCCTCTCCACCTAGCAGAGGACCACTAAGAGCAACGAACGACCATCTATGCGGAATTGCTTTCGCCTTACGAGGTTGATCGCGTCAATTCTTTGTCCAACTTGGTACAGGCGATGAAACATGGCTACATCATTTCGAATCGGAAACTAAATGGCAATACATGGAGTGGCGCCACACCACATCTCCTCCGAAGAAAAAGTTCAAAGCCGCACCATCAGCCGGTAAGGTCATGGTGACGACATTCTAGGACTCCGAAGTCGCTCAAGTGTTGCATGTCTTCCCTGATGGTGCAACAATCAACTCTGAAGTGTATTGTGCTACACTCGGAAACTAAGAACCGACTGAAGCGTGTTCGTCGCCACAAAAATGCAAACGTACTACTACTTCCCCGTGACAAGCAAATTCTCATAAAAATGTGCGTACCCAAGAAGAGCTCAGGAAAATTTATTGGACTGTGCTACTTCATCCACCCTACGGCCCGGATCTTGCAAATTCCAACTTCCATCTGCTTAGTGAAGGGTGCGCTGCACGGAAGTCAGTATGTGGATGACAGTGAGGTTACTGATACGGCAACATGTGGCGTAAGGAGAGCAATCAAAGGAGATTATGCCGAAAAATAAGATTTTGTAGATAAAAGAGTAAGGAATAATATGGTCTACTGGAATCTCTTGTAAAACTAACCCACTTTCACAAAAAAAAAATGGTGGAGACAGGTATCGATTGCTGGATTGTTTTATTCCATGTGACATGGCACTAAATTGAGAAGATTTTATTGAATCTTGACTCAAAACAAAAAATTAAATGACAAGAATGTGTCTTGAAGAAATACGCATACGATCAGAAGACGCATGGGATGGAACTTGTTCTAAAGGACTGCAGATAATTAATTTTCTGACTTTCCAGGGTCACGAACTACCAACTGGTGCGAAATCTACCAATGATCACCTTGCAGGACACGTACGCTGACGAAAAGAAATTTTGTCATGGTAACAATGGACAAGTCACGTTGTTAAATGTAGCTTTCAGTAGTCCTTAGCTAGCCGATTATCGAACCAATATTACATTATGTTACACTGTTTCATAATACACTGAAGAGCCAAACTGGTATAGACGTGCTTATTGAAATACATAGATATGTGAACAGGCAGAATACGGAACTGCGGTCAGCACCGCCAGTATAACATAATAATTATCTTGCGCATTTGTTAGATCGGTTACTGCCGCTAAAATGGCAGGTTATTAACATTTAAGCGAGATTGAACGTGGTGCTATAGTCGGTGCACGAGCAATGTGTCACAGCATCTCTAAGGTAGCGATGAAGTGGAGATTTTCCCATATGATCATTTCACGAATTCACGGTGAGTATCAGGAATCCGGTAAAACATCAAATCTCCGACATCGCTGCGACCGGAAAAAGATCCTGCAAGAACGGGACCACCGTGAACAGAAGAGAGTCGTTCAACGTGACAGAAGTGCAACTCTCCCGTGAATTGCGCAGACTTCAATGCTGTGTCATCAAAAAGTGTCAGTGTGCGAATCATTCAACGATCCATCATCGGTATGAGCTTTCTGAGCCGAAGACCCACTCGGTAACCTTGATGACTGCACGACACAAAGCTTTACGCCTCGCCTGGAGCCGTCAACACCGATATTGGACTGTTGATGACTGGAAACATATTGCTTGGTCGGACGAATCTCGTTTCAAATTGTATCGAGCAGATGGACGTGTACGAGTAAGGAGACAACCCCGTGAATCCGTGGACCCCGCATTTCAGCAGGGGTCTGTTCAAGTTGATGGATGCTCTGTAAAGGTGCGGTATGTGTGCAGTTGGAGAGATGGGAGCCCTGATACGTCTAGATACGACTTTGACAGATGTCACGTACATAAGCATCCTGTCTGATCACCTACATCCATTCATGCCCATTGTGCATTTGACGGACTTGGACAATTCCAGCAGGACAATCCGACACACCATACGTCCATAATTGCTACAGAATGGCTCCAACAACACCCTTCTGATTTAAAACCCTTCCGCTGGCCACCACATTCCCCAGACATGGACATTATTGCGCGTATCTAGGATGTTTTGCAACATGCTTTTCAGAAGAGATATCCACCCCCCGGTACTCTTACGAATTTATGGATAACACTGCAGGATTGATGGTGCCAGTTCCCTCCAGCACTGCTTCAGACATTAGTCGAGTAAATGCCACGCGTGTTGCGGCACTTCTGCGTGCTCGAGGGGGCCCTACACGACATTAGGCAGGTGTACCAGTTCCTTTGGCTCTTCAGTGTAAATCAAACAAATCTTTATGATTTCCAATAAATCTCCAGTGGCACAACGAATCTCCAGTGACATAAACAGCTACCATTTATATCTGCACCCATATTCCGCTAGCTATCTCCTGCATGTGGTGGAGGTTACTTTAATACTTTACCGGCCTCTTGTTTGTTTCAGAAATGATGTGTCGGAAACAAAAATGTCGATAAACCTCCTTATGTGTTCTAATTCCTCTGATTTTCTCTTTGTGGTCATTTCGTGATACCTATGTGGGATGAAGTTACGGCTTTCTTTCCTTGTAAATGGTGCCTAGGACATACATTGGCTCCCCTCCCCCGTTGCTAACGTCAGCATATTCCTTTTTTTAATCCTCCCATCCCCCCACTTTACTTTCGTTGCAGTGTCAGCCAATTATGTAATCGTTTATGGGTAACTAAGCGATTCCGTTTCTGACCTTTCTGTTTCTCGTTGGATCTTTTCTGTTTTCTACTAACCTTGCCAGGTAAGAGTCCCAGACCGATGACCAGTAATCAAGAATCGGTCTCACAAATTCTTAATAAGCTACATCTGTTGTGGATAAATTATATTAACTTATGATTCTTACAATTTTTGTCTCAGCCTGACATATGAATACTTTATTTTTCTTCTACATATACACCCTAAGACAAAAGAAACGACGCACCACGAAGGAATTACCCGAATCGAACGGAAATTCGTAGATGTAATGTACAGTCAAACAAAAGATCACAATTTCAGAAAAAAATGGTTGATTTATTCAACAGAAAGAGCTACACAGTTTGAGGAAGTGAGTAATGGACTGGTCCACCTTTGGTGCTTGTGCAAGCAGTTATCCGGCTTGGCACTGATTGAGAGAGTTGTTGGATAACGTGCGATAGATCGTCAAATGCCGAGATGGTGGAGGGCCCTGCCCATAATGCTCCAGACGTTCTCAGTTGGGGAGATATCCGGTTACTTAGCTGGCCAACTAAGATTGGTCAAGCACGAAGACAAGCAGTAGAAACTCAGGCCGTGTGCGGACGAACATTATCTTGCCGAAATGTAAGACCAGGATGGTTTGCCATGAAGGGCAACAAAAGAGGCGTAGGATATCGTCGACGTACCGCTCTGCCGTAAGGGTGTCATAAACGACAACCAAAGAGCCGTGCTATGAAAAGAAATGGTACTCTACACATCATTCCTGGCTGTCGGGCCGTATCGCGGGCAACAGTCAGTTTGGTATCCCACCGCCGTATGGGACGTCTCCAGAGAAGTCTTTGCCGGTCATCGGGGTTCAGTTTGAAGCGAGAATCATCACTGAAGGGAATTCTACTCCAGTCAGGCTTGCAAAGCCGCCGTATCTCTGCCGAACTGAAACGTTTGGACCGTTATTGTCAGTGGCCTCTAACCACCTCGGGCTTTTGACGATCTAACTCGCCAATTGGACAGAATTTAGCACGATATCCCTCAGGAGAACATACAATAGCTATAGCAATTAGCGCCAAACCTAGTAACTCTACGCATAAGAGTCTGAAGTGGACCAACGGGTTGTTGCCAGCTCAATTTGTGAAGCTCTTTCTCTAGAGTGAATCATCCATATTTTCCGAAACTGTAATCACTTATTTGTCTGTACATGTAGATCACATCCACCGATTTCCAACCCATTCAGATAATTCCTTCGTGTTTCGTCGTTTTCTTATCTTCCTGTGTAATTTATACAAAAATTATCATTCTATCCTACAGTCGAGCAGGTGTAAGGCAGTTGCACCAAAGTGGAAGCGGGAGTGTCGTGCAACAACTGCAATTAATGATGTAACGCAAATGTGTAAATTTTGTTTTCGTCTGCAGCGAATGCGCCACGCTGCTGGAGACTGACAAAAATCTAATTGCTGTCAGGGATCTTTTTACACTGACTATTATAGGTCTTTCCAGGGGACTTTCCTTTGGAAGTTTACAGCAGTTATAGGTTCCAGTGGTTTACTACCAAAAACGGAATGCGAATTAACTGATCTGTTCACATGTTACAATTATTTTTCAGCTCCTGCACCAATCATCGAACCCCAGCAGGTGTTCCGGCATCTCCTACAGTCTTCTGGATTCCAATGTTCCTGTAGACAATAGCAGACAGTGCAGAGCGATGTAGAATGCCTTTATAAAGTCAAGGAACGCAGCACCTACATGATAGCCGTTGTCTTCGGTGCATGGACTCTGAAGGCCAAGCAGAACATTCCGGAATAGTGCCTACCAAGAAATCCTCAACGAAACACAAATTTCGTTTGATATTTCACGTCGCCGAATTTTCTTCTGGTACTGAGTCAATTTCTTGTGTTTATTTATTTGATTTATTTATATCCAACTATAAAAAACAAACTATATGGGTGATTTCCAGTGTAAATACAGGCAAAATTTACATAATTAAAATTTGTACATATTGTTGAAGTATATAAAATCAACACGTGTTAAATTTATTTTTTTGTGGACCATGTTCGTAAAATATGATACTGTCCCTCGGTTCAGTGTCTCTAGATAGAAATAGGTAATTTATGAAGATGAACGTTTGTCTTGACACATGACACAATAGACAAACATATGGGATCAAAAATTTAGTCTCATGGGCAAATAGTATTATTTCTCTGTGCTATACACTCAGAGGAAAATCGTATACATATAGAGAATAACATCCGGGTGTAAATATTACATACACTACGGGGCCCAGCAAACTTCTTTGAGAAAAGCACGAGTTAAGTTTCACGTAAGCGACGTTTCTGGAATCCAGGCTGGTTGACACTGAGGAGGTCATTCTGTTAAAGGTAATTCATTATTTTTGTGCTCAGAATATGTTCCAGGTACTATCACGAAGTTCATCAGCGAGGCTGTATGTAGCTTTGTTAATCACGTGAATTTGAATGGGTGTGATTTACGTGTGGAAAATGACCACAGTGTGGTAGGAACAGCTCCCAGTTTTATGGGACAGAGGTAATGTAACACATTTTATTTGGAAGAGCAGCTATACGACAGCTCTAAATCCAACACTGGTCTAGAATGCGCTGTTTTTCTTCTCCCTCTCTCAAAAGATCCTCCACTCTCGTCAGTCAAAGACATTCTGATGTTGCGTATAGGACGATGTCCCCAAGGGGGCTCCACTGGGAGTAAGGGTACTGTAGGATGTGGTTGTAGCTGGTATTGTCATGCACAGATGCGCACGACCAGTCGCACTATGCCTGGAGTTGTCCAAGCCAGGACTGGACCATTTCTCGTGGTGTTGTGTGCCATTGTGACGCTGTACATGTGATACTGAACCATACGTTATGGAGGGTGTCTGACACAGCCACATCGTGACTCAGATGATGTGACGGCTGGAGGAGATGCCACAGAAAGCTCATTGATACTTTTTCGAACTCGTTCTTCGCTGGTCGTCGTCCTTGGTGCCCAGCGTCTCGACGTATGGGTGTGCTGGAATGGAGTCGTCCACGATCGCTCATGCCGGTTAAAGCTGACCGAGTGAGACAGTTGTAGGTTAGCTGCGCAACAGAAAGCCCAATGTCTGTGGACCGCATTTGAGGAACCTGTACAGGTGACAATAAGGTGACTGTAGAGCTGATCATTTAGCGTCGTTTCACAACATAACAAAATCACAGGAGGCGAGGGAACACTTTTTGAGTCGAATGAGTTGAGGAAGGCGAAATTTGCATCTTCCGAAAATGTTTCTGAACACAGTACACTAGTGTAGGTGAGGTCGCCTTTTTTGTGTCGGTCGTAGGGTGAGTGAAGTTTACAAGCACGACAAGCAGGTCACTGTAGACGACCTCTGTCACAGACGCCCACAAGTCATCCTGTACACTGACTGGATGCCAAGCAGGAGCCATGGGAGTGCCTTGGTCCAGGAAACGCCATGACGCATCAGGACCGCCTTCACGGTGTTGTGCCATGTCTCTATTACTCTGTGGGTGATACGGGATAGTCCGCACGTGTATGATCCTACAGAGGCGACAAAGGGGGTTGAAGAAAGCCAATTAAAATTGGTGGTCCTGATTGGTGGTACCCAATTCAGGAGTGCTGAAACGGACAATCCCTATCTCGGCAAACGCACAAGTCGTTTTTCGACTGCGATATCATGCACTAGTATGGCTTCTACCCATCGTCCTGTCCGTCACAGATACAAAATATCGGAAATTTTTCGACTTTGGCGGGGTCTCAATGATGTCAACGTGGACGTGCCAGAATAAAATATTCAGGTTGGGAAAGCATCCAGGCTGACGGTGAGTGTGATTCCCTGTCTGACTTTATTGCCATCCGAGACAGCATTGTGCCCAGCGGCGACAGCCTCGTTTGATTTTTGCCGATACGAATCAGTCATTAGGCAGACCATCGCACTGACGCCAGAGTGACTCGGGTTGTGTAATCGCTCGAATATTTCGCAGCGCATCGTAACAGGCTCCAGTAGTCATGGCCTGCTCTGCGGATCGTCACAGAGCGGGGTTGTGTGACACATGGGAAAAGAATAACGTTTGATGCGAAGGTTTGTGTCATCATCGTTAAGGAGGTTGTCGGTGTCTCAGCCTTTCATTTGTTCAGCTGTCATATGCTCAAAGTCATACTGGAGAAAAATTGCACTCATTCTTGAAAAGTAGTCCGCAATAGCATTGTCCTCGCCATGGGTGTGACATACGAAAGTGGTGCACTTACTGTAAGGTCTAAATGGACTGACACCCTGAGATGGGTTCCTTACAACACCGACCACAGTTTCGTGATCTGTGTAATTGGTTTCTTAACGGCCCTCAATATTCTCGTGGAAGCAATTCACCACTATATAAACCACGAGCAGCTCAAGGTCGAAAGCCGAACATTTTGATTGTGAGGGAAACAGCTTCGTTCAGAAGAACCAAATCTTTTGGGTGCTCTATATTCCACCAGCAGGAGCACATCTCCCAGCAGTGCCGTTCACATCAGTTGCGAGGGTGAGCTGTGCTTTGGGGTTAGGGTGAGTCAAAGTAACAGCTTGTGCTAGACAGTTCTTCGCTTGATGCAATGCTTCTGTCATCTTTGTATACCGCTCGGCGTTCTTCTTGGGATGTTTATGTTTGCCTGCCAAGGCGTTCGTGAGAGGAGACCGCTGTGCAGCTGCATCAAGAAAATTGGAAATTTGTGGGAAGGTCTTATGGGACCAAACTGCTGAGGTCATGATCCCTAAGCCTACACACTACATAATCTAACTTAAACTAACTTACGCTACGGACGACACACACATCCATGTATCAGGACTCTAACCTCCAACGGGGGAAGCCGCACGGACTGTGACAAGGCGCCTCGGGCCGCGCGGCTATCTCGGGCTGCGCAGCGGCATGAGGAAGGTGTCTTCAGTAGAAGTTACAGATTCCAAGGAATCGACACAGGTTTTGGAAGTTTCTGGAAGTAAATAGTTTTTCACCATCTCCGTACATTTCGCTGTTAGGTTGATACCTGACTGATCGAACGTCACCCCCGTTAATCGAAGGTGTGACTTTTCTTCATTAATGACAACATTACCTTGTCGTAGCGAGGTTAGAGCTTGTTCTATGTTGCTCATACCCTCATCATAACGGTGGGAAAAGATCAGTATGTCATCGAGAAAGGTGTAACAGTACTGAAATCGAAGGAGCAGGCTGGCAAAAGAACATTGCCATGTTTATGCAGCTTTCTTGAGGCCATAGGGCTCAAACAGATTCGTACAATCCAAACGGGGTGACGATCGCCTTTTTCTAGATGTTGCCAGGGTGAACTGGGATTTGTAAATATACACTCTCACTGTCGATTATGCTGAACACCGTCACGCCAGCAAACGTGTGCATAAAGTCATGGATGCTGGGTATAGGGTAGCTATCATGGTTCTCGATATGAGTACCCCGCAGTCTCCACAAAGTCTGGTTCAAACGGCTCTGAGCACTATGGGACTTAACATCTATGGTCATCAGTCCCCTAGAACTTAGAAATACTTAAACCTAACTAATCTAAGGACATCACACAACACCCAGTCATCACGAGGCAGAGAAAATCCCTGACCCCGCCAGGAATCGAACCCGGGAACCCGGGCGTGGGAAGCGAGAACGCTACAAAGTCTGATCAAATTGTAATTTTTAGGTATGAGCTTAATGCCGTGAGCCCATAGGTTGTCTGACAGTGGATGATACCTCCTTGCAGAAGTACATGGATTACATCTTTAGCAGTCTGTAAGTCTGCAGGCCACAAACGGCGGGCTTTATAGTGAACGGGAGGACCACAGGTGGTTGCAATTTTATACACAGTTCCCTCTCACTGCACATGTGAGCGCCCATTGCGCGAGGTGGGAGGATCTGTTTCACTGTTTGCAAACATTACACGTTGCATCACACCGACCTTTTTGTGACTGTTGCTGCCCGACGTCTGCGTGCTCTGTGGTGGGATGTGAATAAGCAGAGTTTGCGTGGAAGAACTAGGTGCCCCTTCCACCGCAGCTTGCTCTTGAGTGCTTCTGACGTGTGAGTGTTCGTGTGTCTAATGCGGCGCCGGAGGTCTCCGTTTTCGACGTGCAGTGCTTACAGTCGTGTGTCAGAATCGACGTTTCGCTGTTGAGTAGCGGAAATAACGTCTTTGAATATGTTGCACTCGTGAAGTGTTTCGGCGTAAAAGTCACTGAGAGCGAGACTTTCAGTCGAACGGGCACCAGTAGGCATAGTCATAGCAAGAAACCCTTGATATTTCCAGGACCATGGAGCGTTAGCGTCACTTGTTCTACGTCACGCGAGGGCTGATAAAAACCATAAAATGTCCACACCGGTGAAGGGTTAACAAATATCTGTAACGTATAGAAGGCCCAGGTGGAGTGAACGTTCATTGACAGGTGTACAGCACGAGTAGTAGTGCCGTGGACAGGTATCTCCAGGTTGTCCACCGAGTAAAGTAGGAGTGCAAATGACAGTTCGAAGGTTTACGTGCTGCTGTGTGGTAAGGAGCTAATGTCAGAGCCCATTGCACTAACGTGCATTGTTCTGTAGTGAGATCAGGCACGACGAAGTGTCCTTGCGTCTGTGGGTCCATGGCAACATGAGTTCGCGCTAAACAAGGAGGGTGTGTGCGACTTTGTGCACTGTGGCGGGCCGAAGCGCCTATTTGGGTCCACTGACGTCGTTCGGGAACTAGCAGGGAGAGCGACATTTGTGAGTGGCGTATTGAAACTCATTGTGAAACTGGCAGACCAACAGCCGTGACTTGGTGTAACGTCAGGTGCGTTGTTGCCAAGCGATGCAGACCGGCTGTCGTGGTGACGTGACGTCACCCTCATGTTGTGTCGAGCTAGCTGAGTCGGGAGCGGGTGGTGCGGGAGACGTCGTCGGCCCAGCGCTAGGCAGGGTGGCGTTCGTCTGTCTTCTATCCGCTGGTGGCATAGCCCGGGGAACATGAGATCTGCCAATGTGAGTCGTTTTTCTAAAGGTTCGGATTCGTGTGTAGTCATTGCCACTTGCAGCTCGGTCGGTAACTTGACGATCCATAGGGTCCGTAAGGTAGTATCTGACATAAGAGTACAATCAGCAGTTTCGCAGAGGCGACGCCGAAGGAATGAGGGTGTATTGTCGCTGAGTCGTCGTTCATAGACAGATGGTTCAGATGGCTCTAAGTACTATGGGACTTCACATCTGAGGTCATCAGTCCCGTAAACTTAGAACTACTTGAACCTAACTAACCAGACTGAAGCGCCTAGAACCGCTCGGTCAAAACGGCCGGCGTTCATAGACAGCCTCCTCCAATTGTTGCTCCGGGATTCGAGAAAATCTCTGTAAGAGAACAGTCTTTCCTGTTCTGTACGTGTTTGAATGTGGTGGAGACTAGACAATGTTGCTGATAAGTTGAGCTCGTCCCGCCGGGTGGCAGATCACTATCAGGTTGAAATATTCTGAATCATCGTCGAAAATTTCTGCTGCTTCGAAAATACAGGCCAACTACCAGAAACCACAAAGCCGGGTGAGTGGGTTCGAACGGTGGTAGTTTGAGGTGCGAGCTCAACCTCGGAGGCGAGGATGAAGAAATAAATGCAGTATGTTTCGGTGTGATTGAGAACATGGCTGTCGACTGTTCGTGAAACCACAATGGTTGTGACGACGTGGTAAGCGATTGCTCTTATCGACTTTGCGGCGCGGAAGGCGCATAAGACGCGTAAGTGGGATTACGACTATGATGCGGTGCTACTGGTTAAGGACATTGTCTGTGGCAGTATTATCCGCAGTCCAAGAGCAAAATTGTCGGCCGCCATTGTTGAAATATGGTTAAGATGGTGGTGTCCGTAGGCACTGTCGATACATTTGGTTTTCACTACCGCATTTGCACAATGATCACAACACACATCCTGCGCCGTTATCCTGTTCTTACTGTAATCTGGAGTCGGCGTGATGGGTGATGCCATGTGCGTGAACATAATCTCATCGTAATACACCGGACCAGGTTAACGTGTAGTGGCGAATTTAAATCACGTCTCACGACATACGAAAGGTCATCAGTATAGAAAGCGATGACCACGATGCGGTAGGAAGAGCTCCCAATAAAATGCGATACGGGTAATGTAATACACTTTATTCAGAAGAGTAAATATACAACAGGTCTACATCGAACACTGGTCGGGAACTCACCGTCTTTCTCCTCCCTGTCTCCAAAGATCCTTCATCCTCGCCGGTCAGAGAAGTACTGACACGTCGCGTACAGATCGAGCGTTGAACTTTGGTCAAGGAATTTACAGTATTATGTTCACACAGAGATAAAACTCAACTGCAAATTCTGTTTAGAATCTTATTTTACTTGTAAAGCAGAGATACCTTTTTGCCCTTCACAATCTTCCGCTCGACACCAGAAACCAACGATGTTTCTCTTGTCGTACGGGCCATTACAGTCGTCTCGCAGGTGGAATGTCTTAATAACGCCTATTAATATTCGAATTAAAACTTCTTACTGTGGTATCAAGCAAGTAAGCACAAAGCCAATTTAGATAATGTGTTAGTTCATCGTCAGGCTCTCTGGCAGCTTGTGTGGAATGTGATCCACCTCTGGTGTAGTCAAATTAGCTCTCTGGCAGCTTGTGTGGAATGTGATCCACCTCTGGTGTAGTCAAATTAGAGACAAAACCAATTTTGATGAGGTGCGAGGCCATCCCCAGCCCCCCTGACAAACGTCCATGAAGATTACCACCTCTGGTCCAGTCAATATAGGGGCAAGTACTCGATGACAGGTAGCCGCAGATTTTTGACGCACCAATTCCCCACATTTTGAATGAACCAACGGAAACCAGTCATTGAACTCGGGCATTCACTTTAACAGGAGCAGATGTCGATCAAGGGGCTGGAAATGGCGTAATATTTCGCCGAAACTGGTTGCTCAATAGAGTAAGAACTGGAAATTTAAACGGCTGAAACGTGTTTTGATTCGACTTTTCATGCTGAACAGCCGAGGTCTCGCAACCATCTGTATAAAGATGGACATACAGAGACGCTTAGGATCTGTGGACGCCGTTGGTAATATGTAAATGAACTCGGATAAGAAATAAGCCCATTTATGTGAATGTGAAATGATAATGACTCTTGCATATTTCCATTGCTCCTTATAGTTACTCTCCAAATATATTACTTAAATAGCTTGTTCATTATGAACGTTTACCGATAAATTATTGAAAGCCATACAAATGATCTTAACGCTCAATAGATTTTGATTTTTTCGTGTCAGTATCTCTAATCTTCAGCACAAACTAAATATTGCTAGTAGCTACGTTTGTAAGAGTCAGGTCTCAATCATTTATTCACAGTGGACTTCGTAGTGAAACGAATCCGTATGCAAGATGCTCTTGTCCCAAAACTTAAAAAAAAAAAAAAATTAAAACGCCTCTGGGCGCATTCCTGTATTCCTCTGCCTTATTCGTGCCACTGTGGGTAGTTAGCTGTGAAACTTGGGAGGCAGGCTTTGTTTAGTCATTAAACACGCTCTCGTCACATGCTGTGCGCCCCTGCATAGTTTATCGATAGTCCTGCTGGAGTTCTATGAAACTGCGCTCCACAAATACCAGGGCCAATCAGTTGAGAGCATCTAAAGAAAAGCTGATGTTTTAGACATGAATTATTATCATCTCCAAGGGTACTTCTCCCGAAAATGCACCTTTCGTCAAGTACGTGCTTAATTTGTATGGGTTTCCAGCCATAGCTGCATTGGAAAACTGACGTCGCATTATGAAGGGTGGATCAAAGAAACGGGAAAATTTGCAGTTAAAGTTGTGTTGGCAGCACAGAGCAGTGGAGTGGTACGTAGCGACCAGTCGCCGTATGCGCGTCTTACGACATAAGAGGGGCGTTCAGTAAGTAGTCCTACACATTTTTTTTGGTTTCGGAAAGCAGTTTGATATTAAACCCTGTTTTTCAATATAATCTCCATTCAATACGACGCCTACCGTTATCGTAGTGCGAGAGCCTGTACGCCCACACTGTACCATTCTATTGGTCGACAACGTAGCCAACGTCCAGCATCAGTAGCCTGTCCATCATCCACGCACTTCTTCCCACGCTGTGCAGTCGTTATTGGGCCAAACAGGAGGAACTCGGTAGGTGCGAGACTCAGGCTACATGGTGAATGAGGAAGAACACTCCAGTGGAGCTTTGTGAGGCGTTGCGTGAGGCCTTGCGTTGTCTTCGAAAAGTTCGTTTGTATTTTCGTAGCGATGATGAATTCGTTTCTTCAGTTTCCTGAGTGTAGCACAACACACTTCAGAGTTGATTGTTGCACAATCAGGGAAGACAACGAACAGTATAGCGACTTCAGAGTCCAATAAGATCGTCGCCATGACTTTATCGCCTGAGAAATTTTTATTCGGAGGAGAGGTGGTGCGGCTCCACTGCATGGATTACCTCTTCGTTTTCTGTTCGAAGTGATGAACCCATGTTTCATCACCTGTGACGATATTTCACAAAAAATTGATACGATCAGCCCCGTAACGTGCAAGAAATTCCGCACAGTTGGTCGTTCGTTGCTCTTTGTGGTCGTCTGGAGCCCAGCTGGCACACACCTTTGAGTACCCCACCTGGCGGACGATTGCTCACTGCCAGGTCTTAGTAGACATTTTCCAAGCGACTGTGAATATCAGCGTCGCTCTGTTTTTCTGTCAAAAGAAACTGAATGACAACTCTGTGACTGGAGCCCACCTCCTCTATAGACGGCATTTCAAAGGATATGTATAGCACTGCCATGAACATGAATCTGTAGAGGCTAAGGTGGGAATATTCCATGTTCCACAAGAAATTCGGCATTTTCAACAGAAATTAGCGGATAAAAAACGCCCCTCGTACATGGTGACAGTTTGATAGGCAACTGCACGACCAGAATGTCAGCGTCACTGTCAGATCACGCCGTGAGGTCAACTTCCACCGTCACATGCTGTATTATCGTGGGTTCGGAGGTTTGAATAGACTGGTTCAGCTCTTAACAACAAGCCTAGTGAGGTTATACGTTCTGTGCGTACGCATGAAAACACTGATGCCGTGCGAACTGCCATGGAAAGAAGCCTTCGTCGTTCGATTCGAAAACTAGCAGCTCAAACGTCGGAGCACCCAAAGAATATTGTATCACCTCTAATTTCATCCGTACAGATTTCAGCTTGTGAAACAAGTGAACGCTAATGGATGTGCTCTGTGCCTGAAAATTTTTGAACAATCATGTCGGTTGAGGACAGAGGAAAAGCAAACTTGATTTAAAATCTTTGCGTGTTCCATCAAGTTCGTTGTAATGTAAATGAAGCAGAGATTTTTTAATTAGGGAAATTTGCTCAGTTTCATCGGCGTCCGCTAGACCGCATAAAGGTTAGTTTTGTATCACGCCTGGTATGGCAGCGCGTGGAAACTGAAGGGTAGGCCGAATGTAGGAAGCGAGTAGGAGCAGGTGGGGTAAAAATCTCTCACACTGCAATTAAAAGTGGTTTACTATATCACCACACAATAACTTGAATACATCAATTGTACTTAACTTTGGCTGAGATAAGCACGTAGGTGCGAAGCTGTACATCAAGTTTCGAAGGCAAAATCTGTAGTGGCTCGCCGACTATGAAACAGAAACAATGTTGCCTGGTCGTCTACTCGGAATCAAAATGGGCTGAGTCCGGAGCGGCGCTCGTAGAGCTGCACAGCGCCGGCTAGGGGGCGCTGTCGTCGGTGTCGGTATCGTAGTGCCAACCTATCAGAGCGGAACTACGTTGTGACATCGTTGCTATCGATACCACAGTTACCTTATGGTGCACAGTCACTAGTCGTGGGGTGGTTAGACATTTATAGCTGGAGGCCTGTATACAGTCCCAACTCTCCATATTGGACACACATGGCTAGTGTAGCATGGGGAAACCTCGCACACAGCCGGACGGCTTGTGGCGGAAGAAAAACGTTTGTTGGCGGATCACATAATTTCAGAGAATGGTAACATACGTTGGCCTTCCTGCTCTCCAGGCGTTTCACTCTGCGACATTTTTTATGGAACTTCGTAAGAATTTCATGTATCAGTCTAAACCAGTAAGCTCGTCCCAGCTTACGTGTGCCAGGCAGATAATGAAGTTTCCGAAGTATTTGCTGTCACAAGGGTGACAAAGGAAGACTGTAAAACCACTAAACTGATACGTCACGAACACAGTTAATGGCAAATGTAACATCCAGTGGATAATATTTGAGAAAGGTGAGCCAATAAGCTCTATCAGTGTTTTTTACAACAGTCTCTGTGTCAGAAGGGTTCTGGCAGTTCGCTTATATCGAGCTTCATGACATGTTTTTAATATCTGAATACTCGATCTGGCTTCCAGACTTTTAATAACACGACTGCCGAGAAACTGATGAACTACCGGCGTGGGGGATTTTCTGTGCATAAAATGGCTCAAAACTATATATGAATGTGTGGTATCTGTTCTTTCCAACATGTCTGAAAGCAAAGACACCACACGTTCATATGTACAATAGTGTCCAAAATTAAAGCAACAAACGCTCTGTTCCCGTTCTGTGTCTAATTCACGATATAAACACACAAACCGTCAAGCAGATGTCCGCACGATCGCGTTCTGCACGGAAAATGACATTCCAGTAAACGCACAACCATGCCAACGAAGACGTAGTCTTTGCGGGTAGCCCCACATCCACAATCGCTGTGTACACAGTGACAAACGGTACAGTATGGCACAGAGGAGATTCCTACCAGACTCTGTATGTTGGAGGGGTAGCGAAGGAAAGGAAGCAGGACAGTTGCACACTGATGTGGGCCGATGTCTTGGTGTGAACCGGGTTTGGCGACGGTGTATACAGACTGAAACTGTATCCCCAAGACCAGGGCAGAGCCGACCACGTGTGATTTCAGAAGACTGGACCGTTATTTGCCTGTAAGAGCATGTCGGTATCGTCTTAGTACCGCACCGCAACTGGCATGTGAGCTCGCAGCATCCACTGAACGTGTTATATCGAGGCAAACGGTGTGCAGAAGCTTTCGGCAGAGTGCCCTTTATTATAGGAGACATGCTGCATGACTAACTCTTACGCGTCTTCACAGAAGGGAACGTCTAGAGTGGAGTAATCAACGTGCCACCTGGGTGGCCGAACGATAGCTCAATGTCGTTTTCACAGATGAGTCCCGATTTCCTCTGGAGAGTGGTCCTAAAGGGATTTACATCTGGAGGGAACGTGCAACACGATTTCGGGAACGAAACATTGTGGAAAGAGACCGATATCGAGGAGGATCCCTAATGGTGTGGGCAGGGATTATGTTGACCCCTCGAATCCCGCTTCACTAAATAGTACAGCTGAATTGTCAAGGTTTAACTGCTGTTAGGTAGGCCTACCATGGCAAGATCTTGGGATCTCATTCGCGGTTGTTGCGAAGACTTCGTATTGATGGACGACAATGGTCGACCTCACAGAGCACGGGTGGCTGATGTTTTCTTGGAAACGGAAGATATTGCACGCTTGGCGAGGCCTGCCCGCTCCCCCGATTTGAATCCCATACAGCGTGTCTGGGATGCACTAGGGAGACGGCTTGTATCACTTCAGCATCCACTAACAGCTCTCCAAGACTGCGAGCAGCTCTGCAGGAAGAATGTGCGTTATTGCCTCAACATGAGACTGGTCACATCATTCACAGCTTGCCCTGTCGTCGTCAGGCCTGTATTGCTGAGCTAATTTAACAGCTGTCGGAACGTGTGTGCAAATCCGGTAAGTTGGGAAAAACGAAAAACATTTCTGTCTACCGTTATCCATGACGCAGTTGTTTACGTTCTGTATTCTTTAGATTGTTTCTACTTTACTATCACCTGTTTATACTGTTTTGTGACAAAATAAACCTTGTAAAATTTCCGTTTGTTGCTAGAATTTTGGACCGCAGCGTTACTGATTCGCCTCGATGGGCAATGAATCCCAATATTCAACGCGGATGCATTTTTACGTTCGATTTCCAGCGGGAATCTAAAATTAGCGGGGATGGAAGACATGGATGGGCACTGCGCATAGGTGGCGCTAGGTGGGAACGCGAGTCGGCCGGCGAGCATGACGAGGTAATCTGCGCATTTGCGATAAACACTGTGTCCAGGTGGCGCAGTGGTTAAGGAAAGTGGTCAGCAAGCAAGAGATCCTGGATTGAACTACCTGTATGTCACACATTTTCCCTCGTCACCGCTGATTCCGCATAAAGTCTGTGTGCAGCTGATACCCTTAGTTCCACCCCTTCCCTCCCTTTTCCGTCCTACTCCTCCAATTTACAAAACAGGACTCAAAAATGTTCCAGAAAATGGTAATTACTCAAGCCACGTTGCCACTCATACGACTGGTGATGTGACGTAACAGTAATGGACCGTTGGCCGTAGTGCCTGCGATAGCGAGGTCATGAAGGCCGAGCGTCCACTGGAACAGTACTTGTCCGCTAGCTGGAAGGTCCTATAGCACTGCACGCGGCCTACTGATCCCAATATACGAGCTCGCAGCCTTGGCACCCGTCCACTGCGTACGACCAAGTCGGTCGGATACGGCCGGCTGACAGACGGATCCCAGTGACATTGGACTGAACGGAGATAGTTATTTGTAGCTGTCAGTATTTCGCACTTAATTAGCTACTGTGGACATAGAGGAGCTTATAAGTCTTCTGAAACAGAACAGGTCACTACGGATTTTGAAAGACAAGATATATCATCACTGTGACTTACAGAGGAAGCTACGGTGGACAGTTGTAGATTACACGATTGTGGAGGCTAAGTGAGCACGCTAATGATAACTGGCAAAAAACACAATACTTTGTGATGAGATTGGTTGAATATACGATATGTGACGTACAGTGTACATTCAATGCGACTGTTTAAAAAATTCTAGAAACTGTCTTTAAAAACAAATTTGAGGTGAACGTAAATACGCGCCAAAATCCCGTATTGCCTACGTCTGTTAGATAATCTTAGTGCGGCGTGGTGAGAGAAACAGTAGAAGTTTTGGAAAAGCACATGTTGTGACAGTTTTCTATCGAATTCTCTGCTCTTTTTGTATATAAAAGACCAACTGCAAGAACTCCATTGACAAATACTGATTAAAGTACGTGTGAAAAATATATTTAATTAAGTTTAAAGGCTTCAATCTTACGTCCATCTTACGTAAATATTCGAGTCTCAATTAGACACGCAAGCTTGGTTTGGTTAACAGTGCGTTCAAATTCGAATCGTGAACAGCAACTCGTCATATAATTTAATGTGTGTGATCAGACTTCTGAAGTGTCAGTTATTCTAATGAAGTTTAATTTACACACGTTAAAGACTGCCTCATGTGGTTTTTAATGTTGGTTGTGTGACAGTATTAATTTATGTCTGGAATGACTGCCATAACCATCAACGTTCTGTAGCAGTCTCATGTATCAAATGACTGTACTGCAGGGTGTTTAGTGGACCTACGACACAGCTGTGATACGTTGGTTTCATACAGTCAGCTGCAACCAATACGTTGGAATTCAGAGGTGACCCACTTTTTGTGCTGTCCAGTGTACCTAGAGAAACGTATCATTGTAAGTCACGCAGATCAAAATATATGTCATAAACACTGAGATGCGTGAAAAACTACGTTATCACGCATCACGTTCTAATATATTACGTCTTCACTACTAACTGTGTTCACTACACCACTACAGCCGGTCGGTGTGGCCGAGTGGTTCTAGGCGCTTCAGTCTGGAACCGCGCGACCGCTACGGTCGCAGGTTCGAATCCTGCCTCGGGCATCGATATGTGTGTTGTCCTTAGGTTAGTTAGGTTTAAGTAGTTCTAAGTTCTAGGGGACTGATGACCACAGATGTTAAGTCCCGTAGTGCTCAGGGCCATTTGAACCATTTTTGAACACCACTACACATTTCGCCGACCCATGTATAACGCAGCATGTACCTGCAAATTATATCATTGTACAGCACATAGTTCAGGAGATAAGATGTCATTAACATAGAACTGCGTGAAAATAAAATTGCAGGAAGAAATTCGCTAGATATGCAGGTGAAATATGTGTGAAATATATTTAACATGTTGGTATGAGGGCAAAGCGATGGCTAGGAAGCTGATTTAAACACCTGGAATAATTTGATCTAAATTTGGTTCACATATTATGACTTGATAAGAAATACTGTGGAGATAAGGGAAAATAGCCTTCTTTTGGGGTGAGCGTGATAATGTGGTAAGAATAGGGAGACTGAGGAAGTGGTGTCACCGCCAGACACCACACTTGCTAGGTGGTAGCTTTAAATCGGCCGCGGTCCATTAGTACATGACGGACCCGCGTGTCGCCACTGTCAGTAATTGCAGACCGAGCGCCACCACACGGCAGGTCTCGAGAGACGGACTAGCACTCGCCCCAGTTGTACGACGACGTTGCTAGCGACTACACTGACGAAGCCTTTCTCTCATTTGCCGAGAGACAGTTAGAATAGCCTTCAGCTAAGTCCATGGCTACGACCTAGCAAGGCGCCATTAACCATATCTGAGAGTCTCATTTGTATTATCAAGAGCGATGTACCACAAGGATGAATTAAAGTTAAGTATTAAAGAAGCTACGTACTTTTCTTTATAGCATTCATAACGTATCCTGTTTCAGACCTCACGCCCGTCTGCGTTAGATTATAGCGTGAATTTAGGCCTCCTCTATCTACAAGGTTTTGGCACATTTGCCAACACATCAGAGGAGATGGACATACAGCGAGGGTGAAGGAGCAGATGGATAGAGAGGCAGGAGCAAATGCACAGAGAGATGATGATGAGGAAGAGATGGTCAGAGAGACGGGCAGGAGAAGATGGAGATACAGAAGAGACAGTGGAGGAAGAGTGCAGATGGTGGATAGATGGAGGGGGTCGCAGATGATGGACTGGAAAGGTGAAGGACGAGATGGACAGAAGAAGGGGAAGGAGGAGATCGAGTAATAGGTGACCAGAATAAATGCATACCCGGGCAGCGCCGGTTATTCAGCTGGTATGTGGTAAAATGAAAACGGCGTTGCTGATCATACGAGTGTCCGATTTTATCAAAATTCTATAAAATAGTCTCACCTTTCCAGTTTCTAAGCACTTCAAATTTTCTTTTTCTTGTCAATACTGTATTTGACATAACGTTATAAATTTGTGGTATATTGCCTCTAACCATCCCTGTCCCTGTCTCACAAGTTCGTGCGACATGGAGCCAAGAACCGCGGCACGTATTTGTTGGCAGCTGTGTTAACAGCAGGAACCTGTGATCTGGGCGCGGAATTTAATTCAGGCGTCTGGCACTCGACGGAGATCAATCACGCCGCCTACCACAGTGCATCCTGCATTCCACGTGTATGAACCAGCACAGCACACGGTAACCGCCACGCATTCAAGGAAGCGTTAATTTGCATTAAGGCGAGTGTCAAAAGTACCGATTACTATGGCGACCACTCTGGAATATATTAAATCGTTCCTTACAAGGAGCGACGTTTAGCAGACACAAGTGCGAAAAGTTGTCTAAAGGCTTTAGTTCCCCTTATCCCCTATCCCAAGTGTCTTCAACAAGTGGCCTGTGAGCCACATGCTGCCCGCAGTTGGTTTCAAACCGCTCAGCGGAAGAAATTCGTGAGAGAAGGGGAGATACTGCGATTAAAGGCCCCTCATACGTTCAATATTATTGTAAATACGTCAACATAACTGCCGTCCGAATACAGGTATTGTCAGTATTAGAAATACTGACCGACAGTTTTGATGCCGACCAACATTCTCAGTATTACCAATACATAGCTATTGTTCGTATGAGGGTACTTTCTTTATTTGTGAATTTGGCCTGCTATGGACCGCATACAACTTAAGACTTACGTTGTTTCTTTTTCTTCCGTTCTTCCCAGTACTACTTCATTTTCTCGCCAACTGCTCGTCTCTGCTCATCTGTCCACACTCTCTTGGGTCGAGGTTTTGGCTCATCTTCTTCATAGTTTGCGTTTTCTATCAGTAGCCTGAAGTGATTCCTGTCACGTATTATTTCATCTGTAACACCTATTTTGTTGGCGTCTTTCTTTACTGCTTCTATCTATCCCACAGTTGTTTTTCAGCTTACGAACGTAATTAAAAATTTTCTTTGTAATCTGTGTTTCTTCCATTCTTTTTAAATGTCCATAAAATTTTAGCCGTCTCTTCCTCATTGTATCTGTGATCTTTCCTGTATTTTTGTACAAGTCTTCATTTTTGCTTTTAATATACCTAATTTCCGTGTTTTTCTCAGGACCTAGAATTTTTCTTAGTATTTCTCTCTCTCTTTTTTCTAGTTCTCTTAATTCGCCTTTCTTATTCAATGTTGGGCACTCTGATCCATAAGTTGCTTGTGTCCTAATAACTGAATTATAATGTCTAATCTTCGCTTGTATGGAAGCTGATTTCTTATTGTAGTAGTTTTGTGTTAATTTATATGCAAATTCAAACTTTTTTATTCTTTCTGTATTTGTTGTGTTAGCCAGTCCATTAGCTTGGATCCACTCCCCCAGGTATCTGAATCTACCAACTCTTAATTTTTCCATACTTTGTTTTCATAAACTTTTCTGTATTATATTTGTGATTTATATCCTCGGTTTTTTTATAGGATATTTTTAGCCCAGTCTTTTCAGCATTCTCGTGTAACAGATGAAGCATAACTGTTGCATCTGTAAGGTTTTCAGTTATCAATGCCATATCATCCGCAAAGGCTAAACATTTCGCTTCAAATTTGTTCTTTCCTTGGCCCATGCTTATACCCTTTGTGCCTCTGTTTTTTAATGTGCTTTCCCATGTTTTTACTATTTTATCTAAAATCAAGTTAAAGAAGATTAGGCACAGTCCGTCTCCTTGTCGAACTCCTGTTTTGATTTTGAATGGTTCAGAAATTTCGCCTTGAAACTTAATTCTTGATGTTGTATCTGTGAGCGTTTGTTCAACAAGTCTTCTGGTGTTTTCATCTATCCCTGATTCATAAAGTATCTTGAATGGTGTTTTTCTGTAAACTGAGTCTTAGACCTTCTTGAAGTCTACGAAAGTAGCTACTGTATTTTTATTTTGTATAGCTCTCACTCTCAAAATTGTTTTTAAATTAAGAATCTGTTCTGCAGTTGACCTACCTTTTCTAAATCCTGCTTGATAATCTCCTATATCGGGTCCTGCTTGTCCCACTATTCTATTTAAAATTCTTTAGAAAGTATTTTGTATGTCACTGGTAACATGGATATGTCCCTGTAGTTGTTGGTATTTGTTTATCTTCTTTTTTTATTCAGAGGATGGATCAATGCTTGTTTCCCGTCACTGGGTATGATTCCTTTTGTCCAAATGTCTTTAATTACTTTTTAAATTTTCTACCATGCGAATAAGCCCCCTAGTTTCCACATTTCTTTGATTGGCGACTCCATGTTGTCCTGTGCACTACGACCAAATAACAGGTATACTTGAAAAAAGAGACAGCATTGGTCGTATATTTTTTACTATCGCAAAATCGATTTTCTGTCACTGAGTGACCATCTTCAGTGCTATATTGTATAACTTAAATTAGGATGCACTGTTGTCACTAAGCTTACGGCAATCACAAGCCGTAAGCTTAGTGACAACAGTGCATCCTAATTTAAGTTATACAATATAGCACTGAAGATGGTCACTCAGTGACAGAAAATCGATTTTGCGATAGTAAAAAATATACGACCAATGCTGTCTCTTTTTTCAAGTATTCCACATTTCTGTTGCTGTCCCATCCTCACCTAGTGCTTTGTTATTCTTGAATGCTTTGATAATCTTTTATATTTCTTCCACTGTAGGTGGGTCCGATGGTGGATTTTCATGTTGTGGTTTTTGAAATTGTAATCTGCCATTAGGCTCTTCACAACTAAATAGATTTTCAAAGTATTCAGCTGAAATTTGGCAGTTCCCTTTATGGCTGAAATCAATTTTTCCATTTTTATCTTTAAAATGTAAACTTGGTGACTGGAATCCTGTTAAAACTTTTCTGAAAGTCTTGTAGAAGTCTCTAGTGTTGTTCCTTTTAATGTCGGAATCCATTTGTTCTAATCTGTCTTTGTCATATTTTATTTTCACTGATCTGATGATTTTTGAGGGTGAGTATTATGAATTTGACAATTCGCCATTCTGTTGTTCGCATTATTACAGGGTGTCTTTTGTATAATACTGGCGATATATGGTAAGTTCACAAGCAATTAATACTTTTAAACTTTTTTTTTTTAAATTTCCATCTTCACTGCCTCTCTGTCACTCCTTTCAGCACAAAAAACAGCGAATGCCAAAATTTTGGCCAAGAAGGCGGAATGAGGGTTGAGGCAGCTGGTTCCCCGCTTTTCTGTCAGAGAGTCTTCTAAAGGAAAATATTTCACGTTTTTATGCTCTTATTACAGTAGGGTATGCTGATAATATAAAACGAATTGTGTATGTCAGTAGGGTTTTGAGAGTTCATTTATATACTTCTACAAATTTAACTATTTTGACACATACCAGGGCGCGCTCAAAAATAATGACTCCCAATATTTTACGTGAAAATTCTTAAAGCTTTTTAAATAACACAAACATATTCTTTATGTCGGCATATTTACTTCTCAACTTAGTCACTGAGATACCAGTTTGTTGATACCGACACCGTAGAATGTATGACTTTGTTGACGGAGCTACAACCACACCTTTGCTTGCTCCACCCCATTATTATCAAAGCAAAGGTCCAGAACGTGTTTATTAAGTTCTCGAAACACATGAAAATAGGATGGGGCTAAGACTGAGAATGATCGGTAACAGTGAACCCAAGGCGTTGGATTGTTGTACATGTCACAGCGCTCGTGTGTGGTCCGTGCTGAAGGAGAGCGTGCTCCATGTGTGGAAGAGGCTTTCTGCGGTTAGAAACTTGATTACAGCACGGTGCTTCTCATGTACCGACATAGTTACACATCGCCATATTACATACTACAATTCGGAGCCCTCTGGTGGCAGAGGCTGCAAACATAGAGAATAAAGATGTAGCATGTTAATGGTGTTTCTCTTATTTAAAAAGCTTTGAGATTCTTCCGATAAAAAATTTGGAGACAATACTTCGCATCACAACCTCGTAAAAACAACAAACAAGTAAGCATAATTTAAGGTTAACACGGAATCTTCGCCCATTCAACTCAAGTTCCGTTGTTTACATAAAAATGCACAATATTTTAGGCTACACTTACAATATATCAAAGTACGAAGGATTTCGTATGACAAAATAATTTTCTGTGAGGTGCTTCGGCCGCCAGGTGGCGCTATTAAATGATTTGTATGTTAACACACCCTGTATTGGCGTGAAGTGCACATTATACACAGAGAGCGCGTCATAAAGCTTTATTAATGAAACAACGGCACTAAAAGCATATTTTGGAGACCTCAGAACGTCTGCAATTAGCTCAGAACGTTTCCACGTGCCAACTAAAATTAGATTTACGTTTCAGATAGGATGTTACGTATATATTTGGCGTGAACACGTGCAGTAACTTTGAACGTTTAGTCGGATAATGATATCTAAGAAATTTCGAAGAATTGCCATGAACGAAAATTACACAATTTTCGTCACCACAGATGGTACGTTTGGTACCCCAAAATAATGATTTTTTGCTATTTCCTAAGGAACTACCTAAAATCCACCCTAGATCATACCTACTGCAAATAAACCAAATGGTTTGCTCGGTTTCTGTGGGCTAGAGGAAGTGTGTAATGTTTAAATTGTGACCATGTACTGTACAACGGCTACAGCACTCCCGTTCTTCCGAAGGGTATGCAACGAATAGTCACTAAGCCAAGGGCTGTCCAAAACACTATCACTTATCTCCGTGATGAATAGAATCTTAGGTATGACCCCTGATAAACCTCCATTTTTGCACGCGGCATTTTGGAACATACTGATACCGTGCACTGTCTAACGCAGATCGATTCTGTTTGTTTTATTGCTGGTATTATTGTTTAATAATATCAGTGGATTTTTTGATTGATGTTACATTTTCTCGTTTTGGCAGGCTGTGTATGAGAATTTTTTTAAACCCATGATATAAGTTGCTCTGTATTGGTTAGCTGAGTTGTACAACGTTGTCTTTTGTAGTTTTGATGGTCGTTGCTTAGGTCATTTCCGATCCAGTAATACGTGATACGTTTTTCTACAGATGCACTAAGCAAGATACATTCAGTCATTCTTCATACAGGGGCGTTAAACTCTACATACACAGAAAGAAATTTGGGGAATACCAACAACAACAGTACGATCCATTATATTTTTTTATATATAAGAAATTAATACGATAATTGAGGTGTGCATATATCTACTGTATATTTAAGTACAGCCAACTCACATTTTTTTTCAAACTGAAGAAAAACATAGTTATTTACATAACCATTTAATCAATATGTTCGTATCCAATGCTGCAGCATATGTGAACAAACGTCTGTGTAACATGTACAATATCTTTGAGGTGACAGTGTATTCGTAATCTGCATTGGAGAAAATACATCAAGCAACAGTGTGCAGAACTTTCACAATTCTGCCATCCCTGTAAGTACGACGACTATCAGAAATCCCAGCTTTTTTAACCTCTAAAGTACTTTTCTAAATAAACAATTCTTATTATTAGCAAAAGACGCAAAATGATCTACACTGTCCTTGGTCTACGACTGTGAAAAGACGACTGTACTTTTCAGCAAAACCAACCGTATAAATATAGAATTCTCCGCCTGCAGACGATAGTGTGAACCGTCGATATGCGAAGTTGCAAAATAAACAAGTGACTGACGCAGAAACTGTTTTAATTGTGTCTGAAAGACCTGTTGTATCACGTAATCGGTAGGACTGTGCATTGTCGCAATGTCTAGGACCTTTCTTTGTTTGACTTCGTTTTTTAATACCAGGAGTTGAAACCGGTGAAACTCCGAATGGATGTCCACTGAAACGTCAGGAAGCCTTTACTATCGAATACAGCCATCAGACACTGTTCGAGACCGAGCGAGTTGGCGCAGTGGTTAGCACACTGGACTAGCGTTCGGGAGGAAGACGGTTCAAACCCGCGTTCGGCCATCATGATCTAGGCTTCCCACGATTTCCCTAAATTGCTTCCGCCAAAATGGTTCCGCTGAAATGTCAAGGCCGACTTCCTTCCCCATCTTTCCTTAATCCGAAGGGGCAGATGACCTCACCGTTTGGTCCCCTCCGCCGTGCGGGATTAGCCGAGCGGTCTGAGGCTATGCAATCATGGACTGTGCGGCAGATCCCGGCGGCGGTTCTGGTCCACCCTCGGGCATGGGTGTGTGTGTTTGTCCTTAGAATAATTTAGGTTACGTAGTGTGTAAGCTTAGGGACTGATGACCTTAGCAGTTAAGTCCCATAAGATTTCACACACATTTGAACATTTTTTGGTCCCCTCCCCCAAATCAACACAACCGAACTCTGTTCGAGACCATTTACCTACAAAAGAGAATTTTCATGTGGCGTGCCCGCCCCACTCCATCCTCCCCCTTTCTCCCCCACACTTTTACCCGCATTAGTTCACTACTAATTCTGATATGCACTGTTTACGAATCTTCCCCTTGGCCGCCCCTCTCAGCAAGGCCTCCGAAACGTCCTCTACGAATTGAGATGCGTCCTGTATGGAAATTTCAAGTTCTCGTGCTTCTGACGTCCATCTCGGTTTCGCGCCCATGTATCGATTGTGCTTTAAACCGGCCCGGACCTGAATGCAGCTTACTGAATTCCTATGTTGTTTATGACATATGTATTTAACAAGTAGTTATAAGCGTTCGCTTCTTCCATTGGTATTTGGCGTACGTCTTCTGATTCTATTAGGTTCTCCAGTAAATCTGTTTTATATCTTGTTCCATTGTCATTCATGAAAGTAATACTTGTTCTGTCATTAGTACCATAAATTTATGAAAGAAAACATTGTCCACAATAGGTGGCCATTTTCAACTCTGAGTCATTTTCCACAAGATTTTCACACGACGTATTGTAGTTTATGCATGAGACGATGTGGTTATTTACTTCCAGTACGATGCTTTCGATCTCAGTTTACAATACAGATGTATTATTCTACGGATGAACATATGGAAAGATTTTTTCGATTGTATGCCACAACACGTAGGACATACAGCGCACTGTTTAGTCGTAAGTGGTGGAAAATGACAGGATCGTAGTTGGCCAATCGTATAACAAATAAATGATAGCTACCATAAACAACGATTTCTTTCACATTATTATTGTTGTTATCCTTTCTCCAAATATTACAAAATTGTTTGTTTCCTTATCACTGTATTTGTTAACATAAATTATGTGCATTGCTTTTCGTGCTTGTATCGTTGGTGGTTGCTGTTGTGACAGTCTGCGTTTGGCAACTGCAGCCGATTGTTGATTCCTGGTGTCGAAAGAAAGGTAGAAAGATAGTTCTGTGTGTCAAGTACAGTTGTAAAATCATTGGAAACGACCTGAGCAGTCGGTAACATACATACAGACTAGTGGATGCGAATGTGAGGGTCCTTTGGCACAATTCAGTCAGTCAGAGACCAAAAGCTCATAGATGGCACGAAAACTAAAACTAGTTACAGCACAGTAAATTCTCAAATTTACATCAACGTCCACCGACTATAGCACCACATTTGAACTCACTTAAATCTTGATAACCTGCCATTGTAGCCGCAGTAACTGATGTAACAACTGCGCCAGGCACTTCTTGTCTTATACAGGCGTTGCTGACTGCTGTACCGTATTCTGCCTGTTTACGTATCTCTGTATTTGAATACGCATGCCTATACCAGTTTCTTTGGCGCTTCAGAGTATATGTACACATGCTTTACAGCACCTCCGAGCAGTGCATGTTTTTAAACTCTGTTTTTGCCTCACATTTTCCAATTCCATCCCATTTCCACTGCTCCAACAACTTACTACAAACCGTTGCTAGAAGAGGAGAAAATTCTTTTGCTTGATCTCTATAGGATGTCTGTAGTCATCGGGTCCAGGTGCCTCTCACCTACTAAAGATTAAGTTAAACAGCAGCTTATAGTGTTATCTTACCCTGTGGACCTTTACATTTCTCTCTAAGTTCGGATGACACACTGTCACTTACAAAGAATTTTCCGAAAGGCAGTTTTGTGTTTGTACGTAACATCAATATCTCCTGACACGAATTCATCAAATACAAATAGTTGTTCAAAAAGTACGCTACTGTTTCCACCATGGCGTAGCTGCGAATTTAGCGGAGCAATTTTACCATATCGTGTGTAGAACGTCCAAGTCACGTAAGTCTTGTCAGTGTGTAAGAGCAAAATAATAAGAATGAATCTGCAGGTACCATTACAGACTCCTTTCTGATAGGCCTAAGACGAATCGAGAACTGCCTCACCCATTACTACAGTATATATTAGGGATGGCCATTAGCCGTGCCTTTGTGAGACGCAAAAAAAAGCTAGCCATATTGTTTAGAGTCTAACAGTTAGCATTAATGAGTAACCGATTTTCAGTCATTAATGAAAATATATCAAAGAACATGTGTTCCAGTTTCGGTTGGCTTTTGTACATGGCACGTTGTGCTTCAAATTAGAAGCTCTTTTTCAAAACCCACCGATAACAGATTTTCTCATCCAGTGCTGACATTCGAAAGTGGGTATCTAATCTGTTGGACTGCTGGAACCTGAATATTACAACTGAACAAAAGCAGGGTAAAGCAAAGACGGACTTGAGTCGTTTGGCTACTGCTGTCTGCTAAACGTCGCGCCTTATAACGGAGCATTGTAATGATTTCCAGAGTCGTCGCCACATGCGTCGCTACATCTAGTATCACTTCGTTAATTAGTCCGCAGCTCGTGGTCGTGCGGTAGCGTTCTCGCTTGCCACACCCGGGTTCCCGGGTTCGATTCCCGGCGGGGTCAGGGGTTTTCTCTGCCTCGTGATGACTGGGTGTTGTGTGCTGTCCTTAGGTTAGTTAGGTTTAAGTAGTTCTAAGTTCTAGGGGACTGACGACCACAGATGTTAAGTCCCATAGTGCTCAGAGCCATTTCAACCATTTGAACTTCGTTAATTGAATCACGAATGAAAATTAAGAAAGAAATGATGGAATCAGATCAACACGAAAGATAAGTAGTGCTTGCTTAGCTCAAAAATGGACAGCTGCCTTTCTTACCGTGTGCTGTACCGGCTAAGTCGTGAGCAATCCAAGATGCTCCACGGTACAGTGGACGGCGTAGTTAAAATTCGCTAACGCGCCCCAGGTTTTTGCAGCTAACACAGAGATACAGCCCTCTTGAAAGCACGACAGAAAAATGTATTTTACAGCGTTTTGAGAAAATCGAACATGGAACTGTTCGAAGGGCCCTTTGTTTGGCTACATTGCCCTCACGTTCATCAAAATGCACATTTAGGACTGGTTTGCTATTTGGTAGATACAAGTGTGTGCTGAGCACCACCCGCTGTCCAGTAATGATGCTTGCATCTGCTGGAGCTTCTACCTCGTACCTGAGCAAGTGAGCCTGTGTTTCAATGTCTCTGATGAAGGCAAACGTTTCAGGTATGGTAGATTAGTAAATAACTTTTTACAAACAAATCACCGGCCACAATTAATGCCTAAAATATACTTTTTAATGTCTCGATAATATTTTATTTAATTACTTAACATCAGTGACTATAATTTTCCACTGCTTGTCTCTGGAGATAGTAGATGTCCATTTCAATGGACACGGGGAATTAGTCTAACAAAATATATATTTCTTGTACCTGCACCATATTTCGAGTAAGCAAGAGTAGCGCAATGGCTAAGCTTCACGGCTACCACACTGGTGGTAAGGGTTCGAATTACGCCTGTGTACATTTTTTTTGTTTCGACCTCATCATACAGAATATCGTTAAAGAGTTTACATCAAGCAAAATTATTTAAAAATATTCATTTTTGTCGTAGTAATTTCATTAATAAATCTATCCTTACTGCTGGTGTACAGTAAGTGTCTTCAAATGGTTGACGGTTGCAGTAATTACTCAGAAATAGAGAGGCTTACATAGCGTAGACTAGCGTATGGAGCTGCATCAAACCAAGTCTTCGTGCTGACGATCACAGAAAACATCGATGAAAAACCTTTAAGAAAGGGGCACTCTTTAGGAAAGGAAACAAATTATAAGAACATAGGTGCCTGTTAGGGCACCTGTTTTAATACGTTATACATACTGACATATGTCAGAACATCTCTGAAAGCAAAACAGCACAACAACACACAAGCGCAGATTTTGTGGTACCTACGAGGGCGTTCAGGAAGTAATGCAATACATTTTTTCTCTTGGCAAATTTCGGTTGAAAAATGCGAAATTTTTTCACCACATCTTGGTTTATTCCCGCTATAGTTTCATGGAGCTCCAATAAATGGCGGCACTATACGTAGCCCTCAAAATGGCGTCTACAACTAAGTTCCCTTCTAAGCGGAGAGCTGTCACTGAGCTGCTATTTGCGGAGAATCGGATGATCGCAGATATTGATAGGCGTTTGCAGGATGTCTACGAGGACCTGGCTGTAAATATAAGCATGGTGAGTCGCTGGTCGAGGCGTTTGCCATCAACGCAACCAGGTCGCTCGATATGTCCGATCTCCCGCGTGACGGCCAGCCACACGCAGTTGCGACTCCCGCAATGTTGGAAAGTCGCCACAAAAATTCAACCGATGGCAATACAATGTCTCACACTAGTTGCGCAACCGAGATGATCCCACAAAACTTCACAGGACTCTTCTTCCTCATCCAGCCTACAGCCACCATCCGCACCTATCCATTTACATTTGTTTGGCCCAATGAAGAATTCACCGGGCTGGAAGCAGAACGTAGATGATGGGGAGGCTATTGATGAAACAAGACGTTGACTCCGACGTCGACAAGTAGAGAGGTACCATGCGGGAATACAGGCCCTTCCAGTAAGGTGGAGTACGGCTGTCGCGATGAACGGAGATGATGATGAGAAATAGGGATTTGTAGCCAAAAAAGTAGGGAATAATTAGGTGTATTGGAATACTGAATAAAATCTACCTGCTTTCAGAAAAGATGTGCTGCATTGTTTATTGAACAATCTTCGTAAATAAACAAACGTGTAATACGCATTTAAATGCTTATACCTCTCTGTTACGAGCATGCAGTATAGTAGTAGTAACCGAGCGAGACGGCGTAGTGTTTAGTACGTTGGACTCGTATTTGGGAGGACGACGGTTCAAATCCGCGTCCAGCCAACCTGATTCTTTTCCGTGATTTCCCTAAATCGCTTCTGAAAAATGACTGGATGGGTCCTTTGAAACGGTACGGCTGATCTCCTTCCCCCTCCTTGACGCAATCCGCACTTGTGCTCCTTCTCTAATCACCCTTATGTCGACGGGACGTTAAACCCTATCTTCCTTTCTTCTTTTTACTAACAGTAGCTGCGAAGGCTTGAGAGACATTTAACGGTGTCTGTTGTAGCTATCTGCTCGTCACAGAGGTTCTCGCAACCGTTCGTTCCTTGCTTTGATACTGCATGTCACATTAACGTGCTGTTCGTAGCCAAACATTTTATGTAAACAGTATGAAGTCGCACAGAGACTCCTATGGAGGAGATGCAAATGTGCCTCTCTGGAGTTGAGCAACTACTGAAAGCGTTGAGAGTAAATAACTTCCTGAGTCCTACTTGGGTTTTCCAAAGAGTATTCTTCATTGTTGTCACCTTACTTAGCTTTCATTTATCTCTCTCCCAGGGCAAACCTCCGTGCGAATGGACAAAAGGGTAGGCGAAGTATAAAAAGGGTAAGAGTACTGACTCCAAAAGCTACAGTCATCTGTTTTTAACGTCGGTTTGTTTCGGAATTCTTTCGTATATTCTCCCAAGTTCGAAAATAACATCTACCCTTGAGGCAGAAAAGCTGTCCTCGAATCTGCACTGATTTAATAAGCATCCCTTGTGTGAAATTCAGCTTGCCGTTTCCTTGCACGATATCCTGCGAGCCACGGATAAAGGACAACAGGCAGATTCAGCATTCCTAGATTAACGAAGATCCGGGAATACGGAAGAGGTTTCCAGATACATGAGTGGTTCGAATACTTTTTAAGTAATAGTATCCATTACATTGTCTTGGAATGGCGAGGGCTCACCAGAGACAAGAGTATCGTAACGTGTGCCCTAGGGAAGTGTGATAGGACTGCCGTTCTTCTTTCTATATACATAAATGATCCGAGTGACAGGATGAGCAGAAATCTAAGAGTGTTTGCTGAAGCTGCTGTAGTGAACTGAAAAGGGTCATCGTTGAGCGTCTAGGAGGACACAAGATGACCTACAAAGAATTTGTAGTAGGTGTGATGAATTGTAGCTAGTCAAAATACAAAAAAATGTAAGTTAGTGCAGATGAGTAGGGAAACCAATCCTTTAATGTTGGAATACAGTATTACGCGCGATTCACACTAGGACGATACGATATGCGATACGACACGTTGCAGTAACGGTCGCGCGACGCAACGCTTATCGTGCAACACCTGTGTTCTCACCAGGTTAATACAATATGCGGTATGAAACGCGATGTGACTCGCCATACGGCAAGCAACTACAGTGTACAAAGCACACTTCTGTCTCACTTTCAGTTGCAATCTTGAGATCTTCTGAAGAGGACGTTTCTGTGGCTTCTTATTATTTGAAAATCAAAAAGTAAAAAGGAAAGGAACTGCTGGGTTTGCCGTACAGTGCTACAAACGTAAAATGTAGTTCGGCTGTGGTTTGGTTGGTTGGTTGGTTTGGGGAAGGAGACTAAAGAGCGTGGTCATCGGTCTCATCAGATAAGGGAAGGATTTGGAAGGAAGTCGGCCGTGCCCTTTCAGAGGAACCATCCCGGCATTTGCTGGAGTGATTTAGGGGAATCACGGAAAACCTAAATCAGGATGGCCGGACGCGGGATTGAACCGTCGTCCTCCCGAATGCGAGTCCAGTGTCTAACCACTGCGCCACCCTGCTCGGTTCGGCTGTGGTTTCTCGTGAGCTCTCTGAGCACAAACAAATGTTCCGCCAATTCTTTTATCAGCTAAGCTGACAAATATATATACACAAAATAAGCGTCAAAGGAAAAAAAAACTACAAAGAACGAAACTTGTCTAGCTTAAAGGGGGAAACCAGATGGCGCTATGGTTGGCCCGATAGGTCGCGCTGCCGTAGGTCAAACGGATATCTACTGCGTTTTGTTAAATAGCAACCCCCAATTTTTATTACATATTCGTGTAGTAGATAAAGAAATATGAATGTCTTAGTTGGACCACTTTTTTCGCTTTGTGATAGATGGCGCTGTAATAGTCACAAACATATGGCTCACAATTTTAGACGAACAGTGGGTAACAGGCAGGTTTTTTAAATTAAAATACAGAACGTAGGTACGTTTGAACGTTTTATTTCGGTTGTTCCAATGTGATACATGTACCTTTGTGAAATTATCATTTCTGAGACCGCGTGCTGTTACAGCGTGATTACCTGTAAATACCACATTAATGCAATAAATGCTCAAAATGATGTCCGTCAACCTCAATGCATTTGGCAATACGTGTAATGACATTCCTCTCAACAGCGAGTAGTTCGCCTTCCGTAATTTTCGCACATGCATTGACAATGCGCTGACGCATGTTGTCAGGCGTTGTCGGTGGATCACGATAGCAAATATCCTTCAACTTTCCCCACAGAAAGAAATCCAGGGACGTCAGAGGCGGTGAACGAGCAGGACATAATATGGTGCTTCGACGACCAATCCACCTGTCATGAAATATGCTAATCAATACCGATTCAACCGCACGCGAGCTAAGTGTCGGACATCCATCATGTTGGAAGTACATCGCCATTTTGTCCTGCAGTGAAACATCTTATAGTAACATCGGTATACGCCCGGCGGTCTTGTGTCGAGGTCCGGTGAGTCGGCCAGTCTGTGGATGGTTTTTAGGCGGTTTTCCATCTGCCACGGAGAATGCGGGCTGGTTCCCCTTATTCTGGCTCAGCTACACTGTGTCGGCGATTGCTGCGCAAACAAGTTCTCCATGTACGCGTATACCACCATTAATCTACCACGGAAACATAGGGGTTACACTCGTCTGGTGTGAGATGTTCCCTGGAGGGGCGGGGGGGGGGCATACAATACAATACAACAATACAACATCGATATAACATTACGTAGGAAATCAGCATACATTGCACCATTTAGATTGCCATCGACAAAATGGGGGCCAATTATCTTATCCTTCCTCCCAAAATGCCGCACCATACATTAACCCGCCAAGGTCGCTGATGTTCCACTTGTCGTAGCCATCGTGGATTTTCCGTTCCCCAATAGTGCATATTATGCCGGTTTACGTTACCGCTGTTGGCGAATGACGCTTCGTCACTAAATAGAGCGCGTGCAAAAAATCAATCATCGTCCCGTAATTTCTCTTGTGCCCAGTGGCAGAACTGTACACGACGTTCAAAGTCGTCGCCATGCAGTTCCTGGTGCACAGAAATATGGTACGGGTGCAATCGATGTTGATGCAGCATTCTCAACACCGACGTTTTTGAGATTCCCTATTCTCGCGCAATTCGTCTGCTACTGATGTGCGGATTAGCCGCGACAGCAGCTAAAACACCTACTTGGGCATCATCATTTGTTGCAGGTCGTGGTTGACGTTTCACATGTGGCTGAACACTTTCTGTTTCCTTAAATAACGTAACCATCCTGCGAACGGTCCGGACACTTGGATGATGTTTGGGGGAGTGGAATATCACTTAACAAAAGGGGAGTTGGGGTCCTCCGTCCATAATTTGGTAAAATTTGGAGTTGCTTAAAGTAGTTTTTGGTAACTGTTTTTGGAGTTCAGGGTAAAAGAAACTTATTTTTACAAGGGAGATTTCATAAATTACATAAACCATGAAAAAGTTCAACTTACAACAAATAAGTTTTCATTAATTTTCTGCATACACAAGGTGACATAAATGTAACAACTTGAACTTGTAATGGTCGCCTGGTCGTAGATATTGCTAATTGCTATAATCGCACTATTTCACTCCCATTTACGGAGCTTGTTAGCACTTGATGTTAGGTTGGCGCCATTACAATGCATTGTAGTGATCACTGCTGCTTGCTGGATCGCTGCTGTGTCTCGATGTTGATGCTGGCTCTAAATCTGGTTGTCTAGGGTTAAAAACATGAGGTCCTGTGTTTTGTTTTATGTGCTTTTGATGACAAAGGATGAACGAAACCAACAAATATGTAAACTTCAAATATTTATTTCTCTGGTGGCCATCTTAATTCCACTGTCCACCAAAGACTATGACACAACACAACTTCCTTTACATGTTCTTTGCATTGTTTATCCACCTCAAACAATAACACACTAACACACTGTACCAAAGTGACATTCCGACTGCTTTTCGACCCTTCTTGCTGCTCGTATTTATAACATTGTCAAAGAACTACTAAAAAGAGATATAGTTTACAAGTCACATGTACATCTGTTATCATAATTTGTGCAGAAAAGTTATTAATTTGCATCGAGTGACATAATTTAACATGTTATTAAAATGACAGACAGATTTGTTAACTTGACAGAAGAATTCTTTGTTACAAAAAGTCCGTTTTCTAGAAGTTTGTCAATTGACTTCTCTAATTTGCATAAATAAGTAATTAACATGAATTATTAAGAAATACATTGGTTTTCGTCTAAAACAGGATTGATTTCGTGAATACTAAGTGAAACCGCTCCTAGTGAACAAATAGGTTTCACTGGGTGATTTTTATTTAAGGAGATCCAAAATACCTAAGTTGTACACTATTTTTCGTACTTCATATCAATTATTTAAGATGAACTCAGTGTTTTTACATGATGACATTTGCTGTATCAGTGATCAAGTGATATTAACTTTTGTGTGGGTTAGTTATTCAGTATAATTTAATGGGTTGACTGTTTATGGAGACATGTTACGCAATCATTGTTAACATACACAATAACTTTTCTATAATCATAAATACTCATTAAACTAGTTGAATTTGGAGGGTATCGCATACTTCGGTACAGTAAAGCCTTTAATATGTTCCGTTACAATACCCCACTCAGGTAACATCATTTACAGAATGTTAATGATATTAGCCGACTAGGACAAATGTGTCAAATGGTTAAAATTTGGAAAAGTACTACTTTAATAATTTTTTTGTTTTACTATGCATAATGTGTATGTATGCAATGACTGTTACACCGTTTCAAAATGACTTTTTCCTGCAAATATTTTAGTTGTGTTGTTTCAAATGCACTTTGTGTTATGTCATTCAGTATGACAGCATAATAAAAATAATTAGTAATATATGAGAGTAAAAAACATGTTAATCTTTGCTCCCAATGAGCCACATGGAAAATGATTAAAAACAGACACAAATATATCACATGCGATTTTAAGATATATCAAAAATATATGTAAATTATTTCAAAGTCAGTTCTCATTGAGTCACAGATTAATCAAGATAATAGAAGGAACATAAATATATTACATAGATGGACAGGTCATATGTCCATAGGAAAATATTGCAACTGTCTGCTCTTTTTGAGCCACATAAAAGAAATGAAAACAATTAACATAAATATAAGTATGGACATGATATATAAACACAAACACTAGAGAAGTCACATGTATGAATATAATATGCACTTGCAAAAAAAGGAAATATTTAAAAAACTTGTCTCCCATTGAGACGCATAGTCAAGACAGTACAAGAACATATTAATACTAAAATTGGACACTTAATTTGGTCACAACATAACACAAACATCACACTTGGTGAACATGCACAACAATTTTTTCATTGTCTTTTATTTGGTGCAAGTATGTCCCATCCTCAACGATACAAAAGGAAAGTAATAAATGTTTGTCACCTTCTTGCCCGTTGCAAGTAAAGAAGATGTCTCAAAATTTAATATTCGATAGTGACAATATAAATATAAAACCATTCTCTCAGAGATCTGGAACTTCTCCAGGGTCTGTAGGATGAGTGGTAGTTGCTATTAGACACACCCAGTAAAAACTTTGCTGATAACATGCTTTATGGAAAATGGGTAAGTAACTGTATTCAAACAGGGAAATGTGCTTAACCATGTTTATATGGTTTCAATTCAGTGATGTTTCTTAATCCAAATAACCTTCTTGATCTGGGAAAGATAAGTCTATACGCATTAGGATGTGGGCTTTCTTTTATTTCAAATGTACAAATGTCAATGATTACTTTAACATATGGACAACCTAGCTCAACATCTTTGTCTATTTCTGTATTTTCAAACAATAGATCATTTTCAATTTCTTTAGTTCCTAAGTCTAATGTCTCTTTCCTACACTTCGACACATCCCTCTCTGTTTGCAAAGCATTGACATTTAAACATAAACCTTTATTTTCATCTGTTCCTTTTAACACTGTGTTGTCACTTAAACTACTGTTTTCACCCCCTTTTTTATAAAGTCCACTACGGATTCTTGTCCACCATGTAGGATACAAGGTTGCACTTACCTTTGCTAATTCTTTCCAAAAGGCATCTTTGTTTATACAGTTTCCATAGTTGTTCCACAAAACTTCTAAAAACTTTTCCCCTTTCTCTTGAAAACACACATTTACATTCCATCCCTTTATATTTTCTTTAATATTATTATTATTACCATTCTCATAGATTAGTGTTTCATAGTTCCCAATAGGCAATAGCTTGTCCTCAGATACACATTCCCTAGTCTGCATTTCACTTACATTAACCTCATTATGACCCATGTTTGTCACACCACTTACCTTTACCTCATCATCACTTTTCAATTCTACAAATACTTTTATTTCTTCCTCCACACTCTCATCAACAACATCACTTGATTTAGGATCATTATTTAAATGTCCCTCTATTACTTCTTCCTCCTCCTCCGCAACAACCCCATCTTCAGTTTCCCCCCTATGTATCTGAATCTCAGCAATTGAGTCTTTGGCTCCATTAAACACTTCGTCATCCCCCTTCTTAGCAAATAAACCCCCCAAAATGGATTCTATTTGTGGTGTGACTGACTTGATATTAACACCAGTATCTTTTTCAGCCCAACTATGGAACTCTGCAATACCTTCAACTTCTGCACTTTCACTAACTACCTGTGCTTGAACACTGTTTTTATTAACTGTATCACTTTTACTCATAGTATCCCAAAACCTTTTATTAAATTCTAATTTATTCATTCTAACAACATCAGTGTTTTCATGGTACTTACTCTTTACATTGTATCCTCTCCTTTTCCAGTTTCGGTTATGTGTTGTCCTATCATAATATTGTCTAGCCCCAAAACTACGGACATCTAGTGGGACTGTCCACCGTTTCCCGGCTGGTTCCCTCGGTCTGTCCGTTTGTAGTTGTTTTGTTCACTAGTTTCAGCAAACCCCCTTCTATCTTGTTCTCTTCCCCAATACCTACTTCTATCATTCCTGTTATCTCTCCTCCATCCTCCCTCCTGTGTATTGTTTCTGAAATCATTTACATATCTCCTATCTCCCCTATTTGGAGCATTATTTCCAGAATTTTCAAAGTCTCTCCTCCCATAATAATCTCTATTTACATTCCTGTTCCACCCCCCATACTGGTTGTTGCCAGAGCCAAAACTTTGGTTATTTTCTCTTTCCAAGGCCCTATCTAATCTATCTACAAATTTCAGGAACTCTTCCATTGAATCGTCTGGTCCATGGACCAATTCCCACTGCAGTCTCTCTGGTAACCTTCTTTTTAAAACATCAATTTGTGCCATAATATCAAAAGAGTTATTCAAGTGAGCAAGCTTTTTCAATTGATCTCTGCAAAATTTTTGCATTCCCCCTACTTTCCCTCTATACACTGGTCCATTTAGAAATTCTGACTTTAATCTGGCTTGTATGGATTGTGACCAAAATTTGCAAATAAATTTAGCTTCAAACTCTTCAAAAGTATTCCAAGAATCATTATTCTCATTTGCCCAGGATAGGGCCTCCCCTCCTAGAAACCGTTTTACTAACTTAATTTTTATGTTATCTGACATTCCTACCACAAACATATCCTTACATTGGTGAATAAAGTCAATAGGGTGCAGATTTTCACCAGGAAAGCATTTCACTTGGATGTGCTCATACATTGTATTTTGATTGTAAATCGTTTGTTTGGACATCAATGCGTCCTCCAATTGTGTACATTTAGTGTGTATATTTTCTACTTTTGTATCTACATTAGTGGTATACAGGTTGCATTCTTGTTTAAGGTTTTCTGAAGTTTTGTCTATTCTCTGATCTAATCTTTCAACTTCAGTATCTACTCTGTTGTAGATGACAGCAATGCTGTCTGTGTTAGCTTGTATGTTTTCATTTAAACTTTCAACTTTAACTTGAAATTCTTTTCTGAAGTGTATCAACTGTTCTCTAGTGTCCTTACTGAGGGTAGTTTTAATTTCCTCACACTTCTCATTGAGATGAGTACTTAATACATCAAAATTGAAACTTAACTTATCCAGTCTATCTGTGTTTTCTTTCAGTTTCACACTTATTTCTTCACTGGATTGTTTAAGTTGCGAGTTTATTTGAGTTGCAAACCCTGCTAGCCACTCTGTTAAGTTTAATTGTTCACCATCCCCTGGTTCAATTTTTACATTTCCTACGATCTCATCACTCTCAGGTAGAGACATGTTAACTATTAATTATTTTAAATGACAACAACAACAAAATACCTTGCTTTATGCTATGATGTCGTGATCGGTGTTCCTGTTGGTTTCTTCACTTCTATTCGGTTTTATTGAAGCTGAGGTCTTGATTGATGACTTCTGTTGACATAATCCAGACGTTAATCTTCCGAGCGGTGTGATGATGGTTTTTGGTAGTCGCACAAACACACTTTATTTATTTATTTTTGACATATTTTCACTGTTGCCACACTGCACAAATAAACTTTTTTTTGGAATGCTAAGCACTTACGAAATTTATCGCTGCACTATTATCATCGATGCACTTAAAGATCCCGGACGAGCCCCCACTTTTGTAATGGTCGCCTGGTCGTAGATATTGCTAATTGCTATAATCGCACTACTTCACTCCCATTTACGGAGCTTGTTAGCACTTGATGTTAGGTTGGCGCCATTACAATGCATTGTAGTAATCACTGCTGCTTGCTGGATCGCTGCTGTGTCTCGATGTTGATGCTGGCTCTAAATCTGGTTGTCTAGGGTTAAAAACATGAGGTCCCGTGTTTTGTTTTATGTGCTTTTGATGATAAAGGATGAACGAAACCAACAAATATGTAAACTTCAAATATTTATTTCTCTGGTGGCCATCTTAATTCCACTGTCCACCAAAGACTATGACACAACACAACTTCCTTTACATGTTCTTTGCATTGTTTATCCACCTCAAACAATAACACACTAACACACTGTACCAAAGTGACATTCCGACTGCTTTTCGACCCTTCTTGCTGCTCGTATTTATAACATTGTCAAAGAACTACTAAAAAGAGATATAGTTTACAAGTCACATGTACATCTGTTATCATAATTTGTGCAGAAAAGTTATTAATTTGCATCGAGTGACATAATTTAACATGTTATTAAAATGACAGACAGATTTGTTGACTTGACAGAAGAATTCTTTGTTACAAAAAGTCCGTTTTCTAGAAGTTTGTCAATTGACTTCTCTAATTTGCATAAATAAGTAATTAACATGAATTATTAAGAAATACATTGGTTTTCGTCTAAAACAGGATTGATTTCGTGAATACTAACTGAAACCGCTCCTAGTGAACAAATAGGTTTCACTGGGTGATTTTTATTTAAGGAGATCCAAAATACCTAAGTTGTACACTATTTTTCGTACTTCATATCAATTATTTAAGATGAACTCAGTGTTTTTACATGATGACATTTGCTGTATCAGTGATCAAGTGATATTAACTTTTGTGTGGGTTAGTTATTCAGTATAATTTAATGGGTTGACTGTTTATGGAGACATGTTACGCAATCATTGTTAACATACACAATAACTTTTCTATAATCATAAATACTCGTTAAACTGGTTGAATTTGGAGGGTATCGCATACTTCGGTACAGCAAAGCCTTTAATATGTTCCGTTACAAACTTGATATGAATATAAAAAAATTCTGTAACAAAATTCGTTGCATATTTCCGTCTTCTGCCCAATTTGTCATACTCATTCGCCTCTGCTTCTTTTTACTGAATATGTTAATGATATTTTCAATGTCCATATCTCTTTCTTTAGGCATATTTGCAAGAGCCATTTAGTCCCACGTACCCCATTGTGTTAGGCAAATAAGTCTTTATTCGTCTCAAAGCAGAGAAGCTTCGTTTAAGAGTGCTTGTGGTGACAGGAATAGTCCCAAATATTTGAAGTAAATCATATACATTTGGGAAAAACTGCTTGTCACAGTTCTTTAAAGCTTCAGTTACTGTTTCGGGCCCTTTACTTTCATTAGCCCACTTTTTCTTCCATAGTTTTAGCTCTTCTTTCATTAAAAGCGAAGAACTTTCCAAAACCTGCTCATATTTCTCGGATGCCTGGATCACTTAATCTTCACTCTATTTTAAATAGTATGCAGGAATAAGACAAGTGGTAATATGGTGCAAAAATCTTGGGGAAATCTTGTTTCTAGCTCGGCAATAAAACGATCCACAACAGGTAAAAATACTGTTCGCCTGAAGTATTCCTCGGCGTCTGAAGCAGGAACGTTGTCTCTTTTGGTTTGTGTTGAAATAGTTCTTGGCATCGTTATTACACTTCCAATATCTTCTGCCAGTTTAACAGCGTCTTCAAAAATATTTCCGAGTTCTATTTCCGCATCCGTCCTTATATTGTTAAACACCTAAAGCACATCATTGTCATGATTTAAGGCAGTTGTTAAATCCATTTTAGGACTTTTGGAGCTGTTCGCTTAGTCTTAGAATTGAAGAGAAGCAATATACTGCAGTTGCTAAAGCTACTACGAAGTCTCCCCTTCAGACAGCAGAACTATACATTCAAGCTTTACTAGCCGTTTCTGCGTTGGTTTCACAACCACATGAACGTTCGTCAAGCAAGGTCACGATTACGACAAATAGCTCCTTGAAAGTAATGAGGGTATTGTGTCTTTTCACCTATCTTGTTGGAAGCATTGCCTTCAAATTTGTTTTCTTTGACTCTGTGAACGGTAGTCGTGATTCAGCTTCCTCTAGAGAACTTTCTGTTTGCACAGGCAGACAAGAATGCTGAAACTGATCCTACAATTTCCAACGTATTTCTAACTATTGGAGTATCACAAGACTTAGAAATGGACGAGTTCAAAGAGTGGCCAAAACAGTGGTTATAAATAGCGAACGGTTGTTTACTTAAAATAAGAGCTTGAACTCCTTTAAATCTCCCAGCCATGCTTGAGCCGCCATCACAGCCCTGTCCGCAAAGATATTGATAGCTCAGCCCCAGTGTCTTCAGTTCTTCATCGATGGCTTCTGCAATCGAAGTGCCAGTAGTTGATTTAAGCTCAGTAAAACCCAGAAAGTCTTCTTCGGTAACAAAGGTCTCTATGTCAATGTACCTAATACAAAATGTCATCTGTTCCTTATTAGTGACATCAGTTGTTTCATCACACATAATGTTAAAAAATTTACCCTTTTTCACAACCCTCGATACTGAGGGGCGATAGCTTCTCCAATGCAATGTATAACTTCGTTTTGGACTCTGTTACTTATCATAGAACTGTTTCAGCCACATGTACTGAAATGATGTTTTAAATCTTCATCTTCAGCATCCACACGAAAAGCCAAAAGACCCTGATACACTCCATGTTTTCCCTCTAGAAGATCATCAGTTTTTTCTTCTTTTAGCTGAGGAATTAAACCATGATCACGATGTCCTCGTAAAGGTAGGTTATTTCTAGCACCCAGGACTATAGTCTTTATAGTAGGCCTCAAGCGTTTCCGGTTTTCTTCAATAACTGAAGATTTCTTGGTATCGAGGACAACGGCAATACGTTTTTTACTTGATTCCATAGACTTGGTGGACTCTATAGCGTTCTCCATGGAAAATTTGTGGTATTTTGAGTTTTCATGATGACGAAGATCTTCCGTAGCCTTTTTGTATTAGACCAATGGTTCTTTTACCAGTGTTTTCAACGCGTATAAAAATAAATTAAAAATGTCTTAGGTAAAGAATTAAGTAAAGGAAAAATAGTGCAAACGTCAAACCTTGTAAGCACTCGAAATGTTAATAACATAGAAATTTTTGCTGAAAGCCAAGCCTGAAAACTAGTTGAATAATTATGTTTTTGTATCTGAAGTGTTTCCAATTAAAAACGACACCTCCAAGTTATTTGTTTTTTACCCAGCCAATTAAAGGTTTCAATTATTTAGATTAATGGAAAGCCGTAATAAGTGCCTGGGAGCTGAGGGAGAAAACAGATCATACGCAATACAAAATCCACCATGTAACATTTTACTGTATGAAACCTAGTTGTACTGGGTCATCCATTCATGCTTAAATCTTCGGTTTTGCTTCCCTTCTAAGTGAGTAGGAAAAGGAAAGTTTGCAGGAGGCTTCCAAGTATTCTTTAAAACTTATGCTTCTTGTCATGACTTAAGGCGCCTTTAACAGCTCTTCCTATATCATATGGGTCATAATATGTTTCAGTCCTTTCTGGACTTTCTTCCTGTGAATTAAATATGCTTTAAATGTCAGTATTATGTACAAGTGGTTCAACACAAAAGTATATAGCGTTATTTACACATTTAAATAATTTTAATTTATTATGACCATTAAAAAGTCACCATTTGTCTTCCAAAACATTAAGATTACCCCTTATCCCTCGGTCTTGCCCCTTCTCCCTACAAACATTCGTATGAGCGCCCTCACTAAACAGTACTGAAATGGTCTTGCGCATTGACATGCTAAATGAAGTTACTAACTTCAGCAATTCCATACAGTAATCACAAGGAAAAGAGACTCAGAACAGTAGGACAGTGAAGCAATAAAAAGTAACAAAGCAGACAACAATGGCTACTTCAGACAGTGTTTCAGCTACCTAATGTTATCAGCAGCCTGGAACAAGTGACTGTCATCACCTGCCTTCTACCAATTCAGGACTGTCAAGATACAGTTTACACACTGTAACTCTTATTTGTTTGTGAAATCTGTCTGTGAACTGTATTTATGAGCCCAAAGATATATAAAATCTAAGATTCTCTCAATTTAGTGGCCTTTGCTTGGAAGTTTTGTTTGCAAATGTTCCTACAGATAGGCTTCAAAATTTAACACGACATTAGCGATCTATGTCAGTGAAGGTCGTTGCTTGGTTCCGCCCTGTGCCATCAGTCGGTCGCTGTCAGATTAATAACAGCAAAACCAGGAAAGATTCCGCATCACATTACTTACTGCAGGCCTATAAGCTTTCTTCTAGTGGTCTGAAAGCTTTCAGAAACTTCTGAAATGCTCTCACATGTCTATAGACTATTACTGAAAGTTGGTATATATTGTCGAGAAAGAAAGCTTTGAATAATTTGTAAGGTGACAGAATAAATGAAGGTCAATTTCGCATCTTACATAAGAGCTTTATATATCGTAATGAGAAGGTGAATACGACACTTAACTTAATTCGGCGGTAATGAACAAATTTGCCTATATGTGTGTAATTCAAACGGGATGACACTCAATCGATGGTGTTAACACATTGATCATATAATGCATGTCTATGAGCAGAAGGTGAGACAAGCAGCGAGAGGAAACGTTTTGATTTGGAAGCAATCGCGAGGAGAGGCGAAGGCCACACCACAGGGGGTACCACAGAAAGCAATCAGGACATGTCCCAAGGCGGGAGTCAATGACTGACCGACCAGGTGACTCAGACTCTATTGGTCAGAGAAAGCCATCACACAGAAAAAGAAAGATCCCAGGTGGGGAGACAGTTCGGCTACGAGAAAGACAAGGCGGAAATTTTCGAGGACTCTTCTCTGAACAGGCGTCAAGTACAGAACAGGGAGTACAATGCTCTGTACGACGCAGAGGAGAAATTTGTGTGAACACTACATTCACAGTGGCTGACGACCAGCTGGAAATTAGCTGTAGCGTCGTTTAGCTCCAAGAGCGGAGAAACGGATCAGCCAGTTAGTTAATTGTTCTTGAGAGAACTGAGAGGGTATTATAATATGCACACTGCTCCAGCCACGTGCATGTATGTCGCCATGTTCCAAGCCCAGAGATGAGTAATTGTTTTCTCGCATAACGAGAAAGATAGGGAGAGTTTCTGCTGGAAAATTCAGCAAAGGTTTAATAAGAGTTTATAGGAATTTCAGAGGAAGAGAGCGGCCATGTATATGATAGCTCATCACAGGGAGGGAGGGAGGGAGGGAGGGAGGGAGCAGAGGTGTAAACTTGTTGGTTCACCAGCTTGCGTCTACTGTAAACTCGAACGACCTTGGGTAATCTTTTGCTCAACTTGTTACAAAACTAACATCCTCCATAGACTTGACTGTCATCCTAAATAGTACTGAACTTTGAACGGTGATTAGATGATTTACTGTAGTACTAACCAATACCATAACATAATTGTAAGAATAATTTTGTAAAGAAACTTTAAGTTAATATTTGTAAACTGTGTAAAAGCGTGTGTATCTGTGAAAAGTTTGCAACATTAAAGAAATGTCATTACAGCATACACATTTGTGTCCTCAGTCATAGAATAAGCAACCACCATCTCAAAAATTTTGTCGATGTTATTAATACCAAAGATATGTATGGCAAGCTTTAGTAAAAAAAACACAACAATAAAGTGTTATTTTTCAGTGCGAGTTAATTAAATAATGCTGGTTTGTGCAGAAAATATTTTACCTCCTCATAGACGAAAAGAATCTGTAAAAATTGATCTCACTTTTTATGTTTTCAACTAGTCGTATTCTTACCATTAGTTATCGATTAATTGAGTAAGATTAGCGCTATTATGTTTAAACTAATAAGTACTAGTAAAAAATTTCGATGACATGAAAGTATTATTTAAAATTAAGAAGAAATGACCCTCACCAATTGTTTTGTGTAGGCTCTAGATGCACAAGCCTGTGACGGTCCAAATTCTGTAGTGCAAGCTTCAGATTCCTTACGAGAGTTTTTGGCCAAGGATCAGGTTTTCCCAAATAATCCGTTAGCTTGCGATTCATTGCATCAACGTCTTTAATCACTCACTCCATTCTCTAATACCCTATTATTTCAGAAAAAAATTGACACTTCACGACGCATGATTCGGTCACACTACTCAGTTACACACTTCAGTATTATCAATAATCGTACTCGGAAAACAAGTGTTCGCTGACAGCACGTGGAAGAGTTGGAAGGACAACCGACTGTTTTTAACAATCAATGAGTCAGTCGATTGTTTTTTCGTCCACTCGATTTCTTCACTCGGTTGCAGCCGTTATATGAATTTTACACTCAGTTTCCGGATTTGAGTTATTTTATTTACATTCTCTTCCGGACTTTTCGGTTATCATATCAATTTTTGGTTGGCTTTTAAAATTTAATATCTGATGCTGCCCTGTAAATTTATGTATATATAAATGAACCATCACCTTTTAAGACGTTTCTGAAATATATATGGTCAAAGCTGTAAAGATCTTTTTGGAACACGCTGTATTTTCCTTACTTCTTTATTGAGTCAATGAGAAGCCGTCAACAATCGGCGATCGTATAAACCGCGACGTCGCCCCGCCCGCCAGCCAACTGAATAATTTACGTATCATTTGCCTTCTACTCATTGAGCTGTATTAAAACGGACTTAATTTACGTTCATATTCCTTACTACAAACCGCGTACTACGTTTCAACAGAAACGTCTCTATAATGCGCTTTCACAAATTCCTGTAAGTCTTGTGTGTAGTTTATATCTACTGGTTGGTACGTGGCGTGCGCCCGCTGGCGTCTACAGAATGTATGTTCCCGGGAAAATAATACGATTTGACTCAGATGTCCGGTGATTTCGAAGTTTTTGTCTGGGGTTTGCAATTTAAGTGTTGGTACACATACCTGGCATATTTAGCTTTCTTGATGATTGTAAGTGGTACATTAATATGCATCCAGTGATATTAATAAATAATAAGACGCCCATTCTAAGTTAAATGATATTTATAGGTTTAGATAGTAAGCTGTTTGCCGCTCTTATTCTTTTGTTAAAATGTATTTGAAATACATTGCAAACCATATTGCTACAGAATTATAAAAAAATGATTGAATCTGTTGAAGTAATATATTCCCTGATTTCTGAAGTCATTTTATCCAGTATAAAATGGTACTCCATTAAAGGGGCTATAGCCCCCCCCTTGCCACCGCCCCTGGTGTCAGACAACACAACAGAGACACTTGTCGGTGTCGCTGTGCTGTCGTTCCAGTGTGAGCCAGGGAAGTCGAGTCAATTACCTTTCTGCGCGCCTCGCCGACGGGTGTCGCTTCTGCGTCGCATCGTGACTTGCATCGAATAATCGTGTCGGTTGTCGTAGCTCCCAGAGTGTGAACCACTTCTGGATTGACAAATTTTGATTAAATGTCTAGGCGTAGCGTTGAAAAGAGACATGAAATTGAACGAGAAGGTAACGTCGATTGTATGGAAATCGAATGTACGACTTCGGTTTATTGGGAGGCTCAAAATGGCTCTGAGCACTATGGGGCTTAATATCGGAAGTCGTCAGTCCCCTAGAACTTAAAACTACTTAAACCGAACTAACCTACGGACATCACACACGTCCATGCCCGAGGCAGGATTCGAACCTGCGACCGTAGCGGTCGCGCGGTTCCAGACTGAAGCGACTAGGACCGCACGGCCACTCCGGCCGGCGTTTATTGGGAGAATTCTAGGAATGTCCAGCTTATCTATATAGAAGACCCCGTACAGAAAACGCTTCCGCGACCCATTCTTGACTACTGCTCCCCACCATGTCGGAATACATGAACAAATGGAAGAAACGCAGAGACGGGCTGCTAGATTTGTTAGCGGTAGGTAATGCAAGCATTACGGAAATGCTGTGTGAACTCAGATGGGACAACGTGGAGGGTAAAAAACGTTCTTCTCGCGGAAAAATATTGAGGAAGAACTGCCATTTGCGTCGGATTGACTGCAACAAACGTACATCTCTCGTAAAGAACTCTAAAACAAATAAGAGACATTAGGATTCGGAAGGAAGCTTAAAGGTAGTTGTTTTTCCGTTGCTCCGCTTTCGACAGGAAAACGATTGATTAGCAGTGGTAGAAGATACACTCCGCCATTCACCGTATGCTGCATTGCAGCTGTACGTTATGTAGCAGTAGGTTATACATATTCTCGCAATGATTTGTGTTCAATTATGTTTAATGTGTAAAGTGATCTTCATTTTCTCATTACGATTTCAATCACCCCCCCCCCCCCCATTTGTTCTCTATTTTTACTTCTGACGATAGTGCGTGAGACATTGAAAATGGTCATACCTTTACAAAAATACCTTGCGATTGAGATATAATTAATTTTTTTCTATACAACTGAAATAATGAAGTTGTAAATTCCTTTCATATAGAGCAAACGTACCCAGCAGCAAAAAATCTGATCGAGACATCACGTACCTCATACTGAACTGCAAGCAAACTATTAAATACGCGGGAATGGCTTCCGCTAGACATTTATGCTGCTCGTTTACTTGGACAGCTTTCTACCGCTTATGTCTACTCCGTCGACTAAGCCAGGTCACGTTCAGTCATTTCCGTGTGCCGCTGGACGCAGTTGTCTCCCCCCACACACACCCCGCCGGGCGGCGCATGACGGTTATTAAATACGGCTCCGGGGATATTTTATGGCGCATTTGCGACCCGAGTTCCGCCCTGCAGCAGTATTCTTGGCTGTAAATGTGCAGTGGCGCTGTGAGAACTGCAGCTAGCGCAGGGCTGGCGATATCGTGACAGCTTATGGGCCCGAGGAAGGACCACACATGGCGGCAACGCGGCACCCGTTTTCTGCAGTTCTCACTAAATCCTTCAGTCTGGGCGAGTTTCCGAGTTTTTTTCGTCGGATAGGCCACACACTGACTACTTTCCTCATATTTTTTATTCATTTGACAAGGTTTTACAGTCTATAGTGCTTATATTTTCAAGGGATTCAAATTAAGAAAATGATTCAGCTGTCCTATCACAATTTCTCTGTTAGCAGGTAAACGAGTCCTACGGGCATATTTTCTGTCGGCTGGAGACATCCGACATTTTTTGTACTACAAGTATCTCTCTTGACGGAATAATTGATATTAAAAGATGGCAGGAGACCAGCAGTTTATACAGTCTACACCTACAACAGTCTGCAAGACACCCGACGATTTGTGGCGGAGGGTACTTTTGGTACTAGTATCTGACCCCCACTTCCCTGCTCCATTCGAGAATGACGAGTAGAAAGAACGACTGGCGGTCAGCGATGGTTTCCGGCCACTTTGCGCACGGCTCAAAGGTAATAGCAGAGTCTGAGGGGAGGGCTCCTTGGAGATACTCACATCAAGTCCTTACAAGGGTGACCTATAAGCGGCAAATAAAGAACGACAAGAAAAAGAGTGTAAGAAGAAGGAAAAACAGGAAAGCAGCCGAAGAAGAGAAATGTAGCTAAAAGAAAACTGCGGAGAGTAGGAAATCCAACCCTATAAGAACTCTTTTTGCCCACAACAATGGAGACAGAGTGTGCGCCGAGCGGTCTAAGGTACTGCAGTCATGGACTGTGCGGCTGGTCCCGTCGGAGGTTCGACTCCTCCCTCGGGCATGGGTGTCTGTGTGTCCTAAGGATAATTTACTTTAAGTAGTGTGTAAGCTTAGGGACTGACGACCTTAGCAGTTAATTCCCATAAGATTTCACACACACATTTGAACATTTGAACAGTGTGTGTATATACCATGGAGAAAAATTTTGAAATTCGAGGGCAGAATAGCAGTGGATTTAGTGTAACTTGTGCTCGCTCTAGGTCCACGAAATTTGTGCAGGAGTTGAGGAACATTGATTCATTTTTATTTGTGGAAAATGTAAATAATTTAATCTGAATCATGTTTCACTATATAATATACTGATGGAAAAAGTTCGCAAGACCAAGAATACGTTGTGCGACATAAATTGAAGTTGACAGGATGTTTCTACATATGAAAGATGATGTCTATTCAGATTTCGAGCCAGTCGCATAAGACTGGTGCTAGTAGCACACCATGAGGATGAAAATTAGGTTTTCTCTGAATATACACTGTAGCCATCGTGAGCCTTAGTTACCTCTGAAACTGGTGAGTTGACGTTAGTGAAGGATGACTGTAAGGCGACAAAGACGCCATTGTCAACACCCGACCGAGTTTGAACGACGTCGTGTAAGAGGGCTACGAGAAGCTAGTTGTACCTTCTCCGATATTGCAGAGACTCTGCTGGAATGTAACCACTGTACATGGTTACTGGTAGCGGTACTGACCCGAAAGTACGGTCGCAAGAAGACCGAGCTCCAGGCGGCAACTTGGCGCTACTGAGGCGCTAGACCATCATTTTCGGCGTATGGCTCTGTCGCACTGTACTCCATCTGCAGCAGCAATTTGAGCAGCAGTTGGCGCTAAAGTGACACGACGAACTGTTACAAATCGGTTACTTCACGCCCAGCGAGCCGCACCTTATCGTGCATTCCACTGACCCCAAACAAGAGCCACTTGCGACTTCATTGGTGTCAAACGATAGCTCATTGGAGGGCAGAGTGGAAATCTGTTGTGTTGTCTGATGATAGCTGGTTCTGCCTCGGTGCCAGTGACCGTCGTCTTTTGGTTAGATGATGATGTTTGGTTTGTGGGGCATACAACTGCGTGGTTATCAGCGCCCTTGCAAATTCTCAACCTTTGCTCAGTCCAATTCACCACTTTCATGAATGATGACGAAATGATGAGGACAGCACAAACACCCAGTCATCTGGAGGCAGGTGAAAGTCCCTGACCCCGCCGGGAATAGAAGTGGGGACCTCGTGCTCAGGAAGCGAGAACGCGACCGCGAGACCACGAGCTGCGGACTCTTTTGGTTGGGAGGAAACCAGTTGAGGGGCTGCAACCAACCTGTCTGCGTACTGGACACACCGGACCTACACCTGGAGTTATGGTCTGGGGTGCGAATTCGTATGACGGCAGACCCACTCTCGTAGTTATTCTACGCACCCAGACGGTGAAAGTGGACATCAGTCTGGCGATTCGACTTGTTGTGCTGCCATTCATTAACAGCATTCCAGGAGGTGTTTTCGATCAGGATAACACTCGACCACATACCGCTATTGTAATGAACATGCTCTACTGAATGTCCATATGTTGCCTTGGCCTGATCGATCGACAGGATCACCAAATAACAATTCCAGTGTCAACCACAACCAGCATTAACCATCCCTGCATTAACTGACAAAGTGCAGCAAGAATGCAACGCCATCCCACAAACTGACATACTGCACCTGTAAAATACAATGCATGCAAGTTTGCATGCTTTCATTCGGCTATTAAGATGAAGACGAGTGATAGAGGACTGTTTTCGTTCGAATCATCCACCTTCTCATTTTAGTGATACAGCAATTAGTTTCTGCTCAATTTACGCTAATTATTCAGTTCGTTATTAAGAGATGTTATTTCGAAGTATATTTTAAGTTTGTATTATGATAAGGATAGATAAATTTGTAAACATGTACTCTACAAGTCATAATACTTCTGAAAATAACGTCGATGGCGATAGTAATAGTACTGATCCGAAGGTGGCAGAATTTGATGCTCAGAATGTGGAAGCAAAAGGCAACACGCAGGCACAAGCAATTGGAAGTGTCGTGCAAATACCTCCTCCTGTCGTAGATACATTTTCATTATTGTTCACTAAAACTGCTGAGACGATTAACGTTCGCGATGAATAACTGGTAAAGACAATTAATGAACGCGATGAAGCGCTTGCTCTATGCATAAACAGCCGCCTTTCTGAAACGAAGAAATAATTGGCTTTGCAAACTTCTACGCAGGTCAACACTACTCTTGCTAAGAGAGATGTAGCACTGACACCTCAAATAAGTAATATCTCAACTGAACATGACGAACAGTTGGTCACTCAGATTTCCATTCAGTTAAATGAGGAATCAGAAAAAAATGGAACACTGGTTTAGGAACAACAGCATCCGAAATTACCAGCCTAATGGAGGCATATAAGTATTTACCAGAACCCGTTTTCAAACTACCAAATGATGTAGAAACAATACAATCAGCACACAAGGCGATCGAAGACACTCTGCATGAATTAACTTAATATGTCGGCAGCCTGTCTGTAAGTGTTGAAAACCCGGCTAGATGAGCATGGGGAAAAATTAAATTCACCAAGTGGCTCGATCATAAAGACAAAATGCTCACCGATAAAATAAATTCAGAATGGAATGGGGCAATACGACGCGCGGGGAGCGAACTCGGCACGGCCAGACAAACGCTCCGCTCTGAAACAAACCACCTAAAGCACATGATACGACATTGCACAGTGATGAGACGAAGTTTCCTCACAGGTCAAAGAAGAGCGCCGCGCGGTGGAAACAATACCACAGCCGCCAGATGAAGCACCGACCATTGATATGCAAAAGCAGAAGCATAAAATGCAGATCCACGAATCCCAGGGCCACGCTTTGAAGCGTATCAGCTAATAAATCCCTCAGTACAACAACGGCGTGATGAGATCGAGGCAGGTGCAATCTTAACAGAGATCTTTCAGGAAGATGTCCTGTTAAAACACCAATACCGAAGCCGATGGAAGATACTCTGCATGAATTAATCGTAACATGTTGCCAGCCTGTCTGTAGAACCAGAAGAAGTGTGCAAAACCCGGCTAGATGAGCATGGTGAAAAATGAAATACCGAATTCATCTAGTGGCTTGAGCAGAAATACAAAAATCTCACCGATAAAATAAAGTCAGAGTGGAAAGGAGCAATACGACGCGCAGGGAGTAAAGCTATGGCCTAACTAGGCACGGCAAAACAACCGCTCTGCTCGTCTCTTTCCCAGACAAAAGACTTGTCCATCCCGTAGTTTCTATACGTTCCTCCCGCAACGTATTGCCCAGGTCATGGAATGAGAGGCAGAGAATAGAACTGGTTGCCTCACATATCCAACGAGACGGTGCCTTATGGGCTACCGAAGCTGTAGAAAACGGCATACATTATGAACAATTCGAAAAGGCTTTTCTTGCTGAGTACTTGTCAGTGTGCATACAGCTTACAAAACAGGTCTTCAACACAGAAATTTACATCCCAAAGCAGTGTGACCTGAGGAAATATTTCGAAAAATATATTAATTTAACGAGACACTGGGACGAGCTGGTCGCACACAAAGATGTATTACTCATCTTGAAGTCAAACTTAACTTACCTGTGCAGGTAAGGGAGAAGTTAATAACAGTCCCTGACTTTGATCCCGAACACTCTTTGTCAGTGCTCGATACCATACACATAGTAGAAGAAGATGCATAAAGCAGCACTGGCAACAGCGGTCCGCAGTCCGCGACTGACTACGGACATGGCCACAATAACTGCCGTAACGGCGGGTCGCAACCTATTCCATCCTGTGGTCCAAAAGGGAGGCTGTCAAGTAGGATTTCCAGAAAATGATACATTGGCGTATTATAGAACATTCCCTTTCGCCGTACAGCAGACTATTATTAGGTATGGCGAGGCAGGTGTAGAGGTACACCTTGTTCTTGATGCCCAAACTATTAACAAAATATTTGTTATAGTAAGAACCAGGCCAGAGGTTTTAGAGGAGCAGCTACAGAAATTCCAAGGAGTTCAATATCTATCATTAATCGACCTCTGCTGCTCGTACGGCAAGTAGCACTCTCCGAAGTTTCATGCAAGTACATCGATTTTATCTTTGCAAGATGATCATACCAATTTCGAGTGCTTCCCTTTGGTCTGAATGTCACTACCAGAGTATTTATTTCAGTGCTAGATACAGTTCTAGGATTCAAACTGTTAAACTAGGTCACACTGTATGTGGACGATTTGCTAGTCATCTGGCAGGAACAGCTGTGTTTGTTACACAGAGTGCTTAATAAGTTTTCAGATTAGAGAGTTACTGCCAATTTGGACAAGCCTAAATTCGCAAAGAAAATCAGATTCCTGCCAGGAATTTTGTCTGAACCCAAAAAGATAAAGGCCATGGAAAACTTCCCGTCTTCTTCAAGTAAGAAGGAGTTAAAGGCATTTCTCAGCCTTGCTTGTTTCTTCAGAAAGTTCATACCTGATCAATCTGTGAATGATTCTGATTTGCTGAACTTACTGAGAAAGAATGTGGTATGGAACTAGTCCGACAAATGTGAGGAGGTATTCAACAAAATTAAACAGGCAACATTAAAGTCGAATATCTTGTGCCACCTGTACGAGCAGAAGGATTTCTGCAAAGTGACAGACACATCATGCTCCAGATTAGAGGTGTGCATGTTTCAGGAAAGCGATGTTGAGAGCAAACGTGAAATTAAGGTAATAACTTTTACAAGCTGTGTCCTTAAAGAATGTGGGTCATACTCAGCTACAGAATTAGAGGCATTAGCCGTGATTTAGTCCTTTAAAAAGTTCATGTTAAACATATCAAAGTGTATTTTGACCTTCAATCTTCGAGTTTTTTTGCTGACGTGTAAGTTGTTACACAGAGGCTAGCCAGATGAACTCTCCTATTACAGGAGTATGACTATGAAGTAGTCCATATCAGTGGCAACGACAGTGTGGTAGCAGATGCTCTATCCAGGCTTCTGAAAGGTCTATGAGACTATTTCAATCGTATAGAACAGATGGCACATTTCAAGGTCCTCTCTGTTAACAGTATTATCGAGAATTGTGGTGGAATATGGAGACACAACAGGATGCAGATCCGAAACAGGCTTAAGTAATGTACATGCTCGTACAATGCCCTGATCATAAATTGTATCGGTACTACCAAGTGCACAGTAAAGTACTGTTTCATAGGCAAAGAAACCATTCTGATTCCTGGTGTGTGTGCATTCCAGACAGATTTGAACAAAATGTTGTATGACATACACATATCTCATGGGGACACTTTGCTGCCGAGAAATGGAAACGAAAGGTCGTACAGTACTGTAACATTCTAAATTTGCGTCGTTTATTATGAATTTGTACAGTATGTCACGAAAGTAAACAATCTAATAGTTCCAGCAAAATGGCTGTGCGTCTTACATTGATTCTCAAACCTGGAGAAATTATTTCCATCGGTGTTGCTGGCCCACATCCACAAAGAAGGGCTGGAGTAAAATACTTTGTCACCTTGGACGACTCATTTTCAAAATACGTGCGACTGTGTACCACTAAGTGCGTCACTGCAGCACCCATAATGAAATGGATCAAGGAAAGTTATATTCCACGATTCGGAAAACCACATGCCGTATTATCCGATAACGCATCAAATGTCACTGTCAGAAAATGGAAAGATTTTTTTCTTGAAAATGGCATCAAGCAGGTTTTGATTAGCAATTTTCATCCTCAATCAAATCCTACTGCACAGATTTTTACAGAATTCAACAGCTTCATTAGAACGTATGTACCTCACAAGCAAACCAAATCGGTTGAATTCTTTACATCATTTGAGCAAGTGGTAGACAATCTGCTGCATATTTCCACACAGCAAACGCCAGCATTTCTCATGTTTGGTACCCCTGAGAGAGATGAATGTTTGTGTCCTCTTCCCCAGTTTACAGAAAGTAAACTGTCACATGAGGAAAGAAATACGCGAGCTTTGCTTACTTTTAGTTTAGCAGCTGCTTTGAGAGAAACAGCTTATGGTAAGAAACTGTGAAAGGTGCAAGAATTCAAAATTGAAGAGAACATACACCACATCTTTTCTTGTATTAAGAAAGAACAAGAAATGGCAATTAATGTACACTGGTCTATATAAGATTATCCAGATACCTCATGAAGGAAGATACTTTTTTAACTACTCTGAATTACATTATCACGAAAAGCATCTTAAAAAAGCGTGTTTATGATTGTGTTTGCCCAGATGTTAAAGTATTTTGTCTTTCATATTCTATTTGCACGATATACGAGAGAGAATTGTAGGAGCATGTGCTTCGATAAATGTCGATGTGTTCAGGAATACCATTCAATCCATGATAAGGAGAGTGCGGCACTGCATTGACACCAATGTTCATCACTCTGAACACCTTCTCTAAATGGACATTTATGCCACTTTTGCGATTTTTGTTGGCCTTCAAAGACCTTACTGTTACACATCATTGGATTTGTCTCGATTTCCGCTATCAGAAAATAAGCACCATACTATAGCATCCCATTGAAGAAAACAAAGTTGACCTTCATATCTCTAAAGCGTCCCCACCTAACAACAAAAAACCTTAGTCATATTATGGCCTTCGTTGTGCCCTGCACCTTTTGTCCAACAAATTTTTCAGCTCCTGTCATACTTTCCGAGTTGTTCACCCTGTATATATAACACTAGAAAGTGCATAAAACTACTGACCTTTGTCTGACATTAGAAGCAGTATTTGTCTTTTAGTTTTGAGTATTTGCTGAATACAAGAAGTATTTAGGAAGTTTTTTACATGCTTTCATGAAAAAATTGTTTATGTTGTCGAAATTGAGTATGTAATGCGAAAGTAGCTCAGAACAGCACTATAACAGTGAAAAAATAAAATGAGGACTGCATATTTTTTCAGTGAAAAGATTATTTTCAGTATTACTTATATGAGCTCTAGAAGTCTGACAAGTTTATTTTAGAAGATATTTTGTATATATCATTTAAAGTGTAGGGTAAAGGAAAGTGGTGAACAAAAGCCAAACGAGAACTAAAGTTATATTTTCATAATTTGTTGCTTAATACAAACATAAACAGATGGACTGTTTTTTTCAACTATGTGTATATAGGGCAAGAGACAGGCAAGTCAAGCAGAAGCCAGTACAAGGTGGTATTGGGGTGATATTTTATTTTGTATGTAAATATTTATATTTAACTTAATCTATTACTTATCTATTTCATATGACTGGATATGAATTCTGTTTTGAAACAGAATTGCTCTCTAAAGGTGTACTGCACAATTTTATCAGCATCATTATGTGGAGAAGGAGTGTACATTTTTGCATCACGCAATTTCAGAGGCCTGTGTTAATTCGTGGTCTGTTGTTTGGATTTTGTTTGTGCTTTGCTCTTTGCTGTTCCGTACCTGGAGTAGGATTATTTCATGAATACTTGGTAACATGAGGATAATGGTACTCAATTCGTGGAACATAAAAAGAGGAGAGTAAAGAATTTTGTCAACATCAAACCACGAGCAATGCACTGTAACACACATGGCTAACACACTAAAACTACGTGAGCCACACATTACTCATGTAAAGTACGCCAATTGTAAGAAAGACAACTGTTGAGACTATGTTAGTTAATTTGTATAAGATGTAAATGCGACCTGGGGAGTAGACAGACTTGTGGGGATAAGAAAATGTGATCATTTATTTGTGAATGTTTTTGTAAGTAAAGAATGCGACATGAGTTGGCGGACGATGGTTACATGGACACAATAGGACACTCAAGTGAGTGACGTGTCGAATCCAAAATGTATAATGTAAATAAGTGTTACATGAAGTGAACAGTCTTGTGAATGACATGCCAGTCAACGCAGTGAGAGGTCCAGTGCACACGACTTGTCTTAGATGTGTACACACATGTTGACAATGTTGACACGTGTATCTCTACACAAAAGTGATTTAGTGATCTTATGAAAAGTGTACCTGCACTAGCGAGGTAATGACCAAGAAGGAAACCGCCTTGTCAATAAACAAACACCGTGTGAAAACGTGATTAATTGTCGCCGCACGTGAACTTCTCAATTATATACCGAGTAAACTTTTTAAGTATCAATTCTAAGAACTGACTCCGCAGAGACGTTGTTGAAACGCCTGTGGTGAACACTAAAATTCATATTGAGTATTGTTTGTTGACGAACTCAGCGGAGAAAAACTCGACTCACACACTCTGAAAATATGTCATGATCTGTAGACAGTGGTGCCAACTACAAACTAGTGAGTACCAAAGTTCCCTAAACATAGATCTGGGTCCCAAGGACAATACACACAAAAGACAATAGGGTAAATGAACTGTTGTACTAATCGACTTTTTCCCTAGGGCAACTATGCGATGTTGAACTGATTTTTGTGGATATGATACGGATTGTTTTGATTTTCATGCATCAAAGGCGACAGCCGTTCGTCACGTGCACTGAGCATGCTGGGGTGGGGGCGTTGCCACCAGCCACAGCCGCCATGCGCCGTTCGCACGCGTTCCAGTTTCGATGGCCATCTAGATGGCCAGTGGGTTTCCTGGAAACGCCGCCAAAGGTCCTCGCAGGAGCTGATGGGTTCGACTCCTTCTCAAAACATAGCGCCAATTGTCGAAGTGTTGTCATGTGTCAATCAGACGGACTGCATGTGCTTCGTAGTTGCGTTCAAATCCGTCAAAATTTTTATAGAGGGAATCAGTAAATAGGTAAAAGATAAAAAAGAGGTAACAAACTCTGAAAGAACGTCTATAATATTGTATTTCTGTATATTTATTAAACATTTATGAATATTTTATATCAAAACAAATGTATTTAAAGGAAGTTTAAGAAACAGGTACATAAAGACAGCAGAGTGTAAAGGGTATGAAGTGAAAACTTTCTCTTCAAGAACTGCCAAGTGAACAGTGTATTTTGTTAATGATTCTATTGGAATATATTGTTTATTTACTCTTCTGCAACACAATGTATACTGATCTTAACACTGCTGAACCCTTGTTCTATATTTGTAGAGACAAAATAAGAATCAAGGCTTCAAAGGGGCAATGAAATGTTGCTTTTCGAATAATTAATTACATAAGCCTCAAACGTTTGATTAATGCTAAGAGAAATTAAGGATAAATTTTCTCTTTGTAAATAAATCTGTAAATTAAGGAGGGAAGGTCGTAATTTAATATAAAAATATATTTTTTACTGTTCGTATAAAGAATGTTCCAGAGAAATGTTTATATATCTCAACTTTATAGAAGACATTCTGTAAAACAAGTTCAAGACAGTTGCTGTAAGTTGTTTTGAATGTATAAAGGCAGGAGCTGCATTCCCGTTCTCTATCTTTTGTTTGTTATTGATTGCTGTCTCATAAGGACTCCTATTTGTAACTTCTGGTTAAATAATTACGTTAATTTAATGGAAACAGTCGTGTTTGAATCAAGAAACCTACTTTCGTCTTCCATTAGTGTCACGTCTGAATTTATTACGCTGTATTTTAGAACTGTTTCAGGCTGAAGCAAAGGAGAGCCGCTGACGAATTGTTTGGTGGCCACAGCTGATCGCTGCTAGTGTTCAATAGGCATTCATTTTGTCAATCTGTTATTTCAGCGTCCCTGAGATCTCTTTTAACAATCTTTTTTGTCCGTATCTGGGCAGGCCCATCTGATGGGAATCTGATGCTGGACGGCGGAACGGAAATCAGTTAATAAGAAAGTAAAAATTTTGTGTGCCCCGTTTAATCACTTCAGAAGCTTTGGCACCAGAAGACTTGATTAAAAGTTTTATAATATTACAAACTAATTTATTAACAATCATTTAATGTATTTTGGGGAGCTAAATTAGTTTCAATCAGGAATATTTAGAGAAGATGTCAATATTAACTTCCGTAGCTAATACTGAACTTCAAATATTAAGTGCCTCCCCCAGCTCCAAAGAAATCATAACATAACACTTTTAATATAAGTAATATTATACAGTACAATGCATACAGGGTGAACCAGAACTCCATCCACAAACTTTCAGAGGTTGCTCTGGGATACCTTTCAAGTACAAGGGAATTACGGGGTTCGGAGATTCGTTATAGATAATATTTTAATGACGCTGTGAAGTGACACTGATGTAACCACTTCTAAAAGTCTGGACAACCACCTTCTGCTGTGTGAACCGCTGCGAGGTGTGCAGGAAGAGTGTCAGTGAGGTCCTGGGAGGTACTGCCTGGGATGTGGAGCCATGCCTACTCCAGTGCCATGGACAGCTGCACTTGGTTCCTCGGTTGAGGACGCATGGCACAAACAGCACGATCGAGTTGGTCCCACAGATTCTCTATTGGGGTTTCTCTCTGGGCAATTTGTGGCCAGGGCAATATGGTAAATTCATTCCAGTGCTCTTTGAACCACGCACTTGCACTTAGACCTGTTACACACTTTGCAATGTACTGCTGGTTGATGCCATCGGCCGAGGATAAACAAACTGCATGTAGGAGTGGCCATAGTCCTCAAGCACAGATAAATAATTATGTTGACCGCTGTGCGTTCCAGAATAACGAAATGACCCACGAAAACAATTCCCATACCATAACACTCCCTCCTCCGGCCAGGATCCTTCCGACGATTGTTACAAGGTGTTTGCTTTCAGACGTTTCATACTGTGTACGCCAACGGTCATCGGCCCGATGCAGCGTAAAACGTGATTCATCAGATAAGATCACTTCCCGCCACTCAGTGGTCGTCACATTGAGGTATTGGTGTGAAAATTCCAGTCTTCGCCGCGAATGAACAGCAGTTAGCATGTGTGCATGATCCAGACGCCTGTAGCAGAGGCACATAAACGGCAACGTTTGCTCATTAGTTGTTGCGGAGGCACTGCCGGTGGGCCCTTCGTTCATCTGAGCGGTCAGTTGCTCAACAGTTTCACGTTTATTCGGCGCAGCCGTTGTCAACCTCGTCGTGCACCACTGTAGCCTCGGTGCCGATTTTGTATAGCGCCATTTTGCAATGTATGGTATACTTTAAGAACGGCGAAGAGTTCACAAACTTTTCCGTTTCGGAAATGCTTCCACTCTTCGCCCGAATGCTAATGAGTATGTCCTTTTTAATGTCAGATAAATCACTCCGTTTCCGCATTACGACGACTGCACTGTTTCCCGCGTTCGCTAGAAACGTTTTGTATACCCTCGACTGCTAGTACTGTTACCTGCCATCTGCGAGTGGTTATTGCACGTTGAAGTTGAACATACACTCCTGGAAATCGAAAAAAGAACACATTGACACCGGTGTGTCAGACCCACCATACTTGCTCCGGACACTGCGAGAGGGCTGTACAAGCAATGATCACACGCACGGCACAGCGGACACACCAGGAACCGCGGTGTTGGCCGTCGAACGGCGCTAGCTGCGCAGCATTTGTGCACCGCCGCCGTCAGTGTCAGCCAGTTTGTCGTGGCATACGGAGCTCCATCGCAGTCTTTAACACTGGTAGCATGCCGCGACAGCGTGGACGTGAACCGTATGTGCAGTTGACGGACTTTGAGCGAGGGCGTATAATGGGCATGCGGGAGGCCGGGTGGACGTACCGCCGAATTGCTCAACACGTGGGGCGTGAGGTCTCCACAGTACATCGATGTTGTCGCCAGTGGTCGGCGGAAGGTGCACGTGCCCGTCGACCTGGGACCGGACCGCAGCGACGCACGGATGCACGCCAAGACCGTAGGATCCTACGCAGTGCCGTAGGGGACCGCACCACCACTTCCCAGCAAATTAGGGACACTGTTGCTCCTGGGGTATCGGCGAGGACCATTCGCAACCGTCTCCATGAAGCTGGGCTACGGTCCCGCACACCGTTAGGCCGTCTTCCGCTCACGCCCCAACATCGTGCAGCCCGCCTCCAGTGGTGTCGCGACAGGCGTGAATGGAGGGACGAATGGAGACGTGTCGTCTTCAGCGATGAGAGTCGCTTCTGCCTTGGTGCCAATGATGGTCGTATGCGTGTTTGGCGCCGTGCAGGTGAGCGCCACAATCAGGACTGCATACGACCGAGGCACACAGGGCCAACACCCGGCATCATGGTGTGGGGAGCGATCTCCTACACTGGCCGTACACCACTGGTGATCGTCGAGGGGACACTGAATAGTGCACGGTACATTCAAACCGTCATCGAACCCATCGTTCTACCATTCCTAGACCGGCAAGGGAACTTGCTGTTCCAACAGGACAATGCACGTCCGCATGTATCCCGTGCCACCCAACGTGCTCTAGAAGGTGTAAGTCAACCAACTTGGCCAGCAAGATCTCCGGATCTGTCCCCCATTGAGCATGTTTGGGACTGGATGAAGCGTCGTCTCACGCGTTCTGCACGTCCAGCACGAACGCTGGTCCAACTGAGGCGCCAGGTGGAAATGGCATGGCAAGCCGTTCCACAGGACTACATCCAGCATCTCTACGATCGTCTCCATGGGAGAATAGCAGCCTGCATTGCTGCGAAAGGTGGATATACACTGTACTAGTGCCGACATTGTGCACGCTCTGTTGCCTGTGTCTATGTGCCTGTGGTTCTGTCAGTGTGATCATGTGATGTATCTGACCCCAGGAATGTGTCAATAAAGTTTCCCCTTCCTGGGACAATGAATTCACGGTGTTCTTATTTCAATTTCCAGGAGTGTAGTTGGTGGTCACATTAATGTGACTGAACAGTATACGATTTGTTACCGCAGTCGCCATTGTTTCTGCGAAACTACAGTCACAGATGTGTAGGAACCTGTAATCTGCAACAATGAGAAACTACAACTATTAGCGTCCGCCGAAATTCTCCAGGGGAGGGTGGGATGGGGGTGTGGGTGGGGAGGAGCTTGGTTCTAAACTTCCCATTTCTTATATAAATGAGTGGGATACGACCGGAGGGGGGAGGGAGGGTGGCGGCGTTAGGTCCCGCTCTTGCTCCTCTCTGTGGACGCCTGTGCCTACAATACACATTAGAGACCAATGCATCCATCCTCAGATGAAACACGTAGTCGTACGAAGGTACGAAACACGTAGTCGTACGAAGGTACGAAACACGTAGTCGTACGAAGGTACGAAACACGTAGTCGTACGAAGGTACGAAACACGTAGTCGTACGAAGGTACGAAACACGTAGTCGTACGAAGGTACGAAACACGTAGTCGTACGAAACACGCAGTCGTACGAAACACGCAGTCGTACGAAACACGCAGTCGTACGAAACACGCAGTCGTACGAAACACGCAGTCGTACGAAACACGCAGTCGTACGAAACACGCAGTCGTACGAAACACGCAGTCGTACGAAACACGCAGTCGTACGAAACACGCAGTCGTACGAAACACGCAGTCGTACGAAACACGCAGTCGTACGAAACACGCAGTCGTACGAAACACGCAGTCGTACGAAACACGCAGTCGTACGAAACACGCAGCCGTACGAAACAATTACTCACCACCGTGATCATGTCAAATTATGCAGTGATCCATCAACATCTGTCTTACATGCCTAGTAATCCCAGGAGTTTCGCATCTACATCTATATAATTACTTTGCAATGCACAATTAAGTTCCTGGCAGAAGGTTCATCGAACCACCTTCAAGTCGTTATTCTACCGTACCAATCTCGAACAGTGCACGGGATAAAGAGAGCGTTAAATCTTTCCGTGAGAGCTCTGATTACTCTTATTTTATTATGATGTCCATTTCACCTAATACAGCTGGGCGCCAACTAAATATTTTCGCCCTCTGAGGAGAAAGTTCGTTATTTAAATTTCATGAAAAGATCCTGCCACAGTGAAAAATACTTTCTTTTTAACGATTGCTATCCTAAGACCCATAATGGAACCGTGGCAAACTCTCCCCCTTGTTTTGGCTCACTACAACTGAGGCCCCGGTAATACTAGAAACCAGGCCCACGTGAGTATCGACCGGAGTCTCTTACACTGGGCTTTTCACATGCTCCCAGCAAAGTAAGTCCGCTACTATCACATCTGGTGACCAATCTGACTACTGAACGTGGCCACCGCAAGTAATGTATTATTGACCGAACGAAATGCAATGTCACTGTAACCAGCTGCCGGAGACCATGTGCCTCTGATGCCAAAATACTCAGAAGCTATCCACGAACAACCACTGAAAGTTGGTCGGTGAGTTCTGGTTCACACTGTAGAGTAAGGTGTTCTAAAGCTGATGGAACTAAAGCTTTCCAAAAACTGATTTGTACAGTCTATTCACACAAAAGCCATATCTGTTGTTTACGAATAGTCAGTAATAATTTGTTTCCCCGTTAGAAACTTCACGTTGGGGGTAAAAAAATTATTTTGAGAAAAAGCAAATTCAGGCCAAAAATAAAAATGCATACAGCTCCAGAACAAATGCCACACTTACGCAAATATTGACAATGTTCCCAACAAATTTGTGTTTGAGATACAGAATATTGCACTATGTATACTTAGGTATTCAATATTGTCTTATTTATCATAGGGAGATGATTATTAAGAAATCAATATAATCTTTAAATTTTCGAAAATGTGACACCGTCCATTCCTAGAAGTGATACATAGTCGCCTACTGCCTAGCCATTAGTCTCACGGCGGTGTACCGCGGGTTGTCGCCCTTTCCATAAGCCAGCATCACAGCTGCTAAGATCAGACCTAACTCATTGCTCAAAAAGGAAAAAAACATTCAAAGAAAAAGAAGTAGCCTAATGCAGGAGAACTAGAAAGCTCTGCCTGTGAACAAAACTGTGGCAAGTACAAAAAACAGGAAGGGAACGGAGGAACTTGGTTCTCATTCCGACATATCATTGAAGAGTGACGACAGTCTGGGAGACGTTGATCGCTTTGGAGGCTCAACACTACGTCCGATTGTAACGATAAATACACCACATGTAGGTGCAGAAGATAATATCTTGGCTAAATTTCGAGCAGGAAAGAGGAATTCAAGAGGCTAAAGGTATGTCTGTATCATGCCATATGACCTAGAAGATATGTCTCTAAAATCTGTGGACAAGGATAAAAATGGAAAAGACATTTCTTTTATTAATAAGAGTGATTTTATAGGGATATTGCCAGTTCCTCATATTGCTAATGGGGTGGGAAACATCAAACGAGGAATTTATGTTGATATTTATGAAAAAATATGAGACAAAAATTCTGTTTTAGGTATCCCTTATTTTTGTATTAGCGGCAATACATTAAGTATAACTGTAAATAGTTCTTACCCATTGCTAGTGGACTTTACAGTATTAAAATAGGAAAAGAAATGAAGATATATCAGTAGTTCCTCTGATGTACGTTTCATGCCACAATGGTCCTAGAAATATTCCCCATAGAAAGATCTGTTATACATATATATCTTTTGGGTGTTGTCTGTCTCATTTTTAATGCACTGACTTTCTGTCTTCAATGCACACAACAATTTCACATGAATATCATATTCTGAAGAAGCCGTATCATACTTAAGAATTTCAGTCCAAATTGAGATGCAAAACTTCAATTTTTATGGTGTACATTGGGAACTTTAAAGAATTAAATATAAAATCATTTTAAAGCAGCTTATGCTCTATAATATTTCAATTTTTTTCCAAACAGTTAATTTTTTTTCTTTCAAAAATACAGAATAATTTGCGATTTTGTATCGTATTTAGGTCCTTTACCCATTACAGGCAGTAGATGTACATGCTGCCTGTGCTGTCTGGATTTTCTTGAGTACCTGACTCGCTTTCCGCAGGCTAATGTGCGTGTTAATATTAAGGGAATTCAACGGTATGTTTCTACCACGCATGGATATTGTGTCAGGTCCTACTGAGCGTCGTCATCAGAATCGGATTATCAGTCTTCGAAATTAACGAGACAGCGGCTTTAACCAGTTTCTGAAATGAGACATTACTTGCAACTTGCCACCTGTGTTTCTGTACCACGAGGTTCTCGCTGTGTTTGAGGAGACTAAAATCGAAGGAAAAAGCGAGGTGCCTCTCGTGAGGGTAACAGCAAGAGCTTAATGAATCTACACACAACTGTAATGCCTGCCATTAAGACAGCGCCTCGTGCTAAATGGTAGTAATCAAGGATGTAATTTAGAGCAACAGTGGGGAACTGACTCTGTTGATTGACGCTTGTTACCTGCAGCAAGATTGGGTGAGGCGCAAGAGCCAACGACAGCTCTCTACTATTACCTACTCATAAAGAAACTGTGCTCCCTGTAGAATTCAGTCTCGTGTTAGTAAGAGAGCCCCATAGACAGCAAAATCGAACATAAACAAATGAAAGACCGCTTCTGTCTTAGTAAAGTGTTTACGTATACACGGTGGAAGTGCCTTAATTTTTCACCTCAGATAATCTTTGAGCCTTTAAAATGGGTAGTAATACATTTCGTTTTAGACCAATAGTGACGAGGGACTCATTAAAGAAAAATACAATCTCGCAACTTCGCTAATCACAGAGACACTGCCTACTGTGTTTTCTCAGATTAAACTATGGCATTTTTTGCATCAGAATGGTAATTCTGTACGAGAAAAAATTTTGAGATGTGTTTCTTCCGTAAAAATATGAAAAGATTAAACATTAAAAGCACATTTAATGTGAGGAGTTACGTGCTGTTATTGCTGCAGATTGATCGGTGTGCTGCTCGGGCAAGAAGTAACACTGGAGCAGTTGTGGCGAGTCGTTTCTGTACCGGGGAACTCTGCGATTCTGTTACCAAAGAGGCCAAATTCTTGAGTGTCGAATATTTCTACCAATTTCTTTGTTGCTTTCAATTACACCTCAAAGTAAGTGGTTTTCGCAGTTCTATCTATTGCACACGCTGCAAAAACCGCCACAACCTACTTTAAGTACCATGAAGAAATTTTCAAATACCGCACTTTATCAAGCAAACACCATTAGAAAACAAAGAATCCGTTGGTAACTGAAAATAAGTTCATTCGCGCCCTTATTTAAGCTACTCGTTCGTGAAATACTCGCTACGTGGCGATTCGTTAAGGTATTGTATTGCACTCTAGAAAGACATTTACAGACTTAGCATGCCTTCGCTACAGGGGATATAATGACAGTGCCAAAAATAAAATCGTATTCCAAACACTATCAGATCACGAATGCGTCGATTAAAGATGCACCAAAGCATTTGAAAGTTTAGCCACTCTGTCTGCAGGTTGGTATGAATGAAGCATATAATTGCTGGAAGTCACGCCCGCAACCCTCTCCTACATTATTTCAAGCCACATCCTTAGGGCTAGTTACTACATTCATTATGTTAAGAATTATCATTTGTATGTATATAATAAGAACTGAATAAAGCTAATTTTTGTCGTGTCAGACGCGTTTCGCCTACGTAATTAGAATGGCACTATAGATGGCCTGAAATATATACGTATTTATGTGCATAATATTTTGCTTTTATATGTTGGAGATTGAAGTTGTAAACCGTTGCAGCTTTCTGTGACGTTATAATGGTTTGCGTTTCTATTTGCAAATTTCGTAGATGCTGCTCTACGTTTGTTCTTGTTCCAATTTCAACGTCGATCTTCTGTTTAATGGCATTAGACATTTTCTTTTGCACACTCATTGACTTCATGTTATGTTTTGGATGTTGTTGCCAACTGTTGGTGTTATTCCAACTATGGAACGTTTGTTTGTAATGTCTATGATCTCTCTCTCTCTCTCTCTCTCTCTCTCTCTCTCTCTCTCTCTCTGTGTGTGTGTGTGTGGGGGGGGGGGGGGGGGGGCGTGCGCACGAGTGCATATGCATGTGTGAATTCGTATCTGTTTTAGTATAGTTATGTTTGTGTATGGATAGGGTACTTTTTTACTTTTACATTGTGTGTGTGTCTGAATTTGTATTTTTTACTGTCTAGTTAGTTGGATTAAACGGTACTGTTATTTACCTCATCATTTCTTTTATCAAGTTTAGGATGGAGTTTCTGCTGACATGCGTCTGGTCGTTTATCACATGTTTCCTCTTTGTAATGCCTGTCTAGATATGACAGTCTTTTTGCATCGGTATAAGGCATTTGTTATGGTTATTTATACTGATCATTTACATTTATTCTTCTGAGCTGGTAGGTGGTTATGGTGTTTAGGTGATCTGCAGACATGGAATGGTTTGTTTCGTACTTCCAACGCCTCGTGTTATTTGTCAAGGGTTAAAAACTTCGGCATCATAACTTTCACATTTCAGGCTCTCTATTCCTGATTTCTGAGATTTATCCCTTTTGACTGTTGATTAGTGTAAGTTTGTTTGTTTACACAGTTTTGTGTGCTGTGGCAGCAAACAGGAGAACAGCTCTAAAACCGGAACAAGAACACATGTATCTATAGACTAAAATTACTTTTGTTGAGAAATGAGAATGAGCGATCTGTTTTACTTCGTAAAAAGCATTCTACAGTCAAGGTTGCAAAAATACTTATTTTCGACAACCGGGTTCGACAGGCTTTGCTGTCATCTTTTGTTCTTCAAAACTTAATGTTACAGAACGCGTTCATTGTTATACAACGTCATGCCAAGTTCTAATATTATTGGATAAAATGTAGCAGAGGATGCAAAGGTTTGTCAGAAATAAAACATTCTTGAAAGTCTCTTCGGGTTTGCTGCCGGATCCTAAAATCAACTTGACTCGATATTTCGGTGATCCAACTGTTCGCCATCTTCAGGAAATGCTGCTTCTGATGGTGAGTCCCTCTGAGAACTGACGCAAGATTGCAATTCGACGTCCTATACTGTATAGGCCACCGTTCAGTACACGGCGCATGTGGTTTATGCCTTCCAAAACAGGAAGGTGGCGCCGCCATTAGTGAAACACTGCTGGCAACGATATGTCGCAATCAAGGCCGCACCGAAAAACGTTCAGTTTTGATGTGAGATAATACAGGATTCCACGTTTTGCTAAGAGGAAACCCATTGTCTCTGTTGATTAAATTATCAGCCAACCTAATTTCAATCGCCTCTTTATAGACACTATTCCAAAAACCGGAAATGTTGGCAATCACAACAGTTTCCTCAAATTTCATTTTTTTTTCGGCCGTAGCAGAACACTGCCTAAATGAGGGACACAAAATGAAATTTGAGGAAACTGTTGTGGTTTCCAACATTTCCGGTTTTTGGAATAGTGTCTATAAAGAGGCGATTGAAATTAGTTTGGCTGATAAATTAATCAACAGAGACAATGGGTTTCCTCTTAGCAAAACGTGGAATCCTGTATTATCTCGCATCAAAAGTGAACGTTCTTCGGTGCGGCCTTGATTGCGATATATTGTTGCCAGCAGTGTTTCACTAAGGGCGGCGCCATCTCCCTGTTTTGGAAGAAAGAAACCGTGATGGGCGGCGCATGCGCCGTGTACTGAACGGTGGCCTATATAAGGCGTCGAATTGCAATCTTGCGTCAGTTCTCAGAGGTACTCATCAGTAGAAATAGCATTTCCTGAAGATGGCGAACAGTTGGATCGCCGAAATATCGAGTCAAGTTGATTTTAGGATCCGGCAGCAAACCCGAAGAGACTTTCAAGACTTATTACGGCGGGAAAGCCTACGCAATCACAGAAATAAAATATTTTACAACCAAAAAGCAGTTCGTGCACATGACCATGTCCGTATATGCAGCACTCAGACGATTAGCAAAAACCTTGAAAAACAAAATATACAGTGATATGTACAATAGCACATCTACTTACGTTAGCTTCACATATTCCATTCATGTTAAGTTAGAACCTCATGCCGAATTGTCGTATTAGTGGGTAAAATGTATCAAATTATGCAAAAGTAAGTCAGAAATAAACGTTTACAACTGAAAGTCATCGTGTGCACATGACTATGTTCGCATATGTAGTGCTCACAGATGATTAAGTCTTAAGAAACACAATATACAGTAAAATTTATTACAGCACATCTGCTGTTGAGTTGAAGCATATACGCAGTCTAAGGTGGATCTTCAATGAATGAAACGTGTCAATCTAACGGAATAATGTGGGCTATTTTAGTTTTTAATGTATATTGTGTTTCTTAAGACTTAAAAATTATCTGTGAATTTTACGTATACGGACATGGAAATGTGATTTTGATTACAAACGTTTTGTTTCTGACAAATATTTCCATAATACGCTACATTTTATCTACTAATATGACAACTTGGCCTGAGGTGACAACTGATGATGGAGCATATCAAGCTAACGAGAAACAGATATTATGTTGTACATTTCACAGTATATTGTGGTCTGAAAAACTTCGTAATCGTCTATGAATGCCACATATACGGACAGGGGAATGTGCCCAAGGTGCTTGTTGACTGTAAACGTCTTATTTCTGGCAAATATTTGCATGATGTGTCAGATTTTATCCGCAAACATAGAACTTGGCACGAGGTCCCAAGTCACGATGAACACGTTTTGTAAAAGTAAGACAAGAAGATGACAGCAAATCCTGCCGAAACCGATTGTCTAAACTGATTAAGTATTAATGCATTCTTAACGATAGAAAGTTTATCAGCATTTATGAAACTTTAAATAGAAATTTCAACTGTTACTGTGTGACAGAATATCATAAATTGCCAGAACTACTTATTACCTGAGTGTAAAGAGTCCGTATGTAAAACAAAATACAGGGCTATTACAAATGATTGAAGCCATTTCATAAATTCACTGTAACTCCATTCATTGACATATGGTCACGACTCACTACAGATACGTAGAAAAACTCATAAAGTTTTGTTTGGCTAAAGCCGCTCTTCAGGTTTCTGCCGTCAGAGCGCTCGAGAGCGCAGTGAGACAAAATGGCGACAGGAGCCGAGAAAGCGTATGTCGTGCTTGAAATGCACTCACATCAGTCAGTCATAACAGTGCAACGACACTTCAGGACGAAGTTCAACAAAGATCCACCAACTGCTAACTCCATTCGGCGATGGTATGCGCAGTTTAAAGCTTCTGGATGCCTCTGTAAGGGGAAATCTACGGATCGGCCTGCAGTGAGCGAAGAAACGGTTGAACGCGTGCAGGCAAGTTTCACGCGTAGCCCGCGGAAAATTGACTCATGCCACAACTGGAGACCGACAGCGCCGACTTCATCTTTCAACAGGATGGTGCTCCACCGCACTTCCATCATGACGTTCGGCATTTCTTAAACAGGAGATTGGAAAACCGATGGATCGGTCGTGGTGGATATCACGATCAGCAATTCATGTCATGGCCTCCACGCTCTCCCGACTTAACCCCACGCGATTTCTTTGTGTGGGGTTATGTGAAAGATTCAGTGTTTAAACCTCCTCTACCAAGAAACGTGCCAGAACTGCGAGCTCGCATCAACGATGCTTTCGAACTCATTGATGGGGACATGCTGCGCCGAGTGTGGAAGGAAGTTGATTATCGGCTTGATGTCTGCCGAATCACTAAAGGGGCCCATATCGAACATTTGTTAATGCCTAAAAAAACTTTTTGAATTTTTGTATGTGTGTGCAAAGCATTGTGAAAATATCTCAAATAACAAAGTTATTGTAGAGCTGTGAAATCGCTCAATCATTTGTAATAACCCTGTAGTGTAATCAGGAATATGTATATACGAGTATCTGAGGCCACTGACGTTTTCGATGATGTCGTCGACATGGTGGGAAATTTAAAAATGTCAGTGGGTACTGTATCCAAATTGGAATGTATTATTCTTCCAATCACATTACACGTGCACGGACGGACGCGCGCACACACACACACACACACACACACACACACACACACACTAGTGAAACCACGAATTTTGTCAGATCCAGAATTTGTAGTTAAGTAAAGGATTAAAATGGAGCAGCAGTTAACTTTGGCTTGCTGATACACTCTAAAAACTTCTTCTTCCTCTTCACTTCGGACAGTAAATGTATAGCTTGTTCAGACTTCAGCGAAGTCACGTTTTCCTTGGTTTTTCCTCGCTCCTCTTTCCTTAGGTCTATAGTCTGTTACGGGCCTGGCTATCTTTCTGCTCCATATTGTTTCAGTATATTTCTTCCATTTCGTTATCCCGAATTCTATTCTTTCATTTGTGTGAAATATATTTAATTCTTCCCTTATATCAGAATTATTTGTTTCATCGCTCGGATTACATCATTCAAAAACTTCATTTCAGGTGACTGTATCCTCCTTTGGTCTTTTTTAGTTACTGTCCTGATCGTAATTCCGTATGTGACTATAGATGTTGCCATGACTTTGTAGAACTATGTGCCTTTCCTGGTTTTATTGGCTAATGTTGCGTGTACTCTGCCACCTATCATTTGAACCTTGTTTATCTCATTTGAGACTCATTACCATATTCATGTAAGAGTACACAGAGGAAGCTACATATAGTGAGATCATTACCTGGTGACCGCCAAGATAATCATGATTACTGGACAGAAGCAAGAAACTGTTACAAGAAGTAAACTCAGCGGTGAAGTTTTCAAAGTCTACCTTCTGCAATAAGACGATGTAAGAAGTCTGTTTCATCAGCGATTCGTGCATTATGTACAAAAAATTTACAGAAATTAACATAAATACACCATAAAAACCCAAAAGCATGTGTGATCAAAGCAGCGACAGAAGCATTACGGAAGAAAAGAAATTTAGGAGAAGAAAGGGTGTCAAAGTATGGAATAAAGATATAGAAAATGATTTTAAAAAAGAAAAACGTTGCATTACAAATCTACAGCACAATATAGAAGAGGCGAGAGCGCAGCATAAAAAATGGTAACTACTCTAAGAAAACTGTGGGAGATATTGTAATGCTATTGTAAATATAATACTGCCATTAATCTGTGTATTTAAAAATTTTTATGTTCCGTAATAATTTTGAAAAATTAAGCAAATACTATAACGAGAGTAAGCTATTTTAAGTGTAGTTTATATGTTTAAAATAACCTCTTTGACGTAGGTGGAATAAATGTATTAAAAGATATTTTGTAAATAATTATGTAATATTTCAAGTACAACTGTAATTAATTATGTCAATTTTGTATGTATACGCTGTCAAGCAATTGTAGATGGTTCATACTTGGTGTTTTTGTAAGCAGGAGTGTAAATTGTAAAGGTGTAGGGATCATAGGTAGAACGGAATTCCGTTCTGTAGTGGAATGGAAAAGGTGGTGGGGCGCGCGAGTGAGAATTGGTGCGCAAGTGGCTCAGACAGATGGTAGCTGCCCTGCAAGTGGTGAACACGCATTACGTTGGTCAAGCACTAGAGGCCCCGAACTTACCTTGGAGACTGGGTTTTGGCCTCGGACGTGCTCTACATGATTGGCGCAGTAAGGCAATAAATTAATAGCTCAGAAATTTGCATTTTTATAGTCGTCACCAAGAGGAAGACAGAGCTATGTACATCAAGAGCCGTACCTGCGAAATGTTACTACGCAGCACTGCCTCACGCCACCTTCGACATCAGTAACAGGCAAAGTACTTTATTTAGAAGTGTATCACAATATGAACCATCCATCTTAAATCAGTGGCATATTAGTGTTAAATGTACCTTTGTGTTTAACCGTAATTTTCCTATTTCATTTACCTCAGTAGGGTCCTTACCTAAACGAATTTATTTCGAGTATCCTGATGTTTATTGAAGCTTGAATAATAGTAAATTACTGGCAATAGTACTGTGGTGTTCCTGCTGCTACTTACTACACAGTTCTGACATTCCTAATTGCGGATCTTCCGTCTTTACAGTGGTAGAACTTAAACGTTCTGGTACCGTATTGACGAGAACGCGAAAGAACCGTTGCAATGTCCATCCGGAATCCTGGAATAGAATGATATCAAAATTGGAAATAAGCTGCATGGTACACAAGCGATGGCATATAAACTCCTGTCACAAGTTAACAACTGAACAGAAAAAGCTTCTGCACCATCACACTTTATGGGCAAAGAAACTTGAATAAAACACTAACACGAATTACGGGTAGCAATCAATGATAAAAGCTGAATTAACGAAAGTAGACCAGAACAAAGAAGAAGGTGATAAAATACACCATGGAGAGAATATTACGTTGAAGCGGATAAAACAAGTGTCAAAGCAGGTGAAGAATAGAAAAACTACTAGACCCAGTAATATTAACGCGGATTTGTTTTCAAATGTGGTGAATTAACGTTGGAACTGAGGCTGCTGAATTTATGAAATGAATGTTGGAAGATAATATCTGACTCTTGGACAATGACACAAACCATATTACTCTATTAAAAAAAAAAAACAAAAAACAACGAACTAGAACTGTGTGTGGAAGTTAGAGAGGAAAAAGTCTGTTGAACACAGACTATAAATTAGATGAACGCACCATTAATGAGAGATTGACAAGGATAGATAACGCACCCTTATTGGAGAAACAAAATGGTTTTAGGAAAGGATGACGATGCAGTGAAAGTGTTACAACAGTGCAGCAGGTATCGATAAAGAGAACAAAACATAATTGGAGACTCATATTGCATTTGTAATTATGGCCGAGCGGGATTAGCCGAGCGGTCTAAGGCACTGCAGTCATGGACTGTGCGGCTGATCCCGGCGGAGGTTCGAGTCCTCCCTCGGGCATGGGTGTGTGTGTTTGTCCTTAGGATAATTTAGGTTAAGTAGTGTGTAAGCTTAGGGGCTGATGACCTTAGCAGTTAAGTCCAATAAGATTTCACACACATTTGAAAATTTTTGTAATTATGAAAAATCCTTAGACTGACCAACATGTATATCCTGTGGAATGTAATAGTAAGACAAGGTTATCCTAAGCATATAAGGCAAGCGATAGAAACTTTCTATCTAAATAACATTTTAATTAATAAAGGCAGAGAGAGAACAGGACCAACAGCAGTTAGAGTACAACAACGGGGTAGCCTCTGAACCACTTGAATTAATACATGTGTTTGCTTATGAAGCTATTAGACAATGGTAACAAGAAGTTAATCCAGGAATAAAATTAATGTCTCGAAACACTCATTTAAATTCTGCATTCTTCGCTGATAACCAAATAATTTTACAGAAGATGGAGGATGATTTACACTTTGCTCTACATCGTTTGGACTTTTTAGGCAAACTCTACAACTTGAAAATGCAGACAGTAAAACCAAGTTACGGCTTTCAAAGGAAAATATGCAGTACAATGCTAAATCGAAAATAAGTTGTACAGGTATCTGACTTCAGCTTTTGGGATGTGATGTAAGTTAGGAGTATCATAATGAAAGTATAAATCTGTAGCCTAAAAATTGAGGCTTAGGTTCAGACACTTTACAAAATTTTAAAGGCATTGCCATACTCGTCTTGTCGTCAGCTAAAACAGCGGGTACAAATTTGCTTCTGCCCTCTCATCGCAGTATGAAGTGCACTTAGTTGCAGTGTGGTGTACAGTGATTTGTGCGCCACAGCCATAGGTGACCGGAGGGGGAGAGGGGGGAGGGGTTCTCTCACCGGGGAGTGAAGTCACGCGTTATAGGACAGTGACCAATTCAAATGCTGGAACGAGTTCAGATGAAAACCAGTTTGGAAATGTTCGGGAAGGTTACCTCGGAAATCATCACCCAGGCACCTCACGTGACGCGATCCCACGCCATATCGTCAAGTATTTACATTTACGCAGCGGGTTATGCCATAGTTGCTCCCCTCTGCCGGCCCTAACCCCCGTGTCAGAGGATGTGTGTGTGTTTAAGCACATCCGCCGAGCGGCGGCCGCTAGTTCCGACATGTTGCAGTCTCATAGCTTCAGAAATGGCAGCTGCCACCCACCGCAAAGTTCGCGCTGACGCACGTTGCCATGTCAGGCGACGCATTTAGCAGTGCTGTCCAACCATGACAAGCGTGCATCTATATCATCCTATTGCTCTCCCGGGAGAGGCGCTTCTGCCCAGCCGGACGTCAAACTACACTGTCTCCATTAGAATTGAAACAAAAGGATACATAATAAATATCGAAATTTTACTTACCGTGCATGCGAAATATAGGGGTAAAAACGCATGATCAAATTTACAGTGGAATACCGTATTATCTGGTGTTGCCTAGGTAAGTATTTATTCCAACTGTACTTATCTATCTTCTTCTATCCCTCCCTCTGTCCATCTCTAGCACCCACCACTCTATCTTCTCCTGCCCCCTGACGTGCCCATCTGCTTCCTTCCGAAGTTTCTACCCATCTACTCCTTCCCCTATCTTTGTCCACTTTCCTCTCCCCACTCCTCCTCTGTGTCCATCTCTTTTTCCCTATCTCTGCCCATCTCTTCCTCCCTGTGTTTCAGTCCATCACCTCCTCCCCCCTTTCTCTCCAACAGTATCCTCCTCTCTCCGTTCCCTGTCTATCTCCTCCTTCCCCTTTCTCTGCCCATCTCCTCCCCTTGCAATTCCCGCTTCCCCTCTCTCCTCCTGCCTCATGTGTGTCCAGGTCTTCTTTTCCCCCTCTCTCTGTCCATGTCCTCCTCCCTCATTTCTCTCCACATTGTCAACCACGCTCCAATAGCAGCTGGTTCCTACCCCCGCAGTATTTCTTCCCCGATTGTCAGCAATATGGGCACCAAATTTGATTGAAATCGATCCAGGGGGTTAGGAGGAGTCGCCTACCCTCGGCTTTGCTGCATACGCAAATGGTGCATATACTTAACATATATTTAATATATTTCGTATGTAACTGTGCATATATTTCACCTGTTTCTCTAGCGAATTTCTTTCCGTAATTTCGTTTTCATACAGCTCAATCTCTATGCGTCATATCTCCTGAACTATGTTATAATTTTGCAGATACAGTCAGGGTGTATGTGGATATTATGTGCAAAACGTGTTGCGAATAGAAATAATAGCAAAGGAGTAATGAATTTTAACGTCATGCATGATGCAGGAGGTTTTGCATATACATTCAGTGATGTATATTAATACTGTCTGCAAAATGTGTCATCAATAGAGTCAGTAGTGAAGAAGTAATGAACTAAAAGGTCCTGCCTTATACGGTAGTTTTACTGCAGGAACAGCTGAAGTGTAGTAACGGTTAATCTTTTCACTCTCCTCATTTTGTGGTGGTTGTCAGCGAGAAAAAGTATGGTTACGGTTTTAAGTTATGTATAGCGTTTGCTGCAAGTCACCAAGTGCTCTCTCCCTCAAACACTGCATGAATTAATTGTGAGTATTCACGCGTACTAAGGTACACTTCTTTTCTGCTCCTGCTCTTTTGATAGTTAGGTGATATTACCCCCGTAGAGATTCTTTCCATACAGTAGGTGATATGAGTACCATGTTTGGTTCAAATCTGTCCATTGGTTGAGAAGGAGATACGGAACTTACCTTCACACATACATATGTTCATACATCCATTTCCATAAAATTCATGAATTTTGCACTTTATGGGTGTGATGTTTAGTACACAGAGCTACCACGTCTGGCAGCAACAACTGCCATAGTCTATTGGGACATCAAACTGAACTGATTCCGTTGTCTCGACTCTTACTGGAGTGTCGACAGTGGGTCCACTCAGTAGTGGCTGCGGAATACAGACACCAAAAACCAGCGTAGCGCCTTTAAAACGAGCAAAGCTAGTTTTAACTCATCACTGTTTTATTACCTTCACTATGAGTGTCTTATTGGATGCACATGAAGTACTAAAGATAGTTAAGAACTATGTTGCAGTGCCAAGTTTTGAGCTGTCTGAAGAAGAATAATGTGAACGTTCTATATGGTATTTTTCGCAGATATGAGGATATTACGTGGGATTTTTGTTGGGGCTTCTCTTGCTTCATCTCACATAATACTCGACAGACTCATAGAGCCTTAGCTTCTGTAACACAAGGGTCTGAGCTACTACCAATTTCTTGAAAACCAAACACATTAACACTCGTCTATTCTAAACAGTTGCCACTGCACCATGTCTGGAAGTCGCATTAGCCTGGATCAGCGAAGTGATAGGGAAAATAAATGTACTGTTGCAACTGCGTTTATTCCCTCAGCCTTATGGGTCGACTTGGCCCACGCAAGCACCTGCCCATGGCTGCCACTACTCATTACAAACATTCCCGTTATTCTGTGTCACCCCGCACATAACACGTGTTATCCAACCTGTGAAAGTTAAAAGAAGGTTTTGGGTTTTAAGTTTGGGTTAAGTTCGAATTTTTGTGTAATAACTTCTTTTAAGCAAAATGTGTAAAGTAATTTCAGCTCAGCACCTCACCACTTTCTTTCCGCTCCTATCACTTACATATATTGTATTTAAGGATGCATGTTTCTTGTCCTGTTCTCCATTGAACTCCTTATTAAGGAAAAATTGCACACAATACAGGAAATGAACGTTTCTTTTTCTGAAACAAATGAGTAAATCTTAACACCAAAATAAAATTAATTAGAAGTAAGTCTCAATGCACTGCTGAGAATTCCGTAGGACATTGGGAATGCTGACGGATGACTTGAAGATCTTGCCACGCTATTTCAGTGTCAAACACTAACCTACTGATCAATTTCTTGGAAAGACGTGAATGTCCTCAGATGCAATACCGAAACTTTGTAGAATACCCATTACTACAGGAAACCTTCAAAAATCACAATACTAAAACGTTGTTTCTCCGTTAAACTATATTTGAGCCCAAATATTCCATCGATTGTATATACTTATATTGAAGCATGAGATAAATAGTTAAGATTGTAATCATTATGAATACAGCTAGTTAGAAAGATAATAAATAACTATTTAATAATTTTTTTTACCTTAATACTTCTTCTGCAAGGCAATATCGGCCAACTAATAAACTTTTTTCTTAGTTTAGGAATTACGAAACCCCATATTTAAGCCCATATGCTTTTCACATTATTTAGCCTTGATCGTTAGCTACTTACCAAACACTCCGTTTCGCAGAATTGCTAGCAAGCGGAAAACTCACCTGGAAAAACAAAATAAAATGAGGCATAAATCTACAAATATTTCTCAGTATAGAGTAACATACAATATTTACACATTATTATGCTAATCAGAGTTCCAAAAACAATAAAAAACACAATTTCTTGTAATGCTGTATCCCGCTTGTATCTAGCCTACATACTATACTCGTCGCAGACCTTCAAGTAAATGTGAAATGCAAGTTGTAAAATAATCCATGTACGAGGATAATCCCAAAAGTAAGGTCTCGTATTTTTTGTAAGTACATAGACCGGTTTATTTCTAAAATGATTTACATCAGTTTACAGCTTGAACATTTAGCTATTTTTCGACATAATCACCATTTCTGTCGATGCATTTTTGTAGACGCCGTGGCATTTTTGGTATGCCCATGTCATACCAGCTCGCCGCCATGCTGTTCAAAAAGTTATGAACCTCTTCTTTCACCTCATCGACGGAGCTGAATCTCAGGTGTAAAGTGATATGCCCAGGTTTCACCACCCGTGACAATTGTGTCCAGAGAGTTGTCCTGTTCGGCTGCAAGGCGGTGAAGAAATGCGCGGGAAGCATCAAGTCGTTGCCGCACGTGGCCTCAGTCGGCAAGCGCAGCACCCACCTTGCGCACACCTTCCGGTAGTTCAATGTTTCCGTTAAAATTCTGTGAGCGGTGCTTCGGGAAACCTCAGGAACCAACGTGCAGAGATAGTGCAGGGTGATCCGTCGATCTCCACGCATTCTTTGCTCAACCTTCAACACTGTCTCGTCAGAAACTGACGGTCTCCCGCACCTTTGTTCGTTGTGAATTTCGGTCCGACCAGCTGCAAACTCTCTACACCACTTACGAACATTTTTGACATCGATGCACGACTCACCATACACTTCCGTCAATTGGCGATGGATTTTAATCGGCACAGTGCTCTTTGCGTACAAAAACTGAATAACTGCGCGCAGTTCGCAGTTAGCGGTAACATCTAAACGGGAGCTCCATTCTCAACGGCTGCCAAGACAAGACTGAGCGCCTCAGCGCGGCGTGCGCATGTTTACACACAGCGCGTGAAGCACTCTTCATAACAGTTGACCCAACTGCCGCAGAAACAGAGTTCTGTACTTATAAAAATATAGGAGACCTTACTTTCGGGATTACCCTCGTGTATCTACAGCTACACGAATTCTCTGCAATTCACAGTTAAGCGCCTGGTAGAGGGTTCATCGAAGCACCTTCAAGCTATTTCTCTACCGTCCCATTCTCGAACAACGCGCAGGAAATTCGAAGACTTAAATCTTTCCGTGTCAGTTCTGATTTATCTCATTTCTTTATCATGACCATTCCTCCCTATGCAGCCATGCGCGAAAAAAGTAGTTTCGCATTCGTAGGAGAAAGCTGGTAACTGAAATTTCATGAGAAAATCCTGTCTCAACGAAAAACGCCACTTTTTTAATGACTGACACCTCAATTTACGTATCATTTCCGTAGTGCTCTTTCTTCTATTTCGCGATAATACAAAACGAGTTACCATTTTCTGAAAATATTCGATGTATTCCATCAGTCGTATCTAATTCGGATCCCACCCAAAGCAGCAATTCTGCAGAAGAGGACGGAAAAGTGTAGTGTGTGCCTTTGTTAGACCTTTTGCATTTTTCAGGTATTCTGCTAACGAATCGCAGTCTTTCGTTCGCTTTCTCCGCAATATTATCTAAGTGATTTTTCCAATTTAAGTTATTCATAATTGCAACCCCTAAAAGTTTAGTCGAATTCAGAGGTGGACTTATCTGACAGTTTCACTTGGTTGTATGAACTTGTGGGCGTTGCACGCAAGTGGGTGCAGACTATGTAGAACACCTGAAGAATTAAGATCGCCATCTAAGGTTCCTCAGTTTTCCTTTATTAAACCAATCTCGAAACAACTCCGCTGTTTGGGCATTCTCCAGACATTTTTTGGTCGGACATGAGGCCTCAATTCGAAACGGGACTCACCACTGAAGGCAGTTCTATCCAGTCAGTGACATTCAAGGCCGAGAGCGTGTCTGGAGATACCCCGGACAGCGCTGGGATACCAACCTGACTGTCATTCACTAATGGCCGTTAAACGTATGTTGCTGTGTATGGGCTTCCGCAGCAGGTGCCTGGTTCTTGCACCCACAGTGACTGCTGTTAACAGTCATCGAAGGCTGGAATTTGCACGGAAAACTGCAACTGGACGTCCAATGGATGGCGGCAGGTGGCCTGCTCTAGGACCGAGAACCAGGATTGGTGGTCTGTGGTTTCATGTCTTTTCACAGCAGAAGATCAATGGTTGTCATCCGTCACACTCTTACAGGACAGGGGTACGTCGGAGATACTTTACTCCCCGTTTTATTGCCCTTCGTGGTAAGCCATCCTGTGGTTACATTGAAGCAAGATAATGGCCGCTCGCAACGGCAACAGTTTCTACTGCTCGTGTCCGTGCTTGCCCTACCCTGCCTCGGCCAGCAACGTCGCCGAATCAATCCCCAACTGAGAACGTTTGGAGAATTTGAGAAGGGCCCTCCCACCAGATCGGGATTCTGACGGTCTAACGGGCCAGTTTTACAGAATTTGGCATGATGTCCATCAGGAGGACAGCCTACAAATCTGTCAATTAATGCCAAGCCGAATAATTGCTTGTACAACGGACGGAGGTGATCTCTCTCCTGAATGAATCACCCATTTTTTCTGAAACGGTAATCATTTGTTTTCTGTACATGTGCATAGCAGCTACCGATTTTCTTCTCATTCGGATACTTCCTTGGTGATGCCGCATGTTTGGGCTTAAGTCTCTTTTACGCGATCGACTTTCTTATGTCCGTTGACCAGTGGAGCCAAGAGCGTCTGCTGCAGCGCCCTTGGCGTTTTGTTCCTGTACTCAGTCTCGTCTGTTTTGAGTCGTCAGCGCCAAAATTTCCGGTCTCGTGAGAGCTGTCTGCTGTGCAGTTTAGCATCTGAATGGTGAAAGTGAGGTTATAAGAGACCTTCCTTTTTACGGAAAAACTGAAATATGAACAGAAAGTAGGAACAAGTAATTATTAAAAACAAAAGCAGAATTCATAGTGGAGATTCTTATAAAAGGTCGAATGGTAAGTTCTCTGCACTCCTGAGAACTGGAAGAGTAGGAAAAGTGTTACCCAATTTTTCTAAATACACATATTTACACTCCTGGAAATTGAAATAAGAACACCGTGAATTCATTGTCCCAGGAAGGGGAAACTTTATTGACACATTCCTGGGGTCAGATACATCACATGATCACACTGACAGAACCACAGGCACATAGACACAGGCAACAGAGCATGCACAATGTCGGCACTAGTACAGTGTATATCCACCTTTCGCAGCAATGCAGGCTGCTATTCTCCCATGGAGACGATCGTAGAGATGCTGGATGTAGTCCTGTGGAACGGCTTGCCATGCCATTTCCACCTGGCGCCTCAGTTGGACCAGCGTTCGTGCTGGACGTGCAGACCGCGTGAGACGACGCTTCATCCAGTCCCAAACATGCTCAATGGGGGACAGATCCGGAGATCTTGCTGGCCAGGGTAGTTGACTTACACCTTCTAGAGCACGTTGGGTGGCACGGGATACATGCGGACGTGCATTGTCCTGTTGGAACAGCATGTTCACTTGCCGGTCTAGGAATAGTAGAACGATGGGTTCGATGACGGTTTGGATGTACCGTGCACTATTCAATGTCCCCTCGACGATCACCAGTGGTGTACGGCCAGTGTAGGAGATCGCTCCCCACACCATGATGCCGGGTGTTGGCCCTGTGTGCCTCGGTCGTATGCAGTCCTGATTGTGGCGCTCACCTGCACGGCGCAAAACACGCATACGACCATCATTGGCACCAAGGCAGAAGCGACTCTCATCGCTGAAGACGACACGTCTCCATTCGTCCCTCCATTCACGCCTGTCGCGACACCACTGGAGGCGGGCTGCACGATGTTGGGGCGTGAGCGGAAGACGGCCTAACGGTGTGCGGGACCGCAGCCCAGCTTCATGGAGACGGTTGCGAATGGTCCTCGCCGATACCCCAGGAGCAACAGTGTCCCTAATTTGCTGGGAAGTGGCGGTGCGGTCCCCTACGGCACTGCGTAGGATCCTACGGTCTTGGCGTGCATCCGTGCGTCGCTGCGGTCCGGTCCCAGGTCGACGGGCACGTGCACCTTCCGCCGACCACTGGCGACAACATCGATGTACTGTGCAGACCTCACGCCCCACATGTTGAGCAATTCGGCGGTACGTCCACCCGGCCTCCCGCATGCCCACTATACGCCCTCGCTCAAAGTCCGTCAACTGCACATACGGTTCACGTCCACGCTGTCGCGGCATGCTACCAGTGTTAAAGACTGCGATGGAGCTCCGTATGCCACGGCAAACTGGCTGACACTGACGGCGGCGGTGCACAAATGCTGCGCAGCTAGCGCCATTCGACGGCCAACACCGCGGTTCCTGGTGTGTCCGCTGTGCCGTGCGTGTGATCATTGCTTGTACAGCCCTCTCGCAGTGTCCGGAGCAAGTATGGTGGGTCTGACACACCGGTGTCAATGTGTTCTTTTTTCCATTTCGAAGAGTGTATTTGCTAGAGATAATATATACTTACAAACACATCTGACAGTACGTAGAACGCGGTAAGGACGCCTTTCTGCTTTATCCCTTGTACTTTCTTTTCTTGCTAAGTGCCGAATAACGATGAAAATTAGTTTTCTCGTCCAGTAATTCCGACTTTTTCATTGTTAAGACAACTGTCATTAAAACACGTCGATAGCTTTACATATTCATTCACGCATAGTGTACGTTTTTTCCTCTCTAAAACGTATAAGCTTTTATCTTTCTGATATTCCATCTCTCTCCTAGGAGAACACTAGTATGAAAAAAATAGGAAGACCTTGTGTTATTTTTAATGGACCACGGAAACAAAGCAAACAACAAAGATTTTTTTGGAACTTTGTGGTAAGGTCTTGTGGGATCAAACTGCTGAGGTCATCGGTCCCGAAGCCTACACACTACTTAGTCTAACTCAGACTAACTTACGCTACGGACAACACACATACCCATGCGTGAGGGAGGACTCTAACCTCCGACGTGGGGAGCCGCACGGACCGTGACATGGCGCCCTTGACTGCGTGGCTAATAAAAGGTAAGACGACACGAAAGCGTAAAATGAGTTTCTATATTAGGAATGAGCTCGGCCGCAACAGGTTATAAATGGAGATGTCAGCAGACCTCGCCATAGTCTCTCGTCTATACGCATACGCAGTGTGGAGCATACACGGAAAGTTAGAACTTCACACTCTGCACAATCCATCGATCATTGACGTCATAGACACATTCGCATCGTGGTTGGTACGAAAGGTCCACGCACTTCCAGTAGTCGATTTGACCAGAAAGTCGTTCGTGTAAAACTGGCCTTAGAGTGAACAGTGCAGCAAGAGACGGTATCGTTTTCTCAGGAACCAGTTTCTTTTTTTTTCACGATTCTGTATAGTTACATCTAAAATGTGACAATTTTCTCCCGCCGTATAAAATGTTTAAATAACTGAGAAAGGACAGGCGGATGTAGTCTTCGTCAACCGCCGATATTTCAACTGCTGAACACAGCGTCAGTTTCAATGCACAAATACTACGAGAGACCGCTTTAAAAGGAAGTTTATACACTCTTGGACGTGGGGCTTCGCAAACACACACACACACACACACACACACACACACACACACAACGATAGACACAAGCCTAATGCAAACAACCCTAAAAAGAGCCTTTATCTTAGATGATGACTGAAAAAAACACTTTACACCATGTTTCCGCAGAATATGATTAGTACTTTTGGAAATGTTACCTGAATGAGGAAAAAAGGCTATATAGACCTAGGTGCCACTTCGTTATTTTCATGACTCATCCGACCCATCGTTGATCGATAGCGTAAGACGTACCGGGTCGGCTTTCCACTTTAGCCTTTCTGGAGAACGGTTACTTCGAGGTGGGCTAACTCAGCTGACAAGATTTCAGCGTCTGAGAGGACGGCGCTATGAACCAAGGTACAGAGTACTCCCGAAAGCTGAGCCAGATAGTGACAGCTATCTGTGAGTCTAGCTTGCTGCAAAAACATTTCCCAACAAATCATCACCCTTCCTTCCAACCAACACGTCAAAGCAGGGAAGGCAGCCATCTTTTCGTTTGAATACTGAAGCAAATATTCGGATAGACTGAATTCAGATGTTCCGAAAAGTTGTATAAAGGTTCTCTCCGTCACACCCAACAACAAAAGTATCGTCCTCATATCTGAAACAGCATGCAGGATTCAATACCATGGGATCAACTCTCACGGAAAGGCGTAGTAAAATGTTTTGCGTTAAAAATTTCTGTTCCAACGAAAGTCTGCTGGTAGAAGCCATTATGCTGAGGAAAAACGCACTACACTGCACGCTAATGACCGTTGCGTAGACGGTGCTGGTAGTCCTTTCGTTCATCTATGCGGGCCGTTGCTCAACGGTTGCACGTCTGTTCATCCATACACATCTCCACAGCCGTTGTTCATCCCTGTCATCTATGGCCCATGGTGGACCACAGTTGCCTTGATGTCGGGTTTGGGTAGTGCCAGTTTGCCATGCACGGTACACTTTAACCACGGTGGGAAGCAAGGAGTTCACACATTTACCCGTTTCTGAAATGCTTCCACTTTTGGCCCTAAGCGAAAGATCATGCCCTTTGGAGCATCAGACAGCGGCCACACGGTTTTCCGCATCCCCCTCCCTCCTGAGACGCTTTATACGCTCTCCACTTCTAGTGGTGTCAACGACTGTCTTTGAATGGTTATTGTTCGTCGATTTCGAACAAAGACGGTGATCACATCAATGAACTGTTGAACTATGTGGCTATCTGCTTAGTAGCGTTGTGGTCTACTTTTGGCATGCAATACCGGATGACATGGATCCGACAAGTGTATAGTAGGTTTCCGGAAGTACATGCCTCCAAATAGTAGTATGGCTAGTTACTAAGTGGGGCACTTTGTTTACGTTTGTGATGTCACTTGATTTAGGTTACTGTCATAGACCGTGCCCCCTTATGTTTGACGTCAGGATGATAATTGGGCATGGGGCCGATCAGTGACAGTCAAACTGAGTTGGTTTCTACTAGTTTTTCGTCCGAGCCAACCAGTAACAAAATCTGTGATATCACATATCGATACCACCCCACGGGCATCATAGCAACGTAATTGCAAGTCTCAGTCTGACTTTGAAAGCGTCATGCGGACCCTGGCGAATTCCATGGTGTGCTCGCAGTGAGCCACGTCTCCAGCGGCTCTGAACTGCGAGCGCCCTCTGAGGTGTAGGATGGCCGGCGGTAACCGCTCATCCCACTTGCTACGACACCATCGTTCGTGCTTTGCATCGTGAGCCCCGTCCTAGTTACTATTGGAATTGCTGCACTCTGTTTATTGTTGCTTTTTTATTTGTAATGAGTCTTCGTATGCTTGGAGAGTTAAAAGTAAATCTTCTGTTTGTTAACTTGTTCGCTAATGATATCTGCTCCTGTCCAGCTATCCTACAACAACAACTTCCACAATACTTCATAGCCCTCCTTGTACACAACAAAACCAGGCCGGTCACCAGGAAGAACTGCGACTTAACCTTCTGCCAATTACGACAGCCCGTCACTGCCTTCATTCAAGATAATTCGACGCGATTTACCAACGCCACCTTTGCCGCCGAGTCAGCCCAAATTAACCCGTCAGCATTCGAGCAGCTGGACAGTAATGTGCCGTCCAGTCTACAACGATGTAGATGTAGATGCAGTCGCCTCCGAGGATACCGGCGGGTCCACTCGGGGGTGAACCGTGGACGGAAGGGCTCGCGAGGGAGGATATCCAAAGTCGCCCCAGCAGCTTAGTCGTCAGTGCCGCTAAAGACGGCGACGTGGCTGATTGTCGACATATTGTGCCCGTTTGACACTATGAATCGGCGGTGCACCTGTGCGCTGTTCGATCAACAAATACACCGGTAGAAACTGAAGAATAACGTGTTATTAACTGTCTTTTGAAACTAGAGAGGTTATTTAGTTCCCTGAAATAATGAGGGAGATTGTTCCAGAGACTGGTTCTTACTACTAAGAAGGTCTTCGAAAAACTGGCTGCAACAGAAAGGAGAGGAACAGAAAGGATATTGCTCTGATGAAAACGAGTATTTCTGCGATGTTGTTCAGACAAGTGTTTGAAGGTTGGGACGAGATATGAGCGGAACTGTACGATGATAAGACAGTGCCAGAGAAAGAAAACAGAAATATCTGCGCTTGTTTCCACTCAGTCACGACAGCTGTGCATATGATGGTGAAAATGATCGAAGAGTTGAGTCAGAGATGTATCGAAGACAGGCTTTCATAACTAGTTGCAGGCGCCGTGAATTTTCCTTAGAAAGACCTTGGAGTATAACATCGCTGCAATCAGTAATTGGAAGTAGACGTGTTTGTACGAGTTTCTTTTTCGGGTCAAGGAGGAAGAGCTTTTCATATTCTTTATGGTCATGGAGACTTTCTCATCCCGTCTTGCGCACAGCAATTACGTGTTCAGTCCAATTTAGATTTTGATCCACTTCTACTCTTACACTCTATGCTGAGGGACAGAAATTGATATTTGTCCCAATTATGATTAAAAATGGTAGGGATTCCGGATATTTAGGGCTAACTAGCCTAGAATGGAAAACCATAACGCTTTGATTTTGGTTGGGTTGAGCTTTAACCTTATATTTTGTACTTATTTTCACAGAGCATGCATGTCAGTACTCAGATTCTCGACAGCCGTCTTCAGGTTTACTGATTTTGCACTTACGTTAGTTACAACTGCAGGTCATCAGTGTACATGTCGTATTTGTTGTAGGCCAAAATTGATCTCATATTATTGACATATTGGGTTGGTGCGTAAGTTCATAGCGTTTCTCTAGAAGTTTAATAAACATAACAGGTACGCGTAACAGAATGGCTCAAATGGCTCTGAGCACTATGGGACTTAACATCTCAGGTCATCAGTCCCCTAGAACATAGAACTACGTAAACCTAACTAACCTAAGGACATCACATACATCCATGCCCGAGGCAGGATTCGAACCTGCGACCTGCCTAGAACGCGTAACAGAGATTTTAGTCATCTATAATATATTCTCTTTCTCTATTTACAATTTTTACCAACGCTGGGGTAGCTTTTCGATTCCGCGTCTGTAGAAATAACGTGGTTTTGAGGCGAAGAACTCGTCAGCCATATTCGGAGCTCATTTTCATGCGGGAGGAAGTTCCTTAAAGGTTGTTCAATAGAAAGTGGAAAAGTTGAATATCTGAGGGTCCAGGGTCTGGCAAATAAGGTGGATGCGAAATAACTTGCCAACCCAACTCCAGTATAGTGCATTTTTGTCAGTCAAGGAGAATTCGGACGGATGTTGTCGTGGAGCAGCATCAATTCTGGCAGTCTTCCTGGTCTCAGTTGCTGACGATAAATGTCAGTAGTTATGCTTACACATCGGGGAAGCAATTCGTAGTACAGCACACCGTCGCAGTTCCACCAGATGCATAACATTATCCTTCGTGGATGAGCGTATAGCTTTGTACGGAGAGCTGCTGCTTTGTCAAAACGATCCTTCTCAAAACAAGAATACCATTTGGTTGCAGTGCACTATCCGATGGCAAAATTCCCATACATGGCGTAAATGTCTCTGACTGCCTCCTCTGACATTACGCATCTACTGAAGTCAGACAGAAGAACATGTCGGAAATGTTCCGTTTTCTCCACTTGGCACTTCATTTTCTAGTGTCCACAGAATCTGCAAATGAAAGGATGACAATACGTCATATATCATATATGTCATATATGATGCTGGGCACGATGCAGTTCTGAACAGACGTCAGTTATGAGCGAAACCATAGCACTACACTCGGCGAGAAATTTAGACTGCTAGGTTTAGAATGTAAAATGTCGAAGTCAGGAATCTCCAAGGCTTTGTTGAAGTCTAAGTGGAAGATGATAACTAGACGTTTAGCTGTGATTTTATGGAAATCTGAATTCTATTCGTGTAGATGGTTGTTTTGCAGTTAAGTAGTTTGTTGAAACTTCCTGGCAGATTAAAGCTGTGTTCTGGAAACATCCCCCAGGCTGTGGTTAAGCCACGTCTCCGCAATATTCTTTCTTTCAGTAGTGCTAGTTCTGCAAGGTTCGCAGAAAAGCTTCTGTGAAATCTGGAAGGTAGGAGACGAGGTACTGGCAGAAGTGAATCTGTGAAGATGGGTCGTGAATCGTGCTTGGGAATCTGCGACGGTACAGCACTTGTCCGCGGAAGGCAATGGTCCCGAGTTCGAGGCTTGCTCCGGAACACAGTTTTAATCTGCCAGAAAGTTTCGTATCAGTGCACACTCCTCTGCAGAGTGAATATATAATTGTGGAAGTAGTTTGTTAGCTGGCCATGGACCATATATTCCAAGGCTTGGACAGTGCAGGAAGAACTCAAAGAGATGGGTAATCGGAAGTTGCTGTTCCAACATCCCTTTAAGGTTGTGGCTTAAATAGTCCCTGTACCTCTCCTAAGCGAAAACACTTGTGATTATGAAGTGGTTGAAATATCTGTTGAAGTGAGCAATACTGCGTTAATAATAAGCTTCCTCATTTTCAATATGATGCCACTATATCCAATAGATGTTGATCAGATACGCTTGATGGTTTTTTGATGGCGTTGCAAGTAACCTGCTTTAGTCAGAATTTTCCTTGACTACAATCGTTTGCCCCTGTCAGCCTCATTAGTAAAGTTCTTTGGTTTTATGCTTTATTCTTTCAATGAAAACCTTTAAGGGGGGTAGGACGTCAAACGGGCCGACTTGGAGCAGGAGAGGCACCACAGGACATTTTAATTCCAACTGTATATACTTTTACATATAAATTGATAAAACTTTGTCAGCATGACCAGGAAGGATTCAGAATTCACACTCATAGTAGTGAAAGTTCGAAAACATAACTAAATGATTTTTTTTACATGTGAAATTTCATCATTTTTTCCACTTACTAATGGCAGTATTTGTTGCTATAGGTACACTTTTCTTCATGAGTAAGAGAGATTCTTCGATGAATTTTGCACAGCGTACAAACTATACTTAAAGGTGTACGAAACTGTACAATTTTCCAAGTCTACTAAAAACTGTGGTAAAAATTGAGGTAATTAACTATAAAATTTGTGTTCTTTCTGAACATGAAGTTTGAAATAAAACAGTTCATTCGTTTTTTCATAAATTAAATAAATTCTAGTTTTTCATATAACTGTGAGTATGGTATGTATGCTGTGCAAAATTCATCGAAGAATCTCTCTAACTTATGAAGAAAAGTGTACCTATAACAACAAATGCAGCAATTAGTAAGTGAATAAACGATGAAATTTCGCATGTAAAAAAATATTTTGCTATGTTTTGGAACTTCCACTGCAATGAGTGTGAATCCTGAATCCTTCCTGCTAATGCTGACAAAGTTTTATGAATTTATTTGTAAAAGTATATATACTGGAAATTAAAATGTCCTGTGATGCCTCTCCTGCTCCAAGTCTGCCCGTTTGACGTCCTACCCCCCTTAAGGAAGAAATGTGGGTTACAATAATTTTGTGTACCTGATTTTGGCTACTTTTCACCGTCGCCCACCTACCTACTTTTGGAGCCTTATCGAGAAAACTCCTAAAGGACACACGAAACTAAGTTATTTCTGTAATTGTTCGTAGTCTAGTATACCGTCCAAGCGAGTCTGAAAGATTTGACTTCAATCACAGCCGCTAGACAGCACTTCTGTAATCTCCGAGCCTATCAGCGATCGTGGCTCTCTTTAAAGCCAGCAGCATAGCCGTTCAGTCAGTCAGTCAGTCAGACAGTCACTAGTGATTTCAGTCCACTATTGTACTGATCGTTGTTTCGATTCTGGATTCGATCTTGTATTACACGCTGCACTCGTTATCCGGCCGTGCTGTCTCTAATGTCTGTCCGCTCGTCGTTGTGCACCTGTTTACGTTCTGGAGGCTCGCTGTTGAAGCCCTCGGCCAGAGTGAGCTGTCTTTGCCGATTCTCGAGTCCTCCCCGCTCTTATTTGATTCCGGTCGCTATAGGCAGGTTAAGGAATAACAAAACAAATGTTCTCGTACAAAATACATCTCTATTATATACGTCTACACACAGAAAATAAGTCTTCCCTAATGCTTGTTTGATGTAGTTCAAGCAATATCCCACTTAATTTTCAACTTGTAATTTAAATATCCATCTGAACCAGCCAGTTCTTTTTTCATCCAGAAAGTTGATAGAAACAAGGTTCGTTCTCGAATTATAATATATGTCTAATTATATTTCTGTAAACTATTGCTTGTATCCCTTAATAATTAGCTCTATTTCTTCTTGCAAATTCTTCTAGTTGAAAGCATTTGGAGATTGTAATATTGCCTTTTATACACACATCAAGAAAAGTTTTGCATCACCCCGGTTCTCAGAACTCCTGAAGGCTGTTGATACTGTCTCACAGACACCCTTTGGGCGGGTTTAGTGACATCCGTGAACAGTCAAAGATGTAAACAACGGCGCATGATCAGCGCCTATTAGACGGAGAGGGTCCGACAGCCGATCAGTCCCAGCCAGTCCACCAGCAAGGAGGTACACGGCTCTTGTTGTCTGTAGTTCAACCATACCTAGACGGTCAAAAGCGCGGTTCGATCGCGTCCGCATCGTCACTTTGTGCCAGGAAGGGCTCTCAACAAGTGAAGTGTCCAGGCGTCTCGGAGTGAACCAGAGCGATGTTGTTCGGACATGGAGGACACACACACACACACACACACACACACACACACACACACACACACACACACACACACACAGAGAGAGAGAGAGAGAGAGAGAGAGAGAGAGAGAGAGAGAGACAGACAGAGAGAGAGAGAGAGAGAGAGAGAGAGAGAGAGAGAGAGAGAGCGAAACTGTCGATGACATGCCTCGCTCAGGCCACCAAAGGGCTACTAATGCAGTGGGTGGCAGATACCTACGGGTTATGCCTCGGAGGAACCCTGACAGCAACGCCACCACGTTGAATAATGCTTTTCTTGCAGCCAAACTGTGCGCAATAGGCTGCATGTTGCGCATCTTCACTCCCGTCGCCCATGGCGAGGTTCATCTTTGTAGCCACGACACCATTCAGCGCGGTACAGATGGGCCCAACGACACGCCGAATGGACCGCTCAGGACTGGCATCAAGTTCTCTTCACCGATGAGTGTCGCATATGCTTCAACCAGACAATCGTCGGAGGCGTGTTTGGAGACAACCCGGTCAGGCGGAACGCCTTAGAAACACTATCCAGCGAGTGCAGCAAGTGGAGGTTCGCTCCTGTTTCGGGATGGCATTATGTGGAGCCGATGTACACCGCTGGTGGTCATGGAAGGCGCCATAACGTCTGTACGATACGTGAATGCCATCCTCTGACCGATAGTGCAACCATATCGGCAGCATACTGGCGAGGCATTTCGTCTTCAGGACGACAATTTGCCACCCCGTGGTACACATCTTGTGAATGACTTCCTTCAGGATGATGACATCGTTCAACTAGAGTGGCTTTGATTTTCTCCCGAAGTGAACCCTATCGATCATGCCTGGGATGGACTGACAAGGACTGTTTAGGGACGACGTGACCCACCAACCACTCTGAGGGATATACGCCGAATCTCCGTTGAGGAGTGGGATAGTTGGGACTAACAGTGCCTTGATGAACTTGTCGATAGTATGCTACGACGAATAGAGGAATGCATCAATGCAAGAGGACGTGCTACTGGGTATTAGAGGTACTGGTGTGTACAGCAATCTGGACGACCACCTCTGTAGCTCTCACTGTATGGTGGTACAGCACGCAATGTGTGGTTTTCATGAGCAATAAAAAGGGTGGAAATGACGTTTATGTTGATCTCTATTACAGTTTTCTGTACAGGTTATGGAACTTTCGGAACCGAGGTGATAGAAAACTTTTTGTGATGTGTGTATCTCGCATTACAGTAATGTTACAGCATTCCACGCCTTATTGGGTATATAATTCCACATTATTGTGGAATTTGCAGAGAGACCTTTTAGTTGACCGTTTTTGCAAATTGATTACTGTTGTATGTAGTTATTCCATTCGCTTTAAACACGACGTAAGAGTTTCCTGTTGCTAGATGTACTATGTCAAGTCCATCACATTGAGATAGACCGTAAGCTTCGTTTTTTAAGTAGACTCATACGAGATTTTTCGTGCTTTAACAAGCTAAACGTCCGTGGATCCACTGTTTTCTCCAACTGCTCCAACCCGCGATCATTTTCCACAGGTATTTTCAGTACATGCTAAGATCTTTTACTCCCCAGCTGTAACCACATTTTTCCGCACCCTCCCGTTAAAATAATGTGTAAGCGTCGCTTACATCTGCGGTAGCTCCTTCTTTTTCCAATTGCGATTGGTTTTCTTCCATACCACGTCGAGTTGCTGCACTAAGCCATGCAAAATAAGGTCCGACGCGATATGGGGAGATATCTCGTGACTTTTATCACGTCAGTGTAGTGTGTAATGTATTATTTTTGACACCAGTGAATCATCTCGTTTGCTACATTGGGCACATCTGGAATGGCGTCCGCCCGCGTGATCAACCACAGCGGGGTGCTGGTGGCTCAAGTGACGGCTGGGACGGCCTTGAGGGGCGCAATGAAGAGGAATGGTCGGGCGCTGATGAGCCGGCCATTCTTCCCACTCAGGCCGCCACTCCGCCCCGCGGTGGCGGCTCTCCTCGCCTCCCACGCCGCTAATTCGTTACGTCCCGAGCAGCTCAGGCGGATAGCAGACAGGAGCAGAGGTGATTAGTCGGCGCGCGTGGCGCTGCCGTCTCGCTGTTACCAACACGCGACGTCGTATGTCCCATAATTAGTTACGTCAAGCAGAGTGCGTGTTTCTCAGCTGCATTCCCGCTATGCTACGCGATAGAGGAACTGGCGGCTGGAGAGGCCAGTACAGGAGGAACCCCCTCCACCTGACTTGCACGTTACCGCCGTTCATTCTCTAGCCGTCAACTCAGTCTTCACGAATCGGAAGCCTGCGGTCCAAAGGCTCACGTACGTTGAGCAAAGCCCGGCAAACTACATTGGCAACAATGCCGCCTGACAAAATTATCCCGTCAGTGCGAAAAATGTCGGGTCCGCATGAATGAAAAAATAGAGAAAATTAATGGTTTTTATGATTCAGGCTTTCTGCATAGTCTCTCCCTTCCAGTCTCCCCTCCAATAGAATGTAACACATTCAACGTTCATACAACCATGTGGAAGTGTCATGGCAGTTATTCTTTGGGACGTTGTTCAAGTTCAAAAATGGTTCAAATGGCTCTGAGCGCTATGGGACTCAACATCTTAGGTCATAAGTCCCCTAGAACTTAGAACTACTTAAACCTAACTAACCTAAGGACATCACACACACCCATGCCCGAGGCAGGATTCGAACCTGCGACCGTAGCAGTCCCGCGGTTCCGGACTGCAGCGCCAGAACCGCACGGCCACCGCGGCCGGCGTTGTTCAAGTAGCGCGTCATAGTGGCTTGAATGCCCGTTATGGCATTACAGCGTTCATTCTTCATGTGAGAGTCTGAACTTCCTCTTTTTGTGGTAGGCTACTGATAACACCAGGTCTCGCCATCCCTGATAAATTTTTCCCAACAGTAATTGCTCGCGTTTTTCAAGTCGTGGCAGGTGTCTACATGTAGTTTTTGTTACCAAGTCAAGGTGTGTGGGAAAAACTTCGAATACACTTTTGCTTCTTCAGAATATTCTGTGGAATATTATCAATAATTTAGAGTGTTGCTCCACTCCGATTTCCGACAAAAGAACGTCGACAAACCATGGCCGCACATCCACTATTTAACAGTACCTGCACATAACCGACTGTTCAACTACATGTCCGTTGTTTATAGTTGTTAGCTCGAGCTGCCAGTGTAGTTACTGCGCTGAAGCCGTTTTTAGGCCAGGTACAAAGTCTGTCTCGGAACTGTTCGGACAGGCGATGCACAACGCTTTACAAGGCGCTCGCTTGAAAATTACATGATTACCTAACTCGTCAGACAGTCATTGCAGTAAGGATTTTGCAACCACAATCGTATAATAACTTATTTTAAAAAATTTATTCCGGCTATAAAACTACATGAGAAGAAAATGTCTGAATATGCTGTAGTGAAATAACGCTTGTAACTCCATTTGTAATCCGCTCCATATTAACGTATTGTCGCAGGTTTGTGAGGTTTGTTGAAGTAAAATATGCGTTAGTGTTCCTCTTGTATAGATATTATTTTTCTGTCAGTATGTGAAGGTTTATCTTACTATCATAATCCCTTCAGTAGCTCCTGTTTTCACTAACAGACTGATTCACGACGAACATTTGTTTTTATACACACTACAAAAAAAAAAAAAAAAGATGCACCACGGAAGAATTATCCACATTCGACGGAAATCGGTAGATTTAGTTATAAATTGGCACAGTGGATAAGCCTTGAAAAACTGAACACAGATCAATCGAGAAAACAGGAAGAAGTTGTGTGGAACTATGAAAAAATAAACAAAATATACAAACTGAGTAGTCCATGTGCAAGATAGGGAGCATCAAGGACTGTATGAGCTCAGGAGCGCCGTGGTCCCGTGGTTAGCGTGAGCGGCTGCGGAATGAGAGGTCCTTGGTTCAAGTCTTCCCACGAGTGCAAAATTTACCTTCTTTATTTTCTTAAAGTTATGATCTGTCCGTTCGTTCATTGACGTCTCTGTTCACTGTAATAAGTTTAGTGTCTGTGTTTTGCGACCGCACCGCAAAACCGTGCGATTAGTAGACGAAAGGTCTTGCCTCTTCAATGGGAACCGAAAACATTTGATCGCAAGGTCATAGGTCAACCGATTCCTCCACAGGAAAACGCGTCTGATATATTCTATACGACACTGGTGACGGCATGTGCGTCACATGACAGGAATATGTTGTTGACCCACCTAACTTGTACACTTGGTGAATGAATAAAAAGATTCTTCTACCTTGCTCGATTTGGGTTTTCTTGTGGATGTTATAATCACTCCCAAAAAAGTGATGAAAACATAAGAGTTTGTGACATAAACTGCAACAAATGAGTGCAACAGTTTCACAGTCGCACAGTTTACCCTGTGTTCTTTCAAAACATATGTTTTTTACGTTTTCAAATTTTTCCGTGTGTAGACCGTCATTCCTGCATATGTCCAAGCAAATCTGAACATGTCCTGGAATTTTGGAGAGCGAAGTTGATTATGTGTGAGTGCCTGAACTTTGATAACTCTCTGAAAATAAAAAAATTAAACTTTTCACTGGAGGGAAGACTTGAACCAAGGACCTCTCGTTTCGCAGCTGCTCACGCTAACCACGGGACCACGGCGCTGCTGAGTTCAAACTATCCTTGATGTTGCCTATTTGAGCATGGACTACTCAGTTTGTATATTTTGCTTATTTTTTTCATAGTTCCACACAACTTCTTCCTGTTTTCTCGATTGATCTGTGTTCAGTTTTTCAAGGCATATCCACTGTGCCAACTTATAACTAAATCTGAGGAGGGTGCGATGGGGAGGTTCCCTTGTTAGTGATGGGTCCCGTTTCGAAATGAGCCACGATGACCAGCGAAGACGTGGCTGGAGACGCCCAGGACAGCAGTGAGGCACCAACCTGACTGCAGACCGCCATACGGTCTGACAACCAGGAGTGCTCAGAATGAGATTTTGACTCTGCAGCAGAATGTGCGCTTGTATGAAACTTCCTGGCAGATTAAGACTGTGTGCCGCACCGAGACTCGAAGTCGGGACCCTTGCCTTTCGCGGGCAAGTGCTCTACCGACTGAGCTACCCAAGCACGACTCACGACCCGTCCTCACAGCTTCAATTCTGCCAGTATCTCGTCTCCTACCTTCCAGACTTCACAGAAGCTCTTCTGCGAACCTAGCAGAACCTTGCAGGACGGTCGTGAGCTGTGCTTGGATAGCGCAGGTGGTAGAGCGCTTGCCCACGAAAGGCAAAGGTCCCGAGTTCGAGTCTCGGTCTGGCACACAGTTTTAAACTGCCAGGAAGTTTCAACCAGGAGTGATCTTCTGCAGTGCCATTTCTTTTTATAGTAGAACCCCTATGGTCATCAATCCGGGGCGCCATTACATCTCAGCGGTACGCCGACGATATTGTACGCCTCATTTTGTTGCCGTTAATGGAAAGCAAGCTTGGACTTACATTTTAGCTAGATAATGCCCGCCTGCACACGGCGGGACTCTCTACGGCTTATCTTCTTGCTTGTCAAACCGTACCTTGGGCAACAAGGTCGCCAGATCTCTATCCAACTGAGCATGATGGGCAGAGCCTCCATTCGTCTTGGGATTTTGACAATCTTACGCGCCAATCGGACAGAATTTTGCACGATATCGCTCAGGAGGACATCCAATAACTCAATCAATCAATGTCAAGCCGAATAGCTGCTTGCTTTAAGGCCAGAGGTGGAAGATCGCATTACTGATTAGCCCAATTTGTGAATCTCCTTTTGAATAAACCAATAAACCATCAAATTTTTCTGAAACTGTAATCTTATGTTTGCCTTTACATGTACATCACATCTGCTGATTTCCGTCTCATTCGGGTAATTCCTTCACGGGGCATCCTTTTTGACCTAGAGCGTAGTTTATAAATATTTCGTGTAAACTGGCTGAATTATGATGATCTTTAGTGATCATGTTGTGCCACCTGAGAACTTTCGTAGCGTTCACTGGTTAAATTGAATAACAGTTTCACTTCCTGCCATGTAAACCTTACACTTTCTTAAAATGCTTACCATTTTTACGACTGTTTTAGAGTTTTGAGAGTTACATGTCCCTCACTACACAATGAAGAGATATGGAGTCCTATTCGTGATTTCGTATTTAAAATCGGGAGAAATCGTACTCCATCAAATGACGAGATCGACAGCTACCGAAATTTGCAGGTCCCGTTAGTTGACTGGATAAGCAATAACTAGAATTTGGAGGTAATATTCAGTTACCTAACGTAGTTCTCTGAATTTTATTCGTAACTCAACGCCGTAGCTCGTAAATAAAGTTACAACTACGTCAGACAAGTCTTTCGGCAGTAGTTACTTAGTGCTACCCGTGCGAACATGGGGCGACTCGCTAGTTTAAACCGTAAACCTGTTTTTGTTTTGATTGCGTGAACGTCTGAATATTCATAAGCTCCCCATGTTATTTTGAACTTAGGGACAAAGCAGAAAATACAGCTCTTCTGCTCCCGACAACAAACACTGACAAAGACGCCAGCACAGTCGTTGTACGCTTGGAGGCTCCTGTGTTTCGTGATGACACATTTTTTTGGAAGAGGGGAGGAAAGAGTAAGGCGACAGAAGGGAAGTTCACGGAGGGAACAGTCATACAACGTTGAGGAAAAGAAAGAACGAGAAATACAAAAGTTGGTTTAATTTATTGTTTTTTAATTGCCCTGCTTTGAGTAACTACGTGTATCTGGAAAATCATCATCTAATGAGTCATTTGAAGCAAGGACAATGCTCCCAACAAAATTTCTCTGTTGGATTTCTTCAGAAAGTCATTTTCTTAGAAATTTTCGGTATGAAGTAGGCACTTAAAGCCGGCCTCCACAATTACATTACCAGTCGTAAGTAAATCCAGCATACTTGTAACTTTGAATGTTCAACAATTCTTATACCTTGTAAATGAATCCCTTTGTTTGGCTTTGTACGTCTTGAAATTAAGACTCCTTTATTCGCAAACAATAAGAGCAGCAGTCCGCGAAGTAAATCATAGCGCTCTTTGCGGTCGTAGAACACTTCCGTATAGGAACGCATAAGTGAATGATTAGAGCAACAAAATTGCAAAGCTGTGCCGGTAGCGGAATGAATGTAAAACCGTGTCGCCTTGTTAGCAAGAGGTAGCCGCCTAGTATTCGTTATTTCTTATGATTCTTCCTGGATACTATCTGTGACGCGGCGTGCCCTTAGATTAATGGACCAAACTGAGCTGAGCTAAAGGCTTCTCACTGCAGTTACAAACTAAAGGAGGGTGGAGGGGAACTTACGTACTCTTCTGAGGCATCAGTTTTGCTGCTCTTTAGTATGGAAGCTTAATTAGAAAGCTCGCGAGAACTTGGATCCCCTCTTCCCATTGTTAAACTCCCCATGTTCAAGACCAGTGATCTCAGCGAGTGTCAGGATTAACAAATTCGTAGCATTTATTAACTACAGTGTCATCATTATTCTTACCTACGATAAGGAGTTCTTGACAATTGTGAAATGTTTTTTACTTGTAGCACTGAACGATTTGTAATTCTTAACTCTCTCTCTACATCCATTAGCACCTTCGTCGCCCTGTGCACTAACATGTAAAAGTAGCTCCCTTTTTATTCTTGAGCCGAAGAATCATGATCACCGTCTACCACGAATGTGAATGCCGCCTTGCTACGTTTCGGGCAGGTGACGCTACAAGGGAAATGTATAAGTGGAGTAGAGCCGAATGGAGATTCATTATATTGATGACATGGGCATCGCACAGAGAAATCTACTGCGGTTTGACAAAACGCAGATTTTAATGGCCCTGTGCATGCGAACAAGCATCTCGGAAAATGAGAACTTGTCGGATGTTCGCTTGCTGTTGTTCCGAGCATCTGCGGGAAGTAGTTGGATTATGGCAATACCACGAGAAAGAGACAAGGTGAATATCCACAGCTCGTCACGGGACATGGAAATGGGGGTTTTATCCCATTTGTAAAGCACGGTACGTGGCGGTCTTTGGCGTATTTAACAACAGAGTAAGATGCTGATGCAGCACATGTAGAACATTGTGCTTTGTACCAGATGTCACGCACAGGTATGTGTTCCCATGTTGAGCCAGCAACGCAGTCACTTATGATTACGGTGGGCACAGGTCTTCAAGACTGGACACAGGATCATCGAAATAACGTCATACGGTTGGTGGACTTATTTCGTGTTACAACATGTCGATGACTGTGTCTGGGTAAGTAACCATTGAGGTGAATGGCTGCTCAATACATGCATTGCACAATGGATGCTGGCCAATAGGGGCAGTATTATGTTATGGAGGATAATTACCTGGCATCCAGTAAGGTAATCAGAGGCACCATGACAGTTATGGACTACGACAACAATTTTGTGGATCACTTGTATCCCTTCATGATTGTTGCCTCCCTCATAGCGTTGACATCTTCCAGCAAGACAACAATTCATGTCACAAGGCCATAATTGGATGATTTCAGGAGCATAATGGTGAACTCACGTTAGTAGGAATGCAAAGCCAATTGTGGGCCAAAAATAGTCACAATGTGTGCAGTGTGTGCTGGCCTTCCTTGTACGTGACATCAAAATGAAAGATGACAACCCACGCTGCATTCTCAAGCAAAGCCCACCTCACGGTATCGCTCTCCCTCTCCTCACCATCAATCAGAACCAGGAGTTTGACCCTATTTGATAATTTCTTCATTTTTAACCTAGGAACTTCATTTTTTGGAGTAAGAATTCAATTTGAATCTTAGAATCAATTGGTGGAGGCTGAACCGCTAAGAAAGAGCGCTAGTGGTCCTAATGGAAATAGCTTTATTGACAAAACCTTGTCTGAGTTTGGCTAAAACAAATACCAAAGGTAGCGAAACATTGTAGTGACCCTATGCTGGAGTATTACCTTTATCTTGCATTAAAAATCTTTGTCATCCAATGCTATTGCGAAGTGGATGATGATGATGATTGATTTTTTGGGTGCTCAACTGCACAGTCATCAGCGCCCATACAAAGTCCAATTTTTACACAGTCCAATATTTTTACACAGTCCATTCTAGCCACTGTCACGGATGATGAAATGATGAAGACAGAACAAACACCCAGTCCCCGGGCAGAGAAAATCCCCAAGCTAGCCGGGAAGCGAACCGGTGATTCCATGATCCAGAGGCAGCAACGCTAGCCACTAGACCACGAGCTGTGGACATTGTGAAGTTGAGACCACATGACCTTCACACTAACACCTCCATGTTAAAGCAAAAATATAGAAAGTTTACCGACATTGAATCAAAATTGTAATAAACTGCCATCCATGTTACTGAAAAGCTGCAACAGACTGCTCCATACTGATATATTATAGGAAAATAAAAAACAAAGTAGCCTTTTGTGATACAGTGGTCCATGACCGTTTACACGATAGGACAATGGTTGTTAGTTTGCAGGTAAGGTAACGATGGTCAATTTGCAGGGGGCAGTAATGATGGTAATTTCACAGGGTCACAACCGTTACCCCCTAGGTAGCGATGGTAAGTATGCAGGGTGGTCGTCATTACCCATGGGGCAATGACAGTCAGTTTAAAATTTGATCAATATTACCCTTAGAGAAAATGGTCAATTTACTGCGTGAGAACCATCGCTATAAGCGGCAATGAAAGTCAGTTTACAAGGTGACTATTGTTGCCTCCAGTCACTAATAATGGTCACTTCCCGCACCCCCCCCCCCGCCCCCCCACGCCCCAGAGGCGATGATGGTGAGTTTACAAGGTTGTTCTATTTACAAATGATTATCACAGTGTCAGGCAGTAATGAGCATTGTAGAAGGCGATCACCTTTGCCCCTAGGGGGCAATGATTGTCAGTTTACAAGCTGACCATCACTGCCCCCATACCCCCAGAGGCAATGATGGTCAATTTACAATGAACTACTATTTTCCCAGATGCAATGATAGTCAATTTATAGGATGACCACCATTAGCTCTGTGGAGCAAGAATGGTCACTTTATATGGTGACTACCATTACATGTTAGGAACCGTTCTATGTTACAGCAAAGCGATGAAAGCTTGTCCTAAGTTTCAGAGAAAATTGACAAAAAATGTCCAGATTACAACAGATATTGTAACAAATTTCCCTATGTTGCAACAAAGTTTTAACAACTTGCACCATGCTTTTTCATTTGTGACAAGTTGTCTCTGTGTGCAATTTATACATACAGTTACAATTTTGCTGTAACATTGTGCAAGAAACTGATATGTATTTGAGTAGTAATATTTCTGTGAGGCATAATTAATTAGACTCTGATTGATATTAATGAAGTTAATGATCAACTATTGATGGCAAAGGTAATGCTTCCTCCTCTAGATCTATGCATAATACAAGTTTACTTAAAAATGACAAACAATCGATATGAAGGACTCAAAAATATGTACAACGGAATACAAGAAATGCTATAAACAATATACGATGACGGGAGACTGATGGAAACCATCAGACGTTAAAATGGGCTGGCCAATTTGGACTGGACAGTATGAATAGTAGAGGTGAAAAGCTATTAGTTTTTTTATGAACACTGTGAAATCACTGTTTTCCTAAAGAATCCACTGTTCATAGTTTCTAACAGAAGAAAACATAGTTATGAACAACCAGAGGATGGTGCTAGGCGCCAAACAGGTTACATTCTACTCAATGTTTCAGAAGTCTTATGCTCTGCTTTTCACATTGCCTGTCACCACATAACGATTACAGCCATTTGCAATCTTGGACTTAAACAGCAACAGTGTACAATTGGGACTAAATGGGATATAGAAGGATTAAAGACTGAAGACTCAAATAAAAGAACAGAATGGATTTGGACAAACATATTGTGATCAACACAGGCGCCAAGAACCAAATAACAGCTACTCGCTGTACCAAAAACAACTAAATAAGAATAATTTATTATTTTTAAAGAAGAATGATTATTCGTTTACCAAGAAACACTTTAATACAGATACAAAAAATAAATTCACAAATTCGTTTCTTTGGAGCATTTTTAACTATGAAAGTTAACGGTCGACTCAGAGGAAACAAGAAAAGGAAAAAATTACTAGTAACAGAGGTATAGATATGGGAAAGAGTAATAAAACATCCTAGAATCAAAATCCAATGAACAAATATTCACAGATATTAAAGAGAAAAGGACATCAATTAAAATGATGCAGAGTAGAAAAACAAAAATAGTTTGAAACGTAATTCGATGTAGCTACTCCATAAAAACTTCGTATAAGGAAAACTCCTGGGAAAAAAGTGAAGAGGCAGATGGAGAACATTCCTATTACAAAGTGTTATCATTGGAACAAAATGCAACTACGACGATATGCTAAATATTGTGAGGGACAAGGACAGAGGGCTACATCTACAAATCGTTGCATCTAGTATTTTATAATGTCTCTGAATTCTCTGGCACTTTGCTCATTGATTATGTTTTACCTCTTTCTGTGCTTTACAGTCAAGTTTCTCAAATAGTTACTAAATAGTTTTATTAAGCATTATAATCGTTGTCTAGTCTACATTAACATCATCACCCTCATCACAACCATCATCATCATCATCATCATCATCATCATCATCATCATCACCACCACCACCACCACCACCACCACCATCGACATCAGCACTCATTAGACGTTCATTACTGGATAAATGCCACCTCATAATTTCTCAAATCACTGCAGTTTTTTGTAGACTAATTTGAATCCATGTTGCACCTGTCCATTTTTAACGCCATTTAATCACAATCAATTTCGTCGTTATATCGATCTCGTCGTATCTCTTGAAATCCAGCAAAGAAACTCCTTTGTTAATCAATCATCAATTGCCCCATGTCATAATTACGTCTTTCATTCGAATCTCTTCCTAGATCATCTTGGTAATTTTTCTGACTATAAAACACTCATATTTCTTTTGATTTTTGAGGAAAATTTTAGTTTTTGAATAGTTTTTGCAATAAAAGGCCATGTCTTACTGCCGTAACAAACATTTCTCTTTTCAGAGACACTGGAAATGTAGTTTCAAAATCCGATTTAGTTTATCAGAAACACGCCAGTGGAATTTTGTTCATTTTTAATTCCTTCTTCTGTTTAGCCTGTTACTCTCTTTAATTGCTCTACATATAACATATACATCAGCATCTATAGCTATACTCCACAAGTCATCTTTTGATATGTGGCGGAGGGTACTTTGCGTACAACTGTCACTTTCCAACTTTTCTGTCACAGTCGTGAATTTCTGTGGGCAGAACGATTGTTCTAAGTCTCCATGTGAGCTCGAATATATATAATTCTACCACCAGTGACTTTTTTCCAAGACTAGTGTAGGAGGAAGCAATGTGTTGGCTGATTCTTCGTGGGCGTACACGTTATGCAGAACACATCTTTTGCAGCGTCTTTCACTGGAGTTGTCTGAACATCTCCGTAACGTTTTTTCATTTTATAAATGAAGCTGTAACTAAACGCCTCGCTCTTTTCTGCATAATGTCTAATTTCTCTATCCAATATCCAGACTAACGAGCGATATTCAAATATTGGTCTAACGAGGATTATGTAAACTATATGTCTTGTGAGTGGTATACACTTCCTTAGGATTACTATCGGTGGAATAGTGTGCAATTTGGTACTGATGAAGTATGTATTTGTGTCTACTGTCGGAATTTACTTATTTCGCCTACTGGCTACCGATTTCGGTACACAAAGTAGTTGACACACCGACTTGTGCAGCAAGCGTGACGATGCGTGCCAGGGCATGATTTGAGGATGGTGCTGTGTACGGAAACCGACAGGCAGTAGACAAAATAAAACAACTGCGACTGTAGAGACAAATACATACTTTTTTGTTGCTGAGGATTCTTCCAAAGAATCCTAGTTTGGCAGCTGCCTTATCAGTGATTAATTTTATGTCGCCATTCCTCTTTAAATTACTCCACATGCGTGCTCCCACATATTTTATGAATGTGACTTGTTCCAACGACTGTTCTACTTTAGTGCAATCTTACAATAATGCGTGTTTTGTCTCCGTCTATTTATGAGCAATATGCTGAATTTGTTATCGCTTTTTCATTAAGTCGTTTTCTTTTCTGTCCTTCTGTCCGCTACAAGTATTGCAAATGATTTTAAACTAACTTCCTGACGAGCTAGAGACCAGAAATTATAAATACAGCTCAAAACGGGATAAAAATGCAATATGTCTAGTTGGCCTCTTCTGTACAAACTGTCTGTACAAACAAGTCACAAGTCGGCGAAAATGTCTGAACATGTAAAGGGTCCTTCAGATAAGACGAAGGGTCGATACTACTTCGGGTGTTCTTACATTTCTCCGGAGTCTAAACTGATCTTGCTCGAAGTAAGCCTCCAGCAATGTTTCTATTCTCCTGCAAATAATACGCGCCAGTATTTTGCAAACATGAATTAAGAAATTGATGACTAGTTAATATTCATACCTGTTAGCGCATGACTCATTTGGAATATGAACTGTTCTATATTTCTTGATGCCTGAGGATGTTTAGCCCGTCTCATACATCTTGCGCACCAGATGGAATAGTTTTGGCGTGAGATAATGAAAGGTCTGCTGTTGTGTGGTTCCCAGCCTGTAAGAGACCACTACCCTTCAGTACAACGAGATACGAGATAGTAACCCACCCCTGCCCCACCCTCCCCCAATCCTACCATCATCAGCGTTAGCATCTAAACAATCTTGGGAGGGAAACAAATTTTCCTTCAAAGACTTTCATTTTTAGAATGACGCAATGATATTCATTGATTGTAAGCGTCTTATCGAACCACCAACTGGTAACAGAGACACAGTTGGTATTGCTTGTTTGTAACAACCTATTTTTGTAGAAAGAAAGCTTGTTGTCTACAGCGAGGGTACACATTTCTTACAAAACCAGCTTTTTCTACGCCAGTCCCCTGACTAACCGATTATTTCTTCCGCACCCTGCAACCCACTTACAATCAACGAAGTAGAAGTTTGTGCATTATCCTTGGGGTGACTATTTCCAAATTATATGATCGGTGGACTCCTTGTTTCTAAATTACGACGAGTTGGAAAACTTCAGGTAGCCTTTGCATTGCGTACGATTACTGCAACTAATAATAATACACTGAGGTGACGAAAGTCATGGGGTATCTCCTAATGCAGTATCTGACAGCCTTTTGACCGGCTCCCCTGCAGAAATATTGAGCCCTGCTGCCCCTACGGCAGTCCATATCGGCCAAAGTGTTGCCGGTGCAGGATTTTGTGTACGAACAGATCTCTGGATTATGTCCCATAACATTCATGTCGGGCGATCTGGGTGGCCAAATCATTCGCTCGAATGTCCAGAATATTCTTCAAACCAATCACCAACAGTTGTGACTCGATGGCATGATATGGTTATTTGGGAACATGAAGTCATGAGTATCTGCAAATGGAGAACTATCGGCTCAGTTTGACCAGAGGACCTAGTGTATTGCATGTAAACACAGCCCCTGTCGTTATGGAGCTACCATCAGTTAGCACAGTGCCTCGTTGGGAACTTGTGTCGAAAGCTTAGTGGGGTCTGCACCATGCTCGAGCCCTATTATCAGCTCTAACCAACTGAAATCGGGACTCAACTGACCGATATCATCCCTAGCCCAGGACAGGACCGATGATGTCGTGCTGTCAGCAAAGGCACCCGCGTCATTCGTCTGCTGTCACAGCCCATTGACGCTAAATTTCGCCGCGCTGTCCTAGCGGATACGTCGTCGTACGTCTGACATTGATTTCTGCGGTTATTTCACGCAAACGTCCCTGCTCTCGGTCTATAAATAAGGCTGTCGGTCACTGTGTGAGAGGTAATACCTTAAATGTGGTACTCTCGGCACACGCTTCACACTCAGGATATAGGAGTGCGAGCTCCCTAACGATTTCCGAAATGAAAGTCCCATGCGTCCAGGTGCAGCAGCCATGCTGTGTTCAGAGTCTGTTGATTCCTATCATGGGGCTATTCTCACGTCGGAAGCCGTTTCACATGAATCACGTGAGTAAAAATGGTAACTCTGCCAATGCGTTGCCCTATTATACCTTGTACACTCGATACTGTACACACACATGACTTTTTGTCGTCATTTGAGCGTAATAATAACACTGTGTAGGCTCTACAGCAGCATATTAGATATTACGTAGTTATTGTTGTGCTGTGTTGTCATTGTTTCGTTTATCTATTGTAAAACGAATAATGGAGCAATTCCTCTTGTGTCGCGAGCACAGAGAACTCATTGTAATGAGATATTTAAGCATATTTGATGTATATGTTGCAATTTTCCAGTCACAGATGCGTAATACACAGTATGTGTGTAGCAGGTGGAAGATTTTCTTCATACATTCGTTTCACTAGCAGTAACCACCACCACATTGTGTCATGTTAAATCTAGTATTTGAAAAGAATGTGGTTATTGGTCACTTATGTAATTAGTATGAGAGTCTAATAGTAATGATGTTTCAAAAAGAATTTAGTTTCGTAACTGAAATGCAGAAGAAAAATTTTCTTTTTACCCCTCACTTAACTACATCTTCATTAACCCAGGGTGGAAACCACTGTCCTAGTGGCTCGCATCGGCCCATATGCTCTCATGTTCTGTTCACACCGGACTTGGAACAGCAGTGGGGATAGCGCAGGGAGCCACGTGACACCTCAGACGACGGCGCTATCTGACAGCAGGCGGGACGCGCGCAGACAGCTTGCGGTGCGGTTCGGCGTGCTGTGCAAACAATGCAGACAGCTCGGCGTTGAAGACAATTAGCCGGCCGCATTGTCTGGCTCGCCGCATCGAACGCTGGCAGGCTTTGTTCGGCTGCGAAGGCGACGGCGATCCTGGCCGTCTGTTTCTTCCCTTTTGTTTCCTGCTCCTTCGCCTTCTCGCGCTGCGGCTTCCAGCGCCTAGGTCGGAAGACGTCTGCAGGCCACAGCCTTAGAGCCAAAACTAGCTTTCGAATTTAAGACACGAGGAGACGAGTGCAAACGGTGATACAAGTGATTGATTGAAACACTTCTTAGCTCCGTAGACGATTCTATCAGAAGCTGTGTCTTATTGCACATTATGTATTCTAATTTGTTTCGCAGTCGCTAGTAGCATATCTGCGTTCCAGTCCCCATCTGGCACAAATTTTCTTCAGTGACGACTCATTTAAACCGGTATGTGTAATGGAAGCTTTGAAGCCGTCCTCTCACGGAACATGGAAACGTACGTGGAGTCCGCCGCTCGTGGTCTCGCGGTAGCGTTCTCGCTTCCCGAGCCCGGGGTCCCGGGTTCGATTCCCGGCGGGGTCAGGGATTTTCACCTGCCTCGAGATGACTGGGTGTTTGTGTTGTCCTCATCATTTCATCATCATCCAGGAAAGTGGCGAAATTGGACTGAGCAAAGGTTGGGAAATTGTACGGGCGCTGATAACCACGCAGTTGAGCGCCCCACAAAACCAAAACATCAAAAAAACGTACGTGGAGGAGCTAGTGACGTCACAGCGTGGAATTCCACGTTCCACTGCACTGCGAAGGGTGAAATGGAAAATGTGGCATATCAGATTTCTGCCTCGTGGAATGGAACGATATCAGTGAGATGTAGCGTCGGTTTTACGTCACAAGCAGAATTTAGACGAGGTCATATTCTATGTAATTAAACTCCGTGTTTGCTGCTTTTTTTTATTATTTATTATAGCGTATGTGGCATCAAGATAAGTTGCATCAAAGCACGAGTAGATTTTGCATGTATCGAAAACACGTCATTTTAGGTGCGATATATTGAAATAAAATAACAGGAAACTACAAGTTAATACTTAATATTTTACTGCAGTGATTTTCTATAGCCATGAGATAGTTAAAGAACTGCATTTTTAACCATCAACTGTACAAATCAAACTTAATTCTCTACCGATTTCGATCACCCAGACCAGAATCATTGGAAGAAATGGCTTATACATTAGATGGAAAAGCAGTTCCGTTTCTCGGAGATGTTTCGAAAGTCCTCACGTTGCAGTGATTTTACATAGCCGTCTTTTATTTATCATTCCCTTAAATATAAAGAAACTGGTCTTATAACAACACACGACCAAATATAATCAGGCTTCACAGAAGTTCCTTTTCATTTGTTATTGCAAGACCAATCTGCTGCTATTTAAGGTCGTGATATATAGTGAATCGTCGTGTACAATCATTGTAACGTTGAGGACTTTCGAAACATCCAAGAAAAGGACGAACTGCCTTTCGATGTAATGTATTTGCCTTTTGTTCCAGTAATGATGGTTTGAGTGACCTAATCCGACAGAAAGAAAGCTTTATTTGTACAGCTGTTGATTAAACATGCAGCTCTGTAAACATACATGTCGACAATTCAACGTTTCTCGTGTTTGATGCTTTTAGTGTTATAAGCTGTGTGCGATGAAAATATACCGTTTAAATGCTACAGCACTTTGTCAAAAGCGCGTCGTACTTGGTGCAATTTGTCATAATTAAAAATGATGTGATGACAGATGTAAATATAGTGTTTTGTTGTCTGGCATATTCTAAGTCCTTCTTACTATATACGTACCTCTCAGATTGTAAGAACACAGAATCAAAAATGCAAAATTCCAGCTTGGAGTGCCTGTCCGGTACACACGGTATTAACCAGACAGTGAATTTCATAAAAGCACAGAGTCGTGCCTGTTAGGCGCACACAATAACCTACCGGTGAGTGTCAGAACAGCGTAGCATCCAACATTCATTCTCGATTCACGACTACTGGTCAGGTACTAGTTTCTGCTTGGGTATTATATTTTTGGCGGTTCCCCACGCTCATGAAGGAAAATGACACGCTCTTTCCAAACCTCTGCTACAAGATTCCCGATTGTCCACATGAAACCGTCCTGATTTCCAAATGCAGTTCAAATATTTATTAGAGTTAGATGTTTGCGGTTTGCAATATCATGTAAAGCAACTCAAAACGTTTCGTGCAGATTTTTTCTAAATATTATCTTTGTTTGGTTTCAAGTGCTACTGAATTGTCAGAAATGAGTACACCTAAAGAGAGAGCCCAATGAGTGTTTTATGCAGACACTGGATCAGCCATTGTTCTCCAAAGAATTTCCCGACGTGAATTTCAAAGGGAGCCACCAGATGTTAAGGTGATTAGCACCTAGTATGACGCTTCTAGCGACTGGGAGTGTAAAGAGGCATTCAGACTGGCTGAAAACGCCCATTCTGGTGAAATTGTAGAGGAATCAAACAGAACTTCCAAAGAAACCCATCAGAGTCAGTCAGTTTGAGGAGCATGGCAAGAACTAAATATCTCACGCTAAACAGTGCAAAAGTTTCTGCACAAATGGCTTCACTTGCACACTTACGAAGTTCAATTTGTGCAAGAATTGAAGCGAAATGACTTTGTTGCTTTGTCACGATTTTGCTATAGAGACCGGACCGTACTAGGGCGTGAAGACAGAGCAAAAAAGGAAAGACGACCGAAGTGTTTTTCTATCACTCATGTTCCAACTTCTATGTTGTACCTACGAGAAGAAGCCTTCCCCTCGCGCCGAGACTGTTGACTCACAGTCTCGCAACAGTGTCGTTTCGTCTAAGCAGCATCATAGAGAAACGACTTCCATTAAAGATGTGTCACGTGGCTTGTGTGTGAACAGCCTCTTGATTCAAACGGCTGCTGCCTACAGAGCTAGGATGCTATTATTCGAGGGGCAACTAGTGGGGTCTTCCGTAGTTCTGCGCACAATCTTTTGATACGGGTCTGTAGAGAGATATTGCCCTGGGCTCGTGACCGTATCGGTTGGACCGTAGACGACTGGGAAACCGTGGTCTGTCAGACAAGTTCCTATTTTAGTTTGTAAGAGCTGATCATAGACCACCCGATGTCATGAACCCAAGTTGTCCAGAAGACACTGTGCAAGCTAGTGATGACACCATCATGGTGTGGGTTGCGTTTACATGAAATGACTGGGTCCTGTCGGCTATTTGGAGACCCCTTTCAGACCTACATCGAAGTCATGTTCTGAAACAACGATAGAATTTTTATGGAAAAATATGCGCCCTGTCACCGGCTACAATTGTTAGCAACTGGTTTGAAGAACATTCTGGACGAGCAAATGATATGGCTACCCAGATCGCCCGACATGCATCGTATCGAAATTTATAGGACGCAATCGAAAGAGCAGTTCGTACTGAAAATCATGCATCGTCAATTATGGATGGCTGTAAAGGCAGCAAGGCTCTATATTTTTAGAATGGAGTTTCAGGGATTTTTTGAGTGCCGGCCACGTCGAGTTGCTGCACTACGGCGGCTAAAAGGAAGTCCGACTCCATATTAGGAGCCATCCCATGACTTTTGTAACGTTAGTGTAAGCGGCAGCCAGTCAGAGGGAGAAATAAGTATTTAATTCAGGGGCACAAGCTGTATGACATTTGCGGATGGCTTGCAACCTGTAGCAGAGTTATGTGGCGGCCACCACAACTACACTCCTGGAAATTGAAATAAGAACACCGTGAATTCATTGTCCCAGGAAGGGGAAACTTTATTGACACATTCCTGGGGTCAGATACATCACATGATCACACTGACAGAACCACAGGCACATAGACACAGGAAACAGAGCATGCACAATGTCGGCACTAGTACAGTGTATATCCACCTTTCGCAGCAATGCAGGCTGCTATTCTCCCATGGAGACGATCGTAGAGATGCTGGATGTAGTCCTGTGGAACGGCTTGCCATGCCATTTCCACCTGGCTCCTCAGTTGGACCAGCGTTCGTGCTGGACGTGCAGACCGCGTGAGACGACGCTTCATCCAGTCCCAAACATGCTCAATGGGGGACAGATCCGGAGATCTTGCTGGCCAGGGTAGTTGACTTACACCTTCTAGAGCACGTTGGGTGGCACGGGATACATGCGGACGTGCATTGTCCTGTTGGAACAGCAAGTTCCCTTGCCGGTCTAGGAATGGTAGAACGATGGGTTCGATAACGGTTTGGATGTACCGTGCACTATTCAGTGTCCCCTCGACGATCACCAGTCGTGTACGGCCAGTGTAGGAGATCGCTCCCCACACCATGATGCCGGGTGTTGGCCCTGTGTGCCTCGGTCGTATGCAGTCCTGATTGTGGCGCTCACCTGCACGGCGCCAAACACGCATACCACCATCATTGGCACCAAGGCAGAAGCGACACTCATCGCTGAAGACGACACGTCTCCATTCGTCCCTCCATTCACGCCTGTCGCGACACCACTGGAGGCGGGCTGCACGATGTTGGGGCGTGAGCGGAAGACGGCCTAACGGTGTGCGGGACCGTAGCCCAGCTTCATGGAGACGGTTGCGAATGGTCCTCGCCGATACCCCAGGAGCAACAGTGTCCCTAATTTGCTAAGAAGTGGCGGTGCCGTCCCCTACGGCACTGCGTAGGATCCTACGGTCTTGGCGTGCATCCGTGCGTCGCTGCGGTCCGGTCCCAGGTCGACGGGCACGTGCACCTTCCGCCGACCACTGGCGACAACATCGATGTACTGTGGAGTCCTAACCCCACGTGTTGAGCAATTCGGCGGTACGTCCACCCGGCCTCCCGCATGCCCACTATACGCCCTCGCTCAAAGTCCGTCAACTGCACATACGGTTCACGTCCACGCTGTCGCGGCATGCTACCAGTGTTAAAGACTGCGATGGAACTCCGTATGCCACGGCAAACTGGCTGACACTGACGGCGGCGGTGCACAAATGCTGCGCAGCTAGCGCCATTCGACGGCCAACACCGCGGTTCCTGGTGTGTCCGCTGCGCCGTGCGTGTGATCATTGCTTGTACAGCCCTCTCGCAGTGTCCGGAGCAAGTATGGTGGGTCTGACACACCGGTGTCAATGTGTTCTTTTTTCCATTTCCAGGAGTGTATCTTTTCAGACTTTCCTGTTCTAATCTCGGCTGGTAAGCGGAAATAGCCACTGTCAGTGAACCTCTCTCAGTGTTGCAAGTTGCTTAATTTTGTCGTCTTCGTCATTACACAATACGCGTGTTGGAGTAAGTAGTACATTTACACTCTACAATTCACTTTACGGTATGTAGCAGTGGGTATTCCTACTACCACTATCATTTCTCTTTTCCGTGTTATGTTCGCGAATGGTGCATAGGGAGAATGACTGGAGGCAAGTTTCCGAATGAGCTAAAATTTCTCTGATTTTCTCTTGGCCATTTCACGAGACTCCTGCGGGATGGTATAACGTGTTGCATGACCCTTCTCTGAACGCGTGCTCTCGGAATTTCAACAGTAACCCTCTACAAGATGTACAACGCCTCTCTTGTAGCGTCTGATACTGGAGTTTCACGAGTGTCCGCAGCGCTCCTGCACTTAAGCCTCCTGCACACAGGGCCGGTACTGGCGGCGAGTAACAGCAGCCGCTAATAATTGTATGCTTCCACTGTCCCCGTGTGTAGACTCATTTCCGCATCACCGTCCAGCAGACTACTGGCAGCTAGAAAACTCCATCGTGTTTGAGTTTAGTGGACTACCTCGAAAATCTAATAACGGCGTGCAAGCAAGTTGGCAACTACTCTTCTTGAATATTGTTCACTTTTGTTTATAAGGAACATTTAACTTACGTTCAAGACACGTTATGTTCATCTTATCCTCCAAGTCGTTTGCTGTCTGTGTGAATACTGCAGTGACACTGACCTATCCCTCCGTTTTTATTTCCACTCTCTAACTTTTAATTACCTTCTCTTCCGTTAAACTGTTTGAAATTCATGGATACCTCTTCTTTATAAGATATTGGCTAGAAGACATTTAATTTTTACTCAGCCGCAACAATTTAACTGCAAACCCAAAGGATTCCCGGAATTACATTCGCAACAGAAGGGTATTCGTGTGTTATAAATACATATGAACGGGGAGAGCACAGGACAATCAAACAAGCAAATAACCCCAATGAACATGCGTCCAAAAATCAGTGATTACAACTGAATACATGATCACCTTATGACAGATTGCCTGAGGGTCCGCAAAATTACGAGTACGTATCCTTAACATCTGTTTGCTGCAGAATCCTTGAACATATTTTCAGTCCGAATAAAATACGCTAGTTAGCCAACACATTCTAAACACTGCACACCCCAACGTCGAATGCCAACTGATGGCGTTTCGGACATGTGACGCGGTAACAGAAGTATCTAAGTGGAACAGACACGGGCGTGGGATCTTCCTAGCGAAGGTGTGGGCTGCGATCGGAGAAATCCATTGAGATAAGCAGCTTTGATAAAGGGCTGATTATTATTACGCATAGCCTGTGAATATCTCGAAAACGGCGAAGATGTTCAATTTTGACGTGTTACTCTCGTGAGCATCTACAGAAAGTGTTAGGAGGACAGTGAAACTGCCACTAGTCGCCAAATGGCAGGACGTCCAGGACTCTTCACAGAACGTGGGGATCGGAGGCTTCTCTGCTCTGTAAAATAGGCTAGATGGAGATCTCTGACATTTCTACCGGAAGAGCAGGATGTTGGTGCAAGCAGAAGAGGTTCGGAGCACAGCGTTTGTCGTACATTATTCAACATGGGTCTCCGCAGCAGACACATATTGACCCAACCACATCGTCAATTACAGTGGGCACGAGACCATCGGGATTCGATCGTCGATTAATGGAAACCTGTCGGCTCTCCGGATGAATCACATTTTGCTACCCTTGTCGCTGGTCGTCTCCACAAAGGCCGTCATCGAGATGGACGACGGCTCAAAACGTGCAGCACACCACGGGCGCAGGTTGGTGGGAGCAGTATTATGCTATGGGAGACATTCTCTTGCGCTTGCATGGGACCTGTGTTAGTAATCGAAGACACGCTGGTAGCTGCTAACCACCTGTATCTCTTCGTGCTTGATGTCTTCTGCGACGGCGATATCGTCTTTAGGGAGCGTAATTGTCCGTGTCCTTGAGGCAGAACCGTGTTTCAGTGGTTTTAAGAGCATTATAGTGAGCTCACGTTGATGTCTTCTCGACCAAATTCACCTGATGTAAATCCTATGGAACCCATCTCGGTTGCTATCGGGTTACGTAAATGGTTCAAATGACTGTGAGCACTATGGGACTTAACATCTGAGGTCATCAGTCCCCCAGAACTTAGAACTACTTAAACCTAACTAACCTAAGGACATCACACACATCCATGCCCGAGGCAGGATTCGAACCTGCGAGCGTAGCAGTCGCGCGGTTCCGGACTGAAGCGCCTACAACCGCACGGCCACCACCGCCGGCGCTACGCAAATCGGCGGCCCGTTATTTACGCCAATTACATGACCTATGGGTAGACATCTGATGCCACATTCCTCCACAAACCTACCAACAAACTCTCGGATCCCTGATACGCAGAATCAGTTTGTATTTCGTTCCAAAGAGGCACAAAGAAGCTATTAAGTAGGTTCTCATAATGTTGTGGCTCATCAGTGTAGGTTTCCTTTAGAGAGAAATGCTTCTGTCCACAAATCACCACGGTTTTAGAGAGCATCGCTCGTGCGAAACCCAGCTTGTTCTTCTCTCACGTGAGAGCCTGCAAACTATGGATGAAGACGGGTTCCATATCCCTAGATTTACTATTTGACACGGTGCCACGTTGTCGACTGTTAACAAAGGTACAAGCATACAGAATAGTTTCTAGGCATGTCAGAGGCCGAAGAATCCTTAAGTAACAAAACCCAGTGCACTACCGTCGACGACGAGTTTCCATTAGGGAGAAGGATATCCTCGGGAGTGTTCCGGGGAAGTGTGATAGCACCGCCGTTATTTTCTAAGTTGTTGTTGTTGTTGTGGTCTTCAGTCCTGAGACTGGTTTGATGCAGCTCTCCATGCTACTCTATCCTGTGCAAGCTTCTTCATCTCCCAGTATCTACTGCAACATACATCCTTCTGAATCTGCTTAGTGTATTCATCTCTTGGTCTCCCTCTACGATTTTTACCCTCCACACTGCTACAGTAGAGCTGCATGTCCTCGGGAAAAATTACGGCTGTAGTTTCCCCTTGCTTTCAGCCGTTCGCAGTACCAGCACAGCAAGGCCGTTTTGGTTAATGTTACAAGGCCAGATCAGTCAATCATCCAGACTGTTGCCCCTGCAACTACTGAAAAGGCTGCTGCCCCTCTTCAGGAACCACATGTTTGTCTGGCCTCTCAACAGATACCCCTCCGTTGTGGTTGCACCTACGGTACGGCCATCTGTATCGCTGAGGCACGCAAGCCTCCCCACCAACGGCAAGGTCCATGGTTCATGGGGGGTACATAAATGGAGGACAGGGTAATCAGCAGTCAGTGGCTGTTTTCTGATGATGCTATGGTGTGGCGTGTGGGAAGGCGTTGTCGTTGAGTGGCTGTAGGAGGATGCAAGAAGGTTTAGATGAAATATCTACTTGGTGTGATGAATGAAAACCAGATCTAAATCTAGAAGAACGTCATGCAGTGAAGATGATTAGGAGAAATAAACCCATAACTTTCGAGTACAGCATTTGCATTGTGCTGCCTGTCACAGTCACATTGTTTAAATATGTAGGCGTAATGATGGAAGGAAGTTTGAAATGGAATAACATGGAAGGACTGTCGAAGGGGAGAAGAATGGTCGACTTTGGTTTACTGGGTGAATTTTAGGTAATTGTGGACAATCAAAGGAGACCGCACATTGGACCATAGTGCGACCCATTGTTGAGTGCTGTTTGTGTGTTTTGTGTCCGCACCAGATTGGATTAAAGAAAGAAATCGAAGCAGTTCAGTGGCGGGCTGCTAGTTTTGTTTTCAATAGGTTCGAGCAACAGTCAAGTATTACGGAGATGCTTCGAGAACTCAAATGGGAATCCCTGGAGGGAGGCAAGGTTCTTTTCGAGTAGTAGTATTGAGAAAATTCAAAGAAACCGACTCTAGGACGATTCTACCGCCACCAATGAGAATTATAGATTACGGCTTGTAAGGTGTCAGGCGAATCCAACACCTTTCATGAAAACCCTGACATGATAAGCAAATCCATTAGTATGTCACATAGCTCCGAATAAATCGTGACAAATTAACCAAAGTAATACGAGTAAAGAGTGAGCAAATGGAATACCACAGACTAACACAAGAATGCCTAAATGCATGTCATACCTTCCCACCGTGAGACAGACGCAGTTCCGAGGGGAGGAACGAGAACAGAAGTCGAGAGCAGAACCGTGTTAAGCTGGAAGGCCCTGCGATAAGGGACGGACAGACACCCACGTCGCCAGCTAGCTGCTAGGACCACACCACCAGCAAGTTTTAGCGTGAGACTTTTTCGCGTCTCTGTTACGTTAGCACCACCCCCCAGCCCATGTTAAAAGCTAGAGCCCTCCAGAAGAACAGTATAGATCTTGGAAAAAAATGGAAATGAAGTCCCATGCTTCTTTACAGAACGTAGGGGGACGATGCGGGAGACCCGCACCGCCTTACTAGGCAAGGTCCCAATGGAGGTGGTTTGCCGTTGCCTTCCTCCGACGGTAATGGGGATGAATGATGATGATGAAGACGACACAACAGCACCCAGTCATCTCGAGGCAGGAAAAATCCCTGACCCCGCCGGGAATCGAACCCGGGAAGCGAGAATGCTACCGCGAGACCACGAGAGCGGACAGTATAGATCTTACGATAACACAAAAAGGGCTACACCACCCGCAAGTTTTAGCGTGAGACTTTTTCGCGTCTCTGTTACGTTAGGGCCACCCCCCAGCCCATGTTAAAAGATAGAGCCCTCCAGAAGAATAGTATAGATCTTACGATAACGCTAAAAGGACCACACCAGATGCAAGTTTTAGCGTGAGACTTTTTCGCTTCTCTGTTACGTTGCAAACTTTAAAAACATTGCCCCACCACGAAAAGTATAACGTTTCTCATTGGATAGACAGAATTTTTGTAGGCGGAGCTTAAGGTAAACATTGAGACCCTGATTGGTCACATGGAAACAAAACCAGATAGTTTTTTTTTTAAACCAACTTCGGTAAATTGTAGGAAGGAGAAGTTAGGTGAGAGTTGCTTCCGAGACGGCGAGGTGAGCGGAGCTGTGCTGCCTGCCGCTCCCTGACGAACACCGACAAGGTAATGAACGCACGCGATGCCGCATTTTTGAGCGCATAAGGCTTCACTCAGAACTGCAGAAGTCTCATCTGTTACATCCCCTTTTGCGTAATACTAGTATCGATCGTCAATTAAAGCTCATGGTGTTCACATTTGCCACTTGAAGTAAAAATCTGAAACGCGATGATTTTTCTATTATATAGTTATTGAGAAGCCACATCAGCCACTGTAATTTACGACAAGTTAGATAAGTAATTAAAGATAATTGAGGGTCACGATAGTTTTCTCTTTTGTGAAACTTAATTTAAACCTAGATTATAGATGTGATATGGCATAGGTCATCCTTCGATCCATTGTAGAACTTGGAAATCCATTCAGGGAATATTCTTTCACTTTTTTGTTGAGCGCAGTTGGTTTTTACCATCCTGTATTAAAACATTTCCTTTTATCAATAGTGCAATTTATAAACAATGTTTTGTGAGTAGAATAAAATTTCCAATGGTAAACTTAACTGCTTTTTCGACGTTATTTTACCAGTTAACTAAAAATAGGAAAGCCTTGAAACCCTTCCACTAAATTTAGTTAGTATTAAGATTCCTTTACAGGGGGTGCAGTGGAGCTGACGCTGAAATCATTAAGTATTTGGTTATATCATCGCTAGTCTCACTGAATTCTTCTGAATTCTACATGTCATGTGTGGTCTGACGTCTCCTTACCAGCAACAGGTCCCAGGTTCAAACTAGTCATTTCCCTAAAAAACATGCTCAGAGCGTCGTTGCGCGAAAGTGGTAGGGAGACACGATATAGAACAAACAGTCACCACGCAGAATGTTTAGAGGCTCGTACGAAGGCATATAGATAGCCATTTTTCCTTAGCTCTGTTTGCAAGTGGAACAGGACACGAAGTTATTAGTAATAGTGTAGGGTACCCTCAGTCGCGCACCATACGGTGGTTTTCGGAGTATGTAAGCACTGACAGATGTAGAGACCCAAACTCGAAATATGCAGTTGAGGGCAAATACTATTATATGTATCCCACACAGGTATTATTTACGTCAAGGCTGGTTTCAGTACTTTCCTCGATGCCCTTGCACGTTGAAAACTCCCAGTCGTATTCAGTGTGCGCTAATAATCATCCACAATGCGTTCCGCTCGTCGACACTATCAGCAGGACTGCTATACGGCGTAGCCTTTAAATATCCCCATATACTAAAACCCTACGAGCTCAAAACGCGATATTTGGTAGGTCTTTGTGTTGGCGAATTAAGATTTAGTCGGAGGTTCATGCTACATATTTCTGAACAACCACATGAAAGCGTGCTGGTGCAACATCATGGATGTGTTACATACGCATTCTTTCAACATAAGGAACTTCCTTCAGAGCATAGCCTGGGCTGTTAATAGTGTAGTAGAACTGGCATGGCTCCACTAGCGTATGCGTCGTATCGGGGAAATCACGAGTTTAAGAACCTATGTTTATTAGGTTTATTTACTTGCTTCATTGTCCTTTCCTCACCTCTTTAGTTCGTTCCTACAATTGTGAATTAGCCTGTATTTACAGGCGATACACAGAGAAGATGCATTTGAAGTGGATGTTGACGAGCGAAACGAGGAGGGAAACCTTGACTTGTGATTTACGGAGCGGTGACGCCAGGAGTACGGGACGACAAAGCTCCATTCAGCAGTTATGAAAAACCACCCGCTCCCTAGAGACTGCAAGCAGACGGACGAAGCTCCTCCCGTTAAGACTTTTAATCTAATCTAACTGCGCGGAGCAGCGCCGCATTCCCCTGAAGCTTTCCCCTCGCAGTCTACAGCAGCACAACCCGCACCAGCTTGACACGGAATTTCTCCGCCATCCATCTTCTCTCTCCGACGGCTGGTTTGTATGGGGCCACAAAATTGGCCCACCGTTTCTTCATCGCTGCAGACTCGGGTACTAAGCGGCATGTCGGGAAAGGAAATAAATTATCTCCTGCGGAATTAATTAGCACTTAGCATCAGGGGTAATAAATTCATTTTGTCCCATAACGCTCCAGAGTAGCATTGTTGCCACATTTGCTGTTCCTCTCAGCTGCTACTTCAGTGATATGTCCCAAGGAAGTCACGTTGCGATGAATGTTCTGTTCCTAATGCAGTCAGTGGAGATGGATTAATGAATGCCTCTTCAAACTGGAGAGGAATTCCGCCTTATGCAAGATACCGTTTTAAACTCTTCTTATTACTCAAAAATGTTTCAACTCTTTATTTACTATCTTAATATTTTACTACCTTAATATTTTTATGAACAGTTATTATATGTTTACGGTTGTGTAGGTGATACTAATTTTTGACTCAAAGGTACTAACGTCAGCAAATGAACACTCTTTTGTGCGTGCAAATACCTATGAGTCAAAAATCTGTATGAAGAGAGGAAACGCGAAACATTCATTTCACATTGTCAGGAGACTCAAAAGACACTATATGTTTCTATGTACGTAACTTGCTTGTATGCAAAAAAACACTGAGAGGGTATTCTGATACTACAGAATTATGTTCCTAACTCTCTCACTGCAAAAATAATGAAATAAACTAGAGAGTAAGTAACTTATTGGGGACTTCTTAGATGCCATTGCTTCCGAGTACCAATAAGAATTTTTTCGTTTCAAATGTTATTAATACTGAGGCACAACATTTTGTCGTGGTAATACAAGTCTAGTATGTAGAGTAATGTTGCAACTGGTAGAACTGAAGTAAATAAAACCATTACTCTTGGTTCTTGTATTTTGCACACTAGTGGGAAGCACTGAGCAAGAACATGTGATATTGGATAATGAAGATTTGAAATATTTTCTGCATATGATACTTACAGCAAGTTTAGGGAAAAGAAAAAGAGTACCGAAAACATATCACTAGAAGAATTGGGTGTAGAATTTTTATTATTTCCACTCTTCATATAACCCACACGAGAGGTTGCAGAAAGAAAATAAACAATAAATCCCAGTGAAGACGGCACATAAAGTGCCGAAAAATGTTTAGCTGATAACAAAACTAAAAAATGGTATTTTTCAGATTTCTCTACACGTTTCCTTATCCAGCATGGCATATACGAACAGCAACAACAAACAAAAGAGAATGCATTGTTATGTACCTTTTAACATTCTGCAGTAATAACTTCTTGATGATTCCACACCCTTCAGTTGTTGAGTTTTAGTTTTTTGTGGCACTACTGCACAATTTCAGATTTTTGCCATTTTACTATCACCACTCATTGACTGTTTGGACATCAGCTTTGTGATGAGAATTAGTGACATGCTGATCTCTTGTACTTGGATATTTTGTAGACTGTAAGGATACAGTCCTCACACCTTGCTATTATAATAAGTTAAAGAAGCTAGGCAAACAGTTTCTGATAGCAGGGTTTTCTGAGCTGGGATCGGCTGGTACCACGAATGGCGGGCACTGCTATTGGAAGACCAAATGAAAAGCAGTTTCTCAGAAATAATCACCGTGAAGAGCAAAATGTAGCTGTTAGCAGCAGGGATACCTAAAGGTCCTCTCAATTGGACCTTTAGGTATCCCTGCTGCTAACAGCTTCATTGTGCTCTTCAGGGTGATTATTTCCGAGAAACTGCGTTTCATTTGGTCTTCCAGCAGCAGTGCCTGCCATTCGTAGTACCTGCCCATCCCAGCTCAGAAAACCCTGCTCTCAGAAACTGTTTGCCTAGCTTCTTTAACTTATTATAATAGCAGGATGTGAGGACTGTATCCTTACAGTGTACAAAATATCCAAGTACAGGAGATCAGCATGTCAGTAATTATTATATATATATATATATATATATATATATATATATATATATATATATATAATATTCTCGATCATTTTCAAATAGTTCTGACACACAGACAGCACACTTTGCAAGTAACAGTGCTGTAGAGTTTATAATGTCCTAGCCCAATAGCCCAAAAGTAGCTGAGTTATGTTCTGTGTATGGTATCTGCCTGTTTCATCGACCTACATTGCAGTGCAACCTACACATCAGGAGCAACGAAGTGTTTTTCTATTCTCTGACATGTAGGCTACCTGGCACAACAGGCATGTTGTGTTGAAGTAGTACCAGCCTGGTTTGTAGACCTGCTTTGCGTGGCAGCCTATACACCTTGAACTAAAAGCAGTTTACTACCACCCTATATGCATGCTACCCTGCATGACAGGTGTGTAGTGTGGCTGTACTACTGGTGTGCTACATCACCCTCTTCTGCTATGGTTGCATGTTCAGAAGGGTATGGTTGAGTATAAAGATGGAGTGAGGAGATGGATCGTGACAGAGGGGGGGAAGGATAAGTTGGATACAGAAAGACAGAAAGGGAGGATGAAGTTGACAGATAGATGGGGGAGGAGATAGACTGACAGATGGAGTAGTGAAGATGGTAGACAGAGACAGGTGGAGGAGGAGATGGTCTGGTCAGAGAGAGTTGGTGGAGGAGACGGGCAGACTGAAGGGAGACTGGGAGACAGACAGAGAAAAAGCAGGGGGGGGGGGAGGGGCTGATGGTGGCAGGTAGGAGGTGTGTAAGCGTAAGGTGCAGGTGGAAAAGGAAGATGGAAAGGAGGAGATGGACTGGCATACGGGCAAGATATGGGTAAAGGTTTGGGGGAGCTGGATATGTTTAGTTAGAGGAGCTGAGGACTTGGTCAAAAGGAGCGGGAAGAGATAGTGTGGAGGATGAGATGGAGAGACGGAGGTGGCAGGATGTAGTGGACAAACAAATGGGGCAGGAAGAGAAAGACAGAGAGAGGGGGAGGAGGAGATGTGAGGGCTGTATATGTCATATGCATTTGCAAGAGAATCAGTGGGAAAAGGCTGGTAAATCTACACTGATGGGGAATAAATCTCAGCACCAAGAAGGAGCTGTATGACACAGAAGCTGGAAGTTCATTCTACTATACTGCAGAAAGACTTGACAGGAAAGCAGCCACTGTACGTCATTGCTGGCAGCGATGGTCACGAGAGTGCATGACCACAAACAGATTGGGCTCCCTATAGCCAAATGGGCACAACCGAGAGGGTGTATAGCTCTGGCGGGTTGTACTTCATCTTCACAAGCAATTTGAGTTGTAGTTGGCACCACTGTGATACAGCGAACTGTTACAGATTGGTTACTTTAAGGACAGCTCCGAGCCAGACGCCCTGTAGCGTGCATTCCACTGACCCCTAACCACCATCACTGGCGACTTTAGTCGTGTCAAGTGGAAGCTCATTGGAGGGTCGGCTGGAAGTCTGTTGTGTATTCTCATCAAAACTGGTTCTGCATCGGTGCCAGTGATGGCTGTGCGTTGGTTAGGAGGTGGGCAGTTTAGGACCTGCAACAAACCTGTCTGCATGCTACGTACACTGGATTTACACCTGGAGCTACACCTGGAGCTATGGTCTCAGGTGCGATATGACAGCCAGAGCACACCAGAGGTTAGCCAACGCACTCTAACGGCAAATCTGTACATGTCTGGTGATTTGAGCTGCTGTGCTGCCATTCACGAAAAAAAGCTCCAGGAGGTGGTTTCCAATAGGAAAACGTTCGACCACATACCGTTGTTGTATCCCAACATGCTCTGCAGTGCATCGGCGAGTTACCTTGGCTTCTACACCGCCAGATCTGTCTCCAATCGAGCACTGGAACACCATCAGACGACAACTCCAGCGTCATCTACAAACAGATCTATTGTCGATCTATTGACCAACCAAGTACAGCAGTCGTGGAACTCCATCCCACAAACTGACATCTGGCACCTGTACAACAGGGGGCATGCTCGTTTGCATTCTTGCATTCAATATTTTGACCGTTAAACCCGTTGTTAATCTACCAGCATTTCACTTTCGCAATGGATTATCTCGCTCTTACATTAACCTATGTTCGTGCAATGTTAATCACTTAAATATGGTACCTAAACAAATGTGTTACTGAAATGTCATTACTCTACTTTAATTATGTTTCGCGGTAGCGATTTTTTCCGTCAGTATATGATTAAAACTAACGTTTAGAAGATTGAGATAACAACTTACGTGAGAGACAAGTCTGACAGACTGAAGAAAACCAGATTAAAAATATTTTATTTGTTTGTTGTTATGCCGGAGAGAAACCTCTGTGTTGACGAAAGATCACGCTCAGAACTTATCACAGTGTACATTACACTTGGATTCATGTCTATCTCTTACAGATGTTCCTCGAGATGCCTCGCTCTTGTGTATCCTCCTTTTGCATCAGATCTTCTCATTGTCATCTTTGCACTTTGGAACCAGATAGTGAACGATCGTTTTCCTCTTCCTTTAATATTCGCTTACAAAAAAATTCTTCAAGAAGAATTGATACAAGCAGATGTTAAGCAGTAATAGCAAAAGCAGACAGAGGAGGGGAGGAGGGGGGAGGAAAAGAGGAAGATCGCACTTCTTAAAAGCTGACCAAGCAGAAATTGCCGCCTGCCCTCGATTCTCTAAAACTTCCCTCGGTGACCTGGTAAAGTTCGTTTCTAGCAAAGATTTCATGGCAGTCTCTTCTTACGTAAACACGGTTGAAGAAGGCGAAGTGATATTGCGTTTTGGTAGTTGGTAGCGGTATTGAAACTCGCTTCTTCCCGCGAAACGTAAGACGCATTTACCGTGAGTCATGCGTTCAAATCAGCAGCATATTAGAGGTTACAATATTGGGAAGACTATGCTGATGCTTTTCTAAGGTGTAAGTAGCTTAGACGGTATAAATTTCAATGTCTGTAACGTTTCGAGTGCTCAGTCTCCAGGCGACCCGCTCATAGTATGACCGTCATATTTTCAGCCAACTTCCTCTCATTGCGTGTCGACCATTACGTACAGGATTAAATCTGTGTATAAGCACATGAACCAAGGCATCTCCCATCCAAGCCACACACGATTATAACATGAAGCACGCCACTTAACCTAATACTTTAGACTGCAGACGTCATATGTATGCACAAGATGCAGCTAACATTATTCGTATGGTACCATGTCACTAGGTTAAAATCACATACATTATCTGCTCAAAAATATTTAGTTAGCTGTTAATAAGGGGTGTTTCCACGCATCGGCTTCACGGCGTTTCGTACTCTGTTGGGGAGACATTCAGTGAAGTGTCTGAGCGACTGTGGAGAAACGGCAGGACATTCTTCTTGAAGAACCGAAACCAGAGGAGGTTGTGATGTTGGACGCCGGGGTCTGTAACAAAATAGACGTTCTAACTCATACCAAAGATGTTACAATGGCTTCATTTTCGGAATGGAGTAGACCAGTCCATTTCAGCAATTTTATTGTCCACAAACCATTGACTCACAGATGCTCAGCTGCGACAGGTTGCACTGTCATGCTGACACAGTCAACGCCTACGAACTGTTCCTCTACTGTGAGCAGATCACAATACTGTATAATGTGTTCGTATCCTTCCGAAATAAGGGAACCACAGCGTAACCACGGGGAACACCCTCCTACCGTCAAACCAACTCCACCGTACTTCACTGTTGACATACACATCATGGAAGATATTGACCTTTAGGCATTCGCCGGAACTAAACCTTTCAACTGTCAAAAGCTTGACTGATCACGTCAAACCAGTCTTATACAATAATTTAAGATCCAGAGGCATCGCTCTTTGCACCACTTACCACTGACTGTGGACATATGTCGCTTACAAGGAGCTGCTCGACCACTGTACCCCATGCATTTTTAACTCCCTACACACACTCGTTGTGCTTGCTGGACTTCGGGTAGTTCTTTGGAACTCACGAGTGTTCGTCGGTCTCTTTCCGTTAGTATATGTGGTGTGTCTAGCCTTGATTTAATTGTGGTTGTTTCTTCACGTTTCCATTGACAGTCAAATCACTAACAGTGGGCTTGGGCAGCTTTAAGAAGGTTCAAACGTTCCTGATAGATTTATTACTGAGTTGATATGGAATGACAAGTCCACTTCCTAAAACACTGAGCTCTCCTGACTCACCCACTGTTCTCTTACTTCTTCCCTGCTGACGACGCAGTACCCCCTCCCCCCTCGCCGCCTCCCCCCCCCTGACTCCTCCTATATTCGCTCGTCCGCCTCTAGTGACATCCAGTGTTGAAGTCTGCATTACATATGGGTATCCAGATACTTTTGACCACGCAGTGAGTCAGAAGCAAAGCGAGGATAATGGAATGTACTCGAATTAAATCAGGTGATCCTGAGGGAATTAGCTTAAGAAATGGGACACTTAAAGCAGTAGATGAGTTTTGCTATTTGGGGAGAAAAATAACTGATGATGGCCGAAGTAGAGAGGATATAAAATCTAGACCGCCTATGTCAAGGAAAACGTTTCTGAAGAAAAGTTTGTTAACATCGAGTATAGATTTCAGAGAGAGAAAGTCTTTTTTGAAACTATTTTTGTGGAGTGCAGCCATGAACGGAAGTGAAACATGGACGATAAATAATTTAAACAAGAAGAGAATAGGTTTCTACATGTGGTGCTACAGAAGAATACTGAAATTAGAGGGTAGGTGACGTAACTACTGAGGAGGTACTGAACAGAATTGGAGAGAAGAGGAATTTGTGCTATAACCTGACTAAAAGAAGGGATCGGCTGGTAGGACAAGTTCTGAGGCATCAAGGGATAACCAATTTAGAACTGGAGGGAAGCGTGGAGGGTAAAAATCGTAGAGTGCACTAAGCAGATTCAGAAGGATGTATGTTGGAGTAATTACTCTGAGGTGAAGGAGCTTGCACTGGATAGAGTAGCATGGAGAGGTGCAACAAACCAGTCTCTGGACTTGAGACGACAACAACAACGTGTCAGAGTCTACGTATAGGTTATTTTTTTTACTATTGTGTGTGATTTAAACCGTACTGACGCGCTAACACAGCAATAGCGCCAGTAGAAGCGTTTTAATCGAACAGACGGCGAAAGTTCGTTGGAGTGGTCGTGCTTCCTAGAGCAGAAATGATGGAAAGTTACTCACCTTTTTTTCTTTTTTCTTTTCACTTCACAGTTAGGTTGATTACGGTGAAGAAATCCTTCCCTTTTTTCTGCGGCACCACCGTCCCAACGGAATTTCGCCACAAGAAAAACCAGCCATAATTAGATGTACAGGATAAGATTAATGTAATTTTAAACGTGACCAGTTACCTGATGATAGACTTGGCGAGTCAAAACCAGGAGCGGTGACACTGGGTCTTAATAAAAAGCATTATCAATAACGAATCGCTGCTGTTTGTGACTTCTTGTAAGAATTAACCTGTATTGAAAGAAAATTTGAGACTTGCCTCCTGCTGCTACCAGCTATGAACCAATACACCAGATTTGTAGTATTTTGCACCATTAAAGAGACACAGAAACTAACGTTGAATAACGTAAACTACAAGAATAATTCCTATGAAACTTCCCATATAACAATTTTCTTTGATTATATCATATTCTGGATATGGTATTGATTAAATGGTTAATTTCACCCTTCTCCTGTTATTCCTTATACAGGGAGGGTACATACAGCAATTCAACTATTGCAGTGAGACCAGTAAAGTTGGAAAGCTTAAAACTCGTAATACGGTATTATTTTGTAATGAATTACTTATATTTAATGAGAGTATTGTGTGTGAGGTACTACATAAAGATTCTAAACAATATGATAAGAAAGCTCAACAGATATTTCATTTGAAGTGTTTCGGAAGAATTGCGTTCAAAACTGTAAGTGGCACTCAAATGAAAACGGGACAGACTATATAACGACTATATAACGCGCTAGACGTGAGGTCAGCTAACCGTTTGAGTGTTTGACTTCACCATTGATGCCGAGGAAGAGGAACAGCGGGGTGTAGTGCGGTTTCTGACTGGGAAGAAGTGTCAGACGGCAAATTCATGTCCGAACGTCTGCTGTGTACGGCGAACATAGTATGTCACGTGTGCGTGTGTTTGCGTGGCACATACGATTTCGGGAAGGTCGTGTGTCTTCGAAGAACAACAGGTGGCCAGGGCAAGCCCATAATGACATTACTGCTTATGCCTTTGCTGCAGTGGATGCTGCCGTCATAAATGACCGACGGTGGGAAGTGGAAGACATTCGGCCCATGTTGCGGCACGGTACCGCTCACGTCACCATGGCACATCATCTGAAATTCGGAGAAAGCTGTGTGCAGTGGATTCCCCACAGTCTGACGCAGGAGCAGAGCCTGAACAGCATGTCGGCACCACTGCAGCACCTGGAACGTTGTCACTATGAAGAATATCCTTTCCTGTCCATTATTTTCGCGGGATATGAACCTTGGTGTCATCACTTTGAGCCGACAACTGAAGTGCTCGGACCCACTAGACGGAAACAACTCCTAAGCCGCGCACCCCAACTCTGCGAAAGCCACGGGGACCTTCGCCTTTGACGGCAAGGGACAGCTTCTCATTGACTTGCATTAACATGGGACAAGTGTAGCGAAAAATAAGAGCATTTTTCCGCCGGTAGTTTTAAGAACCAGTACTTCCATACACTTTATCATTCTCAACAACAGAATTCTTTGTGTACTAGCCCGCATCTCGTGGTCGTGCGGTAGCGTTCTCGCTTCCCACGCCCGGGTTCCCGGGTTCGATTCCCGGCGGGGTCAGGGATTTTCTCTGCCTCGTGATGGCTGGGTGTTGTGTGCTGTTCTTAGGTTAGTTAGGTTTAAGTAGTTCTAAGTTCTAGGGGACTGATGACCATAGATGTTAAGTCCCATAGTGCTCAGAGCCATTTGAACCATCTTTGTGTACTCCAAATATGGCGATATTTAAATTCGGTATGAAGGGCCGTAAAGTCAGCACACGACTCTCCCAGCCGTTGTCAGCTTTCCTGAGCTTGGAGCCGCTACCTCTTACTCAAATATCTTCTGATGTGGCAACCAGAGCCTACGTGTACCCGTTCAACTTTTGCAATTAACAAAGCGTTACTGGCTGTACGGGGAACCGAATGTGGGTACTCTGCATCAGAGTCAGACGCGCTAACAGCTCAGCTAGTGAGAGATTCAAAATCCGACAGGACAGAAAGGTGAAGAATTAAGCATCACAGTAAACGTGGCCCTTACTGCGTACAGCTGCCTAATTTAAGTTAAGAAAACATGTCAACATGACCTTCAATACATACAATTGCCTAATTTAAGTTAAAACACAAATTCATATACGCTCGAAAATCATTAGAATTTCAGCTGTTATTGATATTTTACGTTTCACATCATTCAAGGTGGAGGAGGTGGAATACACTAATTTCAAAAGCAAAATTCGTGGGCAGGTGAAAATCTTCTTAGTGGAATAAGGGATAAATTCTTGTAGCAGCTTAAACGTCATGTGTAGACTGAAACTATATATATCTTATCAGGTATGCCCGTAAGTTTCTTCTGCACCTCTTCAGACTAACTACTGTCTTAACTGATATTAGCTACTCAAAAGAAGAAGTATGAATTACATGCAAATGATTACAACGGTTTTTCCGACAAGCCATACTGAAGAAGCATCTGAGAGTAATTCATGTGTCGACAACAGTCAACTTTTGGAAGCGTAATGGAACACACACTCACTAGTCTCAGAAATAAACGATTAATTAGTAGTACGAGGGGAGTAAGTGGACTTAAGTGCGTGCAGAGGCCAAGAAATAGAGTAATGGAGGTCGCGTTATATAGCATCTTTAATGCAATGACATGTTCGGACAGTTTTACTTGTGCCAATAGATAGTGCTGTAAGCGTCTTAAAGGAATTGGGGTCGGCTGCACATGACAGATGAATCGCAAGACGACGATCTAAGGTTTGAATTTCACGTTACACAATCCGTACTGTTCGGTACCCAAACGTTGTGGCACTGTTAGTTAGGTGAATCCATCCGGCACGATTAAGTCGTACCATATCGAATGGGAAAAAGCAATTTTTAACTTCCTCAGGGCAAAAACAGCATAAACGAGCAAAATGACATCGATCTCTAATTGTGCTGGTCCCAAAATTCGAATCAAAAACTAAATGACGTCGGTTTACTAATTGTCGTGAGATTGGCGCAAGACATGTTCAACATGTTCTCCACTGTATTCTGCCACAATCTGTAATCAATAAACAGCTCGTTCCACAACATATCGGAGTGTCTTTTGTGTCACGTTCAGAGTGCGTTGCGCAATGCGTGCCTTCACTGCAGTTACATTCGTAACTGGAACGCTGAACACAACAGCCTTCAGATAATCCCACAGCCAAAAGTCACACGGGTTAAGATCAGGTGATCTGGACGGTTAGCCTGTAGGGAAATGACGGCTGATACCTGCATCATTTCCGAAACGCCTCTGCAGCAGCTGCTTCACCGGCTATGCGGTGTGCAGAGGAACGCCCTCTTGCATAAAAACGATTCTACTGAGACATTCACACCGTTGAAGGGCTAGAATGACGTTGGTGCAGAAAAGACACTCTTTACGTTTACCAGGGACGGTACAGGCAACAGGATTCGCAGTACTCATCTCCTCGAAAAAATACCGTCCTACGACAAGCGATGACGTCTCTTTCACTCTTTCAGCGTTTTCAAATTGGAACATTAATTATGGCCGTCCCGTATAATACTCACGGCATAGTGAAATGTACAAGACATTAGCGAATGGTGTTGTAATTAAAGAGGGCATGGAATCATTCAGTGGCGTGTTCCAGACTGTGAGCTTACATGAGCTCGTAGTAGCGGCAAAATACAGTGATTATTCAGTAAAAAATAAATCCATCAACAACAGATTTCCTAATAACTAACTGGGAATCGGTTTTCGTAATACACTCCTGGAAAATGGAAATAAGAACACCGTGAATTCATTGTCCCAGGAAGGGGAAACTTTATTGACACATTCCTGGGGTCAGATACATCACATGATCACACTGACAGAACCACAGGCACATAGATACAGGCAACAGAGCATGCACAATGTCGGCACTAGTACAGTGTATATCCACCTTTCGCAGCAATCCAGGCTGCTATTCTCCCATGGAGACGATCGTAGAGATGCTGGATGTAGTCCTGTGGAACGGCTTGCCATGCCATTTCCACCTGGCGCCTCAGTTGGACCAGCGTTCGTGCTGGACGTGCAGACCGCGTGAGACGACGCTTCATCCAGTCCCAAACGTGCTCAATGGGGGACAGATCCGGAGATCTTGCTGGCCAGGGTAGTTGACTTACACCTTCTAGAGCACGTTGGGTGGCACGGGATACATGCGGACGTGCATTGTCCTGTTGGAACAGCAAGTTCCCTTGCCGGTCTAGGAATGGTAGAACGATGGGTTCGATGACGGTTTGGATGTACCGTGCACTATTCAGTGTCCCCTCGACGATCACCAGTGGTGTACGGCCAGTGTAGGAGATCGCTCCCCACACCATGATGCCGGGTGTTGGCCCTGTATGCCTCCGTCGTATGCAGTCCTGATTGTGGCGCTCACCTGCACGGCGCCAAACACGCATACGACCATCATTGGCACCAAGGCAGAAGCGACTCTCATCGCTGAAGACGACACGTCTCCATTCGTCCCTCCATTCACGCCTGTCGCGACACCACTGGAGGCGGGCTGCACGATGTTGGGGCGTGAGCGGAAGACGGCCTAACGGTGTGCGGGACCGTAGCCCAGCTTCATGGAGACGGTTGCGAATGGTCCTCGCCGATACCCCAGGAGCAACAGTGTCCCTACTTTGCTGGGAAGTGGCGGTGCGGTCCCCTACGGCACTGCGTAGGATCCTACGGTCTTGGCCTGCATCCGTGCGTCGCTGTGGTCCGGTCCCAGGTCGACGGGCACGTGCACCTTCCGCCGGCCACTGGCGACAACATCGATGTACTGTGGAGACCTCACGCCCCACGTGTTGAGCAATTCGGCGGTACGTCCACCCGGCCTCCCGCATGCCCACTATACGCCCTCGCTCAAAGTCCGTCAGCTGCACATACGGTTCACGTCCACGCTGTCGCGGCATGCTACCAGTGTGAAAGACTGCGATGGAGCTACGCATGCCACGGCAAACTGGCTGACACTGACGGCGGCGGTGCACAAATGCTGCGCAGCTAGCGCCATTCGACGGCCAACACCGCGGTTCCTGGTGTCTCCGCTGTGCCGTGCATGTGATCATTGCTTGTACAGCCCTCTCGCAGTGTCCGGAGCAAGTATGGTGGATCTGACACACCGGTGTCAATGTGTTCTTTTTTCCATTTCCAGGAGTGTAGTTGCAACAGAATGTATGAATATTTGACTCTGCGTGGACTCATGACTGAAGCCTATCCACAAAAGCTAAGTTCCTCCCTCAGCAGTATGCCAAGTAGGAGGCAAAGATTTGCCATACCTAACCAAGAAATTGGAAAAACCAGTCTGTCCCATATGAATGTAGCTGACTGCATGTGCAAGTCCCTGGTTAAGCCGACAGCACGTTGCGAACTCACCAGCAGATTTGTGGCAGCTAGGTGTGAAACTGCAATCTGCGTCTCCTTGCCCGAGTAGAACCAAGACACGAATAAGAGGCCAGACCACGAGACAATGGGCCACACCAACAGGATTTCAAAGAAAATCCCCACAGCAAGCCGTCTGATTGGCTGCCGCAAACCAAAGAGCTTCTTGTAAGGCATGTCACTCATCTGGATAGGCTTAAGAGCTACGCATCGCAACACACCATCAGAACCACCGTCTCTCTATGTGGGCTTCTTTCGATAACAAAGGATGGCGTTGTGAAAATGTATGAATGAAACGAGTCTAGGTGATAATCGGAAGCATTTCGGTCTCCCATTTACTGCCTACAAAAACTGTGTAGATGTATGTGGACAATAGGAATATTTGTTACATGTTTATTCTCTTTAAATTTTACTTCATTATTAACCTGGAAACTAAGGATCAATAGACATACTTGTTCTCCTGAATTTTCCTCTAGAGCTTTGGAACATAATATGTACAGGTCGTAGACGATTTAAAACTAAGTGAAACCTGATACTGCTCTTAGTTTTGACGTGTCTTGCCAGATTGGTTGGGCTTGTGGTATTTTACTTTTAATCATCGACTTTCGCACATATTGTAAGGGTGACAAGTTTAATCGCCATGATGGATCATTCCTGCGTAAGGCAGGTTACAGCACAACTGACAGTTCTTGTTAACGTTAGGTATATTATTCGCACTATAATATCTGCTGCACAAATGCATTATCATGGGCGTTTGATGCAATTTTTACTTATTCACTTATTCAACTGGCCATTTTCCTTTTTTATTAACCACATCTTGAGAAATTGTTTAACAACCTGTCTTGGTCCTGGTGATGCTTTTAACGGTATACTGTCGTAGTCTTGTAAGCCCATAATACGGATATGTGTCATTGTATGCTAATGATGATGTTTTTCAGTACGTAAACAACTCGTTTTTACTATTTTAATGATGTGAAGATGGTTGTTGTACGCAACCTAAACTAGTCATTATGTTTGAATTGTGTAATGTGAATTGCAGTCTATGCAATAAAAGTTTTTATATTAAAAATTTTTATTCAATAAACCAAACTGAGTATTTTGAGGAAAGGATCAAATAATCGGATATGAATATTTCAGGCCGTAAAACGCATGGAATATACTCAGTGAGTGACACTCGTGAGAGGGGTGTGTGTGTGTGTGTGTGTGTGTGTGTGTGTGTGTGTGTGTGTGTGTGTGTGTGTGTGTGTATAAAGTATTTTGTTTCATATCTACGAGGCAGTGTGTTAAGATTTTACAAGGAAGCAGCAAGAATTCGTTAGGCCATAAACCTGGAAAAAATGGTCAGGAATCTCTTAATTCGATGCTTTTCTGCGTCCAATAATGAATTCTTTGACGTTTTGTATGCTCTGGCATTCTCATGATAAAAAAAAGCAACGTTTACAGTTGTTCTTCCTGATTTCATCGATGACTTGCGGCAAAGAAACGGTTGAACATCATTTAGCATTAACTGGCCATAGAGCTTCCAAGGCATCGCACGCGATATGTTCAGTGTAATCAAAGAAAGAAGCAACCATTTTCTTGCATGTGTTTCGCGAAATAACCCACTGCTATTAATATCAGTACAGTATGCATATCTCCAAGTTTCGTCTCCAGTTACGAAATCGTATACCTATATTACATTGCTTCGTTCGATTTTTATTTTGCGTTTTCTTCTCTCAGCTGGCACAGATTGTGCTGCAGTCTACATTTGTTCTCTTTACTGGAAAGTCGAATGAAAATCCTCTTCGCTCATACTTCTCATAGCATATGTTTTGTGAAGCTACAACTTATTTTTGTTTAACCGCCACTAAATTTATCGGTTAAGGAAGTACGACCTCGAAAAAATTCTGTAAATCAGCAGTAAAAAGTCGTTTCTGAATGTGATTGACTGAGAAAAGTTGAACGAAGCACTCCTGGAAGCAAAGCTGTGAGGACCGGCTGCGAGTGGTGAGGACCGGCTGCGAGTGGTGCTTGGGTAGCTCGTTGGTACAGCTCTTGCCCACGAAAGGCAAACGATCCCGGGTTCGAGTCTCGGTCCGGCACACAGTTTTAATCTGCCGGGAAGTTTGATGTTACATGAAATTACGTTAGTATTGTGAAAACGTGCTAGAGGCGTCAGCCCACCCAGTCGACCTCCTCCTGCTGGTAGGCGACCGTGGCCGCGAGTATCTACAGCCAAAGATAGGACATGCGGTATCCTTGCTCTCTGAGTGGTGCCGGAAAGCTAGGATAAGGATTGCCCCGAATAGGGATACATATCTCCAGTTAAAAGGACAACTAGTTAGAATCCCAATCGTCAGAACTGATGGATCATCAGTTCTTCGGCGCTGAGACGTCCGATTTCTGGGCGTCATCGTCGACGAGAGATGGAACTTTGCCACACATATCGAAACTGTAACTCACAGGTCGGTGGAGGTACCGAACAATCGTAATGGAAATGGATACAAAAGATTTCACCTTCCGCCAATCTAAGCCAACTATATCCCAACAATATCCTTACCTCTATCGTGGGTTACCACTCCGAAGTATGGGCGCACAGGCTCACGATGGTCGTGCCCGCCATGGCTGTATGGAGAGTGAAGCGGAATATGCTGATGAAGGCAATTGGTGCATACAGAACAAGTCCAGGCGGGGCCCTGCTAGTTACAATGAGGCTCTGGCAACGTGGCATTAAAATACGGGAGCAGGCAGCCTGGTACTGAATAAAGAGGGGCGAAATTGAAAAGACGGCAGAGATTATGGGTGCTCAGGTAGGGGGAAAAATTGCGATCAGACGACGAGGGCGGGGGAGGGGGGGGGGGAGGTTCGGAATTATGGCAAGAGACCTGCGAGACTGGGCATACAAATTTTTACCAATCATTTCGGAACGACTGAAACTTACGTATTTTCAACCTGGCAGGGGACTGTTGCACTTCCTTACAGGACATATGGCCTATCGGGCATATCTATATCGGTATGGGAAGCAGGCAGTGCCTTCGTGTGACTGTGGCTCCTTGGAAGGGACACCGGATCACGTTGTCTGTGAGTTCCCCATACAAGATGATGAGGCACCCGATTTGAGGCGACAATTACCAAATCGCGATACGTATCACCTCCAACACCTCTGAGAGCCTCAATTGCTTGGCTAAAGAGGTTTCCACGAAGTTATTTAGGGAATATCGGAGGGATCATCTATGAAAGTAGGGGATTAGTAAAATAAGGGACCACACACCTGTCCTATATCGCCGGGACGTGGTCCGGCCGATAGCTATTACCGTCGGAATCCGCCGCGTCACGGACTAGGAGGGAGATGCGTCTAACACCGACGAAGGAAACCGCATTAGGTTATTAAGACAGTTACTCATAGATGTAGTGCAGCAGAAATAGTTTTCTTGCAGCCATTAATTTAGGATCATGCAGTTTTCACGCCCAACCAGGTTCCAGAGGCATGCGCACTGGGGTTAGCCCGATGGGCTCAGTCACAAAAGTAGGTTTATATTTTATTTGTACTGGCACACTTGCAAGGCTGCAGTAGAGTACTTCAGCAGGACAGTAGTGTAACTCGTAGTTCCCAGCAGAGTAAATAATGCAGCTAGTTGCCCATTAGAACTACACTACTGGCCATTAAAATTGCTACACCACGAAGATGACGTGCTACAGACGCTATATTTAACCGACGGGAAAAAGATGCTGTGATATGCAGATGATTAGCTTTTCAGAGCATTCACACAAGGTTGGCGCCGGTGGCGACACCTACAACGTGCCGACATGAGGAAAGTTTCCAACCAATTTCTCATACAAAAACAGCAGTTGACCGGCGTTGCCTGGTGAAACGCTGTTGTGATGCCTCGTGTAAGGAGGAGCAATGCGTACCATCACGTTTCCGACTTTGATAAAGGTCGGATTGTATCCTATCGCGATTGCGGTTTATCGTATCGCGACACTGCTGCTCGCGTTGGTCGAGATCCAATGACTGTTAGCAGAATATGGAATCGCTGTTTTCGGGAGGGTAATACGGAACGCCGTGCTGGATCCCATCGGCCTCATATCACTAGCAGGCGATACGACAGGCATCTTATCCGCATGGCTGTAACGGATCGTGCAGCCACTTCTCGATCCCTGAGTCAACAGATGGGGACGTTTGCAAGACAACAACCATCTGCACGAACAGTTCGACAACGTTTGCAGCAGCACTATCAGCTCGGAGATCATGGCTACGGTTACCCTTGACGCTGCATCACAGACAGAAGCGCCTGCGGTGGTGTACTCAACGACGAACCTGGATGCACGAATGGCAAAACGTCATTTTTGGGATGAATCCAGGTTCTGTTTACAGCATCATGATGGTCGCATCCGTGTTTGGCTACATCGCTGTGAACGCACATTGGAAGCGTGTATTCGTCATCGCCATACTGGCGTATCAACCGGCGTGATGGAATGGGGTGCCACTGGTTACACTTCTCGCTCACCTCTTGCTCGCATTGACGGCACTTTGAACAGTGGACGTTACATTCCAGATGTGTTACGACCTATGGCTCTACCCTTCATTCGATCCCTGCGAAACCCAACATTTCAGTAGGATAATGCATGATCGCATGTTGCAGGTCCTGTACGGGCCTTTCTGGATACAGAAAATGTTCGACTGCTGCCCTGGCCAGCACATTTTGCCGATCTCTCACCAACTGAAAACGCCTGGTCAATGGTGGCCGAGCAACTCGCTCGTCACAATACGCCAGTCACTACTCTTGATGAACTGTGGAATCGTGTTGAAGCTGCATGGGCAGCTGTACCTGTACACGCCATCCAAGCTCTGTTTGAGTCAATGCCCAGGCGTATGAAGGCCGTTATTACGGCCAGAGGTGGTCCTTCTGGGTACTGTTTTTCTCAGGATCTATGCACCCAAATTGCGTGAAAATGTAATCACATGTAAGCTCTACTATAATATATTTGTCCAATGAATACCCGTTTATCATCTGCATTTATTCTTGGTCTAGCAATTTTAATGGCCAGTTGTGTAATTAAACACTACGAACGTTTAATTGCGTGTAACAATGTAGTAAATTGTAGGACCCCTTAATTAATTAGGTACGGGGTTATCGGTGTGTGATGAACATTGTTATGAATAAATATTTTTTCTTTTAGTACTGTGGAAAGCTATGTATACTTGAAGCGGAATAGCTACGCCGAAAAGTAATCACAACTGAATCTTTTATTGTAGTGATGCTCCAAACTCGTGGTGCGAAGAGAGATTCTTCTACAATGATAGAATGAACCGTTTTCCTTCCTTTTCGAAAGAGCAGAGTGTCTGCCATACGGAGGGAACTGTGGTGCGGAGGTACCTTCAGATCACCTCACCACGGTGGTGGGGGAGCTGACGTCAACGTCAGATGCTCATAAGCGGGGTGCGAGATTTATGAGGCCTGCAAGTTTCAAGTGCCGTAAACCCCGCACGAAGACACTGGCCGGGCAGGCGTTGAGAAGGCGACCGGCGTTTCAGATCGAAGCATCGATTACGGTTTTTACGATATCCGTGGAAAGCCGTGCTTTCTCGCCAGGGCGCTGCCTTGCCGGTCGGCTTGGCTGTGAGTACTCTCCGCACGTCAAAGCCACAGAGCCGCCTTTTACTATGATCTAGGGAGGCAACCACTGGTTCTTAAGAAAAAGCGGTAATGGAGTAAGCAATGAAGATACGTGTATGAAAATCTAAAGTAATGAGAACCAGCATTATGCGTAGGTACCATGAAAATAAGCCACCAGACGACATATTATTCATCCAATTAAAAGAGAACACTGGTAGCTTCGGATGGTTGTTGAAATGGAACCAGGTCGTCTTGTGAATTTTTACCACTGGCGTAAGTTATGACAGTGAAGTGACGTCTACATGCCAGTCGGTTGTTTGGAACCGTTGTATGTACCATACTTCTGAACTTTCGTCTAAAAATATAGAAGAGTTGGCCACCATCGAATCGAGTCAAGAAATATGGAACTCGTGTTCGAGTATAATCTGACAGACTTCTAACAACGTACCATACTTGAATGTCAAGAGGAAAGTCACTCCAACTACACTGAAGAGCGAAAGAAACGGGTACACCTGCCTAATATAGTGTAGGGCCCCCGTGAAGACGCAGAAGTACCGCAACATGACGTGGCATGGACTCGGTTAATGTCTGAAGTAGTGCTGGAGGGAACTGCCACAATGAATCCTGCAAGGCTGTCCATAAATCCGTAAGAGTAGGAGTGGGGGGTGGATATCTCTTCTGAACAGCACGTTAGAAGGCATTCCAGATATGCTCAATAATGTTCATGTCTGGTGTGTCTGGTGGCAAGCGGAAGTGTTTAAACTCAGAAGAGTGTTCCTAGAGCCACTCTGTAGCAATTGTTGACGTGTGGGGTGTCGCACTGTCCTGCTGGAATAGCCCGAATCCGTCGGAATCCACAATGAACATGAATGGATAAAGATGATCAGACATGATGCTGGCGTACGTGTCGCCTGTCAGAGTCGTATAAAGGGTGTTACAAAAAGGTACGGCCAAACTTTCAGGAAACATTCCTCACGCACAAAGAAAGAAAATATGTTATGTGGACATGTGTCCGGGAACGCTTACTTTCCATGTTAGAGCTCATTTTATTACTTCTCGTCAAATCACATTAATCATGGAATGGAAACACAAGGCAACAGAACCTACCAGTGTAACTTCAAATACTTTGTTACAGAAAATGTTCAAAATCTCCTCCGTTAGCGAGGATACTTGCATCCACCCTCCGTTGCATGGAATCCCTGATGCGCTGAAGCAGCCCTGGAGAATGGCGTATTGTATCACAGCCGTCCGCAATACGAGCACGAAGAGTCTCTACATTTGGTACCGGGGTTGCGTAGACAAGAGCTTTCAAATGCCCCCATATATGGAAGTCAAGAGGGTTGAGGTCAGGAGAGCGTGGAGGCCATGGAATTGCTCCATCGGTCACCGAATCTGTTGTTAAGAAGCGTACGAACACCTCGACTGAAATGTGCAGGAGCTCCATCGTGCGTGAACCACATGTTGTGTCGTACTTGTAAAGGCACATGTTCTAGCAGCACAGGTAGAGTATCTCGTATGAAATCATGGCGGTTAATCGAGGAACTACAGTACATACTGACGAAACTAAAATGAGCTCTAACATGGAAATTAAGCGTTTCCGGACACACGTCCACATAACATATTTTCTTTCTTTGTGTGTGAGGAATGTTTCCTGAAAGTTTGGCCGTACCTTTTTGTAACACCCTGTAGACACGTATCAGGAGTTCCGTATCACTAAACCTGCACACGCCCCACACCACTACAGAGCCTCCACGAGCTTGAACAGTCTCCTGCTGACGTGCAGAGTCCAGGGATTCATGAGGCTGTCCCCATACCCGTACACGTCGATCCACTCGATACAAGTAGAAACGAGACCCGTCCGACTAGGAAACATGTTCCCAGTCATCAACAGTACAATTAGAGTGTCGAGGGGCCCAGGCGAGTCGTAATTATTTGTGCCGTGCAGTCACCAAGCGTACACGAGTGGGCCTTCGTCTGCAAAAGCCAATTTCGATTATGTTTCGTTGAATGGTTCTCACGCTGACACTTGTTGATGGCCCAGGATTGAAATCTGCAGCAATTTGCGGAAGGGTTGCATTTCTGTCACTTTGGACGATTCTCTTCAGTCCTCGTAGGTTCCGCTCTTGCAGGATCTTTTTACAGACGCAGCGATTCGGAGATATGATGTTTTACCGTATTCCTGATATTTACGGTACACTCGTGAAATGGTCGCACGGGAAAATCCTCACCTCACTTCGTTGCTACCTCGGAGATGCTGTGTCCCACCGCTCGTGCACCGCCAGACATTTGTCGTCTTATACAGGCGTTGCCCACCACAGCGCTGTATTTGTCTTGTTTACATATCTCTGTATTTGAATACGGAATGCCTACACTGGCGTTTTGGCACTTCAGTACATATGGCAGTTCACCTGCAACGACGCTGTAGAACAGAAAATTTGTCGATCTTTAAAGAGCACACTGGCGGATAGTGTAAAATTGGTACGAGCTGGGTATGTCATCCCCATTAAGGAATGAAGTCATGTGTATGGTCCAGGGGTTTGTATGGAATCATCGCAGTTTACGACGAGTAAGCGCGGAAATGTGACAAAATGGCAGAAATGAGCTATCGTTTTTCGACGATCTGCGCGATTTTCTGGTACGTCTCGCTGACTCTCCAACGTGTCCTCAAGGCATGGTGTAGCTCCCAGAGACTTATAATATTGCGAGAGAATAATAGTCGTATAAGAGGTATACAAATGAAAACAAGAGAGACGGAAAAACTTAAGAAAATTGTCTATTATTTCAGCGGTAATCCCCTCAACGGTTAACACTCCTGTACGTATCCTAGTGTGATACAAGACGGTCAATGCTTTCATTAAAAGATGTTTGCCATTGTTGCACGGGCGCTCATACCAAGATACAACAGAGAACTGTCGCCGTCGCTCCCCCTTTCCCCCTCCCCCTTAGCTCTTAAGGAAAAGGAAGAAAAATATCGCGTAGTTAGGTGTTTTTACTTAAAAAGAAAAAAAAGGATCTACAAGTCCGTATTAAGTATGTTTTTATCAGGATGGGAACTGAGACTTTTTTATCGGCTCTTTCAAGCCACCATTCGTCCTCCAAAGTATTAAAATAGTCCATACACCCCAATACTGGTTCCCCGCCCTCCACCGCAACCTATCGTATGGGCACCCTTGCGTGATTATACTCAGGAGTGCACCAACTTGTTCGAAGCAAATCGATGGCCACGAATGTCTTTCTTCAGAGCTCCAAAACTATGGTGATCAGCGCTGTATGGAGGATGAGTAAGGCCTTCGCGGCGACATTTCTGCAGCGTAGTTGGAACAACAGGCACGCCAGCTGCAGGAGAGCCACGATGACCAAACTGCGCACTACTCGTTGGCGTACTGGATCATGGCACCACAATTAACGCACTGCGGTGCGTCGACACTCTGGCAAAATTGAATCGCGCCATCAAGTCTAAGCGCCCAGAAATGTTGACGAACGACATCATTCTGGTGCAGGATAATGCCCACCGAAATACTGTCAACGTTGTTTAGACTACGCTGCAGAAGTATCGCTGGGAAGTCCTTATACATCCTCCATGCAGTCCCGATCTCTTCCCATGCGATTTCCATGTTTTTGGAGCCGTACGAAAGATATATAGATATTCGTGGCCGTCGATTTGCTTCGTGCGAAGAGGTGCACGCCTGGATACAATCATGGTTTTGCAGTTAACCGCAAACATTTTCCAATGAAGATATTGACCGTCTTTTCTTGCAGGGGAATGGATGTACACTCCTGGAAATTGAAATAAGAACACCGTGAATTCATTGTCCCAGGAAGGGGAAACTTTATTGACACATTTCTGGGGTCAGATACATCACATGATCACACTGACAGAACCACAGGCACATAGACACAGGCAACAGAACATGCACAATGTCGGCACTAGTACAGTGTATATCCACCTTTCGCAGCAATGCAGGCTGCTATTCTCCCATGGAGACGATCGTAGAGATGCTGGATGTAGTCCTGTGGAACGGCTTGCCATGCCATTTCCACCTGGCGCCTCAGTTGGACCAGCGTTCGTGCTGGACGTGCAGACCGCGTGAGACGACGCTTCATCCAGTCCCAAACATGCTCAATGGGAGACAGATCCGGAGATCTTGCTGGCCAGGGTAGTTGACTTACACCTTCTAGAGCACGTTGGGTGGCACGGGATACATGCGGACGTGCATTGTCCTGTTGGAACAGCAAGTTCCCTTGCCGGTCTAGAAATGGTAGAACGATGGGTTCGATGACGGTTTGGGTGTACCGTGCAGTATTCAGTGTCCCCTCGACGATCACCAGTGGTGTACGGCCAGTGTAGGAGATCGCTCCCCACACCATGATGCCGGGTGTTGGCCCTGTGTGCCTCGGTCGTATGCAGTCCTGATTGTGGCGCTCACCTGCACGGCGCCAAACACGCATACGACCATCATTGGCACCAAGGCAGACGCGACTCTCATCGCTGAAGACGACACGTCTCCATTCGTCCCTCCATTCACGCCTGCCGCGACACCACTGGAGGCGGGCTGCACGATGTTGGAGCGTGAGCGGAAGACGGCCTAACGGTGTGCGGGACCGTAGCCCAGCTTCATGGAGACGGTTGCGAATGGTCCTCGCCGATACCCCAGGAGCAACAGTGTCCCTAATTTGCTGGGAAGTGGCGGTGCGGTCCCCTACGGCACTGCGTAGGATCCTACGGTCTTGGCGTGCATCCGTGCGTCGCTGCGGTCCGGTCCCAGGTCGACGGGCACGTGCACCTTCCGCCGACCACTGGCGACAACATCGATGTACTGTGGAGACCTCACGCACCACGTGTTGAGCATTTCGGCGGTACGTCCACCCGGCCTCCCGCATGCCCACTATACGCCCTCGCTCAAAGTCCGTCAACCGCACATACGGTTCACGTCCACGCTGTCGCGGCATGCTACCAGTGTTAAAGACTGCGATGGAGCTGCGTATGCCACGGCAAACTGGCTGACACTGACGGCGGCGGTGCACAAATGCTGCGCAGCTAGCGCCATTCGACGGCCAACACCGCGGTTCCTGGTGTGTCCGCTGTGCCGTGCGTGTGATCATTGCTTGTACAGCCCTCTCACAGTGTCCGGAGCAAGTATGGTGGGTCTGACACACCGGTGTCAATGTGTTCTTTTTTCCATTTCTAGGAGTGTATTATCTTATAGTTACTGCGATTACTTTCGAAATAATAAACAGTTCACTAGTACTTGTTTTCCATCTGTCTCGTTTCCATTTGAGTGCGTTAACGCTGCCTCCAGCGCACTCCCCGGTATCGGCAGCGTGGCAGTACAGTCCCCGGCTGCGGACACTTCGGCAGCACATCGCTCAGGCGGACCTCTCGTTAACGTAGTGGGTGACCGCACTGCGGAACTGTCCGTTCCACCTGTCGCTCGCTGCCCGCCCAACTGCTGCCGAAGCTTAATTAGCTGGTCTGCGGCGCTCACCGAGCGCAGCGTCCGACGTGGACGCGCGCCGCACTGCCAGTCCTGGGCAAGTTCCCCCTGTACCAATAAACGTCCGCCGGCCTGGAGCGCGGAGGCCGAAGGGCGCTCCTCTGCAAAGCCTAGTGAGCGGTTCAGAGTTGTGCCCTGCCGAGGGAACAGCGGCGTGCAGTGTATTGTCCGTGGAGAGCGGCGGTCTGCAGCCAAGTGGAGACCACTACCAGAGCGCCGCATACTTCTGCTTTCAATACATCCTGCAGAGATCTGCAGCGCTGTGAGTGTAAGGATGGTGACTGTCGATAGACGTTCTGAGTGCCTTCTCAACAAGTTAAAATTCTGAATTTCTATAAACAGGGTGATTTAGCTGCCCCTACCTCTTTGTTATATGAAACTCGCAATGCCTTCAACTGTCATGCTCAAGACTTTCATAAGTAAGCGAAAGCTCACTGTACCCAACCTATCAGTCCTACAGAAAAAATGAACAGGACCTTTCTCTTAGGAAAGTTGTAGAATTTTGGAACACGTATAATGACTTTTCTGGAGACTAGAAATGTACTCTGTAGGAATCAGCATGGGTTTCGAAAAAGACGATCGTCTGTAACCCAGCTCGCGCTATTCGTCCACGAGACTCAGAGGGCCAGAGACACGAGTTCCCAGTTACATGCCGTGTATCTTGACTTCAGCAAGGCGTTTGATACAGTTCCTCACAGTTGTTTTATGAACAAAGTAAGAGCATATGGACTATCAGACCAATTGTGTGATTGGATTGAAGAGTTCCTAGATAACAGAACGCAGCATGTCATTCTCAATGGAGAGAAGTCTTCCGAAGTAAGAGTGATTTCAGGTGTGCCGCAGGGAAGTGTCGTAGGACCGTTGCTACTCACAATATACATAAATGACCTTGTGGTTAACATCGGAAATTCACTGAGGCTTTTTGCGGATGATGCTGTGGTATATCGAGAGGTTGTAACAATGGAAAATTGTACTGAAATGCAGGAGGATCTGCAACGAATTGACGCATGATGCAGGGAATGGCAATTCAATCTCAATGTAGACAAGTGTAATGTGCTGTGAATACACAGAAAGAAAAATCCCTTATCATTGAGCTACAATATAGCAGGTCAGCAACTGGTAGCAGTTAATTCCATAAATTATCTGGGAGTACGCATTAGGAGTGATTTAAAATGGAATGATTATATAAAGTTGATCGTCGGTAAAGCAGACGCCAGACTGAGATTCATTGGAAGAATCCTAAGGAAATGCAATCCGAAAACAAAGGAAGTAGGATACAGTACGCTTGTTCGCCCACTGCTTGAATACTGCTCAGCAGTGTGGGATCCGTACCACATAGGGTTGATAGAAGAGAGAGAGAAGATCCAACGGAGAGCAGCGAGCTTCGTTACAGGATCATTTAGTAATCTCGAAAGCGTTACGGAGATGATAGATAAACTCCAGTGGAAGACTCTGCAGGAGAGACGCTCAGTAGCTCGGTACGGACTTTTGTCAAAGTTTCGAGAAAATACCTTCACTGACGAGTTAAGCAGTATGTTGCTCCCTCCTCCGTATATCTCGCGAAGAGACCATGAGGATAAAATCAGAGACATTAGATCTCACTCAGAGGCATTCCGACAATCTTTCTTTCCACGAACAATACGAGACTGGAATAGAAGGGAGAACCGATAGAGGTACTCAAGGTACCATCCGCCACACACCGTCAGGTGGCTTGCAAAGTGTAGACGTAGATGTAGAAATTTAATGTAGTTAAATTGTGTTCATAGGCGACTTTTCGCTAGAGGCCACAGTTTTCAAATTATTTAAGAAAAAATATAAAAAAGGGAACTTCAAACGAACTTTTCTTGAGTAATTAGAAAACCATGGCCTCTAGCAAAACGTACCCTAGTACAAAATGTAGCTACATTAAAATTCCTACAAAAAGGTTCTGTTCATTTTTTCTGTAGAACTACGCGCTCAGCAAGCGAGAGAATATGAAAATCACTGTACTCTTAATAGTGGCTCCCTATCCCGCAAAACTACAGATGGTCAAGAATCTTGAGAATGAACGTGCGAGTAGGACCTGGGTCGTAGCGGAGAGTGCGGACAATGCGGTGGCTCACAACTGCCAGGCTTTCTGGCACACGTATACCTTGATTTATTAATATCAACTATTTAAATGTTTCTATATCCTTCCTACTTAACTGACGACATTATCCACACTGGCAGCTTCCTAACCGTCACTTCAGTAACTTCAAAATCAAGCCCAAATATTAATTAGAATTTTATGTAGTATTGTCAAACATTGGCAGGCAAAACTGCTCAATCAGAAGGCTCGAAACACTGAAGCTAGTTCATTTTTTTTTTGTGGTTTTAGGGCGCAAAACTTCTATGGTCATTAGCGCCCAGCCCGTGACTTAAGACAAGAAAAAACCGAAAATGAAAACCAGCAGCAATGGGAACAAACTCATAAAATTGGAGAAACTAAAAGTAGAAAGAATGCTTAAAAATCCACTACAGACAGGGGGTGGTTGTCCCCAAAAAAAAAACTTCAAATGACTGACGTCATTTCACTGTCACTAATAAACTGGAGAACGCGGTCGGCTGAGCGCGTGTCATCTGCTAAAATCGACGATAGATCAGGCGATAGCTGTAGACGGGAGCGTAACGGATTAAAATAGGGGCATTCAATTAAAAGGTGTCTGACCGTCCACGGCTGAGAGCAGTGGGGACAGAGTGGAGGAGGATCACCGCTTAAAAGATGTCTATGGCTAAAAAGACAGTGCCCTATCCGGAGTCTAGCTAAAATTACCTCCTCCCGACGACGCGTTCGGGAGGAAGAGGTCCAAGCGCAGGGAAGGGCTTTCACTTCCCGCAATTTATTACGGGGAAGTGTTGACCAATGCGCATGCCATAAATGAGCAACTTGGCGACATAAACCGCTCCGTAGATCGGTGAAGGGAAGCGACTGAATAGCTGGCCGAGGAAGAGAGACTGCAGCCTTGGCCGCCATATCGGCCGCCTCATTCCCACAGATACCAGCGTGTCCCGGGAGCCAGAGGAACGCCACCGAGACGCCCCCCAGGTGGAGCAAGCGCAGACAGTCCTGAATCCGGTGGACCAGAGGGTGCACAGGGTAAAGAGCTTGGAGACTGAGGAGAGAGCTGAGAGAATCTGAGCAGATAACGTACTGTATCCGCTGATGGCGGCGGATGTAGTGGACAGCCTGGAGAACAGCGTAAAGCTCCGCAGTATAAACCGAACACTGGTCGGGAAGTCGAAAGCGATTTGGGGTGTCGCCAACAATATAGGCACTCCCTACACCTAATGATGTTTTCGAGCCGTCGGTGTAAATAAACGTGGCGTCCGTCATTTGTGCACATAGAGCAGCAAATGCCCGACGATAAACAAGTGTAGGGGTACCATCCTTGGGAAATTGACAAAGGTCACGGAGCAGGCAGATCCGGGGACGGAGCCAAGGCGGTGCTGTACCCCAAGTTGTCAAGAAGGTTTTCGGAAAGCGGCAGGAAAGAGAATGGAGAATTGACGGAAGCGGACTCCCGGGGGCAGTAGGGAGGAGGAGCGGCCTGCATACCCTATATCAAAGGAGGCGTCGAAAAAAAGGTCATGGGCTGGATTAGCAGGCATGGAAGACAGATGGCTAGCATAACGACTCAGGAGGACTGCTCGCCGATTGGACAGCGGAGGTTCAGCAGTCTCAGCATAAAGGCTTTCCACAGGGCTAGTGTAAAAAGCTCCAGACACTAAACGTAATCCACGGTGGTGGATAGAGTCGAGACGCCGAAGAATAGACGGCCGAGCAGAGGAGTAGACTATGCTTCCGTAATCCAATTTCGAGCGCACTAAGGCGCGATAGAGGCGGAGAAGGACCACTCGGTCCGCTCCCCAGGAGGTACCATTCAGGACACGGAGGGTGTTAAGCGATCGCAGACAGCGAGCCGAAAGATAGGAAACGTGGGAGGACCAGCACAGTTTTCTGTCAAACATAAGACCCAAGAATTTAGCGACGTCTGAAAACGGAAGGCTGACAGGACCTAGATGTAAGGAGGGTGGAAGAAACTCCTTTCGTCGCCAAAAATTGACACAAACGGTCTTACTGGGTGAGAAACGGAAGCCGGTTTCGATGCTCCACGAGTGGAGGCGATCAAGACATCCTTGAAGAAGTCGTTCAAGAAGGCTGGTCCGTTGAGAGCTGTAGTAGATCGCAAAATCGTCCACAAAGAGGGAGCCCGAGACATCAGGAAGGAGACAATCCATAATTGGATTTATGGCGATGGCAAACAGTACAACACTCAGCACGGATCCCTGGGGTACCCCGTTTTCTTGGGAGAAAGTACGGGAGAGAGTAGTGTTCACCCGCACCCTAAAAGTGCGCTCTGCCATAAATTCGCGAAGAAAAAGGGGCAGCCGGCCTCGAAAGCCCCAAGAGAACAGTGTGCGAAGGATGCCTGTCCTCCAACAGGTATCGTATGCTCTCTCCAGATCAAAAAATATTGCTACCGTTTGGCGCCTCCGGAGAAAATTGTTCATGATATAAGTGGAGAGAGCAACAAGATGGTCAACTGCAGAACGATGCTTTCGGAATCCGCATTGGGCTGGTGTTAAAAGACTGCGGGATTCCAGCCACCAAGCTAAACTGTAAGGTTTTGGAGCGTATGGTGAATTACCGACACTACTCGTGAGAGAAATGGGGCGATAGCTAGAGGGGAGATGTTTGTCCTTTCCAGGTTTCGGAACGAGAACGACAATAGCTTCCCGCCACCGTTTGGGAAAGGTACTGTCGGTCCAAATTCGATTATAAAGGCGAAGGAGGTAACGCAGACTAGGGGTTGATAAATGCAGCAACATTTGGACATGGATACCATCCGGTCCCGGGGCGGAGGAGCGAGAAGATGAGAGGGCATGTTGGAGTTCCCGCATGGAGAAAACAGTATTGTAGCTTTCGTGATTTTGAGAGGAGAAAGCAAGAGGTCGCACTTCCGCTGCACGTTTCTTCGGGAGAAACGCTGGCGGGTAATTTGAAGAGCTCGAAATCTCAGCAAAGTGCTGACCCAACGAGTTAGAAATTGCGACGGGGTCCACTAAGGTATCATGCGCGACAGTGAGCCCAGAGACCAGGGAGAAACTAGGCGCGCCTGAGAACCGTCGAAGCCGACTCCAAACTTCCGAGGAGGGAGTGAAGGTGTTAAATGAGCTAATAAAGAATTTCCAGCTTGCCTTCTTGCTATCGCGGATGACGCGACGGCATCGCGCGCGGAGCTGCTTATAGCGGATACAGTTGGCCAAAGTAGGATGGTGACGGAAAATGCGAAGAGCACGTCGCCGCTCACGTATTGCGTCACGGCATGCCTCGTTCCACCAAGGAACTGGGGGGCGCCGGGGCAATTCGGAGGTGCGTGGTATTGAACGTTCCGCAGCTGTAAGGATAACGTCGGTAATGTGTGTGACCTCATCGTCGACGCTGGGAAAGCGACGGTCATCGAATGTCGCGAGAGACGAAAAAAGTGTCCAATCGGCTTGGGCAAACTTCCAGCGTCGCGGGCGCATATATGGCAGTTGAGGCTGCAGTCTGAGGACACATGGAAAGTGGTCACTCGAGTGTGTATCATCGAGGGCGAACCATTCGAAGCGCCGAGCTAGCGGAACAGTACCGACCGCAAGGTCCAAATGAGATAAATGTGTCGTGGAGGCAGACAAAAATGTGGGGACCCAGTGTTGAGGCAAACTAGATCCGCTTGGTGGAAGATGTCTAGCAATATGGAGCCACGTGGACAAGGATGTGGAGATCCCCAAAGCGGGTGGTGGGCATTGAAGTCCCCAACCAGCAAATAGGGGGGTGGAAGCTGACCAAGAAGATGAAGGAGATCAGCTCGTGCCATTGGTGTGGACGATGGAATGTATACAGAACAAAGAGAGAACGTGTATCCGGAAAGTGAAAGACGGACGGCGACAGCTTGGAAGGAAGTGTTTAAGGGGATTGGGTGATAATGGAGAGTATCATGGAGAAGAATCATGAGTCCTCCATGGGCTGGAGTGCCTTCAACAGAGGGGAGATCATATCGGACGGACTGAAAATGAGGGAGAACAAAGCGGTCATGGGGACGCAGCTTTGTTTCCTGAAGACAGAAGATGACCGGCGAGTAGGATCGTAAGAGGATCGACAATTCATCCCTATTGGCTCGAATGCCGCGGATATTCCAGTGGATAATGGACATGGGGTGAACAGAAAATGGAGGAATGTGACCAAAGTTGCTGTCAAGTCAAAGACTGCCCGGAGCCAGCGACCGAAAGCATGGAATGGCAGTCAGCCGAAGGCAGAAGATCCTGATCCATAGGTTGGTCAGGAGCAGCTCCTGCCACCAGCGATCGGCCGGTTGACCGGCCACCAGCAGTGCGCCCCGGCGACACAGAAGACGGCCGAGGGCGATTTCCGCCAGGTGGTGCTGTAGATGGGACACGCCTTGGCGGAGAAGGAGAGGAACTGGGTTTCTTTGTAGCCTTCTTGGAAGAATGATGTTTAGATGAAGAAGGAACCGATGGTTGGGAAGTTGCGGTACGTAAAAACTCTTCACGAGTATGCTCTTTTTTCGAAGACTTGGCGTCCGACTTTTGAGCACGAGATTTAGCAGAACCCGACAAAGGGTGAGCCATAGAGTGGGCAGGCGAAAGTGGTGAGGTTGAACGAGCGATCTTTGCGCTGGCCGATCTGACGACCGTGGCACTAAAGGTGAGGTCGCAAGTCTGCGTGGCCGCCTCCTTTGTTGGCCGAGGAGAAGCAAGGACAGTGCTGTATTTTCCTGTCTGAGGCACGGTGGGCTTGCGACTGGCGAATAATTTTCGAGCAGCAAAGGTCGACACCTTTTCCTTCACTCTTATTTCCTGGATGAGCTTTTCGTCCTTAAAAACGGGGCAATCTCGAGAGGAAGCAGGGTGGTCACCCATATAGTTGATGCAGCGAGGGGATGGAGGTGGACAAGCACCCTCATGGGCCTCCTTGCCACACGTAAAACATTTGGCCGGATTGGAACAGGACTGGCTGGTGTGATTGAACCGCTGACATCGATAGCAACGCGTAGGGTTTGGGACGTAAGGGCGAACGGAAATTATCTCATAGCCTGCTTTGATTTTCGATGGGAGTTGAACTTTGTCAAACGTCAAGAAGACAGTGCGGGTTGGAATGAGGTTCGTGTCAACCCGTTTCATAACTCTATGAACTGCCGTGACGCCCTGGTCAGACAGATAGTGCTGAATTTCTTCGTCAGACAATCCATCGAGGGAGCGTGTATAAACGACTCCACGCGAGGAATTTAAGGTACGGTGCGGTTCCACCCGGACAGGGAAGGTGTGGAGCAGAGAAGTACGCAGCAATTTTTGTGCCTGGAGGGCACTGTGTGTTTCTAACAACAGGGTGCCATTCCGTAATCTGGAACAAGACTTTACAGGACCTGCAATTGCGTCGACACCTTTCTGAATAATGAAAGGGTTGACCGTGGAGAAGTCGTGACCTTCATCAGTCCGAGAAACAACAAGGAACTGTGGCAACGATGGAAGAATCGTCTGTGGCTGAGACTCAGTATACTTACGTTAGTGAGCAGACATAGTGGAAGGTGAGGAAACCATTGCGGAAGAATCCCCCATGATTACCGGCGTCTCCGATGGCGCGCTCCTCCCTTGTGGGGGCCCTCTCTGAGGGCACTCCCGCCTTAGGTGATTGTTCACACCTCAGGTCACACCTCCCGACAAACGGACGGAGGGACCAATCGGCACTTTCGGAAGGTATCAGCTCGGGTAATCACCCCTCCCTGGGCCTGGCCGTTACCAGGGGGTACGTACGTGTCCTACCTGTCTACCCGGGGCGGGGAATTACGCGTTACCCCGTCACCGGCTACGCACAAAAGGCGTGGGTCGGCCTTCAGACACGCACAGGGAGGAAGAAAGATTAAGGGAAAGGAAAGAAGAGAGGTCTCAAACGCCGCAGCGGAGAAAAGGGAAGGAGAAGAGGTAAGGAAAAGAGAAGGACAAAGGAAGGAAGAAGACATAAAAACAAGGAAGGCGAAGAAAGCAGTACATTTACGAGCGTCCGTCTCCGGACGTAGGCACAAACCATACTCCCAGATGGGGAGAAAGGGAAGGAAAGAGCCAGAGGTGAGGGGTGGAGGGGCTAAGATAGGGATGGGGAAGGATGCGGAAAGGGAAGGTATGCAGCCCGGAAAGGAAGGAAGGCCACATTAGCTCGGGGTCCCGTGCTCGCTACGCACGTATCCACAAAAGAGTTGTGGACCCCCTGGGGGGGAATCTAGTTCAGTAAACAGTCTTCGATTAATATTCAAGCAGTCTGGAACTAACTTTCATGCCTACAGCACGTGCTTAATGAGAGTGGATGTTTTCTACTGTCCAAATTAAGTGAAAGTCGCTCGGGAAACGCTCATGACCCAGTCTTGGACTAGTTTTTGGAGAGACAACACGTATCTATTCGGGGCGGACTGTCTTTTCACCCTAATGTGAACTGGTGATTAAAAATGCCTCGGAGAACGTTTATATGCGAGCTCGCATATGTGCGATTTCGCATGGGCATTGGAGTTGGGTAGAGATATTTCTGAACTTGCAGTGGTACTCAATAAGTGAAGTTTAGATTCCGCAAACATTGTTTGAAGCATTGCTGTTAGACCGCTCTGAAGACTTCCTCAGTATTAACTAAATAAGGTGACATTCTTTTATTTACAGATTTTAGTTGTACTGACGTTGAGACTTCCACACTCGCTATTTGATGATTCACTGTTGATTGTACTCACGTTAGAGCGTGCGGCTGAGGAGAAGAAATCCACAGAGGAGAAAGAGACAACTACACAAGATACGACGTAAACAAACATTCTACTGATGAACTAGAAATATTTCAGAACCCTGTCGTTTCGGATTTGTCAAAGTACCCCTTCGCATGCAACGATTTGCGAAGGACAACTTGCGCTCTTAACATGTCCGATGCATTAACGTGTCATGGCAGGAACAGTCCACGCCTCAAACTGATTAGTTTATTATTTACAAAGGAGTATGAAACGCTACAAATTTACCACTGATACAAGCTTTTAAAAAATTCTCACTTGGAAGCTAACAAATAGTATTCTAATTATACGGAATCGGGTAGTAAAAACGCAGATCATCACATAAATTTGGGAAAAGAATGTATTTCATGTGCACAAAATACAATTCCGAGAATGCTTTTGATTCCACTTTTACAAGGATTGTAAGCCGCGTATATGAATCTAAGGGAAGAAAGAGCCGCTATGGTAGGGAGAAGATAAACATAGTTTATCCTCCAGAAGAACTATGAACAACAAAATGGCGTGTGTTATATAAAGAAAAATAACGTGAACTTCCTGCTGAATATGAGACATAACGGAAAACATTTAAAAAGTAAATTCAATGTTAGTTTCATTAGAAGAACCCAATTAGTGTTACCAAAATATTGGTTTAATGCTTTTGAAACCGTAGAATTGAATCCTAGGCCTTACTAAGCCATTCTTGCTCAACAAGAATTCATAGGAGATAGGACGACGCTTTCACAGGTATCTTACAAACCGAAGTGTCATTTCAGCACAGTGCCGCTCAGAGAAGCTCTGGTTGCGAAGAAGATGGCCTGCTCAAATACAGGATTACGCGCATTATAGCCTAGATGCCAGTAGATTTGGAATGTTCTGGTGGACTACAAACGTAATTCGTGCCCAAGTATCAACCCCAAGGACATAATGAATTCTTATGGCTGCATGAGAATTTAATGGTGTTTTGTAATATGAAACTTTTGTGACTTACGGTGTTTGCAAATAATTAACTTTACGGGTATATTTTCAGTGCTCCCACCAATATCTTATAAAAAATATGCACAACTCTGTCGTCAAGAGCAAGAAATGTAGATTCCGAACTACCACACAACGAACTAAAACCCAAGGCCAACAAAATGAGACTTCCAAAGCTAAATAACACAAAGAAGGGTTTAAATCTCACCGAAAAGTAATGGACTTACAATGATGTTTTCGTGGCAAAGGTGTGCTTTTCTTTTGCATGTTTTGTCTTTTTCATCGTGTTATTTCCACTGTTGTTTTTTCCTAATGAACATCCTCTACAACCACTAAATTTGGCATCCTAATTATATTGACTACACTCGATTGGAGTACTTTAAGTATTTGTTTGTCGTTTGAAAGTTTAAATATCCCCTCCGATAAATGTGCAAAATGTGACTGATTCCCTTTGGCACGTGCGCTTTTCATATACATTCCTAGGCGGGCGCCCTGAGGATCTACCGGTGGACTTTCTCCTGGAGTGCTCGTAACTTCTAAACTTGGGTTCTGAAGGCTACACACTAAGAGCAGTAGTGTCAGAACTACGGTGGCTTCATAAGTGCAGAGAGAATAATGTGGCTCGTGGAAGTCCAGTCGACGGGGCAAGCGTGGTGAAAGCAGCAGTGGTGGGGGATGCGGGCAGGCGGTCACTACGCTGTACGGTAAGTCGAGCGCTGAAGCGGAAACGCCGTTTCAAACTGAAGCAAGCTGCAAACGCAACAGAAGCAGCGATTCGTTTTCGTGTGACTTGTTAACCATTTGTATCTTTCACAGAAACGTCATGAGTGACGAATTTTGAGTGAAACATATACACTCCTGGAAATGGAAAAAAGAACACATTGACACCGGTGTGTCAGACCCACCATACTTGCTCCGGACACTGCGAGAGGGCTGTACAAGCAATGATCACACGCACGGCACAGCGGACACACCAGGAACCGCGGTGTTGGCCGTCGAATGGCGCTAGCTGCGCAGCATTTGTGCACCGCCGCCGTCAGTGTCAGCCAGTTTGCCGTGGCATACGGAGCTCCATCGCAGTCTTTAACGCTGGTAGCATGCCGCGACAGCGTGGACGTGAACCGTATGTGCAGTTGACGGACTTTGAGCGAGGGCGTATAGTGGGCATGCGGGAGGCCGGGTGGACGTACCGCCGAATTGCTCAACACGTGGGGCGTGAGGTCTCCACAGTACATCGATGTTGTCGCCAGTGGTCGGCAGAAGGTGCACGTGCCCGTCGACCTGGGACCGGACCGCAGCGATCACGGATGCACGCCAAGACCGTAGGATCCTACGCAGTGCCGTAGGGGACCGCACCGCCACTTCCCAGCAAATTAGGGACACTGTTGCTCCTGGGGTATCGGCGAGGACCATTCGCAACCGTCTCCATGAAGCTGGGCTACGGTCCCGCACACCGTTAGGCTGTTTTCCGCTCACGCCCCAACATCGTGCAGCCCGCCTCCAGTGGTGTCGCGGCAGGCGTAAATGGAGGGACGAATGGGGACGTGTCGTCTTCAGCGATGAGAGTCGCTTCTGCCTTGGTGCCAATGATGGTCGTATGCGTGTTTGGCGCCGTGCAGGTGAGCGCCACAATCAGGACTGCATACGATCGAGGCACACAGGGCCAACACCCGGCATCATGGTGTGGGGAGCGATCTCCTACACTGGCCGTACACCACTGGTGATCGTCGAGGGGACACTGAATAGTGCACGGTACATCCAAACCGTCATCGAACCCATCGTTCTACCATTCCTAGACCGGCAAGGGAACTTGCTGTTCCAACAGGACAATGCACGTCCGCATGTATCCCGTGCCACCCAACGTGCTCTAGAAGGTGTAAGTCAACTACCCTGGCCAGTAAGATCTCCGGATCTGTCCCCCATTGAGCATGTTTGGGACTGGATGAAGCGTCGTCTCACGCGGTCTGCACGTCCAGCACGAACGCTGGTCCAACTGAGGCGCCAGGTGGAAATGGCATGGCAAGCCGTTCCACAGGACTACATCCAGCATCTCTACGATCGTCTCCATGGGAGAATAGCAGCCTGCATTGCTGCGAAAGGTGGATATACACTGTACTAGTGCCGACATTGTGCATGCTCTGTTGCCTGTGTCTATGTGCCTGTGGTTCTGTCAGTGTGATCATGTGATGTATCTGACCCCAGGAATGTGTCCTGGGACAATGAATTCACGGTGTTCTTATTTCAATTTCCAGGAGTGTATTTCCCTTGTTTCCATGTCAAAATTAGCTTTTTTGGACAAAACACATCTAAGTTTACACACGTTTGCTTCACTAACATGTTGTGGAGATGCAATTACGATATAATTTTGAAACTTTTTTTTTTACGTTTACTAGTTGAGAAACTGAGGACAAATAAGCCCGTGAGAAAGCACATCCTCAACATGAAAACAAACGTCTAATGCCTTCACTTACGTTGATGCAAAACCCACATCATTTCTCCTTTAGCCAGCTATCGAAAATCACATTCTTTCATCGAAGAAGTCTATACTTGAATAACACGGTAGATAATGTAATGAAGTTTTGCTTAATAATCACATGGTAAAGTATTCTCCTCCTCGAGCGCAATCATTTGCCAAAATCTTATTTTGATTTCTCACACCACTTACGAATATTTCATTCTCGCTTTTTCGCTGGGACAAGAGAGCGCAAATGAATGCGTGCTCTGTGTGAGACCACTTTCATCGAAATTGGTGACCGATAGAGATCTCCACCCAAGACTAAATAAAAATTCAGTAAGTTAGTTAAATTTCATGTGCAGGAACATATATTACGTAATATGCCCCAGACGGGTAATAATAGCGATTTTTCATTATAGAATGTTTAGAATTTCGCACTGTGACTTTCATAAATGCAAATAGCACAATAACTGTGACCATTAACGAAATAATGGGCATGTCATCACGAAGCTATCATACGAAGCTATCATACGAAGCTATAAGCAACGCAAAAATCATTTTTTTCATGAATAGGTCCTGTAAAATCGTTTGCAAAAGATCACTCAACGTGCGCCTTGATTCTGTCATGGTGGCGGGTTGCCTATCGGCCGAAAGCGGGGAAACAGATTCGACCTTCCATTCGAACACACATGGTAACTCGTCCAGGACTTCGTGCGAAAATGAGTCACCGCGCATCGGCCGCAGTATCCTAAGCGGAATGGATTTTTCTACATTGTTCGAACTCGTCACCGATGGAGACGGGACGAGTGAATTCACTACCTGAGTGGGTTTTTGACGTTTCACTCCAATATGGTAATGAGGAAGGAAACCGAAGTCCAACGTGATCCTGTAATATATATAGTGATTTGGTCCATCAGTGTCATTTTTCAAAAGGTGATACGGTGTATTACTCTTCCTTAGAAGGTAACTAGTAAATAATCATTTCAAAAAAGAAAAATGTCTTGTTAAGTTCATTCGTCCACGAAGTATTATGATATCCACGCCGGAGAAGCTCCATAAAGTATACTAGAGTCTCTTACCACTACGCTCATGAAATGAGGATGGGCAACTGCGGATTCCGTTCTGAAAATGTCTGAGGAATAGGTGGAAGTGTCAATGATTGCTGACTGGTAGTGCCATGTGCCATTACTGTTAACGGACAATATTCGCTTGCATATCCATGGCACAATTTAAACTAGAACTTGTAATTTCCTCAAAGACACTTTGTCATCCAACAGTAAGAGCACTCTTCTTGTAGTAAAGTGATATGTAAAGCAGTCACTCAAAAGTTTATAAAGAACATAGATTATGATATTAATATTAAATATCAAATATTTTTCTCAAGTTCTGAAGATTTTTATTTATTTTATTAAGAACTGGATTTCAGCTTCTTAGGACATTTTTTATACAACTCACAATGCCTTTGAATACCACATGCAAGGTTTTCATACTTTCTTACTTACTACACGTAAACTATTAGCCCCATAGAAAAAATGAGAATGACCTTTTTGTAGGAAATGTAATGTATTTCGATTTTGTGCTCTAGTGTGTTTTCGCAAGAGACTGCAGTTTTCGAATTATTCAAGAACAAAAAGTAACCTACAAACGCGTTTTCCTTGAACAACTCGAAAACCATGGCCTGAAGCGAAAACTTATTCCAGTACAAAATTTAACTAAATCAAATTTCCTACGGAAAGGTACTTTTTATTTTTCCTATAGAACTAACAGTTTGCACGTAGAGAGCGTGAGAATATGAAAGTCTTGCATGTGCTGTGTGAAGGCGTTGTGGGTTGCAACAAATCCAGTGGTAAGTGCAGCTGTTCATCCTGTACGTCAGTCTCCAGGTGTTTGTCAAAATATTTGCCGGTGTACGTCTTTGTATGGCTTGTTTGCGAGATATTTTGACTGATGGCCAGTTTGAAAAACGTATTTGACAGTTAACACATTCGTTTGCCAAACAGTAGCAAGTTTTTTCCGGACATCGAAGACGTCGGATCTTACGAGTGTTGATTGATCGCAGTGCATTGTGAGAGAGAAAATTTTTTATTGCAATTTATCTATTTGTATCATAATTTTTCCACTCAAGTGGTAGCCAAGATCAAATAATTACATCGAAAATGACAAAAGATAACAGGCCGTCACCAAATATTACATAGGAAGTCGTAAAGGAAAAATATCTGTATTCTGAGATTACAAGCGGGATGCAACAAAATAATAATATTCTCTTTAAATACTTGTTTTTTTGTTTCACATATTACCATAATAATGTAACTCAGCGAAGGAGGATACAGATTTTAAATCTCCTATATCTGGTCTGATTGAATCATGTCTCAAAGTTGTACATAATCATTGAGAGACTGTTGTCAATGTGAGGGCGAAGTAATTCTAACGTGTTATTAAACGTCTGACTCTCAGTTTGGAGAAAACTGATTTAATCATCACGTTTGAGTATAATATTTCCTTTAGCGGGTTTTTATGAGTATATTTGTCTTTAAATATCAACAATTCCCTGACCAGCGTCTTGTCATCATTTTCTTCTTTGTACACAGTGATAAAGTCAATCCAATAAAGGCACTAATGTCAAAATGCGAACCACACGCCACTATATGCACAACGTGACAGTTGCTTCAAGAGACAGGTAAGTTTGAAAAATATGAGTGCTTGTTTGACAAACTAGGGGATAGAGTCAGCCAAAAAAACAAACAAGTTTGAGCATATATAGAGCCCTTAAGAAGCTGAAAGCCGATTCGTGAGCAAATAAATAAAATGTTAGAGAACGCCTGGAAACTGTTTCCTGTTAAGGTATTGTCATGTTCTTTCAAGCACATGACAAAAATTCAATTAATAATACAACTGAATATCTTCATAAAAATGCAGTTACCATAATCAGATTAGAAATAATAGGTTATCCCACTGTAAATGATAACACAAATCGTGCTTATGGTACCACTATTTACTTTTCAGCAGTTTTATGTAATTATCGAGTATTACAAGGTGTCAAGTCAGCTATTATTGAACTTATTTCTACCTCTTCAGTGTTGTCAAACAGATTTCAGATTCCTTATTTTGCCGCAGCTTCGACTTAATTTGAAATTAATGTAAGTTCTTCGTAATGATTTGAAATTAACAACAAATGTAGTTGTTGGAAACTGCACATATTCTTCATCCTTTTAAATAGTTAAATAATTTTGAAACCATACGGAAACCTTATAGTTCATAACGATTCTTCTTTAGGGTTCATACCACAATTAGTAAAAGCGGAACTCTTATAGGACCACTTTGTTGTCCCTTTGCTTATATATCTGTCCGTCCGAGCTGGTAGACGTACGAAGCTCAGATCTATGCAACATATTAAGGCCAACGGTCCGCTGGTACGCAAAAAACCCAAACTTCTGAATCAATGCAGTCAAAAGATACGACCGTACGTGTCATACATTTTGATGCTCGCAAACTCACTCATTAAAGCCTGTAGGGTACTGTCACTTGACGTAGAATCATGAAATTTGGCAAGAAGAAAGGTTTCGTACTACAAGTGAAAGAAAAAAGACCGGAAAATTGTTAATTTGTAAGCATATAACAGGAAACAAATGTTTCTTTTGTCATTCGTTATCCGACTTCAAACGTGAAATTGAAACATTCTCGAAAGACTTGGAATTCTTCAGATCGATATCTTGCCAGTATAAATGCCGATTACAGCCAAAATCGTCGAGAACCTCGTTTCCTGAAATGGATGAACTGTATATATATACACACACACACACACACACACACACACACACACACACACACACACACACACAATAAGGTTTTTACGGAAGCCTCAATGCGCGAGTCCTATTCGCATCTGGCCATGTTTTCTTCTTCCATCATTCTTGCTTTTTAGATATAAAGAAACGACCGTTTTGTTGATAAAACGGTCCAACATTATCAGTCAAGTCGCGCGACAACGTGAGGCCCCTACTCAGCTGATAACTTTAGCACATTTCATCAATGAAATTTGCCGACAAATCCAGCATTTGCATATTGTATTGTTCTTTGTTGAGACTGCACTTCGCCGTACTAAGCGAGGACTGAAACTCAATGCATCTAATTAAAATATTTGGAAATGAAACATAAATACTGTATACCCCAAAATATAAGTAGTGGAAGCCGGTAGCTTAATATTTAGAATGGTAGTGTTGTGCCAAGCAGTTTCTGCTATCATAAGGTAAGGGTCAATGCACCCAAAGTTATTTGACAGGTCTGCTATGCTGACTTATAGATTTGACGAATATGAATGGGAATACGCCAATCATTCCTATCCAGTCGATTAGACGTAGTGGCGTGCAATTAGACGATTGCACTCGACGCAGGCTGCGATGGAAGGCATTTCAGTATCCGCCGCTGGATCCCCCGTGGCTACGGGAGTGTTTCCAATTAACGTGAAACGACCTGGTATAGCATCGATTCGCTGGACTCTTCGAAGAAAGAAAAACACCACGAATCTGACGTCAGGCAGATGGGTTGCCCACTCTCTTCTGAAGTTTATTATGAAGTACATGTCGGAAACGAATGCCTGTATGCCTCTAAATCAGCAATACTAGTTCGCTTCGGCTATCTCCGCGGTAAGAATAACTGGCAACACTGGAGATGCAGAAGACATCAAGTTCAAATATTTTCTCATATACTGATGGAATTAGACTCTGGGGTACCCTTCAACATTATTAAAACGGTTCATTATACAAGAGAAAATCATTGGAATTATGAATGGGGTTCACACAAGTACGTATTGCAGGAAGGTCTTTCAAAAAAAATGGTTCAAATGACTCTGAGCACTATGAGACTCAACATCTTAGGTCATAAGTCCCCTAGAACTTAGAACTACTTAAACCTAACTAACCTAAGGACATCACACACACCCATGCCCGAGGCAGGATTCGAACCTGCGACCGTAGCAGTCCCGCGGTTCCGGACTGCAGCGCCAGAACCGCACGGTTACCGCGGCCGGCGAATGTCTATCAGCTGCTGTGAATATTATAAAAGCTCCGCAATCCATTCATTCGCTTCAGAAATTTGTTATCAGAAATCAACCTGATTTTAACAAAACGGAGATAACGATAAGTGCAGCACTAGAAGGAAATATAATCTGCATTAGATTGCAAGGAACCTAACATTAATACAGTAAGGGATGAAATATGCAATTATGGAACTCTTTGATAATCTGCTCATGGAAATAAAATATCTGGCAAACAGAAGACCTGTTTTCAATTGTGTGAAGGACTGTCGAATGAAAACGAGATAGATGGGAAAAATTGTAAACTGTTTATTAATTCAAAAGTAACCACCAGGATTGTTAATACATTTATCTCACTGTCAGAGAAGATGGTCACTGCCATCGTGGATAAACGTTTGCGGTTGCTCGCGGAACCATGATTGTACCCAGGCGTACACCTATTCACGCAATGCAAGTCGACGAACACGAATGTCTGTATTCAGGCTTCCAAATATGTGGAAAACACATGAGGAGATATCGGGACTGTATCGAAGATGTCTAACGGCTTTTCAGCAAAAATTCTTCACCATTGTCGAAACAACCTTGGCAACATGTGGAAGTGCCTCATTTATTCAAAAGAGGTAATGCCATAGTCTCTTTCCAGACTGACGATAACATTAAAACTGCGAAACAGGGTTGAGGACGACTTCAAATATGATCAAATAGGTATTCATAAAATCGGATGTCAACCGTGTGATCATTTAGACATCGGTCATAAAGGAAGAAAGTTCAGGACTAGGTGCTACTAACGCCTTCACCAAAGTCATTAGCCTTACGATTCTTTTAAAAATTCGCAACGCATGCTAAATAACATGAATGAACAAATGGAGATGATAAATAAGGCTAAAAGTAGGCATTAATGTACTTGGAGATACATAACTGTAGTTCAACACGCAAAAAACCCAGACGAAATCTTGATTGAACAAACAGTTTTAATATACAAGAACTGCTTTGATAACTTCATTAAAACACTGAATATCTTATAAATTATCACGTATTCTTTACGCCCTTTCACACATCCACTTTTAACTCATGTTTTCGTTTTATAGAACTGCATTATGGGACATCATACTTTTCTTATCAATGACTATATATTCCATGTCACAACATGACTTAGGCAGACTCAGACAAAACTACACAAATGTTTTATGAGAATTTAGCAGTCTTATGTGACTTTTGTGTGTGGTGGTTTATCAAAACAACAACTTCACTTGATTACTCATATTACAAGCCATTAAAGTAAACGTAATTACCTCATGCCATTTATATTATCATTTATTTTACATTTTTTACGCCTTTTGCCCTGAGCTGTTACTTTTTTTCCCTTTCATTATATTCTTATGCAATAGACACGTAATTTTAAACTACGCATTTATCCTGGTTTTTTTATTTGTTAAGAGTCAAATACGTCTAGCATGTTTTAGTAACTTTTGACACTGAACGCGTGGAGCAGCACTACCTACATCTTTGATTCGGTTGTTCACGGCACATATCTACAGTAGTTTACACCCTCATTTCTTTTAAATTAGCTGATGATCAGTTATCACTGTGCTGATGCATCACGTCTTGATTGCAGATACACGTTTGTTCGTTTTATGTTCAGTATTTATGACAGGACTACATGAAAGGCATTGCGATAAAGATGTGACATGTGTTAAATATATGTGTTAAATGAGTACGTATTATGTTACATCACCTCTTCTAGAATGGTGCTGCGCTGGTCTAGTGGGTAGAGCACTGGACAATTGTGCTGGAGGTCCTGGACAGAGTCAAGGATTGTTGCTCATCCCGATCCATCCAGTATGACCAGCTCCACTAAGCTGCTGTCAAAGTGAGTACTATGAATCTTTCTAGGAGTGAAAGGCGGTCGGGACGAATGTCCCGTAAACCTTCTCCCTCCCATTGCTGTGAAGAATAGAAAGCCTACGCTCTACTTACATTCGGATCAGTTGTCCAGTCACAGGCTTGCACCACAGGTTTCAGCTTTACTGTTACCTCTTCTATAACTTGTGGTCCTGTATACATTTATGATTATTTCATACTTTTTTGTTGCATAAAAAGACTGATGATGCTTAGTAAATGAGCCACCTTGTTGATCATGCTAATAGGTATTGCACGCAGTCTTGATGGATGATGATCTGGTGCGAAGTATAACTTGGACTTCTTGCATCAACATCATGCCAACACCGATCTTCGTTGAAGTGTGGTGGATCTCAAAGGAAAGACATTCCAGCCAGAAGAAGCTGTCGCCAGTGTGCATCTGCCACAAGGTGCATCCATACTAGTGTGAAATGTGGTTAAACCACATGAAAATATCTATGGCTTGATTCGCATGAGTGCGTGCCAGGTGGCAGCGGGATGTCGCTCTGGGTGAGTGTGGTGCCAGACTTACCTCAGAGTGCGGTGTGTAAAACAGGGCCGCCGCAAGGTAACCAGGTGTTGGAGTCAGTGAGTTGTCTGGTGAAAATGAGTGTGATACACATATGAGAGAATGACAGTGAGAGGTTAATACTTGTCAGTTTCGATAATTTTGACAATGAAGAAATGAAGTTGACGAAGAGGATTTTAATAGCGAGTTTTTACATTATAAAGGAAGAGTATTGGTACAGAAGGTGCAAGAAACAAGTAACCACAGGACGCTGCTGACACCACATTACGTAGTAAGATTGAACATCCAAATGGAGTTGATCGAAGGTAAATGGAGGATTTATTGTTTGAAATTGAGAATCTGTTCTTTCCTCGGGGTCCATTTCCAGCGACACCCATTAAGCAGCATCGAATTCAGACAGGAATGATGCACTGGTGAACTGAAAACCGTACAGAATTTCTCGATAATTACTGTCAGTTCTGGTGGAATTCGCCAACCACAAGTTGGCTGATGGACAAATAAAGAAGAGTAATAGTCTATGTGGTGGCAGAGGGAGGGGGGGGGGGGGGGTGAGCGAATTGTGATTTTGCCAACTGGTCTAAGTAGTACCGATTATTCTGTAATAACGATCATCTTAAAAGTAAGACCACCAAATATGGATGCCCCAGACCAAACATGGTCCGCAGGTCGTAGTCTCGAGGTAGCGTTCTCGCTTCTCGAGCACGGGGTCCCGGGTTCGATTCCCGGCGGGGTCAGGGATTTTCACCTTCCTCGAGATGACTGGGTGTGTTGTGTCGTCTTCATCATCATCATCATCATTCATCCGCATTACTGTCGGAGGAAGGCAATGGTAAACCACCTCCGCTAGGACCTTGCCTAGTACAACGGTGCGGGTCTCCCGCATCGTCCCCTACACTCTGTCAAGGAGTATGGGACTTCATCATCATCAGACCAAACATCATGGCGACCATCGACAACCTGCACCAGCGCCCATATTTCTCTTCCTTGAAGTTCAGGACTGGATACCATCCGTTGGAGTTGCTTCTGGAAGACTGACCAAAGACAGCTCTTTCATTACCCAGAAGCCATTACGAATATCGATCGGAGGATGCCAATCAGACTGAAGACTACATCTGTTCTGTTTCAGTCCCTGTTGGGCGGAGTAGTGTGGGGGTATCCCAGAAGCTTTGCATTCTCAAGAGATAAGGAGGAACATAGACGACGACTGAGAGAGGTATTTAAGAGGTTACAGGTGCACATCTGACAATGAGTAGAATAAATGTCATTTTGTTACTTAGAAAATGTGATTAGACAAGCTGCAGCGAGAACAGATCCAAGACTGGTACAGATGGTGCAAGATATTTCAGTGCCAAGGACAGTTAAAGAACTACAATATCTCTTGAGACTCTCGAGTTACTATATGGTAGGAAAGCCGTGGGGGTGTTCGCTGATATAGCGTGAGAACTCACACAACGTTTTAGTGCTACTGCACCTTTTTCTACGTAGATGATTTTTATTTATGCTTTAAATAATAGTGTGTTTTGCCTTTGTTTCTTATTATTTATTTCCTTATTATGCAATTCCCCTCCATGATGTTGAAAAAAAGATGCAGATTGTTTGTGAACAGAGAAATGCCAGAGTATGTCTGAGGGGCCGAATAGAGTATTGATGTCGAGTCCAGTTTTAATTTCCCAGATATCCCGAAGGTATACATATTGTTTTGCAGTGCATCTAATCATACATTACTAGGTCAAAAGTTTAACAATGTGGAACAACTTGTGGCTTTTGCATCACGACTTAATAGCGGCGAGAAAATCTATTTGACCACGGACAAAGAAATGCTTAACTTCACATGTGTAGTGATGTATGTTCGGTGTTACCTTTGTGGGAAGAAATTTAAATAGTGTCCATTCACACTAGCGGTTACTAGAGCTGAAAATTTCATCCAGCAGACTAAAAAGATGGCTGTTGAAATTCAGTTATTGTGATTACGACGTCCTTCGCAAGCATGGACAGAAACACGCCAATGCAGATGCTAACAGGAAGGTATTAGTAGCGCAATCACTGGGTTGAGGCTTCCTGAACAGCAAGCAGTGAAGAACGCTGAACGCGACTGCAAGCTACACAGGATCCAATTACAGTTCATCATGAGGTACCATCTGCTGTTTAAGGTAACTAGGTTAGAGCGGTGGATCGATGATGATGTTTGGTTAGTGAGACGCTCAACTGCGTGGTCATCAGAGCCCGTACAAGGACCCGATCTTTACACGGTCCAGTCTAGTCATTTTCACGAGTGATGATGAAATGAGGAGGACAACACAAACACCCAGTCCTCGGGCAGAGAAAATCCCCAACCTGGCCGGGAATCGAACCCTGGACCCCGTCATCCAGAGGCAGTAACACTAACCGCTAGACCTCGAGCTGCAGACTGGAGCGATGGGTTATGTGTCCGCTAAGTTGAAGGAATAAGTTGTGAGAGATGCGCATGCAGAGATGCTTTCTGGTCAAGGAGGATCCAGAGCCACGAACATACGAGTTTCTGAGATGTCCTTGTGGAAGGGAACAGCAGAAGATGTGAATCAACGTGTAATGAATTACGTGCAGTGTGTGAAAAGTGCAGACTTGAGTCGTAAACGAACACTATTAAAGAGGCCGCCGGAAGTGTCGAAGATCTCCATCAAGTTACTCATCGTTGGAAACATGGAGTGGGTAAACACGAAGAGCAGCACTGACATCGGTGCCAGTTTTCATGTTCGCAGGTTGATTGTTTCGAGATGACAATTTAAATTTTATGTCTACAATTCGTTAACAGTCACATTTACTTAAAATGGTTCCAATAGCTCTGAGCACTATGGGACTCAACTTCTGAAGTCATCAGTCCCCTAGAACTTAGAACTACTTAAACCTAACTAACCTAAGGACGTCACACATCCATGCCCGAGGCAGGATTCGAACCTGCAACCGCAGCTGTCGCGCGGCTCCGAACTGCAACTCGTAGAACCGCTCGGCCACTCAGTTCGGCACATTTACTGCTTCGAAATGTAAAACCGACAAATGAGTGCAAACAAAAATTTTTTAGTCTTAGGTGGCATGGTTCCTAACAGCGAAAAACGACATACCACATTTCAAATTTCGAATAGACCTCTTAGAATGTCAAGGGATACCGCAGCTTCTTATAGCTACCTTTAAAATAATGTGCGCTGCAATACACCTCCCAGGCTATAAACTATTATGTGATTACGTCGTGAAATACAGATATTTCATTTCAAAGCCAAGATGCTGCAATTCTATGTTGCTTCCCTTGAATCTACGTACTTGATCGAAGGTAAAGTTTAATTATAAATTATATTCTGAACCAACATACAAATATGGTAGATTATACGACGACTAACAGATATGAAAAAGTCGAAAGCTCCCTTCAAAACCTAAGTATACATATCTACACTGATGAGCCAAAACATAATGATCTTAGAGAGAATGAGGGATGCAGGCGTGCAGGGACATGACGCCCTAAGCGAGAAGCGGAGAAGAAACGAATGAACATTGATTATGTAGACGATCCGGGTTGCAAATTGTTATACCTACTGAAATAAGTTACTTTGACTAAGGGAAGATTGTTCCGGCCACCCGCCTGCTATACAGGCCACTCAGCTAGTGTAACCACGGCCCGTGTTCGACGTCAGTGTGCAGTTTCCATGTACAGATTGCAGGTGGCAGCAGTAGCAGTGGAGGGTATATAAACGAAGTCGGGAGAATGCGGAAAACAGTGTAGTCGTCGTCGTAATGTGGGAAAGGAGCGGTTTATCTGAGGTTTCGGGCCAAGGATGGAAACATTTTCGGAACGGCTAAGTCTGTAATCTGTTTCCATGCCACCTTGGCTGAAGTATAACGTGCATAGGTAAATGGCACTATCAATAAGCGGGGCCGAGGCAACTGTGGTGAGGCAAAGGCTACTAGATGACAGGAGTGAACGACGGATGCAGAGAAGCGTACGGGCGAATAAACCCGGAGATGCTGAGCAACTGGCCGCCCAGACGAACCGAGGGGCTACCAACAGTGTCTCCTCAACGACTGTTCAACGAACGTTGCCGTATATGGACCTCCTCAGCAGCCATCTGGTTCGTGCACCAATGCTGACTGCTGTTAATTGTCGTCGAAGACCGAGATTTACACGCAAACACCGTAACGTGACGTCATCTGAGTAGCGACAGGTGGTCTCTTCAGACGAATCAAGTTTTAAGCTCCATCAGACAGATGGCCATGTCCTGTAACGCTCTACATCTATCGCTGGAAGGTTCCCTGCCGAGGCGTTATGGTCTCTCAATGTGGCATTCCCTGCCTGGATGGCGCAAGTATGCTAAAACTAATCACAGAGAAAAACTATCTCTCATTTGACAAAGAGTTCTACTCACAAGAAGACGGGCTTCCAATTGGGTCCCCAATCAGTAGACTCCCAGCCAACATTTTTCTCAGTCTCATTGTAAATAAAATATTCGAAACAATAGTAAGACCCGAACACTACCGGATAATATATTGGTACCGTTACGTAGATGACATAATATGCCTTATAGATGAAACACCAAGTCGCATCCAACAACTCCACAGTGATATAAACAAAGTACACCCAAAAATAAAATTCGCCATAGAAACAGAACACGATGAAAGGTTAAACTTCCTTGACCTCACAATATACAGACACAAAATCAACACTAATTTGTATATTCAGGAAAGTGACCACCACCAGCACAGCCATTCACAAAGACTCTAATCATCCGATTACACACAAACTAGCCGACTTCCAATACATGCTACACAGACTGAACAAAACCCCACTCACTGAAAACAACTACAAGGATGAATTGCAGACAATCAGACAAATAGCAGTAGAGAATGGATATGATGCAAACACTATAGATAAACTGAACCACAAAATTAAAACAAAATTAAAAAGCACAAGCAATACACAAAAACAAAAGCCTCCTCATCAGCTTACAAACACACAGAACCTACTCATGAGCACACACGAACAGGAAACACCCACAATGACAAACAGGTGGCTCACTCTCACCTACAACAACAAAGCTGTCCACAGAATAGTCAACATACTCAAAAAACAAGGGGTAAAAATAGCCTACAGGACGGACAACTCAACACTGATAAAACTAAGGACAACCAACACAAGCGCAAACAAAACACATCTGGTATTTACCAACTATAGTTCAATTCTTTTATCTTGGCGGTTCACGCATGCCTGCCCAGACGCGTGACATTTCTGCGTTGCCAGTTGCACGCGCCAAGCAAACTTACTTCTAGGAGGAAGCCTCGCAATTTATGAAGTAAACCACCACGGCCACATAAACCCTATCGCTGCTACAGAGACGTGCTCCCCGCATTCCGCGCTGTGCGCGATTTTGTCATCACTGCATTGCTCGCCTGTACAGACACTGGTGTTCCGACTGCTTTGACACACTTATCATTCGATTTCACAAAAACTGTGTGGCGCAAAAATTTGATTTTTACACATCTTCTTGACTCACATCTTCCCCCCATAAACGACTCAATTTTGTTTCGATGTTCAACGCAGTTATTGTGCAGCATTAAATGTAGTAAACCACTGCACGAAATTTTGAAGAGTTTGAAGAGGTACAAGTCCATAGTGTATACTTTCCGTATGGTTGATTTCAGTTGCAACTGGAAATTTCAAAAAATTACATTCAAACGAATAAAATTCATGAAGTAAGACACTTCGATATTGTTTTTAAATAAAGAAAATATTAAGCACAGAACAAGGTTTGAACTCTGAACAGCCAAACACTTTAACCATTACGCTAATACAACTCATCATTCGATATAGTTCCTGGAGGACTTTACTCTAGGACGCAAAATACCGACAAACACTGTTGGTATGACTATGAATTACTCACGTTTCGTCGAGGTACAATAGGAAATAAACAATTACCGCTGTTCTTTATTGCGAAAAAGCGGTTAGTGAGAATGACACAAACACCTTTCCCTGCTATCGCCTGAATTAGGAGGCTTATTGCTTGTTTGGCTTAATTAATTAATAGAATATGAAGCAATTGGTATAAAGAATGCTTTTTCCAAACTTTCTATAAAAGAAATTCTGCTATCAAGACATTGCTTTCGTTCAGTTACTTTATTTATGACTGAACGTTTCTAAAACTGGAGACACTCATCCATGCTCTGTACTGCAATCGAGCTCTGGCAAAGTCGTTCTTGTTCATTGGCTGACTGTGTTTTGTGACGTCAGATGCGCAGAACGAACCTAAACTCGGCCGCACTTTAACATGCCAGTACTGCAAAGCAGTTTATATAGGTCAGACAAGCAGAAACATTAATACCAGATACACAGAACACAGAAAAGCATTAAAAAGTAACAGCTGTCATTCCACGTTTGCTGAACACCTCATGGACAACAAACGTAACCCAAAAAACAATACGAATTCGAAAATTCTCAAATGCAGCAACAGCCCCCCACAAAAACTAATAACTGAAGAAAATTATCAGATACAAAAAGCCATGGTGGAAGGCAAACAAGTGATAAATGCACAGCTCTCTGTTCTCTGCCCTCAAAGAATTATTAGATGAGGCCAATCTACAGAGCTTTCAACCCCCCCCCCCCCCCCGCCGCCCCAACCCCGCCCGGTACACAAAATAAATAAATTCTGAAAATCCTCTCTCTCTCTCTCTCTCTCTCACACACACACACACACACACACACACACACACACACAGAATTAAATAATTTCAGGTATAGAAATAACAAGTTTTCAAATCGTAATTTTGGCTTAAACGATCTATTAATTTAAGGTATATGTGGTTGCAGATGACAAACTGTGGAACAAAACTGTTACTGTAGAAACACAACACATCAGAAAAACACACCATGAGGTACAAATGTCTGAATTCATACTTTGTGTGTTTTTTCAAATGTCTGTAATTACGATTTAGAAACTAATAGCTACATTTATACAAACACTAAAGAACACTCTTTATCTTTAACAGATGAAAAATAAAAGCCCACTAAGGATGCTGCAACTGCAGTGCAACATGTTTGGCTTAAAAAACTAAATTGTGTTTTCCTAAAGGCGGACCCCATCCAAAAACATACCTATATATCTGTACTTGGCAACAATGTGCACCTCTAAATGCCACGATGGCGTTTACTAACAGGACAATGCAACGTTTTATACTGATCCCAGAGTACGTGCTTGTTTCGAAGAGAACCAGGATGAGTTTGTCGTACTGCTCTGGTCGCTAAAATCCCCGAATTGAAACCCAATCGAGAATCTGCAGCACCACTCCGATCGCGCTGTTGACGCCTTGGACCCTAAACGGAGGAACCTAGCGCAGCCGGCCACGAGAATGTCGGCATGGCTCCACATCCCTGTCGGAACTCTCCAGAACGTCACTGGCTCTCTTCCTCTATGTCTTGCAGCGGTCGGCGCTGCAAAGGGTGGTTATTCCGGCAGTTACATTAATATGACTAGAATTTCACATACGACGGATCTGGCTGGCTGATAGTAAGATCCTGCCGTGAGAATCTATGGTAAGTGGTTCAAGAACGGTGACACCAAAAGTGGGCGTCCACGCCTCATAGAAAACGTGCAGCTTGGGTTCTTGTCCGGTCTATGCCGCAGGACAGGGGGGGATCTGTGAGAGGTCTGAGAACGTAGTATTGCTACAGGTACAAGTCTGTTGGAGCACACCGTTCAGCGCACACTGTTGAACATGTGGCTCCGTGGCAGACGAACCGTACGTGTTCCCATGTTGACACATCGACAATGTGTGTTACAACTAAAGTGGGCATAGGAGCATTGAGGATAGATTTTGAATCAGTAGAAACCCGTTGTCTGGTCGGATGAACCTCGTTTATTCTTGATCCTCTAGTTCGAAGGCCGTGTCCGAATAGCCCAGTGTCCAGGCCAATGGCAGTACGAAATATGGAGTTCGCTACGATGCAGGCCAGGGCAGCGGGAATACTCACGTGGGCTTCTACGGGCCGTTTGGTAGTAATGGAAAACATCGTAAGATCTACGGACTACATGAACGTTACCGAGGAGCACCTGCTTCCCTTCATGTTTAGTATCTCCCGCCATGGTCATATCATCTCAGGCAGGCCAAATTCATAGTACATTTTTCTGAGGAGCATAATCGGAAACTCGCGCTGACGTTTTTGGTATAAAATTCGTCTGATCTGAACCCGATGGAGCATATCTCGGAGGCTATCGGACGACAGATAGGTGCCAGCTAACTTAACTTACGGGAATTGAGAGACTTGTGCATAGGTATCTGGTGGCGTATACCTCGGGAACTTCGGTGGACTTCCTAAACGCGTGCACCTTAGAATCACAGCTGTATTGTGCCAAACAACTGGACCAATACGGTATATGGCCGGTAGTGAGGATGTTTTCGATCGTCATTTTATAGTCTCCGTGATGTCACAATGTTCCTCAAGACTGAACGTTAAGTTTGTTCTAGAACCGAATTGAGATAAATAATTCCGTAAACTATGCATTAATGATTCATTCCTAACATAATGTTGATACAATGTCATTAAACAAAAAACATGTAAGACTAACACTATATTTTGAAATACATGACGTTGTAGAAGAAAACCTAAAATCGAAAGGCAATAAAACTTGGCTGAAATGAAGAACTTGGGTGAAATTGCAGTAGATGCTTTCTAACAAATTGTGCGTTCTGGTATGGACTTCATATTGCAACCAGCAGGAATAATAAAGCTATGATTATGAATATAATGGAAAAAATCAGTGCTCTTATTTTCATGCAGTTCGGCGGGACACCAAATAAATGTTCTCATTTTCAAGATTAGGGTTCTTACTTTGGACAGCGCTCAAGAGCAGCTAAGTTGATTGCAAAATCATAATAGTGACCAGTTGCTATCAAACGTCTCGTAAATATTGCCATGATGAAAACTATAGACCGTACGGATATAAGTTACTGAGCGAACACAGGTTCCTGGATTGGTGGTGATCGTCACTCGAATTTGAGAATATTTAGTATGAGAAGTAAGATATTCATCATTCAAAAGGGACAAAGGAATTCGTGTGAATTGTTAACCCAGTAATTGGACAGAGACGTAGTGTGATGTTTACGTAATGGAAGAAACTGTGACCAGCGTATCATCAACACACGAAAGAATAATAAAATGGTCCCATTAAAGATCCAGTCAGTGGAGTCAATGATGTTGAAACAGTTTAAGTTACGTAATTACATGTAATCACTATGCTATCGTTGGTCATGAGAGGTTTTCTTTAATGGTTCAAATGGCTCAGAGCACTATGGGACTCAACTACTGAGGTCATAAGTCCCCTGGAACTTAGAACTACTTAAACCTAACTAACCTAAGGACACCACACACATTCATGCCCGAGGCAGGATTCGATCCTGCGGCTGTAGCTGTCGCGCGGTACCAGACTGTAGCGCCTAGCACAGCTCGGCCACAGGTTTTGTTTACTTTTTGTTGTAATCTGCACGAAAATTTACTTCCTACGTGACTCCATTATTATTATTATTATTATTATTATTATTATTATTATTATCTGTGTTGTTGAAGGTGCGGTTCGTTATTATTATTATTATTACTATTATCCGTGCTGTTGAAGGCGCGGTTCGATTCGTTACAGCTCATGCCACACTAGTTGCTCCACTATACGGTTGGACTGGAATGTGTAGTGGACTGACCCGACAGCCAATCCACTATGACTTGTAGCCGAATAGCACGCGATTAAGCTCACGCAGGCTGGCGTGAGGTCTGGAACAGGTCAGTGAAATAAGACTGGCCAAACAAGAGTAACTGGTAGAATACAGGGTTATTACAAATGATTGAAGCGATTTCACAGCTCTACAATAACTTTATTGTTTGAGATATTTTCACAATGCTTTGCACACACACACAAAAACTCAAAAAGTTTTTTTTAGGCATTCACAAATGTTCGATATGTGCCCCTTTAATGATTTGGCAGACATCAAGCAGATAATCAAGTTCCTCACACACTCGGCGCAGCATGTCCCCATCAATGAGTTCGAAAGCATTGTTGATGCGAGCTCGCAGTTCTGGCACGTTTCTTGGTTGAGGAGGTTTAAACACTGAATCTTTCACATCACTATGCGTGAAACTTCTCCGCACGCGTTCAACCGTTTCTTCGCTCACTGCAGGCCGACCCGTTGATTTCTCCTTACAGAGGCATCCAGAAGCTTTAAACTGCGCATACCATCGCCGAATGGAGTTAGCAGTTGGTGAATCTTTGTTGAACTTCGTCCTGAAGTGTCGTTGCACTGTTATGACTGACTGATGTGAGTGCATTTCAAGCACGACATACGCTTTCTCGGCTCCTGTCGCCATTTTGTCTCACTGCGCTCTCGAGCGCTCTGGCGGCAGAAACCTGAAGTGCGGCTTCAGCCGAACAAAACTTTATGAGTTTTTCTACGTATCTGTAGTGTGTCGTGACCATATGTCAATGAATGGAGCTACAGTGAATTTATCAAATCGCTTCAATCATTTGTAATAGCCCTGTACTTAACTTTAATCCACAATTGGTGAACATCGCTCTTGTTGATACATTATATAATCTCAGTATAAACTGGTCATGGCGCCTTGCTAGGTCGTAGCAAATGACGTAGCTGAAGGCTATGCTAACTATCGTCTCGGCAAATTAGAGCGTAATTGTCAGTGTAGCATCGCTAGCAAAGTCGGCTGTACAACTGGGACGAGTGCTAGGACGTCTCTCTAGACCTGCCGTGTGGCGGCGCTCGGTCTGCAATCACTTACAGTGGCGACACGCGGGTCCGTCGTATACTAGCGGACCGCGGCCGATTTAAAGGCTATCACCTGGCGGTAACACCACAGAATATGTGTGGGCGTGCTGGAAATCAAAACCCTAAATTTTTATGTGAAAATTTTTAAAGATTTTTTAAATAAAAGAAGCGTTATTAATATTGTCATCTCTATCCTTGTTGTACACATACTTGCAGCTCTCTGTTTCTAAGGGTCCGAACCGTGGCGAGTAAGATGGCGATGTGTAACAGAACTCTGTCGGTGCTTGTGAAACAGCGTGCTGTAATAGCTTCGTATTGGACGAGTTGGTCCACACACGGAGCACCCTCTCCTTCACCATGACAATGCCAGACCACACACGCGCGCTGCGACGTTTGCAACAATCCTGCGCTGTGCGTTCAGTGTCGTCGCTCATCCTCTATACAGTCCCGATCTGGCTCCATCCAACTTGCGTCTGTTTCCAAAGATTAAGGAACGCATTCAAGGACCGAACTTTGACAGCGATGGAGCGATGCAAGCAGAGGTGTCAATAACGTCAAAAATTCTACATGACGGTATCAACAAACTGATATCTCATTGGGAGAAATATATTTCTCGCTAGGGTGACTATGTTAGGAAATAGTTATTAACATGAGGAATAAAGATATGGATTGTTAAGAACCTTTGTTTTATTTAAAAACCTTTAAAATTTTCATGTTTTTTCAGGAAGCCTTCGTGGACCAGAAAACTTGTCCAGAACTTCGGAAGACCACCTCTCCCGCCTCTGCTGGCCAGATGCTAGTGTTACATCTTTGCCATCGACGAATGACAATCCTTGGTGACAGAGACGGTGGACTCAGCGGCTCCGAGACAAGAAACGGTAACGACTACATATGACCGCCGGCCACACACGCTGCTCACCTGGGGACCAATAAAGACCGATCACAGAGCAGACGGAAGTCAGTTGTCTTCAAGAAGACACTTCAAGCTATGCTGCGACATCGACTTCTACTGGCATCGCCGCTGGGATGAAAGTACCTCATCCACCAGTTCTCCAGCGCTCCGCTGAGGGTACTGTACTGTCGTGGGGCTTTGGCGGTGTAATCAGTACTGGATTACATTTATTGCATCCTGTGATAGACAGTGAACTTCTGGAAATACAAGTGGCAGTTTCTTCTACTGCATTTAACTTTTCGTGAACTACACGTTTTTTGAATAAAAGGATACGGCGATTCGTGTTGTATTAATATTTTATGAAAAGTAAATACTGAGCTCTAAAACTGTTTATTTATTGCTGTAAGTAGCAGTAGCTGACAATGAAAACTTTAATTCAGTACAAGGATTCGAAACGGCCACCTTAGAATTGATAGTCACAGAGCTTCAGCGACTTTGGCCACGAGCATGGTTACTTTCCACCCACCCGTTACTTACTCGTTACATCTTCCATAGATCATTTGAACGATTGTTTTTTTTTAAATGACGCAGAATTTAAGGATTAAGGATATGTATACATTATTAACATTCAAATTGATGGACACATTGCTTTTTAATCGCACTCATGCTACTACTCTTAAAAACGAAATTTTTTGTATCGTTGCCAGTTTTTAAACAGAATTTATCTACGTAATAGAAGGAGTAGACCAAGAACAAATGACTTCAGGTACCATTCAAAACCTGCTTCACTCTCTGTCAGACATTTTGTGATATTGGGCAAAACGTCAAACAAATTTTTTGGTGCATATTCAACACCGTTCTCAGTAACTGACAGCTGTAACTGTGAAAAATAACCATTACTTTTTGCTCTAGTGCTTTAGGTGTAGGTGTCACTAGCCACCTCAAATTGTGATGTATTCTTTGTGATGCATTTCAGTGGCGAAAATGCCTATTGTCAAGGTGCATTAAAAATGCGCAACTCCTCGAAGAGGTATCGATGTGATGACTTCGGCTAAGCACCACATATTATTGAGGAATTATTGAGGAATCAATACTTCCTTTCTAAGTGGTGAGGTGTATCAGAAATTCATTCCGTAAGACATTCCTAACTGCACATATGCAAAGTATGTCAGGAGGTTGAGCTGTTTGTTTCTTAGTCTAGAAATTATACGAACAATAGAAGTAGGGCAACTGAATTATTTGTGAAGTTCAGACGAATACTTCTTCCAGTTCATGTTTCCATCAACATATACACCCAAAAATTCCACCATACTTGCCGACTCCTGTTCAGGTGCTGCATCAGTTGTTGGTGTCACTGTCTCAAATGAATATTTTGTGTTCTCTCAAAACTTGTGGTTAGTCCACGTTCAGAGAACCACTTACAAGTCCGCAGCTCGTGGTCGTGCGGTAGCGTTCTCGCTTCCCACGCCCGGGTTCCCGGGTTCGATTCACGGCGGGGTCAGGGATTTTCTCTGCCTCGTGATGACTGGGTGTTGTGTGCTGTCCTTAGGTTAGTTAGGTTTAAGTAGTTTTAAGTTCTAGGGGACTGATGACCTAAGATGTTAAGCCCCATAGTGCTCAAAGCCATTTGAACCATTTTTGAACCACTTACAATACTTTTCCTAAACGTCATTAAGTACCTCTTCTCTTGATTCCTTTCTAATGAGACTTATTACAGACCTAATATCGTCTTGAAAATGAACCAATCTTGCTTGTTGAAAGTTGAGACGAATGTCAGTCACATATACAGGGTGTTCCAGTACGAGTTGTCAGTATTCAGAGAGATGACAGAAACCATCCTTCAGAGCTAAACATGGGCTCTAAAATGCATACTTAAGAGTTATGAGCACTTCATCTGTAAAATAGATGTGTTTCACAGAATCGAAGATGAACTACTGCTCGTAGTTCTTGAGGTATCCGTTTTAGAGCGCATGATTACTTGGATGATTTGCATCGAATGATCATTCCCGTCACATTACTCAGTACTAACCAGTTCTCTTGGGACATCTTATAGAAGGAGAAGGAGTGCATACACAATTGAATCTTGTGGGATTCCTTCGTAGTTTCTCTCCTGCTGCAAAAATGTCCTACCTTTCCAGAAGTTTTTGCGATCTACGTCAGTCGTGTGCGATGCCAATAAAACCGAAGTTCCTGTATGATCTCGTCTTTTTTAAATTCCTAGATCTGTAATAATTGCAGTACTGGGACGTGCAATGGAAAGTAAGATCATTAGCTGAATTTCATTAAGAAAAAATGGAGAACGGGAAAACATATACTAGGAAGAGCCGAGAAGGATATAGAGAACAAAAAATGCCTCAAATTCCATGATATGAAAGGCCATTGGGGTAGAAATCTCTTCCATAAGAGACAAAGGCTCTTCAGCTAGAAGCAGACACTGGTCCTGGCAACAAATTATGGATGACCTCTGGCGACAACTAAGTTGTAAGCTGAGGGCGAAATAAACTCTGTGAGCCATACTTCCGAGCTCTGCTTGAAATATATCGGGCGGAGAGAGGAATTACGCAGTAAGCTTGCTATGAATCGCTCTGCTAAAGACCTTAAGCGGATTACCGCGGGTCGCTTTTGTACTCGAGTGTCTGTTAGCGACAGGTAGTCCGCAAAATTAGAGCTAAAGCCGCGTTGGCTGGCTGGCTGTCAAAATGCGGGGACATGGCTCACGGGCTCCTACTCCAAATTAATGTTCTTCCTCGTGAATATTAGGCATACAGCCAATGAAAACAGGGATAGTTTCCACCTGTTCTGTATTGCTTTAATCGACAGTAAAATTGTATGCTTACAAGCACATTTAAAACTCGACAATTCCCTTATATGAAATAGACATTGATTCCAATCTGGAGACAAACTGATGTAATATTTTCGAAAATGCTGTGAAGCTGAGAGAATCCATTTATAGCAGTCGCACACAGGAGACGACACAAGAAGGTTGTAGGAGTGATGTCACCCCTTCCCCCCACACACCCCCAAAAAGTAAAACTCACTGCGATGGAAGAGTTCGCATTGATACATATTCTGTGTCAATCCCAAGTTTCACAGCTTACTTTCAGGGAGTAAATTATAATTAAAACAGTGAGTATCGAAAATGGCAAGGCCTCCTGTAAATTACAAGCTATGTAGCGACTTCAGGAAGTAAGGCAGAGACGTCGTCCGACGCTAAGACCACTGCGATCGCACAACAAGAGCGGTTCATAGTTAGGAAACAATGGGAGTGACTGCTGTACCTCGAGCATAGTGCACATAGGCTCACATGATGGTTCCTCATCGTTGTTTCAGTCTAATGACCGATTTTATAATCACATTAGGGAATGAACACTACAGACTACCACTAGCAGTTTCAGGCATTTTCTATGGTTTTTGTTGTTGTGAACCATGGTCTTGTGATTTGTGCATAATATCTAAATATTTATGTCTCCACATATGTAAGTACTGCACAACGTGATAATGCAATTTACAAGACAAATTTCATTATTCAATTAGGGTAAGGTGTGCAACAACAGATAAAACCAAAATTAAAGAAAAAAATTATACCCAGCTGATTTATACAATTAGAAACTCACATTTATCACAGATGTTCCTACTCTTAGTTATGCTACCGTTCTTTAAAAATTGTTGGTCGTAATTGGTTGCTTATATTAGATCCATCACTTTGCAGGTGAAAAATAATTTTGACAAACAGGACTTTTAGGCTGAAAATAAATGTACACTCAGATCTAGATCATAGACCACAGTAAAGCAAATATTCTCTATATACCCATCAAATTTGTGTTACATGCAAAGAAACCTGTGCTCTATCTGATGGACTATTCATTATTGTCACATTTATTACCCATGCATATCATAATAAATGTATGTATGTGTGTGTGTGTGTGTGTGTGTGTGTGTGTGTGTGTGTGTGTGTGTGTGTGTGTGTCTGTGTGTGTGTGTTCCACGTCTTCTTCTGAACCACTGAATCGATTACATTCAAACTTGGAACACATATCTCTTAATGTCAGGCAACAATCGCAGTGCAGGTAAGAACTACCTACCTACTAAACGTTAGTAAATATGACGTCATAAGCAATGAGATGATTTAAACTGGAATGATCATATAAAGTTGATCGTCGGTAAAGCAGATGGCAGACTGAGATTCATTGGAAGAATCCTAATGAAATGCAATCCGAAAACTGCTCAGCAGTGTGGGATCCGTACCAGATAGGGTTCATAGAAGAGATAGAGAAGATCCAACGGAGAGCAGCGCGCTTCGTTACAGGATCATTTAGTAATCGCGAAAACGTTACGAAGATGATAGATAAACTCCAGTGGAAGAGTCTGCAGGACAGACGCTCAGTAGCTCGGTACGGGCTTTTGTTAAAAGTTTGTAAAAGTTGTTAAAGTTGTTAAAGTTGTTAAAGTTTCGAGAACATACCTTCACCGAGGAGTCAAGCAGTATATTGCTCCCTCCTACGTATATCTCGCGAAGAGACCATCAGGATAAAATCAGAGAGATTAGAGCCCACACAGAGGCATACCGACAATGCTTCTTTCCACGAACAATACGAGCCTGGAATAGAAGGGAGAACCGATAGAGGTACTCAGGGTACCCTCCGCCACACACCGTCAGGTGGCTTGCGGAGTATGGATGTAGATGTAGAGATACGTGAAAAACTGCCTCATGGTGCATTACATTTAAATTTATTACTTCTGTGTTATTAACTATTTGCATTAATTCCGTATACAGTATCCACATATGCCAGTGAATGAACCTACACAAATATATCATTGTAAGACATATAGTTCAAGAGATGAGACGTCATAAACACTGAGATGCTTGAAAAAACGTCAAATAATGCATTAATTTTTAGTACACTTATTCTTTACTAGTAAGACACTACTTTAGTCGATTTACTTGAAGTAAATCTCTGACACATGGCAGTAACTTTGAAAACATAAAAACAATAGCCATCTGTATATCTATGAAGAGGGGTTGCGTTAAAGACGTTTACAAAATGGCGTTGTAGATAGTCGAAACACCTGCTCTCAGCTGCTCAGACGTGTAACTGGAAATACTGATTGTAATCAAATTCTGAATTAAATAAAAATTACATAGAATTTGTGTTTTGCATACTATATTTCTAAATTCGGGTATTCTACTTACACATTTGTACTTTATATATATATTTTGTTCGAGTGTTTCGTAACTTCACTAAAGATTTTTGTTTTCGTTTTTAATAGAAAGTTGGCAAAACGAATATCCAGACAATGCTGGGTTTGTCAGCTAGTATGGAATTAATTATTAAACAGACAAATAATCCTTAAATACAACACGCTCCATTCCAAAATATATAGTTGTTTCCCAACAATGTTACATTGTCCCCTGCGAACCCAGCCACCAGCCGCACAGCACTGTACCACGGTCTGACGCCCTTCCCATACGATAGGAGCATAATCGTCGGAGACTACACCCCTGCCAGTAAAAAGAAAAGCATTCATATGAAAAAGGAATTTGCTAAAAGTAGGAGAGTCAGAAAGCTGTTCATGCTACAAAAGCGGTGGGAAGTACACAAAATAAAGGCAACTGATGAAATTAACTCTGATGCCGACATCTCTTTGGAGAGTGACGACAGACGGCATGGTGTTCATTCCTTCGGAGCATCCACACTATATCTTATTGCAATGACAAATCCAGCACTTGTAGACGGAGGAGATCGTATCTTGGCGAAATTTCGAGAAGAGACGAGGAATTCGTGCAGCTAAAGGTAACTTTGCACCACACAAAAAATACTGGAAAACGATCTAGAAGATATGTCTATAAAGTCTGTGGACAAGGACAAAACAGTTTTTCAATAAAGAAAAAAGAGACATTTCACTTATTAATGAGAGTGATTTGATAGGGAAACCGCCAATTCCTCACGTTACTGCTGATGTGGGAATTCTCAAAAAAGGAATACACTTTGTGTTTATTGATCCAGATGATGATTATGAAAAGACATAAGACAGTGATTCTGTTTTGCGTATCTCTTATTTTTGTATTAGTGTCAGCATACTAAGTATAAAAGTGAACAGTTCCTACCCATTGCTGCTGGACTTAATAGTAATAAAAGTAGGAAAATCAAACAACAATATTTCAATAGTTCCCTCTGACATACATTTCAAGTCATAATTACCCTGGAAAATATATATGTTATGTACACTGTGTATGTATGTTATTTTTGAGACCTAAATCTCCTACAACAGTCACATTGTACATAACAATATGACACGAGTAACATATTTTGGATTATCTGTAACATGTTTAAGAATTTCAGTCCAAAAATAATAAACGGCTTTTATTTTTTCTTATCTGCATTACTAACTTTAAAGAATTAAATACAATGTCATTTTAAAACAGCTTATAATCTCTAGAATTTAAAATGTGTTTCCCCACACTTACTCTTTTTCTTTCACAAATACAGATTAATTTTATGACTCTGTATAATATTTAGGTCACTTTAACCTACATAATTTTATGGCGAGTAAAGTTCTGTAAATTTCTAAAACCATTTACATAACGCGCTATAGTTAGTCAGTTGTTATCTTCTACCTTCACATGGTAGAAAGTCTTGCACTAGGTAACACGTTTTGTCTGACAGTAAAATCGATAGTTGTCTTAGTTTTCAGTAGTTTCTATTTCAAAATATATGTAATTTGTATTTGGTTATTGATAATACTTATATTCAGTTTTATTTGAGTTGGTGATTATTGTTATATAGTAGAGTGATAATAGAACAGCACTGACAAAATTTTCTCGAATGCAACACTTTCAAATTTCCACTGGATAGTAGTTCCTACGTACACAACCATGTTACGCCGTGGAATCTATTTCAAATTTGGTAAAATCTTGGTTCCCCAGGGCACTTTTCTTAAATTCAGAAAAAACTATAACATGAAAAAGTTAATGCTCTCATTCCAAGATGGAATAAGAAAATATATTGAATTTCGTTTAAGTGCTGTCTAGAGGCAAAGATCTGAATAGTGATCCAAGATACAAGACTTTACCCTACATGGTCCGGATTTCCTACAGACACAGTTCTGCTGCGGTGCGGAAAACAGGAGCATCACGGCGTGCAACTGAAATGCAGCAACTGGGAATGACGTCCAGAGTTGAAGCACTCGGGACAATACGATTTTTGTGGGCTAAACGTCTAAATTATACACGGATTCACCGTGAGACTCTGGTTGTACATTAGTCAACTGCGACTAGCGACCAGGCTAGTCAAATATGGCCAAAAATATGGCCGAAGCCGCGCAGATTTGTGCGATGCTCATCGGGAAGTCCAGAACCTGCATCACTCAGGCTCCATCTCCAAAGCTGTTGATACGCCAGAGCAGCTACATGTAACTGCTAGCAATGAATATCTCTGGAATGCAATTTCTTGGAAGGTACTTGTAAGTGATGTTCTAAACACTGGTATCAAGAAATCATTGTTCTACTAGCTGCCAATTTTCTATTAGAAACGATAGCAAAAAATGAACTGTTTGTAATTTAGTTTAGAAGAAGTTTCTTCTGTGTCTTCGTGAAAAAACCTTTGAATTCTGAAACAGTCGTACAAAGAAACACGTGTCATGTGCAAATGTATAAATACAGCTGCTTCATGTTTCTACAACGCAATTCTGTTGCCATCTCTATGACAATGCCTCTTCATAGCTCTATATACTGCTATTGTTTTCGCTTATAGCCGTTTCTGCTTGGCAGCTGAAAGCTGTCAAAAGCGCTGCAAGGTGCCAAGGATTTTCTTAAGCTGGCTGGATGTAGACTGTATCAGTAACGAAGGATAAACGTATTAAAACTTCATGCATGGTTTAGCATTTTTTCACGCATCTCATTGTTTATGCCGCCATATCTCTTGAACTGTGTGTCGTGCATATTTGTGTAGGTGCAAACAACGGGATATGTGAATAATGTTTGCGAAATATGTTGCGAATACAGTTATTACCAAAGAAGTAATAAATATAAACGCCATGCACAATATGGCAGTGTTCACGCATCTCAGTGTTTACGACGTTATAGCTGCTGGACTAGGATAGGTAGGTGGTTCTTACCCTCACAGCGATTGTTGTCTGATAGCAAGCTTGGCTCAAATCGATCCCTTTGCTTAGGAGATGTGGAACATAAACACATACATTCATTTTTTATAATATATAGGGATTAGCACATTGTATATGTTTCATTATCGACAACAGCACATCGGAGAGACGTATAGTCAAGCAAAATTTCAGTTCTCAGGTAATACCTCAACCTTAATTTTTTAAGACCCTTTCGATTATCAGTTCAACACCGCTAGCAGTGATGCTGTAGGAATTAAAAATTCTGTGATCCAGTTACCATACATGGAAATGTCTACACAATGAAGATGCGACCATGTTACAGAGGCTATCAGCAGCATTGTACCATCACACCACGTTTGACCCACATGATCTCGGATTTCACTCTTAGGACCAGATTCGTAAGTGCTTACGCAATAAACTGTATTTGAAGTATCGTCATTTTTTTGAATCTGAACATGAGCAGCTACTGTAGCAAGAACTCTCCAGATCTTTGGGAAGGACTTAGTTCGATGTTTATTATAATTTTATGACCGTCGTGCATTACGGCACAAAATGCCAGTAACTGAATTTTCCGTCGATGCTTGGCAGAACATAACGACAATATAACTCTACGAAAAAATGTACCACGAAGGTACTATCGAAATAGAGCGAATATCTGTAGATGTGGTGTCCATGTACGGACAAACAAACTACAGAAAAACTGGATGATTTATTCAAGAGAAAAAGCTTCACAAACTGAGCATGTAAATAACACGTTGCGCCACCTCTGGCCCTTATGCAATCAGTTGTTCCGCTTGGCGTTCATTGATAGAGATGGTGGATACCCTCCTGAGGAATATCGTGCCAAGATCTGTACAACTGGCGCACCAGGTCATCAGAATTTCGAAAAGGATGGAGGGCCGTCTCCATAATGCTCCAAATGTTCTTAGTTGGGAAGAGATCCGGTGATCGTGCTAGCCAAAGTATGGTTTGGCAAGCACGATGACAAACAATAGAAACGCTCGCCGTGTGCGGGTGGGCATTACCTTGCTTAAATGTAAGGCCGGGGTAGACGCGACGAAGGGCAACAAAACGCGGCGTAGAATATCGTCTACCTACCGCTGTTCTTTAAGGGTGCCGCGGGTGTAAAACCATTGGGGTCCTGCTCTGAAAAGAAGTGGTACCCCAGATCACCACTCTTGGTTGTTGGGTTTGGTTGATATCCCATCGCTGTCTGTGCGTCTCCATACATGTCTTAGACCTGGAAGCTCATCGACTGGAGTAGAATTGTCTTCAGCGATAAGTCCTGCCCCAACGGCGAAGACATTGTTTGTTTCTACATGTACGTCACATCTACCAACTTCCGTCAAATTAGGATAGTTTTTCGTGGTGCTTGTTTATGCAGATTTCATTACGCCAGGAAACAGATTAAAATGTAGCTGAATTAACAGTTTTAATCTAATATCTGTATAAGTGAAATTTCGTTCTACATAAGAGGAAACAGGAACTATAGATTTCTCTCTTAAAATTAAGTTGTCCTATTATATACGGTCTCGATTTCCGATGGTCTCATATTTCTGGTTTTCCAACAGGATGTAAAAGGTCACAACTTATATCGTAAGGGTAGTTTTCTGTTAGAATATGTTTTCAAAAACGTTCTCTGAGGGACCCAGAAAGTGGCACTATACTACCGGAGTGCGTAATTATAAAATGACGTGCCACAGCAGAACTGCTTTCAGTCTCTTCATTCTGTAACAACGCACTCCGTCGTCAGGCCACGAGTGCCCTACCGGGACCATCCGACCGCCGTGTCATCCTCAGTGGAGAATGCGATAGGAGGGGCGTGGGGTCAGCACACCGCTCTCCCGGTCGTTATGATGGTATTCTTGACCGAAGCCGCTACTATTCGGTCGAGTAGCTCTTCAATTGGCATCACGAGGCTGAGTGCACCCTGAAAAATGGCAACAGAGCATGGTGGCCTGGATGGTCACCCATCCAAGTGCCGACCACGCCCGACAGCGCTTAACTTCGGTGATCTCACGGGAACCGGTGTATCCACTGCGGCAAGGCTGTAACAACGCAGACAAGATATTTAGCGAAATATAGTCCCCGTTTGTGCTAGATGCAGTAGTAGACCTGACTTTTTTTTTGCCCTCGAGGAAAGACGCCAGACGAAAGCGGTGATCTACGTGACTCGGAATGTTAACTTCAGTGAAAACTACAGGGATGTTGTGTCTGGTGAAAATCCCTATTCCATGGTATATTTGAAGCGTTTGAAATAGCCTTAAGTAACGCGCACATTTTACGAAACTTCATCTGTTACATATACAGCTACATATTTACTCCGTAAGCTACCTTGTACTTTGTGGGGAGGGTACTTTTCACACCATTGTCACTTCCCTCGTTTCCTGTTTCAGTTTCAAAGGTATGTGGCAAGAACGGTTGTTGATACACCTCAGCTGAGTGTCAATATCTCTGGTTTTTCCTTCAAGGCCTTTTCCCGAGTTACACACAGGAGGTCGCAACATATCGATTAAATCTTCTTGGAACGTACGCACTAGTAATGTTAACTGTAAATTACTTCGCTACGGACCACGCCCTTGCTGTAGTGTCTGCCAAAGAAGTGAGATTAACATTTCCGTGATGCTTTCGCTTCTACTAAATGAAACAGAAACGCAGTGTTTTTCTTTGGGCCCTCTCTACTTATATTACGAATCTTATCTAAACTGACGGACAATTCTCAAGTAATTGTCAAATGAGTCTGGCTGAACTACACTTCTTGAGGGCTCTTCCAGCGAATATCAGCGTAGCACTGTAAGGCTCTCCACATGCATGATCTCAGACATTTGATGGATGGGGCTGCTCCCAGTGATTCTACGAATGCAATAACGACTCGCTCAAGACGAGTGTCAACTACTAATCCCTAGGCCAGCCGGAGTGGCCGAGCGGTTCTAGGCGCTATAGTCTGGAACCGAGCGACCGCTACGGTCGCAGGTTCGAATCCTGCCTCGGGCATGGATGTGTGTGATGTCCTTAGGTTAATTAAGTTTAAGTAGTTCTAAGTTCCAGGGGACTGATGACCTCAGAATTTAAGTCACATAGTGCTCAGAGCCATTTGAATCTTTTTTTTTTTTTGCTAATCCCTACACCAAACACGGATTCTGTGCAGGTCTTCATGCATTTCGCTACAGTTCACTGTGTATAAATTTCGACATTTTGACAGTGAAACAGTGAAACAGGTTGTTATATCCGCCAGCAGCCAGATATCAGCGCATTCTGAAGAAACCAGGAGAAAAACACGAAGCCGTAAAGTGGAATGGCTGCCTGTGGAATGGAATACGATACTATGCAATTGTTTTTAACGACACCATATGGTAATCGAGCTAAACACGGTTGACTGACGGCGGGCGGCGAACAAGACACAGGCAAGCATAGTACCCAAGCAACATATGTAAACAACGAACCACAAAACGGAGAACTTCGCCACAGCAATGTCAACAGACCAAGAGCAAAAACAAAAAGAATCCGAATGTCGACCAGACAGAAAGACTAAATGCCAAGTGATGTTCTTAACGAATAGTCCTTAGTGCATTATGGTAGTAACCGACAATATTTGACGATAATACAGAAGCGACGGACCTTTGTTTTTCTTTATTGTTATTTCATCTCCCCCACACTCTGTATGGACGGGGGAATGAAGACGGGAGCTGTCAGCGGTCCAGTCAACCCGCTCTTCAGCCAATTTTAAACAAAAATTAAATAAGAAGAAAAAATAGGGAACAGAAAGTTGAAGTATTTATAATGAATTTAAAACTTTTTAAAGGTGACGATAAAATGGATATTTTATTTATGCAAGAAACATGACTTCCTGCACCCTTAGATGGAAACAATAATAAGAAAAAGTAAAACTAGAAACAATAAGAGCACATTTAAAAATATTGAAAACATGATGCCACACACTGACATTTAATTTAAATAACACACTTTCTTTTGCACTAAAACTGGAAGGACATGGAGTCTATTGCTGAAGGGGAAATTGTTGATCGGTGAAGAGGGTAGGAATGAAGGATGGAGGACTGGTGCATATTATCGATGTGGTAGAGTGGCTACTGGGACAGTGAAGTGGGTGGAGTACAGGGGGGGGGGGATGGTAAGGCTAAAATTGATGGGAAATGGGTGGTATGGAAAGAAAGGCGGATGGTGAGGAAGGGGTAAGGAAATATGTGGGGGGGGGGGAGAGAGGGAGCCCTGATGAGGTGAGACAGATGGGGCGGATTTAGAGCTGGTAGAATGAGTAAATGACAGGGCACAGTTCGTGATCTGGGAGGGGAAGTTGGCTGAAATTTCGTTGGGTGTGTAGGTATCGGGTTGGTGGGATGTGTTGCTAAGAGCGCAGCAACATGCGACGACTGAAAAAGTAGAGAGGAAACTATAGGATTACTGGAGTCATATTTGCAAATGCTGTAGGTTGTTCGGAGGTGTTCACTTTGCCTGAGAAGAGAAAGGAATTTGATGATGTAGTAAAGGATTCTTGTGAAGGAAGGTAAACGGATGCGGAAAGCGAGGTGGAGTGCGTGCATAGCATTCCAGTATCTGGAGGGACTTACAGAACTTGGTGGTGGGGGCTGCGGAGAGGCGGGGGGGCGGAGCCATGGAACATTAGCATAGAATAGGATGGGTCATATCAGGGTTTTGTATGTGTGGAGGACTGTGAAGGGGTGCAATCCCAGCCGCGCAGAGTGACCATGAGGTTTAGGGCGCCATGTCACGGATTGCGCGGCCCCTCCCGCCGGAAGTTCGAGTTCTCTGTCGCGCATGTGCGTGTGTGTGTGTGTGTGTGTGTGTGTGTGTGTGTGTGTGTGTGTGTGTGTGTTTTGTTCTTAGCATAAGTTAGTTTAAGTATTGTGTAAGTGTAAGGACTGATGGCCTCAGCAGTTTGGTCCTTTAGGTATTCACAGAAATTTGAACATATTTTTGGATGCAATTCCAAGTTCGACCAGTTAGTGGTTTTAATCAGTTGTGTTTGTATTGGATGGATTGTAGGTTAGTTGACGGTCTGGATAGTTCAGTGCATTAGCGAGCTGGATAGGACGGTCGTAAACGGGAAGGCAGAAGCCAAGAAGAGGAAAGATTCCGATGGTGCGTCCTATAATTATTGGCAGGAGGTAAACTGACTAATGTGGATTTGGAGGGATCGTTGGGATTTCTGGAGTGCAGGATAGAGGGCAAGTAAAGCACTGTCATCAGCGTACTGAAGGAGAAGTACTATTATAGGTGATTTGGGCATATCGACAGTGGAGAGGGGATCAAGGTAGGAGAAAGGACATAGCTTTAGGGCAAGTGTCCAGTGGGATGGAAGGTGTGGGAATTGGTGATTTTAGTGGTCACAAAAGATGGGCGATTTGAGCGGAAGGGTGCAAACTGGTGGACAAATAATTGATACAGCGTAAGTCTTTAGTTTGAAAAGGGGACCGGAATGCCATTATACAGTCGAACGCTTTCTTTAGGTCGAGGAGGACAAAAACAGTGGATTTACGGGTACTGAGCTGGTGGACTAAGACATGAATAAGTTAAAGGAGCTGGTCATCAGAAGAGAAAATGGGGCAGACACCACACTGGTTAATGGAAAGGAGATGGTGTTGGTTTGGATGTAGGTGGAACCGTCAAGAGAGGACGGATTCGAAGACCTTGGTAACCACTGACGTGAGGCACATGGGGCGGCAGGCTCAGGTATCCGTAGAGGGTTTGTCCGATTTGAGAAAAGTAGGATTTTGGAGGTTTTCCATACTTAAAGGTTGTAACCTGGGGAGAGGGCAGTAGCATCAAGAGACATTCTTTAAGGTGTCGATAGGTAATGCGGTCGTAACCAGGGGATGCATTGCGTTTTCTTTGAAGTATTTGCTTTACGTCATGTGTTATGATTGTGATGTTTACTTCTGTTTGTGGTATGTTGTCCAAGCACTGAAGGCTGGATGACATTGGTGGTACAGCAGTGTATGTGCGTTTACAGGTGGTTGGAAACACGGAGTAGTTATAATGAGGGCCATTAGGGATGAACAAGTTGGAGAAGTTGACTGACAGTTCACTGGGCTACCGTATTTACATTGGCCGCGAGGAACAATACTGGCCGGCGTATTCAGGTGGCGAGACTGCGAGCGCATCGCTGCGGTGGGACTGTAGCCTCTAACGGCCCTGTAGATACATTTCTGCAGAGCCAGATACCAGAGTGGTGAGTGTGGTTTAAAATACGAGGCAACTGAAAGATTCGAGTCACAATCGTTAGTTTTATGCACAGATAAACAGTTTTGGTTATTTAACTATCATCATACCAAAACAAAGAGAAATTTTCTACTGTAAGTATTTGGTACAGCACTACGTTGTAAGACCACTATGCTTCAATGACTGACCGTCAGCGTTCTGCAACTTGGATTCGAGATGAAAGTGAAATAATGCAGGAAACATGCAAAATTTTTTATACGAGGGACGTTAAAAACTAAGTTTTGTCAATGTTTCTGAAAGAGAAGGTGGTACATCAGGCAACAAAACAAATGTCATGCGATTCCTCACTCTTTGCTGGTTCAACGATGGATGGGATGTCAGCGGAGGAGCAGAGCGGCGAAGAAGAGACAGTAGCAGCAAAAAAGCCGTTACCAAGGCAATGCGGGTACACATCACGATGGCAGGCGGACGTGTAATGACACTGTTGAAGCCAACGGATGTGCAAGCTGTTGTCCGGTTTGTATGGGCAAGTGGTACTAGTGTGTCCGTTATCCATGAACGCTCACTGAGCCTGTATGGTGAACACGTTATGTTTCGTCGAACGGTTGGTCGCTGCTGCTTCATGTTCAGGGAAGGACTTCCACCTAGTCCGTGCAGCTGCATTCTCGTGACGTCACGTGCGAACCGACGTTGATCTGGATCAGGGAGTGCGACAATTCCTTACATCGTAGAGCACCTGGTTTAACCAGAGTGGTCCATTCAAATCGACTGCACGCTACGATGAATGTCTCAATGTCGGTGGCGACTATGTCGAAACAGTGGAACTCCTGTAATTCATGATGCTATGGTGTATTTGTTTTTGGAGATAAAGATCCCCTTGTGGAGAACATTGACGAAATTTAGTTTCGGAACGTCCATCATGTAATGTCTACAAAAGGTGAAAATTCCATCTTTGACAAAGCGTTTACTTTTTCCACTTTCCATGAATGTAGACAGACAGAACATTGAAGACTGTTCACTGATCAGTCTCTTCTCTATAATAGGCCACATACTGTCTGAAATTATTCATGAAGTTCTTGTGTTAGGACTGTGCAACTGAAAGACTGAAGAGACAATAATAGAAATGAACAGACGAGTAGAAGTGGCGTCAAGTGCTTTTGGTAAACTGAATACTCTTCTGAAAAAACATTCTTTCGAGTTTCTAAAATGAATGCGAATAATCAATGTGTTTTACCAGTTTTCACTTACGGCAGCAATGAAATCTTAATGTGAGCTTTCTTTAACGAGTAATGGACAGGTACGTGTTTGGATTTATAAGGGAACACAGAAAGAAACACGTGGATCAAAGAAGATACTGGAGTAGAAAACTTCATCACCAACATAAGGAAAATGAAATGTAGGTAGGTGGGCTGTGGAGCTAAGCCAGTGGATGGTAAATAAACGGAGGAACTTCTGTGCTGGACTCCAAGATATAAGACAAAACGGAGACGCCAACCGAATGGTAGATGACTTAGAAACTAGAAACCACGTTGGAGCAACAGGCTTAACTGTAGCTGAAGACCAAAACGAATGGAGAGATCTGCAGCAAATGTTTTTGTCTGTCAGTGTACGTCACGGAGCTAGTGCTCCTAGTGCTGATGAAGTTTTCTGTAGAATATGTCTGACGGTGAAGGTATCAAAACTGCGCTGAAAGATACACTGGAAGAAGATTCATAGCATGTTAAGATCCAGTGTACGTATATACGTTAGGTTTTTTTTAGAACTTTTATTCATTGTCTGTGACGATAACTTCAGGCCGGTGACATACATGGTCTCGTCTCTCAATGTGTTCCGGTTTATAACGTGCTTCCTCTCCTTTCTCTTCTCGCATATTTATTGTGCAAATATGAACGGTCCAACATTAAAATTTTTCGCTCTTAGATCCTGTTCCTAGGTTTTAAAATTTCACATGACTTTATAAAGACGTGATCCAGGTCTCTTGTATCTCCTCCCTCTGGAATGTCAGTCTTCACCCTATTCACGTATTTTCCAGTAGGCTTACAGCTAACGTTTTAGGTATGCAGGGTTCTTCACACGTGACATAGAATGTATGCCAGCGTTAGGAGAGGGCTGTAGATAACGTAAAACAGGTTCCAATGAAGTATCTACCCTGCATAGGCAACATTTGTAATTTTGAGTACTTTTCACCCTCGTGCGAATATTTGTTTCCTTTTGGAACCAAAAATGCATAAGGCGAACATCCATATCTTTATGTATCAAATCGTAACATCATTAAAGTGTTTGCATAAGTAGTAATGGCAGAGTTACTTGAGTGTTTTTTTATGGTTAGACTTGACTGATTATAACCATTAAATTATTTATTAGCTTCCATTTAACGCAATTCCTCAAAATTCAATTTCATTACTCAGTATTTTTTGTTAACGCTTGTAATGAACTAACTGCTAAGAACAACAGCCGGCATACAATTAACTAGCAAATTTCATTCCAACTTCTTACATAGTTTTTATCTTCAACGTTAAGCAACAGACAGCTATTTCTTATTTGTTACTCATTTCTTCTTTGTTATTTTTAGCCATTGAAGTAGATTCACAGAACATAAAATATATGTGTGTATCTCGTTTACCACGTATATGTATAAAGATGGTTTCCAATGTCGTTGTTTAAAATCGTTTCCGAGCTCCGCAAAAAGGATTAAAGCATTTCGTTCTCCTAGTCTGCTTATTTCTTGCGTGTTCTGCATAGTACAATTGGAATGAGATTTACATGTTTATAAACTCTCCATGCGCGTTACGGTTAACAACGCGTACTCATGTAAAATGAAATAGTGTGTAAAATGACGATAATGAATAACAACAATAATAAAAATGGAACTGAAGCTTTAACACATTGAGCGCTAAATATACTCATGTTCGGAAAGTACAGAACACCTTGAACAACTAGAGAGAGGACGTTCATATTCACAGGACATGTTCATTAGTATGTCCTGCAGAAATAATTAGCATTTGAAACAGTGAGACTTGAGCAGACGTACAGGATGGCGCGGAGACGTATGCGCGTACCGTATCATCAAATCAGTGAGTTCAGTGACTTTGAAAGATGGCGCATCATTGGCATAAGAGAATGTGATGTATACATCCAGGAAATTGCTCCTCGTGTGGGACGAAGTGCATCGGCAGTGCAACGAGTGTATACCGGATACCTTGCGGAAGGCTGTGCACGACGAGAAGGGTCAGGTCGCACCACCCACACTCCCCCCTCCCCCCCCCCCCTTCCCCCGAAGATCGACACCTCATTCGAATGGCACTGGTGGCTGCTGGACAGATATTCTGCGTCCTCCTCGGCCCTGGCGCAACAGTGGAATAGTGTAACATATGGTACACTATCAGGGGTGACAGACCGTCGCAGTTCATTATGGGTTGGCTTACGTGCGCGTCGTCCACTTTTCCGCCTACCTTTGACAGAAGTGCATAAACACACTAGACGGCAATGGTGTATGGAACAACGTCACTATGGATAGGAATGGCATCGGAACTGTTTTCGGACGAAGCCAGTTTCTTTTTGTTTGAAAATGATGGCCGCATTTTGGTTCGCCACATAGAGGGGGAGCGGCATCGCAGTGACTGCATTCGCACAAGACATAAGCGACAACTCAAGGCCTTATGGAGTGGCTGCTATTGAGTACAACCACAAATAACAGTTGGTGCGTTCCAGGGGTAATGTGACCAGCGTGACCGACGTAAATGACATCCTGGAACCCGTAGCCATCCCCATTCTGCACAACCACAGACGCCATTTTTCAGCAAGACAGTGCACGACCACATCTTGGTGTCACAGGATGTCAGCCTTTAGCCCTGGCCCGCCAGATCAGGAGAGATACCGCCAATCGAAAATGTGTGGGATATGGTGAAACGACAGTTGCAGGGCTGTGACCCAACGCCAACCACCACAGATGATCTTTGAAACCAGGTGACTGCAGCATGGATGGCTATACCACAGGACGCCAATAGTGTCTTACACACGTGGAACAAGTTACCAGGACCATAGCGCACACTGTGTTTACAAGGCTCGAGGACACATGCGGAACCGAGGTGACTGGGATGATAATCATTTCTGCAGAACATGTCCTGTGAATATGAACGTTCTATCTCTAATTGTTCAAGATGAACTGTTTTCCTTTCTGAACATGAGTGTGTACAAAACCGGTTTGCACTCGGATAATACTTCATTAACCAAATGACTCTGAGCACTATGGGACTTAGCCGGCCGGTGTGGCCGGCCGCTTCAGTCTGGAACCGCGTGACCGCTACGGTCGCAGGTTCGAATCCTGCCTCGGGCATGGATGTGTGTGATGTCCTTAGGTTCGTTAGGTTTAAGTAGTTCTAAGTTCTAGGGGACTGATGACCTTAGATGTTAAGTCCCATAGTGGTCAGAGCCATTTGAACCATTTGAACCACTATGGGACTTAACGTCTGAGGTCATCAGTCCCCTAGAACTTAGAACCACTTAAACCTAACTAACCTAAGGACATCACACGCATCCATGCCCTAGGCAGGATTAGAACCTAGGACCGTAGCGGTCTACCGGTTCCAGACTGAAGCGCCTAGAACCGCTCGGCCACACCTGCCGGCATTTCATTAACCACTGTATAGGAAAATATACATTGTTCCTCATGTGCTCCAGCCTTTCGGGAATGAACTGAAAAAACCTACAGATAAATTCAAAATACAATTTTAGTAATAGTCCTGTAGTGGGAACATCCGCAAATGAGAATCGTAATAGACATGGAAATCACTCCTTCATATTATGACACTCTTATTTTTTAAGTGGCGACCCGTTTCCGTCTGCTAAGTGCCCGTCAGGTGCAATTACTGAAAACAAACAATCGAAGTGTGCTATAAAATAATTCTGACATACCCTCTTTTGCATAAAGTAATAAGAACATAAAATTGTAATAGTGGTCGGGCTAGGTACGGTGAAAAGTGAGAAAGTAATACTTTGCAGTACCGTGGCGCCAAATAACAAGAAAACAAAGAAACCGGCTAGGTTGAACAGCCATGTTATGAGATAAGAACGAGAATGTCGGGTGGTGAAAACCCGCGTGCCACGGTTCTGGGTTGGGTGGAGACGACATCCGCAAGCGAGGTTAGGTTAGGTTAGTGTTGTTTGAAGTCCCGTCGACAGCGAGGTCGTTAGAGACGGAACGCAAGCTAGGGTTAGGAAAGGATGGGGAAGGAAATCGACCGTGCCCTTTCAAAGGAAACATCCCGGCATTTGCCTGAAACTATTTAGGGAAATCACGGAAAATCTGAATCAGGATGGCTGGAGACGGGATTGAACCGTCGTCCTCCCGAATGCGAGTCCAGTGCGCAAGCGAGAGCAGAGCGCGGAGCGGCAGTGGCGCACGCGAAGCTGGGAACCGAGTGGGGAGACTTCAGTGCCTAACGATACTGTGGCCACCTCTTAGGACCTCTGGAAGTGAATGGCATGAGACAGACTATCCCGGCCGTTCACATTTAAACTGAAGTGGAGAACTGAAGAAAGAATATTACAAAATAATGTAGACGACGAGAAAGGCGCGTGAAAAGAACAAAAATTTAAAACGATTAATGAGAACAACAAAATGAGGAAACAAAGTAAATACGTAATAAAAATCACTAAATAAGATAAGCTTGTAACTCAAATAGACCTGAGTAGAATGAAACCTAAATGAGCAGCAAAGTTCTGCATAAGCTATGGGCACATGCTATTTACTAGCTTTACGTTTAGCTAAGTTCCAGTAGTACATCATAATCAGAAGTTAATACAACGATTAAAACTGTGCGGTATTCTATTGGAAGAGGAATTCTTAAAGAAGTACAGAATGAAAACTAACTGAACGGGAAGTTTTTCTCGGAAGTGGTAAGCATAAGGCATTTAGTGGACGCTCCTTTACTATACGTTTCAGTCAGCATGAGGATCTCAGCAGTTCAAGATTAGTCCTGGTTAATCACTTGAACAATTAATAGCCATCCTATCTCAAATTCAGAAACAAAGACTGTACTATTTTACACCTTTATCAGAAGACCACGTTGTAAATATTATAGAGGAAAGTACGATTCTCCGCAGTACTAATCGTGCTCCGCTGTACCCGCTGAAAGAAAAAACCTCGCTTTAACACACAGCCTCATTCAATAATGTTTCGTTCTTGAAGTAGCATCGGAGTTCAGCCCTTTCTCTTTCTAGTTTCTGGTAGTTATGCGTTGCGTATATACACTTTTGACGGCTTTATTTATTCACGAGTGTGGCAAACATTTATTGTTCATTATGGTTTCATTCTACGCGGGTCTCTTTGAGCAAATAGATTTTTATTTGGTGATTTTTATCACCAATTCATTTTAATTTCGCCTTTTAATGTGTTCACTAATCCTTCAAAATGTCACGTACTGTTCTTCTCTACGAGCCTCTCCCGTCGCTTACATTACTTTGTAATGCCTTTTCTCCAGTTCTGCATTTTTATTTGTCATTTTATATATGAACGAATGGGCTAGTCGGTCTCATGCCATTCACTTCCAAGGGTCGTAACAGATGGCCAAAGGATCGCCAAACAAACGTTTACGCACTTAGTTTCCTGCTTCACGTTCACCACTCGGTGATTTGCTCTCGCTTGCAGTCGTCGCCTCCTCTCTATCCAGGTTGGCGGCACTTGACGTCGCACCACAGGACGTAGGTATTCTGGCTCTTATCTTCTACCACGCCTCTTCATCTGGGTCGTTTCATTGAGTTATTATTACTTATCGCCATGGTATTGTGACTTATTCCTCTCCCACTTTCTATGGTATCTTGTCCGACATTAGAACGCAAATAAATATTTTCTTTTCAATTTAGGAAAATTAAGCTGTTCATAATATTTCTAAATTTTTCCACTAAATTTTGCATTTTCTAGCGTTTATGTTGTTTGATGCTAGCCACTATAAATAAATGCACCAACCCGCACAATAAGCCGGGTGTGGAAGTTTTTGGACTTGATTATACATGAATATGTAGATGCAGTTAAAAAATGTAGATGAGATCCAAGTTAAACACGAAAGTTTATTCGCAAGGCTCCGTCAAGTTCGCATCCTTCGTTGAACTTTAGAGGGTGGTAATACGAAACTTTTCTGTTCCCTACCCTCTATAATCCACACTTTAAACGTGCAGTATTTAAATACAAAAGCAGTGCCGATTTCATAAACAAGGACCTGAAAAAGAAACGAAAAGAAGGGAGGAAGTTTAAAGTTTAACGTACCGTCGGCGGTGCAGTCGCTATAGACGGAGAACAAGTTCGAATGACGAAAGAGTAGGGGAGGACGGCCGTACGCATTTTTAATAGAAACATACCGGTATGTGTCTGGAGCAATTTGGAAAAAAAAACACGGAAAACATAAATTTTCTGCTCAACTAAGAGAAATATTCACTATTAAGCAAGTCCCAAATATTTCTTTCTAAAGTATACGCTGAGGTGGCTAAAGCCGTGGGATAGCGATATGAACATATACAGATGGCAGTAGTATCGCATACTCAAGGTATAAAAGGGCAGCGCAATGCGGAGCTCTCATTTGGACTTAGGTGATTCATGTGAAAAGGTTTCCGACATGATTTTGGTCGCAGGATGGGATTTAATAGATTTCGAACTCGAAATGGTAGTTGGAACAATACACATCGGAAACTGCATTTTGCAAATCGTTAGGCAGTTGAGTATTCTGAGGTCTACAGCGTTAAAACTGTGTCGAGAATAGCAGATTTCTGGCATCACCTCTCACCGAGGACAATACAGTGGCCGATGGCCTTGACTTAATGACCAAGATCAGCAGCGTTTCCGCAGAGTTAACGTTAACAGACAACCAATACTCGGTTAAATAACCGAAGGAATCAATATGTAATGTACGACGAACGTATCTCTTAGGACAGCCCGGCGAAATTTATCGTTAATGGGCAATGGCAGCAGACGACCGACGCGAGTGCTTTTGCTAACAACGACAACACCGCCTGCTGCGCCTCTCCGGGACTCGTGGCCCACTGGACCACTGACAACTGTGACACCGTGGTCTGGTCGTGGACTGAGTCCCGGTTTCAGTTGGTAAAAGTTCACGACAGGGTTTGAGTGTGGCGCAGACCCCACGAGCCCATGGACCCAAGTTGTCAACGACATCCATATTGGTGTTGGCTGTGTTTGCGTGGAATGGACTGAATCCTCTAGTCCAAATGAACCGATCGTTGACTGAAAAGGGTTATGTTCCTCTATTTGGAGACCATTTACAGCTATTTGTGAACTTCGTGTTCCCAAACATTCAGGTGAATGATTTGGCCTCCCAGACCGCCAGATGTCAATCCCTTCCTACATTTATGGGACACTGTTTCTGCAGGGGACTTCCGACGACTCGTTGGGTCCAGGCCACGCCGAGTTTCCGCACTACGCTGGACAGAAGGAGGTCTGACACGATATTAGGAGGTATCCCATGACTTGTCGCCTCAGTCAATAGCCTGAACGGTTTAACACACTAACTAAACCACTGAAGTTACAAACTGTGTATACGTCTTCAAGCAGCGTACGTCATGCTGCTCAAATTTCTAAGACTATATTCCTCGAGTATTTGAGACTGAGAACACTTAGCGACTTGCATTAAATGAGGGTTTCACGTCCTCATCTAAGAAGGTTTTACACATTTAAGGTCAAATTAGATGTTTTTTAAAGACAAAGGGCACATTCCATGCAATACAGAACCCACGAGTTGATGTATCTTGGACTGATAAAGTCGGCAAACTGCTGTGTTGGTATTTCTTCCGAAGGTCGTGTCAAAGTCAGCAGTTTTTCTTGCATAAAAAATTGCAGTACGTATTTAAAACAGAGAGAGAGAGAGAGAGAGAGAGAGAGAGAGAGAGAAGCAAAGGGAGCTATTTCCTGCTTATCTGCTACACATAGTTATACAAGAGAACGGACGGAGATATTTTTATTACCTTATTCAAAAACAGAACACAAGGACATATAAAAATACGTCATGCTCTAAACTGTTGTTGTCGTTGTTGTTGGTGTCTTCAGTCCTGAGTCTGGTTTGATGCAGCTCTCCATGCTACCCTATCCTGCGCAAGCTTCTTCATCTCCCAGATCTCCCAGTACCTACCGCAACCTACATACTTCAGAATCTGCTTAGTGTATTCATCTGCTGGTCTCCCTCTACGATTTTTACCCTCCGCGCTGCCCTCCAATACTAAATTGGTGGTCCCTTGATGCCTCAGAACATGTCCTACCAACCGATCCCTTCTTCTAGTCAAGTTGTGCCACAAACTCCTCTTCTCCCCAATCCTATTCAATACCTCCTCATTAGTTACGTGATCTACCCACCTTATCTTCAGCATTCTTCTGTAGCACCACATTTCGAAAGCTTCTATTCTCTTCTTGTCCAAACTAGTTATCGTCCATGTCTCACTTCCATACATGGCTACACTCCATACAAATACTTTCAGAAACCACTTCCTGACACCTAAATCTATATTCGAAGTTAACAAATTTCTCTTCTTGAGAAACGCTTTCCTTGCCATTGCCAGTCTACATTTTATATCCTCTCTACTTCAACCATCATCGGTTATTTTACTCCCTAAATAGCAAAACTCCTTTACTACTTTAAGTGTCTCATTTCCTAATCTAATTCCCTCAGCATCACCCGACTTAATTTGACTACATTCCATTATCCTCGTTTTGCTTTTGTTGATGTTCATCTTATATCCTCCTTTCAACACACTGTCCATTTCGTTCAACTGCTCTTCCAAGTCCTTTGCTGTCTCTGACAGAATTACAATGTCATCGGCGAACCTCAAGGTTTTTACTTCTTCTCCATGAATTTTAATACCTACTCCGAATTTTTCTTTTGTTTCCTTTACTGCTTGCTCAATATACAGATTGAATAACATCGGGGAGAGGCTACAACCCTGTCTCACTCCTTTCCCAACCACTGCTTCCCTTTCATGCCCCTCGACTCTTATAACTGCCATCTGGTTTCTGTACAAATTGTAAATAGCCTTTCGCTCCCTGTATTTTACCCCTGCCACCTTCAGAATTTGAAAGAGAGTATTCCAGCCAACATTGTCAAAAGCTTTCTCTAAGTCTATAAATGCTAGGAACGTAGGTTTGCCTTTCCTTAATCTTTCTTCTAAGATAAGTCGTAAGGTCAGTATTGCCTCACGTGTTCCAGTATTTCTACGGAATCCAAACTGATCTTCCCCGAGGTCGGCTTCTACTAGTTTTTCCATTCGTCTGTAAAGAATTCGTGTTAGTATTTTGCAGCTGTGGCTTATTAAACTGATTGTTCGGTAATTTTCACATCTGTCCACACCTGCTTTCTTTGGGATTGGAATTATTATATTCTTCTTGAAGTCTGAGGGTATTACGCCTGTCTGATACATCTTGCTCACCAGATTGTAGAGTTTTGTCAGGAGTGGCTCTCCAAGGCTGTCAGTAGTTCTAATGGAATGTTGTCTACTCCCGGGGCCTTGTTTCGACTCAGGTCTTTCAGTGCTCTGTCAAACTCTTCACGCAGTATCATATCTTCCATTTCATTTTCATCTACATCCACGTCCATTTCCATAATATTGCCCTCAAGTACATCGCCCATGTATAGACCCTGTATATACTCCTTCCATCTTTCTGCTTTTCCTTCTTTGCTTAGAAGTGGGTTTCCACCTGAGCTCTTGCTATTCATAGAAGTGGTTATCTTCTCTCCAAAGGTCTCTTTAATTTTCCTGTAGGCAGTATCTATCTTACCCATAGTGAGATATGCCTCTACATCCTTACGTTTGCCCTCTATCCATCCCTGCTTAGCCATTTTGCACTTCCTGTCGATCTCATTTTTGAGACGTTTGTATTCCTTTTTGCCTCCTTCAGTTACTGCAGTTTTATATTTTCTCCTTTCATCAATTAAATTCAATATTTCTTCTGTCAACCAAGGATTTCTACTAGCCTTCGTCTTTTTACCTACCTGATCCTCTGCTGCCTTCACTATTTTATCTTTCAGAGCTATTCATTCTTCTGGTACTGTATTTCTTTCCCCTGTTCTTGCCAATCGTTCTTTAATTCTCTCCCTGAAGCTCTCTACAACCTCTGGTTCTTTCAATTTGTCCAGGTCCCATCTCCTCAATTTCCCACATTTTTGCAGTTTTTTCAGTTTTAATCTACAGTACATAACCAATAGATTGTGGTCAGAGTCCACATCTGCCCCTGGAAATGTCTTACAATTTAAAACCTGGTTCCTAAATCTCTGTCTCACCATTATATAATCTATCTGTAACCTGTCGGTATCTCCAGGCTTCTTCCATGTATACAACCTTCTTTTATGATTCTTGAACGAAATGTTAGCTATGATTAAGTTGTGCTCTGTGCAAAATTCTACCAGGCGGCTTCCTCTTTCATTTCTTACCCCCAATCCATATTCACCTGCTACGTTTCCTTCTCTCCTTTTTCCTACTGCCGAATTCCAGTCACCCATGACTATTAAATTTTCGTCTCCCTTCACGATCTGCATAATTTCTTTTATTTCATCATACATTTCTTCAGTTTCTTCGTATCTGCAGAGCTAGTTGGCATATAAACTTGTACTAATCTGGTTGTACTATTTTCCTATTCCTGCGGTATGTAACCTAAAAATTGCACTCAATTTATCGTACAAATAAAAAGGAAAAAATTATATGCTGAATCAGCATTATTTGTATTAGGGCCGTTGTGGCCGAGCGGTTCTAGGCACTTCAGTCTGGAACCGCGCTACCGCTACCGTCGCAGGTTCGAATCCTGCCTAGGGCATGGATGTGTGTGATGTAATTAGGTTAGTTAGGTTTTAGTTCTAAATTCTAGGGAACTGATGACCTCAGAAGATAAGTCCCATAGTGCTCAGAGCCATTTGAACCATTTGAACGATATCGCTTGGATATTTTACAGCAGGTAGTTTATTTACTCACCGCTAGTTCGTTTTTTCTCGGAAGGTATCGCAAACGTTGTTATGAAGAGACGACAATTATGGTGGGAACGAGGACCTCTGGTGGTACTACATTGTTGGTTGACGTCAGCGGTAATGTTTCTTTGCACAACTCTCAAGCGCTACTGCGTGGCACTAGTCTTCTCAAGGGCTGTATAGTGCCTTTTCAGGGAGGTGCATCGTTTATGACAAAAAAAATTGCTATTTTTACCCTATAAAAGTGAAAAAAGAATAACGAGGTTATCTCCGTAGTACCACTCCAGGTTTATAAAAGGTGACAGTTGTGAAACCGCTTTGTTCTTATTTATGAGCTTTTCTTTCTGCTGAACTGCGTTTCAGACTCCAAGAAACAGTAGAATGCAGAACTATTTTACTTCTGCTGTAGAAGATTCCAATAAGATGATTCTAAAACATCGTGATGGAACCTTTGTTGGAAGACAGTTAGGAACACGTATCCTCTATCCATCTACGAAGTGAATTCGAACTCTTTCAGGCGCCGATGACGGTGGTTTCTTGAGAGCTTTTGTATCTGGCTTTCCTGGCTTCCAGTGGGTCTATACATCTGTTTTTGTAGCATCTGTTACCATTTTCCATTATCAGGGAATATATTACCCTTACATTCAGCAATTTCAGCCATATACAAGAAAAATTATGTGACCTAATAATTTTGCATGGGCTGTGGACGTCAGATCTGAGAAACCGTTAAGACTACTGCGTTTAAACTGTTACGTTGTTCTCCTGACTGTCCCACAACAGGTAATGAGAGCTATCAACTGTGGAATTCCAGTAAGCACGCAAGAGAGGATGATGGGAAAGAGGAGGTGGGAAAGTGGTCCAAAGTGTGACCAAATTTGGTCGCACCCCAAACTCGATTAATTGAAGAGTTCAGCTCCCACTGGGAAAACATCTGATTACTTTACAAATGAGTTAACGTGTTAAGTATATGTGGTGAAGCTTGCAAAATCTTTGTGTCTGAAGATGCGAAATCTTAATTATATGGTTTTATTTGTTTTGTATTTTTCAGCAATAAAGAAATGAAAAATCAAAACCAATACTAGTAACCACAATAGTGATGAATGTTTTATATCTTCATGTATGACCTTTTTGGCTAATATGGTATAGCTTCAGATCTTTTACTTTAAGCTTGATAATAGAAAAAGTAAGCTATAGAGGCAAATTCATTAAGCTGCAATTTATCAACAGAATTTCATGAATTTTTAATGGTATCAATTTCGTAGTTGCCCTCTGCTTTGGGAAAAGTTAGTCTTTCAGATAGGTTTTTAATGTTATGTCTCCTGAAGTACTTGTCGTACAATAATGTAATTTTACAGGTATGTTGTCTGATATATATGGATACCATCTTCAAACATGTGTTGAGAGTAGATTTGGGAGCAAAGCAATAATAAACTGAAACTTAATGTCTAATGCTGAATTTTACTGCAGGAACAGCAAAATTGTAATAAGCAATCAAATCATTTTCTTTCATCTTTTGTGTTGTTTATCATCAAGAAAAGTTTCTAAAAGGTTTGAAATTATGTTTGAAGTTGGAATTCGCTGAGTGCTCACTTTCTCCAATAATGGACGAATATCGCCGTACCAGCTTTGGCGTAGTAAGCTGAAATGCCTCGAGCCATGTACACAGTTTTTAACTGTAATTAATTGTCTTATAGTGTTGTGTTAAGCATTCCACATAAGATTTTACTTCCTAATACGTATATTTTGATAGCATTTTAAATTTGTAAATTCGAACAATAATCACGCGAAACAATGGAAATCCAATTTTTATTACATCTTGAACCCGCTGGATAGGCAACCTGAAACGTGCACATTGAACCGTGAACCATCAACCAGGTTAACCATTCAGTAACATGAAATGGCTATGCTATCATTCTTTTTTTCTTTGGAGACTTGGAAGAGACACGTACAGTAATAGTTGTTAACTATCTCTGCTACAGACTCTGGAGCGAAAACAAGTTCTAGATAGTCGGCGCTGCTAGCTTCACAAGAAGCCCAAAACATAAAGCAGCCAGGGGCATTTCAACGGCAACCAAACATACCCCGTGTCGGGATAAATAATACAAAAAATGGGCCGCAAAAAGTCGATGAGCGACGCGTGAGTACTTTGCGTGTGGTTAATACGACAGCAGCAGGTGAAATTGCGATCTTTTTTCACACCCGTGTTAACATGCGGGCGAGCCGTGTTGACGCGGCGGGAAATGTTCAGCAAAACCTTTTGGCGTGAAGGCGGTGCTACGCTTTGAAGCGAATTGCTTCTCTCCCTCTCCCCCTCCCTCCCTCTCTCTCTCTCTCTCTCTCTCTCTCTCTCTCTCTCTCTCTCTCTAACTCACTCAGTCACTTTGCGTGCGTGCGTGTGTGTGTGTGTGTGTGTGTGTGTGTGTGTGTGTTCAGTGCCATTAACACATTTCCCTTTGTAAGCTCTCCACGACGCGTGGCAGTGGAGTGGGACATGTACTTTCGGTACAACTTCCATTATACCACAATAATAATCACGTCCATAATGTCAGGCTTTAATGAGATTCAATGCCGTTAGCGACAGAACGGAGTTTCCAGTGTGCGCTTCTCTTCGCACACACGAAAAACTTTCGTGTGTTTGGTTATTTACTTACAGTGGCCAGCCACGTTAATGGGAACACCTGTCAAAAGTCTGAATAATCACCATTTCCATCGCGAACAGTTGCGAAACGGGCAGGAAGAGTCAATGAGATTCTGGAAGGCAGGCCCGGTTCTACCACGTTTCCGAACCAGGGCAAAACCTTGATAGTGGCGCCCCCTCCCAACCCCGACCCTCTCCAACTGATTTTTTAAAAATATGCTCATTTTGTAGCACATATCTTCATGAAGAGTGTTATGTATAAAACATTTACATGTTTGAGGAAATACAAAACACGTTATTTGGTCTCAAATGTGCCAAAATGCAGTGCTACGCCTCTTCACACAGTATTTTTCTATCGCACGTCACTTTATTTCGCCCTGTGGAATTCAAACATGTATGTTTTGTAACAGAAGCCATCAAAACTATATTAAAGAAAGTGGAAATTAAAATGCTCTGTGGTGCCTCTCCCGCTCCCAGTCGGCTGGTTTGACATCCTAATCTCCCTACAAAAACTCACAATTAATACTGGGTGAGATTATTTGTGACCAGGGGAATAAGAACACTTCAGAAAATTTGCACCCCTTAGTGTCTATTACAGCTAACAACTTTCTCTTTTGTGTGACATAAAATATGTATAGGAAACATAAAAGCAGTAAAGACAAGATCCAAGCACAACAGTACACATTTCTTCAGTCATTAGGACCCAGCGTTTTTTTCTCTTTAATGTTGCTACAGCTTTACTCTGCGAGTCTTTTTTTTTTCTGCGAAAGAATCTATTACCTCTTCAAAGTTCGTCAAACGTTTTGTTACATAAAAAATGATAATGTCGTCACCTAACAATGAAGAAACTGTTAATACGAATAGTACCCAAGACTGGAGTGGTTTCTCGATTTGATTACGAACATTTTGTCACTGGCTGCTAGAAAAAACGAAACAGATCTTTTTAATATTGCAGCAAGTGTAGCACACGCCAAATAAGCGAGACTGTTTTCGCACACACTGTCATTTTTATCTACCTCATTTACATAAATAACACGACAGAATATAATTCACTACAAGTAAAACGTTTTTTTGTTAGGAAATAGTTTCACATTTCGTTCGTACCGTCCAGTTTCTCATGAGACCGAAAAGTACTAGTAGTAGGAAGCTTTTATATAAATTAGGAAACGTCATATTTTTCCATACAACTTGTGTGATGTCCCCGTTTCTTCTTCTTCCTAGTTCTAATAAACGATCTTGTGATCAATAATTCTGTAACTACTACTGCCGTTCTCAAAACTTATTCTCCGGTTATTATACTTCACTAACCCTGCCAGAATCACTGGTCTAGTTAGCGCACTTTTATTCTCCGGTTAAGCGATATTACTCTACATCTCCTTTTCCACATTTTTCAGACAGTAGAATTAAGGACTGTTAACAGGGGACTATACAACTGGTCCTTAGTAGCGCAGTGATCTGGCAAAAATTTTCTGTTAAAATTACGTTTTCTTGGATACACCGAGAAGATAATATTTAATCTTTCTTCTGTGTTATTCATGTTAGTCGTTTATTTCCACTCTAATAATCTCGATCTATGGATCGAGGGGTGTCCCCTGGCAGAGACATCACATACACTATACACGCATTCAAAAATGAACTTACGATTCGTTCAGATATCAACGTAGAATGTGTCCAGAAAGTTCAAAAACCAACAGGGATAAGTTTCAAAATCATATGAACAGTCGATAGACCGACGTGCGCTGGACGCATGGTGCTTTATCAAACAAGGTTTTTTTCTTCAAGAATATGAATCTGGTGCCCCTTGAAAGTGACACTGGGGGCAGATACCCCGGTTTGCCCCCTCCCCCTTTCCCTCTACACGCGGGCTTCCCGACACCATTGTCGTATCCAGCGGAACTAGGTTTCTCAGGCAACGATGTAAGTGCTCCCACACTGGATTTAAATCTGGGGAGTTTAGTGGCCAAGGGAGTAGGGTAAAGTGCACATCCAACCACGCAAGTACACAAGGATCTCTGTGACAGATTGCGTTGTCCTGCTGGTAGATGCCATTGTGACGAGGAGGATGTTTACTTGTGTTGATCCATTCTATCTTCCAGAATGACTAGATTATTAAGTGAATACTAGGAAAACGTTCACGATACCATAACACCATCACCCCTCCCCCTCTCCCCCCCAGATTGCCGGGTGTTTGTGTCCAGACGTTTCTTTACGATGTACATGGAAACGGCCTCCAGTCCGTTGGAACACACACACATCAAAAAGAGTTTTGCATCGCCTCGGTTCCGAGAGTTTCGGAACTTGTCCAGAAAATTGATATATAGATCAACATAAACATCATTTCCGACCTTTTTATTGCGCATGAAAACCACACATTTCATGTTGTACCACCATACAGCGAGACCCTAAGTGCTGGTGGTCCAGACTGCTTTATACACCGGTACCTCTAATACCCAGTATCACGTCCTCTTGGATTGATGCATGCCTGTATTCGTCGTGGCATATTATCCACCAGTTCATCAAGGCACTGTTGGTCCAGATTGTCCCACTCCTCAACGGCGATTCGGCGTAGATACCTCAGAGCGGTTGGTGGGTCACGTCGTCTATAAAAAGCCCTTTCCAAACTATCCTAGCCATGTTCGATAGTGATCATGTCTGGAGAACATGCTGGCCACTATAGTCCAGTGATATCGTTACCCTGAAGGAAGTCAATCACAAGATGTGCGCGATGGGGGCGCGAAGTGTAGTCCATGAAGACGAATGCCTCGCCAGTATGCTGCCGACATTGTCGCACTATCGGTCGGACGGTGGCATTCACGTGTCGAACAGCCCTTATGGCGCCTTCCATGACCACCAACGGCGTATACCGACCCCACATAATGCCACCCGAAAAGAGCGGGGAACCTCCACCTTGCTGCACTCGCTGGACATTCTAAGGCGTTCCCCCACCCAGACCGGGTTGCTTCCAAACACGTCTCTGACGATTGTCTGGTTGAAGGCATATGCGACACTCATCGGTGAAGAGAACGTGATACCAATCCCGAGTTGTCAATTCGGCATGTTGTTGGGCCCATCTGTACCGTGACAGATTTTGTAAGTTGATCGCTTTCCAGCGCGTTTAAAGTATACCATACATGGGAAAATTGATCTGTTCAAAATTAGCGCCGAGGCAACTGTGCTGCACCACGTGCCTTGTCGTGGTTGCAAAGGTGGGTCTCCCCTGGACGTCGGGAGTGAAGTTGTGCTTCATGCAGCCTATTGAATACAGTTTGAGTCGTAACACGACGTCCTGTGGCTGCACGAAGAGCATTATTCAACATGGTGGCGTTGCTGTCAGAGTTCCTCCGAGGCATAATCCTTAGTTAGAGGTCACTTACTGCAGTAGTAGCCCTTGGGCGGCCTGAGCGAGGCATGTCACAGACAGTTCCTGTCTCTCTGTATGTGATCAATGTCCGAACAACATTGCTTTCGTTCTCTCCAAGACGCCTGGAGACTTCCCTTGTTGAGAGCTGTTCCTGGCACGAAGTAACAAGGCGAACACGATCGAACCGCGGTATTAACAGTCTAGACAAGCTAGCACTACAGACAACACGAGCTCTATACCCCTTCCCTGCTGGAATGACGGGAACTCATAGGCTGTCGGACCCTCTACGTCTAATAGGGGCTACTCATACATGGTTGCTTACCTCTTTGGGTGGGTTTAGTGACATCTCTCAACAGTCAAAGAGATGTAGGCGCCGGTGGTCCCGGTCGCCTACGGTGGACTGGATGGCTGAGTGGTGACATTTCCAGTTGTCAGGATGTTAGGAAATGGCTGCAGAAGCGTCAGAAACGCCAAAGAAACATTATTAATTCATAACACCTTTATTCCTGCCGAGTAGAATGTGACCTTCCCCGAGTCCTCTCTGACTCGTAGCGATGACACCAGTTCCGGGCCGCATAGTCTTGCTAGCGCAGCGCCGCGTGCTGTGACGTGGCGGAGGAATGTCCTTACTTCGGCCGCACGTGGCTCGTGGCGGCCGGCTCGGCTGCGGACAGCAAGCTGCTGCGCGTGGAGGCTCTGGGTTGGAGTCCCGGCGCTGTCGGTACCAGAAGCGTTCTCGTAGTGCGGAGTGTACTCTATCCCACCCCGTCTTCTTCCCTGCTCCACCTGGTAGCTCGTCTGCGGTGGACAGGCTGAACGGGCTGCAGTCCCCCAGCGTCGTCGGCTCACCCGGTTGTGACGGCGGATGCACAGGGCCCAGGCCTGCACGATCTCGATGACGGCTCACTGATGTGGTCAGCATTGGTGGCGAGCGAGTCTGCCGCAATGTCTGCTAATCCTGGGTTGATGATTGACAGCGGCAGCAGAGAGGACCACAGCTGGTACTGTCCCCTCACGTCTGCTGCTGGATGGGCCGCCCTTACAGCAACATCTCCTTAATAAAGATTAACATGTCGATCACTGAGCTGAGCGGTACGCAGCGACCCAGTACACATCTAACTGCAAGTCTGAGTGCCTTGTTGCTATCAAAGCTGGCGTATTTAAAGGAAGCACGAGCGACGTCCTGACGTCATGCTCCTTTGTAATGAACGCATTCGTTCCACTTACACTGCTGAGTCATCTGTCGTACTCGCCCCCTTAGGTGTTCTTGCGACGGAGTTACGTGTTGTTACGGCAGACTTACGCGAAGTTGTGAAATGCAGTACAGCTGACGCTATACCTCTGTCTTGCACTCTACGAAAGTCCCCGTCTAACACAAACCCTCGTGCTAAGCAATTCTCTCTCGCCTGTTGTGTGTAACCAGGCCATTGGCCCTGCGTGACGACACATTACGATATTTGCGAAATCCTCCTGCCTCTTGGCTAACTTACTGCCTCTGGCTCTCGGCATAGGCAACGAAACTTTGACAATATTCCGCGTTTCCAACTCTTTACTATTCAGCGACACTACAGAGACTGTCTGTGATACAATATCCACAGTCAACGTCTATCTTCGGGGTTTTGTTGGAACTGGGATAATGCAAAACTTTTTTGATGTGTGTAAAAACCGATTCATTCGTCGCCACTCAGTTGACGTCCAGTAGTAGTACTGGCGGGCAAGCTGCAGCCTTAGTCGCCGATGAACAGCAGTCAGCACGGGTGAGCGAGCGAGGCGCCTGCTGCGGAGGCCCATGCGCAGCAAATTTCGATGAACGGTCTCGGGCTCAATTTTCTGAACAGTTTCACGTCCAATCGCGCGTACGCATCTCCGCAGCGGTCGTTAACTTCGGTCATCTATCGCACGGCCGGCCGAGCGGTTCTAGGCACTTCAGGCTGGAACCGCGCGACCGCTACGGTCGCGGGTTCGAATCCTGCCACGGAAATGGATGTCTGTGATGTCCTTAGGTTAGTTAGGTTTAAGTAGTTCTAAAATGTAGGGGACTGATGAACTCAGAAGTTAAGTCCCATAGTGCTCAGAGCCATTTCTATCGCACGTGGTGCAACACAGTTGCCTCGCATTAATTTTGAATAGCGCTATTTTACCATGTATGGTATACTTTAAACGCAATGCCAAGCGATCAGCTTACAAAATAAGTCTTTTTGGAAGTGGTTCCACCCTTGCCCTGAAAGCCAATGATCATACCATTTTAGAAGTGAGATAAATCGCTCTGTTTCCGCACTACGACGACTGCTAGTCCTGGCTCCTGCCGTCTGTGAGTGGTTACTGAACGCTGATGTCTAACATAGGTGGTAGTCGCATTAATGTGGCAGGACTTTGTAGTACCTTCAGTGCTAATTAGCATATCGGTAAACAAGTTCCTTCAGCGAACTCGATCAGTGTCTGGTTTTCAGTGATGTCCATGCAGTGAAGATGCTTTGCTAAAGTTATTTTCCATGTATTACAAGGTCTTTCTCTTCTCCTTTATTCATTCATTGGTTTCCGAATCTCTGCTAATTTGGAGATTCTTGCATGTTTCACAGTTAGAACATGTCCCGCAATCTTCAGCCTTCTTTCAGAAACGAGGCTGTTTAAACTATTTCTGCTCAATACTTTATTATTGGAAGCGTAGTCGCGATAACTTGTCTTGGCCCTAAGGATCGCATTCGTTGCAAGGCTGCACAGGCTTTCTCCATTATCTATCATAGTTATACCAACTATTATTTTTACATTACAGGAGGCTTACTCCTTGAATCCCAAAGACAGAAATCTCAGGAAAGTTGAAACAATCAAATGTGTGCATTTCGTTTAAGTGCAATACAACCGAATGCATTCATTTCATTTGGCTGCATATATTTTTCTGTCACAGTCAGTGAATTTGATCAGCGATATCTGTAATCAAGTGATCAATATGTACAGACAGTTTACAAAGATGTTTGTAAAATACGGATTTTTGTAAGTTACATTTACATACTGTCACCTATTAATGGGAATAGAGGCTGACATCAGTTCATCGAGGTGGACCAATAAATATAGCCTAACTAAAGGAAAAGACATCACTTAATTCAAATTGTGTACACCAATTCTAAAAAGATATTAAAAATAATACAGTTATTTAAGTTTATAGAACGTTACAATATTATAGGTGCATTAATTGTTAAAAATACGCAAGAATCCATGCCGAACATGTAACTACTTTCTATACTACGATGAACCCTTGAAGTCTTTGTAGGTAGTGTGTGTAGCCCCGGTTTATTACAATTTTTCAGTCTCCGTAGCTGAGTGGTCATCGTATATCGCAGCTATGCGAAGGACCGCGGTTCGATTCCAGGTAATAATAAGGACTTGTCATTGGTTGGAGGACTGTTAGTGACGCACTAAACCTCGTGACACTAATGTAGGAGCTACTTGAGGGCGTAGTAGCGGCTCCACGACCTGGGATGTTGCAGAACGGTCGGGAGATGTGTACTGACCACAAGGCAGAGTATGGCACGGGGGCTATTACACATCCCTTGTGTCTTCACGGCGTGGCGAGGGGCTCGCTGTTATTGTAACTGTGGTAATTTTCGATGACATTTATGAAAACATAAGAAAAGCTCCTATGAGAACGGAAATATGTAGATGATGCAGAATGAACTACTACGAGGGCGTATTCAAAAGTAATACCTCCGAATTTCTTACGTGAAAATTGGTTATTAACATTCTACGTATTTATTCTTCATATCTACATATTTATTCTCGTCATGGTCACCCTGCCAACGAATGTTTCTCCCACCGAGAGATCATTTTGAGGATACTGTGACTGTAGAATGTTCGACTTTGTTGACGGTGTCACAAGCTTATCCCTGCTCGCATCACTTCATCACTTGCAAAAGCGAAGTCCTCGCACGTGCTCTTAACGTTTGGGAAACAGATGAAAATCGCAGGGGGCCAAGTCGGCACTGTATGGAGGATGCTCGATGACAGAGAACCCAAGGCGTCGAATTGCTGCAGACATGACAGCGCTCGTGTGCAGTCTGGCACTGTCGTGTTATAGGAGAGGGTGTTGCACGTGTGGACGAACTCTTCTAATTACTAACTCGATTATAACACTGTTTCTCACACATCAACATAGCTACCTTACACACCGCCATGTTAAACGATACAATGTATATAACGTTTGTTTTACAAAAAGCCTTAAGAGCTTTCACGTAAAAATTTGTAGCTGTTTCTTTTCAGTACGTTCTTGTATCTTCATGTTTAAAATGCCTACGACTGCTGCAGATATAAATTTTATGAAACACTCCGTTTAGCCGGCCGGAGTGGCCGTGCAGTTCTAGGCGCTACAGTCTGGAACCGAGCGACCGCTACGGTCGCAGGTTCGAATCCTGCCTCGGTTATGGATGTATGTGATGTCCTTAGGTTAATTAGGTTTAAGTAATTCTAAGTTCTAGGCGACTGATGACCTCAGAAGTTAAGTCGCATAGTGCTCAGAGCCATTTGAACCACTCCGTTAAGACATTGCATAACCCCTTGCTCTAATAATAAGTGTTGACAGTATATATGGTTTTGATAGTATATAATGTTGATATTATATAATGTTGATAGTATATATAAACGTATATTTCTATCAGTGTCACTTCTGTAATAACTGAACAAAGCTCTCATTGCAACATGGTTCAAATGGGTCTGAGCACTATGGGACTTAACTTCTGAGGTAATCAGTCCCCTAGAACTTAGAACTACTTAAACCTAACTAACCTAAGGACATCACACACATCCATCCCCGAGGCAGGATTCAAACCTGCGAGCGTAGCGATCGTGCGGTTCCAGACTGAAGCGCCTAGAACCGCACGTCCACCCCGGCCGGCATTGCAACATTGTTTATAAGTATGATTCGTTTAAAGTAGTGACTAATCTTCATCAGGTTTTCCGTGAAATCGTCCACTTTCAATAAGCGTCTGAAGAAGTGCTGCTCCTTGAATAGCCCCTTTTGAAGTATTTAACATCGTATACACTTTCTAACAGCAGGTAAAAGTCTGTGACAGACAATGAAGTGACATCTTAATGGACTCAAATTTACCTAATAACTCTATCACTACCCAACCGTGAGATGAAATCTTTGATAGTGTAGCTTGTTACATGAGTAACGCACAGAATTATTTGAATTTTAAGGTACTGGGATATTCAGAACAGGGGATCAGAATTTTTTCTGGATTTAAGAATTTGTAATGAAATGCGTGGAATACGTATCCGACTTTGGAACAATTTTCCTCAAATGGTGTAACATCTCGAAGTGTCACTCACATATTCTGATTTTCTTGCGAGAGATTTCATGTCAACTGTTTTCTATTATTCTGCTGCACTGTAAAAGTGAAGCATGGCTTAATAGAGCCTGGAAAAAAATAGCTGTGGCAGTTATATAACTAACCAAGTTTATTTAACTTCCCGAGTACATAAATGACGAGATTTCAATACGGTGTGGCTATCTCCAATTGTTACATTCATGCTCTTTCACATTCAGATGTCGTTTCTTGTATCTTACATTTTTCACCATCGAAGACATTTTACGATATCTGGCAGGATTTGGCAACACGGATGAAACAGCAGGAAAGTGCAGAGTGAAACACGTGAATCTAAATAACTTATTATAGCCCCAAACCCCTCTCCCCTGGAGGTGCTAGCACATAGGTCAGAAAACGCCGCGGTTTTGGGAGGAGGGCATCCTGGTGTTCGGTTCCTATTTGGGCTTGGAATATTGGGTGAAAAGCTTTTAGCTTATCCCGAACCAGAGGCCATTTTTATAACTATTCGAACATCTGTCGTACTGTACCTGTGTCACAACATATCAAGCAAGGGTTGAACGAGGAATCGGAACTGGCGCCAAGTGAAATTGTGAGAATCGTTTAATACGTTCTGCAAAAGATTATAATTCGGCTGAAATTAATGTCCGGGTTTGTATATGTGCGCCGATCAGAGTTAAAACAGCCACCGTCGTTCGGATTTTCCACGCAAAAACAGTCACCCTTAAGTAAATCTCGACTGGAGCGAGATGCCTGTTCAAATTTGGTCCACTGGTGTATCGAATCGTGCTCTAAGCTAATTTTTAACCGTTCGAAATAAAATTACTTCATTTGGATTTTACGTGCAACGAAAACCTTTTCTATGGGAGGTTTCTGGAGTGCGCTACTTTTATTCTTTAAACTTGTACGAATAGGTTCAAACTTACAAGAAAGTAGATAAATAAGTAGAGTCAAAACAGTTTTTTTATCCAATATTTTCATCAGTTATCGGGATAAGATGGCCTAAAGTCGAGTTAAATGTAACATATAAACTTCGTTCTTTTGTGAACTGAATGCACGGAAACCATTTTAAGTGAATGAAACAATTCAAAAATTCATTCTTACGATGAAATTGAAGACTTGCTTTCAATAATCTGTCTTCATTTAGATTTTACATACTTTTTTTTTGCTCGCTCCCCACTTCTACGTTTCAGACTTGCGCAAACTGGTTCAAATTTTGTAAAAAGGTCGTCCCGTTCTTTTGTGAAAGCTTTATCCGTTGCCAAGACATAAGCAACATGATGCGAAAGATAATTTAAAAAACCTGTGCCGGATGAGTGGTCGCCCGAGTCGACAAAAATCGTCAGTTGCCAAGTTATGACTATCTTCTGCCAAAATTATGGTAGAGTTTATGGGTGTAACGCCAAGCGCCGCCACGACGATCAAGAACGCTAGAGCAGAGGGGGCTGTGAGACGACGTCAGCCAATAGTACGCTGACAGACGCATCTCTAGGACGACAACGAGACAGTAGCGGCCTCTACATCAAGAGAATATAAGCGCCGCGCCGCCTAACCGTGGCCCGAGTTGAAGGCGAGCTGTCATACGAACGCTACAGCAGTGACTCATGAACTTCATTGTTTTTTTACTTGTACTGCATTTGTGTATACTGAAGGACATTGATTATTTGCATGTCGCCATTTGCTTGCGACACACCTTTTTGAATATGCACAGTTAAGTACTGTGTTTTATGTTACTGTAATAAACTTCGTTAATACGATTTCCTTGCATTGTTGTCTAGCGATCCGAGAACGCAGGTTTCCTACCAACCCTATATTAGATGAGTGGTTAGAACAGAAGTAAAAGTAGGGAATCAGAATGAAAAATGCTCCTACAGTAGCACAAAAAAGGCGAATATGTCCGGAGCAGAAAGGCATGTAAAAGAACGTAAAAAGTCTGTCAGCTTCAAAAACACTGAAATCAAAACATCTTCAGATACTTGCGTTTTTTATGGGTTAGTTAACCCTACACACCTAGTGCAGTGAGCTCTCTTAGACTCTTCCCTCTTATTGTATAGGGCGTAAGAACTAACAGACACAAATTTATGTGCTTCAAGGGAATGGGGTACATCTACAATGGGAAATATCCGAGAGTGTCTATGCATCTGTAATAGGAAGTATGCTAGAGTGGGGATAGACGCATACTAAACTCGTTGTGTCACAGTGCACGGCTTGACAAATTCCGTGTTGGATGACGTAATGGAATGTGTCGTGTTATATGACATGACCAAGTTACTTTACTTGTCACGATTCATTGTATTGCATAACCTGCGTAATAATACTAAGAAATATGAAAGCGAAAATACCTCAAGATGGATGATTTAAATGTCTTTGGAGCTGTCAGGTAAGTCGAAAAACCAGTTTCCTTCTTTTATGTCTCTAATTGTACCCAGGAAGTATTCGCCTCTTTTGTGCTACGATGGGAGCATTTTTTCATTCTGGACAAGATTGGATTGATTTGGGGGGAAGAGACCAAACAGCGAGTTCATCGGTCTCATCGTATTAGGGAAGGATGGGGAAGGAAGTCGGCCTTTCCCGGTCCAAGGAACCATTCCGGCATTTGCCTGAAGCGATTTAGGGAAATCATGGAAAACTTAAATCAGGATGGCCGGACGTGGGATTGAACCGTCGTCCTCCCGAATGGGAGTCCAGTGTGCTAACCACTGCGCCACTTCGCTAGGCTTTCATTCTGGCATTCGTCTGTATTTGACTTAAAATGTGTCCGACTTAAAATGCCTTTTAACTACGTCTTTCTCTTCCTTTTCTCGTTGTCAGTAAACATTTTTCCTGAGGAAACAAATTTAGCATTCATTTTGACGGCTTGTGACTGAAATACAACTGGAGAAGTTAAAGCGCCTGTAGCTAGCAGCAACTGGATTGTGATCTGGCTCTGACATCTGAGCTGCGTATCGGATTTATCTGCAGGCAGTGACAGATTTTTGTATACGCCAGGGCACTGGAGATATTGATGGATCGAGGGCTTTCTATCAGCAGATAATGAAATGCCATTGACGTCACGTTGCGCACGCATTAATCGCTTCCTCGACTGATGCCGGCGTCATCCGTCACGGGCGACCGAGTAACCCGATTTGCGCGCCCAGAGACCCATGTCTAACTTTCACCATAAAGCGCTCTCTGATGTCAGCAGCGTAAACAGTTCCACGGTTGGAACTAGTACCCACAGGTGTTATACACCAGTACGGTTGTGCTCTAGCACAGCACCCAAGATGAAATAAGATGTCAACAGCAAGGAGCCGGGAATACTAACATCTACTGTCATGTATTAACCAAGTAGAACCTTCTATAGTATTTCTTCAGATTACTCCATTTCAATAAGAAAATGTGTAGAGTTGAGACGAGTCGGCCACATTCATGACGGCAAGTCTAATGAGACACATTAAGTTTCCCCAAACGATACAAGGCGAATGAGATCAATGTAACTGGCGAAATTATGAGCATTTAGTGAAATTCGATTCCTCTCGCAATACCAGTCTGGTAATAGCAGTTCAGTTGGTCTCTTTGCAACTAGTAGTAATACCGCCGACAGTGTCGAAGTCTGTGGTCGCACGCACAAGTCTGTGCCCAGAGAAGCTTTGCGAAGCAGTAGAAGCCACTTTCTGCAGAAGCTGGCAATGAAAATCTGACGGTAAAATCACTCGAGACAGGAACCACTAGGGTAGGTTATTCTCTGGCTGCGTTGGTGTACGGACCCAAGAGCATCTGCAGCCCTTTCAAAGTGTTCTACACTGTTCTTGTTCATTATTTAGGAACATTACGGGAGTAACTTGCTTGTGGAATTCATATAGTTTACGATTTAATAAAATGAATTTTTGCCACTGTCTCTGTTAATTGAAATGCTAGTCTGCAGTTCAGATGGACTGTAATTATATTTCTGGGGGGGGGGGGGGGGGGTGGCGGCGCGCGTGTACTTTATCTCATCAAAGGATACCTCTCGGAGAACTAGCAAGTTTTCCTCTTTTGTTTGTGCCTAACGAAAACTCAACGCTTCTTTTTTTCCACGGTGGTCTTCTTAAATCCTTAGGGTCGGCTTGGTTATTAACGAATTTAAGGCGTGGCCAAGTGTCCTTCATGTAGCCATCGCAACAATTATCTGTTTGTGAAATTTTATTTCCTTTGTGCTTATATCGCAACTTTAAGGCATGTGACGTATGTGCAAGAAATGTCTTACGATGTCATTATTCTTTTAGACAACACACAATACCTATGCAACCGTCTCGATGACAATTCATTAAAACTGACTTGCTAAGGGGCTTTCTTCCTATTTCTGCTTCTCAGGAATTAGCTAAACTCCGTCCTAACAGATCTCAGAAATCCTAACGGTACTGGCCGACCGCCGTGTCTCCCTCGCGCTACAGGCGTCACTGTGTGCGGATATGGAGGAGCGTGAGGTCAGCGCACCGCTCTCTCGGCCGTATGTCAGTTTCCGAGACCGGAGCTGCTGCTTCTCAATCAAGTAGCTCCTCTGTTTGCCTCACAAGGGCTGAGTGCAGCCCGCTTGTCAACAGCGCTCGCCAGACCGGGTGGTCCACCCATCCATGTGCTAGTCCAGTCCGACAGCGGTTAACCTCGATGATCTGACGGGAACCGGCGTTATCACTGCGGCAAGGCCGTTGGCGTTTCTCAGGAGGGCATTTCTAAAGTGACCTCTTGCGGAGTGATTGGAGATAAAAAAAATACTTTTTAAAGCCTGGTCTAATTTTCTGTGATGATGAAGAAGGAGAACAGAAGTACAAAGTACACGTACCTTCTACTGAAATTTACACACACTGCTTGCGAACGCCTAGCAAAAATTCACTGAACACTTACTCAGAATGGCTATGATTCCTATCACAACGCCGGCCGAAGTGGCCGTGCGGTTCTAGGCCCTACAGTCTGGCACCGAGCGACCGCTACGGACGCAGGTTCGAATCCTGCCTCGGGCATGGATGTGTGTGATGTCCTTAGGTTAGTTAGCTTTAATTAGTTCTAAGTTCTAGGCGACTGATGACCTCAGAAGTTAAGTCGCATAGTGCTCAGAGCCATTTGAACCATCTGAACCTATCACAACCTGGTCAAGATTTCCTGCCTTGTCCATCATTGCCTGATTCAAGTTGGTGCTTTTTGTCTGCCGATCTCCATACTGGCGGCACCTGCCAGTCTGACCTACCTTCCCGCAGGTATCACTTGGTATTGATGTGCAATACTGCAGCATTGGCCTTGTCGCTAATTCTAATATTATTAGTAATAGGTAGCGACTGTGTCCAAATGTACGAACTATTGTCGAAAGTATGAAGTACTGAGAAGGTTAATAACACCACACAGTAGGCGGTGGGACATTGTGCTGACAATTCGTCTGTGTCAGGTGGACATTTGTTTAGTAGAATTATCCATTGCGTGCTAACAACACAGTAACAAGTGTCAAAGCGGAGTCTCACAGGACGTTTAACTAACAAAGCTTTTGAAGGTTGTGTGTTGCATGAGGAATTTTAAAGGCAGTGCATGTACTTTAAGGACATTCGTGCCGGTTGTGGTGCCGGACGCATGCAATATTCAGCAATTAACTTACGTTATTCCTATTTTTGTATCCGTGAATGACAGAGTTACAAATACGAGTAGCAGACGATATGAGTAATAAAAGAGATATATCCCTCTACAACTAAAGACACAAAAACATAATAAAACAACACTTCAGTAATATAGCTAGCGCTGCCACTGCGACGAACATCCACAATGTTCTACAATGAAGGCGATGGCTTGTCTGCCGAGTAGCAGAAGTCTCCAAATAGTCCAGGTCGAGGCGCAGCCGATAGTCAAGATGAGGCGAACCCAATGATGCGGCGTCAAGATGTCAGTAACGGTTAAGTCCCAGACGAGACTGCCAAGTGAGGCGCCACCAGGCGGCGTAGGAAAGTGCCCGCTGTCAATGAGTCTATCATGGCGTGGAGCAACAGGGTTCTCCGACCGGGCGTTGCTACGTTACCGTGGAGGCAGTTACGTGCTTGCACCGCACTTTGGCTGCCCAGCTGGGCGACGCTGTGCCAGAACCGGGATTGGCCTGGATTGGCTGTGCAACGTATGACCTGCGGACGCGTGGCAAGAGGCGCAATGGTGCAGGCATTGGTTAATACCACACTATTCTCCTCAAAATTTCTCAACGTTGTGGTGTACTGTGGGTACCCATGGTTGCGATGGGTGCGTCCGGACTGATGGTAGGATGATATCAGACCAGGAGCTGTGTCTGGATTTGGTGTCCCGCATTCTAGTATTTGCTGTGCGGGCCTCCAGAAAAATTGGACGCAGGATGCTCCTCCTGACGCGAGGTGCCGTGATAGCTGGGGCTGGGAGTGGCCTCTGTGGCCGGGACTGTCCAGGCCTCGAAGGCTGCACCTGTTCTGACTGTCATTGTGACGCAGGAAACCCGCCGGTAGGACTGGGCATATGGTATGAAACTTGCAGTGGATAATTGCCATGAGAGAAACCGTCTACCTGTATATTCATTTGAACAGAAAGGTCACCAGAACTGTCAGGAACAGCTCGAGGGCGTAGCTGATTCGAGTGTTTGCAATGATGGTGCCCAAACCCACCTCGAATGACTTAGGTTGGTCTGTCCACAGGTTGACGATAATCCTAAGTTCTCATGAATGACCACCGTTAAAGACCCTAAAGTAAACCTTGGCTTTGGCCTGGAATTTTGAGAGAGAACCCAGGGACTGAATGAAATGATTTGTATCACATTGATGGCTGGGAGTTGCAAGCCTTTTGAGTTCACACTACGCTGGACAACTCGTGTGCGTATGACGATGAAATGATGATGTGGACAACACAACACCCAGTCCCCAGCAGAGAAAGTCTCAGATCAGACGGAGAATGTAAAGGGGCTTGCTGCATGGCAGTCAGAAAGTATGAAGCCCACCCAGCTAAGGGGTTGGACCCGGGGAGTGAAGAGGATGGAGGAGATGCAGCATAGTTCGGTGGGACCTGCTATGCAGTAGTTCAGCTGGCGATTTACCTTCCTGGGTCGTCGTACGGTGTATTGGTAAGAAAAGGAGCAGAGCGTTTTCTTTGGAGTGGGGCTGCCTTAACTTCGACATCTGCACCTTGAAAATATGCACGAATCACTCCGATTAACCCAGAGATGAAATGAAAAATTTGGTGACATGATGTGGGTGATGCCGTTTGTCTTACAGGAAGATGCACTGTTTGTTGAAGTCAGTTGTGGACATTTACCAGACAGAATTGTAGTTGGTAACCATTCTTGGTGGAATATAGCTGCTAGAGCCCGAATCGTGTTGGAATGCATAATGAACACAAAAGTAAATTTCGAAAAATCGTCTACCATTGTAAGCCACAGCGAACAGCACTGCGAACTCGATGTGAATTTGTTGACAGGTTTCCTCTGGTCAGGGTCAGTGAATAAATTGTTGGCGCGGAGCAAGGAGGTTCTCAGCACAGTCTTTGAAATACGCGATCACGCGGTCAATGTCATCGCCTGTCCGCAGGCATGTGCAGTGCCACCTGGCCAATTGCTTCGTACAAACGATACTCCAGTGTCCCTTTCAGTAAGTCCAACATCTGCCACTGTAGACGTACTGGAATCAGCACCCTTGTCTGTTTGGTGTGTGTAAGAACACAACATTTTGGACGAAAAAGGCGTCCCGCTGGGGAAACTAATGCTGAAAAGACTGGGTGTGAAGCAGCTTCCTGTCGGCAAAGGCGATGATGCAAGAGATATTGGCAAAGACTAGGAGGCAAACCAAGTATCGCCTAGGCGTTCTACTGCGACAGACACAGGAAATGTGGAGAGTATCTATAAAAACTTTGAGTTAAGCCACCATTCTTAACAAGTAATGTAACAGTATGTAGCATAGTTGCTTAGAAATAAGTTTTTGTAATTAGGCAAGACTTTATTCACAACCTGTAGGCCTATCTGCGTAGTTCTTCGATGATGAAGGTCCAGCCAGTTTTTTTGAAGAAACATCCTTCTGTGCTACTAAATCTCGTAACAAAGATGTACGGCGTGATGAGTACAGTTTTAATAAGGAGCGAGGTTGCGTTGTGCCTAGGGTCCACAGAGCACGAATAGGTCAGTTCGCAGAATGGTGTGAGCAAACGAGGGTTGCCGAAGCCCGCCGAGCTCTCCAGGCGAAGCGGCACGATCGCTGTGAACGGCAGCTGGCGTTGCTCCGCAAGGCGCGCCATAAACAATTCATGGCCGCCGAGACGGCAGCACCTGCCCCACTCGCACTGGGCTTGACTGTCAATAATGCATCGACGTGTCGTCGGCGCGCCACGCAAGCCCCTACTTTCATACGTGCCGCTTCTCAGCGCGTCTCGCCAACACCGACTCAAAGGAAGGCCTTGACGCTTGTTCGTGACATCACGTCAGCTAGGCACGGCGAACGCCAGGTCTGTTGCAGGCATACTCATAATGGCGGTGTCTCCCTCTCTGACACAGGAAAATGTGAAACTATTGGCGGTAGTTGACCAACAAACATTCTTCTGAGAGATTTCTGCACTCAATTAATTGTGCAATTCATTACACTTCTTAACATATAGTGTACTCCTCAACTTAAATTTCCACCTGTTTTAAGGATTGACACACAAAAACAACTTCATGGTCCAGCACCAACAGAATTCGTGCTTCTTTACCTTATTTGTAAATCTGAGAATGTTACGTTTGTACTGGGTTGCTTTTACGAGAAACTGTGAACATATTGGTGCACTTCTTTAGGTATCTTGGTTGACTACGGGGTGAGGAGCACTGAATGTTAACGAAATACCTTGCGATTGTACACGTTGAGGGAGGAGGTGGGGGACAGAAGAAGAGGCAGAAGAGAGATACTTGTTTTATCAAATAAATTTTTTTTATCTTATAAAGTTTCTCCTTTCAGTTGCAAGGGGGGGAATATTTATCTTTTCTAATGTGCATGTTTAAAAATGTTTAAGCTCAGCAGTATTTTCGATCTATGAAGCTATTTTGTTTCCTGTTTAGAATTCCTTTCGTTGAAAACGACGGTAATCTAATGACTGGCAACAGTTGGATATTTACACATGTTAATTAGTTCAGATTTCCAGTGAAGATGTCAAACGAAAATAAATAAATATGTAAAACAATAAAAGAAACGAGTTCATTTTAAGGGGGTTGGGGTAAGTTTCGATTACAAAATGTATCAAGTAAATTTAGTTTCTTGAACGTAAAATTTCCCAAGCTTGCAATGGGGCAAATCATCGTCTTATTTTGATCTACGTTTGATTCGACAGGATCCACTAATACAGAACTATTATCGTCATTTGTAGCTTTGCGATAGTAAGAAAATCTTGCATCTAAATAAAACTGCAGAATCCAAAACAATACCAAACAGTTTGTCCAAAAATAACAAATTTATTGTGATAAGCACGCCCAGGCATTTCTGCCTGCAACAGACCTGGCATTCACCGTGCCTAGCTCACGTGACGTCACCAACAAGCACCGAGGCCTCCCTTCGAGTCGGTGTTGGTCACGCCCTGCCGACAAGTGTCGCAGGACTTGAATCGCATTCACATCCTGTGGCACTGTGTCCCCTTTCCTACTTTTTAATTCGTCCCTAAACCAGACATTCCCGTCTAGCGACAACCAGTAGCGGCGTCGAATCTTTAAAGATGACAACTCCCAAGTATAAAACTTATTGAAATTATAATCAGTTTACAAATGAGTTAAATATTTGCAGGCTAATACCGGATTGTTGTAACTGAACTGACAATGTTCCGAATGTTGCAGTATGGGCCAAATACATGACAGGACACTGGAACATCGTAGGTACGTGCACTCACGAATTATGTTGAAAAAAGAAATGAAAGTTCCATTTTCTGCTACCAAATAAAAATATTTAAGGAGTCGGAATGTGAATTGTTTCCTGTTTTGACGTCAATATGCTGTTTGCCGTTTGGTAATGTGTGGTGAGCTGAAGTGACTGTTGGTACAAAGGATTAAGAAGGTTGAAGTTCTCTGTACGAAACGCAATGGTTACTGAGAAGCAGGACCTTACACTGCTGGTGGTTGTTGTCGTTGTGGTCTTCAGTCCTGAGACTGGTTTGATGCAGCTCTCCATGTCACTCTATCCTGTGCAAGCTGCGTCATCTCCCAGTAACTACTGCAACCTACATCCTTTTGAATCTGCTTAGTGTATTCATCTGTTTGTCTCCCTGTACGATTTTTACCCTCCACGCTGCCCTCCAATACTAAATTGGTGGTCCCTTGATGCCTCAGAACATGTCCTACCAACCGATCCCTTCTTCTGGTCAAGTTGTGCCACAAACTCCTCTTCTCCCCAATTCTATTCAATACCTCCTCATTAGTTATGTGATCTACCCATCTAATCTTCAGCATTCTTCTGTAGCACCACATTTCGAAAGCTTCTATTCTCTTCTTGTCTAAACTATTTATCGTCCATGTTTCACTTTCATACATGGCTACACTCCATACAAATACTTTCAGAAATGACTTCCTGACACTTAAATCTATACTCGATGTTAACAAATTTCTCTTCTTCACAAACGCTTTCGTTGGCATTCCCAGCCTACATTTTATATCTTCTCTACTTCGACCATCATCAGTTATTTTGCTCCCCAAATAGCAAAACTCCTTTACTACTTTAAATGTCTCATTTCCTAATCTAAGTCCCTCAGCATCACCAGATTTAATTCAACTACATTCCATTATCCTCGTTTTGCTTTTGTTGATGTTCATCTTATTTTCTCCTTTCAAGAAACTATCCATTTCGTTCAACTGCTCTTCCAAGTCCTTTGCTGTTTCTCACCGAATTACTGCTGGTAAAGCTGTTTTATCAGAATGGCAGCAATAGCAGCGCTGCATTGCGGCAATATCACCGACAGAAACAGCTGCGAAGACGCCCCATGTCAGTAAATGGACTAAAGAAGAAAATCAGGAAATTGAAGAAGCAGGTAGATTAGGTGACGTAGCAGGCAGAGGGAGGCGATCCATTCCCACCGCAGCTGGTGATGAGGTTGCTGTAGTTGTAAACGATCGTGCACCGCATACCTGAAATATAGTCAGTGCTTGAGGTGTGTCACGAGATCTGCCAATCTCCTGGTCAACATTTCAAAAAATTTTGCGGCGCATTTTACAATGGTAACTCTACGAGATTCAGAATGTCCACCAAATAAAAGCCCCAAGATAGGCTATACGCGATGTCTTTGCCCTTATATTTGGCACGCATGGAAAATGATGACCTGTGGCAGGGAAATAACATTTGTCACAGACGAGACATATTTTATTCTACGCGAGGCAGTGAATGCACAGAATTGTCGCATATGGGGTCCAACTTCGCAGGAACATACCCTGAACTAATCTTATGTGACCGTGTGGTGTGGATTCACAAGCTCCCTCTCTCGGTCCGTTTGTCTTCGAGGAGATGAACATAGCAGGCCAGTTAGGTGTACAGTGACATCTGCACGTTATAAGGACCTCATTGCGCGATATATGATTCCAGCTCTGCAACAACGCATCTGCGTCCACAGAACTATTTTCATGCAAGAGGGTACGGCAGATCATGTCGCTTGCCAGGCGAAAGATTTGCTTCGACGAACTTTATCAATCTATCTGTGGTCATAGAGGTCCCCCGACCAACATCAGTGTGACTTCTGGTTGTGGAGCTATCTGAAAGACTGGGTATATCCTGGATGTATCCGAACACACTGTGATCTGAAGGGTAGCGCGCACAGGAAAATCGCTCTTCTTACACCGGATATACTGTGAGCAATATTATCGACTATGCCATGTTAATGATGCGTCACGTTGCCGGTTCGGGAGACAATATTGAAAATATGTTGCAACTCATGATCACTTGTTAATAAATGGGCCAGAACTACCGTTATGATGTTTTCGATCGTTCCTACCCTTTCCTTGCGTCCACACAACGTTCTGACCGCTCACAGCGCCATATCCATCCACTGCTGACAGAAAGTGGAACTAGGTTTTTTTTTTTCAGAATATCCCGCGAGCATATCAATTAATGAACATTCCATTCGGCACTACCAGTCACTCTGACTACCCTCCAAGTGACGTCCAATTTACTGTGATGGCTTGGCAACTTCTCCTCAACATGTGCGTGTACTTTCATTCATTTACTTCAAACAATTTATATGTTACGTTTTTTATCTATATTATTCTTTTGTTTTGCTCAAATTTGAAAATAGTATCTTTACAGGAATCTCAATGGTGTAGCATCAAATCTCGTGAACTGTGCGTCGTTCAGTGAAATAATTTTGCAGGTACATTCATGGTGCATGTCGACACTGTCTGCAGTATATGTTGCAAATAGAGTTGGTAGTAAAGATATAATAAATTAAAACATGATTCCAGTAGGGGGGCAAGGTTCATGTCAGGGCACGCTGCATTGCTGCCAAATTTATTCAAGATGTCGGCGATGACGTCATCCAAGATGGCGGCATGTACACTTGGCAACAGCACATGACGTCATCCAAGATGGCGGATTTTGGGGGGAAATAGGTCAATTGTGCTATGTCCACCAATCTAACGTCAGGAAACAATGGCAGGAAGTTTCAATTCCAACAGGATAATGCATGCAAAAAACGTACTTACCTTTATTAGTATTGATTACCATTTATTATTAACATTCATAATCATTCATTAACATTCATGATCATTTATTATTATTGACCTACCTCCACTAGAAAATTCCCTCCGAATCCAAATTCCAACACGATAATGGCTGCAAAACCTTACTTTTATTTATTATTATTCATTATTACTCATTACCATTTATTAAATTTCATTGTCATTCATTATTATTATTATTATTATTATTATTATTGTTCTCTCTTCCTTTCTTTTCTCAGACGTTATGTCTGGTCAAAAATGGAAGGTGATGCGGACCTTGATTAAGCGTGACTTCCTTTTAACTGGACGGTATATGTTATATTGCATTTAGGAACTTTCGGGTGATTGAACATGTATCAATAATTATGGATTTCTGTAGTTGTATATATAAGTTTCGATGTAGCTGTATTGCATTGATGTACTGGTGGATATTTTGCCTCAGCCAGTTGCATGAATTTTTCAATTTTTTCTCCTGTTTTCTTTTGTGTATTTGTTGTATTGTGTATGGATATTTCGATTAGTTGTATTAATTTCTTCTTTTTATTGGTGAGTATGATGTCACATTTGTTATGTGATGTTGTTTTATCTGTTATAATGGTTCTGTTCCAGTACAATTTGTATTCATCATTCTCCAGTACATTTTGTGGTGCATACTTGTATGTGGGAACGTGTTGCTTTATAAGTTTATGTTGTAAGGCAAGCTGTTGGTGTATTATTTTTGCTACATTGCCATGTCTTCTGGGGTATTCTGTATTTGCTAGTATTGTACATCCACTTGTGATGTGATCTACTGTTTCTATTTGTTGTTTGCAAAGTCTGCATTTATCTGTTATGGCATTGGGATCTTTAATAATATGCTTGCTGTAATATCTGGTGTTTATTGTTTGATCCTGTATTGCAATCATGAATCCTTCCGTCTCACTGTATATATTGCCTTTTCTTAGCCATGTGTTGGATGCGTCTTGATCGATGTGTGGCTGTAGATAATACGGGTGCTTGCCATGTAGTGTTTTCTTTTTCCAATTTACTTTCTTCATATCTGTTGATGATATGTGATCTAAAGGGTTGTAGAAGTGGTTATGAAATTGCAGTAGTGTAGCCGATGTATTTATATGAGTGATTGCTTTGTGTATATTGCTATTTTCTGCTCGTTCTATAAAGAATTTCCTTAAATTGTCTACCTGTCCATAATGTAGGTTTTTTATGTCGATAAATCCCCTTCCTCCTTCCTTTCTGCTTAATGTGAATCTTTCAGTTGCTGAATGTATGTGATGTATTCTATATTTGTGGCATTGTGAATGTGTAAGTGTATTGAGTGCTTCTAGGTCTGTGTCACTCCATTTCACTACTCCAAATGAGTAGGTCAATACTGGTATAGCATAAGTATTTATAGCTTTTGTCTTGTTTCTTGCTGTCAATTCTGTTTTCAGTATTTTTGTTAGTCTTTGTCTATATTTTTCTTTTAGTTCTTCTTTAATATTTGTATTATCTATTCCTATTTTTTGTCTGTATCCTAGATATTTATAGGCATCTGTTTTTTCCATCGCTTCTATGCAGTCGCTGTGGTTATCCAATATGTAATCTTCTTGTTTAGTGTGTTTTCCCTTGACTATGCTATTTTTCTTACATTTGTCTGTTCCAAAAGCCATATTTATATCATTGCTGAATACTTCTGTTATCTTTAGTAATTGGTTGAGTTGTTGATTTGTTGCTGCCAGTAGTTTTAGATCATCCATGTATAGCATATGTGTAATTTTGTGCTGGTATGTTCCAGTAATATTGTATCCATAATTTGTATGATTTAGCATGTTGGATAGTGGGTCCAGAGCAAGACAGAACCAGAAAGACTTAATGAGTCTCCTTGGTATAATCCACGCTTAATCTGTATTGGCTGTGATGTGATATTATTTGAATTTATTTGTATATTAAGTGTGGTTTTCCAATTTTTCATTACTATTTTTAGGAACTGTAACAATTTAGGATCTACTTTTTATATTTCCAATATTTGTAGTAACCGTGAGTGGGGTACACTATCAAAAGCTTTTTGGTAATCAATGTATGCGTAGTGTAGCGACCTATGTTTAGTTTTAGCTTGATATGTCATCTCTACATCTATTATCAGTTGCTCTTTACATCCTCGTGCTCCTTTGAAACAGCCTTTTTGTTCTTCATTTATAATTCTGTTCTGTGTCATATGTGTTATTAATTTCTGTGTAATGACTGAAGTTAATATTTTGTATATTGTTGGTAGGCATGTTATGGGGCGATATTTAGCTGCGTTTGCTGTGTCTGCTTGATCTTTAGGTTTCAGATAGGTTATTCCATGTGCAAGTGTATCAGGGAATGTGTATGGGTCTGCAATGTAACTGTTAAATAATTTAGTTAGATGTGAATGTGTTGAGGTGAAGTTCTTTAGCCAGAAATTTGATATTTTATCATTTCCAGGGGCTTTCCAACTGAGTAGAATTAATTGCTTGGGTGACTTCATGTTGCAAAATTATCACTTCAGGCATTTGTGTTATCATCTTGTATGTGTCTGTTTCTGCTTGTATCCACCGTGCATGCCTGTTATGTTGTACCGGGTTTGACCCTATGTTGCTCCAGAAGTGTTCCATGTCTGTTATGTTTGGTGGATTGTCTATTTTAATGTGTGTGTTATCCATTGTTTGGTAAAATCTCTTTTGGTTTCTGTTGAATGTTTGGTTTTGTTTCCTTCTATTTTCACTTTCATTGTATCTTCTAAGTCGTTTGGCCAATGCTTTTAATTTCTGCTTCTTTTCATCTAATTGCTCTATTGCTTGTTGTTGTGAGATTTTACCTAACCTTTTTCGTTTTTTGTCTGATATTTCATTTCTTGTAAATTGTGTTAGCTGTCCGATGTCTTTTCTCAGTTTTTCTATTCTGATCTGTACCCTGTGCTGCCATGCTGGTTTTGTGGGTTTCTTCTGTGGGTTGGTTGGTTCTGATCTCTGCCTAGTGTGTATATTTAGTGTAGTGAGTGCTCCTATATAAACCAGTAATTATAACTCTTCCATAGTTGTGTTTTCATTTATTTTGTTGTGTATGATTGTGTTGACAGTTGTTATTGTTGTTTCGACTTGTGGGTTATTTGGTGGTCTATGCAAGAATGGTCTAATGTCTGAATTTGTGTCTTTGTATTCTATATATGTCAGCTGAAATTTTTCTTCTATATCGAATATGTGTGTCACTTCATGTTCTATTTGTGCTTGTTCTGGTGGCTGTCTTAAGATTTCGTTTTCCTCTGATTGTTTAATTAATGCGTGTTGTTCTTTGTTTGTTTGCTCGCTCTGGGATGTTTGAGTCCATTACTGTATTTTCTACTTCTTCTGATTGCACATTATTTTGTCCCAGTATTTGTTGTACTTGCTGTTTGATGTTTTATGATTCTGACTGGGGTATCCTGTTATTTTTGATTATTACACAGATCTGATCAGCTAGTCGTTGTTCTGTTAATAATTTTAATTCCGGTTATCTGGTAATAAATGTTGTGTATACTTGTGATCTGTATCCAGTTGTGTTTGTTCCTAGGTTTGTTGCATAGTAATAACTGAACATGAGGTGTCGATTAACTTCATCTGACCATCTCATCATCTGTCTTTGTTTTCCTTCTAGGGTGGTTGCAGGAAGCATATCCTGCAAAACACCCCTATTTGGATTTAAATCATTTTCCAGTTGGCTAGCAGTGTTGTTACCATTGTGGCGGGCATAGGGTTCAAGCGTCGTCCCCGACCATGACGGCCTTGTCCGAGGCTTCTTTAGTTCTGTCCGGAGCCAACTAATCACACTAAAAGGGGGGTTAGCCTTATTAGTGGTTTGTTCTTTTCGTCGCGTTTTACGACTGGCAGAACATACCGGAGGCCTATTCTTTTCCCGAGCCTCCACGGGGTTTATTATTATTATTATTATTATTATTATTATTATAGGCCTACATCCACTAGAAATTTGCGCTGAATTCAAATTCCTACACGATAATGTCTCGAAACCTGTACTTGTATTTATTATTATCCTTTATTATTTATTCATGATGTCCGATTTTCTCGGTGAGAAAGCCATCTTCCTTACATCCATAACAAAAATCTATCAAGTTCAAATCCCAACACCATAATTGATCACACATACTAACTTTCTCCATCACTTATCTTTTTTCACTGGTAGCCTATCAGAATCACATCAAATAATAAATTGCACTTATAGTAACGTAAGTCACGTCCTTTGATTTTGCAGGGGGGAAGGGACTGAAGACTTTATTTCAAGCAGTACGGCCACCACTTGTTCTCCAACACAATCAACACACATCTTTGACATCGCAGTGCAGTCGCCACGACGTCCGCACTCCAACTGAATTAGTCCAAATCCTCGCCACCCCCTGGCCAGTGCGCGGAGGCACTGCCGACGCCTGTCACGTGAGGTGGCCGGCCACTCGCTCTGGACTGCCGGTACGCTGGGGGCGAGCCCAGCGATCGCTCCCACGTCGTAAACATGTTTTCGCTGGACACGCTGGAACTTGCCGAGTTTGACGTCACAACGGTCCCTTGTCCACTCACATCTACATCAACATCTACATTTATACTCCGCAAGCCACTCAACAGTGTGTGGCGGAGAGCACTTTACGTGCCACTGTCATTACCTCCCTTTTCTGTTCCAGTCGTGTATGGTTTGCGGGAAGAACGACTGTCTGAAAGCTTCCGTGCACGCTCGAATATCTGTAATTGTACATTCGTGATCTCCTTGGAAGGTATAAGCTGGGGGAAGCAATATATTCGATACCTCATCCAGAAACGCACCCTCTCGAAACCTGGTGAGCAAGCTACACTGCGATACAGAGCGCCTCTCTTGCAGAGTCTGCCACTTGCTTTTGGTAAACATCTCCGTAACGCTATCACGGTTACCAAATAACCCTGTGACGAAACGCGCGGCTCTTCTTTGGATCTTCTCTATCTCCTCTTTCAACCCGATCTGGTACGGATCCCACACTGATGAGCAATACTCACAAATAGGTCGAACGAGTGTTTTGTAGGTCACCTGCTTTGTTGATGGACTACATTTTCTAAGGAATCTCCCAATGAATCTCAACCTTGCGCCCGCCTTACCAACAATTAATTTTATATGATCATTCCACTTCAAATCGTTCCGCACGCATACTCCCAGATATTTTACAGAAGTAACTGCTACCAGTGTTTGTTCCGCTATCGTATAATTATACAATAAAGGATCCTTCTTTCTATGTATTCCCAATACATTACATTTGTCTATGTTAAGGGTCAGTTGCCACTCCCTGCACCAAGTGCCTATCCGCTGCAGATATTCCTGCATTTCGCTACAATTCTCTAATGCTGCAACTCCTCTGTATATAACAGCATCATCCGCGAAATGCCGCATGGAACTTCCGACACTATCTACTAGGTCATTTATATATATTGTGAAAAGCAATGGTCCCATAACACTCCCCTGTGGCACGCCAGAGGTTACTTTAACGTCTGTAGACGTCTCTTCATTGAGAACAACATGTTGTGTTGTGTTTGCTAAAAACTTTCCAATCCAGCCGCATAGCTGGTCTGATATTCCGTAGGCTCTTACTTTATCAGGTCACAGTGTGAAACTGTATCTGACGCCTTCCGGAAGTCAAGGAAAATAGCATCTACCTGGGAGCCTGTATCTAATATTTTCTGGGTCTCATGAACAAATAAAGCGAGTTGGGTCTCACACGATCGCTGTTTCCGTAATCCATGTTGATTCCTACAGAGTACATTCTGGGTTTCCAAAAACGACATGATACTCGAGCAAAAAACATGTTCTAAAATTCTACAACAGATCGACGTTAGAGATATAGGTCTATAGTTTTGCGCATCTGCTCGACGACCCTTCTTGAAGACTGGGACTACCTGTGCTCTTTTCCAATCATTTGGAACCTTCCGCTCCTGTAGAGACTTGCGGTACACGGCTGTTAGAAGGGGGGCACGTTTTTTCGCGTACTCTGTTCAAAATGGTTCAAATGGCTCTGAGCACTATGGGACTTAACATCAATGGTCATCAGTCCCCTAGAACTTAGAGCTACTTAAACCTAACTAACCTAAGGACATCACACAACACCCAGTCACCACGAGGCAGAGAAAATCCCTGACCCCGCTTGGAATCGAACCCGGGAACCCGGGCGCGGGAAGCGAGAACGCTACCGCACGACCACGAGCTGCGGACGCGTACTCTGTGTAGAATCGAATTGGTATCCCGTCAGGTCCAGTGGACTTCCCTCTGTTGAGTGATTCCAGTTGCTTTTCTATTCCTTGGACACTTATTTCAGTGTCAGCCATTTTTTCGTTTGTGCGAGGAGTTAGAGAAGGAACTGCAGTGCGGTCTTCCTCTATGAAACAGCTCTGGAAAAAGGTGTTTAGTATTTCAGCTTTACGCGTGTCATCCTCTGTTTCAATGTCATCATCATCCCGGAGTGTCTGGATATGCTGTTTCGAGCCACTTACTGATTTAACGTAAGACCAGAACTTCCTAGGATTTTCTGTCAAGTCGGTACATAGAATTTTACTTTCGAATTCAATGAACGCTTCACGCATAGCCCTCCTTAAGCTAACTTTGACATCGCTTAGCTTCTGTTTGTCTGAGAGTTTTTGGCTGCGTTGAAACTTGGATTGAAGCTCTCTTTGCTTTCGCAGTAGTTTCCTAGCTTTGTTGTTGAACCACGGTGGGTTTTTCCCGTCCCTCACAGTTTTACACGGCACGTACCTGTCTAAAACGCATTTTACGATTGCCTTGAACTTTTTCAATAAACACTCAACATTGTCAGTGTCGGAACAGAAATTTTAGTTTTGACCACGCGTATTCGTCGCTTCCGCACGTTTCCCGCCAAAATTGTTTGCCTCTGAGCTGAATCACACAATGATCGGCCATTCCCTGCCACACTTTTGGCGCCAAAGTTGTTTTCCTGGGCATGTTCAAACCTGTCGATGCCGACCGTTCACCATCCACAACATGCCCTTGTGCGAGCGTGAACTCAGTGCTACACTTTTGGCGGCAAAGTTTGCTTGACAGTGGAATCCGCCATGACTATATAACAGCACGTTTGGTCCGCACTAGAATGCTCACTAATTGACTCTCTCTCGCACGCGGCACATCTGGGTGGGTGTTTTGTGATAGCGTGATATATATACTGTATGGTTAAATAAGTTGTTCGAAAAAATAGAGTGTTCTCAATGATTACACGCACCTGCAGCGAAGATCAGAGTGATTGGTTTTCCATCACCATCTCGGTTGCATGCGAGTAGTAAATGTTTTCCGGCCGCGTTAGTCGAGTGTGTCAACGAGCTATGAGCTATTCTGAGAATAGACGTGAAGGCAGGTCCAGACCTGAGACGCCGGCGGTATACATGAGAAGAACAATGCAGCTTTCACATGTGTCGGCTGCCACGAGCGCTCGGAAGATGAACTTGGCTGGAGACTCTGGAATCCCTTTCCCCGCCGTCCGCACGCGCGCGAGGCCTGCCTTGGAGCGTTATCTAAGGCTCATAGGCGACATCAATTTCTCCGGTGATAGGTGCGAATGCGACTGTGTTGATGTCATGTTTGGGGGAGGCCGAGCAGAGACTTTTGGTAGGTTTGGCAGCTTGCGGTGTTTGGGCACGTCTGTTGCACCATTTTGCGAGCATCTCTGTGCACTGTGCGGAGCTTCATTTGGAGAGTTTAAGAGGACAGAGCTCATCTGCTGATATTGTGTACTGCATTATTTAAGAGCCTTTGCAATTATGTGGTGAAATTAGGAGTTGTTTACGTGTTTGTGGCCTGTGTCAGATGACCACAGTCGGATCAGTGTGGGTGTTTTGTGACAAATATACTCCACGACTAAATAAAAGGGCTCCAAATAAATAGAGTGCTGCCCTTCCTTACTTCCATGAGCAGCACTGCGCAGTCTGAGCTGTTTTTGCGCAAAAACTACAATCTGGTCAGACTGTGAGTTAGTCAACAAATAACTGGACAGATTTATCTGTTGAGGAGTTAGAGGTCTGGATTGGAATGAATATCTTGTTGGGTGTGGTTGTGTTGCCACGTGTAGTGCGCTACTGGAGTTCAGAAACTGCCTTATGTCAGCCTTACATATCGAAACCTATGAGATGCAAAAGTTTCAAAAAGATATGTCCCAAATAAATGAAGTACACTCTTTCCACCTTCCATCAGCCTATGGACTGAAATTATTTCCGAAAATTGGGAGTTATTTGGCTATTTCGACGTAAATGTTTTGCATTATGTACGAGCAGTTCGGATGTCTGTAGGCTGTGCTATGAGTTATCTTTAACTGTTTACAATTAGCAAGTGTGTGTCTAGAGCATTATAAATGAGTTATGTATGAGTGTTTTGCAGGTCTGTATGGTGTGGAACATGTCGGTCTCATACGTACACTCCATTCCTAAATAAAGTAAATTAGTTCCTCCATCCATGGGGCTAGTGCAGGGTGAGTCCTTTTAACCGAAACGTGTAGGAAGAGGTTGAGTGCTGGTGGCTTAGTTTAGTGGTGATGAGCTTCGTTTGCAACAATTTTCTTAGGTTGGTGGCGAAGCGCAAGTGAGCTTTGTTTACTGGCAGATTTCAAACTTGGCGCTGGTTCCTAGGAGGAAGTGGAGGTCGGGTGGCTGAGGTTAGTACAAGTGCCCTTTCTTTCCAACAATTTTGTTAGGTTGGTAGAGAAAGCGGAAGTGACCTTTCTATACTGCCAGAATTCAAACTCGGCGCTAGTTGCTAGGGAGAGGTGGCTGTCTGGTCCTCGTCAAGTAGTTGAAATTAGGTACTTGAACATCTATGCATATGTATATGAAATTGTAAATTTAATTATTTAATATTATTAAAAACGAAATGGAATTAAGGGACCGCTGTAACATCAAACTCGGCAAGTTCCAGCGTGTCCAGCAAAAACATGTTTACGACGTGGGAGCGATCGCTGGGCTCGCCCCCAGCGTACCGGCAGTCCAGAGCGAGTGGCCGGCCACCTCACGTGACAGGCGTCGGCAGTGCCTCCGCGCACTGGCCAGGGGGTGGCGAGGATTTGGACTAATTCAGTTGGAGCGCGGACGTCGTGGCGACTGCCCTGTGATACCAAATATGTGTGTGCTGACTGTGTTGGAGAACAAGTGATGACTGTACTGCTTGAAATAAAGTCTTCAGTCCCTTCCCCCCTGCAAAATCAAAGGACGTGACTTACGTTACTATACGTGCAGTTTATTATTAGACGCGATTACGGTAGACCACCAGTGAAAGAAGGTAAGTGACAGAGAATATATATAGACCTTAATCAGAAGCATATAGCTAAGGTAGAATATTCCAAATTTTTAGGTGTGTCCATTGATGAGAGATTAAATTGGAAGAAACACATTGATGATCTGCTGAAACGTTTGAGTTCAGCTACTTATGCAATAAGGGTCATTGCAAATTTTGGTGATAAACATCTTAGTAAATTAGCTTACTACGCCTATTTTCACTCGTTGCTTTCATATGGCATCATATTTTGGGGTAATTCATCACTGAGGAATAAAGTATTTATTGCACAAAAGTGTGTAATCAGAATAATAGCTGGAGTCCACCCAAGATCATCCTGCAGACATGTATTTAAGGATCTAGGGATATTCACAGTAGCTTCTCAGTGTATATACTCTCTTATGAAATTTGTTATTAACAACCAAACCCAATTCAAAAGTAATAGCAGTGTGCATAACTACAATACTAGGAGAAAGGATGATCTTCACTATTCAAGATTAAATCTAACTTTGGCACAGAAAGGGGTGAATTATACTGGCACTAACGTCTTTGGTCACTTACCAAATAATATCAAAAGTCTGACAGATAACCAACAAGTATTTAAGAAGAAATTAAAAGAGTTTCTGAATGACAACTCCTACTCCATAGAGGAATTTTTAGATATAAATTAAAAAAAAAACAAAAAAAATATTTTAAAAAAATATAAAAAATAAAATAAAATAAAAAACACAAAAAATGAAAGAGTTGTTATATTAACTTAAGTATGTTGTTAAATTAACTTAATTATGTCATGTATTGGAAAATTTGACTCGTTCCACATCATTACGAAATATCGTATTCATGATCCATGGAACTATTATTAATCTAATCTAATCTAATCTAATCTAATCTAATCTAGAAGGTTCGTCCGTGTGATCAATTATGGTGTTGGGGTTTGAACTTCATAGATTTTTGTTATGGATGTAAGGAAAATGGCTTTCTTGCCGAGAAAGATGGACATCTTGAATAAATAATAAATGATAATAATAAGTAGAAGTACGGTTTTCGAGACTTTACTATGTGAGAATTTGAATTTGGCGCAATTTTGTAGTGGAGGTAGGCCTATAATAATAAAGAATAATAATAATAATAATAATAATAATAATAATAATAATAATAATAATAATAATAATAATAAATGACAATGAATGACAATGAATGAGAATGAATGTTAATAAATGATAATCAATAATAATAAACAAAAGTAATGTTTTGCAGCCATAATCGTTTTGGAACTGGAATATGGAGGGAATTTTCTAGTGGAGGCAGGTCAATAATAATAAATTATAGTAAATAATAATAAATGATAATAATTAATAATAAATGATAATAATTAATAATAAATGATAATGAATGTTAATCAATTATAATATAGATAAGTACGTTTTTTGCATGCATTATCCTGTTGGAATTGATACTTCCTGCCATTTTTTCTTCTGGAGGCTTAGGTTAATGGACATCACACAATTGGTCTATTTTCTTGACAAAATTCAACTTCCCAGAATTTTTTCCTGAGGTTAGGTTAGTGGACATACCACAATTGACCTATTTTCCCGCCAAAATCCGCCATCTTGGATGACGTCATACGCTGTTGCCAAGTCTACATGCTGCCATCTTGGATGACGTCTTCGCCGCCATCTTGAATAAATTTGGGAACAATGCAGCTATAGTTAACTTTTCTGTTTTCATTACACAGCAAATGGTGCGAGAAGTTTCAAACAGGTTTGAGGTTACAATTAAAGTTTGTTGGAGGTCGCTCAGTGCTCTTATTCTCAAATGCAGGAGGCACATAGGCTGAGTACTTTACTCGCTATAGCTTACACTGCCACAAGAGACACATCGTAACTTCAGTACTGACTTATTCCTTTAACTCTTTAACATATGTTTTTCTCTCTTGATGAGTGGATAATGACAGCACTTTATATTTTTAAATTATATGAAAGACCGCCCCTGGAATCCGTTCAAAGGGGAAACGGAAAGTGTGACTGGTTGACTGGGTAATCATTTTAGCCCTTTCCGTATATATATGGCAGTCAACTGAAAACGAAACAGATGGAAATAGGTACATTACCTGTTTATTCTTTGAAAAGTAACCACCCTAGAAGGAAAACAAAGACAGAGGATGAGATGGTCAGATGAAGTTAATCGACACCTCATGTTCTGTTATTACCAAGCAACAAACCTAGGAACCAACACAACTGGATACAGATCACAAGTATACACAACATTTATTACCAGATACCCGGAATTAAAATTTTTAACAGAACAACGACTAGCTGATCAGATCCGTGTAATAATAAAAAATAACAGGACACGCCAGTCAGAATTAGAAAACATCAAACAACAAGTACAACAAATACTGGAACAAAATAATGTGCAATCAGAATAAGAAGAAAACACAATAATGGACTCAAACATCCCAGAGCAAACAAACAAAGACCAGCATGCATCAATTAAACAATCAGAGGAAAACGAAATCTTAAGACATACGTGTTAGATATAGAAGAGAAATTTCAGCTGACATATATAGAATACAAAGACACAAATACAGACATTAGACCATTCTTGCATAGACCGCCAAATAACCCACAAGTCGAAACAACAATAAAAACTATCAACACAATCATACACAACAAAATAAATGAAAACACAACTATGGAAGAGTTACAACTACTGGTTTATATAGGAGCACTCACTACACTAAATATACACACTAGGCAGAAAACAGAACAAACCAACACACAGAAGAAACCCACAAAACCAGCATGGCAACACAGGCTACAGATCAGAATAGAAAAACTGAGAAAAGACATCGGACAGCTAACACAATTTATAAGAAATGAAATATCAGACAAAAAACGAAAAAGGTTAGGTAAAATCTCACAACAAGAAGCAATAGAGCAATTAGATGAAAAGAAGCAGAAATTACAAGATTGGCCAAACGACTTAGAAGATACAATGAAAGTGAAAATAGAAGGAAACAAAACCAAACATTCAACAGAAACCAAAAGAGATTTTACCAAACAATGGATAACACACACATTAAAATAGACAATCCACTAAACATAACGGACATGGAACACTTCTGGAGCAACATATGGTCAAACCCGGTACAACATAACAGGCATGCACGGTGGATACAAGCAGAAACAGACACATACAAGATGATAACACAAATGCCTGAAGTGATAATTTTGCAACATGAAGTCACCCAAGCAATTAATTCTACTCAGTTGGAAAGCCCCTGGAAATGATAAAATATCAAATTTCTGGCTAAAGAACTTCACCTCAACACATTCACATCTAAGTAAATTATTTAACAGTTACATTGCAGACCCATACACATTCCCTGATACACTTGCACATGGAATAACCTATCTGAAACCTAAAAATCAAGCAGACACAGCAAACGCAGCTAAATATCGCCCCATAACATGCCTACCAACAATCTACAAAATATTAACTTCAGTCATCACACAGAAATTAATGACACATACAACACAGAACAAAATTATAAATGAAGAACAAAAAGGCTGCTGCAAAGGAGCACGAGGATGTAAAGAGCAACTGATAATAGATGCAGAGGTGACATATCAAGCTAAAACTAAACAAAGGTCCCTACACTACGCATACATTGATTACCAAAAAGCCTTTGATAGTGTACCCCACTCATGGTTACTACAGATATTGGAAATATACAAAGTAGATCCTAAATTGATACAGTTTCTAAACATAGTAATGAAAAATTGGAAAACCACACTTAATATCCAAACAAATTCAGATAACATTACATCACAGCCAATACAGATTAAGCGTGGAATATACCAAGGAGACTCATTAAGTCCTTTCTGGTTCTGTCTTGCTCTGAACCCACTATCCAACATGCTAAATAATACAAATTATGGATACAATATTACTGGAACATACCCACACAAAATCACACATTTGCTATACATGGATGATCTAAAACTACTGGCAGCAACAAATCAACAACTCAACCAATTACTAAAGATAACAGAAGTATTCAGCAATGATATAAATATGGCTTTTGGAACAGACAAATGTAAGAAAAATAGCATAGTCAAGGGAAAACACACTAAACAAGAAGATTACATATTGGATAACCACAGCGACTGCATAGGAGCGATGGAAAAAACAGATGCCTATAAATATCTAGGATACAGACAAAAAATAGGAATAGATAATACAAATATTAAAGAAGAACTAAAAGAAAAATATAGACAAAGACTAACAAAAATACTGAAAACAGAATTGACAGCAAGAAACAAGACAAAAGCTATAAATACTTATGCTATACCAATATTGACCTACTCATTTGGAGTAGTGAAATGGAGTGACACAGACCTAGAAGCACTCAATACACTTACACATTCACAATGCCACAAATATAGAATACATCACATACATTCAGCAACTGAAAGATTCACATTAAGCAGAAAGGAAGGAGGAAGGGGATTTATCGACATAAAAAACCTACATTATGGACAGGTAGACAATTTAAGGAAATTCTTTATAGAACGAGCAGAAAATAGCAATATACACAAAGCAATCACTCATATAAATACATCAGCTACACCATTGCAATTTCATAACCACTTCTATAACCCTTTAGATCACATAACGTCAACAGATACAAAGAAAGTAAATTGGAGAAAGAAAACACTACATGGCAAGCACCCGTATCATCTAACACAGCCAGACATCGATCAAGACGCATCCAACACATGGCTAAGAAAAGGCAATATATACAGTGAGACGGAAGGATTCATGATTGCAATACAGGATCAAACAATAAACACCAGATATTACAGCAAGCATATTATTAAAGATCGCAATACCACAACAGATAAATGCAGACTTTGCAAACAATAAATAGAAACAGTAGATCACATCACAAGCGGATGTACAATACTAGCAAATACAGAATACCACAGAAGACATGACAATGTAGCAAAAATAATACACCAACAACTTGCCATAAAACATAATCTAATAAAACAACACGTTCCCACATACACGTACACACCACAAAATGTACTGGAGAATGATGAATACAAATTATACTGGAACAGAATGATTATAACAGATAAAACAACACCACATAACAAACCTGACATCATACTCACAAATAAAAAGAAGAAATTAACACAACTAATTGAAATATCCATACCCAACACAACAAATATACAGAAGAAAACAGGAGAAAAAATTGAAAAATACATCCAACTGGCTGAGGAAGTCAAGGACATGTGGCATCAGAATAAAGTCGACATTATCCCAATTATACTATCAACTACAGGAGTCATACCTCACAATATTCACCGGTACATCAATGCAATACAGCTACATCCAAACATATATATACAACTACAAAAATCTGTAATTATTGATACATGTTCAATTACCCGAAAGTTCCTAAATGCAATATAACATATACCATACAGTTACAAGGAAGTCACGCTTGACCGAGGTCCGCGTCACGTTCCATTTTTAACCAGACTTAAGTCTGAGAAAAAAAGTAAAGAAGATAATAAAAATAACAATAATAATAATTAAGGATGGGGCGGAAATCGCTACACGTCATGTACATGCACAAAGAAATTACTACGATTTCACAAAATTGGATGATTTATTCAAAAGAAAGAGCGGCACAAATGAAGTCGATAACGCGATGGACCATATTTGGCTCTTATGCAAGCAGTTTTATGGCTTGGTGATGACTGAGAGTTGTTGGATGTTCTCCTGGGAGATACCGTACCAAATTCTGACCAAATGGCGCGTTCGATCGTCAAATTCCCGAGGTGGTTGTGGGACACTGTCATAATGCTCTTAACGTTCTCAATTGGGGAGAGATCCGGTGACCGCGCTGGCCAAGGCAACGTTTGGGCAGCACGAAAAGAGACAGTAGAAACTCTCGTCGTGTGCTATCGGGCATTCTCTTACTGAAATGTAAGCCCAGTAGGGCTTGCCATGATGGGCAACAACAGGGGCCATAGAATATAGTTGGCTTACCACAGTGGTGTGACGGTGCCGCGGATGACAACTAAATGGGTCCCGTAATGGCTTCTCAGACCATCGGTCCTGGCTGTCGGATCGTATGGCGTGCGACAGTCACGTCGGTGTCCCACCGCTGTCCGCTGTGTCTCCAGACACGTCTTCGCTAGTCATCAGGTCTCAATTCTAGTGTGACTCATCACTGAAGACAAATCTCATGTCAATGATATTCCAGACCGAATGTGGCGGAAATCACTGCAAACGAGCTTCTTGGCGTACAGAATTCAAGGGTAGATGGCGCAAGAGGCGCCGTTTGCTACGGCTTCTTTCTGTGAACCACCTATTAATGATTCTTAAGGTCACGAAAGCACCAACTGCGCGTCAGATCGACAATAACGGTGAATCCGGTGTTCTGATTTTCTCTCTGACGATTGCTCGGTCCTCACGTTCTGTCGTCTCTCTCTCGCTCGCGCTCTCTCTCTCTCTCTCTCTCTCTCTCTCTCTCTCTCTCTCTCTAGGTCGACCGCTTCCTTCTTAACGCTGTGTGCGTCCATTTGTACTGATTCTCGGCAACAGTGGCACCGCTCCTATTCAAATGTCGGGCGACTCACCGGTTACTCCAACTGGGACTTTTTTGAGCCTAACTAGATGTCGTCTCTCAAATGTTGACACCTGCGTATACTGTTCACGCACCTGTCTGTCAAGTATGGCTGCTTTCCAGCTGAATACACAAAATGAAATTCGCGAAGGCTTCGTGCCCTATTACCGACATATCCCTTGTTTATTATACTTGCCAGTTGCGCAGTGAAATTGCGCTGTAGCGTCACACATTCATCTCTCATTCGCCTAAGTTAACGACTTTGCATCTTCCGTCGATACCAGTATGAATATCAATTTGTAACCAACTGTAGAGCTCCTCCGTGGTGAGTCTTTTTTTGTGTATATTTATTTCACTCCGAGACAAGATGTCCAATGTCTTCATCGAAAAATGTTTGCAGCTGCGTGCTGAAACATGATTGTATCCAGGCCTGCACCTCTTCGCCCGAAACATATCTACGGCTACGGATGTCTATCCTCAAGGGCCCCGAAATACGGAAATCGCTGGGGAAGTATGGAGGACGTATAAAGACTTGTGGATCGTACTCGAAACAAAGTTGGCGAAATTCATTCCGCTGCTTTTTCTGGGAAACCCTTACACATCCTCCACACAGCCCCGATCTCTCCACCTGCGATTTCCTTATTTATGGTTGCCCGACCAACGACTATGGTAGCGGTCGATTTCCTTCGGTCGAAGAGCCGCAAGCCGGCGTACCATCATAGTTCCATAGGCAACAGCAAACATTTTGCAGTCAAAGAATTGACCGTTTTGTCTCTCAGTGGGATAAATGTATTAACGGTTATGGTGATTACGTTTGAATAAGAGACAGCTAAGTTACCTTTTTTCCACTTGACTAATTTTTATTTGACTGCTCCTCGTAAATGGGTGGAAGACAAAGAATTGAAGCGGTCCAAGATGCAACAAGAAAGGTCTTGTGATGAAGGGTAGAGGCAAGATCATATGAGGTCAAGAGTCCGGCTGCTATCAATGAGAGACAACACGAAACAACCACAGGAGAAGATCATGGGTGCAACTTATTTGCTGAACATTTTCTGCATCTACATGGATACTCTGCAGATCACATTTAAATGCCTCGCAGAGTGTTCATCGAACCACCTTTACAATTCTCTATTATTCCAATCTCGTATAGCGCGCGCAAAGAATGAACATCTATATATTTCCGCACGAGCTCTGATTTCCCTTATTTTATCGTGGTGATCGTTCCTCCCTATGAAGGTCGGTCCCAACGAAACATTTTCGCATTCGGAGGAGAAAGTTGGTGATTGGAATTTGGTGATAAGATTCCGTCACAACGGAAAACGCCTTTCTTTTAATGATTTCCAGCCCAAATCCCGTATCATTTCTGTGACACACACTCCGATATTTCTCGATAACACAAAACGTGCTGCCTTTCTTTGAACTTTTTCGATGTACTCCGTCAGTCCTATCTGGTAAGGATCCCACTCCGCGCAGCAGTATTCTAAAGGAGGACAGATAAGCGTAGTGTAGGCAGTCTGTTACATTTTCTAAGTGTCCTGCGAACAAAACGCAGCCTTTGGTTAGCCTTCCCCACAACATTTTCTGTGTGTTCTTTCCAACTTAAGTTGTTCGTAATTGTAATACCTAGGCATTTAGCTGAATTTACGGCTTTCAGATTAGACTGATTTATCGTGTAACGTAAGTTTAACGAGTTCCTTTTAGCACTGATGTGGATATCCTCACAGTTTTCGTTATTTAGGGTCAACTGCCCCTTTTCGAACCATTCAGATATTTTTTTCTAAATCGTTTTGTAGTTTGTTTTTTTTTATCTTTTGATGACTTTAGTAGTCGAAAAACAACGGTGTCATCTGGAAAACCGAAGACGGCTGCTCAGATTGATCCCTACATCGTTTATATCGATAAGGATCAGCAAAGGGCCTTTAACACTACCTTGGGGAACGCCAGAAATCACTTCTGTTTTACTCGGTAACATTCCGTCAATTACTACGAACTGTGACCCCTCTGACAGGAAATCGCGAATCCAGTCACGTAACTGAGACGATATTCCAAAAGTATGCAATTTCACTACAAGCCGCTTGTGTCGTACAGTGTCAAAAGCCTTCCGGTTATCCAGGAATACCGAATCGATCTGAAATCCCTTGTCAATAGCACTCAGCACTTCGTGGGGGGTAAAGAGCTGGTTGTGTTTCACAGGAACGATGTTTTCTAAACCCATGTTGACTGTGTGTCACCAGACCATTTCCTTCGAGGTAATTCATAATGTTCGAACACAATATATGTTCTAAAATCCTGCTGCATATCGACGTTAACGATATGGGCCTGTAATTTAATGGATTACGCCTACTACCTTTCTTCAATATTGGTGTGACCTGTGCAACTTTCCAGTCTTTGGGTACGTCGTCGAGCGAACGGTTGTATATGATTGTTAAGTATCGAGCTAATGCATCAGCATACTCCGAAAGGAACCTAATTGGTATACAGTCTGGACCAAAAGACTTGCTTTTATTAAGTGACTTAAGTTGCTTCACTACTCCGAGAATATTTGCTTCTGCGTAACTCATGTTGGTAGCTGTTCTCGATTAGAATTGTGGAATATTTACTTCATCTTCTTTTGGTAAGGCATTTTGGAAGGCTGTGTTTAGTAACTCTGCTTTGGCAGCACTGTCTTCGATAGTATCTCCATTGCTATCGCACAGAGAAGGCAAGAGACGGGGCGCAGCTGGCTGCGTGATGCGTCCCATTCAACAGCAAAGTGGATGGTGCTGTGCTCCTGGAACGAGCAAGTAACTGTTTGTAGTCGCGACTCGCGGGACTGGAGATTGCTGTTACCTCATGGCATGTACCACTAGAACTCGCCGGGGATATTACCTGCTGTTTCCTTCAGAGCCAGACCCACTAACTCGAACCAGAACTGTAGCTGTACTGAAGCATAACACAGAGTATATTAATGTTACACTGTTAGATCTCGTTATTTGATCCCCAACAATTTTAAAATTAGTTCCCCTCATAACGTCACAAACGTATTTCCGATACTTATTTTTCCCAACAGCCGGGTAATGTATGTTCCATTAAGTTTTCAACTACTCGTACATATTCGTATGTTATGCAGGTACAAAAAGTTGTGTTCTCTTTTTTTCACATGATAGCCATAGAGTTGTCATGGCGTGTCGAACTTGAAGCCGACGTTCAGCATGTTGATTGCCCCCAAGAAACAGCTTCTGGAGGAAGTGTTCTGATAAAAAACGCCAGCATGCGTCGGTTAGATGTGTAGTAATAACTCTGATAATAGTCTAAAGTGTAAATTGGTTACATTTCATTCGTGAGTCGACTGTTTCAAGAGATTTATTTTTACGTACATGAATTTTGTTTGCTCTGTTTACTTTTACAGTAGTAGTTGTACTATGTAATCTGATTTTATAATTTCTATCAGCTTAAGTCTAAAAATTCTCTGGGTCAAAACTGTGACAAGTAAAGTTGAAAATCGACCAATCATTTCAAAATATGTTCGCAGCACTGTCAAGAAAATGACATAGACCTGACATGAGTTTCCTTTGTCTATAGTAAGGAAAATGCAGGATTACTAAAGCAGCCTTTTCATATCACATACTTCTCATGTTGGTTATTCGAAATATAAAACAGAAAGAAAGTTACATTAGCGAGGCGAAATTCGTCGTATTACAGAATCATAAATGGAATATTGGCACTTTCCGGAAGAGGGTTTCATAGTTTTATATGCCCTTCATCGGGAATTCTTTTAAAATTAATCCGCGGCTTATGTAGAGTATTCTATTAAAATTTGGTTTCATTATCTCTGTTCTAGAGGTCAGGGCACTGATTTCTTGATGCGTGTGCGAGCAGAACTTTTCATTCAGTTTAATGTAGCGAGTGCTTTCTTGCAGGTCAGCTTACTTGGAGAATCGCCAGTTAGTGTCGTGTTTACTTTATGACGAAACCTATTGGTGATGTGCAATAGCAAATAGAAGTAATGGGTAGGACGCGACTACAGACTGATGACCTTTCTGAAGTAAATATTATTCAGAATAATATTAGTGTTAAGTTTTAACGAGTTGTGAGGGCTAAAAGAACATTTGATGAAAGAAAAATGTGATCGTTTTAACTTACTGACACTGATTTATAGGGAAAGGACCGATATATGTTTCTGAGAAATATTGTTTTTCACATTAAAAATGCTTTAAAGTATCTAGTATTATGGAAAGATTTATTTAACAGTAGTACACGTCAAATGGCTCTGAGCACTATGGGACTTAACATCTGAGGCTATCAGTCCCCTAGAACTTAGAACTACTTAAACCTAACTATCCTAAGTACATCACACACATCCATGCCCGAGGAAGGATTTGAACCTGCGACGTTGCGGTCGCGCGGTTCCAGACTGAAGCGCCTAGAACCGCTTGGCCACACTGGCCGACAGTAATATACGTCCTATTAAAATATGTTTGTATGTAAGAATCAGGTATTAGTCGAATATATGGAAATTAAGTATTTAGACTGTCTTATCTCAAGTAACCATTATGTCACATGAGCCTTTTACCGAAAACTGCCTCAATTAAGACCAGAAAAACATCTGAAAGTGCCTCCCTGACGCTGTATTGTTCTCGAAAGCCGTTACTCAATTTCAGTTAAAAACTACTGTTGCCAAAATTTCAGAACAAGAAGCGATAGTAAACAGTCTTCTGTTAATGCTTTGGGGCGTCTAACATGGGGGCGCGGGCTTCAAAGCAACGTACAGTGTAGGTTTGTAGCACAATCTCCCCTTATTACACCACCATGGTGAGAGCATCTGAAGACCTAGCCGTGCTCAGTACCTCGTCACCAGCTGCTATGCGTCGGAGGCCATTCATCCTCAGAGACGTTTAATGAAAGAATTGCTCTGAATTATGAGGAAAAGAAGTACTATCAAACATGAATGCCCCACGCCACTATGGCGTACGCGCCAAACACGGTTGTGAGTTTCTGTGCAAAGATGTGATTGGTATTTAGCTCGCTGTCGGTTAGACCTACTGTCCCTGTAATCTCCGATTAATGATTATGAAGAAAAATTAAATTGCATTATCTCTTGTTTTTGAACGATGAATCTGTTCAGTCATTATTGAGACTTTATAGAGGAATGATCATACTTTCGTCAACGTTAATAAAAACTAAACGTTACCTCCATGTTTCAGATGCTTATTTATGTGCGGTTAAATAGTATCTGAACGTCATGGAATACGACGGAGATTATTTGTATCCATGTGATGTATTTCATTTTTACAAGCTGAGAGGACACAGGAAATCGTTACAGAATATTTGAAAAACAACTGATGTTTTGTTTTTGGAAGAGTTTGGACATTTTACATCAGGGAATAATGCTATTTAATGTAACTTTTTGGAACTTACACAGGATGATTTTTTGGTTGGTTGGTTGTTTGGGGAAGGAGACCAGACAGCGTGGTCATCGGTCTCATCGGATTAGGGAAGGATGGGGAAAGAAGTCGGCCGTGCCCTTTCCGAGGAACCATCCCGGCATTTGCCTGGAGGGATTTAGGGAAATTACGGAAAACCTAAATCAGGATGGCCGGACGTGGGATGATGATTTTTTTACGCCGTGTACAAACTCCAGGGATTGATCGATGAGAGGATACGGAACAAGAAAGGTCTAATCAAGCAATGTCCGAACGCGCGTGGTTCCAATGCTAGAGACAATTTATTCAGTCATACGTTGTTACAGAGACTGTGGTCTTATACGCGTTGTGCCATGCAGCCACAGGTACAGTGTGTGTTGTAAATGGTTTCCATGTGCCTCAACACATTCGTGTACGCGCCGTAGCATATTCTGTCTCACACGTTCACATCGGCCAGGCTGCATCCGAACGGTGTCAAAGGAAGAATGAATACGCTGCTTCAGTGTCTCCACATCCGGAATGGGCTCTGCATACACGACACTACTGAGATGGCCCCATAACCAGAAATCACACGGGCTGAGATCCAGTGGAAGAGCAGGCCATACAACTGGACTGCCTGGTGCGATCCATCAACCTGAGAAAACACGATTGAGATGCGTCGGGGCGTTAAGGGTGCGCTGGAGCACCACCATTTAGCATCCACATAACCCGTCGAATCATCAATGGCACTTCTTCCAGCAGGGGAGGCAAAGTCACTCGCAAGAAATGCCGACAGTTCCGGCCTGTTAGGCGACATGGAAGGCAGACTGGCCCCAAAATAGGGTGCCAATTATCCCGGTGCACACTTTCCGGCTGCTCCGGTGCTGATGATTCGCTGTCACCGTCCCGTGGTGGTTCCGCATACTATCCCACATATCACAGTTATGAAAGTTGAATATTGCTCTCCGCGTAAAGGTGGCCTCACCTGTGATTCGGGTGGATGACACAAATTCCGGAATCGTGGTTGCTTGTTGAAGTAACCAGTGACAAAACTGCTCCCGATGGGGAAAGTCCGTCACTAGGAAGCCCTGCACATGCTATAAATAAGTGTAGTAACAAGTGTCATGTAGAATGTTCCACACGGTCGTCTGGCTTACCCTGTACTGGCGAGCCAACAGCCAGGGACTGACATGGCGATCGCCGTCCATCGTGTTAATCAGATTTCCCTGCAAGTCTGGTGTCAGAACATTTGGGACACGCCCTTCGTGATTTTCTTCTTCCCGAAACGGCCGTGTATCATACAAACTGCGAAACACGGTTGCAAACATTGAATTCTGTGGTGGTTGTGAGCGCTGAAGGTCTCCTGATACAACCTTGGTGCCCACTTCCCCCTGCCCGTTGCCATTTGCTTTTCCGTAGGTAAACACCGTATCGCCAAACTCTCGATTCGAATACAGAGCCATTGCGTACAACACTGTATCACAACCACTTCAAGACGAGTTAGTAAGAGAAGTGAATCGAACACAACATTGCCAACTGCTATGGGAGGAGAGGGCGCTGGGGCAGGACGTATGAAGAACAGTACCACCCAGTAGGAGGAAGCCATATGTTGCATACTGTAACTGGATGCGTGGTGCAGCGCTTGTCAGACCGCAGCCTCTGTGACTAAGTATGATTCAATAAATGGTCTCTAGCATGGAAACCATGTATTTCTGGACATAAATTCATTAGACCTTTTTTGTTCCATATCCTCTAATCGATCAACCCCTAGAGTTTGTACATGGTGAAAAAAATCAACCTGCATAATCTCTGTCGTCCTGGGTCGAGTATTTCATTTATTTCTTTGCAGTTCAGACTGAAGAAGATAATCACTGGCGTCATCCGAGATATTCTCCTGCCACATTTCTCTCTCTTGTTGGTAAAAAAAAAGCAAGCTGTAACTTTACATTCTGAAAGCACTTCCTGATTCAGTGACTTACATGCAGCAGAGAAGTCAGCTTGGCCGAAAGCATAGGATATGTACAATTGAGTTATAGAATTCGTATGTCGATAGAGAAGATTTTTTATGGTCGATCTAAAACACTAATTCACATTCGATAATCAAATAAACATAATCAACTGCAGACGAAGTCTGAAAATGAGTCCGTGATCATATTTTTGGCACTTTATTTTACAGGTCCGTCTTGATCGTACGAACTTTTACACTTCACTATTATCGGTTTAGGCTAGTGCCATCTTCAGATCATAACACCAGCTTTGTGCTGAAAAATTACATTTGCTGCAGTTCCAAATGTGGAATTCAGCCACTTGTATAATGTTTTTTTATTCTATTCTTTCTATAGCTACAGTTACTGTATTCATCGATGTCATATAACTGTCTTGTGGGGGCTGATTGTGTTGCCATTTAATGTTGTATCGTAGAATCAGTGGTTTAGTAATTATGTACTCTATATTGAGTCTCGATTGAATTCAGGAGAGAAATTTTCTATTGAATCATTCGACCGTTGATATCAAAGATAATCTCTTCTAGAATATATTTCGTGTGGAATTATACACTAAGGAGCCAAAACATTATGATCACTGCCAACCGCGACTTTGAATGCCTCCTGGTGGTGATGTGGGAACGTAGCGTAGTAAGGAAATAACATAAGCGGAAGAGAGACGAATGGGCAGTCATAATAGCAAAGAAGCAAAGCTACGAACCGCAAATGCTGAAATCCTCTGAAATAAGCTGTTTTGACAAAGGGCACATTGTTGTGACGCTGTGGCTTTAAATTAGAATCTCTGAATGTGTAATCCAGTATAGGCAGCGATGTGTGGCAGATCTGACGTCAGAGTGCAATGCTGGTGCAGACATAAGAGTTCGGAGCACACTGTTCAAATGTCATTGTTGAACATGGAGCTCCACATCATGCGCCCCCTATCTGTTCTTGTTGACCCAATGACATCGTCAGTTAAAATTGCAGTGGGCATAGCATCACTGAGTGTTCACCGTAGATGAATAGAAACGTGTCTCCTGTCAAATGAATCGCATTCCTTGTTTTACACCAGGTCGATGGTTTGATCATCACACAACGTTATCCAGGCGAATGGCTGCTTGAAACAAGCATCGAGCCAGAGATCTAGGACGGTGAGAGCAGAATTATGCTATGGGATACATCCAGTTGAGCTTGTGTAGTACTCAAAGGCACCATGAGAAACGTGAAGTACGTGAACTTCATTGCAGACCACTTGCATCCCTCAAGATTGACATCTTATCTGCCGGCCGTTGTGGCCGAGCGGTTCTAGGCGCTTCAGTCCGAAACCACGATGCTGCAACGGTCGCAGGTTCGAATCCTGCCTCGGGCATGGGTGTGTGTGACGTCCTTAGGTTAGTTAGGTTTAAGTATTTCTAAGTCTAGGGGACTGATGACCTCAGATGTTGAGTCCCATAGTGCTCAGACCCATTTGAACGTCTTCTCTGGAGGCGACAGCTTCCACCAGGATAATTCCCAGCGAACAAGGTCAGAATCGTGCTGCAATGGTTTGAGGAGCATGATACTGAACTCGCATTGACGTTTTAGTCTACAAATGCCCCTCACGTGTCACCATTGGAACCCGTAACATATTTAGTAAACATACTGGCGGCGTAGACAGTTCTTTATATAGCGAACTCGGTGTTGTGGGCGACAGGGAAAGCCACTCTGGAGCCGTTACTTTACAATGAGAGGCCAAGAGACTGATGTGCAATAACATTTGACAGTGAAATGCTCTTCATTATTATAAAAATTAAAGATAAGAGTGTTCCCATTTAGTCCTCTGAGATTGTAACATACAGGACGTGCATACTAAAACTGTTCCAGAAAAATATATCATGCGCCTTAAGGCAGGCAACCCAACTTCCATTAACTGCTTTGGATTAGTGTGTTGGATTGCCTATCTCAAGGTGCACGAAACATTTCTGCACCTGTTTTGTTTTGTTTTGTTCACCTGCCCATGGTATTTTAGTGAAGATAATATGAAGGTTGCCAATAAAGTAATGCGTCACATTTCATTTCTCAGCCGAAAACAATGCTACGAATGCGAAAAGTTACAGATGTATTATTTGAAGCTCCTGAGTGAGCGCACCAAGTTTCCGTCACTTCCGACAGATAGCGTAGCTGCAGGACAGTTTCAAAATGGCGTCCGTAGGTGACGTTCGTTACAAGCAATGTGCAGTCACTGAATTTCTCACTGCAGAGAAACGAACTGTGGGAATATTTACAAACGCTTGTGCAAAGTCTATGGAACATCTGCTTGTGATAGAAATACAGTTAGTCGCTGGGCATGGAGTGTGCTCCATCAGTGGGCGGTTCGGTGGAGCTCCACGATTTGCAGTAGTCGGAGAGACCATCCACGGCTGTCACATCTGACAAGCTGCAGCGAGCTGCTGTTTTCATTCGCGAGGGCAGACGCATTACGACTCGGCAGTTGGCACTGCATCTGTCAATCAGCAAACGAAATGTGGTTGCAATTATCCGCACACATACTCAAAAGGGTACGGAAGATGGGTCCTGCGGTGTCTCGGTGTATCACAAATCGCACAGAAAAAAATTGTCTTGATTTGTTGCAACGTTTCGAAGCTGAGGGGGAAGCCTTCTTGTTCCGAATTGTGACAGGTGACGAAACCTGGGTTAACCATCTTTAGCCTGAAAAGAAACGACAGTCCATGGAATGGCGTCATTCCCACTCCCCACAGAAAAATGTTTAAAGCAACTGATTCCGCCGGTAAGGTCATAATCATCGTGTTCTGGGACTGTAAAGGTGTGATTCTTATTGACTTGACGCCGAGAGGCGGTACCATTAATTCAGAACCATGTGTCAACACATCATCAAAACTCAAGACTCGCTTCCGGCGACTTTGGCGCCACAGCAACCCAGGAGGTGTTTTGCTGCAGCACGATAATGCTCGGCCCCACACAAGTCTGGGGATTGCTGAACACATTGCAAAACAGGGTTGGACAGTGTTACCCCAACCATTCTACAGCTCTGACCTAGGTCCCTCAGACTTCCACTTGTTTGGGCCATTGAAGGGCGCCATTCTTGGAAGACATTTCGAAGAAGATGAGGTGGTGATTCACACACTGAAGCACTGGCTCCACCATCAGAACTAGGACTGGTATCAACAGGGCGTACACTCACTGTTTTCGCATTGTAGGAAGGCCATAGAATGGGACGGAGATGACATGGAAACATATTGTTTGTAGGTAAAACACCATTCTTTTGTGTGTGTAATTCTCTTTATGTTCAATAAAGAATAGTTGAAGAAAAATATTTGGTACATTACTTTTTTGGCAACCCTGGTACAATTTTCTGTGATGATGCATAAGACAAAGTGCATCACATTGAGATAAGGAACCCGGCACCGAAAACGAATGAACGGAAAGTTGTGACTCAACTGCGATTACTTCAAATTCGTCGTTGGTCTGTTGACGGCGATAAAATCCTGTTGTTACCGTTCCACCCATCTAGGGTTCAACTTTCCGCAGTTTAATCTTGTGTAGATGAAATACGACAACGGCTGGTTGAAGACATGAAGAAAATAGATACCAATAGCCGTAATTTTGTTTACCTAACAGTTTAGATGCCTCATTGGCAACATTTTCAGGCCCTAATGCGCGTTGCTAAATAATTCATGTAACCTTTGGTGCTATTAAAGGCTGGACTATATCTATCTGGTCTCCATAGACTTATCGATAGATGTGGACTCTTCACACTCTAACGACAACTCAAGTTGTCAGAGTTGCTCGTCTTTCTACCGCTTGTGTAATCACGGGTGACATCAAATTTCGCTACCTTTTATAATTCAAGTTATGATAAACGTAAAAAATTCGAAATTTTTAACATTACAAACTAACATTTTCATTAGAACTGATTATATTCGGTTCCTTGTTTGGTTGCATGCAGAGCGACTGAGTTCAGCAGTCGAATGAAGTTCGCGTACTACACGTCATGAACACACCACTATTACGCCTATCACACTGACCAAAGATAATAAATAGATGGACAACAGGACGTCGTGCACAGATGTTGAGAACTCAAAATGGTTCAAATGGCTCTGAGCACTATCGGACTTAACTTCTGAGGTCATGAGTCCCCTAGAACTTGGAACTACTTAAACCTAACTAACCTTAGGACAGCACACACATCCATGCCCGAGGCAGGATTCGAATCTGCGACTGTAGCGGTCGCACGGTTCCAGATAGTAACGCCTAGATCCGCTCGGCCACTCCAGCCGGCCGGCCGGCTGTTGAGAACTGGTTCTTTCACAACATTTGTTAACAACGTATTACGCAGTATGTTGCGAGTAATAAATGCCAGTTGCATCTATGGACACATTATTAGCAGTCAAGTACTTTGCAGTGTGTAAAGAATCTTATTCATAGTGGAAGCGAAAAGAGATATGAATTAATTAGCCAAAACTCAATAATTTGATTTAAACTTTTTATTTTATTACAAGCTGTTTTACCTTTTTTTATAATATGCGGTTTTCCTTTAACCAATATGGTTTGCGATCTATACCAATTACATGTCATACATCTAAAACATACTGTTTGAGTCCTCCACTACGCAACAATAAAGAAGTGGAGATATGGCCGGCTTATGGGGTGTATGCGTTCGGCAAATCGTCAGACTGAACTTTAGCCGCGCTATGGACAATGCAAATTTCCGCGAATAAGGAAATCCGTGCCCGCAAGGTCTGGTTGCTGGTACTCGTGTTATATGCGCGTAGCTGTATCATTTAGTTGTCTGAGCACCTTGTCATTCTTTGTCCCACTCATTCCTGTAAATCGTTAGTAGGCCCTCCGATGGAACATACGTATCACCTCCCGTACCTGGGATTACCGATTTCTTAGCAAGAGTGCCAGCGATCTCGTTTCCCAGTAATTTGCTACACATTCCAATCCAATACAGATTGTCCACAAATGGACAATCAGCAGCCGTTCCGTTGCAACTGGTTTACGTATACAACTATATCGTTGGCTTTGGGTGATTTCTACGCCCTGCATGAAAATATTGTACCCTTAACTACACTCGCTCTTTAGACTAACGTTAGTAATTTAGTGGACCTCTAACACAAATTCACATACAGACAACAAATATCTACTTCGATAATGTTCAAAATGATGTCCTGAGATCAAATTATGATTGATTAGGTGAATTACAAACTGAAAAATAACTTCCAATTTAAAAAATTTTGTTTTCGTTCGTCACAGTCAAGACAAACCGTTTTGTCACTGAAATACGTTTTGCACACGTATGTTTGATATTTAGACCATGTTTTGGTAGTTTTTGTGTCTTTGAGACATGGACGTATGTGGCATCGTGACATCTTTGACTGTTTTAGTTGACTGGGGCCCGCTTGGACTTGCACTGCAGAGTCGTTCACCCTGTTACTTTTTCAAGGTTTTTTTCAAGGTTTTTTTCAAAGAAATTCGTCCACAGTAGTTTCAAATCCTTACAAAAAATTTTGTAATTCAATTTTCTCTCTTTGATATTTGCTTTGATCATTAAAAATAGCCATATTTTATTAACATTTCTTGGTTTTCTTCGCGAATATTAGCTTCTTCTGCCCGTTGATTTATATCACATCTACCGATTTCCGTTACAGTCAGGTAATTCCTTCGCGAATGAGTCGTTTTCTGTCTTAGAGAGTATTTGCCCGCTGTGCAGCCTTGTGCAGAAGAGAAATGTGGTTGGCTGGTCGGTTGGTTGGTTGGTTGGTTGGTTTGTTTGGGGAAAGGGGACCGAGCAGCGAGGCCATCGGTCCCATTACATTAGGGAAGAATGGAGAAGGAAATCAGACGTGCCTTTCAAAGGAAACATCCCTGCATTTGCCTGGAGAGATTTAGGGAAATCACAGAAAACTTAAATAAGGATGGCTGGAGGCGGGTTTGGGCCGTCGTCCTCCCGAAAGCGAGTCCATTGTGGTAATCACTGCGTCACCTCACTCGGTAGTGAGATAAGGACAGTTAAGACAAGAAAATAAATGAAACTTTTGAAACGTGGTGCTACAGAATAATGCTGAAGGTTTGTGGGGTAGATCGAATGACTAAAGAAGAAGTACCTAATCTAATTAGAGAAGAAGAAATTTATGGCACAACTTGACTAAAAGAAGGATATATCGACGGAAGACATCTTGAGAGACATTAAGGAGTCGTCATTTTGGTAATGGGAGTAAGTTTCCGTGGTGTGTGTGTGTGTGTGTGTGTGTGTGTGTGCGCACGCGCTTGTGCTTGTGTGTGGTGTGGGGGAGTAAAAATGTAGAACGAGGTCGATGCTTTAGTACAGTAAGCAGATTGAAATGGATTTAGGCTGCAGTAGTTGTGCAGAGATGAGACTTGCGCAGAATAGAATAGCGTGGAGAGTTGCATCAAAGCAGTGTATTGCAGTGAAGAAAACAGCATCAGGAAAGCAAAAAGAAATACATTTTTTTGTGAAACCTATACGGAACAATGAGACGGCTCCTCATTCTATAGGACAGTCTATATACAAATAACATTTGCGGGAAATTTACCAGTGATTGTATGTACAGTTTGTTTTCCTTCTTGGTGAAAGCAAGGAGCGCAACAAATTCAAGGGCAGCAAAAGAAATCCTCATAAGACGCAAATTAACATACTCCCGTTCCTTATTTTCATTTCATATTGTTTCTAATTAATTACAATTTTTGTACGAACTTATTGCCGATTTATCTATGTTACTAAAGGGTTAAAACAGTCTGTCACCTAATCCCAGTAGTGGGTTCGTTAGCTAACGCCTTCCAGGAGCAACAAAAATTTTATTTTCAGTATTCATCTAAATGCTGACACAATTACAAAATTTATTCTGGTGTTGTTGTCTACTCATGAAGAGACTATTACCTTCCGTTGAAAGTTAACGCAATACGTCAAGTATTAAAGTACGAAACTGTGTATATGTCCTGAGGCAGAGCAGCTCATGGCGCCCGTACTATTTAGACTGTATTCATCCAGTAATTGAGAATGACAATACTTAAACTTTACACATCATATGAAACCTTTTCCTTACTTTTCTCTCGCTGGCGCACCCACAAAATAATGGAAGGAAAAAAGTTCCTTGTTTACCAAATTTTCGCTGTTCTTCCAGTAAAACTACAGAATCAGGCACGAAATTTTAATTTATTACTAACTATGTTCGCAACGCCTTTGTAGACAGTATCCTCGTATTCCACTGAATGTACCTGCAATGTTATGTCAATGTACGACACACAGTTCAGGAGATATTAGGCCACAAATATTCAGAGGTTTGAAATACTGTTTCATGCATGTAAGTATGATTACCCACACAGATAGGCGTGTTGAAGCAACGCTTCCGTGAAGGAGAGATGTGGCAGATTCGGATCGAATCCGCCCGTCAAATCAACGACGCGAGTCGGGGTGCCGGCCATCTTGAATATGGTTTGTTTTGTGGTTTTCTGCAGCCAGCTCGCTCGATACCGGGGTAGCACGCAAATGCCGCCTGAGTTACACGATTCGGCAAACATTTAGAACACTTTCGCTCACTTTCACACGATTAACACCAGACGCCTCAGCTGGGATAGATATATTCTTTCGTGGGATGTAACTGGGTGTCAACAGGAAGAGCATCCGACCACTCCTTCAATTAACCGGCCACATCCGTTGCTAACAATACTGACTCTGCGTCGATGAAGCAAAAAGGCACAAGAAAAAAGAAAGTCAGATGCGATTAAAACTCGCGCTCTAGGGGTTCCGACCAAACTTAATTATGTCCATAGACACTTATTCCACTTCAAGAATAGAGAATGTAGCCGAGTGTTGACTGTTATCGACTCTCGCAAGATATCGGTCCCGGGAATTCGAAGACTTCAGGGAACGTTTTAATTGTAAGTTTGAAGGCGAATAACGAATGACAAAATAAATATTTTTTGTGTGATACAATTATAAATTAACAAGTTTCTGATTCTTTCCATTTACTTGAACTGTGAAATCAAGTTTCTTGTCAAATTACATGATTCTATGGTAATGGGAAGTACCCCAAAGGGATTAATGATTGAGTTAGTGAGAATGACAGTATGTGACATACACTGCCCAATATGTTGTTTGTGCCGATTACAAGTTTACGTTTCTTACACCGCCCTTATGTCACGTGAATTTGAACTTTATACGCCTACCCTTTTCTGAGAAAAAGGGTTTTTAATAGTCGGACACACAGACAGATGGAGAATAAAGCTGTCCTGTGAGAGTCCTGATTTTACAAGTTGTGGGGTGGAAGCCTATAAAAGGAGAATGATGTGAGTTTGATTCTCTAAAGTGTAATGGATGGGGTGGGAGTGGGGTTTACTACATTATTACAGTAAATAATTTTAAAAAGTTCTGTTACCTAGAGAATTACTGTGAGACCTACTTTGTACGAAGAGGAATATTTTCAGAATGCAATAAATAAATGAACACAAAGCTGAGGGAAACAAAGAACCTCTGCTGAGGGAACGATCTTACTCGGCACGTACAAGACTGCTGCGTACCAGGCAAGAGGTACACAACAAATTCCTCGAGACAACTCCAGCACACAGGCGCAGCCTCTCTCTCGGCGTCTCTCAGGTGCGGGCAGCAGCCTCTAGTTGGCGCTCTCAAAAAGTAAACCTCTCTCTGCTTCCGCGCCACTTCCTTCAACGTGTCGTATACGGCAACCGATTGTGTGGATAGCCAATAGGGAAAGGAAAATTGTCGACTGTGGGTTACGTTACAGCCACATTGTACTGGCGTGCTTGAAAATCCTTCCGCAAATAGGCACCAAAACGTGACGCTCCACAGACGTGCAGTCAGACAGTTCACTTCAATGCCTCCAGTTAGCTCGGTATAGAACTCTGTAGATTACTCTCTGATCAGCAATCGCCGTTCTAACATTCTGCGTGGTGTCTGTTCTATACCGTGTCTCCCTACCACTTTCGTTCAACGACGCTCTGGGCGTGTTTCTTTGGGAATTGACTAGTTTGAACCTGGGACCTGTTGCTGGTAAGGAGACGCCAGACCACACATGACATGTAGAGTTCAGAAGAGTTCAGTGAGACTAGCGATGATATAACCAAATACTTAATGATTTCAGCGTCAGCTCCACTGCACTCCCTGTAAAAGAATCTTAATACTAACTAAATTTAGTAAAAGGGGTTCAAGGCTTTCCTATTTTTAGTTAGCTGGTAAAATAACGTCGAAAAAGCAGTTAAGTTTACCATTGGAAATTTTATTCTACTCACAAAACATTGTTTATAAATTGCTCTATTGATTAAAGAAAATGTTCCAATACAGGATGGTAAAAAACCAACTGCGTTCAACAAAAATGTGAACGAATATTCCCTGAGTGGGTTTCCAAGTTCTACAATGGATCGAAGGATGACCTATGCCATATCACATCTATAATCTAGGTTTAAATTAAGTTTCATAAAAAAGAAAACTATCAAAAATGGTATACAGTGACCCTCAATTACCTTTAATTACTTATCTAACTTGTCGTAAATTGCAGTGGCTGATGTGGCTTCTCAATAACTATATAACAGAAAAATCATCGCGTTTCAGATTTTTACTTCAAGTGGCAAATGTGAACACCATGAGCTTTAATTGACGATCGATACTAGTATTACGCAAAAAGGGGGTGTAACAGATGAGACTTCTGCAGTTCTGAGTGAAGCTTTATGCACTGTTATGCGGCATCGCGTGCGTTCATTACCTTGTCGGTGTTCGTCAGGGGGCGACAGGCAGCACAGCTCCGCTCACCTCGCTGTCTCAGAAGCAACTCTCACCCAACTTCTCCTTACTACAATTTACCGAAGTTGGTTTAAAAAAAACTATCTGGCTGTGTTTTCATCTGACCAATCAGGGTGTCAATGTTAACCTAAAGCTCCGCCTACAAAAATTATGTCCATCCAGTGAGAAACGTTATAGTTTTCGTGGTGGGGCAATGTTTTTAAAGTTTGCAATGTAACAGAGACGCGAAAAAGTCTCACGCTAAAACTTGCAGCTGGTGTGCTCCTTTTTGTGTTATCGTAAGACCTATACTGTTCTTCTGGAGGGCTCTATCTTTTAACATGGGCGGGGGGTGGGTGGGGGGGGGTGGTCCTGACGTAACAGAGACTCGGAAAAGTCTCACGCTAAAACTTGCGGCTGGGGTGTGATCCTAGCCGTTAGCTGGCGACGTGGGTGTCCGTCCCTTATCGTAGGGCCTTCCAGCTTAACACGGTTCTGCTCTCGTCTTCTGTTCTCTTTTCTCCCCTCGGAACTGCGTCTGTCTCACGGTGGGAAGGTATGACATGTATTTAGGCATTCTTGTGTTAGTCTGTGTTATTACATTTGCTCTCTCGTTACTCGTACTACTTTGGTTAATTTAATGTCACGATTTATTCGGAGCTATGTGACACACTACTGGTTTTGCTTATCATGTCATGGTTTTCATGGAAGGTGTTGGATTTGCCTGACACCTTACACCGTTCACGCAGAACTACCAACAGTGAAAGAATGCCTGCAAACATCAGTATCAGTGACATTTATAGTACCGGTTGGTAGACTGCCAAATGACAGCCGAGTCATTTTAGATATCATCGTATTAGCTACTGGACATCAACAGCCATACATCAAACTGTACCAGAGATAAGTACATACTCTTTATAAATGTTATTTGTTGTTTCTGTTTGTGTGGTACCTTTGCGTTTAGTGCAGCTCTATCAAATGTGTGGGTATCTGTAAGTGTGCTAATCAGCCACCAATATGGAACTTAGGAGGGGAAAAAAAATTATGCGATCACGGATAATGGAACTGAATTAGTAGCAGCATTTAAGTATTGCATTCATAATAACACTGTACTTGAGCAATACAGTGATATATTTTAAATAAACAGTCTAGATAGTAATTAGACTGATCGGACGATATATACAAATTTTAACTAATGGTAGCGAAGCAGAAACATCACTTGAGTCCTATTTTTCAGGTGCACTTCTGCTTAACGTGTTCACAGATATTTGCTGGAGACTTTAGCTGCCTCCCCCTGGTGTCTACTGTAGCCTTCAAAGGACTTAAGCTAAAAATGGTTCAAATGGCTCTGAGCACTATGGGACTTAACATCTATGGTCATCAGTCCCCTAGAACTTAAAACTAGTTAAACCTAACTAACCTAAGGATACCACACAACATCCAGTCATCAGGAGGAAGAGAAAATCTCTGACCCGGCCGGGAATCGAAACCGGGAACCCGGGCGCGGGATGGCCTTTCTAGTCGAGCCAACGAGGCACCAGTGCATCGCTCTGCGCTTGCGTAACCCCCCTCCATTCAGACCCGACGCACAGTAGATGCCAGGCAGGGCTTTGACCCGGCAGGGTAGATTAATGAGCAAATCCGTACCTGCAGCGATCCATTTGTCACGGACGCTCAGATAATGACCCCTAACATCCGCGCCAGCGCCCTGCAGCATACAAACAGAACCGATTAATCCTCTTCTCGCTGTCCAAGTTACGCCACAAAAGAAATGCCAGAATGGTGTTTCTCTTGACTTCTGTTCGCCAGTCGAATTACCTGCCAATTACACTTCATACATTCGTGTAAGAGCATAGCTTTATTTGGTTGACTCTCTATGCAATTTCCGTAATTAGCGAACGTTATCAGCCACCGCAATCATATAAGGCATCGTGGGATAACATCACCGGTCGATATTTACCTCGCGACAGTCTAAGCTAAAGACAGCAGCATGGAAAGAAAAAGAACGTACCGAAGAGTAGTTTTGCATTTAAAGATGTTTGGCTGTTATCCTGAGACATCTGCAGGTATAATATGTACAGGCCTGATCCTGTTAGATATAGTGCGAGATGCTTTAATAGTTTCCAAAACGAAACTGTTTCTTAATCTGGCTGATAATCCAGAGTCTTTCTTGTCGTATGTGAAATACCCTTGTACCAGCGGCAACACACGGTCAATACCTTCACTGCGCGATAGCGATGGTAATGTTAGCAGTGACCGTGCTACTAAAACCTATTTACCAAGTACAGCTTTCCGAAAGCCCTTCACCAAACAAGACGAAACAGGTATTCCAGAATTCGAATCAAGAACTGCTGCCTACACGAGAAACAGACGTAGAAATCCTTGGTGTAGAAAAACAGCTGAAATCATTTAATATAAATGCAAGTCATTGTGTGTAGATTGTACATCAATTAGATTACATTCGAAGTATGCTGATACAATAGCACCGTCGTTAGCAGTCATATACAACTGCTCGCTCCTACCTAAAGATACTTAAGTTGCACAGGTCACACCAATGCCTATGGACTGTTGGAAAGAGCACAGTTCGAAGTAACTGATGGGAAGTCGTCCAGCAAAACGGAAGGGATACCTGGTGTTCCACAATGAAGTGTAATACTCATTCTATATAAGCGATTTAGGAGACAATCTGAGCAGCCATCTGAGATTATTTGCAGATGATGCAGTCATTTACCGCCTAGTAATGTCATTGTAAGATCAAAACAAATTAAAAAAGGAGTTAAACAAGATACCAGTACGTTGCGAAACGTGGCAATCGACCTTAAATTATGAAAAGCGTAAGGTCATTCACATGAGTACCAATAGGAATCACCTAAATATCGACTGCATGATAAATCATCGAATCTAGAGGTTTCCAGAATGAGATTTTCACTCTGCAGCGGAGTGTGCGCTGATATGAAACTTCCTGGCAGATTAAAACTGTGTGCCCGACCGAGACTCGAACTCGGGACCTTTGCCTTTCGCGGGCAAGTGCTCTACCAACTGAGCTACCGAAGCACGACTCACGCCCGGTCTCACAGCTATACTTCTGCCAGTATCTCGTCTCCTACCTTCCAAACTTTACAGAAGCTCTCCTGCGAACCTTGCAGAACTAGCACTCCTGAAAGAAAGGATATTGCGGAGACATGGCTTAGCCACAGCCTGGGGGATGTTTCCAGAATGAGATTTTCACTCTGCAGTGGAGTGTGCGCTGATATTAAACTTCCTGGTAGATTAAAACTGTGTGCCCGACCGAGACTCGAACTCGGGACCTTTGCCTTTCGCGGGCAAGTGCTCTACCAACTGAGCTACCGAAGCACGACTCACGCCCGGTCTCACAGCTTTTGGAAGGTAGGAGACGAGATACTGGCAGAAGTAAAGCTGTGAGTACCGGGCGTGAGTCGTGCTTCGGTAGCTCAGTTGGTAGAGCACTTGCCCGCGAAAGGCAAAGGTCCCGAGTTCGAGTCTCGGTCGGGCACACAGTTTTAATCTGCCAGGAAGTTTCATATCAGCGCACACTCCGCTGCAGAGTGAAAATCTCATTCTGGAAACATCCCCCAGGCTGTGGCTAAGCCATGTCTCCGCAATATCCTTTCTTTCAGGGGTGCTAGTTCTGCAAGGTTCGCAGGAGAGCTTCTGTAAAGTTTGGAAGGTAGGAGACGAGATACTGGCAGAAGTAAAGCTGTGAGACCGGGCGTGAGTCGTGCTTCGGTAGCTCAGTTGGTAGAGCACTTGCCCGCGAAAGGCAAAGGTCCCGAGTTCGAGTCTCGGTCGGGCACACAGTTTTAATCTGCCAGGAAGTTTCAAATCTAGAGGTTGTCAATTCAACTGAATACCTAGAAATTACAATTACAAGCATACAAACAAATTAAGCTCGAACGGTCCCATATACAGGGTGGTCCATTGATAGTGACCGGAATAAGCACGGAATAAGCATCAAACGAAAAAACTACGAAGAACGGAACTCGTCTAGCTTGAAGGGGGAAACCAGATGGCGCTATGGTTGGCCCGCTAGATGGCGCTGCCATAGGTCAAACGGATATAAACTGCGTGTTTTTTAAACAGGAAACCCCATTTTTTATTACATATCCGTGTAGCACGTAAAGAAATATGAATGTTTTAGTTGGACCACTATTTTTGCTTTGTGATAGATGGCGCTGCAATAGTCACAAACGTATAAGTACGTAGTAGTACGTAACATTCCGCCAGTGTGGAAGGTAATTGCTTCGGGATACATTACCCGTGTTAAACTGGACCGTTTACCAATTGCGGAAAAGGTCGATATCGTGTAAAATTATAGCTATTGTGATCAAAATGCCCAACGGCGTGTGCTATGTATGCTGCTCGGTATCCTGGACGACATCATCCAAGTGTCCGGACCGTTCGCCGGATAGTTACGTTATTTAAGGAAACAGGACGTGTTCAGCCACATGAGAAACGTCAACCACGACCGGCAACAAATGATGATGCCCAAGTCGCGGCTAATCCACTCATCAATAGCAGAAAAATTGCATCGATTGAACCCGTACCATATTCCAATGCACCAGGAATTGCATGGCGATGACTTTGAACGTCGTGTACAGTTCTGTCAATGGGCACAAGAGAAATTACGGGACGATGACAGATTTTTTGCACGCGTTTTATTTAGCGTCGAAGCGTCATTCACCAACAGCGGTAACGTAAACCGGCATAATATGCACTATTGGGCAACGGAAAATCCACGATGGCTGCGACGAGCGGAACATCAGCGACCTTGGTGGGTTAAAATATGGTGCGGTATTATGGGAGGAAGGATAATTGGCCCCCATTTTTTCGATGGCAATCTAAATGGTGCAATGTATGCTGATTTCCTACGTAATGTTCTACCAATGTTACTACAAGATGTTTCTCTGCATGACAGAATGGCGATGTACTTCCAGCATGATGGGTGTCCGGCACATAGCTCGCGTGCGGTTGAATCGGTATTGAATAGTGTATTTCATGACAGGTGGATTGGTCGTCGAAGCACCACACCATGGCCCGCACGTTCACCGGATGTGACGTCCCCGGATTTCTTTCTGTGGGGAAAGTTGAAGGATATTTGCTATCGTGATCCACCGACAACGCCTGACAACACGCGTCAGCGCATTGTCAATGCATGTGCGAACATTACTGATGGCGAAAGGAATGTCGTTTCTCGTATTGCCAAATACACTGAGGTTTACGGACATCTTTTTGTGCATTATTTCATTAATGTGTTATTTACAGATAATCACGCTGTAACAGCTTGCGTTCTCAGTAATAAGTTCACAAAGGTACATGTATCACATTGGAACAACCGAAATAAAATGTTCAAACGTACGTACGTTCTGTATTTTAACTCGAAAAACGTACCTGTTACCAACTGTTGGTCTAAAATAGTGAGCCATATGTTCGTGACTATTACAGCGCCATCCATCACAAAGCGAAAAAGTGGTCCAACTAAAACATTCATATTTCTTTACGTACTACACGAGTATGTAATAAAAAATGGGGGTTGCTATTTAAAAAAACGCAGTTGATATCCGTTTGACCTATGGCAGCACTATCTAGCGGGCCAACCATAGCGCCATCTTGTTTCCCCCCTTGAAGCTAGACAAGTTTCGATCTTTGTAGTTTTTTCGTTTGACGCTTATTTCGTGAGATATTTGGCCCGGTCACGATCAATGGACCACCCAGTATAGTTTTGTGTGGAAGGCAAACCAAAAATTGTGTTTTGCTGACAGAACACTTAGAAAATGCAAAAGATCTACTAAAAAGACGGTCTGTGTTCTCTTGTCCGTCCTCTCCTAGAATATTGCTGTGCAATATAGGATCTTACCAGATGGGATTGATGAAGGACATGGGAAATGTTCAAAGAAGGGCAGCTCGTTTTGTATTACGCAGAAATAGATGAGAGGGTATCGGGGATACGGTACGCGAGCTGGGACGACAGTCATTAAAGAAAAGTCATGTTTCGTTGCGGTCAGATCTTTTCACGAAATTTCAGCCTCTAGCGAATGTGGAAATATTTTATGGACAGCCACCTACATAGAGAGAAGCGACGATCCAATAAAATAAGAGAAGTCAGATCTCGCACGGAAAAATCTAAGTGTTCGTTTTCCCCTCGCGCGGTTAGAGAGTGGAATGTCAGAGACGTGTTATGAAAATGGTTAGATGAACACCCTGTCAGGCACGGGAGTGGGTGTTGCAGAATAATCATGTAGCTGTAGATATAATTGCACATTCATTATTATTCATTTCACTTTACTTAGATAATAGTATGCATGTGGTATAAATACTAAGTAATGCCTAAGAAACGTAGTACAAAAATATAAAGGTCTGTGGCGGTCAATCCGCGAACAGTCTTCTGACCAGAACGTCTTCCACCCCGAGAAAGAAATCCGGCGCTCATTAGACTGCAGGCTGAGCGCACCTGGAATCGTCTTGAAAGAGCTGAAATGAGCAAATGTTTCTGCCCGTATCCGGGATTGAATAAGGGACCTCCAAGACAGAAGCGTAGTGCTTTGGCCATTAATCATCACGGTCACAAAGTGTAAATACAGGCACTGTTAATTCGACACGTTTTTCAGACCTAACAGATCGAGTTATACTCTCACTCGTCACTATTGCTTCAGTACCATTGTCATTATTGTCTGTATCATTCAGGACTTTTCCCCATAAATACTACAAAAGTACTCTAAATTATGATTACTGTTTCTTATCATTGTTAACCTTAATCACTTGAGCATCTTTGTATCAGAAAACTACTACTTTATTGAGACTTACTTAACATTTTATGTTCTAAATTGTTCTAACATTCTTTACCTTACCATATTTACTCTAATTTAGTTACCATCTACATTAATGACACATTCTACATTCAGTTATATTCACCAAAGTAACGACTGGCACCAGTAGACCCACTGACTACGGAAACTTGACAGCACTATAATGCCCAATGCATGTCAGTCTGACTACCGAAGAAATTGACCCCGATATATATGGGACGCATACACTATTTCTCCATACACTCTCCATTTTATTTTTCATCACGATAAATGAACAAGGAATAGAGTGCTGCAATAATTGAATTTAATGGTGGAATGTGTGAAAGTTCTCGTCGGGATGTTGAAATTAATATTTTTATGGGCACACTGATAGCCAGTCCATTATGACCGTCCACTTAATAGCGTGTTGGTACACCTTTGGAACGTAATACACCAGCGATTCTGCGTGGCATGAACTAGACAAGTCCTTTGCTGGTTTACGCACACAGCACGTAAGTTTCAGGTCGGTGGTTGTGGCATGAAGGTGGTGCTTAATATCATCCAAGATGTATTCCACTGGCTTGCCATCAAGCAAATTTAGTAGAAACAACATCAATGTGAGTTCCCATTCCTGCTAGGGAAACCATTCTCGACTTATGACACGGACAGTTCTCCTGCTGGAAGATACTGTCGCCATCAGAGAAGACATCAACCTTGAAGATATGCAAGTGGTCTGCAATAATGTTCACGTAGGCCACTGCGGTCATCATGTCTTCGGTTACTACCAAAGATGCCACGGAAGTGCAAATTGGATGTGCACAACAGCATACTACTGCTCCCATTAACTTGCGTCTGTGGTTTGCTGCATGGTTCGGAAGAGCTGTTCGCTTGACCGACGGCCTATCGAGACATGACCATCCACGTGGGGTAACATGAAACATGTTTCGTCGAATGAAGCGGTAAGTTGTCGCTGATCCTCAGACAAATCTCAGTTAACCCCCGCCCACCATAATCACAACTCATGACGTTGTGGAGTCATCATGGCACGACAACGTGCAGGGGTCGATTAGTGCTCCGAAACACATGTGCTTGTGCCAGCTCTGCTTTACAGAGCGGCCAAGCCACTGACTTCCACGTTCTTTAAGGGGCGTTGACATCCAACATCATCTCATCTACTTGTGGTCTTATCCTCCTTCAACCAGATTCCACAGCCGCCCACGCCAGTAGCTCGCAAACAGCCTAAAAGCTTCGCCGTTTCCCAGACAATGAATCCCAGGCCATGGGTATAACAAACTTCAGTTTGTGAAATTCGCTTTATTTTGTTACGACATGAGCTGGGGTCGTGAGTGTTCATGTGGAGCGTCGGGGAGCAAATTAAACACAACTCAATTAACAATCCTTTATTGGTGACAGTTATACGTCACTCAGTCTTCTTCCCGGTGCTGCTGAGTAGTGAGCATGCTGAGTCCGTGGCACAGGAAAGCGCGAGGTGGCACATTAGTGCGCAGCTGGGAACTTGCTGGGCACTGGTCCTGGTGTTGTCTGCGGTCAGTGCCTTAAGATGGGGTGCAGCCGTGCCTCTCTGCAGCCCAGTGTGGCTGTGGACGTCTGTCGGTGCCTCAACGTTCTCAACAGTGAACCTGTGCCTTGTCTCGTTCCTGGAATACTGCCTACACCTGCAATCAGTTGTCTAGAGGGCGTGAATGCTGGAGATTCAACAGCAACAAGAAGTACAGCCCCAGTGGAGGTCCCACCGTATAGCCAGTAAGACATCGTAAATTACCCCCCAGTCAGCAGTGATCGGCAGGCCTGCAGCTTGAATATCACAAGTGCCCTTCACGGCCGGACAGCTGTGGACTTGTAGCAGTGGCCTCCAAGTTGGCAGTAGTTTGTAGACAGTTGTTGAATTCACCAGAAATCTTGCAGGTAAATAGAGCTGGTTTTCCTTCGGTGTCAGTAGTGTAGATGGACTGGCGGCAGTTTGATACTGAATTTGAGGAGCGTGGAGATTTTATAGCAGGTGATGATGTGATTCCCTTCCTCCCACCCTCCCTCCCTCCCTCCCTCCCTCCCCTCCACACACACACACACACACACACTGGAACCGAAAGTGCTCTTGTTTTCTTAGCCTATCAGTGGTCTCAGCTTCTCTACTGTTTAATTTCAGATTTTCAGAATGTTAATTTGTGCGTTGCAGAAGAACGTTCTGTCTGCTCTACACAGTTGTCAAACTGCTGGATCAATTAATCTTTGCTTCCCTCTCCCACAGTTTGAGGAAACGAGCTCCCAGCTGATTTACACTTTGAGCCTCCCGTGATGACAGTCGGCTATGGCGCTGTTGCATAGCCGGCAGACGCGCCCCATTTACTGACGTCTTATCGGTTCTGTGTAACAATTTCCTTATCGCACTGCACTGCACTGCAATGCCATCGAGCGGCATGCAGTATCTAGTTCGGCAGTGGTCATAATATTTGGAACATCAGTGCAGGATACGGCCAGACTAAAGCAAGTCCCACGAGTTTTTAGAAGTTTCCAATGCAGGGCTCAGTATCAGGGTTAGAAGCAAGCACTCCGTCTTCAGGCCACAAGTGGCCCATCGGGACCATCCGACTGCCGTGACGTCCTCTGCTGAGGATGCGGATGCGGATAAGAGGGGCGTGTGGTCAGCACACCGCTCTCTCGGTCGTTATGCTGGTTTTCTTTGATCGGAGCCGCCACTATTCAGTCAAGTAGCTCTTCAATTGGCACCACGAGGCTGAGTGCACCCCGAAAAATGGCAACAGCGCATGGCAGTCAGGATGGTCACCCATCCAAGTGCCGGCCACGCCCGACAGCGCTGAACTTCGATGATATGACGGGAACCTGTGTGCCCACTGCGGCAAGGACGTTGCCCATCAGGGTTAGAGGCAAGTGGTAAACAAAGAGGAATAAAGCTGTCGTAGTTAAACACCGAGAGGTGGCGTTAGGACGTCTAACTGGCTCCAATTGTAAACGAATGAAGTTACACCAGATGATGGCTACCACAGCGCTTCACATTACCATTATTCAACCACGCGTATCTCATTAGTTAAAGGCAAATGAGTACCTGAGACCACACCAATATGTCAAACAAGGGGCGGGGGGTCGCCTTTTGTTAGTGATACCTTAGAAAAGAGAGTGGACGAAAATACTGTAACACTGTGAGATATGCATGCCTGAACGTAACTAGAGATACTACCCAAGCCTGTCTGCTGTGCTGTTGTATTTGTCCATGAACGGCACCTGTGGAATGTTTTCAGTACTATGTGTCAGTTGTGATGAAAACAGCGTTCTGTGTACTGGTGAGACCATTATGTTAGAAAAAAAAATGAATTGGAACGTAGGCAAACTGTTGGTGCTCGTATGGTGGGTGCTTCTGTAACCAACATAGCTAAAGTGTTTGGTGTTTCAACAGGCGCCGTATGGAGAATCTACACCGCACACAAACAAACACCGTCCTAACAGGGCTCGAAGGCCCAGCGATACCGACCGGCAGCCGAGTACTCCTCAACCCTAGGTGTCACCAGATGCGAATACGGGGGTTGGGAGGTGGAGTCAGCATACCGGCTTCCCGGCCGTTGTCAGTTCTGGTGACCGGTGCCGCTACTTTTCAGTCAAGTAGATCCTCAATGGGCCTCACAAGGGCTGAGTCCACCCCGCTTGAAAACACCACTCGGCAGGCCCGGATGGTGACCCAGGCAAGTGCTTGCCAAGTCCGACAGCGCTTCGCTTCGGTGACCTGTCGGGAACCGTTGCTACCACTGCGGCATGGCCGCTGCCCTTATGCCGTATACAGGGAAGGCGGAAAACCATCACCTGTTAAGCAACGCAGAGGACAAAATGGTGTTGAATAATCGTTAAGGGCGAGCATGATGACGAAGAAGATGATGATTACTACAAAACACTGTAGAACTGAATGTCGAACACGTGTACTCTGTCATCGCCAAAACCACCCCAAGGTGGAAATTACAAGAGGAGCTGGAATTCCAAAACCACTCATAAACGATCCAAATGCACGTACACAACATTAAAACGTTCTGCCAAAGCCGTAATATCTGGACTATGCAGCAAATGATAAATGTCATTTAGTTGGATGAATGAAGTTTCACATAGTTTGCATCTTCTGGCCGAGTTAACGTCCCAAGAGTGAAACACTGTGGTGGAAAGGGGGGCGGGGGCTCAGCGATTATTTACAGCCGTATCGTGGTATTGCTTTTGCCCCACGGCTACTGTGTGAGGTCACTTTACCGCCAAGCGTTATGTGGACATTTTGTCTGATCAGGCCATCCGACTGTACAATGTTTGTCTCGCAATGGTGATGCTGTGTTTCAAGATGAGAGGGCCCCTATTCATACAGCACGCATCGTCCAGCCCTGGTTTTGCGGACATGAGGATGATTTACCGTTTATCTCATGGCTATCACGCTCATCAGATCTAAATATTATTTAGCCTTTGTGGTTTACTTTTGAGAGAAGAGTGCATGATTGTTTTTACCTGAACATGTCACTATTTTCCAGGACGATTAATGTAAGATTCGCTCGAAAATCATGTAGGACCCGTTTTTATCCATTCCCAGTCGTCTAGAACTTTTTCTGAATGCCAACTGTTTTAGTACACGCTATTAGGCACGGAAAAGCATTGTGTCTGTGGTGTGCGGGCCCCTATGTCTTAGTAAGTCTTTTGTCGTATGTATGTTGTATGTTAACCGGGGACCTATGAACGACGGAGAGGCTCCGCCCCAGCCGCAGCCACGGTGGTTCACAACCCCACGACGACTACCGGTCTACCGCAGTCCATTTCCTTCTTATGCCGGACCACACCGAACACTAGGTTATTTTGCGGTCCGGCCCCCAGTGGACACCCAGCCCCCTCCCTAGGGAACGTCTCACACCAGACGAGTGTAACCCCTGTGTTTGTGTGGTAGAGTAGTGGTTGTGTACGCGTACGTGGAGAACTTCATTGCGCAGCTATCGCCGACATAGTGTAACTGAGGCGGAGTAAGGGGAACCAGCCCGCATTCGCCGGGGCAGATGGAAAACCGCCTGAAAACCATGCACAGACTGGCCGGTTCACCGGACCTCGACACAAGTCCGCCGGGCGGATTTGTGCCGGGGACAAGGCGCTCCTTCCCACTGCGGAAAGCCGTGCCTCAGACTGCTCGGTTAACCAGGCGGGCTTCGTTAAGTCTGACTAGCATTGACAGCTACGCTCCACCCGTTATGTCACCCCGCAGCTTGCAAGACCTCAAAGCAGAAAGCCCAAACAAATGAATCGTCTGTAGATTAAACTCTGTAGACTAAATAGGACTCGTGCAGAGAAGTTTGTATAATATGAAGATACATACCTTTGATATATTTAAAACACACGTAGCGCTGTGAACTTGCGACTCCAGCGTGTCTGACGCGAATCAGAACCCGTGATGTGTGCCTTTCACGAAAAGCGCTTTTCGTCTACTCGTACACTCGTTATGGACAGTCTCAAGGTTCCGATCTGCCACTGTAGTTCACCTCCATACATTCCAAATTCTATAGATGATGTGCTCTGGTACGTCTGAGATGCAGTGTGGCGAGAAAACTTCAATTACCATCTGGATCGGCGGTGCCGACGAGATATAACCGTGCCCAAGGTCATAAGCTCACTATTAAATATCTTTCTGTTACTCACATTAATATTATTTGAGAAACTGGATTAACAATTTCTGTAGGGTAACTACCTCTATGGCGAACACTTTCACATTAACAACTGCCTGTATATCTGACGATTCTGACGATATCCCATAAAGGTCTCTTTCACAAATCTCAGTGGAGCAACATACCAAAATTAATGTTCAAACAGTCTTCAAAATATTTTGAAAAAGACAAAATGCTAAGTTTATCCCACACATTTTATTTCCGAACTGAAACAACGATGTATGGACGCCTGCCCTACTTTATTGAAATCCAAATTCTTTTCTAGAAGTAATCATCAGTGGTGACATTTGTTATTGCCAGAATGGACCTGCCACAAAACGACAAAGTATAGAAATTCGCATGAATGCTCAACGCTTAAACGACATGACAGACATTTAAGCCAATGTGACGCGCGAGTTAAACAACATCCTACAGGGCTTTCTGACACTTTCACATCGTTATATAGAGGTTCTGTGCGTTTTTGTCGAGTGTGTGAGTCTATGTAGAATATCTAAAGCATTAGAGCAGCCATATTAACTTATTTTTTTTAATTAATCCAGTCTTTGAACTTTCTGAGCTACCGGGGGTACCTTTCTCGATAAAAATATTCCGTAACGTAAATATCGTCAACTATATCATAATTATACCAACGGCCTTGCCGCAGTGGTAACACCGGTTCCCGTAAAATTATCGAAGTTTAGGGCTGTTGGGCTTGCCTAACAATTGGATGGGTGACTGTCTGGGTCTGCCGAGCGCTGTTGGTGAGCGGCGTCTGCTCAGTCCTTGTGAGGACACTGGAGGAACTGATTGACTGAAAAGTAGCACTTCCGATCATGAAAAACTGACAACGGCCAGGAGAGCAGTGTGCCTGCCACATGCCCCCCTACATCCGAATCCATTGTCGCTTATCAGCTGACATGGCGGTCGGCCGGTTCTGTTAGGCCTTCCGAGGTCTGTTCGGACGGAGTTTGAGATTTTGTATGATAATTATAAACCAATTCCGCAGACTCAAACTGCTCTTAACAGTCTGGCACTAACAAATTACGGTAGTAGTTGTGTGAAGTGTGTACTCTTTGCAGCCATCATTGTCGACTAAAATACAAACACAAGAGAATAGTTTTCAGTTATTATTCCGATTCGATGGCATTATTTAATATCAGTGCGGAAATGATTAACAGCACAACAAAATAACGCACCAGGAGTACATTGAATTCTGTCATTCTCGCCAGATGAAACGTGAGGCTAACAGCCAGATACAGTCACATGTCGAAGTTTTGAGTTCTTGGGAGGCTTGGACGGATGGTTAACTCAGCAGTAATACTTGCCTCGAAAGGCAAGTACAATGTTAACTGCGAGCTGTTTGGTCGGCCCTGCAGTTCTTAATCGGTACGTGTTGGATAGTTCCTGCGTTGGTCATCCGTAATATGATTGCAGTCAACGCTACGTAGCTGACAGTAAACTGGTGTCTGCAGTTTTACTGCGTTGTACTTCATTCCGTTTCATGCAGCTGCCCTTCCTCGTGAAACGGTACGTAATTGTTGTACTCAGGATCATTATTAAACGTGTCAGTGCAGAATACGACTCAATGTCGATTGCCAGCAGCATTTAACGCTAGTAATAAAAACGCTTTTTCCATGACGCACATTACCTGGTGTGGCGAGTAATTTACACCCATCGGCAAAAATTGGAAAAACCAAAATTCGTTATTTGTCGTTGACATACCTCACCATTCTTCGTAAGGCCGTACTGATGTGTAGGTAGTGTCAGGAAGCTGAAAGCATCTTTTATCACACTCTTACCAATATCAGCGCACTTTCAGCAATGTCTACGACCAACGGGAGAAATAGAGAAATTAAGAAATGTAGATTTCGGTAATTGTTATTGAGTTTTATTCACAACGTATTACTTAAATAGATACCGATGCGTACGTAAGGTCCTGAACCTGAAAATACTTAATATTATATTCTTTGGGAAGTGTCATCTGCTCCTAAGACTTACACATTATAGTTAAATTTCACTGAAAGGTATACGACACTTACGGAATCTGGTAGAAGAATTCATTAAAAACAGTAATTATTTTCTTCAATTTTTTAAAATATAAAGCAATTGACGAGATCACAATATTTTAAAATGGTAGGCATAAAATATCCCCCTCTGCACCTGATATTGCAAGGGTTAGTCGATTTCTTCCCCCGAGTCTGTCTTCCGCTTTTGCGGAAGCGTGAAACACGGGTTGAGTTTGTGGTACCTGCACCGCGGACGCATGGCTTTCTGTACAGTGGTCTCTGTGGGGGGTTGAACTAACTTTCTCTACTCTCAATAACCCCTCTGACAACCAGTCAACTTACCGTTAACACTGTGTATCTCGATTAAAGTCGCTAGTTTGCACGCAGGATTGTCTTCGACAAATTATCTTGCACTGTGCGCAAACATAAGGCATCTGGAAATTGTTGTACTATTTGAAAATGCAGTTACAGCGTACATGAGTTGACAAACCCGGCATTGTCCTGGTATTTTGCCAGTTTTCTATTATAAGCGAAAACAAAAAGTGAACTGTTTTTGTAATGTAATGTAATATCCGGGCGCAGCAGCTTCACATGTGTACAACGCCATTTTGTAAACGTCTCTATGGTAGTACCTCTTTATAGCTCTACATACGGCTATTGTATTTGCCTACAGCTGTTTGCGCTTAGCAGTTGAAAGTTGTCATAAGCGCCGCCAGCTGTCGAGGATTTCCTTAAACTGAGTCGGCTGTAGGAGTCTTTCTATTGTAAAGTTAGGGTTTATAGCGTCGTCTCTCTGGAACTGTGTGTACAATGACATATTTGTGTAGGTATATTCATCGCCATATGAGTGGCTACCAGAAAAATGTGTTTCAAAAGCAATTAGTGGCAAAGAAGGAACAAATTTAAATGTCATACATTTTTCGCTCATCTCATTGTTTATAATGTCATATCTCCTGAACAATAATAGGTAGCTGGTTCTTACCTCGACAGCGATTGATAACAGATACAGTAAGGGATATGGGAACCAGGTTTGGTTGAAATACACTAATGGCCATTAAAATTCATACACCACGAAGATGACGTGCTACAAATGCGAAATTTAACCGACAAGAAGAAGATGCTGTGACATGCAGATGATTAGCTTTGCAGAGCATTCACACAAGGTTGGCGCCGATTGCGACACCTACAACGTGCCGACGTGAGGAAAGTTTCCAACCAATTTCTCATACACAAACAGCAGTTGACCGGCGTTGCCTGGTGAAACGTTGTTGTGATGTCTCGTGCAAGGAGGAGAAATGCGTTCCATCACGTTTCCGACTTTGATAAAGGTCGGATTGAAGCCTATCGCGATTACGGTTTATCGTATGGTGACATTGCTGTTCACGTTGGTCGAGATCCAATGACTGTTAGCAGACTATGGAATCGATGGGTTCAGGAGGGTAATACGGAACGCCGTGCTGGATCCCAACGGCCTCATATCGCTAGCAATCGAGATGACAGGCATCTTATACGCATGGCTGTAACGGATCGTGCAGCCACGTCTCGATCCCTGAGTCAACAGATGGGAACGTTTGCAAGACAACAACCATCTGCACGAACAGTTCGACGACGTTTGCAGCAGCACGGACTATCAGCTCGGAGACAATGGCTGCGGTTACCCTTGACGCTGCATCACAGACAGGAGCGCCTGCAAAGGTGTACTCAACGACGAACCTGGGTGCACGAATGGCAAAACGTCATTTTCTCGGATGAATCTAGGTTCTGTTTACAGCGTCACGATGGTAGCATCCGTGTTTGGCGACATCGCGGTGAACTCACATTGGAAGCGTGTATTCGTCATTGACATTCTGGCGTATCACCTGGCGTGATGGTATGGGGTGCCACTGGTTACACGTCTCGGTCACCTCTTGTTCGCATTGACGGTACTTTGAACAGTGGACATTGCATTTCAGATGTGTTATGACCCGTGGCTCTACCCTTCATTCGATACCTGCGAAACCCTACATTTCAGCAGGATAATGCACGACCGCATGTTGCAGGTCCTGGTTACAGAAAATGTTCGACTGCTGCCCTGGCCAGCACATTCTCCAAATCTCTCACCAATTGAAAACGTCTGGTCAATGGTGGCCGAGCAACTGTCTCGTCACAATACGCCAGTCACTGCTCTTGATGAACTGTGGTATCGTGTTGAAGGTGCATGGGCAGCTGTACCTGTACACGCCATCCAAGCTCTGTTTGACTGAATTCCCCGGCGTATTACGGCCGTTATTACGGCCAGAGGTGGTTGTTCTGGGTACCGATTTCTCAGGATCTATGAACCCAAATTGCGTGAAAATGTGATAACATGTCAATGCTAGTGTAATGTATTTGCCCAATGAATACCCGTTTATCATCTGCATTTCTTCTTGGTGTAGCAATGTTAATGGCCAGTAGTGTAGGTCCGGCGGCTTAAGAGGGGACACGTGAAACGCGCGTACACACACACACACACACACACACACACACACAACCAACTTACGTACATACATACTTCTACATACAGTGGGGATTTTAACTTATGTGTTTTGTAGAACTGACTATTATGAAGTTCATCGATTATCCTTAAGTCTGTAACATGAGAGTCCATATTTTTGGGGCTTATATTCAGTAACGTTACGCTGGAGGCATTATCCACAGACGTCGTCAGGTGCTGATCTACAGTTTCCTTTAGTAGAACGGGGTTGAGCCGTTGTCGAGAGAGAGTGTATTGACCGGTAGGTGCCTTTGTTATGTTTACATTTCCTAATTGTCCGCGTTTTCTATAGTCCTGTTACAATGGGGAGCTGGAGGTAGGGGGAATTACTTCTTCCCGCCCCCACCGAATGATGTGGAAAGCGAGGGGAGCGGGCTAAACAAGCCCCAAATCCCCCATGCAGTGCTACCAACATAACCTAACGAATAGGGACAGTGTTTTGTTCTCCGTAGGGAGTAGCTATCGATTCAGAACTTGTCTGCAGAGGCAATGAACGTTTAAAAACTTCGTGTAAAATGAAACCACAAACACACCCTGTGGATACCACCAATCAGTACTCGTACTGAGACTTGAACAGTGGTAGTAAGTACAAAAGATTATTGTGACTCAACGTCACAGAATTCACTGAACTGCAGGAAGTTCATCCCTTGTGCATATTCATCCATCGTTGGATTTTGTTCATCTGTTGTTTTAAAAGGCAAAAACGATGTAGATCTCAGTCTTGTTCTTGTTCCTGTTAGAACTACCAGGTGAGAAGATTCTGTATTTTCTGTTATAGTATTTACGAGTGAACTAATAATGAAATACTTAAAAATACATTGTATTTTATTTAATAGTATAATTAGCACCATGCTCCACTAAACAAAAATCGTTTGTGTATTTTCAGCCAGTTAGTTAGTTGGAAGTAACCGCTTTGGTTACGCAACGTTCGCACCCCATAAGCGTGCCATCGTTTCCAAATTTCAACGTACATAATTCGAGCCTGCAGTCTGTAATGTTCACAAAGTGAGACCACTATTACTGTTATTAGCAAATCTTTCTTCTCAGTGAAACTAAAAAAGAACGCGGTTTTGTGTCACCGATCTTTTCCGCCTTCGAACAACGACTTCTATGCCTGATGTTTCAGTTTAATTATGATAACACGTATTTAATCAGTTCAAGATGTGACGCAGGAAAAGAACTTCACTTCGACCCGTTAGTCCTACAGCCTACATTTCCATGGTTTCATTACTCTCTTGTTATCGTCAATGTAATGCGACCGTGTTTCGTGAACATTTTTCTTCTGATTCCAAGCATTTAAAAATAATCCACGCCGGTCGGAACAAGGCAATATTACTCGAAAAATTACGTTTGAAAGTTGGCAAAACTAGAAACACACACAATTTATCGACGAAGAGTGATTATTTCTTCTGATTTAGATCCCTGTAGTTCAGACACGTACTTTGTTTGTTCAGAACAACTTCGATACGTGTAAGCAGGCCCGGTTTAATGCTGAAGTGACCCAAGCCGCCAAATGAAGAGCCGAGATGCTTTGTATATAGGAAGCGTCGTAATTAGCAGCGGCCGCTTGGGCTGCCAAGCTCAGAAGTGCGCCAGGGGGCGACCAAGCACGAGATCTGTATACATCGCGTATGGCGATTACTAGCGACAACTGGCACTGGTCGAAGTCCAGGATGGAAAAGGGGAAATTGGGGCTGGAGTCAAATAACAAGTCGGTTGTTTGCAAAAATGTTCTCGAACTGGTCGTGCCTATTAGTGGTCATTAATATGGGATGTGTTCACCCTTCTCCTTTGTGAAGGCTTGACTCTGCTGAGGGACACTTTCAACGGGTGGGCCTTAATGTCTGTGGTGGAATGGCACCCCTTTGTGCCTCGAAAACCGACACCAGGGAGGGCTGTGACGTTGGACGCTGGTGTATGGAGCGAAGTCGACATTACAAATCATCCCAAGGGTGCTGTATATGGAACTTTCCCTTTGAATGTAATGCTGGTAAAACTTCTACGTTACTTGATTCTGAAACTACAGAGTGAAACTGAAAGTACTGAGACAGTTTTCTCTTTACTTATTATGATCATTACTAAACTGACATACAATATTTTAGCGCAACGCAATCTGACGTTCAATAATCCCTACAAAAGAATAGCTCTGACTAACAATAACCTATACATTTCTTCACTTACCTCACAAGAATCTTCGTTACTCTAATTGCTGCAATAGACCGAGCGCCAATACTGCCAGCTAAATAAAAGATTGTAACTACTGAAGGCACTAACTACTGATAAGCAAATAGTTAGCAAATGAAAGATTTTGTTAGGGAACAAACAATTTATTTACCTTAATAATGTGTTCAAAAGTCAACATATATTTCTGAGGGACACACGTCCAGATCGTCCGCTCATATTAACATCTCGGATCTCTGGTATCTATCTCCCCACATCCACCATTGCCAGCGGCTCACCTCGAACTGCCCAACCCTACTGCTGTTCACGTCCAACTGCCCAACACTACACTGGTGAGTAACTTCCAACAACGAGTCCAACCAGCCACGGACTGCACACAGCGCACTCTGCGATTTTAATAACGAGCGCTACGTGGCGTTACCAACATAAAGACGTAAACACCCTACTTACACATGTTGTTGAGGTCGGGACTGTGGGCAAGACAGACCATTTAAAAAATTTTATTGTTTACAAAGCATCGCGTCACAGATGCTGCTTTATGACACAGTGCCCTGCCAAGTTGATACGGTCATCGCCTGCGATCGGTTCTTCTACGCATGCAGTACACAATGGCATCAAATGTGTTCATCGTCTTCCGCATTTAGCGTTTTATTAAGTGCAAGAAGAGCACCACATCCTGACCACAAAACACATCCGCGTACCATAACACCACGTCCTTTGTACTTCGCTATTGGCATTACACATAACGGCAGATATCGTCCCCCAGATATTGGTCAAAACCAAACGTTCACATCGGATTGCCGCGGGGTATACCGTAGTTCATCTACGTAAGTGCCTCGCTCCCAGTCATCCACTGTCCAGTGGTGTCATTCTCTGGACGCCTCAAGCGTCGCTTAGCACTGACCACTGAACTGTGTGGCTTATGGGGAGCTGCTCGACCACCGTACCACGCTCTCTTCAACTCTTCACGCATTTGGCACCGTCACTGCGTTAGCTGGGTGGATGGTACCACTTTGGAAGGCACAACTAATTCCTTCAGCTGACTTCACGCGATTTCTTACAAACGCCCTCCGCAATGCTCGACTGTCCCTCTAAGTCAGTAGACGAGTTCTGCGTGGTCTCGGTCTAGCTGTAGCTGTTTCTTCGCGTTTCCATTTCACGGAAACACTACCAACAGTAGACTTGGGCAGCATCAGAAAGACTGTAATGTTCCTGATGGATATGTCATCCAGGTGACACCCAGTGACTACACCACTTTTGAAGCAACTCAGCTCTCTGTCCGAGCCATTCCTTTGTTAGTGCTTCTCTACAGCCAACACACTATTCCTTTCTTTCATTATACTGGCGAGCCCGGCTCTTGTGATATGTAATGGTCAGTTCTGCATTACATGGGGATGACTGGATATTTCTGATCAAATAAAATATTTTGTGGTGACCGTCCTTTAAATTTTGACTGGTTACAAAGCCCAGCATCTTCCTCTTTTCGTTGCTGTATGTAGTTAGTAGCCGCTACGAAATCGTAAAAAGCGTTCAAATAGAGAAAAAAATCGTTAAATTGCATATGTAATGCAATTTGCTGAAACAGACTTCTAAACGAGTATTTTGTTAGTGTTCAAGTGACTGTCAATAATGAACACAACTTAGTTACTCGCTGATAACGTTGCATTGCCCAATGACACGGAATCCCAGTTTTCCATTAAACACCAAGAGATATAAGGTAAGTCTGTAATGGAAAATCAAATTATTTTATTTACGTGTCAAAAATGCAACATACAAATTATAAAGGGAAATGTATTACAAATTTTATGTAATATTACTTTAGCTAAAAAATTTATTAGAAACAACATTTTTAGTCTCACATGTTAGCAACAAAAATACATAAATTATTGGTTTATGGTATACACTTTTATTTGATTCCAAAGATTTAATGTAGTCTCCAAAGCGACATATCTGATCTGTTCGACTAAATATCCTGATTAATGTCATAGAAACCACTGATAATCAGTATAGTGAATACTATGAAGTTAACACTAAAGTTGGTCGTTTTCGTAATTTTTAAGTGTCACCCATTCGTTTCAAAGCATGACCTCCCCCTAGATAAGCATATTATAGTTGTGTTGTATGTCATTTTTTTTAATGGTACCGAGTGATGTGTGTACCATGTTTCGCTAAATTTACTTCCAAAATTATAGTGAAACGCACGCATCAGCAAATTTTGTATAAATGGATAAACTGGCACTTCTAGAGCTAGTTGCCAAATACTTTCACAGTGTATCATCTACGACGTCGATTAGCACACTGCATTCTTATGAAAGTATTCCCAACAGGTTCAGGATTTGTTTTCTACTTCATTTTGTGTGTGTGTTTCATGTAGAGGTTGACTAGTCAATAAGCGAAAAAATTATCGTTTGATAAATTTACACCGCCAGTTTACAGTTTGAATGAATGTTGAGAAATCTTCTTTCTCTATTTTATTAGTATGGGAGTCTGAAAGATTTTTAAAGAAACCAGTTTCACTAATTTTTCGCACCATTTTCATATTGTATTCCCTGAATGTTAGCATTTCAGACAATGGTATTTCCTATTTCTTTATTATGTTTCAAAACTACTACTGACAACAGGAAACCAACTAGTGCCTACTTTCATTCAGTTTAAATTAAAAGACACTGTCTTTTAAAAGAAAGATATAACTTTTTATTGGTACAGAAGAAAATTACAAGCGTTTCTAAAAGCAACTGACTGCGCCCTTCGCGCAAAGCACTATTTTAAATTCTAAACTATTGATTCATAATCTTTAAACATCGATTTGCCAAACAGTGAGCGGTAACACAGATCGGAGAGAGACGAAAGACAAAACGATGCCCTCACATTTCCAGCGCTGAGGGCCGAATAAAGCCAAAAGCCGTCGGTTACGATGGCGCCCCTAAGCTGATATGGCTGGCACGAGTTAAGCCCTTCATCGCAAAAGAACAATAGAGCATAATCGGAGACAGAACACAAAACATTTACGAGCCCTCCTCTCCACCCAATGCAGTGCACTGCTCCAAAGTGCATCCCGGTGACTCGGGCTACTAAATCCTATTTGTACAGCCCGATTAAATATGTTCTGCAATCTATCTTTCATCTGCACGGTCAAACGCTGAATAATTTGGCAACTACAGTTTGGAGGTACTTTTCTACTGAACTCCAAGAATTTTTAATTCTAACTCTAAATGTCCTTCTCATGACTACATAATTTAAAGTATCCTTAATAGACATAAACTGAACAAGCAGTCAGATGAAAATCGTCGTATATTTCACAGAAACCTTTTCCCAACACGTGTTTCAATTGAACCTGCATTTTAGAATTTCGCTCCATGGACCAATGAAGATCCTGCACGTATTATGTATACGTATTATCCTGATTATCTGCAGTCTTCTTCTTCAAAGAATCTCGGCTTTATACTGCTATAAAAACATCAGAAATGTAGATTTAGCAAGACAGATTCTGTGACAGCAGGGCCATACATGGCTCATACTAACCGATTTCCAGGAAGAAGATGTCACCATGGGACTACGAATTGACCTGTGAGGTCGCCTCTTCTGAATCTCAGACACTTACTCACGCTGACGTCTCAAATAACTAAATTGAACCGCCGTTGAAGTCAGTGCTAGAACGGTGCACTTTAATGGTAATGTAGTTATTACAGCAGACATCAAGATGCTTACAGAGGAAATTATGCAGGTATTAGGATGAAATATGGCTGGTGGTGCCACATGTAAACCTATTGACAAGGCAGTAGATGACGTTCTGGGTATGTAGTGTGAAAGAATTCAATATGAATGGTAAAAGTTACACCTTTGTAGTTCCGTACAGTCAAGGGACGTCCAGTTACAATTAGGAGTACGTGATATCTGCTGTAGACACACAGATTTCTAAAATAATTTTAAAATTGACCCTGATCTAGTCCCTAGAAACAACAAAATACGTCCACCAAAGTTAATTTTTATTTTATCGCCTACTCTGGACAGTGCAAATAGAAAAGGGAAAATCGATAGATACTATGTGCAGTCACACTTTCCTTAGTGTGGTTAAAATATTTCTTTTTACTATGCAAATATATTTTCAATGTCACTTGTAACGTAACAGTAAAGTTAGAAAGTATTATGAAGCACAGGAGAACAATAACAATAATATGAATTGGCTGAGTTCTGATATTGACAATGAAATGAATGGATTGAGTTTGTAACGTTACGTGCATATAGGCGAGCGAATCGGCCGCCCAGTATGGGTACAAGGTAAGGTGAATTAGTTGTACGGCTGAACGCTAGTGGGGGCCATGTCTCTCGGTGGACCACAACAGTTCCGACATTTGGTTAGATGATCTGTACAAGCGAGTAAAGGTACAACTACTAGCACCGTCGTCTGAAATAGAAATCTCAGTACTGCGTATTTTGACGGCTGTCACTTGCACACGGATTTTGTACAGGAGTCATTTCTCCAACACATGGTGGAGTGTCAGACAAGTTGAAGACAGCTTCTTGCAAATCTCTGAGAGTCTATAAATCTTAACATCAAGTACTAGAGTAAATATGAATACATCAGCGGTTTCAGATAAATCAGGCACATTCAACGACACAACAGTTTTTCAATATCTCTGAAACTACATAAATTAATATAGCAGAGTGAAAAAACACTTTCACAGTGAACCTCTGAATTAAAAACTTTTAAACACTTAATGCGATTTCGACAAACGTTGTCACAGATGATAGCATTGCACTACAGCTAGCATCCATGAAAGCTTTCGTATCTGTATCGATTTTATTTATTGACTAACGTCTTTTATATCTGTTTCATTATGCAAATGTGTGTCAGAACATTGTATCTCCCGCAGTTACACAGAAAATGAATACACCATGAATACCTCATTTGTGTCATGCTTGTGCTTTCATTTGATGAACAGTTTACGTTTTTGTGAATAACTTTATTTTAATGCTGATAGCAAGTGCTATTAAAAAACTGAGCTAATTTAATACTGGTCAGTTGCACATATCAGCAGACACCACAACTGAAACGAAAATTAAAAGTCGCTTCTGTCCAGAAGGCATAAATAATTGTTTAAACAATATCTAACGACAATCTGTAACCATTTGACGTGAGCAAATTTGCACAAGAGTACTGGCTTATTTATTTATGAACCAACTGTTACTCGTTTTTATTGTAAATGATCTGGATGTAACCGAAAGTCTTTAACATTCATTTTACTTAAATACTAATATATTAGTTTAGGATGGAAAAGTATCAAGATGAAACAGCGTATGTCTTAGCATGGCTAGGATGGCCTTCAGCCAATGGAAAAGCAGACAGCTGCGGAACACTACTGGAGTCAAGTGGAGACTGGGACTTTTCAAGTGAAAAGTTAAGTGAACAGTTCCATGTATTATTACGTTCGTGCTGCTAGAAGACGGACCCACCTGTGGTAACGAGTAGTATTCGATCGTGGAGACGCTTGATTCTGAGTAGTGAATAGCTGCTATAATACTTTAACTTCTGAAGGGACTTTATATTTCGAGAGGTCTAAAAAGTGCTCCAGAGTAGGACTCCAACTATTTCCAGTTGATTTATGGAACTGAAAACAGACAGAAAATGAGTTACTTTTCTTGGTATTGAATGTGTTTATTAGAGAATCATCAGCTGAACTCCAAATTGTTTTGAGTTGCTGAATGTCTACTATATTGTGATCATGAAACAGACTTAGTTTTTATGAGCCTTTCACAGCCGTTTAGTTTGGGGACTTCGTTACTACTCTTGTAACGCTCTCAACGTAACTTTACTGGATTTGATAAGAGTTTCTGTATTTTAATTGAATATCCCTTTTGTTTGAGAGGTCCTTTCTTCAAAAAACGTTATTCAACGTAACCCTCTATGGTCTACATCAATTACATATGATGTTATTAAAGTCATCATTTAACTTTTATTTAATATTTCTTTGTATCATACAGGTTATTTGCAGCGAATTAGCTGTGGGGTATCAAAGCAGACGTGTGGCTCGAACCAATGCATACATGAAGCTATTCTTATCCAAACAGAGCCATACATAGCCAAAATACCTGATGTATAAGGAACCACAGATAAAGATGTAACAGTTTCGCTCTACACAGAAGTAACTGTTGTTAGTCTGGTAGGAAAATAGCTAATTTGAAGTCAAATTTAGAAGTTCTAAACATGAAATATAGTGGAAAGTGAAAAAAGACAGGTTTCTAGTTTATGAAATCCAATGAAGAATGATGTGTCAAATCTAATAGAATAATAGAAAGTTCAAAGGCCAACTCTACAAAGTCAGTCAGAAAGGTAAAAGAACCACTGTAACATTCAAAAAGTAAGTTAACAGAAAATGTAAGAAAACTTACTGATGAACTGAAAGAGTTTAGGTTACAATTAATGCTGACTTGAATGGACAAACAAATGTAAAAATATAATGAAGAAAATTGTAGGAGTAAGAATAATATTAAGTAAAGCTGTAGATGAGAACCTGCATAAGAATGATTAAAGACTAAAAATGGTAGAACAAAAGGAAGTAACAGGTGGTCATGCAATATGGAGCGGTGTTGCAGAATCATATGAAGTTATTTGTGTTACAAACAGACAATTTTTGAGGTTTGTTCCCAGTAATAATAAGAACTCCAAGAAAGTCTGTAGTGACTTTGAGGATGTATTGCCTACATTGTGAAATGATAAAGAGAAAATAGATTTCGTTGTATCAAATTTTATGGAAGAAGCTAATGTATGAAGGAACACAACAGTAGGTAAATACGACAAAGCTTTAAATAGGCATTCTTTGACTAATATCGGGTATAACAGAAACAATTGGACGTTCAGAATACCTTTTGATTATGTGAGAAATATAACCCGCAGACAGACTATCAAGAGGTTTGTGCAAAAATGTGTGCTCACTTTGCCTTATTTTAACACTAAATTAGGAATTGAACAAAGTACTACGTGAGCTCAAAATAAACTGCTTCTGTACTGGTGAAATAAAATTATTTCTGGTCCCAGGGACGACATAAATAAGTTCATCCATTATCTGGAAACAGTAGACAATGTAATGAGGGAAGAGGAGCATGTAAATAGAGAGTATAATCTTCCTATTAGGCAAATTAGGAACAGTGGCTAGGTACATGTCAACAATATAGGAATAGAACGACAATACAGTCATAGAGAAGGTACAGAGGACGAGGGGGTCCTACTGGTAGTATGACAAGGAAAGTTGTGCCAATTACTGGAACCAGAACCTTTCAGGCCACAGTAAAGTGAAATACTAGTGTTAATGACGCAGTATGAGATATTCACTTACAGACTAACACCATGGATGAATAAGCAGCGAGAGAGATGTGAATACATGTGGGAGTTTGCAGAATGTGGTTGTATGTAGTGAAAAACTAATGTAATACGGAACTTTATTTTCGTAGTAAGTAATCAGAATGGATGAAATGGTATCTTAAAACATTAAAATCGTCATTTTACAATGCCTAAAGAAATGATTCAAAGAAGAAGGAAAGTTTCTGTATTTTGTGTTTGCTGAAGACTGAAGAAATTATTGTAAATACTTTCAAATTTTTAGAATTTTGGCGTTCAGTGTGAATTAGCTTGTAATATGTGAAGCGTGTTAACAGTAATTTTAAGATAAAATATTTTTCTGAATAAAAGTGAAGGAATGCGCTCACTGTTTTTGCAAAAATTTAAAGAATATAAGTAAGATATAACTTGCTTGGAAAGATGTTAAATAATGCTTACAAGAGTACCTTGCTAAAGATGTAGTCTCAAATTGGTGTGTGTTTAATGATTTTTGGAAAATTAGCCAAGTTAGGATTAATGCCATTTTGTGTATTATTATCCTTTATGATGGGCTGTTAGTTCACTTTTTGCTGAATGATATTAGTACTGGATAATAATTTTCTGAGTAAAATTATTACTAGATATTTAGTTTTTGGTAAGTAAAATGATTTTTCAGTAACAATTTTAGAATAATAATAAAATTTTCTGAAATGCGTATGGTTCTCTTCAGTTATCTTTTTGAACAAGTACGACAACAAAAAGAAGTCACACGGCACAAGTAGAACTTTCCTTAGTTACAGGGTAAAAAGTTATGAATAGTCCTCTCAGACGTACAGTACTTTACTGGTGCGGCCCCATTGTAAATCTGAGATGAGTTTCACCGATGCCAAATTGAGGACACAGGAATCGATGCCATTCCATGCAATAGTCCATCTGCGTAAAGTATGTGTCTATTTGAAGAAAGAGGAACGACCACCAGACTGCCTCTATGTAAAGAAGGTGACAATGTTGCAAATTTTGTCACAGACACTCAACATGTCGAATTTTGTGAGTTGTTTACCTTTGTAAAGTGTGTGTTTATTATAAAAGCTGAATACGGCGAATTGTTTGCGAGTAACAAATGTTCATGGAAAATTTCCTGATTTCAAGAAGTTTGAAAGAATTCGAATGTCATCTGTTTGTGTAATTTTTATCCAGTCTTTGAAAATAAGTAAATGAAATTTTAAAATGGTGTTTTTGTATAACAATATTTTTCAGTGAAACTTTGGGAAATGATTTGAATGAATTTCTGCCAAGCTAGAATTCCGCTACAACATTGTAAAATAATGTAATGTTTTGTTTAATATTTCGCTTGTCGACAAACTCCTTTGTAGTGAAATTTCGTTAAGAATCCATGGTTGCTTCTTTTTTATCTTGTGCTGTTAAAAGCGATATATCGAAGTAATCGTGCTGTTATGCGAAACTCAGATTTTTCTGGGCCATGATTACTTGTAGTGATGTACGCGATGTTATAGTGTGTCTTGTCCTGTAGCCGCGAGGCACGTTCTCTCTCTAGGTAAGCAAGTGGCTGAAGCTGTGCACCTGCATGTTGGGTCAGACTGGCGTACGTTCGAAGTGTGTATTGTATTTCTCTATGAATCTAAAGAAATATTATGAACTCTAATATCATTTATTACATACTTCTTATTCACTCTTATGTTTCTCATAAAACTGTATTGGTAAAACTTGAAATCATTGTATATTATACTTTTGGAAATACAAAAATTTACTTATGAACCACAATAACTGATTTTTAATACGGTAAGGAGTCAGAGATTTTTAATGTATCAACTTATAACGTTACCTGAAGCTATAACTAAAAGATCAGTTTATAGAAATTACTAATCTAGATTTTTTTTTTTTTAGTTTTGACTACATTAATTTTCAGACTTAAGAGAAATTATTTCAAAATCGTTTTTTAGCTAAATGTTTTCGTGTCAGTGCATGGGAAAGAGAGAGAGAGTGTGTATGGAGCCGTAAGTGAAGAGTAAATGTGCACTTTATCGCAAATTATGTAAAAGTGTGCATGGGAATACCTTACGCACTCGTGTGGCATGCACTATGTATGTCTCATGTGAATGATCTTGTATAACAAAACATAGAAGTAGTTTTAATAGACAATTGACGTAATTTTTTATATCTGGAAATAATTTGTGACTTTAATTTGTGTCTTTCCTTACATCAAGTGTAGCAAATTTATGTTTTATCTTTCCATTCTGTAATCTTGTTGGCTGGTTTTGGGACTACCCGTGCTATTTGATTGTTGTGATTGTTTTTTTTTTCTTTAGGACACTCAACATCGCAGTCATCAGCACCCATACACACAATCTCGGTTATGTCGGCTAGCAGCCTTGCTTAACACAGAATTCGGCTGCACCAACCGCTCTTGAAGTTAAACGAGATCGGCGTTAAAGTTGCCTGTGATTGGAGGCTCGTTTAGCGTGAATCTACCGCCGTTAAAATAATGTAAACGTGTACTGTATTAAGATGGCGGCACGTTTTGATGTTTTATGGCGCGGAAGATGATGAAAAGTTATATTTTGTACGTGTATATCGCCACCACCACCTACTGATGTATTTGTGGAAATAAGAAATCCTTTGGACGACTATTGTGACAGGACATTTGAAGAGAGGTTTATTCTTTCAAAATAATTAATGTGGTGGTTATTAGGTCATATCAAGGAGAAGTTGGAATTTCTTACTTATCTAAATAGCCCTGTCTCGATCTGAATAACACTGTCTCGCGCATGATCAGGCTTCTTATGACATTAAGGGCATATGCAACTGATGCATTTAATGTAGATTTTGGTGACCTTGGTAATGTACATAGTGCAACAGCGCAAGGATCGATCAGTAGTGTACAGGAGATCATAACAGCAATGTCTCTACGATACATAGTGTCTTCTTCTCACAGTTACTCTCGACGGTGGATGGTTTCAGCGTACTGGATGGATTTCATAGAATCACTGGTACAGTGATTACAAAATCATATTTTAACTGTCAGAACATCACTCACACAATTTAATAATACAGGGTACTGTTCCTCATTCGCCTGACCGTGTGCACTTGTGAAAATCTTGTCACTAATGTATTTATTAATCTATCTGTTATGTTATTACGCTACTACTCTCTGATATTCAGCTCAGTAAGTGGAATCAAACTATTTGGATGTTGTGGGAATGGTTGATTCCACTACCAATACGTTCGACGATTATAAGACATTAACATTTTATTTGTATTAAATACACTTTGTACAAAGCAGAACACTTTTACCACACACCGTAACAATGAATAGTCCAATTTTTTTGCTTTCTAAAATTTTCGCAAACCAACTCTAAAAGGATGTGAATTACAAATTTTCAGTAATTCTGTGTCGTTATGCTGCTTTCCTTGGTACATTAACAACAGTCATGTTACGATAACAATTGAGAAGCGTGCGTAAGTACAACGAGAGTGATTATTATCTTTGCAAGTATAACGGTGTGTTTTCCTTTGTAGCCCACGCAGTTAAACACTATCGAATTCATGTTCATGTGCAAGTGTTTAGCTGATTGGTGCAACGCAGAGACAAATTAATCATGTGCCATGACGGGACCCTCTGTTATCTTCCTTTTTAATCGACGTTGGTGCAGTCAGCCCTTAGTGTCTGTCTTCGTGCGTCTGGTTAGTGAGTCGAGTATGCACTCGGTTGCCGTTTTATAGGGTAGCTACGTGTGGAGCTGCTCTACACCGGCTTCGCATAACATAAGATATACGAATTTATCAGTGTTATTTGTTTCTTATCGTAAAAGTGAAACGACTAATGTTTGTCATCGTTTGCTGAAACTGGTGATTTCGTACGTTGCGTAGTTACGAAATTGTTTGTATGTGGGATTTCTTGCCTGTTACTAATTCCACACTGCGTATTACGTAAAATTTGCTACTTCTTTTCAAGAAGACCACTGAATGATTGGACGCAGTAATTCGTGAATAGCTGTGAGTTGGAAACTATTCAGATCGTGGAATACATTCGAGATGAATGTGTAACTACGGTTGCTTTGTGCCTCTTACAGGAGGCAGTATTGGCCAATACAGAAACATAGGCTGCTATAATCATACGCGTGGAATCCAATACTTGTTGATATATGGGCCGTTTTATTCGTGACGAAATGTGTAGCTTTCCGTGGAGTAGGCCGTCTTACTGTAGCAGTTCGTTGTGTATGTAAATTACGACAACTGTACATGTTAGGAATGCTTTTTCCCCTTAGGAATCAAGGCGTGAGACAGCAACATTGGTCGAGTATCATGTATGGGCAGGAATTGTTGGAGACGGACTCATAGAGCCATACACTTTATCAAGTATTTTAACAGATTTCTGTGTTATGAATATTACCAGCGCTATTTGAGAAGTTACCAATGCAGATAGTCAACGACTATGGTTTGTGTGTAACATGGCACGGCACTATTTTATAGTGCAGCAGTACCTCACCACGTTTCACGGGCGATGCATTAGTCAGTGAGGTTTGGTAGTGTAGCTTCATTATTCACTGGACCTGCAAAGACATTGATTTGGCAGACTGCCCCTGTTGCCACATAATATACCTGTTATGCAATGCAGCCTAGAAGCCAGCGGCTGAAAAATACACGTTTTTCCCATATCTCTGCACCTATTGGAGCTATCAGGTTGGAAGCCCTACAGTATTGATACTCGTGAGGCCTGCTATTTCTGTACCAAATTTAGTTGATATCAATCGATGGTTTTGGGAGGATACGCTAGACATACAGAAACAGATTCTGCTTTAGATTTATAAGAGATGATTGCTATCTATCTCGTAATGTTACTGTCCATCATTTTCATATCAATAACCCTCCCTCCCCCGAATTCCTTAAGGAATCAGATACGCTTGTATCAAACAGCTTCAGACATTTGATTACTTTACAAATCAGTTATGGAATTGAATAGTTGTCATTAAGGATGTTAAAACTTTTTGGCTAATAATGCAAAACACTAATTTTTGATTTACTAGTTTTGGATTTTCTTCCAATGACTGATCAAAAAAGCAAAAACCCAAAACTCATACCTGAAAAAAAGTGATAATTTATGTACCTTTTAATGTTTTATGAATATCACTACATGCTCTCATTCTCTAATGCTGGCTGAACGTGTAAGAGGCGGTCAAATGAAAACACACATATGGAAAATGTAAGTAAACTGTTCTTTGTTTCAAAAGTAATCTCCATCACACATAAATTTGTACATATACCCCACTATGAGACACGTTGGTCACTGCCTTAATGGAAAAATGTTGGCGATTTCCTTCGTAAACATTACTGTACCTAGATGTGCATCTCTTCATCCAAAGCAAACTGACAGCCAATAATTTCTTTCTTTAGGGCTCCAAAAGTATGTAAAACATATGGGGAAACATTGGGTGTATAAGGACTTCCCAAAGAATCACAGTGTATCGACCGAAGTAAATTTACATTCTTTGACAGCAATGGCACATTGCTCATTGACTCTCCGGAATGCAATGCCACAATTAACGCCCACTGGAATGTGGGCACTTTACAAAAATTGAAGTATACCATGAAGTCCAGGCGCCCAAGTATGTTAATGGACAGAATCACTCTGTTGCAGGAAAATGCCCATTTACATGTTTCCAGGGTTGTTTCTACTATACTTTCACTGGAGAGACCTTACACATCCCACGTACAGTCCTGATCTTTCCCCATGGGATATCCACATTTTTAGAGTCGTCAAGACAGATATTCGTGGCCGTCAATTTGCTTTGGACAAAGAGATGTATGCCAAGGTACAGGTTTCGTAGACAACCGCAGACATTTTTTCATGTAGACATTGACTCTCTCTCACAGTGAGAGAGTTTACTTAGCTTTTTGCATCTGTCTCGTAATGATATCGGTTGAATTAACACCACATTTCTTACGGACTGTCCGGAAAGATTATGTTGAAACTGTGTTGAACACTTTTTCAAAATCTATGAAACAAGAGAAAACAGTAATTCACAATTATTGCTCCGTTGACAGACACATACGGCGTCCCATTTATTCCGAAGACGCAAATAAATTTTAATCCGAAAGCAAAATAAAAATGTACCAACGAAATGTTTGGCTACCAGCAGGATATTAACCAGAATGATATGAAAAGCAGTACGCCATTTTCCAATAACAACCTGTAGTTTTTACTCGGTAATCCACTTCCTCTCATGAAGACTGTTCCAAAATGACCACCTTGTACCATTCACGTAAACATGATGTTATTACAAATGTAAGAAAAACTGAATTTGAATCTACCAAACTGCAAGTACTCTCTGTAACGTAGCTCGTCAACTTGCTGGAGTTGACAATAAATACGTGTAAAAACAATCAGAATTCACTTTGGGGATTCAGTCAATCGTCTTCGTAGGAGGACTGTGTGAGTACATTGTACACCAATAAAAGGAAACTAGGATGCTACATATCGCTTAAAAGTACTACAGTACTTTACTGTATGTACCAGTATTGCAAGTAAGAAAACGTTATTCCAGTTACTGTTCTATTGATTTAGATTCTCCATAGATGAAAAGATATCCTCCCTCTCTTCTTTGGTATACATTGTGCTCACGGAAACGTTCAAGTGAAGACGGTTGACCTAACGACTGATTTGCATTTTATTTGTATTTCCATTTGTTTACTGCTACGTCCGTTAAGTGGGCATGTTACGCTACCCTAGGTATCTGCACTGTGCACAATTAAAAGGAGTCAAAGTCATTTTCGTGTTACGTGTGAGTTGCACACTGCGATACGGCTTTGAACAGCTCGTAAGGAATTTATAGAATTCTGGTGTGTCCGGCCGGGTCACGTCGTAATTCCTCCACCATATGTCGGCAAATAGACACGTTGCCATCTTCGGGTGGTACCAGGTGAATGCTGCGCTGTTCCTCTCGGCACCCTATGTATTCTGGTCGTTACCCTCTACGCGGCCTCGCTCAGCTCGCTGTCCGCTTGTCCACGGCGGAGGACGGAAGCGGGCTGGGGGTGGGGGAAGCGGTGCCTCGGTCCGTGCTCTAGCCTGAAGTGTCCGCTCTACCACAGTCTGGCGCAGACGCCTCCGTAGAGAAACACATCATCCGTTCCAAGTTGAGTGCAGGTTTCCACGCCTGACTCCGCTGTAGGCAGTGTGTTTATTAGTTAGACTATCTTGCAGCCTTATTTCGATGCCCTGTTTAATTACGCAATCCAACAAGGAGGAGGATTGCGTAAGTATTTTGGTGTTTTCGTACTCCATAGGATGGAAACTTTTTATACTATCGTCGACCAAGACTGATTTGATGGTCGTGCGAAGTTCAGTATGGCGTTTATGTTCACGGTACTTCTACGATGCGAAGAGTTTCCCCAATGAATGATTTCCCGGAGTGGCAGGAGATTCGGTAAACACCTGGTTTGCGGATGCCTTGATCGTCCTTTACTGACCCTAATAGAGTCAAGGTTTTCGCACGAGATCGAAATAAAAATTTTACGTTGTGTTATTTTAGGGTCCTGCCAGTTTTTCTGAAAGTATTTCCGACGAACGGTATGCAAGCCAGGGATTTGTACTCTCATTTTTCCTGCTCTTGCTGTTGCTTTGGAACAGCCTGCCTGAATGCAAGTCTTATGTACCCATTTCTTCTGAATGTCGTTTCGAGGCACATCAGCTCAGCTGGAAGGCTGTCCCTGCCGGAGATTGATAGTGCCCACTGAACGAGTGTGCGTAAATCACCTTCACGCTGGGAACTGTGGTTGCTACTGCAGGCATGCAGATACGGATCAGTGAGTTTAGGCTTCCTGTACACAATGCGTCCCAGGTTGCCTTCAGGCTTACGTTTCACCAGGACGGCAAGAAATGGAAGGGCGCCAACCTGCTCCACCTCCATCGTAAACTTCACGTTGGACTGCAGAGAGTTGAAATGTCGGAGAAATTCGCTTAAGCAACCCTGTTCATGTAGCCAAACGCCAAACGTGTCATCCACGTAGCGGCAGAAACAAGTCGGTTTTAGATAAGGCTGTTCCAGGCTCTTTTCCTCGAAGTATTCCGTGAACAAATTCGTCACAACAGTGACACAGGCGACATCCCACAACGAAGCCATCTGTCTCTTCATAGCAGTTTCCACTAAACATGAAATACGGTGAAGCGAGCAGAAACGCAAAGAGCCTTGTTAGGTTGGTGTCGGATTTCTTACTTATCAGTTCCATGGAATTTAGCAATGTTACCCTGCTGAAGAGAGACACTATATCCGAACTCACCAACGGGTCACGATCGTGGAAGTGAATTTCTTGTAAATGATTTATTAAGTGGATGGATTTGCGGCTGTGATGTTCACATTTTCCCACAGATGAACTCAGATGAGCAGTCAGGTATTTGGACAGTCTGTATGTTGTTGCTCCTATGTTACTAACTATCGGAAACAGAGGGATATTCTCTTTGCGGACCTTTGGCAGTCCATACAGTCGTAGAGGTGCAGCAGCTCGTGGTCAAAGCTTTTTAACAGCTTTCGCACCAAAGGCACTGCGAAGAAGTTCGATGTTTCTTCTCTAGAGGCGACTTTCCGGACCTCCGCCTATCTTTCTGTACACTGCGTCATCGAGAAATTCACACCATTCTGTTTATATTCTTAAGAAGACGATGGGATTATCGAATGTAAAACATAGGGTGCAATTAAAAAACATCTGGTCCTGTTCATACCTTGGTAACGAATAATGGTAAAAGAGAGGTAATCATGTTGTTTAACGTCTCGCATGTAGCTAAACAAAATTTGCTTGATAGAGTTTTTAGTTTGCTTATTTTACGTCTTCCCCAGCTAAACAATATGGGATCATCAGACTAGATGCTACAATATACATCTACACATTGGATTGTCTGTTTAAATCTGTCGAAGAGTGTCTAAATCTATCAAATACCGAAAACAGTATAGCCCACTCAAAGAACAACGGAAAACGTCTAATAGTGTAACAGTGTAATAATCTTGTATTTGAAAATTTTTGAACAGCTGTAGACGCTTGTGCCGTCGAGAACATGTTAAAACTTCTAGCTGGTGGGTGTGAGCGTAGGGGTGGATGTAGGTTTATAACCTTCCTAATCCGAGTACTTCGTTAACAGTCTTCCATTCATATTTTCTCTCTAGCTTTTTGTACAATTTGTATGTTACATGTCTTTCCCTACTGCTTTCATGAAATTTGTTGAGAACACCTCGCGCTATTTTACATTATCGAACCATTTTTCAAGTTGACAGATCATATAAATGTTTCTTCCTCCTCAAAGCGTTGAGTCTGGTAGTGGTTTCATGTGACATAAGCAGAAATAAACGCAAAATTCTTGTTCTGTTGATATGTTATTCGGGGGTAGACAGTAGAAGCGTACCTACTTTCGTGTCGATCACCCTTTTAACAGCAACTGGTCGTGGGGTTGGTACAGTAGGTGCGTGGTGTAGAGATGATAAATGCTGTGACGCCGTGAGCCTCGCTGGAGCCGCCTTTCAGGAAGCTTTCACACTCTGGCAGCAGCGTTGTGATGCTGCGTGCACACAGGACAGCGGCGCTTAGCGCGAATTAAACCACGCGCGCGCGTGTGTGTGTGTTGGGGGGGGGGGAGGGAGGGGGGGGGGGTGCGGCACGAGAGTGGCTGCGGGTGGCAGAACACCAACACGGCCTCTCCCACCTCGCGGACACGCAGGCTTTTCAGAGCGCCGTTCTATGGCTCAACGGCCGGGCTGTAAACGCACCATTACTCACTCACTGTGGGAAGATTCCATTCATCAGAAACACATGGTACTGTACATAGCGTCCCTTTAAACACTGCTCATTGGGGCCTATTAAACAGCTGAATTGCTGTGAGCAGAATCCAATTCGCATTCGGCGCTGATCATTGGTGTTTACCTCCACAGATGTAGAAAAATGCATTGCCCATAATAATGGAGACAAAAACAAATACATTCCGTAAGGGCATTCATGTGTCGCCAACGCATATTGTTGGAGTACTAAGTATGCCCGAAGTTATTGTGCGTGATTATCAAACTGTGTTAAATGTTTTTCATTGCTTTATTTTTCTTATGGGTACTACGTTACAATAAATGTTCAGAATGAGAAACCATTAACCTAAGCGCAGAGCCACTATCGACGCAGCAGGGTGTCGCATCTTCACTGAAAAATGCGTCGTGTGTTCCGTGTTTGTGTGGTTGCTCCGCTTCAGTCGGCAGGGGTAGCATACACCTCGGATTTCATGTAGCCACAGAGAGAGATAAGTCTCAGAACGTGAGGTCTGGGAATCTTGCACACTGAAGCATATGTCTCCCGGGCCGATTCCCCGATTGGCAAAAGTATTGGATACTACTGCTCGGACTGGTTCTACAAAGTGCGCTGTGGCCCCGTCATGTTGGAATCACGTACTGTTCCTGATATCTGTAGGTATCTCCTCCAAAAACGTCGTCAGGTCAACATGCAAGAATACTATGTACATTCGCCACCTGAGTTGAGGAGGCAACATATAATGCCTAGATAAGTAGTCGCCCACTATACAGGCCAACATGTTAACCGCAAAACGTCTGATGACCTAGGACAACAGAATAACATACATTCTAATTGTGACTGGTGTAAATACGTTCCGGAATAAATTGAGCCTCATCTGTAAACAGAACAACTTTAGGAAACCGGAGGTGTTTATTAGCCTCTTGCAGCAACCAACGTACGTACTCAAGCGGAAGTAGATAGTTATCTGGTCCGTTGGCCTTTACTATGGTTCAAATGGCTCTGAGCACTATGGGACTTAACTTCTGAGGTCATCAGTCCCCTAGAACTTAGAACTACTTAAATCTAACTAACCTAACGACATCACACACACATCCACGACCGTGCAGGATTCGAACCTGCGACCGTAGCGGTCGCGCGGTTCCAGAGTGTAGCGCCTAGAACCGCTCGGCCACTCCGGCCGGCGCCTTTACTATCATGGGGTGATAAGCATGAAGTAGCTCTTCACGCAACACATCCCATACTGAACTGTGGTGCGTGCCGAGTACAGCAGCAATTGCTCCTGTCTTTGTCTCTGGATTGTTCTCCAAGTGTAACACCACCTCATTCTCAACGTTAAGTGTATACATCGTCCATGGTCCGTCGATGCTAGCCCTACTTACCATTAATGTGCCGATATTTCTAAGTCGAGCTTGGATTGGAATAAATGTGCAATAGTGTGGACATCTGTATGCATGGAAGCCTTCACGCTACATTCGCTAGGCTCTTCGAATAATGGCTTCAGCTTCTGTCCTGCAGGCACTAGTCTACCCGCTGGTTACTGACTCAGTGTTCAAGAGCCTGATATCATAACATGCTAAGTATCTCAAACTAACATGTAGTTAAACAACGTTAGACACAACGACTTTCATCTGTTCTACTGGTGTATTATCTGCGCTGCTCAGTGCTCATGCAATGTGGGTCCCCGATACATATTGTTTCAGAAAATATATTTGTTTTTGTCTACTGTATCATCCCCGTTACTTTGGACACTATGTGTGAACACCCTGCAAGGCGATACCAATGACGTTACTTGCAGCAGTGTATCTCAGTTCCGTACCCACAAACGTCCTCATCCGCTCCAGTATTTGTCTTTCCTCTTGCGACCCAGCATCGTTTCAGCTGGTTTATCAGTGAAAAAGGGTTGCATGCAAAATTAAAACTGGAGGACTTCGGTAGTGGAACGAGTCGAAACATAGTTTACGGAATGCTGATTGCAAAATTTGTAAACGAAAGAATTAATACAATAAGAAATAATTGTTGGATTGTATACCACTGATCCGTAAAGTGGTCTATATCGAACCCCATATGCCGAATTTGACCTGCAAGTGGTCCAGGTCAGACAGAGAGAAAGAAAAGTACTGGGATGCATTAGATGTAAAGTCCTCCCCGACAGCTGCGTAGTCAGCGTGACGGATTGCCGTCCTACGGGCCAGGGTTCGATTCCCGGCTGGGTCGAGGATTTTCTCCGCTCAGGGACTTGGTGTTGTGTTGTCTTCATCATCGTTTCATCCCCATCCGGCGAGCAGGTCGCCCAATGTCGCGTCGAATGTAATAAGACCTGCTCCAAGGCGACCGGACCTGCCCCACAAGGGGCCTCCCGGCCAATGACGCCAAACGCTCATTTCCATTAGATGTAAACAGATTTCCACGAGAGTTCACTGTGATAGGTCCGACCAGATTAAGAATTCTTCTCACAGAGCTGTAGCTTGTTCCTCCGTACGTCACTGTTCGTGTCATTACCTAAGAGAGAGGATCGAGCAACTCACTGTTTTCGCTCTCCTGCTCGTAACATTCAGCGACATTATTAATCATTTCTCTAGCCAACTAAGTGAAGTACAACACTTGTCCTTCTCAGAGATGCTGTCCCTTGATGGGCAATGGATCCGCTTTATTACTCATTAACATCTATATTAATTTGCAACACAACACGGCAAAACAAATACTTCGCAGCTACTACATAGCCAGGTTTTGAGTAACCTCCTTGAGGTTAGCAGCGTTCAGACACGAAATAAGACCGACTTCTGCCGCTCCAGAACTACAGAGCCCTCGTCCTCCTTATGAACGGACTGTAGTTAGCTACCATACAGTCAACCATAAAGTCAATCATTAGCACGTTGTTTGAAAGTGACAGAGAAAAATAAATTATTTTTTACCATATTTTACTTTTGCTATTTCTTCGACTGCTTAGGGAAGCACCCGCCATAACCTGACGTTGAGAGGTGTGTCTTCTAATATTTATCTAAATGTCTTAATTTCAGACCACAGATAACTGATACTAAACATAGCCGAATCGAAAGAAAAATGTAGACAGTACGATGTTATTTGAAGTTTCGCTTCATTCCATAATTGTGTGAATTTTATGCAACAAAAAGTGTTAAGCAATATCGATACGAAATCATCCAAGCTGCAGGATCGTCTGAGAAGATGTCACACAGATACAGCAGGTGAAGATTTGAAATACTTACACAAGACTGGGAAAGAGATTCACGGGAAGCAGTATGTTCGCTCCGACGTGAAATAGATATGATGATCGCTTGCTGGCACCTTACTGTATATCGTCAATTATAAAAAAATCTAGAAAACCGCATACTATTGCGCAACAGTTATATTTGCCAACCACTGAGAAATTTTTAAAAACTGTTCAGACAAATCTGCTTATGATATATTCAAAAAATTCCTTTGATCGACAGAACGGTTCAAAGAGGTACTGATGAAATGTATGACACTCAAAACGTATTGTGTAGCTTTCTGTCAACGACACATTTCTCCATACATTTGGAAGAATAAACTTTACCTGATTAGAAGGCATTATTGTTGGCATGAGTCGGTTTTGTTATGAACAAAGAAATCTACAAAGAGCCGTTCTTCGCGAGACCTGTGACAAGTGTCACTACAGGTGAATTAATAATTAATCTTTTGAAAGGTTGTGTACTGGAAAAATTTACGAAACAAATGTTTCAGGAACAGCATATGGAGAACCTATCATATTCGTGCATTATCGTGGATTCGAAGCCATTTAAAGATAAATATACCTGGGATGTTTACAATACACTGCGTCACCTATCGAGAGGTAGATTAAATGAGCCTCTTCAATTTTTCGTTGACGCAGTAAATAAAATTCGTATGAAACCGCTCAATTCTAGGTTATTTGCACAATTATGTGAAGATAACTAGAGGACATTAATCGATTACTCCTTCGCACTGAAGTACGCTGCCTTATGTTTGTCAACATTTTCCCATTTTTTGAGACTATTTTTGTCTTTTTGAAAGCAAAAGACCTAGTTTTAAAACGAAATTTCATCACGTGAAAACCAGGCATTTCTTATTTAAAACATATGTTTAGTAAATATAACGAGGCTCGCTAGCAGTTACAGGGTAGCAGTCTAAATTTGATAAAAACGATGTCCATAATTTCCGGTTTTCTTGTCAGTATTCATCTACTGAAGCAAAATGTTCGACGACGCTTATTTACCCAGTTTTCCAATTTGTGAATGTCCTTCACACAGACTTTGAAACTGAGTTTGAGGATGTTCTGACTAAGGATATCTCAGTGTATTATCACTCCGTATACTCATATTACTCAAACGAATGTAATATTGCAAGAGCAACTTAATGTACAGTTTAGTAATGCATATCAGCAACTATGTCTTTAGAGTGACATAGCTGTTACTTATCCTGTATTATGAACTATCCCGAGAAAGTGTTGGTAGCTTTCACATCTTCATAATTTATACCTCGCGGAAAGAAGTTGCAGCGCGGTTGTGCCCATCTGCTAAGAAAGTTTCAATCTCATCCCTCCCATTAAGTGCGTTTATGTATTAATTTTGGTATGTCTGCATTTTGTGTCCTATGGAGTAAGAAACGTACAAACCTCACAATATTTAAAAAAATAGTTTGTAATTCTACACTCCCACAGTTAATCTTATCGAAGTGAGTAGAACTCTACCACCTGTCCAAAACACATTTGAAGTTGATGTTTTAAATACCTGGAGTTTATCATGCAATTTTTTCAGTTATGTTTGGAGTCTGTTGGAAATTAAACATGCTGGATACAGCGTATCTTTCTGTACAATGCTTAAGGAACTGTTATGAAGATGCATTTCGTTTTTCCATCTACTGTTCGTTAAATGAATGCTGTAGTTTCTTCTGAATGAGGCAATATTTGCAACAACAGATCTCATGGCGAGGCGGCAGAGGTAGAATTCCGAGAAACCTGAAACACAGCCTACACTGGGTTCGCAAACTGACACTGCAGGTCACTCTGATAGCACTTTTCTGGTCTAAGAGTATTTTCGGTGAGTGCACAGAGTTTCCCCAGAGTATAACACGATACGAAACAACAGACGCAACAAGACTTCGCGTTACATTGCCTGCGACAGAGTAGCTTGCTTGTTTCTTTTGGATTCGGTGGGATAGAAATGAAAGAAATAGAGGAGTTCTGCCTGTCTCCATCTTCCCTACCATCAAATCAGAAGACGCTGACCTCTTGGTCTGCGGCTCTGGGACCATGATTGCGTCGCATTCTTCTTCAGACACTTCTCGAATTATGATTGAAATTAATCGATTAATGAAGAGAACAGGGCGAGTCTGCACACCAGTAATAAACAGCTAAAGTAAAAGCAGATATATTCTCGTAAACACATTGAAATGAAAAATTGGGAGATATGGTGTGCATGCACAAACAACAAATCAATTTCAACAATTTTATAAGGAATGAATGATATATTCAAAGAAAACGATTCACAAACTAAGCAAGTCAATAACGCATTGTTTCACCTCTGACCCACAAACAAGTAGTTATTCGCCTTGGCATTGACTGATACAGGTGTTTGATTCCCTCCTGTGGGATATGGTACCAAATTCTATTGAACTGGCACTTTAAATCGTCAAAATTCTGATATGGTTGGAGAGCCCTCCCCATAATGCTCTAGATGTTCTCAGTTGGGGAGGGACCTGGTAACCTCGCTGCCCAAGGTAGGATTTGGGAAGCACCAAGATAAGCACTAGAAACTGTCACTGTGTGTCCATGAGCATACAAGCCCAGAATGGCTTGCTATCAAGGGCAGCAAAACGGAGCCTAGAATTTCATCCGCGTATTGCTGTGTTCTAAAAGTGGAGCGTACGACGATGGATGAGGTCCTGCCGTGTGAAAAAAACAAGAAAAAAAATGAGGCGCCACAGCCCATCTCACCTGGTTGTCAGGGCGCAGGCCGTACAACCGTCAGGTTGGTACCCACAGCTGTCGGAGGCCTATAATCTCATTGATTGGAGTAGAACTGTCTTTAGTGATGAGTCACACTTCGATTTGGGCCCCGGTGACCAGCAAAGACGTGGAGGGATATCAACTTGACTATCGCCGACCATACTGCCGTACAACTGGGATTAATGGTTTGGGGAATCATTTTTTTTATTTCATTGCAGGATCCCTTTGGTTGATACTCGTGGCACTCTTACAGCACACTGGTACGTCAACTATATTCTACGTTCCGTTTTGTTATCCTTCATGGCGAGCCATTCTGGGCTTACGCTTCAGTAATATAATGTCCTCCTGCCCACGGCTTGTGCTTCTACCACTTCTCTACATGCTTGTGAAGACCTACCTCAGCCAGAAACATCGCCGGATGCCTCCCTAATTGAGAACGTGTGGAGTATTATAGGCAGGATTCTCAAAGCAGCCCGGAATTTTCTGGATCTCAGGAGCCAACGCGACAGAATATCATATCCCTCAGGAGACCATCCAGTAACTCTGTCAATCAATGCCAAGCCGAATAACTGCTTTCATATGAGCAAGAGGGGGAACAACACGTTACTGACTTACTCAGTTTGTTAGTCGTGTCCGAGTGCAGTGCCGCTCACACCCAGTGTCTACGTAGTCAGCGACCACTTTTAATCGTCTCTTACAGCGGCAGTATCGGCTCAGCACAGACCTGGCTACGTGCTGACAGAACACTTATTCAGAATTTTGTATAATGTTATTTGCAATTATACTCTGATATTACTACCATTCAGCAATGAACAACGTACTTATTGTTACAAATGTCAGAGACAGTATCAGATACATGTCGCTGTGAGGACAGTAATTGTTTTCAAGGTCAAATAGCTGCCCCGCTCAAGTTTTAATAAATTACTAATAAATTACATATGCGTGTGTTAAAGCATCTGCTCGACCTCCTCCTTAGGTAATCTAGACTTGCTACAGTACACAACACGATGAGTAAGGAATAGGCCTACAGGTCCACACTGTCGAGCCATCATGATGACCACCCGTCTAATAACTTTGTGAGCTATCTGGAACGAAATACAGCACCGTTGATCCGGCAGTTCATTGGTGGGTTTGTGGAGGTATGTGGCACCATATTTCTACGTGTAACGCATGTAATCTCCGTATACAACGGGCCGCTAATGTGTGTGTGCGGCGTTGGCGCCTGGTGGCGACATAGTTGGGTTACATTGGATTTATATCAGGCAAATTTGGTGGCGAAGATATCAACGTCAATTCACTATCATGTCCCTCAAAATACTGGTGCATTGTCCTGGCTTTGAGAGACGGAGAATTATCCTACTAAAAGACAACATCACCGTCGGGGAAGACATTAAGCATGAAGAAACGCAGGTGGTCCACGCTGTCAGTGTGTCTTAGATTACTACTACAGGTCCCATGCAAGCACAGCAGAACGTCTGTCATAGCATAATAATGCTCCCACCAACCTGCGTCCTTAGCGCTGTGCACGTTTCGAACCAACTTTCGCTTAGACAAAATCGATTGAGGAGACGACAATCGGCCTGGTGTAGCAAAAATGTGGTTCATCCGACGATGCGACACGTTTCCATTTACCCATCGTCCAATCTCTACGATCCCGTGGCCAGTACAATCGCAACTGACAATGTCGTTGGGACATCATGTGAACATATATGGATCGTCTGCTGTGGAACCCCATGTTCAACAAACGTGCGATAAACGTTGTGCTCCAAAACACTCGGACATCCACAAGCATTGTGCTCTTTCAGCAGAGACGCCACAGATGACCATCTATCTTACTGTACAGAGCAGGCAAGCAACCGAACACTACGTTCTGTGAAGAGTTGTGGACGTTCAACCACTTATCGCCCAGTGGTGTCGTTCTACTACTTTTCATAGATGTTCACGGCAGTAGCATATGAGCATTCGACCAGCAACGCCTTTTTCAAGATTCTCTTGTGAGGTATCACCTTTGTGAAAGCGTATCTCAATGCATTTTCCGCATTTGCAGCCCATGTCGTCACTAGAATGATTCTCCATACGACTTTCCTTACCGTTTCACGTTGCCGAAACGCCACCAGGCGTCAACCAACTTCGGCTTCTCAGTTTAGATTTGTATCCGGACTATAGTATTTTCACACTTATTGGGAATATCTCCGTCTCTATCAAACTTTACACATCAGGTGGTCACCCATCTTCTCAGGATTCTGGAACTTTTTGGTTGATGCGCTACAAGTCGAGAGAATGACCGTGTACGTGACCAGTTGTCATCAGGCAGAGGAGAGACAGCAATTTCTTGCGCACGAATGGTTGTCGCCTACATTTAATAACCGCTACGGCTGGCTAACCTTTACTTTTGTATCATTATTCATTTCTTGTGGGATATGTCCTAATGACAATTCTTCGTAGACTCTGCCGACTGCCTCTAAGGCCTAATGGTTAGCGCCACTGTCTGTTAACACAGAGAACTCTGAGTCATTCCCTGCTGAAGATTTCAGATTAGCTTATCGTAAGAAGATATGGAACAGAGATAACTATCTCGCGACGGCGGGTATGGAGCTACTGAAATAAGTAACCAATGGCAATGATATTTAAGCTTTTTGTGCATAATTTTCTATTGTCCGTCTATGTTACTGAAAAGAAGATTACGTGAAAGAAGATTACTGAACAAAGGGGATATGAAATAGAAATCATATAAATGGTTGTACAACCTCCTCCACTGAATTCTTTTATACTTCATATCGTCTGAGCGCAAACCTAAGAGACCGAATAAGAAGATGACAGACTGACAATTACGGCATCTGATTTGAAAGGAAGACAGCTTTTCCCACCGTTCACTTTCGGAAAAGGAAACGATTTTCAATGAGATAATGCTATCGAACACTTGTGAAACTATAATAAAAAAATATCGATAATCTCAGAGACAGTCAAGTTATTTTAATCAAAGGTACGATCACAAGGACAACATAGTGTTTAAGCAACTGATTATTTATATTTTAATTATTATGGAACTTGATAGAAACGTGTGCAATGCAAATGTAGCTTCTTGCCACGTTCAGTGACTCAGTGCTCTAGAGAACACATTCGTCACTTTATGTCACATGTGAGCCTGTCGGATCGCCAAGCCAAGCAGTGATTTTTTACTTTGCTGCTAGTAAAGTAAAAAGGCACCTTCCTGAGTTATTAAAGTCATTGTAACACAATCAACTGCTACGACGTTTTGTAAAACCTCGTGCAAGTATTGTAGTTAACGACAGTATGAATTTTAGTTTCACATCCGTATCAACTTCTGAATTGCATAAAATCAGGTAAAACGCAGAATTTATAACTTTCCATGTGATAAACTCTCTTACATGCTAACCTGTTTTTTTGTTGTTTTCTTTTAAATGTCAGTGAATGACTTCAGGTAAAAATTTTATTATTAAATAATTAAGTAAAAAAAAATTTGGTTGAAAAGCTAAATTTTATCCTACATATCAGTGAGGCACTTCTATTCCATTTATTGTATGCTTTTATTTTTATTCGCTGCGTTGTTTGAATGTACCAGGGGGTGAATGCTGAACATATGTGAAGTATGAATCGTTGAAATTGTAACTAAGTGTGAGTGAGCGTGGTACTCAAATTGTGCAAAATATGCTAGGGGTCACATAAATACGTGAGGGAAACATGATGAATGTGAAGCAGCCACTTTTCGGTATTTTCATAATTTAGTTTTTACTCCCGCCCTTCAGACGAATAAAGATAGTTTCGCACGTTCCTTTTGAAACGGAATCTGTTCTCAGAGCACCACTGTCCGTACCACTACGCGTAAATGTATTGTGCTGGCAACTCATTAACCTGTGTGTTCGACTGTGCCACTGCGCCGCAGCATTTCTGCCACGCTGGTAGCGTTCACAGGAACTCTGCACCCTTATCAGGTAACATAATTACAGCTGCTGCGCGCAGACTGTCGGTGTCACTAGTTCCCTCCCCCCCCCCCCCGACCCACATCAGTAGCTGCAACAGCCGGGCACCCTATCAAAAGCAGGTCTTTAGATGCACAATCTATATCCGCGGCTATGTTTCGGAAAGAAAGGTAAAATTGGGTAGTATCGGAAAACGAAAAGAAGGAAAATGAAATTGTGACGTCAAACTAGTTAATATGTCGATACAGTTATCTATAGCCAAAGCATATTACCAGCTGAAGTCAGTAAACGAATCGTACGTTATTCTGACATCTTGTGTAGAGGATACATACTGCCCGTTTCACTTTTGTTCTACCTACCGTTATTTACGTAACTAGCTTTAAACATAGGATATAGTAAAAGGCTGTGAAAAGCCATTTGGTGATAAATTTAGAACACGTTTCCAACAGAAAAATTATGCTACCGAGGTATGCAAGGACAATAAGAGAGATCGCTGTTCTCTTATGTTAATAGATTCTTCCTTCGTTGATTAATAGAACAATTGTACTTTTGTTAACTGCATGCATGTTTTATAATATTAGTTCAGACTGTGAACTGAATTTCGACCTGCAAGACACTCTTCAGCCCATAGCTGATTATCATCGTCCAAGGAAATAAGTATTGTTCCCAAGATGTTCACCAGTAAGCTATCATCTTGGCTCTGTTGTCTAATGATAGCCTTGGAAGCCGAAAACGATTTCAGAAGAACAAACATGAAGTTCTATGATGTATGGTAAAGCTATAACACAATAATTCTACTGATAAGACAAAATATGCAAGTATGAATTATTACGACAATCTATAAAACTGAACACAGTGTTAAAAACGAAGGTCTAAATAAAGCATCCCAAACCAAAAACAATCTTAAATTTCGTCTCTGACCCGAAATGGAACAGCAGAAATAACCAGTGTACTAGCTGCGCAGATTATGTGCCTTTCTAAACAGAAATGGAAAATATGTATCTATACGGATTGAAGCATCCCAAATATATCCAGAATGACAATATGGCACTGAAGATGAACTGACACCATTTTACTGAATTTAGGAAAGATTGATATTCCTCTGCTTGTAGGCTATGTGATGTGGCCCTCCTTTGGCAGAAATTTAACTTTCAACATTTAACCTTTAAAGAACGTCCTTTCACATATAAAGGTGGGTACATTGCACTGCCGACATGAGTAGCTTAAAAACATCCGCCGATACGAGGCAAGCGACTTGCAGTTATATAATTAAATGTGAGAGTACAGGTTGTGGGCTCAAGGTTGACGATAAACAGAAGTTTTGATGTGGCTGAGAGCCGTGCTCGGCTAGCTTAATGTTAAGGCAACCGCTGGACACAAGCCGGAAATCCTGATTAGCGTTTCAGTCCGGAATGAATTATCATTGTCGTCATTCTATTTTACAGTTGATGGTTGTCCATATTCTCAACTGTGAATTTATTTCATGTTTCCGAAGTAATTAGCATTGAAGTCAGCGAATCAGGCAGTTGTGTACGCAAATTCAAGCGGTCATCTGGACAGAATAATGAGTCCCTGTTCTCACAGCGAGTATGATAGCGCAACAGACTGTTTAGTCTCTGGCTACGATTCGAGCCAACTTACAGCTCCAATTCCCGTTTTTGTATTGCTGTCTTGTTCGTTTTCAGCACACCAATGGAAGAACACTTTTGGCGACACCATCTCTTGCAGATCGCTTGAATCTGCACGCGCAACGGCCTGTTTGGCTAACTTTAACGTTGATTAACTCGGAAACGGCACAACGCATCGAATTTATCACTTGACAGTTATTTATCAGCACAAATTATCCTAAACTACCTTTACAAGCTTTTCAGACTGTTTCTGACACCCTGTACATAAATGATTTAGAAGAAAACCTAAACAGGCCTCTTAGATTGTGTGCGGATAATGCTGTTAGTAAAGTCATTAGAAGATCAAAACTAAATGAAAAATGTTTTGGCAAAATATCTGTACGGTGCGGAAAGTAACCGTTGTCTCTGAATAAGGGAAAGTGTGAAGTCACTCACACTAGTAAGAAAACAAATCCGTCAGCTTTCGGATACGCAATGAGTTTCGCAAATTTAATGGCTTTGAATTCAGGGAAATACCTAGGAATTAGAATCACGAACAACTTAAATTGGAGTGACCATGTAGGTAATGTTATGGGGTACACAAACCAGATACTGTACTTTATTGGCAGAACATTTACTAAGGAACGGTCCAACCGGACACGTCGAAACCTGTCCTCAATTTTTTATTCATGAAGAATACACCGGAAGAAATACAAAGTCAAAATTTTAGCTGCTTAGAAATACTGAAAGCTTCTCATTTTCTAAACATGTTGAAATTTGCCAAATTCATAGCTCACCAGGCCGCTGAAGGAACGTCTACCCCTGCCGTCCCTGTAGCGGACAGAACACCGCGCTACACGGCCGGAGCTTAGCTTTGGTTGACGGCGCTTCGGTAATCAAACAACACGGCACAATACGATTGTGTTTTGTAAAGCGAATTTCAGTTACTGTTGGAAGTCTCTCTGACCCAGTTGTTCACAGCTGCTATTCGTTGGAATTTCAAATCATTTGATATTCATTTGATATTCATACCAATTTGTGTTTGCCTTTACGGTACCGCTTAGTGTCAAAAATCTTGATACAAGTCAATTTTCTGTATGTTTTCCTTGCATATGCTTGCGAACAGCATATGCATCTGTGCAGGTTCCACTGATTCACAGTAGTGTAGAAACAAATCAATGTTTTCAACCTTCCAAAGATGGCATATTCAGAACGTGGTATCCAATGTAAATCACATATTTCTCCTGAAGATCTGCATATATCATATTAATTACGTAATTTCTTTGACATTTATGAATTATGTTGATATTTCGTTAGGAACTGTGGAAGAGGAATTAGAAGAACCAGGAAATAGCTCTGACTATTCGGTGAATTGTGGTGCATACGAGGACTGTTGTGCTAACTAAAGCAAAGAATAGAAAAATAGTACCTTCTCAACCCGTAAAGAACACACACGGTATTAGCTATCAGTGACAGCGAATAACACGTAAAATTCTTGGTAAAACGTAGGAGGGAGAAAACGCTTAAGATTTAGCGATATGCAAATCCGGTTTCGGTAGTGCAGTCTCAATGTCAGTTGTATAAACTGAGTAAAGATATATACGAAGTACCGAATATACAAGAAAATAAAACTCGCAAAAGTGTGAAAAAAAGTGTACGAAAGACTTAGCACTACTCTTGAGAGTCAGTGCACCGTTGCCGATGGAGGTCTAGAAAACTGGATCCTGTGAATTATCAGTGAGATGAAAATCACTGATATCCATGCTTCTTTGACGTGGTTCAGCCAATTCAAGAAATTACATGGCACAGGATCTAGCAAAACTATGAAATTTACTTCAGATAAATGTGTTCAGGTCATGTCATTAATAGCCAATACTAATCATAAATTAGCACCTGAAGATGATGTTGCTTCTTGTCCCCTAAAATGCTGTGCATAAACCTAATTCAGTCAGTTACGTTTCGTGCAAGAAATGCGTGCAAACCGCACTTTATCATTTCGAGTGATGTTGTACCACAACCTCGAGGCAAAAGCGAGATTTATATCTATCTACAGAAACTTCAAGGTGAATTAGGACAAAAAATTTCTAACAGGACTGTTTGGTTGCACACTTTGTAATCCACGTAGCAAAATCTGGAAAAATGGGACAAAATAATTTTCAGCATTACATCCTAAACGTTTCCTTATCAGTTACAGAAAGTAATTCATTACTTTTGTGGGTCTCTTGGTCTGCACATAACGCCACCTCTGCCTTTATGAGAACGACGAAAAGACTCTTAATATAATTCGAATACCATCCAGAACTAATAGTATGATTAGGCCTCCCGATAAAAAGCTTTTGAACAGTGTAAATCATTTTCAGGAAATTGCCGTAAAATATAATGTCCGATAGCCGTTTGTCATTTCAGGTCTACCAGAGGAATAGTAATGTTAAACTTAAGTCATCTGTAGGTTGTCAGACTGCATCATCAAATTTTACGGAAATGACAAAGTATATTTGGTACGCAACACAATATTTAGAACAACGGCCGCGATTATTTCTTACCCTTTCGCTATTCTGGCTAAGTACCTGAATTAATTAGTTTTTCCTTTAATAGGTGTGCCTGGTTTACGGAAAATGTGTTTTCACCATACAGCAGGCAATTCACAATTTTATGACGACTTGGAAACGAAGAAGTTAGTAAAATAGTTGAAATCATTCGAAAATTATCATAACAAGTTCACTTCAGGGGTTGTTATAAAATATATCATCTCACTAAAATAAAGTCTGATTCATGGAAGTCGTTTGTAATGTATGACTCACTGCCTTGCTTTTCTTCCATGTGCTAGTCTCTTGTGCACAATCACATCAGCAACAGCTTAACTCTCGATATGAATTGCAAATTTTAAAATCAGTTAAAGACTTGAGACATTTTTAATTTGTGATGCAAAAAGAGAGAGCCAGAACTGCAACAAAAATGGATGCATATTTAGTCGGTGACCGATTCCGGGCTACGCCCATTCTCAAACCAACCAATGTGTCCGTCAAAGTAGCAGTGAACGGACATTTTACTTGCCGAACATTGGTTGATTGGAGAATGGGCGTAGCCCCAAACCGGTCACCGACTAAATATGAATCCATTTTCGTTGCAGTTCTGGCTGTCCCTTTTTGCATCACAGTCTCAAATTAGTTGCTGTCCCACTATACCCAGCACGCTGGAGTTATGAGTTTTTGGTTGTGTTTAAGTGCTTAAAATTTGCGTTTGTGCACTTTGGACTGTAGGCTACCGGGCGCTACACGTTCGTCACGGCTGCGTCCGCTTATTCGCCGATGCCGCGCTGGGCAGTAAGGACTGTACAAACTCCTGTTATAAGCGGTTCTCCGTGCGTAAAAAATGAGTAAACTTAACATTTTTTTGACACTTGCAGTGCCCCTTAGCTGCTAGAATTTTGATAGTGTGTTTCTCTTGGTGCATTCTTCCCACGTGAAAAAATTCAGGGTAGGTTTCGACGTGTCGGATTGGGCCACTCCCTTGTTAGAAGAGGTCTACCAAAGAGACTGCCTACACTACGCTTCTCCGTCCTCTGCCAGAATACTGCTGTGAGGTACTGAATCCCTACCAGACAGGATTGACTGAGGACATCGAAAAAGTTCAAGGGAGGAGCAGGAGATCGTTTTGTATTACCGCGAAAGAGGAGACATAGTGTCATGCACGTGATACTCGAGCTGGGGTGGCAACCATTGAAACAAAAGAATTTTTGGTTGCATCGTAAAAAATCACCAACTTTCTTCTTTGAATACGAAACTATTTTACTGTCACCAACCTCCATAGGGAAACGTGACCATCGTGATAAAACAAGAGAGATCATAGCTCGTACAGAAAGATTTAACTTTTCATTTTTCTCACAAGCTGTTAGAAACTGTAACAGTAGAGAAATAGTCTGAAAGTGGTCGGAAGTACTCTCTTCCAGGTACTTAAATGTTAACTGTAGAATAGTCATGTGGATACATAACAAGAAAACTGAAAATTTTTGAAGTTTTTTATTCGTTTTACTGTCAATGAAGCAATAAAAAGTTTCATGATCTACCTGTACTTTTCTACTGATATGAAGTATTTGATAACTGAATCTCTTTCTTGACGCGCCACTAAAGAACGAATTGCTAGCATAAATGATCTTGAAACTTCCTGACAGATTAAAACTGTGTTGTGGACGGGAACTCGAAGCTGGGACGTTTCCCTTTTGCAGGCAAGTGTTATCGAGGCACGACTCGACGACTGACAGTCTCAGCTACACTCGTGCCAGTACATCTATGAGTGCGGCTCCTGGGTGGAGCTTGGATAGAGCATTTTTCCGCAAAAGGCAGAAGTCCCTGGTTCGACTCCTCGTCCAGCGCACAGTTTTTATCTGCCAGCACCTAGTCTCCTACCTTCCAAACTTCACAGTAGCTCTCCTGCGAACCTTGCAGATCTAGCAATCCTGGAAGAAATGATATTGCGGAGACATGGCTTAGCCACAGACTTGGGGATGCTTCCAGAATGAAATTTTCACTCTGCACCCTAGTATGCGCTGCCTGCTAAAGGGAAAGGTAGCGAGTTCGAGTCTTGATCACGCACAGAGTTTTAATCTGCCAGTAAGTTTGGAAGACTTACGTTTATTTGAGTACATCATTCATTAGAATTTACCTTATCAACTAGATTCTGTCTTTTTATACACTGATGTGGGAAAACATTATGACCATTTATTTAATAGCTTGTTGGTCCACTTGTCAAACACAATACAGCATGTATTCGGCTTCGCATGGACTCTACAAGTCCTTGCTAAGTTTCTAGAAGTATGTGGCAACAGATGTCTACACACTGGAGAAGCAATCCGAGAAAATTATGGGATGGTTGTTTGTGGGCACGCAAATGGTGCTCGATACATGCTCCATATGAGGGGCACTGGCTAGCTAAGACATCAATGCGACTTCACTATCATGTTCCTAAAACCACTGAAGCACGATTTTGGCCTTGTGTAGCGAATAGTTATCATGCTGGAAGACCGCAATCAGAGAAGACTTCAACCATGAGGGCATGAAAATGGTCCGCAATAATCTTGACGTAATCCATTGCTGCCATTGTGTCTTCCAGTACTACCATAGGTCCCATACTAGACCAACTCAATGTAAACCTTAGCACAGCTGTGCCCTTACTGAACAGAAAATGTGGCACGTTGCATGTTTCATGCAGCCATTCACTTGGATGACAGCGTGTAAGGACCCACACATCAGTAGTGCCAAAAAGCCGCCACCACTTCTCGTTGCATTGTTACCAGATTTATTCCAGATGGCGGATCCAAACTTGGCGATAGAAGTGGCAAAGTCGCAAAGGTTTCATGGCAGGAAGATCAAAATTTGTCGGGAAAATAGGTCAATTGGGCACCCTCCAATAATGTAACTCCCTTCCTCAACCACATAAAAATGCGGGAAGTTCAAATATTTGCAGGAAAGAGGTCACATGGGCTGCCTCCACTAACCTAAGGAAATGATGGGAGAAAAAGTCACTTGGCCTACCTCCCCTAAACTAAGTCATCCATCCATCCACCACCTCTTCCCTGGAACTGGCGGGAAAACGACTCAAACTGTGTTCGGCTGCTGGATAGGATGGACATACTTAGAGTTGTCATAGGGAATAACCCCTACCAATGAGTTCACCATGAGGTCCGAAGTCCAGCTGACCTAGTACACAATACTGCAACAGAGGGCACAGTCGTGACATGGGGGTCAGGGGGGGGAAATGGCGGGAAAAGGTATCAGTCTGCGTCCACCTGCTGGAGAAAGGAGGTAGTGTACTTTTATTTACTTTTTCAGTGGGAAGTTGAAACAATTTATTTACAGCGTGCTTTGGGTCACAGTAAATAGCCGACAGACGTCCAATGTAGATGACAGAAATAATGTAGTACAGTATCGCGCAGACATGAAAGAAAGTCCCAAATTGTTAAAATAATCCGTGTAAAAAACCCTGCAAACATATTGACAAATTGTAAACTGTCAAAAAAATGCATTGCACAGCCTAAAGTCATGTTCACAAAATACTGCAGTACACTGATGTGCAGACATCTTCAATAAACGTAAAATTGGCGAAGTAATGCATGTATAATAGTCTGCAAACACTCTCACAACGCTTAAACAGCCAAAAATAATGCAGTGCACAAACACTCGTTGCAAGTAAAAACGCTTTCGAACTATAATGAAGAAATTTGACCACAAAGTATCAGTGGACCGTTCCCTACAGAGTTCCAAACGTGCTTACACTGGGCTGGTGGGCTCATGCCAGTGCAGTCCATCCCACATGTGAGACACCTCTGGCTGCACACATATTTACCTAGGCATCGTTGCTGGCACGATGACGTATAGCTGTGAGATGTTTCTCTAGCGACTCGTCGTAGCAAGCACCTAAAAGTTGCCAGTATTACACTGACGTCTCATGTCTATGTAAATAAGAGCCAAGTGTCCCTCTCAGAAATCGTGAAGTATTGTAGAAATAGTTAACGTTCTCTTTTGTTGTTGTAGGATGTCATGATGTCTCACCTTGTCCGCATAGAAATTGTTGTCGTAACAGGACCAGTTCACAAAAAAAAGCCCCTAACTCCGAATGCATTCTTCCTGAAGGTCTTTATGGGGCATCCCATCCTTGACGTGTCAACCTCCATGGAAACCGGGACGTCATGTTTTCATCTATCGTCTCCAAAATGGTAAACGACCTCACCTCTATGTAGAGGCTCCTATGTCCATGCACAGAGGATATCTTGAGAATGAATCGAGTATTCTGATTGGCTCTTACTGAATTTGCCTGCCAAATAACTGATGCTGCCGGCCTGGAAGACGAGTCTGCCTTTTATTTCTGCAGACGAGACTCTCAGCAGCAAAACTATTTTGTACAGATCACCATATTGCACCGACAGTTAAAAATTACGTAAGTGGTCTACATATCGTCAAATACGGGAAGACACTGCATAAATTACACAGCTCTTCCACTGACGACAGAAGCTTGAATAGTTCAGCGTGGACCTGATCTCCATCCCGGCTATATATTACCACATACCTTTTCGTTGCAGTAAACACACACTTCGTATCATGCGCCATACAGACTCACAACTTCTGCATCCTGCATTTAGCTATCGACATCAGACACTCTTACTTATACCGCGAACAACGTTGTACACAGGTTGGGTTGGTACCCCTTGAAGGGCATCACTGTTTCTGGTCCAAACCAGCTTACTTGCTTGCTTTCTACACCGATCTCTAGACTCTGGTATTACAAGAACATACGTATTTTGACATGGTTTACCAGAATATTATACCATTTTCACGATACTTCTCGATATCAAGCACATAAAAATATCGCTTGCATAGCAGTATCGCTCGTGCAGTATAATTTTGAAATATAGTCTGGGACTTATTTCTCTAGAAACCCGAAATTTTTAGCGAGGTGGTGCATGCTGTAAAACACTCGATAGCTGGAAACTTACCTCATATGTGAAGACCTTTATGTGAAAATTTGAAACAAACTACAGGAAACTGGTATTTCCACTCACTAATACTGATGTTGGTGATATAACAGATTCCAAATCGTACCTGTAATGCAGAACGTCAACTAAGGTGTTTCTAATGTCTAGAGAACCAGCAAACATGTCTTCCACTCCTCTTTCAACTGCTCGATGCACACACAACAACTGACGTTCTCTAAATCAATGTGCAGAAGCCGTCAACTGGACCATTTACATGGAAGGGAATAATGGTCCAGCACAAACACACGTCCATATTGAATCTTCTCAAATTTCCACGGAGAACACACATGATCAAGAAGGCTGTCCAACACATAGTGAGAATTAGTTCACTATTCAGACATCTAGAGGGGGACACGGTTAAGTCAGCTACATTCCTGTATCCCAGCTGGCCTTTCCATTTGGATGGCTCCTGCCATTAGCGGGAAATATGAATCATTCCTGTCAGAGGCCTCTGTCTGGTTGACCCAACTTTCAACATAGCAGACATCTTCTGATGTAATGTGTGCCTGGTCCACCTTTGAGTGACACCTTTGACATGTGGTGCATCCTCCTCTGAACATTGCTCTGGAGATAATGTGCAGCAGATCCATACTCGAACAATAACTCAGATGTGACACATGGTGGTTCTGCATGCCAACGTCACTCCGGTCATCATGTGTGGCAGATCCGACTTCGAGACTCTATCCTTGACGTGGCATGGTGTGGATCCACATCCATACATCACTCCAGATATAACGCGAGGCGTATCCACACTCGAATGGTAACTCGGATCTACTGCAGGTACCGGGAGCCATGTGCAACACAAGCACATACACGGGCATACAAAAAACAGAGCAAATGAACTGCAAATGTACAATATGTGGGCGGTGGCAAATGGATGCAATTGAGTATGGTGCTGTACTATGCCACCTGACCAGAAAAATAGTGCATTTGCACAAGGTGTTGACTGCTGTACTGCATTTACAAGCAATTTTTAGAACACGGAACGAGAAGTGATGTCATGATCGCGTTCGTAGAAATGAAATAAAATCGTTAAAATCACGAAAACAGGGAAAACGTGTGTAAATTGAGGGAAAATGGACCGAAATGTGGGAAATTGAGGATGTAGTTGTGTGTTTTCTAGTTGGTGTAGAACAGTTCTTGTACATGTGAACGAGTATGTGATAGCAAGAGGAATCCGAGAAGACGTAGACATGTAAGCGCCGGAAACCAGGAAAACAGTCACTTTTTTTTCCGTCGAGGAAACTTTCTACTGTACGTCTATTGAGGTAAAAGTGATACATGCAAGTTGACTACTGTATCTGATACTTTCCGGGGAAACAGAGAAACATCTGCCTCTAAACTTACATGCATCTGCGTCAAAGGATGACGGAGAGTAGATGAAGCGCTCAGTTGAGGTGGAGCTGTAACGATGCACGATTTAATGGTAGACTGATGATGCATTCTAGAGAAGGAGGGAGATGTTCCTGCAGGTCATTTGACCAATTTTTTCAGGATGCATGAGTTCTGTGTCATAGCCTGCGTTTGACTTGTATATAACCAAATGTTCTGTGTGTGACTTAGACCACTGTCTACTTGCGATCGAAAACCTCTCAGTCATCAGAGGAGTTCCATCTCATGTGTGATGAAACGTGAGCATCCCGTTTCGACACATTCCTCTACACAAACGAAGATTTTTGAGACGTAATCCATTCCCCTGTCGTATCTTCGGTGTGAAATCGATACTTCAGTTTCATAACTAAGGTGATTCTAAGTTAGCGACAGGTGTTTGTAGGGCACTGCAGTCCCCTTGTGTACTTCTGCTTAACAAATGTGCGGTTTACAGAGTTAGTGGCGGCATGACATGCAATTTCACATGTCAAACGACTCTGATGCCTCTACCTGTTTCCTTGTAAGAGGAATACTCAATTACTAATGATCATCCTATAAAGGACTGATGTGAGAATAGTAAAATTTGTCAACTGGGATAGGATGTGAAAAGTGGACGGTATACATCTCTGTGAAGCTATTTGTGCATGTCTCACACAGAATCCATATTTTAAGGAAGTAGTTTTTTTAATTTTACAGTTTGTTATCATAGTTTATCATAGAGAAACCTGCAAGACTGCTGTATTTCATGCACTGGAAATATATTTCTTATACTGAAATATTAACAGCGTTACGGTACATTTGACATGACTAATATTTCAGAAACTGAAGCGATCAAACAATATAGCCTGTGGTAAGTGCAGAACCGTAACTTTCGGAGTGAATGTGTTTATGTACTCTCTTAGAAAAAACTTCCTGGTACTGATCCAACACACTAGAACAATACGTTGGAATTGATAGCGTAGTTCACTTACGTAAAAAGCTTTTAACTCCATCTGGAGCTTCATCATGCGTAGAAAACATCCTTTTCTTTTTCTTCTTAACCGTCTGCTATTAATCACAATACTTTCCAATCTACTACTATACACCGATAAGGGGTGCTAACCACCTCGACAAGAGCGTATTTGGAGAAATCTTCTCCACTTGGATGGGTCAGTCTCAGCTAGCTCCATTCACTCACTAGATGTGGAATGTAGTGGTCTACTTCATGGTCAGCTTCAGATTAAATCGGTAATGGTGCTGCAGGGCAGATTGGTCAAAGGCAGTACAAGGGGATCCTTCAGTCTCTAACATTATCCTATGAATGGGAGAGTTCCCTGTGACTCCCATCTGCATAGAAAAATATAGTAAATTACAAACTATGCTCCAGGTGCTTGAATCATGTAGATCACTGTCTGGTATACTTCGATGATGGATATGTTCGCGAATTAATAATGAATGGTATGCTGCACAGTCATCTATCCATATTCACAATGGCATTCGCAAAATAGATGAGGGGGCGGTTTAGCGATGATACTGAAACTGGGAAGATTGCTGTCGAATCATTGGTCAGTGTCGAAATTACTGTAAAATTGCTAAAATCGTTCGCACTACCAACTGTGATGCTTATTATTAAGGTACATAAATGGTGTCTTTTCCATCCCATCCCTCCACTGGTAAGCTGTTGATTATCACGCAACGACAGACTGAAATTGCTTGTTTGAGATAGAGAAAGAGGCTAGGTGGAGGAGCAACATCTTCTGGGGTCGGCTAGAACCTAAACAGTGATCGTGCAATATGAGGAATCAATCAAAATAGAACACAGAGTCATCAGCTATCTCGTCACTGTGACAGGTAAGTTTAAATGTAGAGGTCGTCAGTTTATAACCCGACAGACAGACTTCGAAGTTGTGCCGGGAAAAAACAAAATGTATGGCAGTGCACAAAGCGTGTTACAGCAGAAAAAGTCTGTGGGATTCAGTCATCCTCCTGCAGTAAAGGCGATGAAACTTTACACTGGTCTGTGCAATAGATCAATACCTGTATATTTAATAGGATAGCCACATGCTCTCAATGCCGGCACACATATGATGTTTGTTTTGGATACATGGGAAGAGGGAGATGCGGTAAAAATCTTATCGAGTTCTCTACTGGATGAAATTAGAGGAGCTGTTATAGTTCTTAATTTTTCTCTGTTGGGTTGTACAAAATAACGACGATAGAATGTTTGGGTAACAGACGTCAATGCACACTGAGGAACATGGATCTGCTTTTGAAAGCACTACCTTTATGATGTAGAGCCTTCCTAATTTTCCCAATAAGAAAACCAGTGTAACTGTTCGTAAAGTCTTTGTACTACCTCGTGTTGCAGGAGCGGGCTTCATTTGGTGCTGACCTTACACATTATAAATTGTTGGCGCAGCTGCAACAACATGGTCTCATTACCATCAAATGGTCAAAAAACAGTCCTGTTGAACTAACTCAGCTTAGCCTATTTCTACATGGGTTGCAGAATGTGGTGTATATAGCTCTCTCCAACTTTTGCACTGTTCCGCTTTAATTGGAATGATTACATGTGCAAAGTTGCAGGGATGGCACAGCAGTTGCAAGATACATAGGGACTATCTAAAACCGTGTGGGAATTTTGCTGTAGCAGATGGGTTCGAAAAAGGGTGACTCGTTTTGAGACAGGAGAGAGCCATAAATAGATTAACTAGTGGTCGTTATCATTAAAAGAATTCTCCTGCCATGCAGAGTGGCTGTGCAGACAGAGGCACCACGTCATGGACTGTGTGGCCTCTCCTGTTGGAGGTTTGAGTCCTCCCTTGGGGACGGGTGTGTGTGTTTTCTTAGCGTAAGTTAGGTGTAAGTAATGTGTATGTCTAGGAACCAATGACGTCAGCGGTTTGTTTCTTGAGGAATTCACGCACATTTGAACATTTAGACTTGTCCATAGGATCCAAGGCAGGTATGTTGTTGAATGGAAACACATAATTCCGAATCAAAGACAGCATTTCTCCCGAAAAGTGTAGCACTAGAGACCTGAAAGCTAATGTACATTTCTTACAATGTCAATGAGCATACCACCTACTGTATGTGATCATTCTCAATGAACTATCACCCATAACCCAGTGGATATATCGCAGAAACTCTGATGTGGCACTGAGACAGTGTGTGTTACAAATACTGCAGAAATATCTAGCGGTGGCATGACGACGTTGCAAATACCGGCTTCATACCACGTTCGTTAGCCAAATCCTTTCTAAATTCGGTGATTTTATTACGAGCTGACACAGATGGTGGCGTGTAGCCGCGTTGTTGGTCTATTAATATACACTGTGGAGATATTTACTTTTGCGGTATTTGTGTGGAAAAATCACTTCATTCGGAGGTAATGCCATACCTCGATTTGTAAAGCCAGTATAGCTTTTAACATGGAAACTTGTCTGCGTCGGTAGAACGAATACCGATTGAGACAGTAACATGCTCGTTGGGATCGTGTTTTTAACATCTGGAGGATTGTAAATCAATTATGCCAGTCTTTCTAAGACCCAGTGGTACCACTGTAGGAAAAACTTATAGGACATGTCCACCCATCGCTTGTGTGTGTGTGTGTGTGTGTGTGTGTGTGTGTGTGTGTGTGTGTGAGAGAGAGAGAGAGAGAGAGAGAGAGAGAGAGAGAGAGAGAGAGAATGAGAGAGAGTGTGCATCGCCATGTGAGAAGCAAATGACTATATCCAGACGTAAGGAAGGAATGGATCTGATGTTGAATCCTGCGATATCTGCAAAGGGAATCAAAGATTTGATTTTACTTGGACAAGTATATCAGCTTAAAAGAATGGTACAGATATTTCTATTTCCAGAGCCACTGCCGTCAGCAGGGCGTATTTATGATACTTCTCCCGCTGCCGAATGTTGTCCAATTGAGACTGTGATCGTAATATTTAATTGTAACTACAGTTGTAAAATATACATGTGGCCAGTTTCCTAGGACGATTCTGCCTGGTCTGCGAGGAGTACGTCGCGGCGGTGGCCTGTGGCTGGAATGATTTACGTTTCCCGCATATGGCAGGGCTCAAAGGTGGACCAACCACACATTACGTCAGAAGATGTCTTCTATGTTGGAAGTTGGGTCCACTAGCCAGAGGCCTCTGCCAGGAATGATTCTTATTTCCAACAAATAGCAAGAAATTTCCGAATGGAAAGACTGGTTAGGGTACAGGAATGTAGCTGAGTTAACCATGTTCCCCTCTACACGGCTGAATAGTGAACTAATACCCACTATGTGTTGGATAGCTATCTTGATAGTGTGTGTTCTCTGTGGAAATTTGAGAAGATTCAATATGTGCATGTGTTTGTGCTAGACCATTATTTCCTCCCACGTAAATTGTCCAGTTGTCTGCTCCCCACCTTTATTTGGTTGAGAACACATCGATTGTGGTGTGTGCCTCTAACAGGTGAAACACGGTTGGAAGACATGTTTGCTGGTTCTCTAGACATGTGAAACACCTTAGTTGACTTAGTAAATTATAGGTATGAGTTGGAATCTGTTATATCACCGACATCGTTATTCCTGAGTGGAAAAATCAGTTTCGTATATATTATTATCGAGTTTTCATGTAAAGGTCTTCACAGAAGAGATAAGATTCTAGAATCTCTGTGATTTGCAGCATGCTCCACCTCTCTAAAGTTTTGGGTTTCTAGAGAAATAATTTCCAGTCTATATCTTAGGAATTATACTGCGCAAGCAACACTGCGATGCAAGCAATGTTATTACATGCTTGATATCTAGAAATATCGTGAAAATGGTATGATATTCTGGTAAACCATGTGAAAATATATATATTCTTGTAATCCCAGAGTCTCGTGATGGGTGTAGAAAGCAATCAAGTAAGCAAGTCGAGGCCAGAAACAGTATCACCTTTCAAGTGGAACCGACCCAGCCTTTATACAACAGTCTTCATGGTATATGTCCGAGTGTCTGATGGTCGATAGCTAAATGCAGGATGCAGAATTTGTACGTGTTTGCAGAGCATTATACGTGCATTATTTTTCCAATTTAACGTCTATTGAAGATGTCTGTACATCGGTGTACTGCAGTATTTTATGAACATATCTGTATGCTGCGCAATGCATTTTTTCGATAGTTTAGAATTAATGAGCGTGTTTGCATAGTTATACACGTGTTATTTTGACAATTAACGAGTTGTTTTCGTCTGTGAAGATCAGTGTACTGCATTATTTCTGTGATTTACGTGTAATTTGTAGGTCTGGCTATTTACTGTGACCACAAGCACACCAGACGAGGTCTGCAGCTTGTGGTCTAGTGGCTAGCATTGCACCCTCTAGATCACAGAGTCCCAGATTGGATTCCTGGCTGGGTTGGGAATTTTCTCTGTCCAGGCACTGAGTGATTGTGTTGTCCTCTTCATTTCATCACCATCGCCACTCTTAAAAGTGGCGCAGTTGGACTGTGTAACGATTGGGACTTTGTATGGCTGCTGATAACCGTCCCACAAACCTAATGTCTTCATCGTCATCATCATCATCATCATCATCATCATCATCATCATCATCATCATCATCATCGTAATCACGCCAGGTGTGTGTTTTCTACCAGCATAATAAATGTAGTACGTGAAATACATCAATAAACAAATTGTTTAATTTCCCATTGAAAAAATAAATAAAAGTACACACCCCTTCCTCTCTCCAGCAGCTGGACACAACTGAGACCTCTGCCGAACATTTCCCCCCCCTGACTGCCAGGGGACGACAGTGCCCTCTGATGGCAGTGCTGTGTACTAGGTCGATTGGACTTTGGACCTCATGGTGAACACACTGGTAGGGGTTATTCTCTATGACAACTCAAATTGTTTAAATTACCACTGCATGCAAAATAAAGATTTATGTCCATCCTACTCAGCAGCTCAACACAGGCTGAATTGTTTTCCCCACCAATTCCAGGGAAGAGGTGGTGGATGGATGACTTAGTTTATGGGAGGTAGCCCAAGTGACTTTTTTTCCCACCATTTTCTTAGGTTAGTGGAGGTAGCCAAAATGACCTGTTTCCTGCCAAAATTTAAACTTCCCGCCATTTTCCCGCCAAAAACTGAAGTTCCTGCCATTAAATCATTTCGACGTTGCCACTTCCATCGCAGACATCTTGAATAAATTTGGCAACAATGCAATGTGGAGTGGTGGTTGCTTTGTCCCACTACTCACATCCATCAAGTGTAACTAGAAATACGATTCATTCAACAGGCGATTGCGTGAACACGGAAACACGTTGGTGTCATGCGATGTGGAGCTTAATGTTTGACAATCGTCTGTGAACAGTGTGCTCCGAAACACTTGTGCCTGCACCAATACCGTACTCTATCGTCAGATCTGCCACAGATTGCTGCCCATCCTGGATTACACAGGGTGCGGGAGAAGGGGGGTCCCCGACCTGCACACATGGTGAGTCGTGGTCGTCAAATGCTGTATGGCCTACTCGTTATTTCATCATCCTTTAACCACTTTCTGTAGGTGCTCACGACAGTAGTACGCTAACAGTCGACCAGCTTCGCTATTTCGTAGATTCTCTTTTCCATTCGCAGCGTTACAACAATGTGGCCTCTGCCAAAACCGCTTGTATCAGCGGATTTCCGCACTTGTGGCCTGTATCTTCACTACAATGTCTGCCCAGTAGTTTCTCTTCTGCTTATATTTTTTCCTCACTGCATCATGTGCTTGCAATACGACCAGGAGGCAATCTCGCTTTTGTGCAGTGGTCATAACGTTTTGGCTCAACAATGTGTGCCATATTTGTCATATTCTGCTTAGACCTATGCCTATAGGATATGGTCTGTGTAGATGTGTTTTCTTTAATCTTAACTTGACCTTTTTGATCAGCAGTCCTTATGTCATGAATACTCTCTACCTTGCATAAAATCGATTCTTTTAGTTTGGCTGTGAGCTAAGACGAATTTTCTGACCTCACAGAGGTTAGAAACGGATGGCTGAACAGTTGGAACGCACGGTATTACAGCAGCGAGGGGGGGGGGAGGGGGAAAGGAAGGGGGAGGGGGAACCGAAGAATAAGAGAAATGGTGGTAGATGACTCCAGCCCTCTCTATCTTGGCGTACGTCACTAAAAGCCCGTAGCTGGAACGATCTTTCCCATCGAATTCGTAGTCGTGAGTTTCTCTTATTGGGAACCTAGGCCAGTGATTGGCCAGAACATGCGCCAAGAAAGTGCATTCTCTCGGGGCTGTTGTGGAGCGAACGGTGATAACTGAATACGGAGCCAGCTAGTCTGGACGCGATGGAAATGCTGTGGTCCAGTGTGGACGAGCTGTGCAGCTGTACGACGAGACAATGACGGAGAAACGCAGTGCAGCTGCTTTCTGGACTGCTGTTGGTTATGTTGCGAGCAGAACTTGTCAATAGTCACAATTATTTGTTGCAGTATGTTTCGGGGTTGCTGAAATCTTTGCCTCGTGTGTTTTAGGTCAAATTCTTTACACCGCCATATTTTACGATGACGACTATGTCCGTTGTCTTGCTTCAGTAACTGTAACTCATTATCCGTTTTTTCTTTTCCACTGCTCTTGTGCCGTGCATATCGGTTAACGAAACTGTAAGTTTATCAGCCCTGCTAATCTCTGTGAAAAAGAATTGCAAAATTTTTCTCTTGGTCTTTGCCCGCAGCATTGCTTTTCTCTGTTGTGGATAGTTGTATCACACACAGCCTTATAAAAGCCTTTCCCTTATTCCCATACACACACTCGCTAAGCTGATCATTCTGTCTGCTAAGTTATTGTGAAGTCTTTTTTTCGTAGGGGACAGTAGCGTTTAAGGACGTTGCTTCTTATGCAGTATATCATATAATACCCTAGACAATATTTAAGCTCTTATGAGTCATGATGGTAACGGAAGCATCCCCCAGCTTGTCACAAGCTAGTAACGCCCGTGACTGGGCAGAGGATGCCGTTCTCATCAAGACTGGCCCTGACCGCATCTTGGACAAGCCCTCCACCTCCCCAACTTTTCCTTTAAACGTTCTTCAAAAAACTGAGGCTTCATTGAGACAAAGGAGTCCCCATCAGCTCTCGTACATACAAGGTACTGGGGCGACTAAGGTTCGTTGCCAACCTTAGCCTGGTGTTCCTCCCATGGTGTGGCCAGGGAGGGGAACGATTTACGATCATACTTCCTTGCATTGTACTGAGACTTGGAACGCTTAGAGACTGCTGGCGTTTGATCACCAGCAAGTGATGACGTGGTACGCTTCATCGCGCATCATCCGCCCTGATGCCACCCACTCCGACCAGGGGTCCTCCCCACAAGCGCCATCCAGCTGCAGCAAAGGCCACCTGACAGGATGCCCTAGGGTGATGGGCATCTAGTCATGGGCGTATGTGGGGAGTTAACGGGGCAGGCGTCAGCAGAGCGATCCCTGTGCAATGGACTACAACTAACAGGGTACATGTCGGCCCCACCACAAAGGACTGGCTAGTGCTGGATGAGGCGCTACGAATTCCACGGCCCTCGTCGGCGCAGAAAACGACACTGCATAGTGGGTGGAAACGCACCCAGGAAGGTGTCATCGCTCAAGAGATGGAGGATGAGAGGGACCCCAATGCCACGACAATGAAGTGGGCTAAAGATCTTAGTGCACGATGGACACGATGCACCATGTAAGGCGCCCTTCCCCAATTGGGTCGCTATTCGGGAAACTTTTGAGAAATGGAGGTCAAACCCTACAGGGAACCATCACATAATGGCCGAAAGGTGTGAGACTCCTTGTAGTCGCCTCTTACGACAGGCAGGAGTACCTCTGGGCCCATTGTAACTCCCGGGCCTCAGGTTGGGGAGGGGGGGGGGGGGGGCGTTGCTCGAGTGTCTCCCACTTGACTGGGAGTGCGACCAGCACGGAACTTGGTGCCTGTTTCTGTGGCGGTTGTTTCCGACAGAAATACTGCTACCATACACATTCTTCATGCTCCGATGGATGTCTACTGGTGTTTGTCCTTCGGCTACCAAGAAGCTTCTATTCTCTTCTTGTGTAAACTATATATCGTCCATGTTTCACTACAATACGTGGCTACACTACATACAAATACTTTCAGAAACTTTATATATAGATAGCTAAAAATACCGATACCCGCATAGTGGGGGCTTCAATATCTGGAATACGTGAATTCGTTCTTGGACTGTCTACTTCGAAGACTTGACGACAGTTGCTTGGCGATTTTCCTTGGTAAACATTTATTCGGCCGCTATCCCATCTCCACAACGGCACAAGAGAGATTAATAGCACGTTGGTCCTGTTTGTACGCGTTTGGTAATAACGTCGCCATAGTTCACGTTGTGGCATTTATCACACACATGTCGGGAGACACGTTTTCCACACCAATCATTTGTTTACAAGTTGGTGTTGATACAGAATGATTAAGCTGCAGCTACCTATGGTTTTTATGCAGCCCGCAACGTCTTCTCATTCACTACATACAAACTATTAGTCTTACAAGAAAATGAACAGGATAGTTTCGTAGGAAATTTAATGTAGTTAAATTTTGTACTGGGATACGTTTTCGTCTATGGACGTAGTTCTCGAATTATTCGAGACAAACGCATTTCAAGGTCACCTTTAGACGTTTGATTAATTCGAAACCTATAGCATCGAGTGAAAACGCGCAGCAGTGCAAAATTTAACTATATTAAACTTTCTTCGAAAATGTTCTGTTAATTTTTTGTAAAGAACTAACAGTTTGGGGGTAGCAAGAGAAAGAATATGAGAATCACAGGGCGTGGTATTAGAAGGTGTTACGGGTTACATAAAACCCATAGATAGGGGCACCTCTCTCACCGTGTAGACCTATAGCCGTATCGGAGTCGTTCTACACTGCACATAGGCTATGCTGCAGCAAAACGCAAAAAAGGAAACTTTTCGATTTCCTTTTATATTTGTTGTGGTTTGCTATTTACAGACAGGATTTACAGACATGATTTATAACGGCGGTTAGTTAAATTTTCTCGTGCTCAATAGCGTATTTCCTTCTGATTCTTGACAGTGCAATGACTCATTTCATCATACCCGTTACTCTTGCTGCTGCAGTAAGTCCATGCGGCATAAGCTTCCGAATCGCATTAGGCTGGCAGACTGCGGTTCGCCTGCAGGAACATCTGATCCGACAAGAGGGAGGATACCTGCGGCCGCGGGCCACGGGTCCGATCCCAATTGGTTCCCGAGGCGCTCCGACAGACGCAATACGCCTGCCCTGCTCTGTTCCGCCCCGCCTGCGGCCCGGAGACGTCCTGGGATTAGAGATGGCATCCGCGCCGACGGCCGCCTATTCATTTGCCGCCGCGTTTCATCCAGCGCCTCCGGTCCACGTCTCTCAAGGTAATGCGGCGGCGCCCAATTTATTCTCTGCCTTACCTCGTGGAAGATTCGGAGCCGCACCCTGTTGCTTCGAAGATTGACTCGTAGGAACGCCATAGCAGCATATGGAAAGTTGCCCCCAACATTCTAATAAGCTACATTGCCTGACGCAAGAAGTGAAGCACACGGAATTCGTAGGAGGAAACGATGCAAAACTTTACAGATTGAGAGGATGTATTAAGTTGTCTCAGCAATTACGAAATCGATTGGAATTTCAAAAATAGTTATTAGCGTGTGCTCACTTAACGGTATGACGTCGCACCACCTGTGACCTGGATGAGAGCGCTGATTCGGTGGAAAAGAGTGTCGTAAGGCCGTTGCATCCTCTCCACAGGCGAGCTGTTCAGTAACTTTTTATAAATGTGTTTTGACAGCCTAGATAATCGCAATGAGGCTGAGTTGACATCAGAGCTAGTCCCACACATGTTCTATTAGGGACAGTCTGGATACTTTGCTGACCTCAGCTATACCTCACAGTTACGCAGTAAGTTCACTGAGACACGTGCCCTGTTTGCAACCTAGATGATGATTCTACCTGCCCTTATGTTCCGATACCACTGTCACGTCTGAATGTCTCACAAATTTGCGTACTCCACGATTCTGCCAGGCCGGCAAATGGAGATCCCCACTGAGGCCCCTATCAAACGCTGTCAATCCTGGTAACGCTCTCTCATACGAGTACGCAGCATCTTCGTGCTCTTCACAGTGATCATTCAAAATCTGTGCTGCACACACCCCTTATATACTCTAACAGGCCGGATGGAACAGCACTAAACACGAAAGGCACTAATACACTCCGGTGCCTGTTCTACCTGTAATAGAGAATTGCAGCTCTAAATCATTTACATACTCGCCGATGTTGTGTAAATACGTCTACACAGACACACATTCGTTCTGTCTTTTGAGTGCTTCATTCTTTTTCAGGCATTGAATTTGTGTTTCTCAGTACAGGAGGGAAAGCAGCAGACGATCACGAAGATTACACATACCGACAGCAACGCACGAAATCAGTTTCAGCATCACTGCCATTCTAGACACGAATACATCCGAGAAAATAGGCATGCCGAGGTCCCTACCTACGAACGATGTAAACTTCCATCACCAGTGCCGCCAGCAGCCCATGACGTCGTTAGTCTGTTACTACCAGTCACGAACACAAAACTCTGTGCTGCGAGTCAAACATCATCGTCGCCTCGATGGTACAGCCTATGATCAGGAGTAACATGAGCACTGCACGTGACACGGAATTCATCGACTTTACATAGTACACACACAGTCAGATATACTGCCACTAGGCTCTGACACTTCTGTCTGGGTTACACAGTCCCAGAATAAAATTATAAATAGTTCCTCTACCCCTGCTGTCACCAAGGTTTAGGAGAGGTTGGAATGTTAACGCCGGAACTGGAAATTCCCTCCTCAAACTACTCCGGTTGAGAATAGCTCTGCCCCTCTACCAGTTACCCTGGTAATTATATAAAATGGAAGTGTTGGCAGAATTGGTAATCCTTAATTTAATAAGGTTTATCTGATGTGTTTTCGAACACACTACACACTGAAATGTATGTGCTAAGGTCTGATCAGGGTAGATCCATAAAATAGTCGGTTGTGGCCAACCGCAAGATGGAACGAGTATAATATCTTTGAGTAGGAGGATCTTTCATGGTTAAGAGAGCCGGGTGCGCGTAGAAAAAAATCGGGGAGGCGCAGGTACGTGCCCCAAGGAAGCAAACGTGTGCGGACAGCGTTTAGGTAGATCGCTGCCCCTCACCTAACTTTAGCATGTAAATGAGGGAAGATAATCATTTCAAATGGTTCAAATGGCTCGGAGCACTATGGGACTTAACATCTATGGTCATCAGTCCCCTACAACTTAGAACTACTTAAACCTAACTAACCTAAGGACAGCACATAACACCCAGTCATCACGAGGCAGAGAAAATCCCTGACCCCGCCGGGAATCGAACCTGGGAACCCGGGCGTGGGAAGCGAGAACGCTACCGCACGACCACGAGCTGCGGACTATAATCATTTCAAATTAGTTTTTGTTAGATAATATTGAGAGTTTAGATTTGTATGTCCATGGTTTGACGGAGTAAGAGTTTTGTAAAATTTTTTGTATGAGTGATTCGTGCTACGAAAATATTTGAAATAGTAGGTTTTGTGTATGACTTAAAATTTTAACTTATATATATATATATATATATATATATATATATATATATATATATATATATATATATATATATATATATATAGATAGATAGAGAGATCAACAATCAACATTGTGTTTAAATCTAATAGCCTGAATCATAATTCACATCCTTTGCTTGTACTGAATATGAAAATGAGTAGTACACTGAAGTTACCCACCAATGAAAGAATCAAGTATACATCAGGGCCAAAAGTTAATTCTCCAGTACCATCTTAATGACAGTGCACAAACGGCATTATTCTCTTAAACTTGATTGCTGAGTTAAATACATGTTGCATTTCTGGCAAAATGGAGGAGTGCAAGGAACAAGTTCACAGACGCAGTCAGATGCAGGTTTGCTGAATAATTAACTTAGAACAATCTTATCACTGATACTTACACAGAATAAAAGGATACAATTTTGGTTAGATACTTTCAATACAAATAACAAATAATTCTATTTCTACAACTAGAGTGAACTGTGCACTACATTAATTGTCTGTTCCTATTGTATTAATTTCTTGAATTGCTGAACGTATAATATCCAGTAACTGTCTGTGATGTTTTCATACGTTATCACTTTCTTGCACTGACCACTTGAATTATCAGAACTATAAAATGGGTCAACCTTGGACAACCCACTACGTCTTTAGGGCTAGCGATGAAACCATTTTTTTTACAATATTTCATAAAAACATACCTGAGACATTGGTCCTCTCATCAAATATCCAATAACTGCAGTATCTCACAAAACCACACCCAAAATATCGAGCCCCTGACCGAAGCATCCAACGACAGTTACACATCGCGGACCTACAATTCCTCACGAAAAGAATCCATAGTTATGCCATCTCGTAATACCACATTTAACAGATCGAGTCTCACACCGAGAGATCAAATAACTAATCTGAGCTAGCGTGGGGGGGGGGGGGGGGGGTAATTGATCCACTTTCCAGAAATGTCGTTGCATTGTTATCGAGATTCGTAATTTGCTGGAGCTGCTGCTCCAAATTAACATATTCAGTGGAAAGCATCGTCTTCACCTCCAATCATCGCTTTCGCCTGCGACCATCACTTTCACCACCAGTCACAGATGTCGCCGCCAGTCATCGTCTTGCAACGCGTCATTGGTGCCACTAGCTGTTTTATTTGTCTTCATCGTTGCCTGAATTTTGATTTTCATCTGGACTTGCTTCTGCACATCTGCAAATGCCTTCGCTGTCGCCCCCGTCGTCAAATGCGTCTTCCTACTCCATTCTTCGCTTTGCCGTCGCCCTTGATTGTACATCCACCAAATTGTAGTGCCTGTTTTCTCCTGAGCAACAACGATCATCCCATCACAACCATAACAGCCATATATACACGAATATCTATCACTCCTACATCCATCAATTTCTGTATCTCCCTCGCTGTTCATTTCTTTCCGCCTTTTCATCGCAATTATCCTTCCTACCTCGCTGCAAGAGCAAGTTTTCCCATCAATATTTTTACTGTCATCAGATTCACAACATTTTAATTCACAATCTCTGTAACTTCAGCATGCGCCGTAGTACCAGTTCCTTTACCAACACAGAAGCACTGACCACGCCAGTAGAGTGTTTGTCACTGTGACGACCAATACTACCATAATGACAAGCAGCAACAGAAACACCTGTACCGTCTCCATTTTCTCCACAATCATTTTCTCAAGCAAATCGACGACCACTGTTTTCCACCTTTTTCACGGACTACATTCCCAGCGCCATTATCTGTTCCACCACCAGCTCTTTCACCTGCCTTAGCGCCACACCTTCAACACCTCAATCATGTGTTCCATTATGATTTTCGTCAGCAGGATCATTCCTACAAGCTTCACTCAAATTCACCACTATCACCAGCCACCAGCATCACTGCAGACACCTAGTATCGTGCACTTCAATCCTCAGAAAATAAATTGCACTGACCAAGCAAACAAGACCGAACCAAAAACGATAGCAATCAATACTGAGAAATAAAACGTATCCTACTCAGCTCTCCCCATTCAACACTCCTCCTCATTCTTCTCAAACAATTTCGCCAGATACACACTCCAATGTATTCCCCTTATCTTACCTAGTGTCCCTGAATCACCTTTAATTCGGGAAGTCCTAAAATATACGTTGAACCACCTAATATTTCAAAGCTTGCCCCGCAATGATTCCTCCGTATCAGGTCTAGACATCCCAGCCACCACACACAACTACACCACCAACCTCCTATGTTCATCCACTGTCCACAGACTCTCACTGCTATGGTCGAGGAAATCACATTGGACGAGATCATGTAGGAAATAAATTCCAGTCCTAACGCGGAAATCTATAACATCTGTAATCGCATCAACAATTGCACCACGTACCTTTCTAATCTACTCACCAAATGTCTTGCCACTGGCAATCACCACATTCAAAACGGAACATATACACAGCATCATATAGTGAACCGTCCAAACTAAACCCCAAGCCATTAGCTGCCATTAGCAACCTCAAAAAAAATAAATAAATAAATAAATAAATAAATTAAAATAAAATAAATCCTCAATCCGCAGTTAATTTTGAGGAAGGAGGGATAGAAGATTAGGGTTTAAGCTCGACAATCAGGCGCGAAGGATAGGAAAATTCTTCCCAGTTATGCTGCTGTATCTGCCCTCCGGGGTCTGCCAGTCAGTCATCCCATACGTCTTTATCTTTTACGCGGTCAGTAATAGTGGGAACTAATCGGAATCACGTTGCAACCTAACGTTTTTCAGATTGACAAATCATTTGTCAGAGGTGCCGGACGGTTTGGGTTTCTTAGCTGGAATTCATCAATTTTTTATGTAACGTCGTTTCAACAACCATTTTTTACAGCTGGATACTCAATCACTGTTAACGCGTACGTTAAGTTTGCCATTAGTTACACCCACACCTACATCGTCTTCTCTAGTCTATCATTCCCACTTAACGTATCTGACATAAGTTTCACAGAACCAATTTTAGCCTGTTCCTCTATTATTCTACTCCCAGATACCTCGTGGCGAAAAGTAACCCCCTAATTTTTCCCCACGAGCTCACTTTTCTGCTATTTAATTACGACTGTCATTTCTCTCTATGCAGGTCTGATTCAAATTACTTTGATATTAACAGGGGAATGTTAATGACTGAAACTTCGTGAAAACATCTCATTGTAACGAAAACTGCCTTTGTTGTAAAGATTGTCACCACAGCTCTCGTATCATATCTGTCAAACTATCTCACCTATTTCGTGGTACTAAAAAGACAGCAGTCGTTCTTTCAGCTTTATCGATGTCCTCTAGCAATACTGCCTCGTAATGATCCCATACAGCACAAAAATACTCCAGAATGGGACGGACAAGTGCAGTGGAGGTGATCTCTCTAGTGAGTGGACCCCTTTCGTCTCCTAATTGTCCGGTCAATAATACGCACTCTTTGGCTCACCTACCCCACAGCACTTTCCATTGTAACTGAATTTTAGTGAATTTTGTTAGCACTAATGTTGGGGATCTCACAACTTCTATTTTTATGATTAATGGTGAATTTTCGTACCATGCAGTTATATTCTCTAAATCACTTTGCAATTCCTTCTGATTTTCTGATGACTTTACAAGATGGTATACGACAACATTATCAACGAACACACTCAGAGGAATGCTCACATTGTTTCCCAGATCGTTTACATACGACCAGTATAGCCTCCACTCCCTATTTTAATGAATCGAAATCCCATGTACAAAACATCGTATCTCTCTAATTATGTGTCACGCAACAACATAATTTTGCAGGTACATTGAGTGTTATGTGTCGATACCGACTGTAAAATTTATTGCGTGTAGAGGGGGTAGTATAGAAGTTATAAATTAAAACGTCAAGCCTGATGCTGAATTTTACTTCATGAACAGCAAAAATGTAGTAAGCGATTATTAATTTTTCGTTCCATCATTTTTGTGGGGTGTCAGCGAGAAAGAGTTTTGTATAGATTTGAAGTTGTGTGTAAAGGTTGTTGGAAATCGCTACGTGCTCTCAGTCTGAAATATTGGATTAACATAGTGTGGGTAATTTGCGCTCCGTGAGTTAAGCTGACTCAACACATAGACAAAGTTCCTAATTTTAATACTTGTCTTACTGTGTTAAAATTTTAATATAAGATTATACTTCTTAATGAGTGGATCATTACAGCATCATAACTTTTTAACTTGGTGAACAGCTACATGAAATACGAAAATCTAATTTTGGTTGCCTCTGGAACATGCTGTATAGGCAGCCTGCAAGTGGTACCTGCACCGTGTTAGCCGCCTGGTAACGAAAATAAGAATAGCAGAGGGCCTTATAATGATTGTTTGGGAAAGGCCAGATTCTATTCCTGCATACAACTTCCCGTCGGTTCTTAAAAATGTTGCGTTTTTGTTAGGGAATCGCAAATCTGGTCGCAGAGCTGAAATGATGCTCTATATGCACGCAATTTGATTAGTAGCCTCCTGCGGATAATGCTGTCAAAAGCCTTCTTAAAAATATACTGTTGGATTGTACGAAAATTCTCTCTCGAAGTATGCGCTTGTGCGAACAGCCTATTGGAAGGTACCGTACGTGATGCAGACGAGGTCTGACTTCCTCCCCGAAAATAGAAAGCTACACGTCCCAAATATTCAACCGTTCTATATGAAGAGTACATTATATAGTATTAAAAATTTTACTTTTTTCCGAAGAAAGTGGTTCAATGTATCTCCAACATGTTAAACCACATTTGCGAGTATGCTTTATTAGTGATGTACGTATTCGGTGGATACATCATTCACTGAACAGATACGTCACCAAGGTAAGTTTCATTTGTAACAGTGCCGAAAAAGTTGTTTTATAAATAAAATGACACACGGTCGAAAACCCGGTAACTTTTTAGTGAAAATGATGGTGGCCACGGAAGCCAACGCTCGCTCATTTCGTTTGGTCTGTTTGGAAACCTTGATGTAATTTCCTACGGAAACCAAGCAGCCATTTGACGAAACGCGAATATTCTAAAATTAAACACCGTAGCTGGGTAATTACGAACCCCCGTGACCAATTCTTTATTACAAACAAGGATAGGAGCTTGCATTTGTAATGGACAAGCGAGCAGCTGCATGGCGAATGAGCTTATAGGTGTTCAGCAGGCGCGCAATTATTAGGCACTGAATGAAGTAATGAAATGGGCAACGACTGTGACCACAGCAAATTAATTGAGCTCTGTTGGTCGGCAGAGAGTAATTACACTTGTTTCCTGCTGACCTATCTGGCCGTGCTTATGTGTGTTTGTCACAGGCTTATGCGTGTAACTAACATGGAATTGATTACGACAGAAAATCCATTTGTTTGTTAATCTTCAAGATCGGTAAAATCGTGTAGGATTTTTTGTAAAGTCTTAATACATGCTTAGATGGCCAGTGCTAGGACATTTTAATTTTTTATCCACATGAATGTTTGCTACACTTTCAATCTCATTATGAAATACCTCAGTTAACAAAAATCTGTATCTTTAAACGAAGTCCATCCATTTTTGAAATTTGCATTGTGTTGTTACCTCCTTCCTAAGGTAAAATGTCGGCGAAGAAATAAAACATCATATTGCCAGCAAGAACAGAAAACGTATGGTTGTCAAATTAAAGGGAAGGCATTGGAACTTTCACAGTTCTTGCTGCATAAAATGATTGTGCTAACGATAATTTGAGTGTTGCTACAGGCACAGAGTTCGTCGCTGGAAAGCAGCGAACTTAGTGACAAAAGTCCCTGTTATTGCTGTCAATGCAAAGAAACAGTCTATCTAGTAATAATTACTAGTGGACTTCGTTAAAAAACATAGATTGCAGGTTCGACTTACGAATGGCGAAATGCGAATACGTTAGCGCACTTATGGAATGCGATTATCGCTTCACCGAACAAATTACTTCTAACTAATATAAAAAGTTGGAAAAACACACAAAAGATTTGATTATTACAGTTACACATGATTATGCTATCAGCTACTAAAATAAAGTCGCAAATGAATTAAAGTTATTATCATTTCACGATAAAGTTCATTGTACAATGGATGGTACAACCATCTAGTAGCGAGGTTCGAAAAACAAGAACAAAATAAAAATCATAATTTCCATAGATAATTAAAATAATCGTTGAAAGTCTGAGATATTATCTGATCAGAAATATCGTTGAAATACAAGGTTTGGCTTCAGCATGTAAAAGGCTCAAGCTTTTCGTCAAATTATTTGCTATAGACGATATTTGTACCGTGTAGAAGTTGTCAACAACATCGAAAACTTGAAGTAAATGTGACATTGACCGTACCTTAAGAATGTGAGTGTGGTGTGTGTACTGTAAGACCTTCAGTACACGCACCATCAGATTATTTGACCTGTCGCTCTACCGAAGTAGGCGAGTGTCAGCAATATGTCTCGTGGTCTTATCGTAGCATGTTTATCTTCTGCCGTTAGGTCAGATGATAGAAATGCCACTTGCACGCTTAGAGTAGCAGATTGACAGTGACCAACTTTAAACAGAACTTGATTAATTTTCACACACATTTATTAAAATAATAACAAGCATAAAAATTGCTTAACTTGGTTCTGGATGCTATTTACAACTGACGATCTGAAGTTCCTTCGGTATTGGTACATTAATCTTTTTCTCCCATATATCTCTGAGACTTACCAAAAGTGTCTATATATTTTTCTTCATGGCTATGGACTGGTACAGACAAATGTAGAACTCGTACAGACTGGTACAGACAAATGCAGACTGTCTAATCGGTGGTGTGTACACTCGTTACAATACTTCGCGCTTCATGTATCATTGCGTGAGTGTGATCCGTGAGGAGAAAAGGTTCTGCGTTAGCAGCAATCTCATTGGCTGCGTTACATATTAATACGCGGATCAGTGGAAGCAGAATTTGGTCCGTTTCTATGGCAGCGCCATCTCGTAGTGCGGAGACGTACGAGCGCTGCGTCTGCGCTGTTTTGCTTAGCGGGGCGCGCTCTAGTGGGAAAGTTGTGTACGCCCTGACTACATGGAACTATGTACACAACAGTGAGGGAGAACCTTCACTACTAATTTTATCTATAACGTAGTAGATGAAAATGACTACTCCTTTTGCATATCCGTGGGTAAAGCACTTGGGCAGGATGCGCCGGAAGGTGATATGATGCTAAACCAGAGACCTTAGTGAATGAAATTTCATTGGGAGAGGAAGGAAGACTGAGTATTAACTTTACGTCGACCACTAGGTCATTAGAGACGGAGCAGAAGCTTGGGTTGTGTCAAAGATGGTGAAGGAAATCGCCTGTGCCCTTTCCAAGGAACCATACCGGCATTTCCCTTGAGCACTTGAGGGAAATCACAGAAAACCTATAAAACCTATGCTACATCAGGATGGTCAGACGCGGGTTCGAACCGCCGTCCTCCCGAATGCAAGTCTAGTATGCTAATCACTGCGCCACCTCGATGGGTGCAATTTCATAGACACACCCTCCACTACAAATGGGGAAACACTTTTGTGTGTTCGCCGGCCGAAGTGGCCGATCGATTCTGGCGCTGCAGTATGGAACCGCGAGACCGCTACGGTCGCAGGTTCGAATTCTGCCTCGGGCATGGATGTTTGTGACGTCCTTAGGTTAGTTAGGTTTAACTAGTTCTAAGTTCTAGGGGACTGATGACCACAGATGTTAAGTCCCATAGTGCTCAGAGCCATTTGAACCATTTATTTTTGACACCAGTTTAAGTAACGTAATGTAGCGAAGACTGTCTGGCAGTGCTCTTTCTCACCGGGAAATACGCAAGTCACTCATTGGGCTCCATAAGTACACTGTAACAGTAATTTCTGTGTGTTGCAGTGCACATGGATTAAAATTTAGTGCTGCTCTCTCTTCCACTTCTGTGTACAATATGCCTGACCTAAACGGGCCCTTTGTCACTACAGGCCCTGGGCAGTGCAAAATCATACTGACAACAGTAATGTGCTTATACTGACAACCTGACTGTTCGTTTTATCTGAGTTTGTAATCATTTAAACAAAACAACATGACCTTTCAGTGAGAGGCATTTCGTCCTTTTCCTTCTGTGAACTTTTTTCAGTAAGATTTTTGCCTTTCAGTCAGCGAAATGCTGCAGAGTACGGCCGGTAAACGATTCACAAATCACGATTTAGTGCCGTTAAGACGATTTCTTTAAACATTGTGGTAGCTGAAGGAATTTAGTTTCATCCTAAATCATCTCAAGCTCATTATCCAGGTACGAAGGTTGTAAAACGAACTTCCCACAGTTTGTGTCGGGTTGATCTTTTCTTCTGATAGCACTGAGTAAATATTTGGTCTATGAGGTATCACAAGTAGTGTTCTCGTAGCTGTGGGAATCATTGGTTGAAAACGAGTTTAACACCAATGGGTACAGTACTGCTAAATATTCAAAATGATTATCAACCTAATTCGTAGTTCATCCGCAAACTGAGGCGAATTTATAATATTGAAGCTAGACTGTGTATCCTTGTCTTCCTTGAGTGGGAATTGGAAGGCATTTACACACACGTATACAATACTATGAATATTTCTAACGCTGTAGTTAACGTTGCTCTCATAAACTACTTTTGTTTTTTAATTCTTCTGCGTCTTCAGCGTGCAATATGTGTTGTAGGTACACTCATAGAGCAATAAATTGACCGCCGAGTCGTTCACGTAAGGTGGGCTATACAGTTGTGCTCCTCTCAGAATCTTAAGTCCGGCAATATGCTCGATCTGGCAACATTGTAGACTGCGGCACATCCCAGAGGACGTCTTGACTTCAGTCTTAGTACTTTATTCTTGACTACGACTGTTGTCTTGAGGTAAAACGCGAGACTAGCTAATACGATGTCTGGTAACTAAAGCACACGTCGACAAAGTTTCCTCTCGGTGCTGAAGCTATGAGTGTAATTCAAGAGAATCGACAATAGATTTCGCTTTCTGTCACACTGGTAACAATAGTTTGATCCAACAATGTTTTAGCGAAAGATTTCTTTGCCGACCATCTGCCTCTGAACACCGCATGCCTCTGAGTTCTCTGGGACGCGTTTACTGCCTACCGGCGGGGGTTGAGCAGAGCCATGTCTCGCCTTTTGCCGACAACGTCTGCTCCACTCCGCACTCTCGACCATGTAAAATGCTTTAATGTTGTTGAGTGGTGACCCAAAAGATCTGTCTACGATTTGTGTTTCCCTCTTGATTGCAAAGAAGGCACAAAACCGTTTTTATTTGATGATTATTTTATTATACTAGAATACATCAATGTGGCACAGAATTAATTCCATTGTTTCTGATCCAGTGCACTACAATTAAAGCGTCACATTCTGTTCTTTTTCCTTTCACGGGAGGTTCCTCAAATAATTTATTTTTGTCGTGGATTCATATGTGTTAGTCAAGGCACAGAGAGTAAATGCAATGTAATGTGTTTGGTTTCTTTCTTTGATTCTCTATGGTAAATGGATGCAGAAGATAGTATCAATACCTATCAGAACCTGCTCTATTGCTACTCAGGAAAATTGTTTGTTTTGAAGTCTATACCTTCATTAATGGAGAAGTTAACGCTGTTCACAAGTGATATTTAAAATAATCAATTGGATTTAAGGCGACAAAATTGCCCATATTTGAAGCTACACAGAGAAAAAGTAAGTTGCTAGAGCCGCTGTTAGCAAATGTCTGCAGGGAGTTCCTAATTGCTACTGTGGAAATTTAGCATAGAGGCCCTATAGTAATCAAGAGGTTCATTTCCTTCATACTTATCACCCTGGCATGTGAGTCTTAAGTGAAGAACAATATTTAAATTCGTAGCGCTGATAGTCGATTCGAATTTCTTCAGAGACGCTGGTATTGCGAAGCAGCTTGGCAGTCACAAAGCCAAGATCTATGACCATTAACACAACTTACTGAGATGAACTACCAAGAGGATTTGATGTGTAAAGGTTTTCTTCCGATTTCGATACAGAATTTTTTCTGGAAATTCGCAGCTCCATAAAATATATCACAAAAAAAACTCACACACACTGGCCCCTACCACGGTTAGAACTGACGACTCCTTGAGCCGTCGTCACCCGAGACAAGGTCGGTACCACCAGGCTACGGACACACTGCTGCCCGTACGCCGCTCTCATCATGGTATTGCTCGCTCAGTCACATAACGCATCGTGAAAGATAAAAGTTGTCACTTATGTGGAAAATAGCATTTCTTTAGGCAAAAAACTGAATTTTCTTCCTCAGTGTCTTAGTTTACATGAGGATTATATAGCACGAGTCATTCAAATGGAAAGGGAATGTCAAGTGAATTTAGCGAGTCAATTCAGTGCCATATGCGGAAGTGATTGCCGTGTCACAGTGTTGCCTAATGTTTGTGACGACGTTGCCAATTCTCAGCTGTGCTAGGAACAGCTCTGTAGCGGTATGCGAGGAGAATCCCGTGCTCGTGTCATAGGAGGATACGGAGAGGAGGCGCGGGGTTTGGTTAATGTGCAGCGTTTTCTCCTACCAGTTGTGTCAAACATTCAGGTGTATAATCTTCCATCACGATTACAGTTTCCTACCAAATAGATACGAATAAAACACTTACCTTGTTACTTTGTGACAAAAGATTATTTCCGTACAATAAAAAGTCTTTGGAAATCACTTATTCCCACCTGTCTCAAAAGTAAGATAACAAACACTTTGCACCTCGAAATCGATTGCACCTATGTGCAGTCTTGTGAGGTTTAAATAAATCGTCTTAACGGCACTAAATCGTGGTTTGTGAATCGTTTACCGGCCGTACTGTACCGCATTTCACTGGTTGGCAGGCAAAAAGCTTACTGACAAATTTCACACAAGGAAAATGGGGACGAAACGTCTCCCACTGGAAGGTCATGTTTTATTTAAATGAGCACAAAATCAGGTAAAACGAACAGTCAGGGTGTTAGTATAAGCACATTACTGCCCAGGGCGTGTAAGGATAAAGGGCCCGTTTAGGTCAGGCATATTGTATACGGAAATATAAGAGAGAGCACCACTAAATTCTAATCCGTATGCATTGCATACAAACACAAATTACTGTTACAGTGTACTTATGGAGCACAATGAGTGAATTGCGTATTTTACGGTGAGAAAGATCACTGGCAAACAGTCTTCGCCACATTAGGTTACTTAATCTGCTGTCACTCTGAGCTAGAATTTATATGGTCAGCGACTAAGTGTAAGGTCAACGAGTCGGCTGCGAGTTTTGCAACTGTGAAATACTTTCCTACATTATAGAAGCGAATATTAAATTTGAACTAATATTGCGAAAATTTTGTACTTGGATAGCTTAGAATGAAAATCTGTTTATTGCAAAGGAAAACAATTGATTTTCTAAATCATTGTCTGTCATACACAACTTGAAACAAGTCATGTCGACTAAATCATATGGAAGAACTGACAGTGACGCATATCTGGAGGCAGTAAGATCTCTTGTTTTTTGGTTTGGCAGTACTCGATAGCCATTTCTAGGCGCAAGTAAATGAAGAAAGGCAGCGCGTTTTTGTTATTAAGTAACGTGTTCATCAATTACTTTAGTTTTAATGTACTCAATGAGTTATTACTGATGTTTGATATTAACATGAAAAGGATACCGTAGACAGGGAAAGAACCTGTTCTTGGGAAACTACTTCTATAGTGACCAAAAGGCATCACATGACCTTCAAGTACAGTGTTCCTGCAGCGGTATGAAGAAAATGATAGTAATAATGACGGTAATAATCGAATTATCCGGTAACTTCACACTTCCCAGTGCATTTTCTCGAACTAAGAAATTTGCTGAATTTGTGAAAATTTCAAAATGGCTTCACATCGAGCCTATGATACCTAGAACAGTCTTTACATCCTGCTGACATGAGAATAACAAAATCTCCGCTTCAGAAGCTTGCTTCTACTTGACCATTTAATAGTCTCGCGTTTTTTCACCGTGACTAATTTTGTAAGCTAAGCACATCACCTGTTACAGCACACTCCTGGGGCTGGGAAATGTGGCCACAATGGTCTGGCGGAACGAACTATCACAGATGCAATGCATGGGTTCAGGCATTTACTTTTAAGAGGCACAAACAGATTTACTTTACCCCCGGTAACATCAAGAGAAAGGCGTTATAATCCAGAATCCGCATTAAACATCACGTTCCTTCATTACCAACTGGACAGAGCCGGTTTACGTTGGAAAATGACATAGCGGAAGTCATGGTAAACAGAAATACAGTCGCCAGTAAACTTACTAACACTAGAAAATTTTATTTTATTTGATGAACCGATAGCCATTTAAAGGGACAGGGCCCTTACTTTACTTTACTTGATTGAACTAGAGACATTGAAAAATTGGGTGGTGGACTGTGATTCGAATTCGTATCTCCTCTTTCGAGGATCTGAATCTCTCGGAACAGTATAGTTCAATCATTTTGTTCCTTTTCTCAAGACTGCAGTCTTCTCTAGGTCTCCTTCAAAGGTAATTAGATGGGTCCGAATCCTGATCCAGTACTAAATTATTCATAATTTCATTTCAAGCCCTATCACGTGCACGCCGACCTGTTAGTGAAGATTAATGTGCATTTTTAATGTCTTTTCATGTGTTGCCAACAATCGCAATAGGTGTCGTTATTTCTGGACAAACACGCACTCATCTTACTATTGGCGAGTAAGCAACTGATACTTAAGCTATATTCGTGGATGCACGGTAGGTGAGCAGTTCGATTGTTGCTTGGGCACAAAAGTTTGTATCCTTATTTTAGAGTGAAACACCTAGTAGCTGGTAAGAAAAACCGATTCGTAACATTTGATTTTACTTAGTTGACAATACGATTACGTGTTGGGTTCGTATCTCCGTTACAGAACTTCACATCATGCACATCATCTTTAAAAGCATGTACACTTTGTTACTTCAGAATAGAGGTATACCAGATATCTTTCGTGGTTAGTTAACAGGGACGAAAGGGTCTTGATCGAAGTCCCGGTTTATTACAAAAACTGTCGTCTCTTATTTTGAAGGTTAGATTTGGTTACTGGTATTAGCAAAAACTTCGGTAATTCATGACGCATCTTTACAATTTTTTACTCTCTCTCTCTCTCTCTCTCTCTCTCTCTCTCTCTCTCTCTCTCTCTCTCTCTCTCTCTCTGTCTGTGAGACGCACACACACACACACACACACACACACACACACACACACACACACACACAAACACACACACACATATTCTTTTTTTATTTTTATTTGTTTGTTCTGCTCGACTATCGGCGAGGTACGAAAAGGTCTGTGAATGAATTTCTTAGTTTTGAGTACACTTACGAAAGAAATACAAAAACAACTATGAGAGTTACTGATTTATGATGCTTAGTTTTCAGTCAGTTCTGAGTATTATTAGTAACTACCCACCAGTCCCTAACGTAGTTACAGAAATGCGAATCAGACGCATTAGGTATTCCAGGCCGTAGCAGCCGCGACTTGGAGACACCAGCTATGGTCACTTCCCAGCCCGCTGTAAGATCACATCGGTTCGTCTTCTTCCTGCTGGTATTGTAACCGAGATTTGGCAACAAGGCAATGTATGTTTGGCAACTCTGTGATCGACGAGTTACTTCCTGATGTGCACGGAATTAAGCCTCAAAGTTCATTTGATTTTACCTGTCATTTCCATTGAATAATCTGAGTTATTATCGCTTGAGGTCTAACAAAAGATTGAAAATTTACGGTTTTCAGTCCAGGAAAGACGTTGCACGTGGAAATCGCAACTAATCTCGTCCTTCAGATAGCGGTTTACGAGTTCTAGTCACTATTGGTCTCGTAAAAGGAAGGTAACACACATATTTCTTCGCCAGCTCTGTGGTAACGTGCTGACCTGTGAATAGGCGTCTGATATGGTTCACAGTTCCAGTCTCACTGAGTGTAGGGTTTTTATCCCTTCTGTGAAAGAGCTACAGCAGTCAGATCAAAAATCGATAAGGAAATCGCAAGAAAATACTTTCGGCTCATAGTGCAATGGTGAAAAACTTACAATGCTTCACAACAGGTAACGCCTCTTTCCGCTGCTGACAAGCAAATTTTGGGTTTCTAGGAATACATAACTTTATTTATGAAATGCCACATTTGCATACCTCTTGAGTATGACGCAGCATACCAATTAAACACAGACCCAATCAAAATCTAAGTGAGTAGTATTTCACCAATTCGTGACGATAGAGGCACACTTGTGTACAGATACTCAGTTTTATTAAAACGGACTTTCGTCGGAAGGTTATCGTGGGTAGTTTTATTTCATTTTTTATAATACAGTTCACAATTTTCGTAAGGTTTCCTTTAATGTTGTTAAAACAATAGTAAACATGAGAGAGAATTTAGTCATCAACGATATATGCGAATTCTCTGATATTATCTGTAACACTCTGAAAATGCACATGCAGTATATTGATTACATGCATGTAGAAAACTTGTTCTGAGTTAAAGCTGTCAAACAAGGTTTGAAGAAGAATAAAATGCCACTACCAGACGACAGCTAATGCAGAAAATACTTTTCCGACGTATTTTGGCACGATGCGCTCTACCCATACATAATACAAAAGTTTCGAGATGCATCTACTGTCTGGCTGTCTATTAAACCTGAAATGAACAAAATGTCGCAGAAGTTAGCCCTTTTTCCACATACGACTATTTTGGGTTGAGAAGTGAAAGAAATTATGGTTCAAATGGCTCTGAGCACTGTGGGACTTAACATCTGAGGTCATCAGTCCCCTAGAACTTAGAACTACTTAAACCTAACTAACCTAAGGACACCACACAACACCCAGTCATCACGAGGCAAGGAAATTATGTTAAAAGTTCCATTAGATGGATATTTTTAGCAGACAGCAGAATTGCGTTTTAAAAAAATATAACAGCGAATGTACTCGAACTCGCGACATCTTATCTACCGTGCGCGATACTTACCATTACGCCACTAGCTGACACGTAGCTATAACAGCTCCAGACGTCAACAACAATTCCTCCAGAATTTCTGCATTCCACGGCGCTGTGGGATAATGCATATCGCCAGGTCAATACTTTTGAGAGACAAACAGCTACACCTTTTCTTTTGCACTGCACGACGTTTTCAACAAACCGATAGCGCAATAGAGTAGCTCAAGTGGAAAGGAACACTTCCTATTTTAATTTCTGCATCCTACACTGTTGGCAGTTCTGTGTTGGTGGCAGTAGCGTGATTTTATTTTCGTGATTACAAAATAAAGATGAATGCATGCACTGGGTAGCCGAGGCAGCTAGTTCATGGTGATTCGCTCAACCAAGTAAATGAATGTACTGAACATGCTGCAAATTGATACAGGGTGCCTGTGTGTCAGAATGCTCAGCCAGTGTGGTACAACGGTGTTATGATAGAAGAATCAGCCACCTAAGAAGAGGATTTGGTGGTCTGTTTGGCTGATGAGAGGTTCATATATCTATGGTCAGGGTTCGATTCAAACTTCGGTCAATGATTTTAGATAGGGAGAGACAGATTCCACTCTCTTCTGGCTACACCAAGTGAAGAATATATAATGGCATTGTGGTCTGAAATTCACATTAAAAATGATATTCCTTCTCTACCAAGTAGACGTTAGGTTGAGCCACAATAAAGTCTGGAGTGGCGACATGTAGAAACTCTATCACCAGTAACCTTTCTTATACTAGTTATTTATTTCTAGTGACGAAACAAACGCTATGTAGGCTCACAGGACACCTATTCCATCTTTTATCTGAGCTGTCGATAAAATTGGTTCTGAACTGGGAATGCAACTCAGACCGCCCTTAACGCGGAATTTGATCCCTTCGTGACAATACAACTCGGCTACAGTTTGTTGTTTGTTCAAAACTCCAGGTTCCTCAACATCTCCACATATTGCGCGTTAATGGGTTCAAATCCTGGCCCGGCACTAAATATTTCATTATGTATTATCAAGCTCTAGCATGAGAACCCCTATCTGTTGGTGGGTAATAATTTCGATTTTTAATGTATTTTCATTCGTTGTCAACACTAACGATATTTGACGTTTTTGACTCCCAGTGAGAGACAGAACTATCTGCGAGATCACTGTAAGTTCAAGATGTTATTCCGAGCTGCTGGTGGAGAAAAATTCGGTAGCTGACGTCTCTTTGTGTGTAGTCAACAACGATATGAGTGGGGCTCTACTCCCAGTGATCGCTGAACTCTTCGTCATATTATTTCAGTTCAAACATGCTCACATGTCACTGCTGGTGCAACAAACCCACATTTAACGTTAGTTTTCTCTAGAATGTAACAGCGATAGGTGCCGGGTTGGAGTCCTGGGAAGGAAAAAATTAATGTTTCGTCTCGTAATTTGAGTTAAAACATATAGCTACTGCCGAGAAAATCCGATATGTCACAGTTGATTGTGCTACGATATCTATCTAATTAGGTTCTGGGTTCGAATCCCTGTCCAACACAAAGCTTTACCTCACGGCATTTCAAATAAGTTACTTGTTAAGAAGCAATATTTAAGATCTCTCGTAGTTCGTTAACAGGGACAATAGGTGCTGGGTAGGAATTCGCGTCCGTTAAAAATGTTTGCTTCATGTAATATAAATTGGTATTTGCTAACTGATGCTGTCTAACATCGAGGTATATCACTCTCTGTATGCCTCATCAGGAATGACTGTTAGTTTCCGTTAGTCACGAAATCTTTGCTTAGTCTGCATGACCTGAGTTTGAATCCATATGCAGAACGAGACGGATAGTCGTGTCATTTGAAGTTCATACATATTCTTAACTAGCTGCTTGTGAATAACTAAAATTTTTAATGTCATTTTGTGTTAAATAATAAGTACGGTATGTTACTTTTAAGAGGAAATCATGAATACGACGAACTTACTAGGTGCATTACCTATCTGACGTAATAATGAAAGTGGTAACATTTCAGGTATGTCATTTATTATAATAAATGTGAGCTTACAAGCCTTAAGGACAATCTTACCTGTGATAAGATGTTCTCTGATATTTGTAGTATCGTAGTATTACATTACATATTGAGTTATTGCGATACAGAGCAGTGTTTTCTAATGGTGACTTGTTGGGATCCTTTTCAATAGTCAAACGACTGTACCAAGAAGCGATTAGAGGACCTCCTAGACAGCTGCGTAATGTGGGTTGCTTGCGAATTAGGCGAAACTCAATTCAGGTCGTTCGGATACTTTTGAGCATGACTGTACATCTGAAGATAAGACAGCAAGTCTCGAATTCGATGATGGAATGAAAACATTAATAAAACCATCCTTATTGTCTCTACCTGGTACCCTAATTCGGCAATTTTTTGTACGAATCCATGAAAACCGCGCTCAGTGAAATTTGCGCCCAACCAGAAATCTGTGAAATCTGCGCTCACTACTTGCTCCCTCTGTCTCACGGCTTACCTGCGTCCCGACCGTCGTAATTAGACCCAGGCTGTGTGTTTTTTTGACTACTTTGTAGATAGATGGTTGGAAAATTAAGAAAATCCTATCAACCCTTATAGTTGCTACGAAAGGCGCCATCGAACGAACAACGCTGTAGAAGGCTAGCACCAAAAAATTAATAACATGTTCGCTAAACCATGTAAGAGGTCGGAGCAGATGTAATTTCGATGGATTGCTCATGCACTGCCTGCGATGTGCAAGGTATAAGAGAATCGCTGACCAGAGAGCAGTGTTGACTGAGTAGGAACTGTGTAGCTGTAGCAGTAAGTTGTTGCTAGTGGCTAGTCTGCAGTCTGCTCTGGTCTGGTATGGTGTATCGTGTTGGCTGGCCGGTCGCGGTGCAGCGATGCCGGAGCCTGAGTATTATTGTAAAAGGTAAAAAGCAGCGTCGCGCATATCTAGTAATGTTATCTGAACTCCCTTGTAAAAAATGTCCTAATAATAATCTTTGTCATATAAAGTAATTTTTTTAACTAGCATTCATTTCAATTTAAAGAATTTACTAATTTTTCCAATCCATGATCATTCCGATTGTTGCAAAAGAAAAATCAGTTGCTTCCTTTCATAAATGACAAATCTATCGGCCAGCATTGCACAGAGCTGTGCCGAAAAAAATTTATTGTAAGAGCAGATATATTCGGCAATTTTACTGAGGTAAGAATTTTTCCTTTTTTATTCAGAATGATCTTACAGGGCCATGACGCAGCACTGCTGTCGTCCAAAAGTTACCAGGTTAAATTAACAGTGAATTATTGAAAAGTCATAAGTGAGCTACCAATTTAATTGAGAGGTTAGTTACATTGTTTTATTACCAGGTTACTGAATTTATTTTTTATTACCAGGTTTAGGAATTTTTCTGTTTCGAGCTTACATTAAATGAGAAAAGAATTTTGTGGGTACATTAAATGGGAAAGAAATTTTGTGTGGAGGTTAAATGTGAATGAATTTCTGTAGGGAGGTTACAAATGTGAATAAATGGAATTTTGTGGGGAGGTTACAACCAAATATTAAAATCAATGACGTAATTAAGTGTATGAAGAGAGAAGCAGAACATTAATCGTGTACGCTAATGAGGGCAGAGCTGAGTATGGAAGGTAAAAACAGTCTACATAAAACGGGATGAAACGTTGGAAAAAATAGTAAAAAAGTACGAAGAGGATGGTGAGATCAGGGCTTGCTTAAAAGCTATCTCCAACCTACAAAAACTTGAGTCAATATACCAGAATACGTATACAGATAGAAAAATGTACAAAATTTAAATAGCAACTTACCAATTAAAAAATTAAGAAAAGATACGTTGGTGATGCCTATAAGTTGATTTTAACCAGCCTAAGACAGGATAAAGTGTGACGGAAATCTAATTATTTTTAAAAACCTGGGCTCAACTCTACGGCCGGTCATATCGAATTTGGTTTTCCGTAGTTTCTCAGATCATTCCAGGCAAACGCCGGGATGGTTTCCTGAGGAGGCTGTGGTTCTTCTTTCCCCTCCTACAACAAATCTGAGCGAAAGCTACAATGATCAGCCAGAATATTATGACCGCCGATCTACTGCCGACATAAACCTGAACAGGCGATACCAGCGCCACCTGGCGCGGAATGACTGCTAGTCACACACACGCACTGTGCATGTATCATCAGCGAGCGTGCTGTCCGTGTGTAGAATGGGGAAGGCGCGATCTATCTGAGTTTGATCGAGGGCAGATTGTGATGGCCTGCAGGCTCAGTACGAGCATTTCAGAAACTGCACAACTTGTCTGGTGTTCTAGGAGTACTGTGGTGAATGTCCTCAACACGTGGCGAAATCCGAGGTGAAACCGTGTCCAGACGTCGTGGGGTTCGGCGGTCACCCCTCATCACTGATCTCGGACGTCGTGGGCTTAGCAGACTGGTAAAACAGGACAGGCGGTGAACTCTGGCCGAACTAACATCAAAGTTTAGTGCTGGTCAGAGTACAAGTGTGAGTAAACACACAGTGCACCCAACACTCCTAACGACGGGCCTCCACAGCCGACGGCTTACGGATGTGCCACTATTAACACCGTGACGTCGGCAACTAAGAGTGAAATCGCCACATGACCGTCGGCACTAGATGTTGGCGCAGCGCTGCTTGGTCTCATGAATCCCGATACGTCCTTCGTCATACCGATGGCTGGGCGCGAATCCGTAGTCTTCCAGGGGAACTGCTCCGTGACACCTGCACTGCGGGAGGGAGACAAGCTGGCAGTGGCTCCATTATGCTCTGTGGAACATTCACGTGGGCATCCGTAGGTCCAGTGCAGCTTGTGCAAGGTGCCATGACGGTCGAGGAGTATCACATATTAGTTTCAGACCACGTACACTCCTTCATGAAGACCATTTTTCCTGACGACAATGGCATTTTTCAGCAAGATAATGTACCATGTCACAAGGCCAGGAGTGTGACGGCGTGGTTCGAGAAACACAGGTGGCGAGTTCCTATTCATGTTGTGGCCCCACAACTAGCTAGATCTGAATCCTATCGAACACGTCTGGGATGTGACTGAACGTGGTGTCAGAACTCATTGCCCTCCCCCCAGGAATATGCGGAAATTAGGTGACTTATGCCTGCAGATGTGGTGCCACTCCCTCCTGCGACCTACCAGTACTTCATTGTTTCCATGCCACGACGCGTCGCCGCTGTTATCCTAACAAAAGGTGGATATGCAGGCTGTAAGACAGGTGGTCATAAGTGGTATAATGTTCCGGCTCATCACTGTAAATCTCTAACGATAGCGTCCTCAGCTAGTGCTGTAGTGGCTAACGTTGTTACCTCTGGATCACGGAGTCCCGGGTTCGATTCCCGGCCGAGTTGGCGATTTGTTATCCTCATCATCATTTCATCATTATCATTCCTGACACTGGATAGACTGGACTGTGTAAAAATTGTGATTTTGTATGGGCGCTGCTGACCGCGCATTTGTGCGCTCCACAACTCATCATCGTCATCATCATCGTCGTCGTCGTCGTCGTCGTCGTCGTCGTCGTCGTCGTCATGATCTGACGATAGTGACAGTCGATGTGACGTTCAACATCAAACGCAAAATTAGTTTCCGCAAGGTTGTTGTGACGATGAATGAAGATATAATGAACTAAGATGAAACATGTAAGTGGAATGTAAGCTTTGTTTCTATTAGCGAGCTTGTCATTCATTTCATAGGCTCTCGAAGACACATACTGATAGTTTAATGACGTAAAGATAAGACTCATAAGCTACATAAATATTACTTAATGTCTTGACGATATTTGCTGCGATAAGTTTCTAACTTGAGCAGAACTGTGTACAAGGAATTCTCTGTTTGGTTACCTACATATCCAATACATTACTGTGGCTCAGACTGACGTTTACACAGCAGCGTAGCTAGGTGGTAGGTGGTTTGGTACCTGAGGCAGACTTTTGTCACCCCCGCCCCCCCCCCCCCCTTACCGCAAATTGCCATCTTCACGAAAGTATAAAATACAACATTTGTATATAGGAGTTTTGCATATTCGTGATTAAGTTATCAAAGTATAATGTTAAATACATTTTATGAATGAAAACTAAGTAAACCGCATTAAAACAAACACAGTTTAACATATTTAGCAAGCCGAACAAGTAACCGAAGATCTTCTTAGTGACAGGTGATTAGCACGTAATTTAGTTTCTTCCTTCTTTTTGTGCTACAAGTTTTGAAACTGCCTCATCAACATCGATAACTTAAGCTGGCCCATTTTTGTTGACTAACTGCTGAATTAGACAGCCGTGCTTGACTCACAGTGGACTCGAGACAATTCTTAATTAATTAGACTTTTGAAAACGAGGATTCTCTTACATAAAGTTATCGAAACACACAAAGTTAACAAAAATATCGATGCATAAATAAAGCTGCGAACGGATTCGGAAATAATTTTCAGTTGATTTTTGTACAATCGTGGTAAGCTTTGTTTCTAAAGTTTTAACGAAATGACAAGGATCTGGAACAGCATCTGGCGTACGTTCCATGGTTTTGCAATGTTCATCGATTTCTTGTAGAAAGCTGTCAGTGCACTTCTAACATTGACCTTCTCAGTTCGCAGCGTGCCGTACAATATGGCTAGAAAATGCGAGCTCGGAAACCTGCAGCTCTTCTACCTGCCGGGGAAGGGGATTAGAGGACTGTTCCCGACACTTGGGCACAGGTTCCAGTTCACCGTTTTGTACATATTCACATCCCCGAATATTGCGAAACAACGCCGAAACTGCCGCCACAACAGGAAAACGATATACTCTCTGTGAACAACCTCACAACCAAACAACATGGTTTCACTAAAGTCTCTGTGTTACCCCTTGCATATGGCTGAGTAGAGTCGGAGACAGTTGTTTCTAGAAATGCGTGAGAATTTTGATTTCAATATAAAGTCTTAACAGATTTCAGGAGGGGGCAATGCCCCATTTTGCTTCCCTCCCTTCCCATCCTCTCTCGCCCCTCATTCTTCTCCCCCCAACTGCGGACGCATACTACCCCACTTTCCTACTTTTGCTCTGAAGGGAAACTAAGTATTGAAGGGACGCATGCTTATCTTTTTGTTAAGTATAGGTGTGGCTGCTCTAAAAAAAGTATGTCTGAAAACTGATCGTCTGTTTCAATGTGTCGGCCTGTCAGTGTCCTGTAACTGAATATAGACATTTATTGGTCACAATAAAAGAAATTGGGTTTGTGGAAAACTGAAAAATACAATCAGCGTGATGTGTGCGCGTATTTCCATTTCATTCATTGCCGTCCCGCCCCAGGCGAGTTATTCAGTCAGTGAAACAAAACAAAGAGGCACGTGTCGAACAATGCAATTTGTCAGTAATTACTTCTGCAGGTGGCTACTGACAAATGAGTTGTTTTCCTTTGTTTTCTTTGTGAGGGTTCTTGCGAGAGATTTCATTTTCACTACCCCTACAGAGCTAAATTGCTTCAAAGAGATTTTGGCACTAACGAGAATTTTATATTGAACCTGCTGAAGAGAAACAGTCCTACACAAACAATACACCATAAAGTGAGTTTCCAGTTGTACGTCTGTTCAAGGGAAAGGTAAAAGTTACTGTCTTAGTGAAATAAAGCTCTCGTTTTGTGTGAATAATATAGAAGCAGCATAAACACTAAGTCATAAATGACATGGAAGATTACTAATGACAAATTTAGTTATATCTTAAGTATTGAGTACTTCAGGGAGAACTTTAACTCCTTGTCATATTCTAATTCACTACTTCTTCAACCATGTAATTCAATACTTTCCGCATCCATGAAAATCACTGAATAAATAACAAAACAGAGAATATATTTTGTATCATTCACAATTTGCGCTAAAATCAACTTTATCTCGAAAATATTCTCAGACGTAAAATATACAACGGAGAACTATAATAATTGCAGGCAGTACCTGAAAATCAACTACAGCATAACACCTATTTTCATCCCTTTTCTTCCTTTTTTATAATTTTACTTGCTTGTTCCATATTTAATGAATTCTTACCTCGAACAAATTATTCATGTGAACAGTTATATATTAGTTAACTGCATGTTATAATTTTAATATTATTGTAACGTTTTGTTTCTTCTACCTGCATTCTACCAGAATACGGAAGAATGAATAAATATGATTTCAATAGCTCTGAGCAACATCCGAATCACAGAGGTTAAACTGAATATCAATTCGTGATAACCATCTTGTCCTCTAATGTCAACTTCGTAATAACCTCTCACAAACTGTCGAAATTTGTGTACAGGCATGTCAGTCTATGTCCTTCGTTGATCAACTTCATTGTCTTTAATTTCATAAACAAAGATTTACAATATACCCTGTAATACACATGCGGTTTTGTTCGGACAACACATTACAACCATACAATTACAACAACTCCTGATACTACTTTATAAGACAATGATATGCACAAGGACAATAATTTCTCTGAACTTGTATCTTATTTTACTATGGAAATTGTGTTGTCCAGCATCACAGTAACGGAGTGAGTGTTCAGCATAGGCATGATTATTCCGTGATGACATTACAAACTTTCAGGGATGATGGAGAAAGGTAAATGTATCAATCTGAGGTAAGAAACCCTAGTCCGGAAACGATAGAGGCGAAAATCGTTCTGACACTTCTGACAGTGGAATACATACGTCGGTACTATTGTTGCTAAGATTGTAGGTAGCAAACATCCAGAGATGGTAACATGGACCAAAACAGAAAAAAAGTCTGTTAAGCATTGGCACTGAATGGCAAACCTTAAGAGATATGAGCACTTGCTCATCTTCGCTACTGTGAAACACATCTTTTCTGCTGAACAAGTGCCCATAGCTCTTAAGGTATGCATTGTAGAGCCCTTTTTAATTATACGTATTTTCTTGTTTTTTGTCAGTACTACTACTTCTGAAAGTTGCCTATCGTGGAACCTTAGCAACAACAATGCTGATACATGGCCATGGCCCCTTACCTCAAATTGATACATTTATCCGTCTCCATCATCCCTGGAAGTCTCTGACATCATCAAGGAATCTCTTTGTATATTATTAGACATTCTGGGATGCCAGTAGAGTACTATAGAAACGAATACATCAATGAAATGGCGTAAAGGTAGGAAAATAAATAGTCAACTCGTTTAAAAAATGGTTCAAGTGGCTCTGAGCACTATGGGACTTAACATCTGAGGTCATCAGCCCCCTAGAACTTGGAACTAGTTAAACCTAACTAACCTAAGGACATCACACACATCCATGCCCGAGGCAGGATTCGAACCTGCGACCGTAGTGGTCGCGCGGTTCCAGACTGTAGCGCCTAGAACCGCTCGGCCACTCCGGCCGGTCAATTCCTTTAACAGATTTGGGTGTTTTTATTGATGTTCGTTAATTACTGACTTTTTTATTGTGAAGGAATTAGCTTTAGTCTCGCTGGATATTCATTACCACTAACAAATAGGAAATGAGAACTTTTTCGTGTTTATGGAGGTTGTGCACATGATAAATAACCCTCAAATTAATTTTACTAACAACACAAACATGATTTTATACACTGGGTGGCCCATAGGAAGTAGTATATTTTCAGTTGGCCACCTTGCGAAGATGTGTAAGTGCTCGCGCCATCTATCGTATCTGCTCGGACTCACATAGTACGCCATTCAGTTCAGCATGGGACGATGGACAGTGCAGGTGAGTACTGAGGCAGTGGAGGAGCAGTGTCGTGTGCAGAGGGCTGCGTCTGTCCAACGTGCAGTGTGCCGCGGAGGAGACCGCAGTAGGTTTTCGTTCGGATTTTAAATACTGGAACTGTGTGTAGGACAGTTATTTGTAAGTTAGATTGATGTAAGTACATATAAAAGGAAGAAGCGTGCTACTTTCCGTCAGGGACGGAGGTTATCGCTGAAACAACCGGTTTTCGGATCATCGGCTTATCTCAGCACCAGTTTAACCTGAGTGTTAAAACCGCTCAAGACAACCGGTTTCTGAAATAACCGATTTTCAGTTTCTTTTATTCCCTGTTATTTCTTTTAATAACCTAGTCTAACTAACAACCAACGGCTTTTCACTCCTTCAGTTTCAAGATACATAGAATCAAAACACTGAAATAAATAGGCAAATAAAATGAAACTTTGTCCATACGCTGCTTTGTTGACTACTACAAAAATTCACCAGTAATGGCCTATTGATTTTAGTTTGTTGAAACTCTGCTACGAAATCGTGTTGTAATACCACTATTTGGGTATCAAGAATTGTCAGCGCTAAAGGGCGGAAACTGAGGTTGAAGAAATCAATATTTCACGTTTATCTGTCCGTTTTCAAGGGTTATAAGCGGATAAATGCATATTATGCAGGTACAGGAAACAGACCAGCTACTTCCTATTTTTATTGTAAACTATCAGTGAACTGTTGAGTTTTAAGTTGTCTCCTTATACGATGTCGAAAGTTTGTTGGGTCTCATCCCGCCGGCCGGAGTGGCCGTGCGGTTCTAGGCGCTACAGTCTGGAGCCGAGTGACCGCTACGGTCGCAGGTTCGAATCCTGCCTCGGGAATGGATGTGTGTGATGTCCTTAGATTAGTTAGGTTTAATTAGTTCTAAGTTCTAGGCGACTGATGACCTCAGACGTTAAGTCACATAGTGCTCAGAACCATTTGAACCATTTGGCTCGTCCCGTTATTAATCTTTTAAAGTAATTAGGCAATTGGACTTCACTGACACTGCACTTTGTAAAATGCTTCCAGGCTAGGAATGGTGTCATTCTACAAAACAACTAATATCCAACGACAACAGCGAGAAACTGCGAAACTGACCCGATAGGTCAAGTCACACACACTGCATGTAGATGCGTATCACCCAACACGCTACACCAGGTGGCAACAGATACATTATTGTCACAGTGATGTTGCACTTATACTGATACCATGTATTAGCTGCTCGTTTCTGTCAGATCTGTCATTAAAATGACACTGACCACTTGTCCCATTTTCCATAATAACGCAATAGTTCAAAGGAATGGAAATTTTACGAATAAAAATTACTTCTTTTTAAAAAAGGCTTATTTAGAAACCAAAAAATTTAACATTGCTACTATGGCTAATATATTTCGCTTTTTTACCTGTTTACTGGTTAAAAAACCTGTTACAACTGAGACTAAACAAATACCAAATACTATCGGCTTTTCAAAAATAAAGTACTGGTATCAGCTTCAACCGGTCGGTATTTCCCATTCCTACTTTCCGTGCGTCACCCTGTATATCTGCTGAAACACACATTGAGTCCTCTTGACAGATTCCAGTCTTTCTGGACCAGGAGTCGAACCCGGACACTTGCCTTTGCGGGCACTCTGTCTTAGAGTCTCAGCTATCCAGGCAAGTCTCCGGACCGCCGTCACAGTTACATGTATACCAGTACCTGTCTGCTACGTTCAAAACTTGACAGAAGCTACAGCGCATACCTCAGAAGACTAGCTCGCCTGGAACTAGGGATAATGCGAAGAAATGGGTGATCCACATCCTACCGGGTGTTTCCAGAAAGAATCATTCAATCTATACCCTAGTGTAGGCTTTATTGAAACTTTGTTACACAAAAACTGTGTGCCAGACCCGTAAGTTCAATTTCTCATATCAGAAACTGTTTTCAGATACACACAGTGTTGGATTACGTAGGTACAAATGAATGGCGCCAGTAGAGGACAAAGAAACAAGCTAATAATACTAGTGAACATGTGTCTTATAAGGCATATGCGCAATGACAGTCTGTAACACTGTTAATGACTAAAGCTACGTTTATTTCTAAACGCAGCAAGTGAGTCGTAAATTACGAAGCAATTAGATACACTCGTTTGATTTTATCATCGTACCGGATACGTAAGTACTGGTAAACAGCATTTCGACAACATGAGCGTCGGTCGTGACACACCACGACCAAGGCCTCCCACGTCCCCCATCCTGAAACCATTTAATTATTATTATTATCATCATTTTCTCAGACGTTATTTCTGGTTAAAAATGGAAAGTGACTTCCTTTTAACTGTACGGTATATGTTACATTGCATTTAGGAACTTTCGGGTAACTGAACATGTATCAAAAATTACAGATTTCTGTAGTTGTATATATGTTTGGATGTAGCTGTATTGCGTTGATGTACTGGTGGATATTGCGTGGTATGACTCATGTAGTTGAAAGTATAATTGGTATAATGTCAACTTTATCCTGATGCCCCATGTCCTTGATTTCCTCACCCAGTTGGATTTATTTTTCAATTTTTTCACCTGTTTTCTTCTGTATATTTGCTGTATTGGGTATGGATATTTCAATTAGTTGTGTTAATTTCTTCTTTTTATTGGTGAGTGTGACGTCAGGTTTGTTACGTGGTGGTGTTTTATCTGTTATAATGGTTCTGTTCCAGTATAATTTATATTCATCATTCTCCAGTACATTTCGTGGTGCATACTTGTATGAGGGAACGTGTTCTTTTATTAGTTTATGTTGTATGGCAAGTTGTTGATGTATTATTTTTGCTACATTGTCATGTCTTCTGGGGTATTCTGTATTTGCTAGTACCGTACATCGACTTGTAATGTGATCTAGTGTTTCTATTTGTTGTTTTCAAAGTCTGCATTTATCTGTTGTGGTATTGGGATCTTTATTAATATGCTTGCTGTAATATCTGGTGTTTATTGTTTGATCCGGTATCGCAATCATGAATCCTTCCGTCTCACTGTATATATTGCCTTTTCTTAGCCATGTGTTGGATGCAACTTGATCGATGTGCGGCTGTGTTAGATGATACGGGTGCTTTCCATGTAGTGTTTTCTTTTTCCAATTTAATTTCTTCGTATCTGTTGATGTTATGTGATCTAGAGGGTTGTAGAAGTGGTTATGAAATTGCAGTGGTGTAACCGATGTATTTATATGCGTGATTGCTTTGTGTATTTTGCTAGTTTCTGCTCGTTCTAGAACGAATTTTCTTAAATTGTCTACCTGTCCATAATGTAGGTTTTTTATGTCGATAAATCCCCTTCCTCCTTCCTTTCTGCTTAATGTGAACCTTTCTGTTTCTGAATGTATGTGATGTATTCTATATTTGTGGCATTGTGATCGTGTAAGTGTATTGAGTGCTTCTGGGTCTGTGTTACTCCATTTCACTACTCCAAATGAGTAGGTCAATATTGGTATAGCATAACTATTTAAAGCTTTTGCCTTGTTTCTTGCTATCAATTCTGTTTTCAGTATTTTTGTTAGTCTTTGTCTATATTTTTCTTTTAGTTCTTCTTTAATATTTGTATTATCTATTCCTATTTTTTGTCTGTATCCTAGGTATTTACAGGCATCTGTTTTTTCCATCGCTTCTATGCAGTCGCTGTGGTTATCCAATATGTAATCATCTTGTTTAGTGTGTTTTCCCTTGACTATGCTATTTTTCTTACATTTGCCTGTTCCAAAAGCCATATCTATATCATTGCTGAATACTTCTGTTATCGTTAGTAATTGGTTGAGTTGTTTATTTGTTGCTGCCAGTAGTTTTAGATCATCCATGTATAGCAAATGTGTGATTTTGTGTGGGTATGTTCCAGTAATATTGTATCCATAATTTGTATAATTACTATGTTGGATAGTGGGCTCATAGCAAGGCAGAACCAGAAAGGACTTCATGAGTCTCCTTGGTATATTCCACGCTTAATCTGTATTTGCTGTGATGTGATATTATTAGAATTTGTTTGGATCTAAGTGTGGTTTTCCAGTTTTTCATTGCTATGTTTAGGAACTGTATCAATTTAGGATCTAATTTGTAGATTTCCAATATTTGTAGTAACCATGGGTGGGGTACACTATCAAAGCTTTTTGGTAATCAATGTATGCGTAGTGTAGCGACCTTTGTTTAGTTTTTGCTTGATGTGTCACCTCTGCATCTATTATCAGTTGCTCTTTACATCCTCGTGCTCCTTTGCAACAGCCTTTTTGTTCTTCATTGATAATTTTGTTCTGTGTTGTATGTGTCATTAATTTCTGTGTAATGACTGAAGTTAATATTTTGTATATTGTTGGTAGGCATGTTATGGGGCGATATTTAGCTGGGTTTGCTGTGTCTGCTTGATCTTTAGGTTTCAGATAGGTTATTCAATGTGTAAGTGTATCAGGGAATGTGTATGGGTCTGCAATGTAACTGTTAAATAATTTAGTTAGATGTGAATGTGTTAAGGTGAAATTCTTATTCAGAAATTTGCTATTTTATCTTTTCCAGGGGATTTCCAACTGTGAGTAGAATTAATTGCTTGGGTGAATTCATGTTGCAAAATTATCAGTTCAGGCATTTGTGTTATCATCTTGTATGTGTCTGTTTCTGCTTGTATCCACCGTGCATGCCTGTTATGTTTTACCGGGTTTGACCATATGTTGCTCCAGAAGTGTTCCATGTCTGTTATGTTTGGTGGATTGTCTATTTTAATGTGTGTGTTATCTATTGGCTGGTAAAATTTCTTTTGGTTTGTGTTGAATGTTTGGTTTTGTTTCCTTCTATTTTCACTTTTTTTGTATCTTCTAAGTCGTTTGGCCAATTCTTGTAATTTCTGCTTCTTTTCATCTAACTGCTGTATCGCTTCTTGTTGTGAGATTTTACTTAACCTTTTTCGTTTTTTTCTGACATTTCATTTCTTATAAATTGTGTTAGCTGTCCGATGTCTTTTCTCAGTTTTTCTATTCTGATCTGTAGCCTGTGTTGCCATGCTGGTTTTGTGGGTTTCTTCTGTGTGTAGGTTTGTTCTGATCTCTGCCTAGTGTGTGTATCTAGTGTAGTGAGTGCTCCTATATAAACCAGTAGTTGTAACTCTTCCATAGTTGTGTTTTCATTTATTTTGTTGTGTATGATTGTGTTGATAGTTGTTATTGTTGTTTCGACTTGTGGGTTATTTTGCGGTCTATGCAAGAATGGTCTAATGTCTGTATTTGTGTCTTTGTATTCTACATACACTCCTGGAAATTGAAATAAGAACACCGTGAATTCATTGTCCCAGGAAGGGGAAACTTTATTGACACATTCCTGGGGTCAGATACATCACATGATCACACTGACAGAACCACAGGCACATAGACACAGGCAACAGAGCATGCACAATGTCGGCACTAGTACAGTGTATATCCACATTTCGCAGCAATGCAGGCTGCTATTCTTCCATGGAGACGATCGTAGAGATGCTGGATGTAGTCCTGTGGAACGGCTTGCCATGCCATTTCCACCTGGCGCCTCAGTTGGACCAGCGTTCGTGCTGAACGTGCAGACCGCGTGAGACGACGCTTCATCCAGTCCCAAATATGCTCAATGGGGGACAGATCCGGAGATCTTGCTGGCCAGGGTAGTTGACTTACACCTTCTAGAGCACGTTGGGTGGCACGGGATACATGCGGACGTGCATTGTCCTGTTGGAACAGCAAGTTCCCTTGCCGGTCTAGGAATGGTAGAACGATGGGTTCGATGACGGTTTGGATGTACCGTGCACTATTCAGTGTCCCCTCGACGATCACCAGTGGTGTACGGCCAGTGTAGGAGATCGCTCCCCACACCATGATGCCGGGTGTTGGCCCTGTGTGCCTCGGTCGTATGCAGTCCTGATTGTGGCGCTCACCTGCACGGCGCCAAACACGCATACGACCATCATTGGCACCAAGGCAGAAGCGACTCTCATCGCTGAAGACGACACGTCTCCATTCGTCCCTCCATTCACGCCTGTCGCGACACCACTGTAGGCGGGCTGCACGATGTTGGGGCGTGAGCGGAAGACGGCCTAACGGTGTGCGGGACCGTAGCCCAGCTTCATGGAGACGGTTGCGAATGGTCCTCGCCGATACCCCAGGTTCAACAGTGTTCCTAATTTGCTGGGAAGTGGCGGTGCCGTCCCCTACGGCACTGCCTAGGATCCTACGGTCTTGGCGTGCATCCGTGCGTCGCTGCGGTCCGGTCCCAGGTCGACGGGCACGTGCACCTTCCGCCGACCACTGGCGACAACATCGATGTACTGTGGAGACCTCACGCCCCACGTGTTGAGCAATTCGGCGGTACGTCCACCCAGCCTCCCGCATGCCCACTATACGCCCTCGCTCAAAGTCCGTCAACTGCACATACGGTTCACGTCCACGCTGTCGCGGCATGCTACCAGTGTTAAAGACTGTGATGGAGCTCCGTATGCCATGGCAAACTGGCTGACACTGACGGCGGCGGTGCACAAATGCTGCGCAGCTAGCGCCATTCGACGGCCGACACCGCGGTTCCTGGTGTGTCCGCTGTGCCGTGCGTGTGATCATTGCTTGTACAGCCATCTCGCAGTGTCCGGAGCAAGTATGGTGGGTCTGACACACCGGTGTCAATTTGTTCTTTTTTCCATTTCCAGGAGTGTATGTCAGCTGAAATTTCTCTTCTATATCTAACATGTGTGTCACTTCGTGTTCTATTTGTGCTTGTTCTTGTGGCTGTCTTAAGATTTCGTTTTCCTCTGATTGTTTAATTAATGCGTGTTGTCCTTTGTTTTCTCTGGGATCTTTGAGTCAATTACTGTATTTTCTTCTTCTTCTGATTGCACATTATTTTGTTCCAGTATTTGTTGTACTTGTTGTTTGATGTTTTCTAGTTCTGACTGGGGTATCCTGTTATTTTTGATTATTACACGAATCTGATCAGCTAGACGTTGTTCTGTTGAAAATTTTAATTCTGGGTATCTGGTAATAAATGTTGTGTATACTTGTGATCTGTATCCAGTTGTGTTGGTTCCTAGGTTTGTTGATTGGTAATAACAGAACATGAGGCGTCGATTAACTTCATCTGACCATCTCATTCTCTGTCTTTGTTTGCCTTCTAGGGTGGTTGCAGGAAGCATATCCCGCAAAACACCTCTATTTGGATTTAAAACATTTTCCAGTTGGCTAGCAGTGTTGTTACCATTGTGGGCGGGCATAGGGTTCAAGCGTCGTCCCCGACCATGACGGCGCTTGGCCAAGGCTTCTTTAGTTCTGTCCTGAACCAACTAATCACACTAAAAGGGGGGTTAGCCCTATTAGTGGTTTGTTCTTTTCGTCGCCTTTTACGACTGGCAGAACATACCGGAGGCCTACTCTTTTCCCGGGCCTCCACGGGATTTATTATTATTATTATTATTATTATTATTATTATTATTATCATCACAATTATAATTATAACTATTATTACTTTGATATATTCCATACTTGCTGATAGTGTCAATGGACTCAGGGCGTGGACTGTGGATGGCTGTCAATGTGCTCAGAATATGTTTGGGATGTTTTGACGTGTACGGGCATCAATGAAGAGACGTGCTGAAGGCTGACTTCATACGATCGGAGGCCGTGTGGAACTCTTGTTGTAATGTGTTTGTCCTCAAGTCTGCATTTCGATCCTAGGGGGTTCTTTTACAAGCTGTTCATGCACTCAGTTATAATGCTTCTCATCACAGGAACCACTGGTTTCCAGAATAATTTTCAGTAAATTTTTTTGCCTGTTACAAGGTCTTCTGCTCGCCTCTTACAACCTTATGTGTCACAAAAATTATCTATTGATGCAATCTGTGCCATTCTGAGATGACGTGAAACAATTTCTTGCGCTTTTGGAACAAGTACCTGTAAGTAGAGAACAGCACCATAAAAAGGAATATGAAATCGGTTATGTGAAATATATTGCACGATAACTTCAAATTTCATTTTATAAATATTAATTTAAATTACTCGTTATTTCCAAGAATTATCCTCAGGAATATAAGACAAAACCCCGTTTTTATAACGTCATTAGCTGTCATGGGACATTACAGTCCCTTATGTCCTTACATTTCAGTGACATCTCGTCACTTCTGCCCTGCTAAAAGCATTACTCTGCCGATAGCCTTGAGCTTTACGAATGGACCAGAAAGGGTGAAACTGACATTGCTAGATACATGACAATCAATGATAATTCAGTGGTCAAATGGAGCATAACCTAGGACTTAAACTAAACGCGAAAAAATTCGAAGTTATTTTAGTGTCGCTTCAGAAACTAGTAAGTTCTGTATTCCGCCAACAGTTTCCTCCTGTCTTTCTCAACGGAGAACTGCCAATACCCTTTATGCCGTAAAAAAAGTTTCGGAACGCATTACCACAAGATGTGAAACGTAAACGTGTGAGCATGAGGCGTTGTACGGAACGTCTGTTATTACGATGTAATTTAGAACGTCATGAGTAGATAGAAGGCTGGAGTGATAATGTATGCTTGTGTGTGGTATGTAGCAATATCCGTCTGCTTGACCACGTCCGTGTTTCATAAGCTCAATTAGGATTGTTGCTGCCAGACAAGTTACCTCACTACCATAAGCTAAATCTATCGAGTGGTTGTAATTAAAGTTTCGCTACCTGAGCCAGTGCAGACGGAAAACTATTTACGGTACGGGTACCCAACGTTACAGGAATGATGTTCAGCCTGTGTGCGGCAGGATTTGCGTTGTTAGTGGTGTTAGGGTTATGACTTGGCCGTTAGGAGCCGGTACTGATACAGCGACGTAGGTTTCAAACGCAAGCATCATAGCCGCAGTCAGTCGACGTGGGTCTGGACAAGGTGAGCAGGGCTTTATTAGTAAAGCTGTTTTGTAAAAAAAAAAAAAAAAAAAAAGAAAAACGGCAATAGTGCTGCTGCCTTTTGTTATTATCGACGCATGAAAGGAATGCGGAGAGGTCCTCTTTTCATACTGAGGCTGAAGAGAGTGATTCCGCAGTTCAAATTAACTGGCTATTTTTAAATTGTTGCCGGTTGAGATTGACGGCCACTTGTGCCGCAAGTTGTTGAAGTAGTTACTGTTGCCGTGGCTGAGAATGCTGGACGCAATGTGAGATCTACTAGCAGTGCACGAGCTGTGTCACGACAGCTGAACACTCCATGTCCACCATTGGAAAAGTGCTGCCAGCAGTTGTGAACTGGTACAAGCTTTCAGGCTGTCGTGGATGCAGAGAGTCGTCACACTGAGCAACGTTTGAAGCGTGAGACGTGAACACGGTACGCAACTGACAAATGTTACCCTCTCCTGTGGAAGTTAAAATGTGAACCTTTCATTCGTTTATTCATTATTTCTCTTTCGCATATCCTTACAAGTGGTTCCACTAAGTTTCGTTGTCCTATGATGACACGTTTCTCACGGTGCCACTCCCAAGGAGCGAAAATTTAATTGTAATCACCCTGCGCTTAACTGGATCTTCAACATGCATGTATCACATACAGAATTCTCTCGCTGTACCAAACTACCATAAGCAATTCACAGATTTTGTAGAAAATGGTATAGATTACGTACGGTACACTGGTCAAGCCTCCGCATCCGAGGTTGTGCGGGTTGAGACGACCCTTTCATGGGTTATCTTAGTGAATCGGCCCACTAGATTTCCTCCTGTCTGTTCTCTGTGGAGCTGTCGTAGTTGTATCTCGAAGCAGCCCCTGCAGCCCACTGGATTCCTTAGAAGATGCAAGCAGGCGACCTGTGATTCTACGTAATGGAGCGGGTTGCTAACTTAGATTAAATAAGTGTCAGAATGCCATTACGCTGCGTTTACTTCCAAATTATCTCAAACCTTTTGTTAAACCTTGGACTAGCAATTCTGAACAAATAAACGACAATAACGTAAATATAAGGATGTCAACCGGGCTCGTAGATTTTAGATTCTACATGGGATTCGCCTTGTATAACGAAAGGACAAATTGTATGTAGATGTCAAGCTTCAAAGCCTGTATCCAGTTACCAGACGTAACCTGTAGCGATGTACACAGGCTGCCTCACACCAGACTTGGAGCGCTACGCTGAAATACCGTCGTCCCGCTACTCTCGAGGCAACAGTCTGCCTGCCTGTTAATGGCAACCTGTTGTGTGAGTGAGAGAGGATCGCAGCGCTCAACGGCCATCAGTGAAACTCTGTTACTGAGGGCTAGGAGCTCGTGAGATTGCAAGTCCCCTGTCAGGCGTAGTCTGTGCGCTACCACTGTCGGACCCATCATCTTGCGGTAGCGATAGCGTATTTTTTCTTTTTTTCCCCTTTTTTTCACCTCTAGTTCCCCAAACCAAGAGGCAGGGTAGCCAGTTCTTTTCAACCAAACACAATCAGCTGGCTGTAGGGCAAAAGGGTTCCCAAGTGGAATTTACGTCAGTGTGAAAACAGTGTTGGTATTAGGCTCAAAACCAAGGAAAACCTCTCGAAAACATGTGAGTGGCTGTGTGAGACGTCACGGGTTCTGTCCTGCTACAATATTCAGCCATGGTACCTTATCTAAGTATAGCGCTACAGAAACTGAAAGTTGCATAGGAAGCTATACATTCGTTAATGACTAACCACCAATGGTTCGGCTGCTATAGCAGGCAGCAATCACCAGAGTGGCTGTTAGACTGCTAGTCAGTCTGATGGAGGCTGTCTGCTTTAGTAGCCGGAACATTGATAATTTTACCACATCTGACGTGGTCACGATCCAGATGAACTTTGCTGAAATGGACTTCGGACGTGGAGGCCTACGCAATTACATTCCTCGCGGTAGTATTGGAAAGCTAATATTTTTATGAGTCACTGAGCAGACCTGCAAATCTGAGACTTTGAGTCAGTTCCACTGAACATACTATCTACCGTTTAACTGATTTGTGTTAAAATACCTGAATGACAGGTTTCATTTACTTGGAATTTTTGTGATCCGATTATGGCATTTGACTGCGCAAATCACAACACTATGTCGGAAAAACTGAAACTTCCTGAGTCTACTTCTAAACACACATACTTTAACTAATAGGAAGTTAACTCATGCTAGATAGCGCATGCAGCTCACGTGATTTATCTTCTACTGAGTGAGGAGAAATTACTGCTGACATTCCAAAGTGTTCAATTCTGGGACGATTCCTGATTTTCAGAAATGTAAACAACCATCCATCTTACACAGACAAGGCAAAAATAGTACTTTTTACTTATTATTCAAGAATTATAATGAATCCCAAAATAACTGCAACAGCAGAAGGTGCAAGAAACGCATTAGTAAAAATTATTGCTAATTGTTTTTCGGTAAATGGTCTATAATTTAATTTAGAAAATAATTATTTAAATAAATTCTTGAATAAAACACGTTTTTTAAAATGGAATATAAAGTATAAAATAATTTCTCGTAACTCCATACAGATGTCCTAAACCATAGAGACAGCCCTTAAAATTTGTGCTTGTCTATTTTTAATAGCCAGGAAAATACCTGTAGAATTTAAAACGGAAAACTAGGTGCGCATGTAGCGGATAATAGTAACTAGGCGACCTATTCGTGCATCATTTACGTTCTGCGTGTGGCCCACGTTCTTTGTTTTAAATTCAATAAACAAATTTTCAAAACTATCTGCAAGGGCTTAGGAATCTGTATTGATCTGGGAGGAATTATTCTATCCTTTTTATTCCGTTTTACAAACGTATTATACTACAAAGGTCTTTTTTAAACAGTTACACTCTGCTTTTAGTCTTGTGTGTGTCAAAGGTATCAATAGATTTCAAACATTTCGATGACATTACTACAGATGAATGTGTAAATTTCAGTATTGTTTCAGTTTAGCTTTAGCTAAGTCAACCACTATATAGCTTCTTTGTACGATTATCTCATGAAAAGATCTGGTAAAATTTAGAGAGAATCGACCTCACACAGGGACTTACCAGCAACCGTTGTGTTAATGTAATATCTGGTGCCCGTCGTTGGACTTCATGTAGGCAACTGTTTCAAAAATTCCGCAGACTAACAACAGACACACAATACATTTACTCTGTTGTGAAAATTCTTGTAATGAACCACGTGTAATTTGAAAATAAAATCAGCGTCCTGAATAAATATCAGTTCCAAATGAATACATTCATGACAAACGGGTGTAACTATTTAACGTATAGTAAGGAATCTATAAGAATTACATTGAATGTAAGTGAAAGTTAAATCTTCGATCGTTACACAAGAGCAGTGAATCGGAAGCCGGCGCATACAACCGCATTTCTGGAACCCAACGAGGAAGCCACAAACTCCCACCTAAGTGCAATATTAACTGGCACAACATTCTAGTTTTCGGAACATAAAAATATTCTTTTGCAACTGAACATCAGCAGGACTCAGCGATAGATCAAGCGTTCTACAGGATGTAGGGATCAAAATTGTACGATACATTTTTCTTCACTGAGCTACGTGTTTCAACAAATATTTACCTGAGCATGTTTAAGCAAAATCTGATGTCATAGCTTGAATGCAGATTCCATTATTTGTAACTTCCAGCGAGATGGCGCGGTTCTACACTGGTGTGGTATCGATAGCTACGATGGCACGGCGTAGGTGTACGTTCTCAAGTCGGCAGTACGACAGACACCGACGACAGCGCCCTCTAGCCGGCGCAGTGGAGCTCTACGAGCTCCGCTCGAGAATCAGCCCATTTGATCAAGAGCAGACGGCCTGGAAACGTCGCTTCAACTTCAGAGGGTGTTGGCTTGCTGTTGAGACTTTCTACTACTCACGACGGGTCTAAGGCTTCGCACCTCAGTGCAAGGTTATAGATTCATCTTCTTGTTAAAGTAAAGGTGATTTTACGTAATTCACACTGCAGTACCGAGATATTTTCACCTTTTCCTGCTCCTACTCTCTTTCGTCATTCTGCCAACCTTTCAGTTTTCAGGAGCAGACTCACGCGCCGCCTTCCAGGCGGTATACAAAAATTGAGGTATGGAGTTTCGGATATTTTCAAATCGATGTCTTGCGAAACACTGGATCGATCACGCTGGACATGACGCCGCTTGCTGTGTTACGCTTCTGGCCCCTGTGTCTCCAGACCTGACGCCCGTGCAGTTGTTTACACGTATTTGTATGAAATACTTTACGTTTGTGCCTCCTTTACTGGAAACACTGCCAGAACTTTAAATGCGCTTTGTAGCACGTTCGTGTTGGTGCCTCCAGATATGCTTCAGAATGAATGGCGTGAAATTAGTTGTCTCTTAGATGTTCTCCGTGTGAGGAAGTGGAGTAATATAGAACAGATTGAACTTCCTTTTACATTCTCTCTATTTTCATCAACGTGTAGCTTCGTATTTAATACTTACAATCGCTTTGAATCACTATATTTCAGATTGCCCAGTGTCAGTACAGGAACAAAAATAGTCTCCACTAACCACAACTTAATTTCGCTCTAGCACAAACATGAAGAAAATATGCAGCCATAAACTTATTTCACAACCTCCTTGGTGAAACAAAGAACTCTTAGGTAATCAGAGTCTTGAAAACAATTGGAAACCATTTCTGCTTAACGACTCCTCCTGCTCAGTAGATGAATTTCTCAATAGGTAGAGCGTACGTGGCTGAGCTACATTTATCACACCCAGTTACGTTAATGGCCAAGATGTAGCGATGTGTTCAAAGAGAAAGTGTAACTACAATAAACTGACTGTACCGACACAAAGTTTATTAGCCACTCACTTTCACAGGTAAAAAGGCTGTACTCATTATCCGCGCTGCAAGACTATGGGCAGCATAGCGACTTTCGAATAACGATCCACACGTTCAGAAGCCTACTGGAGTATATCCTGACGAAACTGCAAGGAAATTAACAGCTGCACTTGTAGTGGAACTGCTCAAAATACCATATTTTCGTTAAGTACAGAAGAACATGATACACAGCAAGTCAAAGTTATGAATCTTGTTATTAAATATTATAATGATGCATATTGTTTTCCGTACTATTCACAAAGGTAAAATAGACAAAAAATGATTCCTTTTTTACGAAATACTGATCACTGATAATTCCACATGTAAATTCTGAACATTTTTCCGGCTAGTACCGAAATAAATCTTATTAATACATGGAGCCTACTGTCTCTTAACACATTTTTATTCCAGAAGCACTGTTCTGACTTAACGTTACTGATGTTTCTCATTATATGTTTTTCGGTAAAGATTACGAAAGTGTACACATTTTCATTTATCTATATCTAGACCTTCACCTACATACACTGAGCAGCCAAAAAATTATGACCAATGCCGCCTGTGGGCGCGTTGACGCGGTAAAAATGAATGTAAGCATAGCAGAGACGGACGGGGGACCACCCTAGCGAAGTTATAGGTTGCACATGGTGAAATCCATTCAGCTAAGCGATTTTGGCAAAGGGCAGATTATTATTACGTAGAACCTTTGAACGAGTATATCGGAAACGGCGAACCTGGTCGAATGTACTAGGGCTACTTCCGTCAGGATCTACAAGAAGAGGTACAAGGACAGTGAAACCACCACTAGGTGCTTAATGGTTAAACGTCCACGACTTTTCACAGAACGTGTAGTTCGGTAGCTTGTCTGATCTGTGAAGTAGGATGGCTAGTGATCTGTGGAATTTCTGCAGGAAAAGATGAACATGGAGATCCGCAGCGTATCACCCCTACGTGTCCACATATTGACCCAACAACGTCGTCAATTACGAAAGTTGCGGGTAAGGGACCATCGGGATTCGACCATCGATCAACGAAACCATGTCGGCTCTTTGGGTGAATCGCATTTTTTCTGCTATTAAGCAGGTGAAACATAATGTTTTGATTCACTGGTGTCACACTAATATTCATTCTCCTTCCTGCTCCCCTTGTAAATTGAACTAGGGAAATCGTCTGTCTGTAGGATTCAGTACAAGCTCTGATATACACTGCCTTATCGTGTCTTGGTAGTCGTTACCCCAAGATGTACGTTGGTGGCAGTAGGATCGATGTCCAGTGTTTCGGAACAGAGGAGCTTATTGATGCAGATGGCGGTTGTATAAATGTCTCAACAGTGTGTCGCGAAATGAACGACCTCTTCCCTTCAGTGACTCCGATTTGAGGTCACGGAGAATTTCTGCAATACTCGCTTGTTTATCGAATCTACCAGGGACAAATCTAGTAGCACGTATCTGAACTGCTTATATGTCTTCTTTTAATCCGACCTGGTGGGCATCCCAAACACTCGAATAATACTCAGAGCACAGAAGTGTTCTGTTCGTGGTATCGTTAACAGGCGAGCTACACTTTCCTATAATTCTCCCTTACTCTGAACGTAGGTATTCCCTCTCATCACAACGTATCTTACGTGTACGTTGCCTTTCACATCCCTTTGCAGCTTTACGTCTGGATGTTTAATGGGAGTGACTGTCTGTTCGAAAATTACAGGATGGTTTTTTTGTACTCATCTCCGTTAAGTTACATTTTCCCATATTTAGAGCAAACTGTCATTCATCATACCAAATACTCTAGCTCCACAGATAAACAGAATGGATGAATGTATGAGGATATACAGGAAAATTGTCACATAGGTTGCTGTTGTTGTGGTCTTCAGTCCTGAGACTGGTTTGATGCAACTTTCCGTGCTACTTTATCCTGTGCAAGCTGCTTCATCTCCCAGTACTTACTGCAACCTACATCCTTCTGAATCTGCTTAGTGTATTCATCTCTTGGTCTGCCTCTACGATTTTTACCCTCCACGCTGCCCTCCAATGCTAAATTTGTGACCCCTTGATGCCTCAGAACATGTCCTGCCAACCGGTCCCTTCCTCTAGTCAAGTTGTGCCACAAACTCCACTTCTCCCCAATTCTATTCAATACCTCATTAGTTATGTGATGTACCCATCTAATCTTCAGCATTCTTCTGTAGCACCACATTTTGAAAGCTTCTATTCTCTTCTTGTCCAAACTATTTATCGTCCATGTATCACTTCCATACATGGCTACACTAAATACAAATACTTTCAGAAACGACTTCCTGACACTTAAATCTATACTCGATGTTAACAAATTTCTCTTCTTCAGAAACGCTTTCCTTGCCATTTCCAGTCTACATTTTATATCCTCTCTACTTCGCCCATCATCAGTTATTTTGCTCCCCAAATAGCAAAACTCCTTTACTACTGTAATTGTCTCATTTCCTAATCGAATTCCCTTAGCATCACCCGACTTAATTGGACTACATTCTATTATCCTCGTTTTGCTTTTGTTGATGTTCATCTTATATCCTCCTTTCAAGACAGTGTCCATTCCGTTCATCTGCTCTTCCAAGTCCTTGGCTGTCTCTGATAGAATTACAATGTCATCGGAGAACCTCAAAGCTTTTATTTCTTCTCCATGGATTTCAATACCTACTCCGAATTTTTCTTTTGTTTCCTTTACTGCTTGCTCAATATACAGATTGAATAACATCAGGGAGAGGCTACAACCCTGTCTCACTCTCTTCCCAACCACTGCTTCCCTTTCATGCCCCTCAACTCTTATAACTGCCGTAAAAGACACAAAAACTCACTTGTGATAGGTGACTGGAATTCGTTTGCAGGAGACTGAAGAGAACAAAAATAGGAGAACATGAAATGGGAGAAAGGAACTCGTACAATTCTGCACAAGCGTAATTAAACCGCCGCTAATATTTAATTTAAAAATCATGAGAGAATATTATACCACGTGGAAGAGATCTGAAGACAGATGATGGTTTCACACAGATTACACATAATGATAAGAGAGATATTTCGTAAACAAATTTTAAACTTTACTACGTTTACAGGGGCAGTTTTAGACTATGACCGTAAATTATGCATTATTAATTCCAGACTAAACCTGCAAAATATTGCAATAAGATAGGAAATTAATGTCATGGTGCCTTGATAAACTGAAGGTACCAGAAGTTGCTGAGAGTTCCAGAAAGGAGCATTACACAAATGAACAGCAAAATTGGAATGGAATACAACAGGAAATGAACAGGGAGCTTTGAGATATGAAGTAGTGCAGCCAGCTGGGGATCAAATAAGTTAAAGAACTAGTAAAAATCTTTGGACAACACAGGAGTTACTGAATTTAAATGGCGAACGAAGACTTTACTAATATGCTGAAAATGAAGCAGGCGAAACAGAATACAGACTTCTAAAAAATGAGATTGACGCAAAATGCAAAATGGCTAAGCTGGATTGACTAGAAGACAGATTCAAGGCTACAGAAGCACGCATAACTACGCGAAAGACAGATTCAGCCTACATTTAAATTAAAGAGACCTTTGGAGCAGTGAGAAACCACTGTATGGATATCAAGAGCTTAGATGGTTTGCAGTACTGAGCAAAGATGCGAAAGCTGAAAGGTGAAAGGAATGTGAAGAGCCTAGATAATGGTAGAAAATCTGAGGACAATATAGTGGAATGAGAAGAGGTTGTAAGTGGAAATGAAAGGAGAATTGTAATAATCCGAAAACAATATGAAAGAGCACTGATAGATGTAAGTGGAAACAGGGCCCTGGAGCAGACGCAATTCTCTCAGAATTACTGAGATGCTTGTGACAGCCATTAGAAAATTATTCCATCAGGTGTGCAAGATATAGGAGACAAGTGACATACCCTTAGATTTCAGGAAGATGTAATAATTATTCCAGTTCCGAAGATGGCAGATTATGACAGATGTGAATATTGTAGAATCATCTGTTTGATAACTCACGGCTTCAAAATACTGAGGTGAATTATTTACAGAATAACGGAAAATTTTTAGCGATCTACCCCGAGACCGGTCGTTTTGGGTTCCAGAGAAATGTGGGAAAACGTTAGACAATATTAAACGTATGATTTATCTTAGGAGGTAGTCTCAAAAGCAAACCTACGTTAATGGCAGAGGTAAGTTTAGAGAAATCTTTTCCAATGTGCAGTGGACTTCACTCTTTGAAATTTTCAAGATAGCATGAACAAAATGCAGGAAACGAAATTTTATTTACAACTTGTACAGGAATGAGACACCAGTTATGAAAGGGAGGCCATCGCTGAGAAGGGAGTGAGAAAAGATTGTAACTTATCACCGATGTTATTCAGTTTGTATATTGAACAATATATTAAAAACATCATGGAGAACTTGGGAAAGGGAATTATAGTTCTGGTGGAAGGAATAAAACACTGAGGTTTGCTGATGACATTAGAAACTGTCACAAAAGTCACGGGACAGCGATGTTCACATATGCAGACGGTGATAGCACCACGTACACAAGGTGTAAGAGCACAGTGCATTGGAGGAGCTGTCATTTGCACCCAGGTAATTCATGTGAAAAGGTTCCTGACGCCATTATAGTCACACGATGGGGATTCATAGGCCCTGAACACGGAATAGTAGTTGGAGGTAGAATCACCGGACATTCCACTTCTTAGACCGTTAGGGAATTCAAGAGTGTGCTGGGAATACTAAATTTCAGGCATTACCTCTCACCACGACAACGCACTGACCGACGGCCTTCACTTAACGACCGAGAGTAGCGGCGATAGCATAGAGTCGTTAGTGCTACCAGACAAGCAAAAAATTTCTAATTTGTGGTAAGTTTCTATGGGACCAAACTGCTGAGGTCATCGGTCCCTAGGCTTACACACTACCTAATCTAACTTAAACTAACTCAACGCTAAGGACAACACACATACCCATGCCCGAAGGAGGACTCGCGCGAACCGTCGCAAGCCGTCCTAGATCGTGCGGCTAAAACATAAGAAACAGTGCTTGAAATAACCCCCGAAGTCAATGTGGGATGCACGAAAAAAAAAAAAAAAAAGAAAACGTTTCGAACACGGCAGTGAGGTGAAATTTGACGTTAATGGGTGATGGCAGCAGACGACCGACGCGAGAGCCTCTGCTAATGGCACGATATCGCCTGCAGTGCCTCTCCTGGGCTCGAGACCATATCAGTTGTATCCTAGACGACTGGGAAACCGTGGCCTCGTCAGATGAGTCCCGATTTCAGTGGCTCAGAGCCATGGCAACAAGTTATCAACAAGGCATTGTGCAAGCTAGCTGTGGCCCCATAACGGTGTAAGGGGTCCTCTGGTTCAACTGAACCGATCATCGACTGAAAATGGTTATGTTCGACTGGCTGGAAACCATTTACATCCATTCATGGACTTTATTTTCAAAACGATGGAATTTTTCTGGATCACAGTAGGTCATATCACCGGGCCACAGTTGTTTGCATTTGCTTTAAAGAACATTGTGGACAATTCGAGCGAATGAATTGGCCACCCATATTGCTCGACGTAAGCCCCGTCAAACATTTATGAGAAAATCGAAAAGTAAATTCTTGCAGAAAATCCTGCACCGCCAATACTTTCGCAATTATTGATGGCTATAGAGGCAGCATTGTTTAGTATTTCTGCAGGGGACGTCGAACGACTTGTGGAGTCGCTGGCATGTCTACTTGCTGCACCACGCCGGGCAAAAGAAAGTCCTACAAGATATTAGAGGGCATCACACGACTTCTGTCACCTCAACGTAATCCTGTCAGGAACAGCTAAGGTTCAAATGGCTCTGAGAACTATGGGACTTAACATCTGTGATCATCAGTCCCCGAGAACTTAGAACTACTTAAACCTAACTAACCTAAGGACATCACACACATCCATGCCCGAGGCAGGATCCGAACCGGCCACCGCAGCGGTTACGCGGTTCTAGACTGAAGCGCCTAGCACCGCACGGCCACAACAGCTAAGGAGCAGAATGAATAGTTGAATGAAATGGCTAGTGGTTTGAAAAGAGGTTACGAGATGAAAATCAACACAAATAAGTTAAGTGAAATGGAATGTAGTCACACTGAATCAGGCGATGCTGAGGGAACTGTGGAAGGAAATGAGACACTAGAAGTAGTTGAGGAGCTTTGTCATTTGAGCAGCAAAATAACTGACGATTGCGAAGAAGTTAAGATATGAGCTACAAACTGGCAATAGCAAAAAGAAGCATTTCGGAATAAAGGGAATTTGTTACATCAAATATAAATTTGCGTGTTAGGAAGATTTTTGGAAAGGGTATTTGACATGAGTGTAGCCATGTGTGGAAGTGAAACGTGAATGACAAGCTATTCACACAAGAAGATAGGAGCTTTAGAAATGTGCAGCTATAAAAGAAGGGTGAAGATTGGGTGGGTTCATTGAACAACAAATGAGACATTCTGAATAGAATTGTGGAAAAATAGAAATTTATGAAAGAACTTGCTGAAAGAGGGGATCAGTTGATAGACCACATCTTCAGGTGTCACTGAAATGTTAGTTTTGCAATGGTCGGAAGTATGTGGGGTAAAAATTATAGAGTGAGCCCAAGGCTTTAATACTGTGGGCAGTTCAAACCACATGTAGGTTGTAGTCGCAGGTGTGAAGAGCTTTGCCACAGGACAGACTAGGATGGAGAACCACGTTGAAACTATTCTGTGGACTGAAGATCACTACGACAACAAGAAAGTACAGTACCTAGCTATTATCAGTGCAAATGTGACACGAAACACTTTAGACTCTGCTGCGTCATAAACATAAAGAGAGCAACACTCTGCAAGTTGAAAGATCAAGAAATTTTCTATTGTATTTCTACGGCACGAACTTCACAGCTTTTCTCCAAGGTAAAACGACTCTATCGATAAGTCTTTTGATACGTTTGACGGGCACCAATTAGGTGGTTCCATAATAGATGCCTTGATTCATCTCTGGTTCTTTATTTTAAGTAATTTGAAGACCCTTCTTTTGGTATTTATATTCGTCAACAGTAGTAGATACTTCTATAGAAACATTACACAAGAGAATGGATCAGTTTCTTGTCAGATAAACGAAATGTTTGTAGTTATTTAGGTAAGTGGCGAAATAAGGTTAAACTTACACTGACATATGCACTGATGTTCATTCTATACTTTTCCTGTGAGAGTTTTTTTAAGTTTCAGCGGGCATGAGAAAACGGCAGTCAAATAACCGAGTAATATGCACAGACGTGGTTGACCAGCGACAAATATAATCTTTAATGTTCCTTAGTCTTCGACATGCGGTTGAGCGAATTTTGAGTTTGTTCAGTCCACTAGATAAAAAAGAGGAAGAAATTTATGAGAATGTACGTTTGGAGTACAATATTGTACGGTACCGAAACTTGGACAATGGGTAAAGCGGAACGAAAGAGAATTGAAACATTTTAAGTGTGGTGATACAGAAGAATTTTGAAAATTATATAAACTGATAAAGCAAGGAATGAGGAGATTCTGTGCAGAATCGCTTGAAAAACGCATATACGGAAAACACTGACATTCAGATGAGACATGATAGTACGACTTGCGTTAAGACATCAGGGAATAAACTCTGTGGCACTAAAGGGAAGAGTAAAGCCAAAACTGTATGAGAAGCCAGGGATTTTACTATATACACTATCACTCATTAATTTCAATACACCCTGGTATTTCAAATTTACAACACAAATCAAACGTTATTTCCCAAAAAATGTAATTATTTTAACTTCCACATATATAATGCGATCATTATATTTTACTATCATCAAAGTATCCTCCGCTGGATTTAATGGCTGCCTCACAAACTGGAGGCATGCGGTCAATCAGTTTCTGTAGGTATCGCGAATCTTTATGATTCCAAACATCCTTAACAATATACCAGAGATGTCCCTTGTTGGATAGACTAACTTTCATGATACGTCTGTCCATCTTAGATCATTCCCATGGGATTAAAATAGCGGCTTTGGGACGGCCATACCATATCATTCAGTACTTCCTATTATTGTTTTGATGTATCCTAGTTCCTATAGTATGCCGACCGATGTTTTGGGTCGTTATCCTCATTCCCTATTAAGCGCAATCCACTTCGTATTGCATGGTACTGAAGTATGCGGTGGTACTGCTTCTGATCCATACATCCATCTATTTTCACAATGTCGCCAACTCTATCTCCGGCAAGACATCCCCAAACCATAGCAGAACCTCCACCGCGTTTAACTGTAGGTAGAACACACTGCTGGGCTACCACACTGCTGGGCTATCCTTTACCCTACAAATCAGCGAACAAATATTCTCCTTATGGTTCCAGAAATCTCGAACATCGATTCATCGATGAATAACACCTTTGTCCACCCTTCCGATGTCCAGTTACGATGTTTTCTAGCTCATTTAAGTTTCTTCTGTTTATTTATGAGCCTTGGAAGGGGTTTTCTTGCTGTGACACATCCTTTCAAGCCGGCTTCAGTCAGTCTCTGTTGCAACAGATACTGTTATGTTCAATTCTATCAATTCTGCACTAATTTGGAGCGCTGTTTTGAATCTGTTTCTCTTACTGATAATTCTGATATGTTTCCAGAATGAGATTTCCACTCTGCAGCGGAGTGTGCGCTAATATGAAACTTCATGGCAGATTAAAACTGTGTGCCGGACCGAGACTCGAACTAGGGACCTTTGCCTTTCGCGGGCAAGTGCTCTACCAACTGAGCTACCCAAGCACGACTCACGCCCCGTCCTCACAGTAGGAGACAAGGTACTGGCAGAAGTAAAGCTGTAAGGACGGGGCGTGAGTCGTGCTTGGGTAGCTGAGTGGTAGAGCACTTGTCTGCGAAAGGCAAAGGTCCCGAGTTCGAGTCTCGGTCCGGTACACAGTTTTAATCTGCCAGGAAGTTTCAATTCTCATATATTTATCATCACTTTTAGTTGTTTTACGAGGTCGTCTTGGTCGTGGTATGTCCTTATTGCAACGTGTTATCTTCTGGCGGTTTAGGGTGTATTGCACTCGCCCTATAGACGCAATACACTGTTTCGCAATTTGACGAATAGATATACTTAGTTGGCTAAGTGTTACAATTGCAGCTCGTTTTTCTATGGATATCTCCACTCGTGGAGCCATACTAGCGATATGCACACTTTAACGTGACGAAGGAACTGACGTGCAGGAACCACACGTTATTTATCGTAGCAATGCCTGCCGTTCGCTGCGGACTTCACATCCCTACACGGAACAACACAGGTGGACCAAATGCGGCGTCCGACGGCAAATAGGTAAGCAAACATATCTGATAGGTACGTAATGCTTATGGACACAACATTGTTTGTTGGATACTATTGTATCTCGATGACCACAAACAAAAATCATTACGTGTGTACAACTGTTGTACTACTCCTTTGCTTCCTCAACCGTACCCACCGTATTAAAACTTATCTACAGTGAAATATATGACATTTATTGGGTACATTGAAATTAATCAGCAGTAGTGTATAGAAAATAATTAAGGACGTTGGGTGGTAGTGCTGGACGGAGACCGAGAGATTGGTGCAGAAGAGGAATCTGTGGCAGCGCGCATCAAACCAGGCCCATGACTGATCACTCAAAAAACGAAAAAAGGCAAACACGGACGACCTTATGTAAGATCACAGTCGTTTTCAGTGAGTCTAATAACAGCAGTACGCCGTGCAGGGAAGTGTCCTGTAATTATTCAAACCCTTAAATTTCTCTTTGGCGGGCAATGAATATAGCAATAAAGCTAGCTTCACGGGTCGGCACAAAGGTAGAATTTCCCAACAGACATTTCCATGTTACCTGAGAATTCAAATTCCAAATTGGCGCAGTTTTTAACTCGTAATATACACTGATCACCCAAAACATTATGGCCGCTGACCTAACAGCCGGATGTTCACCTCTGGCACGGCTAACAGCTACGACGCGTTGTGCCATGGAACCAGTGAGGCCTTACTAGATCGCTGTAGATAGTTGAATGCACATCTGCACGCACCAGTTACCTAATTCCAGTAAATTCCGTGGAAGGGTGGGGGGGGGGGGGCGATGAAGAGTGTCAAGGAAATTTTACACTGGAAGACGACGGATTCACGCCTTCTCATCGGCACGGTGAAGAAGATATCGGTATGCATCAGATCATGCAACACTCTGCCACTGCCCCACCGTCCTTTGCCGATGGTGACGTGCCCATTTCAGTCGTAGCTGCCGATATCGTGGTGTCAACACTGGCACATGCATGGCTTGTCATCTGCCGAGGCCTGTCGTTAGTAGTGTTGGTGCACTGTGTGCTCAAACACACTTGTGCTCTGTCCAGCATTAAAATCTGATGTTACTTCCGCCACAGTTTCCTGCCTGCTCTGCTTTACCTGTCCTGCCCAGCCTACGACTTCCGAGATCTGTAATGACGGGTGGTCACCCAACCCCACGACGTCTGCACGTGGTTTCACCTTGGTTTCGTCACATGATGAAGACACTCATCACAGCTCTCCTAGAATAGCCGGTAAGTCGTCCAGTTTCCTAAATGCTCGTGCTGAGCCTTCCGGCTATGTGAATCTGCCCTCGGTCAGACTGTGACAGATTGCGCGCCTTCCCCATTGTACACATGAACAGCACGCTCACTGACGCAACATGGACCAGGCGTGTGTCTGACTAGCAGTCATTTCTCGCCAGGTGACGCTGCTGTCACCTGAACGGGTCTACATCCATAGTAGGTCGGTGGTCATAATGTTGTGCCTGATCAGTGTACAACCGACACACTGTGCACCCAGTAAGTTAGACAACAATTTATTACATCAACAATGGTTCGACAACCAATACTTTCGTTTATTTAAAGCTGTAACAAACATTTTCAGTTGTCAGAAAATAGTGGAGCTTTAGAAGCAACACAACGTTTGTGCTCATTCGTCACCGTTATGAAATAACAAAAGCAGTAGTTTGACAGCGAAGATTTTGAAAAACAAGTGGTAAGCGCAGTGAAAACAGCGCAAAGATCTCGTGAAACTAGTCTAGAGGCCAGTGACAACAGCTTCCAGTAGTTAAACAAAGCAGATTTGACGTATTTTTATGTTCAACGATTACGCCTGGCAGCATCAGCGACCCAGGGGTTATCAGCGTTTCCACCACAGTGACGGAACGTCAGATAGGAAAGCTCATTTCGCTTATACGTGAAGCACACACACGATGCCCACAAAACACACACACACACACACACACACACACACACACACACACACACACACACACAACACTCGCAACTGAAAGACAACAGTCTATCTCAACAGAGAGAATGTAAAATTAGCAAATTCCTGCTTTTTCACTGACAAAGGCGGTACTGCGGCTCCTGCATTCGATCCTCACACGAATGCCAAAATGTCATATATCAAAATAAGCAACAGCGTGGTGTAAGTTCCGTTAACCATCAGTCAACAGAGGAAAGCCGACTGGACCTACACGATACTACATGGAGTATGCGGAAGATCTACAGGGGATCGACAAATACATGGAAACACCAAAAACCCATCACTTTACCGTGCCTAATACGATATTCCTACCGCCGGAATTCAAAATAGCTTCCAGTCGTCTCGAAATGGAGGATACAAGATGACTTGGACAGGATTTGTGATTGGTGTAAAGAATGGCAGCTAACTCTGAACATAGATAAATGTAAATTAATGCAGATGAATAGGAAAAAAGAGTCCTTTAATGTCTGAATACTCCATTAGCAGTGTAGCGTTTGACAGTTACGTCGATTAAATATTTGGGCGTAACATTGCAGAGCGATATGAAATGGGACAAGCATGTAATGGTAGTTGTGGGGAAGGCGGATAGTCGTCTTCGGTTCATTGGTATAATTTTGGGAAGATGTGGTTCATCTGTAAAGGAGACCGCTTATAAAACACTAACACGACCTATTCTTGAGTAATGCTCGAGTGTTTGGGATCCCGGTCAGGTCGGATTTAGGGAGGACATAGAAGCAATTCAGAGGCGGGCTGCTAGACTTCTTAGTGTAGGTTTGATCATCACGCGAGTGTTACGGAAATGCTTCAGGAACTCGGGTGGGAGTCTCTAGAGGAAAGGAGGCGTTCTTTTCGTGAATCGCTACTGAGGAAATTTAGAGAACCAGCATTTGAGGCTGACTGCAGTACAGGTTTACTGCCGCCAACTTACTTTTCGCGAAAAGACCACAAAGATAAGATGAGAGGGATTACGGCTCGTACAGAGGCATATAGGCAGTCATTTTTCCCTCGTTCTGTTTGGGAGTGGAGCAGGGAGAGAAGATGCTAATTGTGGTCGAGGTACACTCCGCCACCCACCGTATGGTGGACTGCAGAGTATGTATATAGATGTAGAAATGGATACGAACTGCTCCCATATGGTTCACGAGGGAATCGTATACCATCCTTCCTGAAAAACACCGACAAGCTCAGATCATGACGATTGAGGTGAATAGCAATCACGTACACTTCATCACAAAGTAGACCACAAAGAAACATTAACATTGAGATCCGGTGTCTGTTGACCAGGTGAGATGCGGCAATTCGGCCTCATGCTCACAAAACTGGTCCTGGTTGATCCGAGCTGTGTGACTGAGCTTTCGTTCTGGAACTCAGCGTCACCATTGGAGAACAGACTTTGTACCATGAGATGAAACTGATCAGTCAGAATGGTCATATAAGCCTTAGAAGTAAGACGACTTTCCAGAGTAATCATGAGGCCATATGATATAACGATATGGCCACCAAAATCATCCCCGAACCACATCCTGTTTCGCTCTTGTTACCTAAACTCAGCCAGAAGTTGAAAACAGTGTGAAACACGGCTCGTAACACCAACTCACGTTCTCTCCTTGCTACATACGTTCAGATTTTATGGCCTCGGCAACACGTTTTCCTGCTACGAGTATTTGCATTACTGATAAATGTTTTTGGAATTGAGGCTCTCCCTGCAATTCCCAGCATATGCAGCTCCGTTCGTGTTACTGTGCCGCGAACATGGCTCGCGAGTATGACATTCAGTTTGGCAGCGACTATTGCAGCTGTCGTCGTCTTATTTTTGATCACAGACCTCTTCATTGACCGTCGTCTAGATCACTCAATACACACTTTAGTCCGCTTTGTGACAGTTTTTCCGCTTTCCCTGCATGCGCTATAAGTCTTTGATGCAGCGCTTCTTGAGCCACCAAACACTTTGGTTGCCTTGAGAACGAAAGCATCCACCGTAAGAGCAGTCACTATTTGCCCACTTTGTAATTCACGTAGCTTACAAGTAAACAGAGCACTGTTCTAACCACGACTGCTACTTCCAACATATTAAGGAGGTGGCATAAGTTGCCTTCGTGATCAAATTCAGCAACGCAATCTGCAGGCTTGGCCGGCATTTGCATTTATGTTCGATCATGAACTTCTCGTGGTACTCCAATACTTTTGACGAACAGCTATAGCTCCTATTTTAGCTGCCGTCTACCGTATTTCTGGTGAAATGAGCCGTGCCAAGTGATTGGACAAATGTATAGCTTACTCCAATTTTCAAGAAGGGTTGTAAGAGAGTGTGCGTGTTCGCCACTTGAGGTTTAGGATGCCTGTCGTTGAAACACATGATTCGGAGAACAAGTGCTTTGTCAAGAAAAGAACGACATTTAGCATACAATGATATCAAGTCGATAATGCTGCAAGACTCATTTGGAAACGAAACTATGACGGTCAAGTTTAACCTACTTCTGCATACCTACTGTAATGTCGCGGAATAGTAAAGAGTTGGAAACGTGGAATATTGTCAAAGTTTCGTTGCCTATGCCGAGAGCCAGAGGCAGTCGCTTAGCCAAGAGGAAGAAGGATTGCACATATACCGGAACGTGTCCTCACGCAGGGGCAATGGCCTGGTTACACGCAACAGGCGAGAGAGAATTGCTTAGCACGCGGATTTGTGTTAGACGGAGACTTTCGTAGAGTGCAAGACAGAGGTCAGCTGCACTGCATTTCACAACTTCACGTAAGTCTGCCATAACAACACATAACTCTGTCGCAAGAACACCTAAGAGTGCAGTTAGACTTGCTGTTAGATGTGTACTGGGTCACTGCGTAGCGCTCAGCTCGGTGATCGACATGTTAATCCTTATTAAGGAGCAGTAAGGGCGGCCCATCCAGAAGCAGACATGAGGGGACAGTACCAGCTCTGGTCCTCTCTGCTGCCGCTGTCAATCATTAACCCAGGATTAGCAGACATCGCAGCAGACTCGCTCACCGCCAATGCTGACCACATCAGTGAGCCGTCGTCGAGATCATGCAGGGCCTGGGCCCTGTGCATCTGCTGTCACAACTGGGTGAGCCGACGATGCTGGGGGACTGCAGCCCGTTCCGCCCGTCCACCGTGGACGAGCCACCAGGAGGAGCAGGGAAGAAGACGGGGTGGGATAGAGTACACTCCGCACTACAAAAATGTCTCACGTGCCGACAGCGTCGGGACTCCAACCCAGAGCCCCCACGCGCAGCAGCTTGCTGTCCGCAGCCGAGCTGGCCGCCCAGCCAGGAACCGCCAGCCACACGCGGCCGAAGTAAGGACATTCCTCCACTACGTCACATTACGCGGCGCTGCGTTAGCAAGACGGTGCGGCCCAGATCTGGTGTCATCGCTACGAGTCAACAAGGACTCGGGGAAGGTCGTTGATATCACCAAGCTACATCGTACTCGGCAGGAATAAATGTGTTATGAATTAATAATGTTTCTTTGGCGTTTCTGACGCGTCCACAGTCATTTCCTAGCATCCTGACAACTGGAGAGGTCACCGCTCGGCCATCCAGTCCACCGTAGGCGACCGGGACCACCGGGGCGCCTACAATACGACACGCGCTCATCGACAGCCGAAGAGCGTTGAACAGTGTTCTGGACGATCAGCCCTCAGTGTTGCAGCAAATGTGAGGAGTATTGAACGTGTTCGTAGCGAGTGCTTTAGCGAATTTTTGTTTCATTTGTGAGAAGTTGTCGTCGCTGATGATGGTGGTACGTGACAAGCTCTACATAAGCAACTGGGAGACATACTTTACAGGATACGCTGTTTCTCAAAGCTTGAAGCACATGTACACCCAAAGCACGACTGTTGCTCGTAACTGACAACAATGCAATCCCCATCTGTGAATGGATTTGTGTGGCATGCCATCGTTCATGAATCAGAGTATAAGCGCAATATACGCAGCAACATACATACATACACTTATGAGCCAAACATTATGACAACCTACCTAATACATAGTATATCCACCCTTGGCACGAATGACAGCGGTGACGCGTCTTGGCATGGATGCAAAGAGGCCTTGGAACGCCGCTGGAGGGCGTTGGCGTCACATGTGTACACCCAAGTCACCTAACTACAGTAAATACCGGGGAGGTAGGCTGTGAGCTCTGATGCCACGTTCAGTCACATCCCAGATGTTTTCGGACAGGTTCAGCACCGGTGAGTTGAGGGGACCAGCACATCAATTGGAACTCTCCAATCTACTGGCCACCCAACCCCGTAACGTATGGATGTGGTTTCACCTTGCTTTCGCCACGTGTTGAAGACATTCACCATTGTACTCCTCAAACGTCCAACAAGTAGTGCAGTTGCCTCAATGCTCATACCCAGCCTCCAGACCATCACAATCTGCCCTCGGTCAAACTCAGACACATCGCGCACCTTCCCCATTCCACACACGGACAACACGCTCAATAATATTACATGCACCGTGCACGCGTCTGACTCGTGTCATTTCTCGGTAGGTGACGCTGCTACCGCCTGGATGGGATTATATCGATAGTAGGTCGGCGGTCATAATTTTCTGGCTGATCAATGTACGTCTCCCCATTATTACATCGAAGGCTGCATTGAAAAGCTTCAATCTTGTGCACTGAACAAAGCTCTGAAAAACTGTCTAATATGGTGTGCTGCAAAACAGTAACGAGAGAATAGTCAATAGGCTTGACACATTGAACGGAGACCACCCAAGCCGACGAGCAGAATAGAATACCTTGAGAGTTCCGAGGCGCTGGAAAACCAGCGAAAGCTACGCCTCGCGCTGCGACTGGCTGAAAAGTTTTAAAATACCCTAGCGCCGAGTCGGCCGCGGCGTGCCAAACTGCTCACAAGCACGATGTTCGGCCCGTGTTCGGGCTGAGGCTCGAACTGTCTCGGGTTTTTTCGGACCTTTTTGAAAGTGCTAAGTGTAGTGCGACATTTCATTTAGCACTGCGCTGTGGCATTTTTCGATCAGTATGACACTTTGCAGTTCAGTAGAATCGTTGCGTCAGTGGTGTTCACCCGTTGCTGTATGTTTGTGGAATAAACGAATTTCGAGATATAGATTGTATTTGCACAAAAAATACAGTGTAACATTTAAAAATGAATGCAAATGAGAAAGGTGCAGGATTGGAAATCTCAATATCGGCTAATAGTTATTCAACTGGATAATCAAAGGATACCGCATATCTGCTGTGGAATGACATTACAACATGCAGATAGTTCATAAAAATTTAGTTAACAAGGAAAGAGCAAAACATTACAATCATCGACACGAAGGTTTCATTGTTCTGAACATTAACAAGCTCTCTGTGCTAAATTTGCAGCTATGGATCACATGATGAAATTGGTGATAGGAACAATCAATTTTCTGAAATCGTATACTTAGTTCCAGTGCCAGTTGCAACAGTTTTCGATAGAAAGATAAACGAAGAGTATGCAGACTTTACGTATTTCTCCTAAGTACATTCATTATCTCGAGGCGCATGCCTGGGACTGCTTTTCGATTGAAGACCCGCTATTGTTGAATTTATGAAGGAGAAAGTAGAGAACAAACGAAAATTAAAACATTCGGAATGGATTGAAGATTTTTTATTTAATTAGGGTTAACACCCCACTGTTTGCAGTAAGAATTGCAATATCAGTAACAAGTTATTTCTGATTTAATGGTAATGAATTTAAAAAGCTAATCGCATAATGGATGGGACGAATTCTGGTAAGAGACACCATCCATTTCCCTAAGCTCAGAGGCATTAAAGAAAAACGACAGATTTGAAAAATTCATTTTAGTCTTCAGAGATTTAAAAAGATAGTTTTGTAAATGTTTTGAGAACGCTGCCAATCTTAGACCAGTTCTGTAGTTGTTTTCGAGACTGTTTGCTGCTTCAGCTAAATGCACTGCTGTGCAGGAGCAGAAGAAACTTCTGCAATATAATTCACATTTAAAAGGCGCGTTCTTCTAGGTTACAGCTGTCGACGACGTGTAGATTGTTTTCCTCGAGAACAGTTTCCACGTATCCATAATGAGGTATACATGCGAAAAGATAAGGCAATCAAGATAGGTGTATAAAAGGTTACCTCCATTATGAAACTAAATAACTTACATCGCATACCGAGTACGAAAACCTGTGAAAAATGTCCGTGACCGTATTTCGCCATTTTATGCCAAATAAAAATTATGTCATCAGCGCTCCAAAAATAATTAACTAATACGGGAAATTTGTTTTGTCTGTGATATGTAATGTTGAGAAGCATGAAGTATGGAAGCAGCCCATATGCAGTACAATTTCATTGCCATCTAAGTGCGGCATTTTCGTAGTTTCCTCCAAAACACTCTCAGACAGCGCGACGTCGCGGTGGGAGAAATGTGCAGCCATGTGAGACAATTACGACCATGGTAGAAAGATCACTGCTCGTATGCTGAATTTTTGTCCATCCTTACCTTAGAGAATCAGAAGAGATCACGGCATTCTCACGACAACGAAGATGAGTTGCTGCCACGTTTTGGAGTTGGTCCGCTGATCGAGCGAGCGACTGACAAAATACCAAAAAAGTGACAAACACATTGGCATATTTCTGATCCACAAGGATTGTAACAGCGCTCGTCATTAAGGTGACGTCTTTCAACGGAGTAACTACTACACAGTAAGAAAAAGCACTCTCCACAAAGGAATTATCCGAATGGGACACAAATCGGAAGATGTGATGCACATTTACAGACAAGAAATGACTACAGTTTCAGAAATTTTTGATGATTTATTCAAGAGAAAGAGCTTCACAAACTGAGGAAGTCAGTAACACGTTTGTCCACCTCTGGCTCTTACACAATCAATTATTCGGCTCGGCATTGATTGACAGAGTTCTTGAATGTCCTCCTGAGGGATATCGTGCAATTTATGTCCAATTGGCGTGGTAGATCGTCAAAATCCCGAGCTGGTTGAAGAGCTCTGCCCATAATGCTCGAAACGTTCGAAGTTGGGGGAGATTACTGGCGACCTTCTTGCCAAGGGTAGGGTTTGAGACAAGCAGCATAATGTCTCTCCGTGTGCGGACTGGCGTTATTTTCCTGAAATGGATGCCAGGACGACGTGCCATGACGGGCTACAAAACAGAGCGCAGAATACCATCGAAGAACCGCTGTGCTGCAGGGTGCCGTGGATGACAGCATAAACGGTCCTGCTGTGGAATGATGTGACGCCCCAGACAATCACTGCCGGTTGTCAGGCCATATGACAAGTGATAGGTTGGTACCCCACTGATGACCGGGGCGTCTCCCGACACGTCTTTGGATAGCAATCGCACTGACTGAAGTGTAATCGTCTTCAGTGACAGTCCCGCTTCGAACTGAGCCATGAGACCTCCAGGGCAGCAGTGGAATATCAAACGTGATTGTCGCCCGCCACATGGCTCGACAACCAGGGGTGATGGTCTGGGGTGCCATTTCATTTCACAGGAAGCTCATTTAGCTGTCGTACGCGGTAACCCTACCATGCAGCGGTATGCTGACAATATTCTACGCCCCGTTTTGTTGCCTTTCATAGAAAGGTATCTTGGGTTAACATTTCAGCAAGAAAGTGCCAACCCGCACACTACGGGAGTCTCTACTGTTTATCTTCGTGCTTGCCAAACCCAGCCTTCAGCAGTAAGGTCGCTGTTTTTCTATCCATTTCAAAAAGTGTGGAGCGTCATGGCAGAGTCCTCCAACCAGCTCGCGATTTTGACGATCTAACGGATCAGTTGGACAGGGCGTCCCTCAGGGGGCATCCAACAACTCAATCAATGCCAAGCCAAATAACTGTTTGCGTAAGAGCCAGAGGTGGATCAACGCATTCTGAGTTGATCAATTTGTTATTCTCTTTCTCTTGAATAAGTCACCCATTTTTTCCGAAAATTTCATTATTTGTTTGTTCATGGGCATCACATCTATCGATTTCCGTCCCATTCGCATAATTACTTCACTGTGCGTCATATTTTTTCATAGCGTGTATTTTGTCCTGGGCACGTATTTTATTATTATGAGCAAAGCCTACTTTTCTTTATTGTGATGGGTGCCTTCCAGTCATTAGTCTGCACTGGTCTTAATCACTCTGTAGAGTTTGGCAGGGCAGTTCAGTCTTCAGCTGCAGGACCTGCGGCTCTGCCCTTGTTGGGACTTGCCTCAGAGCGCCCTCGACCTGCAGCGCAGTAGCAGAGGCCTGATTAATCACGTCCGTAAGAGTCGCTTCATTTGTCAGAGGTACGTCTCTGCGGCCTGCTGGCTTCCTTTAATGATGCTACGGCCCACACCTGAGTCGCTTGGCTGATTACACCGCAGAACTCCTCTCTCTCTCTCTCTCTCTCTCTCTCTCATATATATATATATATATATATATATGTGTGTGTGTGTGTGTGTGTGTGTCTCGCGTAGTACACTTTTTTATCATTTAAGAAACCAAATCTCTCAGCAGGTCAGCGACCATAAAAGTGAACGTAATCAGCGCTCACTGCTTATGTCAGTGGTCTGTGACCGTGATATTGGCTCTGATTTGTGGAAATTATCGCCCGTCATTCTCGTTATTGGTTATTCTGTCAATTACTGATGAGGTACTTTCAATTTATATGACGTAAGTCGTAACATAGTTGATGTACTGGAAAGTGAATCTACGATGACTTTTGTATGTGATGAGCATGTCTGAAACCCCTCCAACCAGTTACTGCCAGTAGATAACATCTAGTGCTGCTGCTATTTCTTTATTCAAGCAGCTCGTCATTTGGCCTCACAAGGCTGAGTCGTTCGCGTTCCAGACCTGAGGAGGCGTCAGGACTTGGGAACTAAATGTGGGTCCTTAAAAGCCGAACGCATCGACCCTAATCATTCTGCTATTCATGCCGTCATCCTCTCGCTCTGCTGCTGTTAACCTGGGTGAAGATTCTTACATGTTTCCATTTCGTTCTAGGAAAACCCTTGACTTTTTTTTGTGCTAAAAGCATATATAGGCTTGATTCGTCAGATTTTAAAGGCATACCACCAAGGAAAAACAGCACCAATATGTCGTCGATCATATGACGAAAATCCATGATCACTTCTAGAAACGCATTTTGCAAGCACCGTTGAATCGTGGGAGGCGCGCATTATACGTATCAATTTGCACACGTTTGAGAGCATGCCACGTTGATTCGCGAACTTTCTTTGTGTTGTTACATAATCTGTGCCTGATGACGCTCTCAGTGAGAGAACTACTATTAGTCGAGGTGTGTTGGGAAGCAGGTGTTGAATTGAACTGTCAGGAAATTTTTATCTGGAAGAGAGTTGTTAATATTGAATACAAATTTGTTGGAAACGATTGAATAATACAATGATGAGAGTTCAAAACTGGTTGAAATGGCTCTGAGCACTATGGGACTTGACATCTGAGGTCATCAGTCCCCTAGAACTTAGAACTACTTAAACCTAACTAACCTAAGGACATCACACACCGGCCGGCAACGGTGAGAGTATTTGCGGATTTTGAAAAGAGTTTTGCGAAGAACTGATATAAGATAAATTTGCAGCTTTGCATACTTGCATGTAGTAATTGTCGTACCGAAATTTGGTTCGAACATGTCTCATGAATTGCTCATAGCTAGGGAAGTTAATTCTCTTTCCGCACATCCACATTTTGTGAATGGACAGAGACAATTTTGCGTAAAGTAAAACTTTCGTGTAAAGCAAAACTTACAAAAATCTACCTTCTAGAATTGTTTCCAACACCATAATATGTGCTATAAAATTGTTACAGAAACATCAATTGTGGGACATCAGTGCCAAAACTGTTCCCATGCAATAAATTAAGTGTTGCTTGTGTCTGCATTGCACGTTGCAGAACACACGCTTCTGAATATCATTTTTAATTTAGCTTTGCTATCGCACTGCTTGCTGTGTTACACCATCGAGAGAAAACTTTTAATGAACCGAGGTAAGTTGAAAAATAGTTCAGGTCCATAGTCATACAATTACACTACACATATCGACCAAAGTAGTTACGCAGTTAATTACGTTATTTTTATACAACGTACATTTCAGTCAACAGTATGATATACTAGCGTGTGAAATATTTTTATTATTTTTAGTTTTGTTCCACAACACAGGAACATAAATCAGCAGTGGACTTCAATTAAAGTAATTTGGATAATTTATTCAGACAAAAATTTAGTACTTCATTTGATGTGTAATATTACTGGTTTTATCTTGGTGTATTTTTGAGGTGTTGAAAATTGTCCACTTTGACGTTAGGCAACACGCCACTGTTCAGTCTATTGCGAAATATACGGCTGAAGTTATCCCGTTTCCTGTAATTAGTTTCGTGCACATACTAGCTACAGACTCCACACGCATGCAGTAATATAGTCAAGAAAAGTTACAATATCATTAAAGCAACATGGGCGTGTAAGGAGGTGCATCACACGCAGCAAGGACAAAAATCTATATGAACTGCCTTACTGTTTTAACCAGCGTGACGTGTGACTGTGCATTGTGCCTTGTTTCGAAATATATCACACACAAAACCTTTCTGGGATATGCTTCAATTTAATGTTACCTACGATTAGGAAATTTAAGAATAAACAATACTGGAAGTAAAATTTATTATAAGCACTAACTGGTGCGAATAAGTACAGAAAAGCCTGCGGTAATGATGACTCGGCGCTGCAGCTGTGTGCCCCGCGTCCTGCCCAGCACGGAGGCGCTGCCGACAGCACGCGTGCGGGCTCCGATGTGAAAATGCGGAAGCGGATTTGGAAAAATATACGGAACTTCGCATTGACGGAAGTGGAAGTACAGGTCTGTCGCATCATTACCTAATAGCACTGGTTGCTAACAATAAATATCAGATAATCAAAATGTCCACGGGTGTACTGCCGGTCTATAGCGGGCAAAATATTTCGGCGATCATACATGTCGCCATCATCAGGTGAACTGACAGACTGAGCTCCTGTAAACGTGCCGGCACGGAGATCCGTACGCTATGGCTGCTCAGAGGGAACTGGATTCGGTCGCAGCGGCGGCCGATTTAAACACCCTCCGCCCGCGGCGCGCTCCCTCCGCCGTTCGCGCCCCGCGCCACGGTCGCGCGGTGGAAGAGATTGCGACGGCGTCTGAGATGACGTCGGTGTGATGGCTCTGTCCGCCGTGGTCGTCACAACTATACGTTTGCTTGATTTACTCTTGATTAACCCAATCGCTGGTTCCCAAACCTTGCTAAGATTATAGCCACAGTCACGGTTTATGAGGTCGTCATTGGTGCGAATTTCGATGGCCTCTCTACCAACACTGTCCCAGTATCTCGACGTCTGTACCAGAATCCTCGTGCGTTCATACTCCATAGCGTGATTTGCCGACAAACTATGTTCAGCGACGGCCGACTTGCTCGCATACATCAGTCGAGTGTGCCTTTGGTGTTCACGGCATCGATCCTCGACGGTACGCATCGTCTGACCAATATACGACTTGCCACATTGACACGGAATCTGGTACACGCCGGCCTTCCTCAAACCGAGGTCATATTTGGCGCTCCCCACCAGTGCACGAGTTTTATTCGAAGGACAAAACACAGTTCCGACCCGGTGTTTCTTCAAAATGCGGGCGACTTTCCCCGAGAGTGCGCCTGTATATGGAATAAACGCAGTGCCTACCTCCTCCCTCGCGATTTCATCCATCTCCACAGGTTGTGCTGTAGTGGTTCGGCGGAGAGCACGTTGAATCTGCCACTCTGAGTACCCATTTTTTCGAAATACAGTTCTCAGATGTTCCAATTCCTGGGGTAGACTCTCTGCGTCATAGATAGTGCGCGCCCTATGTATTAGAGTTTTAAGTGCCCCATTCCTCTGTGAAGGGTGGTGGCAGCTGTCTGCGTGCAAATACAGATCAGTGTGCGTTGTCTTCCGATACACCCCATGACCTAGGATGCCGTCAGCCCTTCTCTTAACCAAGACGTCAAGGATGGGTAATTTACCCTCCGTTTCAGTCTCCATAGTGAATTTGATGTTGGGGTGTATGGAGTTTAGATGTGTCAGGAAGTCAAGGAGCTTGTTCCTACCATGTGGCCAGATGACGAACGTGTCGTCCATGTAACGGAAAAAGCAAGTAGCTTTCCATTCGGATGACGACAGGGCTTCCTCCTCGAAGTTCTCCATGTACAAATTCGATACCACCGGTGAGAGTGGGCTAACCATGGCGACTCCTTCCGTTTGTTCGTAGTATTCTCCATTAAAAAGAAAATACGAGGAAGTCAAGACATGCCTAAAAAGTTCAGTGGTCTTCTCGTCAAACTTCTGACTAACCAATTCTAGTGACTCTCGCAGGGGTACCCTCGTAAACAAGGAAAAGACGTCAAAACTCACCATGGTATCTGACTCATCCAACCTGAAGCTATCAAGGCGTTTAACAAAATCCACGGAATTACGGATGTGGTGAGGGCATTTACCCACATAATATTTATCTGACTTGTGATTTGCACACCCACAGTTCTAAAAACATAATATATAATTTTCATTAAGGCATTTACTAATGGTGTTTGTTGCTGGTAATAAAAACCACTTTAAACTGAATTGTGATGTTCCTCTTTCACAATATAAGACAAAAAATAGTTTTTTTTATCTTTCACTTCTTGTCTACAGTTCGGATGGGAGTTGTGTGCTCTGACGTAAGTGTTATTCATCTAGCTCCAGCACAATATACAGTAAAAAATTGCTACCATTTCCAAACAAAATGAGATTACTGTTCTTGATGGGATCCACAGAACATGGTTACTGAATAAATTACCGAATGAATGTTGTAATCTTAGTATTAAGGAATTCACACGAGGAGATCCAATACCAAAAACGCAACTACACTAAGCTGAAGGACAAAAATTTTTGATACCGCCCAGTAAAATTTTGCTGAAAAACGGTATCATTACTGTTCGAGAGTGACCTCTGAACTGATTTTTGAAATGACCATAAATGACTTTTCCATAACTTCATTTAAGCACAGTATCATTTTCCGAAGAAATCTAATCTTGAGGGAATCAATGGAGACCCGCATCTGTATAAAGCCGATCTTACAGGACTGATGCTTTCCCCTCCGCTCTTAATTTAAGGATCAAAAGAAAATAATGGAAAAACCTAAGTGAGACGGTGATGCTTCTAACCGTTGTGAAAAGTCGTAAATTTAGGATAAATCGCTAAAAATATAATAGACACTTACAATGTAAGAAAATATTATACTACATATAAAGCCGCGCGGGGTAGCCGCACGGTCTGGCATCTTTGACAAGGTTCGCGCGGCTCCTCCCGTCGGAGGTTCGAGTCCTCCCTCGGGCATAGGTGTGTGTGTGTGTGTGTGTGTGTGTGTGTGTGTGTGTGTGTGTGTGTGTGTGTGTGTGTGTGTGTGTGTTTGTGTGTTTTGCTGTGCTTAGCTTAAGTTGGATTAAGTAGTGTGCAAGCCTAGGGACGGATAACCTCAGCAGTTTGGTCCCAAAGGAACTTACCACAAATTTCCAATTTCATATAATGTTAAATACTTTGACACTGACAATACGGCGTAATATTTTTCACAGCCTAGTACACTACTGGCCATTAAAGTTGCTACACCACGAACGTGACGTGCTACAGACGAGAAATTTAACCGACAGGAAGAAGATGCTGTGATATGCAAATTATTAGCTTCTCAGAGCATTCACACAAGGTTGCCGCCAGTGGCGACACCTACAACGTGCTGACATGAAGAAAGTTTCCATCCGATTACTCATACACAAAGAGCAGTTGACCGACGTTGCCTAGTGATACGTCGTTGTCATGCCTCGTGTAAGGAGGACAAATGCGTACCATCACGTTCCGTCTTTGATAAAGGTCGGATTGTAGCCTATCGTGATTGCGGCTTATCGTATCGCGACACTGCTGCTTGCGTTGCTCGAGATCCAATGACTGTTAACAGAATATTAAATCGGTGGGTTCAGGAGGGTAATACGGAACGCCGTGCTGGATCCCAAGAGCCACGTATCACTAGCGGTCGAGATCGTGATGGGGACGATTGCAAGACAACAACCATCTGCACGCACAGTTCGACGTCGTTTGCTGCAGCACGGACTATCAGCTCGGAGACAATGGCTGCGGTCACTCTTGACGCTGCATCACAGACAGGAGCGCCTGCGATGGTGTACTCAACGACGAACCTGGGTGCACGAATGGCAAAACGTCATTTTTTCAGATGAATCCAGGTTCTCTATACAGCATCATGATGGTCGCATCTGTATTTGGCGACATCGCGGTGAACGCACATTGGAAGCGTGTATTCGTTATCGCCATACTGGCGTATCACCCGTCGTCATGGTATGGGGTGCCATTGGTTGCACGTCTCTGTCACCTCTTGTTCGCATTGACGGCACTTTGAACAGTGGGCGTTATATTTCAGATGTGTTACGACCAGTGGCTCTACCCTTCATTCGATTCCTGCGAAACTGTACATTTCAGCAGGATAATGCACGACCGCATCTTGCAGGTCCTGTACAGGCCTTTCTGAATACAGAAAATGTTGGACTGTTGCCCTGGCCAGCACTTTCTCCAAATCTCTAATCAATTGAAAACCTCTGGTCAATGGTGGCCGAGCAACTGGCTCGTCACAATACGTCAGTCATCACTCTTGATGGACTGTGGTATCGTGTTGAAGCTGCATGGGCAAGTGTACCAGTACACGCCATCAAAGCTCTGTTTTACTCAATGCCCAGGCGTATCAAGGCCGTTATTACGGCTAGAGGTGGTTGTTCTGGGTACTGATTTCTCAGGATCTATGCTCCCAAATTGCATGAAAATATAATCACATGTCAGTTCTAGTATAATATATTTGTCCAATGAATATCCGTTTATCATCTGCATTTCTTCTTGGTGTAGCAATTTTAATGGCCAATAGTGAATATTTACGAAGAAACCAACCTGAAGATATTTTTGTAACCAACAATGAAATATCCCCCCATTATTAAAGTAAAACTTTGCAGGTGAGTGAGTTCGCCGAAATAGTCCGACGTTTTGGTGAGTCGTACCCCCATTAAAATCGTCATCGTCGTCATATGATGATCAGATCAGAGTGCCACTAATCGAGAAATGTGCCATTTCGACGAACTCACTACTTTACATCAGGCCAACTGCCCGAGAAAGACAGAGAGATCATATACTTCAGTTTGTTTATCATGTCGATAAGAATAAATACAGAACTTCTGATTTCCATGCAGGTTAGATTCCTGGCCGGGTCAGAGATTCCCTCCGCTCGCGGACTGGGTGTTGTGTTCTCCTCGTCGTCATTTCATCATCATCATCATCAACAAGTTAGTTTCCTAATGTGGCGTCAACCGAAAAGACTGGCAAGTCGGCGGCCAAACTTTCTTAGGTGGGGACTCGAGGCCATCAATGACATACGATCATTTTATTTCTTTAGACATCATCGATGATCCACAAATATAGATGACGTTTATATTTTGCATATTTTTCTTTTGGTATTCATAACGTTTGTCGACATTGCTTTACGTTATCTGGCAATGTATCATTATAGGATTGTGACTGATAACCTACATCCATGTCCCCTATTCTTTACATGTGCCCAATGTTGTTTTTTTCTGTGTAAGCACGAAACGAACACAATAAAGATTTTGAACTACCGTACATCACACTTAAGTATTTGGCTGAACTTTGCTACTGTGTTAAGTAAAATATGGAAACAGTGAAGGGTATCAGTCACGGCTGGTGAGAGAAGGCAGATGAATGGTGTGGTGGAGCCGGCACTCTGTATGAAACAGATTTCCTGGTGAACGACCACGGTTCTTGGTTTGCTCCTACGGCATGTGACTGTCATGTCTGTTTTTGTCACAGTGCAGGGGCGATATTATTCTGCTAGATGTTCTTCTTACATAGAGCGAGCACTTTCACTCTTCAATGCCCTTATGTATTATTCATATCTGGATTTAACATGAAAATGATGGCTGTAAATATTAACGAAATAAATATCCTCTGATCATTGCGCCTCAGAGACTGTATTTGGCAAAATAGAGGGAAATCAACTTAAACTATGTTGTAATACAACTTTTCCCTAAAGAAAGTGACGTCTTCGATGATTATGAGACATCAGTCCTATTGAACATACATGCTTCGAATATTCCTTCAGCACTACCTTGAATTGCTCAAAGGAGAATCTCATTTCAGCCATTCTGGAACCACTGCAGTCTGCTATCATTAAGCAACGTGTTCTCGTCGTCCTTGTGATTATATATCACTGCTCAATAATGTTAGCTTCGATTGGTTTTGCTTATAAATTTATACTATCGAACAGTAAGAAAATTTTATGAATAGCTCTGGAAAGTTACACTAAAAGCGTGGATGAATGCTTACACATATGAATAATTTATTTCTATTGGAATCTTCCTAAGAAAATTTCTGTTGATACTTAACGACTGTAAGACGGCACAGACTGTCCCTGCAATACCTTAAGCTTTCAGATCCCGTCTTCCGCAGTGTGCGCTAACCAAACCTCGTCGTAGATAATCCCGGGTAGCTCGTTAACTATTCTCGTTACTTGCCAATTAGTGGACCCACCGGACCGTGAAACTACGCTGCGGACATATTACATGTTCGTGTAACGACATCGCAGGTCACTGAATGCGATATACTTCCATAAATTTAAAAATATATTAATGAGGGTATTTGAATACTTATTTCAAAATTCTGTAAAGGAGTTTACGGCATCTTCAACAGCATCGTTGTTTTATAACATCCAAACATAGTCATATTTCCGTGGAAGAAGCTTCTCCCAAGTTTTAATCAGTGATTTGTAATTTTCTCTTATTTTTGTCGCTATGATGATAGCTGGGAATTTTTTGATTTTCTTGTTTTTGTTCTTCAGTAATCATTTCATGGAGCTGTTTCATTGAGTTGTAGAATAATTAAAACAGAATTCAGGATACGTATTCTTTGTCTTACAGTTAGCACTGTAACAGCTCATAATTTCCAAAACTGAATTCATAGATCTTCGTTTTATAATATCGCAGAATAAGTACCCATAAAGTCTTCACTTCTTTGATTTTCTTGTATCAAACAGCAACCTAACTACGTTATTTATTTCGAATGAAGTTTTGCTTACCAGAATTGATCGGTTTCAATCAGCAGACACAGTTGCGTTACTAAGAAGAACACAGCTTACCTGAAATAACAAAGAATACCATTAATTTCTATTCCACATATCCACGTAACAAGTAACAAACATTATCAAAAAGATTAGATCACTGTATAATAGGCTTTGAATATACATTAAATTTGTGCAAATGACTGCATACGTTTTAACAGTGTCGACAAACATTTACTTTAAAGTCTGCTTATGTTGGAACTCTGAAATATTGATCGCCACATATTTAAATTTTAATAATAGGCCTTACGACAGAACAGTATCCAGTAACGGGTATACCTACATTTCGAAGACTGCGGAGGTAGTATCAAAGCTGATGAGCTTCAGTACTGACAGGCTACTTGTATGCGTGCTATTCAGAAAAACTGAGCAGTACTTACAGAATTACTGAATACTTATAGTTTTGTTTGTTATGACAGCAAAATTATTAAGATCTATAAGAGACTTGTTAAATAGTTGTCAACCCAGGAGGTTACTGAGGCCAGTCCTTTGTAATCGAACATCCAAATCCACAATCCTAACAATACGTTTGTAGCAAATAGATCTGCTTATGTATGCCTCGATATATAAATAAACGGTCACAGTTACATAGCGTAACGGAGGTTCCCACGCTTGTTGAATAGGTTGAGGGTACCATATTACTACTACTATTTTCCGTACGTGTTTATAAACTGAATATAAAGACAGAGAAATATCCGTATATTACAGGGACACTTTATATTCAATGAAACAAACAATATCTAATTATGTATTGTTCTTCCAACACAGTAAAGAACCTGAAAGTATATACAGAATAGAGCAGCATTTTACGAAGTTAAACTGAAATCAATTTACTAAAAACACATCAGTAAGATCAAGCAGAGAAAAAGGCACAAGGAATTTTAACAATTCTTGCTCACTTCTTATACTCGAAGAGAAGGCCAAATTTTTGTCTAATTCCACATGTAATGGTCCAGGAACAATACAAAATGCAGGTGGCTGACTTCAAAATGGCGTCTGTAACGCAGGTGCGTTCCAATCAGACAGCTGTCGCTGAGTTTCCTTGAGCGGAAAAGCAGAGAATCGCAGGTATTCCTAGCCGCTTGCAGAATGTCTGAGAAGACCTGGCAGTGAAAAAAGAGCATGGTGAGGCGTGTGTTATCATCCCAACAAGGCCGCGAAAACCTGTCCAACGTACCGCATTCGCGCCGACCGCAGGCAGCTGTAACTCCTGCAATGCTGGAACGTACAGACCGCTCCGACTCATATTCGGCAGGTCACTTGTGTAAAGGCTAAAATGAAAGACTAAGATATTTTGGCTCAACACCTCTCCGGTTCTGAAAAATCCACTACCAAACATGACGTGCAAGCGGCTCAAAACAAACATGATAGATAAATAATTGAACGGGTGCGAATGTTAGTCCAACGCCACACTTTTCTCAAAATATATTATATATGTTAGTTCAACTTGTATTCAACAACGGAAGCTACTGCAAATACAGAGTGAGTCAGGAGGAAAGGTATGTGTTGCGAGGGGTGATAGCATTAGTTATTCTGAACAAAAAACTTGATGTGGATATATGCCCTATTCCAAATGGGTTCCGAGACAGAACACTTAAAATTTACATTCCTACTTATTTTCTGTATTATTTTTCCACAGCCTCTGGATCGTGGGATCCCGGGTTCGATTCCCGGCCGGGTTGGGGGATTTTCTCTGCCCAGCGACTGGGTGTTTCTGTTGCCTTCATCATTTCATCATCATCATCATCATTCGTGTCAGTGGCTAGCTTGGGCTGTGCACAAATTGGGCTGTGTAAGAGCGCTGATGACCCCGCAGTTGAACGCCTGCCAAACCAATCACGATCATCTGTATAATTCGTTTTCTTTGCTTACAACGTACCACAGTAATATAGCGGAAGCGGAGACGAGCATTTTGATACAGGACGCTTGTGGTCCATCAAGTCGGAAAACTACCTCAAAGTGGCCTACAAAAAGCACCTAAGCTATAGCGCAGGCGCGCGCGCTAAATTTTCAATATTCTCGCGATCTCTCCGCGCAAAATGTTACTCCTAGACAAAAAATAAGTAGGACCTTTTTGTGTAGCAAATTTAATTTAGTTTAATTGTGTACTGAGAAATGTTTTCGTTGGAGTGTGCGGTTTTCGAGTTATTAAAGAAAACCTTACAAAAGTGATATTAAACATGTTATATCTCAGAAAATCGCATCTCAAAGCATCTACCTTTCCTCCCGACTCACCCAGTATCCTTTACCTTTCACTCACTAACGATTCATACTTGTTCTCATACAATGAGGAATTAGTCTTTGCCGTGTGTGAAACACCCAAAGCTGCAGTAAAATGGCGTTTGCAAAGAAGAGGTCATTTCCAAGCGCAACGGAATAAGAAGATTCACAGAAGGAAATAGCTAGTTTTGATGAAAATTATTCATCCAGTGGAAGCATTTATTGATCCATAAAAGACATGGTAAATTGAAAACAATTTTTTGAACAATGAGGCTTAGATTTGTATCACATTACAATGTTACTGTGTGATTCTAACTATTAATTACACACTAATAAAAATATATATGTGCGGACCATGAATAAATTATTCTACTTCGATTAATTACTGCAATACTGTTAATAATTTTAATATTATAAGGCTATTTATGTAGTAGAGTAATGCATGCTATGTACGTTAAAGTGGCTTTGGTCTTTCTGAGTACTTTGACTTTGGACGCTGAACAATGTAAAAGTTCTCCAGAGGTATTACCCGCTTAAACACAACACCTCAAGGCAGAAAAAGAGAAGAAATATGAACAACTGGATTAGGTAAAATGTAAATATCGTAGAAATTCTGGGAGTGAGTACGTATCTGACAAAACAGGACAACTACTGATGGCTAATTCTTGGTCCTGGAGGTAGATATAAAAACAAGTGCTGGCGGAAAATTGATGAATTTATAGAGCAGATATTCCATCCTTTCTGGGATATGGGCGACTTCAATTATCAAATTAATTACCTTGTGAGTAATATTAAGATAGAACAATTGCAAAATAAGTAACCATAATTAATGAAAATATGGAATTAGATTTTTATATTACGTATTTTTATAGATAAAATTATTATTCTGATTAACATATTTTGTTTTTTCAGGTATCCACAGAAAAGGAAAAGCGGAGTTTCGCAGTGAATGGTTACTTTTCAGTACCAGGTTGTAATATTTTGGTATACGAAGAGGTAATTTTGAATGTGTATGGGCTCCACAACAGTGAAGGATGGCTTAAAAGCTTACAGAAATGCTTGTGTAATGGTCACTGCACTTCTCCAAAAGACAGAAGAGGTATCTAAAGATTAAATTAATACTACTTCGCAAAAAAAAAAAATTAAATTGTATCCTTTTTTTGGGTGCTTTTTCTGTAACTGCCACGTTCAATCGAAACTTCACTAAATGTCTCTTACCTGGGCATTTAACTTTAAAATGAACAGCCGGCCGCTGTGGCTGTGCGGTTCTAGGCGCTTCAGTCTGGAACCACGTGACCGCTACTGTTGCAGGTTCGACTCCTGCCTCGGGCATGGATGTGTGTGATGTCCTTAGGTTAGTTAGGTTTAAGTAGTTCTAGGGGACTGATGACCCTAGATGTGAATTCCCATAGTGCTCAGAGACATTTGAGCCATTTTTTTTAAAATGAACAATTTTTTTTGTTTCCGGAAAACAAGGGAAACCCATAAAGCTATCTTTCAATAGAAGCGATTCAGACAGTTCAAAACTTCATGAATAGTACACGTAAGCATGCTAGCCGTTACAGCCGCTCACAAAACTTTTACAAAGTGTACTTAGACCATGACATGCTGCACTCTTAATTATATGAAGAACATTACTTAAAATATTGTGAAGAGAATAATGCACTACAAGCGAAAGTGTCAAAATTTCGTGGTTTTCCAACAAAGATTTTAAACTTTCGGACACATGTCATGCACGTAATGAATTTGAAATTAAAATTGAAAATGCACAATTGATCAACTCTGATTAAATGATTAAAAATTGACATCACGCCAAAGCATCGGCAGGACAAAATATCATTACACAGCTTTCCAAGATAGCTAGAGAAAATCCCGAGGAACATCTTATAATAACCATTGATGCACAACAAACCTTCCGAACACCGCAACTGACGTCCGGGCCTCCACTCTATGAGAAGAAATTATGGACGTATAATTCAGGTATTTATGATTTTGGATCTGAAAAGGAGCATATGATCGTGTGGAACGAAGCTGATGCAAAGCTTTGATCTGATGGGACAGGAAGCCGTCTGATAAAATTCCTACAAACAGAACAGTTGAACCAACTACTGTTCACATAGTTAGTGATAACAGCAGATGCAAAGGTCAAAACTGGGCAACTGTGGCTTTAGGAAGCTTTAAGGCTGTTGAACATTGATTTCCACAAGTTTCGCACACACGATAGCCCTGGGACCGAGACATCGGTCGAAATGAGAAGCATGTTAAGAACACAAACCACATAGTGTACACCCCTGATGGCTGGGATACAGTCGTTAGAGATTTCTGCAGAAAGAAGCCATTTTTAGTTGTTAAAATGAAGTAAGCGGACACAATATGTCTGACACCTTTGCAGAAATCATACAGAGAAGGAAAAACATGATGGTCGATCTTAGCTCCGAGTTTCGGAGGCGACAGCTTTAGTTTTGATGGATGAATTGGATGGCATTTAAAAGTGTACTACCAATATTCTGATTTTGAAGAATTGAGAACTGCAAACACCGTTAGAAAAGTACAAGCATTTCAGGAGCTTAATCCAGTTCAGCTATAAGGAAACAATTAAAACTCATTACAATTTGTGAGCAAAAACTGAAAAATCTTATGTCATTAATGCCATACGCACGCACGCACAGGATGTTTCGAAGGGCTACTTGAAGAGTCTCAAAATGGTTCAAATGGCTCTGAGCACTATGGGACTTAACATCTGTGGTCATCAGTCCCCTAGAATTTAGAATTACTTAAACCTAACGAACCTAAGGACATCACACACATCTATGCCCGAGGCAGGATTCGAACCTGCGACCGTAGCGGTCACGCGTTTCCAGACTGAAGCGCCTAGAACCGCACGGCCACAACGGGCGGCTTCAAGAGTCTGAGTGAAACAAAGGAAGAGGATGACACAAATGTGATAGATATTGGTTATATTCTTTGAAATATTGCCGTCACTATCATTCTAAACTGTTGTATGTTGATTTCACAGTTGTGTAAACGTTGTCATCTTTTAGTATGGGACAGGGTAAAACCCATTGTCATGTCACCATGCGATTAAATATTTTTTATAAATAATATGTAACGTTTTCACAAAATAACTATGCACACGTGAATATTAAGACGTTGGAGAAATAAACTACTTGTGTTAGATAACCGGAAAGACTGATATATGATTTATGGATTTATTCCAACTTTCAAAACGCTTTCATGCTAAATTTACATTTTGTGGCTTTGGATTATACCATTCTCACCCCTTCAGTTGAAAAGAGAATATATTTCATCATCATATATGGGAGTTCGCAAACGTATAATTTCCAAAAAAATCGAGGAAATTAATCGTTACGACTGTCTTACATACCAGAATGGTAAACTAAGTTAGCGAAAGAGCCGCTGGCGTAGCGACGAAGCCATCTGGCTGGGGAGCAGAGAAACTGTGCTCGCTTCTCAAATGCTTTTTGCTACTTTTTTATTTTTAATTTTTCTATATCCAAATTAGTAGGAATAAAAGGATTAGCAAGGTGGAAGAATAACTTAGGCAAAGAAATTTGTTAGTCGACTTGAATTAGTGAAGAATTAAAATTTTTTGGCATCGTTGCATAAAACCGACTCCGAGTAATACTGCTGCGAATTCGTCATGAGGGACCACAGATAGCGGATCATGCGATGTTTGTTTACTGAGAGGTACGGTACAGAACTTTACTTTGATGTTCCAAAATTATAGTGTGCTTCTGTGGAATCGCACAACCGCGTGGATGCAGCACCTATTTATAGCATAATTCATGACAAACTTTCAGCATCCATTTTTCAGGCAAAGTTATCGCATGTGCTCTAATCATTACCATTAATTCATGAAAAATAAATATCTCTGAATATAAACGAAATCTATATTTCATCAATCTTCGGAAGGAACGACGTAGCTGCTCGAAGTCTCTACGTTCATTAGACGTTCTTGGTACAGCGACTATATTTGCTTCGAATGTTTGCATGGAAAGTGACATCCACGAAGAAGTTCGAAAAAAATTGAGAGGATGTAACAGAGTGGGTGAAAGAGCCGTTGTAAGGTAACCAGGATTAAAGTTTTCATTCTTTATTGATCAAAGGTGTTTGAGGAATTTATTTGCTTACCCTGTTGTTATTTCTTATTGATTACCTTATTAACTACGCCATTCCTGTCTACTTAGATACTGAGTTCACAGAAGCAAACAAAACTGCAGAAGGCATTTGAGAATGGAACAAAAGTTTTCTGCTCCTCTGCCAGATAGCTTGGTCGCTATGCCAGTTGTGTGCTTTCATTGAACAGCATTTACCTTGTGGGTACATATCAGACAGTTGTAACAATTACTTTCCTCGATTTCTCGAGAAATGAGCGTTTGTGAAGCCTATGTATATGATCATCAGAAGTGCTCTACTTTCAATTATGTATCTTTCCTGTCAGTTTTGAGTCAAGAGCGCGTCATGAAATTTAGGGGCGCTTTTTTTCAAAATTTGATGATGTTGAGCTAAAATACCTTAGTGTCTTTCATTTTAGGTTGCACACAACCAGCCTGCCAAATCTGATCCCAATCGATTGGCCGTAACTGAGAAACACCACCTAAAGAGCCCACGGCGTGCTCGTGTGACGTCATACCGGCGGGTCTAAGGTTGGCAAGGTGCCGTGCTGAAAGAATCGAGGAGAACGCCCTGCAACCTTTCTCAAACGATTTTATAGTATGTGTTCGGTGAAGAAGTTTGATTTTACGTTACTTGAAACTTAACATGTTGGCTTCATGGCCAAGTGCTAATCATTTCGTTAATAGTCGTAGTTATTCTGATATTCATATAACATCATGAAATTCGAAAGCACTGCAGTGAAAGTTGGGCCGGCCGGAATGGCCGAGCGGTTCTAGGCGCTGCAGTCTGGAACCACGTAACCGCTACGGACGCAGGTTCGAATCCTGCCTCGGGCATGGATGTATGTGCTGTCCTTAGGTTAGTTAGGTTTAAGTAGTTCTAAGCTTCTAGGGGACTGATGCCCTCAGAATTTAAGTCCCATAGTGCTCAGAGCCATCTGAACCTTTTTTTTTTTAAAGTAGGGGCCGCTACGAATTTGCGTTCGGTGCATATTAGCCCAGAAACTGCTCGTTAAATGTCGCTAACATTTTCAGTTTTTTCTTTTTACTTGGAAAGGATTAGTATCTGACTCCTGTCGTGAGAACATGCATTTTATGTAGCTCATTCACTTCTGATTGCATGCAGACGGAAATGAGATGTTCATAACATCCCTCACATCTCGTAAACAGCTCGAGACATCGTGCGTACTATCATTTGCTAAAATTTCATTTCGATGCCTAGAACGGTTTACAAGATATGAGGGCTACAATGAAGATTTCATTCTTGCGTGCGTGCTATCAGAAGTGAACATCTAGGCCTACATAAAATCCATTTTCTTGAGACTGGAGGCAGATATTGATCTCTTCACAAATTTAAAGAAGAATTCAAAATATTAGCTACTTTTATGCACAGCAATATATGTTCTAGTATGCACCAGACCAAATACATAGCGACACCTATTTTTCATTGTAACTTCTTATAATTTTGTGCTTATATGTGAAATATCTCAATAACTGTTACCGTTAACGAAATGAAGGGCAGTTCACCTTGAAGCTGATATATAAAGCTACAACTAACGTAAACATCAGCGATCAATGTAAAAGGTAACGATTCGTTAAAATGGTTTGAGAAAGACTGCAGTGCGGCGTGCATCTCGATTCTGTCAGTGCCGGCCAACTCTGGCCCGCGCTGTGTGACGTCACACTAGCGCGCTGCGGCCTTCTCTTGAGGTTGCGGTGGCTTGAGGCCTTGTCCTTGTGGGATTCAGTCGTACTGCAGTCGACGTCCTCCTCACATTCGTCCCTCTTTTGTTTCACAGTGTAGTATTTATGTCTTTGTAATCCTACGGATAGCAGAACACAACTTATCGTACTAGCCTGTAAGCATACAGATTATTTTGCCATGTTTTCCCCTACCATTCTCCACATTCCCTCACGCCTTCCGTTCTACAGACGTTTACAAATAAAGTTTTAACTCTCATCTTGTTTGCTTTTAGACCAGTGTTTTGTCAGGAACATTGTGTCAATGTAGAGCTTTCCTCATTTTTCTTCAAGTTTTTTCTTACAACTTAACAAACTCACTCTTCCTAAATCCTGTTTCTGTTCTTTGATAGTCTACTTCTCCCTCTGTTAAAGAACTTCCTTCCCAAACTTTTCTTGTTTTTTCTGTCTGCTGATTATATGAGTCCATACTAGGAATGTTAGCATCTGACTCACCATCCTCACCATCTTGTCATCCGATATCGCACTAACATAGTAACAGGCACTGTGCATGATATGCCATGACAAACTAGTTATCTCAATTAAGAAGCCTGCGTATGAAGTTCGTTTCAATGAGGTTCCATTGGTACCGAACATTCGAACAGAAGAATAGCTTTCTTTTGCATCTTTGGCCATTTGTTTCAATTCTTGAATCTCCTTAAATGCTGACATTAGTTCCTTCGTCATTTTCTGTTGCCATTCCTTAAATTTCCCTATAGTTTTCTCTTGACTTTCTATTATCGTGCTGCGTAGCGCCGTTGTATTCAACTGACTGATGTCTGGAAAAAGTTTATGTTTAATACTACGCAATCTGCGGTTCTTTCTAGTTTTTTCTCGTGTATCTGTGGCGTTGAAGTATAACTCGCACTAAAATCCATTATTAGTTCCATATCCACACATTCTCCCTTATTTACGTCCTCAGAACCGGAATCTTTGAATCGCACTCTCTCTTTGTACTGAACCGAAGTCCCACAACACTCTCTAGTGGTATTTGAAATGAAAATGAGAAGTAAGGAACATAGGCCTCCCTACACAAATATCTATTCACATGTTAAGTAGTTCTAAACTTTCACCTACCGTAGAAAAATCAAACTATGCGCATTTTGGCATTCCTGAAACACTTGCATGTCTTTCTGCAGCTGCTGGTTTCTGTGCAGCTATTTTGTTCTCAGACAGCACCGCTCCTTGTGCGTCGCTATGTTGGTCGTCTCGAGTTGCTGTAATCAAGGATGGTACAGATCGCTATCTCACACAGGATTTCGCCGGCGATGGCGTACTTTTATGTTCACGGACTGATGAATATTTTTCTTAACGATGTATCATTATTGCCTATCAATGTTCTCTGTTTGTACCACTCCTCTCCGAAAAGAAAATTCTTTCACGTTAGTCAATTGTAACCCTCCGCCTCCACCTATCCCATATATTTTTGTTGCTCTTCCTCTACTGCAATGTTTTATATTGCAGCGATCGAAATTGGGTAATGGATGCTTAACGATGGGAAAACGCTTAGTTGCAGAAACAGACGGTGTTGCTTAAAATGCAAACATCTCTATTTATTTCTAGAATTTTAAAGTTCCTCAAATTTAAGTGAAAAAAAGAATGTTGCTTTCGAAAGATAGCAGCATATACCACTGCATTTATTGATTTCGTGGGTGACACACTTCCTGACAATGCTTAGCCCCAGCCAAGCTCGTATTAACATTAAATTTATTCCATTTCCACAGAGGAGTCACCCATTGCTGTATTGATTTTCTAAATTAATCTTTCGCGGTATGAAAATCCACGGTAGGCTTTATAACTATACAAATGATACGTTCCGCCAACAACTTCTACTGACTAGCCTTCCTCCGCTCGGACGTGTAAAGGACGCCAAGGGCAAATTCGTCCATTTTTGCGATTGTTTCGGCTATCGTGCTGATAGGCTTTTACTTTCAGTAACACAGATACTGTTTTGCATCTGTTTCTGCGTGCGGGTGGCCTATAAAGCACAAACGTCGTTCTTCTTATTCAGATGATCTGAAAATATCACAACTGACAAGCTTCATGAATTGCCCAATATGAATGTTGTTGCTGAGATAAGAGTATTCAGATGTCGATGATTTCACGAAGATTTAAGACATTGACTATAGCGAACATCCTGGGTTCGGTATGGGGCGGCGGAGGGGTGAAGTGGACTGCCGTAGTCGTCGTGGGGTTGTGGACCACTACTGCTACGGCGGGGACGGATCCTCTCCGTCGTCTCTAGGTCCCCGTTTAACATACAATAGTGAACATGAATAACGGATTGAGCAGGAATACGATGCTGAAGATGGATAAAACATTTTTATTTCCACAATGAAGATAGAAAGTGCGAATATTGACATTAGAAACCGTTAAATAAAAATATATATTTGTTTGTGTGTGTGTGTGTGTGTGTGTGTGTGTGTGTGTGTGTGTGTGTGTGTGTTTTGGTGAAGAGAAAATGAAAGAGACAGGGGGCAGAAGGAGGAGATAGACAAAGAAAAGGTAGAGGGAACAGGTTAGGTAGGTGTGCTTTCCCTTTCGTTTATTTTCCATTAAACCAGAATGAGCCACAGTAAAGCGGGGCCCCGAACAGCCAGTTTATATACTAAAACAAAAATGCTCTCTCCCTTGAAGTTAGCCGCCTTTTATATATTATGGACTTCTATAAATAATTCTATTAAAAGCGTGGCGTCTATAGTAAGGACTGCCAACTAAACAGCCTGAAATAATAACAAAGTAAGTATATGTGAGTGGTTGGTATGGAGTACGAAGTACGTCACGCGCCTGCTAACGAAGAATACACGAGCAAATTCGGCAGCTAGAAATGACGCTACTGTTTCATCCATTGATTTCGCGCGCAGTTACAGACACCCTGCGCGAATCAAATGAATAACACAGTTCTGCGACTAAAATACTGCGTAGGATTTTTTAACATTTTCGTACAGATTTTCGCCTCCCAAAAACACGAAAAATACTCAAAAATTGTATCACATAGGTTTTTATGTATATTGCAGTATATATTTGCATTAGTAATAAACTTATGTAATTTTTAAATTTAATAATTATTAAAAATTATATCAATTATAATTCATAAAATAAACTTAAATTCAAACAATTTACAATGTTAACTATTCTTTGTTACCACTTGCAGGTTTTACCGTGAATTCCTGGGCGCCAGAAGCAAATGCAAACAGTCTTATTGTTCAGTTTTATCGTGTTGCGACAAGTCAAATGACGATTTGTATCTCGCATGAAATGAAGATAAAGTCTCAACAGACATATTGCTATTCAAGTGAACAGTGCTGTTGTTTCTGTCTAGTAATGGCCACAAGAGGTTGTGTTATTTCTCTAAATAGTTTGTTATATCTGTGATGAATACACTATTAAAAGTCAACAGAGAAATATAAGTGATTTTGTGAAGAAAGTTTATTTTGCTTACTTTAAAGTAAAACTTGATGATCAAGATAAACCAACGGCCCCACGTAAGGTGTGTAGAAGATGTGAAAATCGTTTTTCGTTTAAGGGTAAGAAAATGCATTTCGATTTGGAATTCCTATGACATGGCGTGAGCAGGAAAACCATGCCACTGATTGCTATTTCTATTCAGTTGACGTAAAGGGATTCAATTCAAAAAAGAAAAGAAGCACAAGTTATCCTAACCTAGACTCAGCTGTAAGTCCAGTGCCAACTTTCAGTTTGGATGAATACCCGAGTGAGTTGCAGAACGAAGTTACTTTACCTTCTCAGGGTGAACCAAGCTCGGATTTTTCTTCAGACGAAGGTGAAAGGCCTCAATGATCTAGTAGAGATTTAGGTCTTTCAAAAGATGCAGCCGAACTGTCAGGTTCCACATTAAAAAACAGAAACGTTTTATCATCTGGCACCTCATTTTCATGGTACAGACGCCGAGAAAAATAATTTACTCAGTTTTTCTCAAAAGAAGGAAATTTAGTTTTTGGCAATGATGTGTAAGGACTCATTCACTGCTTTGATATGACTCTTCTGAATGGCGCCTACTCATTGATTCATCCAAAACTAGTCTTAAAGTAGTATTAGTGCACAATGGAAATAAATTTGCATCGCTTCCGATGGGACACTATGTGCATATGGGCGAAAACTATAACGATTTGGCCATTATCCTGGAAAAAAATCAAATTTCAAGACCATCTATGGTTGGTTTGTGGGGACTTCAAAATAGTCATGATGCTTTTGGATCAGCAAGCAGGCTATACTAAATACCCATGCTTTTTATGCTTGAGCGATAGTAGAGCCAGAGAACAGCACTGGATTAAAAGTGATTGGCCACCCCGAGGAACTTTAAAACCTGGAGAGAAAAATATTATCAATACTACTTTGGTACCACCAGAAAAGGTTTTGTTGTCCTCTCTCCATATCAAAGTGTGGTTGATGAAACAATTTGTAAAATAGCTGCAAAAGGATGGGGGCTGTTTTAAACTGGCCCCAACACAAGAAAACTTTTAACGGACAACCTCTTTGTGGAAAGTAAGAATGAGAAGGAAAAAGAAGCTTGGGTGTCGTTGAAGGATGTAGTGCGAAAGGTTTTGAGAAATACTAAGGATCCTGACTACAAAACCAATGTTCAACGGATGCTAGCAGCATACGAAGCTCAAGGCTGCAAGATGAGCTTAAAGGTCCATTTTTTATACTCCCATATAGACAGTTTTACAGAAAACCTGGGAGCTTACAGTGAAGAACAGGGGGAGCGGTTTCACCAGGATGTCCGTGATGTCGAGAGACGGTACCTAGGAAGCTGGGATGTCGCTATGCTTGCTGACTATTGTTGGATGCTTAAGCTGGAAATTAAAGACGGAAAACAGAAAAGGACTCGGCGAAGTATCAAGGAAAACAAGGTATGTTCCATAAAAAATAGGAATAAGTATAATATTGTTTCTGTATGTCTCAAAATAATGTTTCTTTGGTTGTAAAAAAATAGTATGTTTGATCATTTTGAATAAACGAGTGTTTTTACCAATTTTTGTGTTTGAATTTGCAAAAAAACCTTATGTGATAGAAAAAACTATACGCAACTGCTACAAGCCAAACTCGAACAATGGCTCCCTCTACTCATTCTCGTGAGTGAGACTTTGTTGAATACAGCAATACAACGGCTACTGTGAGTAGAAAACCAGCGATTACTACCGAAAATTCAATAGAAGGAAAGATGCTTTAGGGTACGATTCACAACGTCATGGGACCAGAGATACCTGTATCCATTACAGTGTTAAAGATCAAGTAAATTTGTTGCAGAAAATAAACTACATAAAAAGTGTTCGCCTCTCCAGACTTATGTATTGATATGTAGAAATAAAGTACACGTTTTGTAAATATTCCGTGCAAAACCTATGAAAGTCATACACTCCTCTACGTGTTTAAGTATGACGTACTTTTTGTAATAAAAGAAAGATGGATTTGTCCATATGAAGGATCCCGTAGAGCCCTAAGCGGACCCAGAAAGGAGAATAATTTCTGTTATAGGAATGGACCTTTTCCAACAGTATTAACTTAAAACATACAGCAGCTGTACAGCATGTACTTATTAAGGCAATGACGACTGTAAACGGGCTGCGCTGTACCGTACACTGTTGAGCGAAAGTTTAACGGATAATATTTGGCTAATGTGACATCACTGGCGATAAATTGCAATTTCACGTATCTTTTCGCAAAGGAATTGAATTAGTAACGACATGAAACAGAGATGCACGCCATCATTTGAATCTCATATTTGTCACGCATGGAAATTACCAATATTGGCTGAGCTCTTTGATCATGGAAAATCTCTAACATCCGACGTACTGAATAATTTAAACGCTTAAGGTACGTTTGAGTCGATAATTAAGAACCGTGTTAGTGAACTGTGTGATGCTACTTATCGGTAACAGATATTTTACTGTCACTGACTAACGATTCAGATAGAACCCGAATGAAATTTTCACTCTGCAGCGGAGTGTGCGTTGATTCGGATGGAATTAGAGAATGCCATCATCAGGTAATAGTACCCGTTACAGTGTTAAAGATAAGAGGAATTTTTTACAGAAAAGAAACTGCAGAAAATTGATGTATTATGTTACTTACATGATACCTACTTTTTAGTGCCGATCGGAATGACTGAAGTACGGAACATGATCTCAGAGCCGCATTTTTTTCTTGATTTTTTCAAGAGGAGTTCGAGAAATCATTTTTCCTCATAATCTATTTGTCACAAATAAATAATGCCGTTGTACCACATATTTTAAGATATTGCAAATGAACTTATCATCCCGAAACGTTACTTCGTGGAAAGGTATAATACCTACGGACAGATGTAAGATATGAAAGAATCTCATCCCTTACTTTCTAGTCTTGTCCAAATACGCACACACATATAGTGCCCGTCAAATTTTTAAGAAGATTTTCGGGTATTTTTTCTCACGCCGTAGACTCTACATCTACATCTACATTTATACTCCGCAAGCTACCCAACGGTGTGTGGCGGAGGGCACTTTACGTGCCACTGTCATTACCTCCCTTTCCTGTTCCAGTCGCGTATGGTTCGCGGGAAGAACGACTGTCTGAAAGCCTCTGTGCGCGCTCTAATCTCTCTAATTTTACATTCGTGATCTCCTCGGGAGGTATACGTAGGGGGAAGCAATATATTCGATACCTCATCCAGAAACGCACCCTCTCGAAACCTGGCGAGCAAGCTACACCGCGATGCAGAGCGCCTCTCTTGCTGAGTCTGCCACTTGAGTTTGTTAGACATCTTCGTAACGCTATCACGCTTACCAAATAACCCTGTGACGAAACGCGCCGCTCTTCTTTGGATCTTCTCTATCTCCTCCGTCAACCCGATCTGGTACGGATCCCACACTGATGAGCAATACTCAAGTATAGGTCGAACGAGTGTTTTGTAAGCCACCTCCTTTGTTGGTGGACTACATTTTCTAAGGACTCTCCCAATGAATCTCAACCTGGTACCCACCTTACCAACAATTAATTTTATATGATCATTCCACTTCAAATCGTTCCGCACGCATACTCCCAGATATTTTACAGAAGTAACTGCTACCAGTGTTTGTTCCGCTATCATATAATCATACAATAAAGGATCCTTCTCTCTATGTATTCGCAATACATTACATTTGTCTATGTTAAGGGTCAGTTGCCACTCCCTGCACTAAGTGCCTATCCGCTGCAGATCTTCCTGCATTTCGCTACAATTTTCTAATGCTGCAACTTCTCTGTATACTACAGCATCATCCGCGAAAAACCGCATGGAACTTCCGACACTATCTACTAGGTCATTTATATATATTGTGAAAAGCAATGGTCCCATAACACTCCCCTGTGGCACGCCAGAGGTTACTTTAACGTCTGTAGACGTCTCTCCATTGATAACAACATGTTGTGTTCTGTTTGCTAAAAACTCTTCAATCCACCCACACAGCTGGTCTGATATTCCGTAGGCTCTTATTTTGTTTATCAGGCGACAGTGCGGAACTGTATCGAATGCCTTCCGGAAGTCAAGAAAAATAGCATCTACCTGGGAGCCTGTATCTAATATTTTCTGGGTCTCATGAACAAATAAAGCGAGTTGGGTCTCACACGACCGCTGTTTCCGTAATCCATGTTGATTCCTACAGAGTAGCTTCTGGATTTACAAAAACGACATGATACTCGAGCAAAAAACATGTTCTAAAATTCTACAACAGATCGACGTCAGAGATATAGGTCTATAGTTTTGCGCATCTGCTCGACGACCCTTCTTGAAGACTGGGTCTACCTGTGCTCTTTTCCAATCATTTGGAACCTTCCGTTCCTCTAGAGACTTGCGGTGCACGGCTGTTAGAAGGGGATGCAAGTTCTTTCGCGTACTCTGTGTAGAATCGAATTGGTATCCCGTCAGGTCCAGTGGACTTTCCTCTGTTGAGTGATTCCAGTTGCTTTTCTATTCCTTGGACACTTATTTCGTTGCAATCATGGGCACCCAGAAAAATGTTTCCGAAAGGGGGCAATATTCAGTAACTGCCAGTTTTCACACAAGTGAGTGGACGAGTTTGAAAACATGCTGTGCCCCGAGAATTAATTTGATAAGAAATACAAAAACTACTTAATTATCAGTACTCGTTAAGTACCTACTATTTATTACTTTGGGATCAAAACAGTAACGATATTTCAATACTATATGCAAAATACATCTTTTATATTATTAATATGAATACGATCAACGGCTTTGCCTTACTGGTAACACCGGTTCGGGTCAAACCCCCGAAGTTAAGAGCCAACGGGCATCGCAAGCATTAGTATGGGGGTCTATCCTTGTGTACCGAGCACTGTTTGCGAGTGGGGTGCTCTCAGCCCGTATTAGGCCAATTGAGGAGCTACTGGACTAGTCACGAAAACTGACAACGGCCGGGAAAGCGGTGCGCTGACCACATTCCCGCCAAACCCGAATTCAGTGATGTCTATCGGCTGAGCATGACACGATCGGTATCGTTGGACCATTCGAGGCCTGTTCGGGCGGAGAATAAGAATGTGGATGTGGATACTACCTTTTTGATGTGAAATTACATTCTCATACGATTAAATCAAGGGTATCCGAAGAGTAATGAAATAAAGCTAGAAAACATTCCCAAAAATAATGATTCATTCTCGTAGTGTTAGGTTGAAGCCGAAAACTCGAAATCTGAACTAAGGAAAAAAAAGCAGAATGACTTAGAAAATGCTGCTCGATATCAACAAAACTGCCTCATTAACATTTCTCGAAGGGGAGACACAAGAAATAAACTAAAAATAAGGCTTATTTAGCTTTGTTGCCATATGTAGTAGGAATACCTTCTCTGCTTATAACACTGAACATCAGTTGACGTTCATTGCTTTCTTGATTTGTGTTTGTTAGTGACAAATGTTGTCTGTCCAGCATGTACTTATTAAGGCAATGACGACTGCAAACGGGCTGCACTGCACCGTACTCTGCTGAGCGACAATTTAACGGATAATATTTGGCTAATGTGACATCATTGGCGATAAATTGCAAATTCATACGAACACACACACACACACACACACACACACACACACACACACACACACACACACACACACACACAAAATTATCTTCGTCTCTCCAGTTCGTCGAATTGTAGTGCAGCATGCCAACTGGAATGTAGTAATCGTACTTCTATAACAGCATGTGCTCCACTACTGCACGCATAGACTTTGAGAAGGTCCTAATACTAAATTTAAATTTCACACTCTTTACCATTTCTTCCAGCGCAGAGAAAGGTACTTCCTTTTATCGATTGTCGTGCCTCGGATTCAGTATAGATATACACATTTGTCATGTAGGATGGCTGTGTCCTCCCGCGTATTATACATTGGCTCTGACGAGTCAATGCATAACCAGAAAGACACCATGAGTTTTCTTCTCCCTCCTCAGATAAATGGCAAACCACCGATGTGGTTCAGTTGCGCGTCCAGGGAAAAGGGCGTCCTTGTGGGAACCGGAGATGGATGACTGGCACGTTTATATGTTGCTAATAAACGAAGCAGTTGATGTGACAGGGTACTGGACTATCTCCCTCTGCTTCGGTAACAGGAAACGGCGGGAAACGACTGAAGACGTTATTTTGGCACGAGTCTCTAAAAAATCGTCATCGTCTTGGCAGCCGACTGGCGTCGAAGCCACAGCAGCACCAACAAATCGGCATAATTTCCCATGTACAGAAGCACAACCACAAGTATACGGGATGTAAAGTGACTGCTAAAGCTGCAAAGTTTTCGCAGTCAATGATAGCCAGACTTGCATATTATCAGGGCGCAAATGCCCCCTCTCGTCCCCTCTGCGGACTCCTATGGTTGCAGCTACTGTATTCTAATACGATCCCGCCTCGGCACCCTAATGCATTCACATTTCCAACGAGTTCGAGGTGCATACCCACAACAGTGAACGATGTTCACCTTGTTCTTGATAGTGCATACCTCAACAACAATGCGAACACCATTCTCTGATGTTTCCTGTGTAGGAACAAACATGGGTCTCGAAAACGACGATCGTGTGAAACGCTACTACCCCTCTGTTCGTCCATGACGCCAAGGAATCAGTGCATACAAGCACCCAAGTGCATGCCGTCTGCTCTGCCTTCTGGAAGTCGTTCGATACAGTTCCGCACTGCCGGCTAATGAACAAAATACGAGCGTACCGTAGTGGCACTACCCAGTATTTTAGGAATAGTATTAAATATTTAGTGTAAGTGACAAAGTAGCACAGTGGCCGCCGCGGAGTCTTGGGGTAACAGCGCTGGCCGTCAGCCACGCTATGTCGACAAATAGGGCAGAGTAACATATCCGGGAGTGAACTGCGAAGCGAGAATAGCTGAACGATGTAGTTAGTGGGTCGCTGCACCACACACCAACGAGTCTGTTACAGGTGACGTAAGTAGACGCCAGGTTTTAGAGAAACAACTGAGAAGTAACGGAGCATAAATGGGGCTAAATCTGAGGACAGGACGTAGTTCGAAGTAGCGACTCGGAAGCAATGCCAAGCCGCGAGACGACTGGGCAACACGAGCAGTCCAGGTTGCGTCTCCCGCTACACAGGGTCCTGCAAGGGACTTGGTGCCACACCCCACTGGCCTGCTGTCTGTGCCTGCTGCTGCCGATGCTGAGGCCAGGGAGGGCCCCGGCGTCACATCGCCAACCGTCCGTCATCTGTTCGAGGGGTCGAGGTTCGAGACATATGCACAGCCGCCTCTGACACCGTGGACCGGAGACCAGAGCGGCCGTCGCCTGGCGGGTATCTTCCGCCGGGAAGCGCCGCTGTCGTCACTTGACTCGGCCTTGCCTTGCGCCTCATAGCCGGAGTCGTGGTGTAGCATGGCGAGGTGCCGTCATAACAGCCCTTCGCCAGCTACACCACCCAGAGTTCACGGGGAGATAAGTGCGTGCCTCACGTAAATTTGAAGATAAGAAAGTAATATTGTTAAATTGTCCACAGCGTTGTAATTGGTTCCCCGCCATCTACGGCATCACCACACACGCACCACGCCCTACAGAGGTGTCATTACAGAATGATCCATGTTGTTTTTGTGGTGTTCAGTCCTGAGACTGGTTTGATGCAGCTCTCCATGCTACTCTATCCTGAGCAAGCTTCTTCATCTCCCAGTACCTACTGCAACCTACATCCTTCTGAATCTGCTTGGTGTATTCATCTCTTGGTCTCCCTCTACGATTTTTACCCTCCACCCTGCCCTCCAGTACTAAATTGGTGATCCCTTGATGCCTCAGAACATGTCCTACCAACCGATCCCTTCTTCTAGTCAAGTTGTTCCACAAACTTCTCTTCTCCCCAATCCTATTCAACACCTCATTAGTTATGTGATGTACCCATCTAATCTTCAGCATTCTTCTGTAGCACCACATTTCGAAAGCTTCTATTCTCTTTTTGTCTAAACTATTTATCGTCCATGTTTCACTTCCATACATGGCTACACTCCATAAAATACTTTCAGAAATGACTTCCTCACACTTAAATCAATACCCGATGTTAACAAATTTTTCTTCTTCAGAAACGCTTTCCTTGCCATTGCCAGTCTACATTTTATATCCTCTCTACTTTGACTATCATCAGTTATTTTGCTCCCCAACTAGCAAAAACTCCTTTACTACTTTAAGTGTCTCATTTCCTAATCTAATTCCCTCAGCATCGCCCGACTTAATTTGACTACATTCCATTATCCTCGTTTTGCTTTTGTTGATTGTCATCTTATATCCTCCTTTCAAGACACTATCCATTCCGTTCAAATGCTCTTCTAAGTCCTTTGCTGTCTCTGACAGAATTACAATGTCATCGGCGAACCTCAAAAGTTTTTATTTCTTCTCCATGGATTTTAATACCTACTAAGAATTTTTCTTTTGTTTCCTTCCCTGCTTGCTCAATATACAGATTGAATAACATCGGGGAGAGGCTACAACCCTGTCTCACTCCCTTCCCAACCACTGCTTTCCTTTCATGCCCCTGAACTCTTATAACTGCCATTTGGTTTCTATAGAAATTGTAAATAGCCTTTCGCTCCCTATATTTTACCCCTGCCACCTTCAGAATTTGAAAGACAGTATTCCAGTCAACATTGTCAAAAGCTTTCTCTAAGTGTACAAATGCTAGAAATGTAGGTTCGCCTTTCCTTAATCTAGCTTCTAAGACAAGCTGTAGGGTCAGTATTGCCTCACGTGTTCCAATATTTCTACGGAATCCGAACTGATCTTCCCCAAGGTCGGCTTCTACTAGTTTTTCCATTCGTCTGTAAAGAATTAGCGTTAGTATTTTGCAGCTGTGATTTATTAAACTGATAGTTCGGTAATTTTCGCATCTGTCAACACCTGCTTTCTTTGGGATTGGGATTATTATATTCTTCTTGAACTCAGAGTATTTCGCCTGTCTCATACATCTTGCTCACCAGATGGTAGAGTTTTGTCAGTACTGGCTCTCCCAAGGCCGTCAGTAGTTCTAATGCAATGTTGTCTACTCCAGGGGCTTGTTTCGACTCAGGTCTTTCAGTGCTCTGTCGAACTCTTCACGCAGTATCATATCTCCCATTTCATCTTCATCTACATCCTCTTCCATTTCCATAACATTGTCCTCAAGTACATCGCCCTTGTGTAGACCCTCAATATACTCCTTCCACCGTTCTGCTTTCCCTTCTTTGCTTAGAACTGGGTTTCCATCTGAGCTCTTGATATTCATGCAAGTGGTTCTCTTTTCTCCAAAGCTCTCTTTAATTTTCCTGTAGGCAGTAGCTATCTTACCCCTAGTGAGGTAAGCCTCTACATCCTTACATTTGTCCTCTAGCCATCCTTGGTTAGCCATTTTGTACTTCCTGTCGATCTCATTTTTGAGACGTTTGTATTCCTTTTTGCCTGCTTCATTTACTGCATTTTTATATTTTCCCCTTTCATCAATTAAATTCAATATTTCTTCTGTTACCCAAGGATTTCTACTAGCCCTCGTCTTTTTACCTACTTGATCCTCTGCTGCCTTCACTACTTCATCCATCAAAGCTACCCATTCTTCTTCTTCTGTATTTCTGTCCCCCATTCCTGCTATTTGTTCCCTTACGCTCTCCCTGAAACTCTGTACAACCTCTGGTTTACTCAGTTTATCCAGGTCTTATCTCCTTAAATTCCCACCTTTTTGCAGTTTCTTCAGTTTTAATCTACAGGTCATAACCAATAGATTGTGGTCAGAGTCCACATCTGCCCCTGGAAATGTCTTACAATTTAAAACCTGCTTCCTACATCTCTGTCGTACCATTGTATAATGTATCTGATACCTTTTAGTATCTCCAGGCTTCTTGCATGTATACAACCTTCTTTCATGATTCTTGAACGAAGTGTTAGCTATGGTTAAGTTATGCTCTGCACAAAATTCTACCAGGCGGCTTCCTCTTTCATTTCTTATCCCCAATCCATATTCACCTACTACGTTTCCTTCTCTCCCTTTTCCTACTACCGAATTCCAGTCACCCATGACTATTAAATTTTCGTCTCCCTTCATTATCTGAATAATTTCTTTTATTTCATCGTACATTTCTTCAATTTCTTCGTCATCTGCAGAGCTAGTTGGCATATAAACTTGTCCTAATGTGGTAGGCGTGGGCTTCGTGTCTATCTTGGCCACAATAATGCGTTCACTATGCTGTTTGTAGTTTGATCCATACAGTACGGAATATCAGACTAGCTGTGTGAAAGGACCGAAAGTTTCTAGCAAACAGAACACAGCATCTCGTCCTGAACGGCGATCAATCTTCAGAGGTAAAGGAAACTTCGGGCGTGGCCTAGGGGAGTGTTACTGGACCATTACCTTTCACAATAACTATGAATGACATAGATAAAGTCGGAAGTACCGTGAGTTTATTGCATACAGAGAAATCGCGTTGACAGAAAATCAAAACGAAATGCAGGGGTACCTGCAGAGGACCGATGCTCGGAGCACAGAGTGTCAGCTGACTCTTAATACATATGTAACGTATTGTGAATACGTAGACAGAAACACCTCTTATTGTGTGATTATACAATTACATAAGAATCAATGGCAGCAGGTACTTCGATAAAATAGCTAGGAGCATACGTACGGAGCGATATAGATGGTGCAGCCACATAAAGCTAATCCTGTCTAAGGCAGATGCCAGATGGAGATTAGTGGAAGAATCCTCCAGAACTTCAGCCCATCAGCGAAGGAAGTAGCTTACAAAACACCCGTTCCACCAATACTTTAATATTGGTTGTCAGTCTGGGATCCTTACCAAATAGGATTGATAGAGCAAATAGAGAAGATTTAAATAAGAGCAACACACTTCGTTACAAGTTCATTCAGTAAGTACGATATCATCGCTGAAGTAGCAGACTGTGCAAGAGAGCCGTTCTGCATTACGGTATGGATACTGTTAAAGTTCCCAGAGCGTAAATTCCTAGAAGTGTCAACCAATGTACTGCTTCCTCCTGCATGTATCTGCGAAAGACCCTCACGATACAATCAGAGAGATTCGAGCGTACGCAGAGGCTTACCAGCAAGCGTTCTTCCCGCGAACCAAACGCGAGTGGAATACGGAAACTGGGAAAGGGACACAGGTACGCAAAGGACCCCCGCCACACACCGCAGGGTGACTTGCGAAACATACATGCAGATGCAGAAGAATAAATATTCCAGGGAGCCACTTCTGATAAATTGTACAACAGTATGTGTTTTGTACCATCGTTGTCACACTTTTCTGACCGTTCATTTAGATCCATGCTTGGGAAGCATAGTCATCACCATTTTCCACTTCTCCCTCTCCCTCCTCCTCCTTTTTAACGTAAGAGGATGCAAGTTGTCTGTAGATGAATGTTGTGACTTGAAAGTGGTAACTGATACCTTATAAAGTGAACTGAAACCAGGGTGATTGTTTCTCTGTGTTGTATGTACTCTGAAGTCTATTAAAATTTAACTATGCACATTTTTTACTATATGTATAATACAGTTAGTAGCTTACTGAATATATAACTAATGTGAACTCCTTTTGCTTTAATGAGCTTCCGAACACATTGTAGCATAGAGGTAAGAGAAAATATTCTGTATTCCGTCGTCATGAAACCACACTTATACTACATTTACTAAAATGCATGCTTTTGACAAACAGTCCATTTTACCAAGACTCCTTTTCACAATACTCCACAAATTTTCAATGGGATTTAAGTCTGGTTAATTCTCAGGCCGCTGAAGCTCATTAGCACCATTTTCTTCCATCAACGCCTTGACTGCTTTGGAAGTGTGACAGCGGGGCAGATGAAGTTCAAATGTTGCTGCACCACCTGCGACGTTCTGTAGGAACGGCACAATCTTGCACCCAAGGATTTCCATGTACTTAGTTGAATTCATCATAGCATAAACTGGAACTAGTGCCCAAGAGCGAATTGTAGTGAAGAAATCCAAAAACATTTTTGGGAGGTTATTTTACAATATGTTCAAGATGCTCAGCTCTCACTGCCTCGTGGGCGCTCCGCCTGACTACCCTTGCTCTGTATTACTGAACAATAAAATGTGACTCATTACTGAAAATTACACGTTTCCATTCATTAGAGATTTATATATTTTGGCCGATACCAACCGTTTCTTCTTTGTAGCAGTTATCAGCAAATGCTTCTTTATTGGCTTTCGTGCCTTCCGTCCGCATTCAAGAAGCCTACGCCGTACCGTTCAAGAGTCAGTTTCAACCCCAGTAGACAATAAATATCTCTTAATATCCGCACGTGTCTGGCGACGATGAGTTTCTTTTTTTTTTTTTTTTTTTTGCTGTTTCTACTGTTTTCAAGAAGTAGAATGCAACATAATAATCCGCCGATTCCAGGCTGTTGACTTTCTATTAATATATCTCCCCTATAGGAGAATAAGTGTACGAGTGCTGGTTAATGACGCATGGTCGACGACATACGGAAGTTTTCGTCTGGCCATAAAGCGCGCACGAATAGGCGAAATTGTTAAGGTGACGTTTCGACACAAGCCGGAAAAATACGGGTTCGAGACCCGGTAGAGCGCAAATTTTCAATGTCGTCACTCGGTTCTATAGTTGGAGGCTGCCCGTTTTCACAACTGTGGGCACATTTCCTGTCTCATATTTCAGTGCTTGCTGCATATGTTTATTACTTAAAAGTTCTTCAGTGGCATCATAAGAAGCGACATTTACACTAAAGCACCCTTTGTGGCAATAATTCACTTGATTTTGATTTTACCGTTTCTAAAGCTCATCAGGTTCATAACTGCATGAGTCACGTATTTAAGTTTTACACTTTTATTGCCTTTTTTATTTTACGCTAATATCTCTACGAATAGTTCACCGCCCGATGTAAGAGGTGACGCCTATGCGGCCTTCGAAAGTGAACGCAAACATTATCTATGGCTGCAGAAGTCACCAGTTCAGCACGTAGCCCAGTCAATCAGATACCATCCTCTGGGTATAAATATCTGAGCCTCGCCAGTGTCACAAAACACGGTCCTAACTCTTGACGACGATGACAATGATGATTGAGGCAACCATCGGGAGCTTGAGATTTTATACGAATTTGACTCGGCAAATAATCTGAGAAATTGTATCTAATTTTGCACCATTTTCTGTCGTGCGTCTTTCATTGTTTTGTCCTACATCTGTGCTCCGTAAGTAGCCACGACGTTATGGTGAGTTCCAGAAGGTAGTCTATATACCATTTTCACTTTCATCACATCCTGTTTCAGGAGGAAATGGTCCACGAGGAGAACGACTGTTGTTAAAACAATGTGAGCTCGAATTTTCCCTTTATGGTCTTTACGTGACGTATACGTAGAAGGAAGCAATATATTGGCTGACTCTTCAGGGAATGTATGCTTAAAGAATTTTAGCAGTATGCCACGCTGTTATACGTAACTACTCTCTCGCAGCGTTTGCCACTGGAGCTGACTGAGCATCACCGCGAAGCTTTCATGCTCATTAATTGGCCTGTAACGAAACGTACCGCTCTTCTTTGGTTCTTGTCTGTTATTTCTATCAATCTTTTCAGATACGAGTCCTGGACTGGAACGCAGAAAGTATCCGTCGAACAAGTAGTTTTGTGAAGATTCTTCGTGCGCTGACTACACTTCGTGAGAATTCTCCCACTGAATCTGTGTCTAGTGCTTGCTTGCATCTGGCCGTTCAACTTTAAATCGCTCTGTACACGCACTCCCAAGTAATTAATACATCTAACGGCTGTCTTAAGTGTTTTTGTGTTTGAAAATGTAGCTATAAGGAAAACGCATCCTTTAACTGAAAGCGACTAGTCTCTCAAATTTTTAGCGTTGTTTCCCAGTTGATTTATAAGCCCAAAGACTGTTTCTTGCACAGCTTCCCACCAAGAAAGGCGTTAGCTGCCTTTGCGAAACTCTCCGAACAGCAATTCGGAGCCATTGAAGCACAGAACTACGCCCTAAAAAGCTTACAGTTATTCCTGGCAGCATTTCCTTGAAATTCAGTCGAATTCATCAGCAAATGAGTACGACTGTTGCCATTGAAGCACCACATAGCAACAACCGGGGAATGAAGGATCGTGGCTCTTCAGGAGTCGGGCTTTCACCGGCAACCATTTACGTGATTGAAGAGTTAGTGAAGTATTGAAATACCATATAAGCGTTTCTGAGAGAGTTTTTTTCTCTCGTCCTAGACTCTGGCTAATAAACTGGAAAGCTAAAATACCTACGAAAGATGGCACATGCTCACAGGTATGAAAGTTACTGAAACAGCAGTTTCGTAAGTTATTGTTGCAAAAATTTAGGTTCGAATTACTTACAGAAGCATGGAAAGAGCGATAGAAGCTGGCGTTGAGAAAGATCGGTTGGGATTCTGAAACAAATCTAAGAATACGTGATGCTATTTGCGATTTTGGAAATCTGTCTATATTGCATGGAATTCGTTGAGATATTACGGAATTTACAAATTAACAGTTTCTCCACTTCTTCTTTTTAACCAATACTAGTGAACCCAGCAGTGTTTGATATACGTTCTAATATGATGTAACCTTGGGGAACTGTTACAGTGTGCAAATTTCAGCTCCCCGTTACGACGTCACCCACTCTGAAGACATGGAACTCGAAACTATAACAAATTGTAAAGAATATGAATGAAAACGATTCCTTCGTTTTCATTGTTTTTAAGTTTATTAAATGTCTTGTTCCCAGTACGATTACTAAACTTCATAATGTACAACACTTTTCGTTGTCTGGATACTCTGTGATAAGAGTACAAGTTGGTTTTCTGAACAACAATTCATACAACAACATATAACTGAACATGCGAAAAACATTCTGATCGTCAATCGATTCCAACTTGTTTGAGTGTCCGACCTTGAGCCTAGTTAATTTTTATTACTAATGAAACCATGATTTAGAATTAAGTCCCTACAATGAATGGGAAAATTGGTTGGGATCACTGGTGCACAGGGTATGAGAGACACCTATCCAACTGTCTGTACCCATGAGGACAGCAGCTTCAGTGACATTATTTCGCACAGTTTTACTGTCCAAACTGGTAGCACTACGAAGTTTCCCACGACAGAGATTTCATACTAATTTTCTAATCGTAAACTATGCGCCATAAATACAACTTTCCTAAGATACAAATTTTCTGGTAAAACTGACTGCAAGGAAAAAGAAAACACATTTTCGTGTGTATAATTATTTGTTTAACATTGTATACACGGAGAAACAACATATGAAAGAAAAACTATTTGCCTAATAGTTTAAATGCCATGCTATCGTAGTCAAAATCGACTGCGAGAAAGGAAAAGATGAAGCATATTTTCACAACTAAGCATTCTTTCTACTCACGTCCGTCCGAATGTTCATTACAGTGTTGTATAAATTTGAAGTAAATCGGTCAAGAACTTTTCGTGATTTCTGTTAACAAAGTATTCCCTTTATATGTCAGTAGAAACATAATGCCACCGCCATAATGTTTAAAACCAATAGGGAAACTATATGGAATTACTCTGTATTGTTCTTAAATATTACATAAGCCAAACGAGTTATACTTACTACATTCTCCATCAATCAAAATTTAGTCTACAAAAATTGGTATGAAAGTCTAAAGCGAGAATCATAGCCGTAGATCGAACTTCAACGCGAGCCTTTTATCGATGTTAAATTGTGGAAAGTGAAACTGTAATAGATATGCAAAAGTGCATAAAGGTCTACTGTGTTTCTACTTGTAAATCATTATGTCCCAGAATAGATAATGGGACTGTTAAAGTAGGTCAACATCAGCACCGTGTATTATACTTCAGCCACACTAAACGCAAAAAAGGAAAAATATGACGTCTTATGCTGACATCCAGTCAGTGTCGACTTCAACATTAGCGACTCTTTACGCACATGTAAGCCCTTCTAATGTACTGCCATCTGGTGTCGACGCCAGGTATCCAGGTCTTAGTTGAATGCCTATCCGCTAAAAAGAAGCAAGATACGAAAGTTATTGTGTTCGTATTTTAGTTTAAGGGGAAAACGTAAAAGCCAAAGTCATGGACAAAACTGCAAAAGAAACGAGTTTCTGGTTTATTAACAGAGAGAAAGAGAATTCAACAACTTTTACATTGTCGGTTTCAATTTACTGTTTCATTTTTTGAGGGCTTGGATCACAGAAACGTGGTTTACGCATGCTTTTAAAATCATTAAGATATTGGGCTGTATGTACATTTTACAAAAATATAAGACCATCTGAGCGATTATTAGAGTATCGCGCAAACATTTCAAATAAATCTGTCAAGAACTTTTAGAGGCTTTTGGAGAGCACGTTTTCCGCTTTGTATATTACTGCACAAATTATGTGAACTACAAAAAGGTCCACAGCTGGCGGTCTTGCGGCACGGTCTGCCTTCGGCAGTGGCGAGGCGAGCAGCTCTAGCTTGCGTCTCGCCAGTTGCGCTGCCTGCGAGCGCACTCGCATTTGTTTACTTCTACGTAGCGGCTTGTCTTCGTGTCCGTATTCATGGAAAATTAAGGCGTCTTCCGGTTGCCAAGCCACGATTTAATTATCTTTTCCTTCGGATTATGCGAGACCGAAGGTATATGAAGTATAATGGTTTGTACAGGACTAAATAACGCATCTTCCACCACAAGACGTTCTTGGAGCTCATTTTTCGATCATTAGTAGCACTGTGTATATCAAGATGGCGAATTAAAAGTTGTCCGCTGTCATTGTGTGGTGCCATGATTATGATCTCAAGCTTCAATACTCTGGAGAAGATATAGGGGCTGCCGTCGTTTATCGTGCTGTTTTTGGACCCGTTTGCGGTGTTACCGGCCATTGTGATAACTACGTTTAAATCCTATGGCAATGTCGTCAGCCACGCTGGTGAAACGTGGAATATGTTCTAAATCTGCCATGTACTCAGTGGTGACCTTCAGGTAAGGACTGAACTGAGGAAACACGTGGTTTCTTACTCGGTTATTGCCAGTTGCATGGCTGTCGTCATGTATAAATACAATGTTCAGCTGCACACTTCTTCAGGTAGTAGCCAGGTATGCTATGTCCATTTGGAAAGTCTCCTAAGGAGACTAGTTTGAATACCGATCGGAGACGTCACTCTGTATGCGGCGCCCACTGTGTTACCTCTATGGTAAGCGTCAGCAGTGGGGGCTGCCTTTTGTGCCCACTCTAAGTTAGTCGGCTACTTTCAGTGACGCAATGGATAATATGCCTGTCTCTCCTACACAGCCGCCGGCGGAAGCACCCACGGTCGATGGCTGTCAGCAGTGGCAAGAAGTGTGTCCGGAACTCACTGCTTGTTGACCATGGAGCTGTACCGACATCCACTTTTCTGTCTTCTGGCCACATCTTGGATGACAGCCATCCCCCATCCAGCATGGAAGCAACAGTCGCCGAGGAAACAGAAGACTTCTGATGATTGCCTCCATCAAATGTGTCCACAGGATGATGACCTTTTAACCGACGATGTACCCTGCCACTGGACGACACAATGTCTCTCCTCACCACAGTCTCCAGTCAGCATCAAACCTTCCCCCACCTGTCTCCTGCAGTTGCCCTCCTTTCCGTGCCTGATGGTACCTGTGGGCACAGCTTTGAAAGTGATCAACTGATCTGGCCAGATGAGACGTCTGTCTCCTGGGCAAACGACGTCGATGTTGATTATGGACATTCTGGAGAGTTACAGTATGACGGAACCCCTCCTGGTGGGGTCTACAGGCTCCCTGTCACAGTGATGTGCCATTCCACAGCGGCCTAGTGGGGAGTTTGTGCTTGCTCCGTGCTTGCATCACTCTCCCACATGGAAGTGGCAATGGCAACTTTCCAGACTTATCGCATAGCCATGTCAATGTCAATATAATAGGCACACACCATGAACTGGCAATATTCCATGAAATGCTACATACTGTGGACGTTGACGTTACCGTCCTTCAGGTGGTGCTTGTAGATTTTTGTGACCCCAATGGCTTTATAGCACACATCTCCACGTTCCCATACTGGTAGAAGGATGGCGACCTTCTTGTGCAGGGTATCCCCCCTGATGGAGTTTCCTACCTCCCAGGTGCCCTAGATATGGCTCTTACGATTGGTGTCATCAGGATAATCAACATCTATGGGCCATCTGGTTTTATGTCGCACCACAAACGTCCCTCTTCTTCTCTGAGGTAGTCACGCCTCTCTTCCTGAGTGAGCAAGATGCACTGATGATATGAGGCCTACTTCAACTCTACCCAGGTGCCCAAGGACCAACCTCTCTGTCTTGGGACCATGTTCATTGGGATCGTTCAGGGCTTACCCACTTCGCTAGACATTCTCTCAGCCCCATATACGGTTATTATATCAATCAGTAGGATGCGGGCTGCTGAAGTTTGGCTCGTTGCTCTCTCTGATCACGACGCCTACGTGTATGCCGTCATTCTCTGCCACCAAAAGATGTGGAGCGTCTGGGAACCATGGAAACTTAAACCGTTCCATCTTACTTCACCTGACTGCTAGCTTCTCATCAAGGTCACGTGAATAGCCGGTCGTCAGTGCCGTGTTCTATATCAATCTGCCTGTCATGGTGGGTTCTCTGCTGCAAGCCTGCGCCCTGCAAAGCCTTGGTTGGTTATGGAAGGGAGGTCATAATGAGAGTGATGAATCTGGGATTTCTACTTTACCATTCTCTCGGAATGTACTACGATGTCGATCGTCTCCCTGTAGGGCCTCCTCTAAATGCACATTACTTTAGCCTGTACTCTGTACAACGTCACCATCCCACCAACATTGCGACAGTATACTGATTCTCCTTTGGCTCAGTTCTGGGGATGGAATGATCAATCTGCTAGTCTCTAGAACAGTTTGGGTTGAGACTGGGCAGTGAACTGTGCTTGGGCACTATTCAACATTGCCTGCTAATCTGGCGAATGCGTCTATGGTGCTACCAAGGCGGGTTCTATGCCCTGACGGCATCCCACTAGGTGTATCGGACATTTTGTCCCGTACTGACGCCAGTGTGGATGATGATTTGTCGAGATCTGATGTCGCATTCATGCAGATGCCCAACGGTTTCTTCGACAGTCTCTTCATTCCCATCCGTAAGCCTGAGGTTACATTATGTATATGCAATTGTTGCCCCTTGAAGTTGCTCAACACTGTCATGATGATCTTTACTCGGCTGTTTCTTCCCACTCATAAGCCTCAGGATACATCACAGATATGCAATGCCAGTGGCAATTGGTTTGTACGTTTGTCACGGCTTGCTGTTCAAGATTCTGTACAAGACCCTCACCCTCCTGCAGTGCATGGGCCTGACAGAACGATAGCCCTTTCTGTCAGCTCTAGGATTTTACTGTGGCGCCGTTGTCCCACAAGCCTCACCGGTCTATTGCTGGAAACCCTTCCTCCACGCGTTCTCTCAGACCATATGCAGCTCTCAAACGTTTTGGCACCTTTGTTTTACTTCCGCTTTGTTCCCATCTAACTGAGCTATATCCGTAACGTACTACTACAAACCGCGCTTCACTTCCACGAAGGCAATCTATGATTGTCTTCAGCAGGTCTCCGAATGCGGTTGAAGGGAAGCATTACCCTGTTGACTGGAATGACGTTTGATGACGGTGTGCGCTCTTTTTTCTTGCCACTGATGCCCACTCTGCATGGTACCTTACAGTCAATGGGAAGCTAGTATGCCGGTTATGCCTTCCGGGATTCAGCTTCCAGACACCGCAACGTGTGTCGCCTGTGATGTTATGGACATGGATGAGCATTGCTGGAGCGCAGACTGGCGATAGGTTTATGGTTCTTAGTGCGACAAATGCTGGCCTTTATCACCCGTACAGCACCTCTTCAGACACTTCTTCATCAGTTTCTCTTTCGGACTCACAATATTTCCCATAAATGAAGATTAACGCCGTGACGTGGATCTGTGGACACGCAGTTCAGTTCTAGTTTGCTGACAGCGAGAAATATGTGCTTGGTTTTTGGCACTTCCTTAAAGAATGCCACATGCAGTTGTCCACAATCCTAAACACAGAAAAATTTTATCTGTTTTCTTTGTTGTCTTTTTCTTAACCCAACCCGATGCTGGGGTGTTACTGCGCTCAGCAGTTGATCAACGCATTTTCCACTCTTGGTACCGATTGTTCTCTGTCCATTGCAATGTTGTTCTCTAAGAAAACGTAAATCGATAGTCCCAACGAGGGTGCAAATTGACACTCTTTCATCCTCAAGATGTCGGTTTCCTGCTACACGTGATGGTGTTAAAAGAAAAAGCCTTGTCTAACTGGAAAAAAATGATTAACGTTACTGCATCTAGGCCGAGGAGTCCCGGATTCGATTCCCGGTCAAGGCGGGATTTTATGTGCCTAGGGATGAATGTTGTACTGTTTTCACTGTCCCCATCAACATGTCATCGTCATGGACGCAAAACTCACCGAACTGACGTCAAATAAGGTTTATTATAAGAGGTCGAAAAGCTGCATTTGGGAATAGCTTCACCATTTGACCGAAATGTGAAAAACCATTTTTAATTGTTATAGAATTAGACTTTTGATATAGTTCGTGGCAAAGGAAGTTTACAAGCAACACGAATACTTAAAAATTCCACTAATCCTCAGACTATTGCTGCTGTAGCTTTCATATCGATGACTGGTTTCATGCAAACCTAGACACCAGTCTACCCTGTGCAGGCCTCTTCATCTCTGTATAGCTGAAGCACCTAAACCCGACTCAACACGCTTACTGGAGTCAAGACGTCGTTTCCATGTACAATTTTGAACCTCTACACTCCCCTACGTTATTGTCTTGCGATACAGGGACCACAGTAGGCTTCGAATCAACAGATGCACCCTGCCCTGAACTACAGAGCTATGCTGGGCTGGCGGATGTGGAGGAGTAACCACTACAGGTTGACGCCACAAGTGCTGGAACTTCAAATTCAATAAAACATTTCACTACTGGTGCTGTCTGCGAAGATACCAACGGCCGTCATCCTGACAAGACCCACCGCCGCAAACCAGCCCTGCAAAGATAGCAGCGAACCACTTTGGCCCACTATGATTGGAATCAGAAATAGGGCAGGAATTGCACAGAACGAGTCACTAACTATTGCCACCAAGAGTAACTCCGAAAGTATTATAGGAGCTGAAACGTTTGTCGGACAAAAGTTGCATGGGACAACAGGACCCATAATATGACAATGGTAGGGTCACTTCAGAAATATGAAGGTCAACTTCGTTTTTTAAATGGGATGCTATAGTTGTTACTTATTTTCTGATAGCGGCTATCGAGACGAATCCAATGATGATGAGCAGTAAGATCTTTGAAGATCAACGAAGGTTAAAGAGGTGGCATGAACGTCCATTTACAGAAGGTGTTCGAAGTGATAATCATTAGTATCAATGCAGTGCTGAAATCAGCTTATCATGGATAAAGTGGTATTCCTTATTAAAAAATGTTCAAATGGCTCTGAGCACTATGCGACTTAACTTCTGAGGTCATCAGTCGCCTAGAACTTAGAAGTAATTAAACCTAACTAACCTAAGGACATCACACACATCCATGCCCGAGGCAGGATTCGAACCTGCAACCGTAGCGGTCACGCGGTTCCAGACTGAAGCGCCTTTAACCGCACGGCCACACCGGCCGGCTATTCCTTATCACTTCGGCACTTATCGAAGCACTTGCTCTGACAATTCTCTCTCGCATATCTTCAGGTGCAGTTGGGTCGTCTTGATAAACAATGTCTTTTACGAATCCCCTGAAGAAAAAATCCAGAGGCGTCAAGTCTGGCGAACGATCCGGCCACGACACATCTCCTCTGCATCCAATCTAATGATTTGGGAATTACCTCTGCACCTCTTTTCTAGCCATCAGCCGAAAATGTGCCGGACACCCATCGTGTTGATACCATATTCTGTTAGTTGTTAATAACGGTATTTCTTCCAACAACAGACTAACGTTTCTGTCAGGAATGTGGTGTACTTCCTACCATTAAGATTTCCTTCGATGTAACTGGGGCCTATAATTCTGTCCTCCAGAATCCCACACCGTACATTCACCGACCACGGTTTTTGTTGTGCAACAAGCCGCAGCCAACATGGATTTTCAGTTGCCCAATAATGCATGTTACGCAAATTGCCATTTCCATCGTTCGTGAATGTAGCCTGGTCAGTTAATAAAGACAAATTAGTAAATGTGTCATCCCTGTGAATCTGAAGTGGAGCCCATCTGCAGAATTCAGTGTGACGCATACAATATGTACCAGTTATTTATTGATGAAAACTGATACGGTAAGGATGATATTTATGGCGATCCAGAACACGAACAACACTACTCTGGCTGATGCCAGATTCCCTTGCGATTTGACGCGAACTAACCCAAGTATCTCGAACCACAGTGGCGAAAGTACCTATTTCGGTTTCCTCGTTAGTAACTTTCCTTTGCCGGATATGTTTCTGATGCGTTGAATATCTAGTTGTTCTCAATTTATCACATACATATTTAAAGAGTATGACATGAGAGTGAGTACGTTGAGGATATCTTTCAGCGTATAGGTCTCTAGCTCTCACTGAATTTCGTTTGCATTCTCCGTAAATGAGAAGCACATCAAAATGTTCTTCGAAGGAATATATCATTCACATACGCTTGATTCGTCGATACTAGTCCTACCGTTCCTATTGGTGTTGACTTTCCAAAACGTCGAATGGAGTTTACATGTCAATGGCACGTTAGATGGATACGCCGTATTCGGTGAATATTTACTATTTGCACGATATACGAGAGGTAGTTGTCAGAGCATGTGCTTCGATAAGTGTCGACGTGATAAGGAATACCACTCAATCCTGTACTACCACATGGCAAGAGTAGAAGTTCGCATGGACCATGCAGCAATGTGTGTGTTGCTTCAGCTCCCAGTTTTAAGTGGACATACGCTGACAACTATTACACTATTCACCTTGACCTGGTAAGGTGAGGGACTTTGGAGAAATCTCTGGTTTCGAGCGGCTAACAGAAGTGGTAAAGTTGCTTGCAAGATGAAATAAGAGCTGACCGATTACGGACCTCTGGTACAGAGTCGACTGGAGGGTCTGAATCAGAGGCTCAGACGGTTCTGCCACAGTGCAGGTTGCAGATTCCTCGACTTGCGCCAAAGGGTGGTTGGGTTTCCGGTTCACGTCAGGTGTCCACTATACGCAGGAGGCGGCTACACGGATAGCAGGGGCTGTGTTGCGTGGACTGGGCGGATTTTTAGGTTAGAGGGTCTCGGGAAAACACAAGAAGTGCTTCAGTCACAAAGGGTGCAGGCTGAACACAGGATGAACGTAGATACAGGAACCATTGGCATAACAGTTGTAATTTGTCGTAACTGTGTTGGAAAGTACCAGAGCTCCAAGCGCTAATAGGAAGTAATGATGCTCAAATCGTTATAGGCACTGAATACTGGCTAAACCCAGATACAAGCTGAGCTGAAATTTTTGCGAAGAACCTAACGGTGTTCCAAAAGGATAGGCGAAACACGGTTGGCGGTGGCGTGTTTGTTGCTGTCAGAAGTAGTTTACCTTGTCGCGATATTGAAGCAGATACTTCCCGTGAGTTAGTATGGGTAGAGGTGATAGTTGGCAACCGGAATAGAATAATAATTGGATCGTTTTACCGACCTCCCAATTCAGATGATACAGTTTCTGAAAGGTTCAAATAAAACTTGAATTTGATTTCAAACACGTACCCGACTCATACGATTACAGTTGGTGGTGACTTTAATTTACCCTCGATATGTTGGCGAAAATACATCTTTAATTCCGGAGGTACGTATAAAATATCATCCGAAATTGTGATAAACGCATTGTCTGAAAATTATTTCGAGCAGTTAGTTCATGAGCCCACGCGAATAGTAAACAGTTGTGAAAACACACTTGACCTCTAAACCGATTCAGAGATTAGTGAACACAAGGTTGTCTTAGCGAGACTGAATATTGCAATCCCCAAATCCTCCAAAAATAAGCCAAAAATATACCTATTCAGAAAAGCATACAAAAATTCACTTGACGCCTTCCTGAGAGAAAATCTCCACTCATTCCAAATTAATAATTTAAGTGTAAACCAGATGTGGCTTAAATTCAAAGAAATAGTATCGGCAGCAATTCAGAGATTTATACCAAATAAATTAACTAACAACGGAGCTGATCATCCTTGGTACACAAAACGTTTAAGAACACTTTTGCAGAAACAACGAAACAAACATGCCAAATTTAAACATACGCAAAATCCCCAATACTGGCGATCTTTACAGAAGCTCCAAATTTAGCGCGGACTTATATGCGAGACGCTTATAACAGTTTTTATGACGAAACTTTGTCTCGAAACCTGGCAGAAAATCCAAAGAGATTCTGGTCGTATGTGAATTATGTTAGCGGCAAGAAACAATCAATGCCTTCTCTGTGCGATAGCAATAGAGATACTTTCGAAGACCGTGCTGCCAAAGCAGAGTTACTAAACAGTCTTCCGAAATGCCTTCACGAAAGAAGATGAAGTAAATATTCCAGAATTCGAATCAAGAACAGCAGCCAACATGAGTAACGGAGGAGTAAATATCCTCAGAGTAGTGAAGGAACTTAAATGACTTAATAAAAGCAAGTCTTCTTGTACAAACTATACGAATTAGGATGCTGATGCATTAGCTCCACACTTAACAATCATATACAACCGTTCGCTCGACGGAAGATCCGTACCCAAAGAATGGAAAGTTGCACAGGTCACACCGATATTTAAGAAAGGCGGTAGGAGTAATCCATTAAATTACAGGCCCATGTCGTTAACGTGGAAATGCAGCAGGATTCTAGAACATATATTGTGTTCGAATATTACCAATTAAATCGAATAAAACGGTATTGACACACAGTTAACATGGGTTTAGAAAACATCGTTCCTGTGAAATACAACTACCTCTTTATTCACATGAAGTGTCGAGTGCTATTGACAAGGGATTTCAGATCGATTCCGTATTTCTGGATTTCCGGAAGGCTTTTGACACTGTACCACACAAGCGACTCGTCGTGAAATTGCGACCTTATGGAATATCGTCTCAGTTATGTGACTGGATTTGTGATTTCCTGTCAGAGAAATCACAGTTCGTAGTAACTGACGGAAAGTCGTCGAGTAAAACAGAAGTGATTTCTGGCGTTCCCGAAGGTAGTGTTATAGGCCCTTCGCTGTTCCTTATCTATATAAACGACTTAAGAGACAATCTGATCAGCCGTTTTAGGTTTTTTGCAGATTATTCTGTCTTTTATCGACTAAGAAAGTCATCAGAAGATCAAAACAAACTGTAAAACGATTTACAAAAGATACCTGAATGTTGCGAAAAGTGGCAGTTGACCATAAATGACGAAAAGTGTCAGGGCATCCACGTGAGTGCTAAAAGGAATTAGTCGAACTTCGGTTACACGATAAATCAGTTTAATATAAAAACCGTAAGTGCAACTAAATACCTAGGTATTACAACTACGAACTTAAATTGGAAGGAACACACAAAAAATGTTGTGGGGAAGGCTAACCAAAGACTGTGTTTTATTGGCAGGACACTTAGAAAATGTAACAGACCTATTGAGGAGACTGCCTACACTACGCTTGTTCGTCCTATTGTAGAAATCTGCTGCGCAGTGTGAATCCTTACCAGATAGGACTAACTGGGTACATAGAAAAAGTTCAACGAAGGGCAGGACGTTTTGTATTATCGCGAAATATGTGACAGAGTGTCACACAAATGATACAGGATTAGGGTTGGACATCATTAAAAGAAAAGCGTTTTTCGTTGCTACCGATTTTAAAAATTTTAAATGCTGACGCACCCTATTTCCCTGTCTCACGTTAGACATTTAAAATAATTGGTGAAGAACTCAAGTTAGAGCAGCTAATTACGTGCGAGTTACCCACACTGTATCTGTCCAGTGTTTGAGAATGAAAGCACCTAGGGACAAGCTTTACAATTGCTAACGACTTAGAAACACACACTCCCCGAGATTTCGCTTTGTTACTTCTTTACTACTAACCCTCACCGCAACACTTTATTCATACAGAGTCCACATATACCAGTGAATGTAAGACACAATCGTATGACACACATTTCAAGGGGTATGGCGTCATAAATATTGAAATACGGGAAAATGAGCTTCAATTAAAACATCGAAGTTAGATTTCTTACGGCAGTGGCTGTCAGTCTGTGGCTCGAATCAGTAATTCGCTCGACCCGCGATTCTCAGCCATATTGTACAAGTATAATAATATGCATCTAACCAATTACGTTAAGGTATTCTTAAGAGCCCACTTTTCCTGCTCAGTAGCACACAAAAAGAGACACAACGTAACATTTTACGGCGTGTTATGGCTCTAAGCACTCTGGGACTTAACATCTGGGGTCATCAGTCCCCTAGAACTTAGGTTAGTTACGTTTAAGTAGTTCTAAGGACATCACACACATCCATGCCCGAGGCAGGATTCGAACCTGCTACCGTAGCAGCAACGCGGTTCCGGATTGAAGCTCCTAGAACCGCTCGGCCACCGCGGCCGGCTATAAGATGTGTTAAATTTTAATTGACATTGATGAATTCGACAGCGAGGCAAGTAAATTTGATCGTTTACGTCAAGGGTACAGGGGTAAGCAACGCTGCCACTGAGGGGTTAGAGAATGTGAGAGGGGGAAAGTTTTGCTGTCTGTACTCCAGGACTTCTACCAATCAGGTTCTGCGCTGTGAACTTTAGCACGGAAGTAACACAGATTCGTGGATTTGCGCTATAGAGACGATGAACATAAAATGCGGTACTAATTTACTGACGTGACAGAAGTCATGGGATAGCCTTATGCACCTATACAGATGGCGCTAACATTGCGCAAATAAGGTATAAAAGGGCAGTGCATTGGCGGAGCTGTTACTAAGCTGCTGCAAGCCCGCCCCCTTCGGGGGGAATTGAAATTCAATAAAGAAAGAAAAAAAAAAAAAAAGCGGAGCTGTCATTTGTACTCAGTTGATTCACGTGAAAAGGTTTCCGACGTGATTGTTGGAGCACGACGGGAATTAACAGATTTTGAACGTGGAATGGTCGTTGCAGCTAGACGCATGGGACATTCCACTTCGGAAATCGTTGAGTAACTCAATATTCCGACGTCTACAGCATCAAGAGTGTGCTGAGAATACCAAATTTCAGGCATACGTCTCGCCGGTCGCCGTGACCGAGCGGTTCTAGGCGCTCAGTCCGGAACCGCGCGATTGCTACTGTCGCAGGTTCGAATCCTGCCTCGGGCATGGATGTGTGTGATGTCCTTAGGTTAGTTAGGTTTAAGTAGTTCGAAGTTATAGGGTACTGATGACCACAGATTTTAAGTCGCGTAGTGCTCGGAGCCGTTTGAACCATTTGCACACCTATCACAGCGGACAACGCAACGGGCGACGGCTTTCACTTAACGAGTGAGAGCAGCAGCGTTTGTAGAGTCGTCAGTGCTAACAGACAAGCAACACTACGAGAAATAACCACATAAATCAATGTGGGAAGCACGACAAACGTATGTTTCAGGACAGCGTGACGAAATTTCCTGCTAATAGGCTATGGCAGCAGACGACCGACGAGTGTACCTTTCTAACACTACGACATCGCCAGCAGTGCTTCTCCAGGGCTCGTGATCATTTCCGCTGGACCCTAGACGACAAGGAAACCGAGGCCCGATCAGATGAGTACCGATTTCAGTTGGTAAGAGCTGATGTTAGGATTCGAGTGTGGCGTAGACTCCACGAAGCCATGTAATCAAGTTGTCAATAGAGCATTGTGGAAACTGGTGATGGCTCCATAATAGTGTGGGACTGGTTTACATGGAGGGGACTGCATCCTCTGGTCCAACTGAACCGATAATTGACCGGAAATGGTCATGTTCGGGACACCTGGAGGCCATTTGCAGCCATGCATGGATTTTGTATTCCCCAACAACGATGTAATTTTTATGAACGACAATGGGCCATGTGACCGGGCCACAAATGTTGGTGATTGGTACGGAGAACATTCTGGACAATTCAAGCGAATGTTTTGGCCACCCAGATCGCCGGAAATGAATCCCATCGCACATTTACGGGCCGTATTCGAGAGGTCAGTTCGTGCACAAAATCCTGCACGGGCAGCACTTTCGCTATTTTGGATGACTATAGAGGAAACACGGCTCGCTGCGTGTACTTCCAACGACTTGTTGAGTTCATGCCAATTCGAACTGCTGCTGCACCACGACGTGCAAAAGGAGTCAGGAACGATATTAGAAGGTATCTCAGGACTTTTGTCACCACCTTATAGGGCGTAAGAAATGTGGAACTGAATTAAGGATGCTGTAAGACAACACAATCAGAACAATAACATTCCAATTATTAAGCAAACATTTTCCATTGTGTCTCTTACTGCATAATGGATTTAAATTTACGTATAATTACTGTTATTAATCAGCCATCCGCTCTCACAGACAGCTAAACATTTCGTCAGGATATTAGTGTCACTACTTTTGGATCGCTGAGAGTGCAGCAAACTGAAAGAGAGACCAGACAATAGGAAATGTTTCGAATGGTGCCGACTTTTGACGATCAGTACTTCGGGACCGGCGGCCAACTTCTCTTGCCCTTACTATAACTAGCCTGTTAACAACTTATATCAGTTTACCAATTACTACTGGAATCGGTATATATGTGACCCGAGATGCTGCCTCACAATGTCAGTTTTGGCTCTCGCGCAAAAATATTTGACAAACACTACTTTAATTTTTCTCACGAATTTTTGTATTACTGGTATGTTTCACATTCACAGGTATCTCCTCACTGGGCGTCTTTGGAACGAACAATTTATTCAATATAACCTAACTGGTGAATAATTATGGAGTGTTCTCATGCGAGATACAAAAGTAGTGCGTATGTACAGCGTAACTGTGCACTACGGTACGCTTGACCCTAGTTTGTGCATTTGAGAAACACTGCGAAAGAGAAAGACAGCCTTGTTCTTCCTTACATTCCCATCAACTTTGATTACCTTTCTAATTAGTAAGGTCACTTCCATAGTGCACATTTAGGTTTATAAGAAACTAGTCTTAGTCTTGGAAAGCAACCTAAAAGAAAGAGATGGTTCCTCACTCAACAAATGGTTAGGCGACTCTTTCATAACGCCTCACACTGAGCCACAAAACGAGAATACGTGAATGTATTTGTCTGCACTGAACAAAATAGGCATTGCTTTGCTACGATCTAAAAAAAATTCTTTGATAATAGTGACTCCTGGTGCTTCATTTCATCATTATACGTCGTCAAAACGGAGACACGTATCCCTTGTCGTAATGTGTGAGGTAGAGAGTGATCCATCACTCCGACAATATGTCACCTGACGTTCTCTTTACACCACAGCAGAACGATATTATCACGTGCAGGAGAACTGCCAGTTTACAGGCAGCTCCTCAATCATGGGACCCCTCTTCCCTTGCCCTTCAATACGTACTCACAGCAGACTGGACAGGAAGCGTAGTCTCGTGGACTTCCCGATGTTTGAAGCTCCCGTTCCCATTTAAATAAACAAGTAATTTTTCAGAAAGGAAATATGCAACTTCGCACCAATTTGCAGATTAAATTCTGTCAAATCATAAAGCGCGTAACACCAGAAACTACTGTAAAACCTTAGGTTTAAACAATGTACCTTCATGTGGGCAATCACAACTAAAAAAAGCACTTGTTCCATATATTTACAAGCTTCCTTATAACGTCCTGGAAAAAGCTTTTTAGGGCTGTATGATGGGTACCATCAGCTGAAGATCAATATTATGAATCCTCATGACACTGTTTTAGCTCTAAATAGAAACCCAAATAAAATTTCATGCAGTGTTGTACAGAACTGATGGCTAGACCTGCAGAAGGTAACACGGACATCATGCCTGTTGAGATTGTTGCAGCCGTGAACAAACGTGTAGTACGAGTCACGTGCAGGACAAGTTGCGTCAGATGTCCGAGAGTATGCTGTCTATGCGATCTGGTACAGGTCACTAGCTACCGGACACCATTTGAGTAGTCATAATACTGTCATTTTTATTTGCAGGTCTGTTTGATTAATTTTTTAAATATTTATTAGTTAATATTATAATTGTGCTTAGCTATGAGAATGACTGAAGATGTGAAAGTGCAATAATGTTTTACATAAAGTTTCTATAGTATAAACTGAAATAACTGGTGTCGTGAGTAATGTTCGAGAATGACGTGTGTTACTTTTTCGTACCGAGGAATATGTTATGAACTATTTCGTCAGTTTGCGGTACTCAGGAAATGAGATTAGGATTTCGGGAAGTAGTTTTGTTAGGAGTGAGCTGATTTTATGTTTGTGAGTTTTCAAAATTTATTTATGTTAGTTTACTGTTCTGATTCAGTGACTAATTTTCATTGGTTCTGTATATATGCGTGGCATTTTGGGGGATTTGATGCTGCTTTCCGATTGGCCGCGATGTTTCCCTACCAATCAGAAGTTAGCATATTAGCGCGTATTTTGGGAAGTAGAAACTTCCTTTGTGTAGAGAGGTGAGTAGAGTCGAGGCTCGAGTCTCATAGTAATCAGACAGATAGATAGATAGATGTTCCGGCGAAAACTATAAATGTTTTGATATTTAGGTACGAAATGTTTGACAAGTGCCGTAATGTGTGGAAGAGAGTTCGATTCAATGTATGGTGTAACGTTCAGAACTTTTGGTGACATTTTAAACCACTGAATTAAGCGTGGCGCCTCACTTACTCGCGAACGTGAACTTTGTTACGTGAGACAGATTATGGCAACATTTGAACGAGCTGTTCTAAGAGAAGCAATCCGTTTGTAAGCTTTCGGTGAAGGATAGTTAATAATTATTACAAACCGGCTACGGTTATTAATGGTGTGTACGTGTGGACTTTTCAGACTTTGTACAACTTAGAATAGGGCTTCATAGTAACTGGTGTGTGTGTGTGTGTGTGTGTGTGTGTGTGTGTGTGTGTGTGTGTGTGTGTGTGTGGGTGTAACAGAGCGAGCTTATACGCTCATTAATACTTTTATTTAACTATTATTAACCTTTCACAGACAAAAGTAATTTTCGTGCAACTTGTGGTTAGGAGGTGTACAGCTGTTTTTTCTGTGGCTTTTTCTGGCTGAGAACTGCGTTTCAGCAGCTTCAAGGAGGCGTGCGTGTGGAAACAGGTTCACCACAAGGTGAGCGGAACTTATTAAGCAGCAGAGGCGCACCGCGCCGCCGCAGTGCCACCACATGTAAACAATACGCAAACGAAAAGAAACATGTAAACGAAATGAAAAGGGAAATACGACACAGCAAAATTTCTTTTAATCCTTAGTTATGACTATTTTGGCAAAATACATACAGGGTGAGTAAGGAGGAAAGGTACATGGTCTGAGGGGTGATAGTATTAGTGATTCTGAACAAAAAACGTCATATGTGCATATGTCCTGTTTTTAACAACTTACGAAGAAACTAATGAAAGTAATGGGGAACAGGACACATGCAGGTGATACTAAATGAAACTCTGTGATCTTACGTTTTGTTTAAGCGTGTACATTTCCTCATAAAATACATTCAAAATGTCCAGCACTGACTGCAGTGCATTTTGCAGCTCTTTTACACTCTAAAACAAACCATTAGATTTATTATCACCTACATTTGTTCTGTTCCCAACTGTTTTGATTAGTTTTCTCGCAAACTGTTAAGAACAGAGCACATGTTCATACGACGCTTTTTGTCAGAGTCACTGTAACCTCTCAAAGAATGCACCGTTCCTGTGACTCCAGCTGTGTACAACAGTACCGCGTCAATAATACATACATTCAGTCCTAGAATAGCATTATTTTATTTAAAATCACACAATACAGCTGAAAAATTACATTTCTTGACAATGGTCACGCTGTACCTCTATATGTTATTTTGCTCGTGAAATCACATTCAGACTAAATTTACAGAAACTCTAACACCGATTACATTACTAGTTCAGCACATGTTTTTCTCCAGCTGGTGATTCGCTGGACAGTGCAGCGCTCACATTGCCAAGTTTTGGGTTCGACCTGACGTGTACTTGTCTAGTAATCATTGAGTCACTGGGAAGCAGTGCAGACAGTCAGAAATTTGAGGAACAGATTTTCTTGGAGATTAATGAATGTTAGAAGTTAAATTAATGTCAGTAACAGGTAAGCAGGAAAGGTTTAGATGTGTCATGTACATCAACATGGTTACTCTGAAACTCACACTTAGCAATGGGAAGAGGGTTCGTAAACGATTTTCAGACTATTTCTCGGCAGTTCCACTGACGAACAGCACGTGAAAACAATGATTACTGAATTTTTTATATGCAAGATCTTATTTCTCTCAATTTATAACAATGCTCATTTCTTCGTATTTCATATTTTGTAAGCGTTCTGCCAATAAAACACTTTCTTTGATTCATCTTCCCCACAACATTATCATATGACTCTTCCAGCCTATGTTGTTGGTAGCTGTAATCCCTGGACTTTAATTGAGTCGACTAACTTTTAAATTTGTGCGATTTATCTTGTAATCTGAGAAAGGCGAAGGATAATATCATTTAACAAAAAAAAAAAAAAAAAGTGTGCTCAAATTGCCTCCAAAGTCACAAAATCGATTACGTATAGCTTAAGGAGATCAAGTAGGTAGATATTACAAATTAAAGCTCTCCGCCACGCCTCTCTTTCCGTATGTGGAAACTCATCTCAGGAGCTACTGTACCGTGATTTTGGTATGATTTTCACTAATAAATAGAATGATTCACGATGGAGGTTCGTCTGTGTAATTTACATAGTTTGTGTACATTTTCTTGAGTATACAATTTTCCAATAAGTCTGGCCACAGATACCAAGTGCCGCTCGTGTGAAGCTGGGGCGCATCCCTGGTAGCTGTAATACATCCCTGTGAAAGCCCAGGTATCACTTCGCTCACTTCCCTCTCACTAGATGTCTTTCCGTCAGTTACCACGGACTCTATTCTCGCTGACAAGAAATCACGAATCCTGTCGCACAATTGAGACGATACTCCAGCGGCACATAATTGTGTCAAACATCTAGCAATCGAGAAATATGGAATCAGCTTGATATCAGAGGAAGTATATTAATTAGTAACACAGAGGAAACGTTGATAATAAGGTGTGATTGTCCAAGTCGTGTTCGGGTTTAAAGTAACCGAAGTTTGAGTTAACAATCGGGTGTGAATAGTATGAAACAGTAACAGCCTTATGTAATGTTTCATCTAATTTTATTCAATTTTCCTGAGGCTATTCCAGAATGATAATACCACAAGCGGAAACAACATTGTACAAGTGGTGCCGAATGCGAGAGCGAAATGAAGCTGTCAGAGTTGAAATGCTTTTCCAATAAACAGTGAATTTAATTACATTTGCTCGCACAAATAATTAAATACGAATATAAACCATCCTCACTCTGTTACCTATTTGAATGAGTGTGAATATTAATCAGACTGTATTTAAATCGAAGGGAGACATGGAGGATCGGTACTAGGTACTTGGTGACAGCTCTGAACATTCATGTTTGTGAGTTATCGGACTCCCACTTCCCCCTAACAAGTAATGTGCAATTGTCTTCAATTAAGATAGCGATCGATAATGCCTAGTCAAACACAGAGCTAGTGAGCCTGAACTGTACCGCTATATGTGCAGAATATGAGTTAAAATCCACCTTCCCATTCCGAGTTAGTACCATGCACGTTCAATCATACAGTAACATTACATTTAGAACCACAAAATACTTTCAAAACTGAGAACACTTGTCGAAAATGGTAGCCGTGCATCTCCCTCTCCCTCTCCATCCCTCCAATCAAATTGAAACTCATTTTGCGCAGAACAGCAACTCCACTGTTTCACTATTGTGGCATATGTTTTTCTTAGGTTATTCGATGGTCGAGGGTTTTTTTCTTTCACGTATCTCCATAGATACAAATCGTAAGTTGGGAAGTCGGGAGACCAAGGATAGTCCAACATAACGCTGATCGTGCATTTTATGACTGACTAGACGAGTGGAATGTAGCACCATCTTGCTCTCTTTACCAGAGCCATCTCGAAAACTGAGCTAAACGTTTGTCCTAAAAATAATGTCGTAGGGCATCAGACTGAATTACCATGAACGGTGCATCAGTCAACAATTTTTTATCGTGGAAACGAATTTGATGCACAATCCGAAGGTTTTCGACGGGCCACTAGCGATTAATGCGGCTATCCACGTGGACAGAATGCTGAAACTAATCTCTTCATCACTCATAAAATATACTTTCTGGTCAAGTTAGCTACCTACAAACTTTTCAAGCTGAAATTTTTCTGCTGCAACTTGGAAATTGTGTGTGACGAAATCTCTTGCTCAACAATGTTCCTTACTACCATTGATGCACAGCCTGTACAACTGAACAGTAGTATGAACTATTATATTTGTATTTCCACATAAGTAAGTACAGTGTCTGTATGTACTGCCAGCAATGTGAAAGCAAGTATTCTAAATTTCGCTTACAGTGTCGCCGATGAACTCTGATCTAGAATAGCCTTACCTTCTCTACTTCTTAACACGATCAGTAAGTGTGCAAGTAACTTTCGATATGTGTGGTGCCAATTATTCCAACCTGAATCTATCAGTAAATGAACCTGAATACAAATAATGGCTATTAACAGTACACAGAATGGTTCCCTCATCAAAGAACCACAACACCCTGGTTAATTACGGCGTACTGCGCAGTTACAAAATGCGTCTTTCGAACTATGTAAAAGAAATTGCGAATGAATTAATTCCTTGCCTCATTTCACAGAGCTGGATAAGGCCCTACGATTGTTTCTCACTTGCAATGGATAACTGAACTCTGTTCTGTCTGCTTAGCTGCGTAAGAAGAGAGCTGAGCTGCACGTACCTGAAAGAAATCACTCCGCAGCTACTTGCCTTGTTGTTGCTGTTGTTGTGGTCTTCAGTCCTGAGACTGGTTTGATGCAGCTCTCCATGCTACTCTATCCTGTACAAGCTGCTTCATCTCGCAGTAACTACTGCAGCCTATATTCTTCTGAATCTGCTTAGTGTAATCATCTCTTGGTCTCCCTCTATGATTTTTACCCTCCACGCTGCCCTCCAGCACTAAATTGGTGATCCCTTGATGCCTCAGAACATGTCCTACCAACCAGTCCCTTCTTCTTGTCAAGTTGTGCCACCAACTCCTCTTCTCCCCAATTCTACTCAATACATCCTCATTAGTTATGTGATCTACCCATCTAATCTTCAGCATTCTTCTGTAGCACCACATTTCGAACGCTTCTATTCTCTTCTTGTCCAAACTATTTATCGTCCATGTTTCACTTCTATACATGGCTACACTCCATACAAATACTTTCAAGAACGACCTCCTGATATTTAAATGTATCCCCAATGTTAACAAATTTCTCTTCTTCAGAAACACTTTCCTTGCCATTGCCAGTCTACATTTCAAAACCTCTCTTCTTCGACTATTATCAGTTATTTTGCTCCCCAAATAGCAAAACTCCTTTACTACTTTAAGTGTCTCATTTCCTGATCTAATTCCCGCAGCATCACCCGACTTAATTCGACTACATTCCATTATCCTCGTTTTGCTTCTGTTGATGTTAATCTTCTATCCTCCTTTCAAGACACTGTCCATTCCGTTCAACTGCTCTTCGAAGTCCTTTGCTCTGTCTTACAGAATTACAATGTCATCGGCGAATCTCAAAGTTTTTATTTCTTCTCCATGGATTTTAATACCTACTCCTAATTTTTCTTTTGTTTCCATTACTGCTTGCTCAATATACAGATCGAATAGCATCGGGGAGATGCTACAACCCTGTCTCACTCCCTTCCCAGCCACTGCTTACCTTTGATATCCCTCGACTCTTATAACTGCCATCTGGTTTCTGTACAAATTGTAAATAGCGTTCACTCCCTGTATTTTACCCCTGCCTACTTTAGAATTTGAAAGAAAGTATTCCAGTCAACGTTATCTAAAGCTTTCTCTAAGTCTACAAATGCTAGAAACGTAGGTTTGCCTTTCCTTAATTTTTCTTCTAATATAAGTCGTAGGGTCAGTATTGCCTCATCTGTCAACACCTGCTTTCTTTGGGATTGGAATTATTATAATCTTCTTGAAATCTGAGGGAATTTCGCCTGTCTCATACATCTTGCTCACCAGATGGTAGAGTTTTGTCAGGACTGTCTCTCCCAAGGCCTTCAGTAGTTCTAAAGGAATGTTGTCCACTCTCGGGGCCTTGTTTCGAATTAGGTCTTTCAGTGCTCTGTCAAACTCTTCACGCAGTATCGTATCTCCTATTTCATCTTCATCTACATCCTTTTCGATTTCCATAATACTGTCCTCAAGAACATAGCCCCTGTATAGACCTTCTATATACTCTTTCCACCTTTCTGCTTTCCCTTCTTTGCTTAGAACTAGTTTTCCATCTGAGCTCTTGATATTCATGCAAGTGGTTCTCTTTTCTCCAAAGGTCTCTTTAACTTTCCTGTAGGCAGTATCTGACATACCCCTCATGAGGTAAGTATCTACATCCTTACATTTGTCCTCTAGCCATCCCTGCTTAGCCATTTTGCACTTCCTGTCGATCTCATTTTTGAGACGTTTGAATTCCTTTTTGCCTGCTTCATTTACTGCATTTTTGTATTTTCTCCTTTCATCAATTAAATTCAATATTGCTTCTGTTACCCAAGGGTTTCTACTAGCCCTCGTCTTTTTACCTACTTGATCCTCTGCTGCCTTCACTACTTCATCCCTCAAAGCTACCCATTCTTCTGCTACTGTATTTCTTTCCCCCATTCCTGTCAATTGTTCCCTTATGCTCTCGCTGAAACTCCGTACAACCTCTGGCTCTCTCAATTTATCTAGGTCCCATACCCTTAAATTGCCACCTTTTTGCAGTTTCTTCAGTTTTAAGCTACAGTTCATAATCAATAGATTGTGATCGGGGTCCACATCTGCCCCTTGAAATGTATTACAATTTAAAACATGGTTCCTAAATCTCTATATATAAATATACTCTATCTGAAACCTGTCAGTATCTCCAGGCTTCTTCCATGTATACAACCTTCTTTTATGATCTTGAACCAAGTGTTAGCTATGATTAAGTTGTGCTCTGTGCAAAATTCTAACAGGCGGCTTCCTCTTCAATGCTTATCCCCAATCCATATTCACCTACTACGTTCCGTTCTCTCCCTTTTCCTACTATCCAATTCCAGTCACCCATGACTATTAAATTTTCGTCTCCCTTCACTATCTGAATAATTTCTGTTATTTCATCATACATTTCTTCAATTTCTTCGTCATCTGCAGAGCTAGTTGGCATATGAACTTGCACTACTGTAGTAGGAATGGGCTTCGTTTCTATCTTGGCTACAATAATGCGTTCACTATGCTGTTTGTAGTAGCTTACCCGCATTCCTCTTTTTTTATTCATTAAACCTACTCCTCCATTAACCCTATTTGATTTTGTATTTATAAACCTGTATTCACCTGACCAAAAGTCTTGTTCCTCCTGCTACCGAACTTCACCAATTCCCACTATATCTAAATTTAACCTATCCATTTCCCTTTTTAAATTTTCTAACCTACCGGCCCGATTAAGGGATCTGATATTCCACGCTCCGACCCGTAGAATGCCAGTTTTCTTTCTCCTGATAACGACGTCCTCCTGAGTAGTCTCCCTCCCCCGGAGATCAGAATGGGGGACTATTTTACCTCCGGAATATTTTACCCAAGAGGACGCCATCATCATTTAATCATACAGTAAAGCAGCATGCCCTCGGGAAAAATTGCCTTATCATGTACATTATACTGCTTTGCCCGTGACAATTTGTCCGACATTCCTAACTGTAGCTAGCAGTTCACGGAATAGGTGCAATGCGTGACAATATAGTCTTGACAAAATTGCAAGTAAATAGTGAGGAGAAACTTCATGGAACGTTGGAAACTGGATGAAAAGATTGCTTTAACTTGAAATTGTGTCAAGAACTATTGAATGACACAGAAGTAAACCGTATTATAATGAAAACATAATTTTCTTTTGCATTACAATACAAATCAAAACTGATTCCGACAAACAGTACAAAACTACGAAATTTACTCGTTGCTTTACTTGCAAAATACTTTTAACTGGAAACTGAGGCCTCCGAATAGTTGGAATTCTGAACAAATGAGCGATAATTCGCCTCTTATACCAAAATGCAAATATTATTGAAAAATGTAATCTGTACACTAGAATAGTCGAAAGGCTAGCGAATGTAACAAATAAGAGCTGTGTTAATGTTACCTTATCCCAAACGTGCTCTCTCTCTATGAAACCATTTCTTAATTATTCTCTCTCCTCAGTCACACCTGGGCACCTCAAACTGTGAAGCCACATGTCAGAAGACATACCTTTCTGTGAAAGCGATTTTGTTTAACATTCGTCTATTGTTAACTTGTAACTTCGATGCAGTTGGTATCTCACATTTTGACTCCTGTAAAGTAGAGTGGGGACGCATTTGATTCGTCGGTATGTTAGTACCACTCTCTCTCCTTGTCTGTTATTCTGTGTAGCAGAGAGTAATGTTTTGTGGCTCAGCATATCGCAAAGGCGAGGCGTCTCACGAATTCTGCCTCCGATCGTACACTGAGACTGAACTGGCAATGCACTTGTAGATGACGCCGGTTCATTTATACTGCCTATGTTTATGGGAGTCACATAAATGCGAAGTGATAAATAGTAATGGGTTACGTTTGAAATTTTCGAGATGTGGTACCCACAACGAAAAACTTTGAAGCTAAGAACTTAGTTACTTAACTGATCATCATATTGCACTTAAGTATCTCTCTTAACAAAATTTTTTCCTTCTAGACTGAATGTTCACTCTTCATCGGAGTGTGAGCTGGTTTTAAACTTCCGGCAGATCTAAACTTTGTGCAAGACCAGAACTATAAACTAAAACATTGGCTTCTCGCTAGGGAGTGCTCTACCAGTTGATGTATGTAACCACGACTCGTGACCTGGTTTGTCAGATGTACGGATTTTTTTTAAGGAAATGTTCGGTCCTTCACCTCCGTGTTCGGTCCCGAAATGTGAGTGGTTCGGTATTTTTAGAATTTCATTCATATGATCAGCTTATTTACTGACTTGCAAAATCAAGCCGGTGCGCTGATACCAGCAGGCGCGTGCTGCACTCGAGGCCTTGATTGATTTCTGACCGTCTCTTCCTTTCTCTGCATTTGCCTGCCGCCGCTTGCGTCGGCTTGCCCACGCCGGGCACCGGTTCAACAGTTGAATCTTCTAACTGAAGTCAGTTGCGTTTTGACACTATTGTGTGCAGTGTTTCGTATGTGTATCTAACTTGGTCGTGAATTAATAAAATACTATAGGAAGATTTCTACTGATTTGTAAGTTAATTATAGTGTATTACAATACAATTTAATAGTATATAATCCTTGTTGTATGGCCACTAATTTCTTTAAGCATGGCTACTAGCCTTTCATCCTGTTGTTACGGTAAACGGCATATTATTGTTTGGATTCTTACAGAAATAATGATAAGAATCATATGTACTTAACATAAAGAAACGTATTCTTCGTTCGGAAAAGCAAAATGCCTTCATGGTTCTTGCAAATTTAAAAAGGCATGGCTACAAGATGAATCATGCTCTAGTTGGATTAATCAAGCAGACGACAAACATCAGGCCAGATATAGGGTTTTCATTCTTCTTTTGGCGTATAAAATGATGGGGGTGGAGAACCTTATTCAACACAGTATTAGCAAGAAACAAATTTTATCGGTGCGCTCACAAAATCAAAGCAGCTGCTGTTGAACTCACTAAAACCTATCCCGCAGTATAGCTTGGACGCAGTTAGAATCCTTGAGACTGTGGCAATAAATTAGATTCCGTACTCTGTAATGACTCTGAATTGGTTTCCAAGGTGGACTTAGGCGCACCAACTAGTGACATTCTTTCGTAAAAAAATAGAAGTCATAACATTCCATTTTCAGTTTCTATAGATGCTTCCAGTAACGGCAATAGAAAATTTTTCCCACTTGTAGTAACTTTGATGAGGAAGACTGGGTAGTAAATCAAGTTGCATTTTTATGAGTAGTCCGACAAGACATCAGTGTCTACTATGAACACTGTTATCAAAGCACCAGAAAAACTTCATTGAGGGGTTGACTAGTGTGGTTGCATATAGCGCTGACAGTGGTTCCGTTGGTTATGGTTGCATCCGCTCGGTGTTTGAGAGGTCACAAAATCTGAACTGAAATGTCCTTGAAGCTAAATGCAACTGCTACGTCTTGCATAATTCCAAAAGAGACTGCGTGAAATTACTATCTTTCGATGTTGAAAGTCTTGTGTTAAAGGTTTACGGTGAATTTTCTATCAGTTCTAAAAGATTGGAGATACTTTAAGAATGCTTTGCTTTTGCTGATCAAGATTATCATGCCATCCTTCGCCTTGTAATAGCTATGTAGGCACGTTCACTGCCAATAATGGAAAGGCGTTTTGCTTGATTGGAAAATTATCAAAATTTGCTTCCACCAAGAGGATGAGAATGAATGCGATAAGCTTTTTATAATATTTTGTAGCTAATGAAACTAGTGGACTGCCGTAATGCCACGTTTATTTTGTACGCAATTTATTAAATTTATTGCAGAAGCGTGTTTATGTCTGAAATCTGAATATACGAATTCTGTAGAATTCTGTAATATTATGGTCGTATTAAGAGAGGATAGTAACTCACTTGAAAGTGGTTCTTCCTTCGGAGCAAATGCTACCGAAGAAATGTTAAAACTAAATGAGGTTGAGGGAAATTAATTCACGAATTAACTTCTCATAGCCCACCAGGGAGCCAAATATTATCTTAAAAATTTGTTTGAGTACGAAAACTGCTCTTTTAAGGTTTTCAGTTATGCGGATATAGGAATAGAAACTCCTACATGCGAAAAATATAAACAAGCATCAAATCTAGTGGGTACAGAAGAAGACATTGATAAAGACAGTTTATGCAGAGAGGTCCACATACTAATTACAATTTTAGAACAATTACAAAGTTAAGCCTGAAAACGTTTGTAAACGGAGAAGAAACGTCTAAGATAAAAAATTTTGAAGAAAATAATGCCGGTTCCACGTATCTGTGGCTATCTGGAAAGAGTCCTCAGTCGCATGAATCATTATGGTCTGACAAACTGGGCATCGATATGGTAAAAGCAGAATTATGAATTTGTTTTAATTTGAAGTTTGCAACAGGCAACGACTCTTACCAAAAAATTAACAGTAGCAAAAATTTGCTGAAAGGTGTACCTAGAAATAATAAACACAAATTTTAATGTTACTAAGTGTTTTGAGTGTTCACCAGCAGCCACTCAGACAATCTTCAATAATTTTGTCAATTTAATACGACAACTTTAGTCACTACTTGTCATCACAGTTCCATGTCAACCTGTGCGTCATACCGCCACCTTCCAAACATTTTGTATGCTGTTATTATGTATTGTGTCCAGTTTCTTCCAGCTGACCTCAAGGCTGAAACTAGTTACAGAATGATTTTAAAAAATATTTTATACAGTTTCTAGAGATTTTTTTTCCTTTTACGACAGCAAATGTCCCAAACAGATGCTTCGATCAAACTTCTAGTTTCTCTCCCTCCTCACAATGAGGAAAATATCAAGGATAGATCTGATGTTGCATGGTACCGTCATTGTCTGCCAAGGGTAGTGTTACCAGATGTCCGACTTTAGGTGGACACGTCTGACAAAATATATTTAAGTCCGGCCTAGCCAGTTTTTTTAGGATTTTCGGCAGTGAAGTGTAGAATGGTAGAACGCACAAACAGGATCCATTCCATCCTAATGACGTGAGTGCGAAGAATAATTATGAAGATAAATAAGGAGATACACCATAGGTTATGAAGATCAGCGGAAAAATGATACTGTCGGATCACAAAAAAAGCGGATATGTTCCTAGTTTGAAGATAGACGCAAAATGGGGGAACCATCTACCTCAGTTCTCATTCCACCTTCCTCCCCAAAAAGTCTGGTATGTGAACATATTCGAGCTTTCTTAAAACACAGGACGTTCTAAATAACTTACCCGGTTTCTCTTTGTAGTTAAGCCTTCACACTTAACGTCTCCCTCTCACTGCCTCTGTCTACACATGCCTCACTCCCACTGTCTCCTTTTCTCAGACTGATTTGCACCTCATGACACTGCCACTGTGTCCTCTGTCACACTATCTCCTTTTGTTTTTCTTTCCCACTGACACTGTCTCCACCACACCACCGCAGCTCAAAAATTGTGGGGAATAAAATAATTTATTTCTCCTATACCAAAGTGTTTAAAATTTTGGTCCAAATTCGCAGTCCGCCCTCCCTTAGACCTACTTGTTGAAGTTCACACGCCTGTGTATGGTCTCCGCGTACCTGTACATTTCATCTGAACTGTGTCCTCTCTTTACTGCTCTCTTTCTCTCTCTCTCTCTCTCTCTCTCTCTCTTATATATATATAGTCTCACACTGTCGTCATTAGCTCCCTCTCTCTTTGGCTCTCACTTTTATTGCCTTCATATATCTCTCTTATTCATTCACCGCCATATTTCTTTTCTTCTCCCTCCCGCCAACACTATATCCTCTCTTTCTCTCCAAATGACATTATCTTCTCCTTCTTCCGTCGTCACTGTTCTCTGCTTCTACCTTTCACCACAAAAAACAGCGAGTATGTTCACATGGAAAAAGTTTTCGGGAGGAAGGTAGAATGGTGACTGAAGCAGCTGGATCTCCGCTTTTCTGTCAGTCTTTTTAAAACGAACAAATTCGCATTTTTGTGGTCCAAAAGCAGCATTTTGTCGCTGGTTCCCTACTTTTGCCTCTTACAGTAGGGTATTCTGCTCATATAAAACGAATTCTGTAGGACGTTGAGGTTTTGATAGTTTATTTATACACTTCGACACATTAACAACACACATTATGTGAGGTTAACACCATATCGATAGCTTTATATTTGTATGGATACTTTGCTCATCGATCGCAATTCATCGTAAACGACCATCTTATATGTATGGCAATAGACTACAATATTATTAGAAATATTACCTGAATTTGCTGTCTTTCCAGTTTTATGTAAGTTCTGGTAGTAATTTTAAGTTATTTTTGGACATGTTAAGACCCTTTTTAGCACTTTTTTCAGTGTAGTACGACTTTGGGCAACTTTGTATAGGCGTGAAGAACCCCTTATGAAGAGACAGCGCGTAGCAGAGTTTTACTGGTGAAAAAATGGGATCCAAAAGCACAGTCGGATGACCTCAGCACCCTTGCAATGACCTACTACACTTGCCATCCGTTCACTACGTCAGTTAAAACAACATTTACCCCTCAGACCTAATATTACGTGCATATTTTACATATACTAAATTTGCATCCCTGGATCTCGATAACGTATATCGAAAAAGATTTAAGATTTCCGGAAATCATCATCTTACTGCTACATGGTGAAAATTTCGACAATTTGCCATGAATAGAAATTGTATAAGTGCCATCTACGCCTGTATATACATAGATATTCCACAAGCCACCACATTGTGCGTAGCGGAGGGTACCCTGTACAACTACTTGTACAGGGTACAACTACTTATCATTTACTTTCCTATTCCAGTGCCCATCAGAGTGAGGAAAAACAAATGTGTGTATGCCTCCGCATGAGGCCAAATTTTCGTATCCTATCTTCATGGTCTTTACGCGCAATGTATGTTCGGAAGTCAGCTTCAAATGCTGATTCTCTAAATTTTCTCGGTAGTGTTTCACGAAAAGAACGTCGCTTTCACTCCAGGGATTCCCATTGGGTTCCCGAAGCATCTCCCGAAGCATCTCCCTAACGCTTACGTTTTGTTTGATTCTACCTGTAACAAGTCTATCAGCCCGTCCATGAATTACTTCGATGTCTTCTTTCAATCCGACCTGGTATGGATCCCAAACACTCGAGCAATATTCAAGAATAGGTCACATCAAATGCTGTCTCCTTTACAGGTGAACCACTCCACTCTTTCCTAAAATTCTCCCAATAAACAAAAGTCGATCATTTATCTTCCCTAACACAGTTCTCACATGATCGCTCCACCTCGTTTCGCTTTGCAACGTTATGCCCAGATATTTAAACGATCTGAATGTGTCAAGCGGGTCACTAGTAATACCGTATCCAAACATTACAGATTTGATCTTCTTACTCATCCGCATTAACTTACCATAAATGGTTCAAATGGCTCTGAGCACTATGTGACTTAACTGCTGAGGTCATCAGTCCCCTACAACGTAGAGCTACTTAAACCTAACTAACCTAAGGACATCACACACATCCATGCCCGAGGCATAATTCGAACCTGCGACCGCAGCAGCAGTGCGGTTCGGACTGAACCGCTCGGCCTCAACAGCTGCCCATTTACTTACAATTTTCACATTTAGGACTAGCTGCCACTCATCATGGCTCTGTCACACTTCCCTGGGGTACTCCTGACGATACCCTTGTCTCTGGTGAACACTCGCCGTCGAAGTCAATTTACTGGATTCCATTATTTAGGAAGTCTTCGAGATATTCGCGTATCTGTGCACTTATTCTATACGCTGGTACCTTCGCTAAAAGCCTGCAGTGGGGCACCGTGTCAAATGCTTTCTGGAAATATAGAAATACGGAATCTGCCTGTTGCCCTTCATCCATAGTTCTCAGTTTATCATGTAAAAAGGGAAAGCTGAGTTTCGCTCGAGCAATGCTTTCTAATACCATGCTGATTCGTGCACATAAGTTTTTCAGTCTCAAGAAAGTTTATCTTCAAGGATTCTACAGCTAACAGAAGTTAGGGATATTGGTCTGTAATTTTGAGAGTCCGTTCTTTTACCTTTCTCATAGACTGGAGTCACCTGCGCGGTTTCACTGTTGCTCGAGACTTGGCGCTGGGCAGTAGTTGTATGCTTCGCGGACAGATCTTTTCACAGACGCACGAATCTGAGCTAACCTTCGCTCGTCGTTTATTCCCTTTTTAACCGAGGGTGCAACAGCCTCTGATTCCTCAGCATCCACCGGATTTCGTTATTAAACCATGGTGGGTATTTTCCACCGCTTATCCGCTTATTAGGAACACAACACTCCAGGTCACGATTTACAATCTGCTTGAACTTTACCCATAATTCCACTGCATCCACTAAGTGCTGCCAATTAACAGTCTAGTCTATCTAGCAGAAACAGTATCCTACCTTTCTTGACTGATTTATTAACTGTCGTAATCGTAGTTGCTACAATAACATCCCCCACGACTCGTACGTTCTCTACACAAAATTCATAGTTCCTCAAAGTTTAATCAGAAACCGCCAATGAACAACAGTTCTTTGTTGGCCGAACGAGCATACAATATCACAAGCACACTACGCACAGAGCGGGCGAGGCAAAGAAGAATGTCCCCATCAACCGATGCCAAATAAGATGAAAGAATTCGTAATAAGCATGAAAAACCAAATGTATTATTTCTCAACGACGTTTTCTTGTCGGTAAGACATACCTCCCGCATCACTTAACAAATATTAATCACTGAGAGATTGTTTTCAAGATTTCTATCATCACTAATGACGAAAAATGCAGAAAAATGGTTCAAATGGCTCTGAGCACTATGGGACTTAACTTCTGAGGTCATCAGTCCCCTAGAACTTAGAACTACTTAAACCTAACCACCCTAAGGACATTACACACACCCGTGCCAGCGGCAGGATTTGAACCTGCTACCGTAGCGGTCGCTCGTTTACAGACTGTAGCGCTTAGAACCGCTCGGCCACCCAGGCCGGCAAAAATGCAGAAATAATGAAAGATAACGTTTTCGTTAAACACATGTATTTTGAAAACATTTCTATAAAAAGAATGTAAAAGGTGCCATCTGTTGACAATTTGTTTAACTAACAAGCAACACAGCTGTTGGAGTTGTTTGCATTTTTTATGCAAGTGTGGTATGTCATGTGATTTCGGTCATGCACGTCGATGTAAAGAATTTACAAGGCGCCGCCACCTACTGACAAAATAATTTTACTATTATGCAAAACAGTGGCTGGAATGTTTTTCTTTCATTCAGCAAGCTTTGTGTACTCTGAAAATAAAATGAATTACATCAACGGTCATCATCGCAGGTAAGTACTGTTTACTTTTATAACTTAATTTATTTAATTTTTCATTCACCACTACTTCACAGCGATTGCAACGTTACACGTCTCCTATCCCAGTACGATAAATCTGCATAACCAGCAAAGCTAAAACATATATTTACTATCGGGTATATTTATTTGTAAGTAATTTCTTAATGTGTGATTACAAAAACCAAAAACTGTGCATGTTCTGTATTTCAGGTCTCCACGATACCACAGGCGACAACATGCATACCGAGAGAGAGAGAGAGAGAGAGAGAGAGAGAGAGAGAGAGAGAGAGAGAGAGACCCGAGGGCATTCGATAACATTGGGATGTGTCACAGACTGTAGAAGAAGAAATGCCGGACAAAGGGGCGAACAGAGACTATTTCGACTTCAGCAAGATACAGACTCTCAGCACTGTCGCAGCCAAGAACGATTCAAGGCTCAACAGCAACAATTGGTGCAAGACAACAACTCTGTGTCACCAGTTTACCTACTTTAACTCCATAGAAACATGAGTGCAAGAACGCAACTTTCAAAAACATTGTTCCACCCATCGTTTCCCTAAAGGCAATGAAGTGCAATCACGTAGTTTTGGTAATATGGACGAAACGTACATACATTGGTTTGCAACCTAATTTGCAAGGGAGTTCACTGACACTTCAGCTATTATGTCTTTTCACAATGGAAAGGTGAACTTCGAGCCTATTGCAGTTTGTGGAACAGCTTCGAAACCTCTCAGAGGAGAATAATGACTACACTAAGAAGTACCTAGAAACATTTAGACAATTTAACGAACAATTTAAGGATTCTTTGGAACTTGCTTCAGTTCAGTTTAACGCGGTTGTTATTCCTGGTAATGGTCCATATATTTTAAAATACATGGACGGATGCAGCAAATTTTAGGAAGTTTGCAGCGTTCTGCAGGAGTTGCGCCATCGTACGCTAGCCTCTCTATTATAGTTTTTTATACCAAATTACAGCACTGTAAATAGAATAAAACCAGTACAGCCCGTTGCAGCGAAATAAACTGCAAGCCATGCCTGACAACAAAATCCTTACGTAAAGTTGTGTAAATACGTAAAAGACGTAGCTCACAATATACCTGTTATCGACTGTTCATAATAAGACTAGTATGTGTTGCTACTGTTTAAAATATAACACCTTTTATTAATAAATACTTACATTTACTTATTTCGCCGTTACTACTAGTATATTACCTATCCGTGACTGATCAGGTGGTAGTGTGAATTGTTCGCATGGGTCAACTAGTATGTACATAATTGTTAAAAACCATTTATAATCCTAGGCGTGTGAATTTAACAGTCAATTAAAGAACTTTTAGTGGACGACATTAGCTGTTATACCACCCTGACAATAAAAACCAATGATTATAGATACTTTGGCGATTAAAAATGTGATGTAGGACAACAGAAAAAAAGGCGACTCTGTTCTTACAAAACTCTTGACGCACGGGAAGTGAACAAGTTATTTGAAATCGCAGCATAATGAAGAATTTTATACCGAATTACTGAAATTGTCGAACTATTACTTAGTGATTTCAGGCCATAATGCCACCACTTTTATAAAGGCTAGTGTACAAAGGAACCCAATAAACCGCACACGGACACAATAAAAAAGAGGATGTAGATGTTCAAAAAAAAATGTTCAAATTTGTGTGAAATCTTATGGGACTTAACTGCTAAGGTCATCAGTCCCTAAGCTTACACACCACTAAATTATCCTAAAGACACACACACACACACACACACACACACACACACACACACACACACACACACACACACACACACACACACGTCCGAGGGAGGACTAGAACCTCCGCCGGGATGTCGTAGTTGTTGTCTCATTCAAAATTATATTGTCAAAAGTTGCTCGAAAGGATTTCCAAGAAAAATAAGGTTCCAATGAGAAAATTTCAGTATTTAACTATAGATTATCATCATTTCTTTGTAAGAGCGATTGAAATATTTAAATTTATCGAATATCTTTTCGTTTCCCGTTTCAGAGGAGTAATATTTTTATTATTATTAATTTGAATATCCCTAGCAATACCAACGCATTTTCCATAACTTGCATTACTGGCAGATGGGGTGCGCAGTCGTAGTTTGCACTCACCTTACAAAATTTAAGAAAAAAAAAAAACGAAATTCAATAAGTGTTGACTTATATTAACAATACACCTTTTAATGAGATACTTGTTTTTAAGTAGGTCCAGAACCTGAAAATATCTTTTAGCACATTCACAGCAATATCAACACTTCCAATAATGTGTAAAACTCACCATAGCGAAATTAAAAATACAGATTTCGTAAATTGTTCTTCGCGTTTACACAAGAGATACTGATATGTAAGTAAGGTCCTGAACCCGAAAATGTTTAATATAATATTCACTGGGGCACATGAAATCTACTAATAACACGTACATTTTTCGTTTAAACTTATCTGAACAGTCTGAAAGATTTTTGGAAGATAGTAGAATAATTCATTCAAAGCTGTAAATATTTTTTTCTGAATTTTAGTATATAAAGTAAGTGACCACATTACAATATTTCCAGAAGGCGGGCATAAGGAACCCCTCCCCACCACCTTGATGACGGAGGGGCAATGGACTTCTAGTTTATTTTTTACAAGCGATTATCTTAGGAAGAAGAGCACTTAGTTGCTATCATAACTGCCAAATAATTATAATGCTGTGTACTGATTCACATTTTAATTTAACGGTGTTTACGAGTGATATCGCAATAATCTGTATAATTAGTTATTAATGAACTATTTAAAAGACTCAGCTCACTATAAAATATATAGTCCGGGATTTGAGGCAAAATTTCCGGCTAAATATAACGCTGAGACGTGCATTTCTATTTCTGGACCTGGTAACCCTACCAGAGGGTGCCTAATATTTTGTCCGGTGCACTGATTCGCGTACCTAACATACATTTGTGACTGGGACGCCACTTGAACCGACCAGGACATGATAGCAGTAATATATGTTAGTGTTAATTATGTCAGGAAATCATTGCATTGTGTCAGAGACAATTTGCCTCATGTTGCCAGGATACCACAATCACGACCGGTACTTGATAGGACACATTAGATTTGATAGCTAGCTCTCAAGCTGGCGCCCGCCATCTCGTGTCGCAGTAGCGACAATGTCGGGCAATCAGTCATGCGGCGCGAGCCCCAGATGGGCCGTTGGCTGCTTGGACAGCAGCTAAGTTAGCAGCGCCTACGTCAGGAAACTGCCGGCACCTGCTCCCCTATTTTGCCGACTGCCTGCTGCACAGGCCGCAGCGGTACTCAAACTGAGCTGGTTGCGTGGGAAGGGGAAAGCAGGCGTATTCAAATACGGAGATGTTTAAACAAACAGGATACGGCACTGCGGTCGGCAATGCCTATATACGACAGAGTGTCTGGCACAGATGTTAGATCGGTTACTGTTGCTACAGTGGCAGGCTGTCAAGATTTACGTGAGTGTGAACATAGTGTTACGTGTGGCGCACGAGAGATGTGACACAGCATTTCCGACGTAACTACGAAGTGGGGATTTTCCCGTACGAACATTTTGTGAGTGTACCGTGAACATCAGGAATCCGGTACAACATCGAATCTCCGACATCGCTATCGCTGAAAAAAGATCCTGTAGGAACGAGATCAACGACGACTGAAGAGAATCGTTCAACGTGACATAAGTGCAAAGCTTCTGCAAATTGAAGCTGATTTCAGCGCTGCACAATCAACAAATGTCAGCGTCTAAAGAAATGAACGAAACATCATCGATGTGGAATTTACGAGCCGAAGGCCCACGGATGTAACCTTGATGACAGAACAACACGAAGCTGTTAAGCCTCGCCTGGGCCCATCAGCACCGACACTGGACTGTTGACGACTGGAAATATGTTGTCTGGTCGGATGAGTCTCGTTTCAAATTGTATGGAGCGGGTGGCCGTGTACGGGTATGGATACAACGTCATGAATCCATGGATCCTGCATGTCAGCAGCGGACTGTTCAAGCTGGTGGAATCGCTGTAATGCTGTGGGAAACGTGCAGTTAGAATAAGTCTAGATACCACTCTGCTACGTGACACATAGGTAAGTAACCTGTCTGACCACCTGCATCCGTTCATGTCCATTGTGCATTCAGACGGACTAGGGGCAATTTCAGCAGGACAATGCGACATCCTGTACGTCCAGAAATGCTACAGAGTGGCTCCAGGAACCCTCTTCTGAGTTTAAACAGTTCTGGTGGCCACCAAACATCCCTGGTACAAACGTTATCGAGCATATCTGGGATGCCTTGCAACGTGCTGTTCAGTAGAGATTTTCACGCCCTTGTTCTCTTACGGATTTATTGTCAGCCTTGCAGGATTCATGGCGTCAATTCCCTCCAGCACTACTTCAGACATTAGTTGAGTACCACGTCGTGTTGCGACACTCCTGCGTGCTCGCTCGAGCCCTAACGATACTAGTCGTGTGTACCAATTTCTTCGGCTCTTCGGTGTATGGTTGCAGAGGTCAAATCCCTTAACATAAAGTATCTGATATGTGTCCTCTACAAACTTCCTGGAGTGTCCTCTACAAAACTTCTGAAGTAAGTGTAGTTGTATGCTTCTAAACTGCTCTTTCATGTCACAGGTCATTTTATGAGCATATATCAGGTGATGCTAACGTAAGGTTTCTTTAAAGTGTGATATTCAAACCTGTCGCTACTTTTGGTTGGTCCTACCAATCATACTAACCACATTCACATTCTCCTACATATATATTTGCAACGAAATCCCCCAACAGACTAATTCGTGCCTCTGAAATATCTGCACCTGTCACGTCCGCCCAGGACGTAATTTTCATGACGTAATCGCTAGAACACCCCAACAATAAACTGCAAATGATTACATACTGACACTTGAAACGCATTAATCTATTTAAACTTGCAACTGAGGAGCAAGAAATAGTATAGAGGGTGTTTTCTGTTTCCTCCTATACATCAACGAAGAACTTCTTGGATTTACTAACAAACTTAACATAAAAAATGGTTCAAATGGCTCTGAGCACTATGGGACTTAACATCTGTGGTCATCAGTCCCCTATAACTTAGAACTACTTAAACGTAACTAACCTAAGGACGTCACACACATCCATGCCCGAGGCAGGATTCGAACCTGCGACCGTAGCAGTGGCGCGGTTCCGGACTGCGCGCTTAGAACCGCTAGACCACCGCGGCCGACACTTAACATCCGTAAGACAAATATACTCCCATAAAAAATGAAAAAACAAGAGGGAAATCTGAACCTTAGCTGACTGAACTAAAACAGCTCATGAATCTCAGATGTAGTGCACATCATACATATAAGCTCTGCCCCATGCCTGAAAATCGTATAGCTTACATGCAGAAGCTGAACAGTCAGGCATACATTAACTGACAGCAAAAACAGACCAGTTGTCCTATGGAAAAGCCTGCGTGGTCTTGGTATAGACGAAGTAAAAGCTGCAGCTGATCCCATCGTCCCAGACGAAGAACTGAACCGGACCTTCATGTTACCAGCAACAACAATGGAACTATAAGCGAAACAGAGAATCACTGATTACTTCACGTCGGTAAACGAATGTAGCAAACGAAATGTTCTATCTAATGCACATTCGTTCCAAATCCGTCAAAAAATCCATCATAAGCACAGACAAGCCTACTGGACATGATGGCATCACAAAAATGGTTCAAATGGCTCTGAGCACTATGGGACTTAACTGCTGAGGTCATCAGTCTTCTAGAACTTAGAACTACTTAAACGTAACTAATCTAAGGACATGCCCGAGGCAGGATTTGAACCTGCGACCGTATCGGTCTCGCGGTTCCAGACTGTAGCGCCTAGAACCGCTCGGCCACCCCGGCCGGCTGATGGCATCACAGTCCAAGCAATGACTCTTATTGACACACTACTGCCCATTGTAATAGATATCTTCAGCCATTCCTTAGCCATAATGTTTTCCCTAAGGCTTCAAAACAGGGACCAGTTAAGCCACTACCAAAAACAAAGAGTGCCATAATTTTGCTCATACCCGACGTCTCACCAGCAATATGTCATGTCCGGCACCTAAAGTAGCAATGGAGGCACGTAGTATGATGCGTCCCACAGGATTTGGTATTAGGTCCTGTACTATTTTCATTGCAGGTAAATAATGTGTGATCAGTTTTTTCCTACTGCAGATACCACGTGTACGCTGGTGACCTCCAGTTGCATGTAACTACAAAGCCAACAAAACTGGAGACAACTATCCAGAGCCTCGGTACCGAGCAGTGTGCAACATCAAAATAGGCGCAGTATATAGGATAAAGCTGAACCCATCCAAAAATCAAACGGTGCTGGTTGGTCATTCTAGGCTCATCAGGCCGAAATACTGGGCATCTGTACCACCTTTAATGGGAAAAATTCAACGTCCCTCCTTCAGCAGAGTGTCTAGGAGTGAAAATACGTGAAAATCCAAATTGGACAGAGCAGGAAACTGCAATGCGCAAAACGTTATCAGCATCTCTTCATGCCCTACAAAAAAATAAAAAGCTTTTGCATGTTGACCCGATGAAGAAATTTGTACAAACTCACTTGCAATTCTTGATTACGGTGATGTTATGCTGCACGGATTTTCTCGGGAAAAGTTGTGGCACTTGCCACAGGATATGGACAACTGTGTTCAATATATCAGTGAGGTTATACTCTTTGACCACATTTCGCCATTATGTGCGCTGCTATCCTGGCTGCGTACAGACAAGCGCAGCGATTTCCATACCCTCTACCTTCTCTACTGGCATATCAGTGAACGCTATCCCTTATATCTCCACCTGACCATAACGCTCTTTTGTGGGCAACATGGCAGAAACACCCGTCCCTGTCAGTGAAAAATCCTTTCTGTCTCACTCCGGTGTTCAGCCACTTTCCCGAAGTTGTTCTCTGTAAAAGGAACCAGACTCCTGTATATCCTCTCGCGTTATATAAGAGAAGTGAATGACATCTCCAGGTTCAGAAAACAGTTAATGACATATCTACAAAACCGAGGATAAGAGCTACTATTTCCCTGTATGCACTCGTTACCCTTGTACATCCTCCTTCCCAATCGAGTCTTCCTCTTTTCCACTATTCCCAGCTCATGCAGCCTCCTTTCCTATATCAGGAAGTATCTACCTTGCACACCTATAAATTCGTCTTACGTCTACCAATATTATGACTTTAATTATTGTTATCATCATCATCATCATCATCATCACTATGAGTGCCAGCAGCTGCAGCAGTATAGGTACTGCTAGCATTAAATTATTCGTTCATAGTATTATTTATTCACATCCCCACTTCAGACACTCAAATAATTCTAATACCTTTTGTCATACTGAGGTTGTTCAAAAATGGTTCAAATGGTTCTGAGCACTATGGGACTCAACATCTTAGGTCATAAGTCCCCTAGAACTTAGAACTACTTAAACCTAACTAACCTAAGGACATCACACACACCCATGCCCGAGGCAGGATTCGAACCTGCGACCGTAGCAGTCCCGCGGTTCCGGACTGCAGCGCCAGAACCGCCAGACCACCGCGGCCGGCTACTGAGGTTGTTATTTCTTAGGAAAATATGATGGAAGAAAGGTACTGTTTGTGTGAAAACCTGGTCCGTTGTAAGAGGGGGCCTGGTGGCCCTGATCGGACCAGATTAAATAAATACGAGATCGATTACTACTGATACAATGAAAGGTTATCAAGATTTAAGTGAGTATGAAAGCGATGTTATAGTAGGCGCACGAGCGGTGGGCACAGCATCTCCCAGATAGCGATGAACTGGGGATTTTCCCGTACGACCATTTCACGAGTGTACCGTGAGTATCGGGTATCCGGTAAAACATCAAATCTTCGACATCGGGGCGACTGGGAAAATATCCTGCAAGAAAGGGACCAACGACGACTGAAGGGAATCGTTCAACGTGACAGAAGTGCAACCCTTCCGCCAGTTGCTGCCAATTTCAATGCTGGGCCATCAACAAGTGTCCTCACGTAAACCACTGAACGAAACATCATCGATGTGGGCTATAGGAGCCGAAGGCCCACTCGTGTACCCTTGATGACTTCACGACACAAAGCTGTACGCTTCGCCCAGACCTGTCAACACTGACATTGGACCGTTGATGACTAGAGACATGTTGCCTGGTCGGACGAGTCTCGTATCAAATTGTAAGGAGCGGATCGACGTGTGAGGGTATGGAGACAACCTCATCAATCCATGAACCCTGCATGTCAGCAGGGTACTGTTCAAGCTGGTGGAGGCTCTGTAATGGTGTGGAATGTGTGCAGTTGGACTAACATGGGACCTCTGATACATCTAGATACGACTGTGGTATGTTACACGTACATAAGCATCCTGTCTGATCACCTGCATCGATTTATGTCCATTGTGCATTTCGACGGACTTGTGCAATTCAAACAGGACTATGCGACACGTCACAAGTCCAGAATTGCTACAGAATGGCTCCAGGAACACTCTTCTGCATTTAAACTCTTCCGCCGGCCACCAAACTCCCCAGATATGAACATTATTGAACATATCTGGACTGCCTTGCAACGTGACGTTCAGAAGAGCATCCTCTCGTATTTTTACGGATTTAAGGATAGTCCTGCAAAATTCATGGTGTTCGTTACCTGTACCACTACTTCAGGCATTAGTTGACTCCATGGCACGTCGTGTTGTGGCGCTACTTCGCTTTCGCGGGGGGGGGGGGGGGGGCGGGGGGGGGCGTCCTACACGTTATTACGCATGCTTACCAGTTTCTGTGCCTGTTCAGTGTAGTAGCATTTGTTCACCTTCGCTACTGTCGAAGACATCTGTTCTACCGAATCAGTGTTCAGCTATTGAAATGTACATTTCAGATCCCATGTTTACTGGACTATTGTTCCGAATTATCGTTCCTGTCGTATCCCTGAATACTGACCATTACCCTGGGATAGGTTCGATTTACTTTCATTCCAAGTGATCCGTAGTGAAGTGAGGAGGTCCCCCAGGATGTAGAACATGTCAGAAAAACAATTATACAAGACAAATATTGTTTTCTAATTAAAGACTATCTGAAAGGTTCATTTTACAACTCTCATTTACTAAGATCACGTTAATACACTGAACTTAAATTTTTTTTAAGAAAATATTATTTATAAGGTAATAAACATGTAATAGAACTACTACAATACTTATCTACAATGAACCGTGCATTGCCCTTGTATTCTGCCGTATTCTAGCTCCTTCTCTTATTGAGTGAAGTTACTTACACATTCATTTATCAATATTTGGTTTGAGCTTTCCAAGCCTGTATCCCTGCCCTTGAAACCCATGTTCGCAAATCGAAACGTCGAGGTGGATAACAGTTCTCGGTACTTAACCTGATAGCAAATGTAAGGTATTTCGGAAATAGCGATAGGCTTACATTTTCACAAAAACTATACGTTTAAAAATTAGCAAACAAGCAAAAATATTGAAATTTCAATAAAATTTGATACAACTACATGTATCTTTCAAATAAAATATGTATGAAATGATATGTCTTGTATCCAAACAAATATAAATTAGAAAAAATGAACGAGATTAGATCCAGCGCTATACTGATAACGGATTCTGAACGCTAACCACGTGACCGCCGCTTTCTCAGCGCACCGATACATCACTTACGCTCAAGACTTCTCTTGCGATGCCCTCAAAATCACCTAAGCAGTACCCCTTATTTTGGCCTAGGGGACTACTAAAAGTATGTGACGCTGAAGTAAATCCGTGATCCGAACGCCGTGGCCTCCCCTTGTCACTAGGTATGTGGTGAAAAGTCTTTTCGCTAAGTGACCAAATGCAGTGTAATTAATGATGACCCTTCCTCATACCTAAGGTAAAATTCCTATCTCATAACTAGTAATTTTGTTAAAATATGATACCATCCCCGAAGTTGTTCATCATTCTCCTATATTCCAATTTTTTTACATTGCCAATGAGGACCTGAAACTCTTTATGAATTCATTTCTCTTCCGTTGGTAACTTTTGCTGAGGTGCCCTCCTTTCCGGCTACATCGTTATCCTTGGCCTGTTGAATTGTCTTCACAAACTACGGAGGACACTTGAAGAACATTATTATCTTTGGTCTGCTGAACCGCTTCCCTAACTTCCTGGAACTCGAGAAGGAAAGAGGGCTACCGCCCTCCAAACTTCTTGTGTTACGCCAGCTGCGAACCAGTGTGTACCTACCAATAATTATATTAGTAATTAGCAACTTCTGCAGATGTTCTCCCAGCTGTTTCTTGCAGTGGCAAAATCGTTGAGAATACCAAAATGGATCTTTTAGTTTTTAGCCAGTATTCTTTTGACTGTAAGCTCGTTCTGCGCCATGGAGAAAAATTCACTTACTTGAAAATATGGTGGCTCGTCTTTACTGCTCGTTTTTAGACTGCGGTACCGTTCCGCTGTAAAATATCTTAGCTGTGGCTACTAACATTATGTGCAAAATAGTGGAAATAATAAAGCACAAGGTAAAAACGGATGCACTGAGGAAGATACATGGAGTTCAAGACCAGTCTCCTGAATCAGAAAATACAGCATTCTGAATCTTTTTTTTTTTCATGAAAATTGGAACATTACAGACCAGCAACGTATCGAGAAGTACATTTAAATATATCCTGGTACGGAAACGAGAACCCATCGGCCTGTACAAAATAACCCATATGTGTAGGCCTACAATATTTTTTGAATGCAACCCAGGACATATTACCATATTTAAATATCTTTTTGTGTACAATCAAGGATATATTTTTCAAATTACTTACAAACTTTCAGAGTTAACTTAAATATTAAATTTCATTTATTCAGTTGCATTTTTCACAAGACATTACTTTTTCCAGATACGGTTTGTTTTAATTTTATCATAAAATTCACAACAAGAAAGTTCTGAATTAATTTTAAAAATTTCGCAGAAGTATTTTAAAATTTAACAGAAGATCAGAAGCCTACCGCTGTCTTATGATAAAATGACCCCATAATTCGAAAAAAAACACTTAATTGGAGCAGACGTTCCCGGTAAGGGCATCAAAGACTATACCATTTTAGAAATATTGCAACATGAAATATCAGGGTTTTGAAACAACTTACAGATAGCTTTTCCCTTATCTTCAATGCTATCTGATATTTTCTCAGAAGGTGAATCACGTAGAATTGTGCATTAACAGTTTTCTTATGTTTAGCTGTTTTCACGTGGTCTTTAGTATCACGCTATCCTTTATATGCAGCAGAAAATACTCTAGAACGTAGTGTGCAATAAACTTCTTCATTGATACTGTCATTAAAGAATTTAAAGTAGTTTGTATTCCAGTTGCAGATTAACATGAAGCACAGACGTTCTTTTGCACACTGCTAAGCAAAGGAAAAAGAGAGAGAGAGAGAGAGAGAGAGAGAGAGAGAGAGAGAGAGAGAGAAAAGAGGTAAGAAGATCAAAAAGAGTAGAGGAGTTACCTCACACACAAAAACTAACTAACCACATTGACCCAGTTATGTTGCCAAATGAGTAACAGTGAGTGAGAAGTTGTGGCGGAATCGGTAGCCATGCGTCCTCTTTGACGTCAGCCCTTGCTTCAAGATCGGCAGAGAGAGGCACGGCCCTCAGAAAATGTTTACAAACACGACGTCCGAACATACTGGTCTAAAACTAAGACATCCTTACCAGTGTTAAAATTCTCAACACCCATATATCTTTTGCACCCCTGCCCATTACCCCGGACAGTACACAAAACAAGGAGTGTGTAAGTGTACCACACTATAGCACCTAATCCGATCTCCATAACTGCAGGATGACTTACACAAAACTCATAGTCGGTGTGCTGAATAGCAGCTTGCTATACATGTAGAAAAACGTTAGTTAAAGCAGACAAGAAGGAAAACTAAACCTCTAATATTGGAATGCAGTATCAATGCTGCGCTGTTAGCAGTCACGTCGGTTGAACATCTAGATGAAACGTTGCAAAGTGACATGAAATGCAACGAGCTCCTAAAGTCGGCTGTATGGAATGGTCAACTTCGGTTCATTGGAAGAATTCTAGGAAACTGTAGTTCATCTACAAAGGAGATCACATACACAACGGGTGGGTGACCCATTGTTGAGTACCGTTCGAGGATTTGGGATTCCCTTCACGTCAGATTAAAGGAATGCTCCCTAAAGTCGAATGGGAACCCTTGCAGGAAAGACGTTCTACTGCCACCGAGATACGTATCCTGTAATCAGGGCTCGTACCGAAGCATACAGACAATCGTTTCTTCGTCGTTCCGTTTGCGAGTGGAATAGGAAGGGGAATAAATAACAGTAATAGGAGGTACCCTCAGCCACTCACCGTAAGATGGATTGCGGAGAATAGATGTAGATGTAAATAGATGGAGACGGATACCAGTTTAACACAGCTCAGAAAACGCGGGCGTACTCCGTGTTCACGACAAATTGTGAGGTAAGATCACATGAAGACCGGCGCAAAACGAATCGTTGTCCAAACCATATGCCACAAGCGTGAGTTAGAAACATCACTATTGATACCTGCGGTATTGACTGTTATAAGCCAAACATGTCGCTAAACAAACTGACCCAACGACCGTAACTTAGACACTACCAGAGACGTTGTCTGGGAAAGAACGAAATATTTCGACTGATGTAAATATATAGTCGCTTTTTCGTATCTAAGTATTGACACAGATACTTTTTTTCTATGTGGATGAATGGTATGGCATTAGATACACAGCTTTCATTTCCCTCCATACTTCATATTACTAACTTACCATTAGCTCACTGATGTCATTTTCCTGCGTAAACATGCATACAACTTGTAACACAGTGAAAATTTTATCCCTTTGCGTTTGGAGTTTATAACGCTGAAACATTCTTTGGTATGAATAAAATCAGGTACAATTATAATCACACTTTAACATAAAATTAAATGCGTCGTAATAAATACTTTCCACTGTTCACGGTTTTGTCTATGCAACGTGTGCAATCTGTGCAAAGAAATTTAGGTATCTAGAAAGATCCCACCTACAGTAAATGGCTGTTGGACTATTAAAAGTTGGATTTGATTACTACAGCACGTAACGCTGCTTGCGTAATAGTGTAGTAGGAACTGAAAAAATAAAAACTGATTACAAAACGTAATGTAAGTAGGCTGTTTATGTTACTGAATTTTAAATTGTGTTACTCTTCTAAGCTAGTTTTACTACTGTTTTATTTTTTTTGTTTGCTGCACAGTGCCTTATATTAGTTGTAGTACTGCAATTGCTTTGCCTATTTCAAATTTTTGTCCTTGATGTTTGTGTTAATTGTTTTATGCTGCTGCATTGCCTCGTCCCTTAGTTTAGCATCTGAGCTCAGAAGATTTAAGTTAGCTTAAGAGGGGGTAGACTATAAGAGAATGAGTTGCGATGAATTGGGAGAAATGCATTGAGAAGTTATACGAAAAAAGTACAGAAAGCAGGTATAGGTAGGATTTTCTTGAAAATAAATGATGAGGTAAGATAATGGAAAATAAATAATGAGATAAGAAATATGTGAACATATAAATACAGAAAGCATGCTTGGATAGGATTTTTGTGGTGGAAGCAAAGGTTGAAATAAGACGAACGATCTATGGAATGAAGTTTTGGGTTGGACTGCAGTACCAAATGTTACACTGAAAACGAACCCTGTCCTTTCCTTTTGTGTTATCCCAGTATGTGTTTGTGTACCCTTGTGTATATGTTTTCTTCCTGTCTCTGTGTAGTTTCATAGAATTTTTTCTTCTAATATTAAGTTACATTCACTATGATGAGGAATACTGTTCTCCTCAAATATAATTGGCATTAATAATATGTTATTTACCTTGTAAATATGCTTAGACATTATTTATTCTGTTTTGTTTTAATGCTCATGTGTGAAGTTGATGTTTCGCAAGTTATTCTGATCTTTTATGTATGTACTCATGTCATAATCCCTGTAACACTGATGTATATGTTATTTCTATTCTTTTGTAAAGCCTGTATTACTACAAATGTTATCTGTATTGTTATGTTCTTTAATGATGTATTTTTTACCTTTGTAATTGTATTCTCATGTTATAATATTGTAATTGACACCAGTTCATCAAATTAAGTAACTTGTAAGCATTCATTTCACTGCACACCTTTCTGTTGGTCATAGTAATGCACAATATGTGAGAAGTTGGGACTGTTAGTGTTTGCACGTGTGTTGATAATTCAGCAAGGGACTGGATAACAGCATTGCTGGTTCTAAGGACAATTCCAAAAAATTTCTTGAGTGGACGAGTGGTGGTTTATGGACTTGCTATATTGTCTGCAAGACTTCTAAGGACAATTCCTAAAACTTTGTGCGTGCACAAGTGGTGGTTATGGACTTGTTATATTAACTGCAAGACTCTTCAATGGTGATTGTGCACCCGCACAGTCACAACAGATGGCTGCTGGCCATCTCTACAAGGACTACAGTGGGTCTGCATCTCTGATGACCCATCAATACCATTATTTCTACAAGGACTACAGTGGGTCTGCACCTCTGGTGGCCCACCAATACCACAATCTCTACCAGGACTACAGTGGGCCTGTCCACAATTTCTACAAGGACTGCAGTGGGTCTGCACCTCTGGTGGCCCACCAATACCATAATCTCTACCAGGACTACAGTGGGTCTGCACCTCTGGTGGCCCACCAATACCATACTCTCTACCAAGACTACAGTGGGTCTGCTCTGTGATGACCTACCTACCAATATTCTTCAAAACGTCGAATGACTCTGCTGTGGGTTTGCTCTGTTGTGGCCCCATTACCTGTCAGCATGTCAAGAGTCAGCACTGTCTTTCAATTGGAAGGACAACACTACTTCTTCAAGACTGCATGGAAATCCACTACTTCCGTGTGCATTGTCTTTTCCTGCTCAGACTTAGAAGAAAAAAAAAAAAAAACACTGAAATTTTACTGTGATGAACAATCTGGACTGTCTTTATGGACTGTGAGAAAATTTTAGCTTTTGACCAACATTGTATCAATAAGTGTGTGCATTTGATATCTTTGTTATTGTAATTATGAAAAATTTTTCAAATCATTATTGGCCAGTGCCCAAAACAATTTGTAAAATTTTTTTTTGGGGAGCATGGGGGCTATGTAAGTAGGCTGTTTATGTTTTCTTATTGGCAACGTTACGTAGCGCTCTGTATGAAAATCACTGGCTGTGCTGTGTGCAGTCTGTGGCTAGTTTGCATTGTTGTCTGCCATTGTAGTGTTGGGCAGCGGCAGCTGGATGTGAACAGCGCGTAGCGTTGCGCAGTTGGCGGTGAGCCGCCAGCAGTGGTGGATGTGGGGAGAGAAATGGCGGAGTTTTGAAATTTGTAAAAATGGATGTCATGAGCTGCTGTATATATTATGACTTTTGATGACTATTAAGGTAAATACATTGTTTGTTCTCTATTAAAATCTTTCATTTGCTAACTATCCCTATCAGTAGTTAGTGCCTTCCGTAGTTTGAATCTTTTATTTAGCTGGCAGTAGTGGCGCTCGCTGTATTGCAGTAGTTCGAGTAAGGAAGATTTTTGGTGAGGTAAGTGATTTGTGAAACGTATAGGTTAATGGTAGTCAGGGCCATTCTTTTGTAGGGATTTTTGAAAGTCAGATTGCGTTGCGCTAAAAATATTGTGTGTCAGGTTAAGCACAGTCTCGTATACAAGTCTTCTAAGGGGACGTTACAGTAACTACTGATTTTCTTCATGCACGGCTGAAGGAAAGAACTAATGGCACTACCATATTGACAAATGATACAAAAATGCCACCTAAAACGGAAGAGAAACCATCTTCGAATAATGCCAATCGGTAGGTAAATTCCTCTTTTATAATAGTATATTAATACAGCACAGAGGCTAATAATGCACCAATATTTATTTAATAATAACAGTTATTTAAGCGAATTTATATGTGCCATTTTAATCAAAGGTGCGGGCAGTGATTCATGAAACCATAGCGGCAATTAGTAACTTTAACAGAATATCGAAGTATGAAATTCGATCAATAGAAGTGTCACAAGTGGTAAGAATCCTTGAATCATTGTTATTTCCCACAACGCTTGTTCAGTTTTACTACTCAGCTATACTGTCAAGTCACATTAGTGTGAACACATGTTAAGGTGGTCCTCACAGATTCTCGACTGGGTTTAAATCCACGTAGTTCAGCGGCCAGGGGAATACAGTGTACTCGTGCTGGTGCTCTTCGGTCCACGCACTCATGCTGCCAGCTGTGTGACACGTTGCGTTATCCTACTGGTCGATGCCTTCGTGACGAAGAAAAATAAACTGCATAGTCTCCACGGATAGCCACATACTTATCGATCGATTGTGCTTTCCAGAATGACGACATCATTCTGGAAATGCAATCCAGCCTGAGCGCTTTCATCGATTGTTGCAGTCTGATTCGTTTGAAACGGCTATCCGTCGCCAGTCAGTGCATCTTCACTTGCGGTATTGGAGTGCAAATTTCAGCCCTCGTTACCAGCCAACAGGAGTTAGAAAGGCTGTATGAACCAGGGGCTTGCTGCGGGAGCCCATACGCAGCAACGGTCGCTGAACGTTCATTGAGCATACACAGTTGGACGCCCCTTGGATGATCAGGGGGATCAGATGCTCAACAGTTGCACATCTTTTCGCCCATAAGAATTTCCACAGCCGTCGTTCTTCTATGGCCAGTGGTGCATCACTGTTGCCTCGGCGCCGGTTTTGTATAGCGTCAATTTGCCCTGCAAGGTATACTGTGCTTCGACGCTTGGGCCGAAAGCAAATAATCATAGACATTTAGACATCAGGTAAATCGCTCCGCTTCCGCATTACGACAACGACTGTACTACTTTCAGCATGCCCCTCGACACACTTTATACAGGGTGGTCGAAAGCAGTATGAAAAGCTTGAAAGAGTATTTTAGGTTAGGCTGTGTCGAGAAATAATTTTTAATAAACAAGTTCGATACTTCGCAGGGCGTCCGAGTTAATTATTGAAATTAGCGTATGAGGCCGTTGCCAAACCAGAGTTCGAGCCGTCCACCAGATACAATTACATTTAGTCAAAAAAATGGTTCAAATGGCTCTGAGCACTATGGGACTTAACAGCTATGGTCATCAGTCCCCTAGAACTTAGAACTACTTAAACCTAACTAACCTAAGGACAGCACACAACACCCAGCCATCACGAGGCAGAGAAAATCCCTGACCCCACCGGGAATCGAACCCGGGAACCCGGGCGTGGGAAGCGAGAACGCTACCGCACGACCACGAGATGCGGGCACTTTTAGTCATTCTCATAGCGCAGATGATTGCGCACGAGACTGCTTAGCCTTTGGCTCAGGTTCGATCATTCCTACCGCCCCATCTCCAATTTATGTATAGCGCTCCTGTTCGGTTTCAGGATACCAAACGAACATTTGGCGGCACCGTCTCAGGGGGCCACTTCAATCCGCACGTGCAAGTTCTTGATTGGCTAATATCAATGCTAATTAACTCGGAAACAACGCAAAGTATCGAGTTTTCTTTTTTTCCTCGGCACAAACCATCCTGCAACATCCTCACAAGCTTTTCGGTCTGTTCTGATCACCCCGTATACCGTCCACGGCAAACGCTGCCACCTGCCCTCCGTTAGTGGTTACAGCACGTTGACGTCGAACATAGGCGGTGGTCCCATAGATGTGACTGCACCCTGTATTGAGTTCACATGAGAAATTCAGTCACTGTATGCAAGAGACAATGTCATTTTCTTTATGAAGCATTTGTCTTATACCTATCACATAAACAGTACTTAGGTGTGAAATCTGCGATGGAGTTGTGTCAGCATGAAAAACAAACGTGTAAGTTTTCTTTTAGTATTTCTTAAACTGACTGACTTACACTGAAGACCCACAGAAACTGGTACACCTGCCGAGCACGCAGAAGTGCCGCAATACGACATGGCACATACTCGACTACTGTCTGAAGTAGTGCTGGAGGGAACTAACACCATGAAGTCTGCAGGGCTATCCATAACTCCGTAAAAAGACGAGTGGGTGGAGATCTCTTCTGAACATCATGTTGCAAGGCATCCCAGATATGCTCAACTATTTTCATATCTGGTCAGTTTGGTGGCCAGCGGAATAGTTTAAATTCAGAATAGTGTTCCTGGAGCCAATGTGTAGCAATTGTGGACTTGTTACGTGTCGCATAGTCCTGATCGAATTGCAGAAGTCCGTTGGAATGCACAATGGACATAAATCGATGCAACTGATCAGACAGGATGCTTATGTACGTGTAACCTATCACAGTCGTATCTAGACATATCAAGGGTCCCATGTCACTCCAACAGCACACGCCCCACATCATTACAGAGCCTCCACCAGATTGAACAGTCCCCTGCTGACATGCACGGTCCATGGATTGATGAGGTTGTCTCCATACCCGTACACGTCTATCCGCTCCTTACAATTTGAAACGAGACTCGTCCGACCAGGCAACATGTCTCCAGTAATCAACAGTCCAATGCAGGTGTTGACAGGCCCGGGCGAAGAGTACAGCTTTGTGTTGTGTAGTCATCAAGGGTACATGTGTGGGCCTTCGGCTCCGGAAGCCCACACCAATAATGTTTCGGTCAATGGTTTACATGCTGACACTTGCTGATGGCCCAACCCTGAAATCTGCAACAACTGGCGGAAGCGTTGCATTTCAGGCACGTTGAGTGATTCTGTTCAGTCGTCGTTGGTCCCGTTCTTGCAGGTTCTTTTTCCAGCCACAGTGATGTCGGATATTTCATGTTTTACCGGATGCCTGATATTCACGGTACACTTGTGAAGTTGTCGTACGGGAAAATCCCCACTTCATCGCTGTCTCGGAGAAGATGCGTTCCATCGCTCGTGCGCCGACTGTAACACTTAAATCTTGACAATCTGCCATTGTAGCAGTAGTAAACGATCTAAGCACTGCACCATACACTTATTGTGTCGTACCAGCGTTGTCGACCGCAGTGCCGTATTCTACCTGTTTAGAAATCTCTGTATTTCAATATGCATGTCTATACCAGTTTCTTTGGCGCATCAGGGTAAATGCGTTCACACAACTGGTCACATGAAATTATTGCATATCTCAGACGAGAACAGCTGAGGTAATTGTGTAAAACTGAACAAAAACTCGCAACTGGTCTCCATAAATCAAAATTTTAACGCAGGCTGCCTAACATTCTGCCATCGCAATGTCCTCCTTCGTTTTTTCCGTAGCATCGTTGTAGAGTCGACACTAATGTTCCACACCAAAGCACTGCATTACGACGAGTGCTGTTTTTGGAGCAACAGCAGGATAGTGGGACGTCCGTAGAAGACACCATTACGACAGCGAGTGCACTTACTGTTCGCCTGCAACGTCAATACATCGGCAGCGGAAGCCTCTGAGGAATTGCCTTCACCCTCGCTCTGCGCGGTGGGCGTGAAAGAGCGGAGACTGTCTCAGAGCAAAAGTGACGCAGACACTTTGCAACAGCGCGAACCGAAACACAAGGCGGCACCCACTTCTTCTGAGAACCATTATTTTCTCCTGGCAGGAAGTCCTCGCGGAAAATACCGGCCAACGAAGCTGAAAATAACGTCGCCACCAACTCAAGTCCCAGCGTTTACTGTGTATCTGTACACAAAGGTATTATTCTGTCTCTTTTGTGTGATTCTAATTATAAATTAAGTTTCCCCTTGCACCAATACCACACAATATAATTTTAGTTTTTTTTATATTATTTTATGTTTTTAGCAGACATGGAAATCATAGGACTTAACAGCAAGGAAAAAAAATCTATCCACTCTGCCAGGAAATTACAACTGTCATAACTAAAATAGAAAAGAAACTACTCAAATCACCAGACCAACCTGACAAAACCACACACTTTTTAGATTAACAGACCACTTGCTACGAGGGAATGCAATAAAGTTATACTTCCGAATTTGTTTTTTCTGTCCTTAATATGGGTTGAGGTATTACATGTCATGTTTATCAGTCGGTCAACTATTTCCTTTCGCTGACCGTTGCAACCTTCTGCTGCCAGAGACCTCCAAACTGTAGCGTGTAACGAGGTTCTGTCTGCCGTAACTATATCGGTGCGTGAGAAACAAACCCCTAGAAAACGGAAAGAACGAAGTCGACGAGTTCGTCCTGACGTGGAGTACGCTCCCCTTCAGAACGACATCGCCGTAGCACACGCGAGCGCTGCCACATCTGCGACAATCCGACGCCTTTGTTTCACTGTCATCTATCATACTTCGTACAGTCCTTTCTTGGCCCCATCCGATTTTCATCTGTTTCCAGAACTTAAAGGATACCTTCAGGGACTTCACTTTGACAGTAAAGAGATGAAACTGTGCATCCATCATTAAAGTCGAGCAGCCGGCCGGAGTGGCTGAGCGGTTCTAGGCACTTCAGTGCGGAACCGCTCTGCTGCTACGATCGCAGGTTCGAATCCTGCCTCCGACATGGACGTGTGTGATGTCCTTAGGTTAATTAGGTTTAAATAGTTCTAAGTTCTAGGGGACTGATGACCTCAGATGTTAAGTCCCATAGTGCTCACAGCCATTTTAACCTCTTTTTTTTAACGAAGTCGAGCATTCTTTAGTAACGGTACAGTAAACTGAGGAATGTTATTGTCGACTCAACAACAGTGCTAAAGTAAAAAAACGAAGGAGGACATTGCGTTGGCTGGCGTCTATTTACATAAGAAACTTATCATCAAAATTTGGACCGATATCGTAGAGGAACAGAAGTAACTCTGCTACCTTGGAATTTTTTTGTATGACCCACATTATCTGGCACTCAATGCTTCAGTGAATAAACTTTTTTCACTGCAGCGGTCAACGGGGCAGCGCGACATGTTTTCACTGTCCATTCTGCCAATATGCTTCGAAAAATCATTTGAAACTTAGGAATTGTGCTCATTTTCCATTTACTGCAGCAAGTTGTCCGCCGAATTGACGTACGTGACTGCGACATCTGTCGAACATTCAGCTTCTCTGGTGAGACACGTGACACTGAAGACCTGCTTGGTAGTCAACTACATCGCCTGATGTCTATTACTAACACGTTATCGCTCACAGGTTCCCAAATGCCAATGCAACAGATGTTAAGTCCCATAGTGCTTAGAGCGATTTGAGCCATATTATCGAGTGATTATCATTTTGCAAGTACGCGGTGCTATCCTATGGCACGGTACAATGTATGAAAAATACGATCTGGACCACTGTGTTGTTTATTAACGATGCCCACTTTCTGACTAGCATATAATATTCAGATCTATGTTGAGAAAAAGGAAAAACAAGACTCGAGAAATACATACATTACATTACATTACATTGGTGCAACACTAAAAGTAATACCGTCAATGTTACTACAAATAAAATTTAAAAAACTTGGACCTGTACACACCTGGTGTAGCAACGTGCCGTTTCTCTCTAGTTGTAAGAATGTAATACAGAACTATGGAGAATACAATGGAGGAAAGTAGTATAGTCACGTTATTCGTCACAAGTCAGTGGTTACTACACTGATACACTGCATATGAGACTCTTCGTTTTTAAAATAAAAATTGAAAATCTAAGTTAACATAGTTGGTTGCTTTTGGGGAAGGATACCAGACAGCGTGGTCATCGGTCTCATCGGATTAGGGAAGGATGGGGAAGGAAGTCGGCCGTGCCCTTTCAGAGGAACCATCCCGGCATTTGCCTGGAGTGATTTCGGGAAATCACGGAAAACCTAAATCAGGATGGCCGGACACGGGATTGAACCGTCGTCCTCCCGAATGCGAGTCCAGTGTCTAACCACTGCGCCACCTCGCTCGGTAAAGTTAACATAATATACAGTAATATGCATAACACCTTATAGGATGAAAGTAAAGGTGCAGATGTAGGAAACAACCACTCAGTAAATTGTACTCCGAACATTTTGTTCTGTGTTTACACATTTCGTAGAAACGACAGGGCGAAATCAACAAAAAGAGCTTACTTGCATTATGTGAATTCTCCGTCTAATGCAACGCAACTTGAGGAAGTTGCTACCATTTGAAAAATAGAAATACTCGGGACTCTTAATCTAATATAAGATAAAAATGGAAAATTGCGAAGTTGTTCCTTAAATTTTTATTTTTTCTTTCATCTTGTAACAGACATACACATCGAAAAGTATTACGTTTATCCTTTTTTAATTGTAATAATTGTTTTTATTTTGTGCTGAAAGAATCTCCTTTGCACTGTTTCAATGCATAGGCCACTGACTTGTGCACATGACGCATGTTTCACTATGCAACGTATCCCCATTACATCCTCTACATATTTATGCCAATTTTATGCCATTCTTACCACTACTGACAAACAGCAACTTCCAATACAAATGGTCATGACATTAGTTATTTTAGTAATACTGGTGTTATTTATAATGGTGCATACATTTAGATTTTTTATAGTGACACGCCTCTCGTTTCCTTTTCCCAGTTAATGAGGCCATTACATAAACGAGCTGCATTGCTAAACAAATAAGTAAATAGGTGCAAATTATATAGCGAACAGTAGGAAAAGAAATGCCAAGGCTATGATTTTTCCACGTCTACGCTACTTATTACTGACAGCATGAGATTCCAATCTTAGTGTCCCATCAGTTCATCTGTTTGTTTAACCCTAGGATACCAAAGTGCGACGTCACCTAATGGTTACTGCCGAGTAGTTGCTCTTCCCAAACAGCCTCCCATACGAGCAAATCAGTTGCTTATTTAGCTGCAAGTACTTGGGCTACTCACGGCTCTGTTTAAAAAGTATGTCTCGATGTAGTTATAGGGTCGAGCAAGACATGTCTGAATTAATACCTCACAGCTAATTTGCTCCAAATACTAACCTGTAGCTTTGATCGAGCATCAAATGCCTATGCATTGGTTATAATTGCAAATTTAATAAAATACACATAAATACAAAATAAAAGTTAAATGATTAATTTAATGAGAAGGGTTCTGTTCTAACGTCTGTAGCTGATGTAGACAATAGACAATTACGTTCAATAGTGTCTATTCAAGAAACGTAAATCTCAAATAAACGGAGAGTGGGCTTACGATATTCAGTTAAAATGCAGACAGAAAATATCCTTATCAAATGCAGTGACGTTACGTTGAGAGCAATAAGAGAATGGTAGCAAAATCGCTAAACTAAACAGTCATCAAAGCCTTGTGAAACCTAAGTCCATTTCTTTATCACAAGACACGAAAGATTCACGAGCTAAAAATAGCGCAGAGTTCAACATGATGATACACAAATTAAAACTCGCGATATGAAGAATAGTAACTCGTACCCTGTCTATTCTCAGTTCCGTAACTCCAGAATCAAAAGTTAGCGTCCTGCATTGGAGCACATTTCGCGAAATATAAAGTCCCTTCAAACGTTAGAGCAGTGTAGCGGCCACTCACTACCCAGAAACCATCACCTATACGACTGAATCGCACATTTTACACAAACAGGCCTACCTCCTCCTCACCAAAAAGTCTACAGAATAGCTCGCTTGAGCTCATCACTCGAAAAGTCCCAGTCTCCACTTCACTATCGTACTGCTCAGTTACTGTCTGTTTTTCCCTTGGCTGTAGACCATTCCCACGAAAATTCATAGCTCATCCATGCCACCGTCATGATATGGCTCATCCTGACCACTTCCCAGACCAAACAAATATATTATGAGAATATTTAAGTAAAGAAATGCTACAAATATTCAGTCGCACTCGAATCATTCACAATAAACATAAATAAAGGTTTTTTTTTAAAATAAATAAGCTAGCATCCCTGCACAAGTGCGCTCACGGTAAACGACAACACGTTGTCACTAAATATTATTTAAACAATTATTTATACCTGCTTAACAGAAGCGTCTTTTGGTTCTTTTTCAATTGTTGTGTCATAACACATCCCGTTGACCACTTTTAAATTAGCATAGTTTACTTACAACATTTCCAAACAATATTTGAATGAAGTTACTAGCAAAATAGGAAACTTTTCACTAAATAAATACACCAAAACGACGAAATATGACATTGATGCTGTGTAAATGTGGAGAATACGATGTTGTGACCGACATTTGCCAAACAAAAGAAAGTTATAAAAGATGTAAATAAGCAAAAAATGGAACAGATACAGATAGATACTTTCACAGGTGATGGCTATAATGCAGTGCTGTCATCTGATACACCATTAGTTGCCATCACATGAAGCATTTAAAATTTGTTAATTCAGAGGTTCATTGTGAATATGTTTATCACTGTGAAATATTAACGTATATAGTTTTCAAGATAATACTGTTTTGTCTTTGGATGTTCCTTGTTTTTCTGGGATAGCTCATGTATTCAGATTTGCTTTAATATGTAGCTGTGATTTATTCTCGAAGTTCAGAGAGTTGTGACTTAGCCATCTTTAAGACTGTGTGACGCTCAGCCATTTCTTGCAACATTGGCTGTTCTCCTAAGCGACCGTCATCGCCGAAATTCCCAATACTAGGAGCAACCCACATCCGATCACCTAGCCGGAACCGGAACACGAACAGCAGCTGCGCGCCCTTATACCTGGGCCCGCTAGTGCTTAGCCGATTAGCTCGCCTGAATACGCTTAAGAGTACAAAACGTGGGGGGGGATGTTATATTGTCACTAAACCATCATAAATTTTACTACTCCACATTTTTTAAAGGTGTCATAATATGTAGTTTATTCAGTAGTTAATAACAATTGTAAGGTCTGCAGTGGTATGTCATATACAAAATAAGTTCAAAATGTCCTCTTTTGCACCTTATGCTTCCAATAGCAGACTGGTAGGAACCGTGAATCGTTATCAACTGCAATCGTCAATTTTACGAGGGTTTAGTAATCTTGGGTTAATGAGATTTTGCTGATATAACATGGTCGTCTGACTAATGCAGGAATGCAACGACAATGCGTGTAAAAATGTTGTATTAACTTGCACAAGTTGCAGCTACGAAATGCCAAAGAACATAAATAAGGCTGATTTTTAAGATTAGTTATGGAGAGAATACTGTGTAACGAAAGCATAAACATTATTTAGAACTAATTAACGTGAATATTTAAAACTGCTAATATTGAATGTTAGTCTGGTTCCGAACACTAGGCTGACTGAAGTATTGATCATGTGAACAAGGTTTTAAATAAGCATGCAAGCCAGCAGTCAGGGTAATTTATCGTTATGTGGTTGGGCTAGTAAAGTGTTTGGGAGGGTAGTAATGTCCGGATCGGTGAGTTGGAAGGAATGGTCCAACACCCTGGCCACCCCGCTCTCCAGACATTACGCCCCTTGACTTTTTTTCTGGAGCTATATCAAGGACAAAGTGTTCGTCACACCAGTTGCTGACGCCGACGAACTGAAGGCTAGGATACAAACTGCTGTGGGTACTGTGACAGAACATATGTTACGAAACACCTGGCGGATACTGGAATACCGTCTTGACATTCTCCGAGCTACCAAGGGAGCACACGGTTTTACTAACGTAAGTGGTCTTAAAAAAACTGGTAACACTAACCTATGTAACGGTATCCAATATAACTTATTATGTCAAACAATTATTCTGTTATAATTTTTTATAATCGGGTCAAGACTTTGTGCTCACCCTGTACAATAACAAATTCAACTGTATAAGATAAAGTAAGAAACTGAAGTCACAATAGTCAGGTATAAGTTGGAAGTATCCCTATAGACTGCTATACGTGATCTCTGTCCGCCGTATGATGCTTACCATACGTAATAGCAGTTTTGTTAACAATTTAACAGTGTAACCGTAAGAGACGGTCTCCTGGAGGATTTAATTGAAACAGCAAGGTCTCGCCCTCTGTCGACTCCGGGAATAACCAATGTGGAGAGGACGAAAGGCTATTTCCATTTTATTTTTCACGGTCTTTGTTTTATGTCTTTGTTTGTTTGTTTTATTTAGTACACCTAAGAATCAACAGATGGCGCTGTTAGCTATTTTAACTCAGTGACAAGTATTTTCGAAAGTTTATTTCAGTGACAGAATTAAGCGCCGCACTCTTATCTGTACAAATATAAGCTATCACTGAATTTACTTGGCTAGAACCTACGGATTTATGATTTCGCTTTATGTAGTAAAACCGAACGAATTTGCTTTACTTCTCTTTATAGGTTTCTTTCGCACTTGACTTCCTGGCTAGGACGATATGGAACGGCCCTTTTACAACTCCTGGTGCGAAGCACGGGCGTATAGTTACTTCCTAATAAAAAATAAAATAGTTATCGAGACGGTGTTTTTCGTTGATTATACGGATTAAGATCAGAACTACGTGAGAGACGCCGCTATGGCTTGCAGGCAGCGCACATTGCTCTCTAATAACAGGCAGTCTGTTGCCGGAACTGGCTATGGCTGCTCAAACAGATAAGCAACTGGATTGGACCAGCGTTCCCGTAGCACGGACTGCAGACTTAGCCGTCTGCTCTGTTTGCCTGTTGTTAAGCCAGCGTTAATGAGAGGACGCTGTTTGCTCTCGTAGCGCAAGCGCGCTGCTGAACAGCTAACTATGATGGCTCCGTTTGTCTTGCCAAGACCCACTGTTGAAGATACCAGACACTCAGCGGAATACAATAAGAAGCGGCCAGAAGTCTCAGATAGGCGAAATTAACCGTATTTTCCCACATTATCTGTGTTGGCAGTATTCTTAAACTAGGTTCATTTCTCACTGGCTGACTGTATTAATGTTTCCATCAAATCTGTTTATGCTATGTAACACATTGTGTTTTTGTTTACAGACCCAGACTCTCTCTCTCTCTCTCTCTCTCTCTCTCTCTCTCTCTCTCTCTCTCTCGCGCACGCACGCGTGCGCCCTCGTGTGTGCGCGCGCACGCGCACACACACACACACACACACACACACACACACACACACACACACACACACAAACGCGCGTTTGTGTGTGTGTGTGTGTGTGTGTGTGTGTGTGTGTGTGTGTGTGTGTGTGTGTGTGTCCTGCTTCCGGCGTATATTCAAAGCTCATATTGTTACGATGTTATTAATTTCTTACGTGAGTAACAGTAGTCTACTGCTGTCGATCAACGTATGGCTCTGAGCACTATGGGACTCAACTGCTGTGATCAACGTATGGATTCATCTGGTTATATACAGGGTTATTACAAATGATTGAAGCGATTTCACAGCTCTACAATAACTTTATTATTTGAGATATTTTAACAATGCTTTGCACACACATACAAAAACTCAAAAAGTTTTTTTAGGCATTCACAAATGTTCGATATGTGCTCCTTTAGTGATTCGGCAGACATCAAGCCGATAATCAACTTCCTCACACACTTGGCGCAGCATGTCCCCATCAATGAGTTCGAAAGCTTCGTTGATGCGAGCTCGCAGTTCTGGCACGCTTCTTGGTAGAGGAGGTTTAAACACTGAATCTTTCACATAACCCCGCAGAAAGAAATCGCATGGGGTTAAGTCGGGAGAGTGTGGAGGCCACGACATGAATTGCTGATCATGATCTCCACCACGACCGATCCATCGGTTTTCCAATCTCCTGTTTAAGAAATGCCGAACATCATGATGGAAGTGCGGTGGAACACCATCCTGTTGAAAGATGAAGTCGGCGCTGTCGGTCTCCAGTTGTGGCATGAGCCAATTTTCCGCGGGCTACGCGTGAAACTTCCCCGCACGCGTTCAAACGTTTCTTCACTCACTACAGGCCGACCCGTTGATTTCCCCTTACAGAGGCATCCAGAAGCTTTAAACTGTGCATACCATCGCTGAATGGAGTTAGCAGTTGGTGGATCTTTGATGAACTTCATCCTGAAGTGTCGTTGCACTGTTATGACTGACTGATGTGAGTGCATTTCAACACGACATACGCTTTCTCGGCTCCTGTCGCCATTTTGTCTCACTGCGCTCTCGAGCGCTCTGGCGGCAGAAACCTGAAGTGCGGCTTCAGTCGAACAAAACTTTATGAGTTTTTTTACGTATCTGTAGTGTGTCGTGACCATATGTCAATGAATGGAGCTACAGTGAATTTATGAAATCGCTTCAATCATTTGTAATAGCCCTGTATGTAGGTGCAGGATAGTGGACATACTGCGTCTGAGAAAAACTGCTTCCATCAGCATTACTATAGGTTCTACATTTTCACTAGACTTTGCCAGGATAGTTGTAAATCCAACATTAAGTGAGGAATTAGAAAACTTGTTCACTGCAGTTGTAAGGGACGATCTCAGATCCATAAAATTGGAACAAGGTGAAGCAACCAGAGTTAATGGAACATAGCGGAGTCACTTCGTTGTAGCAAAGACTGAAGGAGGAGGACCGTATGCTGGTTCCCACAATCGGCGGAGCCACGTACTCGCAGCAGGCAGTATGTACTCACCAACGGGCCGGATATGGCGTCCTATGGCGCAGATTATGAAAAATATAAATTATTAAAGATTTTTCCACGATATTAAACAATTATATTTGTCATATGTAAAAAAAACTCTGCTGAAAGTCAATGAATAATGCGATTATAAAGAATAACTATTATCTGTAACATAAATATTTTTATTACCTTTGTTCTTTCTGGTATCAGCGTGAAACAAAAAGCGCCAGACGCTCTCTTGCTTTGTCTTGTTCTGGTAAGACGCCATTGTGCGCAATCTACATAATAAGGTGTCTCCACGTTTTATTATTTGATCAGTGAGCTTCAATATATGTCTAAGGTATTGTTGTTGTTAATTTTAACTGTAACCTTCACCACATATCCCGTTTACTTGTCCCATAATTTTTAACTGAATTTCAGACGCCGCGCCGGCAGTAAGCTGATCATCACTGGACGGCGACAATTGGTCGCCATTAAACGGCAATTGAAATTATCGTAATTATTATCCCGTTCTTACCACAAGCGAAGCTGGAGGTAAGCGATATTGCTTCTTTCATTTATTATCTGTAGGAAACTGATATTTTCAAAATACTTAACCATCTATTCAGTCGATTTATGTTACGCGCAATAGGACACAGGCTTTGCCTGCACTAAGACGAAATTAAATCACATGTTGGTCCTTACGTGATGGTGAAATAACTTTTGTGTGTGTGTATATAGCCTATAATGATTCACTGTTTTGGAGCATGGATTCGTCTAAATAACTTCAATAATTATACAGGATCCCACGCTACATTTTTGTGCAGTAAAATCTAAGAACGACCCGCGCCTTCGCATACCTCTGCGGTGAAACCAAAACTAAATTAAAAATACAATTTAATTAAATTAAATAATAAAACCCCACATTCACTTTCCATTCAAGAACACACACACAAATTAATAGGTTATATATCTGTACTACACGGAGACACGTCTTTCCTGACAACAACACACCCAGTGGCATGATCCCATCGTCTGCAGTATGGGATAAAGGGGCTCGCATAGTGACAACAGGCGAATCTCATAATCATATCACACGAATTCACAACTGCGAATAAGGGCTACCATCAGCTATAGAATGGAATGACAACAATGAAAATCTGTGCCAGACCGGGACTCGAACCCGGATTTCACGCTTTCGCGAGCGTTCGCCTCACCATTTGGCTATCCGTGCACGACTCACGGCCGGATCAAAACTTCCATGTGTCGTCAACAATGGGTCTACGACCTGTCCTCGTACATTCAAGGTACACAACATCCCCGTACAAGTCAGACGTTCTACTTGAAAGTCGCTTGCCCGGTGTCGGCAGATAAATACGGTACTGCAGCGCCTGTTATTCTGATTACGATTCATGTCCAAAGGAATTTTGTACCGTAATCAGAATAACACAGGCATTGCTATATCGTAATCTCATATTCATTCAGAATGCTTACCAGTTGCGATTATCAAATATGCCCTTAGCCGGAAAATGCCTACAATTGGACAGTTTGTAAGAGCAGTCCTTTCAGTACATATCATATTTAAGTAGCAAACGACGCTCGCTTCACACAGGTAGCGCTCAGTATCTACAGTGTTACGACTTCCCTGGTGTAGCCGCAGTAAATATATACACAAATATTTCTCATAAATAAGACTGACTGTTAGTGAAAACCGTATGTAAATCCCTTCACTAGTTCCCGAGTGTAGCCTCCGCACACGGTTGCAGAAACGCGACAGGGAACTTTAAATGATGTACGTCTTTAGATTTGTAGAGCATGCATAGTGCCGGGTAAATTCCATTAACACCATTAAAATGATGGCTGTGTATTGTGTTAAATCGTTCCTCTTGTGGCCTTGTCACACTGGGAAGGTAATTGTTAAAATTATCTTTTCTAAGCCACTATGTCCTAAAACGATGACGTTTTCCTTGACATTTACAGTTATTAGGTACAACTTTAATATAAATGATTACATGCTCAGTACGACGAACTTAATTCTTCGAGTAGGGCTAAACATGGTAACAACAAATCACTTTTATCTCACATCTTAAGTAGTAAACTCTTTAATGTCGTAGTCTCAGTTGTAGTTATGGCAAATATATTGTGGGGTCAGTATGTATGCATAATGAAAGAGTCCATCTGTTACATGCTCACGCATCACCCATTCTTGTCCCTTGCTGATTGTGACGAAAGCTTCAAACATTTATGCACAAACAGCACCCATGTGTACCATTACAACTTGTTCTACATCAACGACTGTCTACATCAACGACTGTCTCCATCGAAAGGATTGCCAAAAACAGTAGGGTTTCCCTTGACAATGGTGTCTGTTTATGTAGAGGTCTACATTATGGAAGCTATCATATAACCATAAGATTTTGTCTCAGTTTTCCTTCATAACAATTTAAGGTATTTGATCTGTTACATGTCTCCCTTTCTCATGCATAATCTTATTTCTTCTCCTCTTTTCTTCAGTTACCATGATGTGTTTTTTCTGGTTAATTATTATCAGACACTTTACGCTGTACATATCCTTTCATTTTCTTAATCATCAGTTTCACCACTATGTAATAATTCCTGGCAGTATGATGCGAAAACGAAATATTAGTTAACTAGTAACTTGTGACATAATTGCAGTCCACTCAGATGTTTGCTTTCCGGTGTTACAGTTTTCACAAAAGTTACGAAAGAATCTAACAGTCTTCAAATAAATTCCCTTTTCTCCTGAACTAAACTGTAAAATGGCCGTAAAATAACGAGAAACAAGACTATGTTTAGTTTCTTTTCCCTTTGTTAAGGACAGTAGCGCTTTCAGAAGCATATGGATTATATTGTTTTCCTTCATTCTTTCAGCTGCTGCCCTTGTTTGCGTTCTACAAACCAGGTATCTCGTCAGAACAACACCACTGTCGCTGGATTTAAATACGTTATTGAGCCAAAACGTCATATATCGACCGTAGGACATATCGGGATATGAGAGTTAATAGATTACAGGCTGTGAATCCTGCTGTGTGTCCGAAGCTTTTCTCCTTTCGCTCAGACAGGCACGACAAATCCCTACTGTCTCGTCTTCGCATGGGACACAGACCTCTTACGGGTGACATTTTGTTTCCGCAAAAAGATCGAAGCGTTTGTGATGATTGTGGGGTACAAATTTCGATACGTCGCATTCCAATGGAGTGATTTTTACATTCTGACGAAATGGCAGCAACAGACTTAAGTGGGGATCTTGCCCCTAGTTTACGTGGATATGCAGAAGGCTGTGGTTCGCATTTTAAAGTTGTGAACAGTCCACACTACAACCTACGCTCTTACACTGGAGGTAGTGGGTTACTTAGTGACTGATTCAATCTCTGTTATTCAAATAATCAGCCATCCACGATTTCTGCTATACGTTTTTACATCGTTCATTGTGTGTTTTCCTTTTAACTGACTGCTTTAGATCTGATGGATGAACTCATCTTAGTGTGTGTGTGTTTGGGGGGGGGGGGAGGTCATCTTGTAGGTATCTCTTCAAGGAGTTGCGCATTTTGACACGCCTATAGCAGTAGATGGAAGACTGAACTTTACAACTCATTATTATAGCTGTCAGAGCCTCAGAAAGGAGATCAAAATACCCAAGCAAGTATATAAAAATGTCTGACAGATAATAAGCGAGGTTTAAATCTAACCTATAATTATTTCATGTGGATAGCTGCTTCTATTCCATAGACGAATTTTTGTTTAGAAACTGGTGTCATGTAAAAATAAAAGAAAAATAGAAACAAACCTACTATTTAAGTGTAGTTGCGTGAGCAGGAATGTGAGACAATATTTTAATGAACAGTAAATTTATCGTGTGTACCTAAATTAAATCGTTCGACTTACCACTGCGATAAAAAATTGTTCAAACGATCTGTGGAACTCAAACTAACCATCTGTCAAAGATATTGGTAACGACACAAAAGACCCCGATGTCCTTCACCTAACATCTAGTTTGTTATTTACATGTTCCAAAGATCATTTGAGTGACTCATTTAACAAAACGATGTGGAACTAGTCAGTTTAGAGGATATGTGTACATGGTTAGTGTTAACATTGATGAACACATTGTTTTTAGTCCTGCTCATGAAACTACACGTCTTTTGATACTGGCTACCAGTTCTGTGGAATAGGAGGAGCTGTCCAGGAGAAATGATTTTAAATCACATTTGAAACTTCCTTAGCTATTGTCCATGGACAAATAATCAAAAATTATTTTTGCTGCATATTTTGAACTTACCAGGCGTGGGAGAATACGATAACAACTATTAACTATTCCCATCTGCCTATCTCTCTAACTGGTAGTATGCTATTTCTAATTTCAAAACGTAAACGTAAGTGTATTTGAATAGTATCGGTTGGATGCCATTGACCATTTATTTGAATGCAGAGATAACGCTCTCTCCATTTACCAGGGTGGGCAGCATGCCAACGGCCAACGGCCATCTCAGGTGATGCGGGCGCCACAGACCCCGATATTTTACCATCTCGATAAAAAGAGATTCAAGAAAAGACCTGGTGACCCATTCTCGTAGGTACACACTATAATCATACAAATCATAAATATATTGAGATGCCTTGGGAAGTAGGGTTGGTTAGCCATGAACAAATATAACAGCACAGCAATAACCTTCCAGTTTAATGGAAAGGCGCTGTGTCCCCTGATAAACAATAGTTACTGTGGCAAGGAACTGATGGTTACACTCCTGTTTGGCACTATTGCTTAAGAAGAAAGCACACGAAAGACAGCGGTATCATGCGAACGTCTTCCCTGATGTGCCTTTTACGATTCTTCAATCGATCGCGTCATATACTCACCATGAAGAGAATCTTTACCCACGTTAGCCATTTCTAGAATCCCAGAAAACTAATTCAACATTTGGTAGGTTAACTTACTTAACACGGCGAAGTATGTAAATAAACCTCCACTTACGTTACAATTTTACACTGCCATAAGGGTCTTTCAAAAACGATTCTAAACCATGCTCTTTCTCTTCTCGGCATAATAAACGGAATAATCGACATAGATTCAATATGTCCATCACGCGACCATCTGCGTGGTTAAACTTTGAAGACACAACCATCAGAAATCTCGCAAGCGCCAAACCGTACGCCGAAACCACTTACCCATGATGCTGAGACGCCATAATAATTTCATAACGCCGTCCTACCGTCGTTCCAATAACTATCATGGCTGGAAATAATACTTGTAACCACATCCAAAGTCACTTCCTATTCGTGCACGTTACTGCGTATAATAGATGCGGAATGACTTGTCGTTATTAAGCTGCTGTTTGAGACACTCGGAGCAGCGTCAAGAAATAGATAGTACAACGAAAGTAGTGTATCACTTTTTGTCGAGCGTTCGTCTACGTGACATGCCTCCCAGGCACAATCTAGCGACTTAATGTGTCGAGTGTGCCAGACTTTAGCTGGTGTCCCTCCAATGAAATCAGGCTTATGCTCTCGTGACAAAGTAGATCCGCAGTGTATCTGATTTTGAAAATGAATGAAAACATATAAACTGATACAGAGGAATCTGACTCATTAGGTATTGTCCTTCATTTACATCTACATGACTACTCTGGAATTCACATTTAAGTGCTCCGCAGAGGATTCATCGAACCACAATCATACTATCTCTCTACCATTCCACTCCAGAACAGCGCGCGGGAAAAACGAACACTTAAACCTTTCTGTTCGAGATCTGATTTCTCTTATTTTATTTTGATGATCATTCCTACCTATGTAGGTTGGGCTCAACAAAATATTTTCGAATTCGGAAGAGAAAGTTGGTGACTGAAATTTCGTAAATAGATCTCGCCGTGACGAAAATCGTCTTTGCTTTAATGACTTCCATCCCAATTCGCGTATCATATCTGCCACACTCTCTCCCCTATTACGTGATAATACAACACGAGCTGCCCTTTTTTGCACCCTTTCGATGTCCTCCGTCAATCCCACCTGGTAAGGATCCCACACCGCGCAGCAATATTCTAACAGAGGACAAACGAGTGTAGTGTAAGCTGTCTCTTTAGTGGACTTGTTGCATCTTCTAAGTGTCCTGCCAATGAAACGCAACCTTTGGCTCGCCTTCCCCACAATATTATCTATGTGGTCTTTCCAACTGAAGTTGTTCGTGATTATAACACCCAGGTACTTAGTTGAATTGACAGCCTTGAGAATTTTACTATTTACCGAGTAATCGAATTCCAACGGATTTCTTTTGGAACTCATGTGGATCTCCTCACACTTTTCGTTATTTAGCGTCACCTGCCACCTGCCACACCATACAGCAATCTTTTCTAAATCGCTTTGCAACTGATACTGGTCTTCGGATGACCTTATTAGACTGTAAATTACAGCATCATCTGCGAACAACCTAAGAGAACTGCTCAGATTGTCACCCAGGTCATTTACATACATCAGGAAGAGCAGAGGTCCCAGGACGATTCCCTGGGGAACGCCTGATATCACTTCAGTTTTACTCGATGATTTGCCGTCTATTACTACGAACTGCGACCTTCCTGACAGAAAATCACGAATCCAGTCGCACAACTGAGACGATACCCCATAGGCCCGCAGCTTGATTAGAAGTCGCTTGTGAGGAACGGCGTCAAAAGCATTCCGGAAATCCCGATATACCGAATCAACCTGAGATCCCCTGTCGATAGCGGCCATTACTTCGTGCGAATAAAGAGCTAGCTGCGTTGCACAAGAACGATGTTTTCTGAAACCATGCTGATTACGTATCAATAGATCGTTCCCTTCGAGGTGATTCATAATGTTTGAATACAGTATATGCTCCAAAACCCTACTGCAAACCGACGTCAATGATATAGGTCTGTAGTTCGATGGATTACTCCTACTACCCTTCTTAAACACTGGTACGACCTGCGTAATTTTCCAATCTGTAGGTACAGATCTATCGGTGAGCGAGCGGTTGTATATGAGTGGTAAGTAGGGAGCTATTGTATCAGCGTAATCTGAAAGGAACCTAATCGGTATACAATCTGGACCTGAAGACTTGCCGGTATCAAGCGATTTGAGTTGCTTCGCAACCCCTAAGGTATCTACTTCTAAGAAACTCATGCTAGCAGCTGTTCGTGTTTCAAATTCTGGAATATTCCATTCGTCTTCCCTGGTGAAGGAATTTCGGAAAACTGCATTCAATAACTTCGCTTTAGCGGCACAGTCGTCAGTAACAGTACCATCGGTATTGCGCAGCGAAGGTATTGACTGCGTCTTGCCGCTTGTGTAGTTTACATACGACCAGAATTTCTTCGGATTTTCTACCAAATTTCGAGACAATGCTTCGTTGTGGAACCTATTAAAGGCATCTCGCAATGAAGTCCGTTCCAAATTTCGCGCGTCTGTAAATTTTAGCCAATCTTCGGGATTTCGCGTTCTTCCGAACTTCGCATGCTTTTTCCGTTAAAATAAATAGTTCTTACCTTGAAGGATCAAGAATTCCTGGGATTATTTTGTGCTTTCGTGAGTTATCTCTATTCACTGCATAGCAGACTAGTATGGTGATTCCCCTTCGGCTTAGTCGTTCCGCGCGCTTTTAAGCTGATGGACGCTCTTTCTAGAACAATCGTTTCAGTTTTCCGCGCACGCCCATATAACTTCTGCTTCATTTTCGCTTCCCACTCTAGGCAACTAACTATCTTCCGTACGTCCACCTGCCTAATGTCATTTCACGTAATCCCTTTTACTGTAACCGAAGCGCAAATTAAACAGCTTACAGGTGTCATGAAATTATGCTCTTCAGTTTTAATGAAGTCTTCAATTATTTTTATTATTATTATTATTATAATTATTATTATTTCTTAGACGTTATGTATGGTTAAAAATGGAAAGTGACGCGGACCTTGATCAAGCGTGACTTCCTTTTAACTGTACGGTGTATGTTACATTGCATTTAGGAACTTTCGGGTAATTGAACATGTATCATAAATTACAGATTTCTGTAGATGTATATATATGTTTGGATGTAGCTGTACTGCGTTGATGTACTGGTGCATACTGTGTAGTATGACTCCTGTAGTTGATAGTATAATTGGTATAATGTCAACTTTATCCTGATGCCACATGTCCTTGACCTCCTCAGCCAGCTGGATGTATTTTTCAATTTTTTCTCCTGTTTTCTTCTGTGTATTTGTTGTATTGGGTGTGTATATTTTTATTAGTTGTGTTAATTTCTTCTTTTCATTGGTGAGTATGATGTCAGGTTTGTTACGTGGTGTTGTTTTATCTGTTATAATGGTTCTGTTCCAGTATAATTTGTATTCATCATTCTCCAGAACATTTTGTGGTGCATACTTGCATGTTGGAACGTGTTGTTTTATTAGTTTATGTTGTATGGCAAATTGTTGATGTATTAGTTTTGCTACATTGTCATGTCTTTTGGGGTATTCTGTATTTGCTGGTATTGTACATCCGCTTGTGTTTGATCTACTGTTTCTATTTCTTGTTTGCAAAGTCTGCATTTATCTGTTGTGGTATTGGGATCTTTAATAATATTCTTGCTGTAATATCTGGTGTTTATTGTTTGATCCTGTATCGCAATAATGAATCCTTCCGTCTCACTGTATATATTGCCTTTTCTTAGCCATGTGTTGGATGCGTCTTCATCGATGTGTGGCTGTGTTAGATGATATGGGTGCTTGCCATGTAGTGTTTTCTTTTTCCAAATTACTTTCTTTGTATCTGTTGATGTTATGTTATCTTAAGGGTTGTAGAAGTGGTTATGAAATTGCAATGGTGTAGACGATGTATTCATATGAGTGATTGCTTTGTGTATATTGCTAGTTTCTGCTCGTTCTATAAAGAATTTTCTTAAATTGCTACCTGTCCATAATGTAGGTTTTTTATGTCGATAAATCCCCTTCCTCCTTCCTTTCTGCTTAATGTGAATCTTTCTGTTGCTGAATGTATGTGATGTATTCTATATTGGATAGCATTGTGATCGTGTAAGTGTATTGAGTGCTTCTAGGTCTGTGTTACTCCATTTCACTACTCCAAATGAGTAGGTCAATACTGGTATAGCATAAGTATTTATAGCTTTTGTCTTGTTTCTTGCTGTCAATTCTGTTTTCAGTATTTTTGTTAGCCTTTGTCTATATTTTGTCTTTAGTTCTTCTGTAATATTTGTATTATCTATTCCTATTTTTGTCTGTATCCTACATATTTATAGGCATCTCTTTTTTCCATCGCTTCTATGCAGTCGCTGTTGTTATCCAATACATAATCTTCTTGTTTAGTGTGTTTTCCCTTGACTATGCTATTTTTCTTACATTTGTCTGTTCCAGAAGCCATATTTATATCATTGCTGAATCTTTAGTAATTGGCTGAGTTGTTGATTTGTTGCTGCCAGTAGTTTTAGATCATCAATGTATAGCAAATGTGTTATTTTGTGTGGATATGTTGCAGTAATATTACATCCATAATTTGCATTATTTAGCATGTTCGATAGTGGGTTCAGAGCAAGGCAGTACCAGAAAGGAATTCGTGAGTCTCCATGATATATTGCACGCTTAATCTGTATTGGCTGTGATGTGATATTATTTGAATTTGTTCGGATTTTAAGTGTGATTTTCCAATTTTTCATTAATACGTTTAGGAACTGTATTAATTTACGATCTACTTTGTATATTTCCAATATCTGTAGTAACCATGAGTGGGGTACAATATCAAAAGCTTTTTGGTAATCAATGTATGCGTAGTGCAGCGACCTTTGTTTAGTTTTAGCTTGATATTTCACTTCTGTATCTATTATCAGTTGCTCTTTACACCCTTGTGCTCCTTTGCAGTTGCCATTTTGTTCTTCATTTATAATTTTGTTCTGTGTTGTATGTGTCATTAATTTCTGTGTAATGACTGAGGCGCCGGCCGCGGTGGTCTAGCGGTTCTGGCACTGCAGTCCGGAACCGCGGGACTGCTACGGTCGCAGGTTCGAAACCTGCCTCGGGCATGGGTGTGTGTGATGTCCTTAGGTTAGTTCGGTTTAAGTAGTTCTAAGTTCTAGGGGACTTATGACCTAAGATGTTGAGTTCCATAGTGCACAGAGCCATTTGAACCATTTTTTTGTAATGACTGAAGTTAATACTCGTATTTTATATATTGTTGGTAGGCATGTTATGGGGCGATATTTTGCTGGGTTTGCTGTGTCTGCTTGATCTTTAGGATTCAGATACGTTATTCCATGTGTAAGTGTATCAGGGACTGTGTATGGGTCTGCAATGTAATTGTTAAATAATTTAGTTAGATGTGAATGTGTTGAGGTGAACTTCTGTAGCCAGAAATTTGCTATTTTATCATTTCCAGGGGATTTCCAATTGTGCATAGAATTAATTGCTCGGGTGACTTCATGTTGCAAAATTATCACTTCAGGCATTTGTGGTATCATCTTGTATGTGTCTGTTTCTGCTTGTATCCACCGTGCATGCCTGTTATGTTGTACCGGGTTTGACCATATGTTGCTCCAGAAGTGTTCCATGTCTGTTATGTTTGGTGGATTGTCTATTTTAATGTGTGTGTTATCTATTGTTTGGTAAAATCTCTTTTGGTTTGTGTTGAATGTTTGGTTTTGTTTCCTTCTATTTTCACTTTTTTTGTATCTTCTAAGTCGTTTGGCCAATGCTTGTAATTTCTGCTTCTTTTCATCTAATTGCTCTATTGCTTCTTGTTGTGAGATCTTACCTAACCTTTTTCGTTTTTTGTCTGATATTTCATTTCTTATAGATTGTGTTAGCTGTCCAATGTCTTTTCTCAGTTTTTCTATTCTGATCTGTAGCCTGTGTTGCCATGCTGGTTTTGTGGGTTTCTTTTGTGTGTTGGTTGATTGGTTGGTTCTGATCTCTGCCTAGTGTGTATATTTAGTGTAGTGAGTGCTCCTATATAAACCAGTAGTTGTAACTCTTCCATAGTTGTATTTTCATTTATTTTGTGGTGTATGATTGTGTTGATAGTTGTTATTGTTTTGGTGGTCTATTCAAGAATGGTCTAATGTCTGTATTTGTGTCTTTGTATTCTATATATGTCAGCTGAAATTTTTCATCTATATCGAATGTGTGTATCACTTCATATTCTATTTGTGCTTGTCCTGGTGGCTGTCTAAAGATTTCGTTTTCCTCTGATTGTTTAATTGATGAGTGTTGTTCTTTGTTTGTGTGCTCTGGGATGTTTGAGTCCATTACTATATTTTCTTCTTCTTCTGATTGCACATTATTTTGTTCTAGTATTTGTTGTACTTGTTGTTTGATGTTTTCTAATTCTGACTGGGGTATCCTGTTATTTTTGATTATCACACGGATCTGATCAGCTAGTCATTGTTCTGTTAAAAATTTTAATTCTGGGTATCTGGTAATAAATGTTGTGTATACTTTTGATCTGTATCCAGTTGTGTTTGTTCCTAAGTTTGTTGCTCTTAATAACAGAACATGAGGTGTCGGTTAACTTCATCTGACCATCTCATCGTCTGTCTTTGTTTTCCTTCTAGAGTGGTTGCAGGAAGCATATCCTGCAAAACACCTCGATTTTGATTTAAATCATTTTCCATGTGGCTAGCTCTGTCGTTACCATTGTGAACGGGCATAGGGTTCAAGCGTCGTCCCCGACCATGACAGCGCTTGTCCGAGGCTTCATTAGTTCTGTCCTGAACCAACTAATCACACTAAAAGTGGGGTTAGCCCTATTAGTGGTTTGTTCTTTTCGTCGCCTTTACGGCTGGCAGACATACCGAAGGCCTATTCTTTTCCCGAGCCTCCACGGGGTAATAATAATAATAATAATAATAATAATTATTATTATTATTATTATTATTATTATTATTATTATTATTATTATTATTATTATTATTATCATTATTATTATTATTATTATTATTATCATTATTATTATTAGGCATTGAAAGAAAATTATTGAACTCCTTTCTCAGCCACTGACTACTCTAACACTGTAATAAAGGTAAATTTTCCCTCCGACATTATAGGTATCGGCATCACTATTCTTCTCAAATTGTGATGTATTTACTACAAATTTCATTAGCGAATACATGTATTTAGAGGGTACTATATAATTCCCAGCTCCTTGAAGCCATACCTACATGATGTCCATGGATTAACACCATACATTATTCATACTGCTTGCTTCTGTGTAATGAGTACTTTCTTTGTAGGTGGTGAGCTACCCCAGAAAATTACTGTCAGGTGGTTGATAAGTTTGTTTCGAATATCAGCAGTTATGCGCAAAGCAAATGTAACTGAACATTATTGTTTGAGAAGCTCAGTCATATACTTTTTCCAGTTCAAGTTTTCATCATTATGTACATCCAAAAATTTAGAGCATTTTACTCTACTGACTGTAAGAATTGTTACTGAAATCTGCTCGTGTCTACATCAGTTGCTGGTATGACACTATTTGTTGAACAGAACTGGATGTTATGTGTTTCTTCAAAATTTAGGGGCAGTGCATTTTTGGAGAACCACTTAATAATTCTGTGGAAAATATCATTTATCAACTCTTCTGTTGCTTTCTCTCTAATGGAATTTATTATAACACTAGAGTTGTCTACAAAAAGTATTAATATTGCTTACTTAATGTTGGTCTTTCACATGCCATCATATTAAGTACTGGAGCGGACGCGAAACTGAACCCTGTGGGACTCTGTGGTTTGTTTTTCCAAGTCAATAATATTTTCTATCTTTGCGACATTGTTTGAATTATTCAGCACAACCTTTCGCATTCTATTTGCCAGGTACAACCCAGTTGTGTGTGAAGACACCAGTTCCGTAAAATCTGAGTTTTTGTAAGCGAGCAATGTGATCTACATAATCAGACTCCTTGGAAACATCACAAAAAATACCAACTAGCAATATACTATTACTTAAACCTTGTACTATTTGATGAGTGAATATATAAATAGCATTCTCAGTCGAGAAACCCTTTTGGAATTCAAACTGCGATATAGCAAGTAAATTGTTTCCACTAAATCATACAACTTCTCTTTCTTGAATAAATTAGTTTTTTCACTATTTTGGAAAAAGTTATTAGTAAGGAAACTGGACGGTGATTGTTTAAATCTCCCTTGTCACCTCTGCTAAAACGACGTTTCAATGTCGTATACGTGAAGCTGTGTGGAAAAATGCTGTGCCAGTGATGCATTGCATACACATTAAGGACATTAATTATTAAGCTGGAAGAACTATTCGGAATTCTGTTTGAATTTCCATGAACCCCACGTGAGATTTCGTTTTTTAGAATTTTTAGAATTGTAACAATTGCAGTGAAGGTTGTAGGAACTACTTCTAGTTGCTTTAAGTTCTGTGCAATGACGTTTCTAATATATTCTCTTGCTTTTTCAGCTGGTAAGCTGTGACACCACCGAAATCTGATGGAACGGTGGTGGGTTACCATAAGCTAACGGGCGCCATTAACCAGCGATATCGCGCGCTGTCCACTGATGGGAGTGACACGTTTAGAGCCGCTTACGGCAAACTAGGTGTCAGGAGGGGGTGGGGGTTGGCACTGGCCCGCGTGCCGCACGGAACCCGCTGCTGGCCAAATTATACGGCGGCTGATCGCGTTACAAAGTGGCGTGATTACCCGACAAGCCACGCGACAACGAGTGCAGTCATCCCCCAGTAGTGGGCGTGATCCGCTCGTCGCACGCGACCCGTCGAACCTCACTGTGGTGTCCTCCCCCACCTCCTTCCTGTGTCTCCAAGCAGTTTCCTTAATAAGGACATCGGGCAGTGTAATTAGCCAACCCAGGAGACAGCACGCTAATACCCAGTAACACAGCCATTAATGGTCCCATTCGACGAAGAGCAGTCCACAAGTTCCTTTAGGCACGCAATACCCAGCTGACATCACTCACTCGATGATAATTAGATCCCGAAGAAGTAGAAATTAAACTATGTTGATTGCTAAGTTTCAACCGCTGCTGTTAATAATTCTACACATTTTCTGTGGGATTAAGATCGAATAATGTAGCAGGCCAGTCGCGAATTGTAACAGTTTTTGTCAACTCATCAGCGTATGCGGGCAGTACTGCGAACACAGCTGCCATCATCTTGAAGCATTTTAGTGTCCTTCTTCACGAAGACGATGATGAAAGGGCAGCACCTGGCCGTCGGCTATGTTGAAATAAACATCCTAGTTTATCTACGGTAATCTGAAAGTGAAGGTTCAACTGGTGGCATGATACACACTCCAAAACATTACGCAGCCATCTGCAATCTCACACGCACCTTCCATACAAAGCGACTTAAGAGCATTATTGGACCGAAAGTGCATTTTGTGCCTTATATCCATTTAAATGAGACAAAGTCGCAACTTGTCACCTCCAGAGAGCTACTGTCCAATTTCTGTGTTGTTTGGACCACTGAAGACGTGCGCTTTATGTCCCGATGTCCTTCTCGACCTCCTAATTTTATTTGTTTATTTGTTGCTTGTTTAGCCTGTCCAGATTAGGGTCTTACAGATTTCGTTTACGTCTGAATAGGAACAACACATACAAAAAAATTACACGACAATCACAGTAATAATAATAATAATAATAATAATAATAATAAACCCCGTGGAGGCCCGGGAAAAGAATAGGCCTCCGGTATGTACTGCCAGTCGTAAAAGGCGACAAAAATAACAAACCACTAATAGGGCTAACCCCCCTTTTAGTGTGATTACTTGGTTCAGGACAGAACTAAAGAAGCCTCAGACAAGTGCTGTCATGGTCGGGGACGACGCTTGAACCCTATGCCCGCCCAGAACGGTAACGACACTGCTAGCCAACTGGAAAATGATTTAAATCCAAATAGAGGTGTTTTGCAGGATATGCTTCCTGCAACCACCCTAGAAGGAAAACAAAGACAGATGATGAGATGGTCAGATGAAGTTAACCGTCACCTCATGTTCTGTTATTACCAAGCAACAAACCTAGGAACCAACTCAACTGGATACAGGTCACAAGTATACACAACATTTATTACCAGATAACCGGAATTAAAATTTTTAACAGAACAACGACTAGCTGATCAGATCTGTGTAATAATCAAAAATAACAGGATACCCCAGTCAGAATCATAAAACATCAAACAACAAGTACAACAAATACTGGAACAAAATAATGTGCAATTACAAGAAGAAGAAGAAAATACAGTAATGGACTCAAACATCCCAGAGAAAACAAACAAAGAACAAAACGCGTCAATTAAACAATCAGAGGAAAACGAAATCCTAAGACAGCCAGCAGAACAAGCACAAATAGAACACAAAGAGATACACATGTTAGATATAGAACAGAAATTTCAGCTGACATATATAGAATACAAAGAAACAAATACAGACATTAGACCATTCTTGCATAGACCACCAAATAACCCACAAGTCGAAACAACAATAACAACTATCAACACAATCATACACAACAAAATAAATGAAAATACAACTATGGAAGAGTTACAACTACTGGCTTATATAGGAGCACTCACTACACTAAATATACACACTAGGCAGAGATCAGAACCAACCAACACACAGAAGAAACCCACAAAACCAGCATGGCAACACAGGCTACAGATCAGAATAGAAAAACTGAGAAAAGACATCGGACAGCTAACACAATTTATAAGAAATGAAATATCAGACAAAAAACGAAAAAGGTTAGGTAAGATCTCACAACAAGAAGCAATAGAGCAATTAGATGAAAAGAAGCAGAAATTACAAGCATTGGCCAAACGACTTAGAAGATACAATGAAAGTGAAAATAGAAGGAAACAAAACCAAACATTCAACATAAACCAAAAGAGATTTTACCAAACAATGGATAACACACACATTAAAATAGACAATCCACCAAACATAACAGACGTGGAACACTTCTGGAGCAACATATGGTCAAACCCGGTACAACATAACAGGCATGCACAGTGGATACAAGCAGAAACAGACACATACAAGATGATACCACAAATGCCTGAAGTGATAATTTTGCAACATGAAGTCACCCGAGCAATTAATTCTACACACAATTGGAAAGCCCCTGGAAACGATAAAATAGCAAATTACTGGCTAAAGAAGTTCACCTCAACACATTCACATCTAACTAAATTTAACAATTACATTGCAGACCCATACACATTCCCTGATACACTTGCACATGGAATAACCTATCTGAAACCTAAAGATCAAGCAGACACAGCAAAACCAGCTAAATATCGCCCCATAACATGCCTACCAACAATCTACAAAATATTACACAGAAATTAATGATACATACAACACAGAACAAAATTATAAATGAAGAACAAAACGGCTGCTGCAAAGGAGCATGAGGATGTAAAGAGCAACTGATAATAGATGCAGAGGTGACATATCAAGCTAAAACTAAACAAAGGTCCCTACACTACGCATACATTGATTACCAAAAAGCCTTTGATAGTGTACCCCACTCATGGTTACTACAGATATTGGAAATATACAAAGTAGATCCTAAATTGATACAGTTTCTAAACATAGTAATGAAAAACTGGAAAATCACACTTAATATCCAAACAAAACCAGATAACATCACATCACAGCCAATACAGATTAATCGTGGAATATACCAAGGACACTCATTAAGTCCTTTCTGGTTCTGTCTTGCTCTGAACCTACTATCCAACATGCTAAATAATACAAATTATGGATACAATATTACTGGAACATACCCACACAAAATCACACATTTGCTATACATGGATGATCTAAAACTACTGGCAGCAACAAATCAAGAACTCAACCAATTGCTAAATATAACAGAAGTATTCAGCAATGATATAAATATGGCTTTTGGAACAGACAAATGTAAGAAAAATAGCATAGTCAAGGGAAAACACACTAAACAAGAAGATTATGTATTGGATAACAACAGCGACTGCATAGAAGCGATGGAAAAAACAGATGCCAATAAATACCTAGGATTCAGACAAAAAATAGGAATAGGTAATACAAATGTTAAAGAAGAACTAAAAATATAGACAAAGACTAACAAAAATACTGAAAACAGAATTGACAGCAAGAAACAAGACAAAAGCTATAAATACTTATGCTATACCAGTATTGACCTACTCATTTGGAGTAGTGAAATAGAGTGACACAGACCTAGAAGCACTCAACACACTTACACGATCACAATGCCACAAATATAGAATACATCACATACATTCAGCAACAGAAAGATTCACATTAAGCAGAAAGGAAGGAGGAAGGGGATTTATCGACATAAAAAACCTACATTATAGACAGGTAGACAATTTAAGAAAATTCTTTGTAGAACAAGCAGAAACTAGCAAAATACACGAAGCAATCACTCACTCATATAAATACATCAGCTACACCATTGCAATTTCATAACCGCTTCTACAACCCTTTAGATCACATAACATCAACAGATACAAAGAAAGTAAATTGGAAAAAGAGAACACTACATGGCAAGCACCCGTATCATCTAACACAGCCATACATAGATCAAGACGCATGCAACACATGGCTAAGAAAAGGCAATATATACAGTGAGACTGAAGGATTCATGATTGCAATACAGGATCAAACAATAAACACCAGATATTACAGCAAGCATATTATTAAAGATCCCAATACCACAATAGATAAATGCAGACTTTGCAAACAACAAATAGAAAAAGTAGATCACATCACAAGCGGATGTACAATACTAGCAAATACAGAATACCCCAGAAGACATGACAATGTAGCAAAAATAATACATCAACAACTTGCCTTACAACATAAACTTAGAAAAAAACACGTTCCCACATACAAGTACACACCACAAAATGTACTGGAGAATGATGAATACAAATTATACTGGAACAGAACGATTATAACAGATAAAACAACACCACATAACAAACCTGACATCATACTCACCAATAAAAAGAAGAAATTAACACAACTAATCGAAATATCCATACCCAATACAACAAATATACAGAAGAAAACAGGAGAAAAAATTGAAAAATACATCCAACTGGCTGAGGAAGTCAAGGACATGTGGCATCAGAATAAAGTTGACATTATACCGATTATACTATCAACAACAGGAGTCATACCACAGAATATCCACCAGTACATCAATGCAATACAGCTACATCCAAACTTATATATACAACTACAGAAATCCGTAATTATTGATACATGTTCAATTACCCGAAAGTTCCTAAATGCAATATAACATATACCGTACAGTTAAAAGGAAGTGATGCTTGATCAAGGTCCACATCACTTTCCATTTTTAACCAGACTTAACGTCTGAGAAAGTAAAGAAATAATAATAATAATAATAATAACAGCAGCATTAATAATGATGGTAATTTAATAGAGAAATTAAGAACGATGTTAATTAGTTATTACATAAAACTGAATAAATATTATTTAATTGTTGATAAAAGTTACAACTTGCAGTGATAATAACAGTAACAAAAATAACAAAGTAAAGCTGGTATTAAGAATTACACTCCTGGAAATGGAAAAAAGAACACATTGACACCGGTGTGTCAGACCCACCATACTTGCTCCGGACACAGCGAGAGGGCTGTACAAGCAATGATCACACGCACGGCACAGCGAACACACCAGGAACCGCGGTGTTGGCCGTCGAATGGCGCTAGCTGCGCAGCATTTGTGCACCGCCGCCGTCAGTGTCAGCCAGTTTGCCGTGGCATACGGAGCTCCATCGCAGTCTTTAACACTGGTAGCATGCCGCGACAGCGTGGACGTGAACCGTATGTGCAGCTGACGGACTTTGAGCGAGGGCGTATAGTGGGCATGCGGGAGGCCGGGTGGACGTACCGCCGAATTGCTCAACACGTGGGGCGTGAGGTCTCCACAGTACATTGATGTTGTCGCCAGTGGTCGGCGGAAGGTGCACGTGCCCGTCGACCTGGGACCGGACCGCAGCGACGCACGGATGCACGCCAAGACCGTAGGATCCTACGCAGTGCCGTAGGGGACCGCACCGCCACTTCCCAGCAAATTAGGGACACTGTTGCTCCTGGGGTATCGGCGAGGACCATTCGCAACCGTCTCCATGAAGCCGGGCTACGGTCCCGCACACCGTTAGGCCGTCTTCCGCTCACGCCCCAACATCGCGCAGCCCGCCTCCAGTGGTGTCGCGACAGGCGTGAATGGAGGGACGAATGGAGACGTGTCGTCTTCAGCGATGAGAGTCGCTTCTGCCTTGGTGCCAATGATGGTCGTATGCGTGTTTGGCGCCGTGTAGGTGAGCGCCACAATCAGGACTGCATACGACCGAGGCACACAGGGCCAACACCCGGCATCATGGTGTGGGGAGCGATCTCCTACACTGGCCGTACACCACTGGTGATCGTCGAGGGGACACTGAATAGTGCACGGTACATCCAAACCGTCATCGAACCCATCGTTCTACCATTCCTAGACCGGCAAGGGAACTTGCTGTTCCAACAGGACAATGCACGTCCGCATGTATCCCGTGCCACCCAACGTGCTCTAGAAGGTGTAAGTCAACTACCCTGGCCAGCAAGATCTCCGGATCTGTCCCCCATTGAGCATGTTTGGGACTGGATGAAGCGTCGTCTCACGCGGTCTGCACGTCCAGCACGAACGCTAGTCCAACTGAGGCGCCAGGTGGAAATGGCATGGCAAGCCGTTCCACAGGACTACATCCAGCATCTCTACGATCGTCTCCATGGGAGAATAGCAGCCTGCATTGCTGCGAAAGGTGGATATACACTGTACTAGTGCCGACATTGTGCATGCTCTGTTGCCTGTGTCTATGTGCCTGTGGTTCTGTCAGTGTGATCATGTGATGTATCTGACCCCAGGAATGTGTCAATAAAGTTTCCCCTTCCTGGGACAATGAATTCACGGTGTTCTTATTTCAATTTCCAGGATTGTATATTGATAGGTTCAGCACTTTTGAAGCTGCATTTGATATGAGAATAAGTGGAAGAGATCGTGAAAGAGAAGAGAACTGATATGTAAGTGGAAAGTTTGCTAGGAAATGAAAGAATTTCAGTAGAGAACTCTGCAGACAAAGGCACAGAAAAATGGAGTGGGAGAGGGGGTTGACGAGACTGAGCTCCAAGAAGAGATAGCTAGTGTGGTAGGAGGCAGAACATCATCTGTCTTTTCAAGTTGGAAGCGATATTAATTTCTTTAATATTTTCAGGCAGATTGCTCCGAAGTCAGGTTCCTGAGACAGAAAAATGAAATAGGAACATGTCAGTGTTGTGTAGTCGTCCTCTGCATGCAATTCCCTCCCCAACGTTCGCTCGAAAACGGTGGGATGAACGTAGGAAAGGCAGCAGACCTTTTCAGAAATCTACAAGTTCTAATGAGTTCAGTACTCTACACTAAAAATGTCAGTTAATAAATTTTGTAAGTAAATTGTTTCAAATGTAGCTCAAGTGCTACATACAAATGGTGGACAAAAACATGGTAACCAAAAGCACTACACACTACAATGCCTAATACGACGTACGAAGCCCGTCGGCATTTAAAACAGCTTCTTGTTTTCTCGAAATGGATGCTAGTGGCAAGTTCAGGGAACAATGATGGAGGTGGATACCGATGACCCACCATTCTCTTCAAAGGAGACCGTATAGTATCAATAACACGGAGATCTGCTCGAGACTGTGGTCACCATGGGAGATGCGACAGTTCACGCACGTGCACCCAGAGCAGCTGTGTAACATGAGCTTTGTCGTCTTCGGACATTGTACCATGGAAGGCCCTAATCAATCGAAATGATCGCATAACCCGTGACAGTAGCACGACCCTGCAGAGTAACCATGGAACATGGAATGCCAAAATCATCATTGATCCCCCACCATGTTTCACCCTACGGGCGTGAACTCGGCCAAACGTTGGAAACGTGTGAAACAAACTCATCAAATCATTTTCCTACATGTCTCCCCAGTCCCGGTTATATTGCCACGTCATCACGATTTCCTGCATGAGCATTTGCATAAGTGGTTTGGTTTTGGAATTCCAGCCTGCCCTCCAATTTCCAGCTTATAGAGGTCCTTTCAATTTTTTTTTTTTTTTTTTTTTTTATGCTGGTGACCGCGACGTTCAATTCTGCAAAGACCTTGGAACCTGTCGTCACAACCCTCTTCGATGACCGTCCGTCACGATCACACATGACACACTTCCGTCCGCGTTGTGACTTAACGAGTGGTGTTTTTCCGCTTGTCCTGTATGAGGTGTCTCTTTGAACAAAAATCACTTCGACTGCGTTGATTACGAAAGCACCCACCGTACGAGGACCAAGAATTTGCACACGTTCGAGCTCACTACACTCAGACATAATGCGCTCACAAGTACACAGATCACTTTTCTGGCCACGACTGACGCTTGCAACGTATTGTGGACATTGCACATATGCCGTTCGTGACCAAATACAACAGCGCAACCGGTACGCTTGACGACCATCTGAATTTATTATTTTCAAACACGCATTTCTCGCTGTGCTTCCTTAATTTAGCCCAACTACTTTATTAGTAGAGCACAAACTTAAAGTGTTTGCTCTGTGAAGTGCATTGAAAGCTAGTCTGAAAGACAAATTTGTGGTATAAGAGAAATGAACGGAAAAGACTATAACCATTACGATTATGTATAAGAATATCAAGTGTGAAAAGGTATTTGAATAAAACGGATAGATTAGTTTCAATATACTTATTTTTAAAAAAGTGAGATATATTTTTTATTTTATTTTTGTGATAAACAATGCGATACCATCAGTACACCATTGAGTATCCCTGTACCAAATTTCATCGACATCGTTTGAGTGATGTAGTAGTTTAAACTTAACAGGATTTATTTACATTTATAATATTTATATTTATAATATTAGTTTGGATTAACGACCTTCTATCCTTAAGTCAGAATTAGTCAGGATCTTTCTACCGTAGAAGGATATTACAATGAAATTAACAGTTTTGCTACTCGAAGTTGCATTCATTATCAGTTTAAACTTACAGAGACAGCCGTCCCAGCAGTAGTGGAGCGTTGTGCCTTTTCTAAAGAGAGATGGGACCCATCGATTATTCAGTGCAGTACTACAGTACCAGCCTTACATTGTATTCTTAATAGATTATATGTCGTTAACAATGATTCTATTTCCAAATCCTACAATGTCCATGCCTGGAGTAATGAAACTACATACGCGACTGCAATCTCAGGTAATCAACAACAAAATCGCAATCATATTTTAGGCTGTGAATTTTAAAATTTCTCGGCGAATTGACTGTTCAAACATATTTCGGGTTTGCAGCCGGTCGTCGTTCAATACTTCGCACGATATTTCAACTTGGCACCTGCCAGTCATCTTCAGGTGAGCCGTTACAGACTGGCGAAAACTTTTTTTTTTTCTTTATTGTATTTCAATTCCCCATCGGGGCGGGCTGGCAGCAGCATATGCGCTGTTCTTCAGCCGAAAGACATAGAACGAACGAATAGAAGACATTTAAAAATAACAAAGAAGAGAATATGGTGAACGTAGATATAAAAAAGGGAGAACATCATCGAAGGCAATATACAAAAAAGGGGTGACTGTAAAGTGGAGATAAAAAACTGTTTAAAAGTAGCGCACACAAAGAGCCACACACTGCGACAATTAAAGAACACAAGACACAGTATGACTGGAGCATAAAAAGTATCGACGGATGGCGTAGCACATAACAAACACTGATGGCGAACCTCAAGGCAGTACACGATTAAAATCACACCTCTTGACGCACAGGACAAACAGCACTAAACACAACACTGACGTGGCACACTGACGATGATCGAAACGGAGGATCTGCCAGGCGCAAGGAGATGAGGGGGACCAGTAGAAGGGAGGGAGGGAGGGAAAGAGAGGGGGGAGATGGGCGGGGGGAGCGCTGGAGAGGGCCAGGTAGGGAGGGATGTGGGAAGGAAAGAGGCAAGTATGGGGCGCAGGGTCTCAGAGGGGGGGGGAGGAGGAAAATCCGCTCTGGGAGAAGGAGGGGAGAGGAAGAAATGGGGTTCTGGAGAGGGGGGAACAAGGCTAGTTTGTAGTTGGGAGGAAGGGTAAATGTCACTGCGAAGTTCATCATCCGGGAGGGGAAGGAGCTAGAAATTGCCCTGATGATGGAGATAGAGGGTGTGGAGGTGGAGGTGGAGAGAGGGACGGATACAGCGATAGAGGCGCGGCAACAGGCGGGGCTGGAGAGGAAGGAGGAAACCAGATGGTGGGGAGGATCAAGCCTGCGGACAATTAAAAGGATGCAGAGATGTTGGAGGAACAGGAGGAGGTGGGGGAAGGGGATCAGTTCAGACAGGAGCCGTGTGGCGGAAGGAAGGCGGATACAGAAGGCAAGGTGGAGTGCATGGCGTTCAAGGATTTGGAGGGCCTTGTAAAAGCAGGTGGGCACGGAGATCCAGGCAACGCTAGCATAACAGAGGATAGGACGGATGAGGGGTTTGTAGGTGTGGAGGATGGTAGAAGGATGCAATCCCCACGTCCGGCCAGACAGGAGTTTCAGAAGGCAGAGGTGGGAATGGGCTTTCTGCTGGACAGTCTGGAGATGAGGGGTCCAGGTGAGGTGTTGGTCAAGGGTGAGGCCAAGGTATCTCAGGGTGGGGGTGAGCTGGATGGGATGACCATAAAGAGTGAAGTAGAAATCAGGGATGGGAAAGGAGTGAGTGGTGCGGCCTATGATGATTGCCTGGGTTTTGGAGGAGTTGAGACGGAGGAACCACTGGTTACACCAAGTGGTGAACTGGTTAAGGTGGGTTTGGAGGGTACGTTGGGACAGTTCAAGGGTAGGATAGAGAGCCAGGAAGGCGGTGTCATCAGCATACTGGAGAAGGTGGACTTGTGGGGGTGGCTTGGGCATATCAGCTGTATACAAGAGATGAAGGAGAGGGGAGAGAACAGAACCCTGGGGGACGCCAGCCGTGGGATAAGGGAGTTGGTGTTGTGGAGGGTGACATGAGAAGGACGGAGCAAGAGGAAGGAAGCGACCAGGCAGACAAAATTGATAGGCAGGGCGTAGGTTTGTTGTTAAAAAAGGAGACCGGGATGCCAGACACAGTCATAGGCATTTTGGAAGTCAAGGGAAACAAACATGGCGGAGCAACCGGAGTTGAGCTGAAGGGACAGAAGGTGAACGAAGTTTAGGAGTTGGTCTTCACAAGAGAAGGAGGGTCGGAAGCCACACTGCGTAAGCGAGAGGAGGTGGTGTTGAGTAAGGTGCCGATGGATATGTGGGAGAGGATGAATTCAAAGACCTTACTGAAGACGGAGGTGAGGCAGATGGGACGATAGGAAGAGGCAGCAGAAGGGGGTTTGTTGGGTTTGAGGAATAAGAGGACACAGGATGTCTTCCACAGGTCAGGGTAGAAGCCAGTACAGAGGATGACATTATAGGGATGGGCAAGGACAGTCAGGAAGCAATAGGGGCTTTCTCAAAGGTGGCGGTAGGTGACACAGTCGTGACCAGTGGCTGTGTTGCATTTGGACCGGAGGATAAGTTCAATGTCTTGCGCTGTGATGGGAGTGTTTATGCCAGAGGGGGGCAACCGCCCCAAGTACTGGAGACTAGGAGCAAGTAGAGCGACCGAGGTATTGGCACATTCCATGACAGTGGGAAAAAGAGGATAATCAAAGTGGGAATCATCTGGAATAGAGAAGACCTCAGAAAAGTGGGAAGCGAAGTGGTTCGCCTTACTGAGATCGTCAGGAAGGGGGCGATCGTCATGGAGAAGGGGGTAGTGGGGAGTGGAAAGGGAACCAGTAAGGCGATGAAGGCGGACCAGTACTTGGAGGATTTGATAGGGAGGGTGGCGTTGAGTCGTGTGCAGGTCTGGCGCCAGTCTCGGCATTTCGTTGCTGTAATAAGGATCCGTACGTGTCGATGTATTTGCCGGTGGCGTTGGAGTGTATCCCTGTCACGAGTGCGCAGGAAGGAGGGATAGAGGCAGTGGGATTCATGGAGGAGGACAGCCCACGGAGGGAGAGTGGGACAGTGTGGGTGGATGGTTTTAGTAGGAACATGGGCCTCCACGGCGTCAGTAATTACCTTCTGAAGGAAGGACGAGGCATGGATGATGTCGTCAGGATGGCGATAGGTAAGAGGGTGGCTTTCGACTTGGGTGGAGATGGAGTCCCAGTAGGCATTCCAGTTGGCACGGTGATAGTCATGGATGACCTTTGGAGGGGGTGCAGGGTGCAGAGCCGGAGGGGGGTGGTGAGCAGACATTATGGTGAGAAGGACAGGGAGGTGATCCCTACCTGTGGGGTCAAGGACGGCGACAGCGATACGCCCAAGGAGGTTGGCGGAGGCAATGACAACATCGGGGGTGGTGTCACTTTCGGGTCGGGTGTGCTGGGGAAGGGGAACAAGGTCACCTTGGATCGTGGAGAGGAACTGATGCCACCGCCGAAGGGCGACAGGAGTGCGGCTGTGGATGTTGAGGTCGGCGGCAACCACATAGGTGGAGAAGGTGGGGTCAATGTGCGAGATTAAGTCATAAGGAAAAGGAGCAGTGGAGCGGACGTAGATGGTGGCACAGGTAATGGTGAGGGAGGGGAAGAAGATGCTGAGGATAAGGTGTTCAGTGGGGTCATTGAGGAGAGGTTGGGGCCAGACGGGGATATGCTTAAGGTGGCCAATCGTGAGTCCACCCTGTGCATGAGGACCAGGAGCATCAGTGCGGTGGAGGATATAGGGGGAGGTGCAGATAGAATGGTGGGGCTGGAGAAAGGTTTCGTTCAAGAGGGAGGTGTCGACCTGGTGGTGGGAAAGGGTGTGCATGAGGAGGTATTTGTTGGAGCGGAAGGAGCGAATGTTCTGAAAGAGGATGCGTTACTCGTGCCATGCCATGGCGGGAAGGAAGGGGGAGGGAGAGAGGGAAAGGAAGAGGCTTAAACTAGGGTGTCGAGGTGGGTGAAAGTGAAGTGGTTGTTGGAGTAAGTGGCGAAGGTGTTCAGGTGGAAAACAGAGCGAGTGGCAAGGGAGATTTGTTGGAAGAAGTGGGGGTGCTGAAAAGGGTGAATGTTTTGGAGTACAACGGTAAGGAACCAGATGATGTCATCGGCTGTAGGGGGTGGACGGAGGGAATTGTTGGGATGGACATGGTGATCGATGGGACGAACAGGGACTGTAAGCTCAGGGGTGGCTGGAGGGGGTTTAGCTTTACACTTGTGGTAGTAGGTGGGATGGGGGCCATTGCAGGTGTTACATGAAGGAGGAGAAGCAACATTGGGGCAGTTCTTAAGAAAGTGGGAGGCCTTGCAATGGGGACAGGTGGGAGGGTTTTTGCAGTTGGGTCAGGTGGTCATTGCACATCAGGCACCGCTGGCAACAGTAGGATTGGGGAGTTGATTTGGAGGATTCGACAGGGTAGCGACGGTGGTATATCAGGGCACCCTGGGTGAGGAGATGGTCAATGGATGATGTGGACTCAGAGAAGACCCGCACAAGGTAGGTGGGACCAGAGGCTTTGTGGATATGTTGGGCAGAGCGGGTTTCCAAGTCTGGGTGGGAGTTCAGTTGTGCCAACACTTCATCCTCCTTGATCACCGGGTTGAGCTCGGTAATCACAGCGGTGTAGGTGAGGGGGGGGGGGGCGACGGGGAGGCTGGGGCAAGCGGGGAGTGGAAGTGGAAAGGAAGGGTGTCAGAGAGGTGTGGGGGCCAAACATAACTCGTGGGAGTTTGCGGAGAAGGTCCGTGTGAAAGGATTGGGACAGGGCCTCGATAAGGACTGAGTCACTGCAGGGAATGAGTTTGGAGATGGGAGCACCAGGTTAATACTTTCGTATCTCCACGGCGAGGGTACGAGCGTCAAGGAACTTAGGATCGGGAGTTGACAGGACAAAGGTGTGGAGGCTGGGGACCGGGGTACAGGTGGCTGGAGGAGGGGTGGTGTCCATGGAGACGACAGGAGGGGGAGGAGATGGTGTTGACATTTGTGGGAAGTGGCAGGAGAAGAGTCGGTGATGACGCGCTTTTGGGGTTTTTTGGAGACTGGAGGCTGGGAGGTGGGGAGAGGGACGGGGAGGAGAGGGAGGTGGCGGGTGGCAGATCCCTGTGGCGTAGTGGAGGTGCTGGGAGAAGCAGCCGGTTCAGTGCTGGCGATGGTGGCTCAGCGCAACGTGATGCGTGCGGGAGATGCAGATGACGAAGCGACGGGAGATAGGGGGATGGGTAATTGGGGCAAGGGCAGGTGAGGTGTAAGGAGACCAGGGGCGTCACTCCAGGAAGTGACTGTGGGAGAGGAGGGGGGGGTAGGTGTAGATGACAGTGGAGGTGGGAAGACTCATTGCAGACGAACGGCGACGGACAGACGGACGGGCAGCAGGAAGCGGCGGCGGCGGCGGCGGGCGGGCGGGCGGACAGGCAGACAGACAGACAGACCGACCGTCCGACTGACAGACACAATCTTCGAAGACGGAGATTCCACCCCGAGAGTAGCCCTGGCTTTGCAATCTGACGCTTTCGAAGGAGGGGATCCAACCCTCTAGAAGCGCGCGAAAACGTCCTCCGTTCCGCAATATATAGCGTACTGTAACTATTCTGCACATGCGTCGAAAACTTGATAGATGAACCACAATGCCCGCCGGCAGTGCCCTCGCTGGTGGAAAGGCGGAACTCAATCGCCCTCTGCGTTGCTGTTTTCCACGGCTGTCGACGCACTCTGTCGTCTTCGATTTGAGCAAAACGTGGAGATGATGGGATTCCATGCCCTGTCCAGCTGGTAGTCGCTGTCACGGTTTAACATATTACCCGCCAGTCGTATTTCTACGGATTCTTTAATAATGGAATCCTAGAAAGACGATGCTGTGGACAAAAACATTGTTTTCTCATACCCCATTGAATTTAATAATGGAATCCTAGAAAGACGATGCTGTGGACAAAAACATTGTTTTCTCATACCCCATTGAATGTCCAGTAGAAATACAATGTTCAGCAATAGCAGACTTACTTGGCTGCAAAAGGCGGGTGTAACGTTGATGTTCAGTGCAGCGTTCTTTCAAGGTGCGTGTGGTTTGACCTATGTATGCCTTACCACATTGGCACGGTATCTTGTAAATTCCGGCCTTTCGAAGAAACAGATTGTCCTTAACTGATACCACAAGGTCCGCAATCTTAGATGGTGGGCGGAAAACCACTTTTACCAGAAATTTTCGGAGCACTCTTGCTATTTTAAACGAAGTGTTGCCAACAAAAGGAAGGAAAGCTAAAGATTGTTCCGGCATGTTGTCCTCTTTACTCACTTCCTGCTTCTTAGTTTTAACTGTTAGTGCCCTGTTAATCTGCCGGACGGAATACCCATTTTCGCTGAATACTGTCTTTAGATGGGCAAGTTCTTGAGGTAAGCTATCTAGATCTGAGACAGTATGAGCTCTATGAACAAGTGTTTTAAGCAAACTCGCGGTTTGCGATGGGTGATGGCAACTCTATGCTTGTAGGTACAAATCAGTATGAGTGGGTTTCCGGTAAACTGAATGCCCTAGAGAACCATCATTCTTCCTTCGAACCAGGACATCCAAGAAACGCAAACAACCATCTTTCTCTATTTCCACGGTGAACCGGATGTTGCTATGAATGGAGTTGAGGTGCTGTAGAAACTCCGTTAATTTATCTTCTCCATGAGGCCACACTATGAAAGCATCATCCACATACCGCCAAAAAACCGTTGGTTTCAGGCCAGCTGATTCAAGCGCTCTCTCTTCAAAATCCTCCATAACAACGTTGGTCACCAAAGGAGACGGGGCTACCCATGGCGACACCGTCAGTCTGTTCAAAATATTCTTGATTAAACATAAAGTAAGTTACACAAAGCAGTGATATCAACAGAAAACATGCTACCAATCAGTGTCAAAGAATCTGCAAGAGGAATGTTTGTAAAAAGTGAGACCACATCAAAACTTACTAGAAGGTCTGCACTGCGAAGACGAAGGGCCCCCAGTGTATTGATAAAAAATCAGCTGAGTTTCGTATGTGATTTGAGCACTTGCCTACGAAAGGTCTCAGTAAGGAAGCGAGATGTTTAGGTAAATCATATGTAGGAGCTCCAATGTTGCTCACTATTGGACGCAGAGGAAGACCCTCTTTATGAATCTTTGGAAGGGCGTAGGTCAATATTGGGCTGGCCCCTATGCTCCGCCTCAGATACATTTGTAGATAGAATTATAAACACAGACTGACTGTGTATACTGCTTCTGTCCAGGGTGGGCGGGGGCGTGGGAGAGGGTGCGGTGCATAGGGCACGGATGACATTAGGTGTTTAGGCTTCTTAAGTAACTAATGAGCGCAGCTGCAAGAAAAAGACCGGACAAGTACAAGTAGGGTCCACGATCTGGGGGTTCTGCAGAAACTTAATTATGTATATGAATAGTTAATCTAAGGTTTCTGTGAGTGAATTTGTATCAAAATATGTGACATAAATGGCCATATCTTTTAATTTCACTGACTTACGTGTTATCCGCTGCCAAGAGACTTTAGACCTTAGTATCTGATGCAAATTTCAACTGGATGACTTTACTCATTGCTGAGAAAGAGGGAACTTAGCATATGGACAGACGGACAGACAGACAGCAAAACGATCCTGTAAGGGTTCCATTTTAACAGACTGAGTAGCGATACCCTAAAAATAATACATGTACACAGATTTCCAAAATTCACGAAAAAAGCAGACAATCATTAATCAACTCAGATTAAATCTGATTGCTTTCATATCATAGTGCAGTTGTTCAACATTCACACTAAGATTTATTTAATTATTTTGTGAAAGAAGAACGCTTGAATTATTTGTAACCTGAGAATTTGTGTAAGCTATCCGTAGGTAACAAATTCTAGTATCTGTGGAAGATTTTTTTGACTGCTCCGGTAATGTTTACAGCTGTTTCTCGTCACCACCACCATCAGCTTTTCTTCACTTCCTGCCGGTTAAAGGTCCCGCCAACACTTTTCCTGTATTGATGTCTTGTTTTATTACCATCCATGTTGGTGCTGAGGGTCTTCTTGTGTCATACACGCGTCTTCCATTACGTTGTTATTTCCGCTTTTTAGTCTCTTAGAATCAAGTAAAAATAATATTCCTTTTCGTCACCAAACTATCTTCTTCGACTCATGTTTCAGCTATCTTTATATATTGTTCATTATAGTCAGATTTACGTCTTCCGTTTACCAGTGTGTTCATTTGCTTGTTCCTCGTATCTCCTAGTGGTGTCTAACACGCTTGATTTCATTGATAACGGGGCAATCTTTGGTTTTCAAATTGTTTTCACTTTACAAGGTCATGTCTCATTGCCGGAAGTGAAAACTGTCGTAAAAGTGGTTATAAGCTTCGATTTAGAACACTAGTAACAAAGGCCGGGAGTGCTACCTGTAAACGAAATATCCGCCAAAACGCAGATTCCATTCTCCTTTCTCTCTTTCTATTTATTTTTTATTTTCTTTCCATTTCCTGTTCGCAACTACTTTAAATATAAAATCATATCAACCGCTTTTAAAGCTGAAATAGAGATTTGTACAAATTTTTTATTCTAAGCTTATAACTTTTGATGTTCAGGCTCACTTTCAAGCAACGCTCAATGCAATAATTTCGTTCATGAGTTGCAGACTGTCTGCTGTGCCACATACAATTCCAAACCGATCTTTTTCTTTGCATTGTTAAATTCATGTATCGTATGTTTAAGAGCACCCGTATGTGAACTACCGATTCTATTACAGTCAAAGCATAATATATTTTAATGGATAAACCGTTTCGACTGTAGAGTCCATTGCAGTGGCATGAAATGTACGGACAAACGGTATTACAAACAAATATCCCAAAACGTTACATTAATAGACTACATAAATGCGTCACTAAACTATAAAAGCTTAAAAGTTATAAACAGACATCACTATGTCGATAAAAATGTTAAAATATTAACTAGAAGTTATGCGAAGTATCCTGAAATAATATTTACGTAACAGCTGTGGAGAAAGACAAGTACCCAAAAACTGAATAATTTAGATACATTAGTGTTGCATTATGGAGGTGGTGATACAAAGACATAATATTTATGAAGTAAATACATATATTGCTAAATTACATGCACAGAATTTAAAAGTATTTCTTTTCAAAATTTTTATGGTTTTAGGACGTATAAAATTCATATAATTCATCAATGTATTATCTTTGTACGTTTGTGTGTATGACAGTTACATCTTGTTATTTGTAGAGGTATGGGAGAAGACTAATTGATTTAAATAGGTTTTGCCACTGTATGTTTATGTAACTGTTCGCCTGAAGTAAGCCTTGTTGTCAATTTTCATAAAATTCTTTTCCACAGTTGGAGATAATTTCCGTAAATATGTTGTACACTGTGAAGAGCAATATGATGGACTACAGCTTTTTCAAGTATGTCGTATCTGTTACCGTTGTTGTGAACCACGCCAATCGCTGAATTCTTCGTATTGTGGCAATTTGTCTTTCTCCGCAGGTATTTTGTAAATAATTTATAAGGATCATTGTATTGTATTTCCTTTACTTTCAATCAGTTGTATCAGTTTTCGTGTTTTCCGAGCACCTTTTATTTTTTACGCAACGAATAGCTGTATACATCTCTCATTTCTTTTGGAAAATCGCTATTAATATTGCTACCTAACGACGTTTCCAATTAATTCCCTAAAACTATACGAATTTCTAAAGGAATGACTCAATACTAGTGCCCGGTTGTTATTTACTGTGTAGTCAATGTTTTTTCAAGAGTGAAAAGTTATGTTTACTCACCATAAATCTCTCTTTTGTTTCTTACGCACAAATTTTTGTTTTCAGTTTTGCTAATTGGTACCAACGGCTACAGTCTCTAAACTGTACAGATTACAGGTTGTGCAACAAGTACAGGCATCGTCTTGTTGGTGTACGGTAAAGACATCTTTGCAGCAGTAGTTTAAATTATTAATGGTTCGAAATGGTTCAAATGGCTCTGAGCACTATGGGACTAAACTTCTGAGGTCACCAGTCCCCTAGAACTACTTAAACCTAACTAACCTAAGGACTTCACAAACATTCATGCCCGAGGCAGGATTCGAACCTGCGACGTAGCGATCGCGCGGGTCCAGACTGTAGCGGCTAGAACCGCCGGCAAATTATTAATGGTCCACAGAAGAGTAATCAATCGTAATTAGTTCAGCTTAGAGTAAGAATATCTCCTTGAGTGTTTGATTTTATGCAAGACTCTCCAAAATTAAATGATTTTGTCCTATTTATGTATGAACCACCTCTCCTCGCTCAAGCAAAGTGTGACTGCAACTACTTATTGTCATATGCTAGAGCTATGATTTTTATAGTTTATGTTTTTCCTTTCTTTCTTTCTTTCTTTATTTTTTGCTCGACACAGGGAAAACATTTCTCAGTTTTACTTTATAGGCTGCTGGCTTCGAAACCCCGTCTGTAGAGAAGACAGCTGACACTCAGATGGAGCGAAATTATGTGTTTGTACTGTATGTATTTGTGTATTTATGTGATTGGTCCTCACATGGAACACTTCCTCTTTCATTTCACGGATCGTTTATCAACACAGATCAAAGTATTTAAACATTTCTCGGCTTTCTCTAAAAACCCAGTGTGATTAGTTGTGCTCCGGAGACTAATGCACAGGCATTTCCTAGATTAATTCCTGCTGCCGTTACCACCTTACCCCGGGCCGCTTTTCTCTCACGCTTCTGAATAGCAGAGGCACTTTACACTCAGAAGGACAGCGTAGCAGGGACCTGCTGAAGAAACGCTGTAAATGGCTGCCACGCGGCAGAAAAAGTTTATGTCGCTTCTACCAGCAGTTCCTGCCGTTAATTTTGCTCTTAAGGCACAGGAAGATTAAACGCGCTAAGTTACACCGCCTTTGTAGGTAACTTTATCGCTCAGCCGAGTCGCCAGCATTGTCGCATAAACCATTTACCGTTTTGGAGACAAACTTTTTTGGATATTACGAAGTCTCGCATGTTACTGGCATTTAAATCCAGAATTACAGTGGACGATAATATGCTACCAGTTACGCTGTATCTTAATTAGCTCCCCCTCGCCCCCTTTGCAAAACAAATGGTTTTCAAATTCAATATTAAATTTCTGACAAGGGAACCTCCCCATCGCTCCCCCCTCAGATTTAGTTGTAAGTTGGCACAGTGGATAGGCCTTGAAAAACTGAACACAGATCAATCGAGAAAACAGGAAGAAGTTGTGTGGAACTATGAAAAAAAAAGCAAAATATACAAACTGAGTAGTCGATGCGGAAGATAGGCAACATCAAGGATAATCTTAGCTCAAGAGCGCCGTGGTCCCGTGGTTAGCGTGGGCACCTGCGGAACGAGAGGTCCTTGTTTCAAATCTACCCTCGAGTGAAAATTTTAATTTCTTTATTTTCGCAAAGCTATGATCTGTCCTTTCGTTCATTGACGTCTCTGTTCACTGTAATAAGTTTAGTGTCTGTGTTTTGCGACCGCACCGCAAAACAGTGCGATTAGTAGACGAAAGGACGTGCATCTCCAATGGGAATCGAAAACATTTGATCACAGGGTCATAGGTCAAAAGATTCCTCCACAGGAAAACACGTCTGATATATTCTATACGACATTGGTGACTGCATGTGCTTCACATGACTGGAATATGTTCTCGACCCACCTAACTTGTACACTTTGCGAATGGGTAAAAAGATTCTTTTACCTTGCCCGATTTACGTTTTCTTGTGAATGTGATAACCACTCCCAAAAAAGTGATGAAAACGTAAGAGTTTGTAACGTAAACTGGAACAAATGAATTCAACAGTTTCACAGTCGCACAGTTTTCCCTGTGCTCTGTCGAAACATATGTTTTTAACGTTTTCAAATTTTTCCGTGTGTAGACCGTCAAATCCTGCATATGTCCAAGCAAATCTAAACATGTCCTGGAATTTTGGAGAGCGAAGTTGATTGTGTGTGCCTGAACTATGATAATTGTCTGAAAACAATAAATTAAACTTTTCACTCGAGGGTAGATTTGAACCAAGGACCTCTCGTTCCGCAGGTGCTCACGCTAACCACGGGACCACGGCGCTCCTTAGTTCACATTATCCTTGATGTTGCATATCCTGCGCATGGACTACTCAGTTTGTGTATTTTGCTTATTTTTTTCATAGTTCCACACAGCTTCTTCCTGTTTTCTCGATTGATCTGTGTTCAGTTTTTCAAGGCCTATCCACTGTGCCAACTTATAGCTAAATCTGAGGGGGGTGCGATGGGGAGGTTCCCTTGTGAGTGATATTCGAACGACGGTCTTCTGCTTTCTAGGCACATGTGCAGACGAATATTCATCTGGACGCAGCGGTCACACAATCGCACAGACTACCCTAGCATTTCTCCAGGTAAACCGAAATTCTCAACTTACGCCACACGCTATTGATCTAGTGCCCATGCGCATTAGCCTCATTACTCACGGCATATCGCAGATTCCGGTAAGGGTTCGAGCTTGGTGTTCTTCTGGTCTGGAGGTATCAGTGGCCTTCATTTTCGTAATCATATATGTGATGTCTGTTCTTTCCGACATGTACGAAAGAACAGACATTAAATAAATGGAAGGCAATGGCAAACCACCTCCTTCAGGACCTCGCCTAGTCGGCGATGCGGGTCTCCCGTAACGTCCGCTACGCTCCTCGGAGTATGGGTGCTAACGTTAATACGTTTACTACTATTACTCTATTACTTTGGGTAATGTTAAGGTCACTCAACCCCGGAAAACAGTTCGACAGTGAATTGGTTTGTGTGTCTTCGCCGCTTCTCTTCACACACACACACACACACACACACACACACACACACACACACACACACACACGCTCGCATTTGATATATACAACTATCTGAATGGAATGTATCTAGTTTTTACATTTCATACTAAACAGGCCATCCTGTAGGGTCCGGCAATATTTTGCTGCCTCCAGACAGCATGGCAACGAATCAGAACGCACCACTTACGTTATCCAGTTTCCGACGTTGTCTCGTCTTGGAAACAAATAGGTAATGACTGTGTAAATGTTAGCTTTTACTAATTAATGACTTACTGGTGAAGCCTAATATTACACATGAATTTAAGGCAGTGTGCTTAATCATTTTTCATCCAATTACAGCAAAATTTCCTTCCATTTGCTTTCACATTCCGTCTATAATGGCTAGGTTTAAGTTTCAAGAGTCGCTACAGCTATAAATCGTTTGACCGTTCGCGAAACGAGGGAAAACTACAGTGAAAGAAAGGATAAATATTGGCAAATTGGAAAATGGGAAAGGAAGTGGCGAAAAGACGATAATAAATATATTGCATTTTTATATGGGAGCCAAATGGGAAGATTCGAAAGTGGAAGGAAAACGTACAAATACTACGGGAGTCTGCAGTTCTGTGTTATAAGTTATCGACTTCGCAGTACATCCACGTCCGAACTAAACTGGATGTTAAACGCGCAACATGTCTGACAACACCCGGAATCTACGAGATACCTTGCGAGTGTGGCCTGTTTTACGTCGGACAACAGTACGCACTATGTAACAATGCAGGAACGCGCATGAGACGTTCTATTGCCTACGCTACCCCAACAAATCAGCATTAGCAGAGCATGCTTTAGAAAACGGGCACCGGATGAAATTCGACGGAACATCCGTCGTGGCTCGGACAAACGGCTTCTGGGATTGTGTAATTAAAAAGAAGCACTCCGTCTTCAGGCCACAAGTGGCCCATCGGGACCATCCGACCGCCGTGTCATCCTCAGATAGGATGCGGATAGGAGGGGCATGTGATCAGCACACCGCTCTCCCAGTCGTTATGATGGTTTTCTTTGACCGGAGCCGCTACTATTCGGTCGAGTAGCTCCTCAATTGGCATCACGAGGCTGAGTGCACCCGGAAAATGGGAACAGCTCATGGTGACCGGATGGTAACCCATCCAAGTGCCAGCCACGCCCGACAGCGCTTAACTTCGGTGATCTCGCGGGAACCGGTGTATCCACTGCGGCAAGGCCGTTGCCCGTGTAATTAAAGAAGCCTTAGAAATAAAATCCACCGTATCACCATAAATAGAGAAGGTGGCGTACAGCTCAACATGGCGTGAGATCAGCCATCGCACGGTGGAAGGTGGCGCATCGAACGACGAGTTAACATACGCCCGCAGATCGCGATGCCGCTGGAACAGTGACGTCACAGGTGGCAGGTAGTATATGTAAGGAACGTACCAGGAGCCCACAGGCAGTCATACCACTTGAGAATGGGCAAGGACTCCATCGGTGGAAGTTCGTGTAATTTTAGTCAACTGTCGTGGCTGGTAACCCGAGAATTATTTATTCAGCTTTCTACAATCTTTTCCAGCAATTTTCAAAAAGTTATCAGTCCCTTTTCAGGAAGATTTGCTCTCGTTGCCTAAGAAACACCTCAAACCCAGACGGCCCGTGTGTGAAGGAGGAGACCAAATGCTCCCCACTGGATTGAACCATGGCGCTGAGTGTTAACGTCAGTGGCATGCCACTGAATCTGGACACCGCAAATTTATTGAGAACCCAACTGTTAGGGTCACCCTACGAAAATGTGAATATAGCTTAATAGTTTTCAGACTGGAGAGATTACGCGCAAACACGATATGCACCAGTGGGGCTTTCAGACTCTCAGTCTGGCTGTGATGGTATTCCAATAAGGATCCACTATGTGAGTGCCCTAACACGTGTTCCCCTGCTGATATCAAGAGTCTGTTGACGAGACATTCCACCGAATTCAGTCCTCCGACATCCGTGCGTAGTCTGGAGCATCGAATATTCATATTATGTATGTAGTAGCAACCGTATAGTGCTGTGTGTAACACTTTTGTTACTGTGTACGATAGTAATAATAGATATCTGTTCCTGTAAGAACGTCAGTCTTACAATGTCGACAGAGCTGAAGTCTATGAAAAGGGAGGAAGATCAGGATCGTTTGACGCGGCGCACGAGCTCATGTTTGGGAAAGACTGAGAAGGTAATCTTTGTGTACTTTATATATAAACTTACTCGGCATTTCACGAATTAGGGCAAAGATTTAAAAACTTAAATCTGAATAGTGGGGTGGAGATTTCCATAGCCTTCTTCCCAGTGGGAGACTAAATCGATGGCCGGCCGCGTGTTCTCGCAGTTCTAGGCGCTCAGTCCGGAACCGCGCGACTGCTACGGTCGCAGGTTCGAATCCTGCCTCGGGCATGGATGTGTGTGATATCCTTAGGTTAGTTAGGTTTAAGTAGTTCTAAGTTCTAGGGGACTGATGACCACAGATGTGGAGTCCCATAGTGCTCAGAGCCATTTGAACTAAATCGATGTCCTAACTGCAGCAAGCCCCGCTCTACGGAAAGACGAAAGAGAAAGAAGAACAAGAATCAAAGAAAATTAAATAATAACAACATTAATAATAATAAATAATAATAAGTTTGTAGAGCAGACAAGTAGTGCTCTGCAAGACGCTGGAAGAATTCAGCATTGACAAAAAGACAAGAGCAATCATTCGGGAAACATTAACTGACACGGTCTCCAAGGTTAAATTTATGGGGGATATCTCGCAACCATTTGAAATCCAACCTGGAGTGCGACAGGGTGACGGACTTTCGCCATTGCTCTTTAATATCATTCTTGAAAAAATTATCAGGAAATGGGAAAAAGAAGTCAAAGGAGTCCAAATTGGCATTAGAAAAGATAATAGATTCAATGTGAAGTGTTTAGCTTTTGCGGATGACCTTGCAATCCTCACAAATAATAGAAAAGAAGCCACTAACGCCATAGAGAAGTTACACGAAATTGCACAAAGAACTGGCCTGCAAATCTCATATGAGGGCCGAGTGACATCGATTGTTCCGTATGTTGTGCTGACACTATCGCTCTTTCTTGAATTCGTAAGCTGCTGGGGTTGGACAAAAGTATGGAAACAACGCGACAAATTCATGCTTGAGTATAAATGGAGATGCTAGCCAATCCCTGGGGGTTCGATGTTATGTTTGACCACGAACGATACATGTGTAATGCCTCTATACGGTGTAAGTGTCACTAATGGTCGTAATAGCGATCAATATTCCTCTGCTTGCGTTATGTCGAAAATACGTGAATTCGAACGTCGGGAAACAGTTTGTGTTTGCGTGGTGAGTGCTTCCATTACAAAGGGAGACGAAGGGTACCATATTCAAGATTTATACCGCGTATGGGGAAAACAGAACCTGTCAGCACCAGAACACGAAGCGACCTCCATAAGCAGGGAATTGCAGGGCGAACTAGAATTCGTAGTATCTCCGAAGTGCTCCAAATGGCCATAAAACAAAAGCCTTGTGCCGATGCCATAATACCTGGACTACACAGCGATGAAAGAATGACGTTTGGACGGATGAGACTTATCACACAGTTTCAGACATCTAGCCGAGTTTACGTCCTAAAAACGAAATATGGCGGGTGTTTGCTGACGCTTTGGGCAGCCATATCGTGGCATTTCATAGCGTCATGGTTTCTGTGTCAGGCAATAATTTTGGCCGATTAGGTCCATTTTTGTTTTAGAACAGGGTGAATTATCGCATATCTCCTGCCCACCACAGTCCCCAGATTTCAGTGTTTTCCACATACTCCTTTCCTCTCCAATTCTGCGCAGAAGCTCTTCACTCCTCACCGTATCAGTCTACCTAATTTTCGACATTCGTCTGTAACACCACATCTCAAGTGCCTCGATTCTTTTGTGTTTCCTATAGTCTAGGTTTCACTTCCATACAATGCTGTGCTCCAAACGTACAATCTGAGAAATTTCTTCCTCAAATTAAGACGTATGTTTAATACAAGTAGATTTCTCTTGGCTAGGAAAGCCTCTTTTGCAACTGCTAGTATGCCGTTGATGCCCTATCTCCGTCCGACATAGGTTACCTTTCTGCTTAGACGTAGAATTCCTTAACTTCGTGACTATCAATCCTAATGTTATGTTTCTCGCTGTTATCATTTCTCCTACTTCTCATTAATTTCGTCTTTCTTCGTTTTACTCGCAATCTGTATTCAAGACTCATTAGACTGTTCATTCCATTCAGCTAATCACGTAATTCTTCTTCATTTTCACTGGGGATAGATACGTCATCAGTGATCATATCATTGATATTCTTTCACCTTGAATTTTAATCCCACACCTGGATGTTTCTTTTATTTCCATCATTGCTTCTTCGACGTACAGATTGAACAGTAGGGCGGAATGCCCTTTTCAATCCGAGCACTTTGTCCTTGGCCGTCCACTCTTACAACTCCCTCTCGTCGCTTGTACGTATTTTGTACTTGTCTTGACTCCTTAAGAATTTCAAACGTCTTGCACCATTTTACATTGTCGAATGCTTTTTCCGGGTCGGCAAAGCCTATGAACGTGTCTTCATTTCTCTTCAGTCTTACTTCCATTATCAACCGAAACATCGGAATTGCTTCTCTGGTGCCTTTACTTTTCCTAAAGCCAAACTGATTGTCATCTAGTACATCCTCAATATTCTTTTCCATTCTTCTGTATATTATTGTTGTTAGCAACTTGGACGCATGAGCTTTTAAGCTGGTTGTGCGATCACTCTCGCACTTGTCAGCTCTTGTGTCTTCGTAATTGTGTGGATGATATGTTTCCGAAAGTTAGATGGTATGTCGACAGACTCATACATTCTACAGACCAACGAGAATAGTCGTTTCGTTGCCATTTGCCCCAATGATTTTGGAAATTCTAATGGAATGTTATCTATCCCTTCTGCCTCATTTGATCTTAACTTCTCAAAAAGTCTCTCAAATTCTGTTTCTAATACTGGATTACCTATGTCTTCTAAATCGACTTCTGTTTCTTCTTGAGGCACATCAGAGAAATCCTCTCTCTCGTAGAGGTCTTCAAGATATTCTTTCTACCTATCCGCTCTCTCCTCTGCATTTAAACGTGGAATTCCCGCTACACTCTTTATGTTATCACCCGTGCTTTAAATTACACCGAAGGTTGTTTTGACCTCCCTATATGCTGAATCAGTCTTCCCGAAAATTGTTTCTTTTCGAATTCTTCACTATTTTCATGCAGCTATTTCATCTCAGCTAAAATGCAATTCCTATTTATTTCATTCCTTAGTGACTTGCATTTCTGAATTCGTGAACTGCCGTGAATATTTTTGTACTTTCTTCTTTCATCGATCAACTGAAATTTTTCTTCTCTTACCCATGGTTTCTTCGCAGTTACTCTTTTTGTATCGACGGTTATTTCCCAACTTTTTTGATTGCCCTTTTTAAAGATGTCCATTCCTCCTCAACCGTACTGCTTACTGGGCTATTCCTTGTTGCAGTATCTATAGCCTTAGAGAACTTCAAGGGCATATCTTCATTGCTACTTACTTCCGTGCCCCAATTCTTTACGTATTGATTCTTCCTAACTAATCTCTTAAACTTCAGCCTACTCTTCATCGCAATTGCATTGTAATAGTCTATATCTATTCCTGGGTGTGCCTTACAACACGGTATCTAATTCGCGAAACTCATTCTGCGTAGCTTGTTTGACGAACATGTCGACAAGTTCGTTGCCTTGAATTCCGACGTGACCTGGGGTCCAGACAAACACCAGTCAACGACTGGACCGTCCCAGGGCATAGATGGACTCCTGGATGGTCGCTACCAAAGGATGATGATGGTAGCACTGGTCGATAGCTTGTAGGCTGCTCAAGGAGTCAGTACACAGAAGAAACTATTACCCAGTGCTCAAGAGCCCGAGATATAGTCACCAGCTCGGCAGTGAGAACACTGCAGCCATCGGGCAAGGAATGATGTTCAGTATATCCTCCATTGACATATGCGAACCCGACGTGAGCACCAGCCATCGAACCGCCGGTGTAAACCACTTTGTGGTCCCGATACATGTCAAGATTCGAGAGGAAGTGGCAGCGAAGAGTCGCGGGGTTAACTGAGTCCTTGGGACCACGTGAAACGTCCAGGTGAAGCCACGCCTAGGTGTGCACCATGGAGGTGTACGTCAATGGACCTCAATTATAGGTGGTAAAGGCTAGTAATTCGGTTCGGACAGAAGGGAACGGACACGAACTGCAACTGCAAACCCTAACCAGGGGCCGCCTATGCGGGAGATCAGCCACCGTGGGTGGGATAACGAGACGATGATTCGGATGCGCAGCAGAACTACGAACATATGCAACGTAACTGGCCAGTAGTTGTGCACGCCTAACCTGCCTCCACAAGGACACTGGTCACCGGACTCGTTCTAAAAGCTCCAGTCGCTAGGCGAACGCCACAGTGATGCACTGGGTAGAGTAAATGCAACGCTGAGGGCGCCACCGAACCATAAACCAGACCCATAGTCAAGGCGGGATTGAACAAGAGCTCTGTAGAAATGCAGCAGCGTAGAGCGATCTGCACCCCAGCTGGTGTTGCTCAGGATGCGGAGGGCATTGAGGTGTTGCCAGCACTTCCGCCTAAGTTGACGAAGGTGACGAAGTGAAGTCAGTCAGGTGTCGAAAACCAGTCCTAGGGATTGATATGTCTCCACTACAGTGAGTGGATCGTCATTAAGGTAAAGTTCTGGTTCTTGATGAACGGTACGACACCGTCAGAAGTGCATAACACTCAACTTTGCGGCCAAAAACTGGAAACCGTGGGCTAGAGCCCACGATTGCGCCTTGTGGATGGCTTCCTGTAGGCGCTGCTCAGCAACTCCAGTACTGGTGGAGCAGTACGAAATGCCGAAGTCGCCTGCATACAGAGAAGGTGAGACGAACGGCCCTACAGCTGCTGCTAGACCATTAATAGCCACTAAAAATAGAGATACTCTCAATACACAGCCCTGCGGGACCCCATTCTCCTGAATTAATGGGGAACTACGGAGGCACCAACTTTGACACGGAAAGTACGAAGCGACAGGAAATTTTGGATAAAAATCGGGAGCAAGCCACGAAGACCCCACTCATATAATGTGGCAAGGATGTGATGTTGCCAGGTGGTGTCATACGCTTTTCGTAAATCAAAAAAGATGGCAACCAGGTGTTGGCTCTCCTACCATTGCGATGGAAAGACGCCTTCGCACTAGAACCGGTTGAAGATGACGAGGAGATGTCGCTTGTATTCAGATGAGAGATGTTTAATCATCTGACTGTGGATCCGATCTGGTCCAGGAACTGTGCTGTGCCAATGTGCAAGGGCACTGAGGAGCTCCCACTCTGTAAATGGGGCGTTATAGGATGCATTGTGGCGTGAAGTGAAAGAGAGGACTTTCCCTTCCAGCTGCCGTTTGAGAGTGCGAAAGTCTGGGGGGAGGGGGGGGGGGTAATTCTCCGACGCAGAGGCTCGAGCATAGCGCTCAGCAGAGTGTTCGGCAATAGCGTTGGCGTCGGTAGATAACACGCCTTTTATGTTAACGCTGGGGACACCTGTTGCGGTCTGGTACCCGAAAACACGTTTGCCCTTTGCCCAGACTTGGGAAGATGCTGTATGATACTCAATGGCCTACACATATCTCGACCAACACTCCTGCTTCCGACGTTTGGTAAGTTGGGGAACGGGGGCATGGTGTCGTTTGAAGGCTATGAGGTTCTCCAGGCAAGAGTGCCGCTTATGCCGCTGTAGAGCTCGCGAACGATCCTTAATTGCTTCAGCGACTTCCGGCGACCACTAAGGGACCGTCTTTCACCAAAGGCATCCTAAAGAGAGAGGGATCGTGTTTTCTGCCTGAGAGACGATTGTTGTAGTCACCTACACTAACATCACTTCGATGTCACCATGTGAGCTAGATTCAACAGTGACAGCAGAGGTGAAAGTTTCCCAGTCCGCCTTGTTTAAAGCCCATCTGGGCGGACGTCTGTGGGCCTGACGCTGGGGCAGTGACAGGAAGATGGGGAAGTGGTCATTACCACACAGGTCGTCATGTGCTCTCCAGTGGATAGATGGAAGAAGTTCTGGGCTGCAGATTGATATATCAATGGCCTAGTAACTACCATGAGCCACACTGAAATGTGTGGCGGCCCTAGTATTTACGAGGCAGAGGTCGCCAGTAAGCACAGTGCCACCCCACAAGGGGTTATGGCTGTTAAAATCTCCCAGAAGTAGGAAAGGCTTAGGGAGTTGATCATCAGTGCAGTTATACATTCAGATATACTGTACCATCTGGAGGAAGATACACATTGCAGACAGTTATTTCCTGCGTCATCCTTATTCTGACAGCCACAGCCTCAAGAGGGGTTTGAAGGCGCACATTTTCACTACAGACTGCGTTTAGGACATAAACGTAAACTCCACCTGACACGTGATTATAGTCAGTATTGTCCCTGTATTATCCATTATACACGTGGAGGGAAGAGGGTATGCTATGCCGGGAACCAGGTGTTCTAGAGGTCAATGCAGAAAGCGGATTTGAAGCTTAACAGTTGCCGTAGCTCAGCCTGGTGGTGGAAAAAACCTCCTTGATTCCACGGGAGGATGACGTCATCGTGAGACTGGGAAGGCATGGAGCATTCAATGACGCAGTTTACGCCTCAGGGTCACCTGCTGGCACCAACTTTTTGCCTGAGCAGTCTATATCCATTGTGTCTGAAGGTCCGGCGGGATCTAAGTCCTCAGCGGATGCCAGAATCTCCACCTATTCCGCAGGTGCAGAGCTTGTAGGTAGCGGTGGTGTGGGTGCCACCGCACTTCCCTTGCTCTTGGGGATGGACCTTCTTTGTGGATTTTTCTCGCTGCTCCTTGGTTTTCCCTGGCTGGGAGGGCTTCACTGATTCTGTCTCAAAGACTGAGGATGAATGTGAAGTCCTATGACCAGCTGCTTTTCGGCTCTGCAGCCATTCGCAGGTGTCATCTTTCCTACTAGCAGAAACCTGGGAAGGGAGTGACCCAAGGGTCCCCTTCCTAGCGAGAGGAGCCAAAGAAAACTTACGATTCTCCGGCTCAAATGTGGGGACTGATATCCCCGATGGTTGGGGGGGGGGGGGGGGTGTTGGTTCTGACGTAGGTGGTGCGGGAACAAGGAGGTAAGAGCGCCCCACCGTCAAGGGGGCAGGTGTAGTCTTCTGGTTCTGAGAGGCGACAGGAATGCGAGGAACTTACAGGGCAACAACTGTTCTCGTAGCGGCGGCGTAAGAGGTGGTCATAGCCACAGGATGTAGGCGCTCAAATTTCCTCTTAGCCTCAGTGTAGGTCCGTCAGTCCAGGGTCTTATATTACATGATTTTCCTCTCTTTCTGTAAAATCCTGCAGTCTGGCGAGCACAGTGAATGATGCTCTCTGCAGCTGACACAGTTGGGAGACGGAGCACATGGAGTATTGTTATGTGATGGGCGTCCACAATCTCTACATGTGACGCTGGAAGTACAGTGGGAAGACGTGTCTGAACTTCCAGCACTCATATTTCCGCATCGAGGGAGGGATATATGGCTTGACGTCACAGCAGTAGACCATCACCTTCACCTTCTTGTGCAATGTGTCACCTTGAAAGGCTAAGATGAAGGCGATGGCCGCACCAGGCGGAATGAACACCTCAGTGCTCTAAATTGATGCTCAGCTCATCGTCAGACTGGACAAGAAGGTCCCTCTGAAATATGATACCATGAACCATATTTAAGCTCTTATGAGGAGTGATGGTAACAGAAACATCCCCCAACTTGTCAAAAGCGAGTAATACCCATGACTGGGCAGAGGATGCTGTTTGTATCAAGACTGACTCAGAGCGTATTTTGGACAAGTCCTCCACCTCCCCAAACTTGTCCTCCAAACGCTCCATAAAAAACTGATTCTTCATGGACATGAAAGATTACCCATGAACTCTCGTACATACGAGGTACTGGTGTGAATAAGCTTCACTGCCATCCATAGATTGCCGTTCCTCCCATGGTGTGGCCAGGGAGGAGAATAATTTTGGGTCTTATTTCTTAGCATTGAAGTTAGACTTTGCCCTCTTCGAGACTTCTGGCGGCGGACCACCAGCAAGAAATGGTTCAAATGGCTCTGAGCACTATCGGACTTAACATCTATGGTCATCAGTCCCCTAGAACTTAGAACTACTCAAACCTAACTAACCTAAGGACATCACGCAACACCCAGTCATCACGAGGCAGAGAAAATCCCTGACCCCGCCGGGAATCGAACCCGGGAACCCGGGCGCGGGAAGCGAGAACGCTACTGCACGACCACGAGCTGCGGACCCACCATCAAGAGATGACGTACTACTCTTCATGGCGTGTTATCTGCCCTGATTCCACCCACTCCGACCAGAGGCCCTGCCCACAGGCCCCACCCAGCCTCACTAATCGCCACCTGGTAGGATGGCCACTGCCGGGAGTCACAATGCCCCAGGGAGATAGGTATGTACTATATGGCATACTTAGGGATCGCTCTGCTGATGCCTGCGCCATTAACTCTCTGTGTTTTCAGGGGGCTACAACCAACAGGGACCATGGCACCCCACCACAATGGACTGGCTACCATACTGGATATCAGGTTCAACCAAGCAAGCAAGGAAGTCCTTTGTCATTGTCAGCAAAGAAGCAAAACCAAAGCTGATTCATCATGCCCACCGAAAGGGTCATTTGAATAAATCAATAAGAACAATAATGAAAACTAAATACTGTATTTAAAAATTTGGAAAGCTAACAGATTCAGGTATCCAGATGAAGAAACTGGAGATGGCATTTCTGAGAAATTAACCATTAAAGCAAGAGTTAATAAGATGAAAAGAGTGCACTATTCGGCTGAGCAAGTGTAAAATTGGAGATCAATATCCCTCAGCACTAAACGTAGACACTAGAGCGCTGTAATGCTCTGAGTTTGACCTGTTATGGCTGGAATACTGATGGGCGGACAGAACCTTTCGTGTCCAGCGCCACGTAACTCTTTTCGGCCACATACACGCACCATGTCAGTTATCCAGACTCTGGATATGTGAAAACCGAGCATGCCCGGTTTTCGCCGACGTCTTACCTCGCCTCGCCAAGCTGCACAATCTCTCTCTCTCTCTCTCTCTCTCTCTCTCTCTCTCTCTCTCTCTCTCTCTCTCTCTCTGTCTCTCTTCCTTTCTTTCTTACTGATTTCTCTCTCTTGCCTTTTTTCCTTTCTTTCTCTTTACTCTCTTCTTTCTCTGTCTTCTTTTTTTAACACAAAAGTATTGTGTCCAAGAACGCTCACCTGAGAGTTAACTTCATACAGTGTGTGGAAAGTCTAGGAGACGACTGTTTATGTAAAGAATAACATACGAAGAAGATTATATATTCACAGCTTCACTCTCTTCACTTAATGAAAGGTAATAGTTACAGTAGATGAGCAGTAAATCATTGATGCTATCAGGATTTAAGTGATTGTGCCGATTTGTTTATAACATGCCAGCTTTTCGAAAATGTATAGAAGCGCTTCCTACAGGGACACACAAATTACGTCGTGCAACTGCAGCCATAATTGCTAGATACTTTTCATACTTGCAAAATCACATGTCATCATCATCATCATCATCATCATCATCATCATCATCATCATCATCATCATCATCTACAACGTGCATTGAAGTATAGAGATGTACTTAATCTGCAGTGGAGGATATGTTATTATTCTATTCCCTGAAGCGATGTCTGTTTCTGGGTGACGATGACACTATACCTGAAGACTGTATGTTAATAGACAACAGAGAGAGAAGGGATGGAAAACATGCGAGCTAATATCCTAAACATGTTCTGGCTCACATGTGGCTCCTCTTCGTCGAAATGTCTTCGCTCAAAGTCGTCTGGGGGTTGAACCGCACGTGTCACATTACACGCTCTAAATTAGACACTTGCGACCCGTTGGTTAAATTTTTTGGCTGATGGCAAGTTTGCGAAATACAAAGTTAAACAGTAGCATGTAACACTAATAATAATACCGGAAAATAAATTAACGACCCATAAATGACGTAGACCACACAGTTGCGATTTGGTTAGAATAATGTTTATTCACAAAGCAAAATAATAGCGAAAGTGGTCGAATTTAGAGTTACTGTTGCACTCACGCGCATATCCAGTTGACACAGTTTGGTCATTTACAATCTAATAGCTAAATACAAGTTAATCTACGCGAAAAGTTAAGAGTTCACACCAGGCGCGTGGCTGTCCACCGCTCAGAGACTAAGTCCTACGATATCACACAACTCGAAATTTTCTAAGTCGTTTCACTTCCTGTATGACTAAGACCTACCGTCCGCTTTCGCGTCCGCATCCGAACTGGACCTCTACCAGAACTGTCCGCTTTCGCCTCTGCACCCGCACTTTCCTCTGCCCGTCCCCGGCCGCGTTTCCTGTGCGCCAAATAAGCTCGTTCAACTGACTAGGGCAGTTCCCTTTCCTGAAGCCGTCCATATGACGGCTACAGTTTATTCTACATTTTACCTTAGTTAAATAATCAAAGCTTGGGCACTTTCACATTCTAAATAAAGCAACAATACTATCCATTACATAGCAAACTTTAAATACTTTTACACAAATCGATACAGTTTCCTTCTTAGCTTTCAATGTCACGGCTAGTAGCCTTGCAGCAATGTGCTTTCTAATAAATAAATAAAGAACGAAAGTAACTATTATGCACTAAACTTTACAAGAAATATTCTATTACCTAATGGTTCAATAAGGTGTCATGCTGTCTTCGTTCAATGTGTTTTCTGTGGAGGAAATGATGATCTGATGCTTAACTGCAAATACTGGTAATTTAAATTTACCATATCTTTTAACAAATAAAGTTACAGAGTCGATATTTACAACATTTGTCATTTTGATGATCCGCTTCTATATGAAATGTAGATCGTTAAGGTCGACCAAAGCGTTCAGATTTCAGCATTCAGGTCTTTGTTACAAAACTTGTTAATTTCACTTTAAAAGTAAATCCTAAACTATTATAGATATGATCAATATTCAAGTTTTATTGATATCACATCAAAATTTATGGAGGATGGTAGATTAAAATGACTGTTCGTTAATTCCTTGCATTACTACAGAATTAAATAGTTTCCATAAATGTTTCCCTTTATGGCCGATCTTAGGTACACCATATTTAACACTGGTATATATCCTCGGCCACAAAAAGGCTTCTACTGGGTTTCCCTATGACGTAGGTTCTCGTCTGTCTCACTCGCACACTACAGCGTTTATGCCTCAGTAGACAATAGACGTCTGTGAGTTTCCCCAACTCGTGGTGAATCTGCACCCTTTGTGTCATCTGGTCCTGGACGACGGGGTTCGTTTCACAATTCCTGAAGTCTGACTCTTTCGGCTATATAGTTAAATGACAGCGAAATGCTCGTTAACCCACAAACAGCATGATGATGCACCAGAAAAAATGTAATTTACATTGCTAAAATATTATAGGAATTGTAATACTTCCGTTTGGCTATAAGACATAATGCACTAACCATATTAAATCGATTGCGTTAACAAATGCATGTGGCACCGCAAAGCTAGCACAATTTTATGGCCCACTGCTAAGAATTTTCTGCTTTTTCTTTGTGTCAAGCATATTGACATCATAGAAATACGGTTAAAGGAACGTGACAGTGTAACGCCAGGAAATAGTTACAACCTTCTCATGAAGAAAAGTCAGGGCTCGGTATTTAATCGCTCATACCTTCTGTTACTAAATACGTATCTGTCAGTATGCATCAGTTAGGTTAGTGAAATACAATGTATCCTATCCTGGTATCATACAGGTACTGTACTTGTAACTTCAGTAATTTAACTCACCTCACAGTCATTTTCATTGACATTGCAGATTTTTTTTTGTCAAACCATAAAACAATTTACGATTGTACGTTATTTTTCTTCTTGTAATTGATGTATGGCCTCTCTAAAGGGTTTCAAGAAATCTACAATTCTTCCTGGAAGCCGATTATCAAAGCAGAATTTTTTTCTGTCACAAAAGCAACAACTTCATTACACTGAACGTGTAAGCACTGTAGCATAGTGTACAAGCTGTTACAGCATGTTCTAATATGTTGTTTCAAATATAATTTCAAAGACCAGCAGATATTGCTTTCCTTCATGTACCGTACAATGATATTTGGAGTATTTATCGTTGTTGTCATGATCTAGACATTAACGAGAATCTATGTTCATCGAAAGTGTGCGTAAGTGCTGGGTTAATACAATGAGCAGCACAAAGAAGGCTTTCACAATACTGTAAAGCTTTTGTGGTACTGGCACCATGGTCGGTGACAGCAATAAAATCATGCAACATGTCTGACGAAATGTTCCACCAGTCACACCCTCTTGTATTCCATTTTTAATATTTGCTTCCATATTTTTAAAGTTCGACTATTTAGTTGTACGTAAAACATTATTCACAAGACATCGGTCGTGTTTATGTAAAGTGCTGTAAGCGTCAATTAATGCATCTAATTATGTGAATCAGCACACTTATCAGCTGTTGCAGCACATGTGTTGTTAATAACTGCCGCAATAACAGAAGGAGCTATGCTGTTTCAGATTGCATCAACCTGTTCTTTGATATGTCTGATCATAGGAGAGGGATGTAGCATTGTTATGTGAAACGCTGCCTTCTGCATTGTGTGCACCTAGATCTTCGTGGTCTGGTTCTTTGAAATCTTCATCAGAAGCAGCATTAAAAAGTCTCGTATCATTTCCACACATTGCAACATATTTCGCTGTTATACTGTATTTATTACTGCCGGTAACCATACAGGGTTGGTGTCAGTGTGGGATTTCGTGCAACTATATATTTTTAAATGAGTCATTAGTGACTGGATACACAATAATGTAGGGCGGTCTATGCACGATATGTATCCAGTGGACTTCTTTATTTTGCCTGAAACCAACGAAAATTTTGTTCTATAGTTCGCTCGTTAGACGCTACAGTTTCTTTAACGTCTACGTCTTGATTTGCGACTGACTACAATGGATTCTCATAATGTATCATACCAGAAAAACACTGGTCGCATTCTGTCATTGCTTGCTAGCTCATGCGGCACTGTATTATACACTTCTTTTTCTTGTGCCTTTGTCCCTCATCTATGCATGGTCATCATGGCTACTAACCGATATTGAGGGGCGGCCGTATGGCCCTTCTATCACCTTACCACCCCAGCCCCCTCCCCCCTCCAATCCGGGACTTAGTATGTATACACCGTTTGCGTGCAGTATTATTCATGTGAAAATGTGCGAATATTTTCTAAATGTTTGCGAACCGTGTAACTGATGCGGAACTTCGGTACGACCCCGGATATTCAGCAAGTCGGGTGTGGGAGACGGCCTAAAAACCAAATCCAGCCTTACCGGCACATGAATAAGTGATTATTATGTGAATTTATTATCATCAACGAACACGTGAATTGTATGGTCTGTTTTAGTTTCTCAGATAATGGTCTGTAACTGTGGTAACTGAAAAACATAAATAAGTAATAAAATAATCTAATCCAGGACATTGGCGCGAAGTCTGATGATCAGGAACCTCACACCATTATGAAAGCTAAATATTACTGTTTGAAATTTTTTCACAGTCACTATTCGAACCGGCTAGCTTCAAATGAAGCGCACTGCGCTAGCGGTCATTATGGAGCAAGGCTACGGAAGTGGGTTCATTAATTTTATCAGCTAAGGCAGTTTCATGGAGTTAATGAGATGGAGATAGAGAAAGAGAGACAGGGGAAGGGTGGGGGGGAGGGAGGGAGGTAAAGAGAAGGAATAATTTAGAACGAGAGTCGACCAAGAAAGGTGACTCGAGGTAATGTCGACGTGGTCTAGTTCGGATCATATTTCCGAAAGGATGTAGAAGAACAGGATGAAGACTATTAAGATGCAACGAGAGGCAAGCTGCAGCAACAGTATGAAGATGTGATTTAGACTCTTCCTGAAAAATGTCGTTATTTATCACACATAGAAAGAGCAGTCAAACGAGGCACACGGGAAGAAGTAGTAATATGTTTATTATTTCAAATGCAATCACCGTAACTGTTAATACATTTATCCCACAGTGAGCCAAGACAGTCAGTGTCTTCGTGAAGAAATGTATGTCGTTGCCTACGGAACCCGGAGTGTACGCAGGCATGCAGCTCTTCGTCTGCATTAATTCGATAGCCACAAATATCTTTCCTCGGTGCACCAAAAACATGGAAATCACGTGGAAAGAGAGCGGGACTGTAGGAAGCACGAGTAAGGGCTTCCCAGGGAAACTTCTTCAGCGTAGTGGAAGCAACCTTGGTAACATGTGAGCGGGCCCAGAAGAAAGGCATTCGTGGCAGTCGATTTGTTTCGTAAGACGCTGTGCGCACATGGGTACCATCAGGGTTCTGTAGGCAATTGCGAATACTTTTCCAAGAAGTCACTATTCGTCTTGTTTTACTGTGGGACAAAAATATAAGAGTTATGGCGATTACTTTCGAAATAATGAACAGTTTACTTACTTTTTTTCCATCTGTCCCGTTTTATTTTGACCGCCCTTGTAGGTTAATGCTTAGCCCTTCCAGAGAGTATGGCAGATATAGGGAACGAGAGATGTCAGAGAAGGAAGTCATGAACTCGTAACTGTAGAAAAGTATATTACGAAAAACTGTGGGACGAGCATTCTTAAGTTTCTGCTCACCTAATGAGTGGCAATATGCTTTGAGTTTTAAATTACAGATGTGTTTCAACGTAACTTAAAACAACAATATATTGGCGATTTTAATTGTATTTACTTGGTACGGAGGGTGTAAACAGTAACTGTTCACAACTTATGAGAGTGGTGTAGTTGAAGATGACGCTACAAGTTTAATACAGGACACTTGAGGGCTGTCAAGCCGCAAAACAACCTCAAATTGGCCTACAGAAGCCACTTTAACCCTTTCGTGGTTGATGGGTCATATATGTCCCACTAACTTTGAGCGCCAGTTCGAGTGTCGGGATATATGTCACCCAGGTCTGGATGGTGCTGCCATCTAGGGACGACTGTACTGAACCTGAGAAAAAATCGGGATTGTACTGCAAAGGCAATAGAGAAGGCGGTGAGCAGACATTATTTGTAAAGTTATTTAACGGTTTGAAATATAATGTGATGCTATTTTATTCCTTTTCACACTGAAAATAATACAGTTAAAGCTTGCTATTAGTGAATTATCATTACTATTTTTCAGATACTAAAGGACAGTGAGATTCTCCGTATCTTTTCTCGCTGCCAGATGATCCTGAGGATTCGGAAGCTGAAGCGGATTATCTTGAAGAGGACAATACTTCCGATGAAGAGTCATCTAGAAGTCAGCCATAGTGCCAGTAGTGTCAGTGTCGTCCTAACTGCCGTCTGCTTCACGTCTGCTGTGCAGCGAGCTACCTTAATTTAAGCATTAACTGTATTTTTCTTACTTGTCACTTCTTCTTCCGTGTGTATTTGCTTTTAGGAAGCTATAATTGTCGGGTGCTATTAACAGTGTTCCATAGATTTCGTGTTTGTTTTGAATAGTCAGAGAGTCCCTTTAGTCAACCATAGTGCCAGTAGTGCTAGTGTTTGTTTTCAATACAGTCCAGAGACAGGTAGTGCTATTTTCATTGTTTTCTACAAGAAGTGGTTAGCAACCACAGTTTAGTCAATAAACAGCCGCCTTTAGTGAATTAGCAGTCTAGTTAAAAATTGATTAACTCTCTTCAGTAAATTGATTCCTTAGGATGGATAGGATGTGTGACTGCTGTGTACGGTCGCAGGAGGAGCTGGCCACTGTTCGCGAACAGCTGAGCGTGTTGATGGCCGCGGTCAGCCGCCTTCAGGCTGCCGCCTCGGAGTGTAGCGGCAGTGGGGAGTCTGGTGCGTCGCAGGGTACACTCCAGGTGTTACATGCTTCACCCACTGTCCCTGCTGTCGAGACATCTTCGCGGGTATCGGGTGCGGTTGGGCCACCCTCTCCCCAAGGGGAGTGGCGGGTTCAGCGGCGTTCGCGGCGCACGAGGCGGAGGGTAAATGTGGAGGCTGGCCGTGTGGCATTGCCCGCTCTGCCTGTGAGGGGACATGTGGCTGCTCCTTCAGCAAGGTCCGACCAGGCACACGGGGGGAGGGGTTTATTAGTTATTGGGAGCTCCAACTTTAGGCGGGTGATGGAGCCCCTTAGGGAAATAGCGGAAAGGTCGGGGTCTCATCCGAGATGTGGAGCAGGCCCTAGCGGCGGCGATAGAGAGCACTGGGTGCACCCGACTGCAAATTGTTGCTCATGTCGGCACCAATGACTCCTGCTGTCTGGGTTCAGAGGTCATCCTCAGTTCGTACAGGCGGTTGGCGGAATTGGTGAAGGCGGAAAGTCTCGCTCGCTGGGTGGAATCAGAGCTAACTATTTGTAGTATCGTTCCCAGAACCGATCGCTGTCCTCTGGTTTCGAGCCGAGTGGAAGGCTTAAACCAGAGGCTCAGACGATTCTGCGGAGATCTGGGGTGCAAATTTCTCGACCTCCGCTATTGGGTGGAGAAATGTAGGGTCCCCCTGAATAGGTCAGGCGTGCACTACACGCCGGAAGCGGCTGAAAGGGTAGCGGAGTAAGTGTGGAGTGCACATGGGGGTTTTTTAGGTTAGAGAATTCCCTCCCTAGGCCCGACAAGACGGCTCCTGAGACGCGGCAAGGTAGGAGTAGGCAAAATGCAACAGGGAATAACAATATTAATGTGCTAATAGTAAACTGCAGGTGCGTCTGTAGAAAGGTCCCAGAACTGCTCTCATTAATAAACGGTCATAACGCCCATATAGTGCTAGGGACAGAAAGTTGGCTGTAACCTGACGTAAACAGTAATGAAATCCTAAACTCTGATTGGAATGTATACCGCAGAGACAGGCTGGACAGTGAAGGCGGAGGCGTGTTTATAGGGATAATAAGTGCAATGGTATCGAAGGAAACTGACAGAGACCCGAAATGTGAAATGATTTGGGTGAAGGTCACGGTTAAATCAGGCTCAGACATGGTAATTGGATGTCTTTATAGGCCCCCTGGCTCTGCAGCTGTTGTGGCTGAGCACCTGAAGGATAATTTGGAAAATATTTCGAGTAGATTTCCCCACCATGTTATGGTTCTGGGTGGAGATTTTAATTTGCCGGATATAGGCTGGGAGACTCAAACGTTCATAACGGGTGGCAGGGACAAAGAATCCAGTGAAATTGTTTTAAGTGCATTATCTGAAAACTACCTTGAGCAGTTAAACAGAGAACCGACTCGTGGCGATAACGTATTAGACCTTCTGGTGAAAAACAGACCCAAACTATTTGAAACAGTTAACGCCGAACAGGGAATCAGCGATCATAAAGCGGTTACGGCATCGATGATTTCAGCTGTAAATAAAAATATTAAAAAGGGTACGAAGATTTTTCTGTTTAGAAAAAGTGACAAAAAGCAGATTTCAGAGTACCTGATGGCTCAACACAAAAGTTTTGTTTCAAGTACAGATAGTGTTGAGGATCAGTGGACAAAGTTCAAAACCGTCGTACATTATGCGTTAGATGAGTATATGCCAAGCAAGATCGTAAGAGATGGAAAAGAGCCACCGTGGTACAACAACCGAGTTAGAAAACTGCTGCGGAAGCAAAGGGAACTTCACAGCAAACATAAACATAGCCAAAGCCTTGCAGACAAACAAAAATTACGCGAAGCGAAATGTAGTATGAGGAGGGCTATGCGAGAGGCGTTCAATGAATTCGAAAGTAAAGTTCTATGTACTGACTTGGCAGAAAATCCTAAGAAATTTTGATCTTATGTCAAAGCGTCAAAGCGGTAGGTGGATCAAAACCAAATTGTCCAGACACTCTGTAACCAAAATGGTACTGAAACAGAGGATGACAGACTAAAGGCCGTAATACTAAATGTCTTTTTTTCCAAAGTTGTTTCACAGAGGAAGATTGCACTGTAGTTCCTTCTCTAGATTGTCGCACAGATGACAAAAGGGTAGATATCGAAATAGACGACGGAGGGATAGAGAAACAATTAAAATCACTCAAAAGAGGAAAGGCCTCTGGACTTGATGGGATACCAGTTCGATTTTACACAGAGTACGCAAAGGAACTTGCCCCCCCCCCCCTTCTTGCAGCGGTGTACCGTAGGTCTCTAGAAGAGCGTAGCGTTCCAAAGGATTGGAAAAGGGCACAGGTCATCCCCGTTTTCAAGAAGGGACGTCGAACAGATGTGCAGAACTATAGACCTATATCTCTAACGTCGATCAGTTGTAGAATTTTGGAACACGTATTGTGTTCGAGTATAATGACTTTTCTGGAGACTAGAAATCTACTCTGTAGGAATTAGCATGGGTTTCGAAAAAGACGGTCATGTGAAACCCAGCTCGCGCTATTCGTCCACGAGACTCAGAGGGCCATAGACACGGGTTCACAGGTAGATGCCGTGTTTCTTGACTTCCGCAAGGCGTTCGATACAGTTCCCCACAGTCGTTTAATAAACAAAGTAAGAGCATATGGACTATCAGACCAATTGTGCGATTGGATTGAGGAGTTCCTAGATAACAGGACGCAGCATGTCATTCTCAATGGAGAGAAGTCTTCCGAAGTAAGAGTGATTTCATGGGTGCCACAGGGGAGTGTCATAGGACCGTTGCTATTCACAATACACATAAATGACCTGGTGGATGACATCGGAAGTTCACTGAGGCTTTTTGCAGACGATGCTGTGGTGTATCGAGAGGTTGTAACAATTGAAAATAATACTGAAATGCAGGAGGATCTGCAGCGAATTGACGCATGGTGCAGGGAATGGCAATTGAATCTCAATGTAGACAAGTGTAATGTGCTGCGAATACATAGAAAGATAGATCCTTTATCATTTAGCTACAAAATAGCAGGTCAGCAACTGGAAGCAGTTAATACCATAAATTATCTGGGCGTGCGCATTAGGAGTGATTTAAAATGGAATGATCATATAATGTTGATCGTCGGTAAAGCAGATGCCAGACTGAGATTCATTGGAAGAATCCTAAGGAAATGCAATCCGAAAACAAAGGAAGTAGGTTACAGTACGCTTGTTCGCCCACTGCTTGAATACTGCTCAGCAGTGTGGGATCCGTACCAGATAGGGTTGATAGAAGAGAGAGAGAAGATCCAACGGAGAGCAGCGCGCTTCGTTACAGGATCATTTAGTAATCGCGAAAGCGTTACGGAGATGATAGATAAACTCCAGTGGAAGACTCTGCAGGAGAGACGCTCACTAGCTCGGTACTTTCTTTTGTTGAAGTTTCGAGAACATACCTTCACCGAAGAGTCAAGCAGTATATTGCTCCCTCCTACGTATATCTCGCGAAGAGAGCATGAGGATAAAATCAGAGATATTAGAGCCCACACAGAGGCATACCGACAATCCTTCTTTCCACGAACAATACCAGACTGGAATAGAAGGGAGAACCGATAGCGGTACTCAAGGTACCCTCCGCCACACACCGTCAGGTGGCTTGCGGAGTATGGATGTAGATGTAGAAGTGGTATGCCACATGAGGTTTCAGAAAATCGAACAGTAGGTGGTAGTTCAGATATTTCACGAACAACAAATAACACTGACAGTAGAGTTGCAAGTGTCTTTCCTGATATTTTCGCTGATGAGAACTCTTATGAAAAGGCTGTACATAATGCATGTGTTATAAACACTGAAGAGACAGGAGATCAAGATGTAAGTGATTCTGACTGTGACTGGGGTGATGACACTACATGTTTTTAAAACACTGTGATTCTGTGTAAGGAGCCAAAATCGGAAGTAGATTTCACTGTAACAAACAGTGAAAGTGTGTATTTTGAGAAACTTTTTTGCAAAAACATTATGGAGCACATATGTTTTCAAACAAAATTATATGCTGCTCAGAAGAAGTGTCAAATGGAAAGAAGTAACTGTTCCTGAACTGAAGGCATTCATAGGCATGCTCATAATAATGGGTATCCATCAACTACCACCAGCTTACAATTACTGGAGTTCAGATCCAATGTTGAAAGTGAGTTCAGTTTCAAATGTCGTGACACTGACAAGATACAAGAAAATCGTACAGAACCTGCACTGCAATGACAACAGTGTTATTCTTCCTCCAAAAACAGATCCAAACTATGACAAACTTTATAAAATTATACCCATTATTGCAGCACTAAATAAAAACTGTTTTACAGTATATGAGCCACTTCTACATTAGCAATAGACGAATCAATGGTGACATTCAAGGGACGTACGTCTCTCAAACAGTATATGCCCATGAAAGCCAACAAAGATGGGCTACAAAATTTGGTGTCTAGCAGACTCGAAAAGCGGTTTTGTTTCAAATTTTGAAGTGTACACTGGTAAATACAGCACCCCAATACAAGACTTCAAGAATTATCACATGTGTGAACGATTGGTTTTGGAACTGCGTCAACCATCTTTTTTTTTTTTTTTTTTTTTTTTTACACAGGCAGAATCATTGTTTTCGATAATTTCTTCACAACTTACAAGTTGATGAAAGGACTGAGGAACAAAGGCCTCTATAGTTGTGGAACTGTAAGAGGAAAGAGGAAAGGACTACCAGGAATATTAGAAAAAAAAAAGTGATCTCAAATGTGGAGAGTTTCAGTATTGCAGTAAAGTGTGGTGTAGCTGCACTGAAATGGCAGGACAACAAAGCAGTTTGCCTTCTTTCCACATACAACAATCCAAAATATGTCAAATGTATTGAAAGAAAACTGACAGATGGTTCTAAGGTAACTGTATCCTGTCCTGAAGTAGTAGGTCATTACAATAACACAATGGGCGGCGCTGACCGATTTGATCAGCTACGTGAAAGATATATGGTAGACAGACGATCCATGAAATGGTGGCATCGGCTATTCTATTTTTTTTCCTTGATCTGGCTATTATCAACTCTTCATGGTTCATGGAACATGTGTGTCCCACTTCCTGTTGTGAAAATTTTACCTCATAGTATTGTGAATTGTAACAAAATAAACAATTAAATCGTTTTGTTAGGCCTCCTATCGACTCAACTACTGTGAATGTTTAGTTTAAATCGAATTGTAAAGGTAATTCGATTATTCAAATGCCTTTTTTTCCATTACCCTCAAGGGGAAGTTTATAACTCATGATGTTAACGAAACAGCCGACTAAGCTTGGGGCTGAAGTCAGCGGAAGGATATTGAAAACTTCGTGTGGCGCCGACTTCACAGACAAATTTTTCAGCTCGACTTCACCGACACCACTGTGATACGTTGTAAATAGTCATTGTTTATACCACGTATAATAATATGCAAAGGTTAAAACAAAACTACTTCCAAATGCGTCTAGCAAACGCATGCCTCACAACTTGTACTTCTGTTTGCGAGCATGTGTGGCATAGGGCAATAGAAAAAAGTGTGACAACGTGAAGCACTCTACGAGAAGGATATACTGGACTACGCTGTGAAAACACATCAAGAGAGGCTCGAGTGGATCGATCACTATTCACCGACCTCTGTATTTCTGTCGGTTAGGAGTGGACAACTGGGGCGTAGAATCGCGAGGGCAGAGCGAGAACAGAGGTAGCAACCGTTGCCATTACTGCAGCGGAAGCTCGGGTAAACATCTGACCGTCAGGCAAGCTGAAGTTCCTGTTAGTGCCGCTAGAGGCGCCTCGAGGCTCTGTGGAGAGGACAGATGTTAGCGAAGCAACCCATTGTTTACGGTAGCTGTATTCAAACAAGGTGGATGGTAACTCGTGACCGGGAAGTGGGGAACAAAATACACAACTTCAGGTACAAAACCGATATTTATAAGAAATAGAAAATTTGCCTAGTGGAGAAACAGGAAAAGAAAAATAAATCATCAAAAAGAACAACAGCTGAGGGACGATAATTTATATACCGCCCAAGGAGCAAAGGGTTTAACATATAGACAATGTTGCGTGTGTTCTGACGTACCAACTTTTCCTTTACACTCTCAGTGGAAAATGACTTAATTAAGGACGTGGCAGATTTTTAAGTTTGTAGGCCTACTCTTGCTTCATACAGTGAGAGCAGTTACAGATTGATACGCGAACTTAATCAAGATACTCGACTCACCATGTTGCTGTTCAACTTCTGAAGTTTCACGAACCTTTGCAGATATTTCGTGAGTCTTTAAATACGATTTATTAAAATTAACTGAATATACTTTGAAAAATAAAAGTAAAAAACATGTACAGTCGCATATATATAAAATGTTATCTTTATAAGCTGAGTCAGGCAGGGGAATCATTATATCAAAGAAATGGCTCCTAATATCGGCGTATTCCACTGGAATCGAGAGACATAAATGTTTCAAATGGCTCTGAGCACTATGGGACTTAACATCTTATGTCATCAGTCCCCTAAAACTTAGAACTATTTAAACCTAACTAATCTAAGGACATCACACACATCCATGCCCGAGGCAGGACTCGGACCTGCGACGTAGCGGTCTCGCGGTTCCAGACTGAAGCGCCTAGAAACGCTCGGCCACACCGGCCTGTGAGAAACATAGTATGGTTTGTCATAAAGTGTTATTTTATGGCACTATGATAGCTCTTTCGAAGCAATCTCATAGCTTGTTTTGTTGCGTCACTGCGAAGCATTTCACAAGATGGAGATGTCAAGCCAGGTGGCAAAGGAATTCACGCCTACGTCTTAATCTTTAAGAAACTTTAAAATACCTGTTCAATGATACGACTGATGTTTCCAGATGTTCTCGCAGTGTCTTCGGCCAATGGCTTAGATTGTCAGTTTATGCTTGAAAACTCAAGATCCAATGCATTATCATCAACTTTACGAAAACAAAAAGTGGGTGCTTCAACTACTCAGAATTTGCATTACGGTCAATACGAACGATGGTATGAAGTTATGTAAGTTTAAACTTGTCATGTGACGTCATGCAGGCGATTTTCTTGTCAGTTACTACGGTACGGAAATAAGGACAACACAACATTCAGACTTCGAGCGGAAAAAATCTCCAATCCGGCCAGGAATCGAACCCGGATCTCTGCAGTAAGCAGTCGGCGGTGCCAACCCCTCACGTACCGAGGTGGACATAGTAGCTTATGTTTATATGCCAAGGTAACATCTGTCACTTCGGTGAATGTTTATGTATGAAATTACAAGGCTGACCATAGATGAAATACAGAACCAGCCACAAGAATGTAAAAGAAAGATCATTCACATTTAACTATTGCCGGTTTCAGATTATTAAAAATCCATCGTGAGATGTCTCCTATAAGCTACCATGCTGCGTCCTCGCTTTGTTCTCGTTAATATTTCAGTGTCTAACAGCAAACACCATGTTTTGACAAACGTGTCTTGGAGAGAAGCACATATGTACGATCGGATTTGACTGAATTGATGTTATAGTCTAGAGACCGATCGCACAGTACAATGTATTTCCTATTTAAAAAACTAAAAGTTTATAAGACCTTTGCACTCTTGTAAACTCCAACGTAAATGAACGAAAGTAACTAGAGGTGATTATATCCAGTGAGATAGAAGACGCGAGGCGTATCTCATTAGTTTATTGAGTGAAACATACGAGCGTCTCTTTTGTAGTGGAACTATTTATCTCAGGAACTCCTGCAGGAACCCGTATTCACGAAAGAAGAACCGAAGTGTCCTCCGGAATTCGTGACTAAATGACAAAATTTAATTTCAAAAAGGGTATGAACACCTTTCCCTATAAAACTTCAGTGTTCCTTTATAGTCTTACTAGTGGGATAATTCCAAGTCGTGACGTGAATGGACCCGGGAAATGACCCAAGTCTCAACGCTAGCACAACGGTGCCGCTTGCCATCCAAGACATCAAATCACACAAATTTAACAAGCTTGCTTCCCGTAACTCGAGGTCCTCACTCTCTCCAGTCTAAAAACAACGTCTCTCTCTAAGTCTGCACACCAGCTTACAACTCCCACGCCCCCACTCCAACTTCTGTCAGCTTGCTTCCAACTTGTTGCCGCGATCGTCTCTTTCCTACCACATCGCAGCGTTATACGTCCCGCCGTGCATTACGTTACCATTTAATACAACTTTTCAGGGAAGCAGTGGTTGGGAAGGGAGTAAGCCTATCCCCGATGTTATTCAATCTGTATATTGAGCAAGCAGTAAAGGAAGCAAAAGAAAAATTCGGAGTAGGTATTAAAATCCATGGAGAAGAAATGAAAACTTTGAGGTTCGCCGATGACATTGTAATTCTATCAGAGACAGCAAAGGACTTGGAAGAGCAGTTGAACGGAATGGACAGTGTCTTGAAAGGGGGATATAAGATGAACATCAACAAAAGCAAAACGAGGATAATGGAATGTAGTCAAATTAAGTCGGGTGATGCTGAGGGAATTAGATTAGGAAATGAGACACTTAAAGTAGTAAAGGAGTTTTGCTATTTGGGGAGCAAAATAACTGATGATGGTCGAAGTAGAGAGGATATAAAATGTAGACTGGCAATGGTAAGGAAAGCGTTTCTGAAGAAGAGAAATTTGGTAACATCGAATATAGATTTAAGTGTCAGGAAGTCGTTCCTGAAAGTATTTGTATGGAGTGTAGCCATGTATGGAAGTGAAACATGGACGGTAAATAGTTTGGACAAGAAGAGAATAGAAGCTTTCGAAATGTGGTGCTACAGAAGAATGCTGAAGATTAGATGGGTAGACCACATAACTAATGAGGAAGTATTGAATAGGATTGGGGAGAAGAGAAGTTTGTGGCACAACTTGACCAGAAGAAGGGATCGGTTGGTAGGACATGTTCTGAGGCATCAAGGGATCACCAATTTAGTATTGGAGGGCAGCGTGGAGGGTAAAAATCGTAGGGGGAGACCAAGAGATGAATACACTAAGCAGATTCAGAAGGATGTAGGTTGCAGTAGGTACTGGGAGATGAAGAATCTTGCACATGATAGAATAGCATGGAGAGCTGCATCAAACCAGTCTCAGGACTGAAGACCACAACAAACAACAACAACTTTTCACTCGGCCAAAATTAGAGTTTCTTAATAAATTAAAATGATACGAATATTAAATACTTAAAAATAACGGCTTCTCATGAAACATTACTCATTGTCCAGCCACATTATTGTGATCATCCATGTAAAGCCTGAATAACCACGTTTTGCAGCGCGAACTGTCGCGAGACGTACATAAAGAGTGTCTGTGAGGTTCTGGAATGTACCGAGAGAGATGTGGAGCCATGTCGACTCCAATGCCGTAGCCAGCTGCGCTATGTTTCTCAGCTGACGATCCGTGGCACGAACATCCCGATCAAGGGGGCTCCACACATACTAGACTGAACTTAAATACGGAGAATGTAGTTGTCAGGTCAGTACAGTAAACTCATCCTGGTGCTTTTAGAACCATGCACGTACACTGCGAACTGTGTGAGATGTTGCACTGTTCTGCTGGTAGATGCCACCGTGCCGAGGAAAATACATGGATACTTGTGTTGATCGATCTTGTCCTCCAGAATGCTACGAAAACGTTCCCCAGATCATAACACTCTCCCCTCTAACCTTCCAGACGTTTCGCAACGTGTAAGCCAGTGGCCATCCCTTCAATGGAGCATAAAACGTGATTCGTCTAGAAATGCCACCTGTCTCCATTCAGTGGACGTCCAGCTGCAGTATTGGCGTGAAAATTGAAGCCTTCGTTGGCGATGAACCAGGTGCCTGCTGTCAAGGCGCACACGCAGCAATGTTTGCTGAACGATCTTCGAAGAGACGTGGTTGATAGCCCCTTGGTTCATCGCTGAACAGTTGCTCGTCTCATAGCCCGTACCCATCTCCGAGCCGCCGTCCACGCCTGTCGTGTACGACCAATTGTGCACCACACTTGCCTCAGCGCCCATTTAGGAACACACCATTTTTGCAAGCATAGTATAGGCTACTTTAACCACGGCAGCACGTGAACAGTTTACGAACTTCACCGTTTCGCAAATTCTTCAAACCTTGGCCCTAAAGACAATGATCATGGCTTCTCGGAAGTCAGATTAATTGCTCCACTTCCGCATTCCGACGACTGCAGTATTCTCTGCGTCCCCTCGAGACACTTTATATACCCTATTGTAGCTACTTGCCATCTGCGAGTGTTTATTGCACGTTGACCTGGAACATGATTATTATATATATATATATATATATATATAAAGTCGGGTTTGTTACAATACTTATAACTCGAGATCTGCTGGCCCAATTTTCATGGTTTTTTATTTGTTGGATTTGTCTCCGCCCCGAATAGCAGAATACATCTTAAAAATAATTAAAAATTTTCATGGTTTTTGATTTGTTGGATTTGTCTCCGCCCCAAATAGCAGAATACATCTTAAAAATAATGAAAAATTGACGAATACTTGAAAAATGCGTTATTTTCCCTAAAAGTTCTTTAGTTTCGGAGCTGTCAAATTTTTTTGTCAAAATCTGTAAGTAATGATTGACATTTATGCATGCGTTCATAAACTATTTAAAATGGATGAATAAACTATTATGTGTATATTTCTTTTAAAAAAGATTGAAAAATATTACGCGTGCGTTCAGAAATGTGTAATGAATACTTAATCATTTCAATAAATGCTCATTTGTTTATTACATGTCAAACATTTGTTGTCCAATCCTGTCAAATACTGTAACAACTATTTATGTGTGCGTTCAGAAATTTATTTTGTGTAAAATGTCTCGAAAGTTCAGGTAGGTACTGTTATATTTTTTTGTTTTAGATATTAATTTGTGTAAATTATTTATTAAATTAATTAAAGATTTATTCTACAGGTTAACAGAAGTGTAAATGTCTTTTCATAGGTTGTCTATGATTTTTCTTGATAAGCTATTGTCTATGTCTCGATTGTTTTATGTGGTTTTGTGCGAGTGCATATTCAGTATTACTATTAATAAAAATGCCGCGTCATAGAAGATCTAATCTTTCCCAGCGGAGCCGTAATGCAATTAGGCAACGGAATATCGCGAGTCAATTATCTGACGAAGAACGAGAAATTGCCCGAGAAGAGCGCCGCGTTAGGATGGAGCAAAGAAGGGCCTTAATTCGTGCTTCTCAAACACAAGAGCAAAGAGAGGCAGCCCGTGAAACGGCTAGATTAGAAACGAGAAATCGTCGAGCTTATCGTACAGATGAACAGAGGAATAATCTTCGAAGTGCAAGAAGAAATGGTTCAAGTATTGATTTGAATCGAGCAGCGTTTCGATATGATCGCACCATCGACTACAGCTTGCATCGTTTAGTTTGCATTGGTCCAATGGACGTTGTTTGCCAGCATTGTGGCGCATTGAAGTTTGCTGGTGAAACGCCTGGTTTGTGCTGCCTTAGTGGTAAAGTGACATTGCCATTAGTGGTCCCGCCACCAGAGCCATTGCGTTCCCTGCTTTATGGCGAAACACTAGAATCACGACATTTTCTAGCGAACACTCAAAAATACAATGTCTGTTTCCAAATGACTTCATTTGGGGCAGAAATTATCGAAGAACACGGATATAATCCGACATTTAAGGTAATTTACGTTAAAAACTTTATTTTCTATGATTGTAAAAAAAATTTGGAATGTAGTTTGTTTTAGTCTCATCAAAAGACGAGCTTATCAACGAAGTATTTCCGGATATCATTGCTAACCACAAAAATACTAAATGGTTAAGTGAGCGAGCAATTTTGGCGGCTAAAAATAAAGATGTAGATGACCTCAATTTTATAGTTCAAAATCAAATCGTAGGTACTCTGTATTCATTCAAATCTATCGACTGTGTAACAAACGAAGAAGAAGCCACTAATTATCCAAATGAATTTTTGAACTCCTTGGATGTGCCTGGTTTACCACCGCACAATTTACAACTGAAGGTTGGCTCGGTAGTCATCATGCTTAGAAATTTAAACCAACCAAAACTGTGCAATGGAACGCGTTTGGTGATAAGAAAACTGATGAGCAATGTGATTCACGCGTCGATACTTAAAGGAAAATTTAAAGATGAGGAAGTTCTTATTCCAAGGATTCCGATGATCCCAACAGATATGCCCTTTGAGTTTAAACGAATTCAATTCCCGATTCGTCTTACCTTCGCCATGACGATCAACAAATCACAGGGCCAATCCTTGACTATTTGTGGCCTCAATCTAGAAAATGCGTGTTTTTCTCATGGTCAATTGTACGTGGCATGCTCACGTGTCGGCAAACCATCCGCATTATTTGTTCTTGCGCCTGACCAAAAAACAAAGAATGTCGTTTACCACAAGGTGCTTGAATGAAAATCCGATTAATGAATTAATCAGAGTGTATCCCAACCTGCACAACATAGTTTTCAATGATTTTTTTCTGACATGTGTTTGAAATACTTAATTATAATTATTTTTTTAATTTTTATTCTCATTCTGTATGTATTCATCATCATTCATCAAAATAAAATACTTTTATATTTCTATCTATATTAATATTATTTTGTATCATTGTATTACGTTCATCAAAGCCTAAATTAGTTCAGCTGAAAGGTAATACGACAGTCATTGACTGTTAGGCGGTAAGAAGTTCGCCGGGTCAGCTAGTATATATATATATATATATATATATATATATATATATATATATATATATATATAAACTAAGACATTTTTAATATCCATTAATGACGTGGAAGTTTCGAATGAATCTGATTGAGCTTTGCTAGCAGCGGGATGTATATGAATTGTTTTCGAACCTGCTTTGGTGCGTTTTCTACGCCAGTCTCTGATCGCGAGAGGTTCATCTGCAGCCTAACGTAGATCCATCGGTGCCTTCTGGTAAGGCTTCGCGGCCCGCCCAGCTTTGTTGCACATGTATGTGCTTCAACCGTTAATTATCTTGACCACCCAAAATTACACTCCAGTGTAAGTAGGCTGTTTAGATTTTTATATTGGCAATGCCACGTAGCGCTCTGTATGAAAACCACTGGCTGTGCTGTGTGCAGCCTGTGGCTAGTTTGCATTGGTGTCTGCCACTGTTGTCATGAACTGCTATAGCTGGCTGTGAACAGCGCGTAGCGTTGCGCAGTTGTAGGTGAGCCGCCAGCAGTGGTGGATGTGGGGTGAGAGATGGCGGAGTTCTGATAATTTGTAATACTGGATGTCAATTATGAATATTAAGGTAAATACATTGTTTGTTCTCTATTAATATCTATCAAAGCTGTTCCAAAAGTAGTGTGTGAGTATTCCCATAGTTCAAAAATGTCTTCCTCTTTCTTCCTCCACCCCCACCCCAGATGTTCTCTCAGCTACTCGAGATGGAAATAGCATGTTCCGAGATTGAACTTTCCGATCAACATCACTCGCGACTGTGGGTCCTTGGTCAAATTGTTGGCATCATTTCACTATGGCTGGACGCAGCACTGCATTTGGTCCATATACCACCAGAATTTCACGGTGAATGTGTGTGCATTTTAGGAATTTTGTCCACAAGCGTCAGACAGTCCCACTTATTTCAACCTTGCAGGACATTTTCCGTTCCCGCCCCACTTCGCTCCGGCACTATGATGCACCTGTTATCTGTACCGCAGCAGAACTGTATCTGCAGGAAATCCACACCATGTACTCTCTTCTGACAACGTGACACGCTCGCTCAGTAATCGTTCTAGCGTGGGACCAAATGTTAAACTTACATTCTGTAGTCCCTTTGTAATATGAGTGACCCGCACGTCATTTTCATATGTGGCTGAGAATCCGTTTGACGCAAGACGATGGTTTAAGAAGCGCAAAACCGATTTTGCACCTACTGAACAATTAATTATTATAGACAGTCAGGGGAATATTTTCTATTTAAAACTAGATACGGTCAGTAACTAAAGCAGCACTTTTTTTTCTGAAGTCGGGTTGTTTTTAATCAGGATTCCAATACACTAAATTCTTTCCACGCCCACCCCCTCCCCTCCACGCCGTACTCTTGGCTAAAAAAACCCAATGTTTCAACAGAATCTCTGTACAGGCATCTTACTGGGAAGGCCTGTACGCCCGCATGGTACCAGTCTACTATTCGACGTCGGAGCGAAACTCTTGCTGCATCAATAAACTCCCAATCATCCGTGTACTGCTTCCTGTGGAGATCATCCTCCTCTGGCCCAAACAGATGGCAGTTGGAAGGTGCCGTGGGGTGGACGAGGAACCCAGCGGGCACAGAACTGGTGGACGAGTGTCGCAGCTATACCAACAGACTTACTGTTGTGCAGTGATGTGGCTGATTGTGATTCATCCATCACATCGAATGAGTGTGTCCGCACGTTCCATCACTGCAGGAGCCAGTAAGTGGGAGATCGAACAGGATTGCGCGACGTCGTTGCTACGATGACAGAGATTTCGCCCAACGACTCACCGTTCTTTTGTTCACTGGCAGTTCTCCGTAGACGTTCTGCAAGCGTCTATGAATATCTGGAAACACAATGATAGCCTCGTGCTCTGAATGCACCTCTATTACAGAGCCATTCTGAAGGCTACGTTTAGCGCCGTCACCAGGCAGAACCTCTTGAAACTGTAGGGTCGGATGATGATGTTTGCTTTGTGTGACGCCTAACTGCGCGGCCATCAGCACCCAGACAAAGTCACAATTTTTACACCGTCCAATTTCTTTCACAGTCCAATCTAGCCACTGTCACGAATGATGGGGGTGGTGATCAAATGATGAGAATAGCACAAACACAAAGTCCCTGGGCAGAGAAAATCCCCAACCCGCCCGGGAATCTAAACCGGGACCCCATGATCCAGAGGCAGCAACAGTGGCGTCTGAACCAGAAATATTCATCGGGTCTCGCAATAAATTACGCATTTTTTAAACTGAAACTGGCAGAGGAGAAAATGTGTTTAATTACTTACTGAACTCCCCTTGTATTATTGTCATGTTCCGTTAGGCACAAAATAATAGCCGGCTGCTGGAGTCGAGCGGTTTTAGGCACTTCAGACCGGAACCACGCTGCTGCTACGGTCGCAGGTTCGAATCCTGCCTCGGGCATGGATGTGTGTGATATCCTTAGCTTTGCTAGGTTTAAGTAGTTCTAAGTTCTAGGGGACTGATAACCTCATTTGTTAAGTTCCATAGTGCTTAAAGTGATTTTAACTATTTGAACAAATGGTAATTCAGTTAATGTTGGAGTGAAGTAGCTAACTAAAGAAAAAACTGTAAAAGTTATTTTTTTCTGTTGTTGTCGTCGTCACCTTTTTTCAGCTCCTTTTAGCCATTAAGTATGAGCCGTAGGATTTTTGAGTCTGACGTAGTAATTTATAGACCTCTCCTGAATAGGGACTCGAAACGTACCATTTCCTGTTGTATTATTGATTTATCTATCACTGCAGTACTGCGGCCCTAAAGTTCTGTCGTACATCCAAGCAGACATTCTTCACATTTTACACCAATTTCAGCACGACAACATCTGAAAAGACACAAACACTACTGAGAACTCAAGAAATTGTCAGGAGCCTCCTGGTCTGAAAATGATGGTTTCATATGGACACCTGTATATATCTCATGTTAGTATATGTAACTATCGCAGTAACATAAAAACTAGGTGCGTAATAAAGAACTACAAACTATGCATAAACGAAGATATAACATGTCACATACGCATATTAAGTCTTAGACCAAAAGCTGCCGGACACATGTAGTGCATTGGGGATAGCTTCCATGAGCTGTTCAAGTGTGCTTGGACATAGTTTGCTCAGCAGGAGGTTGATAGTAATCGGCTTTTGTCTACAGTGGGACAGCATCGGTTTGCCTCTTAATTACCATCTGTTAATGTACCTTCTTCCTCTTGCAACTCAATAAAATGGCATGTCGAAGTATCTTCATATGTTTCACTCTTGTCTGTGCCCTGGGGTAACTTCTTCCCTTCGTATACACCGATCACGGAGATGGACGTTTCTTTCCTTGCTACTTTTCTACTCTGATTCTTTTTACAATTTATAAAGGACACTTTCTGTTGTGTGCAGGATACTCCTCCTTGATATATGTTGTCCACTTGGTTGGCATGACTGGAGTTAAACCGCACAGGGCATGCGGCCCATGTTGTTGTTTCTAGTAGCTACTTTATGCTTGGTGTTCACGCATTGTTACCTGTAGGTGAGAGCTCTATCTGACATGAACCCAAGTATTTTGGTGTTGCGCAATGACCTACCTATTTTACCCTCTTATGCTACTTGTAGCGTCTTTAATGCTTATCTTTCCTTCAGGTAAAGAACACATGTTTTGGTCCTTAAGGAGCTAGGTTTGAGTTGAAGGTAACAACTTTGAGTACCTTATTGGAGTGGCTTATCTATAAATATTGAAAACCAATGGAGGCAGCATGTTACTAATGCTGTGAAGTTCTTGACAATAAACGAAGACTGCTCCTCCTGGTGAATTATTATGTTCATCGTCTTCTTCTTCAACAGTTAATTTCCCTTCTTCTTAAAGTTTGCATTACACGAAGGCGTCCCCAATACACCTACCAAAATAAGGTTACCTACAAAGCTGCTTATCGCAACACGCTCTCCTACAATTGTTCCATAAAAAGAATGATCATGAGAACATGCGTCAGGCGAAAGCTAACAGTCCAAGTAAGTGTCCCTGTCAAGCGTATAGTTTCAAACCGTCACGAAATTTAAGCGGAGTGTTGTTGTGGGACAGCTTTTCTGGAAATAGTCTTCCAACGTCTATAAATGAGTAACGACACTCCCATTTGATCGACATACTTAATTTACATTGATAAAAAGAAGTGCTTCAGTAATAGTGATTTTCGGTAAATAACTTTTGCAGCTTTGCTAGTCTCTTACTGTTAATTCGTATCTGCTTGCATGTCTGACACCCGAGTCTTGAAGAAAGCCTTACTGCCGCAGTAGAACAGTAAATACGCATTGTACTGGTATGCTCTTCCTAGTCTATGTTGCCCGGTTTTACTTATGTAACAAATGTAACTGAGCGGATACAGAATCGTGAAGCGGTATGTAACAGTCATCTTACAATATCTGTAGACAAAGTTGGTTGGTTAGTTATTTACATATTCCATAGACATATGAACGATTAGTTTATCGAAATGATGTGGAACGGGATGTGTGTATGTGATTAGCCTTAACATTAAAGAACACATGATTATTTATAGTCCCATACGAGCAGCAACTCTCTTCTTTTTAACTGGCTACCAGTTGTAAGTAGAAATTTGTCGATAGAATAGAAGGAGTTGCTCACAATTTTAAATTAAATTTAAAACTTGCTTAGATATCTGACACATACATTACGTTTTTGGGTAACTGACCAAAAATTTTTATTCCTCCCTATTTAACTCCTTTCTGAGCCTCTGACAAGTTTAACAGTGGGTCACGAACGTCACTTTTCCCTCTAGTATTCTAGGTATGGGCATAATAATTGTTCTCAAATGGTGACGGATTATTTCCTACGAATTTCATTAGCGAATATATGCATTGGGAGGGCACATTAGAAATACCAGCTCCTTGAAGATGTACCTACATGATGTGCATGGATGAACACCACATATTTTTCTTACTGCTCGCTTTTGTGAAATGATTACTTCTTTTTAAGTGATGAGCTACCCCAGAAAATTATTCCGAAGGACATCATTGAGTGGAATATGTCAGGAGCTTGCGTGATTGTCTTGTGTTCGGCCCACTCGCCTAATATACGAGTGCCTAGGAAACCTGCTTCTCGGATCGCTAGACAATAATTCGGGCAAATCGTACTAACGATGTTTATTATAGTAAGATAAATGACAATACTTAACTTTGTGAGATATAGACGTGTCGCAAGCAAGCGGCAGCAGACAAACATAAGCAAGCTTTTCTTCAGTATACACAATTCCAGTACAAGCAAAACAATACAGTTCATAAGTCACAGCTGTAGCGTTCGAAGGACGGCTCGTCTTGAACTCGGGCCACAGCCAGCCGGAGCGGCGCTTATATTCTCTTGTCCTAGATGCCGTCCCTGTGTCGTCGTCTTTCTAGAGAGGGGTCTGTTAGCGTACTACTGGCGGATGTTGTCTCACAGCCCTCTCTGCTCTTCCGTTATTGACCGTCGTGTCGGCCCTTGACGTTACGCCGGAACAGTTTGTTTCCAAGAATAGCAACTACACGAATAGCAGAAGTAACTGAACAATATTTCTCAGTAATGTTTTTCGATTTCAAGTTTTCATCGATATGTACATTTGCCCTACTTACTGACTCCTCTTCCCGTGCTACAGTAATTGTAGGTATAATCATACTTGTATTTTTTTTCTTCAAAATTAAGGGAGAGTTCACTTCCAGAGAACCACTTAATAATGATCACGTTATTGTTTCTAGTCCTACTCGTGCAGAAACACTTTTTTTTTACTGGCTAATATTTATAAGTGGAGATTTGCCAATGAAATAGAAGGAGTTGTAGCTACTTGTCAGGCGTGTTACGTTATTGGGCAATTCAGAAAAAAAAAAATAGTTTCTGCTTATTGAACTCCTTTTGTGAGCGACTGACAACTTAATAATCGTTTGGAAAATATTATTTACCGATTCTTCTGTTGCTTCTTCTCTAATGGCATTTATTATAACAGTAGTGTCATCTGCGTAAGTACGAATCTAGCTTGTTGAACGTGAAGTGCAAGGTCATTCACTTACATAAAGAATAGGAGTGCACCCAAAATTGAACCCTGTGGGACTCCCTTTGTGATTTATTTTTTCTTCCAGTAAACAAGATTTTCTATCTTTCTGACATTGTCTTAATTATTCAACACAGACTTGTGCATTCTGTTTGTTAAGTATGATTCCAACCAGCTTTGTGCAAAGCCACCAATTCCATACAATTTGAGCTTTTCTAATAGAGTAACATGACTTACGCGAAACGGACACCTCGGAAAGTTCACAAAAAATACCAACTGGCGATATTACTGCGAACTGTGACCTCTCGGTCAGGAAATCAGAAATCCAATCACGTAACTGAGACGATATTCCATAAGCACGCAATTTCACTACAAGCCGCTTGTGCAGTACAGTGTTAAAAACCATCCGGAAATCCAGAAATACGGAATGAATCTTAAATCCTTTATGAATAGCACCGAACATTGCATATGACTAAAGAGCTAGTTGTGTTTCACAGGAACGATGTTTTCTAAATCCATGTTGACTGTGTGTCGATAGCCCGTTTTCGTCGAGGTAATTCATATTCTTCGAACACAATATACGTTCCAAAATACTGCTGCATGTCGACGTTAATGATATGAGCCTGTAATTTAGTGGATTACTCCTATCTTTCTTCAATATTGGTGTGACCTGTGCAACTTTCCAGTCATTGGGTACACATCTTTCGTGGAGCGAACAGTTGTATATGATTATTAAGTATGGAGATAATGCAAGTGCATACTCTAAAAGGAACCTAATTTGTATACAGGTGGGACCAGAAGACTTGCTTTTATTAAGTAATTTAAGTTGCTTCACTACTGCGAGGATATTTACTTCTACGTTACTCATGCTGGTAACTGTTCTTGCTTCGAATTCTGGAATATTTACTTTGTTTTCTTTTGTGAACGCATTTCGGAAGGCTGTGTTTAGTAACTATTCTGTGGCTCACTGTCTTCGATAGTATCTCCATTGCTATCGCACAGAGAAGGCATTGATTGTTTCTTGCCGCCAACATACTTCACATACGACCAGAATTTCTTTGGATTTCCTGCCATCTTTCGAGACGAAGTTTCGTTGTGGAAACTATTATATATTCTCGCATTTAAGTCCTCATCAAATTTCGAACCTCTGTAAAAGATTGCCAATCTTGGGGATGTCGCATCTATTTGAAATTGGCATGTTTGTTTCGTTGTTTCTTGTACCATTTTGTGAGTGAATGTATAAGTAGCACTCTCAGTCAAGCAGTCCTTCTGGAATACAGAATGTGATATACTAATTAAATTGTTTCCGCTTGAGTGTAGGACTGCTCTTGAGCACATTACTTTTACGAATATTTCTGAAAAAATAAGTCAGTAAGGTAACTAGACGGTAACTGTTCAAGTCACCTCTCTTCTGAAGTCCATATTTTAACCTGTCTGGAAAAATTCCCTGTACCAGTGATGCATTGCATATGTAACTATGGACATTCCTTATTGAGATGGAACAATATATTAGAATTCTATTTGAAATTCCATCTACCCCACATGAGCTTTTACTTTTTACAATGTTTCTAATTGTATTAATTTCAGTGCAGGATGTTGGTTCTACTTCTAGTTGCTTAAAGTCTTGTTGATATACTCACTTGTTTCGTCAACAGAATCATTTCATCTTGTCCGCCCACTATTTGAATATTGCTCAGGAGTGTGGGATCCGTACCAGATAGGGTTGATAGAAGAGAGAGAGAAGATCCAACGGAGAGCAGCGCGCTTCGTTACAGGATCATTTAGTAATCGCGAAAGCGTTACGGAGATGATAGATAAACTCTAGTGGAAGACTCTGCAGGAGAGACGCTCAGTAGCTCGGTACGGGCTTTTGTCAAAGTTTCGAGAACATACCTTCACCGAAGAGTCAAGCAGTATATTGCTCCCTCCTACGTATATCTCGCGAAGAGACCATGAGGATAAAATCAGAGAGATTAGAGCCCACACAGAGGCATACCGACAATCCTTCTTTCCACGAACAATACGAGACTGGAATAGAAGGGAGAACCGATAGAGATACTCAAGGTATCCTCCGCCACACACCGTTACGTGGCTTGCGGAGTATGGATGTAGATGTATTTGCTGCTCCGTTTAGAAAGTGATTGTTAAAAGTGCTTCAAACTTGTGAGTCAACTGTTACAACATTGTAATTTCGTCTAGCTATGAGATCTTGTACACAATGTCCCAAATAGTTTGCAACAACAACGACTTTGTCCTACTGTACATATAATATTTTTTTTCTTCTGATTTTTCGATAAACTTGTGTAATTAATGTTCTGCTTTCATTTCTTTTTTGTTTCATGCCATTGTGTTAAGAAAACTGTAAACAAGTTTCAATGTGAAGATTAATGTTTATGTCAAATGTCAAGTAATATTGTGATAGATTTGAAATGTAACAAATGTCGAAACTGTTGTAATATGTTTAAAATTGTAAATGTGTGTCTGGTCCATGCGTAGGTAAAGTGTTAGGATATGTAGAATGCAAAACCTCGGATGAGTACCCGGTCTGTCAGGGAGCGGTAAAAGGTGGATGGCAGGCGAGCGCGGGGAAACGCACGCGGGCACTGCACGGCACAACGGGCTCAGCAGTAGTAGTTGGAGTTTGGCACTGGTTTGAGCAACACCTTCTGGAGCGAGGAGGCTCTCCTGGAAGACGTAGCTTCACTGAGCCTCGGGTATGCCGTACCAATGCCCACACAGCATGGCAAAAGTCCATAGGCACTAAATGGGAAAGTATTGCGACACAAAGAAGAATTGAAGAGCCGATACGTCAAGAGCCATAGTTGTGGTTGTATGTGTGCTCTGTGCCTCGCCATCTCGCCAGTCGCCAACCGCCGCATCGATAAAAGCAGGTCGAAACTTTTAGTACTGTATTCGTATGGACCTTAGAGTGAACTGTTCAATAATAACCTAAATTTTACCAGAACTTTCCCCTCACTTAATTATCCTCACAACTAACCTAGACAGGGTCCTTTCCAAACGTTGTGCAATCCGAGTGTCCCGAAATGAAAAATTAAATTTTTTGTTAATAATAATTACTTGCAGACCTAGTTATGTTAGAATGGTGTTTGAAGAACTGTTTTGTTAATGAACCAGTATGTGAATAACGAAGGTCTAACGAAGTTTAAAGATACCTTTATTATTGATATAGTAATGAAGTTTAAGTATTTTGAGACAGATATAAAGGTATTTAAATGAGAAGTAAATAAGTTAAAGAGTAGTAACTCATATACAGGAAATCTTGAACGCATTATAATTTCAGTAATCAATTTTTTTAATATAGTGATCATAACAGTTTCAGGGTTCCCCCCACCCCCCACCCTTTACACATTTGAATTATGAAGTGTTCCACATTGGTTTGACCAGCAAAAGTTGAAGTCAATATATAAGAAAAATTTATCAGTGTTTTATCTTTATCAAAATTGACATTTTGTGTATGGCTCGAAAGTGCTATTTCTAGGGTCACCTATGCCCGATTTTAATCAGATCAATAGACAGTACGAAGTTTTGTAGTATACATTATAGTGTAATGTTATGTATTCATGGTTTTTCCATATCAGTACAGAACGTAAAACTATCAGTTCAATTGTTTTTCTGGTTCTAAAATTCTACTATATTATGCAGTGTTACTACTTTTTGTTTTGCATGAATATCAACCAACTTGTACAGGGAAGAAACTCAGTTAGTGCCTAATTAGGCTGGCGACCGTATTATTATTAAATTGGTAGCATCTTCTGTATTGATTTTGGTCCATACTGACGTGTAATTCCATTTTGAACTTACTTGACGGATCATTGTTATTACAGAGTGGGTGTAAGTCTGAATTGCCACCATTCAGGTACACGCGGTCGATATCTATATGAAAATCCTGTCTCAGAAGGTGAACCCCCCTCACTTACCATAGTACAGGCTTTAATGAGTATTGTGTGCCCCTCGCGCATGTTACAAGTTTTAATCTTATTATGTATTAGTTATTTCTGTCAGGACGTGTATATTTCTCTTCACATTCAAGGCTTTTGTTAAAATACTACAGTATTTTTTATACTGTGCAGGTAACGTCACATCTAGACTAACTGTGGCCATTACATAAATTTCCCTCTTCCTCTTACATGAGATTTTAAATCTCTTAGTTATCCACAGCTCACTTGTTTATTTAATGAACCTTCAAGATAAGGAAGGAAATTTTCAAACATTGACGCAAATTTACTACGGAATAAATTAAATCTGACTTTAGCATCTATTTCTACATATACTTCATCCCATACTACACCTTCCAGGTTACTCCTAAAACATCGCATCCTGTTCTTGTCACTAAGTCCTACTGCTGAAGACGGTAATGCATGTTAAAGACTGTAGTAGACGTTTATCCATCAATGATTGTGTTATAGTAGATGACTTTCCCCCGGTCGTGACACGTTTGGTTACGCACGTCAGTGCCTTGGAGCCACTCGCCCTTTGAATGCGGCTCCCTGCCGAGTTGCTCGCAGCTGCCGAGGAGACAGCCTCGCTCATACGGCGTCAGAGCAGTGTTCCGGCGCGTCAGCTTGATTAACGAGGCGGTTGCGCGGTCGCAGGCCACCATTTGTCACGGCGGGCCGCGGCGGCAAACATCCGGACCCGCTCCTCGCCGGTCTGGCTTACAAATATGCTGCCTTAATGGCCTCTTAGCTCTCCACCGGGGCGGCCAGGCTAGGATGAGGCGCTGACTGACCATTCCTCACACTTCCTGCAAATCTCGCGGATCTACATCTACGTCTACGCTATGCATATCACTGACAAGTGCATGGCAGACGGTAACGGCCATTGTACCACGTTATAAGCTTTATCCCCTTCCATTTGCGTAAGACGCGTGGAAAAATCTGTGGCTTCAGTAACTCTGTGTATGATGGAGTTATTGTAATCACGTCTTCGCGATTGCTATGGGAACGATTTTTATGTGGTGTGAAACATATTACCGAAAAAAAAAATACAACGATCTCAAGGACTGTGTTAAGAAACACCAGGATATAATAGACTAACGGAAGAAATATTAGTACATCCCTTTAGAGGTCCCTAAGTGACTGAAGATTTGTCGTCGCAACATTGCATATGGGATGCATGAAACGATTATATTTAGTGATCAACAGCTCAAGCGATTCTGAAGTATCGGATATCGTTTCATGCTGAAATATCCGTATGTGTAATACTACTAGAGCACCAAAAAACTGGTATAGACATGAATATTCAAATACAGAGACATGTAAACAGGCCGAAGACGACACTGCGGTCGGCAGCACCTATATAAGATAACAAGTGTCTGGCGCAGTTGTTAGACCGGTTACTTCTGCTACGATAGCAGGTTATTAAGATGTGAATGAGTTTGAACGTGGTGCTATAGTCGGCGGACGAGCGATGGTACACAGCATGTGCGATGTAGCCATGAGGTGTGGATTTTTCCGAAATGTACCATGAATACCAGGAATCCGGTAAAACATCAAATCTCCGACATCGCTGCGACCGGAAAACGATCCCGCAAGAACGAGACCAACTACAACTGAAGAGAATCTTTCAGCCTGAGAGAAGTGCAACCCTTCCGCAAATTGCTGCAAATTTGAACGCTGAGCCAACAAAAAGTGTCAAAGTACGAAAGATTTAACGAAACATCATCAGTATGGCCTTTCGGAGCCGGAGGCCCACTTATGTAGCCGGTATGACAGCACGACACAAAGCTGTACGCCTTGCCTCGGCCCATCAACATCGTCATTGGCCTGTTGTTGACTGGAAACATGTTGCCTGGTCGGACAGGTCTCGTTTCAAATCTTATCGAGAGGATGGACGGCTACGGGTATGGAGACAACCTAATGGATCCGTGGGCCCTGCGTATCAGTAGGGACTGCTCAAGCTGGTGGAGGCTCTGTAATGGTGTGGGGCGTGGGCAGTTGAAGTGATATGGGACCCTTGATACGCGTAGATACGACTCTGACAGGTGACGCACACGTAAGCATCCTGTCTGATCACCTGCATCCATTCATGTCCATTGTGCATACCGACAGACTTGGGCAACTGCAGCAGGATAATGCAACACCCCAAACATCCTTAATTGCTACAGAGTGTCTACAGAAACACTCTTCTGAGTTTAAACACTGCCGTTGGTCACCAAACTCTCCAGACATGACCATTATTGATCATATCTGTGATGCCTTGCCACATGTTTTCAGAAGAGATTTCCACAACCTCGCAGTCTAACGGATTTATGGACAACCCTGCAGGATTTATTGTGTCATTTCCCTCCAGAACTACTTCAGACATTAGTCGAGCCCATACCAAATCGTGCTGCGGCAGTTTTGAGTGTTCTAGGGGGCCCTACACGATAATAGGCAGGTGTACCAGTTTCTTTCACTCTTAAGTGTATTACATGATGTAGTCTGCACGGGAAGCAATGCAGGCGCTGACACTGGCTTCCTGTCGATCGCAAAGATCGTGAACGCTGTTTTGAGATGATTTACTTCAGGTCTGCTCAACATCTTCTTCTGTAAGTGTTCTTGCCTGACGAGTCGCAGGAGATACTTCTCGTTCCAACATGACCTACACGTGCTCGATTGGACCGAAGTCCCGAGATCGTGTTGCCCAGGGAAGTTGCTGCACGTTTTACAGATCACGCTGAGTTCCATGGCCAGTGTACGAGCGACCATTATGCTGTTGGAACAACACATCACTTTCCTGTTTCAAGAACGGTAAAACAACCGGTCTAATAATATTCTGCACGTACCGAGCGCTGGTTAGAGCCCCTCCATGAACACCAAAGATGTTTATTGCACCCCAGACCATAGGACAAAAGGTGAGGTTAGCCTGTCTTGGACGAATTCACTGTAAGAGACAGTGGCCACCAGGTTTAAGTCTCGAGCACAAACGACGAACACTCCCGTGCACGCGGAACATGCTTACATTGCTGGTTTGCGACAGTTCGTGTTGACAAGTCGGGGCTCACAAGCCCTCTGATCTCTGCTGTGGTGGTTGTACGATCTGCCACTGTTGCCCTTTCAATACCACGATCCTGGAGGGCGTCTATGCTGCGTCGAACTCCAGAACCTCGTTTACGAGTGTGAGAATTTTACGTGGCCAATGATACCAGAATCATTGTACAACTGAAAAAGCACGTCCTACATATGTGACAAACCTCCTATCTCGCCACTCAGACGGCCACAATTTGACCCCTTTCAACCTCAATCAGTTGGCTATAGGAAGAACGAATGCATATTTTTAGCACGGTTGCCTACCTGCTTCACACTCTTACACCACATTAAGCCTTCTGGCTGTGAGCATTCCCTATTAAAGTGAAGACACGGATGGCACTCTGGTAGCTATGCTACTACGCTATCTGTTGGCAGATGACGATGAAAACATTGCCAGCACGTCTACTATCCCCCCCGTGGCATATGCCGTCATCACATCAAAATCGACGTCATCCTTGCAGGTGGCTAATTTTTTGTTCTGTCAGTGTTGGTACATACTGAGGGATTGTATTGTTAGTAATTTATTTGTCATGATCACCGTCGATGTGGCGGTGCTCAGGATGCTTGCCTGCGCGCCGTCAGTTTTGATTATGTATGATGTATCCTTTGCGGAGAGGTATAGCTCACAGTAGTGAAATATACATTTTACAATATAAACTATTTGTTTACTGACATGAACTAATTGAAGAATAGATTATGACGACGACGTCTACAGAACCTGATGAGAACTAAAATGTCAATCCTTGACGAAGCCTAACGGGTGTTCAGTTGGATGAAGTTCTTGAACGTCTCAGTGGCGAGAAGCATGGACGATAACTAGCGAAACGATCCCATGAGGCTGAGAGCTCATGGGCAGTCAACTGATGAGCATCAAGATGCTATAAAGACACGGTCCCACGAGGCTGTGAGCCCGTGGACAGCCAACATACAGTTCCTACGAAGTGGCTGAGAGAAGACTACGTTATACGGATCTGACGGCAAGGGCGAGACGACACTGTACGAGGGGCAATAACAGCGACAGGTGTTTTGTCCGTAACAGTGACTTGTGACGGCTGTCGGTTGGTCAGAGCCCGGAGCGTAGCTCGCTCTCGAGCGGCGGACGCATAATGTAAGCGACCTTAGCGTATTGTCACATGGGCACGTGACTACGCAGGTACGAATGGTGCCTGCGACTGGTCAGCTATGTACTAGCGCGCCTTGCGCATCCAGACACTGTGGCGGCTGCAGGTGATGATGTTTGGTTTGTGGGGCGCTCAACTGCGTGGTTATCAGCGCCCGTACAATTTCCCAACCTTTGCTCAGTCCAATTTCGCCACTTTCCTGGATGATGATGAAATGATAAGGACAACACAAACACCCAGTCATCTCGAGGCAGGTGCAAATCCCTGACCCCGCCGGGAATCGAACCCGGGACCCCGTGCTCGGGAAGCGAGAACGCTACCGCGAGACCACGAGCGGCGGACACGCGGCTGCAGGTGGCTTGACAGTAAACAGTTCATCGATTCTTCTATTGACAAACAAACGGTTAGGTACCAGGCCCACGAAATAAAAATACAGTACTGGCCATTAAAATTGCTACACCAAGAAGAAATGCAGATGATAAACGAGTATTCATTGGACAAATATATTACACTAGAACTGACATGTGATTACATTTCCACGCAATTTGGGTGCATAGATCCTGAGTAATCAATACCCAGAACAACCATCTCTGGCCGTAATAACGGCCTTGATACGCCGGGGCAATGAGTCAAACAGAGCTTTGATGGCGTGTACAGGTACAGCTGCCCATGCAGCTTCAACACGATACCACAGTTCATCAAGAGTCGTGACTGGAGTACTGTAACGAGCCAGTTGCTCGGCCTCCATTGACCAGACGTTTTCAATTGGTGGGAGATCTGGAGAATGTGCTGGACAGGGCAGTAGTCGAACAGTTTATGTATCCAGAAGGCCCGTACAGTACCTGAAACATGCGGTCGTGCATTATCCTGCTGAAATGTAAGATTTCGCAGGGATGGAATGAAGGGTAGAATCACGTGTCGTAACGCATCTCAAATGTAACGTCCACTGTACAAAGTGCCGTCAATGCGTACAAGAGGTGACCGAAACGTGTAACCAATGTCGCCCCATACCATCACGCCGGGTGATACGCCAGTACGACGATGACGAATACACGCTTCCAATGTGCGTTCACCACGATGTCGCCAAACACGGATGCGAACATCATGATGCTGTAAACAGAACCTGTATTCATCCAAGAAAACGACGTTTTGCCATTCGTGCACCCAGGTTCGTCTTTGAGTACACCATCGCAGGCGCTCCTGTCTGTGATGCAGCGTCAAGGGTAACTGCAGCCATGGTCTCCGAGCTGATAGTCCATGCTGCTGCAAACGTCGTCGAACTGTTCGTGCAGATGGTTGTTGTCTTGCAAGCGTCCCCATCTGTTGACTCAGGGATCGAGACGTGGCTGCACGATCCGTTACAGCCATGTGGATAAGATGCCTGTCATCTCGACTGCCAATGATACGAGGCCGTTGGGATCTAGCACGGCCTTCCGTATTACCCTCCTGAACCCACCGATTCCATATTCTGCTAGCAGTCATTGGATCTCGACCAACGTGAGCAGCAATGTCGCGATACGATAAACCGCAATCTCGATAGGCTACAATCAGAGTTCTATCGAAGTCGGAAACGTGATGATACGCATTTCTCCTCCTTTACACGAGGCATCACAACAACGTTTCACCAGGCAACGCCGGTCAACTGCTGTTTGTGTATGAGAAATCGGTTGGAAACTTTCCTCATTTCAGCACGTTGTAGGTGTCGCCACCGGCGCCAACTTTGCGTGAATGCTCCGAAAAGCTAATCATTTGCGTATACCAGTATTTTCTTCCTGTCGGTTAAATTTCGCGTCTGTAGCACGTCATCTTCGTGGTGTAGCAATTTTAATGGTCAGTTGTGTATTATATGAAACTGTGGTGGCCACATAGGCACGGGCACAATCCTACATACTCCACTGCAGGCAGTAACTGCACTTAGTTTAAAGGTAGTAGAGTGTGCAACATTCATTCTAGGGTACAAATATTCCTCATTGATGAGTATGCACTTCTGTTGAGCAGCTACAGCCATTTAAATGCTGACCCACTGCAGACATGTGGGAAACTGGATGGACGTATCGACGGATTGCTGCAAGTCTGGGCACAACGTGTGGGTGATGGTTGCTGGTTTCAACAGTGGTCTGTGGACCAGGTTCTGGATGTCGACAACCATGCCCACGCTTGTCTCATGAAAGAGTTGCCTACAAAATGGAATGGCGCTCTGTTGTCTTCAGTGATCAGGAAAGATTCTGTCTGTAAGCGGAGCAGGTGATGGGCGTATACATGGATGGCGTGGACCTGGTGAGATGGCTGGCTACTCCACAGTGCGCTACCCGCGGCACACTGATCGCATCCCCGGCTTAATGAGGGTGGGGGCATCACTTACAGGTCATGCTCACGTCTGGTGTTTCAGCGGGATAAAGAAACTAGATATCCAAGTTGCCCAAGCTGTTACCCCTGTGCTACTTCGACTGGGAGGCGACATGCTTATTGAACAGTACAGTGCACGCGCAAACACGACTGCTGTCACGTAACGTGTTCTTCGTGATGTGCAACAACTTCCCTGGTCAACGAGGTCGCCAGAACTCTCGCTACTTGAACACGTACTCGTTCTCCAGGGACTGTAAGACCACCGCCGATTTGCAATAAATGTGCCGTCGATCGCAGGATGTCATTCGTCATCTTCATGGTCGTTTGCATGCGAGAATACACGCCTGAGCCGCCATCAGTAAGGGTTACACTGTATACTGGTGCGACGGTTCGAACATCCTTCACTGTGACATGTGTGTTTTATTTTATCTGAATGTTTGGTCCCCTGCAATGATGAACTACAGTCAGCCACTTGTCATAAAATACCTTGTCTTTGAGGGTGCTGTATTTTTTCCTACATTGTATTCCTAGTTATCTCACTCTGCAGTGTTTTATGAATCTGTAAGTAGGCTTTCACGGGATAGGTTACGTTCATCTTGAAGTCTGCGAGTTCAGTATCTTCAGTATCTCCGTAACGCCCTGGCACAGGTCAAGAAACCCTGTTACCATTCCTGCTGCGCATCTTTGTACACACATTAAAAAAAGGTTAGCATGACCTCGGTTCAGAGAGTTCCGGAACCTGTACAGAAAATTTGAATAGTGATCAACATAAACATCATTTCCGCCCTTTTTATGGCTCATGAAAACCACACATTACATGCTGTACCACCATTCAGCGAGACCTTCAGATATGGTGGAGCAGATTCCTGTACTCAACGGAACATCTAATACCCAGTAGCACGTCCTCTTGCATTGATATTCATCGTGACATACTATGAAGACAAATGCCACGCCAATGTGCTGCCGATATGGTTGTATTAGCGGTCGGAGGATGGCATTCACGTATCGCACAGCCGTTACGGCGCCTTCCATGACCAACCAACGGAATACGTCGGCCCCGCATAATGTCATCCCATATCGGCAGGGAGCCTCCACCTTGCTGCACTCGCTGGACAGTGTGTATAAGGCGTTCAGCCTGACCGGGTAGCCTCCGAACACGTCTCCGACAATTATCTGGTTGAAGGCATATGTGACACTCATCGGTGAAGATAACGTGATGCCAGTCCTGAGCGGTCCATTCGGCATGTTGCTGGGCTCATCTGTACCGCGCTGCATGGTGTCGTGGTTGCAAAGATGGGACTCGCCATGGACATAGGGAGTGAAGTTGCACATCATGCGGCCTATTGCGCACAGTTTGAGTCATAACATGACTTTCTGTGGCTGCATGAAAAGCATTATTCAACGTGGTGGCGTTGCTGTCAGAGTTCCTCCGAGACATAATCTGTAGGTAGAGGTCATACACTGCAGTAGCAGCCCTTGGGCGGCCTGAGCGAGGCATGTCGTCGACAGTTCCTGTCTCTCTGCATCTCCTCCATGTCCGAACAACATTGCTTTGGTTCACTCCGAGTCGCGTGGAGAGTTCCCTTATTGAGAGCCCTTCCTGGCACACAGTATCAATGCAGACGCGATCGAACCGCGCTATTGACAGTATATGCATGGTTGAACTACAGACAACACGAGCTGTGTCTTCCTTGCTGTTGAAATGACTGGAGCTGATCAGCTATCCGACCCCTCCGTCTAATAGGCGCTGCTCATGCATGGTTGTTTATATCTTCGAACGGGTTTAGTGACATCTCTGAACAGCCAAAGGGACTGTGTCTGTGACACAATATTCACAGTCAACGTCTATCTTCAGGAGTTCTGGGAACCGGTCTGACGCGAAACTTTTTTTTTTTCTTATGTGTGTAATTGTTAGACATCCTCCGTTACCCCGATTTTGTATGGACCAACTCTTCGCATGGGAAATATTCGGGAACGGGAGGCAAAGTGATTTGTAGGCGATATCTTTTTCATTTTTCCACCATCCTACCAATGAACCGATGTCTGTCCCCCTGATTTACCGTTGTGCCTATGCGATCATTCTGTTTCATATCCCTGCAAACTGTTACACACAATATTTGTGTGATTTTATTGATTCCAGTTGACATTTACTGATATTGTCGTCATAGTATAATACATATTTCACTTTGTGAAATGCACAGTTTTATATTTCTTAACATTTAAAGTATGTTGCTAATCTTTGAGCCACTTTTAAATCTCATAAAGATCGGAAAGATTGTTGGTGCAGCAGTTCATGACAGATAACTGCGTCAGCTGAGGAAGTGACGGGGTGCTGAAACTTCCTGGCAGATTAAAATTATGTGCCGGACTGGGACCCGAAGCTGGAACCTTTGCCTTCCTTTGCTCTACCAGCTGAGTTACCCAAGCACAACTAACGACTTGTCCTCACAACTTTACTCCCGACAGTACCTACTCTCCAACCTTCCAAACTTCCCTGAGGTTACTATTAATAACGGCTACTATATCATTAATATATAAAATGAACAGCACCGTTCTCTGAGGAATATCGGAAGTTATTTATAAATCTATTGACGATTCTGCATCCGATATAACATGATGTGTCGTCTCTGCCAATAAATCCTCAATCTAGATACATATTTTGTTTTTTATCTGCATCTGATCGTACATTCACTAATAAACGCTGGGGGGTTATTGATACAAGCGGTGTTCGGATGTTGAGGGGTACTCCATCTGCCTGATAGCCTTGATTCATGGCTTCCTCGGTGTCATGCAACAAAAGCGCGAGTTGAGTTTCATAACTTGTAAGATTTTCCAACAGATGGCCGTCAAATATACTGGACGGTATTTTTGTGGATGAGTGTTACCTGTTCTTCCTTCCAACAATTGGCACAATTTTTTTCCATATACTATCTTATATAATGATGAAAAAAAGAGGCTGTCTTCTTGTGTTCCAAGCAAGAAGTACACAACAAATACCGGGAGAGGCCTCCACGACACTGTGGCAGCTACTCGCTTGGTGCCTCAAGTCTGTACTGCAGCCTCCAGATGGCAGACCTTTTCCTGCTTCCGCGCCACTTCCTCCAGTGTGTCATGTACATCTGCTGAAGGAATGCTGTAACTCACAGACTATATTGCTTCGCCTAATATTGGCGGACATACAGATCCTCCTGCTAACAACGAACTAGCAATTGAAAATTCAGTGCAGACCTGCAATCTGTTCAGTACGGCACGCTGAAAATTACATTCCTCTCCAACAGTAACCATTTCCAGAGTAACTGGACTATCGAGTATCTGCTACATTACAATCAGTTATCGTGACAATGTCGAAACTTTCCAGGAACAACAAAGTTATTTACACTATGTTAAGTTTAGGACATCAAGTGGTGTGCATCAAATTGTACCTATGTTAAGTAGCATTTGTAACATATTATGAATGTATATTACTTGTTATTTCTTATTATGGAGCCGCATCCTTTCTATAGCGCCTCCCTATCAAACAAGTTTCTTTTTTTTTTTGTTAGTGCGTGAATCAGCCACCATTAAAGAACCACAGCAGGGAACACTTATCTACTTCGGTGGACGTTTGTGCTGAATTGATAGTGGCATTCAGTTAGTACATTTACAAAATATCCGCAAATTCTGTGTATAATTTGATAGCGATTCCACAGAGTGATCGATCTTTGCAGAATTTTAGCGATTTCATCTTCTTCACAACGCCGCTGGCACTAATATCATTCGAGAGAGTCAGTAAGTGAACTACAAACTAAACACGGACAGCACTATCTAAAGCAATAGCAGTTTCTCGTATTTAGAAGAACAATTAGGTCGCTTGGCCCGACGTATCACGGCGGCTGTGACATTGTACATTATAGCTTGCAGTAGCCCCTCATATTAAATATTGTGGTTATTGATGGTTATACATCGGGTAGCTGACTTTCGCTCTTCCACTTACAATGGCGTTGATCGTGCCACCTGGTAGTGTGGACAGTCTAGTTTTCACGATCGTGATACATGTGTGAAATGAAAACAGTGCGCTACCAGGCAGTGTGTCAGGGAATTCGCCTCAAAATGAGGTGTCCGTTCTTGAAAGTACACAACGACCGGCTGCAATCCACAAAATGATTGAATATTGGTGTAGATACTCATTTGTCTCGGAAAGTGAACGAAATTTTCTTAAATAAGTATAATTCCATTCTCTTCAAAGAGAATAGAAAAACTTGGATAAAGTGCACTAAATTCATTACTGTGAAGAACCTAACCTACTGCTTAACAGCATATTAATCGTACAATAACGCAGTCCATCGCTATTCTGGTTGTCGAATATTTTTATCAATAAACAAATGAGCCTATAGCTTGATGTCACTACTTTTAAGGCGTATAGTAAGTTTTTGGTGTTGTCTGGAGGCGCACTGCCAAGCGTAGTTGTCCTTCGCAGATCCTCAACCTGCCAAAAATCATCTTTTTACGCAGTGCGGAATTAACAAGGAAAATTATGCTTCAACGTCCCATCGACAACAACGTCGTTAAGAGACGGAGTACGCGCTCGGGTTAGGGAATGATGGGGAAGAAAATCGGCCGAACCCTTTCAGATGAATTATTCCGGCGATTAGAGAAACCAGGGAAAGTCTGCACCCGGCTGGCCGGATGGCGGTTTGAACTGTTTGTTCCGGCGTAACGACAAACGCCGGCACGAAAATCAAGAACGATACAGGAGAGAGGGCTGAGACGACGTATGCCAATACCACGCTGACTAGAACGTCACCACGTCGGGAGCGGCATCTACACGAAGAGAATAAAAGCGACGCGCAGCCTAGCCGCGGCGGGGCGCTAGCAGACCCGCACTGGAAGACAGGACTGGAGGAGCCGTGACACGGGATCCATATAAACCTGTGATTAGCTTGCACGGACATTGCATATAGCGAAGCACATTGATTATTTGCGTGTCACCAATTGCTTGCGACAACTATTGTAAATACAAAGTTAAGTATTGTCAATTCAGTTACTGTAATACACACCATTAACATGACTTGCTTGTATGTTGTCTAGCTATCCGGAATAACGGCTTCCTAGACAACCTGTAAGAGACGAATGGGCAGGCGTTTGTTCTGATTTATAGTTCAAATGGCTCTGAGCACTATGGGACTTAACCTCTGAGGTCATCAGTCGCCTAGAACTTAGAACTAATTAAACCTAACTAACCTAAGGACATCACACACATCCATGCCCGAGGCAGGATTCGAACCTGCGACCGTAGCGGTCGCCCGGCTCCAGACTGTAGCGCCTAGAACCGCATGGCCACTACGGCCGGCTCTGTCAATTCACTTTGTGGCAGTGTATTATGTTTCTGCAGTTCTTGACATGGACCTTCTTCACTCACGAGGCTGGCTTTTCACGTGATAATATCAATTGTAATAACAATTACGTCTAGTGTTACGAAAACCCTCAAGAAGTGTGAGAAGAATTCAGCTTAACCGTGTGGGATGGAATCATTCATGGTCATATCATGGCCACAACTTCTTTCCACAAAGTCTTACTGAACAAACGAATAAGAAGTTCCTCAGACACGAGTCGTTTTATTTATTTGATGACGTATCTCTAGACATTATCTAACGTCTGTGGTTTACGCACGACGGTACCCTAACTCACCTCCTCGGGTACTTGGCCAGTAGCCGGTCTGTGTGTCCGACCTGTTCTAGGCGCTTCAGTCTGGAGCCGGGCGACCGCTACGGTAGCAGATTCGAATCCTGCCATGGGCATGGATGTGTGTGATGTCCTTAGGTTAGTTAGGTTTAATTAGTTCTAAGTTCTAGAGGACTGATGACCTCAAACGTTAAGTCTCATAGTGCTCAGAGCCATTTGAACCATTTGAACCTGGCCAGTATCTCAACAAACAGTTTCCGAACACATCGACTGGCCGAGGGGAATCGATTGCGTCGCCTGTCTAATCGGCAGATTTTAAACCAGCTCATGTTTTCCTTGGAGCACATTTAAAATTCTTCGTGTATTCAACTCCCACATCCAGCGTCGGACTTTTGAGGAAGCACATCCAAAATGTATATCCAAAATGGATTCAGAAAATGCGGAATATAACAGTAGTTTTCCACAACGTACGGGAAAGTATGGAATGCAGGCTCAGGGGATACATGGCAGCAGGAGGTGCTCATTTCAATCGGTTTCTCTAAACGAAAATATGTTTGGTGAGTGCAGAATTTCATTTCACGTATAAGAAATCCTCTGATACCTCCCTAAAAAAATGTTCCACTGAACTTTCTGTCATCAAATGAAACTTAACTTATTTTATGAAACCTATTTATTTAATATGAAGCAAAAACATTAGGTCACCTACAAAAATACCCTAAACTGGCACTGAAACACTTCTCTAACGTTTTATTCCATTATAGAAACTTTCTTAAAAACTGAATGCATTATTTCTAATATGAGGCCACATACGGCAGAAAATTATTCATCAGTAAGCAGAAATATTGTAGCAACATTTGTTTCATTATTTAATGCTGAATTTTTTTCTGCCGTGTAAAACAATTCATTTTCTGGGATGTGGAAGGCTTATATTACCTTGTATGAAAAATATTTCTATTGATTGTCGACTCCATGGCGTGCTGTGTGCACCACGACCAAATAGTGGACAGAATTGGAAGGAAAAATCAGTATTGGCCCTATTTTGTTGTTTTATTGTCAGCAAAATCGATTTTCGGTCACTTAGCCACCATCCTCAGTGCTGTAATATGTAATTAAAACTAGTAGGCACTGGTATCAAGCTATAACCACAAGCTTAGAGCGATCACATAAACTCAGTGCCTACCAATTTCAATTATATATTACAGCACTGAGGATGGTCACTAAGTGACCTAATATCGATTTTTCTGACAATAAAACAACAAAATACGGCCAATGCTGATTTTTCTTTCCAAAAAAGTATTTCTAGCTTCTGTAGTGATTTTTATCACCTGGAGTTCTACTCTCATAGAAATAAATGAAGCACATATGTTTTGAGGCATTTATTTAAATTACATGAAAGTAAGTACTTGTAATTAACGAATGACAGTATTCAGAATGCCATAAATGCAGAATGAAGTACATGTATCTTTACTGAGCGTGCTGTAAATTTAAATGGAAACCGAGTAAGTTATTATTCCTCAGTGCTTCTGAATCTAAACCACCAAATATGATTAATATCAACTTTACAACTCTTAAGTAATCATGCAACTTCCCTAAATTCTTATAAAATGAAGACGAAAAATGTTACAAAATACGATTTTCCACTTGTTCATGTAACTGTCCTAAGTTTATACAAAATGAATACAAAATACCTGAACAAGTTATTGGATTTAACTACCTTATCGACAACTACATCCACTCCTCTTGTAGGCCACGTCTTCAGCTAATTGCCAAAGATTTAATACTCCCCAACAAGTTGTTTGTTTTTCCTGTTTACTGCAAGTTTCCATGATATGCTTATGTTTGAAGAAGCCCAGTGATCTTTTTGGATAAGTATGTGCTGGCTTTCACTAACGTAACGGTATGGACTTCGAGCCTTCCGATACAGGGGATAATAACTATATTTCCTTTATTTTCTCAACTGTATCCGTTGCACATAAACTGCTAGAGAGCAAAATAACCCTTTGCTCATTTCTAGTGCCCTTTCCAATTTTTTCACATGATATGATGCCCTTTTTTCATAAATGGATACACAATTATTTAAAATCAACCTTATGGTTCTTTTGTTGCTTGGTCATTGAAGTGATCAAGGCGGATGGATTCAGCGAAAAGTGACCAATTTTTCTGCAATAAGCACTCAGTCGCACATTCGCAACTTTCTTTTCACGACACAAAAGTCGCAGTCAGATGGTACACAAATGTCTCCTCCAATGGGGTAGTAGTGTTAGATTCTGTCAGGTTTTGCACTGTGTGTAAATTCTAATAAGATCTTTATACCCGAATGATTGCGATCTTGGTCTCTGTATTCATCGCTGACAAGTGGAGTTCTCTTATGTTTTTGGGAACGATGTACTCATGTAATGTTATGGAAAGATACGACCTTTCTTAATTTAGCCCTCATGGCAACAATGAAATATATATACATTTCTCTTTTGTATATCTCAAAATTATAAACTCAGAACTGCCAAAAATGACATATTTCTTGTACTGGCTATGTGGAAGCGGAAGGTTCTGTATATAATCAAATGACAAAGCAAAACACTCATCATTGTCTTTGCAAATTTTGGAGACTTTTTCACTGCAGTGTGAAATTTACAAACCCATCTATTATAGTCAAGCATTCCTTGTTATACCTAAATGAAGGGCTTTGGGGTATATAATGTAACACAGTATAGCATACTAAAAGTTAGGGAAGCTTACCTTTCTTTCTTGTCTTTCCATTATTATTTAAAACTTCAGACTCTGAGCTGCTCATCAAATATTACTGTGGAATAGTGTCAAAGTGTACAACAAAACGCACCAACTGGTTCAGCATCATTACATATCTGCCACATGTTTATTTCCCAAACGTGAAATCTCCTGGAGTTGACCTGTATTAGAAACAAATGCGGATTTCAAGCCGATCCGTGCATGTAGCGAGGCAGTTATTCCAATCGATGCATTTATGTCTCAATAAACAGAAACCAACAAAATTTGCATATTCAGTTTTTGAGGAGTCTTCCCCTTTTAATAATAAGCGATTCAATACGGGCCCTGTAACAGAGGAGACTTGCGTTCCTAGAGTACAGCGTTCCAAGGAACACATGTTGTTTCCTGTTCGGTGTTTATATCTAGTTACCCATTCTTGATTCACTTGAAAGAATGTGGGCTACAGATCGCCATAAGCAGTTTCAGCCATTTTCTACAGCTTTTGTTGCTGTTAGATACGAGATTGCGCTTTTTGCAGGGTTTGTAAATATTAAGGTTTTAGAAATTTGAGTACTGTATAATGTATTAAAACTATTTTCAAGATATTAATTCTTATGTCACAGAACTTTATGGTGAGTAATATTGTATAAATGTTTGGTAGTAGTTCCACAACTTGTGTATGTTTAAGCATTATTTCGTTAATCATCCACTAACTTGTACCTTAACGCGCAAGGAGGCGTTCTGGTGAGGAAAATTTGGTATCTCCAAATGAACTGAGCTGCTTTAATGTCAACAGCTTCCTACACGTCAGAAATGGAAATCTGCATTAACTGCAAATAGCTTCTATTTCAAAACTGTTATAGTTTGTAACTGGTTTTTGACAATACCGATACTTAGATTTCACTTACTGATTAGTGGTGTGTAGTAGAGTAATAATGTACCAAATTCAAAATGGCTCTGATCACTATGGGACTTAACAAAAAAAATGGTTCAAATGGCTCTGAGCACTATGGGACTTAACATCTATGGTCATCAGTGCCCTAGAACTTAGAACTACTTAAACCTAACTAACCTAAGGACATCACACACATCCATGCCCGAGGCAGGATTCGAACCTGCGACCGTAGCGGTCTCGCGGTTCCAGACTGAAGCGCCTAGAACCGCTCAACCACACCGCCCGGCAATAATGTAACATTTAGACTATTAAATACAGTAGCGAGAATATTTTCTGAATTGCAACACTTTTAAATTCGAATAGAGCATTTGTTTCTAGGTACATGTTGTAGCTTAGAACATTTTTTCCTATTTGGAAAAAAAATTACTTTTCTGGAGTAATTTTTGTAATTTCAGAGAAAGATCGCAGCACATGCAGATTGGATGCTATAATTTCTAAGAGGGATACGAAAATATATCGAACTCCCATTACAGGGCTGCGTAGACGTGGCAGTCAGAAAATATTCCGAGGCACATCCCGCTCCTGCACCTGACAGCAAGTCAGTGGTTGTCTCCTTCATCTCAGAATCCTCCGCAAAACGCATTCCTTTCAGGTCTCTTTTTACCCAGGGAAATAAAGGAAAGTGGCAAGGAGCGAGATCGGGTGTTGAGGGGGGATAAAGCACAAGAGTGATGCCATTTTTGTGCAATAACTGGCGCACAAACGGGGCCCTGTGAACTGAACCATTATCGACGTGAGAAAACCAATTCCCTGGTAGCTACAAATCAGGCCTGTTCCACCGCAAATTGTTCTGCATTGCGTTAAAGACATCCTCTGAGAAACTCTGGTTAACTATCAGATCCTGTGGAACATAACCTGAGTAAACTAGTCTTACATCGTGAAAAGTAACCCACTTTGTTTTGGCGTTTGACTTTTCACTTGACTAGCGTTTTTATGGTGAGTAGAACTTGAAGTCTTCGACTGTTTCTGTTGTTGGTTAGTTTCACGATTGTATCCGTAACACAATGATTTGTCTGCTGTGAATACCCTAGAATAAACTATCGATCACGTCAAAACACTCGTAATGCACAGCACGCTTCCACGCGTTGTTGATCCTTTTCAGCATCGGGGTATGAATTGGGCAGCCACGCTTTTCGTCTTCAAATCTCCCTTTAAATTCGTTGAACTAAATTTCCAAGTTACTACAGAGAAAACAATTTCTTCAGTTGTCGTTGAAGATGTTGCAGTATAAACTTAGGAATTTCAAACTTTTCATTGGTACGGCCTGTAGAAGCACGACCAGAGCGAGATTTTCGGTCGATTGACATTTCATCTTTGTTGAAACGGGAAAACCACTCAAACACGTTACTTTTCCTCATTACATTATCCTTGTAGGCAATTTGTAACATTCGAAGACTTTATACGCCAGTTTTTGCAGGAAACGAGAAATACTTTGCTGCAACGCGGTGTTCACGAAAATCAGCCATTACAAAAGCGAGGAGCACCCGAAACAACTGCCACTAAAAAATTCACAGAAGCCCAACGGTATAGTCTTTAGCGACGGCACTCGGCTTACTGACTACGTAATGGTATCTCTATACGCTCCTGTCCACAAAACACGTTACTACACAAACCCATCACATCGTTTCTGTTTACTTTGGGTACCCACTCGTGTTGATGTGGAATGTGCGATCCTGACAACTTCTTTCATTATTTCGGTTTCTCTGTTGCTCCCCTGTCTTAGGACTCATTTTTTGCTTTATTAGGACGCGGACGGCGGTGGAAGTGCCTCGCTAACATTTCAGACAGTCGCAGTAATTGGTTCTCCCCGTGGCTCGCCACCCCGGGGCAATCTTGACAGACACGCCTTCCCCATTACCCTCGCTCCGCACACGCTGCTTCACCTGTAATTGCTTTCATTTCCTTGCTGTTAATTCGCCTTGCCGCAGACCGACTTTGCTCAGCAATCTCTGAGTTTACATCTCGCACCTCGCAACAGAAAGCCCTAACCCAAATGTTGGTACTGTTGCCACGACAAATGCATCTGTAGCGGAAAACGTCCTGACTGCCTAGCCTCACATATGCTTTCACAAAGGCTTGAAAGCAGCCATGAAGAGAACGTTTTGCACTAAGAGATCAGAAATTTACTTCTTACTAATCATGTCTGGTGTATAGTTGAGTTCTACTCTGAGGTCAGAGATGATGATCTATATCAACCTATTTCCACCTCATACTGAGTGAAAGGTAACCGTAGAGGGACTGTTTAAAAAATTGAGAATGTTGGCATAATTTAAGTGTTCTAACAACATTTATTTTTTCTAAAAACAGACAAATTATGCTAAGCGATCTATTGATTGAATGTTAACTGGTGATTTAAGACTACACTGGACAAGGATCCTGGGTGGCTGAGACTGTTTAACTAGTGGAGTGAGTCAAGCACTCTGCCCCTGAAAATGTGGATAACGTAATCTCAATTGATCTGAGGCTGATCAGACTTTGATTGACCAAATCTACTGACTTTTCTGTACATAAGTGCAGCTGAGAGCAAGTGGTGAGTGAGATCTGTATGCCCTGACAACGCTGCAGCGGCAGTACGTTACCCTGTTCGATTCGTGCGGCGATGTAACTTGCAGCTGGCGAGACGTGTGCAGCGGAGTTAAGAAGTGGAGTCGGACTTGTGAATTGATCGCGGCCACGAAAGAAATGCAAAAATTTCACGGTCTAGCGATCAGGCAGACGGATCGCAATTTACTTTCTACCAGAGCCGTATTATCTCGACAGATTTCACTGTATGACACACCCGTTCGCTGGTCGTACCAAGAACCAATTTGTCTTACTTATATGACACAGCCTAGAAGGATACCAAACGTCAAGATTGGCAAACCGAAAACGAGTAAGTGTGCCCTCGGCAAACGAGTAGTCGGAAAGGTTTGAAGTCACACTGTCGGTACAGTAAGAACTTCACCACAAGCTCCCCAGACTAAACTACTTGCAAGTGAAGTCAGTCTCAGGACAGGTCCCAAGTACCGAACACACATGCCAGAGCCTCGACCAGAAGTGCTTACCAGACCGAAGTCTCGCGCCCGAGTGCTTCGCACTGCTCCATAAAAAAAAAAAAAAAAAAAATACGTTTTTCCCTAAAAGTGCACGAACGATACCACCTTCACCCCATCTTGAGCCAATCACAGAGCTCTAGAGGCGCTAAATCTCTCCTACCACACAACAGCAGCTACTCATGTCGAACCAGGGCAAGAGTTAAGAAACATCTGTCTCTGAAAAAAGAAGGAAACCGCCGATTACTTTTTTTTTTAGTTTTCACAGAGGGAGAAGAGACGATTTTCTTCGAAGTAGTGTGGCTTCCCACGGCAACACGCGAACAGATACAATCTTAAAGATGCGATTCTTCAATTTCTCCAGGCGTATTTCACGATGAAATAAATCTCAGGTGAACAGCCTAGTTTGAGTGTACAAAGGACACAATATTTTTGCTATCGACCTTGTTGCCATCATCAGGTGTGCTGATCTATTGCCAGGGGACGGCAGGCGAGTGGTGTGTATCAGATTCACCCTCCCCCTCCCTCGGGCGCTCTCTCCACCATCCTCGCCGCAGGTGATCTCTCGGTCGTCCACGCCGGGGTTCGACGCCCGACTTGAGGCCCAGCATCTGGAGTACGAACTGTTCTCTGCTTATGGATTTACCCCTGCTCTATCACCCCCTTCGTTTTAATCATCAAACATATACATTCCCATGTTCTCAATGAACAAGGAAATAACATGTGTAATCTGTTTGTCTTATTACCTAAGTTGTGTAAATTAGTGTATTAATTCCTACAACATGCAATCAAATACAGGCAGATAATCAGAGCATTAATAAATGTGCAGAAAAACATATACCTCACAATCAAGACAGTTCAATTCATACATACAAAAACACAAGAAGATATTACATAGTGATATTACAGGTATGTATCATATCGCTCCCTCCACAAGGGACCCTGGGGGAGACAAATTTTACAATTGAAAATGTTATACGAACTGAAAACATGGCACACATGCACATGAACAAACCGCGACAAGTAGAATTTAAGAACAGCAATTTGTGCCAGAGTGGAACGGCCTCTCACTCTGCGCATGACATGGGAGAAGTGGAGGCAGACGCCTCTGGCGGTCCCTCTCGTCCCTGGCAGCGCCTGGCGTCTGGACAGCGTCCGTCATCTCTGGGAGATTCTGGACCGCAGCCTGACCCTTGCCATCATCCTGGTCAGGCCGCAGTCAGCCATCACGTACTGGTGTGACAGCGTTGCATCTGATGCGCAACCCGTCCCCTGGCATAGAAACCCATTCACCATTAGCGGGATGTGGCACAGTCCTACTCTTCCCGTTCAGCTCTGCATCGGAACGCCTGCCTGCCTGCCAGCGTGATACATGAGATTAGCTCTCCTTTTGTCGATGGGACACACGTCACTCTTGGCACCCCGCTGAGTCGGTTAGGCTCGGCACATGTATCGGATGTGATGCCACGCAACTCGCTTGTCCCTAGATTAGCAGCCTGGTGGGTGATTGCCCGCTAGGGATTTTTTGCCGGTGCCTGGTGGCATTTCGATGTCTGCAATGCCTTGAGACATACCACCTCCACTGGGGCTGCGTGTAGTAGGCGCGTCAGCTGGCTGTCGCAACGGGTGGCCCCCACACCTGGGCTGCTTCAGCGGACTCATTACAGCTGCCTGCTCCGCTTGCCTTCCTTTGGGTGGCGTGGGCCAGCCTCCCATGTCGGTTCTAGAGTCTGCACAATCCTAAGGTGTCGTCAAGATCCATATTCTCTCAGAAATTTCATTCTATCGATATAATCAATTTACAGGAAAGAAAATAATGATGGAGAGTGAAACTTTTTAAATATATTTGCTTACTTTATTACTAAGGACGCAAATCCAAAAGTAAATTTAATGACTGCAGGGCCCTGTCAACGTTGTACAGACGTAAATTATGTGGTGTGAGATGTCTTTGTTTGTGTGTACACGTGCTTTTGTTAGTTTCTTGTTAGTTTCTCGTTAGTTCAATTCCTGTGATGCACCCTAAACTGACTCTGGTGCTACCTCTATACCTCCACCAAACGCGCAGACTTCTCCCAATACTAAAAACTAACTTATTGTACCACCCTATGCCTTTTCTAGTACTACGGAAGCGAAATTTCATGCATTTTATTCCTTGTTTACTCTTATCTTTTGATGTACATCGGTGTTGTCACTGAAGTGGTCATGAAGTGCGACTACTCACTCAGGTGCTGGTGATTTTCCTGAAATCTTTATAGTGGCATTTTATGATCGTTTACACGTAATTTTACGTAGTACTAGGATGCCTCCCGTCTCCTCTGTGAGGATCGCTGCTGCTGAAATGAAACACAAGCATGTCTGCTCAGGCTGTTAACTTCCTAGATTCTTGCTGAAGGTGCGTCAGGTTGTAACAATCTTTAATAATTTTCCGTGTGTGAATAATAGGTGAGAGAGTAACATGTCCTCTCTCATGAGGAAGTGGAAGGAACTGTTGTTGCTGAGTACACGAATACTATAACAAATCACAAAACCCATCAAAACACGCCAAAATGAAGTTAGCCAATGTAACGAATAGAAGGAGCGCAGTAACGAGATATGTAGGAGTGTTTCAGAACGAACGTCGTAACTGCTGCATCTACACCTATACTCTGTAAACCACTGAAGGGCATGGTAGACGTTGCGTCCCACTGTACCATTTATTTGGGATTCTTCCCGTTCCATTCACGTAAGGGTTGCGTAAAGAATGATTGTTTAAATTCCTCTGTTCATGTTCTAATTAATCAAATCTTGTTCTCACGATATCTATGTGGGCGAGACATAGGGAGTTGTAACGTATTCCTAGAGTCATTTGACGTCAGTACTTGAAAATTTATAAGCAAGCTTCCTCGAGATAGTCATAAACTATCTTCAAGAGTCTGCTGGTTAAATTTCTTCAGCATCTCTGTGACACTCTCCTATGTGTTAAACAGACCTTTGACCATTCGTGCTGTCACCAGTCTCTTTAGATTTTCAATAGCCCTTCTCAGTCCTTTCGGTACGGGTCCCACAGACTTGACAAATATTGTCGAATGGGTCACTCGAGTGATTTGTAAGCAGTCTCCTTCGCAGATTGATTACATTTTCCCTGTGTTCTACCAGTAATTCCAAGTCTATCATCTGCTTCAACCACGACTGATCCTATGTGATCATTATATTTCACGTCCGCAATGAGTGTTACATTCACGTATTTGTATGAGTTCGCCAACTGCAGTTGTTACTCACTGATATTATAGTCATAGATAAATTTTTCCTTTCTCTGAAGTGCACGATTTTATATTTTTGGGCACTAAAAGAAAATGCCAATCTTTGCACCACTCGGAAATATTATCGTTTTATTACGGAATATTTATGCAGCTCTTTCAGAGAGCACTTCATTGTAGATAACTGCATCATCTGCAAAACCTCTCAGATTACTATTGGTATTCTACGCAAAAACGTTAATATACATCAATAGAAATGGACCCAACACATTTTCCTGAGCACACCAGAAGTTATTTCTACATGTGGCTACCAACAAATCTTCTATCCAGCACAAATTTCGCTTGATACCCCAAGTGATAGTTCTTCTGGCAATAATTATAGATGTGGTACTGACACAAATGCTTTCGTTAATCAAGAAATACTGCATATACGTGACTGCTTCGATTCAAAGCTTCCTGTATGTCTTGTGAGGAAAGTGTGAACTGGGTTTCGCATGATTGATGTTTTCGGAGTCATGCTGGCTGGTATGGACGGCGTCATTGTGTTCGAGATACGTCGCTATATTTGAGCTCATAATATGTTCTACAATACCACAACAAAGCGATGTAAAGGAAACCGGACCGTCATTTGGTGGATCATTTCTACTATCTTTCCTGTAGGCGGGTGTGACCAGCGCTTTCTTCCAAGTACTGGGCAACAATTTTTGTTCACGGTTCTATGGTAGATCAGAAGAGGGGCTAACTCATCCATATACTCAGGATAGAAACTGACAGTGATTCCACGTGGGCCTGGAGTTTTGTTCAGCTTTAACGATGCCAGCTGTTTCTCTACGCCACTGACACTAATACTTAACTCCTCTTTTCAACGGTGCGAGCATTGAATTGGGACATTTCTCCTGGGTTTTCCTTTGTAAAGGAATATTTGAAAACGGTGTTAGGCATTTCATTTTTTGCTTTGTTGCCCTCAGTTTGAGTTCCCTTCTCATCAGCAAGTGAATGAACTCTAACTCTGGTGCCACTAGCAGCAGCCTTCCCATACGACCAGAATTTCTTTGGGTTTTGTGAATGATCACTTGACAGTGTTCTGCTACAGCCGTCACTGAAGGCCTCACGCATAGCTCTCTATCCATAGCCTACGCTTTGTTTTACTCCTATTATGCAATAGTGTCCCATTATGAACTACACTGGGTACGTATCTATCAAGTGCATGGTCAACAGATCTTTCAAACTTGAGACATAGTTCGTCTACATACTTCTGTCCTGCGCTAAAAGTTTGAAGTTCCCTATTGAGATACGACTCCATTGGTTTCTATCTGGTTTACGTAACATGTATATCCTTGTCTTAGTTGTCCTTTGTACTTCGGTAATCATTGTTGCCACAGCCGCATCATCGTCAATAACATCATTTTCGATATGGACATCCCCGAAGAAGACAGGTCTATTTGTTAATATTAGATCTAACATATTTCCACCATGAGTGGGGTTCAGAACTCTCTCTTCAGAGTAGTTTTCAAAGAAGCCAATTAGTATTGTTTCACAGGATGTCTTGTCACTCACACCACTTTCTAGAACTATAATTTTCCCAACTAATTGATTGATGATTGAAGTCTCCAACGGTGATTTTAGTATGACTGGGGAACTTACGTCAAGCGGACTGACGTTTTCTCTGAAATTGTTGGTTACATCAGGAGGTGAGTCTGTTGGAATATAGATGGATCCAATTACCATTTTATCGCCATTCCTGGTACTGATTCTTGCCCATACAATCTCACATACAGATTCAATTTCTGTTTCGCTGGATTTGTGTTTCTTGTCTACTGCGACAGGTACACAACCTCAATTTCCTATTAGCGTATTTTTTCAATAAACACTTAAATTTCACCACAAATTTCACTGCTAGTACTTTCGAGTTTCAACCAGCTTTCTATACCTTGTGTTGTGAGTTACGTGAGATTCACTGCTTTTCATGAGCGCTCCAAACTCTAGTAATTTGTTGAGATTTCTTCGACACTAAAACACTACGCTTTTAACAATCTTACCTGTAGGAGGCATTTTTGATTTTAAACTGACACTTCTGTGTTTCCTACAACTATCGTTATCTGGATTGGATGGAGAGTCGCCTAATCTAAAAAAACCTTGTGTGCACCCCACACACAGCCAGCCACCTAAGTAGCAGCCTGCAATGTGTAGTGCACACCTCACACATTTAGGAGGACTCTACATTTCTCAACGGTATGCCACAAACCCAAGAAGTCGCAACCTAGCTTGTTACAAACCCGCTAAGTTATCTGGTTCAGTCCTTCTAATCGACCCACAACCAAAGGGTCACGATCAGTTCTTGGGATAGTGCTGCAGATTGTGAGCTTCGTTTAAACTACGTGAGCAAGGCTGTTCTTCTCAATGGCTCCCGGAATAGACTCTTCGTCGTGAATGAGGCTCCCAGGCATACATCCTCAATGAACATGGTATTACTTCTTGTCCCTTGCTACCATTTACTTGAGGTGTACAATTATTCGCCGTATGTTTGAAGGTTAACTGACCTATACCTTTTTGGATTTACCTTCCTCTGCATAGGACAAAGCAGGACCTGGCTCTACAGAATATTCTACAGGATATTGTAGAGATCGGTCCTACAAATGTGGTGTAGGCACAGTCCGCCGCCTCACTTCACGTTAGTCTGTCTGAAAGGTTGCATGACCACACAAACAACAAAAAAGGGCTTGAAAACTTGTGTTATGTAGCTAGTGTCCGTGAGGGTACTTGTTTTTCCCAATAGGCTTTCATTCGTTCCGGAAATGCTACTTTGTCTACTTTGTGTCTGAAGGTGTGTCTTTCAAGAATGTCGGCTGTCTTATGTTTGCATTATTTAGGTCGTTTCGAATTTCATCTAGTGAAGGTGTGGAATTCTTCGTTAATCGATTTTCTGGTTGTAGGCTTAGATGACCAAAGAATTTCATTCGCCTCTTCCTAATATCCATTTCCTTGTTTAAAAATTTTTCTGTTCTTTAAACTGATTTTAATCTGTTACTGTCCTGGGTATGTCTTCCTCCTAGAATTTTCCAGATTTTCTTTCTCTCTTCTTTTTTGATGTTTTCCGGTAATAGGGGCCAGTGTTTCACTTGCGTAGAGGATTGCTGGTTTTATGGTCGAATTTTTGCCCCTCTTGACATGGATTTTGTTGTTGTAGAGGTTTGGCGTTAACTCTAATCTTTTTTAATTTTTTGGAGGCGATGTCGCTGTGAGTTTTTGTCAATACCTTTCGGTTCGAAGAATTCTCCAAAGTATTTAAATTATGGGACCCCGTTAATTTTACCATATTTTGTTTTCAAGTTTGCGATTTATGCTTTTGAACAAAAACAGTTTAGTTTTCTCAAATGAAATTTGGAAACCTACTTTTTCTGCACATTTTTTGACTATTTCCAGTTTTATTGAGGTCTGCTCATCCTCTGTTAGTATCGACAGGTCATCCTCAAATGCAAGATATGGTATTTAGAGGTTGTTTTTGGCAACGCCTAGCCGGATTGGGTTGCAAACCCCGTATTTCTTGAGTTCTTTCTCGCATTCTTCCATAGCTTTGTCCAGAACTATGTTGAGCAGTATAGGAGAGAGTCCATCTTTCCTCACACATGTTCGAATGCCGAAGGGTTCTGAGATCTCCCCTCATAAATTTTACTTTAGATTTCGTGCCAACTAGTGTTTTTATTATGATTTCCCTTGTATTGGGATATAATGCCCTCTCTTCTAACATTTGCAATAATGAGTGCTGTCTATTGAATCGTATGCTTTTTTGAAAACTACAAATGTGCATACTGCAGATTTTTGGCTGAGAGCTCGCATTTGGAATATGATTTTGAGGTTGAAAAATGCTCCGGACCTGACCTGTTAGGTCTGTATCCTGCTTGATATTCTGTGGCTTTGGGTTCTAATTGCTGTTGCGTTCTATTCAAAAGACAAGCTGATAGAATTCTGTAGGTGGCGGGTTATAGAGAGTTTACAGTGTTATGACGACGATGAACGAGTCGTCGCCGATGATGACTGGTGGCCAGTGCTAAATAGAAACATATAAATTACAGCAGGTTTATCAGTAACGTCGATAAGGTGCTGGCTGCATGGTCTAGATCTGTAACAACTAAAATAACAATAAGTCGTTATTAAAAATTAATATACAGGGTAGTCCATTGATCGTGACATGGCCAAGTATCTCCCGCAACAAGCGTTAAACGAGAAAACGACAGGAGAACGAAACTTGTCTAGTTTGAAGGGGGAAACCAGATGACGTTATGGTTGGCCCGCTAGATGGCGTTGCCAGGTCAAACATTTATTAGCTGTGTTTTTTTAAATAGGAACCCCCATTTCATTAAATTCTCGTGTCGTACGTAAAGAAATATGAATGTTTTAGTTGAACCACTTTTTTCGCTTTGTGATAGATGGCGCTATAATAGTCACAAACATATAGCTCACAATTTTAGAAGAACAGTTGGTAACACATAGGTTTTTTAAATTAAGATACAGAACGTAGTTATGTTTGAACATTTTATTTAGGTTGTTCCAATGTGATTCATGTACCGTTGTGAACTTAACGTTTCTGAGAACGCATGCTGTTACAGCGTGATTACCTGTAAATACCACATTAATGCAATAAATGCTCAAAATGATGTCCGTCAACCTCAATGCATTTGGCAACACGTGTAACGACATTCCTCTCCACAGCGAGTAGTTCGCCTTCCGTAATGTTCGCACATGCATTGACAATGCGCTGAAGCATGTTGTCAGGCATTGTCGGTGGATCACGATATCAAATATCCTTCAACTTTCCTCACAGAAAGAAATCCGGGGACGTCAGATCCGGTGAACGTGCGAGCCATGGTATGGTGCTTCGACGACCAATCCACCTGTCATGAAATATGCTATTCAATACCGCTTCAACCGCACGCGAGCTATGTGCCGGACATCCATCATGTTGGAAGTACATCGACAATCTGTCATGCAGTGAAACATCTTGTAGTAACATCGGTAAAACGTTACGTAGGAAATCAGCATACATTGCACCATTTACATTGCCATCAATAAAATGGGGTCCAATTATCCTTACTACCATTAAGCCGCACCATACATTAACCCGCCAATGTCGCTGATGTTGCACTTGTCGCAGCCATTGTGGATTTTCCGTTGCCCAATAGTGCATATTATGCCGGTTTACGTTACCGCTGTTGGTGAATCACGCTTCGTCGATAAATAGAACGCGTGCAAAAAATCTGTCATCGTCCCGTAATTTCTCCTGTGCCCAGTGGCAGAACCGTACACGACGTTCAAAGTCGTCGCCATGCAATTCATGGTGCGTACAAATATGGTACGGGTGCAATCGATGTTGATGTAGCATTCTCAACACCGACGTTTTTGAGATTCCCGATTCTCGCGCAGTTTGTCTGCAGCTGATGTGCGGATTAGCCGCGACAGCAGGTAGAACACCTACTTGCGCATCATCATTTGTTGCATATCGTGGTTGACGTTTCGTATGTGGCTGAACTATTCCTGTTTCCTTAAATAAAGTAACTATCTGGCGAACGGTCCGGACACTTGGATGATGTCGTCCAGGATACCGAGCAGCATACATAGCACACTCCCGTTGGGCAGTTTGATCACAATAGCCATACATCAACACGATATCGACCTCCTCCGCAATTGCCAAATGGTCCATTTCAACATGGGTAATGTATCACGAAGCAAATACCGGCCGCACTGACGGAATGTTACGTGATACCACGTACTTATATGTTTGTGACTATTACAGCGCTATCTATCACAAAGAGAAAAAAGTGTTCCAACTAAAACATTCATATTTCTTTACGTACTTCGTGAATATGTAGTAATAATGGGGGTTCCGATTTAAAACAACGCAGATGATAGCCGTTTTACCTATGGCAACGCCATCTATCGAGCCAACCATAGCGCCATCTGGTTTCCCCCTTCAAGCTAGACGAGTTTCGTTCTTTGCAGTTTTTTCGTTTGATGCTTATTTCGTGAGATATTTGGCCCAGTCACTATCAATGGACCACCCTGTATACTGTACTTAACTGGTTTTACAGGATTCTTCTTGGCTGCATACATATAATTATAAACACATAGCTATTGAGGCCTCACTGGGGCCATACGTTACTAAGCGCCTTGTTAGAGGTTGCTTCCTATCAGCTGAAGGTTATGCTGCTTTACTATTTGACGTCTGGGGCAGCAGTGGACGAGAGGTCACTAGAAACTTGATACAAGCCGCGGAGCGGCGCTGGTCGCGACTTAAGGGGTCCAACGATACAAATACGGGCCGCGCTCGATAACTGCGACTCCTAGCAAGTGTGGTATCGAAGGTTTACACCACACCCCCTATAGTTGTTTACATCTGATTTGCAACCATTTTATGTAGTGGATGAATCAGAGCACTATTCCCGTCACACGTGGTTTTTTCCGTTTCGTCAGATGTTTTGAATTATTTGAGTAATTTCTTTGACTGAATTAGGGCCTGTATTTTTCAAGAGTTCTGCTACAATTCCGTCCTCCACTGATGCTTTATTGCTTTTAAGTTTCTTGATGTGCACATAAATTTCTTCTTCTGTTGGTGATGACGAGTTCTGTGGTGAGATTTCTGGCTGCACTTTCGGAAATGGCTCTTTGGGTTCTGGACAATTTAAAAGTTGTGAAAAATATGTGGCTAGTTATTGAAAATTTTCTTTATTTGTCAGGTCCAATTTACCATCTTGTTTTCGAAAGCGAAGGTTTTGTGTTCAGTACCCTTTGATCTGGCTTGCGAAGTTCTTATAGAAATCGTGTGTATTCTAGTTTATGATGTTTTCTTCTACTGACTGTAGTTGCTCATTGACGTATTTTTGCTTAATTTGTCTTAAAATCTTAGAAGACCGTTTGCGCATTTCGAAAAATTTCTTGTGTGTTTCTTCTGATCTGTTGCAAGTGCAATTTTGAAATGCCTTTCAGCTTTCTTCTAGTGTGTTCTGGCAGTCTTCAATCCACCAAAGATGTTTTAGTTTTCTGTCAAGAGGGATGAGCTCTTTTGCTGTTTTGATGATTTGAGTTTGCAATTTTGTAGTCTGTGATGTTGTGTGGATCAAATGTCGTGACAGCGGTGCTTCTCTTTTGAATTTCCTCTTGGGCGTGAATTTAATTTTTATTCTGATTAAAAATGATTCGAGATCGATATTTGCACCTCTGTGTACTTGCACATAGTGAATTTCTTTTTGGTAGTCATATGATATTGCAACATGATCGGTGTGAGATTCTCCCAAATGATGGCTGGATGATCGCCACATTTTTTTGTTTTTTGGGATGTTTCCGAAGTTAGGTTGACATGATTCTTAGGTTGTTTTGTTGGCATAATCCAACGAGTCTTGTGTCATTTCTATTGGTAAATTTGTGTGCCGGATAGTTCCCTACTGTCTTCTGTGTGCTCTTCCAATTAGTGCACTGAAGTCACCGAGCAGAGTTTTCACATCGTCTTTTGGAGTTTTGCCCATCTCTGTTTCAAGTTCTTTCCAGAATCTTTGTTTTCTCAGACCTATTTTCAGAGAGTGGACTGCCGTTTATCATAGCAGAACCGTATTTCACGTGGTTATATATTTAAAAGGACGTATCTTCATTAACAACAGTAAAAAAAATGACAAAGTGCGATATTAATCATTAGTTTTTACCACTCAAAGAATGAAGTTATATGTTAATTTTTTGTTAGTTTTCAGTTAAATATTTACAGCCGTGGTACACATTGAAATCTCGAGGCAAATTATCTTACCATGCCGCTATAGCAGCCAAAAGCAATTAGCGCAGCCCGTTGACAAAGTGAAGTATCGCCCGGTAATTCATTTCTTGCATTTCAAGGGTAACAGCGCTGCAACAGTCCCCAATGAACTGAAGGAAATAAACGGCAACAACGCACTATCATGTGAATCAATCTATAGGATGTGAAGACGTTTACAGTAGGATTAAACATGCCTGAACGCCGAAGAACGAAGTGGCTGGTCGTCTCTGTGTTAAGAACCGGGAACAGCAAGAGCGGTAGTGGCGTCGGTGTTCGAAGATGGCCGTATAACGGTGCCTTTCTGATACTGCAATGGAAGAAGGCTAGCAGATTTCGCTCGTAATGGTCAGATTATAACAGGAGCATATTACTGAAATGACTAGGTTCCAGGAAGGTATCGGGAAGAAACTTCGTGGGAACTGTATGAGATGACAGTTTTGCAGCATGGTAATACCCTAGCTCGAAGCACTGGATGAAGTTAAAAATGCCACATCTTAAGGCTGTTAAATTTTGCTTCTGCTACAAATTCTCCTGACATAGCACACAGTGACATTTTCTTGTTTCTTTGTGTGATGAAAAACCATTACGTGGCAGGTAATTACAGAAAATGCGAACTTGTGCAGCCAACGTCTCTACCTTGTCTTCGTTGGAAAAGATGTGTCTCAGTGTTTCGTGAATGTGTAGCAAAGGATTAATACCATCAGTAAGTTTCATGGTCGTAGTTTTATTTTTTCTAGGTGATTCGAAAAGCTTGGTGATTAAATCTCATATATTTCCGTAAATGATTGACCACATAACAAAGACACAGATGTTGTGGTTCATAACTAAAGGAAATTTATTCTGTTGGTTGGCGTGTTGTGGTAATTCCAGTGTTGTTTCGTGACCATTTTCCCAGGAACAATCAGATAACATGTGCAAGTTCATATTGAAAACCCCATTTGATGGGAATGTTTAACTGACGCAGAGAAATCTGATAAACTGTAGTACTAGCGATTTTAACTGAGTAATTCAACTTTACTCTTCTTTACCTGTCGATTCTGATTTGCCTGATCCCTAGAAACCAGATTAAGTTGAAAGTGTTCTGAGAGATGGAAAAAGCACGTGGATCACTAGCGACAACATTTCACAGAAGGTTTGCCGGGAAGAAAGGGAAAACAGCGATCTGCCATCGGCAATGCTTTTGTACTGCCATTCCAGGATGTCCAGCTTTGTCCTGAATGAACCCAGATAGGATATCCCATGGCGAAAACTTCTGGTGAAAGCATTTTACAACCTGAGGACTGGAATGAGAAGGTACACTTTTTAGCAGAAAACACTAATGTACTCAAATGTACAAAGTTGACTGTTTCTGAAGAAAGCACAGAATCTCAGAGACAAACATCTCGTAGATGGACTGGGATCCCCAGTTTTGGGCGTTTGAAAATGCGACAAACTGCTTAATATATTGACTCTGCAATAACAATACCTGCGCAATGTAAGAACCACCAGCATTGGCGAAAGAAAATAAACTAAGGTTAGAGAGAGAAATGTGATTGCGGCAACAAAGACTGCCTCATTGCTCTCTCTCTCTCTCTCTCTCTCTCTCTCTCTCTCTCTCTCTCACACACACACACACACACACACACACACACACACACACACACACACACACACAGAATTAAGTGACTTTTTTTTCTGCGGTAGATGGCAGGATGAATGTTAGTGGTTAACGAGTAGAAAAAACTATTCTTTTTAACGAGCATTTTTATTCATTGGCACTGAGACGATCCAGAGCCCAGCCAGTGAAATCAGTGTGAGATGAAAAATGCGATAGTGTGAGGTTGCCTTTTAAATAACTTTTGATCAGAAATTACTCGGTTTTCGGAAACTCCGCCACGGTGAGACAGAGCCGCAACTGTGAGACGATGTGTAGGAACGTTAAAGTCGTTTCATAGTAATTCCGCCTCCTCAAGCTTCACTCTGAAGACTTGTATTTTAGCACTAATGAACCATCCGCTTTGAATTCCATCTCAGGTGTGACGCTTTCCTTTCTCTAGCGCTGTCTGTTTTCGATTAACATCACAAGAATCACTGGCCATTTTGCATTACAGTTAATTCATTGTACAGTTATTACCATCCTTCCCCCTGACCCCTATAGCAGATATGCCAAGGTATTCTTATGTTAATCTTCCCATTACTTGTCGCTTGTTTTATCAATAATTTTATCTGAGTAAAAGTGATTGTGATTTGTTGATTTGTGTCTCATGTAGCAGTCGAGAAGTTTCCCCACCTCATTATTTTGTAGGGAACCCTAATGTTATTGCCACTGCTTGAAGGCTTACATTGTAGTTTTAAAAACAAGCCATTTCGCAGTGTCACCAGTTGTTGTGTACGGCTCTCGTCTTTGTCTGGAATTGCGAATTTTCTCATGGTGGCCGGGTGGAGCCTCCGCAGTCCACTTTTAGATTTGCGTACAACGAGGTGAATTCGTTACACTCACTGATACACTAGGGAGCTGCTGCGGTTTAGCGGCACACTGACTTCAAAGGAGAAAAACTCATTTGGTGGCAAAGCGCAGAGCAGCGACTTACCGCAGCTGATCCGCAAACAGCAGTGCCCTGGGAACCCATCCACGCCCCTTCTCTAGCTTTTGTGACTGACCTTTTGCTGTCAAGCCATATTACTAGATGAACAATCTGCCCCGCTAGTTTCTAACGAGAAAATTAAAGCCTTGTTCCTGAGTTATCAAGCAATGTATTTTCCTCAAAAGCACTCAAGAAATAGGAAGAAAAGCAACCTATTATTGCACAGCAAGATTTGAGGATAATGTCAAAAACTAAGAGGGCGTGCTGAAAAGTAATGCGTTCGTATTTTTTAATGTATAAAGTCAAAAGATCTGTATGTAAAACACACGGCGTTAACATTGGATACCGTGTTCTTCATGTCTACCACTAGAGACAGCGTGCTGTAATCGAGTTTCAAATTCGAAGAGTTCTTCCATGCAGGGAGCATCCACTCCTTCAGCATGACGATATCAGATTACAGACGAGCGCTGCAACGTGCGCAACTATCTGACTCCTTCGGTTTACTGTCGTCTATTATCCTCCACACAGTCCCGACTCTGCCCCATCCGATTTTCATCTGTTTCCAGAACTTGAAGAACACCTTCGAGGAATTAACTTTGATAGTGGTGAAGCAGTGCAAGCAGAAGTATACATTGTACAGTGATAGTATCAACAAATTGGTCACTTCTTAGGAGAAATGTGTTCTTCGGCAAGGGGGGGGAGACTATGTTAAGGAACAAATATATAGACATGAACAATGAAGATGTAGAATGTTGTTAACTTTTGATTTATTTAAAAATCTTTATGAGTTTTCACATTGAGACTTCGGAAGCATTACTATTCAGCATGCAGTTGTATCCATAGTCGCAGTCCAGTCCACACGGCAATCAATTTCTACGTTAGTGCACTATCAGCGTGTGGTGAGGTACGATAAGTGCTTTCCTCGTAGGTTCTGTTCTTTTCCAGAAAGGAATGACAGGACTGAAATAGTAGATCTGTATAAGACAAATTGAGTGATACAGTTCCTTTCCAGAACTCGTAAAAATTAGGGAGTGAAACACACCGACTATGGCATTTCGGTGCTGCCGCAGCTGTATGAATGGTGCACCATCGTTACAGGGCATAAGAACTGTGGTCGTAAAATGATACCAACCGACGAGGGCAGATGAAGATGTCACGTATTGTCAACTACTGTCGTTTTCAAATTCGACAATAATGAGAGAAGAGTGTAGCAATTAGATGATCTTGTATCTAGGAAAATATGACGATTTTTTGTCGATATTTCATTCCAATGACTGATGACACGAAGAAATGGGCACTGCGGTCCATCATTAACAGTTTCCGTCATTTTATACTGTTTTATTCTTGCTAGAGACGCAATTTCTTTTTATGAAGCAGGTGTAAATACTTCAGTTTCTACACATTTTAATGCTGTATAATTTATTAAACCTATTTGGAATATATTGTTAATTTATCAATTATACAATGTTATAATTCCATATACGACGCAAGTTACTGCACCACGATTTACGATATTTACGTAATTGGTTGACATTGCTCCAGTTATTCCTGAGTTATAAATTTTGAGCACCCGTTTCCACCGCGTATCATCAGCTATAGCTGCGACAGGGGTGCCTTACAGTCGCAAGAAAAGTTGTCACATACTAAGTGATACGGGTGCTAATTTTTGTAGAAATTCCTTCAGTTGTTGCAGATATATGGTGATATGTCACTGTCTTAGCATCCCTCTGGCCTTTCTCCGAATTCTAGGCGTGAAACATCATGATGACTATCACTAATGGGCGTAGCCACGCCGAAAACCGCGGATTAGACACTGATATTGGTCGTTATTCAACATTTTTATACGTCAATTCTTCTCATCCCCACCCCGACTCCCATCCTAGGGGTTGTTGACGTATATTGCAACCACAATATTTTCATACGAACAATGAGAAGCTTATGTACGAAATTTGAAATTGTTCGAGACATTCCTGACACAACCCTTTACCTCATCGTTTTCACTCCCATCTCTATGGGTGGCAAGTTCTTACCCCCAAAGAATTCTTCGCATGCGAGCACAAAACAACTCACCAAAATTCATCGTAATCGGATTAACGGCACAACAACGCATACAAGACGAGCAGACAGACAGACAGACGGACAGACAGACATTCATTTTCATAAATTAGACTAGAAAATGCGAATGAGACGAGGGTTTCTCATGCCACAAGAAAACGTTTGCCAAAGCCGAAAGATGAAGCTGGTGTTGTGCATCAATGCACATGAGTTTTATTTTATCTCCCGAAAGGATTCGTAGGCAGTGTTTTCCTAGAACGTAAAACAGCATCTTTTAACTGATTGCCTTACTAAGAGTAAACCAGCAACTCGCGAGGGTCACTGAGGTCTACAGGCCAAACTGCATGTAAAAAGACAACATAGAAGTAGTCTGGATTCGAGTATAAAAGTTATCATTTGCAGAAAAATGCACATGACAGCAAAGGTGGTTTGACAATGAGGAAAATTAGAAAACTGAAGACAGAAATTTTCAGATATGCAACCAATTCGTTAGATGTGACACTGTGTACTTCCGTATTTTACGAAATATGTAAGAATTTGTGGCTGGAAATTTTTTCGTGAGATCGTTCCAATGACAGCCGTGGGTGTGGGTTTAGAACCCATCTAGAATTTCATTTAAGAAATTAAATCTGTCCACTCGTTCATTTGGTATCCTTAACCTAAAAAGGAAACGGATTGAAAAATTAATGAATTTTTATTCAAAAAAATACAACCACACACCAAAAAGTTCTCGTCTTTTAGACGTTGATGCTCTTCTTTCTTTCCGTGCGCGCTGCGAAAGAATTTGAGAATTCTTAGAACTTGCACTGGCTTGCACTAAGAATCCAGAATAGAAGTGAATTACAGCATACAGAAATCAATGGCACAAGGAAAGAAATGGAATAGTTCACATACCCTGCAATCAAACACTATTTTGGCAACAGAAGAACTGAGTAAATAACCGCCACTGCCTCTCTCTCTCTCTCTCTCTCTCTCTCTCTCTCTCTCTCTCTCTCTCTCTCTCACACACACACACACACACACACACACACACACACACGAGCGCGTGCATATTATATCCCGAAAGTCAGCAACACTTCGAAATTTGCAGTCCTTTCCTGACAGAAACACACAACGAAACAGATAAAATTCATACTAACTCAAGAACGCACTTTATGCCAACTGAATCCTTATATATTGTGGGAGAAAAGTAAGTATCTTAACACACCGAAAGTAAGGGGGAAACAAGATTACAGAATCAAAAATTGTAAGTAACATGCTACGTAACACGACTTTCGGCCTGAAAGTGATGTAAAACTATTTCTTTCTTTTCAAACTACATGCATTAAATGTATGACGGAGCTGTAAAGCTACAAGCGCAAAACTACATATCCGCGCCGTGTAAGATATGTCTAAAAGTATATAACTACTTGTTTAACGAACTAGTGTTCTATAATCAATTTTCGCCACAGTTTAAACACATAATATTTCGTGCCTCGGTTATTTAACATGGTCATTAACTATGCAAGGTATCTCATTCAACTCTGCAACCTTATATACTTGAGATATAAAACGCAATGTTAAAAATGCAGTCGACATGGATTCCACAGCTGTCAGGGGCTCACACCGTGGGCAGGAATGCACAATCCATAAAAGTAAACGACATCACTTTCAACGCAAAGTTACGTTTATTTAATGACACATGGCACACGCTGTTTCCATCCTTTACAGTCTAAATATTTGAGAAGATATGTGGTTTAGAGCAGCGAAAAGAAGATTTCTATCACCAATTGTACCTCTATATTTCAATTCGGTAGAAAAACGAGACATTTGCTATTTAAACAAATGCAGTTATGTGCTGGAAGTGGCATTTGTTTACTTTTATCGATTGTGCTTTCCTGCCGACTGTGTCAGCCCCTGGCGTACGTGCATCGCAGGCCAGCTGCATATTTCACATTTTGTTTCAATTAGGGAATACACAAGGTTGCAGTGAGACGGACACCCAGTATATATAAACGAATGAAAAAATGTGGAGGCTAATCATCATTCCTTTACATATATAAATTACTATAAGCTGAAATTTAAATGACGCTGTATCGCAACAATTTTGACTCTGAAGAATTAATAATCCTACTGAAGACGGAACAAGAAGAGTTGAAACGCTTTTGGCTTCTTTCATAACGGAAATTATTTCTCCAACCCTACGTATCGAACTGTCACTTTTTCCTAATTTAGATATGGTGATGAAAGAAACTATTCGCTCTATTTATCACCGACTTTTGTGTCTGCATTTATCAGAGTCTGAGGCTATATTTGCGGTAATGTATTTCTGCGTTGTGACAGCTGGTTATTGCAAGTCTGCACCCAGAAGTCAGTTTTTATTCAGCGTGTCCTCGCCGCAGGTAGAGGGCATTGCCAGCACGCCCCCTTCCCCTGCTCGGGGCTTAAAGAGACGCCGGCCTGCCCCTGCTCTCGTAACAAAAGCCCCGCTACGGAAACAGTGGGCGGACTGCCAGTCACCGGAGTCCTCCCTGCTTAAACTATGTTATCCCCTGAGCACACAGGATTACAGGCTTTGGGCGAAAGCATCCGTTGCAGTGTCCGTGTGTTCCTGCACAGAAACTTAGGTACCAGCTGCGTCAGAACATTTCTTTCTCTGACTTGAATTCGAAATTCACTCATACCGTGGCAAAACTTTAATTTCTTACTCCACGACCTTCGTTCATCCTTACCGCGTCGTTTCCATCCCATAACGGTACCTTTTGGCAGTAAAGATACCCAAATGAAATGACTGCGAGCGTTTCATGTCACACAGTCCATCACATGCTACTGAAAAGGAACGTTAGTGACATCTCTACGGTTTTTCATCAACGACGATTATCGGATATATTCTCTAAAATGGGAGGTTCCACGTTCAATTGGAAGCATAGCTTCTTTAATGGGTACGTCAAGAAAGGAGCTGCTTTTCGAACACATATATAAATAAAACTTGTTGACCATCGTAGCAATCAGATGGAGATATGTGGAATTAGACACACAGGAGCGTCTGGATGTGCTTAGAATTACTGTGGCACAAAGTAATCCTCGGAATGTGGTGTTTTCTCAACAGGCAATACCTTATTAACCGATCAAGCACATACAGTTTTGCACACATACGCCTTTATTTGTGTAGTTGAGGGCCTTAAAAAAAATCCTCTATTTAAACTAAGCGAAGATATTTTATCAAGTATAGCGCTCTTGAGAGGACGTGTGTAGTTTTCGGGCTAATATTGTTAACTATATTCAGTTTTTTCTGTTTGTTACATTCAATTCATTACAAAACTATCCTGCTTATTTTGCATTCATTTGATTGTTTGGTCTACATTAAAAATAATGATAAAATACCTCTGTTAGATGAACTGAAATGACAAGTCCAGCACATTTCCAATAATGTTACGAATTTATATTTAATTCTGGCATGAATAATAAAACAAAGATAGATAATTAATTTCATCATCCTCTCTATTTTCCTTTCACTGGCATACATACGAATTAGAGAACAATAATACTCTAAAGAGCACATAATTGTTTATTAACACGACATGGGTCAAATAAGCTTACGATTAATTGAATAAGTTTTAAATTATATTTAACAGTGGGAAGCTCTGATACCTTGATTATCGAACTTACTTTTATTTCATTCTTTTATAGATGAGGCAATATTTCTTTGGACTGCCTGTCGCTCTCTGGAAAATGTGGTGAACTGTGATTTCCATAGAAGATGGTTCAGATGATGTAGCTTGGTGTAAAAATGACTACGATTCTTTTATTTATTCTACTTGATACGTAATCTGTCATTCATACAGCATGAGATACACCATGATGTTAAGTACCCAAAGATCAAACCAGAATTGGAATTCTATGGGGTCTGAGAAATTTGCTTGGAGCTTACATTTACTATAGCTTACTATAACACATTTAGAAGTCTCATATACACTGGTTTATAGTATATTATATTAAATATATAATAATAATAATAATAATAATAATAATAATAATAATAATAATAATATGGTATTTGACTTCATATTTGCATGTTCCCCAGTTCGAATGAAACAAGAAGTTTCACTGTTACAGTCACAATTTATTTATTATCTCGACGAGTTTCATAGGTTTAGAACTCCACAATCTGATGGATTTATGTGGTTCAATACGATACTGATTTGTCGTGTTATGACTTTATAGTAACTTGTGTCACCGCCAAGTGGAAGAAGACCGAAGGAATCACTATCTCAATATAGCACTCATATCATTGTGGAGGTTTTCGACTGAAAATATGAACGAAAATATAAATTTTACAGTAAAAATATCTTCAGTGATCACCGGCTCCTTTTCATTCGTGTTACATCACATAAACCATCACACTTCTTAGAGGGCACAGAAAAATATCGTTATTTGGTAAATAACAACATAAACCAGATGTATATAAAAGTTAAATATTATATATAAAACTTAAATTAGAGACAAGCTATTTATAGCTCAAAAATTGTTCACCTTTACATTATCATCGCCCCCTAATCGTTATGTTACAGAGCACGCTTAATGAGCCACTAGAAAACAATAAAAAATTTGCCCTGTCATCCGGATTTGAACTTCACATTCTGAAAGGAAATGCTACTAAATATTATATCACCAAGGTTCCCATCTAACTGGTATTTCTGTTTTTCCCTATCATTTATTAACTTTGAGGAAATGAAACTAGATATTTGTTTTACTTAAACTGGTCATGAAGTTCAGCTATTATGTGAAATATCTTCGGTTGGAAAACATGAAATGTAAAATGAAATGAAGTGTATGTGTTGGTTAATCTGATCATGTGTACAATTAGAAGAAAAATGTCCACATATGATAAATTTTATTCTAAAATTCCCTCCTAATTAATAATGATAACAACTTTTGGCGTCGAAGATGGGTATTTGCAAATTGCTTGAGTGCAGTTTAAAAGAAACTGTCATCTAAATTTTGATGAAATCATTTTGAACATATTTTTCGCAAAAAATTCCTTGCAAAATATAAAAACGGTACACATTTGAATCACATCTCACTATGGTAAAAATATGACAAGCTTCTAGCTGAATATCATATTTCTGAGGCAGTCATTTTATAATATAATCTCGAAATTTGTGTAGTAAATCTGAGGTAGTGTCTACCACAATATGAATGTATCATTTGATTATATAATAAGAACTCTGTCGCCAGAATGCCTACAACGGATACTAACTATGGCTAATTAATTTTTGATTTCACCATACAAGGTTTGTGTAGGAAATTTCATGAAAGACATCACCTCTTAGGTACAGGATTCCTTTATAAGAAGAAAGAATTAGCACATATTTGTTTGGCTGCTATGCAAGTAACTAAAAACAACGAGTTTTTGGGCTCTGTCATTCTCTTCGGCACGTTTATTCCCGTAATTGAGGTTAAACGCAGTGTCATAGTTTGTAGTATGGTGTAGTAACTGTTGTTTCATAACTGACAGTGATCTCGATCATTTTAAAAAATAGTTTAATTTACTGAAACTCCTATATACATTATATCTATAAGCCTTATCATTAAGGAAACCACAATCAACTAATAAATTTGGTCCAACTACATGTGGGAGATGGCTCGAGTACATTTTGTACCTTGACAAGATGGTCAACTGAAAACATGTTTCCCGTGGGCCACCCCGTAGTATTTTCTACTTGTTCCGAGTGAGGAAGGACCCCTTTCATGCATTTTTGTTAGTCTAGAAATGCATACACTCAAGGGTTAAACAACCACTCTGACTTTTTGCACATGCAAAGTTTACCTCTCTCCTCTTTCCTACACTTCCTACACGAGCAACCTCCTTATAGAAGTGAGGAGGCACGTTTTGTACACTTCACGCATGATACTCATATTTTAACACCGAATGTGGCAGCTTTAGTTATCAACTTGACTTTGCGGCTGCAGCGGCTGACAAGACCCATGTGGGCTGCAAGAAAGGGGACGCTGCGTGGCGCCGATACGGCGCTCTGACGGATAGCGCAGTGTGTTAAGTCTGGCGGCGCCGTGCTGTGCGGGCGTGTAGCCGGGGCAGGCGCACCCGAGTTCGCTGAGTGCCTCTACTCGCATCACCTCGCACGCTAAAGCTTTCATTCTGGTTGATAAACTGAAAAGCCTTGCTACTCCGACAGTCAGTTTGATGATGATGATGATGACGACGACGACGACGACGACGACGAGGGCTGTGTAGACACACATGACAGCCTACTCTTACAGTTTAACGAAAAGAATGAAAGGAAAATAGTTTTATTTTTCAAACTTTTACTTTTCCGATTCAGATGCTGGTATCTCAAAACCATGGTTTTGGAAGGACTCAGCACCTTCCCGTGATGATGAATATCGCCGTGAGCTCATTTTTTGTTGACGTAGACCTTTCCTCACCACTTCTTTTTCGGAGTGAAAGACATTGACGTACGGTTATTTAAATGAATGTCGTTGTCAGACGTAACAAAAACCATACACATTATGAAAATGTACGCGTGTATAACATCTCCTCCTAAACCACAGGACCGATTTCAATCAAACTTCGTACACACATCCTTATTGTTAAGCTACAATCCCTGTTGGTGTAAGAACCACGTACCTATCATAGTTCAAGAGATATAACGTCATAACCACTGAGATGCGCGAAAAAGTGCTGCACTGTGCTTGACATTTAAATTTATTGCTCCGTCGCTACTAACTCTGTTCGCAACGCAATTTGCAGAGGATATTCACTTATGACGCTGAATGTGCCTAGAAAATTGTAACACTGTGTGACCCATAGCTCAGGAGATTTGAAGTCATAGACACTGAGACATGTGGAAAGTGCTGCATGATGCGTGACTTTTAAATTTATTACTTCTTGGCTACTAACTCTATTCACAGCATATTTCTTAGATTATCTCCAAAAATGCCACTGAATGAACCTATACAAATGCACCATTTTAGGAGATGTACTTCCTGAGATATGACGTCATTAACAATGAGATGCGTGAAAAAATGCCGCTTGATGCATGAAGTTTTAATATTTATTCGTTATATTAAGACACTCCTACAGCCGAGTCAAATTAAAGAAATCCCTCACGGCTGGCTGCTCTTTTGACAGCTTCCAACTGCGAAGCGCAAATATAGGTGAAAACAATAGTCGTCTATAGAGCTATGAGGCGGCGTTGAGGTGTTTACAAAATCGCGTTGTAGACATGCGAAGCAGCTGTAGTTATAAATTTGTACATTATGAGTACTTATTTGTACGGTTGTTTCATAATTTCAAAGCTGTTTTCACGAATACATGGAAATTAATTTTTTTCGACATTACATGACACACACGTTTTTTTTGTTTGTTTCTGTTTCTAACAGAAAATTGGCCAAATGAATACCCGGTCTATGGCACGTTGGTCAGCTAGTGAAAAAAATATTTCCCTCCTTTCGTCGTCCAACATTAGGTAAGGTGGGATGTATAGGGAACTGCAAGATACACACAAAACACAGGAGCATCACCTCTGCAGGTCCCTACAGAACAGTAGAGGTGTTCAATACATTTGTGACACGGCAAGCGGGAAATATGTGGGTGCAACTTGTAATGGTCGCCTGGTCGTAGATATTGCTAATTGCTATAATCGCACTATTTCACTCCCATTTACGGAGCTTGTTAGCACTTGATGTTAGGTTGGCGCCATTACAATGCATTGTAGTAATCACTGCTGCTTGCTGGATCGCTGCTGTGTCTCGATGTTGATACTGGCTCTAAATCTGGTTGTCTAGGGTTAAAAACATGAGGTCCCGTGTTTTGTTTTATGCGCTTTTGATGATAAAGGATGAACGAAACCAACAAATATGTAAACTTCAAATATTTATTTCTCTGGTGGCCATCTTAATTCCACTGTCCACCAAAGACTATGACACAACACAACTTCCTTTACATGTTCTTTGCATTGTTTATCCACCTCAAACAATAACACACTAACACACTGTACCAAAGTGACATTCCGACTGCTTTTCGACCCTTCTTGCTGCTCGTATTTATAACATTGTCAAAGAACTACTAAAAAGAGATATAGTTTACAAGTCACATGTACATCTGTTATCATAATTTGTGCAGAAAAGTTATTAATTTGCATCGAGTGACATAATTTAACATGTTATTAAAATGACAGACAGATTTGTTGACTTGACAGAATAATTCTTTGTTACAAAAAGTCCGTTTTCTAGAAGTTTGTCAATTGACTTCTCTAATTTGCATAAATAAGTAATTAACATGAATTATTAAGAAATACATTGGTTTTCGTCTAAAACAGGATTGATTTCGTGAATACTAAGTGAAACCGCTCCTAGTGAACAAATAGGTTTCACTGGGTGATTTTTATTGAAGGAGATCCAAAATACCTAAGTTGTACACTATTTTTCGTACTTCATATTAATTATTTAAGATGAACTCAGTGTTTTTACATGATGACATTTGCTGTATCAGTGATCAAGTGATATTAACTTTTGTGTGGGTTAGTTATTCAGTATAATTTAATGGGTTGACTGTTTATGGAGACATGTTACGCAATCATTGTCAACATACACAATAACTTTTCTATAATCATAAATACTCGTTAAACTGGTTGAATTTAGAGGGTATCGCATACTTCGGTACAGTAAAGCCTTTAATATGTTCCGTTACAAACTCACTGACAATAATGTTCCCAGAAGGCGAGACAGCAGCTGCTTTGACAATATGTTTATGTGGTTGCCTACCTACAGGCGCGAAGCAATTTAATGCGACAGCACGGAGAAGATGAATTGTTTACATGTACTGACTCCCTTGCCCTATAATGCATGTACATCATAACGCGTATTGCGAATCAAACTTTGAGACATGCTCTATTCACTGATATTTATCATTATACCGTTTGCAAGCAGTCAGTTCACGAGACCCTGAAACTCTTCATGAATACTAATGTAAGTACTCCACTGAAGCTTTCACGTTGGATCTATAGGGGTCGGACAAAAATGTGGAAACACCGCTAGAAATGCGTGACTGAACATAAAAAGAGACGCTAGTCAAGCCTGCAGGTTGCGACATTCTGTTCGACCACGAAAAGTACCTATGCAATGTCCTCAACACGGTGCAAGTGTGTAGTTGTTAGTGCATTATCTCTAAGTTAAGTACAAATCGTTGGTGCTCTCGTATGGGTACTGAGTGCGTAACCAATGACGGGGAGGGGGGGGGGGGGGCGAAGTGATTGGTGTTTGAAGATGCACCGTATCGGAGATCTATACCACATAAAAAGAAAGGGAAAAACATCATCCGCTCAGTCGCAACACGGGCGAGTGATGGTTGAAGACGACCATTGAAGACGGTTGTGACGAAAAATAAGGGGACGACAGCGGCTTAAGTCACTGCAGAACTGAATGCTGCACCCACGAACCATGTCAGCACCAAACCAACAACGAAACAATGGAGTTCTATATGCAGTTCCTTGAAAAGTGAGTTGGAATTCAAAAACCACTCTCTAGTGACGCAAATGACCAAATCTGGAAAATCTAGTGCTGTAGTGTCGCAGAATAGTAAAGAGTTGGAAACGTGGAATATTGCCAAAGTTTCGTTGCCTATGCCGAGAGTTCAAAAAATGGTTCAAATGCCTCTGAGCACTATGGGACTTAACAGCTGTGGTCATCAGTCCCCTAGAACTTAGAACTACTTAAACCTAACTAACATAAGGACATCACACACATCCAGGCCCGAGGCAGGATTCGAACCTGCGACCCTAGCAGTCGCGCGGTTCCGGACTGCGCGCCTAGAACCGCGAGACCACCGCGGCCGGCTCTATGCCGAGAGTCAGAGGCAGTAGGTTGACCAAGAAGTAACAGGATTGCACATATATGGAATGTGTCGTCACGCAGGGACAATGGCCTGGTTACACACAACAGGCGAGAGAGAATTGCTTAGCACGCGGGTTTGTGTTAGACGGAGACTTACGTAGAGTGCAAGACAGAGGTATAGCGTCAGCTGTACTGTATTTCACAACTTCGCGTAAGTCTGCCGCAACAACACGTAACTCTGTCGCAAGAACACCTAAGGGGCGAGTACGACAGATGAATCAGCAGTATAAGTGGAACGAATGCGGTCATTACAAACGAGCATGACGTCAGGACGTCGCTCGTGCTTCCTTTAAATACGCCAGCTTTGATAGCAGCAAAGAACTCGCATTCGCTGTCAGACTTGCAGTTAGATGTGTACTGAGTGGCTGCGTAGCGTTCAGCTCGGTGATCTACATGTTAATCTTTATTAAGGAGATGTTGCAGTAAGGGCGGCCCGTCCAGCAGCAGAAGTGAGGGGACAGTACCAGCTCTGGTCCTCTGTGCAGCCGCTGCCAATCATCAACCCAGGATTAGCAGACTTCGCGGCAGATTCGCTCGCCGCCAATGCTGACCACATGAGTGAGCCGCCGTCGAGATCGTGCGGGGCCTAGGCCCTGTGCATCCACCGTCACAACCGGGTGAGGCGACGACGCTGGGGGACTGCAGCCCGTTCCGCTCGTCCACCGAGGACGAGCCACCGGGAGGAGCGGGAAAGAAGACGGAGTGGGATAGAGTACACTGAGAACGCTTCTGGTGCCGACAGCGCCGGGGACTCCAACCCGGAGCCTCTACGCGCAGCAGCCTGCTGTCCGCCGCGATCCGGCCGACCAGTCGGACGCCGCCAGCAACGCGCGGCCAAAGTAAGGGCATTCCTCCGCTACATCACAGCACGCGGCGCTGCGCTAGCAAGACTGGTGCGGCTCGGATCTGGTGTCATCGCTACGAGTCAGCGAGGACTCGGGACAGGTCGTTGATATCACCAAGCCACATTGTACTCGGCAGGAATAAAGGTGTTATGAATTAATAATGTTTCTTTGGCGTTTCTGACGCTTCTACAGCCGTTTCCTAGCGTACTCACAACTGGAGAGGTCACCGCTCGGCCATCCAGTCCACCGTAGGCGACCGGGACTACCGGGGCGCCTACAGATTTGGTGTCATGAGTGGCGCCTACAGTGCTAAAGCCATAAAACCTATGGAGGAATGGAAAAAAAAAATTCGTCGGATGAGTTTTGTTTCACACGGTTTTCAGCATGTGGCTGACATTACGTCCCATCAATGAAACAAAGCAAGGCTTCGTTGATGATTTAGGCAGCCATATCGTGATATTATATTCGCTCCAGAGTTAATCTGCGAAGTCGCATTACTTCAAGGATTACGTGACTATTTCTTCTGGTCAGGTTCGTCCCATGGTACAATATTTGTTGGCCAGTGGTGATGCTGCATTCGAAAACTACAGAGCTTCGATAAAAGCTCGCATCGCCCAGCACTGGTTTTTGGGCACGAGAATGAATTGTCACATCTGTCCCGGTCACCACAGTCACTACATCTCGGTATTATTACGACTTTGTGATCTACTTTGGTGAGTAGGATGCTAACCACCTTCATCATCATTACCCGTACTGATCTCCATTTTGCAGGAAGCACATAATACCAGTATTTACTCATTCTGAGACGAGTAGAAGCTGTTTTCACCCCAACAGCTTTCCTACGCCATGTTAGACGTGATAATGGTTCAAATGACTCTGAGCACTATGGGATTAAACATCTGAGGTCATCAGTCCCCTGGACTTAGAACTACTTAAACCTATCAAACCTAACGACATCACACACATCCATGCCCGAGGCAGGATTCGAAACTGCGACCATTGGGGTCGCGCGGTTCCAGTCTGAAGCGCCTAGAACCGCTCAGCCACAGCGGCCGGCAGCGTGGTAATGCATTGCATTTTTGGTGTTTCCTTGCTTTTGTGCACCGTCTCAGTGGTACAGAACGAATAATCGTCCTGTATTTTAATTTTTTTTTTTCAGAGATGCGCATAAGATCGTATTCATATTACAAATACGTCCCTTTCCGACATATTCTATATGACGAAGTCTTTGTCATTACATTAAATTCGAGTGCATCATGTGACAGTCATATCGATCCTCTTATTTATGACACGTTGTTAGAAAGATTTTACATAAAGCAGTTTCACACTTGGTACCTCGCACCTTCTTCTTGTTTCAATTTTAGTTGGTAGATGATGGTATCCAATATTGACGATTGATTTGTTCGCAGCACTTAGGCGTCCAACATCTCCCTTTTTTTCGACAATCGCTTCTTTTTTCCCAATGCCATCATTTTCCCTGTTAGTAGGACAAGAAAATCGATCAGTGACATCTTTTTATTGTTAGACATGTAGCGAGAAGAGGATTAACAATGAAACTTGCAGTCAGCACATCCGCCAGGTGCTGTCTGTAATTGTAAGATATCTGCTAACATTTCGCAGAATTTGCTTTACCAGCTGGAGAGTGATATACAGCAATAACCAGCAGCAAAATCCCAATGAATATCTGATAACTTATCGTGGGATACATACATCCCAACGACACTGACACTATTGATGAAACATAAAGAAGTCGTTAGGTGATAAATCTGGATTATACGAGCAACGCGACGTTAAGTCGATGTTATTCTCCACCAGCCGGTGTCATTATGACAAAGATAGATGCGATTCTTATAGCTGATTTTCCTGATCTCCACTTTGAAGTGATGTGCGAACTACTCACTCACATTGGCTTCGGTTCGTTTTGGGATACTCAATCAGGTGATTACTGATAAATTTCCGCCCTGTTCAAATATATTAAATTCCATCTCCTATTAGGATCTTATACACTACCTGACAAGAAAATTGATGCTTCCAGAAGACATAATTGGACTTCAATGTTTCTTCGTACATGTACATTATCGACGACTTGTTGAGTCTATGCCAAGTAGAGTTGCCGCATTACGCCGGGGAAAAGGAGAAACGGCACGATGTTAGGAAGCACTGTAAGGTGTCAGGCAAATCCAACACCTCCCATGAAAACCCTGACATGATAAACAAATCCAGTAGTATGTCACATAGCTCCGAATAAATCGTGACATTAAATTAACCAAAGTAATACGAGTAACGGGAGCAAATAGAATACCACAGACTAACACAAGAGTGCCTAAATGCATGTCATACCTTCCCACCGTGAGACAGACGCAGTTCCGAGAACAGAAGCCGAGAGCAGAACCATGTTAAGCTAGAAGGCCCTACGATAAGGGATGGACACCCACGTTGCCAGCTAACCGCTAGGACCACCCCCCCAGCCCATGTTAAAAGCTAGAGCCCTCCACAAGAACAGTATAGACCTTACGATAACACAAAAAGGGCCACTCCAGCCCGAAGCTTTGACGTGAGACTTTTTCGCATCCCTGTTACGTTGCAAACGTTAAAAACATTGCCTCACCACGAAAAGTATAACTTTTCTCATTGGATAGACAGAATTTTTGTTGGTGGAGCTTAAGGTTAACATTGAGACCCTGATTGGTCAGATGAAAAACAGCCAGATAGTTTTTTTTTAAACCAACTTCAGTAAATTGTAGCAAGGAGAAGTTAGAAAAGAGTTGCTTCGGAGACGGCGAGCTGGATGGAGCTGCGCCGGCCGCCGCCCCCTGACGAACACCGACGAAGTAATGAACGCACGCGATGCCGCATTTTTGAGCGCATAAGGCTTCACTCAGAACTGCAGAAATCTCATCTGTTAATCCTCTTTTTACGTAATACTAGTGTCGATCGTCAATTAAATCTCATGGTGTTCACATTTGCCACTTGAAGTAAAAATCTGAAACGCGATGATTTGTCTGTTACATAATTATTGAGAAGCCACATCAGCCACTGTAATTTACGACAAGTTAGATAAGTAATTAAAGATAATTGAGGGTCACTGTATACCATTTTGATAGTTTTCTCTTTTGTGAAACTTAATTTAAACCTAGATTATAGATGTGATATGGCATATGTCATCCTTCGATCCATTGTAGAACTTGGAAACCCATTCAGGGAATATTCGTTCACATTTTAGTTGAACGCTGTTGGTTTTTACCATCCTGTATTAAAACATTTCCTTTTATCAATAGTGCAATTTATAAACAATGTTTTGTGATTAGAATAAAATTTCCAATGGTAAACTTAACTGCTTTCTCGACGTTATTTTACCAGCTAACTAAAAATAGGAAAGCCTTGAACCCCTTCCACTAAATTTAGTTGGTATTAAGATTCTTTTGTAGGGAGTTCAGGGGAGCTGACGCTAAAATCATTAAGTGTTTGGTTATATCATCGCTAGTCTCACTGAACTCTACATGTCATGTGTGGTCTGGCGTCTCCTTACCAGCAACAGGTCCCAGGTTCAAACTAGTCAATTCCCTAAAAAACATCCTCAGAGCGTCGTTGCGCGAAAGTGGTAGGGAGACACGACTTAAAGCAACAGACACCACGCAGAATGTTACAGCACACCCTGACTTTTGTCAGCTCGGTATACTGCTAAGTTGTCTGTAGATTTGACTAGATTTTATGATCACTTACATAACATCATATACTCTCTCATACCTGTGCAGTTTTATATCGTTTCCCCCTACTATTCTGCGTATTTCACTTATTTGTCAAGCATTGTACACGGTCTGAGTATCAACTCGTTCGAATTTTTTAGCATTTCCTAACAACATCTGATAAATGCCTATTTGTGAGCTTAGATCAAATAGTGCGGAATCCATCGGCAAGATACGTTTCGCACTCCTGAAATTTAAAAGAAAATCGTATGTACTGCACTTTATGTCTAACACACCTCTATATTGTGGATCAAGGGTATCCACTTGGTGTGTTATGCACAACATGACTGTTTTGAAATTGACCACCAATTCTCAAATTATCTTTCTTATACGTGACTAATTACTGAAATTCGCACGAAGTTTCCGAGGAACTCTTGCTGATTTGGGCCTTTACGATTATCTTAGAAAATCGACTTACTGCCCGCTGGCTTTCATCTCGCGATTTCCTTAATAATTTTTCTGACATTATGCCACATTTTTGGCAGGATTTCTAAAAGACTTACCCGCCGCTGCCATTAGCGATGAACCGGAGACGATAGAGGACAGGCATTACGTCATCGTGGGCCACGACAATCTAGCAATTTTCTCATAAAAAATTATTCACAGGACAACCTTTACGTTAGTTTCCATTTTCTGCACAAGACTACGTTCTTTAAAGAGTTCACTTTAAAAGAATTACTCGGCAAATTTCTGAGATGCGATTGTTTTAAACGTGAACTCGGGCAAATTTTTAAAACAATTGTAATATCACATCGCAACTGCTACGTCCAGAGGTAAAATCTTCGAAGGTAAGTTCCACTCGACGTGGATTTTCATTAACTTTACGTATGTTGCGTTCAGCAGTATAGAAGTATACAACACTGCACAATCTGTGTTGTTCAGGAATACTAGATAATGTTTCCTCGGATATGCATACCCCTCTACGGGAATGCATGTAATGAATGTAGGAGTGCAGGTTGTGATCAAATGGTTGACGAGATACGGAAATTTGGATCCGGCCATAAGGCGTGCTCTGATAACATAATTGTAAAACAACCGTTCACGACAAGCGGGAAATCAAGGCTCGTGTCGCGTCTTGGCACAAATTTTCATTGTCGGCATTCAATTTGTACAACTGACGGTTGTCCATAATTAATTTACGTGTACCATGGAAGATGTACAGGAATGAACTTTCTATATCACTAAATGGCGAACAGTGGTCACCCAAATCAAATGCAGGTTGCCTATCTAACTACTTCCAGTGGCAAGAAAAATTTATATTTCAGAGTTTCATTTAACTATCGACCGAATTAAAAAATTTAAAATGTTGTCAAAATATACTCAATAAAAGACATAACCTTACGTTAAGTTCAATGTCTCTCTCTCTCTCTCTCTCTATCACACACACACACACACACACACACACACACACACACACACACAGAACATAATTGGCCAAAATTAAAGCCCAATAATAGTCTGAGCAAAAGTTAACCTGCCAGGTTAGCCAAGAGCAATAACGGACACTACTCGGATAGGCAAGCCGGCCCCGGATCGAATCCGCCCAGGTGTGCCAGCCAGCATGGATGTGACTTTTAGGCGGTTTTCCACATCCCATTAGGTGAATACTGGGCTGGTCGCCACGTCCCGCCTCAGTTACACAACTCGCACACATCTGCATTACGTTCGCAGTTTTTCATAGTTTACACTGGATGGAGACAGCTGGGGTATACTGATTCCTTCCTGGGGTTACGGATTGGCGACACGAAGGGCATCCGGCCACCCCTTCCATTAACCACGTCAAATCCAAAGGTAACAATGCCAACCCTGCGAAAACTGTGCAACAAAGGCACTAACAAAAGAAGAAGTAGTAGTCCGAGCAAATGTCGTCAACAGAGAATAGCTAGGACAGTCAACACTCTATCAAGCGTGTACACAACAGAATGGGTCGTCTACGCCGAGATGCATAGTTATAGTCGATCGGTGGTCACTGTGTCCCTCCATGTAACATGACGTGAGCTCTGGGAGGCGTGGCCTCTTTCCAGAGTGTTTCTTCGGTAGATAGACTGTAGACTGCCGCGGCACCAATGGCGAAAACTGACAGCTGGTACAGCTCCATGTCACTGTCTGAGTCTGTTGCTACTGGAACTGTTTTTCGCTGCCACATGATGAACATGTCGTCACGACATGTGACACCAGCATATCTGAACACGTGCTAATGGTACATGCCCGATACAAGGGATAAATTCCTGTCGACAAACGGGCGCTGCGCCTTTCAAGAGTCAAAATGTCACTATTGTACTGTCAGTACCATGATTCGGTGAAAATCGCTCATGATAGAGTTGGTTACCCTTGGCATAATATTCTTTAATGGTAAGAGTAACCACTTGATGTTTCAGTCTGGAACTGTGGATAGAAGGCTCGTAGTGTAGCTGATTGTTCAATAACTAACTAGAGCTGGTGAACTACCACATCATCCAAACCTGCCCACTCTATATGGGGTATAGAATCCACCATCTCGGATGTTCGTATGGTCACTCCACGCCACAGGTCACAGGAATTAGTATGGATGCTGCAATACCCCCAATGAACACTATAAATGAGTACAGTCGCATGGACTGATGAGGTGTGACACATTGTGGCATTCACTAATGGCACTGAGTGGGTACACTGACATCCACATCAGGCAATACATTTCACTTTCCTACAGGGCAACATTGTGGCACATAGCAGGAACACTCTAGAGGTTAGGTGGGGACAAGAGTTTTTCAACGTGCAATATCTTCGCAATGATACACAACAGTATCTAACAATGTCCACTCTTTTGTTCTCCAATGACACCTATCAGGTGCACTGATGTTCAGCACAACGATACACCATTCCTTCACTCCAGGATATTGTAAGAATTCTTTGAGAAACAGTCTATGAAAATGAGAAAGCTTGCATGGCTGCAAAGCCACCTGATCACAATCCCACTGACACATACTGAAAGCTATCAAAAGCCAACACGTTCTGCGTCTCATAGGACCCATAATAAGAACCATCACAGTCACCCTCTGGATGAAGAGAGAGAGAGAGAGAGAGAGAGAGAGAGAGAGAGAACTAAACACCAATGATAAGTAAGTAAGGCTATCATTAATATGAAGGTCACCGCAGTGCTTTAATAGCCTTGGTTTTGTTGGAGGTGGTATATTCTTCCCAACCTCAAACTTTTAACTGGCTGACCAAGTCAGTTATAGGGGGACCTTCATATTAATAGAGGTTTCAAATGACGTAACAATCCGTAATTTTTCGCATTCACAAGCATTCCCAAACGTGAAATATGTCGAAGGTGAAAACCCAAAGTTGCCTAAGTTCGAGGTCTCTCATAGATGTCTATAGTTAGGATTCAAATGGAATGTTCCACCTATACCTGTTGTGTGAAATGCAGTCTATGACATCCAGTTGTGGAGCTCCTTTGTCTACGCTTTCTCAGGCACCTGTCCATCTTAAGGTGTGTGCTACAAGATGAATGGGATAAGGACCATGTCCTGTCAAAAGATCGACTATGCCCACCTATGGCTGACATGGTGTGTGTTCAGACTTTCATACTGAACTGCAGGGACTGATGACCCTGTAGTTTGGTCCCTTTACTCACCCAACCAATCAACCAACCAACCAACTGAACTGCCTGAGTCTGGTGGCAGACTGTAGTTTCATTCTGTTTATCATTAATCAATCAATAATCAAGCGACAGTTATACTTTTCCTTTCTTTATGAATTCAAACTTTGGATTGAAAATGGTGAGACAGATAATTTCAGAGATCAAGCCATCCCGCTATAAATATAACCAGATTAACTCTCAGTACTTACTTTGCATTTAGTACAGGGCTGGAGAATTTGGACGAATCTTGAGAGCCCTCCACAAAGGGACAACTGCTAGCCACGGGCCGGGGAGGTGCCCTTAGGAGACAACTTAATCTGATATCTGAAGAACCTCGCCATGTAGTGTAGAGTGACGCCCCAGAGAGCAGCCAGGCCGGTATTGTTACGTAAACGCTGCTACGGTGGTGCAACTCACTGTCTTTTTGGAGAAACTGTGCAGGCATCTTGCGGACGAGCATTGCCGAATCAGCCTTACTATGAGCACTATGGAGAACGCTGGGACTGTGATTCTCTTTACGTAGTCCCTTATGCAGCTAAAATTGTCTCACACATACTTTCTGCGCCCATGTTGGGCTCTGATAGTAAAAAAAATGGTGTGAGAGTGGCCAGAATGGTGGATAAGTTATTATTTGGCTTGGTAACATGGCTAAATTTGTATTTGAGGATGAAGTGTCAAGCACGTTTTGTAAAGATCTAGTTTGCCAGGATTCTTAGGCCAAGTCACGGAATTTGCTGATCTGAGCCATAAAGGAGCAGCGAGAGCGATGACTGCTCAATGCTTGAAAAGTAGCCTGAGTGAGGGATCGGACAACTTTTCCGAGAAAAGAAGCGTGGGATCTGCCTGTATTGGTTAGCCCAGAAAGTTATCTCAAGAGTTGGGGAATGCTTTTCTAAATTGTTAAGACTTAACAGACTTGGAAAACGAAAGATTGGCTAGCCTTTAAGTAAACACTTTCAGAGCAGATATTGTAAGTTCTGCTACAAGGTTTACCATTGGGAAAATGTTGACATACTCTTTGATTGGAAACCGAGTGGGTCTTGGCGGGGATCGCTTTAAGAACTGGCAGCAGAGTGGATTTTGCAGACACTTTCACTTTAGGCTTGAACTTCGGCATGAGGGTACTAAGTATTGATACAGTTGACAGAGGTGCATTTCGAGACTGCACTCTTCAGATGGTGCGCATATCTAGAGTTTGACATGAGGCATGAGTGGCAAGACATTGCATATGGTCAAAGATGCAGCGGAAAAGAAATACGGTAAGATTTTGCTGGCAATGGGAATAGAAGATACGTATGGTTAGAGGAATGTAGGCATGTGTCTGTTGCTTGATGGAATCTAATTTCATAATTGCACTAATTAATCAGTGGGTTATTAATGATTCAAGCACTTTTGGATTTTGCATGTGATATCATTTACGTGACAGCAGACTGAAGCAATCATCATGTCCTCAATGGAATTATGTACTACGTTTTTCTGATGAATTGTGAATTAATACTCTTATCACTTTCTTTACCCAAAGCTTGTAGCCTTCATCGTACTACAGTCACATCTAACGGTGTCTGTTTGGAGATACTGTTTGCATTATATATGATGCTCACAATTAACGATGTACTATTATGAAATCAAGCTTCTGTTCTTGATTGCACGTATCGTTAAAATAAATTTAGCTAAATCTCTAGTACGTTTTAATTTCAGTAGTTAGATTAATACCATACGCTAGGCTTACTACTGATTTTTGGAAGGATCACACCCTAGACTCGTATGTCAGAGTCATTAGTTTTCTGACATTTCCTTCCTGCAAGAACTTTTCATTTCACATCTGAATGTGGAGGGAGTGATCTGCATCTCAATAGCGTTTAGTTAACGTGAATCAGAGTGGCAGGAACACTACGACGGTGGGCATTTTCAGTATATTCTGAGTTCATGCCGGATCAGTTGAAACATGCAGTGGGTCATCACAGGAATTCTCCTCACCTACTGGATGACATCAGGAAGACTGCCATCGAATCTAGCTACGGAAGATTACAAACAGAACTGTAAGGTAATTAAAAATGTTATTAAGAGGGCAAAGAGCATATCGTATGCAAATAGAATAGCTAATTCATAGGATAAGATAAAAACTATATGGTCATTCGCAAAGGAAGTGTGAAGTCAACAACACAAGGTCTGGGATATGAAGTCAGTATGTAGTAAAAATGTTTCTGTTGTTGACAAATAAGATGGTAGTATAGTACTTAACAACTACTTTCTGAACATAGTTATAGCGAATCGTATAACACTCTTGAAACTCTTGAAATATGGCTTTCCGCGACTGATATCCGAAGTTCACCTCAACGATAGTGACAAGAGGGAGACTGAGTCTAAAATTAATTTCCTGAATACGAAGGAATCTCATAGATATGATGGAATATCTAGCAGAATGCTGAAGTACTGTGTTGCGTATGTTATCCTTGCACTTAGCCGTATTTGTAATTTTTCCTTTAAGAATGGTCAGTTCCCGTAACGATTAAAGTACTCAGTAGAAAATCCGCTTTATAAAAATGGAGAAATTGATAGAGCAAACAATTTTAGACCTATTTCTATGACATCTGTGTTTGATAAAGTTATTGAAAAGGCAGTGTAAAGAAAGCTGATGATTTCATTTCACATAATTTGCTGTCTGATGCACGATTTGGTTTTGAAAGTGGTTTAACAAGTGAAAATTCTATATGCTCTTTTCCCTGTGAAGTACTGGACGGATTAAACAAAAGGTTTCGAAAGCTAGGCATTTTTTGATTTAACTAAGACATTTGAGTGTGCTTGTCACAAAATATTGTTCCAGAAGTTAGACAATTATAGAATGCGGACAGTACCTCACAATTAGTTCACCTCTTACTTTAAGGCCACACAGTAAAACTCATTCTCCACAGTGCTGATAATGACTATGATACGTGGTCAGAGTGGTTAAATGGGGGTGCGGCACGGATCAGTGCTGCGGACACTCTGGTTCTTGATTTACATAATTAATATGCCTTCTAGTACAACAGGTGATTCTGAAGTATTTCTGTTTGCTGTTGACACTAGCTGGGTAGTAAAGGATGTAGTGTGCAACATAGGCACTGTTCCAAATAGTGCATTCAAGACATAATTGGATGGCTTATAAAAAAAAATAAACACTAAATCACATTAAGACTCAGTTTTTACAGCCACTAACCACAGTTCAACGAAACCTGACGTTGTAATACATAGGAGGGACATACGGTTAGTAAGACTGAACAGCGCCATTTTCTAGGTTTCCAGAAAGATAGTAAGCTGTCATGGAAAAAAAATGTGCAGCATCTAGGTCAAAGACATAATGCTGCCCTTTTTTCTATTATAACAGTATTGAAGTAAGTGATAGTTCGACATCAAAAGTAGTCTATTTTGAAAAATATGTAAAAATCTTACAACCGGTTGCATAGGTTTTCTATATATCTTGATCAGGTTTCATCACCTCTAAGGGTGACTTCATCAGAAGGTAAGGTAATTACCTAAAATGAATGAGTCAGATTAAATATCTTATCTAATGAGAGTTTACATTAATGTAAACGAGTTTAAAACAGACAGTGCTTACATGAAGAATATATCGTCAAAGATGTAGAGTGATTTACGAGCTCAGTTGCTCAAGTCATACATTAAAGTATAAGACATAATGTCCAGACAGATGAACACTCTGTCCTAGTTATGCAAGCTTTCTTTTTAAATTTTCTGTCATATAATGAACTGGTGGTCTTCATTACGGCCGGCCGCGGTGGCCGAGCTGTTCTAGGCGCTTCAGTCTGGAACCGCGCGATTTCTACGGTCGCAGGTTCGCATCCTGCCTCGGGCATGGATGTGTGTGATGTCCTTAGGTTAGTTAGGTTTAAGTAGTTCTACGTTCAAGGGGACTGATGACCTCAGATGTTAAGTCCCATAGTGCTCAGAACCATTTGAACCATTTTTCTTCATTACGTATGCAATTCCAGTCGTATTTAACTCTGGATCCACCTGTGCTACGTAAAACGTAGAAAATTTTGTACTATTTTATCCCATTTGAAGCTCATTTATAAATGTTACTCAATAATTTGTAAAATTAATTTTTGTTAAAAGCTATATTGGCTATACGCATGATTTACTTCAGAAAATGTGTAATATACAAAATTGTTTTGCTCACGTTACTAGTGGCCCGCTTGTGGCGCGCTCTACATTACGTTTACTTGTCAGCGTGACTAGTTGCCACACAGTCAGTATCCTCACACCACACCGGTGTTACTTAAGTTCTAATGTTTGACTTTTTGAAGAACATTATGTCTTATATTTTAACGTATGACTTGAGCAAATCAGCTCTTAAATCACTGTACATCTTTGACGATATGTTCTTAATTTAAGTACTATTTGTTTTACACTCGTTTACTTTAATGTAAACTCTTATTAGATAAGATATTTAATCTGACATATTCATTTTAGGTAATTGCCTTACCTTCTGATGAAATCACCCTTACAGGTGATGAAACCTGGTCAAAGTATATAGAAAACCTATGCAACCGGTTGGCAGATTTTTACATCATCATCATCATCATTTAAGACTGATTATGCCTTTCAGCGTTCAGTCTGGAGCATAGCCCCCCTTATACAGTTCCTCCATGATCCCCTATTCAGTGCTAACATTAGTGCCTCTTCTGATGTTAAACCTATTACTTCAAAATCATTCTTAACCGAATCCAGGTACCTTCTCCTCGGTCTGCCCCGACTCCTCCTATCCTCTACTGCTGAATCCATGAGTCTCTTGGGTAACCTTGCTTCTCCCATGCGTGTAAAATGACCCCACCATCTAAGCCTGTTCGCCCTGACTGCTACATCTATAGAGTTCATTCCCAGTTTTTCTTTGATTTCCTCATTGTGGAAGCCCTCCTGCAATTGTTCCCATCCATTAGTACCTGCAATCATCTTAGCTACTTTCATATCCGTAACCTCAACCTTACTGACAAGGTAACCTGAATCCACCCAGCTTTCGCTCCCATACAACAAAGTTGGTCGAAAGATTGAACGGGGCACAGATAACTTAGTCTTGGTACCGACTTCCTTCTTGCAGAAGAGAGTAGATCGTAGCTGAGCACTCACTGCATTAGCTTTGCTACACCTCGCTTCCAGTTCTTTCACTATGTTGCCATCCTGTGAGAATATGCATCGTAAGTACTTGAAACCGTCGACCTGTTATAACTTTGTTCCTCCTGTTTGACACTCAATCCGTGGTTCATGGTGTGGGTTCCTGTTGTTATGTCCTAGTTCATGAACCATATTTTTCAAATTTGTGTATACGGTTGCTGAAAACGTTAGCCATGTTCAAAGTTGTAGTCTATTTTGCTTATTTTCATTTACTTATGACGTATAGCATTATGCTTTGGGGTGACTCTTCCCATTCTCAAAGCGTATTTTTGTCTCGGGCAATAAATGATGTAACGTCATTTATCTTTTGTCGACCTCTGTTGATTAGCCTGGGTGTTCTGACATTTCCCTCCCTCCCTGCGTTGACTGTGGATATTTTATCACAGACACAGTCCCTTTGACTGTTCAAAGGTGTCACTAAACCCGCCCAAAGATGTAAACAACCATGCATGAGCAGCGCCTATTAGACGGAGGGGTTACGGCAGCCGGTCAGTTCCAGTCATTACTGGAAGGAGGTACATGGCTCGTGTTTGTCTGTATTTCAACCATGCCTAGAGGGTCAATACCGCGATTCGATCGCGTCCGCGTTGTTACTTTGCGTCAGAAAGGGATCTCAACAAGGGAAGTGTCAGGCGTCTCGGAGTGAACCAAAGCGATGTTGTTCGTACATGGAGAAGATACAGAGAGACAGGAACTGTCGATAACATGCCTTGTTCGGGCCGTCCAAGGGCTACGACTGCAGTGGATGACCACTACCTACGGATTATGGATCTGAGGAACCCTGCCAGCAACGCCACCATGTGGAATAATGCTTTTCATGCAGCCGCAGGACGTCGTGTTACGACTCAAGCTGTGTGCAATAGGCTGCATGATGCGCAACTTCACTCCCGACGTCCATGGCGAGGCCCATCTTTACAACCACGACACCATGCCGAATGGACCGCTCAGGATTGGCATAACGTTCTCTTCACCGATGAGTGTCGCATATGCCTTCAACCAGACAATCGCCAGAGACGTGTTTGGAGGCAGCCCGGTCAGGCGGAACGCGTTGGACACACTGTGCAGCGAGTGCAGCAAGGTGGAGGTTCCCCGATGCTTTGGGGTGGGATTATGGGGGTCCGACGTACGCCGCTGGTGGTCATGGAAAGCGCCGTAATGGCTGTACGAGGCATGAATGCCATCCTCCGACCGAGAGTGCAACCATATCGCAGAATACTGGAGAGGCATTCGTCTTCATGGACGACAATTCGCATCCCCATCGTGTACATCTTGTGAATGACTTCCTTCAGGATAACGACATTGCTCGACTAGAATGGCCAGCATTTTCTCCAGACATGAGCCCTATCGAACATGCCTGCGATAGATTCAAAATGGCTGTTTATGGAGAACGTAACCCACCACCCACTCTGACGGATCTACGTCGAATCGCCGTTGAGGAGTGTGACAAACTGGACCAACAGTGCGTTTATTAACTTCTTTATAGTGTGCCACGACTAATACAGGCATGCATCAATGCAAGAGGACGTACTACTGGGTATTAGAGGTACCGGTGTGAACAACAGTCTGGACCACCACCTCTGAAGCTCTCGCTGTATGGTGGTACAACATGCAATGTGTTTTTCTTGAGAAATAAATAGGGCGTGAAGGATGTTAGCCTTAAGTCCACTTTTTCTGTATAGGTTCTGGAACTCGCGAAACAGAGGTGATGCAAAACTGTTTTATTTATATATTCGGTGAAAATAGCTGATGATACACATATAATGGATTGTACCATCATGATTCTTGTGTAGAAAGGTGTACAATATTCTGCTGCATCGAATTTTCAATAGGCTAGCACAAAAATTCAGAAATCTTAGCAGTAACACACGTGTTTTTAAATGGAACCATAAGAGTGGGGAATGCTCTCTATTTTGTCGAACAGTTCCTTGAAAAATGAAGCTAATTCCTGTGCTAAATTGGTGATTGCCTTAATGTAAACTATTAGTTCGCCGTCTTTCTAGGAATCCAAAACATTTTATTTTATCTATTATTACTTCTATGTCGTAGCTTCATATTCTGACACGTTCCGTGACCATATAAATTTTCTCGTCAATTTGGTCCTGTGGAACTAGATGTGTAAAATACACAATAAAAATACTGGGAAAGGCTAGAGCAGCTACATCCCGACCACCTTGTAGACCCCTGCCAGGGAGAACACGACCAAGTACGTTGCAACGCACGGTGTAGAACAGTGGGGCACCGAATGTTGCCTAGCAGCGGATTCAAGAATGTGAACTTTCTAATAGCCTGGATTTATTATTTGTATGTTTTTCTTTTTATTTCAAAGTGAATATCCTCATTTTAGTTTCACAGTCTTGTTACACTCCATGTTCCTCTTGAAACTAATGCCAAATACGTTTGCAGGTATGCTGGTAATGCACGACTACTTATAAAATAATGTGAATTGAGATAAGTATTGCCAGGAGTCGTACAATGATGGGCCGAAACATTACGGTATTGCCCACAGCAAGATTAGAAACCGTCTCATGGCGTTGCAGGCACATGACCCAGTAAGTAAAGTGTATAAGCAGAGAGAAGATAGGCAGATTATTACGGTCCAAAACATGAGAAGCAGCTTTTCTAAATCAGCATGCTACTTTCGTCAGTATTTATAGAAAGGGTTGGAAGGTCGGTGAAGTAAAGTCATGTGGCCTGAATGTCTGGGACATCCGAAAGGGTAGGATCAGCCACCTCAAATGGAAAGGTTTTTTCTATACTACAAACCTGTAGGCACCTACCCTTTGAAAAGTGTGGGCGTTGTGTGTCGTTTAAGTGTAACAGTTCAATGTAGATGACGAACACTTGAGCACGCGCTCTCGTGTGTGTGTGTGTGTGTGTGTGTGTGTGTGTGTGTGTGTGTTTGTGTGTGTGTATGTGTTTGTGTTGGAAGGCGATGGGAGATGGGAGATCGTGGACCTGGAGCCAGCATCTAGCCTGCTTCCTTCAAATAGCACCAAGGGGCGCTATTCCAGTGACATCGATATTTGGTCACTCCTTTTCCATCTTCCAATGAACCAATGAATCAAAGGATCCGCTGACCTTAACGTCCCCACCTGAGTGACGGATCACCATCAACCGTGTAGCATGATCTCGTTTCATAAAGCATGCACACCGGATTGAAATTTCATTCACGACATTGGTGTCGAGACTGGCAATCAGAGACTCAGCACCACCTCTCCTGTTCCCCTGTAGTGAAGGCTAGCAGGAAATTGCCGAAAGCACACTTTGTACCCAGATGGTCATAAATCAAACTGCCTACTCGCCACGCCAAACGGTGTTCTGGTGGGAGATGTTGGACTTGAGGGTTGGAGAAAACAGTAGTAGCCGACAAGATTTAGGATGTTCAGGTCTCATCACAGTAACAAAAGTTGGAGTCTTACTTGATCTGTGAGGCAGGACAGGAGGCGACGAGTGACAGATCTGACGACAGGGTGCAATGTTGGTGCAAGCACAAGTGTTTCAGTGCACACAGTATAACGCTCACTGATGAACGTGGAGATCCACACCACACGACCCTAACAAATTCCTATGCTGACCCAACGACATCATCAGTTATGGCTGCAATGGTCACGGGGTGATAGTCATTCAGCCGTCGCTCTGTGGAAACGTGTCGTATGGTTGGATGGATCTCATATCTTGTTCCACAGGGTCGACTTTTGTGCTCGGATAAGGTGCCATCTGGATGAACGGCTGCTCAGAACGTGCAGCGCACCTCAGATGCAAGCCAGCAGAGGCAGTTTTATGCTACAGAAAACACGCCCAATGACAGCTGTGGAGTATGTTAAGATTTTTGCGTACCAGCCACATCCCTTCATTGTCAATGTCTTCCCAGATAGCGGTGGCAGCTTCCAAAGGACCAGAATCATGCTGCAGTGGTTTGAGGAACATGATAGTAAACTCACGTTGATGTCTTTCCCGCAAAATTCGTCTGATCTGAGCCTGACGGAAAACATCTGGGATCCTATTGGGCACCAGATCCGAGGCCACAATTCACTGATCCTAGATTTCCGGATACTGCATTACTTTTGCGTAGACATCTGGTTTTACATACATGCAAAAAGCGACCAAGACTTTCCGAATTCACGCCTTGCAGAATCACTGCTGTGATTGTATTACAAACGTGAGCCAACACGATGTTAAGCAGGTGGCCATAATGATTCGGCTCATTAGTGTATACTCTGCGTTAATGTGTCTCGAATATTAATGGTTGTTCAAGAGTTTACTTAGTTGGTGGTTCTTCGGATTTCTGTCCACGGACTCTTCGGTTCCAAGTTAGATTGAGAAGATTCATTGTTATGCGCTGCGCTGCCGCTCTGCAAACACTGTGTCGCGAACATTTTTTCTGCTGTCGAATATAAGAGTGGCGGACCCAGCAATGGCTGCAGGTCTGTCGTAAGAGGAAAAGAACCTGCTGCTCCCGTCTCTGCCAGCAATAAATCTGCTCTTCCATCCCTTCGCAGCGCTGTTTCTGTTTTACCTCTGGATTCCTGCATAGCGTCTTTCAGGAGTGCCAGGTGCTGCATACTTCCGTTGCATTAATATTGGGCGTGCCACGAATAGCTTCATGAACTATGCTCGCATACTCGAGAAAACGAATATGTGTGTGTGTGTGTGTGTGTGTGTGTGTGTGTGTGTGTGTGTGTTCTTACGTTAATTAAAGTACAAGGACATACTGAAAAATAATGCCTCCGAATTTTTATGTGAAATCTCTTAAAGGCTTTTTAAATAAAACTAACGTTATTAACTTCCCACATTTTCATTTTTAATGTTGACATATTTACAATCCTCTGCCGCTACAAGGGTCCGAATGGTAGCGTGTAACATAGCGGTATGTAACGTAATGATGTCGGTGCGTGCGAAACAGCGTGCAGTAATTGAGATTCAAATTCAATTTCGTCCACACATTGAGCACCTTCTCCTTTCGAAAATACATAAGAGATTGTGCCTCCGTCAAAAAAGTCGAACATTGTACAATCACGGTATCAACAAACTAGTCTGTCTCTGGGAGAAATATGTTCGTTGCCAGGGTAACTACATTGAGAAATAAATATGTCTGAGTAAAGAATAAAGATATAGAATCTTAGCAAAGTATGTTATATTTAAGAATCTTTAAGATTTTTCAGATAAAAAGTTCGGAGCCCTTTCTTTTGAGCTCCCCCTGCAATTATCCAATTAAATATGCAATAAAGCCAGAAACTGACACCATGTTGTTGTTGTTGTTATTGTTGTTGTTGTTGTTGTTGTGGTCTTCAGTCCTGCGACTGGTTTTATCCAGCTCTCCATGCTACTCTATCCTGTGCAGGCTTCTTCATCTCCCAGTACCTACTGCAGCCTACATCCTTCTGAATGTGCTTAGTGTATTATCTCTTACTCTCCCTCTACGATTTTTACCCTCCACGCTGCCCTCCAGTACTAAATAGGTGATCCATCGATGTCTCAGAACATGTCCTTACCAACCGATCCCTTCTTCTAGTCAAGTTGTGCCACAAGGTCCTCTTCTCCCCAATTCTATTCAATACCTCCTCATTAGTTATGTAATCTACCCATCTAATCTTCAGCATTCTTCTGTAGCACCACATTTCGAAAGCTTCTATTCACTTCTTGTCTAAACTATTTATCGTCCAAGTTTCACTTCCAAACAAATACTTTCAGAAACGACTTCCTGACATTTAAATCATGTAAAATTTTCTTCTTTAGAAACGCTTTCCTTGCCATTGCCAGTCTACATTTTATATCCTCTCTACTTCGACCATCGTCAGTTATTTTTCTCCCCAAATAACAAAACTCCTTTACTACTTTAAGTGTCTCATTACCTAATCTAATTCCCTCAGCATCACCCGGTTAATTTGACTACACACCATTATCCTCGTTTTGCTTTTGTTCATCTTATACCCTCCATTCAAGACACTGTCCATTCTGTTCAACTGCTCTTCCAAGTCCTTCGCTGTCTCTGACAGAATTACAATGTCATCAGCGAACCTCAAATGTTTTATTTCTTCTCCATGGATTTTAATACCTACTCCGAACTTTTCTTTTGTTTTTTTCCTTTACTGCTTGCTCCATATGCAGATTGAATAACATCGGGGATAGGCTACAACCCTGTCTCACTCCCTTCCCAACCACTGCTTCTCTTTCATGCCCCTCGACTCGTATAACTGCCATCTGCTTTCTGTACAAATTTTAAATAGCCTTTCGCTCCCTGTATTTTACCCCTGCCACCTTCAGAATTTGAAAGAGAGTATTCCAATCAACATTGTCAAAAGCTTTCTTTATGTCTACAAATGCTAGAAACGTAGGTTTGCCTTTCCTTAATCTTTCTTCAAATATAAGTCGTAAGGTCAGTCTTGCCTCACGTGTTCCAACATTTCTACGGAATCCAAACTGATCTTCCGCGAGGTCGGCTTCATCAGTTTTTCCATTCGTCTGTAAAGAATTCGCGTTAGTATTCTGCAGTTGTGACTTATTAAACTGATAGTTCGGTAATTTTCACATCTGTCAACACCTGCTTTCTTTAGGATTGGAATTATTATATTTTTCTTTAAGCCTGAGGGTATTTCGCCTGCCTCATACATCTTGCTCAGCAGATGGTAGAGTTTTGTCAGGACTGGCTCTCCCAAGGCTGGCAGTAGTTCTAATGGAATGTTGTCTACTCCGGGGGCCTTGTTTCGACTCACGTCTTTCAGTGCTCCGTCAAACACTTCACGCAGTATCATATCTCCCATTTCATCATCATCTACATCCTATTTCATTTCCATAATATTATCTTCAAATTCATCGCCCTTGTATAGACCCTCTATATACTCCTTCCACATTTCTGCTTTCCCTTCTTTGCTTAGAACTGGGTTTCCATCAAAGCTCTTGATATTCATGCAAGTGGTTCTCCTTTCTCCAAAGGTCTCTCTAATTTTCCTGTAGGTAGTATCTATCTTACCCCTAGTGAGGTAAGCCTCTACATCCTTACATTTGTCCTCTAGCCATCCCTGCTTAGCCATTTTGCACTTCCTGTCGATCTCATTTTTGAGACGTTTGTATACCTTTTTGCCTGCTTCATTTACTGCATTTTTATATTTTCTCCTTTCATCAATTAAATTCAATATTTCTTCTGTTACCCAAGGATTTCTACTAGCCCTTGTCTTTTTACCTACTTGATCCTCTGCTGCCTTCACTACTTCATCCCTCAAAGCTACCCATTCTTCTTCTACTGTATTTCTTTCCCCCATTCCTGTCAGTTGTTCCCTTATGCTCTCCCTGAAACCCTGTGCAACCTCTGGTTCTTTCAGTTTATCCAGGTCCCATCTCCTTAAATTCCCATCTTTTTGCAGTTTCTTCAGTTTTAATCTCCATTTCATAACCATTAGATTGTGGTCAGAGTCTACATATGCCCCTGGAAATGTCTTACAATTTAAAACCTGGTTCCTAAATCTCTGTCTTACCATTATATATTCTATCTGATATCTTCTAGTATCGCCAGGGTTCTTCCATGTATACAACCTTCTTTCATGTTTCTTGAGCCAAGTGTGAGCTATGATTAATTTGTGCTCTGCGCAAAATTCTACCTGGCGTCTTCCTCTTTCATTTCTTAGCCCCAATCCATATTTAACTACTATATTTCCTTCACTCCCTTTTCCTACTCTCGAATTCCAGTCACCCATGACTATTAAATTTTCGTCTCCCTTCACTACCTGAATAATTTCTCTTATCATACATTTCATAAATTTCTTCGTCATCTGCAGAGCTAGTTGGCATATAAACTTCTACTACTGTAGTAGACGTGGGCTTCGTGTCTATCTTGGCCACAATAATGCGTTCACTATACTGTTTGTAGTAGCTTACCCGTACTCCTATTTTTTTATTCATTATTAAACCTACTCCTGCATTACCCCTATTTGATTTTGTATTTATAACCCTGTATTCCCCTGACCAAAAGTCTTATTCCTCCTGCCATCGAACTTCACTAATTCCCACTATATCTAACTTAAACCTATCCATTTCCATTTTCAAATTTTCTAACCTACCTGCCCGTTTAAGGGATCTGACATTCCACGCTCCGATCCGTAGAACGCCAGTTTTCTTTCTCCTGATAACGTCGTCCTCTTGAGCAGTCCCCGCCCGGTGATCCGAATGGGGGACTATTTTAGCTCCGGTTTTTTTTACCCAAGAGGACGCCATCATCATTTAATCATACAGTAAAGCTGCATACCCTCGGGAAAAATTACGGCTGCAGTTTCCCCTTGCTTTCAGCCGTTCGCAGTACCAGAACAGCAAGGCCATTTTGGTTAGTGTTACAAGGCCAGATCAGTCAATCATCCAGACTATTGCCCCTGCAACTACTGAAAAGGCTGCTGCCCTTGTTCAGGAACCACACGTTTGTCTGGCCTCTAAACAGATATCCCTTCGCTGTGGTTGCACCTACGGTACGGCTATCTGTATCGTTGAAGCACGGAAGCCTCCCCACCAACGGCAAGGTCCATGGTTCATGAGGGGGGACTGACACCATATAAACTGAAATTCGTGGTATTTTATCCACCCATCGTAAATTACAGCAGATAATGCTTCTCAGTGAACAATTATACTCTGTATCTCCCCTCTATCTATTGGACACCTAATGGTAATTGTCAACCTCCAGCCATTCCTTTACGTATCACTCAGGTCTGAAGGCACTGGATTGATGTATGTATGTTACATTCTTTAATTTGTTGACACATCCTGGATATTATGTACCTGCGAAATTTATGCATGGGATTACCATTCGATTAAAAATGTGGTGAATTCTGTCCTTAATTATTAGAATATTACTGTTGTCATACATTCTTCAACAGGGACATGTAGAAAGCGACGCTGAAAATTATGAATCCCAGACAGTCGTCGGATTGCTCTTTGAGTACTCAGTCCTAAGACTGGTTTAAAGTACCACTCCAGGCTAGTCTATTCCACGTAAGCGTCTTCAGCCCTTCCTAACTGCTGCAACGTACACCCATTTGAAGTTCTTTGCTATACTCAAACTTTGGTCTCGTCTTCAGCTGTAAGTTTTACTGTTTCCTCTTCGCCAACTTCCTCCATGACGATTCATTTATGCCTCAGGTTGGGTCCGATCAACTCATCCCTTCGTTCAGTCAGTTTTTACCATACATATATTTTCTGCCCCCAGTAGCGATTCTTTAATGACGGTCCGATCTCACCGACTCATCTTCAAAATTCTTCTACAGCACCAAAATTCAAAAGCTTCTATTCTCCACTTGCCTAAACTGATTATGAGTAACATACCATAAATTCTGCACCGGCCATCCACATTTACGTTTTTCGTGAGTTCCCTGAATCGCTGAAGACAAGCACCTCTATGTTTCCATTGAGGACATCATGGCAGTTTTACTCAACCCGAACGTGCTGTAACACTAGTGTTAAAATGGGCATCGAGTATCCGAAATATTGTGTAGTACGTCAGAAGGATTACAGGGTGGGGAGATGGATGGCGTTTTGCCAGCGTGTGACAGGGCTACTCACGTGGTAACAGAGTCCTCGCTTACTAATGCCTAAGTAAGTATCTACCATATAGTGTATAGTAGCACAAATTTTCATTTTCTGTGATTCGTTAAAACGGTGGAACCAGAAACAGTCTTGTATCGGCAGAAAGTTTGCTCGTAGTACCACTCTGGTAACAGGCTATTACTTATGCTCTAGCCAATTGCTGAGAAATATTTTTTGTTAGGCGTCTAGTGGCAGCGATCGCGGTTATGGTTCTAGTCAATTTTTACAAAATATTGTTTTGTGAAAGAAGTTTGATATCATCATTATGAGGAATATGCTATATGGATCAATATAAATGCTATGTTGTGCAATGCATCGTCCGTGACGTTCCTGGGCTGTTTCAACAATCACAGCACTTAATGAAAGACATCCCACGGAACAACTATCGTGTGCTCCTTTCCTACGATCACCGTTACAGTGCCACCACTAGACGGAGCCACGACCAAGTGTAATCACCGTAGCGAGGTGAGTGCTCTACATAGAAACACCGAGAGATGGGCCTCACGCAGTCCATATGCTTGTTTTTTTTTTTTTTTTTTTTTTTTGTAGAACGATGAACCATTTCTCAGCGCATCGTGAATCCTACCAACAAGAATTCCTAAAAAACAGAGCTAACTATCCACATCGAGAGTAGACACTTGTTATATATGAAGTCTTCACGGGTAGCGAGTAGCGTCGTCGTCTCGTAGCGGAGGGAAGCGGGAGGTGCGGAGAGCGGTCCAGCAGAGATATCAGCCCGCGACCGACGATATCCCGACACTTCACCTGAAGATGATGGAGACGCATTCCATCGAAACGTTGCTACGAGACGACGACGCTACCCGGCTGACAACCCGTGAAGACTTCATATATAAGATGCACCGAGAGAGCCTGCACTCACATATAGACACAAAGCGTGCTTCCTCTGAAGCATTCCTCTCCCTAGCTATATCTGCTTCATCCACACTCTGCGCCACTATTTAAAATCAATGAAGTTCAAATAGTAATAATACTAATACTGTGTAGGCCCTACAGCAGTGAGTAATTATTGATATCTTACGTAATCAGTGTTATCGTCATACATATACTAATCTTCTAAAAACTATCTACAAATTTTTCAGTTTCGTGACCGAAAAACAATTAAACCTTTCTGTTTTCACTACTCATAAAATTTCATTTCAGCACTCTGGCAGTGTTTACCACCCCCCACCTCGACACTGTTCGGAACCACTGCTCTAACCGAATTGAATGTGTTGTAGGGTGATTCTGTGTCTAAGGACCTTACTGTAGACGAGACATTAAAGACTCAAATTTGTCACTTACTTGTCTTTCCCCTTACTTTCTATTCCACTTATTTCTCATTTAATGTACCACCTCCATCCAATTAGCATATTGCTGCGTCAGTCTCACCATCTCCGCAGCTTATTACAAGCAGGTGCTACGTTTGGCCTTTCGCAAACCTTCGCGTAATTCTTCTTTCACTACTAGTATGATACTTAAATCACTTACGAAATTAATATTGCATACTTACCGACATTTTAAGCAACTCTGACATCTTATTGCTGTTTCGGTAAAGCAGTAACCTCCATAATGGCTGCAAACAAATATCTTATTTCTTAATGATACCCGATAAGAAGGCTGTTCCAGAACTGAATCTAGACTATAAAGAGGGAAGTATTTGGACTAACCTTTTCTGAAAAATGAATTTGCCTGACAGAACCATATTTGAAATCTAATCTTTCGTTTTTACCTATGAGACGTCCGAGCGTTTCTCATAACAATCCTCGAAATGTAACTCTACTTTTACCTCCGACAGTATTTTCCCAACTTTGCAAAGTACTTCACTGCTACTTCTCACGGACGTTTGACTAGTTGTACGAAAACGATTACATATATAGTTGATAGACAATTACATTTGCGCAGACTAAAACGTTTCAAACTTCAAATTTTTCATGAGTGTTCACTCTGTCTCTGACGTAAAGGTATGAAGAAGTTCAACGTCTCCGAACGGAGCTCCGTTATGCAGCGTAATTGAAGGTAATCACGTACGTGTTCCTCAGGTAAGTAAAACAGCGTTCCCAGCAGTTTTCATCTTCCACTAAATCTCATTTGTTGCTCAGTTCTTTGCGGAATGAGTACTTTGATGCAGCAGTATTCAACATCTTCCGTTTTCTTCCTGAACCTCTCAAAAGGAACTCAACAAACGTCTCGGCAGTAACTGACGTTAGCTACAACTGCCTGGATAGCCATTGCGTTGATAGTGAAAAATTTGCAAATACCTTCAAGACCGAACGGAGCAGGTGCCTATTCTATTCATTTAACTATTCCTATAATATTTTTCTATTTGGTCGTTGGCATAAGAAATCAGAACTGGTGTCAAAACAAGTGTAGGGAAAATGTGTGAACAGCCTGAGGTGACTGACTAGCAAACGAGCATGTAACCGAATGCGCAAGTTTGAATGAAAATATCTTTCGTCTGTCCACATCTAGTGTGTCGTGATTGAATTGCAACGACAGAGCGAGTAGGACAGCGAATCTGCATCGAATGTGAAACACAGGAACATCAGTCCGTATAGGCTAACCATTTTACATGCGTGATGTTCGGAAGCGATACGCTGTACCAACCAAAACGATAGAACTATGGCAACAATTTCTAAGTCTACCACAGCCTGAGAGCTGGTCGGCGTGGCCAAGCGGTCAAAGGCGCTTCAGTCTGGAACCGCGCGACCGCTACGGTCGCAGGTTCGAATCCTGCCTCGGGCATGGATGTGTGCCATGTTCTTAGGTTAGTTAGGTTTAAGTAGTTATAAGTTCTAGGGGACTGATGACCTCAGAAGTTATGTCCCATAGTGCTCAGAGCCATTTGAACCACAGCCTGAGAGATCAATGAAACACCGATGGTGTAGAAACTTAACGGATGTCCCGAAAATATTCCGTTGTTAACAGTCCAAAAACTGCATGATGTCCTTAATGGTAAAATGTCATTTCGTGCAGTGTTGTAAATGGCTACAGTACCCTATTTTCTTAATATAATGACGGAGATATGTTTTTTTTCCTTACAAAAACGAAAAGCAACATATAGAAAAATTGACGTTGAAACATTTTATGAAACTGTGCTTTAGTCTGAATCATGCTTTATCTAAATTTCATTACATTCGTCACAAAATCTTTTGAGCGACTGTGATTTTTATGTTTCTTTTCCTTAAATTTAAGAAACTCATTTACTGGGTGGTTGCAATTAAACTTTCGCTACCTGCGTCAATGTAGAGGGGAAAGTAATTACCTTATGAATACACAGTTTTATAGGAATCGTGTTGAGACAGTTCAAACTGTGCGCTACAGGATTTGCGTTGTTAGAAGTGTCAGTGTTGTCACTTGCTGTTAGGGGCCGGTACTGATACGACGGCAATTTAGGATTGAAACAAGCATTAGTGTGCATTACAGTTGTAGAGAGCAACATGGATCTCCATCTACATGAATACTCTACAAATCACATTCAAGTGCCTGGCAGAGGATCTGGATGAGGTAAGCAAGGCTTTCTCGTGAAGTTGTTTTATCAAAACAGCAGGAATAGTGCAGCGGCTCTTCGTGATTATCTACGAAGTAAAGGAATGCGGAGAGGTACTCTTCCCACAACGGAGTTGAACATTATTCTAAAGTTAGAAATAATTAGCGATTTGGGAATTGGTCCTGGGAGAGGGCGACGGCCAACAGAACCACAAATTGCTGAAAGAGTTGCCGTATCAGAATGCTGGACGCGAAGTGCGATCTTCAGTCAGTGCACGAGCTATTTCACAACAGCTGAACAATCCCTGATTGACCATGTTTGACTGTTCTAAAGCTGCTGAAAACAACTGTGAAGTGGTATCCATACAATCTTCCCATTACTGGAAACTTCTGCCACGTGATGCAGGCTTTCGGGTTCAGATGCACTATGGAGCTCCACCTCAAACTGCTGGCGACGTCGCTCGGTTACTCCATAACACATCTGGAGAAAACCAAACTACTGGCTGATCGTTCCAAACTGCGTGGCAACCAAGATTGCCAGATTTCAACCCGTGTGTTTTCTGGTTCTGGCTTTAGATAATGGATGGGGTTTATTAAGGGGACACCAACACACTTGCAAGTATGAGATAAGCACAGGGAAGGAGACACCCGACATCCCAACGGGATGTTTCGTGCAGCAGTAGAAAAGCCTTTAGTGAGCTTCCGGGCTGTCATGGATGCAGATAGTCATCACAATAAGCAATGTTTGCAACCTGGAATGTACAAAGGATACGCAATTAACAAATATGCCCTATCATGCGGAAATTAAAATGTGTATTTTTCAGTGATATGTTCATTCTTCCTCTTCCGTATTTCTTTAAAAATGTTTTCACGAAGTTTCATTGTCCTACGATCATGCGTTCTTCATAAAAGTCCAGTCAACTGTCGAAAGTTTAATTGTAAGCGCCCTGCACTTCAGAAATCTTCTTGTTCTTTCCTTAACAATTATTTTATGTTTAAGTTAGTAAAAATTATAGTTTCCTTGTACGTTTTCAAGTCTAATACTTCCCTCAAACAATTGATGACGTTCAGAGTCAACACCTACACTTGCCTGCCGGTAAGTCTTGTAAGCCGGCCGTGGTGGTCTCGCGGTTCTAGGCGCGCAGTCCGGAACCGCGCGACAGCTACGGTCGCAGGTTCGAATCCTGCCTCGGGCATGGATGTGTGTGATGTCAGGTTAGTTAGGTTTAAGTAGTTCTAAGTTCTAGGGGACTGATGACCACAACTGTTAAGTCCCATAGTGCTCGGAGCCATTTGAACCATTTCAAGTCTTGTTTATCACAGGTGATTTTCGGACGAAATTGAGCTGTTGGCTTCGTAGGAACTGAATAATGGTGTAAAAAATTAAGAATTCAATTTCAGAATGATTTATTCCCCAATAGTTCAACATTATTCGGAGAGGTATGCTACAGTGGCTTATTATTTTGCAAATCAATGAATACACCTTACCAATTATGCGTTACTCCTTTCGAGCAACTCCTCGTTCCTGATTCAAACTTCTGCTATCAGAGATGAATGCTCTGCTTGCAGCTCGTTGTGACAATACTAATCAAATGTTTAAACCACAGTTGGAGGCAAGTGTGAGACAAGCACTTGTTTCTCTTTACATTCTGACGCACAGAAAATATCAACTATTCCTTGTTCCGATTAAGTGAAACGATCCACAATAGGAGAGAAATGCGAGGCAGTGATTTTTCCTATTTATATTCTGACTCTCAGAACATATCAACTATTCCTAGCTGCCACTACTAGATACAAACCCCGCAGAGCTTGATTTTTTACTAAGAGACAGAAAAATCAACGTAATAGCTGTTGTCCGACACTTATCAAAAATATATGAAATGTATTGTCACTTGCAACGAACAATCTTCAGCTGTGGAAAGGAATGGCGACAATGAAAATTTGTGCCAAACTGGGATTCGAGCTTGGCCTTCCCGCTTGAAGCAAACGGTCGTCCTAACCGCATTGGCTATATATGTGAACGACTCATGACTATACCCAAACTTCAAAATGTCGTCATTCCTGCATCACAACCTGTACTCGTGCACACATTATGTAATTTTTGCATAGTGGAGGACATTTTAACTGAAGGTCACTGCATGGTATCGACAGATAAATACGATATCGGACTGTCTGTGTTATTAAGAAGAACGATGCAATGTACCTTCGAATATGCATGCACGTCCGAAGGAAGTGTGCAAAGTTCTTCTGAACACATGGTTGTTGGTTGGTTGGTTTGGGGGGGATTAAAGGGACCAGACTGCGACGGTCATCGGTCCCTTTTTCCAAAAAAAGTAAAACCACCCAAAGAGAATAAAAAAAAAACGAACAACAGGAAAGACGTCGGACGACACAGGACAAGAAATACTCCTACAGAGATCAGACGAAACAAATTAAAATCACACAGAGTGTGACAGTGGTTGGCCGACCATAGAGATAAAAAGGAAAAGCCAACCACCGAGAACACATTAAAAACTCAGCGTAAAATCGTAGGCCAATGGCCAGGATCAACACAAAAGAACAGAACAAACACTCAGAGTAAATAATAAAAACCCCCTGCCCGAATAAAACGGAAAACTAAGTCAGCCATACCAGGGTCATCACATAAGAGGGCAGGGAGCGTATCAGGCAGCGCAAATGTCTGCCTGACCACAGCTAAAAGGGGGCAGGCCAACAAAATGTGGGCCACTATCAAAGCCGCCCCGCAGCGACATACAGGAGGGTCCTCCCGGCGCAGTAAATAACTGTGTGTCAGGTGGGAGTGGCCAATGCGGAGCCGACAAAGGACGACAGAGTCCCTGCGGTTGGCTCGCAGGGATGACCGCCACACAGTCGTCGTCTCCTTGATGGCACGGAGTTTATTGGGCATGATCCGATTGCGCCATTCAGTGTCCCAAAGCGCAAAAACTTTTCGGCGGAGGACTGCCCGCAAATCAGTCTCTGGGAGGCCAACGTCCAGAGACTGTTTACTCGTGGCCTCTTTCGCCAGGCGGTCAACATGTTCATTGCCCGGGATACCGACATGACCGGGGGTCCACACAAAGACCACAGAGCGGCCGCAACGCGCAAGAGTATGCAGGGACTCATGGATAGCCATCACCAGACGAGAACGAGGAAAACACTGGTCGAGAGCTCGTAAACCGCTCAGGGAATCGCTACAGATAACGAAGGACTCACCTGAGCAGGAGCGGATATACTCTAGGGCACGAAAGATGGCGACTAGCTCAGCAGTGTAAATGCTGCAGCCAGCCGCCAAGGACCGTTGTTCGGAATGGTCCCCTAGAGCTAGCGCATACCCGACACGACCAGCAAGCATCGAACCGTCGGTGTAAACAATTCCAGAGCCCTGATACGTGGCCAGGATGGAATAAAAGCGGCGGCGGAAGGCCTCTGGAGGGACCGAGTCCTTCGAGCCCTGTGCCAAGTCGAGCCGAAGGCAAGGGCGAGGAACACACCACGGGGGTGTACGCAGAGGCGCCCGGAAAGGAGGTGGAACAGGGAAAAACCCAAGCCCGCAGAGAAGCTCCTTGATGCGTACGGCGATCGGACAACCCGACCGGGGCCGACGGTCTGGCAGATGGACGACTGACTGCGGGAACAGGACACGATAATTTGGATGCCCGGGCAAGCTAAAAACATGGGCAGCATAAGCGGCCAGCAAACGTTGGCGTCGGAACCGCAGTGGAGGTACACCTGCCTCCACTAGGACGCTGTCCACAGGGCTGGTGCGGAAACCACCAGTGGCAAGGCGTATCCCGCTGTGGAGAATTGGGTCCAGCACCCGCAACGCAGATGGGGATGCTGAGCCATAAGCTAGGCACCCATAATCCAGGCGAGACTGGATTAACGCCTGGTAGAGCCGCAACAGGGTAGATCGGTCGGCGCCCCAGCGGGTGTGGCTCAAACAACGCAGGGCATTGAGATGCTGCCAACACGCTTGTTTAAGCTGCCGGATATGAGGCAGCCAAGTCAACCGGGCATCAAAAAGGACACCCAAAAACTTGTGGGTCTCCACCACAGCAAGAAGTTCGTCGGCAAGATAAAGCCGCGGCTCAGGATGGACCGTTCGGCGCCTGCAGAAATGCATAACGCGGGTCTTGGCAGCCGAAAACTGAAAACCACGCGCTACAGCCCAAGACTGCGCATTGCGGATTGCGCCCTGTAGCTGACGTTCAGCTGCTGCAATGCTAATAGAACTATAGTAAAGACAGAAGTCGTCAGCATACAGGGAAGCGGAGACAGAATTTCCTACTGCCGCAGCGAGACCGTTTATTGCAATTAAAAACAGGCAGACACTGAGGACCGAGCCCTGGGGTACCCCGTTCTCCTGGACGAGGGAGGAACTATACGAGGCCGCGACTTGCACGCGGAAGGTACGATACGACAGAAAATTTCTGATAAAGATCGGCAGAGGGCCCCGAAGACCCCATCCATGAAGCGTAGAAAGGATGTGATGACGCCATGTCGTATCGTACGCCTTCCGCATGTCGAAAAAGACAGCGACCAGGTGCTGACGGCGGGCAAAGGCTGTACGGATGGCCGACTCAAGGCTCACCAGATTGTCGGTGGCGGAGCGGCCTTTACGGAACCCACCCTGAGACGGAGCCAGAAGGCCCCGAGACTCCAGCACCCAATTTAAGCGCTGGCTCACCATCCGTTCAAGCAACTTGCAAAGAACGTTGGTGAGACTAATGGGACGGTAGCTGTCCACCTCCAGAGGGTTCTTTCCAGGTTTCAAAATGGGGATGACAATACTTTCCCGCCATTGCGACGGAAACTCACCCTCGACCCAGAGACGGTTGTAAAGGTCGAGGAGGCGTCGCTTGCAGTCCACTGAAAGGTGTTTCAGCATCTGACAGTGGATGCGATCTGGCCCGGGAGCGGTATCAGGGCAAGTGGCAAGGGCACTCTGAAATTCCCACTCACTGAATGGAGCGTTGTAGGGTTCAGAAGCGTTGGTGCGAAAAGAAAGGCTCCGACGTTCCATCCGCTCTTTAATGGAGCGGAAGGCCTGGGGGTAATTCGCAGAAGCGGAACTCATAGCAAAATGCTCTGCTAAGCGGTTTGCAATGACGTCGGAGTCAGTACAAACTGCTCCATTCAGTGAGAGCGCAGGGACGCTGGCAGGGGTCCGATAGCCGAAGACCCGTCGAATCTTGGCCCAGACCTGCGATGGAGTGACATGGAGTCCAATGGTGGACACATACCGCTCCCAGCACTCCTTCTTGCCTTGGCGGATAAGGAGGCGGGCCCGCGCACGCAGCCGTTTGAAGGCGATAAGGTGGTCCATGGAGGGATGTCGCTTGTGACGCTGGAGCGTCCGCCGGCGATCTTTAATCGCTTCAGCGATCTCAGGCGACCACCAAGGCACAGTCCTCCGCCGAGGGGACCCAGAAGAACGAAGAATGGCAGACTCGGCGGCAGTGACGATGCCGGCGGTGACCGATGTAACCACCGCATCAATGGCATCAGTTGAGAGAGGCTCAATAGCGGCAGTGGAGGAGAACAAATCCCAGTCAGCCTTATTCATAGCCCATCTGCTAGGGCGCCCAGAAGAGTGACGCTGTGGTAGTGACAGAAAAATCGGGAAGTGGTCACTACCACACAGGTCGTCATGCACACTCCAGTGGACAGATGGTAAGAGGCTAGGGCTACAGATTGAAAGGTCAATGGCGGAGTAGGTGCCATGCGCCACACTGAAGTGTGTGGAGGCACCATCATTCAAAATCGAGAGATCGAGCTGCGACAATAAATGCTCAACGGTGGCGCCTCGACCTGTTGCCACTGACCCACCCCACAGAGAGTTATGGGCGTTAAAGTCGCCCAGTAATAAGAAAGGTGGCGGCAATTGGGCTATCAGCGCAGCCAGGACATGCTGCGCGACATCACCCTCCGGTGGAAGGTAAAGACTGCAGACGGTAAGAGCCTGCGGCGTCCACACCCTAACAGCGACAGCCTCTAAAGCTGTTTGTAGAGGGACAGACTCGCTGTGAAGAGAGTTAAGGACATAGATGCAGACGCCACCAGACACCCTTTCATAAGCTGCTCGGTTCTTATAATAACCCCGATAGCCACGGAGGGCGGGGGTGCGCATAGCTGGAAACCAAGTTTCCTGCAGAGCAATGCAGAGGAAAGGGTGAAAGCTGATAAGTTGGCGGAGCTCAGCTAGATGGTGGAAGAAACCGCTGCAGTTCCACTGGAGGATGGTTTTGTCCATGGCTGAGAAAGGCGTGCCGGGACTGGGACGGCAGATTACGCCGCTGGGTCACCTGCTGCCTCCGATTGAGCACCCGTGCTAGTGCTATTGCTATTCATGGCGTCTGAGGGACCGGCGAGATCGAGGTCCTCAGCGGACGCCAGAATCTCCACCTCGTCCCCAGACGCAGAGCTAGAAGGTTGCGATGGGGTGGCTACCACCGCGCGTTCCTTGGGCTTAGAGCTGCTCTTCTTTGATTTCTCACGCTGCTCCTTGGGTTTAACTGGCTGGGAGGGCTTCACCGATTCAGCCTCCGGGACTGAGGAGGATCGGGAAGCCCTTCGACCTGCAGATTGTGGGCACTTACGCCACTGTCGATCGTCAGCCTTCCCGCCGGTGGAAACCTGGGAAGGGAGGGACCCAAGGGACCCCTTGCGAGCGTGAGAAGCCGAATAAGTTGGACACTTCTCCGGCTTAGAAGCGGGGACCGACGTCCCCGATGGGGGGGATGGTGTTGCTCCTGAGGTAGGTGGCACAGGAGCAACCCGGTGGGTAGAGCCCCCCACTGGCAAGGGGGCAGGAAGAGTTGTACCACTCGTCGATCCGGCCGGAAGGAGCGAAACTGATGGGGCTAGCACAGGTGTTGTAGCAGCGGCGTAGGAAGTTGTCATTCGCACTGGATGTAATCGGTCGTATTTCCGTTTGGCCTCAGTATAAGTCAGTCGGTCCAGGGTCTTGTATTCCATGATCTTGCGCTCTTTCTGGAATATTCTGCAGTCTGGCGAGCAAGGTGAATGGTGCTCCCCGCAGTTGACGCAGATGGGAGGCGGGGCACATGGAGTATCGGGATGAGATGGGCGTCCGCAATCTCGACATGTGAGGCTGGAAGTGCAGCGGGAAGACATATGGCCGAACTTCCAGCACTTGAAGCACCGCATCGGGGGAGGGATATAGGGCTTGACGTCACATCGGTAGACCATCACCTTGACCTTTTCCGGTAACGTATCACCCTCGAAGGCCAAGATGAAGGCACCGGTAGCAACCTGATTGTCCCTCGGACCCCGATGAACGCGCCGGACGAAATGAACACCTCTACGTTCTAAGTTGGCGCGCAGCTCGTCATCAGACTGCAAAAGGAGGTCCCTATGGAAAGTAACACCCTGGACCATATTTAAACTCTTATGTGGAGTAATAGTAACGTTAACATCCCCCAACTTGTCACAAGCAAGTAACCTGCGTGACTGGGCGGAGGATGCCGTTTGTATCAGTACTGAGCCAGAGCGCATTTTAGACAAGCCCTCCACCTCCCCAAACTTGTCCTCTAAATGCTCGACGAAGAACTGAGGCTTTGTGGAGAGAAAAGACTCCCCATCAGCTCTCGTGCAAACTAAGAATCGGGGCGAATAACTGTTACCTCCATCCTGGGACTTACACTCCTCCCATGGCGTGGCCAGAGAGGGGAACGTTTTCGGATCGTACTTCTGAGCATTAAATTGAGCCCGAGAACGCTTAGAGACTGCTGGCGGCTGGCCGCCAGCGAGAGATGATGTACCACGCTTCATTGCGGGTCATCCGCCCTGATGCCACCTACTCCGACCAAGGGCCCTCCCCACGGGCGCCACCCAGCCACAGCAAAGGCCACCTGGCAGGATGGCCGTTGCCGGGAGTCCTGATACCCCAGGAGGATAGGCATCTACTCCTTGGCATACGTGGGGAGTTAACGGCGCAGGCATCAGTAGAGCGATCCCTGTGTTGTCAGGGGGCTACAACCAAGAGGGTACATGGCGGCCCCACCACAACGGACTGGCTACCGTGCTGGATCTTAGGTGCAAAAATGGCCAAGGTCGTCGTCGCAGTTAAAAGAAACACTGCAGAGTGCAGTGTGGTAATCGCCCAAGAGATCGAAAACGAGTGGGACACCATTGCAACGACGAGAAAGACGGCTAAAGGTCTAATTGCACGACGGATACAGTGCACCATGTAAGGCGCCCTTCCCCAATTGGCTCGCTCTTCGGAATAATTTAGAAAGATGGAGGTCAAACCCGAGAGGGGACCATCACATAAGGCCAAAACATGTGAGACTCCTTTTAGTCGCCTCTTACGACAGGCAGGAATACCGCGGGCCTATTCTAACCCCCGAACCCGCAGGGGGGTTCTGAACACATGCTCTGCACTATCTAACTTACCAAAACCTCAATTGCCTTCCCTCGAATTTTTGCAGACTTCTCCTAGTTTTTACTGCGTCAGCATCAAAATGTCGCTATACAGGGTGTCCCATCTATCTTGACCATCCTAAGGAACTGTTTTTCCAGACGCAAATTACAAAATGTTTTAAGCAAATGTTCTATATCCGTCAGGGGGACATCAATCAGCATGATTGCCTTCGTTGTAGCTTTGTTTTTTTACAAAGATATGAACAGCGGTATGCCTTTTTTAAATGGCTCTCTGTATCTATTATTCGGTAATTCATTTCCTCTCCTAAAGACCTATTCAGGAATGTATCACAGTGTACCATTCACTGAAATACAACGTTATTGATCACATAACACAACATTGACTTTGCGCCCGGGATCATAATCTCGTCCACTTGCTGGAGCTCTCAGAAAACAAATGAAAACCGAGTAAAAACATAACACAAAATTGACTTTCATTCTCCTGTACCATTTCCCAGGAGAAGAACATTCAAAGGTGCTCAAAGTGGTGACCCTGGAACCGATACACTGATGCACTCGTCGAATGAAAGAATTACTTACTGCTTCCAATGTTGCCTGCTAAAGAGAATTACAAGCACAATACGGTTCTGCATGTCCTCTGGAGTTGTTAGAATATCGCGATGGACAACGTCTTTAACGCATCCCCAAAGAAAAAAGTCCGTAGGATTTAAATCAGGAGACCTAGCAGGCAAAGTAACTGTTCCTCCTCGACCAATCCATCTGGCAGGATACCTTCGGTTCAGAACACGACGTGCACGCAACGCATTATGTGCTGGACATCCATCATGTTGATACCACATAAGCGTTCTGGTTCTTAGCGGCACTTCAGCCAGAAGAGGAGAATGAATTCGTCTGAGGAAGTTGGCATACGCTGTAATACGAGGTAATAAGGGTCAACAATTGTACCAAGCATCCCACACCAGACGTTACTCTGCATTGACGCTGATGTTCCACCCGTCTAAGCTATCGTGGGTTGTCGCTGGACCAAAAATGCATGTTCCTCGTTATTTACGTGTCCTTTATTTGAGAAGGGACATTCATCGGTGAATAGAACATTGGAGAAGTAGTTCTGGTTGGCGGGGATTTACTGCTGTGCCCACTGACAGAACTGTACAGGATTCTGGAAATCATTCCCACGCAATTCTTGATGTAGGTGTTGGTTTGGGGGGGATTAAAGGGACCAGACTGCGACGGTCATCGGTCCCTTTTTCCAAAAAAAAGTAAAACCATCCAAAGAGAATAAAAAACGAACAGGAAAGACGTCAGACGACACAGGACAAGAAATACTCCTACAGAGATCAGACGAAACAAATTAAAATCACACAGAGTGTGACAGTGGTTGGCCGACCATAGAGATAAAAAGGAAAAGCCAACCACCGAGAACACATTAAAAACTCAGCGTAAAATCTTAGGCCAATGGCCAGAATCAACACAAAAGAACAGAACAAACACTCAGAGTAAATAATAAAAACCCCCTTCCCGAATAAAACGGAAAACTAAGTCAGCCATACCAGGGTCATCACATAAGAGGGCAGGTAGCGTATCAGGCAGCGCAAATGTCTGCCTGACCACAGCTAAAAGGGGGCAGGCCAACAAAATGTGGGCCACTGTCAAAGCCGCCCCGCAGCGACATACAGGAGGGTCACGATGTAGGTGTACATGGTAAGGATAGAATCGGTGACATGTAAGAATACGATGTACACTGGTTTTAGGAATGCCAATCACGTGTTCAAGCTGTCGTGTGCTCACATGAGGATTCATAGCAGCGGAAGCGAGAACAGTAACTTCGGAAGCTTCGTCTGTGCGAGTGCTACGACGAACACGTTGTCGTGGGGTGAAACTTCCCTTTTCCTGAAGTGATACAAGACGAGAAAACATCCGTCGGGAAGGTGGGTTCTTGTCAGGATATCGCTCTCTGTACAGTTCCGCTGCCTGCGTAGCATTTCCCCTACCTTCAACAACAAAAACAACAACGCAATTTGTAGGAAGGATAGCCTTTACTGCATGCCTACTCTACACAACAGTATTTAAAAGGACTAAACTACTGTACTAAATGAACCCGTACATAAGAAAACAGTATTCCAATTACTGTTGTGGTAACTTACAGTCCCCATAATAAGTACCATTTCTACATTATCTTCATTGGTGTACATTCTGCTCACACAACTCTTAACTGACGATGGTTGACGGAATGACGGGTGTTCTTTCTACTTATGTCTTTATTTGTCCTCTCTCAACGTCAGCACGTGGATGTGTTCCATTACCCCGACTAAATGCACTAAGCGCTGGGAGCGTCAACGTCAATGTTGCGTTATGTAATTAATAACGATGTGTTTCAGTGAATGGTACACTGTGATGCATTTTTGAAATACCGCTGTTCACATCTTTGTAAAGAACAAAGCTAGAACGAAGGCAATCATGCTGATTGATGTCCCCCTAAAGGCTAAAGAACATTTGCTTGAAAAATTTTGTAATTTGCATCTGGACAAACAGTTATTTATGGTGGCCAAGATAAATGGGACAACCTGTATAGTGATTGTTACTGACGACTCGGCTGTTGTACTGCTCCTAGATACTTCCTCGCAATACTGTCATGGCACCGTCCACTGGCCACTTATATAATGATTTTTGAGGCGCTGTTGTGCGACGTTCTCACGCATCGATAGTTTCCCTGGCGCCGGCCGCTGTGGCCGAGCGGTTCTAGGCGCTTCAGTCTGGAACTGCGCGACCGCTACGGTCGCAGGTTCGGATCCTGCCTCGGGCATGGATTTGTGTGACGTCCTTAGGTTAGTTAGGTTTAAGTAGTTCTTAGTCTAGGTGACTGATGAACTCCGATGTTAAGTCCCATAGTACTCAGAGCCAGTCATTTCCCTGGAATTTGCAAATGTCTGTCCAAATGTTCTTCCAGAACCGTCCACAAGGTTCTCGAACGTTCTGTCTGCAAGCCAGCGTCTGCTAGTCGCACAGCTGCCGAGAATGCTTTCCTCGTCTAACCATTAGAGCACCGCCGCTTCCTCAACAAATTCTTAACAAGTCTGATTTCATACGGAGCGCTGATCCCAGTACTACTATCAATACAGTTTCTATCCTTTCCTCACATCAACGTCACTTCATGCTGTAATAAAATTTGATAGCCATGACAGTGCACTGAATTAGGAAGTTGGAAGCTTCGTCCTAGTTTCCGTGTGCCGTCTTGCAGCAGGCCTGGTCACGAGCATGTATGCCTTGCAAATCAAAGAAATCACACACCAATCTATGATTTAATTAAGTCATTTCCTATACACCATTTATAATGAAGTTTTATGCAGCCTTTCGAAACAACAATTTCTGCCTGTTGCTCTAGATTTAGTTCTACACTTGTGCTGTGCCCACCATCTGATACAGAGCACAGCTACAGCTACAGACGCAGTCACAGGCCAGGGCAGCCTCCGATGTAGCGCCACCTAGTATGATCAGTCGCCGCACAGACGCTGGACCTAACAGGAACCGCGCTATGCTCCGGCCACAAGATTTAAAAGTAGTCTTTTTCGTCCGCTGGTACAGTATCCAGTAATATCAATTAGACCACCTTTCAGAAGCCTCAATCACCACATTTTGCGCCCGAAACACTGCGAGACGTGCAGGAAGAGCTTCGGTTAGTTTCTGGAATGTACCGAGAGTGATGTGGAGCCATGCCAACTCCAGTGCCATGCCCAGCTGCGCTACGTTTCTCGGCTGAGGATCCACGGCGCCAACAGCCCGACCGATGCGGTCCCACATATTATAAATTTGATTTAAATTCTAGGAGTTTGGTGGCCAGGGGAGTAGAGTAAACTCATTCTGGCGCTCTTCGAATCACGCACTTCCACTTCTAGCTCTGCGACAATTGCATTGTCCTCATCTGTAGATGGCATCGTTGCCAAGCATAAACGAGGGGTGGGTGTGGTCCCCAAGGATAGATGCTTCCTTTTGTTGGTCCGTTGCACCTTCCAGAATGATGAGGTCACGCAGGGAGTACTGTGAAAATATTCCCCATAGCATAACGCTCCCTCCTGCAGCCTGGACCCTTCCGACGATCCAACGGCCACTTGTCCGATGAAGCATTAAACGCGATTTACCTGAAAAGGCAATTGTCGACACTCAGTGGACGTCCATTTGCGGCATTGGCGTGCGAATTTCAGTCTTCATCGCCAATGAACAGCAGTTAGCATGCGTGCATGAACCAGGCGCCCGCTGCAGAGGCTCGTGAACGGTTACTGAGGAGACACTGTCGGTAGCCGCTTGGTTCATCTGGGTGGTCTGATGCTCCACAGTTGCTCATTTATTCCTCCACAGCTGTCGTTCACGCGTATGATCTATGGCCCACGTTGCACCACAATTGTCTTGATACTTGCTTTGGACAGCGCTAGTTTGCCATGTACAGCCTACTTTGACCACGGCCGCACGCCAACAGTTTACAAACTTAGCCGTTTTGAAAATGCTTCTACCCTTTGCTGGAACATTTTCCGTCAATGGCAGATTTAAATGGCTGCAACCGCTCCACTCAGCCGGTTACAGCTGACAGCTGTCATCCAGTGCTGCAGTCATCCAGCAATGACTGTAACGTTGCCGCAGTCGTCTCTGAGTATCGAACTGTTTATCTACTCATTGAGCTTGACATAATATATTGTCGGTAGCGGCAGTACAGGTTCAACACCTGTTAGATTATCCATCTCTAAATGAATTAGGCTGGATCACCATCAGAACTTTTAGTTCAGTCAAGTAATTGTCCGTCTTGATCACTATTACATCTTTACGATTTAAAAATTACGGCTTAGACGTTTCGGCCGCAGCCGTCTTCAGAATCATATTTAAAAACTCGCCACAATATCTCTCGTCGTCAGTTACACGTACACTTTTACCGTGACTAGTGTATGTGTAACTGACGAGATACAGCGTATCGCGTTTATTAATATTTTTCTGAAGATGGCTGTAGCCGAAATGCGTTAAGAGGGGCAAAGAAAGGGAGCTAATAGCTGTAGGACAATTACTTTACTAGCGATAACGATACCAGACTCGTATAAAGATTGTATCCCATTTTTAGACAATACTTTGACTTAAGTGCCACACCTTCTCATTAAATTGAAGTCCAGTATTTATTGTGTACATTCTTCTAATAAATGATTTCATTGTTCTACATTACGATGCTAATATTATTCGCGTTGTAGTGTACCAGTGTCCTGTGATCGAACTGCTACAGCGTACATGCACACACCTTCAATGCAGCAACAGACTTCTGTGGTGGGGGATTTTCATCCTGCTATCTTTACGTTGGGCCCCAAAGTTATTTGGCGAACGCAACAACTAGAAGTAATTTCGGAGATATCCAAATTTACCTAAAACCTAGATTTTATCACTTCTTATTACAAACACCCATCTTACAAGTTAATATGTTATTGTCAGTACATCAGCCGCACTATTATACTAAACACTATGACGCTAAAAAGTTACTTAAACAGTATTTTAAACAAAAGTGAACGTTGTGCGATACTTCCAGTTTACAACAATAATTAGTATTTTAGCACTTGTTTTACATTATGAATTGCATTTATTGTGTTGTGAGGGGGAGTGAGAGGTGAATACAGAATGTATGTGACGTATGAATGTTGGAACTTGTTATTTGTGATTTATGAAGGATGAGAGTTCGAATCATATTGTGTAATCGTGGAGTCAGTTACAAAAGAGGCATGAAACTTATTATAAAGTAGCCAGTTTAGATATCCTAAGAACAAAATCTTTACTTCTGGCCTAAAGAAAAGCGGTGATAATGATGATGTTTTAAGTACATTTGCTTTTCGAAAAATAAAATCTTTGCTGTATGAAAATTAAAGTCATAGTTGAGGATTGGTCGAGAAGCTAATTCACCGTGCTGTCAGATTTTTTTTTTTAAAGAAAAAAAACTTTGAAGTTAATTGACGACAGTATGTAACAGACTATCTCAGAGGAGAAGGATAGCAAGTGCTGAAGGCGGGAGAGTTTTACGAACGCTGTTCTCGAACAGTCGTAAGTCAGCTTCAGTAGCGTGAGCACTTATTACCTGGCGCTGAAGTAGTTTTGTGAAAATGTATGAAGTTGGTTTTGCTGAAAAGAAGGTAGTTCTGAAAGTAATGAGATGTTTCTGGAATTTTAGGTAAATTTCCACTTTCTACAGTGGTCTATTCTTGCAAATACTCTTCAGCATAAACGACCTTTAAAACTTCTGGGCCTATTTTCTAAATACACTCTAAATTAAAAAAAAAAAAAAGCTTACGACGCACTACGAAGGAAATATCTGAATGAGACGGAAATCGGTGATATTTTGTACAAACATAGACAAATAAATGATTACATTTTCAAAAATCTGGGGATACATTCAAGAGAAGAGATTCACGAATTGAATAAGTCAGTAATGCGCTGGTCCACCTCCGGCCCTTATGCAAGCAGTTGTTCGACTTGGCATTGGTTGATGTGTTTGTTCGATGTCCTTCTCAGGGATATCGTGCTAAATTCTATCAATTGGCACGTTAGACAGTCGAAATCCCGAGCTTGGTGGAGGACCCGGCCCACAATGCTTCGAACGTTCTCAATTGGACAGAAATCTGGCAACCTTACTAGTCAAGGTACGGTTTGGTAAGCACGAAGACGAACCGTAGAAACTTTCGCAGTGTGCAGGCGAGCATTATTTTGCTGAAATGTAAGTCCGGGATAGCTTTCCAAGAAGGGCGACAAAACGGGACGTAGAATATCGTCGACGTGCCGTTGTGCTGCAAGGGTACAGCGGATGACAGCCTAACGGTTCGTGTCATGAAAAAAAGAGAGGCGCTCCAGACCATCACTCCTGGTTGTCGTGCCGTATGGCTGGCGACTGTCAGGTCAATATCCTACCGCCATCTGAGGCGTCTCCAGGCTCGTCTTCAGGCTGGAAAGTCGTTGACTACAGTAGAATTGTCAGAAGTGATGGGTCCTGTTTCGAACTGTAACCTGATTACAGGCTATGACGTGTCTGGAGACGCCATGAACAGCGGTTGGATTCCAGTCTGACTGTCGCCCTCCATACTAGTCCACAACCAGGAGTAATGTCCTGGGGTTTCATTTCTTTTCTTAGGAAAACCGCTCTTCGTTGCCATCTGCGGTAAGTAGGCGATTTTGTGCGCCCCGTATTGTTGCCCTTCATTGGAAGCCATCCTGGATTTCCATTTCAGTAAGATAATGCCCGCCTGTACATTGTGTTTCTACTGCTTGTCTTCGTGCTTGCCAAGTCTTGCCAGCATCTCTCCCGAAGTGAGAATGTTTGCAGCATTATGAGCAGGGCCCTCCAACCCGCCTGTGAATTTGACGATATAACGCCTGAATTGGACAGAATGTGCACGATATCTCCCAGGAGGACATCCAGCAAATCTGTCAATCAATGCCAAACCGAATAACAGGTTACAGAAAGACCAGAGCTGGAAAACGCGTTTGCGACTTCCTCAATTTGTCAACTATTTCTCTCGAGCGAATATCTAATTTATCTGAAATTGTCACAATTTGTTGTTTTTTACATGTTCATAATGCCTACCGATTTCTGTCCCATTCAGTTGCGCGTCGTTTATTTTCTTAGTGTGTATTAAAGGAGTTTAAAAACGAAAGATAAAACACTCAAAATTTTTGACAATCGTGGGGAAATGATGTCTGTACACTGCCGAAGCATGAGTTCTGGTGAGTGTAGGTGGGTGGATGATTGAGTAAATATGGGTAGCTAGAGGTTGGAGTGGATTTTGAGGGACAATTGTAAAGAGAGATGAATATAGGACTTGTTAGGACTGGCCGTGAAGTAGGACTTTTGAGAGGTGGTTGAAAGAGCTCTAATTTATGGATGAGATAGGAGAGAAAGCGATTACAGCTTGTAGGAGGGAAATATTTCTCTACGTAGTTTCGGCTCCAGAAGCTGACACTGGCTTATCTCGCCTTCAGACCGGATGTGGGGTTGGATTCTTGATTGGTTCGGGATTAAGCGGTTGAAGGGTGTGGTTATCAGCCCATCGTATATTGGATAGTATACCTTAAGTTAGCGACATCAACAAGAAATCTGATCGTATTGTTATAGTATGTAAGAGTGGTATAGTGCAGGCATTTAAAGTAATAACTGGTTCAAATGGCTTGAGCATTATGGGACTTAACATCTTAGGTCATCAGTCCCCTAGAACTTAGAACTACTCAAACCTAACTAACCTAATCACATCACACACATCCATGCCCGAGGCAGGATTCGAGCCTGCGACCGTAGCAGTCACGCGGTTCCGGACTGAAGCGCCTAGAGCCGCACGGCCACCACGGCCGGCAAGTAATAACTGCTGCCATGCAATTGCATGATATGTGAAAGTACAGGGGTTAGGCCAATCTGCAAACCACAGAAAAGCTTAGATACAAAATAAGGTATGTGTTGGTGGATCGGCAGCTCCATGCCGATAACAGCATCCCCTAACGTTCATTTTAACGCTATTCGTAGACTGTGGGGTATAAGGAGGCTTGAGCTCAGGACTGCTTATTCCTACAGTGCCCGCTGACGACTAGTACTTGCCGTCGAACACTCAGCTCCACGCAGGAGAGCCTCATGTGTTTTACTGTGTCTTCTCGTTGCAGCTATTTGGAGAGTGACTACGTGGAGTCTACTGTCTGGCAACTTGGTAAAGGCAGTAGTGTTGAAAAACGACCAGCCATGTCTGCAGCGCTCACTAAAGCTCTGTATCGAAAGTGTGGAAGCATGCAGGAGCCCGCCACATCACTTATGGTCAAACACTGACGACCTCAGTATATTTAGTTGTTTTTATTAAATTACGTATCTCAACTACCTCAGGTATTTTAGATTCTGTCGCGATTTCTTTGAATCACTGAAGACCAGTACCCCGATGATCACTATGAGGAGACCACAGCACCAACTTCAAACGGAATGTCTCGAACTTTCAGCAATAAAAAGATGTAAGAAACGTCAGTTAAAAAGTATTTTTCTGACGAGTATGAATCCCAGTTTTCGTGCTGCTAGCATTAACAGCAAAGGCGACGGCAAAGAACTCAAATACCTAGCGTTGTAGTGACTTGTTCTAAATTGTTCATATCGAATCCTCATAAGTAGCAGCAGCAGGAAAAAATCGAAATTATTTTCTAAATTAAAATTACTTTTTAATATTCCACGCTTTTTATAATACTAAAAAGTATAAAGTAATTTCTCCTAGATCCATACAGATTAATAGCCTCATACAGATTTAGAACAGAAACAGTGCAGTACATAACTGATACATAAACAGTTCACCTCCTTAGTTTTATCTGTTATATGCTCCCCACGTTTTTCGTTTGAAATCTTAAAAGTATTTTCATACCTACGAAAATTTCACTACCACAAATTTTAATTGATATTTGTATTGTGTCAGGAATCCGTAGGGGACTTCGAGAAACCATTTTAAACTTTTCAGTCTAATTTAAAAATGTATATTAAAAACTGACGTTTATCTGAGTGATTATTTTCTGTATTTCAGTCCTAAATGTGTGAAATTTTTCAAACGATCTCAAGTGTTCTGGTGAAACTACAACAGACATGTGCTGAACTTCAGCTTTATTTCTGTTTTTCTTCACGCGAGTCAACCAATATATTGCTTCGTCCTATGTATATGTCGCGAAGAGACCGCGACGATACGAATTACAGAGATTCGAGCCCCCACACGAGCTCACCGCGCGATCTTTCTTCCATCCTACCCCTCGCGACTTTAACAAGGAAACTGGGATATGGCAGTGGTACACAAAGCCACCTCCGCCACACAACAAAGAAAGCGAGTTAATCGTGCGTTGTCATCCCGTTTTGAGCTGTGTGGAGAGTTTCGAGTTTCTAGGTCGATGGAAACGACAGTGGTAAATTATGTACCTTGCGGCACACACAAGACAAGAAAGCGAGTTAATGTCGCATTGTCGTCTACTAAAGAGCTATCTTTAAATTTTCAAGCCTTACATCATCTGGGAGTTAGGCAAAAATCAACTGCAAAATGTATAGCGAACAGACAGACAGACAAGAAAGCTATCAAATAAAATGGTGCTATAATCATATTCTACGACGCATAGTCTAAGGTACAGGGTAAGAACAACGTTCTAGAGCAGTTTTCTTCAACTTTATTAAGAAAATAGGGTAAAAACCATTTAGTAGCAGAGAAATTAAGCTCCTCAGCAGCAAGATTTGATTAAGAGAGCAGGGGAAGGATTTTTTTTATGAAAAGTTTTCTTAGTGTAGTGTTTCCTTAAGGTCCTACTTAGTACTGAGAAACGCTCGAAATACAACGGGCACTCAAATAAAAACGAGACAGATGGTAAGAAGTAAGTAAAAATTCATTATTTAAAAGGAAATTTCGATAACTGTTAATACATTTAGCCCACTGTGAGACAAGTCGGTCAATGCGTTCATGAAAAAATATTTGCCTACGGAAACCGTTCGTACACAGATGTGCCTCTTCTCTCTAAACAAATCGACAGCTAGGAATGTCTTTCTTGAGGACTCCTAAAATATGGAAATCGCAAAGAAAGATCGGGACTGAATGGAGGCTGTAGAAGGGCTTTCGAGCGTAACTTATGCAGCACATTCGAAACAATCTTGGCAACATGTAAAAACTTTGTAAATTTGTGGTAAGATCTTATAGGACCAAACTGCTTAGGTCATCGGTTACTAAGCTTATAGACTACTTAAACTAACTTACGCTATGGAGAACACACACACCAATGCCCGAGGGAGGACTCGAACCTCCGAGGGGGGGAGCCGCTCGGACCGTGGCAAGACGCCCAAAACCGCGCGGCTACCCCGCGCGGCTTGCAACTTGTGGGGGGTGTTTTGGTGGCAGGTTGTTTTGACTAAGTTGCAGAAGTTTCGCTGGGAAGCCTTTATACATCCTCAACACAGTCCTGAGCTCTCCCCTTGTGATTTCCATATTTTTGGACGTCTGAAGAAAGATATTCATTGCCGTCGATTTGCTTCGGATGAAGAGATGCACCCCTCAATACAATCGTGGTTCCGTCGGCAGTCGCAAACATTTTTCCATGAGCACATTGTCCAGATTGCCTTATAGTCCAATAAATTTATTAATAATTATAGCGATTACTTCGAAAGAATAAACTGTTTACACACCTGACGATAAAACCTTCTCGGGATAACAACCGCGTCAATGCGAATACTTCGTCTGAGGATGGCAAGTGAGAACTTGTTGAAACACTTCCGGAGAACAACGCATTGACTGGGCTGTCAACCCGTGAAGATTCTATCACTGAGAAAGCCAGCATTCTTATATAGTTTACGTACTTCCTTTCCATCTATTTCGTTTTACCTTAACTAACCCTTACATATTATAGTTTCGTCAAATGCGTTTCTCTGGTGTTGGAAATTGCAATTTTGTTTTTCCAACGTGTAGCCTAAGCAGCCCAAATAAATGCAGCCCTTCACGTCTTTCATGTGACGCCCAGTGTTAATGGCAAGCGTCAGCTTGCTTCCAGTTTCGAACATGATTTTCAAATCTGGATGTTACGTGCTCGTTCGACAGAGCGCTACCAGAGTAGTGAAGTGCGACGTTCGTTTTATCAATATGTAATAACATGAATAGTAAAACACGACGAATGAAGAGTACGCCAGCAATGACATCATCGCCCTGGCCTGTTACCACTTTGCAGAAGCGCCCTACTCAGTCACTGCTGGAGTGCTGGTTATAGTTGATGTTTTACTGTTCCTGTTAATACACATCGCTAAAACGAATATCGCACTAGGCTAACCTGGTAGCGCCCTGTCGAATGAGCATGTAACATCCAGATTTGAAAATCATTCGTTTCAAATGGGAAACAAATCGACGCATTCTGTCGACGCTTCTAGTCGCATCTAAACGTAATGTGAAGTATTGGTTTGGACTTACACCAGTTACACGCTGTAAAAACTAAATAGCAAATATCTGCAGAAACAGAAGATAAAATGTGCCTAACAACTCTCAGGAGACACACCCAGTGTACTATGTTTATGTTGATATTGTTGCGTTATCGCGAATTTTTATTGAAACAAGGTATTATGGAAAAAACAAATGTTTTTGTGATAATAGGCATTCCGTACAAATACACACACCAAAAAAGTTTTGCATCACCCCGGATTCCCAGAACCCTTGAAGATAGATGTTGACTGTGGATGCTGTATCACAGACACAGTCCCTCTGACTGTTCAGAGCTGTCACTAAACCCGCCCAAAGATGTAAAGAACCATGCATGAGCAGCGCCTATTATACGGAGGGGCTACGACAGCCGATCAGTTCCAGTCATTCCACTAGGAAGCAGGTACACTGCTCCTGCTGTCTGTAGTTCAACCATGCTTAGACGGTCAATACCGCAGTTCGATCGCGTCCACATCCTCTCAATAAGGGAAGTGTCCAGCTATCTCGGAGTGAACCAAAGTGATGTTGTCGGACATAGAGGAGATACAGAGAGACAGGAACTGTCGATGACATGCCTCGCTCAGGTCACCCGAGGCCTACTATTGAAGTGGATGACCGCTACCTACGGATTAATGCGCGGAGGAAACCAGACAGCAACGCCACCATGTTGAATAATGCTTTTCGTGCAGCCACAGGACGTCGCATTACGACTCAAATTGTGCCCAATAGGCTGCAAGATGCGCAACTTCATTCCCGACGTCCATGGCGAGGTTTATCTTTGCGACCACGATACCATGCAGCACGGTACGGATGGGCCCAACAACATGCCGAATGGACGGCTCAGGATTGGCATCACGTTCTCTTCACCGATGAGTGTCACATATGCCTTCAATCAGACAATCGTTTGAGACGTGTTTGGAGGCAACCTAGTCAGGCTGACGCCTTAGACACAATGTCCAGCAAGCGCAGCGATGTCGACGTTTCTTATGTTTTGGGGTGGCATTATGTGGGGCCGACGTACGCCACTGGTGACCATGAAAGGCGCCGTAACGACTGTGCGATACGCGAACGCCATCCTCCGAAGGATAGTGTAACCATATCGGCAGCATACTTGAGAGGCATTCGTCTTCATGGACGACAATTCGCACCCCATCGTGCGCATCTTGTGAATGACTTCCTTCAGGATAACGACATCGCTCGACTAGAGTGGCTAGCATGTTCTCCAGACATGAACGCTATCGAACATGCCTGCGATATTTGGAAAGAACTGCTTATGGACGACGTGGCCCACCACCTACTCTGAGGGATCTACGCCAAATCGCCGTTGAGGAGTGGGACAATCTGGACTAACAGTGCCTTGATGACCTTGTGTCTACAATGCCACGACGAATACAGGCATGCATCAATGGAAGCAGACGTGCTAATGGGTACTAGTTGTGCCAGTGTGTACAGCTGTCTGGACCACTATCTATGAAGATCTCGCTGTATGGTGATACAATATGTAATATGTGATTTTCATGAACAATAAAAGGGCGGAAATGATGTTTATGTTGATCTCTATTCAAATATTCTTTACAGGTTCCGGAACTCTCGGAACCGAGTTGATGCAAAACTTTTTTGATTTGTGTATTTCACTCAAGCATGAAGCACTTACAAATCCTTCCTTGTTAGTTAACAGCACACTCATGCATCTCTCTTACATCTTTTTCCATGTATTTCTGGTAACGATACACTAAAGTAAATGAATGGCAAAGGTATGCAGCAGGTTTCATGAACTTAATAATAACTAGGAACTGAAATGGAACAATTTATACTTCAGTGACTCAACCATTTACAGACAAACAAATGTCAGCGACACTTCAAGAAGAAAACCTCTCTTAATGACATATCAATTTTGTGAAAGTTGAAGCACTGCAGCTCTCGAAGTATTTACAGTCGCCCTCGAATCTTACAACTTCGGAAGATTTTCACTGTTGTGTAAAAAGTCTCCTTACTGCATCTCTCCCTTGAACAGATATACTACAAAAATATTTTTCATTTTTTCCTCGAGAAGTGTAGCCATAAGTGTGGTGTCACCGCCAGACACCACACTTGCTAGGTGGTAGCCTTTAAATCGGCCGCGGTCCGTTAGTATACGTCGGACCCGCGTGTCGCCAGTATCAGTGATTGCAGACCGAGCGCCGCCACACGGCAGGTCTAGAGAAACTTCCTAGCACTCGCCCCAGTTGTACAGCCGACTTTGCTAGCGATGGTTCACTGACAAATTACGCTCTCATTTGCCGAGACGATAGTTAGCATAACCTTCAGCTACGTCATTTGCTACGACCTAGCAAGGCGCCATTACCAGTTACTATTGATGCTGTAAAACATGTACCGTCAAGAGCGATGTTCACCAATTATGGATTAAAGTTAAGTATTCCAACAGCTACGACCTTTTTTGCTAAAGTCTAACTTCCTTGTCCAGTTCCAGACCTCACGCCAGCCTGCGTGAGCTTAAACGCGTGCCTTTCGGCTTCCTCATAGTGGATTGGCTGTCTTGCCAATCCACAACAATAAGCATAATACTGTAGCATTATTTTAGTGGAAACTTCCGATAATACGTAAAGTGTTCTATGCCTTAGACGTATCAGTGGGATCCAATACGGCCGGAAGTATCACGTGACGTAACATCGGCCAGTCGTGAAATGAAGACAACAGCAAGTGCAGGAGCAAAGGATCACCATTCCTTCTCAAGTCAAAGCTTTATCGCTGAATGTGTGGCGTTTTTACTATGTTGTGGGTGATAACTCAATTTCAGTTCAGAGTTGTACTAAATGCTATGGTTGCATGTGTAAGAAGGGACAGACAGGTCACCAACTACACTATGAAAGATGGTCAAGAAACATCGACCTGGAGCTAGGACACTTTCAATCGATAGGCGACTTTGACCTTTAGCTAAGACAGTCCGTAGAAACTCCGGTAGAAAATGGAGATAGTATCCGTAACATCATGCGTAAATAATTGATAATTGACTTATTATATACCTAGGTGACCACAATGAATTTTTTTCCTGCTGATGTTTCGTATTCCCTACATTATTTATTAAGAAGAATGTTAGGAAGATGAATCAAATCAACACGACAAATGTCGGCGGGATGGCCGACCTCTGACGGAAATGCGCCCTTTGCGGGCAAGTAAGGAACGGTCTGGAGTGTTCATTAGGCAGCCTAGCTCGTCGTTCGGTGATGTTTCCACGATACTCGTCTTCTAACGAACAAATTATGGTTTTACAGTCTAAAATAATATAAATATAATACGTAGCTCAGGTGACACTTGAAGCAATACAAAGTGGCTCTAAATTAGCTCCTGTGACTTACGGAGTTTTAAGACTATCTCACAGCATTGATTTTTTCCTATCACCAGTGTTTCCCTTATTTAACACAACAGGGTAAATAAATAACATGGCATGCGTTTTTCTTAAATCTAAGACCATGAATACTCTTGTAGTGACAATAGTTGTGATCCCCATCACTAGACTTAGTTTCGCTATCGAAAATAGCAATTTTAGCAGGTATGTGGTACATTATCCAGATAAACGGCGAAACCCAAAGTGCAGATTGTTCAGATTTACTCTTTCAGTTTATCTAACGAGACCTAAATACGCCACTTCACGTAGCGAATAACTTGGGGAATTACCGTACTGAGATTGTCAGCCACCGTATCAGCTCACTCGTTCAACGTTTTCCGTTTCTCCAGCCTCCTTGTGCTCCTACAGATACCACCAGAATAATACGTTATGACGTGCAGCAAACAAGTTTCACATATTGTCGCAGCAGTATTCCATTTCTTTCCGTCTGTTGCAATATCTTGGGAGCAGAAATGCGACCGTCGTTATTAAATTCAAGACCAAAAAGAGAATACCAAAGCAGTACTCGTCGCTTTATTGCAGTTTCCCTTTACGTCTCAGATGTCACTCTTTCCTTATGTTAGACATTTATGAAACGACTGGTCTTATGGAAGAGAGATTTCGTGCCAGTAACCATCAGAACTATCACGTAGTTCTTTCTGGACTTATTCCCTATCCTGCGATATACAGTATTAGATGAATAAATCTACTCCGCAGAAAATCAAAAGATACCCGAGTCCCAGTTGTTGCCGATTTATGTGAACGTCGTGCAATAATTTGGTCGCCAGAACGGGACTTACCAGGAGACTGACAGCTGACACAGTATGTCGGGCAATAGCCTACAGACCCCAAGCTTCGTACTGTGCACACCCATAGCCTTAACAACTTAACAACTCCGGTGGTTGTTGAGAGAACACAAAGCAATATTTTACACATTCATAGTTCGTATGCGTCTATCTACATGCGTACTCTGCGAGCCACCATATGGTACATGGCAAAGATTACTTTGTACCACTACTAGCAATTCCAGTTCCTGTCCCACTCGCAAGTGGGGGGAGGGACAAATGACTGCCTGTTTCTCTCCGTACAAGCCGTAATTAGTCTTGTATTCTCTACGCGGTGCTTACACTAAACTCACATTCATGGCATTAGTATCGTTCAGCTACACATGCCAGTTCTCTACATTTTGCAGGTAGTTTTCGCATAGTGAAATCCTTCTTCCATCCAGATATTTCTGTTTGAGTTAAAGAAGCATGTTCATAATGTTCGCGTGTTGATCAAATATACTGCTAACAAATCCGGCAGCGCGCCCCTGACATGTTTCATGTCTTTCTTTAATCGACCAGGTTGGAATTCCAAACGTACTGCCAGTGCTCAAGAATGGGTCGCATTAGCTTTCTGTTCACGGTCTCCTTTAGAGATGAGCTACACTTTCCTAAAATTCTCCCATTAACCCGAATTCGACCGATCTCCTTCACTACTATCGACCTTATGTACTCGTTGCATTTCATACCACTATGCAACGTCACGTACAGATATTTAATCAACTTGAATTAGTAAAGCAACACACCACTAATACCGGATTCCAACATTACAGGCTTCTTTCCCCACTTATCCGCAATAATTTACTTTTTTCAACATTTAGAGCATGCTGCCGTTTCTCACACTAGGTAGTAGTCTTGTTAAGACGATGTTGTACCGTCCTACAATCACACAGCGACCACATTTTCATATGCATTAGAACGTCACCAGCCAACTGTTGCGGGTTTCTAGTGTTTCATCCCACCCTGCCGCCATGCTCACAACGTTCTAGCGAGATGCTCTTTCCAAAGTACATAACCTGCGTACCAGCAACTTAAGTCTGCCAACGTACGTCCCACATTGTTGATTTCTCGACCAGCAACCCCTGTCTCCTATTGGGCTACGAGTAGCATCCCTCCTCCAATTGTTAGGCCAGGTTGAAGTCTCAAGGAACAGCTCCTACGATGCTAAATGGTATTTGTACGATTGTACACACAATTACAGCTCTGCACTGCAGATAATGGAGTAGGTAATCACCCATAGGTGCGCAAGCATGTGATTTTATCCGACATAGTGCGGACAGCTGACAGGAAAAGGACCCCTCCTTATCACCGAAAGTAACCGCCGTTTGTTGGGAGGTGTCATGCATTCAGGGTGAAACCCCACAGCCTTGTCACAATGCAAAACTGTGTAAGACAACGTCTACTGCAAAATTATGGTGACACACATTAGCAACAATTTACAATACTGTATTGGTCCGTGCACTACAGTGCTCGGTACCAGTATGTTCCAGAAAGACGTGTGCAGCAACGCCATTTTTCAGGGGTCATATCTCGGGTTTTGCTCATGACAGTGCTAAGAATCCCCAGCACGTATCTACCCAGCGGACTTGTGTCGAAGTCCAGTGAGCCGGCCAGTCTGTGGATGGTTTTTAGGCGGTTTTCCATCTGCCTCGGCGAATGCGGGCTGGTTCCCCTTATTCTGCCTCAGCTATACTATGGCGGCGATTGCTGCGCAAACAAGTTCTCCACGTACGCATGCACCACCATTACTCTACCACGCAAACATAGGGGTTACACTCGTCTGGTGTGACACGTTCCCTGGGGGTTCCACCGGGGGCCGAACCGCATAACAACCCTGGGTTCGGTGTGGGGCAGCGGAGGGGTGAAGTGGACTGCGGTAGTCGTCGTGGGCTTGTGGACCACTGCGGCTGCGGCAGGGATGGGGCCTCTCCGTCGTTTCTAAGCCCCGGTTAACATACAACACAATACAATACAATACCAGACAATACAATTGCCAGAGAGATCAGAAAGGTTTTTCTTTATAAAGCTTTCAGCTTGCTCGTTTCTAGTAGAGAGACCCTTAGCGCAAGTTAATACATATATCCATCTGCATTATCGTAGAAAATTGGTGTCATCATCACGGAATCACCCTGTGTATACTGACCTTTACAAACGCCGGCACCTATAACTCTGACGCTCTGTAGCTTCATCGGATGAAGTTTACGGACATAGGTTCCTATTCAAAATATTATATACCCACTCCCCTCTGAAAGTCTTCGACGTTTATAACGGGAATTTCCGAACCCCTGTATAAATCTGTGAAATCTTTGTTGACATATAGAATTCATTTTATACACACACACCACACCCTAATGACAGAGGAATGAAGGGAATCAGAGGAAAAGTGCTGCTATCGGAGCACAAAAAGCTGAATATGTTCCTCTTTAAATGACTTTAATAGTAGAGACAGAGCTGTCTCAGTCCTCACTGCGCCTTCCTCGTCAAAAGTTTTAGTGTGCGAACATATTCGCACTTTTTTATACCGAAAAAGAGTAGCAGAGAGACAGTAATGGTGGCAGAGAGAAAGTGTCAATGGAAGAGAGAAAGTGTCAATGGAAGAGAGAAAGTGTCAATGGAAGAGAGAAAGTGTCAATGGAAGAGAGAAAGTGTCAATGGAAGAGAGAAAGTGTCAATGGAAGAGAGAAAGTGTCAATGGAAGAGAGAAAGCGTCAATGGAAGAGAGAAAGCGTCAGTGGAAGAGAGAAAGTGTCAATGGAAGAGAAAAAGTGTCAATGGAAGAGAAAAAGTGTCAATGGAAGAGAGAGAGAGAGAGAGAGAGAGAGAGAGAAATGGATGAAGATAATAGCAGTGAGAGGAGATATTGATAGTCAGTGAGATATGGTGACTGTACAAGAGAAATAAATGATTAATGAAGACAGGAGCAGTAGGAACAAAAGATCAAACATGCCAAATTTAACCAGACGCAAAATCCCCAACATAGGTGATCCTTTACAGAAGCTGGAAACTTAGCGCGGAGTTCAATGCGAGACGCCTGCAACAGTTGCCACAACGAAACTTTGTCTCGAAACCTGGCAGAAAATCCAAAGAGACTCTCGTCGTATGTGAAGTATGTTAGCGGCAAGAAACAATCAATTCATTCTCTGCGCGATAACAATGCAGATACTATTGAAGACAGTACTGCGAAAGCAGATTTACTAAACACAGCCTTCCGGAATGCCTTCACAAAAGAAGACGAAGTAAATATTCCAGAATTCGAATCGAGAACAGCTGTCAACATGAGGAACGTAGAAGTAAATATCCTCAGAGTAGCGTAGCCACTCAAATCACTTAATAAAAGCAAGGCTTCTGGTCCAGACTATATACGAAGTTCCTTTCGGAGTATGCTGATACATTAGATCTATACTTAACTATCATATACAACCGTTCGCTCGACGGAAGGTCCGTACCCAAAGACTGGAAAGTTACACAGGCCACACCAATATTCAAGAAAGGTAGTACGAGTAATCCACTAAATTACAGGCCCATATCGCTAACGTCGATATGCAGCAGGATTTTAGAACATATCTTGTGTTCTAACATTATGAATTACCTCGAAGAAAGCGGTCTATTGACACACAGTCGCCGGCCGGTGTGGCCGTGCGGTTCTAGGTGCTTCAGTCTGGAACCGCGTGACCGCTACGGTCGCAGGTTCGAATCCTGCCTCGGGCATGGATATGTGTGATGTCCTTAGGTTGGTTAGGTTTAAGTAGTTCTAAGTTCTAGGGGACTGATGACCACAGATGTTAAGTCCCATAGTGCTCAGAGTCATTTGAACCATTTTTGACATACAGTCAACATTGGTTCAGAAAACATCGTTCCTGTGAAACACAAGTAGCTCTTTATTCACGTGAAGTGCTAAGTGCTATTGACAAGGGATTTCAGATCGATTCCGTATTCCTGGATTTCCGGAAGGCTTTTGACACTGTACCACACAAGCGGCTCGTAGTAAAATTGCGTGCTTATGGAATATCGTCTCCGTTTTGTGACTGGATTTGCTATTTCCTGCCAGAGAGGTCACAGTTAGTAGTAATTGATGGAAAGTCATCGAGTAAATCAGAAGTGATTTCAGGCGTTCCCCAAGGTAGTGTTATAGGCCCATTGCTGTTCTTATCTAAATAAACGATTTGGGAGACAATCTGAGCAGCCGTCTTCGGTTGTTTGCAGATGCCGCTGTCGTTTATCGGCGAATAAAGTCATCAGAAGATCAAAACAAACTGCAAAACGATTTAGATAAAATATCTGAAAGGTGTGAGAAGTGGCAGTTGACCCTAAATAACGAAAAGTGTGAGGTCATCTACATGAGTACTAAAAGGAACTTAAACTTCGGTTATACGATAAATCAGTCTAATGTAAAAGCCGTAAATTCAACCAAATACCTAGGTATTACAATTACGAACAACTTAAGTTGGAAAGAACACACAGAAAATGTTGTGGGGAAGACTAACCAAAGGCTGCGTTTTATTGGCAGGACACTTAGAAAATGTAGTAGACCTACTAAGGAGAATGCTACACTTCGCTTGTCCGTCCTGTTTTAGAATACTGCTGGACGGTGTGGGATCCTTACCAGATAGGACTGATGAAGTACATCGAAGAAGTTCAGAGAATGGCAGCACGTTTTGTATTATCGCGAAATATCGGAGAGAGTGTCACAGAAATGATACGGGAATTGGGCTGGAAATCATTAAAAGAAAGGTGTTTTCCGTTGCGACAGAATCATCTCACGAAATTCCAATGACCAACTTTTTTCTCCGAATGCGAAAATATTTTGTTAACACCGACCTGCATAGGGAGGAACGATCACCACGATAAAATAAGGGAAATCAGAGCTCGTACGGAAAGACATAGGTGTTCATTCTTTCCGCGCGCTATACGTTATTGGAAGAATAGAGAATTGTGAAGGTGGTTCGATGTACCCTCTGCCAGGCACTTAAATGTAATTTGCAGAGTATCGATGTAGTTGTAGAGAGAGAGGAGACAGCGAGAATGGGAAGCAAAGGTGAGTGTCGACCATATATAGGCTAGTGGGAGGGGGTTATCTAGATCCTCTCAGTTCGGCGATATTTAACACGCTGATATGGGGAGTGGAGTACTTTCACCCAAACTTTGAACACGTGGGTGCAGGGAAAATATAAGCTGGACCTCTCCCTTCCGCCTCCTTCCCCCCTCCCACGCCCCAGAAGTTTTGAGCTGCCGAGTTATGGTGGAAACTGTGGCAGTGGGAAGGAAAGGCAAAAGAAGACAGTTTAAGTGAGAGTAAAGACAGTGATAAAGTGTTAGACTGTAAATCAATGGGAGAAAATGGAAACAGTGGGAGAGAGACATACGAGTATACAGAGACTGGCTGGGAGAAGAACATTCTGAGTATGAAGGTGTAACTACAAAGAGAGACCGAGTAAAGGGCTTTACAATGTTCTGTGTTAAAATAGCGGGAATATGTAGGCATACCAAAATTGTTGGTTAGGAGGAGAAAAAGTTGTGAAGCAGCTGTGGTTAATTAACATTAACGGAGCCGTTCATTGAAATGTATCTTGAAACGTTGTTGCCTAGCCTCTGTAGCACAGGTCGCTCTCTTGAAAGACAGAGGACGAAGCAGGTAATCCAATCGGAAACGCAGGTATGAATACAGAGTGCTCCTTGGTACGCACACGGGGATTAGTTGCTTCCAGCGGGGCTCTCAGTGCGAGACGTGACTCCCTAACACAAAAGGAGGCTTCTCACGGGAAACTTTGAACTGAGAATTGACAACAGCATTTTAAAGATCAGTACAAACCAAATTCAGTCAACCACTAAATTACTACATTTCACCCCCCCCCCCCCCTCTCTCTCTCTCATACGACGAATGACGCTTTTTAATTGTAACACAAGGCTTGTTATGGCATTTTCCTTAATTTCTTATTGTTAAGACATTGGCCCTTCAGAGTCTGGCATAGTAATTCGTCTACATTGAGAAACGTTATTTCTCGAAAGACTAAAACGCGTAAAGTCTACAAAATATGATTTTTTACGACTCATATGAAGACCTGGCTCAGAAACAATGCAACGAATCGTTTTAGTGCAACTTTCGGTAAACAGTCATCTGCAGAAAACACTTTTTAAACTTAGTAGTTTTTGAGAACGCTTCCCGTGGAGAACTTCTGTCTGGCATATCGTTCCTTAAAAATGAACATAAACAGTCCCGATCGCAAAACCATTTGTTTTGTCGTATCCGGTCTCGGTCAGTTTTTGACCATCTTCAGACCCTCGTCCCTTGATGGTAGGCGGTGGTGTTGAACTGCTTGAGCAGTTGGGTTCGTGGAGTTATAACATGCTCTCAATTCACCGTTACCGTCTACCATCATGGTATGATGGTCTGAAGATGGTCAAACCTGATCCAAACTGGTTACCACAAAATAAATGGTTTTGCGTTAGAGACTGTTGTGTTCATTTTGAAAGTATGATTTACTACTGGTCTGTAGGGCTTCATCGTAACTGTACTTCCTTCAGTGATGAATTTTATCAAGGTTGAGGAAATGTGAGTCTTGTTCGAAATGCATTGAAGCAAGAAAACCGCATCACCAAGAAGGAGTTGCACGACGTAAACGAAAGTTGGTAAACATGCTTCAACACCCGAAAGATGATGTCTACTCAAATTTCGCACCAGTCACGTAGGAGTGATGCTAGTAGCACCACTAGGAGGAGGCAAATCAGCTCTGCTTAAATACACGCTGTTACGGTCGAGAGCTTTAGTTAGCTTTGAGATTCGACTTATTGAGTTTATAGTAATCAAGAACACCTCTCAGGTGACAAAGACGCCATTATCAATACCTCACTGAGTTTTAACGAGTTCGTGTAATAGGGCCACGAGGAGCTGGATACTTCTTCTCCGATGCTGCAGAAAGACATGAGAGGAATGCAGCCGCGGTACGTGATTGCTGGCAGCGGCGGTCACGAGAATGTACGGTAGCAGGAAGACCGGGCACCAGATGGCCACGTGGTGCTAGCGAGAGGGAGGACCATAGGGTTCGGTGTGTGGCTCTAGAGCATCACACTGCATCTTCAGTAGTAGTTTTGGCAGCAGTTGGCACCACAGTAACACGATAAACTGTTGCAAATCGTTACTTCAAAGACAACTTCGAGCCATGCGTCCTGTAGCATGCATTCCACTGACCCTGAACCATCATTATTTGCGATTGCAATGAAGTTGAGCGAGAGCTCATTGAAGGGCATCGTGGAAGTCTGTGGCGTTGTCTGGTGAAAACTGGTCGTACCTCGATGCCAGTGAAGGCCGTGTGTTGGTTAGAAGGCGGGCCGTTCAGGACCTGCAACCAACCTGTCCGCGTCCTAGACACAGGATCTACACCTGCAGTTATGGTCTGGGGCGCCATTTCCTACGAGAACACGGGCACTTTAAATTCATACTTGTATCCGTCTACAGTGGTTATTAATGAACCAGTTTTTCACATTTGCAACAGCTCATCTCGTGCTTACATTAACCTGTGATCTTGCAACGTTAATCACTTGAATACGTAGCCTAGAAAAATGTATTCCCGAAATTTTATTGCTCTACATTAACTACTATTTGGTGTTGCGAATTTTTTCGCCAGTGCATTTAGATTCCTTAAGCAACATGACCGGACACGATCGGCAAGTGACAGCACGAGATATGCTAATCACTACCTGTATCAAACAGCATTACATTCGATTTGATGTAGTGGAGTTATATTCACCGCTCATTTACTACAACTTGACCGAAATCCGACAGTAGATTCCTGTCAACCTCTGTTTGCAAATGCTCGCAAAATTATACCGCCGTACACTGCAGCCTAACGCGGGACGGAATTTGTATGTATTCGTACTAGTCTGAAACTAAGCAGCGATTAACTCTTTAATTGTTCCAATTTGAACCGAAATCAAAGAATGTGGTTTGTTCAAGAAGCACTTCCAAGTACATAAACGCTTTTTACTTTGGTTACACTGAAAATGTGTCTGCTTTGGAGCATCGACGAACACTTGATAGTGGTTGATATACTTATATTCACTTAGATTACCTCAGAAACTCTTGAACAATTCCGAAACCACTTACATAGTAATAGAAAAAGTATTTCCAGAACTGCTTCTTACGCATGCAGTTGTGTATGATATTTTAATGATAGTTTTTTTAACAGCTTTGTAAGCTAAGATATGATATCGTGAGTGGACTGAGAACATCATTGCGATAACTTTCATGGAATTTGTTAAGTTCCACATGGCGTCTGTGCCTCACAAGGGGACCCTCAGACCCGTTAATCATTAATTTTGTTTAGTCTTAGGCATATTGTAGAATGACCTGTACTGAGAACTTGGACAGCGGCTTTTCTTGCGACGGCCTCTAGTTTCCGAGAAAATAGATGTTGAAGTTTTATATCTACTCCCTTATACCTGTACCTTAAGTCATATTTCTACCAAGTGAGCATGGGACGGCGTAGCAGTTAACGTTCACTATCACACTGCTGGCAATACTGGTTCAAATCCTGCTCATATACTTTCTTTTATTCAATTTCATCGTATAGAATATCATTAAATAGTAAATGTCATGCAAAAATAATCAAAGATAGTCATTTCTGCCATTGTAATTTCATTAATAGATCAATCATTTCAGCAAACGTTATTCAGATCTGCATTCCGTTTCTTACAGCATAAGTTACAGAATTCGTAGTGCACCACGCACTTTTAATGGAAGACACTGCCTCATAGGCACACAGATTTTTGAGAAGCGATGCAGGAAAATATTTAAATTCAACACGATTGTTCTTTCTTCGATTGACTTCGATGTGAACCACGAGTATTTGACCAATTTTGTGAAAGCAGGTGCAGTAAATTGAAGCAGAACTGAATAACGCATTTTTAGGAACCCTTCCCTCGAAGCGATTTCACTATTAATCTTTAGCAAGCCGGCAGCGTTCTGAATTCTATTCTTAAAAATTTTAACCTGTCTGTATAAATAAACATCACAGGGTTGGCAAACGGGGGTGCTACTTGGTATTATAATTTTATTTTTACGTGACGTGTGTAAGCTGTTCTTTTATCTACAAAGATTTGATCCTGAAGTATTTGTTCCGACTGCCCTCCCGTAGAATCAATACTGTTAAGATATTTTTCTTGTCCCATGTACGGAAGAATGACGGATTTTAAAAAATCTTTGATCTTTGATCTCGAGCAGGTACACTACGTGGTCAAAAATATCCAGACATCTCCATAAACCTACGTTTTTTCTTATTAGGTGCCTTGTGCTGCCACCTACTGCCGGGTGCTCCGTATCAGAGACCCCAGCAGTCGTTAGACATCGTGAGAGAGCAGAATGGGGCGCTCCGCGGAACTCGTAGACTTCGAATGTGGTCAGGTGATTGGGTGTCACTTGTGTCGTACGTCTGTACGCGAGGTTTCCACACTCCTAACCATCCTTAGATCCACTGTTTCCGACTTGATAGTGAAGTGGAAACGTGGAGGACACGTACAGCACAAAAGCGTGCAGGCCGACCTAGTCTGTTGACTGAAAGAAACCGCCGACAGTTGAAGAGGTTCGTAATGTGTAATTGACAGACGTCCATCCAGACTATCACACAGGAATTCCGAACTGCATCAGGACCCACTGTAAGAACTATAACAGCTAGGTGGGAGGCGAGAAAATTTTGATTTCACGGTCGAGCGGCTGCTCATAAGCCAAACATCACGCCGATAAATGCCAAACTACGTCTCGCTTGGTTTAAGCAGCGTAAACATTGGACGACTGAACAGTGGGAGAACGTCGTCCGGAGCAACGAATCACGGCACACGATGTGGCGATCCGATAGCAGGGTGTGAGTATCGCGAATACCCGGTGAACGTGATCTGCCGGCATGTGTAGTGCCAACAGTAATATTCTGGGGCGGTGGTGTTATGCTGCGATCGTGTTTTTCATTGAGGGGGCTTGCATCCCTTTTTGTTTTGCGTGGCACAATCACAGCACAGGCCTACATTGATGTTTTAAGCACCTTCTTGCTTCCCACTATTTAAGAGCATTTCAGGAATGTCGATTGATTTGAAGAGCATTTCAGGAATGGCAATGGCTTCTTTCAACACGTTCGAGCTCCTGTTCGTAATACACGGCCTGTGGCGGAGTGGTTACACTAAAATAACATCGTTGTAATGGACTGGCCTGCACAGAGTACAGACCTTATTCTATAAAATACTTTTGAGATGTTTTGGAACTTCGACTTCTTCCCGGGCCCCACTGACCGACATCGATACCTCTCATCCGTGCAGCACTCCGTGAACAATGAGCTGCCGTTCCCCAAGAAACCTTCCAGCACTTAATTATACGTATGCTTGCGAGAGTGGAGGTTGTCATTAAGGTTAACACCATACTGAACACACAGGTGGCTATCATCATATTGAATTCCAGTATTACCGATGGATGGCGCCACGTACTTTTAAGTCATTTTCAGTCAGGTGTCCGAATACTTTTGATCTCATAGTGTATCTCTCTTCTGAGCAGTCCAAACAACGTTCCTGAATGGTTGTTGCATACACAATAAAACTTAAGGGAATATGTTTCCTGGCGCAGTTACACTATGCTGATCTCCGAAGGAATGGCTAACATCGTTCAAATTAGTTTTCACCCTTGTTCCGCAGCGAAACTGTCTACTTCGATTGAAATTAGCTACCGGTTTGACGGGTATTAGTTACATAATCGTGGGCGAAATTAGGGATGAGTACTTCGTCTTTATCTGGAATCCTTCCGCAGCTGCTAATACTTCGCCCATCGTTGCAACTGTTTATAGCTGTCAAAATATTTAGAATCTTAACTGCGGACCGCAAGCGTAAGGTAATAAACATTTAAAGAAAGTGCGTTGCAATGATTGATGTATTAATGAAATTACTGCGGCCGAAATTGCTATTTCCGAATATTTTTGCATGACATATAGAACTGAATGATATCCTGTACGATGAAATTCAAAAAATTACCTAGACTGCGTGTAAACGCGTACCGCCAGCGATAGGCAGATGTATCTCCAATTTGTATCCGATCCTACTTAATAGTTTTATACACGTCTGTGTGGTTTTACGACTGTTTTGCCTGATTTTTATGTAATTGTTTTGTACCTGACTGGTTAAACTCCGCACGAACAGGCATTGAAGCTTAAACCGGACCGACCGGCCGCCGTGTCATCCTTAGGCCACAGGCCTCAGTGGATGCTCATATGGAGGGGCATATTGACAGAAACGTGCTCTCCCGGCCGTATGTCAGTTTAAGATACCGTAGCCGCTACTTCTCATTCAAGTAGTTCCTCAGTTTGCCTCACAAGGGCTGAATGCACCCCGCTTGCCAACAGCGCTCGGCAGACCGAATAGTCACCCATCGAAGTCCTGGCCCAGCCGGACAGCGCTTAACTTCGGTGATCTGACGGGAACCGGTGTTACCACTGCGGCAAGGCCGTTGGCACCATGTTGTACATAGCTGTCTTATTTCCGATTTTATGAAATGCTTCATACGTGACTATATGGTTTTACGACTTTTTTACGTCTGACTTTATGTAATCGTATTATACCTAATGTATTGGAAGGGGAGGCTGGCAAAGCTTATAGTTAATAGTGTAGTTGGTGGTTGTGGGATCACTCATGCAAAAATTCTTGTAATAGTTGGTGTTAGAGCTGCAGCTTTTTTTAGACTGAAGTCAGCTGATAGAAGGACTTCCTCTACGCAGGTATACCTAACCAAAGAATCACTTTTTGAAGAGGGTAAATACCCAAGTAGGGAAGGAATTAGCAGATTACATCAAAATATAAGAGATATTACAGATAAGGTTATTGAAACCCTTATACAGGGTGGTCCATTGATCGTGACCGGGTCAAATATCTCAAGAAATAAGCGTCAAACGAAAAAACGACACAGAACGAAACTCGTCTATCTTGAAGGCGAAAACCAGATGGCGCGTCCATAGGTCAAAAGAATATCAACTGCGTTTTTTAAATAGCAACCCCCATTTTTTATTACATATTCCTGTAGTACGTAAAGAAATATGAGTGTTTTAGTTGGACCACTTTTTTCGCTTTGTGACAGATGGCGCTGTAATAGTCACGAACATATGGCTCACTATTTTAGACGAACAGTTGGTAACTGGTAGGTTTTTTAAATTAAAATACAGAACGTAGGTACAATTGAACGTTTTATTTCGGTTGTTCCAATGTGATACATGTACCTTTGTGAAATTATCATTTCTGAGAAAGCATGCTGTTACAGCGTGATTACCTGTAAATACCACATTAATGCAATATATGCTCAAAATGATGTCCGGCAACATCAATGCAATTGGCAATACGTGTAACGACATTTCTCTCAACAGCGAGTAGTTCGCCTTCCGTAATGTTCGCACATCCATTGACAATGCGCTGAAGCATGTTGTCAGACGTTGTCGGTGGATCACGATAGCAAATATCCATCAACTTTCCCCACAGAAAGAAATCGGGGGACGTCAGATCCGGTGAACGTGCGGGCCATGGTATGGCGCTTCGACGACCAATCCACCTCTCATGAAATATGCTATTCAATACCGCTTCAACCGCACGCGAGCTGTGTGTCTGACATCCATCATTTTCTCATGCAGTGGAACATCTTGTAGTAACATCGGTAAAACGTTACGTAGGAAATCAGCATACATTGCCCCATTTACACTGTCATCGATAAAATGGGGGCCAATTATCCTTCCTCCTATAATGCCGCACCATACATTAATCCGCCAAGGTCGCTGATGTTCCACTTGTCGCAGCCATCGTGGATTTTCCGTTGCCCAATAGTGCATATTATGCCAAATTACGTAACCGCTGTTGGTGAATGACGCTTCGTCGCTAAATAGAACGCGTGCAAAAAATCTGTCATCGTCAGGAAATTTCTCTTGTGCCCAGTGGAAGAACTGTACACGACGTTCAAAGTCGTTGCCATATAATTCCTGGTACATAGAAATATGGTACGGCTGCAATCGATGTTGATGTAGCATTCTCAACACCGACGTTTTTGAGATTTCCGATTCTGGCGCAATTTGTCTGCTACTGATGTGCGTATTAGCCGCGACAGCAGTTAAAACACCTGCTTGGGCATCATCATTTTTTGCAGCTCGTCGTTGACGTTTCATATGTGGCTGAACAATTCCTGTTTCCTTAAATAACTGAACTATCCGGCGAGCAGTCCGGGCATTTGTCGTCCTGTATACCGAGCAGCATACATAGCACAAGCCCGTTGGGCACTGTGATCACAATAGCCATACAACACGGTATCGACCTTTTCCGGAACTGATAAACGGTCCATTTTAACATGGGTAAAGTGTCACGAGGCAAATACCTTCCGCACTGGCAAAATGTTACGTGATACCACGTACTTATACGTTTGTGACTATTACAGCACCATCTATCACAAAGCGAGAAAGGTGGTCCACCTAAAACATTCATATTTCCTTACGTATTAGACGAATATGTAATAAAATGGGGGTTCCTATTTAAAGGAAAACGCAGTTTATATCCGTTTGACCTATGGCAGCGCCATCTAGCGGGCCAATCATAGTGCCATCTGGTTTGCCCCTGCAATCTAGACGAGTTTCATTCTTTGTAGTTTTTTCGTTTGATGCTTATTTCCTGAGATATTTGGCCCGGTCACTATCAGTGGAACACCCTGTAGGTGTTGACTCTCAAATTATTGGTATATCGGAGCATCAATTAACTAATTTGACAATTCAGAGGCTTCCTTTACCAGGGAACGTATTAGCTGGTTGTTTTTCAAAAAGTTCCTTGCGGAGTGGGGGAGTGGCCATGTACGTAAAAAACAGTATTCAATTTGAGCCCATAGATGTATCACGGCACTGCACTGAACAGATATTTGAATGTTGTGAGGGGCAGTTGAATTTAGCGAAAATAAACTTATAATTGTGGTTGTTTATAGGAACCCTAATTATAACTTCAGAACATTTCTGCTCAAGGTAGAGCGGGTTCTTAATTCACTATATAGGAAGTAGCAGAAATTAGTTATATGTGGTGACTTCAGTATAAATTTTGTATATGATGGTGCAAGAAAAAGGATGTTGGTAGATCTCCTAAATTCATATGATCTGATACAGACTGTGTTTTCTCCAACTAGGGTGCAGGGGAACCGTAGTACAGCCGTAGACAATATTTTTACTCATTCTTCATTACTAGATGGGCATTCTGTTAGTAAAAAGGGTGAATGGCCTTTCAGACCATGATGCACAAATTTTAACTCTAAAAAACTTTTGCACTCAAACAAATGTCACGTATAATTACAAACTATGTAGAAAAGTTAATCCAACAGCAATGCAGACTTTTTTAAGCCTTGTCAAGGAAGAAGACTGGCAGGATGTTTACAGTGACGATAACATAGATAATAAATATAAGGCATTCCTTAACAAATTTCTCATGCTCTTTGAGAGTTGCTTTACATTAGAACGTCATAAACTGGGTACTAGAATAATAGGCAGCCCAGGTGGCTGACTAGTGGGATAAGAATATCATGTAGAATAAAGTGGGAATTGTATCAAAAATGATGGAATTAGTCACAATCAAGCTACAGTAGCCCATTATGAACAGTACTGTAAGGTGCTTAAAAATGTTATTAGGAAGGCAAAGAGTATGTAGTATGCAAATAGAATAGCTACTTCACAGGATGAAATTAAAACCATATGGTCAGTTGTGAAGGAACTGTCTGGTCAGCAGCACAAGTTCAACGATATAAAGTCAGCTCGTTGTAAAAATATTTATGTTACTGATAAATCAGATATATGCACAGTAGGTAACAACTATTTTCTAAGCATTGATGGTGAATTAAATAAAAATTTAGTTTCTACAGGGAATCATATAACTTTCTTGGCAAATGCCTTTCCGAGCTTGATGTATGAAATACTCCTCTGTGATACAGACAAGGGAAAGATTGAGTCAATAATTAAATCCTTGAAGACTAAGGACTCTCATGGATATGATGGACTGCTTAGTAGAATATTAATGTACTGTGCAGCACATGTTAGCCCTGTATTTAGCCATATTTGTAATTTTTCCTTTAGGAATGGTCAGTTTCATGAACGTTTAAAGTACTAAGTAGTAAAGCCGCTTTATAAAAAGGGATAAAGGGATGATGTAGATAATTTCAGACCTATTTCTATGCTATCAGTGTCTGCTAAAGTTATTGAAAAGGCTGTTTATGTAAGTATGTATGGATAATTGATCATTTTATATCACACGATTTGCTATCAAATGTACAGTTATGATTTCGAAGTAGTTTAACAACTGAAAATGCTATATTCTCTTTTCTCTCTTAGGTACTGGATGGGTTGAACAAAAAGTTTCGAACGCTAGGCGTATTTTTTGATTTAACTAAGGCGTTTGTTTCTGTTGATCACAAAATACTGCTCCATAAGTTGGACCATTACGGAATATGGGGAGTAGCTCACAATTGGTTCACCTCTTACTTTAGCAACAGATAGCAAAAGGTCATTATTCACAATGTTGAGAATGGCTGTGATGTGGGGTCTGATTGGGGTACCGTCAAGTGGGGGCTGCCCCAGGGATCAGTGATGGGGCCACTCCTGTTCCTTACTTATGTAAATGATATGCCCTCTAGTATTATGGGTAACTCTAAAATATTTCTGTTTGCTGATGACACTAGCTTGGTAGTAAAGGATATTGTGAGCAACACTGCCTCGGTTTCAATCACTGCAGTTCATGGCTCGTAGAGAAAAAATAACACTACATCACAGTAACACTCAGTTTTTACAGTTTCCAATACACAATTCAATAAAATCTAACGTTTTAATTTCACAGAATGGGCATTTGATTAGTGAAACTGAACAGTTCAAATTTCTAGGTGTTCAGTAGACGGTAAACTGTCACGGAAAGCCCACGTTCAGGATCTTGTTCAAAGACGTAATGCTGCAATTTTTAGTATTCGAACGGTATCTGCAGTGGTGATCGTTCGACGCGAAAATTAGTCTACTTTGCTTATTTTCATTCGCTTATGTCGTATGGTATTACATTTTGAGGTAACTCTTCCCATTCCATAATGATATTTTAGACTCACAAACGGGCGGTTCGGGTAAGAAGTGGCGTTAAGTTCACGAACCTCTTGTCGACCCCTGTTCACGAGTCTGCATATTTTGACATTGGCCTCTCAATATATACATTCCTTACTATCATTTCTTGTTAACGATATTATCTTATTGCCAAGAACAGGCAGCTTTCACTCAGTTAATACTCGGCAAAAATGAAACCTGTATTTGGATCGGTCTTCCTGAACTCTTGTGCATAAAGGCGTGCAGTATACTGCTGCATCTATTTTCAATAAGCTACCTTTCTAATTCAAACATTTTAGCAGTACTCCACACGCTTAAAACTTAAGAGTTTCCTCATGGGTCACTCCTTTTCTGTCGAGGAGTTCCTTGAGAAAGTAATCTGACTCTTCTTGTATTGTTGTTTAAACTTATGGACTGACTTTTTTCTCCTTCATAAACATTTTATTTTTGTCTGTTATTACTGTTATGTCGTAATTTCATGTACTGACACGTTCCATGACCTTGGAGTATTGCTTCTCAATTTGGTACTACGGAACTTGATGTGTAAATAAAATGAAACAAATATTGATGCTGGAGTTTATCTTTCCATGTCGTTCTAAGTTGGCTGTAAAAATGTATAGACTCCGTTTTGCTCCCGTTACAAATTCTAACTTAGATATATTCTTGTAATGATTTTTGATTGTATTTGAAATATGTCATTTGTAACGCTTGTTACCACAGGTTGTGTTTATCACTTTATAAAAAACTGAAAAAAGAGAATAAAACGTGAAATAAGTTTGTTACACAGCGCTGTTTTGATAAGCGCCCCCTATCCTAATCTTGCTAGTGTCTTCCACACTGCTGTGTCTTAGTTGTGTGAATGAAGTTCAGCCCTGCACAGTTGTGCAAGATGATCACGGAATTCCAATCACCAACTTTCTCCTCTGAATGCGAAAATATTTTATTGAGCCGACCTACATAGGGAGAAACGATCATCATGATAAAATATGGGAAACCACAGCTCGTACGGAAAGATATAAGTGTTCCTTCTTTCCGAACGCTATGTGAGATTGTAATAATGGATAATTATGAAGGTGGTTCGATGAACCATTTGCCAGGCACTTAAATGTGATTTACAGAGTATCCGTAAAGATGTATATGTGCTCAACTAGACTGAACAGTCATGGGACTGTCGTAATGGATGTTACTGCGTAGCTTATGGGTGCGTAGCTTATGGGTATGTAGCAAAGTCAGCAGTTGTCTTCGTTCTGTAGCTCTGCTTTGTAATATACAAAATGGTTAATATTTGATTTCAGTTTTCGGGATGATTCGATAATGAGGTTAGGCACAAAACTTGCAATCAAGTAATAAGGAAAATTAATATTGCTACAGTTCTCTTCTCCATTTTTCAACAGTATTGTTGTGCTGCATCTTCACTAATGTATGTCGTGATGTAGTTCTCAGAGATCCTCTCTGGCACTTCCTACGGCGTTGGTAGCTCCATGTAGCAGCTGCTGTGATGGAGAGATTTCTGCTATCCAGCCCCATACGCTGCACGCCATTCAATGAGTTTCTCAAACAAACAATAACAATACAAAACAAATATCCCAAGCTATGTAGGACATAGTTTACATACATAAACAAAATTTTGTCCTATTTAACATCACTGAAAGTACTGACAAACTGGATTTGCCCGGGTATTCATTCTGGCAGTTTTCTATTATAAATGAAAAATAAAATCCGTAAAATGTAATATCCAAAAAAATTAATTTTCCTGTATTCGGGAATATACATTTGAAATTATGAAACTGAAATATGTATAATATACGTATGTGTTAGTACAATATCCAAATTAAAATACCGTTTCTGCCCTCTGGACAAAGCTGCTTCTCGATCTACATCGCCATTTATTAATCGACTCTATGCCAACGCCTATTCATAGCTCTATACACGGCCTTTGCTTTCATCTAGAGCCGCTTTTGCTTCGCAGTTGAAAGCTATCAAAAGCACTGCCTGGTTTCAGGGGTTCCCTTAAGTTGACTCGACTGTAGGTGTGTTTTAGTAGTGATGACTGAATGCATTGAAACTTCATGCATTATGTGATATTTTTCCACACATGTCTGTTTATGACGGCGTATCTCTGTAACTATGTGTCGTGGCGTAAATTCAGCGGCATGTGTGGATACTGTCTGCGAAATATGTTGCAAATAGAGTTAGTAGAAAAGGAGTAATAAATTTAAATGTCATGCATAATGTGGCAGTTTTTCAAGCATCTCATTGTTTACGACGTTGTACTTCGTGAACGATGAGAGGAAGGTAGTTCCTACCCCCACAGTGATTATAGCCTGACAGTAAAGGAAGTATGTACCACGTTTAGTTGAAATCGGTGAAGCGGTTTAGGAGGAAATGTGGGCCACACACATGTGCACACATACATACATACATTTTTATAATAGGTATGCACTATACGAAAAGTGGTTGTACAAACACTTGCGTAAGGGTGGAAAAAATTTAGCTCCTGTAGTTTTTATCAGAACATTTTTCAATTTAATTCAGGCAAATTCTGTACTTGCACAGTGTGGGACAGATTCATTTCTTCTGCAGACCACCAGGACAATTTACGAATCCTCGTTCAGCCACTTTGATGACGAGTAGAGCAGAAATCCAAAATGGTCGCACTGGTAAGCTGATACCTCATATTCGAAGGCATGAGGCATCAACACGTCTGTCGATTTCAAAGGTAGCCTTCCTTCACAGTGCTTACCGACTCATAGTAGTTTCGAAGAATGTTTTATAGTCAACGTAGGTAACTTGGCGACCAATAATGATATGACGTTGGTTTCGTTTAATTACGTTAGGTAACGAACTTCTCCATCCATCCTCGTATCAGCACATGCTTTGTCCTGACATAGTGTAACAACTTTCGTTAGTAACACAACGTAATTCATTTACTTTTCCTCCAGTGTTTTTAGTCACGAATGACAGTAAGTTACGAATGGATTCTTCGAACATTTCAAGTAACGTAAGCCTTGAGCAGCCGCTGGTGCAGCGGTAGTGCAGCAGCAGTGCAGCAGCGAGTCGCATATTTAGCTTTCATATTTGTTTTCTAGTTTGATTCTTAATTTCTTTTCGAGTGTTTGTGCGCTTGCACATTTAATGACATAAAATCCTTGCGTGTTCTCGTATTTGAGAGGAGTAACATTGCTTATTGATAGCCGTCGAGTACAAATTCGCGGAGTCGTTAGATATTAGCAGTAGGATGGATAGGGTGTGTGCGTGCTGTGTGCGGGCGCAGGAGGAACTGGCCGCGGTTCGCGAGCAGCTGAGCGTGCTGTTGGCCACGGTCAGCCAACTTCAGGCTGCTGCCTCGAGGTGCAGTGACACCCCAGGTGTCGCTTGCTGCGTTCGCTGACTCAGCCGCCGAGACACCTTCTAGTGTACCCGGCGCGTTGGAGCCGCCCTCACCTCAGGGTGAGTGGCGGACTGCAACGCGTTCGCGTCGCTCGAGACGGAAGGTCAATGTGGAGGCTGTCTGGCTGGCCTCGCCCGTTCATCCTGTCAGTGGGCAGGTGGCCGCTCCTTCAGCAGGGCCCGAGCAGGCACACGGGGGCATAGGCTTGATGATTATTGGGAGCTCCAACGTTAGGCGGGTGATGGAGCCCCTTAGGGAAATAGCGTACAGGGCTTGAAACAATTCCAACGTGCACTCTGTTTGTCTGCCGGGGGGCCTCATCCAAGATGTGGAAGCGGCCTTGCCTGCGGCTATCGAGCGTACAGGGTGCAGTCGTCTACAAGTAGTTGCTCACGTCGGCACCAATGATGCCTGTCGCTTGGGTTCTGAGGCGATCCTCAGTTCGTACAGCTGGGGGATTTGGTGAAGACCGCTGGCCTCCCACGCGGGGTGCAAGCAGAGCTCTCTTTTTACAGCATCGTTCCCAGAGTGGATCGACGTGCTTTGGTTTGGAGCCGAGTGGAGGATCTCAACCAGAGGCTTCGTCGACTCTGTGACGGTCTTGCCTGCAGATTTCTAGACTTGCGCTATTGGGTGGGGAATTGTAGGACGCTCCTAGATAGGTCATGGGTGCACTACACAAAGAACGCAGCTACTCGGGTAGCAGAGTACTTGTGGCATGCACATGGGTTTTTCTTTTTCGTCTAGGCAGTAGTGTGAGGTGTCCTGATGAACACTCACCAGTCAACGTGCAGGCAGGGAAATCAGGACGCGCTCAGTGTAAAGACACTCCAGCTATCAAGATATTAGCAGTAAATTTTTAGAGTGTTTAGAATAAAGTTCCTGAATTTACTGCCCTCCAGGAAGCGTGTGGCACGTAAATTATTCTCGGGACTGAGACCTGGCTGAACCCTGAGATGGGAAGTTCTGAAATATTTAGTGAGGGTTGGAACATGTATCGGAAAGACAGATTAGACACCGTAGGAGGTGGTGTCTTCATTGCAGTTGACAAAAATATTGTGTCTACTGAGGTCGAAGTAGAGTGTGATTGTGGAGTTATCTGGACACGTTTAACAGGTGTAGGAGTAATAAAGTTAATTGTTGGCTGTTATTACCGGCCACCAGGTTCCACCGTGACAGTTCTACAATCATTCAAAGGGAGCCTACACTCTGTATCGCAGAAGTACCCGGATCATGCTATATCAGTCGTAGGCGACTTCAACCTACCTAGTATAGATTGGGATGTCTATGGATTCATTACAGGTGGTACACACAAGCCGTCGTGTGAATTAATTTCAAACAAATTATCCCGAAACTGTCTTGAGCAGCTAAATCGCCAGTCAACGCGTAATGGAAATATTTTAGATCTGGTGGCCACGAACAGATCAGACCTCATCGACGGTGTCAGTGTTGAGACAGGGATTAGTGATCATGATCTTGTCATTACGACTATGGTTACGGAAGTTAAAAAGTCGGTCAAGAAGGCTAGAAGAGTATTCTTACTAGAAAGAGCAGATAAACAGTAGTTAGCATCCCACTTAGTAAATGAATCGACTTAATTTACTTCCGGTACGATGGACGTGGAAGAATTATGGGCAAATTTTAAACACATTGTAAATCACGCATTGGACAAGTAAGTGCCGAAAAAGTGGGTTACGGACGGATGAGACCCGCCGTGGTTTAACAGCGCCATTCGGAGAATGCTCAGGATGCAAAGACAGTTGCACTCGCGGTACAAGAAAGATCGGGAGAATGAGGACAGGCAAAAGCTAGTAGAGATTCGTGCTGCTGTAAAAAGAGCGATGCGCGAAGCATACAACCACTACCACCGTCATACCTTAGCAAAAGATCTTGCTGAAAACCCAAGGAAAGTCTGGTCTTACGTAAAATCGGTAAGCGGGTCGAAGGCTTCCATCCAGTCACTCACTGATCAGTCTGTCCTGGCAACGGAAGACAGCAAAACGAAAGCTGAAATTTTAAATTTAGTATTTGAGAAATCTTTCACGCAGGAGGATCGTACAAACATACCGCCGTTTGAGTCTCGTAAAGATTCCCGTATGGAGGAAAAAGTGATAGACATCCCTGGGGTTGTGAAGTAGCTGAATGGGTTGAAAATGAATTAATCGCCAGGTCCTGATGGGATTCCAATTCGGTCTTACAGAGAGTACTCTACTGCATTGGCTCCTTACTTAGCTCGCATTTATCGCGAATCTCTTGCCCAACGTAAAGTCCCAAGAGACTTGGAAAAAGCGCAGGTGACGATTGTATATAAGAAGGGTAGAAGGACGGATCCTCAAAATTATAGACCAGTATCTTTAACATCGGTTTGTTGCAGGATTCTCGAACATATTCTCAGTTCGAATGTAGTGAATTTCCTTGAGACAGAGAAGTTGCTGTCCATGCAGCAGCACGGCTTTAGAAAGCATCGCTGCTGCGAAACGCAACTCGCCCTTTTTTCACATGATATCTTGTTGATCATGGATGAAGGGTATCAGACGGATGCCATATTCCTTGACTACCGGAAAGTGTTTGACTTGGTGCCCCACTGCAGACTCTTAAGGTACGAGCATATGGGATTGGTTCCCAAGTATGTGGGTGGCTCGAAGACTTCCTAAGGAATAGAACCCAGTACGTTGTCCTCCATGGCGAGTGTTCATCGGAGGTGAGGGTATCATCTGGAGTGTCACAGGGAAGTGTGGTAGGTCCGCTGTTGTTTTCTATCTATTGTGCGGTTGTTTGCTGATGATGCTGTGGTGTACGGGAAGGTGTCGTCGTTGAGTGACTGTAGGAGGATACAAGGTGGCTTGGACAGGATTTGTGATTGGTGTAAAGAATGGCAGCTGACTCTAAATATAGATAAATGTAAATTAATGGAGATGAATAGGAAAAAGAATCCTGTAATGTTTTAATACTCCATTAGTAGTGTAGCGCTTGGCACAGTCACATCGATTAAATATTTGGGCGCAACACTGCAGAGCGATATGAAGTGGGACAAGCATTTAATGGCAGTTGTGGGGAAGGCGGATAATCGTCATCGGTTCATTCGAAGAATTTTGGGAAGATGTGGTTCATCTGTAAAGGAGACCGCTTATAAAACACTAAAACGACCTATTCTTCTGTACTGCTCGAGCGTTTGGGATCCGTATCAGGTCGGATTGAGGGAGGACATAGAAGCAATTCAGAGGCGGGCTGCTATATTTGTTACTGGTAGGTTTGATCACCACGCGAGGGTTACGGAATTGCTTCAGGAACTCGGGTGGGAGTCTCTAGAGGAAATCGCTACTGAGGAAATTTAGACAACCAGCATTTGAGACTTACTGCAGTACAATTTTACTGCCGCCAACTTACATTTCGCGGAAAGACCACAAAGATAAGATAAGAGAGATTAGAGCTAGTACAGAGGCATATAGGTAGTCATTTTTCCCTCGTTCTGTTTGGGAGTGGAACAGGCAGAGAAGATGCTAGTTGTAGTATGAGGTACCCTCCACCACGCACCGTATGGTGGATTGCGGAGTATGTATGTAGATGTAGAAAATGGAACAGTCGCGGTTGTAAACCTATTTTTATTTAAGAATAATGCTTTTCGACGTTGTTATTTATCATCAGATTATGTAAAACTGTAGAATTAAGTTCATCGCGCCTGCCAACAAATCTCTGTCAACCATATGCACATAAAACCGTCTCGGTCAAATTCTGGACGTCAAAATAACTAAAAGGAACTGTGGAAACCTTTGATCTGTTACAGGAGCAAGTAGAACACAGCGTAGAACGACGGTTACGTCACATTGGCTTGGATGCCAAACAGCTGGGTGGTCTGAAAATGTTAAAATGTGTGTGAAATCTTATGGGACTGAACTGCTTAGGTCATCGGGCCCTAAGCTTACACAATACTTAACCTAAATTATCCTAAAGACAAACACACACACCCATGCTCGAGGGAGAACTCTAACCTCCGCGCCGGGATCAGCAGCACAGTCCATGACTGTAGCCCCCTAGACCGCTCGGCTAATCCCGCGCGGCTGGGTGACCTAACCGGCAGCCGACGTTTAACTACTAAAACTGCGGATGGCCGCATTTAGTCGCGCTAATACAACCAAAGAAACAACAAATGGTGTTGGTATCTTAAGTTACAGAAGAGACTCATATGGAACTGCTTAACCTATACTTGATAAGAAGTATTAAATTAGATTAAAATTAAAATGTAATGAAAATTGAAGTTGTTGAACTGGTAATATGGGCCATCCAAATCACATGCGATACTATGGTGCGTACTGTACATGCTAGGTAAGCAGTATTGTGGTATTTCATTAATCTGTTTTATCGTTGTATTCTCCTATTCTAACCTAAGACCTACACAGTGTACCATTGGTTCTGGGCCTTCCATTTATCGTCATTTTGTATGGTATGCAATGCATTTTAATCCCAGAGACTCAAGACGCAAAATTTGAAGTTTTATTTCCCAGTATGAACATTCACTATACATAGTTTTTGAGCGTCCGTCCGATAGTACAGTGTCATTGCTTTCTGCCTCTCGCGTATTTCATTTTTCTGACGTTTTCAAGATTTGTAAAAGTTTTATTGCAATTTTTATAGCTGGTTTATTTACCTGTTCACGAACGCTTTTGTATTCTTTATCCATGTTGTACTTGCTGGATAACCTTAAATATTACCATCGTTTACCACAATATTGTTTACCAAGTATCATAATTATGCAGGTGATATTAGTGACCCATATTACCTGTTCACTAATTTTAATTTTCCTTACATTTTAATTTTGATCTAATTTAACCGCTCTTATCAACTCTAAGTTAATCAGTTTCATACAATCCTTATCTGTAATTTAAGGTACTAGCGCTATGTGCTGTGCTTTCGTTGTACAATATTAGCGCGGCTAGATGCGACCATCTGCAGTTTAGTAATTGTAGTGCCGCTGACGGTTAGACGACCCATGTGTTTTGCATCCAGGCCAGTATGCTGTACGCGCGCAATACACTCAGCTGTACTTGCTGCAATGAAAGTTCACAGTTTCCCACAGTTCCTTTTAGTTATTTTGACGACCGGATTTTCATCCAGACGGCTTTCAATAAGTATGGTTGACTCAGAGCTTCGGGAGTCAGCCCAGTGAACTTCATTTGCCAGTTCTGCATGATCCGATGATGCATAACCACGGCAATACGCGTTAATTTTAAATGAAAATAAGTTTGCAACGATGACTGTTCCATTTTTCAGTGTAACCATGAAAACAGCTTGCTGTATCAATCATCCAGTTTCATACATACATTTTAAGTAAGGTACTGCATTGTGACGAAATTAAGTAGGCTTAATTAAGATTAAAGGAGTAGGTGAGAACTCATATTTTCCTGATCTGTTTATTTGATTGTGTTGATTTGGGGGGAAGAGACCAAACTGCGAGGTCATCGGTCTCATCAACTAGGGAAGGAAGTTGACCGTTCTCTGTCAAAGGAACCATCCCAGGATTTGCCTAAAGCGATTTAGGGAAATCACGGAAAACCTAAATCAGGATGGCCGGACGCGGGATTGAACCGTCGTCCTCCCGAATGCGAGACCAGTGTGCTAACAACCACTGTGTCACCTCGCTCTGTCTCTGTTTATTTTTTGTTTATTTTATGTTTTGTTACTAGATTTTCGCATGGAATGCCGAGTGTAGCCTTTGCCAGTCGTTGGAAGTGCGCTCTATGAGTAATATCATGAAACAAAGGATAACAAAAGAATGCTGGGTAGTATCAATATGAAGGCAACGCATCTGAGTTATTTTTTGCAGGCGAGAATTTCAAACTCTTCACAGAGCAATCCACTACTCATGGGAGATATATTGTATAGAATATTTTTAAGAACACTGAATATACAGGATGAGACAGGAGGGAAGTTAGATGTTTTGAAGGGTGATACCATTAAGTGATTCTGAACAAAAAACCTCATTTGGACATGTGCTCCCTTCCGAATGGTTTCCGATGTAGAACTCATTTAATGCAAACTGCTATTTATTTTCTGTATTACTCAAGCACTGTCATTGTTTACAACATACATACAGTGGTGTAGAACGTGCATAAAGTAGCGTAGAGGAAATTAAGACGAACAACTTTATACGGGGAATTTGGGGTATATGAAGTCGGGAAACTACCTCAAACTGGTCTACAGAAAATACGTAAGCTACTTAGTATACGCGAGATTTTCAGTATTGTCGAGCTCTCTTCGTACAAACTAAGTCCTAGAGAAAAAAATAAATAGGTCCCTTTTTGTAGGAAATGTCATTAGTTTCATTTCGAACTGCGATACGTTTGTCCTGGAGTGTGCAGTTTTAGACTTACTCGAGAAAAACGAACAGAAGTCACACTGAATGTGTTGCTATCTCGGAAACTCTTAGGAATAGGACACACGCCTGTATGTAGTTAGAGACGTCAACTGCATTAGATATTGAGACACACGGAGATGCAGCGTACTCTTGTGACACGGCATTACCAGCATGTGACAGTTCGAAACGGTTCCCGTTGTGGGGCTTGTAACCGAAACCGGCTGATTCCACGGGTGACCGATTCACCTGTGAATTTTTAACGTCCGAATCGCGTGTAATGGAATCGTTTTTTAACGTTACATAGCAGGGAAAACAATGCTTTTTTAACTGCGAGTGTAACAATATTTAGCCATATTACTCGTTAATATTGCTTAAAATGGAATAATGTGCAGAATAATTTTTGTGTCTCTCAAGATGTTAGTGGCGTTGGTCGCGCTACGAAAAGCGAATCTATTTGTCTGTCGAGTTTACGACAACCCTCGAGTGTACCGCTATCGGCCTTGGCCGGGACTGACTGCCAAAAAAAGCAACTTAGTCCTTCAAGCGCTGCGTGCGTGCCGCTTCTGAACACTCAGGTTTTAGTTTGCCCAGTAAAGCATTCTCGTTAAAACTGCAGATTATACTGTTGTTACGAACATTAACAGCAATCTCTAACACAAGCTTTGACGCGTGTCATCTAACAGAACACTATTATTAACAAGGCACCTATTTATGATTTAAACTTCTCTCCAAAGCGAGGTGTGAATACTGAGGTTAGAATTTCAGGGATGGCACACCACGCAAGTGTAGTGTTGTGTGTGTGTGTGTGTGTGTGTGTGTGTGTGTGTGTGTGTGTGTGTACACACAACACACTGTATGGCCTGCCTGAATTTGGTTTTATCCGCACCGCTGCAGCAAACAGCTTGCAGGTATGGAGCTTTACCTTATGACAGGTCCAATGAGAGAAAACTATATCTGCGAGGACGGTTTTACGTCGCCAGCTCTGAAGGAGAAATTTCAGTTCTTTATTTCAGTTTATACTACTTTAAATGTGTAGGAAGTAAAGCTACGTTATTGACTTTATGGCAACAGTTTTTACTTGGAAACAAGACTGAGGTAGGCAGATATATTCTTACGTGGCTTAATGGCTGCCATCTTTACTTTGAATAATTACGTAAAGTTAATATTCTGCTAGTCAAAGAAAGAAATCTCATAAAACTGAACTTAACAATGACATCTCAAAGCGAACACAGTATCTGTCTCCTGGAATTGAAATTAAACAATTATTCTCGGAAACCACTTTTATACGGCACTGCGACATTGTCGTAAGTACAGAAATAATTAACTACGATCATTCTACCGCACATAATGACACTAAAGTACCTTTAACAAAGTGGACAGTGAACTTTGGACCAGTATATAAGTTTAGGCCAATGATTCTGAGAAATACTTTTAACAAAACTGTATTAAAACTTCGGTAAACTATGGGATTGATTGTAACATTCTGATACACTGCTAAAGACGGTTAATACGAAAATGTCTTGCCTTGTTGGTTGCAGTCATATCGGTCTTGAGGTCGTTGCGTGATGCATGAAAATTTTGATAGGCTCTACACATTTCCAGTGATGGAAATAATTTATAACTACCACACACATGCGGTAGCCATGTTAACTTGCTGTATCATCGGCTCCATATTCCATCATATAAAACCAGTTGGATATTCTTGCTTTCAGACACCAAATACTCTGGAGACGACTTGAGGAAATACAAGCAACTGCCACACCAAATATTAATCACTTTCGCACCAAATGTTTACTGTTTAAGCCCCACATAGATATGGCCACGATACGTACACTGCCACGGCTCGACTGCATCTACATCTGGTTCTCCGTACTTTTTCTCCCTTGCGGTGCTTGCGCCAAGGTCATCCGAAAGACTAACGGGTGAAAATTCGTAGTCGATTTTAATTTCTTTAAATAAATTTCATGTTCTAGTACCACTTACATTGTTATAGTCAGTACATCTGTAGCTTCCATTCATTTTCATATTTTATTTGTCATAAAATTATTAGTGTTTTCACAAATTACTCTCTCCTTCCAACGAACGTTTATCACAGAAATTAAAATTTTACATTTTGGATTAGTTATAGAGGTTTCCTTAACGCTAACTTTTAGTATAAGAACCATCATTTTACTCTGTCGATTTTAACTCGATTCAGTATAAATAAATAAAAACTGTCAGACATTGCAATTTAATTTAGCTGTATCATCACAGCCTTCATTTGGCCGACTGATCGAATATTGCGATATCCAGATTTGTGGGGCTTTTGTTTATGACGGTCGCCCGCTACTGGCCTGCAACGGAACACGAGGGCGGGCACACTTGTGTCCAAGTCGTTCAGTGTCGTATGAGAATACTTTCTGCAATATGTGACGCCAATACAGCTAATAATAAAGAAGTAATAAATTAGAATGTCATGAACAGAGAAAATGCTATAAGCCGTAAACCTTTTCCCTTTCGTTATTTTGCGGGGTGTTGTCAGCGAGAAAAAGTTTCTTAAAGGTTTGAAAATATATGAAAAGTTTAGTGCAAGTCACTAACAGCTCTGATTCTCAAATACTGGATGACTAAATTCTGTGAATCCGCGCGTCATGAACTACAGCACTTTTTCGTCCCCACTCTCGCCAATTTTATAGGCAGGTTGTTCTTATCGGCACAGCTATTCCCTCCAATGAGTATTTCATACGTTACTAAGTTCGGTGGAATTCGGACCAGTCGTTTAGGATGAGATATGAAATATATGTTTGAGTATAGATTTTATGTAATTTATGCCGTTGTTCGTTGAGGACAGACAATAGAACAATATTAAGGAGGCAAAATAATGTAAGTACGACAAGAGCTTACTCAGTCACAAGTTTTCTTTAAAATTTCCAGAGGCGCAGATACATTCCGGTGGATATTGTGTAACGCTGAGAGCAAGATAACAAAAGGTAGAAACTTTTAGACATATTGAATGGCTTCTGAAACTAAATCTCATTTCAAAGAGACCAGAGTATAGAAAGAAGTTTCATGAAAAGAGAATTGAAGCGGAGCTGCAAAAGGAACCGGCGGAAACATCTCCCACGGCGACAGGTAATAATGTCAGCAGGCGTCCTCTTTCAGGTCTCAAATTTAATAACGACGTCCGCATATTTCTTTTCGCTGGGAGCGGCTCCATGCCAAGTGGAACGAAACGTTTCTGTAGCACATGATATCGCATGTTTGCTGTTTCTGAAACACATCAGTCCCAAGTTATTTTTTCCATTTTTCCATTTGCGTCGTGTAAGAACTACGGGGACTCTACAGTGTTCATCGTATTAATTTTAGTCGAAGGTTTTGTTGCTTTCTTCAACAACACAAGATCTCTGTACATCTGCCTTCCTTGTTTATTTCAGTTAATTCTTTACGCATGTTGAGTCCCAGTTGTTGACAAGGCTAGACAGCGTAAGCACCGCTATCTGCATTGACTAACCAGAACGTTATGACAACCTACCTAATAACCGGTAACAAGGGTAACGCCGGCGAAACGTGGTGGAATGTAAGCAATAGGCCTTGGTAGGTCGCTGGACGAAGATGGCACCACATCTCAATGTACCACATCTCAATATATATGTTGTAACGACTACGCTCTTGCGCACGTTAGCTCTTTAAAGCCTGTACTATGGTAAGTTGACGGACTTCAACTTATAAGAAAGGCTTTTAGTATATATGTTGACCGCGTGTACCTGAATGGAGGCAAAATCAGACTTACGCCTACTCAGTAACACAATGATACGTCAAGCAAGTCTAAAGTGCAACTACATGTTAGGACGGACAAGAAACACACACAGCAGATGCTACCAATTGTTAATAATACGGTCGCCAGCCTAATTAGGCATTAACTAATTTTCTTCCCTGTACAAGAGGAAGTACGTTCAAGCACAACAACACGTAATAACACTGCATTATATGGTAAATTTTAGAACCAGAAAATCTACTGAACTAATATTTTCAATTTCTGTACCAATATGGACAAGCTATAAATACACAACAATACACTATAATGTTTACTACAAAATTCGTATTGTCTATTGATCTGATTGAAATCGGGCGTAAGTTATCCTAGAAATAGCACTTTCGAAACACACATACAATGTCAATTTTAAAAAGGGTAAAACACTGATAAATTTAGGATTTATATTGACTTTAACTTTGCTGGTCAAATCAGTTCAGTACACTTCAGAAATCAAATGAATAGAAAAGGAAAAAAAAGGGGGGGAGACCCTGAAACTGTTATGATCACTGTATTGAAATTTTGATTATTAGAAGCATTAAGCATTTAAGATTTCCAATATATGAATTACTTCTCTTTTTGTTCTATTTCCTGCTCATTTAGCTACCGTTATTTTTGTCTCAAATTAATTAAATTTCATTACTAAACCAATTTCATCATCATCTACCAACTTTGTCAGACCTATGTTATTTACCTATATATTCATTACCAACAAAGTTCTTTAAACATCATTCTAACATAGATAGGTCTGCAGGTTATTATTATTAACATAAACTTTAAATCTTCATCTCGGGATACTCGGATTGCAGAACATGTGGAAAGGACCCTGTCTAGGTTAGTTGTGAGGATAATTAAATGATAGGACAGTTCTGGAAAAATTTAAGTTGTTATTGAACAGTATGTAGCAAAAGTAACACTGCTCCACACGAATACAGTACTAAAAGTTTCAACCTGTTCATATCGATGAGGCGGTGGGCAGGCGGCGAGATGGCGAGGCACCGAGCACACACACAATCACAGCAATGGCTCTTGAAGTATCGGCACTTTACTTCTTCATAGCGTCGCAATACTTTTCCGTTTAGTGCCTATGGAATATTGCCATGCTGTATAGGCGTCGGAAACGGCACATCCGAGGCTTAACGAAATCACGTTTTCCAGGAGATCCTCCTCGATCCAGAACGTGTTTCTCAGACCGATGCCCAATTAGGCTACTATTGCTGAGCCCGTTATGCCATGCAGCGCCCGTGTGCATTTTCCCGCGCTCGCCTGCCTCCACCTTTTCCTGCACCCCTACAGACAGGGTATTCACCAAAGGTTTTGCATTCTACATATCCAAATACATTGCCTACGTATGGACCAGGCGTACAATTACAACTTCAACATCTTACAATAGTTTCAACATTAGTTACACTTCACTTTGATAACAACATTGCTTGAAATTGAACGTAAACATAAAGAGTCACATCGAAAATTGTTTACAGTTTCTTTAACATAATGGCATGAAACAAAAAAGAAATGAAATCAGAACATCGATTATACTAATTTATCGAAATTCAGAAGAAAAAGAATTATTATATATACAATAGTATAGCGTTGTTGTTATTACAATGTCACCTAACTCCCGTAAATTCCGGGGAGGTGGCCAATGATCTCTGATGCGACGTTCAATCATGATGTTTTCGATCGGGTTCAGATTTGGCGAGTTTCGGGGCCAGAACATCATTTAGAACTTGGCACTGTGTTGCTCTAACCACTCCATCACACTCTTCACCTTGTGACATGGCGCACTGTCTTCTTGAAAAATGCCACTGTCATAGGGAAATACGATAGTCATGAAGAGGTGGTACGTGGTGTGCAGCCTGTGTACGACATCCCTTGGCTGCCACGGTGCTTTCAACGAGCTCCACTGGGCCCACGGATGCCCGCTGGAGTGTTCCCCCGATCATAATGGAGCCACCGCCAGCTTGTCACCGTCCCGCCGTACCGGTGTGAAGGAACAGTTCACCTGGAAGACGATCGATTCGAGCCCTCCCATCGGCATGACGAAGAAGGTATCGGGATTCATCAGACCACGCAACGCTTTGCCACTGCGCCAACGTCCAGTGCCGATGTTCACATGCCCATTTCAGTTGTAGTTGGTGATGTAGTATTAACAATGGCACATGCATGGGTTGTCGACTGCAGAGACCTATCGTTGGGAATGTTGGGTGCACTGTGTGTTCGTTACGCCACAGTTTACCACCTGCTCTTTCTTACCAGCCTGCCCCGGCTACGACGTCCGACATCCGTAATAAGGAGTGACCGCCCAGCCCAACAACGTCTGAATGTGGCTGCACCTTGGTTTCGCCATGTGTTGAAGACAGTCAGCACACTACTACTCCAACACCCAACAGCTCGTGCAGTTTCCGGAACGATCGTGCCGAGCCTCAGGGCGTCACAATCTCTCCTCGCTCAAGCACAGATAGGTGACGCACCTTCCCCATACTACACTGTCAGCACTGCCATTGATCCTACATGCATTGTGCGTGCGTCTGACTAACAGTCATTCCGGGCCAGGTGACCCTGCTGTCACCCCGACGTGTTTATATCAATAAGACGTCCGTGGTCATGATCTTCTGGCTGATCAGTGTATAACTGTATTACAAAATCAGTAAATAAAGATTGAGTGTTGTACAACAAGCGTTCGGCAGAAATCTTTATACGTGTTTATGCAAAAAGACTGATACGTAGCGTAGCCCGAATCTAGCCTACGTTGAAGGGCGGTAATTTGATTCTGAGTTCGCAAATTCGACGAATGTGCATTCCGAATATATGATATGGTAGTAGCTTGAGCGACAGCGTAGCCTAATGTTTACGTTCCTGCTGCATTTAGTCGGCCGGTAATAGCCGAACGTTGCACTCGTTTTAATTGCTTGCATTAGAAATTGAGTCTCCGTCGCGACTTCTGTCTGTATGTTGAGACTGGCCTCAGGAAGTAATGACGGAATTTTGATGCGGTTGTGGAGAGACTGATTCACGAGGAAAGGTTGTGTGTGAGTGTCTTATTACCACTCGTCAATGATGATTTTGTAATACACTGTAAGAAAAACAAAACAACGCACCACGAAGAATTATTCGAATGAGACGCATATCGACAGGTGTGACGTAGGTGTGCAGATTAACAAAAAGTTACATTTTCAAGGAAAGTGAATGATTTATTTAAGAGAAAGAGCTTCTCAATTTTAGCAAATCAATAAATCGCTGTCCACCTCTGGTCCTTATGCAAGTAGTTACTTGCCTTGGCATTAATTGGCAGAGTCGTTACATGTCCGCCTAATTGAACCCGACTGGAGCGTTAGACAGTCAAAATTCCGAGTTGGTTGGAGATCCCTGCCCATAATGCTCCAAAAGTTCTCAGTTGGGGAGGGATCCGGTGAATTTTCTGACCAAGGCAGGGTTTGGCAAGCACGAAGACAAGAGTAGAAACTCTCAACGCGTGTAGGTGGGCGTTATCTTACTGGAATGTAAGCCCAGGAAAGCTTGCCGTGAAGGGCAACAAAACGGGACGCAGAATGTCGTCGACGTACCATTATGCAGTGTGCCACGGATGAGAACCAAATGGATCCTGTTATGAAAAGAAATGGCACCCCAGTCCGTCGCTCCTGGTTGTCGTGCTGTATGGGGGGCTACACTCAGGTTGGTCCCCATCGCTTATGCAAACTGTTATTCAGTTTGGCACTGACTGATGGGTTTGTTCTATGTCTTCCACAGAGATATCATATCAAATTCTGTCCAAATGGCGTGTTGGATCTTCTGATCCCGATGTGATTAGAGTACGCTATTCAGAGTGCTCCAAACGTTCTCTGATGGGGAGAATTTAGGTGACCTTTCTGGCCAAGGTAGGGTTTGGCAAGCACGAAGACAAGCACTATAAACTCTCGCCCTGCGCAGGCGGGCATTATCTTGATGAGATATAAGCGCAGGATGGCTCTCAGGAAGGGGAACTGAACGTCACGTAGAATGTCATCGACGTACCGCTGTACTACAAGAGAGCTGCAGATGACCAAAGAAAGGATCCAGTTAAGAAAAAAATTCGCATCTCATACCATCGTTCCAGACTGTCAAGGCGTGTGAGTTAGGTTGGTATCCTACCGCCGTCTGGGGGCGTATTCAGACAAGTCTTCGGCCTGGAATCTCGCTGCCTTCAGTGATGAGTCCCGCTTCGAACTGAGCCCCAGTGATCAGCGAAGACGTGTCTTGAGATCCCCTGAACACTGGTGGGTTGCGAAACTGACGTCTTCCACATATGGCCTGACAACCAAGAGTGATGATCTGGGGCGCCACTTGTTTTCATAGCAGGACGTCTTCGGATGTCATCCGCGGTACTTTACTGTGGTTCGTCAGCAGCATTCTACACCCGTTTCGTTGCCCTTCATGGCAAGCCATCCTGGGCTTGCATTTCAGCAAGATAGTGCCCACACGCTCAAACTGAGAGTTTCTACTACCTGCCTTCGTCTTTCCCAAACACTAATTTGGCCAGAAAAGTAGCTGGATCTCTCTCCATCAGTGAACGGTTGGAGCATTATGGGCAGGGCCCTCCAACCAGCTCGGGATTTTGACGACATAAAGCGCGAAGTGGACAGAATTTGGCACGATAGGCCTCATAAGGACATCCAACAACTCTGCCAATCAGTGCCAAGCTGAATAACTGCCTTTCGAGCTCATTCTCTTGAATAAGCCATCCAATTTTTTTTCTGTAATTGTAATCAGTCGTGCTCATCATTACCACGTCTACCGATCTCCGTCCCATGTGTATAATTTCTTCGTCGTGCGTGTCTTTTTTTCCCTTAGAGGCTATATGTATTGTTATCTCTTCGATATTTAACTGGCATTTGTAGTGACATCTCGTGGTAACAATGGGAACTAGGAACTGATCAGCTCCATAGCACATTGTATGTTTGAAGATAGTAAAGTAAATAGCTGCCTCAACTCCAGAGAGTAGAATCTAGTAGTAAAGCGTGTGCTTGCAATCCGAAAGGCCTTAGAGTGGAAGTAGGAATTTTTCAGTCTTCCTTTAAACCTAGCTTTCACCTGTCAGTGATTTTCAACATTCGCCATAGACAATACTTGGCTCAGATTTCACCTTAAGTTTAAGTCCCTCTTGTCTTGCAGCGGGCTATTTCCCCTTCCCCTTCCCCTTCCCCTTCCCCTTCCCCTTCCCCTTCCCCTTCCCCTTCCCCTTCCCCTTCTTCCTGCTACACCAAACAAGTCGTTTGGCTATAGAAAGTTAGGGTGAATATCACCAAAATAATATTAACTGCTGTTGTAGTAAGTCTTACTCTTTTAGTCTGGACTTCAGTAAATTACGTCCGTTGTGATACAATCTTTCAGTGACTGTTGAAGACTTCAATTTCTATTTACTTCTTTGTTTGTAACTAAAGCAATAGCACATTTTCACTACAGAAGCAAGCCACTTCTGCACACTATTGGCATTTGCAATTCGTTTATTCTTGGAAAATGTTGAATGTTGACGGGCATTACTGCATTATCTTCTGACAATAATATCTTGTGAGCGTAACGTATGCTAGGAAAGGTTATTAAATCCCAAAGAAGCTAAATGCTATTGTGTTAATGATAACATCGGTGTATTATAAAAATGAAGTTTGGTATTAGTGGATGAATCTCTTGTTCACTACTCAACCCTGCCATCTACAGCTACCACCGTCTGTTATTGCTGAGTACCATGTTAATTTAAGCGGCATCATATACAACTTTTTCCATCTTTAGGTCTGAGATAAAAGCATCACCCTATTTAAGTACCACATTCTAATAGTTATTTGTATTAGAAAAATGAGATCCTTTTTGCCTTAGAAATAATGAAAACATCTTTACTGTATAATGCTGTGTACTGAAGTCAGAGATAAAACGAAAATGTTAATCCCTTGATCGAAAGAAATAAAGAAACCAAACTATGACATTGTACAACAGTAGAACAGGTAACACTGCAGTGCAGCAGTGAAGATCGAATGTCTTATTTATTCATTTAAGGAGTGAAAGCTATTTTCCTAGAAAGTAATGTACAATTTTAATGGAAATAATGAAGTATAATAGTCCGCCTGACATCCGGGCCTGCAGCATCTGCTTCTGGCTGAAATGCATGTTGCTGGACGCCATTCAGCTCTAAAGTATTTGGGGTGAAAAACACCAACTGCACTTTCAAAATTATGCAGAACTGCAGCCATCACAAAAACATTTCCATACTAGCTTTGTTTAAATCGCACTGTTTTAGTGAGAATTTGGAAACGTTTCTCCTAAACGTCAATAGTGCGTTCTATTACACCTCTGGTAGCAATATGGGGTCTAATGTAGCGCCTTTCGGCTCCTGTGTGAAGTCGAAACGCAGGAGTCATGACAGTTTTGTGGGGGAACATATCCCGTACCTCCAAAAAGCAACTCATCGTATCGTCTATTATCAAATTTTGCAGGATGTCTACAAACATGCACATTATACGCGGAACCCGCCCAATGGTTTACCACGTTCAAAATATTCAAACGGACACACCAATGTTTCGTGTATTTACAGAGAAGAAATACTTGCGATTTCTGTGTAGCTCTATTTGTGTTCCAAAAGGATAATGTATCGATAAATGTACCGAATAGATGGCCCCTATGACATTCTGGGATCCACTATTTCGATAAAATTCTCTTTGTTTCGTGATATACGAAGGTTGTCCAGAAAGTATGTTCCGATCTGTTGCTAAGTGGAAACCACAGTGAAAATCAGAAACATTTTATTTTCAAGAGTTAGCTACACTTTCCAGCTACTTCTCTATATAGTCGACGTTCCTACTTATACATTTGTCGAAGCGCTGTACCAACTTTCAGATACCCTCGTCATAGACGGCAGCCGCCAGAGCTTTCCGCCAATTCTCTACGCTCACCTACAGCTCCTTGTCTGTGCCAAAATGTTGTCTTCATAGCCAGATGTTCATGTGAGCAGAGATGAAACTTAGAGGGAAAAAATTATGGGCTATATTCTAGGTAATCAAACTTTTATAACTGAAAATGATGCAGGAGCATCTGCATTGCCCCTGCAGAATGCGGCTGAAGAAGAAAAACATTGAAATGGCTCTGAGCACTATGGGACTTACATCTGAGGTCATCAGTCCCCTAGACTTATAACTGCTTAAACCTAACTAACCTAAGGACATCACACACATCCATGCCCGAGGCAGGATTCGAACCTGCGACCGTAGCAGTCGCGCGGTTCCAGACTGAAGCGCCTAGAACCGCTCGGCCACATCGGCCGGCTGAAGAAGAAAAGGCACAATAGTTATGTAATGTTGGCTGCAAAGCTCAGGCGAAATTTCTCACCAGATCCTCGTACCTATCGGGAAACACTATTGTTCTAGGTATCCTTATGTGCTCCCTGTGTGCTCAGAACTAAAAATAACAACGTAACACTATCGACGGGCATACTATAGACACTGCTCAACACGCATGTGCAAAATTTCATCGGATTTTGACTGTGGTTTTCATTTAGCGACCGATCGGAACTTACTTTCTGGATAACCCTCGCATAGTCTTGGTTCTGTAACATGGACACATACAGTGGCTGTAAGGCAATTGAACTATTTATCACACTGTTAAAAGCTGCTCTTCTAGTGTCACAAATGACGTCAATGAGATACCAGCTAAGATTTGATAATAACCAGTGAAAAGGATCGCAGTCAACAAAGAAGTTGCAGCCTAGGAGACAAAGCACGCGTCCTGTCAGAACTGTGCTCCAGTAACGGCTCCATCATACGAAGCAGCAACTCAAAAGTTTCCTTTAGATACCCAAACCGCAATTCGAAATCAATGTTGCTATACATCGCAGATGGCCCTCTTCTATACATTAAACCCTTAATTCTTGGAATGTCTAACTCTTTCTCCACCTCCAAATATTCTTCGTAATAGAATGCAATCTTTAATACACACGAACCAAAGAACAGATCTTAACCTTTAACTTTACTCCTACCACTGCTTAGGAGAAATTATTTGTTTTTATTTTCTCCTCAGGGTATTAATGCAGTAGCGTACTCTTTAACGGTGATCTCCATCACCCATGGCGTAAATAAATTTATTTCGGGAGTAAATAAAAACTCTACTCCTGCAGTAATTTACCCCTTTAGTTCAGCACTTTCGACAGAAAGTCGTCCATTTCCTTTTCTCTTAGTAACTTAATATCTAAGTTTCAATTACTCCTGACTGACACTCGCCACCCTAAGTGCTTTGTGATGCCCGACCGGAAGCCAATTATTCTGCAACACGGGCCTGGTAAAACTAGGGCCCGTGTTGCCCGGCAGCCTCGTCCAGCGACTAAGTCCGGTTCAAGGTCACCCGCCTAGCGTGCAACCAAGAGCGGCACGGCCACCTAAACAAAAAATTGATACATTTTTTGAAAAAAAAAGGGAGGGAGATAAGGAATAGAGATAAGGAAATGACAGAACACACTTTATGGTCTATAATAAACCATACAATCACCGTTGATCATTATTTTACAATTGCCATTGCCGACTTTGGCCCATAAAAAGAGGTATTCATCAGCATTTAACTTCTTCTTCCTTCTCGTAGTCAAAACAAACGGCATGCTCGGAACAAGAGTACCATAAGGCTGTTTAGCCAATAGTCCTGTAGTCTCAGCAATACTCCATGTGTTCCAAGCCAAAATGTTAGCATCTGGAAATGCTTCAAGGCCACCATAATCTGCTTGATTGCCCCATACAACAGCAAGTGTCAGCCAGGTACTACCTCCAAACACTGCTTGTACATCACAGGTAAAGTTCAGATGGAGCCCACGAAAAACATTTGGATCTCCAATCAACTGCTGTTTATTAAACTTCCCAGCCAAGTCAATATCAATCACCTTCAAACTGCGATACACAGGTACACTGCGCCGCCAGCGACGACGGTAGCCACGTCGCAGAGGCATTGCTGTTGCACATTCGCTAGTTCGCTTTTCTGCTATAAAAACGATATCGCCGCCGTTCTCTGAATCCGTCTTCATACCGCCAGAGTGGCAAGACAAAGGTGTTGGATTTTTTTCTGTAATAGTCAGTTTTTCATTACTTCAAATGCTTGTGTGTGACGTTTCAAATTGTAAAACTGTACTGACCAGTCACATAATGAGACCACCACCCATGTCGGACGTCAACGAGCAATGACAACTCACAGACGCCAGGTTACCATCAGCAGCGCGGCGTTGAGGCAACTGTGATGCACCACGGGCCATATGTGGTAGCGGTCGACTGTGGCTGTGGAGATGCGTACCAGCCAAAAGACGTGCATTTGTTGAGCAACTGGCCGCCCAAACCAACTGAGGGCGTCTCCTCAACGACCGTCCAGCGAACGTTGCTGCGTACAGAAGCAGCAGGCGCCTGATTCATGATAACTGCTGTTCATCGACGATGAAGGTTACAACTTGCACGTATATACCGCAACTGAACGCCCCCTGAGAAGCAGCAGGTGATCTTTTCAGATGAATCACGTTTTACGCTCCATCGGACAGATAACCATTGGTAAGTACAACGTGAAATGTCTACAAGCAAACGACTGACCAACACTCGCTGGAAGGCTAAAGGCCATAGAAGGAACCATAATGGTCTACCGTGTGATTCGCATGCTCTTCGCTTAACCACTACATCGGAATGTTTGTCTTGTTAAGCCGTTGGCCATCAGTTAATCCTGCATCTTGACGGTAGAGAGAGTGCCTTGTTTGAATGACTGCCTTATTTAAAAGGAAGTCTGACAATCCGTGTATTATCGTTTGACATGGAACTTCTAGTTTGGTATCATCAGGAGCACACAACTCTGATGAAATTACTTTCAGATGATGAGAACCTTTATTTGGAATAGCTTATGTGATGAGTAAGATTACTGACGAGATTATTCCATTTTATTTATTGTACTGAATTTCTGCTCCACGCCGCAGCGAGTTAGGTTATGATATTGTATCATTCATGCACCAGCACACTGTGCGTGTTTGCTTGCAGTTGTGTAGGACCGAAGAGGGTGCGAAATAATAAATATTTTGAGGCGGTTATGACATCAGCTTGACTCATTTCATACTACCGTGTACTGAATTTTGTTCATACTAAACATTTAACAGATAATGGGTCTGTTTATTAACATGAGATTCGATCACTTTTCTGATGATGGGAGCTTCTGTGCATAAACAGTATTATAAATAGACACACATGAAAACAGTTTTGCATCTCACCTCGGTTCCGAGAGTTCCAGAACCTGTACAGAAAACTGGAATAGAGAACATAAACATGATTTCGTCCCTTTTTATTGTTCATGAAAACCATGCAATATGTGTTGTACCACCATACAACGAGACCTTCAGAGATGGTGGTCTAGGCTCCTGTACACAATGGTACATCTAATACCCAGTAACACGTCCCCTTGCATTGATGCATGCCTGTATTCGACGTGGCATTCTATACGCAAGTTCATCAAGGCACTGTTTGTCCAGATTGTCCCACTCCTCAACGGCGATTCGGCGTAGATCCCTCAGAGTGGTTGGTGGGTCACGTCGTCCATAGACACCCAAATTGTTCAAATGGCTCTGACCACTATGGGACTTAACATCTTACGTCATCAATCCCCTATAACTTAGAACTACTTAAACCTAAATAACCAAAGGACATCACACACATCCATGCCCGAGGCAGGATTCGAACCTGCGACCGTAGCAATCCCTCGGTTCCGTACTGCAGCGCCTAGAACCGCACGGCCACCGCGGCCGGCCATAGTCCGAGGCATTTTCTATAGGGTTCATTTCTGGACATCATGCTGGCCACTCGGGTCGAGCGATGTCGTTATCCCAAAGGAAGTCATTTACAAGATGTGCACTACGGTGGCGCAAATTCCCGTCCATGAAGACGAATGCCTCGCCAATACGCTGCCGATATGGTTGCACTATCGGTCACAGGATGATATTCACTTATCGTACAGCCGTTACGGCGCCTTCCATGATGTCCGGCGTACGTCGACCCCACATAATGCCACCCAAAGACATCAGGGAATCTTCACCTTCCTGCACTCACTGGACAGTGTGTCTAAGGCGTTTAGTCTTACCGGGTTGCCTCCAAACATGTATCCGACTATTGTCTGGTTGAAGTCATATTCGAAACCCATCGGTGAAGAGAACGTGATGTCAATCCTGATCGGTCCATTTGGCATGTTGTTGGGCCCATCCGTACCGCGCTGCGTGGTGTCGTGGTCGCAAAGATAGACCTCGCCATGGACGTCGGCAGTGAAGTTGCACATCATGCAGCCTACTGCACACAGTTTGAGTCATAACACGACGTCCTGTGGCTCCATGAAAAGCATTATTCAACATGGTGGCGTTGCTGTCAATGTTCCTCGGAACCATAATCCGTAGCTACCGGTCATCCACTGCAGTAGCAGCCCTTGGGCGGCCTGAGCGACGCATGTCATCGACAGTTCCTGTCTCTCTGTACCTCCTCCATGTGCGAATAACATCGCATTGATGCACTCCGAAACTCCTGAACACTTCCCTTGTTGAGGCCCCATCCTGGCATAAAGTAATAATGCGGACGCGATCGAACCGCAGTATTGACCGTCTGGGCATGTTTGAACTACAGGCAACACTAGCCGTGTACCTCCTTCCAGGTGGAATGACTTGAGCTGATCGGCTGTCGAATACCCTCCGTCCATTGGCGCTGCTTATACATGGTTGTTTACATCTTTGGGGGCGTTTAGTGAAATCTCTGAACAGTCAAAGGGACTGTGTCTGTGATACAATATTCACAGTCAACGTTTATCTTCAGGGGTTCTGGGAACCGGGGTGAAGCGAATCTTTTTTGATGTGTGTATTTCTGATTTATAGCTTTAAACTGTGTGTGTTTTTTGACTAACAATACGTTTATTTTAACAACACGTGTTGCACAGTAATCATTAGAAAGAACATTTCCCGTACTCATGGTTTGTTTAAATGTAATGCAATTCGGGTATTACCACCTCTTTGATCTGAGAATAGGCGAATAGTGGCAGAAGTGAAGATTTTATTCTAATAATTAAATTGCGTGCCATGGAACGAAGTACGAGGCAACTGGTAGATGGAAGGTCCGTACCCAAAGACTGGAAAGTTAACACAGGTCACACCAATATTCAAGAAAGGTAGTACGAGTAATCCACTAAATTACAGGCCCATATCGCTAACGTCAATATGCAGCAGGATTTTAGAACATATATTGTGTTCTAACATTATGAATTACCTCGAAGAAAGCGGTCTATTGACACACAGTCGCCGGGCGGTGTGGCCGTGCGGTTCTAGGTGCTTCAGTCTGGAACCGCGTGACCGCTACGGTCACAGGTTCGAATCCTGCCTCGGGCATGGATTTGTGTGATGTCCTTAGGTTGGTTAGGTTTAAGTAGTTGTAAGTTCTAGGGGACTGATGACCACAGATGTTGAGTCCCATAGTGCTCAGAGTCATTTGAACCATTTTTGACACACAGTCAACATTGGTTTAGAAAACATCGTTCCTGTGAAACACAAGTAGCTCTTTATTCACGTGAAGGGCTAAGTACTATTGACAAGGGATTTCAGATCGATTCCGTATTCCTGGATTTCCGGAAGGCTTTTGACACTGTACCACACAAGCGGCTCGTAGTAAAATTGCGTGCTTATGGAATATCGTCTCCGTTTTGTGACTGGATTTGCTATTTCCTGCCAGAGAGGTCACAGTAAGTAGTAATTGATGGAAAGTCATCGAGTAAATCAGAAGTGATTTCAGGCGTTCCCCAAGGTAGTGTTATAGGCCCATTGCTGTTCTTATCTAAATAAACGATTTGGGAGACAATCTGAGCAGCCGTCTTCGGTTGTTTGCAGATGCCGCTGTCGTTTATCGGCGAATAAAGTCATCAGAAGATCAAAACAAACTGCGCAACGATTTAGATAAAATATCTGAAAGGTGTGTAAAGTGGCAGTTGACCTTAAATAACGAAAAGTGTGAGGTCATCTACATGAGTACTAAAAGGAACTCAAACTTCGGTTATACGATAAATCAGTCTAATGTAAAAGCCGTAAATTCAACCAAATACCTAGGTATTACAATTACGAACAACTTAAGTTGGAAAGAACACACAGAAAATGTTGTGGGGAAGACTAACCAAAGGCTGCGTTTTATTGGCAGGACACTTAGAAAATGTAGTAGACCTACTAAGGAGAATGCTGCACTTCGCTTGTCCGTCCTGTTTTAGAATACTGCTGGGCGGTGTGGGATCCTTACCAGATAGGACTGATGAAGTACATCGAAAAAGTTCAAAGAATGGCAGCAAGTTTTGTATTATCGCGAAATATCGGAGAGAGTGTCACAGAAATGATACGGGAATTGGGCTGGAAATCATTAAAAGAAAGGTGTTTTCCGTTGCGACAGAATCATCTCACGAAATTCCAATGACCAACTTTTTTTCTCCGAATGCGAAAATATTTTGTTAACACCGACCTGCATAGGGAGGAACGATCACCACGATAAAATAAGGGAAATCAGAGCTCGTACGGAAAGACATAGGTGTTCATTCTTTCCGCGCGCTATACGTTATTGGAAGAATAGAGAATTGTGAAGGTGGTTCAATGTACCCTCTGCCAGGCACTTAAATGTAATTTGCAGAGTATCAATGTAGATGTAGAGAGAGAGGAGACAGCGAGAATGGGAAGCACAGGTGAGTGTCGACCATATATAGGCTAGTGGGAGGGGGTTATCTAGATCCTCTCAGTTCAGCGATCTTTAACTCGCTGTTATGGGGAGTGGAGTACTTTGACCTAAACTTTGAACACGTGGGTGCAGGGAAAAAAATAAGCTGGACCTCTCCCTTCCGCCTCCTTCCCCCCTCCCACGCCCCAGAAGTTTTGAGCTGCCGAGTTATGGTGGAAACTGTGGCAGTGGGAAGGAGAGGCAAAAGAAGACAGTTTAAGTGAGAGTGAAGACAGTGATAAAGTGTTATACTGTAAATCAATGGGAGAAAATGGAAACAGTGGGAGAGAGACATAGGAGTATACAGAGACTGGCTGCGAGAAGAACATTCTGAGTATGAAGGTGTAACTACAAAGAGAGGCTAAGTAAAGGGCTTTACAATGTTCTGTGTTAAAACAGCGGGAATATGTAGGCATACCAAAATTGTTGGTTAGGAGGAGAAAAAGTTGTGAAGGAGCTGTGGTTAATTAACATTAACGGAGCCGTTCATTGAAATGTATCTTGAAACGTTGTTGCCTAGCCTCTGTAGCACAGGTCGCTCTCTTGAAAGACAGAGGACGAAGCAGGTAATCCAATCGGAAACGCAGGTATGAATACAGAGTGCTCCTTGGTACGCAAACGGGGATTAGTATTGCTTCCAGCGGGGCTCTCACTGCGAGACGTGACTCCCTAACACAAAAGGAGGCTTCTCACGGGAAACTTTGAACCTGGGAATTGACAACAGCATTTTAGAGATCAGTACAAACCAAATTCAGTCAACCACTAAATTACTAGATTTCACCTCTCTCTCTCTCTCTCTCTCTCTCTCTCTCTCTCTCTCTCTCTCTCTCTCTCTCTCTCTGTCTTTCTTTCTTTCTCTTTTCAGATATTTAGTTTCCATTCCAGTCATACACTACCGACTTTAGTATGAATGGGAATCTTCTAGGTGTGACATTCAACATATGCCGTGTGCTGGAGGAACAGATACGACGAATGACACTTTTTAATTGTAACACAAGGCTTGTTAAGGCATTTTCCTTAATTTCTTATTGTTAAGACATTGGCCCTTCAGAGTCTGGCATAGTAATTCGTCTACATTGAGAAACTTTATTTCTCGAAAGACTAAAACGCGTAAAGTCTACAAAATATGATTTTTTACGACTCATGTGAAAACCTGGCTCAGAAACAATACATCGAATCGTTTAGTGCAACTTTCGGTAAACAGTCATCTGCAGAAAACACTGTTTACACTTAGTAGTTTTTGAGAACGCTTCCTGTGGAGAACTTCTGTCTGGCATATCGTACCTTGAAAATGAACATAAACAGTCCCGATCGCAAAACCATTTGTTTTGTCGTATCCGGTCTCGGTCAGTTTTTGACCATCTTCAGACCCTCGTACCTTGATGGTAGGCGGTGGTGTTGAACTGCTTGAGCAGTTGGGTTCATGGAGTTATAACATGCTCTCAATTCACCGTTACCGTCTACCATCATGGTATGATGGTTTGAAGATGGTCAAACCTGATCCAAACTGGTTACCACAAAATAAATGGTTTAGCGTTAGAAACTGTTGTGTTGATTTTGAAAGTATGATTTACAACTGGTCTGTAGGGCTTCATCGTAACTGTACTTCCTTCAGTGATGAATTTTATCAAGGTTGACGAAATGGGAGTCTTGTTCGAAATGCATTGAAGCAAGAAAACCGCATCACCGAGAAGGAGTTGTACGACGTAAACGAAAGTTGGTGAACATGCTTCAACACCCGAAAGATGACGTCTACTCAAATTTCGCACCAGTCGCGTAGGAGTGATGCTATTAGCACCACTAGGAGGAGGCAAATCAGGTCTGCTTAAATACACGCTGTTACGGTCGAGAGCTTTAGTTACCTTTGAAATTCGACGTATTGAGTTTATAGTAATCAAGAACACCTCTCAGGTGACAAAGACGCCATTTTCAATACCTCACTGAGTTTTAACGAGTTCGTGTAATAGGGCCACGAGGAGCTGGATACTCCTTCTCCGATGCTGCAGAAAGACATGGGAGGAATGCAGCCCCGGTACGTGATTGCTGGCGGCGGCGGTCACGAGAATGTACGGTAGCAGGAAGACCGGGCACCAGAAGGCCACGTGGTGCTAGCGAGAGGGAGGACCATAGGGTTCGGTGTATGGCTCTGGAGCATCATACTGCATCTTCAGTAGTAGTTTTGGCAGCAGTTGGCACCACAGTAACACGATAAACTGTTGCAAATCGTTACTTCAAGGACAACTGCGAGCTAGGCGTCCTGTAGCATGCATTCCACTGACCCTGAACCGTCATTATTTGCGATTGCAATGAAGTTGAGCGAGAGCTCATTGAAGGGCAGCGTGGAAGTCTGTAGCGTTGTCTGGTGAAAGCTGGTCGTACCTCGATGCCAGTGAAGGCCGTGTGTTGGACTTGCAACCAACCTGTCTGCGTCCCAGACACTGGATCTGCACCTGGAGTTATGGTCTGGGGCGCGATTTCCTACGAGAACAGGGGCACTTTAAATTCATACTTGTATCCGTCTACAGTGGTTATTAATGAACCAGTTTTTCACATTTGCAACAGCTTATCTCGTGCTTACATTAACCTGTGATCTCGCAACGTTAATCACTTGAATATGTAGCCTAGAAAAATGTATTGGTTGGTTGGTTTGGGGACGGAGACCAGACAGCGTGGTCATCGGTCGAAAAATGTATTCCCGAAATTTTATTACTCTACATTAACTACTTTTTGGTGTTGCGAGTTTTTTTCGCCAGTGCATTTAGCTGTCTTGAGCAACATGACCGGACACAATCGGCAAGTGACAGCACGAGATATGCTAATCACTACCTGTATCAAACAGCATTACATTCGATTTGATGTAGTGGAGTTATATTCACCGTTCATTTACTACAACTTGACCGAAATCCGACAGTAGATTCCTGTCAACCTCTGTTTGCAAATGCTCGCAAAATTATACCGCCGTACACTGCAGCCTAACGCGGGACGGAATTTGTATGTATTCGTACTAGTCGGAAACTAAGCAGCGATTAACTCTTTAATTGTTCCAATTTGAACCGAAATCAATGAATGTGGTTTGTTCAAGAAGCACTTGGATACACGCTTTTTACTTTGATTACACTGAAAATGTGTCTGCTTTGGAGCATCGACGAACACTTGATGGTGGTTGATATACAACACTTGTCTGCCAAAACTCATCGAAGACATCAGAAATATAAACAACAAGAAACGTGTCATCTTTCGTCCTTATGATAGTGCCAACACACACACACACACACACACACACACACACACACACTATTTGATACAGAAAAACGATTCATCAGATAACACCGTATTTTGTTCCCTTATATTGACTTAGATTACCTCAGAAACTGTTGAACACTTCCGAAACCACTTACATAGGAACAGAGAAAGTATTTCCAGAACTGCTCCTAACGCATGCAGTTGTGTATGATATTTTAATGATAGTTTTTTTAACAGCTTTGTAAGCTAAGATATGATATCGTGAGTGGACTGAGAACATCATTGCGATAACTTTCATGGAATTTGTTAAGTTCCACATGGCGTCTGTGCCTCACAAGGGGACCCTCAGACCCGTTAATCATTAATTTTGTTTAGCCTTAGGCATATTGTAGAATGACCTGTCCTGAGAACTTGGACAGCGGCTTTTCTTGCGACGGCCTCTAGTTTCCGAGAAAATAGATGTTGAAGTTTTATATCTACTCCCTTATACCTGTACCTTAACTCATATTTCTACCAAGTGAGCATGGGACGGCTTAGCAGTTAACGTTCACTATCACACTGTTGGCAATACTGGTTCAAATCCAGCTCATGTACTTTCTTTTATTAAATTTCATCGTATCGAATACCATTAAATAGTAAATGTCATGCAAAAATAATCAAAGATAGTCATTTCTGCCATTGTAATTTCATTAATAGATCAATCATTTCAGCAAACGTTATTCAGATCTGCATTCCGTTTCTTACAGCATAAGTTACAGAATTCGTAGTGCACCACGCACTTTTAATGGAAGACACTGCCTCATAGGCACACAGATTTTTGAGAAGCGATGCAGGAAAATATTTAAATTCAACACGATTGTTCTTTCTTCGATTGACTTCGATGTGAACCACGAGTATTTGACCAATTTTGTGAAAGCAGGTGCAGTAAATTGAAGCAGAACTGAATAACGCATTTTTAGGAACCCTTCCCTCGAAGCGATTTCACTATTAATCTTTAGCAAGCCGGCAGCGTTCTGAATTCTATTCTTAAAAATTTTAACCTGTCTGTATAAATAAACATCACAGGGTTGGCAAACGGGGTTGCTACTTGGTATTATAATTTTATTTTTACGTGACGTGTGTAAGCTGTTCTTTTATCTACAAAGATTTGATCCTGAAGTATTTGTTCCGACTGCCCTCCCGTAGAATCAATACTGTTAAGATATTTTTCTTGTCCCATGTACGGAAGAATGACGGATTTTAAAAAATCTTTGATCTTTGATCTCGAGCAGGTACACTACGTGATCAAAAATATCCAGACATCTCCATAAACCTACGTTTTTTCTTATTAGGTGCCTTGTGCTGCCACCTACTGCCGGGTGCTCCGTATCAGAGACCCCAGCAGTCATTAGACATCGTGAGAGAGCAGAATGGGGCGCTCCGAGGTACTCGTAGACTTCGAGCGTGGTCAGGTGATTGGGTGTCACTTGTGTCGTACGTCTGTACGCGAGGTTTCCACACTCCTAACCATCCTTAGATCCACTGTTTCCGACTTGATAGTGAAGTGGAAACGTGGAGGACACGTACAGCACAAAAGCGTACAGGCCGACCTAGTTTGTTGACTGAAAGAAACCGCCGACAGTTGAAGAGGTTCGTAATGTGTAATTGACAGACGTCCATCCAGAATATCACACAGGAATTCCGAACTGCATCAGGACCCACTGCAAGAACTATAACAGCTAGGTGGGAGGCGAGAAAATTTTGATTTCACGGTCGAGCGGCTGCTCATAAGCCACACATCACGCCGATAAATGCCAAACTACGTCTCGCTTGGTTTAAGCAGCGTAAACATTGGACGACTGAACAGTGGGAGAACGTCGTCCGGAGCAACGAATCACGGCACACGATGTGGCGATCCGATAGCAGGGTGTGAGTATCGCGAATACTCGGTGAACGTGATCTGCCGGCATGTGTAGTGCCAACAGTAATATTCTGGGGCGGTGGTGTTATGCTGCGATCGTGTTTTTCATTGAGGGGGCTTGCATCCCTTTTTGTTTTGCGTGGCACAATCACAGCACAGGCCTACATTGATGTTTTAAGCACCTTCTTGCTTCCCACTATTTAAGAGCATTTCAGGAATGTCAATTGTTTTGAAGAGCATTTCAGGAATGGCAATGGCTTCTTTCAACACGTTCGAGCTCCTGTTCGTAATACACGGCCTGTGGCGGAGTGGTTACACTAAAATAACATCGTTGTAATGGACTGGCCTGCACAGAGTACTGACCTGAATTCTATAAAATACTTTTGAGATGTTTTGGAACTTCGACTTCTTCCCAGGCCCCACTGACCGACATCGATACCTCTCATCCGTGCAGCACTCCGTGAACAATGGGCTGCCGTTCCCCAAGAAACCTTCCAGCACTTAATTACACGTATGCTTGCGAGAGTGGAGGTTGTCATTAAGGTTAACACCATACTGAACACACAGGTGGCTATCATCATATTGAATTCCGCCAGGTGTCCGGATATTTTTGATCTCATAGTGTATCTCTCTTCTGAGCAGTCCAAACAACGTTCCTGAATGGTTGTTGCATACACAATAAAACTTAAGGGAATATGTTTCCTGGCGCAGTTACACTATGCTGATCTCCGAAGGAATGGCTAACATTGTTCAAATCAGTTTTCACCCTTGTTCCGCAGCGAAACTGTCTACTTCGATTGAAATTAGCTACCGGTTTGACGGGTATTAGTTACATAATCGTGGGCGAAATTAGGGATGAGTACTTCGTCTTTATCTGGAATCCTTCCGCAGCTGCTAATACTTCGCCCATCGTTGCAACTCTTTATAGCTGTCAAAATATTTAGAATCTTAACTGCGGACCGCAAACGTAAGGTAATAAACATTTGAAGGAAGTGCGCTGCAATGATTGATGTATTAATGAAATTACTGCGGCCGAAATTGCTATTTCCGAATATTTTTGAATGACATATAGAATTGAATGATATCCTGTACGATGAAATTCAAAAAATTACCTAGACTGCGTGTAAACGCGTACCGCCTGCGATAGGCAGATGTATCTCCAATTTGTGTCCGATTCTACTTAATAGTTTTATATTTGTCTGTGTGGTTTTACGACTGTTTTGCCTGATTTTTATGTAATTGTTTTGTACCTGACTGGTTAATCTCCGCACGAACAGGCATTGAAGCTGAAACCGGAATGACCGGCCGCCGTGTCATCCTTAGGCCACAGGCCTCAGTGGATGCTCATATGGAGGGGCAAATTGTCAGAACCGTGCTCTCCCGGCTGTATGTCAGTTTAAGATACCGTAGCCGCTACTTCTCATTCAAGTAGTTCCTCAGTTTGCCTCGCAAGAGCTGAATGCACCCCGCTTGCCAACAGCGCTCGGCAGACCGAATAGTCACCCATCGAAGTCCTGGCCCAGCCCGACAGCGCTTAACTTGGGTGATCTGACGGGAACCGGTATTACCACTGCGGCAAGGTCGTTGGCACCATGTTGTACATATCTGTCTTATTTCCGATTTTATGAAATGCTTCATACGTGACTATGTGGTTTTACGACATTTTTACGTCTGACTTCATGTCAAAAATTCTTGTAGCAGTTCGTGTTAGAGCTGCAGCTTTTTTTAGACTGAAGTCAGCTGATAGAAGGACTTCCTCTACGCAGGTATACCTAACTAGGGGTTTAAGGGCGCTCAACTACTGAGGTCATTAGCGCCCAGTCACAGTTGTTACAGCACATGGAATCTAGTAAAACTCAAAGGGAGGGGGTGACACCAGAAAGTCCTGCCAAAGATGCAGATAAAATAAATAAAAAAGTTAGATGTCTTTGGAGAAGCCAGTCAAAGTTATAAAACGCAGAACACGAGCAGCTGCTCGAGCGTCATCAGCTAAATTATCCGGTAAAGTAGATGGCAGGGACAGGACAATACGAGATTGACTAAAGCGGGGACACGACAATAAAACATGGCGCACTGTTAATGCCTGACCACAAGGTCAGTGCGGGGCTGGGTCACCGGAGAGCAGGTAGCGGTGGCTAAACCGGCAATGCCCAATCCGCAACCTGGTCAGAAGGACCTCTTCTCGCCGAGATGGTCGGGAAGAGGTTGTCCAAGCAGTTGGGAGCGGTTTTACTGCCCAGAGCTTGTTTCCTTGGAGGGATGACCAAGCATCTCACCACAACGACACAAGCCTCTTACAAACAACCCCACGAACATCAGATGACGGGACGCAATGGGAGGCTGGCCGAGGCAGGACGACTGCAGCCTTGGCTGCAGCATCTACAGCCTCATTCCCAGGCACTCCTACATGTCCGGGAACCCACAGAAAGCTGACAGGAGAAACATTATCAGCGAAAGAATGGAGGGACTGCTGGATCCGTTGAACCAAGGGATGGACCGGATAGGGAGCTCCAAGGCTCTGGAGAGCACTGAGTGAGTCAGAGCAGAGTACATACGATGAATGGCGGTGGCGGCGGGCATACCGAACGGCCAATGGAGAGCAAAAAGCTCGGCCGTAAAGCTGTAACATTGGGCGAGGAGCCGGTATTTAAAAGTGGCGGCTCCGATCACAAAGGCACAGCCGACACCATCATCAGTTTTGGAGCCATTGGTGTAAATAAGGGTGTGACTGGCAAGTCGAGCACGAAGTTCGACAAACCGTGAGCAATACACTGCAGCCGGAGTACCCTCCTTCGGGAGTGAGCTGAGGTCGAGATAAATATGAACCGGAGCCTGGAGCCAAGGTGGTGTCGGGCTCTCACCCTCTCTGAAGGTGGTAGGGAGGGCAAAATCCAATTGTCGAAGCAGGCGACGGAAGCGGACTCCGGGGGGCAGCAGGGCAGACACATACAACCTGTACTGACGGTCGAGAGAATCGGCGAAGAAGGACTGATAAGAGGGGTAGTCGGGCATTGACAACAGCTGGCAGGCATACCGATACAGCAGTACGTCGCGCCGGTAGTTCAATGGTAATTCAGCAGCTTCAGCATAAAGACTCTGTACAGGACTAGTGTAGAAGGCTCCGGTCGCAAGACGTAACCCACGATGGTCGATGGAGTTGAGACGGCGTAAGAGGGATGGCCGAGCAGACGAGTAGACGAAGCTCCCATAATCCAGCTTCGATCGGACTATGGACCGATACAAGCGAAGCAGGACAGTGCGATCCGCTCCCCAAGATGAACCACTAAGAACTCTGAGGACATTAAGGGAACGTGTACAATGGGCCGCCAAATAAGAGACATGCGGAGACCAACAAAGTTTCCTGTCCAATGTGAGCCCTAGAAACTTAGTTGTTTCCACGAATGGGAGAACAACGGGACCGAGATGTAAGGATGGCGGAAGGAACGCTTTATATCGCCAAAAGTTGATACAAACCGTCTTCTCTTCAGAGAACCGGAAGCCATTTGCCACGCTCCATGAGTATAGGCTGTCTAGACAACGCTGAAGGCAGCGCTCCAGGAGGCATGTTCTCTGGGCACTGCAGTAGATCGCGAAGTCATCAAAAAGAGAGAGCCTGAGACATTAGGTGGAATGCAATCCATAATTGGATTGATCGCGATGGCAAAAATGGCTACGCTCAAGACGGAGCCCTGAGGCACTCCGTTCTCCTGGAGGAAGACGTCGGACAATACGGAACCCACACGTACCCTAAACTTTCGATCCGTTAAAAAGGAATCAATAAAAAGGGGCAGGCGACCGCGTAGGCCCCACCTGTGCATGGTGCGGAGGATACCTCCTCTCCAACAGGTATCATAAGCCTTCTTCAAATCGAAGAACACGGCTACCGTTTGGCGCCTTCACAAAAAGTTGTTCATGATGAAAGTCGACAAGGTCACAAGGTGGTCAACAGTGGAGCGGCGGCGACGAAAGCCGCATTGGACATTCGGAAGTAGCTGTTGAGATTCAAGAATCCAGACTAACCGAGCATTAACCATGCGCTCGATCACCTTACAGACACAGCTTGTAAGAGAAATGGGGCGGTAACTAGAAGGAAGGTGTCTATCCTTCCCAGGTTTGGGTATAGGAACAACGACAGCGTCACGCCAACGCATGGGGACATGACCTTCGGTCCAGACGCGAGTGTAGGTACGAAGAAGGAAGCTTTTGCCCGCCGGAGAAAGGTGTGCCAGCATCTGAACGTGAATGGCATCTGGCCCCGGAGCAGAGGACCGCGACAGTGCAAGTGCACATTCGAGTTCCCGCATAGTAAAGGGGGAATTATAAGTTTCCAGATTCAGCGAGTGGAAGGAAGGTCACCGAGCCTCTTCTGCCTCTTTCCTGGGAAGGAAGGCAGGGTGGTAATGGGCGGAGCTTGAAACCTCCGCGAAAAACCGGCCGAAGGCGTTGGAGACAGCCACAGGATCAACAAGGACCTCATTACCTGAGGTCAGGCCAGGTACCGAGGAGTGGGCCTTAATGCCCGACAGCCGGCGCAGGCCACCCCAAACGACAGATGAGGGAGTAAAACTGTTAAAGGAGCTGATTAAAGAGGCCCAACAAGCTTTTTTGCTGTCTTTGATGACTCTACGGCATTGCGCTTGGAGTCGTTTGTATCCCATACAATTCGCCAACGTAGGATGGTGGAGAAAGGTGCGTAAAGCACGTCGTCGAGCACGGATAGCGTCTCTACAAGCCTCATTCCACCAGGGGACGGAAACGTGACGTGAAGAAGAGGTAGTACGAGGAATGGAACGTTCGGCAGCATTGATGATAACAGCCGTGAGGTATTCGACCTGACTGTCACAACTGAGAAAATCGTGGACCGGAAAGGTCGCCAGGGATGAGTAAAGTCCCCAGTCAGCTTTCAGTATGTTCCAGCTCGAAGGACGTGGGGATGGGGTGTGGTGCAGGAGACGAACGACACAGGGGAAGTGGTCGTTCGAATAGGTGTCAGAAAGGACATACCACTCGAACCGACGGGCAAGAGTGGTAGAACAGATCGAGAGGTCCAAGTGGGAGTAGGTATGAGTAGAGTCCGAGAGGAAAGTCGGGGCGCCAGTATTGAGGCAGACAAGATTGAGATGGTTGAAGACATCCGCCAAGAGTGAGCCTCTTTGACAGGATGCAGGAAAGCCCCAAAGGGGATGATGGGAATTGAAGTCGCCAAAAAATAAAAACGGCAGAGGAAGCTGAACAATCAGGTGCATCATGTCAGCCCGACTAACAGCAGACGACGGTGGAGTGTAGATGGTACAAACTGAAAAAGTAAAAGCAGAAAGAGTAATACGGACAGCTATTGTTTGGAGTGGGGTGGTCAATGGGATGGGATGGTAATAGACATCGTCCCGAACGAGCAACATGACCCCACCATGAGCTGGGATACCGTCCACAGGGGTGAGGTCATACCGCTCCGAGGTATAGTGGGTAAAGGCAATACGGTCAGTCGGGCGCAACTTGGTTTCCTGGAGACCAAGGAATAGTGGACAGTGCAGGCGGAGGAGCAGTTGTAATTCCTCCCGATTAGATCGAATACCTCTTATGTTCCAGTGTTACAAGGCCATCGCTAGTCAAAAAAGAGGGGAACGAGATGGGGGAAGAGCTGGTCACCTCGACGGCCGCGGAGGGCCAGGTTTCAAGGGAACAACGCTACAACCGGCGGGAGGCGGATCCTGTTCCATCGAGTCGTCGCCAGCTGCGGCCGCTGTCCCGGGTTGTGTAGAAGGGGCAGCATCTTTTGCCGACGAGAGGCCAGCTGAGTGCCTGGCAGCAGAGCGTCCCGGCGAAACTGAGGACGACCGGGAGCAGCGACTCACGGATGGAGCGTCAGACGAAACGCGCCGGGGTGGAGAGGGGGATAGGGACTACTTCTTGGAGGCCTTCTTGGAAGTCTGAGGAGGCACAGGGATGGTGGGCTGGACCCGAAGAAGGTCCTCACGCGCGGGGTCCGTTTTGGAACGCCGGACCTCGGAAGCTGGGGTCTGGAACGTTTCCCCGATGGACGCCTGACAAGAGGATCGCGTCTCAGGGGGCGGGGGGGGGAGGGGAGGAAGGGTGGCCCCTGGGGAAGAGGGGGCGGTGGCCGCTGGGGAGGAGGATTTGGAAGGGAGGGATTTGGGAGGTGGAGGCATAGACCCCGGATGGGGGGAGGAGGTGGAGGGGGGACAGGATATGGGTGAGGATACCGGGGAAGGTGTGGACACGACTGAGGCAAACGAAGTGGTCAACGTCACGGGATGGAGGTGGTCATACTTCTTCCTGGCCTCAGAATAAGAGAGACGATCCAAAGTTTTGAGTTCTTGAATCTTCTTCTCCTTCTGATACGCGGGGCAGTCTAAGGATCTAGGCGAGTGGATGCCAGGACAATTAATGCACCGAGGTGGTGGGGTGCATGTATGTTCCTCACGAAGAGGACGTCCACAATCGCCACAAAGGGGCTCAGCCTCACACTGTGACGACATGTGCCCAAAGCGCAAACACCGAAAGCAGCGCATAGGAGGCGGGACGTAAGGTCCCACGTCGCACCGGTAGCACATCACTTTTACCTTCTCCGGGAGAACGTCCCCCTCGAAGGCGAGGATAAAGGCCCCGGTGTCGATGCGATGGTCTTTGGGGCCGCGCTGGACTCGCCGGACGAAATGAACGCCTCGGCACTCCAGGTTGGCCCTGAGCTCCTCATCAGATTGCAGCTGGAGGTCCCGATGAAAAATAACCCCCTGCGTCCTATTCAGTGCCAGATGCGGGACAATGGACACTGGGATGTCCCCTAGCCGGTCGCATGCCTGGAGCGCCGCCGACTGTGTGGCGGAGGTTGTCTTTATAAGAACGGACCCCGTACGCATCTTACTGAGACCCTCGATTTCCCCGAAGATGTCCTCGATGTGCTGAACAAAGAACATGGGCTTGGAGGTGGCGAACGTTCCCCCATCGGTTCGAGAACAGACCAAATAGCGGGGGAAGTACTTCGCCCCAAGCCGGCGGGCCTGTCCCTCCTTCCAAGGAATGGCCAAGGGGGATAGGGCAGGAGAACCAGAACCAGAGACAGTACCTTTCCTTTTGAAAGACTCGGCCGCAGAGCGACCTGATACGTGTTGACGTTTCATCTGCGAAACGTCCGCCCCGATACCACCCACTGCGACCAGGGGCTCTCCCCACGGGCGCCACCCAGCCTCAGCAAGGGCCACCTGGCAGGATGACCGTTTCCGGGAGTCCTGATGCCCCAAGGAGACGGGCATCTACTCCTTGGCCGACATGGGGAAGGTGCAGCTCAGGTATCGGCAGTACGATCCCTGTGTTGTCAGGGGGCTACAACCTAGAGGGTACATGACGACCCCACCACAACGGGCTGGCTACCGTGCTGGATTTAGGGTGCCTTGGAAAGTCCATCATGATCGTAGCTGCAGATGGGGACGCATTATGGGCGTTACTTGTACAACCCATCAGGCGTTTAGGCCCAATTTGAGGAATAGTGGGTATGGTGACAACGCCGTTACAATGCTGAGTGCCAAGGTCTTAGTGCACTGAGGACCAGTGGTACACCACGTAAGGCGTCCTTCCCCAAAAGGCTCGTACTTCTGTAAAATTTTGAAAAATGGAGGTCAAACCCCAAGGGGGACCACCACATGGAAGGCCGAAACGGTTGAAACTCCTTTTAGTCGCCTCTTACGACAGGCAGGAATACCTCGGGCCTATTCTTACCCCGGACCCGCAGGGGGTGTTATTGAAATCCTTATACAGGGTGATCCATTGATCGTGATTGGGTCAAATATCTCACGATATAAGCGACAAACGAAAAAACTACACAGAACGAAACTCGTCTAGCTTCAAGACGAAAACCAGATGGCGCTATGGTTAGCCCGCTAGCCATAGGTCAAAAGAATATCAGCTGCGTTTCTTAAATAGCAACCCCCATTTTTAATACATATTCGTGTGGTACGTAAAGAAATATGAGTGTTTTAGTTGGACCACTTTTTTCGCTTTGTGACAGATGGCGCTGTAATAGCCTCGAACATATGGCTCACTATTTTAGACGAACTGTTGGTAACAGGTAGGTTTTTTAAATTAAAATACAGAACGTAGGTACATTTGAACATTTTATTTCGGTTGTTCCAATGTGATACATGTACCTTTGCGAAATTATCATTTCTGAGAACGCATGCTATTACAGCGTGATTACCTGTAAATACCACATTAATGCAATAAATGCTCAAAATGATGTCCAGCAACATCAGTGCATTTGGCAATACGTGTAACGACATTTCTCTCAACAGCGAGTAGTTCGCCTTCCGTAATGTTCGCACATCCATTGACAATGCGCTGACGCATGTTGTCAGGCGTTGTCGGTGGATCACGATATCAAATATCCTTCAACTTTCCCCACAGAAAGAAATCGGAGGACGTCAGATCCGGTGAACGTGCGGGCCATGGTATGGCGCTTCGACGACCAATCCAACTGTCATGAAATATGCTATTCAATACCGCTTCAACCGCACGCGAGCTATGTGTCGGACATCCATCATTTTGTCATGCAGTGAAACATCTTGTAGTAACATCGGTAAAACGTTACGTAGGAAATCAGCATAGATTGCACCATTTACACTGTCATCGATAAAATGGGGGCCAATTATCCTTCCTCCCATAATGCCGCACCATACATTAATCCGCCAAGGTCGCTGATGTTGCACTTGTCGCAGCCATCGTGGATTTTCCGTTGCCCAATAGTGCATATTATGCCAAATTACGTAACCGCTGTTGGTGAATGACGCTTCGACGCTAAATAGAACGCGTGCAAAAAATCTGTCATCGTCCCGTAATTTCTCTTGTGCTCAGCGGAAGAACTGTACACGACGTTCAAAGTCGTCGCCATATAATTCCTGGTACATAGAATAATGGTACGGCTGCAATTGATGTTGATGTAGCATTCTCAACACCGACGTTTTTGAGATTCCCGATTCTGGCGCAATTTGTCTGCTACTGATGTGCGTATTGGCCGCGACAGCAGCTAAAACACCTACTTGGGCATCATCATTTGTTGCAGCTCGTGGTTGACGTTTCACATGTGGCTGAACAATTCCTGTTTCCTTAAATAACGTAACTACCCGGCGAACAGTCCGGTCATTTGTCGTCCTGGATACCGAGCAGCACACATAACACAAGGCCGTTGGGCATTGTAATCACAATAGCCATAAAACACGATATCGACCTTTTCCGTAACTGATAAACGGCCCATTTTAACATGGGTAAAGTGTCACGACGCAAATACCTTCGGCACTGGCGAAATGTTACGTGATACCACGTACTTATACGTTTGTGACTATTACAGCGCCATCTATCACAAAGCGAAAAAGGTGGTCCAACTAAAACATTCATATTTCTTTACCTACTAGATGAATATGTAATAAAATGGGGGTTCCTATTTAAAGAAAAACGTAGTTTATATCCGTTTGACCTATGGCAGCGCCATCTAGCGGGCCAACCATAGTGCCATCTGGTTTGCCGCTGCAATCTATTTCATTCTTTGTAGTTTTTTCGTTTGATGCTTATTTCCTGAGATATTTGGCCCGGTCACTATCAATGGAACACCCTGTAGGTGTTGACTCTCAAATTATTGGTATATCGGAGCATCAATTAACTAATTTGACAATTCAGAGGCTTCCTTTACCAGGATACGTATTAGCTGGTTGTTTTTCGAAAAGTTCCTTGCGGAGTGGGGGAGTGGCCATGTACGTAAAAAACAGTATTCAATTTGAACCCATAGATATATCACGGCACTGCACTGAACAGATATTTGAATGTTGTGAGGGGCAGCTGAATTTAGCGAAAATAAACTTCTAATTGTAGTTGTTTATAGGTCCCCTAATTATGACTTCAGAACATTTCTGCTCAAGGTAGAGCGGATCCTTAATTCACTATATAGGAAGTAGCAGAAATTAGTTATATGTGGTGACTTCAGTATAAATTTTGTATATGATGGTGCAAGAAAAAGGATGTTGGTAGATCTCCTAAATTCATGTGATCTGATACAGACTGTGTTTTCTCCAACTAGGGTACAGGGGAACAGTAGTACAGCCGCAGACAATATTTTTACTCATTCGTCATTACTAGATGGGCATTCTGTTAGTAAAAAGGATGAATGGCCTTTCAGACCATGATGCACAAATTTTAACACCAAAAAACTTTTGCACTCAAACAAATGTCACGTATAATTACAAACTATGTAGGAAAGTTAATCCAACAGCAATGGAGACTTTTTTAAGCCTTGTCAAGGAAGAAGACTGGCAGGATGTTTACAGTGACGATAACATAGATAATAAATATAATGCATTCCTTAACAAATTTCTCATGCTCTTTGAGAGTTGCTTTACATTAGAACGTCATAAACTGGGTACTAGAAGTAATAGGCAGCCCAGGTGGCTGACTAGTGGGATAAAAATATCATGTAGAATAAAGTGGGAATTGTATCAAAATGATGGAATTAGTCACAATCAAGCTACAGTAGCCCATTATAAACAGTACTGTAAGGTGCTTAAAATGTTATTAGGAAGGGAAAGAGTATGTAGTATGCAAATAGAACAGCTACTTGACAGGATGAAATTAAAACCATATGGACAGTTGTGAAGGAACTGTCTGGTCAGCAGCGCAAGTTCGACGATATAAAGTCAGCTCGTTGTAAAAATATTTATGTTACTGATAAATCAGATATATGCACAGTAGGTAACAACTATTTTCTTGGCATTGATCGTGAATTAAATAAAAATTTAGTTTCTACAGGGAATATTATAACTTTCTTGGCAAATGTCTTTCCGAGATTGATGTATGAAATACTCTTCTGTGATAGAGACAAGGGAAAGATTGAGTCAATAATTAAATCATTGAAGACTAAAGAGTCTCATGGATATGATGGACCGCATAATAGAATATTAATGTACTGTGCAGCACATGTTAGCCCTGTATTTAGCCATATTTGTAATTTTTCCTTTAGGAATGGTCAGTTTCCTGAACGTTTAATGTACGCAGTAGTAAAGCCGCTTTATAAAAAGGGAGAAAGAGATAATGTAGATAATTTTAGACCTATTTCTAAGCCATCGGTGTTTGCAAAAGTTATCGAAAAAGCTATGTAAGGTTAACTGATCATTTTATATCACACGATTTGCTATCAAATGTACATTTCGGCTTTAGAAGTTGCTTATCAACTGAAAATTCTGTATTCTCTTTTTTCTGTGAGGTACTGGATGGGCTAAAAAAACTTTCGAACGCTTGGCGTATTTTTTGATTTAACTAAGGCATTTGACTGTGTTGATCACAAAATATTGCTCCAGAAGTTGGACCATTACAGAAGACGGGAAGTAGCTCACAATTGATTCACCTCTTACTTTAGCAACAGGCAGCAAAAGGTCACTATTCACAATGTTGAGAATGGCTGTGATGTGGGGTCTGATTGGGGTACCGTCAAGTGGGGGCTGCCCCAGGGATCAGTGATGGGGCCACTCCTGTTCCTTACTTATGTAAATGATATGCCCCAGTATTACGACTAACTCTAAAATATTTCTGTTTGCTGATGACACTAGCTTGGTAGTAAAGGATATTGTGAGCAACACTGCCTCGGTTTCAGTTAGTGCAGTTCATGACATAACTTCCTGGCTCGTAGAGAATAAACTAACGCTACATCACAGTAACACTCAGTTTTTACAGTTTCCAACACACAATTCAACAAAACCTGACGTTTTAATTTCACAGAATGGGCATTTGATTAGTGAAACTGAACAGTTCAAATTTCTAGGTGTTCAGTAGACGGTAAACTGTCATGGAAAACCCACGTTCAGGATCTTGTTCAAAGACTTAATGCTGCAATTTTTAGTATTCAAACGGTATCTGAAGTGGTGATCGTTCACCGCAAAAATTAGTCAACTTTGCTTATTTTCATTCGCTTATGTCGTATGGTATTACATTTTGAGGTAACTCTTCCCATTCCATAATGATATTTTAGATTCAGAAACGGGCGGTTCGGGTAATAAGTGGCGTAAGTTCACGAACCTCTTGTCGACCCCTGTTCACGAGTGTGCATATTTTGACATTGGCCTCTCAATATATATATTCCTTACTGTCATTTCTTGTTAACGATATTAGCTTATTCCCAAGAATAGGCAGCTTACACTCAGTTAATACTCGGCAAAAATGAAACCTGTATTTGGATCGGCCTTCCTGAACTCTTGTGCATAAAGGTGTGCAGTATACTGCTGCATCTATTTTAAATAAGCTACCATTCGAATTCAAACATTTTAGCAGTACTCCAGACGCTTCAAATTGAAGAGTTTCCTCATGGGTCACTCCTTTTCTGTCGAGGAGTTCCTTGAGAAAGTAATCTGACTCTTCTTGTATTGTTGTTTAAACTTACGGACTGAATTTTTTCTCCTTCATAAACATTTTATTTATGTCTGTTATTATTGTTGTGTCATAATTTCATGTACTGGCACGTTCCATGACCTTGGAGTATTGCTTCTCAATTTGGTACTACGGAACTTGATGTGTAAATAAAATAAAACAAATATTGATGCTGGAGTTTATCTTTCCATGTCGTTCTAAGTTGGCTGTAAAAAATGTATAGACTCCGTTTTGCTCCCGTTACAAATTCTAACTTAAATATATTCTTGTAATGATTTTTGATTGTATTTAAAATATGTCATTTGTAACGCTTGTTACCACAGGTTGTGTTTATCACTTTAAAAAAAAACTAAAAAAAAGAGAATAAAATGTGAAATAAGTTTCTGTTACACAGCGCTGTTTCCATAAGCGCCCCCTATCCTAATCTTGCTAGTGTCTCCCACATTGCGGTATCTTAGTTATGTGAATTAAGTTCAGCCCTGCACAGATGTGCAAGATGATCACGGAATTCCAATCACCAACTTTCTCCTCTGAATGCGAAAATATTTTATTGAGCCGACCCACATAGGGAGAAACGATCATCATGATAAAATAAGGAAAACCAGAGCTCGTACGGAAAGATATAAGTGTTCGTTCTTTCCGAGCGCTATATGAGATTGTAATAATGGATAATTGTGAAGGTGGTTCGATGAACCATCTGCCAGGCGCTTAAATGTGATTTGCAGAGTATCCGTAAATATGTATATGTGCTCAACTAGACTGAACAGTCATGGGACTGTCGTAATGGATGTTACTGCGTAGCTTATGGGTGCGTAGCTTATGGGTATGTAGCAAAGTCAGCAGTTGTCTTCCTTCTTTAGCTCTGCTTTGTAATATACAAAATGGTTAATATTTGATTTCAGTTTTCGGGATGATTTGATAATGAGCTTAGGCACAAAACTTGCAATCAAGTAATAAGGAAAATTAATATTGCTACAGTTCTGTTCCTCCATTTTTGAACAGTATTGTTGTGCTGCATCTTCACTAATGTATGTCGTGATGTACTTCTCTGAGATCCTATCTGGCACTTCCTACGGCGTTGGTAGCTCCATGTAGCAGCTGCTGTGATGGAGAGATTTCTGCTATCCAGGCCCATATGCTGCACGCCATTCAATGAGTTTCTCAAACAAACAATAACAATACAAAACAAATATCCGAAGCTATGTAGGACATAGTTTATATACATAAACAAAGTTTTGTCCTATTTAACATCACTGAAAGTACTGACAAACTGGATTTGCCCGGGTATTCATTCTGGCAGTTTTCTATTATAAATGAAAAATAAAATCCGTAAAATGTAATATCCAAAAAATTTAATTTTCTTGTATTCGTGAATATACATTTGAAATTATGAAACAGAAATATGTATAATATACGCATGTGTTAGTACAATATCCAAATTAAAATACAGTTTCTGCCCGCTGGACACAGCTGCTTCTCGATCTACATCGCCGTTTATTAATCGACTCTATGCCAACGCCTATTCATAGCTCTATAGACGGCCTTTTCTTTCATCTAGAGCCGCATTTGCTTCGCAGTTGAAAGCTATCAAAAGCACTACCTGTTTTCAGGGGTTCCTTTAAATTGACTCGACTGTAGGAGTGTTTTAGTAGTGAAGATTGAATGCATTTAAACTTCATGCATTATGTGATATTTTTCCACACATGTCTGTTTATGACGCCGTATCTCTGTAACTATGTGTCGTGGCTTTAATTCAGCGGCATGTGTGGATACTGTCTGCGACATATATTGCAAATAGAGTTAGTAGAAAAGGAGTAATAAATTTAAATGTGGCAGTTTTTCAAGCATCTCATTGTTTACGACGTTATATTTCCTGAACTATGAGAGGAAGGTAGTTCCTACCCCCACAGTGATTATAGCCTGACAGTAAAGGAAGTATGTACCACGTTTAGTTGAAATCGGTGAAGCGGTTTAGGAGGAAATGTGGGACACACACATGTGCACACACACATACATACATACATTTTTATAATAGGTATGCACTATACGAAAAGTGGTTGTACAAACACTTGCATAAGGGTGGATAAAATTTAGCTCCTGTAGTGTTTATCAGAACATTTTTCAATTTAATTCAGGCAAATTCTGTACTTGCACAGTGTGGGACAGATTCATTACTTCTGCAGACCACCAGGATAATTTACGAATCCTTGTTCAGCCACTTTGATGACGAGTAGAGCAGAAATCCAAAATGGTCGCACTGGTAAGCTGATACCTCATATTCGAAGGCATGAGGCACCAACACGTCTGTCGATTTCAAAGGTAGCCTTCCTTCACAGTGCTTACCGACTCATAGTAGTTTCGAAGAACGTTTTATAGTCAACGTAGATAACTCGGCGACCAATAATGATATGACGCTGGTTTCGTTTAATTACGTTAGGGACCGAACTTCTCCATCCATCCTCGTTTCAGCACATGCTTTGTCCTGATATAATGTAACAACTTTCGTTAGTAACACAACGTAATTCATTTACTTTTCCTCCAGTGTTTTTAGTCACGAATGACAATAAGTTACGAATGGATTCTTCGAACATTTCAAGTAACGTAAGCCTTGAGCAGCCGCTGGTGCAGCAGCAGTGCAGCAGCGAGTCGCATATTTAGCTTTCATATTTGTTTTCTAGTTTGATTCTTAATTTATTTTCGAGTGTTTGTGCGCTTGCACATTTAAGTACATAAAATCCTTGCGTGTTCTCGTATTTGAGAGGAGTAACATTGCTTATTGATATCCGTAGAGTACAAATTCGCGGAGTCGTTAGATATTAGCAGTAGGATGGATAGGGTGTGTGCGTGCTGTGTGCGGGCGCAGGAGGAACTGGCCGCGGTTCGCGAGCAGCTGAGCGTGCTGTTGGCCACGGTCAGCCGCCTTACGCTGCTGCCTCGAGGTGCAGTGACACCCCAGGTGTCGCTTGCTGCGTTCGCTGACTCAGCCGCCGAGGCACCTAGTGCACCCGGCGCGTTGGAGCCGCCCTCACCTCAGGGTGAGTGGCGGACTGCAACGCGATCGCGTCGCTCGAGACGGAGGGTCAATGTGGAGGCTGTCCGGCTGGCCTCGCCCGTTCATCCTGTCAGTGGGGAGGTGGCCGCTCCTTCAGCAGGGCCTGAGCAGGCACACGGGGGCAAAGGCTTGCTGGTTATTGGGAGCTCCAACGTTAGGCGGGTGATGCTCCCTTACGGAAATAGCGTACAGGGCTTGAAATAATTCCAACGTGCACTCGGTTTGTCTGCCGGGGGGCCTCATCCAAGATGTGGAAGCGGCCTTGCCTGCGGCTATCGAGCGTACAGGGTGCAGTCGTCTGCAAGTAGTTACTCACATCGGCACCAATGATGCCTGTCGCTTGGGTTCTGAGGCGATCCTCAGTTCGTACAGCTGGGGGATTTGTTGAAGACCGCTGGCCTCCCACGCGGGGTGCAAGCAGAGCTCTCTTTTTACAGCATCGTTGCCAGAGTGGATCGGCGTGCTTTGGTTTGGATCCGAATGGAGGATCTCATCCAGAGGACTCTGTGACCGTCTTGGTTCCAGATTTCTAGACTTGCGCTATTGGGTGGGGAATTGTAGGACGCTCCTAGATAGGTCAGGGGTGCACTACACATAGGAAGCGGCTACTCGGGTAGCAGAGTACTTGTGGCATGCACATGGGTTTTTTTTTAGTCTAGGCAGCAGTGTGAGGTGTCCTGATGAACACTCACCAGTTAACGTGCAGGCAGGGAAGTCAGGACGCGCTCAGTGTAAAGACACTTCAGCTATCAAGATATTAGCAGTAAATTTTCAGAGTGTTCGGAATAAAGTTCCTGAATTTACTGCCCTCCAGGAAGCGTGTGGCACGCAAATTATTCTCGGGACTGAGACCTGGCTGAACCCTGAGATAGGAAGTTCTGAAATATTTAGTGAGGGTTGGAACGTGTATCGGAAAGACAGATTAGACACCGTAGGAGGTGGTGTCTTCATTGCAGTTGACAAAAATATTGTATCTACTGAGGTCGAAGTAGAGTGTCATTGTGGAGTTATCTGGACACGTTTAACAGGTATAGGAGTAATAAAGTTAATTTTTGGGTGTTGTTATCGGCCACCAGGTTCCACCGTGACAGTTCTACAATCATTCAAAGGGAGCCTACACTCTGTATCGCAGAAATACCCGGGTCATGCTATATTAGTCGTAGGCGACTTCAACCTGCCTAGTATAGATTGTGATGTCTATGGATTCATTACAGGTGGTACAGACAAGCCGTCGTGTGAATTACTTTCAAACACATTATCCCGAAACTGTCTTGAGCAGCTAAATCGACAGTCAACGCGTAACGGAAATATTTTAGATCTGGTGGCCACGAACAGACCAGACCTCATCGGCGGTGTCAGTGTTGAGACAGGGATTAGTGATCATGATCTTGTCATTACGACTATGGTTACGAAAGTTAAAAAGTCGGTCAAGAAGGCTAGGAGAGTATTCTTACTAGAAAGGGCAGATAAGCAGTAGTTAGCATCCCACTTAGTAAATGAATCGACTTCATTTACTTCCGGTACGATGGACGTGGAAGAATTATGGGCAAATTTTAAACACATTGTAAATCACGCATTGGACAAGTAAGTGCCGAAAAAGTGGGTTACGGACGGAAAAGACCCACCGTGTTTTAACAGCGCCATTCGGAGAATGCTCAGGATGAAAAGACGGTTGCACTCGCGGTACAAGAAAGATCGGGGGAATGAGGACAGGCAAAAGTTAGTAGAGATTCGTGCTGCTGTAAAAAGAGCGATGAGCGAAGCATTCAACCACTACCACCGTCATACCTTAGCAAAAGATCTTGCTGAAAATCCAAGGAAAGTCTGGTCTTACGTAAAATCGGCAAGCGGGTCGAAGGCTTCCATCCAGTCACTCACTGATCAGTCTGGCCTGGCAACGGAAGGCAGCAAAACGAAAGCTGACATTTTAAATTTAGTATTTGAGAAATCTTTCACGCAGGAGGATCATATAAACATACCGCCGTTTGAGTCTCGTAAAGATTCGCGTATGGAGGAAATAGTGATAGAGATCCCTGGGGTTGTGAAGCAGCTGAATGGGTTGAAAATGAATAAATCGCCATGTCCTGATGGGATTCCAATTCGGTTTTACAGAGAGTACTCTACTGCATTGGCTCCTTACTTAGCTCGCATTTATCGCGAATCTCTTGCCCAACGTAAAGTCTGAAGAGACTTGAAAAAAGCGCGGGTGACGATTGTATATAAGAAGGGTAGAAGGACGGATCCTCAAAATTATAGACCAATATCTTTAACATCGGTTTGTTGCAGGATTCTCGAACATATTCTCAGTTCGAATGTAGTAAATTTCCTTGAGACAGAGAAGTTGCATGGACAGCATCAGCACGGCTTTAGAAAGCATCGCTCCTGCGAAACGCAACTCGCCCTTTTTTCACATGATATCTTGTTGACCATGGTTGAAGGGTATCAGACGGATGCCATATTCCTTGACTACCGGTAAGCGTTTGACTCGGTGCCCCACTGCAGACTCCTAAGGTACGAGCATATGGGATTGGTTCCCAAGTATGTGGGTGGCTCGAAGACTTCCTAAGGAATAGAACCCAGTACGTTGTCCTCCATGGTGAGTGTTCATCGGAGGTGAGGGTATCATCTGGAGTGCCCCAGGGAAGTGTGGTAGGTCCGCTGTTGTTTTATATCTACATAAATGATGTTTTGGTAGGGTGGATAGCTATGTGCGGTTGTTTGCTGATGATGCTGTGGTGTACGGAAAGGTATCGTCGTTCAGTGACTGTAGGAGGATACAAGGTGGCTTGGACAGGATTTGTGATTGGTGTAAAGAATGGCAGCTAACTCTCAATATAGATAAATGTAAATTAATGGAGATGAATAGGAAAAAGAATCCTGTAATGTTTGAATACTCCATTAGTAGTGTAGCGCTTGACACAGTCACATCGATTAAATATTTGGGCGTAACACTTCAGAGCGATATGAAGTGGGAGAAGCATTTAATGGCAGTTGTGGGGAAGGTGGATAATCGTCTTCGGTTCATTGGTAGAATTTTGGGAAGATGTGGTTCATCTGTAAAGGAGACCGCTTATAAAACACTAATACGACCTATTCTTCAGTACTGCTCGAGCGTTTGGGATCCCTATCAGGTCGGATTGAGGGAGGACATAGAAGCAATTCAGAGGCGGGCTGCTAGATTTGTTACTGGTAGGTTTGATCATCACATGAGTGTTACGCAAATGGTTCAGGAACCCGGGTGGGAGTCTCTAGAGGAAAGGAGACGTTCTTTTCGTGAATCGCTACTGAGGAGATTTAGAGAACCAGCATTTGAGGCTGACTGCAGTACAATTTAACTGCCGCCAACTTACATTTCGCGGAAAGACCACAAAGATAAGAGAGATTAGGGCTCGTACAGAGGCATATAGGCAGTCATTTTTCCCTCGTTCTGTTTGGGAGTGGAACAGGGAGAGAAGATGCTAGTTGTGGTATGAGGTACCCTCCACCACACACCGTATGGTGGATTGCGGAGTATGTATGTAGATATAGAAAATGGAACAGTCGCGGTTGTAAACCTATTTTTATTTAAGAATAATGCTTTTCTACGTTGTTATTTATCATCAGATTATGTAAAACTGTAGAATTAAGTTCATGGTGCCTGCCAACAAAGCTCTGTCAATCATATGCTCATAAAACCGTCTCGGTCAAATTTTGGACGTCAAAATAACTAAAAGGAACTGTGCAAACCTTTGATCTGTTACAGGAGCAAGTAGAACACAGCGTAGAACGACGCTTACGTCACATTGGCTTGGATGCCAAACAGCTGGGTGGTCTGAAAATGTTAAAATGTGTGTGAAATCTTATGGGACTTAACTGCTTAGGTCATCGGGCCCTAAGCTTACACAATACTTAACCTAAATTATCCTAAGGACAAACACACACACCCGTGCCCGAGGGAGAACTCTAACCTCCGCACCGGGATCAGCATCACAGTCCATGACTGCAGCCCCCATAGACCGCTCGGCTAATCCCGCGCGGCTGGGTGGCCTAATCGGCAGCCGAAGTGTAACTACTAAACTGCGGATGGCCGCATATAGTCGCGCTAATACAACCAAAGGAACAACAAATGGTGTTGGTATCTTAAGTTACAGAAGAGACTCATATGGAACTGCTCAACCTATACTTGATAAGAAGTATTAAATTAGATTAAAATTAAAATGTAATGAAAATTTAAGTTGTTGAACTGGTAATATGGGCTATCCAAATCACATGCGATACTATGGTGCGTACTGTACATGCTAGGTAAACAGTATTGTGGTACTTCATTAATCTGTTTTATCGTTGTATTCTCCTATTCTAATCTAAGACCTACACATTGGTTCTGGGCCTTCCATTTATCGTCATTTTGTATGGTATGCAATGCATTTTAATCCCAGAGACTCAAGACGCAAAATTTGAAGTTTTATTTCCCACTATGAACATTCACTATACATAGTTTTTAGCGTCCGTCCGATAGTACAGTGTCATTGTTTTCTGCCTCTCACGTACTTCATTTTTCTGACGTTTTCAAGATTTGTAGAAGTTTTATTGCAATTTTTATAGCTGGTTTATTTACCTGTTCACGAACGCTTTTGTATTCTTTATCCATGTTGTACTTGCTGGCTAACCTTAAATATTACCATCGTTTACCACAATATTGTTTACCAAGTATCATAATTATGCAGGTGATATTAGTGACCCATATTACCTGTTCACTAATTTTAATTTTCCTTACATTTTAATTTTGATCTAATTTAACCGTTCTTATCAACTCTAAGTTAATCAGTTTCATACAATCCTTATCTGTAATTTAAGGTACTAGCGCTATGTGCTGTGCTTTCGTTGTACAATATTAGCGCGGCTAGATGCGACCATCTGCCGTTTAGTAATTGTAGTGCCGCTGACGGTTAGACGAGCCATGTGTTTTGCATCCAGGCCAGTATGCTGTACGTGCGACAATACACTGAGCTGTACTTGCTGCTATGAAAGTTCACAGTTTCCCACAGTTCCTTTTAATTGTTTTAACGACCGGATTTTCATCCAGACCGTTTTCGGTAAGTATAGTTGACTTAGAGCTTCGGCAGTCAGTCCAATGAACTTCATTTGCCAGTTCTGCATAATCCGATGATGCATAACCACGGCAATACGGGTTAATTTTAAATGAAAATAAGTTTGCAACGGTGACTGTTCCATTTTTCAGTGTAACCATGAAAACAGCTTGCTGTATCAATCATCCAGTTTCATACATACATTTTAAGTAAGGTACTGCATTGTGACGAAATGAAGTAGGCTTAATTAAGATTAAAGGACTAGGTGAGAACTCAAATTTTCCTGATCTGTTTATGTGATTGGGTTGATTTGGGGGGGAAGAGACCAAACTGCGAGGTCATCGGTCTCCGCAATTAGGGAAGGAAGTTGGCCATTCTCTGTCAAAGGAACCATCCCAGCATTTGCCTAAAGCGATTTAGGGAAATCACGGAACACCTAAATCAGGATGGCCGGACGCGGGATTGAACCGTCGTCCTCCCGAATGCGAGACCAGTGTGCTAACAACCACTGCGCCACCTCCCTCTGTCTCTGTTTATTTTTTGTTTATTTTATGTTTTGTTACTAGATTTTCGCATGGAATGACGAGTGTAGCCTTTTCCAGTCGTTGGAAGTGCGCTCTATGAGTAATATCATGAAACGAAGGATGACAAAAGAATGATGGGTAGCAGCAATATGAAGCCAACGCATCTGAGTCATTATTTGCAGGCGAGAATTTCAAACTCTTCACAGAGCAATCCACTACTCACGGAAGATATATTGTAAAGAATGTTTTTAAGAACACTGAATATACAGGATGAGACAGGAGGGAAGTTAGATGCTTTGAAGGGTGATACTATTAGTGATTCTGAACAAAAAAACGTCATTTGGACATTTGCTCCCTTCCGAATGGTTTCTTATGTAGAGCTCATTTAATGCAAACTGCTATTTATTTTCTGTATTACTTAAGCACTCTCATTGTTTACATACATACAGTGGTGTAGAACGTAAATAAAGTAGCGTAGAGGAAAAACTTTATACGGGGAATTTGGGGTATATGAAGTCGGGAAACTACCTCAAACTGGTCTACAGAAACTACCTAAGCTACTTAGCATACGCGAGATTTTCAGTATTGTCGAGCTCTCTTCGTGCAAACTGTAAGACCTAGAGAAAAAAATAAACAGGTCCCTTTTTGTAGGAAGTATCATTAGTTTCATTTCGAACTGCGATACGTTTGTCCTGGAGTGTGCAGTTTTAGACTTACCCGAGAAAAACGAACAGAAGTCTTACTGAATGTGTTGCTATCTCGGAAACCCTTAGGAATGCGACACACGTCTGTATGTAGTTAGGGACGTGAACTGCGTTAGATGTTGAGACACACGGAGATGCAGCGTACTCTTGTGACACGGCATTACCAGCATGTGACAGTTCGAAACGGTTCCCCTTGTGGGGCTTGTAACCGAAACCGGCCGATTCCACGGGTGACCGATTCACCTTTGAATTTTTAATGTCCGAATCGCGTGTAATGGAATCGATTTTTAACGTTACATAGTAAGGAAAAGAATGCTTTTTTAACTGCGAGTGTAACAATATTTAGCCATATTACTCGTTAATATTGCTTAAAATGGAATAATGTGCAGAATAATTTTTGTGTCTCTCTCAAGATGTGAGCGGCGTTGGCCGCACTACGCAAAGTGAATCTATTTGTCTGTCGAGTTTACGACAACCCTCGAGTGTACCGGTATCGGCCTTGGCCGGGACTGACTGCCAAACAAAAGCAACTTAGTCCTTCAAGCGCTGCGTGCGTGCCGCTTCTCAATACTCAGGTTTTAGTTTGCCCAGTAAAGCACTCTCGTTAAAACTGCAGATTATACTGTTGTTACTAACAGGTATGGAGCTTTACCTTATGACAGGTCCGATGACCTTATGACAGGTCCAATGAGACAAATCTATATCTGCGAGTACGGTTTTGCGTCGCCAGCTCTGAAGGAGAAATTTCAGTTCTTTATTTCAGTTTATACTACTTTAAATGTGTAGGAAGTAAAGTTACGTTATTGACTTTATGGCAACAGTTTTTACTTGGAAACAAGACTGAGGTAGGCAGATATATTCTTACGTGGCTTAATGGCTGCCATCTTTACTTTGAATAATTACGTAAAGTTAATATTCTGATAGTCAAAGAAAGAAATCTCATAAAACTGAACTGAACAATGACATATCAAAGCGAACACTGTTTCTGTCTCCTGGAATTGAAAGTAAACAATTATTCTCGGAAACCACTTTTATACGGCACTGCGACATTGTCGTAACTACAAAAATAATTAACTACGATCATTCTACCGCACAGAATGACACTAAAGTACCTTTAACAAAGTGGACAGTGAACTTTGGACCAGTATGTAAGTTTGGGCCAATGATTCTGAGAAATACTTTTAACAAAACTGTATTAAAACTTCGGTAAACTATGGGATTGATTGTAACGTTCTGATACACTGCTAAAGACGGTTAATACGAAAATGTCTTGCCTTGTTGGTTGCAGTCAAATCGGTCTTGAGGTCGTTGCGTGATGCACGAAAATTTTGATAGGCTCTACACATTTTTCCAGTGATGGAAATAATTTATAACTACCACACACTTGCGGTAGCCATGTTAACTTGCTGTATCATCGGCTCCATATTCCATCATATAAAACCAGTTGGATATTCTTGCTTTGAGACACCAAATACTCTGGAGACGACTTCAGGAAATACTGTCACACCAAATATTAATCACTTTCGCACCAAATGTTTACTGTCTAAGCCCCACATAGATATGGCCACGATACGTCCATTGCCACGGCTCGACTGCATCTACATTTGGTTCTCCGTACTTTTTCTCCCTTGCGGTGCTTGCGCCAAGGTCATCCGAAAGACTAGCGGTTGAAAATTCATAATCGATTTTAATTTCTTTAAATAAATTTCATGTTTTAGTACCACTTACATTGTTATAGTCAGTACATCTGTAGCTTCCATTCATTTCCATATATTATTTTTCATAAAATTATTAATGTTTTCACAAATTACTCTCTCCTTCCAAAGAACGTTTATCACAGAAATTAAAATTTTACATTTTGGATTAGTTATAGAGGTTTCCTTAAAGCTACATTTTAGTATAAGATCCATCATTTTACTCTGTCAATTTTAACTCGATTCAGTATAAATAAATAAAAACTGTCAGACATTGCAATTTAATTTAGCTGTACCACCACGGCCTTCATTTGGCCGACTGATCGAATCGTGCGATATACAGATTTGTGGAGCTTTTGGTTATGACGGTCGCCCGCTACTGGCCTGCAACGCAACACCAGCGCAGGCACACTTGTGTCCAAGTCGTTCAGTGTCATATTAGAATACTTTCTGCAATATGTGACGCCAATACAGCTGATAATAAAGAAGTAATAAATTAGAACGTCATGAACAGAGAAAATGTAATAAGCCGTAAACCTTTTCCCTTTCGTTATTTTGCGGGGTGTTGTCGGCGAGAAAAAGTTTCTTAAAGGATTGATAATATGTGAAAGGTTTAGTACACGTCACTAAGAGCTCTGATTCTCAAATACTGTATCACTAAATTCTGATAATTCGCTCATCCTGAACTGCAGTACTTTTTCATCCCCACTCCCGCCGATTTTATAGGCAGGTGTTTCTTATCGTCACAGCTATTCTCTCCAAATAGTATGCCACACGTTTACTAAGTTCGGTGGAATTCGGACCAGTCCTTTAGGACGAGATATGAATTATAATTTTTGTTTGAGTATAGAGTAATTTATGCCGTTGTTCGTTGAGGACAGACAATAGAGCAATATTAAGGAGGCAAAATAATCCAAGTACGACAAAAGCTTACTCAGTCACAAGTTTTCTTTAAAATTTCCAGAGGCGCAGATACATTCCGGTGGATATTGTATAACGCTGAGAGCAAGACAACAAAAGGTAGAGACTTTTAGACATATTGAATGGCTTCTGAAACTAAATCTCATTTCGAAGAGGCCAGAGTATAGAAAGAAGTTTCATGAAAAGAGAATTGAAGCGGAGCTGCAAAGGGAACCGGCGGAAACATCTCCCACGGCGACAGGTAATAATGTCAGCAGGCGTCCTCTTTCAGGTCTCAAATTTAATAACGACGTCCGCATATTTCTTTTCGCTGGGAGCGGCTCCATGCCAAGTGGAACGAAACGTTTCTGTAGCACATGATATCGCATGTTTGCTGTTTCTGAAACACATCAGTCCCAAGTTATTTTTTTCCATTTGCGTCGTGTAAGAACTACGGGGACTCTACAGTGTTCATCTTATTAACTTTAGTCGAACGTTTTGTTGCTTCCTTCAACAACACAAGATCTCGGTGCATCTGCCTTCCTTGTTTATTTCAGTTAATTCTTTACGCATGTTGAGTCCCAGTTGTTGACAAGGCTAGACAGCGTAAGCACAGCTATCTGCATTGACTAACCAGAACGTTATGACAACCTACCTAATAACCGGTAACAAGGGTAACGCCGGCGAAACGTGGTGGAATATAAGCAATAGGCCTTGGTAGGTCGGTGGACGAAGATGGCACCACATCTCAATCTACCACATGTCAATATATATGTCTCCTAACTCCCGTAAATTCCGGGGAGGTGGCCAATGATCTCTGATGCGACGTTCAATCATGATGTTTTCGATCGGGTTCAGATTTGGCGAGTTTCGGGGCCAGAACATCATTTACAACTTGGCACTGTGTTGCTCTAACCACTCCATCACACTCCTCACCTTGTGACATGGCACACTGTCTTCTTGAAAAATGCCACTGTCATATGGAAATACGATAGTCATGAAGAGGTGGTACGTGGTGTGCAGCCTGTGTACGATATCCCTTGGCTGCCACGGTGCTTTCAACTAGCTCCACTGGACCCATGGATGCCCACTTGAGTGTTCCCCAGATCATAATGGAGCTACCGCCAGCTTGTCTCCGTCCCGCCGTACTCGTGTGAAGGAACAGTTCACCTGGAAGACGACGGATTCGCGCCCTCCCATCGGCATGACAAAGAAGATACCTGGATTCATCAGACCACGCAACGCTTTGCCACTGCGCCACGTCCAGTGCCGATGTTCACATGCCCATTTCAGTTGTAGTTGGTGATGCCGTGGTATTAACAATGGCACGTGCATGGGTTGTCGACTGCAGAGGCCTATCGTTGGGAATGTTGGGTGCACTGTGTGTTCGTTACGCCACAGTTCAACGCCTGCCCTCTCTTACCAGTCTGCCCCGGCTACGACGTCCGATATCTGTAATAAGGAGTGACCGCCCAACCCCACAACGTCTGAATGTGGCTGCACCTTGGTTTCGCCATGTGTTGAAGACAGCCACCACACTACTCCTCCAACACCCGACAGCTCGTGCAGTTTGCGGAACGATCGTGCCGAGCCTCCTGGCGTCACAATCTGTCCCCGCTCAAGCTCAGACAGGTGACGCGCCTTCCCCATACTACACTGTCAGCACTGTCATTGATCCTACATGCATTGTGCGTGTGTCTGACTAGCAGTCATTACGGGCCAGGTGACCCTGCTGTCACCCCGACGTGTTTATATCAATAGTAAAATGGTTCAAACGGCTCTGAGCACTATGGGACTTAACTGCTGTGGTGGTCATCAGTCCCCTAGAACTTCGAACTACTTAAACCTAACTAACCTAAGGACACCACACACATATCCATGCCCGAGGCAGGATTCGAACCTGCAACCGTAGCGGTCGCGCGGTTCCAGACTGTAGCGCCTAGAACGGCTCGGCCATTCCGGCCGGCTATCAATAGTACGTTGGTGGTCATGATGTTCTGGTTGATCAGTGTATAACTGTATCACAAAATCAGTCACTAAAGTATGAGTACTGTACAACAAGCGTTCGGCTGAAATCTTTCGATTTGTTTATGAAAAAGACTGATACGTAGCGTACCCCGAATCTAGCCTATGATGAAAGGCGATAATTTGTTACTTAGTTCGCAAAGCCGACGAATGTGAATTCCGAATAAATGATATGGTCGTAGCTTGAGGGAGAGCGTAGCCTGATGTTTACGTTCATGCTGCATTTAGTAGGCCAATAATAGCCGAACGTTGTACCTGTTTTAATTGTTCGCATTAGAAGTTGAATCTCCGCCGCGACTTCTGTCTGTATGTTGAGAATGGTCTCAGGAAGTAATATAGGAATTTTGATGCGGTTGCAGAGAGACTGATTCACGAGGAAGGGTTTTGTGTGTGTACTTTATTACCACTAGTCAACGATGACTGTGTAATACACTGTAAGAAAAACAAAACGACGCACCACAAACGAATTATTCGAATGAGACACATATCGACAGATGTGACGTAGATGTACAGACTTCTCAATCTTATCAAATCAATAAAGCGCTGGTCCACCTCTGGTCTTTATGCAAGCAGTTATTTGGCTTGGCATTAATTGGCAGAGTCGTTAGATGTCCGCCGAATTGTACCCATCTGGAGCGTTAGACTGTCAAAATCCCGAGCTGGTTGGAGACCCCTGCCCATAATGCTCTAAAAGTTCTCAGTTGGGGAGAGATCCGGTGAATTTTCTGACCAAGGCAGGGTTTGGCAAGCACGAAGACAGGGGTAGAAACTCTCAACGTGTGTAGGTGGGCGTTATCTTACTGGAATGTAAGCCCAGGAAAGCTTGCCGTGAAGGACAACAAAACAGGACGCAGAATGTCGTCGACGTACCATTATGCAGTGTGCCACGGATGAGAACCAAATGGATCCTGTTATGAAAAGAAATGGCACCCCAGTCCGTCGCTCCAGGTTGTCGCGCTGTATGGGGGGCTACACTCAGGTTGGTCCCCATCGCTTATGCAAACTGTTATTCAGTTTGGCACTGACTGATGGGTTGGTTTTATGTCCTCCACAGAGATATCATATCAAATTCTGTCCAAATGGCGTGTTGGATCTTCTGATCCAGATGTGATTAGAGTACGCTGTTCAGAGTGCTCCAAACGTTCTCTGATGGGGAGAATTTAGGTGACCTTTCTGGCCAAGGTAGGGTTTGGCAAGCACGAAGACAACCACTATAAACTCTCGCCCTGCGCAGGCGGGCATTATCTTGATGAGATATAAGCGCAGGATGGCTCTCAGGAAGGGGAACAGAACGGCACGTAGAATGTCATCGACGTACCGCTGTACTACAAGAGAGCCGCAGATGACAAAAAAAAGGATCCAGTTAAGTAAAAAAAGTCGCATCTCATATCATCATTCCAGACTGTCAAGGCGTGTTAGGTTGGTATCATACCGCCGTCTGGGGGCGTATTCAGACAAGTCTTCGGCCTGGAATCTCGCTGCCTTCAGTGATGAGTCCTGCTTCGAACTGAGCCCCAATGATCAGCGAAGACGTGTCTTGAGATCCCCTGAACACTGGTGGGTTGCGAAACTGAGGCCTTCCACATATGGCCTGACAACCAAGAGTGATGATCTGGGGCGCCACTTGTTTTCATAGCCGGACCTCTTCGGATGTCATCCGCGGCACCTTACTGTGGTTCGTTGGCGGTATTCTACACCCGTTTCGTTGCCCTTCATGGCAAGCCTTCCTGGGCTTACATTTCAGCAAGATAATGCCCACACGCTCAAACTGACAGTTTCTACTACCTGTCTTCGTTTTTCCCAAACACTAATATGGCCAGAAAAGTAGCCGGATCTCTCTCCATCTGTGAACGGTTGGAGCATTATGGGCAGGGCCCTCCAACCAGCTCGGGATTTTGACGACAAAAAGCGCGAAGTGGACAGAATTTGGCACGATAGGCCTCATAAGGACATCCAACAACTCTGCCAATCAGTGCCAAGCTGAATAACTGCCTTTCGAGCTCATTCTCTTGAATAAGTCATCCAATTTTTTTTTCTGTAATTGTAATCAGTCGTGGTCATCATTACCACGTCTACCGATCTCCGTCCCATGTGTGTAATTTCTTCGTCGTGCGTGTCTTTTTTTCCCTTAGAGGCTATATGTATTGTTATCTCTTCGATATTTAACTGGCGTTTGTAGTGACATCTCGTGGTAACAATGGGAACTAGGAACTGATCAGCTTCATAGCAGATTGTATGTTTGAAGATAGTAAAGTAAATAGCTGCCTCAACTCCAGAGAGTAGAATCTAGCAGTAAAGCGTGTGCTTGCAATCCGAAACGCCTTAGAGTGGAAGTAGGAATTTTTCAGTCTTCCTTTAAACCTAGCTTTCACCTGTCAGTGATTTGCAACATTCACCATAGACAATACTTGGTTCAGATTTCACCTTAAGTTTAAGTCCCTCTTGTCTTGCACCGGGCTATTTCTTCTTCTTCTTCTTCTTCTTCTTCTTCTTCTTCTTCTTCTTCTTCTACACACAACATACATTAAACGGCCCCGCCATATTTTATTGTCTGCATATCCAGCAACTACTGTCAGGATTTTTATAATAATTTCCGTAATTTAATCACGAGGAAGGTCTGTGGATATAATTTGTTACTGCTACGCCAAACAAGTCGTTTGGCTGTAGACAGTTAGGGTGAATATGACCAAAATAATATTAACTGCTGTTGTAGTAAGTCTTACTCTTTTAGTCTGGACTTCAGTAAATTACGTCCGTTGTGATACAATCTTTCAGTGACTGTTGAAGACTTCAATTTCTATTTACTTCTTTGTTTGTAACTAAAGCAGTAGCACCTTTTCATTACAGAAGCAAGCCACTTCTGCACATTACTGGCACATGCAATTCGTTTACTCTTGGAAAATGTTGAATGTTGACGGGCATTACTGCATTATCTTCTGACAATAATATCTTGTCAGCGTAATGTATGCTAGGAAAGGTTATTAAATTCCAAAGAAGCTAAATGCTATTGTGTTAATGATAATATCGGTGTATTATAAAAATGAAGTTTGGTATTAGTGGATGAATCTCTTGTTCACTACTCAACCCTGCCATCTACAGCTACCACCGTCTGTTATTGCTGGGTAACTTGTTAATTTAAGCGGCATCATATACAACTTTTTCCATCTTGAGGTCTGAGATAACAGCATCACCCTATTTAAGTACCACATTCTAATAGTTATTTGTATTAGAAAAATGAGATATCCTTTTTTTCCTTAGAAATAATGAAAATATCTTTACTGTATAATGCTGTGTACTGAAGTAAGAGATAAAACGAAAATGTTAATTCCTTGATCGAAAGAAATAAAGAAACGAAACTATGAAATTGTACATAAGTAAAACAGGTCACATTGCAGTGCAGTAGTTAAGATCGAATGTCTTATTTATTCATATAAGGAGGAAAAGTTATTTTCCTAGAAAGTAATGTAAAATTTTAATGGAAATAATGAAGTATAATAGACCGCCTGACATCCGGGCCTGCAGCGTCTGCTTCTGGATGAAATGCATGTTGCTGGACGTCATTCAACTCTAACTGCACTTTCAAAATTATGCAGAACTGCAGCCATCACAAAAACATTTCCATACTAGCTTTGTTTAAATAGCATTGTTTTAGTGAGAATTTGGAAACGTTTCTTCTAAACGTCAATAGTGCGTTCTGTTACACCTCTGGTAGCAATATGGGCTCTAATGTTTCGTGTATTTACAGAGAAGAAATACTTGTGATTTCTGTGTAGCTCTATTTGTGTTCCAAAAGGATAATGTATCGATAAATGTACCGAATAGATGGCCCCTATGACATTCTGGAATCCACTATTTCGATAAAATTCGCTTTGTTTCGTGATATACGAGGGTTGTCCAGAAAGTATGTTCCGATCTGTTGCTAAGTGGATACCACAGTGAAAATCAGAAACATTTTATTTGCAAGAGTTAGCTACACTTTTCAGCTACTTCTCTATATAGTCGACGTTCCTACTTATAAATTTGTCGAAGCGCTGTACCAACTTTCCGATACCCTCGTCATAGACGGCAGCCGCCAGAGCTTTCCGCCAATTCTCTTCGCTCACCTACAGCTCCTTGTCTGTGCCAAAATGTTGTCTTCATAGCCAGATGTTCATGTGAGCAGAGATGAAACTTAGAGGGAAAAAATTATGGGCTATATTCTAGGTAATCAAACTTTTATAATTGAAAATGATGCAGGAGCATCTGCATTGCCCCTGCAGAATGCGGCTGAAGAAGAAAAAAATTCAAATGGCTCTGAGCACTATGGGACTTACATTTGAGGTCATCAGGCCCCTAGACTTACAACTGCTTAAACCTAACTAACGTAAGGACATCACACACATCCATGCCCGAGGCAGGATTCGAACCTGCGACCGTAGCAGTCGCGCGGTTCCAGACTGAAGCGCCTAGAACCGCTCGGCCACATTGGCCGGCTGAAGAAGAAAAGGCACGATAGTTATGTAATGTTGGCTGCAAAGCTCAGGCGAAATTTCTCACCAGACCCTCGGGAAACACTATTGTTATTGTTTTAGGTATCTTTATGTGCTCCCTGTGTGCTCAGAACTAAAAATAATAACGTAACGCGATCGACGGGCATACTATAGACACTACTCAACACGCCTGTGCAAAATTTCATCGGATTTTGATTGTGGTTTTCATTTAGCGACCGATCGGAACTTACTTTCTGGATAACCCTTGCATAGTCTTGGTTCTGTAACATGGACACATACAGTGGCTGTAAGGCAATTGAACTATTTATCACACTGTTAAAAGCTCTTCTACTAGTGTCACAAATGACGTTAATGAGATACCACGCTAAGATTTGATAATAACCAGTGAAAAGGATCGCAGTCAACAAAGAAGTTGCAGCCTAGGAGACAAAGCACGGGTCCTGTCAGAACTTTGCTCCAGTAACGGCTCCATCATACGAAGCAGCAACTCGAAAGTTTCCTTAAGATACCCAAACCGCAATTCGAAATCAATTTTGCTATACATCGCAGATGGCCCTCTTCTATACATTAAACCCTTAATTCTTGGGATGTCTAACTCTTTCTCCACCTCCAAATATTCTTCGTAATAGAATGCAATCTTTAATACACACGAACCAAAGAACAGATCTTAACCGTTAACTTTACTCCTACCACTGCTTAGGAGAAATTATTTGTTTTTATTTTCTCCTCAGGGTATTAATGCAGTAGCGTACTCTTTAACGGTGCTCTCCATCAGCCATGGCGTAAATAAATTTATTTCGGGAGTAAATAAAAACTCTACTCCTGCAATAATTTACCCCTTTAGTTCAGCACTTTCGACAGAAAGTCGTCCATTTCCTTCTCTCTTAGTAACTTAATATCCAAGTTTCAATTACTCCTGACTGACACTCGCCACCCTAAGTGCTTTGCGATGCCCGACCGGAAGCCAATTATTCTGCAACACGGGCCTGGTAAAACTAGGGCCCGTGTTGCCCGGCAGCGTCGTCCAGCGACTAAGTCCCGTTCAAGGTCACCCGCCTAGCGTGCAACCAAGAGCGGCACGGCCACCTACACAAAAGTGAATACATTTTTTGAAAAAACAAAAAAGGGAGGGAGATAAGGAAGAGAGATAAGGAAAGGACAGAACACACTTTACGGTCTATAATAAATCATACAATCACCGTTGATCTTTATTTTACAATTGCCATTGCCGACTTTGGCCCATAAAAAGAGGTACTCATCAGCATTTAACTTCTTCTTCCTTCTCGTAGTCAAAACAAATGGCATGCTCGGAACAAGAGTATCATAAGACTGTTTAGGCAATAGTCCTGTAGTCTCAGCAATACTCCATGTGTTCCAAGCCAAAATGTTAGCATCTGAAAATTCTTCAAGGCCACCATAATCTGCTTTATTGCTCCATACAACAGCGAGTGTCAGCCAGATACTACCTCCAAACACTGCTTGTACATCACAGCTAAAGTTCAGATGGAGCCCACGAAAAACATTTGGACCTCCAATCAACTGCTGTTTATTAAACTTCCCAGCCAAGTCAATATCAATCGCCTTCAAACTGCGATACACAGGTACACTGCGCCGCCAGCGACGACGGTAGCCACGTCGCAGAGGCATTTCTGTGGCACGTTCGCTAGTTCGCTTTTCTGCTATAAAAACGATATCGCCGCCGTTCTCTGAATCCGTCTTCATACCGCCAGAGTGGCAAGACAGAGGTGTTGGATTTTTTTTCTGTAATAGTCAGTTTTTCATTACTTCAAATACTTGTGTGTGACGTTTCAAATTGTAAAACTGTACTGACCAGTCACATAATGAGACCACCACCCATGTCGGACGTCAACGAGCAATGACCACTCACAGACGCCAGGTTACCATGAGCAGTGCGGCTTTGAGGCAACTGTGATGCACCACGGGTCATATGTGGTAGGGATGGACTGTGGCTGTGGCGATGCGTACCAGCCAAAAGACGTGCATTTGTTGAGCAACTGGCCGCCCAAACCAACTGAGGGCGTCTCCTCAACGACCGTTCGGTGAACGTTGCTGCGTATAGAAGCAGCAGGCGCCTGATTCACGCATCCATGATAACTGCTATTCATCGACGACGAAGGTTACAACTTGCACGTATCTACCGCAACTGAACGCCCCCTGAGAAGCAGCAGGTGATCTTTTCAGATGAATCACGTTTATCGCTCCATCGGACAGATGGCAAGTACAACGTAAAATGTCTACAAGCAAACGACTGACCAACACTCGCTGGAAGGGTAAAGGCCGTAGAAGGAACCATAATGGTCTACCGTGTGATTCGCATGCTCTTCGCTTAACCACTACATCGGAATGTTTGTCCTGTTAAGCCGTTGGCCATCAGTTAATCCTGCATCTTGACGGTAGAGAGAGATCACCTCGGTTCCGCGAGTTCCAGAACCTGTACAGAAAACTGGAATAGAGAACATAAACATGATTTCGTCCCTTTTTATTGTTCATGAAAACCATGCAATATGTGTTGTACCACTGTACAACGAGACCTTCAGAGATTGTGGTCTAGGCTGCTGTACACAATGGTACATCTAATACCCAGTAACACGTCCCCTTGCATTGATGCATGCCTGTATTCGACGTGGCATTCTATACACAAGTTCATCAAGGCACTGTTTGTCCAGATTGTCCCACTCCTCAACGGCGATTCGGCGTAGATCCCTCAGAGTGATTGGTGGGTCACGTCGTCCATAGACACCCAAATTGTTCAAATGGCTCTGACTACTATAGGACTTAACATCTTACGTCATCAATCCCCTATAACTTAGAACTACTTAAACCTAAATAACCCAAGGACATCACACACATCAATGCCCGAGGCAGGATTCGAACCTGCGACCGTAGCAATCCCTCGGTTCCGGACTGCAGCTCCTAGAACCGCACGGCCACCGCGGCCGGTCATAGACAGCCCTTTTCATCAGTCCTAGGCATTTTCTATAGGGTTCATTTCTGGACATCATGCTGGCCACTCGAGTCGAGCGATGTCGTTATCCCAAAGGAAGTCATTCACAAGATGTGCACTACGGTGGCGCAAATTCCCGTCCATGAAGACGAATGCCTCGCCAATACGCTGCCGATATGGTTGCACTATCGGTCACAGGATGATATTCACTTATCGTACAGCCGTTACGGCGCCTTCCATGATGTCCGGCGTACGTCGACCCCACATAATGCCACCCAAAGACATCAGGGAATCTTCACCTTCCTGCACTCACTGGACAGTGTGTCTAAGGCGTTTAGTCTGACCGGGTTGCCTCCAAACATGTATCCGACGATTGTCTGGTTGAAATCATATTCGAAACCCATCGGTGAAGAGAACGTGATGTCAATCCTGACCGGTCCATTTGGCATGTTGTTGGGCCCATCCGTACCGCGCTGCGTGGTGTCGTGGTCGCAAAGATAGACCTCGCCATGGACGTCGGCAGTGAAGTTGCACATCATGCAGCCTACTGCACACAGTTTGAGTCATAACACGACGTCCTGTGGCTCCATGAAAAGCATTATTCAACATGGTGGCGTTGCTGTCAATGTTCCTCGGAACCATAATCCGTAGCTACCGGTCATCCACTGCAGTAGCAGCCCTTGGGCGGCCTGAGCGACGCATGTCATCGACAGTTCCTGTCTCTCTGTACCTCCTCCATGTGCGAATAACATCGCATTGATGCACTCCGAAACTCCTGTACACTTCCCTTGTTGAGGCCCCATCCTGGCATAAAGTAATAATGCGGACGCGATCGAACCGCAGTATTGACCGTCTGGGCATGTTTGAACTACAGGCAACACTAGCCGTGTACCTCCTTCCAGGTGGAATGACTGGAACTGATCGGCTGTCGAATACCCTCCGTCCATTGGCGCTGCTTATACATGGTTGTTTACATCTTTGGGGGCGTTTAGTGAAATCTCTGAACAGTCAAAGGGACTGTGTCTGTGATCCAATATTCACAGTCAACGTTTATCTTCAGGGGTTCTGGGAACCGGGGTGAAGCGAATCTTTTTTGATGTGTGTATTTCTGATTTATAGCTTTAAGCTGTGTGTGTTTTTGACTAACAATACGTTTATTTTAACAACACGTGTTGCACAGTAATCTTTAGAGAGAACGTTTCCCGTACTCATGGTTTGTTTAAATGTAATGCAATTCGGGTTTTACCACCTCTTTGATCTGAGAATAGGCGAATAGTGGCAGAAGTGAAGATTTTATTCTAATAATTAAATTACGTGCCATGAAACGAAGTACAAGGCAACTGGTAGAGCTTAGCATAAAATCTTTGCACCGCAGATGTTCTTTGCAACTATCAGAATGGCTAGGTGGATATCAACTGCAGTTGCTGGTCGTCAGATTGCTACATTTGGCAACCCTAACATTGTACCATGCAATCATTTCTATGTTTTCTAGGTTGGAGTCCTATTGGGTGGTGCTTATTCAGATGTGTAACTATTGTATCCATTACATATAGATGAATACATATTGTGAGAAATGCCCCATTGCACAGCAGATCGCTAGAAGTGAGAAGCCTCCATAAAATTAGCCATTTACATATTCTATGCTATACTAAGATATCGAGGCCAGTTTTATATCCACTGTGCTAATTATACGAAAATATGTGATTTGTGACTACTTTTGAGGCTTTAATTCGAGTCATACAGCGTTAGAAATATTTTAATGGACACTATATTTTTTATTTTCATATTCCAGTCATATCACGGATTGCATACTAAACTTCTGAGGGTGTCTGTTTTCACGAAACACACACACACACACACACACACACACACACACACACACACCCCTGTCAACTGATGTCATACCACCTGTACCACCTTAAAGAAATAGAGTCAAGTTTCAGTGGTCCACAACTTGTGTGGCAAGATTAGTCGGGTGGAAATGTTACTGGAATCTGCTCCCTGCCTGGCCAAATTTATGACACGAAAACTTTTAATATTGGCAACAAACGTTCCGCAGTTTGGAGTTGGTGCTGTTTTAACGTCATTTCCTCAATATCATGGATCATCTGATTGAATATACATTTAGAACTGTGGCAGTGACACAAATCAGCTATAGCCACATAGGAAAAGAAGCAATGGTTATTAATTGTAACACCGAAAATCTTCTCATTTTCGTATTCATAGCAAGATTCCTGCTCACTGTCCGAAACCCGTAATTTCACTTTTCTGGACCTCGGAAGATCCTAGCAGATAAGACAGTGCAACAATTACATTGATGGATGCTATTTTTGCAATAACCATTAGGAAATCAACTACCATCCCACTGCTGAATGTGCCAGTGGTATTGCCTTGTTACTTCTGCTAAGAAATCCTGATGACAAGTTCAACAATCTAAATTCCCTTTGTTTTCAGCATGAGGGACATGCTGGAAAAATTCCCTATGAAAGCCCATGAGGAGGCTATACTCACAGATCAATAGTCAAAGCCCCAAATGAACTATATTACGCGTGTTTCAGTTGGACAGAGCACTTGGTCAAAGGTATGGAACTGTCACTATGGATCATTTGCTTGATGTGGCACGGATTCAGCGTAAATCTAGAGTTCTTCTGCTGGCCACAGAGATGTTGGAATGCTGGTTTCTGTGCTCTGGTCACAAGCTATTACACAGAACGCACTTAGGGGAGAAGGGGGACCGTTGAAGATGTAGTCATTGGCAAGGCATCGTTTATATTGACCCCAGCATTGACGCTACCTTTGGACGTGCAGTCAGGTACTGAAAACATGTGTGAAACCAGTCGTAATTGGCATGGCGTTTCTCTCAACATTCTACTCCAGATTAGCTATTCAACTGCAGCATAGTGACTTTGCTGAGCATTCAACAATGTTAAGTTGTTGGATGTGGTAGATGCTTTCTGTAACTTACCACACATTATCCAGACGTCATCAACGGCATCAGCAGCTGCAATCGAGGCACTATTACCACTTTCGCTGTAGAGGTGCAAGCACAACCAACAGTCATATCAAACAGTGACTAAAAATCCAAATTTGGAGAGTTCTGTTCATCGTGTGAAAGAAATAGCAACACACATCAAACCATTGCTCCTTTTCATCATGCATTAGGTTCTGAAACAGAGTGGCTGGTCAGCAGTTTCAAGATCTAAATAAGGAAAGCGATGATGAGGGTGACATTCGAAGAAGACCTATCACTCTTCCTTACTTCGGCTATATCATCCATGCAAAGCCATAATCAATATGATTTACAGCTGCAGGTACCAGACACTGTTTGTCATTCTGGGCCTTCCACAGCCAGACTAGTGCTCAAAGCAACGCCCATCTTACCATACAGCTCTCTTTTCTTGGGCTTGCACGTAGGGCCATACACCAGGTGGAATGAAGGGTTCGTCATTTTTAATAAGAAGTAGTAAGTGATGAAGGATAACAACAATAACTGCTTGTGACTCAATGGCAGAATGCAAGTCTTTGAATTGGACGCCACGTCGGCAAATTGCCTGCCCAAACGTATCCCAGTTATCCGACTGGGGAAAGGGGCTCTGCAGTCTAATATGGAATCCGAGCCCCGCGTCTCTTCTGGCGACTCGTCACTAACGACCAGATGAAGCCACTACATGCAACGTCGCGGTGAAATCTGGTCCCGTCGACTGAAGTGATTTAATGCCCCAACATAATATCGTCATTGTCCCACTATCTACCCGAGACTGCCACCAGTGCTAGGTAAGCGTTCCAGCCAGCGCAGGTCCATACTACCACCTCACTTTCACCCACTCCATTACGAAGCTCTTCACTTCCACCCCTAGCAAGGCATGAGTACAATCTCTGCCTCACTCATAGTCCACCCATGCTGAAACCATCGTAAGCAGCAGATCGTGGGATCCTATAGAAGTCCAATTGCTACATTCACTTGTGGAAGTCTCATTCCCGCCAGGAAAGCGAATCCCTGAGAGCCTGCGCACTTGTCATAGTTTGTTGCTGAGCAAGTTGTAATCCTACAAATTCTAGTTTATTTTATCGTCGTGATACTTAACAGTTATCAATATTCTAGCCAAGCATACAGATCGAGGGTAGCACTGAAGCATATGCAACACCTGTACTTCTGAGTGTACTTTTAAGAAACTGAAATGACCACTTGCAAGTCCAAAATAAAACACGCGCAACTATTCTCTAGTGACGATTGTTGTAGCTTATTGGAACCGATGGACAAGGCAATGAAACCTATAAAGATAATACGAATCAGGAGAAGGATTTATTTGCAGATTTCCAGTTAATTAGTATATCGATGTAAATTACGGTTAATTGTTCCTTTACTTTTACAAACCTCAAAGGAAGACACGGGACTGTTGACTGAGATAATGTGTATCAAGTGATCCTAAGCTTTATCCGACAATGCTGTACATACGTTTTATTTTCCACTCACTAGCGTTAACAGTGACATAGGAGTCTTACAGTGGCAACATTGTTCCATCTGTTGCGTATCTGTGGAGCTGACATAAGTAGTCATTTCACCTAAATTTCATGATAGAAGCTTCGCTGTGCATTCACTTTGTTCAGTTCAAGCCCTGCCGTCAGACCCTCCCTTGCATGTTGCCTGATTACTAGGCCTTCTCAACTTCCTCTGCGGTACGTGCTTTTCGTATCTGCGTTCTGTTGTAGAGTCGTGATACGCGACGTGTTTCCTAAGTTACACAGTTCGTTTCCTGGTTACACAGAATAAATGTACAATATTCGAAACCTTGCTACTTCGGATATGAGCTGTAGGTGACAATACGGTCGGCACTGTAAACATCTGAAACTCCAAGTTCTTCGCACTTGTCGTCGTATACGAAAAAATACCCAGTAACTGCAAATCTGCTATTATACAACCGCTCCATAAGAACGGAGACCTCACCAGAAAGAAGAACTACCGAGGGATTTCGTTATTAGCAGATTCTTACATATTACTTCCTAAAGCGTTATTAAACATAACAAAAAACAGATCATGAACTAGATCATGGGAATAAGTAAAATAGGAGTTGGAACTTTAAAAATGTCTATACATGATCGACAGACAGACGTTCTTCAGCGTTTAGGAAAAGTTTGGAAGAGATAGAAGAACTAGGGTAGTCATCAATCACATGGTAATTTAAACCATCTCCATAGGAAAATCTGAGAGCACACTGAGATTAAAGCAGGAGTTAGGCAGCGAGATGGTATGTCACTCATTTTAACAGAGCCCTGGTAAATAAAATGAGGATATGCAAGAAGCAACGAAAGAAGGGGTAGAAGTAATCTGTTATCGTTCAACTAAGTAACATTAGAAGATGAAGTGCCTAGCATCCGCCGATGATTTGGAATGTTTAGCCAACCACAGTGAGGCGGCAAAAGTCATGGGATAGCGATGCGCACATATACAGGTTGCGGTTCGTTTGTACTGTGATGATACACGTGAAAATGTTTCCGATGTGATAATGGTTGCACGACGGGAACTAACAGCCTCTGAATGCAGAATGGTAGGTAGAGATAGACACATGGGAAATTCTGTTTCGAAAGTCGTTAACGGCTTCAGTATTCCGACTGCCGCAGTGTCAAGAGTGTGCCGAGAATACTAAATTTCAGGTGTCGCCTCTAAACATGGACAACACAATAGCCGATGGCCTTCACTTAATGATGGAGAGCAGTGGCGGTGTCAGTGCTAACAGACAAGCAACACTGCGTGAGATAACAGAAATCAATGTAGGAAGTACGACGACCGTATCCTTTAGAACAATATGGCGAAATTAGGCGTCAGTCGCCTATGGCAGCAGACGACCTTGGCGAGACCCTTTGCTAACAGTACGACGTCTTTTTTTTTCTGGTTGTAGGGCGCACAACTTCAATGGTCATTAGCGCCCTGACTACGTTAAGAATGCACCGCGAGGCACAAGTTTAAAACAACAACTAAAAGGGAAAACACGATGAAAGACAGACTGACAGGCATAGGATTAAAAAACAGCATCATAAAATGTCCTTAGAGAGGTTTGTCAAATTGATAAAACGAAGAACACGAGCAGCTGCTCGTGGGTCATCCGCTAAAATGGCATCTAAAGTACATGGCAGGTTAAGATCTAGACGCAGTGTGTTAAAATCCGGACAGGACATTAAAATGTGGCGGACCGTCAGCAATTGCCCACATGGGCAAGTACGACGTCGACTGCTGCTCCTCTCCTGGAAGTGTGAGCATGTAGGTTGGACCTTAGACGACTGACAAGGGAACTTCCTCATCGCACCCCTCTCAGTTTTAGTTATAAGTTGGCACAGTGGATAGGCCTTGAAAAACTGAACACAGATCAATCGGGAAAACAGGAAGAAGTTGTGTGGAACTATGAAAAAAATAAGCAAAATATACAAACTGAGTAGTCCACGAGCAAGACAGACAACATCGAGGCTAATGGGAGCTCAGGAGCGCCGTGGTCCCGTGGTTAGCGTGGGCAGCTGCGGAACAAGAGGTCCTTGGTTCAAGTCTTCCATCGTGTGAAAAATTTACTTTCTTTATTTTCGCAAAGTTATGATCTCTCCGTTCGTTCATTTACGTCTCTCTTCACTGTAATAAGTTTAGTGTCTGTGTTTTGCGACCGCACCGCAAAACCGTCCGAGTAGTAAACGAAAGGACGTGCCTCTCCAATGGGAACCGGAAACATTTGATCGCAGGGTCATAGGGCAACCGATTCCTCCACAGGAAAACACGTCTGATATATTCTATACGACACTGGTGACGGCATGTGCGTCACGTGACAGGAATATGTTGTCGACCCACCTAACTTGTACACTTGGCGAATGGGTAAAAAGATTCCTCTACCTTGCCCGATTTAGGTTTTCTTGTGGATGTGATAATCACTCCAAAAAAAGTGATGAGAACATAAGAGTTTGTCATATAAACTCCAACAAATGAATGCAACGGGTTCACAGTCGCACAGTTTTCCCTGTGCTCTGGCAAAACATATGTTTTTAACGTTTTCATATTTTTCCGTGTGTAGATCGTCAGTTACCTCGCATCGGACGGACAGATAATAATTGTCTGAAAATAAAAAAATTAACTTGTCACTCGAGGGAAGACTTGAACCAAGAACCTCTTGTTCTGCAGCTGCTCACGCTAACCACGAAACCACGGCGCTCCTGGACTCCCATTATCCTTGATGTTGCTTATCTTGCGCATGGACTACCCAGTTTGTATATTTTGCTTATTTTTTTCGTAGTTCCACACAACTTCTTCCTGTTTTCTCGATTTATCTATGTTCAGTTTTTCAAGGCCTATCCACTGTGCCAACTTATAACTAAATCTGAGGGGGGGTGCGATGGGGAGGTTACCTTGTGAGAAACATAGCCCCTCGTTCGATGAGTCCCAGTTTCAGTTGGTAAGAGATGATGGTAGAGTTAGAGTGCGGTGCAGACCCAACGAAGCCACAGGTTGTCAAGAAGGAACTGTACAGGCAGGTGGTTACTTCATAATGGTGTGGGTTATGTTTACATGGAATTTACTGGATCCTCTGGTCTAATCGAAACGATCATTGACTGTTAACGGTTATATACGGCTACTTGGATACCATTTTCACGTTCCTGAAGAAGCACGGTCAAATCGCTCGGAGATGGTTTGAGGAACATTCTGAACAGTTCAAAGCGAATGATTTGGTCATCAGCATCACCCGACATGAATCCCACCGAAAATTTATGGGGCATAATCGAGAGGTCAGTTCGTGCACAAAATCCTGCACTGGCAACAGTTTCGCAATTGTGGATGGCTATAGAAGCAATGTGGCTCAATATTTTTTCAGGAGACATCCAGCGACTTGTTGAGTCCGTCACGTCGACCTGCTGCACTATGCCGGACAAAAGGAGATCCGAAGCGATATTGGGAGGCATCCACTGACTCTTGTCACCTCAGTGTATAAAGACGAGGCTCTAATAAAGATACACTACACGAAAAAGAAGATTCACTATCTCCAACTATATATGGAATACAAACGTGAAGGAGAAACTCATCTGAATACAACATTTTGAAACAACAAGAGAACAAATAAATTCAAGTACCCTATCTTCGGGAATGGATCCAAACGAATAGACTTGATAAGCAAAACAAGGACCAGCCAGAAAGATATAACTATCATACAGATTAGTGCAGAATAGGTATAACATAAGATCTTATCCAGAAGCGCTTTATAGTTCAGAATAGCTAATACTGAATAACAAAGCAGGAATGATAGAACTGGAGAAGAAGGAAAGATAAATTTTAAGGATTCTCCTCCGATCGGAAGAAAAGGACGGTACATGGAAGAAGGAAAAACTGAAAACGTGTATAACCAGGTGGATACCATTACAGACACTATACACGCGGCAAGATTTAAGTCAGAATCAGCGAATGCAAAGAAAAATTTATATCATCAAAGTAAAGGTGACCACTGAGCAAGTTGAAGAAATAAGGAAAGAAAAAAAATGGTTCAAATGGCTCTGAGCACTATGGGACTTAACTTCTGAGGTCATCAGTCCCCTAGAACTTAGAACTACTTTAACCTAACTAACGTAAGGACATCACACACATCCATGCCCGAGGCAGGGTTCGAACCTGCGACCGTAGCGATCACGCGGTTCCGGACTGCAGCGCCTAGAACCGCACGGCCACTCCGGCCGGCCAATAAGGAAAGAGTTGGACAAAGTTGGGATCAATCAAAAAGAGATCTGAGATAGATAGGTATTTCTAATGAAGGTTGACATATTCAAGGGATTCCAGGAAAGGGTACACCAAGGCGATCTGAACAGAGAACGTGAGAAGGAGCGCCAACGAAGAAATAAAAATGTCGGGAAATAGGCCGAAGTCGATGATAAGAAAAGCAACAGACGGTTCGAAGCGCCTGAGCTTCGATCGAGAACAACACGCTTATGACAGTGAGCTAGACGTAGTGGCACCATTATTCAGAGTCGGAAGAATTTGATAGACTCCACGTGACCCTCATGTCGTTGGGAGGCGTGTTCCTAGCTTGTAGTGTCGCCTGCGAAGTGAACACGGGGATTTGCGCCCCGCTGGTGGTGGGACTACCCAAACTCGATCCCATGTATCGATTTTCGAATCGCTGGATACAATATGATCTGTCTTACACAGTAACTGTAGAATGCAAAGGTCGAGCTGTCTATCTAATACAAGGCACTAGTAGAAACGTCACATTCACGACCAGGTTTTTCAAAGTAAATACACTGCCCTCTATACTTATTCCTATTTGCGCCCATTAATTATACGAATCTGTTGTAATTTGTTGACGTTCTGCTATCACGTGGATCAAGTGAATATAATATCTAATTAGTTCGCCGCTCAAAGTACTTGATGTACAAGCTGCATTACTCCTCGCCTTAGAGTGTCTACTCCTAAGAGTCAGCTAAATCCATATTAGAAGAGGCCTGGCCTTCTGATGAATTACTCAGAGGCTCTTTCAGACGTGGAACCGGATAAACATCAACATTACACTGACCACTGATAGATGTCTAAAATTTGATAGAACTGCGAAGTGTGTTGTTCGACTTTTTAATTTCCAAGTTATTCACCCACTGGCTAGATACGAGTTTGAATTAATTCATCGAACTAGCTTGTCTCCTTGGCACGGTGCTGCGTAAGGTAAGTAGTAATCTTTACTGTGTTTCCGACCAGTGCTAATAGTTACATATCAAATCTCTGATGATCACGTCGACACATTAGTGTGAACCTGAGCACTTACGTAAATCAGGGAATCTACCTTCTGGAGATCAAAATTTTTATAGGATCGTATTTCTTCGTGAATAACATTTATGAATGGCTCCTTTTCTCACGTACAAATCTCTACTGCTTCCCCAGCGCTATTTTGCCGCTCTATGACAGACGGGTTGCTCTTTACGGCCAAGTTTATTGGTAAATCTACCAGCGTTCGTAGGTGAGATCATTATCACATTATGATACCGGTACGTGATTTAGTAGCTAGCTATAAGGCAGCGCACACAAAACTATCAACCAATATCGCTGACGTAAATCCAGTATATTTGAATAATGGAACACGTTTTACGCTCTGTGTTATGAGCATTCGATGACAGCAGATGGTGACTCCTGAAATCAATATGAATTCGTGAGAAGCTCGGCTCGCTTTGTTCGTCCACTGGTTCCATACAACAGCGGACAGTGGCGGCCCAGGTTCATGATGCATCGCTTGACTTACGGAAGCGTTCGATAATGTCTGTGGTGACGCTTGGGGACGAAATTCAAGCCTTGCCAAATATCATACTGGCTTTGTGACTTGCTTAAATATTTCCTAGCAAAGGAAATTCGGTATTCCGTGCACAATACGAGAAAATCGTCAGAGCGTGTGAAGGAACAGCGTTGTGAACATGTGGAAATTTCGCTTGATTCTGTTTTCTGATATTCGTAAGATAACAACAATGCCTCTAATCGCTTCTTTCAACTTATGGCAATCGATCTTCTTCATAAAAGACTGTTTAAACTACTTCTCAGTATTTAGTCGTAGTCGTGATCTTGCCAGGGATGAATTTTCGTGAACGCCGACTAAAACAGATTGTTAAAAACAAAATATTAGTAATAATAACAAAAATAATAAGAATAATAATAACAAAAAGCAGTCAGTCTGTACTGGAGAGGATCAACCTACGACTTACCGTGACAATCTTCTTTAGACACTTTGAAGACTGCATTACATTCGAATTTGCATGAAATTTTCGCAACGATGCTAAGAACTTTAAAACCTATTGGGTTTTTTTTTTTCGAGTTCAGTTTCATGTAACTGGATTAATGCAAGAACAATCACTGTGTCAGTTTCTCATGAATTTGAGATACGTTGGATAATCGTTTAATGAAGTTACCTAGTTCTATATGCAAGAATAACTAAAGTGTAACGATAGACGGGAACGACGGAAAACCAATGTCATGTCATACACACTTTATGCAACAGTAACCACATCATATAGTGGTGAAGGATTTTCCAAGTTTCTCACTGCTGCAACAGCCAATACCATCAACAGAGTGCTGCAGTGGCCAGAACAGTTATAGACCCATTAATTTCTCAGTCATGTTCAAGAATATATTTCACGAGGAAAAACATTGCAGTAGTACGTTGGAGGTTGTTAATCATAAATGCCCTGGACCTAGTCACACTCTCTTTGAGGCTGACACCATTGGCGCAACTGTTAAAAAAACAATCTAATAGCAAAAATTTATATACCTCTGTATTAGGCATTGGATTCTAGGAAACCACCGTTAAATACAGTCGAAAGTGAGCAGAACGATTGTCTTAACTTCAATAACATCTTCGTCAATATTTGTTCATGAAAGAGTAAACATTTTGGGAGAACCAGTTCCTTGGCTAAAAATGAAATATTTGCAATATTTATAAATAACAAGGGAAGGTATATTACAAATTTTCTTTCAGGCCATAAAATGCTTTCTAGATATTAATCGAATGTAAAGAGGCAAACAGTTGCTGCATGATGGTTTGCAGCTCTTTCACACGACAGCTTTTCAATTATCTGCAAAACAGATCATATACATACAGTCGTTTACGCCCTTTATACATCCGCAGAGTAGGAACCTTTATCAGGTCCTGACAGCAGGCCATCCCAGAGACTGTGTAGAGAACTTACAGAATGAAAGTGATGCTGATGATTATATTTTATGTCAGTATTAAAAAGTTGTTTCGTCTTTTTGCAATATGGGCTGATGCACGCAGTGACGATTTCATATGGACTATGCCTTCAAATATTGTAACATACAGAATTACCTAGTATTGTTTCCCTTTGTATCAACGTACAGGGTTAATAGTGAAATGTGGATCATTCACAAATCGTAATTATATAAGTATGTTATCTTACTGTGTTGTCCGAAACATCAAGATTACGCATATTCATTAATAAAAGTCATTAAAATAATCAATATATAGCAGTTATTGAAACTAATTTAGAGCAAAAACAAACAATTTCAGCAAAATTCTAATAAAAGTGCTAAGCAACTTCTACATAGCACAAATAATAACATTTATAATCATTATTACTAGCGTTAAACATGAAAGTGAAGAGTAATGTATCAACAGTTTTAATGCCACAAAGATTTTCTCTCACTTTCAATGTTCTCTTCCAACGAAATAGGTTTTCTGAGATTGACATTCAATGTTCTTGCATTAAGCAGGAGATTTAAGGACCATAATTGGCAGGGTATCTTAAAAAAGCAAATAAAAACGTCTTAAGGGCACCCAACCGTCACATGAACTGGTACATCATCTGAAGGATTTTTCCACCAGAGCGTTCTGTCACCGAATGTTAAAACCAATTGTTGGACGATCGACAACGAAAGAAATCGCAAAATTACAGAACATCCATCTCAGCATAACTTTCATATGAGAAACGTGTTATCTCGTTCGTACATTAATTCAGTTCACCTGCGGAACTACATCTCATATCCGTTCTTACATCCGAAGGAAACTTGCCATTATAGATTGCACCGACATGACGCAAATGATAAGGCGATACCAACGATCTAAAACGAACGCAGCAATATGGATGATCGGACACACGGCTGCTTACATAATATAAAATGGACCAGCCATTTTCAATGATTATTACTCACACATGGAATTAGAATATCAACCAATATTCCATTAGTACCATGTAGAATTATTTGGTATCACCATAACCAGGAAAGAAGAAAGACAAGGGAAGTCACGTTTCTCAGTCCCCGCGAATTGTTAATGATTTGAGTTGATCATCTTATAAATCACACTGGAGCTACATGTACCTTATTATAAGCTTACAATCGTCGAATAGATAAGAGTAAAAAAAAGGAAACCGGTAAACCGGTTAATTCCTCAACGATCGGACGTGTCGAGCTGTCATTCACATAATTACACAAACCCCCAAATACAAAGCTACTCAAAATTTGTTACACTTGTAAGTTAATTTTTGTTGAAGTGTTACAATGTATAATAATTTTTAAAGCTAATTATAAATTTCGCTTCCCAAAAAGAAACTGAACTCAGCAAAATTTGAATGAAACTCAAAAACAAAGTCTCGTAGAGCTCTAAGGAAATGTTCAAAAAATTCGATCGAGTAAATGCATATTTTGTACAGAACACCATCACGAGAGGCGAAACTTCAGTATATCGTTTTGAGCCGAAAACTGAATAGCTAGCAACTGTGCAGGTGTTTCAAGGCCAAGTACTTTGAGAAGCCCTCTCAAAAATACACTATGTGATCAAATGTATCTGGACACCTTGATGAAAATGACTTACAAGTTCGTGGCACCCTCCATCGAAAATTCTGGCATCCAATATGGTGTCAGCCCACCCTTAGCCTTGATGAGACATTTCACACTCTCAGACATACGTTCAATCAAGTGCTGGAAGGTTTCTTGGGGAATGGAGACCATTGTTCACGGATTGCTGCATTGAGGAGAAGTGTCAATGTCTGTCGGTGAGGCCTGGCACCAAGTCGGCGTTCCAAAACATCCCAAAGGTGTCCTATAGTATTCAGGTCAGGACTCTCTGTAGGCCAGTCCATTACAGGGATGTTATTGTCTTCTAATCACTCCGCCACTGGCCGTCTTTTATGAACAGGTGCTCGATCGTGTTGAAAGTTGCAAACGCCAAGCCCGAACTGCTCTTCAACAGTGAGAAGCACGAAATTGCGTAAAACATCAATGTGGGCCTGTGCTGTGATAGTGCCATGCAAAACAACAACGGGTGCAAGCCAAATCCATGAAAAACACGACCACACCACAACACCACAGCCTCCGAATGTTAGTGTTGGCACTACACACGCTGGCAGATGACGTTCACCGGGCATTCGCCATACCCACACCCTGACATCGGATCGCCACATTGTGTGCCGTGATTCGTCACTCCACACAACGTTTTTTCCACTGTTCAGTCGTCCAATGTTTACGCTCCTTACACCAAGCGAGATGTTTGGCATTTACCGGCGTGATGTTTGGCTTATGAGTAGCCACTAGACCATTAAATCCAAGCTTTCTCACCTCCCGCCTAACTGTCATAGTACTTGCAGTGGATCCTAATGCAGTTGGGAATTCCTGTGTGATGGTCTGGATAGATGTTTGCCTAGTACACATTAGGACCCTATTCAACTGTCGGCGGTTTCTGTCAGTCAACAGACGAGGACGGGCTGTACGCTTTTGTGTTGTCCGTGTTCCTTCAAGTTTCCACTTCACTGTCACATCGGAAACAGTGGACCTAGGAATTTTTAGGAAGTGGAAATCTCGCGTACAGACGTGTGACCCAAGTAACACCCGATCACCTGACCACGTTCGAAGTTCTTGAGTTCCGCGAAGCGCCCCAATCTGCTCTCACGATGTCTAATGACTACTGAGGTCGCTGATATGGAGTACCTGGCATTAGGTGGCACCGCAGTGCACCTAATATGAAAAACCCATGTTTCTCTGGGTGTCCGGATACTTTTGATCACATAGTGTATGCTCTCTTGCTCCTCTGCTGAAACGACCAGCTTTCGAACATATCTTTAGAGGGAAAGGAGATTTTAATTCTGCCTGATATACAGCAATTTCCAAAACTTATCTTTCGGTCTGCAGAGAAACGTGCACTCTTAATCTGTCAGGAAGTTTGAAACAAAGCTGAAGAGTGAGAAGTTATTCCGCAAACAGTCCATTAGTCTGTGGTTAATTCGATTCTGAGCAATATTCTTTCTTCTAGGAGTGCTGGTCCCGGAATAGTTGCATGAGAGCCATTGCGAAATGTAAATGTAGCCCTTATGAGAGCTTTACCTAAACCCGACCATGTCGCATCATTTTACCTCATCTCGGTCAACATAGCGAACTTGTTTCTGGCAGCAGCTGCTTTGACAGTCTAATCTTTAATATCTTTAAGTGCCCTTTCTAACGACAGTCGCTCTCATTTCCGTAAGTCGCATGGCTCTGCGCAGGTCTCTAGTGCATTTCAACACTCTTTACGCCAGAACTATTTTCTTCTTCTTATCAGCTAGTAGAAATCTTTAAACTAAAACCTTGTTCGATGCCTTTAGGCCAGTCGACATGTTTCCGCCGATATTCATACCTAAAACAGAACTTCCGCTTCGTTACGTGCATGTGTGTTCGATTATGACAATTATAACGTTAGGAGTATGCAGGAGAGTTCTTCGGCCGCTAGAACCGGTAGGTAGTGAGGACAATTTGTACGGATAATCGCTGTCCAGCGTGCCGAGGGCGCGGCGTGGCAACCCAGAGGAGCTACAGGAACGGTCCTGCCCAGGTGCAACGGCGGTCAGCGTAGCTGAATGTGGGTAAATCACAGAGCAGAGGGTGTGGACGGCGGTTGCTCGCATGGTTAAGATTTTGAAGTTGCACAAGAACCGGCGGCACTCTGAAATATGGTTATTTATAGCTCCTGGAAATTCAATAATAAATCACTGTTTTGTACTAAAGGAAACAATAAATCTGTGATCTGAGAAAAATGAGGCACAACCAGTGAATGAATAATATTTTCAATATATTAAAAACTACAGATGTTAATATTTTACAGTGACAATATTTTCACTCTGTACTTAAGAATTAACGACTTTTAAAAGCCCCTCCCGTTTTCAACGAACAATGTATCGGATGACAGCATTGTATTAAGCTGTCATCCATGGGAGCTACATATCTGTATCTATTTTATTTATTGATTTACTGCACGCTATATCCTTTTCATTCTGCAAATGTTCGTCAGGACGTCATATCCACTACAGTAACACAGAAACTGAATACTGCATAAATGTCTGATATTTGTCATTCTTGAGAAGAAAAAATAGCTCTGAGCACTATGGGACTTAACATCTGAGGTCATCAGTCTCCTAGAACTTAGAACTTTTTTAAACCTAACTAACCTAAGGACATCACACACATCCATGCCCGAGGCAGGATTCGAACCTACGACCGTGGCAGTAGCGCGATGCCAGACTAAAGCGCCTAGAACTGCTAAGACACAGCGGTCGGTTTACTGGAGAAGTTATTTAATGAGTATGTTACTGTTTTTATAACAACTTAATTGAAAAAGATTACAATCGATATATAAAAAATTATGTAATTTAAGTGTGGTCGATGACAGGTGTTAGGTGACACAACAGTTGAAAAGAGTGCCAAAAGACGCATCTATCAAGCAGACATAAGTAACAGTCTTAACAGTATTTAATAACATATTTTCATTTAATATGAGTGCAGATGTGCAAGGATGTTGGTTTACTTATTTCTGAATCTGGGCTTGACAAAGCGTTTACAATGTTTAGTTATTAAATAGTGTTACGACATATTAATTTATGCAGGAAGTGTCCGAGTTGAGTCAAATCATGTCTGTAAAACACAACAACGATGTATTTTTGGTGGGGGACGACAGATGAGAAGTAGGTAGCGCCGGAACACTACTGGAGTCAAATGGATGCAGAGACAGAGTGGTGCGCTCAAGGGAGAGATTCTGGACATATCTTCGCTAGATACGGACGAAGGCAGACCTGCATGTGATACTCGTGTTGGCGATAGATTCTGAGCAATGAACGACCGCTAGAAAACTTTAACTTTTGAAAGGGCTCTAACTTTCGTGAAGTCTGAATGTGCTCCAGTGCATAACATTTACTTTACCGGTTGAATTGCGGAAGTGAGAATATAGTATGAGTTCCTACTCATGATCTCTCTTGCGCTAATGTGTACATTGTAATGCTCAACTCTGAACTGTCTAGAGCTGGTAAATATTTCGTGTACCGAGTTCAAGAAACGGATTTAATTTCTCACTAGCTTTTAATGCAGTTAACACAATTTTATTGCATTTTAATAAAGTTATCTTTCTGTCTGAATGGTAATTGTAGGACCGCTAACCGTTTGTATGAGATGGTTCATATGAACAAACATTATTTAAAATAATTCTACAGAGTCATCTACTCCAATTTCAGACAGTATAATAGAACAATTTTTATTAATTATTCGTTTATATTTTATTTAATATTTTTTATTATTTTATTAATTCACATTTCTAGCTAATTCATAGACTGTTTGACTGCAGGATCATAGTCACATGTGACTACCTGCTGGGTATGAAATGAGACGTGTATACATTAACCCTATGACTTCGTCGAGCCATCCTTTATAAACAGAGCTGCGCATAGTCCTACTACTTTAGGTGCAAGTAACTGCAGCTAAAGTTCCACAAGTTACACATAATAGGGATCGCTCCAGCGTTCTGCAGCCTTTTTATGCCAACAAGCACGTTCCCGAGTACGTTCACTTCACAGGAGCTACCCATCGACGAAGTGGAGTAGGGTTTCGAGAAATGTACATCAAAAGCTAGAGTCCACAAAAGTCAAAAACCACTTGGCTGTCTGTGATCTATGGGACGGTTTGTAGTCCAGAGAAGTTACACAACGTGAATGTAGCAACAGATCCTCCATGCAGAAAGTTTCACTCACAGATTCATTTGTTCAGATCAACACGCAGTTTGGTCGTGGAAGAGAAAGAAACTGGCCTTAATAACCCGAATGAGCTCAGCCATCGTAGACTTGAATGTCATTTTATCGTATGACTATCGTGTGTTTCCGCGGCACACATACCGGTCGTGTACCTTATATGTAGCACACTTCCCTGACTAGTGAATAATCCCACCCACTCCGGACTTATTCAATTTATCTGTAGAGGCAATCTTGGATCATACTATAGAAGCGCGGCAGAAAATATGTTGCACGTTGCGAACATAGGTAACCCCCTTCGTTTGTATTGAAGAGGAATAGAATTTGGAATTAGAAAGGACCTACGACGTCCTAGGAGTGCTAATGTCTGATCCTGAAGAGAGGATTCATTTTCTTTTTCCATTTCAAGCGTGAAGAATTATAGTTTCAAGAAACATGATTCAAAAAGGAGCGCAGCTTTTAAGTGCATTGTCTGTGAAAGGAAATGTTCCATTTTCGAGTCTCTGCCTGGTACAGTTTCAATCTGACACGAGGATTCATGCAATTTAGCTGCCACAAGTTCTCGATGAAATCACAAAACACCGATAACATCAGATCATCATTCATCCTAATATTGTCAGTAGTCACACAGCACACTAACAATCGTTTGTCGGAGACAATGTGTTAATGTCTCCTACATCTACATGACTACTCTGCAATTCACATTTAAGTGCTTGGCAGAGAGTTCATCGAACCACAATCATACTATCTCTCTACCATTCCATTCCCGAACAGCGCGCGGGAGAAACGAACACCTAAACCTTTCTGTTCGAGCTCTGATTTCTCTTATTTTATTTTGATGATCATTCCTACCTATGTAGGCTGGGCTCAACAAAATATTTTCGCATTCGGAAGAGAAAGTTGGTGACTAAAATTTCGTAAATAGATCCCGCCGCGACGAAAATCGTCTTTGCTTTAATGACTTCCATCCCAATTCGCGTATCATATCTGCCACACTTTCTCCCCTATTAAGTGATAATACAAAACGAGCTGCCTTTTTTTTTGCACCCTTTCGATGTCCTCCGTCAATCCCACCTGGTAAGGATCCCACACCGCGCAGCAATTTTCTAACAGAGGACGAACGAGTGTAGTGTAAGCTGTCTCTTTAGTGGACTTGTTGCATCTTCTAAGTGTCCTGCCAATGAAACGCAACCTTTGGCTCGCCTTCCCCACAATATTATCTATGTTGTCTTTCCAACTGAAGTTGTTCGAAATTTTAACACCCAGGTACTTAGTTGAATTGACAGCCTTGAGAATTTTACTATTTATCGAGTAATCGAATTCCAACGGATTTCTTTTGGAACTCATGTGAATCACCTCACACTTTTCGTTATTTAGCGTCTACTGCCACCTGCCACACCATACAGCGATATTTTCTAAATCGCTTTGCAACTGATGCTTGTCTTCGGATGGCCTTACTAGACGGTAAATTACAGCATCTTCTGCGAACAACCTAAGAGAACTGCTCAGATTGTCACCCAGGTAATTTATATAGATCAGGAACAGCAGAGGTCCCAGGACGCTTCCCTGGTGAACACCTGATATCACTTCAGTTTTACTCGATGATTTGCCGTCTATTACTACGAACTGCGACCTTTCTGACAGGAAATCACGAATCCAGTCACACAACTGAGACGATACCCCACAGGCCCGCATCTTGATTAGAAGTCGCTTGTGAGGAACGGTGTCAAAAGCTTACCGGAAATCTAGAAATTCGGAATCAACTTGAGATTCCCTGTCGATTGCGGCCATTACTTCGTGCGAATAAAGAGCTACTAGCTGCGTTGCACAAGAACGATGTTTTCTGAAACTATGCTGATTACGTATCAATAGATCGTTCCCTTCGAGGTGATTCATAATGTTTGAATACCGTATATGCTCCAAAACCCTACTGCAAACCGACGTCAATGATATAGGTTTGTAGTTCGATGGATTACTCATACTACCCTTCTTAAACACTGGTGCGACCTGCGCAATTCTCCAATCTGTAGGTACAGATCTATCGGTGAGCGAGCGGTTGTATATGACTGCTAAGTAGGGAGCTATTGTATCAGCGTAATCTGAAAGGAACCTAATCGGTATACAATCTGGACCTGAAGACTTGCCCGTATCAAGCGATTTGAGTTGCTTCGCAACCCCTAAGGTATCTACTTCTAAGAAACTCATGCTAGCAGCTGTTAGTGTTTCAAATTCTGGAATATTCCATTCGTCTTCCCTGGTGAAGAATTTCGGAAAACTGCGTTCAATAACTCCGCTTTAGCGGCACAGTCGTCGGTAACAGTACCATCGGCATTGCGCAGCGAAGGTATTGACTGCGTCTTGCCGCTTGTGTACTTTACATACAACAAGAATTTCTTCGGATTTTCTACCAAATTTCGAGACAATGTTTCGTTGTGAAACCTATTAAAGGCATCTCGCATTGAAGTCCGTGCCAAATTTCGTGCGTCTGTAAATTTTAGCCAATCTTCGGGATTTCGCGTTCTTCTGAACTTCGCATGCTTTTTCCGTTGCCTCTGCAGCAGCGTACGGACCTGTTTTGTGTACCATGGGGGATCAGTTCCATCTCTTATCAATTTATGAGGTATGAGTCAATTGCTGTTGCTACTATATCTTTGAATTTGAGCCACATCTCGTCTACATTTGCATAGTCAATTCGGAAGGAATGGAGATTGTCTCTTAGGAAGACTTCTAATGACACTTTATCCGCTTTTTTAAATAAAATTATTTTGCGTTTGTTTCTGGTGGATTTGGAAGAAACGGTATTGAGCCTAGCTACAACGACCTTGTGATCACTAATCCCTGTATCAGTCATGAGGCTCTCTATTAGCTCTGGATTGTTTGTGGCTAAGATGTCAAGTGTGTTTTCGCAACCATTTACAATTCGCGTGGGTTCGTGTACTAACTGCTCGAAATAATTTTCGGAGAAAGCATTTAGGACAATCTCGGAAGATGTTTTCTGCCTACCACCGGTTTTGAACAAGTATTTTTGCCAACATATCGAGGGAAGGTTGAAGGCTCCACCTACTATAACCGTATATTTGTTACGAGACTCAAATTTTCTCTGAACTCTTCAGCAACTATATCATCGGAGTCCGGGGGTCGGTAGAAGGAGCCAATTATTAACTTAGTTCGGCTGTTAAGTATAACCTCCACCCATACCAATGCGCACGGAGTATCTACTTCGACTTCACTACAAGATAAACCACTACTGACAGACACAAACACTCCACCACCAATTCTGCCTAATCTATCTTTCCTGAACACCGTCTGAGACTTCGTAAAAATTTCTGCAGCACTTATTTCAGGCTTTAGCCAGCTTTCTGTACCTATAACGATTTCAGCTTCTGTGCTTTCTATTAGCGTTTGAAGCTCAGGGACTTTCCCAGCTCAACTACAACAATTTACAACTACAATTCCGACTGTTCCTTGATCCAAGCACGTCCTGTATTTGCCATGCACCCTTTGAGATTGCAGCCCACCCCGTACTTTCCCGAGGCCTTCTAACCTAAACAACCGCCCAGTCCACGCCAAACAGCCTCCGCTACCCGTGTAGCCGCCAGCTGAGTGTAGTGAACTCCTGACCTATTCAGCGGAACCCGAAACCCCACCGCCCTATGGCGCAAGTCAAGGAATCTGCAGCCAACACGGTCGCAAAACCGTCTGAGCCTCTGCTTCAACTTCAAGGATTCCTCACTCTGAATAATTCTGGAAGATCACAAGCACATGTAATTAACCTTTATTTATCTGAACAAGTAAACTTCGAACACAAACAGAGCTGTTTCTGATGCAGTAAAACAACCATTCTCCAGAAATCCCGTGAAGAAAAAGTTCGTCACAATCAACTGTTCTTCAATGAAACGAAAACAGACCCTCTAGAGCATTGATTAAGTCCTCTTGACCAATGAAAGTCTATATTCAAAATTAAATACGTTTCAGTTTTGTATCTCACGAGCAGCAAGACTTATCGACGGCACAGAACATCAAGGTTCGGAACACGTCGCGGAACCCCGTGGCGAATGCGACGTCCAATCCGAGGCGGTGTCCAAATGGCCTTAGCACCTCAGTCGCTGCCTCACGAAGACGAAATTGGCCGTAGCCTGCTCCATGCGGGCAGAAATATCCACAGGGTGGAAGGCTACAATTTTTCCTCTTGGCTGCCGAAATTGCGGCAGATGCAGCAAGAGGTACCCTGTTGCTGTCTTCTGCGCCCCCTGGTTGGTTAAAGAGCTGCCCTCTCGGGGCTGAGTCGGGTACCACAGAAACCAGCCTGAATGCAGGAGTTGAGCTGACGATAACCAGGAAAAGTGTAGATGCGTTGCGGGTTGGCGGTGTCGAAGGCGAATCCGAGAGGCACATCACAACCGATATATACAGGTAGCTTAAGGACTTCTTGTCCCCTTGCGTCGAACAAAGAATGCGTGCACACAATTTTCATCACCTCAGACTTATGACGCAGGCCTCAGGAACAATGTTTAGTGTGGTACTAACATCAAACCGGTAGAGGTACATCTCTCATAAATGACGTAAATGTAACCATCTCTAGGGTACTGCTCAAGCTCTCAGCCTGTTTCAAACAGTCATGACTGCAGATCTCTGTACATTAGTAAATTAAAGCGTCTCCGACGCGTTTCTCTGTCAGTATGTGGAAGCGAATCTCAGGAACTACTGTACTAATTTTGATACAGTTTTCACTGACGCACAGACTTATTCACGATGAAGCTTTGTGTACATAATTTCTAAAAATTTTGTGAAAATTGGCTGAACTATGATGACTGTCGATTAAGTCTTACCTTCTGAGAACATTCCTGTAGTGTGCTGTTTAAATGGTTTATGCAGTATTAGAATTTGGATTTATGTTAAGGTACCAACGTCGTCGTATGCATTTTAACCGTAACACTGCGCAGTGATCCCTAAACCAAATTAAAGCTACAGCAGACACTTCGTCCGGCCTAGACACTTAGTACTATCAGTGCGTTGGAGGTGGTGGGTCGCTAGTGTCGAATTAGTTCAGAAGCGGGTGTTATGTCCACAAGAAATCGTTATAGTCAAACAAAATTCGTCTCAAATGGCTCTGAGCACTACGGGACTTAACATCTGAGGTCATCAGTCCCCTAGAACTTAGAACCGCTTAAACCTAACTAACCTAAGGACATCACACACATCCATGCCCGAGGCAGGATTCGAACCTGCGACCGTAGCAGTCGCGCGGTTCTGGACTGAAGCGCCTAGAACCGCTCGGCCACCGCGGCCGGATGTTGTGCAATGACCGTAGAACAAGGTCGACTGACACTGACGAATAGACGGATGGGAACAGATGACTCCAGGCAAGTGTTACTGGCGGAGTGTCGCTAGGAACTGCTGGGATCAGTTTACTAGAAGCTGGCTCCAGCTTCCGAATTGGTATGGTTCGTTTAGTGCTGACATATTTCATAGAACAAAGTCTCGCCTCGTGCAGGTATAGAATCGTCTGGGACACTGAGCGGCAGTCTGCGTTTGTTTAGTTACTAGCCTACCTTCTGTTCGTAATCGTATCGACGCTAATGTGTCCACAGAATAAATGGTGGAATGTCATAGGAAGCAAAGCTTGTCGACACCCATACAGCTTCAACTCGTGAAATGATGGTTTGGGGAGCTGTGGGGTGACAACCGGACTAACTTAACTGGGTAATTGTTACATGCTCACCAGTATGTGACAACAATGGTAAGCCCTGTTTTCATACCCTTCATGACCAGAGTCAAATTACGCCAGTATCAGTGAGTGATGGGACAACCGACAGTTTTCAGCAACCGGGTGTCCAGTCGATTGATTTTTTTTTTTGTTGCTAAGTTTGGTTTTTAATTCGAATGAAACAACTAAATGAAAGTGATCTGAGACTAATCTCTCTGTTCGAGCGGTTTCACTTAATATGATACAACCGACTGACACGACTATCAGTCGGTTACCTCAGCTACATCGTTGTTTTTCTCTCTCTGTCTCTCTGTTTGTGTGAACTTTTCAGCCTTTTTCCGTTCGGGATCGCGTGGGGCCGGCTTTGCTGTTGCCAGTGCTAGGGATACAGCCGGCATGAGGAGGCGGCGTGGTGCCCAGTGTGGGCGCAGCACTACTGCCACCTGCGCTACACGTGACTGGCTACCTCTTCCCGCTGTCTGCCGCCCTGGCCCTGGCAGCAGCAGGACACTCACATGGAGGCAACGGGAACAATTTAATGCATTTTATCACTGTTCAATGGTAAAAAAGAATTAGTCTTTCAGAACGTAGCTAAATGAATATCTATATTGCTTATCGTAACTTTGGCGTACTCACTGGTGTGTCTACTTGTACACTTGGGAGTAAGGCTACAGGATATGCGTACCGTAAGTTCGTATTGTATGTCACTGCTTTATTTCACCTAGTGAAAGTACTGCTGACACGTTTCACACGGAAGAGTAACTCGGTAACTTCGTCAGTTAAAACTTTGAGCAGTGGTTTTCAGGTGAATGAACGAATGACAAAAAAGCAAAAACTGGTTTCACTTGAAAATAACTCGGTACACAAAACATCAGATTCTGTCGCCTGTTCTCATTCAGGTGATGAAGGCACCGGTTTCCCGCGAAAGAAATTAGTGAGTAATGTAATAACCCAACCATGTAGTAGACATACAACTGACTCTTTCGACTGTTTCCATTTGGTTGCTCCCATAGACTAATTTCACTCGAAAGTATGAGTGTATAATCCAGCCAATACGTAAAGTTACAACCGAATGAATCGATTGTTTTCATTCCATTGTTCCCATTACTAGCCAGGGACAATGAAGGACCTCACTCCACAGTTCACGTCGCTAATGCCTGGAGGAAACTATGGTTCCTCGCTGCTTTGCCTGGCCCCTGATTTGTCACACATAGAACCTGTGTGGAATGTGACGGGAGGATGCAGACTTTTATACCAGCGTCTAACCAGTAGCCTTCATGAACTGACACAACACGTGTTTCATGCTTGCTAAGAAATTCCCGAGGATGATATGATCTGTGCCACCCTGACTACAATCGTACTTGATCCCATGGGGGTCATACCTCATTGTTGATTATAATGATTATCATGGTGTTTATGATGACAGACATCGACTGCGAATGGACTGACCATTACCGCATATTTTGATATGTATCTGACCAGTGCTTATGGAATAAAACTTTCCTTTTTCGACATCGTACAAGGAGCGTTCAGTAAGTAATACAACACTTTTTCCTCAGTTGAAAAAAATGTGGATCTTCTGTGGGACGTCGTAAAACATTCCTGCTTTAGCTCCTATTGTTTAGTGATGTTCTGATACCTGCCGGCGCTGTACTTAGGCTTCAAAATGGCGTCTGTAACGGAGGTGCGTTCCAAGCAGAAAGCTGTCACTGAATTTCTTTTGGCAGAAAACCCCGAGCTGAGAGCAACATGCCCACTCTACCCATTCTGACACTACTACCCACAAAAATAGAAGAGCACCTCAGACATTCAGAGGTGACGGCAGAATTTTTATGGAGACCTTGCAGTGAACAGAGGCACGGTGAGTCCTTGGAGGAGGCCACTGTCATCTTCTCAACAAGGTCGCGCACATCTGTTCATTCACCCCTGTGCCAGCCGGCTGCATACAGCTGTGGCCCCTCCAATTTTGGAGCATGTGGACACTTCGTCCGACTTGATCAACGATCACAATCGAACATCCCGCTGCTCAATTGTACATCTCTATTGGTAGTGCCGAACATTGGTCCACCTGTTGTGTTACTCGAAGATGTGTGCCACCTGGGTTGCTCAATGCGTAACAGAAGAGTCAGAAGAGTATAGAGAGCAACGAAGGACCAGCTATGCAGAACTGCTTGCACGTTATGAGGCTGACTGTGACAATTTTTGTCGAACGTCACCACAGGCGATGAAACATGGGTTCATTACGTTGAATCAGAAACAGAACAGCTACCCATGGAGTGGAGCCCAACTACTACTCCAAAGAAATAGTTGAAAGCCGTCCCTTAGCTGTCAAAATCATGGAGACAGTCTTTGGGTCTCTAAAAGGGCTATTATATTTGAAGTACTCCCACATGGCGCAACGATTAACTTTGGAATGTATTGTGCTACCCTCAGGAACCTGAAGAATCGACTTCAGTGTGTTCGTCGCCACGAAAATGCAAACCATCTTCACTTTCTCCATGATAACGCAAGGTCTCACCCAAGTGTGTGCACCCGAGAGCAGCTCACAAAACTTCGTTGGACTGTTCTTCGGCGCCTATTCTACCGGTCGATTCTCGCACCTTCTGATTTCCTTCTGTTTGGCCCAATGAAAGACACACTCCGCGGGAAGCAGTAGATGATTGATACGGAGGTTATCGATGTACCAAGATGTTGGCTCCAACGACGACCAGTACAGTGCTACCATTTGGGCACACAGGTCGTCACGATAAGATGTAATGCTGTGGCGTTGAACAGAAATTATGATGAAAAAAGAAGTTCCATAGCCCAAAGAGAGAGTAATAATATGGCCTATTGGAATCTTAAATAAAACCAACATGCTTCATTACTTATGGAACGCCACTCTTACTAAGAGTAACAACGGATGATGAGAAATGTGCCCTCGCCGCACCTGTATGATTAAGTGACTTATGAAACAGCAATAATTTATACATTACAGCGCAGCTGCCTAATTTCAAGGTAGTGTTTTCAGAACATAATCGAGTACATTTTTGAATTGTTTATTCAACCCTCATCCTCCTCCTTACACAGTTTTCGCATTCAGATGTGAAACTGCAGTGTAGACGGCGATTACAGCCTAAGGACCATTGAAACATGGCTGACTGACATTAACTGTGTGTCACGTTGCAATGCACATGTAACTACAGCAGCTTCCAACGATCTATTGTCAGTGCACTATATGTGGGTATAGGTATCATGGTTGATCACACTGAACTATCATTATCCATACCACCACACAGGCACTTTCACTTGGAGACAGTGCCAAGGTCTTGAGAATGCACTGTCATGAATAAGTTACAATTTCACTTGAAGTGGAAGTATATCAAAATGGGGACATCAGTGGTTGGACACCCCATACCGAAACTCATTACCTCGATTAGCACTATCGCGCATGCAGGGAGATACTGCGCTGAATACATTACCATCAGCTTTAGGCAGCTCATTATTCTAACGTGGAGCCTTCATTATCGTGACGTGTGTTGATTAACAAGAGCTGTCGGATGTAGCTGACAATTCATATCACCTAACACGCTGTCAGTCATTGATTCACACCCGTGCCATCGCCTAGTAAATGAGATGTATGCATATGGAATGTCTGAACATATGTACGACTGGGCTTCGGAAGCTATACGGATTGCCTGAATGTTTGCGGCGGGTGTTCTCATACAGAGTGTCAGCTCCTTTAGTACCTTAGCACCTGTATTTCATTTCCACGTTGTTCCACATCTGGCACACGTTAATGATCAATTGTTGCCCTATTACGAGGGAACTGGTGACTCAAACGCAATATAAACAAAAGACCACGCAACAAGAGGCTCGTCACTAGACACTATCACCTGGAAAAGAATGTAAGTAGCTTCCACTGATCGTGCCAAAGCCCAAATGGCGAAGATGCTTTATCTGCTAAGTGTTATGATGGTGGCTGTACCGTGTGGCACAGAAAAACCTTCTTGAAAATAAAGAAAATGTACTTTCATTACTTTAAGAGCACAGGACACCACCGAAAATTTCCTGTTACGTTTATCCTAATAGATTCTGAGTTACCCGATCGTTGATCCTGTAACTGAAGGTCTCTATTGGCTCCATACCGATCCATGCTCAGAATCAGTGATCCAGATGGGCTTTCTGTTATTTTCGACTTCGGCTTTTTGTGGAACACACGGCAGTTGCTTCATAGACTTTGCAGAAGCATTAGTAAATATTCTCCACAGTTTCTTTCTCTGCAGTGAGAAATTCAATGGCTGCACGTTGCTTGTAACATACATCACCCACAGGCGCCATTTTGAAACTCTGCTGCAGCTAAGTTATCTGTCGGAAGTGAAGGAAACTTGGCATGCTCACTCAGGAGGCTTCAAATAGTACATACGTAACGTTTCGCATTCCTAGCATTGTTTAAGGCTGAGAAAAACATGCGGTGCGTTACTTTGTGGGCAACCCTCGTTTTTAGTCCTACAGCCGGCCGCGGTGGCCGTGCGGTTCTGGGCGCTCCAGTCCGGAGCCGTGCTGCTGCTGCGGTCGCAGGTTCGAGTCCTGCATCGGGCATGGATGTGTGTTATGTCCTTAGGTAAGTTAGGTGTAAGTAGTTCTAAGTTCTACGGGACTGATGACCACAGCAGTTGAGTCCCATAGTGTTCAGAGCCATTTGAACGATTTTTTTTAGTCCTACAGAAAAAATGAACAGGACCTTTTTGTAGGAAATTTTATGTACTTAAATTTTGTACTGATATATGTTTTCGCTGGAGGCCAGAGGTTCGAGTTATTCCAGAGAAAACTTGCAAACGTGACCTTCAAACACACCTCCACCCTCGTCCTCCTACCACGGTACAGAATTTCTGACTACGCGAACTATTCCCGATATTTGACTTTTTTGTATCTGCTGATTGGGCTATTACGCCACCAGCATAGTCGGCTATTTAATTATTTGATGGAAATTACGTGGCAAAGTAGGGTGTGTATATGAAACATCATTCTTTCGTGTGTGTAATTATTAACATTATTAATTTAAACCTGCCCTTGAGAATAGTGACAGAAAAACACCTTTCGTAAACATTACGTTAAAAATAATTACGTGTATAATTTTATCCAACTTAACAGCTACAACCACAGTAGTTTAGTATTCAGAAGGCCTGACGAGTAAAAAGAGGTAATTGTTTACTTTATCCTGTTAAAATTCAAAAAATTGTTAGGTAAAATTTACGCCAACGTCAATTTTACAATTTTTAAGGGCTCCACTAAGCTGGTGGCATAGTAAGTCCAATCAACGAAGACCAGAAAAGTCCATTGTGGGAAATAGTTCGTGTAATAGCAAATATTTTACAGCGGTTGAAGATAGCGCCATGAGCAGCATACTAGAAATTCTGACCAGTGGAAATGAGTGTGGGAATGGCGGTGTGTTTGGAAGTCACTTATCGCTGTTTTCCTCGAATAACTCGAAAACTACGCTCTCTAGTAAAAAGTTGTCCCGGTACAAACTCCAATTGCATTACATTTCCTACAAAAATTTGCTATTAATTTTTTCTGTAGGACCAATACTTCGAGCGTAGTGGGCGAGAGAATATGAGAATCTCGTGTATGGTTTTTAAGGCGAGTTAAAACATTGAAAGTTACATCGATCGACATCAGAAGGGGCAGCTGAATCACCCCGTGTAAGAGGGAACCAACTTAAAACGATGTAAGTAGGCTATTCAGGTTTTTATGTTGGTAACGCCACGTAGTGCTCTGTATGAAAATCACTGGCTGTGCTGTGTGCTGTCTGTGGCTGTTTTGCATTGTTGGAGTATTTGCTATTTTAGTGTTGGACAGCTGGATGTTAACAGCGCGTAGCGTAGGGCAGTTGGAGGTGAGCCGCCAGCAGTGGTGGATGTGGGGAGTGAGATGGCGGAATTTTGAGAGCGGACGATCTGGACGTGTGTCCATCAGAAAGAGTAAATTTGTAATATTGGATATCATGAACTGAGATATATATATATATATATATATAACTTTTGAATATTATTAAGGAGAATACATTGTTTGTTCTCTATAAAAAATCTTTCATTTGCTGACTATGCCTATCAGTTGTTAGTGCCGTCAGTAGTTAGAATCCTTTATTTACCTGGCAGCATTTACGCTCGCTGTATTGCAGTAGTTCGAGTAATGAAGATTTTTGAGAGGTAAGTGATTCATGCAAGGTATAGGTCAGTCTGGGCCATTTTTTGTAGGGATTATTGAAAGTCAGATTGCGTTGCACTAAAAATATTGTGTGTTAGTTTAGTGATGATCAGAATAAGTAAATAGAGAAATGTCTGAGCATTTTCAGCTTTGCTCAGCTGTTTGAAAATCAAAATAATGTAAGAGGTTTACCAGCACAGTAATTTATAATTTTCAAAAGGGGACGTTTCATACTGAAAACGAGACAAATGAAAATACGTTAGTAGACTGTTTATGGATCTGAAAATTAATTGCCGTTACTCTTAATAAACTTTTCCCTTTCGTCAAACAATACGGTTAACGCCTTCGTGTGCAAATGTTGTCTACGGAACGATGATTTTACTAGAGCGTGCACCTCTCCGTCCGAAGCAAACTGACGGTCACAATACTTCCCTTCAGAAGCCAAAAATGCGGAAATTGCGAGGGGAGAGATCGCGACTGTATGAACTATGTGATAGGGTTTCCCAGCAAAAACACTACTGCGTAGTCGGCACAACGTCGGCAACACGTTGGCGGTCATTATCCTGCACCAGAATCATGTTGCCCGTCAACATTCCGCTGCGTGTGGACTTGAGGGCGCTTCTCAATTCTGCAATGCGTTCACGTACTGCTGTGCGTTAATTGTGGCACCGTGTTTTAGAAAATCAATGAGCAGTGGGCCTTTGCCGTCAAAGGAAAACTGTCGTTTGGGTAAATCGTATCTAAAAATGTCTTGAATTTTAACAGCATAAAATAAACAGTTAGCGCTCACAGCTTTGGACTTTTTCGCTAGTGTTGAATCCATGGGCTTCCGTTGATGGCTCTGGCGCTTGTTTTCCGTCACAGGAAGATGACATTATGTTTCACATTCCGTGACAACAAGGAAGGGGAAACGACATTCTTCATAATACTATCGTTCCACGTAGTGCAGTGATGTCTCCATTCTGTCCAGCCGCTGATATTCCGTCAGGCTGTGGGAAATCCACTGTGTACGGATTTTCCAGATCTTCAGATGCTCTTTCGTAATAGCGTGAGCGATTCCATAACTGAAGTCCATCGTGAGACAAATGTCTTCCATCGTTCGCATCTGAGTGATTTCAGACGGCAACATCTACCGCAGCAACGACACAAGGGGTACTGAGACGAGGAGCCTGTCCTGGCCGAGTGCTGTCTTTCAATGTCGCACGACCTTCTCGATATCGTTTATTCCACGCTAACACATGTGCATGTGACCCACTGTGTTTGCCATACATATCTGGCGGTCGTGCATGAATTTCACTTCCTGACACCCATTCCGGCGCGCTGTACCTCTTCCCCTGCCTCAGTAGTGTAGTCGCGCGCGCGCGCGACACACACACACACACACACACACACACACACACACACACACACACACACACACACACACCCCTGCCTTAGCAACATCTGCGCCAAGCTCGTTATGCAGGGCATCTCTTCTACGGGTCGTCATTTTCTCTGCTGTTTTCTTTGCAGTTTCGTTTCTGCAATGTGTAGCTGGTGTCCGTCCAAGCAAATGCTGCCCATCACAACTTCCCTGCGACGTCCAGGCCAACGGACACGTCCGTTTTGTTTCCCGTTACAAACAAAATGACTCTAAGGCTGGAATATAATCAGTCCATTCGATCCAGCTGTTCCAAATTAGTCTCGTATGATATTCGATGTCTCTTTATGTATTAACAAGTAAACGTACAACACGAACTAAGTAAAAAACTAAGAACAAACAATACAGTAACACTTTCAAGAAGATTCCGCTGTATCAACCACGTGTTTCAGTTTCCACGTCCTTAACACGATAAAATTTACTGAATTTTACTGAAGCTTGAGAGTAATAGAATGTAGCACAAAGTAGACTCTACATTTTTAACTGAGCTCAGTTACTCCACTTGAAGAGTGGCAAAATTATACATTTATAAAGCAATTCCTGGCCTATTAAACAGTCAGTACGTTACTTAGTTGTTACAAAAACAATTTCCTGAAACTCCCTTGCGTCCCATAATCAACAATGGGCGTATTTTGCTACTTTATTATTGGTCCTTCATTGGGTACATGTGATTCATTAACATCATATATAACATAAAAATAATCATACAGCCTTCTCAAAATAAAGCAGTCAACAAATACTTAGAGTCAAAATGGTTCAAGTGGTTCTGAGCACTATGGGACTTAACATCTGAGGTAATCAGTCCCCTAGAACTTAGAACTACTTAAACCTGACTAACCTAAGGACATCACACACATCCATGCCCGAGGCAGGATTCGAACCTGTGACCGTAGCAGTCTCGCGGTTCCGGACTGCAGCGCCTAGAACCGCACGACCACCGCGGCCGGCTACTTAGAGTCAAACAAACCATTATTTTCAAATGGGAAACACAAAAAGGTGAAATTAAAACTAATCACTATTTCATTTCGTTAGCCCCCTACTCCACGTGTTTACACAAACCGCCGTTTTGTCCTCGACATTTTTCATTCTAGAACCTATGTTAGCTGTAGCACGCAGTACTCAATACGACCCACTAAGTGCAGAGAAGACCTGCCTGATGCGATTGTTCATCTCGTCACTGTTTTGACATCGTACTGCGTATCGCAGGTACTTTATTATACCCAATATATAGAATTCCACGTCAAACAGATCGGGCGAACTATCTGGCCATTCAACGTCCGTATCTCTGCCTATTATTTCTTGGTAAAAGATCCAGTTCTGATTGGAGCGCAGGTGTACAGCACTGGCTGGGTGCACCATGCTGTTGCATCCACAACACTTGCCTCATTTCTTAATCAGTATTGTCCAGCAGAGCAGGCACTTCGTTCCTAAGGAGATTGATGTACATTATCGTGTTAAGTGTGGGTTGAAAAACATGTAGACCGTCAGTACATTTATCGGTAATACTACTCCTGCAATTGATGGTCCATTGGTGGTGTTGATCTGCATCACGCAACCTTCACGGGTTCACAGAGGTCCCATTAGCGTTTAGTAGTACAATTTGGCACACCTGTGACGCATACTGTTGCCTCTCTGTGAACAGAATCTGTTTCAAATACCAAATAAGTTGGGTTAATGCCCAGTCAGAAAAAAAAACAGCCGACAGGCCTTGTCATACACGGAAAGCGTGCCGGCGGTATGGTTGCATGTTTAAGTCTTTCAGAATACGATGTACCGTGAAGCGAGAGATTTGTAGCTGCCTAGCGAGCATCCTCGTACTGCTGTATTGGTTTTTGGTGTACCGTATCCAACGCTATGGCATTTTTCTCTTCCGTATAGGTTGTATATACTTTGCTGGCGTTTCGCCAGGCGCAAATCTTCTGTGTCCCGAGTTTACTCAACGGTCCGAAACGTGTCTGCAGGAAGAAGCCTCCCTTCACATTCCGAAAATTTTCTGTGTACATCTACCTGGGCTGCCTCCATGCCAACCCCATTACACATGCCTCAACAAATAAAATTCGCCAGTATCTTCCCAGAAAGTTTTACGACGGTAACAGGAACTGAACAGGATGCTTGTACAAGAAACCCTTAGCGGTACTTACGCGGTATCAAAATCATATCGGATACTTTGGAGGTGTGTACATGTTGTATTCAACTATGTGGCGTTGCGGAAAGAAAACTGAGATGCGTCCACTACCAGCTCCAATGTCTTGGAGCACCTCTCGTATAGGTAAATATTTGTTCGCCCCGATTCCCTTACCCTGTCTCATGTGCTGCCCCCCACCCGCTGCTGCAGTAATGGTTATCCTTCCAGTTTCACTGACTCTGTTAATAGATATCGATAATTCGAATGTCACACTAGACTAATTTGGCACCGTTCCTCAACATGGGCTTGTAAAACTCGATTTAATTATTTTTCTTTTATTTATTTTTTTAACTTGATACTAACCGACGTTTTCCGTTGGCTCTAGATATTCCAGGAAAGTGGTGATGGACGGAATTAGTTTGGGATGACTCCAGATGTACATTACAAAAACGAAATTGCAAATATCGGTCCAAATCCCAGTGAAAATGAACCTGACAATTCTGGTGAGACATGCAATGCAAAGCCTGTCTCATTTTCATTTGACAGCCTGCTGTGTGTAAATGATCTGTCGGGTTAAACACAAGGGTAGTCACAATGTCTTAGTTATCACCTTGAAAGCCTACACCACGTAATGAATTGTGGTTTGCTTACAGACTCCATTGCTGATACACATTGCAAACCCACGCCGTGGTACCGAACCACGCCACTAGCACTTTTCTTAACGAGCTATGAGAAACTGTACCATATGATTTAATATTTGGAGAGAACATTAACAGCCGGCCGGAGTGGCCGTGCTGTTCTAGGCGCTACAGTCTGGAGCCCAGTGACCGCTACGGTCGCAGGTTCGAATCCTGCCTCGGGCATGGATGTGTGTGATGTCCTTAGGTTAGTTAGGTTTAATTAGTTCTAAGTTCTAGGCGACTGATGACCACATCACTTAAGTCCCATAGTGCTCAGAGCCATTTGAACCAACCAGAACATTAACAAGGCAACTAAAAACGTAGTAGTGGATTGTAACACACCCTTTGTTTTCCAGCCTATGTACGAAACGTAAGTGGGACTTCTGAGTACGCGTGCAGTAAAAACCGGTGATGTTTTATGATTCTAGAAAGCGGAAGGTGTTTTAAGTCCCGTCGGGAAAGAAAGGGTTAAACGAGCCAAATTAAAGCGACGCAACCTGTTAACAAAGTGCAGTAATATGCTGCAACACGTTTTCAACATTTGAAGGGGAACAATGCTCACAACAATGCATGATGAGAAGGTGAAGATGTATGGCGACAGAGCATTCCCATACGACAGTGCATTCTCATACGACACTGGTTAGCTGGCGCAGTCGCTTCCAGTGTGGGCAACAAGAATGAATGAAGGGTACAATAGGAATCATATAGCTAAATACACTGATCAAAAAAAGTTTTGCATCACCCTGGCTCCCGAAACTCCTGAAGACAGATTGTGGATATTGGATCACAGACACAGTCCTTTAGATTGTTCACAGATGTCACTAAACCCGCCCAAAGATGTAAACAGCCGCGCATGAGCAGCGCCTATTAGACAGACGGTGTCCGACAATCGATCAGTTCCAGTCATTCCACCAAGGAGGTGGTACACGGCTCGTACTGTCTGTAGTTCACCCATGCCTAGACGGTCAATACCGTGGTTCGATCGCGTCAGCATTGTTACTTTGTAATAGCAAGGGCTCTCAACAAGCGAAGTGTCCAGGCGTCTCGGAGTGAACCAAAGCAACATGGAGGAGATACAGAGAGACAGGAACTGTCGATGACATGCCTCGCTAAGGCCGACCAAGGGCTGCTACTGCAGTGGGTGACCGCTACCTACGCATTATGGCTCGGAGGAAACCTGACAGCAACGCCACCATGTTGAATAACGCTTTTCGTGCAGCCACAAGACGTCGTGTTACGACTCAATCTGTGCGCAACAAGCTGCGTGACGCACAACTTCATTCCCGATGTCCATGGCGAGACCCATCTTTGCAACCATAACATCATGCAGCGCGGTACAGATGGCCCCAACGACATGACGAATGGACAGCTCAGGATTGGCATCACGTTCTCTTCACCGATGAGTGTCGCATATGCATAAAACCAGACAATCGTCGGAGACGTGTTTGGAGGCAACCCGGTCAGGCTGAACGCCTTATACACACTTTCCAGCGCGTGCAGCAAGGTGGAGGTTCCCTGCTGATTTGAGGTGACATTATGCGGGGCCGACGTATTCCGTTGGTCGTCATAGATGCACCGTAACGGCTGTGCGATACGTGATTGCCATCCTCCGACCGATAATATAACCATATCTGCAGAATATTAGCGAGGCATTAGTCTTCATGGACGACAATTCGCGCCCCCCTCGTCCACATCTTGCGAATGACTTCAATCAGGATAACAAAATCGCTAGACTAGAGTGGCCAGCATATTCTGCCGACATGAACCCTACGGAACATGCCTGGGATAGATTGAAAAGGTCGTGACCCACCAACCACTCTGAGGGATCTACGCCGAATCGCCCTTGGGGAGTGGGATGATCTGAACCAACAGCGCCTTCATGAAATTGTGTATAGTATGCCACGACGAATACAGGCATGCATCAGTGCAAGAAGACGTGCTGCTACTGGGTACTAGAGGTAACGGTGTGTACAGCAGTCTGGACCACCACCACTGAAGGTTTCGCTGTGTGGTGGTATAATATGCAATGTGTGTTTTTCATGACCAATAAAAAGGGCGGAAGTGATGTTTATGTTGATCTCTATTCCAATTTCTGTGTAGGTTGCCGAACCCTCGGAACCGAGGTGAGGTAAAACTTTTTTTTTATGTTTGTAGTTAACGCCAAATATTTATTCAGACATTTACCTATGTTTCGACTGATATAAGCCTATCTTCCTCAGAAGAAGTAGCAGCATTTCAATAGTATATATTACAATCAGTACATGGAACCCATATGAGTAACTAAAAGAAACAAAAATTACGTATAATCGAGATACAAAAGGAACTGACGTGTTACATGTTGTGTGAAAGGAGAAACGAAGCCGTAGGGCTGGCCAACAGTAAAATTATCTATATAAACGTTATGGTATAGCCATAAGATTTAGTCAACATAAAATGATACAAGGCAGAGGTGGATCATACACAGAAACAGATAACTAATAGGACTGAAGGGACAAGTCTGTAGGAACTTATGCCCAAGTGGACATCACATAAGAAGCAGCGGCCACCACAGAATACACCTGACATATTAATAAAATTACATTAACATAATATCACAGAAAAATAAAATAACAAAAATTGTAAGAAACACATGAATTTTTGGAGATGGTAAACAAAACTACGAAGTACATTGAGGTACGATAACGACAGGTTGCCTCTTTATGAAAAATAACATTTCGAAACGGGACGGAAAATTCCGTACAGCTATTATGTCACTTTAAGAACAGGCTGCATGGGGGCTAAATTAAAATTAAATATGAATGCAAATATTTTTAGTAGCTGTATGTCCGATTACGCAAGTCTCGTAAACGGCTGGCCCTGACAACTAATTGTTACGCGATCTGACTGCATAGAATGACAACAAAGAATGTAAGAAAATTTCTGTTAACACAATTAACTAATTAAGTCCCCAGCAACTATAAAACCTACGAAACCAACAAAGCACAAGTGTAGCTGTTATGTATGTGGTAGTATGGCTCAACGCACATCTGGCACGGTTCTTCTTCAACAAGACAAGAATTTTTAAATATCATTTATACTGACGTGATAAAAGAAAATTAGAAATACTATAATTGTGCAAGAAACCCAGAATTACACTCTAATACAAGAACACAAGCCAGATGCTTTGTTGACTGAACCTGTAATGACACATTATTCAGGACACACAAATAAATAGACAACATAATATTTATTACCTTCATATATATTGACGAAAAGCACTCTGACCATTACAATATCTCCATTGGAATAACATCTGCTATCTCTCCCATCACATAGCTGCATAAAACATCGAACAAACACTCACTACTACCCCATTTCATTCCAACTTCAGCTACAAGCAGTGTCCACCACAACTTCTCGGAAAGAACTGCTTGCCGCTACGTCTCAATAATCACTGCCAGTAGAGGCGGCGGAACAATACTCTCTGGCGCTGTGGCTCAGTGTAGCCACCTTTCAAGGCCGAAAGCCATTGCAAATTATTTGGTTGTAAGCTGCAGTTGATCATTTAGAATAAAGTCCCTATAACTGAAATACTGTTTAAAAATTTGAAGTTCCTTCAGAAAGTTCAATATGAAACCCTTCTCTCCCCTACGCAAAATAATCCTGTCTTTTAATTTAACCTCGTAGGGTACCATAGCGTAGTGCTCGGCGTAAGTAGAGCCAAGGAAGTTACCGCCTACTTTACCCAATAAACGTTCCTTGAATGTAGCTTTGGGTGGTCTTCCTGTTTGTCCCGTTCACAACGACGGAAAAGAATCGCAACATCAGAAACTATTAAGGAAGAGTAGTGAAATTTCGGGAATGCATTTTCTACGTTACGTATGTAAGTGATTAATATTGCAAGATCATCGGTAAATGTAAGCGGGAGATAAGGCACTGCAAATGTAAATTACTGGTACGTTAATAACCTGTGTAACCGCCAGAACGTGGAGTGTAAGCATGCAAACGTGCACGGATTGTGTTGTAAAGATGCCGGGCGTCAGTTTGTGGGATGGATTTACATGCCTGTTGCTCTTGGTCGGTCAATACAGTGACGGTTAATGCTGGTTGAGAATGACGCTGACTCGATTGCAGACAGATCTAATGTTGGAGCAGGCCAAGGCAACATGTCGACACTCTATACAGCGGTGTGTGGGCTAGCGTTATCCTGCTGGAAAACAGCCCCTGGAATGCTGTCCTTGAAAGGCAGCACAACAGGTACAATCACCGGAGTGTCGTACAAATTTGCAGTCAGTGCATGTGGGACAACCACCAGAGTGCTCCCGCTCTCATTCAAAATCGCAAAATCTCACTCCAGACCGTAACTGCAAGTGTAGGTCCAATGAGCCTACCACGCAGACAGGTAGGTTGCCGGCCCTCAACTGACCTCCTCTTATACAACACACAGCCATCACTGGCATCGAGCAGAATTGACTTTAATCTGAAAACACGACAGTTCCTGCCCTCCAATGACCTCTCGCTTGACACAACTGAAATCGCAAATGACTGTAGCCTGTAGTCAGTGAGTCGGATGAATGCACGCTATAGGGAGTCTCTTTGGGAGGTGTCCATGGAGTAAGTAATTGTCTCCTGCAGATGGTATTCGCCAGAGCCACACACCGAACACGATGGTCTTCCCTCTCGGTAGTGCCATGTGGCTGTCCAAAGCCCTGACTTCTTGCAACCGTAAATTCTCGTGACCACCGCTGCCAGAGATTTTGTACTGTGGCTGCATTCCTGTCAAGTTTCTATGCGTTATCGCAGAAGGAACATCCTGCTTTTCGTAGCCCTCTTACACGACCTCGTGAGGTGTTGACAACGTTGTATTTGTCATCTTGTCGTCAAGTCACCATATCCAATCTCCAAGGTAACTAACACTCACCCATAATGGTTACAGCATGAACAAAGCAGAACTGATTTGCATCCACATAGTGGCCCTACTAGCACCACGCTTAAGCCGACGGCACACGGACCGTGCATCCGAACGTTGAGAGATGAGCGTGCCGTGTTTCTGACGTCATAGCGTGGAACAGCACGTTCGGGAGTCTTTCCGAACGTGCTGAGCAATATCTGGCATGTCAGATATTCTGAGCGTGCGTCTGAACATTGACCAATGAGATGGCACAACGCCACCTACGTCATACGCACGCCGTCTCCCTTCAGAACAGAGTTGTGAGGCGCCATATTGGCATTCATTTCAAGTCAATATGTACACTCCTGGAAATGGAAAAAAGAACACATTGACACCGGTGTGTCAGACCCAACATACTTGCTCCGGACACTGCGAGAGGGCTGTACAAGCAATGATCACACGCACGGCACAGCGGACACACCAGGAACCGCGGTGTTGGCCGTCGAATGGCGCTAGCTGCGCAGCTTTTGTGCACCGCCGCCGTCAGTGTCAGCCAGTTTGCCGTGGCATACGGAGCTCCATCGCAGTCTTTAACACTGGTAGCATGCCGCGACAGCGTGGACGTGAACCGTATGTGCAGTTGACGGACTTTGAGCGAGGGCGTATAGTGGGCATGCGGGAGGCCGGGTGGACGTACCGCCGAATTGCTCAACACGTGGGGCGTGAGGTCTCCACAGTACATCGATGTTGTCGCCAGTGGTCGGCGGAAGGTGCACGTGCCCGTCGACCTGGGACCGGACCGCAGCGACGCACGGATGCACGCCAAGACCGTAGGATCCTACGCAGTGCCGTAGGGGACCGCACCGCCACTTCCCAGCAAATTAGGGACACTGTTGCTCCTGGGGTATCGGCGAGGACCATTCGCAACCGTCTCCATGAAGCTGGGCTACGGTCCCGCACACCGTTAGGCCGTCTTCCGCTCACGCCCCAACATCGTGCAGCCCGCCTCCAGTGGTGTCGCGACAGGCGTGAATGGAGGGACGAATGGAGACGTGTCGTCTTCAGCGATGAGAGTCGCTTCTGCCTTGGTGCCAATGATGGTCGTATGCGTGTTCGGCGCCGTGCAGGTGAGCGCCACAATCAGGACTGCATACGACCGAGGCACACAGGGCCAACACCCGGCATCGTGGTGTGGGGAGCGATCTCCTACACTGGCCGTACACCACTGGTGATCGTCGAGGGGACACTGAATAGTGCACGGTACATCCAAACCGTCATCGAACCCATCGTTCTACCATTCCTAGACCGGCAAGGGAACTTGCTGTTCCAACAGGACAATGCACGACCGCATGTATCCCGTGCCACCCAACGTGCTCTAGAAGGTGTAAGTCAACTACCCTGACCAGCAAGATCTCCGGATCTGTCCCCCATTGAGCATGTTTGGGACTGGATGAAGCGTCGTCTCACGCGGTCTGCACGTCCAGCACGAACGCTGGTCCAACTGAGGCGCCAGGTGGAAATGGCATGGCAAGCCGTTCCACAGGACTACATCCAGCATCTCTACGATCGTCTCCATGGGAGAATAGCAGCCTGCATTGCTGCGAAAGGTGGATATACACTGTACTAGTGCCGACATTGTGGATGCTCTGTTGCCTGTGTCTATGTGCCTGTGGTTCTGTCAGTGTGATCATGTGATGTATCTGACCCCAGGAATGTGTCAATAAAGTTTCCCCTTCCTGGGACAATGAATTCACGGTGTTCTTATTTCAATTTCCAGGAGTGTATATATGCCGTTTCTGAGCACCAGCGAACTGAGAATCACTGGAAAACCCGTTGTTAACTGTGTGATTCGTTCCAATAAAATAACGAGAAACATCATCCTGGAGGCGAAAGAATTATTGTAACTTGTGTATTATGAGAGAAGGCTATTTGAAGTCAGCGACACACTGAAGATCCACCCAAACCGCAATATTCTTCGTACAATTTGTTGTAATTAAATTTCAATTCGTAACATATCTACGAATAAGGCTTTCAGAAAGGCGTAACAAGCTATGATTCGGCGCAAAAGATGTGATGTTGGGTTAAGTTAGCCGGCACGATAGCTCAGCGTGTTCGTTCAAAGAGTCAGTTGGCCTCTGTAATAAAGAACTGAGTGGAATGATCAACCACCGAAATTGAACAGGATGTCTTTCGACGTCCGAAACGACCAAACACAACGATGAATAACGAAAAAAAAAAAAAAGGTTAGCGTTATGAGTAGCGTCTCTGTCTTCTATAAAACTGTTAATCAGGGCGGTGGTTCGCTTCTTGATACTCCCAATTTTCTTCCCTAACATTCGCGTTTTTATTAGGTTCTGGTACTTTATTATTAGTTTTACTATATTATTAGTTTTACTATAATAGTTGACGTTATGTAAGTATAAGTTCACCTTTTCTGAGGGATGTCTTTCTTCGATTGGCTTAATCCACAGGACAGATTGCGCTGCTTGTATAAAGATATTTTGCTCCTTTTTCTTTTGCGCTTCGTAATTCGCATGTTGCAAAGTTTCTGCTACTGGGTAGCAACAGTGACCAAGTAAGAATGACCTTGGGGTTTTAATAAAATGTGGGAATGATGAAATAATGTTTATCCTATGCGGAGAAGTATTCCAAATTTGTACCGCACTCTTTTTAATTGAACTTTTATAAGCCTGTGCCCTTATTGATTGGACATGGTACTTTCCTTTTCGTGGACGATGGAGGAAATGTGCGTTTTAATGGAGGTAACGTGGGAATTTTACGCGCGCCCATTGAGTAAATAGTGTGATTTACGAACTAGTAACATCCCTCAACTGTGGCTGGAGTGCGTTGCGATCGCGTATACCACGTTGGTCCCACGTACCGTATGCACAAGTTGCATCGTTCCTGGGCGTTCAGCAGCACGTTGAACTTGGCACGCTCAACGTTAACGTTTGACAGCACGGTCCGTGTGCCGACGGCTTTACGCCACTTGCGCGGAATTTGGATATACGTCATCTTTCAGACGCACAAACGCGCCTATCAACATTCGTTTATGTCGCACAGTTCCTTCTCGGTTTTGCCCTCGGTGTAAAAATAGGGACTATCATTGCATCTTATTGCACTAACTCCAAAATAAGAAAATGGTTCATCATTACGCTTCATGACGTGATGTAAAGTTTTGAAAAATTGTTGTTAGTTGAAAACGAAACTTTACAGCCATATTTATCAGTAATGAGACTGCCTATGTTGTATCAAATATTTACTAGCAACGGCATATAAAAGAAATTCTCTTCCTGTTATTCTTCTTTTTCCAGTTTGTCATCTCCTAGAGTGGAACATTTTTTATCGGTTTCATTATCAAAAATTCGGAGTTCTATTGACGATTCGTAGCCATTATTACTGCCTACAGTTTTAAGCAAATTAATCTCTTCCAGAAATTTCTCCTGGGAGAACGGAGTAACCAAAGGACGATGAATATTAGAATGGAAAAGGCCCCTCTGTGTGCTTGGGGGGTTACACGAATCAACCGGGATAATGTTGTCTCAAGGAGTTTGCTCACGAAAGTTTTTGAAGTCAATTTTATCGTTTTTTATATTCAAAGTAAGATCAAGGAAATTCATCTCACTAGTGTTGTTCGCAATTCTTTAGTGAAAACTATTTTCTCATGAAACTGATTGAAAAATGAAACAGCTGATCTAATTCCTCGTAAGTACGTTCTAATACAAGACTTACATCCACAACGTACCGAACATGGAAGTTATTGTTTACAAACGATCCTGCGTAATTAAAAGCTGCGTAGTGCACGGAACAGTGCTAAAGTGGGTGACGTCACAATAAGTGACATAACGCACAACACTGACGGAATGAAAATGCTACATAAAATTACGAACCGAATTTTGAAAGAATGAATAACAAAAATATTTCTACTAAAATGCTCTGTGAATTTATATGTGCAAAATAACTAAATAAAATTTATAACTTTAAAATAATGCACTCGTAAATTTAACACTGTACTGTAGGAATAAAACAGTCTGCATGAGAAATGTAATCTGAAATGAAATTTACCTAAATGGAACGTGATAAAATTTTTTAAAAACAATGCATGACTAAGAATTATTTAACGTTGTCCTTACTGCAATTTTAAACTGGCCCTAACTGATTTTCATTGTTTATCTGTTGCAATGGAAACTCGGTGCTGCTTGAAACGATGAACACAGAAAATGCAGTGCAGCAGCAAACTAGCTAACTGAAAGAAAGAAAGCCTTGCACATTGCAGTGCACGGACATGCAGCTATGCTACGCAGATCGTGCTGTAGTCTTTAAGTACGGTGTTCCGCTCGATGAAGTGCAGTAACACATAGCCAGAAAATATAGCTTCGTGAGCAGAAGATGACAGCATTTACACTTTCTGAAGGACTGAAACTAGACTAACTTTAAAAAACTGTGTTTTGGGATACTATAGCTTATTCTTTGAAAATTTCAATGATCTTTACAAAATTTACGTTTTGTAACGTACCACTCTAGCACGAGATCAGTTGTTGAAATGGTGAAAGAGTTTTAAATCTGTAACTTCTGAGTGCAAGCCATGTGAACATGTGAACTTGCTTAATCACATCTAAACAGTGAAAGCAACTAACCCAAATCAATCAAAAAAAATCCTACTAAAACTTCATCGTTTTCAAACACATAACTTACGAGCAAGCAAGCAGTGCGGCAAAAGCCGTATCAGAAAATTTCGCTTCTCAAACTGATCTTAGCAAATTAAATATCAAAAATTCATATCCTCCGTATCTTTATCTCTGTGCTGTGCAAGCGATTTCCACATGTCTCAGTAGCATGGCCAACACCAGATGCACTGACTAGCTTCTCTTAGAATGCTACAACAACAACAACAACGCCACTCGAACCACAGATAACAAAGCTTGTACTCAGAACTACTGTGGCTGAACATGCTGACTATTGAAAACCACTAGTTCAAAAACACCCAGTGTTCAGATTAGAAGTATGACACATTGAATGAAAACAGAGCATACAAAAAATAAGCTAGAAACGTAAAATCTTGCGCGACATTTAGAACAGTGCAAAGGTACCAAATGCATTTTCGCCCTGTAGCTGAGTATTACTCTCATGTGAAACTTACTAGCGGATTAAAACTGTTTTATGACAAGCGTTGTGTTACTATGACCCCAAGACAAAGGAGCGAAACAAGCAGTGCAATCATGTTGATTTACAACACTCGAAAGTAGCAAAGAGTTAACTACAAGGACATTCTGAGAAGTAAAGCCTCCAAATTTTTTGATGGGACACTCAAAGTTTTAAAATCAAACTAACTTTATTGTCAGTCTAAATATTTGTTCGTTATGTCTGCATATTTATTTCTCAACATAGAAAACCCTGGCGACGTAGACGTTTCTCCAAGCGAGAGACCAGCTTGTAGATACAGTCACTGTAGTGTGTTTGACTTTGTTAACGGAGCCACAAACTAACCTCTCCTTGCACCGCTTCATGACTATCAAAGTGAAGTCCTCGAAGATGAAAATCGTGTAGTGCCAAATTGGGACTGTATTGAGGATCAGCAATGACAATGAGCCCAAGGCAGATGTGACTGCACTCCTGTGTGGTCTGGCAATGCTGAAGGAGCGGGTGCTCCACGTGTGGAGGAACGCTTCGAATTCGACCTTTCAGTTGTCTGATGGATTACAGCAAGCTGTTTCTCAAACACTGACATACTCGCTCAAGTCACATTAATGCCACAACCACATACTCGTATATTCGATGTCAACGTGTAGTAACGACTCAAAGGCGGCAGGTGGCTTGGAAGGAATATAAAGTGAGAACTGGAAACACGGAAAACAGTGCAGTCTTTGTCGTAAAGCGAAAACGGAGCGATTTACCTGACATTCAAAAGGGCATGATCATTGGCTTTCGCTGAACCATTTCCGAAACGGCTAAATTTGTAAAATGTTCATTTGTTGCAGTGGTTAAAGTGTGCCGCGCATGGTAACATCAAGTCACCCAAAACCGGTGCCAATACATCTATGGAGAATTATGGGCCATGACAGGAGTGAAATGCGACTGGAGAGATGTGTACTACAGACTAAATGTGCTACTGTTGAGATACTAACCGCCCAGACGAGTCAAGGACCTACCACCAGTGTCTCCTTAACAACCGTTCAGTGAAAGGCTGCTGCAGATGCCTGGTTTGTGCCCCCATGCTGAATGCTGTTCATAGACAACGCTGGCTGGAATTTTAAGCTCAGTACCGCAATTAAATGTCCACTGAGTGGTGAAAGGTGGCCTTTTCATATGACAGATGATCGTTGTGTACAGCGTGAAACGTCTGAAACGGAACACCCTGCAACAATAGTCGCAATGGTCGACGCCGGGGGAGGGAGCGTTATGGTCTGGAGGAATGTTATCGTGGCACTCCGTGGGTGGTATCGTTATTCTGGAAGGCAAACTGGATCAATAAAAGTATGCATCTCTTCTTGGGGACATCGTCCACCCTTATAGGGAGTTTGTTTTTCGTGAGTACTACCAGCAGGTCTAGCGGTTCTGGCGCTGCAGTCCGGAACCGCGGGACTGCTACGGTCGCAGGTTCGAATCCTGCCTCGGGCATGGGTGTGTGTGATGTCCTTAGGTTGGTTAGGTTTAAGTAGTTCTAAGTTCTAAGGGACTTATGACCTAAGATGTTGAGTCCCATAGTGCTCAGAGCCATTTGAACTACCAGCAGGACAATGGAACGTGGTCCTAAGAGAAGCAGGCTGAGTTTATCGTACACACTGCCCGCCAAACTCGCCGAATTTAAACCCAATCGAGAATCTGTGGCACCATCTCGATCTGGCTGTTGGTGCCACGAATCGTTAACCGAGAAACCCAGTGCAGATGGCCGTAGCAGTGGAGGCGGCTACGGCTCCTCACCCAGGTCGATACTTCCAGATCCTCAATGACACCTCTCTCTTACGTATCGCAGCGGACCGCGCTGCAAAACGTGGTTATTCAAGCTTGTAACAAGTGGTAGCGTTAATCTGACTGGACAGTGTAGTTACGTTACACAATGCATGTTACACTCTACAGTTCGGAGCCTCTAGTGGCAGAGAGTAGGAACTTGGTCAGTAGCGCAGGAAATTCGGCCGAGTAATATGCATGAGATGTATCATCTCAACTGAAATTGAGAACAATAAAAAAATTCAGAGGGATTACTTTTCATCAGGCCCTCTTTTTATCGAACAAAGTTATCGACGAACAGATTATGCTCATGATGCACAAACTGTGACAGGAGACTACTGTCGAAACCTCTTGACGAGGTGCGGGAGGTTGTGAAGGCGAAGCGCCGAGGTAGCTGTTCAAGGGTGTGTGGTTTTGGTCAATGGCAACACAACAGCTAATTCTGTACACAACACAGTCACGTCTGTTTCTTCGTTGTGCTATGACATGCACACAGCACCTTCTTCTTCGTCTTTTTCCTCTCCTCAGATGAAGAAACCATTCCATACTACGCAGCTCCGTAATGCCAGTGACGGGAATTTCGTGATCGAACTTTGCCTGGACGTCCAAACTGTAGACTTCCACGTCCGAGATTTCGGCCACGACATTCACCCTTGGGATAAATCTGTCTCATGGAGGTGTGAATATCTGGTGTACAACTACACCATCCGAAAGTCTCACGATCGAGACTCATTTTGTAGGTGTGCTAATAAAAGCTTGATGATTATGTGCTGAACTGTGCTCTATTGTTGGATATATTTTAGCAACAAACTTTGCTATGCATCAGCTTATTACAACATTTAACTCGCGTAAAAGTGATTATATCTATTCTATTAACGTAGCTACGATTGAACAACAACTAAGTCACTGTTCAGTGTCGAAGTTCAAACTGTTCATTATGTAATCAATTATATACACACATCAAAAAGTTTAGCACAAACCAGTTCCCAGAACTCCTGAAGACAGAAGTTGACTGAGGACATTGAGTCACAGACCCAGTCCCTTTGACTGTTCAGAGTTGTCACTAAACCCACCCAAAAATGTAAACAACAATGCATGAACAGCCCCTGCTAGACGGAGGAGGTCCGACAGCCGATCACTTCCAGTCACTACCAGGAAGGAGGTAGATGGCTCCTGTTGTCTGTAGTTCAACCATGCCTAGACGCTCAATACCGCGATTCGATCGCGTCCGCATTATTACTTTGTGCTAGCAATGGCTCTCAACAAGGGAAGTGTACAGGCGTCTCCGAGTGCACCAAAACGATGTTGTTCGGATATGGAGGAGATACAGAGAGACAGGATGCAGTGGATGACCGCTACCTACGGATTATGGCTCGGAGGAACCCTGATAGCAACGCCACCATGTTGAATAATGCTTTTCGTGCAGCCACAGGACGTCGCGTTACGACCAGATCTGTGCGCAAGAGGCTGCGTGACGCACAACTTCATTCCCGACGTCCATCCTTGCAACCAGGGCACCATGCAGCGTGGTACAGATGGGCCCAACAACATGCCGAATGGACCGCTCAGATTTGGCATCACGATTTCTGCACCGACGAGTGTCTCATATGCCTTCAACCACACAATCGTCGGATACATGTTTGGAGCCAACCTGGTCAGGCTTAACGCCTTAGACACACTGTGCAGCGAGTGCACCAAGGTGGAGGTTCCTGCTATTTTCGGGTGGGATTACGTGGGGCCGACGTACGCCGCTGGTGGTCATGGAAGGCGCCGTAACGGCTGTACGATACGCGAATGCCATTCACCGACCGATAGTGCAACCACATCTGCAGCACACTGGCGATGCTCTTCATAGACGACAATTCGCACTCCCATCGTCCACATCTTGCGAATTATTTCCTTCAGGATAACGACATGGCTCGACTGGAGTGACCATATGTTCTCCATACATGAACGCTACCGAATATGGCTTGGGTAGATTGAAAAGGGCTGCTTATGAATGACGTGACCCACCAACCACTCTGAGGGATCTACGCTGAATCGCCGTTGAGGAGGGGGACAATATGAACAAACAGTTCCTTGATGAACTTGTGGATAGTATGCCACAACGAATACAGGCATGCATCAATGCAAGAGAACGTGCTGCTGGGTTTACAGTTACCGGTGTGTACAGCAGTCTGGAGTACCACCTCTGAAGGTCTTGCTGTATGGTCATACGACATGCAGTGTGTGATTTCCATGAGTAATAAAAAGGGCGAAAATGATGTTTACTTTGATCTCTATTCCAATTTTCTGTACAGGTTCAGAAACTCTGGGAAACGAGGTGATGCAAAACTTTTTGTTGATGCGTGTACAATACCTAACTCTGGTTTGGAATATCCTATGGCAGGTATGATATGTAACGAATATCAGTCTGAATCATAGTCCGAATCCGTTTGATAGACACTTCTAAAAAATGTCGAATAGCGAAGCGATCAACTGCTGGGCAAGGGGAGGCCATCATATGCTGCTTTCAGTCTGCTGTCCTCTGGCAATTGTCATAATTGCATGGTCTTGTCACTTTAACGGGACCACCAGTCAGCCACCTGATTAACCAAAGTCTGCTACTCGGACTTGCAGTAAGAGAGTCAAATGATGTTATGGAGATACCGACGTGGATGTGAACCCATACTTAACTCTGAGGCTGTGACAAGCTGCACTAGGTTTCTCGGCTGAGGAAACACTGCACGAACAGCCCGATCGTGGTGGTACCGGATATTCTCGAGTGAGTTTAAATCCGCAGAGAGTCGTGGCGGGGAGAGTAAAATAAACTCTGTCTTATGCTCTTCGAACCATGATAGTACACTTCGAACTGTGTGACTCTTCACTTTGGCCTGCGGTTAGATACCATCGTGCCGAGGAAGAAACGAAATGCATGTTCTGCTGTGGACATGTTCCCCAAGGATAGATGCGCACCTGTGTTGATCCACTGTCCCTTCCACAATGATGATGTCACCTAGGTGATGCCATGAAAACATTCCTCACACAGTAATTCCCCATCCAGGTTGCAGGATGTACCCTTTGAGACGTTTCATGCTATACATACAAACGTCCGTCTGTTCGATGGGGCATAAAACGTGATTCTTCTTAGAAGGCCAGCCGTAGCCCGTCAGTAGACGTCCTGTTGTGGCACTGGCGTGCAAATTCCAGCCTTTGGCGTCGACAAACAGCAGTCGTCATGCGTACACGATCCAGGTGCCTCTTCGGAGGCCCATCGCAGCATTGTACGCTGAACAAAGTTTGAGGAGGCAGTTGCACGTGAATTCGCCCTTACGTCTCTCCGCAGATGTCGTTCACTTCTGCCGTCTATGGCCTGTTGTGCACCGCAGTTGAATCGACGCCGGTTTTAGAGGGCACCATTTTGCCATGGACTGTATACAGCGTGTCCAGAAAAGGACTCCCTGATTTCAAAATTAAATATCTCGAAAACAAAGATCGATAGAGGGGCACAGTGAAAGACATGGTCCACCCGAAGCATCCAGCCACGTTGGACGAGCTTGTATCCGCGATCTCTGTGGCATGTGAATCCATTTCGGTTGAGAAACTACGAAATGCGATGGCGAATTTCATTCTTCGTTTGCGCCACCTCTGTAGTGCCGATGGTGAACATTTTGAAAACATTGTGATGTGATTGTTTGCAAAGATTGTTTTCATACCATTATGTCACTTATGTATGCTGATATGAGCTGTACAGCGTACAGCGCCATCTGTTAGCAGCTTTTGTAACTATTATTTCAAACTGCTGTATAAACTTCTTACAGCTTTCACAATAAACATACCGTTTACTGCATTCCCCTATCGATCTTTGTCTTCGAGATATTTAATTTTGAAATCAGGGAGTCCTTTTCTGGACACCCTGTAGTTCAATCACGGTGGCACGAGAACAGTTTACGAACTTAGACGCTTTGGAAATGCTCCTACGTTTGGCCAGAAAGCGAATGAGCTTGCCCTTTATCATGTCAGATAAATCGCTTCGTTTCGCGCATTACAAGAACGACGTCTTATTTTCCGCTCCCCTCTTCCCCGATAAGATTTGTATACACTCAACTGCTAGTGCTGCCATCTGCAACCAAAACGATATCGCTATACCGCGTGGGGCCTCCGTACCCCGTGCGAAAAGCTGCGTTCCTCGCATTTAACCTTGTAAGGCTGTTTGCTGAATGCGCTGTTTTGCAGAGGCAGGTAACAACGTTAGAAACTTTTCCGGAAATGCAGAGATACTCGCCGCGTGTGATGTTAATGTTGGTAGCTGCCTCCTCTCAGAAATACATGTAACAAAAATGGTTCAAATGGCTCTGATTACTATGGACTTAATATCTGAGGTCATCAGTCCCCTAGAAAATGGTTCAAATGGCTCTGAGCACTATGGGACTTAACTTCTGAGGTCATCAGTCCTCTAGAACTTAGAACTACTTAAACCTAACTAACTTAAGGACATCACACACAACGATGCCCGAGGCAGGATTCCAACCTGCGACCGTAGCGGTCGCGCGGCTCCAGACTGTAGCGCCTAGAACTGCTCGGCCACTCCGGCTTGTGTTGAGTTCTGACTCAAATCCAGTAACCAAAAGGCTATATAAAAGACGAGGAAACGGGTTCAAATATTGAATATAGGTCAGTGGATGATATTCTGGGATAGAGTGACATCTTATGATCTGATGTTAACCCGTAGTAAGGTTCGGAAAATTCGCGAACAGCAACGCTTAGTGGAACACTTAAAAATGACAGAAAATAATCGATTAAGACAAAGAGAATCTACGAAGATCTTGATAGGATCGAGTTGGACACACAACAGGTATATCAATGTGAACAACACGAGACAGAACACGTAGAAATACCTAATGAGACCAAAAATGCAAAACATGATGTTCAATATGGTGCAGAGAATGGACATGAGAACGGCGTTGTTAATGAATCAGATGCTGAGTGTGTAGATTGTGATATACGCCATATTCAACGAAACGTAATCATATTGAATCATTCAGGCTTGCAATTGCATGAAATAAGAAGTGTTAGTGCTCCTTCACTATGTTCGGAAGTGAAGGAAACGGTTCACGAAAAACGAGATAGGGAACGGTTGCATCAGACAGCAACTGCCGAAAATGGTGTCAATGAAAATGCCAACATATATGAAAAGTTGCAGCGTTTATTATAACAATCTCAGGAATCAGAAAAGCGAATAGAAGGGCGCAAGACACAAGGGCAAAAAGAATTAACACTGAGGCTGAAATAAACTAACAATGAAATACAAAAAAGGCCCGATAAAATTCAAGACCAATTAAATCAAATACGAACTGAAGCTAAGGAAGCACGAATCACGCTTCAAACGCTCGTTACAAGGCACGAACAATGGAGAACAGAAGTTGACATTGTCCAAACAGACACGATTACGTTGTGTGAAGATACGCAACAAAGTATCAAAAAGATTAAACAGCAGGTCGAAGCTTTTGCCATCAAAGCGACGACTAAGACGAAACATGTTATTGCTGAGACTGTGTCTCACAAAATAACGACAAAAGCAGCATTAAAGAAATTCGATGCCCGTATTTTAAAAATACAAGAGAAAAACGTACACTAGTTTCAACGGCTGAGATCGGAAGTTCTACGTTCAATCGAAAGTCGTTGTGACGTAGAAAGCGTTAGTGAGGAGTCGCAGACGATGACAGAAGTCATTTTAGTGTCGGTAGATACTACTGTGAAGACTGCAAAATCAACGGTTGCCGAGAATACGACAGAAAATTACGTGTGACGTAAGACGGGAAGGCACATGTGGATGCCAGTCCAAAACCTCAAACGGCGAACGGAAAATTTGTCCGAATAAGCTTATGCCAGAACATCACGGTAAAGCGGGATAAAGAACAAGTCGATAATGAACAGGGAAAAGACAGGAAAACACCCCGTCTTGATCGGAAAACGAACCAGATTATGAAGTACGTGAACAGTCTGATAAATTAGATTCAAATGTATACAATTTTGGCACATACGTGGACATAGTACGACAGTATTACCCAGACTATGTAATCATCACACTAGACACAGAAAACAGTGTCGTCATAATGACGTCACAGCTGAAAATTTGAATCTGTAATTCGAAGTGGCAGATAACAAATATGATAACGATTTGAGTCAGGGTGCGAGTACAGACACACTTAAAGTAGAATCTCACGACTCCACATTATCTAAGTGTGAAGTATTGTCACACTTAAAGAATACTTGCCAGGCTCTACAATCCAAATCAAACAAGATTACTAAGATGTGTGACGAGGAGACAAACTTAAAACAAGTAGTAAGGTGTGAAAATGACGATTTAAAATCTGGAGTGATTACTTTAGAAGATGATCTGGAAGTAGCTATACTAAAGTTGGAAAATTTAAAAAAGGAAGTAGTTCTCCCCAAACTCTCGATGAAGACCATCAAATGTTAATGGAAAACGACGCAACTATGGATATTCACAAACATCCAGTTCTTACGAAACACAAACACATACATTAGTAAAATTAGTAAGTAATTGAGGACATATCAATGCAGGAAGTCAAAGACGAGAGTACTTCAAAGGTAAGTCCGATACTTCGTGTAACAGTCAAGGGTACTGTCTGTAACGCAATAGTAGATATTGGGAGTGAGTTAACGGCCGTTATTCAATCGTTGCAATAGTGACAATGACTTACTAGTGTTAAAAGCACGAAAGTCAAAGTACACGGACCAATTATTGGACATTCGTCGAACGTCACAAGGCAGGCAAGACTTGCATTTGACGGTCTGGGTCATGTAAGAGAAACGAATTTTGTCATAGTGTTGTCAAAGAGGTCAGTCGATATGATTGTCGGTGTTGGGTTAGATATAGGCAGAGGAAGTGTCACTTTAGGAGAAGTCACCTTAAAATTCGAGAAGAACCTGAGACATGAAGAAATGTGTGGAAATTATACACAGTTACAAATGCAAAAAGATTGGGACATCGTTTGTCAGAATAATCCGCGTTATCTATGGACGAAAGAACCAGTGCCTATGAATTTGAATACATGAAGACATTTACAAAGACATCGGAATAAAATACGAAGTCTGGAGGGGTTAACAGATAAACAAAGATTGGAATTGGATGGATCATTACGCAAGCATGCGATTGCATTTGAATCGAAACCTGTAACAATTAAGGATCTACAACACAGATTCGAGGTTAAGGACCATACGTCTTTTAGAGTAGCTCCGTATAACGTCCCATTGAGTTACCAACGTGCTGTATTCTTCGAGTTAAATGAGATGGAACAAGATGGTGTTACTGAACAGGTACTGTCAACTTATAACAGCCCATAACTTGTTGTGGGAAGAAAAGGATGGAACGATACACTTGGTGTTAGATTCCAGTCAAATTAACACAATTATAGTTCCAGAAACAGATAGTCCTGAGAGACTAGACGACTTGCTCAACAAATTTCATAATGTAAAAGTATTCTCGTCGCTCGACTGACGATCTAGCTTTTGGAAAACTGAATTAGCTCCTGAATGCAGGAAATTTACTGAATTTACTGCTTTTCAAAGGTGTTACAGGTTTAAAAGACGCCCATTCAAATTGAACATTTATCCGCAGCTTTTATTCGAGGTCTTGGAAGTATTTTACCTAAGGAGTTACGGGAGCAATTGACGTATTGCGTGGATGACATCCTCATAGCAGAGTCATCGTGGGAGAAACATAATGAAATTCTGGATACCTTACTGAAAACACTTAAAGAATATGGGGTAACAAACTTGGACAAATCCAAATTTGGAACAACACATAGACTTCCTAGGACATGTCATATCTGCACAGGGAATAAAACCGAACCCAGAAAAACTAGAGGCAATAAGAAATTTTGTAACACCATGTAATAGGAAGACACAGAGGCTTTCTGGGACCAGCAACGTTTTTTAAAAGGTTCATCTGTATAGACACTCTAGCCACACCCCGATTATGCAGTTTAACTGGTAAAAGCACTGCATGGATATGGGATGATACTGCAGAATAAGAATTTCAGAAGTTGGAAAAGGCGTTAGCGGAAGCACCGATGCTGTTACACCAAGATCTAAGGCAAGATTTTTGTATGGCAACAGACAGTGCCAAGACTGGGTTAGGAATAGTATTATTTCAACACTACAAACAAGATGGACAGATAACGCATAAGACCATTGCATTTGCGACTCGTGTGTTATCAAAAAGTGAGAGGAATTATTCCATTGCATAGCTGGAAGCTTTAGCGGTAGTCTGGGGTTTCCGAAAGTTCAGATATTTTCTATTCGGAAGGAAAACAATTGTACACACAGATCGTAAGGCTGTTGAGTTTTTACGCTCAGCGAAGTTAACACATGGTAGGCTAGCAAGGTGGATTTTAATCTTGCAAGACTATGATTTCTTTGTAAAACGTATCCCAGGACCGGCAAACACCTTAGCGGATTTTCTTTCCTGGCGCCCACATGGTGCAACTCCAAGTAACACGAAGTTCGGTGCAGATGAAGGCCAAATTGGTATATATTACATAAGAGGAGTTTCTTTTGAAAACTACGTAATAACCGCTTTCTCAAACATTTCAAATGAACAGAACAAAGACCCAGAGGTGTTAGGGTCAAACGTAAGTGGAAAGACAAGTAGCCGGTTGACATTCATCAGCATTATTTGCTGAAAAATGACGTGCTGTTCTACAGACGCGACCCAAGTATAAGTTTATGGACAGTCTGTATTCCTGATGAACTCGTGAACAAGTATATGTAGTACACTCATGTAAGTAATGGGCACTGTGGGGCGAATAAATGTTTTATGTAACTTAAAGAGACCTCACATTCCACCAACATGGAAAGATGTATTCGGCAAGTACTCAAAAAATGTAAGGGTTGCCAACATGCCAAACACGTTACCTTCCAGACTAGACTACAATTATCACCCATAATAGCGAAAAAACTAAATCATCTAGCAGCAACAGATAATCGTCAATTAAATATGTCCAAGAGGTAATATTTTGTTATTGAGTGTCAAAAGTAATTCAAGATCATTGTTGTGTATCACTTGACCCCTGAAAACACAGTTGATAAACTATACGTAGCATAAAAAAGGAATAGCTGTTTTGCCTTTCTAGAATAGACCACAAACTTTCACGTTTATTAATTCATGCTTTCTATTTATGTGGCAGCAGCATTTCTAATGATTCTTGTTATGATCTGCACCTGATGTTAGCTGCCTTACAGGGCCAAGTTTATATTTATTTAAAATTTCTGACATCCTGGGCTTGAGAAGACAGTTCAGATGTTTTGTCGATTTGGGCATTGAGAGTATGACTGGCCGAATGGAGAAACGGATGTGGCAATGAGTATATCATTGTTGCTAATACCTTCATGGCAGTGCTGCACATCGTTCCAAAAGAAGTAGAAAAAACTTAATATTTCCTCCATAATACACGTCGTGTCACGACCATAATGTCAAAATTTGAGAAATTCATACTATGCTTGAATGGAATAACTACCGTATGGAAGTGGTGGGCGGGGGGATAGTAGGAAGTTGTTGGGTGCTCCATTGGTATTGGTACACTACTTTCTTTCCGACCCATACAGCTTGCAATGTACATACTGGTATTTTGATGTAGGTAAGACACTGTACTTCCACCAGGGAATACAAAGTTCAAATAAATCCTGAAAATGCAGACTTAGGTTTTCCATTGATTCCATAATTCACTCCAGGCTAATGACAGACTATTTCCGTTGACTGGGTTACAAATGATATCCATACAGCCATATCCTTTTGCAACGGAGATAGTGGAAATGTTTTGTTGTTATGGTCGTCATTCAGAAGACACGTTTCGCGCAACCATACTGATCTAATTTGCGTAAGTCTTTTAGTATGTGCGTAGCAATTGCAACCTTCAAGAATTGCTTCAAAATAAATGGACAATATTTATAACACAGGATTTATTTTCCTTGCCTTTGACATTTTTTACACTATCTGTGTAATTCTTGAGAGATGAAAATGTCTTTTTTCCACATAATCGTCCATTTCGACTGCGTTAGTCCACCGTGGAACTGAGGCCTGTATACTCGTGTATGTACGATAGAAGTCAGAATCAGCACGTTTCAGCCACTATTTATCAGACTATTTTGGAAGGATGTAGTATGGATTAAAACAAGAAAATAATATCAGTAAACATGCATTCTGAAGTGCAAGCCGTAAGAGCTATGAGCACTTGTTCGTCGTCCTAATATGAAACACATCTCGTCTACTGAAGAAGTGCTAATAGCTCTTGAAGTACGCACTTTAGGGCCCGCGTTTGCACAGCATTTTTCCATGTTTTGGTCCACGCTTCCTGCTCCCAAAACATGAAAGCAGAGAGCTTGTTGTAGAAAAGGCTCGCTGCTGGAGGTATCAGAACGATTTTCGCGTACATCTGTTTACTCAGTCGTCTACGAACCAGGATCATTTACGTCAAACTCATACGTTTACCCTTTCCCTTCATTCCTGAAAATTTTTGTTAGTTCTGCAACTTTCTTTCCACATTTTTTTCGAAGTTCGATGCTTTATTGTGAGAAACTTTGCCATGTATCGGGGCCCCATTTCAAAGCGGGACTCATCACTGAAGACAATTCTACTCCATTCATTCAATGAGATGTCAAGCCGAAGCCTGTCTGGAAGCGGTGCAGACAGTAGTGGGATAGCAGCCCGATTGTCACCCCATAAAAGGCCCGACAACCAAGAGTGATGGTTTGCGGCGTCGTTTCTATTCATGATAGGACACTTTCCGATATTATCCGCGGCGCCCTACAGCACAGCGGTAAGTCGACGATATTTTACGCCCGGTTTCATTGCCCTTAATGGCAAGCAATCCTGAGCTTACATTTCATCAAGGTAATGCCCGCCCCCACACTGCGAGAGTTTCTGCTGCTATTCTTCTTCCTCCCAAACCCTACCTCAGCTAGAAAGGTCACTGGATTTCTTCTCAATTGAGAACGCTTAGAGCATTATGGGTAGCGCCCTCCAACCAGCTTGGGATTTTGACGATCTAAAGCTTCAATCTGTCAGTAGATGGTATGAAGGACATGCAGCAACTATGGTAATCGATGACAAGCTGAATAACTGCTTCCTCAAGGGCTAGAGGCTTGCCAACTCGTTACTGACTTGCTCAGTTTGAGTAGCTCTTTCTCTGGAACAAATCACTCAACTTTTATGAAATTGTAATCGTTTATTAGTCTGTACATGTACATCACATCTACAGATTCCTTCGTGATGCGTCGTGATTTATTTTACTAGTGTGTGAAACGGTTCACGAATTACGCTAGCCCTGTCCACCACAGTTCTTATAACATCTGTTACGTGTCTAGTGTGCTGGTTAAATCCTTACAAAGGTAATGATCAGATCGCTCGAACATCCCGTCCACACGTTCGATTACAGACACTTCCAGGGAAATAAGTTACCAATTACTGTCCGTCTCCATAGTAAACTGTAGTTTTTGGCTGATAGTATTAAGATGTACCAAGTAGGTATCCCACTCCTCTGCACTACGAAGGTACCATCAAAATAGCCGCCACCTAAGAGGACTTTTACTGCACCGACCCTTGTTCAGAAGCCTTCACAAACAAATTGGCCACAGCTAGACCATCAACCAAAGTATGCAAATCTCGCTGGTCCACCAGGAAAGTTTCCTCTTGCCCTAGTAGAGGGACTCAGAGATTGAGGAATTTGACCAGACGCATCGAAAAAAATCGAGCAGTGAACAGGATAAGCAAGTCGGAATAAATCTGTACGCGGCGGTAAGCGACTGCGGACGGACCGAACGATTTTGCTACGCGTGCCCTGTGGAGCTCTAACCAGTAGTGGGTCGGAGGTGGTGGCTTCAGTTATTTAGTAGTCCCTCGTGGTGAAACCAGGGTCAGATGTGCTACGCGTGATGTCAGAAAACATATTCAGTAGCAAGTGCAGAGAGACAGGGAGCGAGGCGGGGGTGGGGAGGGAGTGTAATTGCTGGAGCAGTGGCCCGGCTGCGGCGAGATGCAGTTAGCCTCGGCTAATGGCCGGCCTAAAAGCCCGGACGTGGCCGGCGTGTGGTGGGGGCGGCGGCGCATTTGCAGCCCGCCTGCGGACGCCCACAGACGCACGTTACAGGGGGCGGCGTCGGACACTCGCACGTACACCGCATTTCTGATTCCGCACTCAGCACGTGCGGGGAAATCGACTGTTTACTGCTGGTCCATCACTAATACAAGCATGTGAGAGGCTCATTACCTACAGTGTAAGTCACCTACACCTTGCACCTCTTTAAATCCTTCAGTGACCTGTGGGACACACGTGTCCTATATACAAATTTATTGCCCTGAGTTCACAGGGATGTGAAAGTTCTGCACCTGTACGGTGCTGCAGTCTAACGTTGAAGGTATCAACGGTTTCGAAACAACATGCACATTATGTGGCACCTAATGCGGAAGATATAGCCTTATTGTTCCAGTTGTGCACTACTTGCCTTGTGTTTTGGCAGTTTCATGTAATTTATTTTCCTGTCTGCTATAGATAAGCCCAGGAAATGTATGTATTATCTTTTCTACACTGTTTGGTAGAAATATACAGATCTGTGCACATATTTACTGATAAATTCGTTTAGTGGTTTTGTCTCATGGACAGTGTGCCTTTTGGTCATGTTTGTGTCTAAGTTCTTACTGTTATATATTGTATTCGACGCTCTGATCTACTATTATTTCCCTCGATTTGATATAAAACAGAAACTCCAAAAACAGGTGGATTTTGTAATGAATCCTTCCCTTCCCCTTCTCTTTATATTTATCTCAGTTTCAAGCTGTTTTACAAGAGCAAAGTAAAAAGAAAGTCGTGCATATTTCCCATCTTTATTACAGTTCCACCTGATGAAACTCTTTACTACAACAACGTTCAAAAGAAAATAAGAAAGGCGATGCCACCATTTGAGTGACCTACCACAAACAGCATGTTTTTCTCTCTGCTGGTCGAACCGGTCTACAGTTCCCATTACAGCTGCGTACTCCATTGTGGATCAAAGTAAAGATTTAGCTAACGTTGCTCCATCTCCATTTTTTCCTTATGTCGAATCGTATACCTGGCAGTAGGTGGCAGCACAATGCACCTAATATGAAGAACATATGTTTTTCCGGGTGTCTGGATACTTTTGATCACATAGTGTATGAATAAATGCGGATCGATTCATGGATCTTCGCAAAATACGTCCTGTTCTTCCGCCGTGAGATTCGTACGCTGCCCGAAAGCTAGGAGAAAGTAGTAGACAGCGATGGCCATTACTGCGAATCTAAAGTGTCTCCGGACAATGCCTGTAGATGTACCCAGAGAACGGTTGGACATCACCCTGAATATCGCACGACAGCCAGGAGTGATGTGCTCGGGTGCCATTTCTTTTCTTAGCAGGACCCCTTTGGTTGTTATTCGCGGCACCCTTCCAGAAATGCGGTACGTTGACGGTATTCTACGTACAGTGTTTTGCCTTTCATGAAAAACTCTCCTGGGTTTACATATCAGCGACGTACTGCCCTCCTGCACATAGCGAAAGTTGCTACTTATAGTCTTCGTGCTTGCCAAACCCTTCCTTGACCAGCAAGATTGCCGGCTATCTCTCAAATTTAGAACGTTTGGAGCAGTATCGGCAGAGCCTTCCAACCAACTCGCGATTTTGGCGATCTAACACGTTACCTGGTCAGAATTTGGTAAGACACCCGTCAGAACGACATATAAGAAGTGTATCAGTCTGTGCCAGGCCGAATAACTGCTTGCATATGGGCCAGATGTGGACTAACGCGTTTTGATTTGCTCAGATTGTAAGGCTACCCCATTCGAATTTTTTTTCTCATGCGCATTTACAAGACGAGGTGAAGTACCTACGATCGACCTTTAAGAAGAATGTTATCCTAAAAATGAAATAGGTCGTGCTCTTCGCTCTAGAGAGAGAATTAGGATCAACGAGGAAGAACCGCCGCCTCACAGAAAGATGTTTAAGTTTTTTAATACGATATTCGGGAGTATGTTGGGCTACATAAGCTGGAACTATTTTCAAGGCCCACCAGGACGATGAAAGTAGATTTAAGAACGTCAAAAGATATGCGACATCTTTGCCTATACCGGGTGTATATAAAATTCCTTGTAGTTGTGGATTAGTATATACTGGTACCACGGGAAAAAGTGTTAACACTCTTTTACATGAACATGACAGGAAATGCCGTTGGGGACATAAAGATAAATCGGCCGTAGCGGTACATGTACAACATGACGGTAATGATGAAATAAAGGACAGATCGCACAGTCATGCGCAGATGTATAGAGAGGCTATTGAGATTTATAAAAACCGTAATAATTTTAACAGAAAAGAGGAATGTGTCAAATTAGATAAGATGTGGATGTCAACTTTGCACTGACAGGATGTCGATTACTTTCAGTCGAGAATGTTGCCACTTCCAAAGATAGTCTCGTAGCCGGCGTCACGTGATGGACGGTAGTGCCCTCTGTATATATTCGACACTCCCTCGAATTCTGATTGCACTTTCTCCGCTTCACCTCTGAGGATGTCTCCCGCAGCCGGTGATGAAACATTATGGGAGAGATTTGCATATCAACCACGGCTTGTCGGCCCGGTAGTTTAAGTTAATACTTTTAGTTAATATCAGCTGCAAAAACCTGCGTTGTATGATCAAACGTTTCGAATTGCAGTTCGTTCAGTGTCTCTGGAGCGTTATTCTCGGATATTTTGTATCGCAACCACACTGTCTTCAACGATGAGCATCTTCACTGTTTCTCAGCTGATGACCACATACATGTCTCTTTGAGGGATTTAGTATAACCTGGTTTGTACAATAGTATCTTGACAGACGTTTAAGGACTTTCGTGGGACTATTCTCCACTTATTCAAATGTTCTGACACTGAGGAGCCGGCCGCGGTGGTCTAGCGGTTCTAGGCACTCAGTCGGGAACAGCGCGACTGCTACGGTCACAGGTTCGAATCCTGCCTCGGGCATGGATGTTTGTGATGTTCTTAGGCTAGTTAGGTTTAAGTGGTTCTAAGTTCTAGGGGACTGATGACCACAGATGTTAAGTCCCATAGTGCTCAGAGCCATTTGAACCATTTGACACTGAGGAAAAGCGAGGGGGGGGGGGGGGGGGGCTGGGGAGCAAGGCGGTATGATCAGTATAAAAGGAGCTTCCTGTCTTCTGGGGGCTACAGACTGGTCATTGCTATAAACAGGGAAAGAAGAAAGGAAGATCAGGGCTCAACATGCCATCGAGAACAAGGTCATCACAGACGGAGCATAAGCTCGGAAGGAAATCAGCTGTGCTCTTTCAAAGGAACAACTCTGGCATTTGTCTGGAGCGGTTTAGAGAAATCACGGAAAAGCTAAAGTTGGATGGCAGGCTCGGACTTGAACCATCCTGCTCCGGAGTGAAAGTCCAGTGTATTATCCACCGCTCCACATCACTCGGTGTACACAGGCTGAAATGTATGTAATATAACGACGCCAAAAACTTACAGGGATCGTAGGGGATAGGAACCCTCTCACAGAAACGTCCGTCATTGACGTTACATAGCGTCAACATCATAGTGGACAACGCCTGCGGCTAAGGCAACCTTCGAGACCAACAAATGTGAGATAGTATGCTTACGCCCTAAACTTGACCATCCAATGTCCTCACTGTTGTCAGGCCCACTCCGAGAAGTTCTGCTTGCGATCTTCCAACGTACTGATGCTTCTTCTGTTCAGAAGAAACTATTCAACGACGGGAGCTGGGCGCCGTAAAGTGTCCGCCGGAACATCGTTGGATTATGTTTCCAGCCATGGGTTCCTTGAGACTCGATTGTTTCTCAAGGCGCCCTGTACAACACCTTGAAGTTTGTCGGTATTGTTTTGTCACAATCCACACACCGAACAATACTAGGCCAAGTGCACTGCAAATGCGTAGCGCACCTGCGTGAGCGAGGTTCGCTCCCCATCACTCGTTTTGCCCATGCTAAGGCAGCACGTGGCCGGCAGTGTCCTCATGTACCACGTGGCTCTGAGCACTATGGGACTTAACATCTATGGTCATCAGTCCCCTAGAACTACTTAAACCTAACTAACCTAAGGACAGCACACAACACCCAGTCATCACGAGGCAGAGAAAATCCCTGACCCCGCCGGGAATCGAACCCGGGAACCCGGGCGCGGGAAGCGAGAACGCTACCGCACGACCACGAGCTGCGGACACGTACCACGTACTCACAGAGTGCGAAGCAACGGGGAAGTGTCATTGCCACGCGGCTGATGGTGCTTGAACTATATACAGCTTCATCACAACATAACGGCACTAATTAGGGCCATCAAGCGTTCCAATGCACCTCCAAGTACAGCTCTTCCAGCCGAGTCATAAAGAAGGGCAGCATCGGTCACCTTCGGCAAATTCCTCCTATGTTTGCGAACTTTATTCGCTCTCTCTCCCGCACAGCGTAGCCGCATGCAGACCATTCTAATGGGTCGAGCGCCTGAAGGGCTCTAAAACTTCCTTGGGAAAGACCACTCTACTGTAGACTCAATCGACTGCTCTGCGATCCCACGAGAGACTGTAGCAGTGGCTAGCACACTCGAATTTTCTGTATTTACCATAAATCATTTAAGAAAAGTTTCAGGTTGGTTACTCTGGGAAACATACTGCGGATTTCCTTTCTCCCAAGCCGAGTTTGTACTTCGTCTCTAATGATCTCACTGTCGGCCAGACGTTAGAACCTGATATTTCTTCCAATAAGTTGGGATACCAATGTGTTGAATGCTGTCGAAGAGTAAATGAAAAACAGGTGTTACCGGAAACTTGTGAAATGTTTCAGAAACAGTCCAATTGGTGGTGTGCTCCTGCGTGTTAATACGGACATGACATGGTCCCACCAAGTCATTCTAAAAATGACGTAGTAACCAAGTGTCTGTGGATGAAACCAGACGCATCAAATCTTAAGAAGCTAATTTTATTTCATATGACGGAAAGACTTTGACGAGGATAAAACAAGCTAGCAGTTACAACACCAGTGTTTGTCACAAACGAAAAAAAAATATATGTGAGGAGGGGAAGCCTGAATTTTAAAATGAGACCATGTTGCACCCGAACACTGTACTTGCCCACAAAGGTGATTTGGCTGTGTCTGAGCTAAGGGATGTAGAGTGTGTTCTTTGGAAACGTCCTCCTCATTCCCTACGAACAGACATAAGAACACTAACTTTCGCCTTGAAATGTTTCTTTTTATGTGTAAAAAAACTTAAGCCCGAGAAACTAAAATAATTTATGTATACCTATGTAAGAAACATTGTATTTTTGTATTAACTCCGTGTATTAACTTGAAGTTGTAACATAAAATTGAAATTAATATTTCTTAAATATGACAGACGTACAGATGTTATAACTAGCCAGAGAGAGCAATTGTATTTTTTAATTGGCAAATAGCGAATCAGACGTTGCGCAAGCGGCACGAACAATCAAATTTTATGCGATCAGCCATGTCGGAAAAGAGCGAAGCGGAGTCTCTCGAACGTTATTCCACGCAAGAGACTTGCAGAACAGGAAGACACTGAGGAAAAATTACAGTAGATCGGCCTTGAGTTGCCTACTTCTATATAAACACTAGCAGCATCTCTCTCTCTCTCTCTCTCTCTCTCTCTCTCTCTCTCTCTCTCTCTCTCTCTCTCTCTCTCTCCCCTTAGGCCCGCTCTCTATTGATGTCTCCGCTCTTCACGATCTTTACAGATATTTTCAAGGTGTGTAAATTATTCACCTATGTAAAATAATCGTCAATATATGAATAATTGTTAATTTTTATCAATGTTTCAATAACGTTAACCTTGTTGGCCAACCTTTCTATGTTTCAGCTAGAACATCATTGGCGTTCGAAGTTGTAGCAGCCACCCGAGCATCCCTGAGATCTATTAAGCCGATATGTAAATGAAGTTTCGGGCAGCACTTCTGTGCATAACGCCTAAAATTAATGATCGACTTACGGCCAAGAAACAACGTGTGCGGTTAGTCCACTCCAGCGGTATCAAAAATCCTGAATTATTAATTTTCTCTCTCTTAGTGGTATATTTACCAGTATCGTGTGCCAATTTAAACTTTTTTTTCACTTGGCTGCTTCTTTTAATTAACGGCACTCCAGTGAATTTCATCTTATCAAAATTTGTTTTTCAATTACCACTGAACAGCACCACACAAAATAAAGAGAGAAAAATTCTTTTTGCGAAGAATCAATAATTCAATCTGTTCACGTATGTATGAAATATGTGCATGGAAGACGTTTTAGTTCAAACTAAAGGTTCAAGGCGACCGCGGATGGGCATTCTACAGAAGTTCCAGAATCTAGGTTTTAATATGTAATGTACTATCTTGGACAATCTTCGTTTACTGTCATTTTTGTGGATGCATCACCGAAAGGGTCAACCATTAATTCAGAGGCATACATGAACACACTGACTACACAAACTCAAGAATCGTTGCCGACGTGTTCAGTCAGAAAGAAATCTTGCATCAACATGGCAATGTACGCCTACACACATGACTCAGAACCTGGAAACAAATCGCCACATTGGGTTGGACATGATTGTATAGTCCGCACGATGGCCCAGATCTCGCAGCCTCTGACTTACATCTGTTTGTTCTAAGTAAGATTCTTTAAATTTCACTCTGTCTGAAGATGATGACAACGTAATTCGTACAGTGAAAACACAGTTACGAGAAAAAGACAAGAGCTTTGAACACTAGGGAGTACACCCTCAGGCACGAAACTGGCGTAACGGCACAGAACGTGATGGAACCTACGTAGCAAAATAGCATGATATTCCGTTCGCTCGTATTTTGTTCACTAGGCAGCCGTTCGCAGCTGCATCGAATGCCTTTCGGAAGTAGAGGAACACCGTGTCTACCTGTGCGCCTTCATCTACTGCTTTCCGTGTCTCGTGGACCAACAGAGAGAGCTGTGTTTCGGAAGATTGTTGTTTTCGAAACCCATGTCGATTCCTACGGAACAGATTTCGATCTCTAGAAATTTCATAATAGGCTAGCATAAAACATGTTCCAAAATTATGCAACCGACCGACGTCAGATATGTAGGCCTATAGTTTTGTGTGCGTCTGTTCGACGACTATTCTTGAAAACAGGAATGACCTTTGCCTTTTTCAATCTTGAGGAAAACTTCTCTGCTCCAAAGATCTATGATACATTTTTGCGAGGAGAGGGGCAAGCTCTTTCGCATACTCTATGTAAAATCCTATTGGTATTCTACAACAGATGATGAAATGTAGACATTACGATCGACTAACATTCAGTAAAATGTTCATCCGAACGGAAATTATTTTCTTCAATTACTTTTTGTTGTATATCTTGCAAATTAATATCTTACTTAATTATTGCTTCAATGTGTGGCAATTTTTTGTGTAGCACTACAAGTAATCAGTGGTAAAAAACAGAGGCGTGATGTAAACAGTCTGAGAAGCCGTACGACAGAAGCTTCGGTATACGAGCGATGAGCACGATGTCACACTACAGGTTCCACGTCATTATCTTATGAGATTTGGTGTTTTATCTGTTGCAGAAAATACGTATTGGTTAACGTGCGGTGACGTCCTTCAGACTAGAACCAGCTCTAAACAAAAAGAAACAGTAACATGCCACAAACGACTGGTTTATGCTAATTCATTTCTTTGGTAGCGGTAGTCGTCCTGGTGGCAGTAAAAGAAGGCGGTAGTGATAGCTGCCGCTGGATCTGCCATAGCTCCATATATAAACAAACACCACGCGTTAAAATTCACTCGTTTATTCCTCATCTAACATTAAAACAATGAAAATCTATTTCAGACATTTTATACTGTAAAAAAACAGTTCAGTATGCACAGGAAGTTTATGGACGATGGTCATTATATCATCGACGAACCTATATGCACTTAAGCATAAAGTTCTACTAACCGTCATTTTGCTGCTAAGCGGTGTAATTTTTCTCGGTCATGTCTCTTTGAACACAGCTATGATGTTTTAAAATTTCTTCATACAACTTTCTAGCTGAACGCCTGTAAGCCTTAAGCTGCTCCCAAAATCAGTTTTCAGATAAAGTAATTGAAATCTAATATATTTCCATGCCATTCTGTCAGGAGTAGTACCAAAGTACACATCACTACGAAAAAATAAGGTATAAACTCAAATTTAGGCAGTTTGGGATGATAATGATGGAAGAATTTTGCTCCGTGATGTTCGGTGCGAGTTAGCCGATGCCTGGTAACCAGAAGTTTTTATAGTATGTCATTGTAATACCTCAGGAAAGGCTTAGTCAAGGAGCGTAAAAGACGATAAAACATGTAAAAGTACGCTACTAAAAGAAGAATACGACATGCATTCGTGAACGAGAAGATCCTCTATTTCGAGATCCTTATCAGCCTCAGACGGTGTCCCGCTGAAGAGTTAAGGGCGCTGTTTCCATGATCTGTAAACTATTCCTTCGAAAGCAGATGACTTTTCGTCTACATACGAGTATTTTAATTTTATCTCTGGAAACCTATGTTACGAATTGAGTCTGTGACTGTAGGTATTCACTATAGAATTACGACAATACTCTACATTCAGATACAGTGTTAAAGGAAAAACTTGAATACATTTATTGTTCGCTTTGCATGTTCGTGAGACACTTTCTTCACAAGTCCTTTTGGAAATACAGCATCTGCAGTCCTACGTTGCAAGATCATTTATACTTGTTGGACTGCAAGTGCAACAGGTTACAGATACGTATTTCTGCAGTAAATAGAACGAGAAACATTACTCACCAGCATCAGTTCAGTACACGGCCAGAACTGGACACTTACCTGGAACATACAAGAGAACTCTGTTAGCATACGAAGTATGCCGTTATACATAAAAGAGCAGTGCTGCTTTAATGCTAGAAACTGTAAATTTCAGTATTATAATGGTCTTGAGTTGTAATTGAAGTTAAATCAAACGCTTCTGGCTTCTTTACTTCTTCGCCAAATTATCAAATTTTACAGAAATCTGAAGACAATCGCCATCGGCAAATGCCTCCTATTGCAGACGTACTGTTGAATAAGTTTATTGCGTAATATCGTTGCTTTTATATCTGTTTCTTGTGTATTACCTTTGGTTTAGTCTTAAATTAGAATTTCTAATGTGTCCGAGTTTAACCACAGCAGTTGTGAAATTAAGTCTGCTTAAAGTTAATCATGTATTTAAATTGATTAACAGTTCAACAGACTTAATTGAAGACCTGGTTGGTAAGTCCGTAGAAGCTTAGTCGGTTGAAAATGAGATAGTTGGTTGTCATTTTTTTCGCTAACAGCAGATGAAAACGATCTCACCTGTTAATATTCTGTTCCCTGGACCGTAGAGACATCAGACTGCATTACCTACAGCAGAGAATTCTTTTGCTGAGATGAATGACTTAACTAATGATGGTACTAGGCATAAACTACAGTCCAGTAACAGACAGAAAACTGTAATCCAATCAATTACATTGTTGGAAAAGAAACACATCAATGCGAGACAGTGGTTGTCGCAAAGAATGCGATTTACGCAGCCCACAATTCTGGGCTATTTGGCGAGTCACTGTATCCAAAACCGATACAGAATCAACCAGCAATAATGAACTCCTGAAGCGCCTAAAGAGAGTGATGATCGGAAAAACACAGTCTTCGGAATCACTAGCTATGAGGGCTCACACAATGTGAGCACGCATGCACGCACGCACGCACGCACACGCATACGCACAGGAACAGCGCGAGGCGGCTTGACGCGCTAACATCGGTTGAACCATAATTTTGGTTGCTCGCGGTACGTGTCGTGTATCTGAATCTTTATCCATGATGAAGTTGCCACGTGTATCCCACCCTGAAACGTCTTGGCGAAATCAGACTGAATCTATACATGGTTACTGCCAAGATGATAGAAGCCAAAACATGTATCGCTCAAAGGTGGCAACTACCGAATTACCTCCTCGCACAAAGCTAAGCCTATTATGAACTGCAGCACATTGGGGCTCAGTAATTGTACAACCTCAGACGCAACACAGCAGTATGCAACTCTGATAGAAAACTGCCACTGGAGTCGTGGTTGGGGGGGGGGGGGGGGAAGGGTAAGGCGCGTGGGGGGGAGGGTAAGGCGGGGGGGGGGAGTGTGAGGCGGGGCGGGGAAGGGTGAGGTGGGGAGGGGGGGGGGGCGGGAGGGATAGTTCGGCATTCCGGCACTCTGATTCTTGATGTGTGATAGCAGTAGTCCTCCGAAGGTTGGGGGGCTCAGTTTTCCTACCGCCGACGTTACTGTGGTTTTATGAATTAAATTGCTGGTGACCATGAAAACTGCTTTGCCACCCGCATACCCCATCCGCACCCCTCACCATTTGATAGATCTCTAACAACGAAACTTATCGGTGGTTTCATCTGGCAGAGTAAAACTGATTTTTATAGACAATGAGGCTGATTACTCTCATTGACTTCTTAATTAATTGGTTTGCAGGCGCATTTATGTTGCCACTGGACTGACTATGAGGAACCAAAGCTTTATCACCACCTTGCTAATGCCGTGCTGGTCTATCTTTCGAAAGCAATACAGCAGCAATCGTTCCTGGCATGACTCCGATAGGTCCTTGGTTGGTTTCCATAGGTATGTGGCACCTAATGTTTATCCACAGGTCACGCAATTGTCATAAATTACGAGTCATTGGTTTACAGACGGGGAGCTGGTGCCCGATAGCATCCCAGATATGTTCCATCGTGTTCAAACCAGAATATTTGATGGTGAAGACATCAATGCCAGCTCACTATCTTACTCCTCAAATCACTCTAGCATGATTCTGGTCCTGTAACATGGGCAGTTACCCTGCTGGATGACGAGTTCGCTGCCAAGGAATACTTCAAGATGAAGGGATGCAGGTGATCAACAATAATATTCACGACGTCTGCAGCTGTCTTTGTGCCTTAGATTACTGCCACAGGTCCCACGGAAGCCCAAGTGAATGTCCCACATAGCGTAATACTGCCCCAGCAGCCTGCATCCGTGGTTCTTTTCATGTTTCCAGCAGCTGTTCGCCTGGATTGCGGCGTATTTCTATAAGAAAACTGCCCTGGTGTAACAAGAAATGTGAATCATTCCACCAGGCGACATGTTTCCATTGACCCACAGTCCAATCTCTATTTTCCCGTGCACTTTGCAGTCGTGATTAAAGATGTAGGGTCTACGTGGGAACAAGTAGAGGTTATCTACTACAGAGGTCCATGCTCAAATGGCGAGCTTCAGAATACTTGTGCCTGCACCGATATTGTACTCTGCTGTCGTATGTGCCACAGGTTGCTGCCTACCCTGTTTCACACTGCGGGAAAACCTCAGACATTCAGATTCCCTGATGAAGCGTGGGCTTGCAACACCTTGTCACCTGTTCGTGATTTTTTCGTCTTTCCACAACATTCCATAGATGCTGATGACAGTAGCACAACAACCGACCAGTTTCGACGTTTGCGAGATGATCGTTCCCAGGTGCCGGGCCATTACAAGCGGCTCTGTCGGTGTCGCTCACGCAACTGAATTTCCATGTTTTCGGCTTGTATCGTCGCTAAAACGGTTTATTATTGGTTTCTCCTGCAGTAATACACTTTCCTTAATGTGGCATGTACCCCCAATGCCTCCAGGTGTCATTCAACTTCCTGGTGGGCAGTGGTCACGATGTTTCGGCTCATCACTGTATGATCACTTAAGCAATACGAATCCGTGATGGGAAACGCGATTATAAATTTGTTCAGCTATTTTTTTAGTAAGGAGACAGCTGTGGACACCTACTGAGACTTCTGCATGTGTTCTATGTGTTTCCAAATAGTCACCTCGTTACACTCTGTAAACTTAGCGTTAAAATACCATTTCGCAGCAACTGTATTACGAAACGCCATCATAAAATATATTAAATTTCAATGTTATCCTAAAAACACAAGATTAAAGTAAGTTCTAAATCAACGAGCCGTGGCATGAAATACTATATTTGTCAGTTTCAAGGCAATTTTAATTCTTGAGAACCGAATACAGAACTACGTGGGCAGTGAGAGATCTCTTCCCAGTCTCAATAGGACAATGACTTCTTTCATAAGCTAACCAATTAATCATCAATGTTTCTGAGCATGCATCTTTCTTAGTTTAATAAAGACAAAAACGAAGAAGAAAGCGGTAGGCGCCCGTTTTTACATAGGTTCTTAACATTTTTCCTCCAAACAAACTATGGTTAAACATCTTGGTGAAACTAGAATGACTTAATTAGTTCAAAATTTCTACACATATCGCTCATGAATTAGCAACTGTCATGACTCCTTTCACTAAGGAGTTCAAGAGAACAATACTGTAGTTTGTAGCTTTCGTAGTTTAACCTTTACTACACGTTAACTTGTAAAGCTAACTTTTATTGCCACAGTAAAATTGGGTGAGTTAATGCATTACTGTGATGGAAACACAGTGAATGACATACTGCAAATAAACGTAGGAAGTACGGTTTTCCCTCCAACAGACACTGTCATGAGACATGGAAGAATGAGGGCGTATGTGAAAAATCCAATTCTCGGTTATTACAAATCCACTTATTCCGTTGCATTAAGCACACATATTGTGTTGTGATGTAAGAGAAGGAAAACAAAAGCACATCTTCTTTTACAAAACTAACAGGAACAACGCACTATTTTGCCTTATTACGGCTGAAACGAATATACAGGTTGCGGTCGCAGCACCTTTCAATGATTCAAAACAAGGTTCAAATGGCTCTGAGAACTATGGGAGTTAACATCGATGGTCATCAGTCCCCTAAAACTTAAAACTACTTCAACCTAACTAACTTAAGGACAGCACAGAACACCCAGTCATCACAAGGCATAGAAAATCCCTGAACCCGCCGGGAATGGGTCTCACGGGGATCGTGGCAAAGGTTAAGTCCCTGCAGTCGCAACTAGCCTCTGTGTCCTCGATGGCTCAGTCAGATAGAGCGACTGCCACGTAAGCAGGAGATCCCGTATTCGAGTGCCGGTCGGGGCACAGATTTTCAACTGTCCCCGTCGGTATTTATCAGTGCCTGTAAGCAGCTAATGGTCTGGATCTCATTTAAATTTCATGCAATAGCTACGCCTGCCAAGATTCCACACGCAGAAGACATTACTATTTCGCTGTGTAGTGGTTTGTTTTCAAAGCCAAAAAGTAATGGTAGTTTTTCCTCAGGGGTAGATAAGCTTCCACAAAACTGCAACATTTACATAGCTAAGATTAAAGATGGCAGTCACTTCACCTTTGACGTGGTTTTGTGAAGTACTGCATAGTGTCATTTCTCTGTCTGTGCCTTCACATACTTTTTCCGTGCCAGTAGGTGGGGCGGGGAAAGAGGAGGGGGGGGGGGGGGTTCAGAGAGAGAGACGAGCAAAATGGGAACCGAATTGACTGATTTTTGTTTCCACTTCTATTACATTCGATATTCAGCACGCCTGGTACTTTGAACGGCCTTTCCTAAACAGGGATGATTACTAGACTGTATGACTGAGGGTGTAATCTGAAACGCATGCGCGAGGAAATTGAGATGCACCCTCTTGGTTCAACTTTGTAGCAGGGCCTGGGAATGGCCACCGAGTTTATTTTTTCTTAGCTTGCTTGGGGCACTCGATTGTTGGGTCGTTTACGTACCGAGACTTCCTTAATGCACAGCCTCGTGATTGGTTCCCGTAGACCTACGGGGAAGCCAGGCGCTAGTTCCAATTTTATGCGCAAAACCGATGGAAAATTTTGAGCAGAGGAACTAGGTGTCACTCCTTCTACCTTCTGACTGGCGGATATCCCTGGTACCTCTTAAAAACTCTTCTTGACGATCGGTCAGATCGCCACTTCCACTTTCGTCTGTCTGTGCACGGAGGCGGGGCAGACAGAATTTTGCGCAGAGGTATTGAGTCGTTATGCTGGTATCTGTTGAGTGTAATGTGTCGCTTCTGGGCAGAATTCGAAGGATGGGAGTTATTTCAGTTTTTTTGTCTTAGTAATTTAGTATAATTTTTAGTCAATTGTCAGAAGCATTATGGGGTTCTCGCGAGTTGTAACTTCACTAGTGGTTAACTAGTTTCAGAGTTTGTTCTTTATACGGTCACAATTGACATCATGCGTAGTGACCACGATTACATTTTGTGATTATTTTAGCTGCGTGTCAAAAATCTGTTTTGATGAGTCATCCTTTACCAGAAAATAGTGAGTTTTGCCTTGGAATAATCTGTGAATATTTGAATCTTTGTGTGTGAGCACATGAGTATCCACGTTGCGTTCCTGGGTCAATCCAGCGCTCGCTGAATAATGATGACTAGTATAATGACAGTTTTTCTTTACGGAATCACGTGGTAGGATTATGTGTGTTAGACGTTTCCCAAATCTAGGGAGAACACTCTAGTTTGTGATAAATGCCATTTTGGTATCAGCTTAGTTCATTAGAAGTTTCCTCAATTTACATTAATTTACACTGATCCACTTCAGTTGTATTATTTATTTGTTCAAACCAAAAGCGGTTGCGGTATTTTAATATCCATCTTTTTAGGTGTATGTAATTATTGTATTTGATAACACACAAAATGGTGTCGGGCCAGTCAGTGCAAGAGCTCCAAATCACTGCGTTTTAATGGAAACTGTCCACCACCGGGCAGCCACACGGTGGAAATGCCAACGAGTGTGCACCACAGCACGCCATCCCAGCTCCTGTGGTCGTAAACCTCAGTTTCACTGAAAGAGAGAGATACTAGGAAGCCTTTTGTAAAGTACCTTCCCTGATCGGCCGATCTGAAGTCCGGTAACTAAATTTCCGTTTCGCGATTTCTTTGTGATAGAACGTAGGACCGAATTCAATTAACGTTTATGTGGCTTCAGACGGCTTGCGATGCTGTGGAAGTTAGAGGACGACAGTCACTGTTCTGTGGGGTAGGAAATTCGCAGTGACGAAGAAGTCCATGTTATGTGACAAATGTTCGTCCCACCGAAGCACCGATTTTCAATACTTAGACGTTTTCAGTATCTTATAAAGGGTGGGAGGCTTCTAACCAGTGAAATTTTATCGCACAACTTTCATGTATTTCTTTTACACAATGAAACACTACACTCAAATATAATCAATACTACTAGTGATACTGTAATGTACTGCATACGATAGCATGAAAAAGTTCATTCAGAATATTATTAACATACATAAACAATGCTACATACACAGAATTAGCAACTAAGACAGTCCACTTCAGATTTTTCCGTAAGGAGGTAATACATCGAGGCATGATTACCCTATCGATAACTTACAGCAAACAATGCAACGTATTTTCTGAAGCAAACAAGTAATTTTTAACGATTATAATACCAAATTATGGCAGCGGTATGTTTAATAGAACAATAGAAATTTTATACATCGTAAGGCAGATCTTCAAAGATCAGATGGTAACAAGGTAACAGCGCCACCAACAATTATCCCGCCGTCAGAAGAAGAGCTTCAGCAAATGTCTATCCTACTACTGTGCTACATGTTAGCAAACACCGAACTCAGGTATGGTTCGTGTGCGCATAAAACCCATTAGGCATTCAGCTTCAGTATTGTAGTGATCAGAGAACGTGTTCGTGAAGATATTCACACCTTCTGAATGCGTACGGCAGTCCAAAAACGGGGTGTGGCTTTCGTTTATGGCCATAACGCCCAAATGTTTGTCTGCTAGTAGCCACTATACGAAACGCATTGAGCAATAATGCTAGGTGACAGTGTAAAACCTTTTTACAAATTTGTTGTAGATGGCTCTGTCATATGTCACTGCTTGATAATCGAATGCAACATCTATAATCCTCAGTCTCTCTCCACCGATCTGTATCTGCCGAGTCAGCTTAAGGATCTGACTGCAGAATGACTGCCCTGGGCGCAATCCTGCACATTGTTTGATAAGGCCTAATCTACATGTAAAAATATTAAAATCGAGGTCAGCGATATGGCACGACGAACTCAAGCAAATTGTCATTCAAAAGCATACGTTCTCATTAAATACAAATGCTTAAAAATATGACATGAAATACCTCCCCGTTTTCCGTATCATCACTTGTATGAAGCGTTGTAAACAACAGAAATAATGCTGGATCTCTCTCTCTCACACACACACACACACACACACACACACACACACACACCAGTCCAATAAACCACTGGATAGTAGGGGCACTAAAGAAAACATTCAAACTAGGGTAGACTGGGTGATGCAGTTAGGACAGGGATGTCTTCCAGTAATTGGGCCAGCTTGTCTATTAGTTCCTATAGATATCTCCAGCTAGAGTACCATCAGTAAAACAAGGTCCAATGATGGACTTCTTAGAAAGAGCGAAACACACGTTGACAGAACAAATCCGTTGTTTATTCTCCTCTTTCAGCCACCGTCGATTTTTAATGGACCAGTGGTCTATATTGCTAAGATGGTTTGTCCATGGCTTGAAAACAGTGCTTCATTTGAAAACGGATTTTTATACATAAGCATACCATTACATTGTAGTTTACCTAGGCAACATTCTGGGAATCTGAACCGATTTTTTAAGGAAATGCCATAAATCCTTTGATGGAGCAAAATGTGGAAAGGACGATATGTGATGGAATGCAGTATCAGCAGTATATTCCTTTGGCTGATGCCACCCTCACATTCAAGGTAGCTCATAGTGTCTTGTGGACCGCGTATCACCGCTGGTAAAATGATAGTTGTATCTCTCTCATTAGTTACAGTGCATTTACGTTAGCGTATTTTACACTTCCCACTTTCTGTTTCTTAGACATTTCAGTAATGTTTGCGAATTCCCATCGTGAAACTCGGTGCGCTACGATAACTTTTATTCTGCTCTTATGTCGCTTTGCTTTGTTCTCCGTAGCAAACAAATGTGTTTGGACACTCACTGATATTTTTACATTTAGATTACTATCAGCTATTTTTGTTTTTTTATTTATTTTGTGTCTATTGAACCTGAACAGATTTTAGCATTCAGGCCCTGTTACATCGGACTAGGGTTACACACACACACACACACACACACACACACACACACACACACACACACACACACACACACACACACACATTTTTTATATCACAGTTGCCTAAGAATTAAAAATTATAATATAACATAATAATAAAACGGTTTGAGTGTCTGTAGAAACAATGTGAATAAGTAGTGCTGACTAAGAGCTAATAAAGGTAGTACTGGCAGTATTTCTGTTATTGCTGTTTCGAGTAATAATGACAATAATAATAATAATAATAATAATAATAATAATAATAATAATAATAATAATAATAATAATAGTAATGACAATAATAATAATAATAATAATAATAACCCCCGTGGATGAAAACACAACTATGGAAGAGTTACAACTACTGGTTTATATAGGAGCACTCACTACACTAAATATACACACTAGGCAGAGATCAGAACAAACACACACACAGAAGAAACCCACAAAACCAGCATGGCAACACAGGCTACAGATCAGAATAGAAAAACTGAGAAAAGACATCGGACAGCTAACACAATTTATAAGAAATGAAATATCAGACAAAAAACGAAAAAGGTTAGGTAAAATCTCACAACAAGAAGCAATAGAGCAATTAGATGAAAAAAAGCAGAAATTACAAGCATTGGCCAAACGACTTAGAAGATACAAAAAAAAAGTGAAAATAGAAGGAAACAAAACCAAACATTCAACACAAACCAAAAGAGATTTTACCAAACAATGGATAACACACACATTAAAATAGACAATCCACCAAACATAACAGACATGGAACACTTCTGGAGCAACATACAGTAAAACCTGCTACAACATAACAGGCATGCACGGTGGATACAAGCAGAAACAGACACATACAAGATGATACCACAAATGCCTGAAGTGATAATTTTGCAACATGAAGTCACCCGAGCAATTAACTCTACGCACAATTGGAAAGCCCCTGGAAATTATAAAATAGCAAATTACTGGCTAAAGAAGTTCACCTCAACACATTCACATCTAACTAAATTATTTAACAGTTACATTGCAGACCCATACACATTCCCTGATACACTTGCACATGGAATAACCTATCTGAAACCTAAAGATCAAGAAGACACAGCAAACCCAGCTAAATATCGCCCCATAACATGCCTACCAACAATATACAAAATATTAACTTCAGTCATCACACAGAAATTAATGACACATACAACACAGAACAAAATTATAAATGAAGAACAAAAAGGCTGCTGCAAAGGAGCATGAGGATGTAAAGATCAACTGATAATAGATACAGAGGTGACATATCAAGCTATAACTAAACAAAGGTCCCTACACTATGCATACATTGATTACCAAAAAGCCTTTGATATTGGAAATATACAAATAGATCCTAAATTGATACAGTTTCTAAAGATAGTAATGAAAAATTGGAAAACCACACTTAATATCCAAACAAATTCAGATAACATCACATCACAGCCAATACAGATTAAGCGTGGAATATACCAAGGAGACTCATTAAGTCCTTTCTGGTTCTGTCTTGCTCTGAACCCACTATCCAACATGCTAAATAATACAAATTATGGATACAATATTACTGGAACATACCCACACAAAATCACACATTTGCTATCATGGGATGATCTAAAACTACTGGCAGCAACAAATCAACAACTCAACCAATTACTAAAGATAACAGCAGTATTCAGCAATGATATAAATATGGCTTTTGGAACAGAAAAATGTAAGAAAAATAGCATAGTCAAGGGAAAACACACTAAACAAGAAGATTACATATTGGATAACCACAGCGACTGCATAGAAGCGATGGAAAAAACAGATGCCTATAAATATCTAGGATACAGACAAAAAATAGGAATAGATAATACAAATGTTAAAGAAGAACTAAAAGAAAAATATAGACAAAGACTAACAAAAATACTGAAAACAGAATTGACAGCAAGAAACAAGACAAAAGCTATAAATACTTATGCTATACCAGTATTGACCTACTCATTTGGAGTAGTGAAATGGAGTGACACAGACCTAGAAGCACTCAATACACTTACACGATCACAATGCCACAAATATAGAATACATCACATACATTCAGCAACAGAAAGATTCACATTAAGCAGAAAGGAAGGTGGAAGGGGATTTATAGATATAAAAAACCTACATTATGGACAGGTAGACAATTTAAGAAAATTCTTTCTAGAACGACCAGAAACTAGCAAAATACACAAAGCAATTACTCATATAAATACATCAGCTACACCATTGCAATTTCATAACCACTTCTACAACCCTTTAGATCACATAACATCAACAGATACCAAGAAAGTAAATTGGAAAAAGAAAACACTACAAAGCAAGCACCCGTATCATCTAACACAGCCACACATAGATCAAGACGCATCCAACACATGGCTAAGAAAAGGCAATATATACAGTGAGACGAAAGGATTCATGATTGCAATACAGGATCAAACCAGAAACACCAGATATTACAGCAAGCATATTATTAAATATCCCAACACCACAACAGATAAATGCAGACTTTGCAAACAACAAATAGAAACAGTAGATCACATCACAAGCGGATGTACAATGCTAGCAAATACAGAATACCCCAGAAGACATGACAATGTAGCAAAAATAATACATCAACAACTTGCCATACAACATAAACTAATAAAACAACACGTTCCCACATACAAGTATGCCCCACTAAATGTACTGGAGAATGATGAATACAAATTATACTGGAACAGAACCATTATAACAGATAAAACAACACCACGTAACAAACCTGACATCATACTCACCAATAAAAAGAAGAAATTAACACAACTAATTGAAATATCCATACCCAATACAACTAATATACAAAAGAAAACAGGAGAAAAAATTGAAAAATACATCCAACTGGCTTATGATGTCAAGGACATGTGGCATCAGGATAAAGTCGACATTATACCAATTATACTATCAACAACAGGAGTCTTACCACACAATATCCACCAGTACATCAACGCAATACAGCTACATCCAAACTTACATATACAACCACAGAAATCCGTAATTATTGATACATGTTCAATCACCCGAAAGTTCCTAAATGCAATATAACATATACCTTACAGTTAAAAGGAAGTCACGCTTGATCAAGGTCTGCGTTACTTTCCATTTTTGACCAGACATAACGTCTGAGAAAAGAAAGAAATAATATTGCTAGTGGCTGATATAACAAGAATATATAGCTGTTCAAAATACAGTAACGGATATAAAAAGAATTTATGGGTGTACAAAACAAATATTTTCTAATACAGCGAGTTCTGCGAAAAATGAAATATAAGGAAACTGCAGCAGCTAATAACATTGAAAAATGAACATCTGATTGGACAGGAGGATGCAAAGAGGTTAAGAGTGCGTACAGGCACTGTGGTGTCACCGCCAGACACCACACTTGCTAGGTGGTAGCTTTTAAATCGGCCGCGGTCCGCTAGTATACGACGGACCCGCGTGTCGCCACTGTCAGTGATGGCAGACCGAGCGCTGCCACACGGCAGGTCTAGTGAGACGTACTAGCACTCGCCCCAGTTGTACAGCCGACGTTGCTAGCCATGGTTCACTGACAACTACGCTTTCATTTGTCGAGACGATAGTTAGCATAGCCGTCAGCTACATTTGGTACGACCTAGCAAGGCGCCGTATTCAATTGATATTGAGATTCTATTAATGTATCATCAAGAGCGATGTTCTACAAATGTGGATTAAAGTTAAGTATTCTAGAAGCTACGTACTTTTCTTTATAGCATTCATTACGTATCCTGTTTCAGACCTCACGCCAGCCTGCGTGAGTTTAAGCGCGTGCCTTTCGGCTTCCTCTCATTGTGTCTAGGCTGTCTTGTCTAGACACAACAGGCACAACGATAGTTATTATTGATGCTTCATTACACAATTCATAACCTGTCTTTTGAAGCTGGAAATGCTTTTCATTTTCTAATGTAATGTGTGAGTTTATTATAGATTCAGTTTACTGTTACTGACAAGACTTTTGAGAAAGTGTTTGGACTATAACATTAAGATCGAGGAGAGATATAAGATACAGTGTACTTTGATAAGACTGTAGAGCAGACAGAGGGTAGTTAATCTCTACGCTTGGCATTACGCATACAGGATAGCTGTGCTTAAGATGATGAAATACGAACAGTCAAACATCACAGATATAACGAATACAGGCGTTCACAACACTTTCCACGCGCTGTGATCTTTCCTGAGAGAGATATTGCAGAATAACAACGCCATTATCGATAATTTGAAGTGTTTGTACTAGTTTCTTTTTCGGGTTAAGAGGGAAGAATTTCTCACATTTTTGTAGGGCATGCAGAAATGCTGATGCCTTCTTTCATAGTACGGTTATGTGCTCACTCCAATTTAGATGTTCGTCAGTTTTTTTTACTCCTAAAATTCTTGCTGAAGAAGTGAAATTTATATGTACCTCACTTAGGCTTGAAGATCGTAGGGAATCCCGATATTTCGGGCTAATGAGCCTAGAATGACTAACTAGTACCGCTTAGGTTTTGGATGGGTTTAGTTATAACCCTATATGCTACACCAATTTTGATACTGACTACAGGTCAGTATTGGACTACTCGATAGATGTCTTCGGGTTTATTGGTTTTGTACTTGGAGGCCATCAGCATACGTATGGAATTGCACCAGGATAAAACTATTAACGCATAATTCACGTACAATGAACAGAGTATAGGACCTAATACCTAAACGTGGGGGACGCCTGACACTACCTCCGGCCATTGTTACTTTATGGCGCCGGACATGACGCATTGCTGTCGATACGTCAGGTGTGAGCGAAATCTTTGCTCTACACATGGCGAGAAATTCAGGCTGAAACGTTTGTCAAGTAAAATGTCGAAGTCTGCAGTGTCAGAAGCTTTCCTGTAATCTAAGAAGCATTTGTTAACTGCCTCTTGTCTATACATGGCAAGCTTCAGGTTATCTGTTACCTTTATTAAGGCAGATCTGGTAAGTATTTCCCTAATAGGTTGTTTGTGGTTGGTTAGTTTATCAGCAGATCATGAACTATAAATGCTACGGCCTTGGACAACGCAGGAAAAATGGAAGTAGGTCGGTAATCAGAAGGTGTGCAATTCCTTGGATTACCTGTATTTCCTTTCTTGAGTATTGGCATGGCATGTCCAACTTTACAGTCCTTACGTACGGATCTTGTGTCGAGCGGGCGACTGTAGTCGGAAGTGACGGAAGTCAGGAGCTACTACATCAGTGTACTCCGAAAGGAACTCAATTGGCACAAGATCTGCACCGCAGGAATCGCCTGTGTTAACTGATTTAAGTTTCTCCGCTACACCGAGAATATTAACTTCAAAGTCACCCGCATTGGTAAATGTGAAACGTCCACTTAGAAAAATTATTGAATTACTGTGCTGGTAAACCCCTTACGTTATTAGAACGTACTCAGACATTTCTCTCTTTACTTATTCTGATCATGACAAAAGTGACACACAAAATTTTTAGCTCAACGCAATGTGAATTTCAAAAATCCCTACAAAAGAATGGCCCCGACTAACAATAACCTCTAACTTTCACGAACTTACCTCATAAAAATCTTCGTCACTCGAAATACTCCAATACAGCGAGCACCAATACTGCCAGTTAAATAAAAGATTCTAACTACTGAAGGCACTAACTACTGATAGGCATACTTAAAAAATGAGAGATTTTGATAAAGAACAAACAATGTATTTACCTTAATAGTGTTCAAAAGTCATAATATATATGTATCAGTTCATGATATCCAGTATTAAAAATTTACTCTTTCTGATGGACACACATCCAGATCATCCGCTCTCAAAACTCCGCCCTCTCTCTCCCAACATCCACCACTGCTGGCGGCTCACCTCCAACTGCGCAACGCTACGCGCTGTTAACAGCCAACTGCCCAACACTACAATAGCGAACAACAATGCAAACCAGCCACAGACTGCACACAGCACAGCCAGTGATTTTCGTACAGAGCGCTACGTGGCGTTACCAATAAAAAAACCTGAACAGCCTACTTACAAATGTTCTTGATTCGAAATGTCTAATATTTACTTTGTCTTCTTTGGTGAAGGTATTGCGGAAAACTTTATTCTCTGCCTCGTGATGACTGGGTATTGTGTGCTGTCCTTAGATCAGTTAGGTTTAAGTAGTTCTAAGTTCTAGGGGACTGATGACCTCAGAAGTTAAGTCCCATAGTGCTCAGAGCCATTTCAACCACTTGGAAAACTTTATGTAGTAAGTCTGCTTTAAAGGCATTGCCAACATTGACATTGCCATTGGTATCGCGCAGTAATGGTATTGGCTGTGTGTTCCCACTATTGTTCTTCATATACCGTCAGAATCTGTTTGGGTTTTCTGCCAATTTCGAGCACAGTTTTCGTTGTGTAAACTACGAAAAGCATCTTTCATTAAAGTCCGTGCTAAATTTGAATCTTCGGTAAAACATCGTCACAATTATAGATTTTGCGTTCTTTAAAACGTGCTTCTGCAACATTGTTCTGACCCGTTTTACACCCCGCATCTTATTCATTTATTTGGTTTAAGTCTCTGTGTTACGGTCACGAAGTGATCAGAAGTGTTGGGGAGATGGGCAGGACTGCTGCCAGACCTGCAGTTTACGGGTGCAGCGCGCCCTGCGCCTCTCCCGCCGTGGCTCCTCGCCGGCAGCCGAAGCGACGGTATGAGAGGAGAGGGCAGGGCAGGGCAGGCCGCCTGGGACGGACCGCAATCTGTCTCGCGCTGCCCCCGCCGCTGCTCTCTCGCTCTCGGCCTGCCCGTGCCTCAGAACAATCTGACAGAGTGGTATTGCCAGGAACCGTGCAGGCTGGCTCTCGCAGTCTGCGTCTCGTGTAGGGCTACCCCCCGCTACTCCTTCACGCTTCACACACGTCCCTCGTGTTCGTCGCTGCGCCGTCGCAACTCTTGAAGAGCGAGTCGAGTCGTAAAACTTCCTCTAGCCTCTTTCTGCTGCAGCTCCCGTCTCTGCAGTGAACGGCGCAGACAAACGTTTTCTCGTTCCAGCAGTTGTCTTTTACACTGCTATCTTCTGTTCAGAGTGTCCTGTTGCGGTGCCCCGTTGTATCTTCTCTAAAAGTTAGCGCCGTGCTCCTTGGACTATCAGTGTGAACTTACTTGAATGCCGGATACAGGCTCAGCTCCCCCGCAGCTCCGGCGTCTTCTGCTTGCATCAAACTCTTCTCCGAAAATTCTATATCTTGAAGAAGGTGAAAATTCATCTACTATTCCAAAATCCTATTATCTAGTCCAAATAAAGACACTCTCAAGATTCAGTTGCTGTAGCATATTCTATATTCAAAGTTCAATACACCATTTCATTGACACATTAAACAGTAATCCCACACTTTCTTAGGGCATTCGCACACGACTGAATTCAACCAAATTAAATAACATTTTTTCTCAACGATACAATACTAATATACATGTCCGTCTGCTCGAGACCAAGTCACTATTAATAATAATCATTTTTTCTTCTGTTGTCTCTCCACAACACACAACAATCACCAATGTTTTTCGTGCATGAGATTCGTCCACGGAATTCTGGGCCGGAAGTTTTCCTTTTCTCTTTGCTGCAACCGAGCGCGTCACTTGTTGGCCCGGTTTTTCTCTTCTTTCTCGGTTAGCCTGCATAAATAACGTTCTGCGGTAATGTGTTCTGTTTATGCTACAACCCCCTACAAAATAAGTGTTCGAAGAGGCTGGAACACAAGTGACTCCAGACTTTCGTAAAATTCTGGGGGCACTAGACTGTGTTCTCCCAAAGCTGATTCGACTGAACCGTTGCCGTCACATAAATGTCGTTTGGTTACTGGTTACCCCAAACGCTGATATCTATCCTATTAAAGTACCTAGAAGTTTGAAAATAACGTTACAACATTTGCAGAGCATCTCATAAAGCATGAGCCATCAAACATGGAAGCAAAACATGTAAGTTGAGTGAATGACTAGGCACAACAGAAACCTGTGACTACAACAATTCCTAAGAATCAATAAAAACAGCAACTAATCAAATTAATACTACTAAGAATGCAAGAATCATGTTACCTACTGATACAATAATTAACTGACAAGCGAAGTGTGTTATCTCGAACGTTAGAAACCGCACATAAATGTGCCTCTACACTGTCCAGTCACATTAACGTGACAACAGCCTGTCTTAGAAGTCAATGTGCAATAACCGCTCGCAGACGTACGGAAGATGCAAACATTAGCAGTGGAGGGTATACAGCGTGTTACAAAAAGGTACGGCCAAACTTTCAGGAAACATTCCTCACACACAAATAAAGAAAATATGTTATGTGGACATCTGTCCGGAAACGCTTACCTTGCATGTTAGAGCTCATTTTATTACTTCTCTTCAAATCACATTAATCATGGAATGGAAACACACAGCAACAGAACGTACCAGCGTGACATCAAACACTTTGCTACAGGAAATGTTCAAAATGTCCTCCGTTAGCGAGGATACATGCATCCATCCTCCGTCGCATGGAATCCCTGATGCGCTGATGCAGCCCTGGAGTATGGCGTATTGTATCACAGCCGTTTACAATACGAGCACGAAGAGTCTCTTCATTTGGCACCGGGATTGCGTAGACAAGAGCTTTCAAATGCCCCCATAAATGAAAGTCAAGAGGGTTGAGGTCAGGAGAGCGTGGAGGCCATGGAATTGGTCCGCCTCTACCAATCCATCGGTCACCGAATCTGTTGTTGAGAAGCGTACGAACACTTCGACTGAAATATGCAGGAGCTCCATCGTGCATGAACCACATGTGTCGTACTTGTAAAGGCACATGTTCTAGCAGCACAGGTAGAGTATCCCGTATGTTTCCGGACACATGTCCACATAACATCTTTTCTTTATTTGTGTGTGAGGAATGTTTCCTGAAAGTTTGTCCGTACCTTTTTGTAACACCCTGTATAAAGCGTGTCGGTGGGGAGCGGGGGGGGGGGGGGGGTTTGCAGCAAACAGTACAGTCACTGACGTAATGCGGAAATGGAGCGACTTGTCAGAGGTCCAGAAAGACATGATCTTTGGCTTTCGAGCCAAGGGTGGAAGCATTTCTGAAACGGCTAAGTTTGTAAACTGTCGTGCTTAAAGTATACCATGCATGGAAAAATAGCACTGTCCAAACCCGCTCCAAGGTAGCTATAGTGCACCACGAGTCGCAGATAACAAAGGTCATCGCCAGGTGCGTAGGCGTGTATGAGTGAATAGACGGGCAAGTGTTGAGCATCTGGCCGCCCAGATGAACCAAAGGATCACCAACAGGGTCCCCTCGACATCGTTCAGGGAACTTTGATGTTAATGGCCCTCCACAGTAGTAGCGAGAATAGCGAGACCGGTATTTTAGTTCTAAGCAATCGATATATTTGGGCATTTGTTTAGTCAACTATCAACTTAGTTCACTATCAACCGAGTAAGAATCCGCAATATCAATTTCCCACAGCAACAGTGCTAAAATTTTTCCTTTATAAATATATTTTTTTTAAAGAGTAACTTTTATTCGTAAAATTTGCGTTTGTTTAAATTACTGAGTGATTACAGAAAATGGGAAAAGCGACCAGTGCTATGTTAATAACAATGCCGACAGAAACGAAAATGAAACCCGTGGCATAAAAATTGGTGAAGCACTGTTGAGGCGACAATGTTCCTGTTGCAGTTTTTGTGGCTTAAGGTGGGAGTCTACGAACAGTGTCCAAGACCTGCACCCCCCCCCCCCTTGCCCCCACCCCCCACCCACTCTGGTCTACTCGTAGTTTCTCGCTGTAGTCGTTGGACATCCGTTTTATTTCAGAATGGCACCAACACTAGTCTCGAAACATTTTTACGAAGTGACATAGTAATGAAATACATTGCTTGAATTTACTTTTAAAATATAAAAGATTTGTCTGCCATTTACAAAAAATAATAAAAGTGGAAGGAAAGTATGGTAACAGTAATAAATTAAAAACTTAACAGCTAGCCATTAATAATGCACATCAAAAATAGAATGTAGCTGACCTGCTGCAGGGGTCTACATAATATACCTTGATCAGCTTGTAGCCCTTGAAAACGGACTAATCAGCACGAAGGCAGAGCTCTTCAACGTTACTTTCCATGCTTTGGTACTGACTATTTCAAAGTCCAAACAGAATTATGATCGCCGACTGCAACACCTTTTTCGAGCTGAGTTTCAGCAGTTTTGAATCAATAGGAGATAATGGTGATTGTTTGGAGTGTTTTACCGCCTACCACATTTCGAGAAAAGCAGCAGACGGTGGACAGATTAAGTTTCCTTTTCAGAATGAAATTTTCACTCTGCAGCGAGAGTGCGCCGATATGAAACTTCCTGGCAGACAAAATGTGTGCGCCGGACCGAGACTCGAACACGTAGCTCAGATGCTAGAGCACTTGCCAGCGAAAGGCATAAGTCCCGAGTTCGTGGCTCGGTCCGGCACACAGTTTTAATCTACCGGGAAGCTTGAAGTTTTCTTCTACTTGCCTCTTTAATTTAATATCTTGATTCTTTGTATCTTGAAACTGAGACAATAGAAGTATTTGAACCTTTATTCGATTTCTACGTTTATTACAGGATATAACACGAATAAAATACCAAAAATCGGTTATTTCGGAAACCGGTTACTTTAAACGATTTTAACAATCACCTTAAACTGGTGTTAAAGAAAACGAATAACTGAAAACCGGTTGTTTCAGTGACAACCGCTATGTCTGTTCATCGGCGATCGAATGCTGGAATTTGCACACCAATACAGCAATTCTACGTCCACTAAGGGCGACAGGTCGCATCTTCAGATGAATCAAGTATTGTGTTCTATCGGACAAATGACCACTGGCATTTAACGCATGAAACGTCTGAAAATAAATACACTGTAACGAGAAGGAGCATTATGGTCATTATTGTCTAGGAATGTTTTCGTCACGTTTCCTGGGTGATCTCGTGATTCCGGAAGGCAGTTCACAATGTACGTGCGTAGTTCGGAGAGCACCAGGGTGAGTTTACCGTAAGCTTCTCCTGAACCCAATCGACGGTCGTCGGGACCATCTTGATCGGGCTGTTCGCGCCTCAACCGACTAACCTAGCGCAGCACGACACGGTCCTGGAGTCAGCATGGCTCCACACCCCTATTGGTTACCTTTGTAATGGTACTTTAATTACGTAACCATTACGGCAGCTCACCTGAACCTCTCGATACCAGTAATATTCTACTGTGTTTCTGTAAAGTAGTTTACATATTTCTGAGACAACATTCAGATTTGATTTCATTTGTGATACATCGATATGTTTATATTGCAATGATATTATTCTTATGTGTATTCTTTCTTTTGTCACTATGATCTTTGACGTACTTGTAACTCTGATTTTTGGGCGCGTAAGCGATAGTTAGTTAGTTGTGGAGTTGTTAGAGAGTTGGACCTTGAGAAAGTCAAGTCTTGGACGTCATGTTGGAAAGATGCATATTGTAGCTGGCTTATAAAATGTGAGGAAGATGTTTTCAAGTATGTTTTGTATTGTGAAGTGATGTTTTGTGTGTTATGTGACATTGCAAAAAAAGCAATTAAAAGGAAGTGTAACTTAAATTCGGAGTGCTGATTATTTTTTTACATCACTATTGTGCTAACTTTGAAAGGTTTCATCCCCAAGAATGGTTTGTGAAGCGCGTCTACGTAACTTTTGAATATAGCAGAATAAAACCTAGGCCTCTTTGCATCCGAGCTTGGAATCATAACCACATGGATTTTCAACGATTGAGCCACGATTTTACGACGAGACCAACGTGGGAAACACAAAAAGACGAGTGCCTAGTTTTTTCATTATTACATGAAATGACTTTATTAACTGTGCTCTAATAACACCTGCCACATAATAACTTAGTTGTTGCCCGAAAATGCAGTATTTAGCAGCGTGAGCAACACCACAATCGTTATTAAATTCTGACCTTTGTTGTGGTTGGGTTGTTAGACCTTCTAGAACCTCATGCACTCATTGAACTGCGAAAGGTGGTTATTCAGGATTTTTTCAGGTGGTTACATTAATGTGACAGGAGAGAGTAAAGTTACACATATTATAAATTAATATCCGGCTCTGCGTTTTTCTGTCTGTGTATAAAGGCTAATCTCATGAATTTCTTTAGGCATTTTGATACAATTTTCACTAATGGGTAGATTTCTACACGAGGAAGGTTTGTGTATATAATACATTAAAGCAGTGCTAGTAGGTATTTCGGACGTAGATACTTGGTGCTACCATTGCAAAGACGGGACAAATCACTAGGAGGAAATAAATCACCCATCCGAAAAACAATGGTTGGAGCCATTCGCAAGCAGAACTTCATGTCTTATCAAGAGAGACGTTTGAATGATCAGGTATTCAAAGTCTACGAAAGAAACTTACCACACATAAAGAAGCAAAATATCGATATAACTGGACCCAAACCACGCATTACGTTACTTATTGCAATGTAGCCCACTTCTTAAAATAATTTCACTATCTGAAAACAAGCTTTTTCTACTGAGCTGATAGTGTAGGCCAGCAGTTCCGTCTTAGAAGTGCAGTTGCGAGATTTCACCGAAATATTCAAAGCAAAGTAGACCACAACAATATGCACGTCTGACTAAAGTGATTTTTTCATATTCTACGTCGTTTCTGCATTCATATGGTCCAGTACCAAACGTCACACTAATTGGTGTAGTCTACCTGCAACACAAATATAACTGGCAGTCTGTCTTAGCTCTGGTCTTGCGCCGGCTGCACAACACAGGCTGGGTTGTGTATCAACGCAGTGGCCGACGATAACACACTGGTCTCTTTTTCAGGTTAGACGCTGACGGACACCACGGAAACATGCGGCACAAGTTTCGCCACCTGCAGCACTTGCATCCCTGTGAGTGGGACTAACTGTCTCTGCCTGTCACGTGTACAAAGGAACACCGAGCAAGTATCAATACGGCAAACCTGAACTAAGGCGGCCGTCTGGCCACAGAGCAGCACTTCGAACCGCAGCACCAGGCAAGGAGAAGCACCGAAACGAGTCGCCAGCAGTCGCAGACGGGGCATCCCCTCCACCCTCCGGAGTCTCAATAGGGCAATGTGCTTCTGTGACAGTACACTCCGGTTGACTTCGGTTTTCTGATAGTAACAAGTAACTGTCAGCACGAGTAGTAATCCGATCGGACTTTGAATAATTTCAGTGCTGTTATTTATCACCACTGAATTACTAAGACCAAGCACTGACATTTTCTCTAAAATGACAGTGGTCCATAAAGTGTAGAACAACTTTCTTTATTTCCGTCTATGGCAAAAAAATTATGAAGTCCTTGGACTACTGGTTTCGGTCAGCAATGACCATCTTCAGATCTGCAGCAAAACGTAGGGAAAAACACGAATACAACTAGTGGATTATCCATATCTTAATAAAATATGCCATAATGGAAAGTATTACTAGCATACACATGGAAATGATGCGCTTTAAATATGTTTTAAAACATGTCTCAATATAATGAAGCCATAGTAAAATCGTTGAAAGATAAACACGAAGTCGCTTAGTACTGACACGCATATTTAAAACATGACGAACACTAAGCTGCAGTGTCGGCGGAGTCATCTTGTTAACAGCAGTATTGTGCATAAAAACTGCTGTACAGTAGCTACAAAATAAACACATCAAAAAAAGCTTTACATTACCTGAGATCCCAAAACTCCTGAAGATAGACGTTGACTGTGGATACTGCATCGCAGACACAGACCTTTTACTGTTCAAAGATGTCACTAAACGCGTCCAAAGATATAAACAACCATGCATGAGCAGCGGCTCCTAGAAGAAGGGGTTCCGACAGCTGATCAGTTCCAGTCATTCCACCAGGAAGGAGGTACACGGCTTGTGTTCCCTGTAGTTCAACCAAGTCTAGATGATCAATACCGCGGTTCGATAAAGTCGGCATTGGCACTTTGTGCCAGGAAGTGCTCTCAACAAGGGAAGTGTCCAGGCGTCTCGGAGTGAACCAAAGCGATGTTGTTCGGACATGGAGGAGATACATAGAGGCAGCAAATGTCGATGACATGCCTCGCGCTACCGCAGTGGATGACCTCTATCTGCGGATTATGGCTCGGAGGAACCCTGACAGAAACGCCACCATGTTGAATAAAGCTTTTCATGCAGCCACAGGGCGTCGTGGTATGAGTCTAACTGTGCGCAATAGGCTCCATGATGCACAACTTCACTCCCGACGTCTATGGCGAGGTCAATCTTTTTAACCACGACACGATGCAGCGCGGTACAGACTGGCCCAACAACATGGGGAATTGACCACTCTCAGGATTGGCATCAAGTTCTCTTCACCGATGAGTGTCGCATATCCCTTCAACCAGGCAATCGTCGGAGACGTGTTTGGTGGCAACCAGATCAGGCCGAACGCCTTAGACACACTGTGCAGCGGGTGCACCAAGGTGGAGGTTCCCTGCTGTTTTATGGTGACATTATGTGGGGCCGACGTACGCCACTGGTGGTAATGGAATGATATCCTCCGACCGATAGTGCAACCACATCTGCAGCATATTGGCGAGTCATTCATTTTCATAGACGTCAATTCGCGCTCCCATCGTGCACATCTTGTGAATGACTTCCTTCAGGATAACGACATCGCTCGACTACAGTGGCCAGCATGTTGTCCAGCCATGAGCCCTATCAGACATGCCTAGAATAGATTTAAAAGGGCTGTTTACGGACGACGCGACCCAACATCCCCTCTGAGGGATCTACGCCGAATCGCCGTTGAGGAGTGGGACAAACTGGACCAACAGTGTCTTTATGAAGTTGTGGATAGTATGCCACGACGAATACAGGGGTACATCAATGCAAGAGGACGTGCTACTGGGTATTAGAGGTACTGGTGCGAACAGAAATCTGGACCCCCAACTCTGAAAGTCTCGCTGAATGGTGGTACAACATGCAATGAGTGGTTTCTACGAGAGCAATAAAATGGCGTGCCTTTGTCTTCACCTAGTAGAGAGTGATTTACATATTTGCTTCGTTTTCTTACGTTGACTACGTTACTCTTGTCTTTACTTGTCCCTTCTCTGTGTATCTAATATATTTCATTAACTAGAAAATCTTATTAATTGATTGGTATGGTATGTCTTTCCTCACCTGGAATGGCGTGTCGCATGGTTCGAGGTACCTCTGGCGGTTAAGTTCCTCTGGTCACTTCCCGCCTATGGCGCATTGTGGCGGCCACGCCAACAGAGGACGTGATTACTTATTTCAGTCTGTTGTTTCATCCATTTCGCTGTTTTCACCTCTATGTTTGACCACTTTTATTACTGAAATAATTTATACATCTGTTATTCGCACTATTGATTTTTACTTATAGTTTTCTTCTTTTTATTCCGTAACACACAATTATATAATTGACTGATATGTGTGTGGATATAGTAGTGACATCTAACGAGCTTACGACACAATCATATTGTGGCTACCGTACAGCAGGTTGTTACGAATTGTAGCGCTGTTAAGATCACTCCACTCCACCGACACTGTGGCCTAGTTTACACCCTATTTTAATTGTTTGTGACGATGCTAAATTAATTATGTGTTTATCTTTTGATGATGCCACTATCGCTTCATTAAATTAGGAGGTGTTCCAAAACAGGCATGCCACGTCATATTTAAAGCCCATGTTTTCCGCATGTAGTCAGTAATACATCTCATTACGGCATATTTCATTAAGACGTAGGCAATTCACTATTTGTGTGTTTTCCCATGCTTTCCAGCAGATCTTGAGATGGTCAATGCTAACTGAAACCGGCTGGTTAAGGAACTAATAATTTTACCATCATAGACGGAAATAAATTAATTTATTCTAAACCAGAAAGGATTGAGCTTTATTATTTCTTACGTAAAACCAAATCAAGAAGATTATTGAAGACTTTATAGAATTGCGTCCCCGAAGACATTGTTTCTTAATGCCTTCTTTTTTGTGTGTGTTTTGTAATGAGGTGTTATTTATTGGTGCCACCTGGGAACCCTATCTCAACACGTGTCGATAATCTGCTCACAATTCTAATTACATTTTCAAATAATGGTTGGCTCTGAGCACTATGGGACTTAACTTCTCAGGTCATCAGTCCCCTAGAGCTCGGAACTAATTAAACCTAACTAACCTAAGGACATCACACACATCCATGCCCGAGGCAGGATACGAACCTGCGACCGTAGCGGTCGCGTGGTGCCAGGCTGTAGCGCCTAGAACCGCGCGGCCACTCAGGCCGGCTTCAAATGATGGCATTGGTATGTCAATGTCATGAACTGTTTTCTACCAGGCATAATTTAACATATGCTAATAGGTTGGATTACAAAACTAACTGTGTAGCACAGAATAAGGTACGATTCTGACATCACAATGGTTTACCCTGTCCTACACAACACGTCGCAACTTTGCATCTAACGTGAGATTAATTCGCCTCGTGAGACTGGCGGTTGCTCTTTACATTTCAACCTGCAGCCGAACACTTCAAAGACGGTCTGCTACCGCAGCTATACTGTTCACACAAATAGAAAAATCACTTGCTGTTGCAGCTACAACATGCAACAGTCTGATGGCGCTAGCAGGTAACCATTGCGTTTCGCATGCGAATTGCTCACACTGCTTTTGGAACGAGCGATTTATATTTTAAGCACATTTACCTATCGTTCTGAGCTTTCAAGTCTCACTAATTCCTTCTGAGATACAGAACAGAACCTTACTAAACTATAATTCACACAATCTCTCCATCACCGCTCCCCCACTTAAAAGAAAACACACACATACCGACTGGAACTCGGACCAATAATAGCAACCACCCACACTCTCCCCTGGCTTCCAATACCTCTATCGTCAATTCACAATCACACAAGCAGAGAGGTTTGTTACCTACACTACTACCTAAAGAAAACCAAATTCAAACAGCCACAACACAAACAAAACAAAAGGACGAAACCCGGTAAATTGGCCACACTGCTGACAGTAAATCTGTACTATTTTGTCGAAAGCTGACATTTTGAGACAGTGGCTGTGTACAAAATGTAGAATAAATCATTCAAAGAAGAAGACAGCATACAGTTAACACAAAGGACGGTAGAAAGCAGCAGAAAATATATATCTCACTTCCTTTTCTACGGAGCCTATCCTACAAAATAAGTAATCGCCCTAAAAACATAAATATAAGCTTCCACACAAACCAGAAATTTCATAAGCTAGCTACTTGCAATTTAAGAACCAGCATACAAAATATCAGGTACATATAAAATAAAATGCCCAAACTGCCCCTTCTACAATATAGGACAAACCGGAAAAGATTCTAGATTGGGTTCAAACAACGTTTAGTTTTCATACCTTCTAACAACCTAACAAAATCTGCATTTACAGTGCCTAGAACTCCTAACAGACATGGAGTAAAAAGGACTGAAGATCAGATCCACATACTGTATCATACTGAGAAAAATAGCCTTATTAATCTACTCCATGACATTGAAATATATGAACATAAATCACAAGATAATATCGTCAATGAAAAGACAGAGTTAGCCTAATCTGCCTTTCTACGAAATTACGCTCTCCTATTTTCTGAACTAAAACAAATAAACACTGCTACTTGTGGCAACAACTGCAGTCAGTAACGCAATGTAAACACTACACTGCAATGCAGCAGGATATTCAGTCACACATTAATACAATTGTTCAATTCATTTAATCGACTAACCATCACATGTTAATATAATTTCTACTGTCGTCATATTTGTTACTCACCACTTATTTCGTTCCCCATGTACACGACAATATCTACTAATGTCACTTAGGTAACATTTCAAAAAAAAAAGTTGCTAAATCTGTTAATTTGTAATTAATGTTCGTTGTATGTAACGTAACATTTATTCTTTGCAAACTTTTTGGTGCCAAGTGAATGTGTACATTATAATACAACTGAAAGAGTTTCTTTGGCACTGTGTTCTTTGTGACATTGCCATTTTAAATATTTATTTACACTGTAATCGTTCGTTATGAAGGATAGTTACGCATAACTACGTCGTTTCTAACATCGTTTTTACAGTAGGGATCCACCATCACAAGACTCTCCCCCATAAGATGGAATAAAGAGCTAAAGTCATACGTAAACTTTAAGAAATGCCCTCTGAAGATGAACCAGTCGTTTCGAAATCAGCTGCCACGCTATTTACGCAAATGAAGTGCATTATCGATAGTGGCTGGTTGTTGTCTTCTTCTTTGATAAAGTAAACATGTTTTGATGATACAGTACTGGAAACTTGAAGTGGTGACAGCGAAATTTGCAATCGAATAGGCAGACAATAGTTATGGGTGTCACAAAACACCTCTAAGTATAATTGAGAGATTGTAAAAGTGAGCTAACTATAAAAAAAATGTGTTATACGTATACAACAAACACACATATTGAACGAGAGCGAGAGATTTTATTACAGCCCACTGAATACTAAATTAGATTAAATTAATAGCGAAATTATTGTGGCAGACAAAGAGACTTTTATTTATGCCCCGCGACCTTCGATACTAAGAGACGCCTATTAATCAAATTAGGATCTATAACATGATGGAAAACAAAATTAACTTTATCCTCCTAATGCAACTTAATATTTGACTGAACAAAATATTCGTCGTCATTGTAATATAAAGGACTGTCAAATGAAAACGATGAATGGAAAAAAATTAAGTAAGCTGCTTATTACGTCTGCACGTAAAGATGTTTTCGGTTGGCTCTGGAACCAGGGTTGTACCCAGGCGTGCAGATCTTCGTCCGAAGCAATCGGCGGCCACGAATGTCTTTGTTCAGGGTGGACCCACTTGTTGCCAAGTGACCGTTCGCTCTACCCACGCGTCTTCCATATTTTTGGAGCCTTGGAGAAAGATATTCGTAGCCTCCGATTTGATTTGGACGAAGAGGTATATGGTTAGGTACAACCAGTGTTCCGTATGCAGCCGCATAAGTTTTCCATGAAGACACCAGCAGTCGTGTCTCATAGTGGGATAAATATATTAAGTTATGGGGATTGCTTTTTAAATAATAAGCAGTTTACTTACTTTTTCTTGCATCTATCTCGTTTTCATTCGACTGCTCCTCATGGTTCCTTTGGAGCGTTGTAGAACTCATATCACGTGTTCACGTAATACTTCACCACAGAAATAAATCAGTGGTGCGTATGTCCCAGTCGGTTTTATGGAATCAGTGCAACAACATGTATCACGTGGAGATGTGATAGAATGGTAGAAAGAAGCAATCGTGTTTGGACGTGCCCATAGCGACATCGGATTTGTTGGTGTACTAACAAGGGAACCTCCCCATCGCAACCCCCTCAGATTTAGTTATAAGTTGGCACAGTGGATAGGCCTTAAAACACTGAACACAGATCAATCGAGAAAACAGGAAGAAGTTGTGTGGAACTATGAAAAAAATAAGCAAAATATACAAACTGAGTAGTCCATGCGCAAGATATGCAACATCAAGGAGAGGGTAAGGACAGGAGCGCCGTGGACCCGTGGTTAGCGTGAGTAGCTCCGGAACCAGAGGTCCTTGGTTCAAGTCTTTCCTCGAGTGAAAAATTTAATTTTTTATTTTCAGACAATTATTATCTATCCGTCTTTTGGGAGTGATTATCACATCCACAAGAAAACCTAAATCGGGCAAGGTAGAAGAATCTTTTTACCTATTCGCCATGTGTACAAGTTAGGGGGGTCGACAACATATTCCTGTCATGTGACGCACATGCCGTCACCAGTGTCGTATAGAATATATCAGACGTGTTTTCCTGTGGAGGAATCGGTTGACCTATGACCTTGCTATCAAATCTTCTCGGTTCCCATTGTAAAGGCACTGTTTTGCGGTGCGGTCGCAAAACACAGACACTAACCTTATTACAGTGAACAGAGAAGTCAATGAACGAACGGACAGATCATAACTTTGCGAAAATAACGAAAGTAAACTTTTCACTCGATGCAAGACTTGAACCAAGTACCTCTCGTGCCGCAATTGCTCACGCTAACCACTGGACCACGGCGCTCCTGAGCTCACACTATCCTTCATGTTGCCTATCTTGCGCATGGACTACTCAGTTTATATATTTTGCTTATTTTTTTCATAGTTCCACACAACTTCTTCCTGTTTTCTCGACTGATCTGTGTTCATTTTTTGAAGGCCTATCCACTGTGCCAACTTGTAACTAAATCTGAAGGGGGTGCGATGGGGAGATTCCCTTGTAAGGCGGACTGCCAAACGTGTCTGCAACGACGGCTGTATCACTCACAGTTTTGTGATGACATTGGCTGCGCAGAGATACTGAACTACAGGGACCAGAGGCGAGTGTCACACCTAGTCAATAACAACTGGTTTCAAACCTGGGAGAAGTTCTGCTATCAGTGAATGCACGTTCATCTCAACAAATTTCCAAGGCAACAATGCGAAGCAAACTGCATGGAAGGGGTATTTAGAGAAGAACACCTCGCGAAATGTACACTGTTGGCAGCGGCACATAAAGCTATACGTTGTCATGGCGACAAAACTCATAAGCCGAACAGTAGCTTACTGGTGGCGTGTAGTGTGGCCACAGGAGCGCTATTTTATCTCTTTTCAAACGATGCAAGGCGTAGATTGCTAATCCGTCCCAACGAGGCATTTGAGAAGCAGTGTATGAAACGTGTAATCGATATCGCCCGTGGCCGTGTAGTGTTTTTTGCGGGTTTATGGTATGGTGGCTTGAAACAACAGAGTACCTGGCGTTGCCCGTGTATGTATTTATTGCACTTGTGTTAGTCCATCCCCTTCGCCCCTCTCCCCCACCGCTCTCTGCCATCTGCTCCACTCCCACCCTCTGTTCACCACCACCTCACCCTCTCTCTGTCCATTTCATCCTACTCCTACCCCCTTGCTCTTTCTTACTTCCACAGATTTTTTTTCAGATAGTAACACGTCTATACCCACATACGAACCGAGCAGGTCTAGGCGCTACATTCTGGAGCCGCGCGACCGCTACGGTCGCAGGTACGAATCCTGCCTCGGGCATGGATGTGTGTGATGTCCTTAGGTTAGTTAGGTTTAAGTAATTCTAAGTTCTAGGGGACTGATAACCTCAGTTGTTAAGTCCCGTAGTGCTCAGAGCCATTTTTTGAACCCACATACGAACTCTACAAGCCACAGTACTTTGCGTGTTGCGGGGTACCTTGTGCCACAAGTCATTTCCGTTCCTGTTCCACTTACAAACAGCGCGAAGATAAAACGATTGTATACACGCGTCAGTATGAGCACTTATTTCTCGTATCTTATCTTCGCGGTTCTCAACGAAACATGTGTTGGCGGTAGTAGAATAGTTCCGCAGTCCCTTTCAAATGTCGGTTCTCTAAATTTTCTGAATTGTGTTCCTCAAAAAGTACGTCACTCTGCCTCCAGGGATTCATATTTGAGTTCCCGACGTATCTCCTCAAGACTTGAGTGTTGTTTGAAGTCACCAGCAACAAATGTAGCAGCCTTCCTCTAAACTGCTTCGATGTCTCCCTTTTATCCGACCTGGTGCGGACCCTGAAGACTAGAGAAGCGCTCGAGAATAGGTTGCACTGGTGTTCCATATGGGGTCTCCTTTACAGATAGACCACACCTTCCCAAAATTCTTTAAATAAACTAAGGTCTACCGCTCGCCTTCCCTACCACAGTTCTCGCATGGTCATTCCATTCCATCTCTCTTTCCAATGTTACGCTCAGATAATTATGACTAAAAGACGTATTGTGTCAAGCACGACACCACTAATGTTGTATCCGAACGTTACGCTTTTGTTTTTCCTACTCATCCGCATTAATTTATATTGTTCTACATTTAGAGCTAGCTGCCGTTTATAAGAACAATTAACAATTTTTTCTAAGTCATCTTGTATCCTCTTACAGTGACTCAACTTCGGCACCTTTCCGTACACCAGAGCATAGTCAGCAAGCAACAGCAGATTGCTTCCCACCCAGCCCGACAGTTCATTTATGTACATATTAAATAACAGTGATCCTATCACACTTCTCTTGCGATAAGCTTGTCTCTGTTGTCACTGTTTGCGCGTCGTCAGCTACGCTTTTTGTTTCACCCCAAGCGCCCACCTCCTCGAAAGGTAGGTGTTTCGTACCAACGTATAATTTTTCAGGTACATCCAGTGGTTATTCCCAGACAGTAAGTGATATTTGTATGAAATTAGCTGAAAATCAATCCAGCGTTTCAGTAGGGTATGTGGAACATACATACATACATACATACATTCATTTGGAGTTATGTATAGCTTCTTGGTGACCTTGAGTTCCGCCTTCTTCTACATCTTTATCGTGAGTTGTTCTGTGGATACTCGCATCTTTCAAAATGACAACAGGCGTTCCTAAGTGAACCAGCATTCAAGTACTCTGTTGCACCGCGACTGTGTGCTAAATTACCAGATGTTAATCACACAGAAAATGTCTGCAGGTATTTTGACCCGCAGGTGAAACGCACCGCTAAACATTCCAACAATATGGCAGCTCAACGTGTTCTAAACATCAAGGAATGGCTTAGACTAAGTAAAACAAGATGCTTTTGCAGAATGAACTGAATTCTACATTAATTCTTAAAAAACAAAAGGAACAACAACCTCCTGTTTATTAATGAAGTCAAATAGCATCGTTGCCGGTTTCAGAACGACGATTCAACACGAGAGAACGGTTGACATTTATAATTTAATTTATAAGGGTTGAACAAAAAGTTTCCGCTGGAAGGCAGTACAGTCCATAATCGGTATGCCAATCAGGCAAAATTGCCGTGAGCAATGGGCCAATCGTCGCACAGACGCACCCCTTGACGATACCGGTTTGATAAACTCTTCAAGGCGTTTAGCAAGGAAGCGAAGCCGTGATAACCGCATGGGGTGAGATCGGAACTACAGGGCGGGTGTTCGAGTGTCTCCCATTTGAAGTTGCGTAACTTCTGCGTTATGACATTTGCAATATCGTGACGTTGGTTTTGTCAGAAACGCTGACCCGTAAACATTATTTATTCTCCGATGAGCGTCTACCAGTGTCTGTTCTTCGGCAGCAAGAAATCGTAACAGCTTCTTCGTCCTGTTTTGACGCATTTAGTGATAGCGCCGCTATAGTTCACTTTTCCGAGTTTACCGCACGTACGTCAGAAACAAACGAATGCCACACTAAGCCATTGCCTCCATAATGGTGCTTATACAGAATGTCGAAAGAACAGAGACGATCCTAGGGACAGTTTCCGTACACCAAGAAAAGAGAAAATAATCTAGTAAACATGGGCTTTAAAGTATATACCTTATGAACTATGAGCACTTGTTCAGTAGAAGATGAACAAGTGCTCATAGCTGTTAAGGTATTCATTTTAGGCACCATGTTTACGGATAGTTTTTTCTTGTTTTGGTGTAAGGAACATGTCCCTCAGGCTTTCGAACTTTTTTTTCCTTATTAAGTATGCCCACATCGGTTTCTCACTACGTTTCATATACGCTATACCTTTGCTCTCAAATAGAAACTTTTTGATCACACATACAGCTTACACCGGCAACAAGATGTAGCGCACATTTCTTGGCTTGATGGTGTTCCGTAGAAAGTGAAATTGCCGGCCGGAGTGGCCGAGCGGTTAAAGGCGCTACAGTCTGGAAGCGCACGACCACTACGGTCGCAGGTTCGAATCCTGCCTCGGGCATGGTTGTGTGTGATGTCCTTAGGTTAGTTAGGTTTAAGTAGTTCTAAGTTCTAGGGGACTTATGACCACAGCAGTTGAGTCCCATAGTGCTCAGAGCTATTTGAACCCTTTTTTTTTAAAGTGAAATTTTTCAGAGTGTGGGCCATAGCTTAGTCGCGGCACGGTGCGCAGTGAGCGCGTCCAGCGTCCAGATGGCGCCCTACCCAGGCAGAGTGGCCGCCTGTGACGTGTGGCCGGCAGCGGCAGCACTTCCCTGCGGAGGCAGCAGCGCCTCTGGCGTGCAGCCAGCTCTGCTGTGTGGAGCAGCTGCTCCTAACTGACCCATCAGCGACAGCGCCGCTGTCCGAGTCCCACTGCGGACTCCTACATAGTCATGAGCACGTGTTCCTTATGCCGTTCAGTCCAGGGGCGGACGGGCCATGCTTGAACACGCTGCAGTTGCTGTATCCAGCGATTCGAATATCGAAACGTGCAATCGAATTTATATGGTCCCACCACCAGCGGACAGAGAACCAGCGAGGTTACACCACGAGTAGCACCAACAACGGGACCGGACCTACTCATCACATAATCGTCAAAATTTACGATATATCCGTGGCTTCACCATAAATGAAATTGGCAGAAGAGGGAGCTGCAGATGGGCAAGCTTTCAGGAAAAAATAACGATTTCGTCATGGGTCAGACGAGGCATGAGCCATTTACATTGGATTACGTTACAGACAGCGCTTGATGCAACGGAAAGAGAGCAGAATGGTAATTCGTTCATTCGAGCACCGAAGCAGGAGCTTCTTTTTATGCACAACTTTTACGTTATTCACGTTGCAAATAAACAATGGTAGTGCTCAATATGTTTTGTTTGATGTTGTGGAAGCGCAGGGGCAGGAGCACAAACTTCTTTTGTAAAGTGAGTCGTGGAAGGGAACAAACAAATCCAGACTTACACGACGAGATTTTTGAAGATGAGCTATTTGCCATTATGCAACTTTATGGTCATTACCTCCAAGTTGCACACACCGTGTGATACCCTGGGATCTATATTTTTGTCGTCAGCTGAAGATTTTAATCAAAAAGCTTCAGAACTCCTCTTATCTCCTCGAAAGAGCAAAATAAATGACATATCGATTAGATTGCGTCAATATACAGAGTGATCAAGAAGTCAGTACAAATTTGAAAACTGAATAAATCACGGAATAATGTAGATAGAGAGGTACAAATTGAAACACATGCTTGGAATGACATAGGATTTTATTAGAACCAAAAAAATACAAAAGTTCGAAAAATGTCCGACAGATGGCGCTTCATCTGATCAGAACAGCAATAATTAGCATAACAAAACAAGGACGATGTTCTTTACAGGAAATGCTCAATATGTCCACCATCATTCCTCAACAATAGCTGTAGCCGAGGAATGATGTTGTGAACAGCACTGTAAAACATGTCCGAAGTTATGGTGAGGCATTGGCGTCGGATGTTGTCTTTGAGCATCCCTAGAGATGTGGGACGATTACGATACACTTGCGACTTCAGGTAACCCCGAAGCCAAAATCGCACGGACTGAGGTCTGGGGACCTGGGAGGCCAAGCGTGACGAAAGTGGCGGCTGAGCGCACGATCATCACCGAACGAGGCTCGCAAGAGATCTTTCACGCGTCTAGCAATATGGGGTGCCATCCTGCATAAACATCGTACGTTCCAGCAGGTGTTTATCAGCCAGGCTGGGGATGATCCTCTCACCCGTCACGGTAGCAGTTTTGCTGTCCAGCACGATCTGTCCGACATTTTGTGAACTTAGTTTTTTGGTTCTAATAAAACCCCGTGTCATTCCAAGCATGTATGTCAATTTTTACCCCTCTATCTACATTATTCCGTGGTTTATTAAGTTTTCAAATTTATACCGACTTTTTGATCACCCGGTACATTCCACTGTATATCATAAGCTATCATCACCAATATTTCGCGAAACGATATATTAAGCGTGATTTACTGTCAGACTGTGCGTTGAGACAGAATCTTTTATTAATGTACACCAATTTGCTTTTTTATAATAGAAACATTAAAACAGAAATGGGAATGTACAAATTCGGCGTTTATATGCGTGTGCAAGATGCCTAGTAAATTGATGCCTCGCCTGTTTTTACGGTGAGTAATACACCAGCGCCGCCGGCCACGGTGGTCTAGCGGTTCTGGCGCTGCAGTCCGGAACCGCGGGACTGCTACGGTCGCAGGTTCGAATCCTGCCTCGGGCATGGGTGTGTGTGATGTCCTTAGGTTAGTTAGGTTTAAGTAGTTCTAAGTTCTAGGGGACTTATGACCTAAGATGTTGAGTCCCATAGTGCTCAGAGCCATTTGAACCATTTTGAATACACCAGCGCAACTAAATGATCAACTGTAAAATATTAAAGGTGTCTCATTATGTATGCTAAGTTCCCCTGCACACCTGAAGTATTTTCTGCGAAATCTGCAATCCCAAATTTTTCTTTGCCTTTCTTTTTCATTTCTTTTATAAAGAAAATTTAAGTAAATACAGCATACTCAGCATTATTTCGGTTTTTTTTTTTCAGTGTACGTAACGTAAAAACTGAAAATAAAATAAGGTTCCCACATAGTGACTCGAATCCACGACCTTCGGATTACCATTCAGAATTCTTTTTCTTTTCTTCTTCTTGCATATGTAACATGAACGAAATAATACGACTTGTGTCGAAAAAACAACTGGGCCCCTCGCTTTTCGCTTTTTCCAGTGGAACCTTCCCGGCACACAAAGAGAGGGGCTAAGGCAAAGTGCGCAGGGATCACAACCCAAGGCCTGCCCACCATATCCCGTTCCCTCCGCCAGGGATGAAGGAGAGAGTATGGAACTAAGAGTAATAGGGAGACAAACCATAAAAATGAGAGAACGGTTTATGTCCAGAACATCACAAGCGACACACATTGGGGTGACTGCAAGGTGAATCCCGTGATGGCTTGACTAGCATGCTCGTTCTCATTGACTGTAAGATACCATGCAGCCTGGACGTCAGTGACAAGATAGGGAGCATACACCGATCGCCAGACGGAACACCCTCAATAACATTTGGTGTCCTGTTCTGCTGAACAAGGCCATTCGTGGATGTCAAGTGGGTTTGCACTACTACATTACTGACTTAGCTCAGTTGGAAAGGGAAAAATTGCGAAAGTAAAATAAGGGCGGCGGAGCGTATGAAAACTGGTCAGGGGCTGAGAGAGAGCGTGGAGCAACAGGCTGATGAGGCTCGTGGGGCAACGGCGCCAAAGTATTGTCTGACACTTGATGAAAAGGATTTTCAGGCACATTCTACAGGCCTAAACCGCCCTCTGCACCGTGGGTGGGAAGGGTTAATCCAGTGGCGCTAGCATGCGGCAAGGCATGGATGGCAGAACAGGGAGTGTGTGTGCCACGTGGAGGATATATGATGCCACACGTACATTAACATATTGCGTCCGTTGCAGAAGATCGAGGGCTTGTAAACGATGATCAAGGAGCCCAGGTCGTAATTGAGACACTAGGACACTATAAGAGCAGCTGGTTTTGTATTACTGCGATCTAGGGGAGAGAGTGCAACGGATATGATACACGAACTGGGGTGGTATTCATTAAAACAAATACACTTCTCTCTGTGGAAAGACCTTCTCATGAGATTCCAAACAGCAACTACTTCTTCGGAGTGTGAAAATATTGTATTGGCGCCGTCTACGTGAGGAGAAATAATCACCTTAATAAAAAAGGAAAATCACATCTCACACGGAAAGGTTTAGTGTTCGTTTTTCCCGTACGCTGTTCAAGAGTGGGACGGTAGAGGAGTAGCTTAAAAGGTGGTTCGATGAACCCTCTGCTAGGCACTTAATTGTGAACTGCAAAGTAATCTTATAGAGGTATGGAATCTACGAGTTTTGCTGCTCTACGGAACTCTTACCGTTAACCAAACATTGCACTAGAATATTGGGGACCACTAAGTCTGATTGACACATAAAATAACACTTTCAAAAACACCTTGATTCTTAGTAACAACAAATCGACGTTTGCCGTTTAAGCTGCACATACTGTCTAATCACATTAATGTGACCACCTGTCGAAAGTCAAAGTGCAGGATGAAAGTGATGTTCTGAAGGGTGCCGGCAGTGACGCTGGCCCACGCCGACTCCATTTCCGTGGCTAGCTGAGCTAGGCTTCTAGGCCGAGGATTCGTGGCGCGAACAGCAAGATCAAGGTGAACCCACAGATTCTCGATGGGTTTTAATCCTGGGAGAGTGGCGACCAGGGCCCTGTGGTAGACTCAGCCTGGTGTGCGTCGAACCACGCACGTACACAGTGAGCTGTGCGACACGTTGCATTGTCCTGCTGGTAGATGCCGTTGCGCGAACGAAACACAAACGTCATGAAGGTGTGGACAGGGTTCCCAAGCATATATGCGTACCTGTGTCGATCCACGGTCACTTCCAGAATAACGAGGCTACCCAAGGAATTCCACAATAACGTCCCCAAACTTTAACGCTACCTCTTTGCTTTCGGACACAGCCATCTTTACGATGCAATATAAAAAGTGAGTCATCTCAATGGGCCACCTGTCGCTACAAAGTGGACGTCCAGTTGCGGTATTGATGTGCAATTCAAACCTTCATCGCATATGAACAGCAGTGAGCATAAAAGCATATGCATGAAACAAGCGCTTGCTGCTGAAGCCCCTGCCCAGCGACGTCCGCTGGAACGGTAGTCAAGGAAACACTGTTGGTAGCCACTTGGTCCATCTGGGCGGTCGATTGCTCACCAGTTGCACGTCTGTTCGCCCATACAGCTATCCGCAGCCATCGTTCAACCCTGTCATCTGTAGCCCTTGGTGCAACACATTTGCCTAGGCGCCAGTTTGGGATAGTACAGGGAGTCCGAAAAAACTTTCCCTGATTACATAAATTGATAACTCAGGCTAGAAGTAAGATACAAATATGAAACTTTTATCGAATTGTTTACAACTATCAAAGTTTTTTTCTGTTTTAGGTTCGCAGTACGTAAGTAGTGTATGAGGTGCAGTGCGCAAGAAGCCATGTTAACCAATCAGGAGAAGGCATAGTGTGTCCTGTGGTACCATGAGACACGATCACCAACCACAGTGCAGAGACACTTCCAGACAACATTTGGAAGGAGGAGGAGGATATTAGTGTTTAACGTCCCGTCGACAACGAGGTCATTAGAGACGGAGCGCAAGCTCGGGTGAGGGAAGGATGGGGAAGGAAATCGGCCGTGCCCTTTCAAAGGAACCATCCCGGCATTTGCCTGAAGCGATTTAGGGAAATCACGGAAAACCTAAATCAGGATGGCCGGAGACGGGATTGAACCGTCTTCCTCCCGAATGCGAGTCCAGTGTGCTAACCACTGCGCCACCTCGCTCGGTCAACATTTGGAAGGAATCCACCTGATGTCAAGAGCATTAAAGCCTGGTATGAGAAGTTCAAGAACACAGGATCGGTTGCTGACCTTCCGAGGTCTCGTCGACCAAGAACCACAGCAGACAGGTTGGAAGCTGTAAGGCAGTCTTTTCTGCGAAGTCCGATGAAATCGGTGCGCCGGGCCACACGCGAATTATAGATGCCAAAAAGCTCTCTCCATGACATTTTACACAAACTTTTATTGTTTCGTGCATACAAAGTGCAAATCGTTCAGGCCTTGTTGCCAAATGACAGTACACGTCGATATGACTTTGCGGTCGAAATGCTATCACGTATTGAGGACGATGATGGCTATCTCAGACGAATTGTCTTTTCCGACGAAGTGACCTTTTCGTCAATGGATTAGTGAATCGCCATAATGAGCGCATTTGGGGTTCACAACCCCCTGGTGAGGTCATGGAGTGCACCAGAGCCAGTCCAAAGGTCAATGTTTGGTACGCGCTATTGCACGATCGAATTATCTGGCCATTCTTCTTCGCTGAGGCTGCCACCACATCTGCAGCGTATCTGGACATGTTGCAACTGTATGCTGTTCCTCAGATGCTTCAGTGTCACCCCAATGTCTTGTTTCAGCAAGACGGTGCACCGCCTCATTGGGGTTTGGACGTCCGTGGCTATCTCGATATGACCTTTCCTGGGCGATGGATTGGTCGTGATGGGCCAACGGTTTGGCCTCCACGCTCTCCTGACATAACCCCATTAGACTTATTTTTGTGGGGTTATGTCAAGGACGAGGTCAACCGAACACGTGTACCATATCTTGAAACCCTGCGGCAACGGATAACCACAGTCGTTGAATCGATCCCTCCAGTGATGGTGGCTAATGTGCGGACGGAAATTGAATATCGCCTAGATGTGCTACGTGCTACCAAGGGTGCTCACGTGGAAGTTTACTGATGTGTGAAAAAAACTGTGATAGTTTGTAAACAATTAGACACCAGTTTAATATTTGTATATTACTCCTAGCCTGAGTTATCAATTTATGTAATCAGGGAAAGACTTTTCGGACACCCTGTACAATTTTCCTATGCATGGTATAATTTAACCTCGGTGGCTGGCGAACTGCTTACAAATTTCGCCATTTCCCTAAAGCTTCTACCCTTGGGCCAGAAGTCAATGATCATGATCTTTCTAGACGTCAGATTAATCACTTCGTTTCCGTATTACGACGACTGCACTGTTTTCCGCGTCCCTCCGACGCTCAGTACATACCCCCACTGATAGTGCTGCCTGTCACCTGCTGTCTGTGAGTGGTTACTGCATATTCACGTCGAAGATATGCGGTCGCCACATTACTGTGATTGAAGCATGTATAGTTGGTAGTATTTCTTTGGTGTGAGTCCACGTATACAATGCAAAAACAAAGATGCAAATATCTGTCGAAATATCAGAGGAAATGCGCCTAACGACTCTTAAAAGAGACAACCTGTATGATGCAGGGTGTTTCGTAATTAATAGCGAAAATTCATACTGCTAAAATTATATGGTAATACAGGGCGGGCAAAACAAAAATGGACTGGAAAATATTTATAAGACATGCCACGGAACAGATCCCCGATAATTAACAGGAGTTCTCCTGTTAATGCTGGAAACCATCATCTCGATGCATCCCAGTCGGTTGCTATCGCATTTCTATGCGTACACATCTTCCACATGCTCTGTCCCAAGTACTGCCCTGTGTCATTACGTTTGAGCGAGTAAGAGGAAAATAAGCGATTATTGGCCAGTTGAAAGGGACAAAAAATGATGCTCATGATAAAACATTGCGTGTCATTGTTTAACGTTAGGCAAAGCACTACTTCCGGAAAAGTGTGCAAAACTTTTTACCTAAGAGTTTAAGATTTGATGTGTGTCTGCAAAACCTCCACCAATGTCTGCAATGGGAAACTTCGTGACAAAATGGCGTGAAACGGGCTCTACAGTAAATTAAAAACTAAACTATATGAAACGAGTTCTAACATCAGAAAGCATAGCTCGAGTGCGGGAAATGTAACAAAGATGCAAGAAACGCCCTTTTTCTGTGGTACTGAGAATTAAGAGACAAGCATGTCAAAACATTACCAAAAACAACTTGCATCTGTACCTTTGCAGCAAATATGCTATTGCGCATGAGTTATAGTATCCAGACAAACTTTCGTGTCCTGAATTGTGCTGTTCGATTCAGACTGATCTGGAATCAGGACTTTTGGATCCTTAGCTCTTCATTTGTTCATATAGTGCATGAATAACCTGTAAGGGTATAGATCTCATGGAACATGCGCCCTTATGTGTCAGCAAATCTCCATCACTGCTTTGAAGAGCGGTTGCATACTGTGAAGGCTCCTCTCTCTCTCTCTCTCTCTCTCTCTCTCTCTCTCTCTCTGAACTATTAATACTAAACGATATGTCCAGAAAATTAAAAATAGTCGCTCGTAACCAAACAATTTCATTTAACGCGCAAACGGCACGATTGCAGGGCCATGGTTAATGGAATGATTTTTCTTCGATTATCATCTATTTCATTCATGTAACTTTACCTTGTAATTACAGGAGGTTTGGCACGTATTACCACAGGAGGCATTATTGGGCAAAATTAAAACAAAAGTTGCGGTAATGATGTTCGGAAAGTAGTAAGTGTTGGGATGCGGGGCAGTGTGTCTTCTTATTCCATTCCGTCTGTTACGCAGAAGTACACCTCAGGCCAGGCTCGTCCAAACTGTGCCGCTGGGGCGCTAGCGCCCGCGATCGCCCGCGGCCAGCGCCCCGGGCGAATTCGTATGTTGCTGCAGTGGCCGAGCCGTGCCGCTTAGCTGGCCGTGCCGACCGCCCGAACGCCAGCTCATAGATATACTTGTTCGCCCGCTTTCCCTTCGGAAAGAGGACGTCTTACAAGTGCTTCAACTAGAGCTGATTGTCCTACAGTGCCATATCCGCCTGAAGGACCGCTTTTTTGTGTGTAAATCTTTTGATGACTTTTACAGCTGTCTTCCACGAGAGAAATATCCTCTTTTGCACAAACACGCGGCCAAAGTTCTCTCAATGTTTGGTTCCACGTATATTTGTGAGCGCTTTTTCTCTCTTTTAAAGCTTACTAAAACTAAGAACCGTTCATTCGTTGGGTATAAAATTTTGACCAACTCTTTGAGGTTAGCAGCCTCACGGAATATTGTACCAGGCCTAGACAAAATCGTTTCCTCGAAAAAGAAAAACATGTAAAATGTTAATCATCTTCTTTAACAATGTTGACTGTAAGAATTAAAGAGCTTTATAGCCTTAATTCTATTTTAATAAGTTTTCAAACTTTGTCAGTTAAAATTAATACGTACAAAACAGCAAACTAAGGATCCGATTTCTAAACTCTGAAAAGGGATACAGAAAATTGTAGCACGAAGTATAACAAAAAATACTTACTTGTAACTACTAACAGTAAGAATGAGACTCTATATCCCTTACATAAAATTAATTCTAAAATAGAATATTTTGTTTACGTAGGATCAGACCGCGGGACAGTTCAGCGCAGAGCAGCTCTCTCTCTCTCTCTCTCTCTCTCTCTCTCTCTCTCTCTCTCTCTCTCTCTCTCCCGCTCTTATGTCGACACTAGCGACACACGGTCGCGGACGGGGCGCTGAACTACACTGTCTTGCGCCGGGCGCAATTCTTGGATGAGCCTGCCTTAGGCAGTGCCGCATGTGGTTACTACGCATGCTGACACATCCGTCAGTCCTCCTTCGCACTCTTTCAAATACATCTGGCTCCATTTCGAAAGCCTCACACGCATTGGCAACTCTTTGGTCGTGGGTTGGGCATACACTAACGCCTTTAAATCTCCTCACAGTCACAAACCCGACGGGTTCTGTGAACGTGGAAACTATGCTACCGTACATCCTCGATAGATTCTTCGCCCTTGTAACGTTGTGGTGGGGTACACTTACACGATCCGTAGAAAACAGAATGCATAAATTACAACCGTTGTCTTTCTGCAAGGGTGAGGTTCTGTAGGACAGTGTATGTATCTGTGATTCAACACAACTGCTAATCTGTTTGGTTTCGCATTTGACCCTGTGATTCAATCATCGACAATTCCTGCCCACTTATTGATACAGAACCGATCCTTATGTCTCACCGCGAGGATTGCTCGACGAATTGCATCTGCCCACGCGTCCGTATTGTGGTAATTTACAATGCAGTCTCTTGATAATCCTTATCAGTAAGTAAAATGCAGGTTGTGAACTCCGAATCTTCAACGGCCAACATCACAAAATATATTGGTTTCCAGACTATGATTATATGAATTTTCTTCCAGTTTTGACCAATACTACATCTCGATGACTATGTGACACTTTTTTTCTAAATACCCTGTACATACTGTGTGTGTGTGTGTGTGTGTGTGTGTGTGTGTGTGTGTGTGTGTGTGTGTGTGTGTGTGAGTGAGAGAGAGAGAGAGAGAGAGAGAGAGAGAGAGAGAGAAATATTGATATTTCATAAACAGGATCGAAGAAAGGTGCAGCTAAGATACATACGAATAGACAGCAAATACTGCCGTAAGTTGCTGAGGCCTAACACATACCTTTGTAGCAACAGTTTCACTACGTGGGACTCCAGCACCAGGATAAATTCTAGTGTCCGATACCACTCGTCGGCTTTGACCAATGAGGTCATACGTAAAGCAAAGATGCTGCACTACTCGTAAAAAAATGAATGTAGTATGCCATAAAATAATACATTTGATGCGACTGTTATTTACGCGCGAATTTCATTCAAACGAGTTGAAGATGACTGAAATAAATAAAAACACGAGAGCAATTACGAGTTCATATATTATGTAATATAATAGTACAGTGTCGTGTAGAACCTGTTGCCAGCGATGTGGAAGGCGTAGTATACCGTTAGCAGAGCCTGTTCTATTATATTTTCCACACGTACTGCAAAAACGACTTAAATAATGAATCGTCGAATAGTTAGAATCGGTAACTAGAAGCAACCTATGTAGGAGGTCATTTCTAGTTACCGATTCCAATATTGCTGTTTGTTGCGCAAAAATCTTATATCAGAAACGTGCGTAAAAAATGAGCTTGTTAGTGAACTACAGAATACGACTAGACTTCCAAAAAATGAAAATCCTTACACACATTGCTGCACACGCAAAGAAATAAGATGTAAAAAAGACCAAACCTTGCAACCAATAACTGTACTACACGAAAGTCACATCAGTTGCAGTAGCTCCAAATAATCCTCAGTAAAGTCGATACACCAGGAGTGACAGTAAAAGTAAGACAAATGTTGCAAAAACGTCAAAAGGAAAACGTAATAGTGGCTACATAAAACGAAACTTACCGCATATGAACTTCCAAAGGAGTCAAAGATCGAGTCTGACAAGAACGAAAGAAGAACATAACAAGAAATAATAATGGTAGAAGGTCAAACTGTAACGAAAGAAGCAAATCCAGCATAACTAATGAAAAAATAATAAGAAAAACAAACTCCAGGCACGAATGTACCACTCAAATCTGTTCTTCCCGCCCTCAATCAGATGCAAAATTTTAAAATAATAAAAAAAAATTAAACCACGAGTCAATCACATAAATCCTCCGGCAAAGACACAACAATACCCCTCGGTCCACCAATGTAACCAGAAAATATTAAAACGACAGAAAAACCTCCCTCCAGGAAAACCAAAAAGGCACTCGCACAATACAATAACATGAAAAACGCAACGTAAAACAAGAAAGAAGTATCACGCAACGTAAAACAAGAAAGAAGTATCAGACCCACCAACACCTAACAAAACGAGGCCTGTACATTTTGCTAACTACTTTCATAAATACAACAAATAAACAATAACCTTTAGGAATACTCTTCCTCCAACAGTATTCATCTAAATGGCCTTGCAACACTGAAATCCTTTGCTTTCGCTGCAATGACGCCCAATGATTGCAAAAATTTTATAGCTGACTTACGGTCACTCATTTCCTGAAGCAGAATTTTCGCAGTAAAAACAACTGACTCATCCATAACGAATAGCGTGAGAAATCAAGACCTTGTAAATAGCGACTACTTATAAATCACGACTACTTATAAATCACGACTACTTATAAATCACGACTACTTATAAATCACGACTACTTATAAATCACGACTACTTTCATTAACAAAAGATGAAGAAAAAAATTACGAGATGAAAACAAAACAATCTACATCGAATTTTTAATATACGAGCTTAACGAGGAAATCCAGAGAAATCATTTACATTTATCGACAGCAATCTGCGGCACAAACAAAATGACATCACACGTTACGTCATTGGTCAAAGCCGACGGGTGGTATCGGACCCTAGAATTGACCCGAATTTTCTTCTGGTTTTGACAAATACTACGTCTTGTAGGACTGTGAGGCACTTTTTTCTAAAGACCCTGTACGTACTGTGTGTGTGTGTGTGTGTGAGAGAGAGAGAGAGAGAGAGAGAGAGAGAGAGAGAGAGAGATATTTCACAAACACGATCGAAGAACGGTGCAGCTGAGATACATACGAATGGACAGCAAATACTGCCGTAAGTTGCAGAGGCCTAACACATACCTTTGAAGCAACAGATTCACTGCGCGGGACTCCAGCACCCAGCAGCACCAGTTCACGTCACGACCGGGGCTAATTCTTCATTCGTTATAGGCTGTTGAGCAGTTTATTCCTCCTTCCTAAGTCGCGAGACATTTGCCGATCGAACGCGTATAGGATGCAGTCACCGGGCAACTGACCTCACATTGTTGAGCATTTCGCACCAAAGATGTAAGAAGCAACTTGTGACAAAGACTCTAGAACAAAAACGATATTTCACAAGAACTTCTCTGGATTCTATCCCCTCTAACTTGAGAGCTATCATGGCATTTATCGAAATACACTGCCTGACAAAAAAAAAAAAAAAAAAAAAAAAAAAAAAAAAAAAAAAAAAAAACTGTAAAGCACCCAAAAGTAGATGAGGAAACTAAACTTCACGGGCTGAGAGTGTAATTATCTGATATTATTCCAGAGATTCCAAAAAGTAGTACGACTCTACTCAGTATGGCAATCCGCCCCGTTTGGCTTGAATGTATGTACAGATTCGTTTTGAAAGGGTGTCGTAAAGCTGTCGTACCCCTCCTGAAGCAAGTTGGTCCGTACCTGTTGTAACTGATTTTTGATTTTCTGGATAACCGCACTGAAATGGAGAACTGACGTCCGAGTTGGTGCCACCCATGTTCCATCGGGGACACATCTGGAGGTCTTGTTGCTCACGAAAATACCTCGACATCACGCACACAGTTCGTAGTGCCACGTGCGAACGAGCAGTGTCTTCTAAACACGAGGTTTATATGGGCGAACTCTTCACCAGAAAATTTATCCATATTGCTGTGTAGTACTGTTGTCGTACAAATAACAATGCAGAAAAAAAATTCCCAAAGACAGAAGCGAGCGGTAATGAATACGTACTCGAAGACGGAAGTACTGTGGTCGTTACAGTTTTCAACAGCAAGCTCCGATTGTATACGGAATAAGCTTGTTTCTAAAATAGACATACAGTGCATACTGTCGATGCAGTGCTGCCATAAATTTTCGTTGCTATACGGAAACAAAGATAACTGGAGGTAAGACGTTAAACGAAGTGCAGTTTACATGTAACGCGCCACTGGAGCCGTGAGTCCCTTACGCATGGATACTTCTATAGAATCCCTGAACAATTTCCGAAATTTGTCGGTGGAGGTCGGGTTCACACTGTATGTTAGACTCATTACTTAGTTCACGCAGATCTACCGACCGTATTTTCAACATAACACATGAACTGTGGGGATAAAGTCCACATACGCAGAGAGAAAGCTTCCGAATTAAGGAGGAACTACTGACATGAAGAAGAAAAGACAGATATGGCGCACAAGGAGCAATACATGAAAGCATTTTTCCACGTCCCTACTTTTTGTTATGAGAGTGTACAGTGCCGGAAACTAACCGTAGGTGCTGCTATGCGGTAAGTATGGTATTGAAGCTAACGGAATGTTTTCTTTTTTTCTTCATGTGCAGAATAACACAGCAAAGAAGCAGCAATGGGAAGATAAAGGGTAAATACAAGAAGTGGTTGATCCTCACAACACAGGCGAATCAATTTATCAACGTGAACTGATGTTATCTGAGAAGAGGCAAGAAAACATGTATATTAGCGGTATGTCAGGGAGTAAAAACCATTCTCTGAGATACATACTATGATTGTAATAGCGACTGGGAAGAGTCACTTGTCTCATTTTCATCTCCACTCAAGTAACCCCCAGTCCTCCCAGGAAAACAATTGTATCTCTCCAATAGGCACTGGTTTCTGTTGAGGCAGCGAAGGAAGCAAGTAACCAAATCGAAAACGTTGGAATGAATACAGAGTGGCTCTCGCCAGCCAAGAGCGAATTCACTTGCCTCAATGACGCTATCTGAGCGAGACGTGACTTCTTAACACAAAAGAGGTGTCGCGAAACAGGTATTGTACTTTAAATGTAGCTGTGGCTTGTAACTATAGACCACCGAAAGTTAAGAGACCTACACAGACTCAATACAAAAAGAAGTTCTGTGCGGAAACCTATTCGTTTCATTTCTTACTCATTCTACATAAAAGTCTAAGACTGCATCTTTACTACACAGCCAGTTTACGCTGTGCAGTGCAACGTACTTCCGGTACTCCTGTTATTTCTTTATTTATTCGTGAAAACTTTCACAAAGCGTAACGAAAGTAACGCAAGTAACAAAGTAACGCAAGTAACAAAGTAACGCAAGTAACAAAGTAACGCAAGTAACAAAGTAACGCAAGTAACAAAGTAACGCAAGTAACAAAGTAACGCAAGTAACAAAGTAACGCAAGTAACAAAGTAACGCAAGTAACAAAGTAACGCAAGTAACAAAGTAACGCAAGTAACAAAGTAACGCAAGTAACAAAGTAACGCAAGTAACAAAGTAACGCAAGTAACAAAGTAACACAAATAACACAGACGAGTTTTAAATTACATCAATGACAGCAAACATCGTACTCTCTGCTTCAAGTGCAAGAAGTTGCATCTTGTAGACGGACAAATATCTTTGTCATTTCTGCCCTATGCTCCTTCAGACCCCGCAAATCTATGATCTGGTGTGGTGGAATAGATAAATTCTGATGAAGCCGTCCTTGCCGCCACGTGTCTCTAAGTACGTACTTACCTGTAGTCTAACGATGGATTCTTTAAAATACCTACATAACATATACGGCCCAATCAGATTAATGTGGCCACCGCCTTTGTTCCACGTCAACGTGCAATAATCATTCGCAGACGCAGATGGCGGCACTGGCAGTTTAGGGCATTTGAAGTATTGTAATGCGGAAACAGAGCGATTTATGAAGGGTCCAAAAGAGCGTGATCTTTGGCTTTTGAGCCGAGGTGGAAGCGTTTCCGAAACGGCTAAGTTTCTAAACTGTTCTTTTGCCGCCGTGCTTAAAGTATATCGTGCGTGGGGAAGTAGCACTATCCGAAACTGGCGCGGCGGAAACTGTGGTGAACCACAGACCATAGATGGCTAAGATGAACGACGGCTGCGAAGATGTGTGCGAGCAAATAGACGTGCAAACTGTTGAGCAACTGACCACAAACATGAATCGATGTGTTACCAACAGTGTCTCCTCAATGACTGATCTGTGACAGTTGTTACGTAAGGACCCCCGTTGAAGCGCCTTCTTCATGCACCTATGTTGTTTGCTGTCCACCGGCGACGTAGGCTGCAATTTGCACGCCAGCACCGCAACTGGACGTCCACTGAGAGCAGATGGGTGTACTTTTCAGATGAATCACGTTTTATGCTCCATCGGACTCATGGCCGTTGCCGTGTAGGTCTTTTATGGTTTTAGGGTGCTAAACTGTTACGGTCGTAGGTGCCCATTCTGTGGCTTAGTGAAGGTAAAAAAAACGTAAATTTAAATCAGCAGCAATGGGGGCTAAGCTCGACGAGGAGGAAACTAAAAATGGATGGAAATCTTACAAGACTGCTGTTGAAGGGGGGGAGGGTGTTTTCCCCGAAAAGAGCTTCAAATAGCCGATGTAATCTCACTAACACTTACAAATTCAAGGACGCTGAGCGTGTGTCGTCTGCTAAAAGGGAGAATATATCAGGCGTCAGCCGTAAAAGAGCGCGTAGCGGATTAAAATTAAAATGGGGGCACTGAAGTAAATGGTGTCTCACCGTCCACGATTGAGAGCAGTGGGGACAAAGCGGAGTAAGGTCACCAATTGAAAGATGTGCCCAATCCAGAGTCTAGTGAAAATTACCTCCTCCCGACGACGAGGCCGGCAGTGGAAAGAGGGTGGGGGGAACATCCTTGGGAACCTGACAAAGGTCACGGAGAATGCAGGTCTGGGGCAAAGCCAAGGTTGCACTGTATCCCCATTTGTCAAGAAATTTTTAGGAAACTGGAAGGAAAAAGAATGTAGCAGTTGACAGAAGCGGACCTCGGGTGGTAGTAGAGAGGAAGGGCGGCCTTCATACCCTGAATCCAAGGAAAGGACATGGGTCGGACGAGCAGGCATGGAAGACAGGTGAATAGCGTAACGACTAGGACACTTCGCCGATTGGACAGCGGAGGTTCAGCAGTATCAGCGTAAAGTCTCTCCACGGGGCTGGTGTTAAAAGCTCCTGCATCCTAAACACAATCCACGGTGGTGGTCAGAATTTAGACGCAGAAGAATAGACGGCCATGCAGAGGATTAAACTATGCTTCCACAGTCCAATTTCAATAGCACTAAGGCGCGGCATACACGGAGGAGGACCACTTGGTCCGCTCCCCAAGTTTGATAGAAGTCTACGCTGTTCCTTCCACGTTTTACATCTTTCGGTTCGCTGTCTGCGATCCCTCAACACCCTCTGTGTTCTGAGAATTCTTCTCTTCTTTCCTTTTCTTTATTCCTCCATTTCTATTTCTTTCCTCCCTGTGTGACCCATGCTTTCCCACGCCCCAGGTAGACAAGTAGGACATGTACGTACAAAATGGTTCAAATGGCTCTGAGAACTATGGGACTTAACATGTGTGGTCATCAGTCCCCTAGAACTTAGAACTACTTAAATCTAACTAAAGGACATCACACACATCCATGCCCGAGGCAGGATTCGAACCTGCGACCGTAGCAGTCGCGCGGTTCCGGACTGAGCGCCTGAACCGCTAGACCACCGCGGCCGGCATGTACGTACAGCCTGGTGAAGGCCACGCCCAGGGAGGAGTGATTACCCGAGCCGGTATCTTCCGTACGTGCCGATTGGTCCCTCCTTCCGTTTCTGGTGAGGTAAAGAGAAGAATCAAGAAAAGGAGAAGGTCAAAGTAAGGACAGAGACTTTCCATTATAGACATAAAAGAAGGAAAAACCACGTCGTACATTCACAAGTGTCTGTCTCCAGACGTGGGCACAAAACATACTCGTAAAAGAGGCAGAAACGGGAGGTAAGGGAATGGGGGGAGAAGGTTCGGGGACAAGGAGGGATGTGGAAAGGTATGCAGCCCAGAAAGGAAAGGGAACTGTACCAGCTCGGGGTCCCGTGTCCGCCATGCACAAAAAAGTTGTGGACCCCTGGAGGAGTCGATGTACTGTGTCAAACGTCTGAAAGCAGTCAATGACGGAGTGTAACTGTCTGGGGAATCTTCTCGTGGCATTCCTTGGGGACCATGTCCTCCTCCACATGCAGTTCGTTTATTCTCGGCACGATAGCCTCTCCCAGCAGGACATTGCAACGTGTCACACAGCTGGCAGCGTCCATGCGTGCACCAAGATGGATTCCCTGTCCTTCCCTGACGACCAAATTCCCCAGATTTAAACCGAACCCAGAATTTGTGGGACCACTCCAATCCGGCAATTAGCCTGTGGATCTACAACCGACAAACCTATTGCAAATGGACACGGCACTAGCGTTGGCATCGTTCCACATCCCTGTCATCTTCCAGAGTCTCATTGACCCTCTTCCTTCATGTCTTGTAGCTGTTGAAGTGTAAATGATCGTTATTCACTGTTTTAACATGTAATTAAAATGTCTTGACAGTGAAACTGGGAACGCTGTGTGTAGCCCTGAATTAAATGCAAAGGAAGTGAATGGGGCACGTTTCTATGAAGCACATCTTAAGCACCAATATGCAGAGATTTTGAAATGTGGCGAACCTCATGAAAATAGTAAGATATGTAAGATAATAATTTCGCGAAGGCCAAACGTACGAAAAATGTAATTTAACGATTTAAAGGAACAACATACATAAGGTTATCCTTCATGGATAGATACAAGGAATTAGATCAAATTGTTTCACATACCAGATATAATACCACTGTCACAGCACACAGTAATACAGCTTCTCAGCTAAAAATAATTCCTGACATCGTGCAGAGGCGTCTTTTACCCGGCCCTTCTGTACCACAAAGATAATTCAAGATTATGTTACACGTGAAATATGATCTTACGAGTGAGGGAACCTCTTTTTAAATCGAAACCACAGATGTTTTATTAGAAACGGATACTCGTCCCCTCATGTTCTGATGAGATCGAGAGAGAAATAAAGGTATAACGAACGCCACGAAAAGTTCCAATGCAAGATTCAACGCGAAAAGGAACCCAATTTTGCATCACAACTTTGAGCATATGTAAATTCCAACACTGCAAACACAACCCGAAGACATGTAGCTTGTTTCAGTCTCACCGTGTTCCTAATAGTTGACGGTAGAGAGCGTCTACCTCGAAATCTTGAAGATGAGCAATGAAGCTACTTCCATCCAGCAAGAGCAGGATCAGCAGATCAAGTCGCAGCGACAACAAAATGGTAATGGTAGACTGGCTGTGGTTGCACGAAGCCTCACAAGTAACGTGTCAAGCACTCTGATTGGCCTGCACTGATCAAAGCTTGCGTGTTTCCCTAAGAGATATCTGGAGATTCTTTTTCAGTTGAATTACGTAGGGCGCAGGAGTGCGCGCCACAGAACACGCCACGAGAAGGCTTTCCTTCATTCAATTTTTGTAACATTCTTGAGCCGCCTAAGTGATCAGGTGACGAAACATGCCGTTCTTCTAAAGATCTTCTTTATCTCTTCTATTAAGCCAATTTGATGTGGAACTCAGACTGAACAGTAATACTCAAGAATCAGTATCACAGGTGTTTTGTAACATTTTTAAATACGTGTCACAAAGTATTATCAATTATTTTCCTCCACGCCCTCGAGGAAATGCGCGTACCTGTTCTAGTGCTTCAGCAGGAGGAGGAGGATATTAGTGTTTAACGTCCCGTCGACAACGAGGTCATTAGAGACGGAGCGCAAGCTCGGGTGAGGGAAGGATGGGGAAGGAAAGCGGCCGTGCCCTTTCAAAGGAACCATCCCGGCATTTGCCTGAAGCGATTTAGGGAAATCACGGAAAACCTAAATCAGGATGGCCGGAGACGGGATTGAACCTTCGTCCTCCCGAATGCGAGTCCAGTGTGCTAACCACTGCGCCACCTCGCTCGGTGTGCTTCAGCAGCCGTACCACATAGGCCTATCTCGTACTACAGGGTGCGGCGCTGAAATACGGACAAACTTCGGTTCGAATTTCCCGCCATATCGCAGTTCCGCCGGATGTCACGATTGGCGTTCTTCAAAGCCATAGGCATCTAGTAAACAGTCACTACCTCAAAATGGCCCAGATGTTATCGACAAGTGCGCATTACAGCCGAAGAGCCGCGATTATCGACCTATTTGCGCTAGGCGTTCGTCCACTGAAATACTTCGATTCGTCGGTTACCCGAGATCAATAGTTCACTATATTGTGGCCAAGTAAAATGTTTCGAAGAAGTCTGGCATTCATGTCCTACGTGTTGTGTCCAGTGAGGGAGATATCAAGCCACCGTATTTCTTCTAAAAGGGACCAAATGTCACAAAGTAAGTTTATCAGCAAGTTTTAACGAATGTTGTGAAACTATGGATAGTAACTGTGGCCTCGGGGAGACATTACATCTTTCAATAGGATAGTGCACTGGCTCATACGAGTCATTTACAGCAAAACTGGCTCTCGGATAATGTTGCGGCCCCCGAACAGCCCAGGTCTGAACACCCTCGATTACTATATTTGGAGTGTAGCCGAAACAGTTAACAGTAAGACGAGGCACTCTAATGTTGCATGTCTACGCACCGCTGTCGAAGCAGCATTCGCGAATCTAGATAGCATTGTTTCAAAGAGTGCGTGCGATTGTTACGGGACAATATTTGAGGCGGTCATTGCGTCTAAAGGGGGTTACATCTAGTAATGTTGCTCTGAAAGATTGCACTACTCTTATGCGAAAGGATTTTCATTTGTATTGTGTTTTAATAAATTTGCTGTAAAAGAAAAGTTTCATTTGACCGAATTGAAGCTCTGCATCCTGTAAGAATGCACTGGGCATGTGTAAAGTAACGTGGTGAATCGAAGAGCACAGAACGAGTGAGGAGCATAGTGGTTAACATACTGCTTTCTTGACGAGCATAGTGGTTAAGATACTGCTTTCGCCTTCGGGAGAACGGCGATTCAAAAACATGCCCTCCCATCCTGACTTACGCCCTCTGTGACTTCCCGGCTGCCGGCCTGTGTGGCCGAGCGATTCTAGGCGCTTCAGTCTGGAACCGCGCGACCGCTATGGTCGCAGGTTCGAATCCTTTCTCGGGCATCGATGTGTGTGATGTCCTTAGGTTAGCTAGGTTTAAGTAGCTCTAAGTTCTAGGGGACTGATGACCTCAGCAGTTAAGTCCCATAGTACTCAGAGCCATTTGAACCATTTTTGAAGTTCCCGGCTGCACCGAAGAACGTCGTGCTTTGGTTCGATATAGTGCAAGATTCCGCGTTCTGCTACAAGGGAAACCCTTCTATCTATTAATCAAATTACTGCCAACGTAATATCAACTGCATCCTTATCGTTACAGTGCAGTCTGAAAGGTCGCATGCAAATTGGCGGTTGGAGGGGCGGGGGGGGGGGGGGGCGAGGAGGAGGAGTGGCTGGATGCTTGGTTTCTATATGAGATAATAACGTAGGAAAGCTTCTGGTTGAGCCCTCAGCGGCAGCCATTTGTATAGCCATTCGAACATCTGTCTTGCTGCTTCTATGTTAACCACTGTTTGAACAATGACCCGGAGCTGGCCCCCAGGCAAATTGTGCAAATCCATTCAGTTCTTTTGAAAAAGATTTTAATTGGGCTGAAGTTAATGTTGAGCTGGTGGCACCGTTTGTACGTGCACAGTTCGGATTTTACGTGCAAAGGCAGTCATACTCATTTGGATTTTAGTGCAACAATGGTCAACATTAAATAACTTCAGACGGGAGACAGACTGATGGTTCAAATTTGGGACACTGATGTCTCGAGCCTTGGTCTGAGGTAAGTATTAACCTTTTGAAAAAAATTTTCTTCGTTTGGTTTTTACGAGCAAAAAGTAAGTTTTTCTGTGTGGCTTTTGAAGAGTGTCAATTATGTATTTTGAACTTGTACGAATCAATTCAATCTTTGCAGGAAGGGAGATAATGGATAAAGTCAAAACAATATTTTTTTGGTCCACTAATTTTTATCCGTTGTCGACATACGATGCTTTTAAGTCAAGCTAAACTTAATATTCTTTCTTAAATGAACTGAATATACTAAAACCGTTCAAAGTGAATTAAATAAACAAAAAAAACGTCATTACGATAAATTTGAAAACTAGCTTTGAAAAGTCTAGCTGCATGCCCATTTTACGTCCAAAAAATACGTTTTATGAGTTTTTTCCGCGCACCATTTCTATGCTTTACACCTGTGCGAGTCGGTTCAAAGTTTGTAAGAAAATAGACGAATAGAAGTAATTTATGGTCGTCCTGTTGTTTTGTGAAAGCTCTATCCGTTACCACGATATAACCAACCTTGTTCCAAAGACAATAAAAATACTACACCGGATTAGTAGTCTCCTAGTCAACGAAAAAACTGCAACGGTTGCCAGGCTATGGCGGTCTAATGTTAGAACTATGGTCAAGTGCAAGTTGGGAACGAGAATGAAAAGTGTTCGTATCGAAGCACATAAAAAGGCAAATATATCCAGTGCAGAATTAGTGATGTAACAGAAAGGAACTAGCTTTCCGATTGATCCGGCAGCTTCAAGATATTTAAATCAAAACATCGTATTACAATGGCGCTTGTTTATACGAATTCACCCTACTTCCGCAGCGCAGTGAACTCTCATAGACCCAGTCCCTGTTACATGTACAGTGAGGGGTGTAAGAACAAATAGAAACAAATATATGAGCATCTAGAGAGAGAGAGAGAGAGAGAGAGAGAGAGAGATGTATCTACAATAGAAAGTATCCGAGAGTGGAGATCCATATACACCAGGAAGTATCTCAAAATAGGAACTCATCTACAGTAGAAAGTATCGGAGAGTAGGGATGTATCTATAATAGGAAGTATCCCAGAATGGGGATCCACATGTACATTTATACTCCGCAAGCCACCCAACGGTGTGTGGCGGAGGGCACTTTACATGCCACTGTTATTACCTCCCTTTCCTGTTCCAGTCGCGTGTGGTTCGCGGGAAGAACGACTGCCGCAAAGCCTCCGCGCGCGCTCTAATCTCTCTAATTTTACATTCGTGATCTCCTCGGGAGGTATAAGTGGGGGGAAGCAATATATTCGATACCTCATCCAGAAACGCACCCTCTCGAAACGTCGACAGCAAGATACATCGCGATGCAGAGCGCCTCTCTTGCAGAGTCTGCCACTTGAGTTTGCTAAACACCTCCGTAACGCTGTCACGCTTACCAAATAAACCTGTGACGAAACGCGCCGCTCTTCTTTGGATCTTCTCTAACTCCTCCGTCAACCCGACCTGGTACGGATCCCACACTGATGAGCAATACACAAGTATAGGTCGAACGAGTGTTATGTAAGCCACCTCCTTTGTTGATGGACTACATTTTCTAAGGACTCTCCCAATGAATCTCAACCTAGCGCCCGCCTTACCAACAATTAATTTTATATGATCATTCCACTTCAAATCGTTCCACACGCATACTCCCAGATATTTTACAGAAGTAACTGCTACCAGTGTTTGTTCCGCTATCATATAATCATACAATAAACGTTCAAAAATGGCTCTGAGCACTATGGGACTCATTTGCTGTGGTCATCAGTCCCCTAGAACCTTGAACTACGTAAACCGAACCAACCTAAGGACATCATCACACACATCCATGCCCGAGGCAGGATTCCAACCTGCGACCGTAGCGGTCTCGCGGTTCCAGACTGTAGCGCCTAGAACCGCACGGCCACTCAGGCCGGCTACAATAAAGAATCCTTCTTTCTATGTATTCGCAATATATTACATTTTTCCATGTTAAGGGTCAGTTGTCACTTCCTGCACCAAGTGACTATCCGCTGCAGATATTCCTGCATTTCGCTGCAATTTTCTAATGCTGCAACTTCTCTGTATACTACAGCATCATCCGCGAAAAGCCGCATGGAACTTCCGACACTATCTACTAGGTCATTTACATATATTGTGAAAAGCAATGGTCCTGTAACACTCCCCTGAAGCACGCCAGAGGTTACTTTAACGTCTGTAGACGTCTCTCCATTGAGAACAACATGCTGTGTTCTGTTTGCTAAAAACTTTTCAATCCAGCAGCATAGCTGGTCTGATATTCCGTAGGCTCTTACTTTATCAGGTGACAGTGTGGAACTGTATCTGACGCCTTCCGGAAGTCAAGGAAAATAACATCTACCTGGGAGCTTGTATTTAATATTTTCTGGGTCTCATGAACAAATAAAGCGAGTTGGGTCTCACACGATCGCTGTTTCCGGAATCCATGTTCATTCCTACAGAGTAGTTTCTCGGTTTCCAGAAACGACATGATACGCGAGCAAAAAACATATTCTAAAATTCTACAACAGATCGACATCAGAGATATAGGTCTATAGTTTTGCGCATCTGCTCGACGACCCTTCTTGAAGACTGGGACTACCTGTGCTCTTTTCCAATCATTTGACACCTTCCGTTCCTCTAGAGACTTGCGGTACACGGCTGTTAGAAGGGGGGCAAGTTCTTTCGCGTACTCTGTGTAGAATCGAATTGGTATCCCGCCAGGTAAAGTGGACTTTCCTCTGTTGAGTGATTTCAGTTGCTATTCTAAACTTTAATGAGACGTTTTGTTACTTTCCATGACACGACAAATGCCAAGATAGATGATACGACAGTCCGTGTCATGTTATACGTCATGACATACGTCATGTTACTTTACTTGACACGATGCATTATGTTACATGACATGGGTACTACTACTAACAAGTAAAAATGAGTGAATATCTCAATATATTTTGATGCAAGTGTGGTTGAAGCTGCCAGGTAGGTTGAAAAGCTAGATAACTTCTTTAACATTCCTAACTTTGTCCTGGACGTAACCGCCTTCTTTTCTGATATGGTACGAGTATTTTTCATTTTGGTAAACACTATTCCAGAAAGCGGACATGTTGGCAACTGTCACGTCTCGTCACCTGTCAGGATTGAGGCAGTACTCACCTCTGTCAAGGATGATGTGGGACTTAGGAAGCCTTGCATGTAGCCGGCCTTAGTGACCGACCGGTTCTAGGCACTACAGTCTGGAACCGCGTGACCACTACGGTCGCAGGTTCGAATCCTGCCTCGGGCATGGATGTGGTCCTTAGGTTGGTTGGGTTTAAGTAGTTCTAAGTTCTAGGGGACTGATGACCTCAGAAGTAAAGTCCCATAGTGCTCAGAGCCATTTTGAACCTCGCATATACAAAATTCCGTATCGCTGCGGGAAGGTTTACGTTATCACAGTTCAGTTCAGGACAGGTGCTGTAATATAAAATGAAACGTAAGTAATGTGACTCTTCAAAGTTGAATGTTTGAGTGGTGGACGCATCATACAGACGATTAGAAAGAAGCAGTAATTTGCTGCAAACCCCAATGCTATGTCGTAAGCTTGTCTTTAGTGCCATATGTCTGCTTTTCTCATTGTAAAATTGTAATTCTGTCTAAGCTATGGTTTGTAGCTGGAAAGTAATAAACTTGATGACACCTGATCGTGTAATTGTGACGGTTGGCGCAAAAAAAAAAAAAAAAAGAAAGAAAAAGAAAAAAAAGTAATAAAATAAAATAAATAAATAAATAAATAAAAATAATAAAAATTAGCTTTTCCATGAAGATAATGAGTGTAATTGAACTTCGTTAATTTTATAGACTGAGACTGCAGGGTTTAATTATTACGTAGTAATTTGGAAATGATAACAGGCTAGTGGCGTGTGATGGTCACATCATCAGACCGATCTCTTGCAACAGGCTTAACACGCTGAAATCATATATAATATTTTTAATTAGTACAACAGGATATTAGTTATTGTTCTACTAAATAAAACATAAAGGAATTTTCAATATGTTAAAATTAATTCATTATCAGATACGGTAACGATCAGCACGTGACCTTCTGGAGGCCAGCAGGGGGGAGAGGGGGGGGGAGGGAGAGAGAGAGAGAGAGAGAGAGAGAGAGAAAGCGTTCCAGACAGGTATGGAGAAAAGATTTGAAACAAGAATGAGTCGTACATCAATCTTTTTAAAACAGTTGTTTCACCAGTCACACAGATACTACTACATGCGCTAGAGACCTATTCTTTGCAAGGATGAGTACGTGTCTGGCTTTAAATTATGTTGTTATGATTTCCTACTGTGTGTGTGCACAAGGCTACAACAGCCTCAAAAATCAGCAACAGTGGAACACCATTTAAACGGGATGAAATTTGATGATAGAGTGAAACCCAGGAATGTTTCAGAGACATTGGAGACAATACTTGTAGTGAAGAGCGCAGTTTGTGCAGACCTTGAACTTATCGTTTCCAAGAAATCTTTAATCAGCACTCAGTACTAATAATTTAAAATGGTCGCCTTCACTGACTCACCACCTCGGGTCAACAAAATTTCGCGTTTACGAAAGTTCCATGTCAGAAACTCTATGAACTGCGTTTTGTTACAGTTGAGCGTCAATCAGTTCTCGAAAGGCCATATTTCACTCAGTGTCTCAACAACGCTTGTGTCATCTGCGAGGAGAACAATTTTTGTGTCGCCTGCCTTGTTCAGTGGCAGACCATTGATATACACCACTGTGCAAAACTGAAGGACGAAACAGATAAAGTAGCATAAGATATCAATTACTCGGTAGTAACGAAAGACAGTCCGCGACCATGTTGTGACAGGTCTCCGAGTCGTGCACAGAAAGATGGACCTTACATGGAGTGAGGCCAGTCTGACTCTGGCGCCAATTGTGGCTGGCTGGATGTTAGTTGGGGAAGGGGACCAAACTGGGTGGCCATCGGCCCCATCGGATGAGGGAAGAAAATGGGTAGTGCCTTTTTAAAGGAACCATTCCGGCGTTTCCCGAAGCGATTTAGGGAAATTACGGAAAAACCTAAATCAGCATGGCCCGACGCGGGTTTTAACCGTCGTATGGGCAGCATTCCAGACGATAAGCACTGCTGCCCGAAAAAGAGGAGGTGGTCGACCACGGTCAACTACATCACCAGCTTGCCCTCTACTTTGTCCAACAGATAGCAAAGGACCCACATTAAGTAGCGGGTGCAATTGCAACCACATTTCACAGGACTGCAAGGCACGCCATCTTCCGCTCCACAGTAGCACGGTGACTGCATGGGAGTGGCCTCTTTTTCTGACACAGTACGTTGTGCTCTGTTGACACTTGTACATCGGCGGTACTGTTTGAGATTGTGGCAGGAGCAACGAGCACTGGGATCGCGTGCTCTTCTCGAATGAGAGGAGATTCTTTCTGAGTAGTGATTTTGGATATACTCTCCTATGGCAAGACTTGAGACCACGTAATGCACCCATGATCGTTTTTGTGGTCCAGGGGTTATGGTGTGGGGAGGCATATTGTTTCTTCCAGACCTTTGAACGCATTAGCTCATCCGCCAACGTTGTTACGACACTGTAATGTTTCCCCATCTGCTACTTTTGTGTTATGATTTCATTTTTATGCATGACTTGAGTGAGCGCATTATTACAGCCCACTTGGAGGAGCTTTTTTAACGAGAGGATCTTCCACGAATGTACTGGTCTGTCCGTTTCTCCGACTTAAATCCCGTAGAGCTCCTGTGGAGACGTAATACAGCACGTCCACATCCACCAGCGACCATTGTGCAGTTGTCAACCACGCTGGTGAATCATTGGAACGCCCTACCAGAAGAACTCCTTACCAACCACGGTTCTAGGCGCTTCAGTCCGAAACCGTGCGACCGTTATGGTCGCAGGTTTGAATCCTGCCTCGGGCGGCATGGATGTGTGTGATGTCCTTAGGTTAGTTAGGTTTAAGTAGTTCTAAGTTCTATGGGACTGATGTGCTCAGATGTTTAGTCCCATTGTGCTCAGAGCCATTTGAGCCATTATGAACCGACCACGGTAACACGTTGCAAGGCAAACAGTGTTGTCCGTGGTGATAACACACGCAATTAAGAATCATGGCCCGCCTTTTGTATTGTCCAGGGGACCATCACTAATCGCGGTGACTTCAGTGTAATTATTGCCGTTGAAATAAAAGTGTCAGCCCTGTTCGTCACACTGCCTATTTCTTTCAACTATACTGCAGCAGGTCTTACTATGTATGTTCCACGTTTCACAGAACTGTGTAGTTGCCAGTGACACATCATGAGAAATTAGCGATACACAAGATGGCTTACACGAGATTTATGGTTGGTGTGATGAATGGCAGCTAGCTGTAAACGTAGAGTTAATGCAGAACATCAGGAAAAACGGACCCGTAATGTTAGAATACAGCATAAGCAGTGCGTTGCTTGACGCAGTAACATGGATTAAAATATCTGAGCTTAAAGTTGCAATGTAATTGCGATATAAACTGGAACGAACATATGAGAACTGTAGTAGGGAAGGCGAATGGTCGATTTCGGTTTATAGGAAGAATTGAAGGAAGGAGTGGTTCATCCGTAAAGGAGATCGCTTACAGGACGCTAGTGCAACCTATTCTTGAGTACTGCTCGAGTGTTTTGGATCCGCGTCAGGTCGGGTTAAGGAAAGATATCGAAGCAATCGAGAGTTGGGCTGGTAGATATGTTACCGGTAGGTTCAAACAACACGTAAATATTACGGAGATGTTTCAGGAACTCTAATGGGAATCCCTAGAGTGAAGGCGACGTTTTTCTTTCATTTCTTTCTTTTTTTCCTTCTTCGAAGAACGCTATTCAGAAAGTTTAGTGAACCGACACTTTAAGCTGACTGCAAAACAACCCAACTGCCACTAACTTACATTTCACGTAAGGACTACGAACGTAAGATAAGAGAAACTAGGGCTCGTATGAAAGAATATAGACAATTTTTCTCTCGCTCTATGTGCGTGTACAACAGGAATGGAAATGATTAGCACTGGTACAACGTACCCTCTGCCACTTACCGTACGATGTCTTGCTGAGTATCCGTGTACAGGTGGGTGTAGATGAACCATAAAAGAATCCTGCGGCACCCTCCGACTTTACATAACGCCAGTCACATTCAAACTGTACAATCCAAAATTTAAAAAAGAGAACAACAATTATACTAGAGAAAAGGGAAATAAAAACTGAGTCATCGACTTAAAATGTTTCAAATATTCCGGCAAAAGTATTTAATATGATGGAGAAATGTAAGTTTTTACTAGAGAGGGATGCTTACGCGTATCGCGAGTGGTCCGTTTAACCAATGAGGCCACCAACGATATGCCTCTACGCTGAAAACAGGAGGAAAATGGTTCAAATGGCTCTGAGCACTATGCGACTTAACTTCTGAGGTCATCAGTCGCTTAAAACTTAGAACTACTTAAACCTAACTAACCTAAGGACATCACACACATCCATGCCCGAGTCAGGATTCGAACCTGCGACCGTAGCGATCGCTCGGTTCCAGACTGCAGCGACTAGAACCGCACGGCCACTCGGGCCGGCCCAAAACAGGAGGAGAAGTGAGGTTCAAATTCACGTCCTGACATCCAGATTTTTATTCCTTTCAAGTCCCAATTTTCACTTCAATGCTAATTGTTCCTTTTACAGGATTACGGGGGTTTGCGTAGCACCCCGTTATTCCCAAATGGTGTAGCACCACATCCCTAATGAACTCAATGTCGAGGAGATCTTAAATAACAATTTGACTTCCTTCCTCTATGGCGGGATATCTTTCCGTAGTGCCATTATGGCAACCCATGTGCTTACAGCAGGCCTGTTCACCGATTTGCTCGTGCAAGAATTCCTCGCGCTCACTAGTCGTTAGTGAGCCACCAGTCTGCTCGCGGGGCCTAACGACAGTGGCATGGTAGGGTACGGGAGGCGAAGAGGAATCAGAACAAGGCAGCTCGACTCCAAGAACTGTTGTCAACGAATCTACTGCACGGCCGCTAATCATAGGTCTACGGAGATGTACCGCTTCACGGTGGCTAATGAATAGCTTTCGTGACAAATTTATTTCCTAACACTGCTGTATTGATGAGAAGTGACAATGAAATGAAAGTTACATGTCTTTTAATTTATGAGAACAACAGCATAGGGCAGCTAGATGCGAAACAGGATATTTCTTACGATTGAGTGTTATGATCAATGTACTTTTTGGACGAAGTTGAAATGGGCGTCAACTTGTGTTTCGAGGCTATTTTATTAGCGAGTTGAACATTTAAACTCTGCTTTTGACTAAGGTATCAATTTATGGCACCACTTTCTGAGCACTGCTTTCGAAGTTAAGCTTTAAAGCTGAAGTCGGTCATTGGGCTTATGTGCGTATACTACTTTTCGTCACTGCGGAAAAAGCTGCACCCACATATATGTAGGCCCAAACGTCGACTTAATCGTAACTACAAACTCATTTAATGAAAGAAATTTATGTTGAATAAAAATTTTTATACGAGTCTACAAGACTTATTTTATTATGATACTTATCACACAATGGCCTGTCACACTGCATGACTAAGTTCTGTCTACAGCTATGCATCCTGCTCTGGCGTGTTATAAATTGATAATTGTGTGCCCGATCTTCGCTTTGAAGTTGCTAACCCGGCCATAATGCTGCTTTTCATCGATTTTGAAGCCGTTTACAGCACTGCGGTATTAAGAATATACTGTTGCATGTAAGGCTATGGCGAACTTAGCACGTGGTCATTCCTCTGAAGACAGTGCGCTACGTCATTCCGTCCGACTGCCCTGTTTCGCCGCAAAGTCTCACTACCCAAGCGGCGATAGAGCGTGACCTATCGTGGTCGCCTAGTAGCCTCATGAGTTGGCCTAAGTTAGAGAATTATTCTGTTTCAACTGGCGTCAAAACAGGACATAAATGCCAATGCCCTGCGTTCCGCCTAAGGCTGGAATGGAAGGGAATAATGGGTAAAAATTAGAAGAAAAGGTGCTAATTTTATTCTCTACATTGTGATAGGGAATATCGATATGATGATGATGAGGTCCCATACTCCGAGGAGAGTAGGGAACGATGCGGGAGACCCGCACCGCCGACTAGGCAAAGTCGAAGCGGAGGTGGTTTGCCACTGCCTTCCTCCGACCGTAGTGGGGATGAATGATGATGTCACCCATCTCGAGGCAGGTGAAAATCCATGACCCCACCGGGAATCGAACCCGGGACCCCGTGCGCGAGAAGCGAGAACGCTACCGCAAGACCACGATCTGCGGACAAATATCGATAAATATACGGTTATTCATAAGTACTTTCGTGGTTTCAGAAGACGACTGTGAGAAAACTAGACAACATACTGATAAGAGACACCATCAATAGAAAGAGCACCTCTCCAAGTTTTTAAAACATTCTGCACATGCTCAATGTGGTCCGTTTGTGGTGCAGCAAACGTCCATACAGGCGGAAAGGCACATGTATGCACTTCGTGGAAGTCCCTTTTGCACAGGAAGGCACAATAACAGCAACGTACCTTCAAACTACCTTCATTGCATTGGCTATCTGCAGGAGTGCAGACGATTTATCCGCACATTTTGACCCCCCTGAACCCTAGTGGTGCCCTTTGTAGCTACATCACGATCTTTACTATAGATCTAAACTTACAGAGACGCTGGAGTCCCTGACATGTGTCACTTTTCAGTACTTGTGCACGGTACAGTCATAATAATAACTTGACCACCGCCAATGTTCGACGTCAGCGTGTAAGAAGCACCCACAGACGGCAGATGGCATCACTATCAGTGGAGGGTATATAAACCGTGCCAGAGGACGCGGAAAACAGAGCAGTCATTGTAATGCGGAAACGGAGCGATTTATGACACACGCAAAAGGGTATGATCATTGGATTTCATGTCGGATGGAATCGTTTCCAAAACAGCTAAGTTTGTAAACTGTTCACATGCTCCCATGGTTAACATATAAATCCGACGAAGACGGGGAGGGACGACGTCTGCGGAGATGTGTACGGGCGAACAGGCGTACAAGTGTTGAGCAGCTGACCGTCCAGATGAACCAAGCGACTACCAATAGTGTTTCCTCAACGATCGTTCCCTAACATGTCTGCGTATGGTCCTGCACAGCAGGCACCAGGTTCATCCAACCGTGACGATTTCTGTTAATCGGCGAAGGAAGCAGGGATGTGCACCCCACTAAGGCAACTGCACGTCCACTGGGTGACAACACATGGCCAATTCAGATGAATCACGTTTTATGCTTCATCGGACACATGGCCGTCGGCGTGTACTGTGTGAAAAATCTGAAAGCAAATACGGTGCAACAACCGTTGGAAGGGTTCAAGCGGGACGAAGGAGCGTTGTTGTCTGGAGAACGATTTCGTGGCATTCCTTGGGTGATGGCGTCATTCTGGAAGTCACAATGGATCAACACAAGTACACATCAACCCTTGGGTACAATGTCCACCCCTGCGACAGTTCATTTTTCCTCGGCACGATGCCATCTGCCAGCAGTCCAATGCAACGTGTCACACAGCTCGCAGCTCAAGTGGGTGACAATAGGTTTACTGGACTCCCATGGCCACCAGACCAGCCGGATTAAAACCCAACTGAGTATCAGTGGGGCCACCTCGATCAGGCTGTAAGCGCCATGGATCCTCAACCGAGCTGGCCACGGCGCTAGAATCAGCATGGCTCCAAATCCATGTCGTTACCTTCCACAACCTTACTGAGACACTTATTGCACGTCTCGCAGGGCCGCGCTGCAAAAGGTGGTTATTCAGCCTCTTTACAGGTGGTCACACTAATGTGGCTAGACACTGCAGATTTTCGGTAGTCATCTCCTGACCCCCACGAGTCGTAATGAATAACCATATAACCGTGCAGACACTGGGAAGGAGGCCAATGGATCACCAAAAATTTTCAGTAAATTCTAAACAACACTTTTTAATGTGGAAACCCGTAAGCGCTCACCAGCGCTTCAGAGGCAGTTATCGTTAGAGCGAAAGAGACAAGAGAAAACAAATAAAGACCTGTCGGAATGGCGTGGATGGTGTTAGTTATTTAACCCCATCTTCGAACAGAAACCCGAATAAGTGCTGATGTAATTGTGTATATAGCTAATCTCAACCATTTGAGGTCATAACACGAACACTGTTGTGACCAAGTTTATGTAAAGCTGTATTCATTTCTAAGCTGGTATAGAGCTATAGCCGACTGAACTCTACTCTTAGTAGGTAAATCAGAAAGTTAGTACTAATAACTTTTTGAAGTTATTCATCCCTGGATAAATGGAAATAATTAACAACACTCGAAATCAAATCCAGCAAATTCCGTTGTCGCCTTCATTGCACTGTTGAACTTAGTTTGCACGACTGAGGAATTCTGTAGTAAACGGAAAAGACGTTTATTGTTTCACTACCTGACAACGACGGTGTCATTATAAACGTAGTACAACTTCTAAATGCGAAAGGAAATCTGCGTTGTCATTTAGAAGGAACCATCCGGGTATTTATCTTTAACTGTTTAGGGAAATCGCGTAAAACCCAAATTTGAAAGACCAGACGGTGGTTTGAAGCAAAGTCCTCCCGAATTTGAGTATAGTACCTTACCACGGTGCTCTATAATTTCAACGTATTTTAGTTAGTGTTGTTTTATGAACAGTTTCAACCATTAATTTGTCTTTTGTGTGCACGTCTTCATTACTGGCTTTGTTAGTCATTCATCCTGAAAGACTAGTCTAACGTCCTAGGAACTAGTGACGTTGGTGCACAACGTTACACGGATCAGAGAATGTTGCTTTAGTGTTCAGGATGCTTCATGTGAGTAACTACACTTTTGTAATAAAAGAATTATCGTATCAACACAAAATCTATCTGTTCCCTCCAGAATATCAAACCGAACTGCTAACAGCCTTCTAGACGAACACCACACAGGTTTCCGTAAACATTGCAGCACAAGATCTGTCTTAAGGTAACATATGATCTGAAGCTTCCCATGGAAACACAAGAGGCGATTGTTATGTGCTTCTTAGACTTCAGCAAAGCCTCCGACACTGTCGACTTCGACATTTTACTTGCCAAAGTTAGCAATCTAAATTTCTCCTCAAGTCAAGTGCAGTAATGTCTCTCGTATCTGACGCTTCGCCAGCAATTCGTCATGTCCGCCACCATGAAGTCACAATGGAAGCAGGTAGTATCAGTCTTCCCGTAGGGTTCGGTGTTAGATCCTATCCTCCCTTCACTGCATGACAGTGTTGTGTCATCAGTTTTGTCCTTCTGAAAATTCGCCTTGTACGCTGATTACTTCCAGTAGTATCTAGGTGCAAAAACAATAAATACCGATCTTTGTGCACTATCTAAATGGGCATTGAATACGGCGTCAAAGCCCAACCCATCAAAATACCCAAGTGGTACTGGTTGGTCATTCTAGGCTCATTAGCCAGAAATATCGGGAATTCCAAACACCAACTTCTCTTTCTCAACAAGGAATCTATGAATAATAACACGCGAAATTCTAAATTGGACAGACCATGTAACTGCAATTTCCAAGAAGGCATCGACACTCTCCATGCTCTACAAAAAAAACAAAATAACTATTCCCTCTCGACTTCAGAAAGAAATTCGTATAAACACCTATGTTTCAATTAGTGATTACAGCGATGTTATCCTGCAAGGTCTTTCTCAGAAAAGCTCACTGCGCCTGGAACTGGTTATGTGTGTGTATGATCATTGCATCTGTGATCTTTGACTGTTCGATCACATTTCACTATCATATGCACAGCCATCCTAGTTGGATGCAGACAAGCGCTGAGATTTGCATACATTCTCTCTTCTCTACTTTCGTATTGAAACTTATTTCTCAGGTAACAATGCTGCAAAAAAGATACTTTATCTGTGAAAGACTAGTCCTATGTAAGAGAGGGTCTCATGGCCCTAATCAGACTACGAAATAGCCCACAAAAACGTTTCCTGAAATATTTTCTATCTCTCCTCAAACAACGGTACGGTGCGAGAGGAAGTACCTTCCGCCACGCTTCTTTTAGCCAAACGCAGAGAACAGACGCAGCGCACAGAATTAAACGCCTTAATTTTTTTGAACAGTAGGCAGAAATCAACGGTTCCCGGCTGTATCGATGTCCGACAAACCACGAGACATCTCTGCCTCGGATGCGCAAAGGTCTGGAGGTAATGTGGGGATCCTCGCTTTTGAAGTTTAATCGGGATTTGATGATCAGCTCTGCGTCGCCTGCGATTGGTCGGCCAAATTGGATTATTGCTTACGTCGGGCTTTCAGATGCTGCTGCCTGGAATCTGCTCCTTCAAAGTCCCGAGAGGCTTGAGCTACCCAGGCGAGACAGAGCATTCAAACAGCTTGCTGGGACGCGCTGTCACGGATAACGCAGTCAGTGTATGTTGTAACACTACAAACTACTACAGCCGTCTTGGAAATATACTTTATTTCTTGGTGTATTACTTCTTTTAAATAATGCGAATGAACGAACCATTTCACAAATTTGATAAAATTTTTAGTTGTAAGTAACTAGTATAAGAAATAATACTCATTTTGTACATTCAATATTAGGCCGACGATTAGTATTCTAATTTCTTCAGTGCAGCTTCTGTCTATCTGGTTTGGTTTGGTTGGTTTGTTTCGGGAAGGAGACCAGACAGCGTGGTCATCGGTCTCATCGGATTAGGGAAGGATTGGGAAGGAAGTCGGCCGTGCCCTTTCAGAGGAACCATCCCGGCATGTGCCTGGAGTGATTTAGGGAAATCACGGAAAACCTAAATCAGGATGGCTGGACGCGGGATTGAACCGTCGTCCTCCCGAATGCGAGTCCAGTGTCTAACCACTGCGCCACCCCGCTCGGTCTATCTGGTTTATCAGTATGTGAAATATAAAGGTGTCATTCTAAATGACTGACAATCGCACGATTTTAAATTCTGACACAACTTTAAGAGAACATATTCTACTGTTTTACAAAAATGAATTGAAAGGATACTGATACTTCACTAACACTGAACAGCTCTGCCCAGCTCTTCCTAGTACTAATTAACACTGACGTACCATTCATGACAAATAACGACGGTGCTAGTAATGCTAATAACACAATTACTATCACTGAAAACAATTATAATTTAGTTACGCTGCACTGTGGTGTACATAAAAGATATAAAAACATAGAAAATTTTATCAGCAAATTGTCAAATTATTTGTAAGAAATTCCAGAATTTACTGCTCTCCATGAAAGTTCTCGCGCTCATATTATTCTTGGGACCGAGAGCTGGCTGAAACACGAAGTAGAAAGGTCGAAGGTACTTAGCGAGCCATCGAACGACTGATTCGATGCCATAGGAGAGGGAGTGTTCATGGCAGCTCACAAAAATATGGCTAAGTTTCACGGAAGCTCGAAATTTAGTGCTGACGTCAATGGGAGATGCTTTTAATAGTTTCCACAATGCAACATTGTCTCAAAATATGGTAGAAAACCCAAAGAGATTCTGGTCGGATGTAAAGTACACTAGTGGCAAGAAAACAGTCAATACCGTCACTGCGCGATAGCGATGGAAATTTTACCGATGATGGAGCAACTAAAGCGGAGTTACTAAATACAGTTTTCCGTAATTCCTTCACGAAAGAAGTCGAAGAAAATATTCCAAAATTCGAAACCAGAACAGATGTTGGCATGAGTGACATAGAAGTAGATATCTTAGATGTTGCGAATCACTTAAGAAAGGCAAGTCTTCCGGTCCAGATGGTATACTAATCAGGTTCCTTTCAGAGTATGCAGACACAATAGCGCCTTTCTTAGTATTCGTATACAACCGCTCACTTGACGAAAGGTCTGTTCCTAAGGACTGGAAAGTAGCACAGGTCCCAACAATATCCAAGTAAGGAAATAGAAGTAACCCATTGAAGCACAGGCGCATATCACTGACCTCAATTTGTAGTAGGATTTTGGAACATATACTGTACTCAAATATCATGAACCACCTTGAAGAAAATAACTTACTGATACATAACCAACACGGATTCAGAAAATATCTTCCTCTGCTGTTCCTGAACTACATAAATGATCTAGGTGATAATCTCATCAGCCCCCTTAGATTGTTTGCAGATGATGCTGTAATTTACCGTCTAGTACAATCATCAGACGATCAATTGCAATTACAAAACGATCTAGAGAGAATTCCTGTATGGTGCGAAAAGTGGCAATTGGCACTAAACAAAGGAAAGTGCGAGGTCATCCACATGGGTACTAAAAGAAATCCGATACATTTTGGGTATACGATAAATCGCACAAATCTAAGGGCTGTCAATTCGACTAAATATCTAGGAATTATAGTTACAAGCAACTTAAATTGGGAAGACCACACAGATAATATTGCGGGGAAGGCGAAACAAAGACTGCGGTTTGTTGGCAGGAAACTTAGAAGATACGACAAACCCACTAAACAGACAGTCTACATTACACTTGTCCATCCCCTGCTGGAATATCGCTGCGCGGTGTTGGATCCTTACCTGGTAGGATAGACGGACGACATTGCAAAAGTGCAAAGAAGGGCAGCTCGTTTCGTGTTATCGTGCAATAGGGGTGAGAGTGTCATTGATATGATACGCGAGTTCTGGTGGCAGCCACTGAAACAAAAGCGGTTTTCTTTGCGACGTAATGTATTTACGAAGAATGCGAAAATATTTTGTTGACGCCCACCTGCGTAGGGAGAAATGATCATCATAATGAAATAAGAGAAATAAGAGCTCTAACGGAAAGTGGAATGGTAGAGAAGTAGTGTGAAAATGTTTCGATGACCCTCTGCGAGGCACTTACGTGTGAATTGCAGAGTAACCATCTAAATGTAGATCAGGTAGAAACTGTGTATGACATTTAAGTTAACTGGTCGCGTGTAACTATTTATGAAAACCAATTAATTGTTGGATCTTTCTACTGGTCACCGACTCCACTGTTACATTTTCAGAACCCTGCAAAGAAACTCTACGGTCAGCAGCGCGTAGATGCCCTGATCATGCAATACTAGTTGGAGGTGACCTTACCCTACAGAGTATACACTGGGACTTTGGGTACAGTGCAGGGTTTATAGAGAGATAGTCTTGCGCGGTACCTTTCAACAAGTTTTCGGAAACGGTCTTGAGCAGCTAGGTTAGCAGCCCACACGCAATGGAAATATCTCTGATCTTGTGAAAACGAACAGTATATTATCAACGACGTCAGTGTACAAACGTGGATTAGTAATTATGATATCATAGCAACTGTAGTTAACAACTTAAGTCAGTGAAGAAGGTTAGAAGAGTGTTTCTGCTGGAAACAGTAGATAAACAGTTATTAGCATCTTATTTAAACAATGAGCTTATCATTTAATTCCATTACGACGAACGTAGAGGAATAATGGGCAAATTTTAACAGGTTGTCAGACATGCTCTGGAGCAGTATCCGTCAAGTAAGTGGATTAAGAACGGTAAAGACCCACCGTGGTTTAGCAATGAAATTTGAAAAAATGCTTAGGAAGCAAAGGCTGTTGCACTCTTGGTTGAAAATACAACGCGCAATGACGGGAAGGCAAGGTTTGGAAGAGATTCGTGCGTCTGTGAAAAGATCTATGTGCGAAGTAAGTAAAGGCTACCACCGTCGTGGCTTTAGCAAAAGATTTGGCCGACATCGTGAGAAAATTCTGGTCACACGTAAAACCGCTTAGCGAGACTAAAGCTTCCAGCCAGCCACCCGTTGACCCGTCTGGTCGGACAGTAAAAGACAGCAAAACGAAACACGAAGTTTTAAACTTCGCGTTTAAGAAATCGTTCACACAGATGAAGCCTACAAATATACCGTCGTTCCACCATCGCACGGAATCCCGTATGGATGACATAGTAATAGGCATCCCTGGCGTAGAGAAACAACTGAAAGAGCTGGAAACAGTAAGTTGCCGAGTTCGGATGGAATCCCATTACGGTTTTACGAAGACTACTCTGCAACACTGGTTCCTTCCTTAGCTTGCGCTTATGGCGTATCTCTAGCGCAGTACCAAGTTCCAAGCTACTGGAAGAAAGCGCAGGTGACTCCTGTATATAATAAGGGTAGCATAACGAACCTGCAGAATTACATACCAATCCTTAACATCCATTTGTCTTAGGCTTGAAGAACGTATTTTGAGTTGGAATATCACAAATTTCCTGGAGACAAAAATTTATGTCCACGTATCAGCAAGGTTTTAGAAAGCAGCACTCGTGCTAAATTCAGCTCGCCCTTTTCTCACGTGATATACTGCAAAACAATGAATGAAGGGCAATAAGCAATTTCATATTTCTAGATTTTCGGAAAGCATTTGACACGATGTCCCGTTGCAGACTGTTAACGAAAGTACGGGCATATGGAATTGATTCCAAGATATGTGAGTGGCTCGAAGAATTCTTACGTAACAAGACCGATTATGATGTCCTCCATGGCGAGTGTTCATCACAGGTAAGGGTATCGCTGTGAGTACCTGAAGTGTGACAGCTCCGCTGTTATTTTCTAAACACACAAATGATCTGGCGGACAGGGTGGGCAGCCATCTGCGACTGTTTGCTGATGATGCTGTGGTGTGCGGGAAGATGTCGAAGTTGAGTGACTGTAGGAGGACACAAGAAGACTCCGACAACATTTCTAGTTTGTATGATGAATGGCAGCTAGCTCTAAATGTAGGAAAATATAAGTTAATGCGGATGAGTAGGAAAAGCAAACCCTTAATGTTCGGGTACAGTACTAGTTGTGTCCTGTTTCAGACACTCACTTCCTTTAAATATCTGGTCGCAACGTCGCAAAGCAATGCGAGATCAAACGAGCATGTGGGGATTGAAGTGGGGAAGGGGAAAGGTCTACTTCGGATTATTGGCAGACTTTTGGAAAGTGTGGTTCACTCGAAAACGAGAACGCATATATGACGCTGGTGTGCCCTTTTCTTCAGTACTGATCGACTGCTGGGATCCACACGAGGTAGGACTAAAAGAAGACATCGAAACAACTCAGCGGTGGGCTTCTAGATTTGCCTCCGTTAAGTTCGAACAGCAGGCAAGTATTATGGAGATGCTTTGTGAAATTAAGTGGGAATCCCTGGAGGGAGGTGCACGTTCATTTTGAGGTACACTCTTGAGAGAATTTAGAGAACCAGCACTTGAAGCTGACTACTGCAGTTCTGCTGAAGCCAACATACATTCGCGTAAGGACCACTAAGATAAGATACGAGAAATTAGGGCTCATCGGAGGCATATAGACAGTCGTTATTCCCTCGCTCTAGTTTTGAGTGGAACTGGAAAGGAAATGTAGTAGTATAGAGTACTCACCGTCACGCACCGGGCGGTAGCTTGCGGTGTATGTATGTATGTGGATGTAGATATAGATAATACACGGTTCAGTTACGTTAATGTGACCACCTATCAAAAGCCTGAATAACCAAGTTTTGCAGCGTGGAAGTGCAGTAATAGTTTTCTCGGATAAGGATCCACGGAGCGAATATCCCAATGGAGATGGCCCTACATACTGTTGGTGGAGTTTAAACACGGGGACTCTGGTGGCCAGGGGAGTCCGGGAGACTCATCCTGGTGCTCTTCGAAGCACGCACGTACACCGCGAGCTGTGTGCCATTGCCATGTTGAATTGTCCTGCTTGTAGATGCCATCGGCCGAGGAAACGGACAGTATGTAGCAGTGGACATAGTCCCCCGAGGACAGATGCATACCTGTGTTGATCCATTATGTCTTCCCACAATGAGGAGATAACCCAGATAATACCAAGAAATCATTTCCCATAGCATAACGCTCCCTCCTCCGACCTGGACTCTTCCAGCGATTGTTGCAACGCCGAACACCAGAGTGGCCGTCTGTCCGATGGAGCCTGAAACGTGATTCACATCAAAAAGGCTGACTGTCGCCACTCATTGGGCATCCATTTCCGGTTTTGGTGTGCAAGTACCAGGCCTTCACGCCGATGAACAACAATCGGCACGGGTGCATGAACGAAGCGCTCGCGGAGGTCCATACGCAGCAGTGTTCGCTGGGCGGTTAGTTGCTCAACAGTTGCACGTCTATCCGTCCGCACACGCTTTCGCAGCCGTCGTTAACACCTGTCGTCTATGGCCGTGGTGCATCAGCGTTGTCTCAGCACCGGTTTCACATGTGCGGTATACTTCAACCACAGCGGCAGGCGATGCGTTTGCAAATTTTATCATTTGGGAAAAGCTTCCGCCCTTGGCTTCAATGCCAGTGATTACCTCCTTTTCGACATCAGATAAATTGTTTTGTCTCTTCATTACGGCAACGACTGCACTGTTTTTCGCGTACCTCCGACACTGCTGACACGTGCCGCCTGTGTACGGTTACTTGACATTGATTTTTAACAGACCATGAGCAGCTTAATATGACTGGACCGTGTAAATATTCTTAATAAATAATGGCAGTGTGAGTAGTGCTAAAATACAATGCAGTTTAACTAACGATCAAATTATTATTTTGTTTTGATTCATAATGGTGTGTGTAATAAAATACAAAAATGGATTGGTTGTAAGAACAACAAAATACATAACATTTTGGTTTCGGATTTGTAATAACTATCTATCGTTATTAAATCTTAATTTAACTTATAATTATTTCTTTAAATTATTTGCTAACGCTTTTGGCATAATAAAAGATGGGATGTTTTCATGTGGTGTGCGACTGTCTGTATGAATTTACGTGTAGTTTTAATATGATACAGCTTACATAGCAAAAGATATAACATTTACAGAACTGGCTAGTGATAGCCTTGTTTGTATTGATGCACAGCACATGAATCAGCGATTAGCATATGTAAATAAAGTGTTTGGTGAGACTATTTACCAACGAAACTGACAGTGGCTCGGTTGCTGTACTTGATCTTATATATAATTCTTCAAAATATGCTCCTTGGTTAGGTAGTGGAAGTACGTCAACAATCGAATGACGCCGTGGTAAATCAGTGAATGCTCATTCGGGTGAAAGGAGCTTAAAACCCGTCGGTCATCCCTTTCCTTTCTCAGTCCGACATGGTGTTTAGGTCTCTAACGACCAGGTCGTCGTCTGGTCATTAAATCCTTACGTTTCTCCATTTTTTTACTCAAGTCCTTGAGCAACACAGTTGGTGCTGACATGAACCTTCCTGAAACATTTACACAAGCCAGACGCAGTACCGAATTGGGATGGCGGTTGTCGCTGAAACAAACGGATTCGTCTCTAATTTAACCTGTCTGTTAAAAGCATTCAAACAACCTGTTTTTAAAGTAACCGTTTTTGATTATTTATTGCTATAGCTCGTAACAATGAACGTAGACTTCGAACAAGGTTGATACGGGGTTGAAGCTTTTGCAGAAATCCGTCTCATTGTCTCCAGGAAAGATTGCGAAGGTGAAGGAGATGGGCACGGCTACAGCAGGAGCTATAGGTCACAAGTTGTTGACTACTCGTGTTCTCACTTTCAGATGGTAGCATTTCCCCACATTCAAGCAACCCAAAATTAAGGGTTTAGTTACTGTCCCAAATTTATAACTGTCAACAAAATTACACATATATCTGTGACTTTTAACTTTTCTTCCAAGGAACACTGGCTTTTTTTCTCTCCTTACATTATTTCTCGAGTCTGTTGTGCCTCCTCCAGATTTTAATCTTTTGAAGCAAATGGTGCAGCGTTCTTGACTGGTAGCGCATTTTGTAAAATACTTCCAAACTAGGCATGGTGACAATCTGTGATACAACCTTTGTCCGAGGGCGACGGTGAGAAACAGCCGCATAGACCATGCCCGAGCAAGTGTTGCACACTGCACGTGCACGCGCGTCGTCTTATAGGACACGCCACACGGCAACATGTACAGTATCGTCTCTGCAATGCTGTACCGTTTCCTTTGTCACGTGCTTGTTGCTAGTTTCTAACTGTAGGCGTTGTTCTTAAAATAGTGCTGATCGATTTTCCCAATTCCGCTTTTCCTAATTTGTCAGAACCCAATGTTTCAAAGAAATGGGAATTTTGCTATTTCTTCAAAAAAAGTTTTACTGAAAAACAAAAAGAAATTAGCACTGCTGCTGTGTTAAATTAACATGCTGGACCTTAATCAAGTTATTAATAAAATATGACAGAAACCTATTATAAAAACGAAAAAAGAGGAAAGACGCTGGACTACGAAGGAATTTGCCGAATGGGACGGATATCGGTAGATGTGATGTACGTGTACAGACGAATAAATGATTAAAATTTCAGAAACATTGACAGATTTATTCAGGAGAAAAAGCTTCACCAATTGAGCAAGTCGGGCAACCCATAACCCATTTTGCGCCTCAAATGGTTCAAATGGCTCTAAGCACTGTGGGACTTAACATCTGAGGTCATCAGTCCCCTAGACTTAGAACCACTTACGTCTAACTAACCTAAGAACATCACACACATCCATCCCCTAGGCTGGATTCGAACCTGCGACCGTAGCAGCAGCGCGGTTCCAGACTGAAGAACCTGAAACCGCTCGGACACAGTGACCGGCTTTTCCGCCTCAATCGTATCATTTTTCAACTTCACAGCAGATTGGTACCAGCTTCAAGAATCAGATCAATCATTCCTTCGAAATTTGCCTAGCGTCAAGTATGCTCCAGGAAGTGCGATGGTGTTTCAATTATGGTCTACACTATCAGTCGTTGACGTATTGAATATTGTCAAGAGATGGTATCAGTTCTTAAGAAATAATGTCACGCTAGGAAACTGTTGAGGATGTCTGGAAATATAGGACGTCAATTTCCTGTATTCTGTATTTCCTACTCAAATTATCTGCATTAGATTAATTAGACACGTTGCTCAATTTCGTCGAGCGTTAGCGTTATCTACGGCAATTACAGGATTATTTAAATCTAGATTCCGTAGTAGTGGAATATTACACTCATATACTAATAACAGATAATGGAAAAACATGCTGAATGTGAGACAGGAAATAACGAAGTTACAGAACAGTGAGAACATGTCTCGAGAAGGATGGTTAAAATTTTAAACATGTTTCTCTTTACTTTGCTATCTCACACTAAAATGTAAATTTTGAAGACGCGTTAATCTACCCCTTTCATAGTAATCTCAAAATCCATTATCATCGCGCCGGTAAAAATTGGGTTGCAAGTGGCTACAAAAATTTATGGGTTGACTCTTACATAGAAGATAGCAGCAACCAGCGTTTTTTTGGAATGCTATTTGTTTATATAAACAGCACCGTTACCGTTTTCGAACCAACAGATTCATCTTCAAGGCTAGTTCGCGTTTTACATTAGATTTCGCCTTTCGTTTACCCAACTGAGGAAGTTTCCTTGGAATGTTGGTGCCCTACAACCAAAACGAGATGTGAGACGATGTCTTTTTAACTCTGATTGTGCCTCTCAACGATTTTAAGTGATGGAAACAAATTATCAGAGGAAGATGTTTCGGTTACATACGATAAAAATTTGGCGCCATTGGGTTCCAGCACAGAATTCTCATGATTTTGCTGCAGTGAAAACTGTATGATGCGCTTTTATTATATGTATATGTATGCACATAACGTAAAGCACCACTCACACAGTATGTTCTTAGTGTGTTAGTCTTGCTTTGCATTATGTGCATGTATATAAAAAAGTGCATCATACAGTTTTCACTGCTGCAAGATCATAAGCAGCCTGCACGGAACATAATGGCTCGAATTTTTCATAGTATGTAACCGAAACATGTTCTTCTAATATTTTTTTTCCATCACTTGAAATCGTTGTGATGCACAATCACAGTTAAAAAGACATCGTCTCACATCTCGTTTTGGTTGTAGGGCACCAACACCCCAAGGAAATTTCGTCAGTTGAGGAAACAAAAGGCAAAAGCTAATGTAAAACGTGAACTAGCAGTCTGAAGATAAACCTGTCGGTTCAAAACGGGTAACGGCACTGTTTGTATAAATAAATAGCATTGCAAAAAGTGGGTGGTTGCTATTATCTTCTATGTAAAGAGTCAACCAATATTTTGAACATAGCCACGGGCTCAAAATGTCAGTTTTTGACAAAATAATACAAAAATTTAACCGTTCTTTCGGCGAAATTAGAGCATCACGTTATTGACAGAGAGAACTGAAGAAACATTAGCTGATGACAGTAGTCTTAGACAGGAGCACCCCTAATACTCATGTTGTCGTATGTTCAGTGTAACTTGTCTAATTAATGTAAATATTATCCAAAAAGTCCTCCCTCAGGTGTGTGTGTGTGTGTGTGTGTGTGTGTGTGTGTGTGTGTGTGTGTGTGTGTTTCTTAGGATAAGGTGTGTGTAAGTCTAGAGACTGATGACCTCAGCAGTTTGGTCCATTAGATATTCGAACAGTCATACAATAATTAACTTCAGATGCTACTTACAAACTATATTAATCAACGATTTTAAAGTAGTGATGTCCTTACGCACATAATTGTAGTAATTTACTGTCTATTAAAATCTGTAAAATGTTTTTCGCGCAAGAGACGCCACAGAAATATCAATGTGAAACCTCGCCTTAAAAAGGTGATGAATTACTGTGCTGGTAAACCTCTTACGCTATTTGATTTTCGAACAGCTGAGCAGAACTGAACGTGCTCAGATATTTCTCTCTTTACTTATTCTGATCAACACTAAACTGCCACACATTATTTTTAGCGCAACGCAATCTGACTTTCAAGAATCCCTGACTAACAGTAACCTATACCTTTCATGAATCACTTACCTTACATAAATCTTCGTTACTCAAACTACTGCAAAACAGAGTGCGCCAATACTGCCAGCTGAATAAAAGATTCCACCCCAAACTGCGCAACGCTACGCGCTGTTCACATCCAACTGCCCAACAATACTATAGCAAATATTCCAATAATGCAAACCAGCCACAGTCAGTGATTTTTATACAGAGCGCAACGTAGCGTTACCAACATAAAAACCTAAACAGAATGTAACAACAACGACGCTGTACTATTGCACATATTAGTAATTTTTTTCTTCTGATTTTCCGATAAACTTGTGTAATTGATGTTCTGATTTCATTTCTTTTTGTTTCATGCCAATATGTTAAGAAAACTGTAAATAAGTTTCAATGTGAATATTAATGTTTATGTCAAATGTCAAGTAATATTGTAATAGAATTGAAATGTAACATATGTTGAAACTGTTGTAAGATGTTTAAAATTGTAACTGTGCGTCTGGTCCATACGTAGGAAATGTGTTAGGATATGTAGAATGCAAAACCTCGGGTGAATACTCGACCTGTCAGGGAGCGGTAAAAGGTGGATGGCAGGCGAGCGCGGGAAAATGCACGCGGGCACTGCACGGCACGACGGGCTCAGCAGTAGTAGGTAGAGGTGGGTCGAACTCGTTCATTCCCGTGAACTACTTCATTCATTTCACTCTTTGCCGTGAAGCGTTCAAACGAAGTAGTTCATTCGTGAAGTACGGAGGCCTGGCGAAGTTGCCCAGTTCGCCGCGGCTACGCTCGCTTCGCCTCGCTCATACAATAAAGCTTCGTAATACTTCATAATTTTATCAACAGATGGCCGAACTATGCAGTAACGTGCACGCAACGTTTTACGCTCTTACAGCGTCTGAGTTAACTTAAATAGAGCATGGTCGAAGGGGACAAAGGAAAGATAATCAGAGAAGCCTGTCACATATAAAGAAGGTATTGCATTTAATCTTGCTCGACATTTTCTCATGAAGCGCCCAAAATAGTCTTTATCTGCCAAATGAAACATTATTTGTTTTATTCATGGACTGAAAACTAGGGCTACCAACGAAATGCAGTACAATTTTATCTTCGTTTTAAAATTTAATCCAAAATAGAATGAGTATGTTTACCACTGTCACAAAATCTATATACCTAAGATAAGTAATTATTCAGAAGTTTTCCTGTAGATTTTATTTTTGTTGAGAATAATAATCCTCCAGATTCAAAACGTAAACTGTCACCTGTAGTCGTTGGTACGATTTCAGGTAAAATCCCTCTTTTAGTGTTACTAGTAAACCTTTTATTTTCATATTGGCTGTGCGTGCTCAAACAGCCACCCTCTTCGTTTGTATCTTTAATATTCATTTGTCTGAAAGCGCAGCCAACTGTAGGCTACCCGTAGCGCGAAGTTTAACTGCACAAATAGTCACGGGTAATGATGTCTGCACTACAGGAAGCAGCTGACGCTGCCTTCCCCTCGCCCCTCACCTCCCCAACCCCTCGTAAACCTATCGTTCCCCACAAACACCGCGCGATTCGTCGACAGGCAGTAGTGGGAGGACTTAAGGTTGACTGAAGTGAAGGGAGGGTGAGTGACGTAGAGCCGATGTAGTGGGGGAGGGAGAGGGGAAGAGAATGAGTGAACTAGAAACAAGTGTGGAGTGTCCTATCTGTGAAGAGTTTGAAGTACCAGTTCATTGAAATTGAGTGGTTAGTTCACACTTCACTGGAGTGAAGCGTTCATTTGAACGACTCATTCACGAGCTCCCCATCACTAGTAGTAGGAGTTCAGCACTGGTTTGAGCAACACCTTCTGGAGCGAGGAGGCTCTCCTAGAAGACGTAGCTTCACTGAACCTCGGGTATGCCGTTCCAAAGCCCACACAGCATGGCAAAATTCCATAGGCACTAAATGGAAAAGTATTGCGGCGCTAAGAAGAATTAAAGTGCCAATACGTCAAGAGCCATAGCTGTGGTTGTATGTGTGCTCAGTGCCTCGTCATCTAGCCGCCCGCCAACCGCCGCATCGATACTAGCAGGTTGAAACTTTTAGTACTGTATTCGTATGGATCAGAGAGTGAACTGTGCAATAATAACCTAAATTTTACCAGAACTTTCCCATCATTTAATTATCCTCACAACTAACCTAGACAGTTGTGCGATCCTAGTGTCCCAAAATGAAAATTAAAATTTGTGTTAATAATAATTATTTGCAGAACTAGCTATGTTAGAATGGTGTTTTGTTAATGAACCAGTAAATGAATAACGAAGGTCTAACGAAGTTGAAAGATAACTTTAATATTGATATAGTAATGAAGTTTAATTATTTCGAGACGGATATAAAGGTATTTAAATGAGCAGTAAATACGATGAAAAGAGTAGTAACTTATATACTGGAAATCTAGAACGCATAGTAAATTCAGTAATCATTTTTTTTTAAATACAGCGATCATAACAGTCCCCCCCCCCCTCAATCATTTGAATTCGGAAGTGTTCTAAATTGCTTTGACCAGCAAAAGTCGAAGTCAATATAAAAGTCAAAATTTATCAGTGTTTCACCTTTATCAAAATTGACAATTTGTGTGTGGATCGAAAGTGCTATTTCTTGGATAACCTATGCCCGATTTTAATCAGATTAATAGACAGTATAAAGTTTTGTAATATACATTATAGTGTATTGTTATGTATTCATGGTTTTTCCATATCAGTACAGAACGTGAAACTATCAGTTGAATAGATTTTCTGCTTCTAAAATTCTACTATATTATGCAGTGTTACTACTTGTTGTTTTGCATGAATATATAACAACTTGTACAGGGAAGAAACTCAGTTAATGCCTAATTAGGCTAGCGACCGTATTATTAACAAATTGGTAGCATCTTCAGAGTTGCTTTTGGTCCATCCTGACGTGTAATTGCATTTGGAACTTGCTTGACGGATCATTGTTATTACAGAGTGGATGTAAGTCTGATTTGCCACCATTCAGGCACACGCGGTCGGTAACTATACGAAAATCCTTTCTCATAAGGTGAACCCCGCTCACTTACCATAGCACAGGCTTTAACGAGTATTGTGTCACGCGGAGGTTACAAGCCTACTTACAAATGTACACGGTATCGCATAGACATCGTAGAACTCCAAAACCACATATAGTGTATCCCTGGAACTGCCTTGTCATTGAATAATAGGAAATACTAATAAAAGCTGAAATGTTTATTTAAATTTGAGTGGCTTCACAGACCAGTGTGTTTGTTCTGGTAACTATACCAGGTGATCAAAAAGGCAGTATAAATTTGAAAAAATTAATAAACCACGGAATAATGTAGATATAGAGGTAAAAATTGGCACACATGCTTCGAATGACATGCGGTTTTATTAGAAAAAGAAAAAAAAAAAAAAAAGTTCACAAAATGTCCGACAGATGGCGCTGGACAGCAAACCGTCAGCGACTGCGCATGTCAATCGTGTATAAAAGGAGCTGTAATGAGAGAGGGAAAAGGATGCGCCAGCAGTCGCAGCATGTTGACGTTACCTTTAAAGGCACTTTTAGTAACGCTGTATTATCAGAATGGGGAATGTGCTAGTTCAGCGTTACGATCCTTTCGCCATAGGAAGGGGATTCGAACGGGTAAAGAAGTACCCTCCGATGCTATCCGTACAAAATCCATCGGCATCATGAACTCTTACCTGGCGATTTAGTGAAGCGGAGGGCATTTGCGGTGTAGGCGTTTCAAAAGATGGCGGAAGATGACGATTCGTTGAGTAACGTGTTGTGGACAGACGAAGCTCATTTCACGCTCCGAGGGTCTGTCAACGCCCACAACTGCAGAATTTGGGCTACCAAAAATCCTAGAACTGTCGTGGAAACTCCACTGCACGACGAGAAAGTCACGGTATGGCATGGATTTAACACATCTACCGTTATCGGGCATTTTTCTTCGAGGAAATGCGTGATTCTGGATTTGTAATTGCTACCGTGACGGGTGAGACGTACGCCGATATGTTACAGAATTCCATCTTCCCCAACCTGGCTGAAAAACACCTGCTGGAACGTACGATGTTTATGCAGGATGGCGCTCCACCCCATATTGCTAGATATGTGAAAGACCACTTGCTCGCGTCGTTTGGTAACTATCGTGTGCTCAGCCGCCACTTTCGTCATGTTTGGCCTCCCAAGTTCCCAGACCTCAGTCCGTGCGATTATTGGCTTTGGAGTTACCTTAAGTCTCAAGTGTATCGTGAACAACCAACGCCTCTAGGGATGCTGAAAGACAACATCCGACGTCAATGCCTCACCATAACTCCGCACATGCTTTACAGTGCTGTTCACAACATTATTCCTCGGCTACAGCTGTTGTTGAGGAATGATGGACATATTGAGCATTTCTTGTAAAGAACATCACGTTTCCTTTGTCTTACTTTGTTATGCTAATTATTGCTATTCTGATCAGATAAAGCGCCATCTGTCGGACATTTTTTGAATTTCTGTATTTTTTTGGTTCTAATAAAACCCCATGTCATTCCAAGCATGTGTGTCAATTTGTACCTCTCTATCTACATTATTCCGTGATTTATTCAGTTTTCAAATTTACACTGACATTTTTGATCACCCAATATGTCTGAAGTGTGTTCTACTATATGAGAGACACGATGAAATACTACGTACAAACTAAAATTGGGTAACATATGCGGACAATATGAATAAGATGAATGAAAAATAAATCGAAAACTAAGCTTGAGTCACACTGAATGATTCCTTATTGACAATGGCTTCAGTAATTAGAAACTTGTAAAGACAGTTTTGTCTAGAGATGTCGACTTTCCACCATTCGATTAACTGGAATGCATGCACATTTATAATATGCGAAACTTAAACGAATATTGAAGGGTAAGGAACAGTTTCTTGTTCAGTATCTTAATATTTTACGATGAGTTTCTTGTTCAACGAAGTGCCGGTAATGTAATCTATCATCCGATTCGTGCTGAAGATAGGAAAGGATGTGAGTGCATCCCCTCTTTGGGTGCGTTATTTCACTGCAAAAGCGACGGCATGCTGGGAGATACTATCTGCAGCATGTCTACACATAATTATCGACAGCTGTTGGAGGACAACCGTTGTCCTACTTCGCGAATAGATGAGGTCTCAAAAACATTGAGCATAAGGCATATATTATCGATCACAAGAACAACGCGCAAGACGAACTCAAACATCTGAGGAGGGGGTTCTGAAGATAATTGTTACCCGATGCATAAAACCTTTTACGCATAACAATCCAAACTGAAGGGGAACGTCAACGTTATACGAGCCCTCTTGGATTGTATGCAGGTGATGCTGTAGTGTACTGGCTATCAAAATCATCGGAAAAACAAAACGAGTTGCAAAACGATTTAGACAAGACATTTCCATAGTTCTAGAAGTGTCAATTGACGCTAAAAACGATAATGATAAACGTCATAATTATGAACAACTATAATGGGAACCATACCACAAATATTATTGTGGGGGAGGCGAACTAGATACTGTTGGAAAATTTAGAGTATGTAACAGGTCTACTAAATAGTGTCTACACTACCTTTATTCTTCCTTTTTTGGAACATTGCTACGTTTTGAGGGATCCTTAAAAGACAAGATTGATGAACATCGAAAACGTTCTAAGGAGGCCGTTTTTCATTAGTGGAACTGTCACGGTTACCATAAGAAAATTGAGGTGGCAATCTAGACCTACATTTACACTAATACTCTGCAAACCGCACTTAAGTGCCTGGTAGACGGTTCATCGAACCACCATTACAATAATTTTCTATTATTCCACCCTTGAACAGCGCGCGGGAAAAACTAACACATCTTTCCTTGCGAACTCTGATTTGCCTTATTCTATTATGATGATCAGTTTGGATTCCGTAGAAATGTTGGAACACGTGAGGCAATACTGACCCTACGACTTATCTTAGAAGAAAGATTAATGAAAGGCAAACCTACGTTTCTAGCATTTGTAGACTTACAGACAGCTTTCGACAATGTTGGTTGCAATACTCTCTTTCAAATTATGAAGATGGCAGGGGTAAAATACAGAGAGCGAAAGGCTATTTACAATTTGTACAGAAAGCAGATGGCAGTTATAAGAGTTGAGGGACATGAAAGGGAAGCAGTGGTTGGGAAGGGAGTGAGACAGGGTTGTAGCTTATCCCCGATGTTATTCAATCTGTATATTGAGCAAGCAGTAAAGGAAACAAAAGAAAAATTCGGAGTAGGTATTAAAATCCATGGAGAAGGAATAAAAACTTTGAGGTTCGCCGATGACATTGTAATTCTGTCAGAGACAGCAAAGGACTTGGAAGAGCAGTTGAATGGAATGGACAGTGTCTTGAAAGGAGGATATAAGATGAACATCAACAAAAGCAAAACGAGGATAATGGAATGTAGTCGAATTAAGTCGGGTGATGCTGAGGGAATTAGATTAGGAAATGAGACACTTAAAGTAGTAAAGGAGTTTTGCTATTTGGGGAGCAAAATAACTGATGATGGTCGAAGTAGAGAGGATATAAAATGTAGACTGGCAATGGCAGGGAAAGCGTTTCTGAAGAAGAGAAATTTGCTAACATCGAGTATAGATTTAAGTGTCAGGAAGTCGTTTCTGAAAGTATTTGTATGGAGTGTGGCCATGTATGGAAGTGAAACATGGACGATAAATAGTTTGGACAAGAAAAGAATAGAAGCTTTCGAAATGTGGTGCTACAGAAGAATGCTGAAGATTAGATGGGTAGATCACGTGACTAATGAGGAAATATTGAATAGGATTGGGGAGAAGAGAAGTTTGTGGCACAACTTGACGAGAAGAAGGGATCGGTTGGTAGGACATGTTCTGAGGCATCGAGGGATCACCAATTTAGTATTGGAGGGCCACGTGGAGGGTAAAAATCGTAGAGGGAGACCAAGAGATGAATACACTAAGCAGATTCAGAAGGATGTAGGCTGCAGTAGGTACTGGGAGATGAAGCTTGCACAGGATAGAGTAGCATGGAGAGCTGCATCAAACCAGTCTCAGGACTTAAGACCACAACAACAACAAAATTATGATGTACGTTTCTCCCTACGTAGGTCGGCGTCAATAAAATATTTTCGCATTCGGAGGAGAGAGTTGGTGACGGAAATTTTGTAAGAAGATTCCACCGCAACGAAAAACACCTTTGTTTTAATGGTATCCATCCCAGATCCTTTATCATGTTCGTGACACTCTCTCCCTTATTTCGCGATAATACAAAACGTGCTGCTCTTCTTTCAACTTTTCGATGTACTCCGTCAATTTTATCTGGTAAAGATACCAGACCGCGCAGCGGTACTCCAAAACAGGACGGACAAGCGTAATGTAAGCAGTCTCTTTAGTACACTTATTACATTTTCTAAGTCTTCTTTCCAATTTAAATTGTTCTTAATCGTAATTCCTAGGCATTTAGTTCAATTTGCGGCCATTAGATTAGACTGATTTATCATGTAACCGACGTTTGACGGATTCGTTTTAGTACTCATGTGGATGACCTCACACTTTTCATTATTTAGTGTCAATTGTCAACTTTCACACCATTCATATATTTTCCAATTTGTTTTTATCTTCTCGTGAGTTTGTTAGCCGATAAACGACAGCATCAACTGCAAACGACCTAAGACAGCTGCCCACATTCTCTCCTAAATCATTGACATAGATAAGAAACAGCAAAAGGCCTACAGATTATCTTGGGATTCTCCACCAATCACTTTTGTTTTCAGAATGAGAATTTCACTCTGCAGCGGAGTGTGCGCTGATATGAAACTTCCTGGCAGATTAAAACTGTGTGCCGGTCCGAGACTCGAACTCGGGACCTTTGCCTATCGCGGGAAAGTGCTCTACCAACTGAGCTACCCAAGCACGACTCACGCCCCGTCCTCATAGCTTTACTTCTGCCAGTACCTCGTCTCCTACCTTCCAAACTTTACAGAAACTCTCCTGAGAGCCTTGCAGAACTAACACTCCAGCTTGGGTAGCTCAGTTGGTAGAGCACTTGCCTGCGAAAGGCAAAGGTCCCGAGTTCGAATCTCAGTTCGGCACACAGTTTTAATCTGCCAGGAAGTTTCACAATTTTTTTTTCGATGACTCTCCGACAATTACTACGAACTATGACTCCTCTGACAGGAAACCACGAATCCAGTTAAATAACAGACGATATTCCGTAAGCACGCAATTTCACTACAAGCTGCTTGTATGGCACAGTGTGAAAAGCCTTTTGAAAATCTAGAAATGAGGAATCAATTTAAAATCCCTTTGTCAGTACCATTCAACACGCTGAGTCTCTAAAGAGTTAGTTGTGTTTCACAAGAACGATGTTCTATAAATCCGTTTTGACAGTGTGTCAAGAGACCGTTCTCTTCGAGGTAATTCATGATGTTCGAACACGATGTATGTTCGAACATCCTACTGCATATCGACTTTAATTATATGGGCCTGTAATTTAGTGGATTACTCCTACTACCTTTCCTGAATATTGGTGTGACCTATGCAACAAATCAAAGAAGATTTTCTTTTGTTGCGACGAGATCCTTTCACGAATGTTCGGTCACCAATTTTCACATCTGAGTGCCGAAATGTATTGTTGACTCGCACCTACCCAGGAAGGGATCACTATCGTATTAGCCTTTTCAGACACACTGGCTACAATCGTGTACATTTACTGTGTTTTAGCTGCAAGAGAAATATTTTTCTCCTTTGAAACCTCATGTAAAGAATTGTGAGTGTTCAGTCTTTTCGTCATATATAAGTTCTGCCAACTGTTAGGCACCACTATAAAAATATCAAGTCACTGTAGCAGTACAGAACAGTTTGTGGGCGCCAGATTATACGTAAGTGGTTGGTTAGTTATAATCCACTGTATAACTTAATATTGTTGCTGTTTTCTGCATGATAATTAATGAATCATCAGTTTCTTTATTACAACAGCTAAATATTTGAAACTTAATTATTTTGGCCCATAAAAAGAATCCAATTGCAGACAGTATAATTCTGAAAAGGGTACATATTTTTCTATAAATCTTGCGTCTAAAATCATTAAGATATCACCTAAAAGCATTAAGCATAAAGAAAATTTCCCTCGTAAAGAAGGAAAAACAGGTCTGAAAGGGATGTACGAGCTGTAAGGGAAACTAAAGCTCGCATGAAGAGATCAAGTTGTCTATTTTTCACACCGGCTATTCGAGAGCGGAACGTCTGGAAACAGTCGGAAAGTGGTTTTATGATATCTGTGTCAAAGCCTTTAGTGTGAATGACAGACAATCACGCAGATGTATATACAGATGGAGCTGCATACTGAAGGCATCAGCAACTGATCTTGTAATCGAATGTTAATCTCATGTCATGCCATCCAGTCCAGCTGATGGAATTCCGTCGAATTGTCAAAATCATTCCCGAGGTCGGGAGTCAATCTACGAGGCAGAGAGATGAGCTCGGCATTCAGATGCCCGTCTCAGATGTCTTACAGCCACTACCCAAGTGCCGGCTTACAGCACAGCGGTTCATACAAGACGCGACGGGCGAGCGTTCAGGTCTCACAACGACCCAGTGGAATTGTCAGCCGTTAAGGGGGCCTCTCACTGGAAGAGCGAGTGGGGTGGTCGAGTACTGCGTCCACACCAATGACAGCTAAAGCTGGCAGAACGACAGAAAGAAGGAAAGGGAATGAGAACACAATACTCTGCGGTGACTTGTGGAGAATAAATGTATGCAAATTAGTTTTAAGACCGGGAGTTTTACGTCTGTATACAAGGTGTCCCAGGTAGAATGGTCACTATTGAGGAATATCGCAAGAACGACAATTCGAAGTAAAACAGGCTAGTGAACTTTTAAGAGCTATGAACTCTTCATCTTCGACAGTGTGGAATAACTCTCTTCCGCTGAAAAAGTATGTACAGCAGTAATAATTTTTTTTTATTTTTTGTATCTTGAATGGTGTGTTATGTTTGTAGTTACACTTATTCATGAAAACACGAAATTTTATAGTATACTGTAATCTGATATTTGGAATTTCCCATGTCAATCACACTTAAAAGAAAACCGAAAGTCGAACATGAATACGAGTTGGCAATATTAGTGTACACATTTTGTTAAACGTAATGACTTTACAGCACGAATGTATACCACAACTAAGAGTAATCGCTAGCAAGCAATAGTGGATAATTTATTTTGTTTGTAGACTGATATTTAATTCTCTTCCAGTACACTTTGGTTTAGGCACATGTTTTAGTATACAAATGAATTAATAATTGTAACTTACTGCAAGAAGCACAGTGACTAGAAGTGGAAAGAAATTCTGATTGCAATACTTTTGTGTGTTACATGCTTAACAAGAATTGGGACTCTAAAAGACTGATGTTGGGTATATACAATTAACAGTTATATAACGTGAACTCGTTAATTTATGGCAAAAGACAGAGGTCAATGAACTGAATCCCAAAGCATTGGCGTAAATTAATGTAACTAAGAACTGTCAACAGAGAAAAACCAGCAAGGATAAACTAATAAAAAAAGGGCAAATTTCCGTAAAATAGAAATCAACTGCAGAAAGTTAATAAACAAGTATATAATCCATTTAAATGTGCGACGGAAAAAGTATTTTGCAAGTAGTCGGTAAGTAACTTTCTAAGTGTATCTGCATGTATATGTAACTGAACATGTCCACAAATAAGATGGGCCGCGCGGTCTTGGGCGCCTTGTCACGGTTCGCGCGGCTACCCCCGTCGGAGGCTCGAGTCCTCCATCGTGTGTGTGTGTGTGTGTGTGTGTGTGTGTGTGTGTGTGTGTGTGTGTGTGTGTGTGGGTGGGTGTGGGTGTGTGTGTGTTTTGTCGTTAGTTTAAGTTAGTAAGATTGCAGACCGATGACCTTCGCAGTTTGGCCCCACAACAAACAAAAAAAAAAAAAAGAAAGAAACGGGTTGTGACGACATGACGACTACTCTGTTGGCTTGAAGACTGGGGGACAATGTCCTAATAGGGCATAGGGCAACCACGGAGCCGCGCGGGATTAGCCGAGCGGTCTGAGGAGCTGCAGTCATGGACTGTGCGGCTGGTCCCGGCGGAGGTTCGAGTCCTCCCTCGGGCATGGTGTGTGTTTGTCCTTAGGATAATTTAGGTTATGTAGTGTGTAATCTTAGCGACTGATGATCTTAGCAGTTAAGTCCCATAACATTTCTCACACATTTGAACATGTTCGCATCACAGAACTTTCTTTTGCAAGTAGTATGTTTTGAATTTATCCACATTCATCAATCCCACAAAAGTAGAGCTCAAGTATTTGTGAGAACGACCACGGATATTCCGGTGGAGTCACGAATTAACTGTACGAATTTGAGCATTTCAATTAAAACAAAAACTAAAAACAAAACAACAAAAAAAAACAACATGGAAACCAATCTGCACATATCAGGCCACTAGTCATGTGCCAGAGTCAAAGAAATGACTCTAGATTTTAAAATTTTAATGTAAATATCAATGAGGAAATTACTATGAATATTTAAAAAACTGATTATTAATGGAAACGAAGGTCAGTTCTGTTGGGGGTACAAGACACGTGTAAAGAGACAGGAAAAATGTGACACCGGAGACCTGATTTTGTCAGTGAAGTGTTTGTATCAACTCAAAAACGGCAACTGTTGATGCTCCAGTGAATGACACTCGGAGGCCAATGTATGCGCAATGGCATTGAGAATAGTGACTCAGAAGTTAGTGATGTAACCACTTGCCTTTCGTGATCTCTATGAAGCGTAGACAAAATCCAATGGCAAAATCTGTAGTATATTAACTCTTCAAATGAAGTAATGCCCTTCTACAATCACAACTAAAGACACTTTGGACAAGAGAACATCTGCGTAAGGTAGTGGCAATGCAGCGTGGCTAAGTGCTTCGTCTGGCCACAACAATACTGTTAGCAGCGAGAGTTATCTGTCGCTTTCTTTACTTATGCCCATGGCGATTGGAATTATGAACTAATTGAGAACTGCCACTAAAATTTACCATTCATGGGCACTTTAAAAAGTGCTTACGTTGATGTTTTAGAAACTAAAAAACACTTGTACCGAAATGACGAAACTCCTCACGATAAATAAAAATCCGTTTAACCTCATAACAAAAATAAAATGGTATTGTCTTCTAATAGATACCAGTACATTAATGTTCGTACTGTGAATCAAAATCCATGGATCAAGCAAGTGAAAGCAGAACCTAAAACCAATATTCTAATATATTTTAAACCAAAGAATTGATATATCAACAACATTGATTTTCACTATACAGACTATACAGTCAAATAGACTTTATACTACAGCAAACCGATACTGCCATACGACTGTTACACGTAATCACCTCCAACAAGTGGTTATTCAACCTGATGACGAAGATGAACTGAGCGATACTGCTGTGAATTGATTGTGGCCCCACGGTGGTTCCCACCTTTACGATGCTACGATTCCATGCCACCCATCACCTGCCAAAGCTTCCAACTTTCCGGCGTAGAAACATGATGACGAAACTCTACCTAATAAAATATATTCGCACAATCAGAGAACTGAATTCAAAACTATGTAGAACATCTGAACTGAAACATAAGCTCTTAATAACATGAACTGATGAACATAAAAATCCAAGCACAAATACGTTGTCAGAAACACAAATTCATGAAAATAATACGAATGAACTGTATTACAAGTATTAGGAAAACTGTTTTGAAACATCAAGAAACTATACGCAAAATTTAATTTTTACTATCCTGCAAGTAAAACCTAACACTATTAATTGTCTTTTCACCAACTGTTTGTTTTACATATTTAATAAATGTATTTGTTATTAAAAATTTTGCAATCAAAGACTATTGGAAAGGAGGGGATCTGAAGGTTCGAATGGGAGTTCACTGGTTTGGTTTTCCTGAAGTCATGCCAAAATGGGCGATGGAACGAAAATATCTATCTGGACTACACTCAAAATGATTCCAAACATCCCGAGCGATTGATCAGAATGTCATTTTGTGAACTTGTAAAAATGTGCAACCAAAAGAATCTGTTTGTTAACAAGTCAAATAACCATGCTCCATTTTTCTTTAAGTAATGTCAAATGAATTCTGGAAGTGAGATGGAGTTAAAGAGGAACATCCAGACTTCAGGCGAACTATTTTTCTGTTCTACTAAATGCAAAGGACTTTCAGCCTATGAAAAGCTATTGTCTTATACATAATGTATAAGCTCAGTGATTAACTAGAAGATGTTGAAGATTATTCAGAGAGTAAATATACAAAAAAAATTTAACAGGTCTCTGTGTAAAAACCATTTTTTCTTAAAAAAAGAATTTTTTAAGGAAGCTGAGACTCCCTCTTCCTGTAAGATAATTTTGTTTCTACTGCCAAAGTAGAAAGAGGTAATGCTGCCAAGTCTCATGTTATGTACTTTTATGGGAAAATAGTCCTTTCAGTCATAAATATGGGTTGGTGCCATTCATTTTAACTGTACTCTTGACGTCCCAGTACTGAATTTGTTAATAAATTTAGGTTGTAAATGTGAATGTATCAGAAAATTGCACTCACATTGATTGATCATGGCATTATGTCATTTATGTTCATTATTATTTAGTATTCGAATCTAAAGTTCTACTTTTATGAATTCCAGTCGAATATTCTTTACCACCTTTCAAATTGAAGTCACAATAGTATTTTATGGTCAATGAGCCTTCGGACAATGACGATGTTCGATACCTTTCAGAAGCTGATACACTGAAGGAACATAATAACACAGAAGTCTGATTTTGGAGTCGCTGAGTATTTCAAAAACATTAAACGTACAGTAATGTGTGCTAAATTGTTAACCACATTGTGGTATCACATTTGTAATGTGTCTTTCCAGAAGGAAACTCAATATCATGTACAGAATTTTTTTTATTAAATTAAATATTTCTCTCCCTTCTATCTGCTCTCACAGAAATATAGGTTACAACTTTGACCTTGGATAGAGTGACCCTCAACTTGTACTTGACATCTCATTTGCATAAATACGCATTAATGTGAGTACATAAATCTGAGTGTGACAGGACAGGTGTAAGAACAGTACTGTTGGCTTTGATGGCGTCACTGTCTGTAAACATATAATTTTTTCCTGACTTCAGACCTTCCCTTGTTTAGACTCCACACACATTCACAGCTTTTGTATTTGTACAGCAAGAAAACCATCGTACTAAGACATTATGTGTAACTTAGTGCAACAATAATGCTCCTGGTATCGTACTTCATTTTTGACTAGAAATTCACTTGGTAAGAAGTATTTCACTTGCACTGAAATGGGGAAGAGCACGACTAATTACCTTAAGTAGTAAGAAACAAAGAACACTGCAAGCACCGTAAGAGAAATAGTGACACCTATCGGTAGATATATTTATCTCTGAATAGTACCCGATAGTGACTTTAACATTATTTTTTTCATGAATGAAAAGTAAACAATTTTAATTGTCTCTAATGAATTCAATTTATTGTTTGGTTACTATTTGAAGGAGTAAATGTCTGTATTTCTTTACTTTTAATGTAGGGTGAAGGCATTATTAGATCGTTGGATTTTGTAGTACTTATAATTTTTGCAGGGAGAAATTGGCGGGAAGTTTCTGACGTAATGTAATGCATGGAAAGACAAGTGATGTACTAAGCTCATTGAAACATCTTTTGAAAGTGCATGAAGTGACGATGCACACCTCATGTAATGAACTGGGACAAATTTCGTTCTTACAAGTGAATGCGGTATGACGAATTACAAGTATCTTGCCTTTATGTACACAGAAGCGATATTGCGCACGGAAAAGTATTGTGTTGCACACAGTATGAACCACAAAAAATTCGAAATTAATCAGTGGACTATGATTTGGCTTTTATATGTAAGAGTTGCCACATAGAGTACAAGAAGAACAAAATTCGTTCCAAACATATTTCAGTAGTCAAAAGAGCGAAAATCAATTTGTCGTGTCTATGTTCAACAATGAATGTCCCTACTTTTGGAGTTTACCTATGGGTTCGATTGCTTTATCAATGCATGTGCAACGTCTAAGAACAAGGTTTATGGATAAAACCAATAATGACAAGAATTCAACTGTAACTACGAAAGAATAGTGTTTCAGATTTCAAGTCAGAGTGGCAGCAGAATAAACAGTAACAGGCAATCAGCGGTAGTTAACTGTTTGCGACTCCAATATAGGTAAGCAGCGACTCAGTTCTTCTTAGTTTTATAACTTTGTGTGAGAGTTCTGTGTTGGATGGTGAGAAACCGTTTTCATAGTAGGAGGTGCAGTACTGACGATAATTTTCCACAGTTAAAAGTACGCCAAATCAGGCATTAGTTTCCACACAGTTTGGAACCAAAGAGAGCAATTTTATTAACGTACGATGTTATAGATGAAAACGAAGTGTATAATAGTATTTCACTGGTTTGCTCATTTTGTTTAATTTTTGATGTTGGTCCTGTTGTACTGTTTACTAGTTAGTTTCAGTGTGAGCATGTTTCGTTTTGTGGACGTGGGTACGGTTTTATAAAGCAGTATGTGAATTTCGTTTGGTTTTGTCCAAGAAAAATTCGTATGATGAAAGAAAATTTAGTCTCCTCGCAGCACAAAATTTATTCAGAACAAGAGTTGGTCCGCTCTTTTGTTTCTTGTAGTACGAAGGGTGGAGGCGGAAGATATGCAAAATAGTAAGTCATCCTTCTTGCCAATTTACGAAGGATGGTCCCACAATATTGCCAAATAGTGGATGAGGTAACCATTATAAGTAAGGGCTCCTGCTTATGCGAAATAAATGCTAAGGAAATAGGAAAATTTTTTCCACATGTTCACAGTATTGACGTTTGACTTTTCGGAGAGGGATCAAGGGCTTAACATTGACAACTGTATTGCAGCACTGGTGTTGTCTGGTCGCTCACCAACTTCGTCTCATCTTCGTGCAGTGTTTGAGCTATACCGTAGCACTTACTGCCCTACTTTTGTGAAATGTGAATAGCAATAAAAGAAGTGGAACGTAAGAAAGAAGCAGGACCTTTTTTTTCTAAAGGTGTCTCCTTCGACAGCAAGCGAACAGGAGCCGAGTGCCGGAGTGGAATCAGCCTGACGGCACACTAAGAGACTGCCAGAGCTGCCACGTGTGCGGAACAAGATCCCACCCTTCCTGGAGCCGCCATTAATCGCGCCTCACGCCTCAAGGGAGACAGCCGCAGCTCACGCCTCGTTGTCTCTTCAGGTGTAACACGGCAGCAGGCCGCTCCGCGTAAGCACAGTGTAGTAATAACACGTAGCAGCCTTGTCGTACAGCAGTCTGCGGGCGATTTCTCTGGACTGTCGTCATGAGTAAGATACGAAAGGACTTCAAAATGAATGTCACACATTATTACGGAAGGCCAAGTAACTTTTATTGAGCGCTGTACTACATGTCAAATCGACAGATAAGCGACACTATTTTTCTACATAGACACCAAGTCTCCGTAAATAAGTCACAAAGTTCTATCCATCGTTCAGTTCTTGGAGGATATATATCCGTTCCTCGATCATGGAGCCTTTCGATGAACGCAGTGTGAACGAGCTCACCATCTTAAAAGCTGCTGATCTGTTCCTCGACTTCCTGGAAATTGTGGTCTGCGGTCTGTGTCGATGGCCTTCCTTCTCTGTCAGCATCACCCACGGCCATGCGGCCTTGGTCATATTGTTGGCAACATTTTACTATGGTTGGGGGTGGCATTGCATTTAGTGTATATAACGCCAGTGCTTCTCGGCGAATCTGAGTGCAGTTTAGATGACTCAGAAAATGTTCTCTCTTCTGACAATGTGGCAGATTGCGTGGGGTGACGTGTAACTTACTTTCTGAAATCGTCTCGTATTTGTGGGGCAGGACACACTCTTGAGGCATTTGCTGTATGGGATGTGAAAGTTCTACTTTACTCACTCAGTCTGTTACTTCACTAGGTTAGTCCGTTACCCAATAAGAGCTACGGTGAGGGTGATTCAAAATATATTCTGAGATGACGAAGGTCATGGAATAGCGATATGCACAGGTACAGATGTCGTTAGTATCGCGTACACAAGTTATAAAAGGGCAGTGAATTGGTGTAGCTGTTATTTCTACTGAGGTGATTCGCATGAAAAGATTTTCGATATAATTATGACTGCACGACGGAAGTTAAACTATGAACTCAGAATGGTAGTTGGAGCTAGACGCATGGAACATTCAGTTTCGGAAATCTTTATGGAATTTAATATTCCGAGATCCACGGGTGTCAAGAGTGTGCCGAGAAAACCAAATTCGAAGTATTACCTCTAACCAAGGACAATGCTGTTTCCAACGGCCTTCACTTAACGACAGAGAGCTGCGGCCTTAGCGTAGAGTTGTCAGTGCTAACAGACAAGAGACACTGCTTGGAATATCCGCAGAAACCAATGTGGGTCGTACGACGAACTTACCCGTTAGGGCAGTGCCGCGAAATTTGGCCTTAACCGGCTACGGCAGCAGACGACCGACGAGAGTGTATTTCCTAACAGCACGACTTCGCCTGCAGCGCCTCTCCTTGGCTCGTGACCATATCGCTTACACCCTAGTCCACTGGAAAACCGTGACCTGGTCAGGTAAGTCCCATTTCAGTTGGTAAGAGCTGATGTTAGGGTTCTAGTGTGGAACAGTCTCCCAGCAAGCCAGCGACGCAAGCTGTCAACAAGGCACTGTGCAATCTGGTGGTGGCTGCATAATGGTGTGGACAGTGTTTGCATGGAATGGACTGAGTCCTCTGGATGTTCCGCTATTTGGAAACCATTTGCAGCCATTTATGGACGTCATGTTCCCAAAAAAAAAGATGGAATTTTTATGGATGACAGTGCACTTTGTCATCGGGCTACAATTGTTCGCAATTTGTTTGAAGAATATTATGGACCTATAGGCTCTATTTCAAACACATTGGACTATGTACGAAGAATTTTACGTTTCGCCGGCCCAGACTTTTCCTTAATCCACGTTATTTGTCTTAATTATCAACGTAAATTAAATCCAGAATTTGCTCAAATTATGGTTCCGAAATATCAATTATTTGGTGCTCAGAATTTCCGCACTTGATCCTTAACGTATATAGCGCGCAACTGGTAATGGAACCGTGTATTATGGTTCACACGGATCTACTTGCCTCCCGTGTTACTTCATAATAACATCATATTATGTTCTTAATTTTTTTTTCACTGTCTTTTTGCATTTTAATCAATGTGTGGATTTGTGAGTGTTGTACTTTCAGGTCACACTTCGCGTGCCTTGATCTACTGGCCACGTGAACTTTGACTAACATCTGTGGCTGATCCAGCACTATTTCTGCGCCTTTCATTCATACAGACATTTGCAAGTTGCTGTTACCGATTTCACGAACCTTTTGCATACAATTCCGCAATCCTTAACTTATGGTCACCTTCTCGCCCTTTTTAAAGAGGTTGAGCTATGCACATTGATCATACAGCTACATTAACGTGTTTTCTTGCAGCACATGAGGTGAGTTTGTCGCTGCATGGGCCTACTAGATGCAGCAGAAAGAGATTACAAGTCGTCCGTTGCAGAAAACAGCAGGTTGCACATAGAAGGTTTCCAGTTTCAGAACGTAATCCTGACAGTAAATTCTTGTTAAATATTTCCCAGGAATAAGGTCAGTGTACTGTAAAATTGCACACTTCCAGACATATTCGAGTCTAAATTACGAATACTTAAATGAATTTCCTGAAATATCCATACTGATTTCAGTAAACGTTCTGGGCAATAATCTACAAGCATTCTCGTAGACAAAGTTTCAGCTAAGTCAGTTTCACTAAGCAGAATGTTTCAAGGATTCTTATTTGCATAGTAACAGCAGACACCCCCCTTTCAGTATGTACCGTAGAAGTAACCAAATAGTGCAGGGTACTTTGTTACGTATCAGCCACTCCCTATCTCAGTCCATTCATGAATGGAGCAGGGACGGACACACAGCAAATACAAGCCCGTATTCCTCAGCAGAACTACCAAAATAACGTACAAAATAAAGCGATTACTGACGTTGTGCCCAGTGTGAGATACCGACGTACCTGCATGAACTGCTATTGGGAAGTTGCTTCTAGTCCTTTCACGGAATTTATTCTTTATTCAGCGTTTCGAATGCGAAGTATAAGGTCGCGACCATGTGGGACTAATACAAATGACAGTAAAATTTATGGGCTGTCTCTATCAATCCATGGAATAGTTTGATTATTAAATGAGTCATTGTGTCATCAGTTCAGCTTCAACCTGATATGACACTCAAAAAGTATTCAAGTAGGTGTGAATTGCTAAGGGACCAAACTGCTGTCATCGGTTCCTAGACTTACACACTAACTTATGCTAAGGACAAAACACACACCCATGCCCGAGGGAGGACTCGAATCTCTGGCGGGAAGGGCCGCGTCTCAAACCGGGCGGCTGATGTAACTCTCCAGCATTGTTTAAATTTTATGTTAACTTACTGACTGAAGGTTTTAGAACTACGCTGCTATTGCAATTTTACCCTACACAGTGCTCAAGGACAGTAAATTATGACAAAGACAATAACAAAAAAATACATTTAATTAACAATGTGACAGCCATCTCCGAAAACAAATAACTTTGTCACTGTGGAGTGATGTTCCTGAAGGAATAATGATTAAAACGCCTCGTTAGTTTTCTGAACAATGAGATTACAGAAGTGACTAATTCATTTTCCTATTTGCCGAAAGATTATTACCGAAAAGTTTTGGCGTAGTTGTCTTTACGTTATAATTTGGAACAGTACTTTGGTAGAACCGGAAGCAGCAATTTTCACAAGGCATATGCATTTTTGTTTCAAATAATCCAGCATGATGCTACTATCACAGTACGAAAATTTTCCTAAAGTTTGTCAGTTTTGTGGCGTCCGAAGAACGGGATCCCATGTCAAAGTGGCTTCCTCAAGACAGGACCACAAGTAAGGACAGTCAATGCGGCATACTGAGAGATGTCGGCGTAGACGCGCACTCAAGAGATTCTACAGGTTGCTGCTGCTGAAGGAGTACTTAGGTCAAAGCGCAGTGACTCTCACCCCCACTCTGTAGGTATCGCTTGCGGTGACAGCGTCGTCTTCCTTCATATTCAGCAGCGCGAGTTGAATTGGAAGTCAGAACCGTATATCAAACTTTATATTCAATTTACATTGAGATGAGACTATCGTTCTGTATTGTATGGACTGATAAAAGTCGCAGTACTTAGCGCCAGTAACGAATGCATTCTGACATTCCTGTGGACATGAATTGTTCCAAAGTTTCGTATTTTATCACGGTCACAATCATATCACACAAAACATTAATATGGGTGAGTTTTAATATCCACTGGACCTCGTCCAAAAGTAATATAGCCTTGCTAGAACCCACAACAGTGAAGAAGCGAATGAAGCAAGTGTATTCTCATGAGGCACAACAACTTTTGTATGTACCTTTTTGTATTTCATGCATGAATGGGAGCGTATAAGCAATTATTTAATTATTGTTAGGCAGTTCCCTATAAATGTGTTATCGCTACGAAAGGAATAATGTTTCTCTTTTTTCTTTTTTTGTAATTGACTTTTAGAAAAAAATGGGGTATATTCAATGGAAATTCATTCTCCATTTAGCAAAAATAGCTATATGAGATTTTGGTATAGTAATTATGGAGTCATTTTACGAAAAAGGCATAAGTAACTGGGAACAGCAACAACCGTACAAATCCAATGAGTAGTCATCTGGAGCAACTTAACATGGCGTAACGACATAAAACTACTACTTCTTTGCTGTACCGTTTATCCCGTCCAGCACCGGGCGCTCATTTTCCAGTTTGGTCAAATTTTATTTTATTATTCACGTTATCACCGGGTGCCATTGATGACAGCTCAGTTGTCGAGGTTACCTAGGGAATGGAAGTCGAGCGTTCCATGTGTCAGTGAATCGAGTAAACTATGTTCTGTGTGTGATCGTGTTTTAACTGTTCGTGTATCGTATTCTCTGAGGTGGAATTTAGCCGGCAGCTGCTTTAACGAGCCTAACTAACGGCCTAACGAGGCTGGCCGGTGTACCAGTCCACGGTCGTCATTCCGATCTAATTGTGATTCGCCTCCCTGTCACGTAATCTAGTACGCTACGTGTTACACTATACGAACATGTCGGACGCTATACATCCATACATATTATAAAAAGCTATGTTTATATGAACTTTAAAAATCAACACCTAAACCAATTGATCGATTTCAGCCGAACTCCGTAGGCGTATCACTTACTGTCTGTAATGAAGCGCTGTGGGGTTAAGAACCTCCTTCCTGTCCAAGGTGTGGGCGTTGGGGATGAAAAGGAAGAGTAGTCCACGGCGCGCGAATACCAAGACTTTATTCATTCAGTACATGAGAATGAAAAGCCTTAGCGACTTGCAATAGCCTTAAGATATTTTAAACCTTCACTAAACTTCTGCTCGCCTAAAAACTCTTCAATAATCAAAGGAAAAACATTTATCGCTTACTACATTTTCGTCGATCACGCAGTCAAACTGCCACATATTAGTTACTATAAGGGAAGAAGTACTGTGCGAGAAGAACGACCAACTACTGGGATATGGGGGTTGAAGTAGAGAGACACAGGGGAAGAAGATGCTGTGACAGAGAGGAAGAAATGGATAGAGGAGACGGGAGCGAAGGAGATTGACAGAGAGAGTAAAAAGGAGATGGACAGGAAGAGAGGTAGGAAGAGATTGAGAGATGCAGGAGGAGATGCACAGAGAGAGGAGGGAGGGGGGGACATACAGGTGGTGGTGGTGGTGGTGGTGGTGGTGGTGGTGGTGGTGGAGGAGGAGGATTGGTTGGTTTAAAAGAAGGGGGAGGGACCAAACTACTAGGTCATCTGTCCCTCGTTCCGTTTAAAACAATTCCACAAGGGGGGGGGGAGTAAAATAATCAAGATATACGAAACACGGCTGGAAGGAAGGAGGAAACCAGAAGAATGGACAACTAACACTATAATGGACAAAATTGGACAAGAAAATCACAGAGAGACGCAACAAACATGCAGAAGAGATCTTAACAAGAGAGCAGATTACCATGGCTGGCTGACCACGAGAATACAAAGAAGAAGCCAGCCACTCTGCAACACATTAAAACCTCCACCCTAAAATCACTAGGGTGGAGGACACAGATGCACAAAAGACATGCGCTAAAACTTAGATCAAATGCTAAAATCCACCCTCACGAATAAAACGTAAAATTAGATTTGCTGTTGAGGCATTGTCGACCAACACCGAGGGTAGGGTGCTGGGAACGTTAAAAGTCCGCCGCAGAGCTGCTGAAAGTGGGCACTCCAGCAAGAGATGGATGACCATCCTCTGAGAGCCACAGCTACACCGCAGTGGGTACTCAAGACAGAGAAGGTAACCATGCGTTAGCCACATACAGCCAATGCGGAGCTGACAGACGTCAACTGCTTCCCTGCAGGAGGACTGCACGGAACACTTCCACACATTCGTAGTCTCCATAATGACACACAGTTTGCAGAGCGTACTGTTATTCCATTCCATCTCCCAAAGCCGAAAAACCCTGCGGCATAAGTCACAAAGTAGGTCAGTTTCGCAGATGCCCATATCCAGATGTGGTTTCCATGTAGCCTGGTTGGGCAGCCTGTCGGCAAGTTCGTTGCCTGGGATTCCAAAGTGGCCTGGGGTCCAAACAAACACTACTGAACAACAGTAACGTTCCAGGGCATAAATGGACTACTGAATGGACGCTACAAAAGGATGGCGAGGGTAGCACTGGTCGATAGCTTGTAGGCTGTTCAAGGAGTCAGTCACAGGAGGAATTACTCACCAGGTCGTGAGTGGATGTGCTCAAGAGCACGAGATATGGCCGCCAGCTCTGCAGTGAAAACACTGCAGCCATCTGGCTGCTCAATATGTCCTCCATGAACATACACAAAGCCTTTGTGACCATTAGCCATCAAGCCGTCAGTGTACACCACTTCATGGCCCCAATACATATCGAGAATCGAGAGGCAGTGATAGCAGAGAGCCGCAGGGTTAACGTATTCCTTATGGCCATGGGAAAGGTCAAGAAGAATCTGCGTCGTAGGTGTACACCATGGAGGTGTAAGTGAATTGACCTCGAGGAGAGGTGGCAACGGGAGGGACTCCAGTCAGAAGGGACCGGACACGAACAGCACTCATAAGCCCTGATCTTGGCCGCCGATGCTGGAGATGAACGCCCATGGTTGGGAAAAGGAGTCGGTAATTTGGACGCTCAGGAGAACTACGAACGTGTGTAACATAACTGGCGAACAATTGTGAACACCTAACCTTAAATGGAGGGACTCGGGGCCTCCACAAGGACGCTCGTCACCAGACTCATCCTAAACCTATCGCTAGACAAACGCCACAGTGGTGAACTGAGTCGAGTGAATGCAACACTGAGGGCGCCACCGCAAACTAGACTCTCATACTCAAGGCGGGATTGAACAAGGGCTCTGTAGAGCTGCAGCAGCGTAGAGCGATCTGTACCCGTTGGTGTTGTTCAGACAGCAGAGGGCACTAAGGTTCTGCCAGCACTTGTACTTACGCTAACGAAGGTGAGGTATCCAAGTCAATAGGGCGTCGAAAACCAGTCCTAAGAATCGATATGTCTCCACTACAGAGAGTGGATCGTCATTAAGGTAAAGTTCTGGTTCTGGATAAACTGTGCAATGCCAACAGCAATGCATTACATACGACTTTGCGGATGAAAACTGGAAGCCGTGCGCTGGAGCCCATGACTGTGCCTTGTGAATGGCTCCCTGTAGGCGTCGCTCAGAAACACCAGTACTGGAGAAGCAGTACAAAATGTCGAAGTCGTTTGCATACAGAGAAAGTGACACCGACGGCCATACAGCTGCTGCTAGACCTTTAATAGCCACTAAAAATAGAGACACACTAAATAAAGATCTCTGCAGAAGGCCATTCTCCTGAATACGGGGGGAACTCTGGGAGGCACCGACTTTAACACGGAAAGTATGGAGCAACAGGAAGTTTTAAACAAAAATCGGGAGCAGGCCCCAGAGACCCCTCTCATACAATGTGTCAAGGATATGACATCGCCAGGTCGTATTGTATGCTATACGTTAGTCAAAAAACACGGCAACTAGATGCTGGCGTCTGGAAAAGGCTGTTCAGATGTTACACTCGATGGACGCAAGATTTTTAGTGATAGAGCGACCCTGGTGGAATCCGCTCTGGAATGGAGCCAGTAGGCCACGTGACACCAGGACCCAACGCAACTGCCGACACACATTATGTTCCAGCAGCTTACAAAGAAAGTTGTGGAAGTTGCTGGGCCGGTAGCTATCCACATCAAGTGGATTTTCACCAGGTTAGAGGACTGGAATGATGGTGCTCTCCAACCATTGCGATGGAAAGACGCCATCGCACCAGATTCTGTTGAAGATGACGAGGAGATGTCGCTTGTAGTCCGGCTAGAGGTGGTTAATCATCTGACTGGATCCTATCTGGCCCAGGAGCCGTGTCTGGGCAATGTGCAAGTGAACTGAGGAGCTCCCACTCTGTAAATGGGGCGCCATAGGATTCACTGTGGCGTGTAGTAATCGAGAAGACTTTCCATTCCAGCCGCCATTTGAGAGTGTGAATGGCTGGGGTGGGGTGGGGGGGGGGTAGTTCTCTGACGCAGAGGCACGAGCATAGTGCTCAGCAAAGTGCTCGGCAATCGCGTTTGCGTCTGTAGATAACACGCCATTGATGTTACTGCCGGGGACACCTGTTGGGGTCTGGTACCCAAAAAGGACCTCTGATGTTCATCCAGACATGGGAATGTGACGTATGGCACGCAATTGTCGACACGTACCTCTCCCAACACTCCTGTTTCCGTCGTTTTATAAGCTGGCGAAAGAGGGCACTAAGCCACTTAAAGGCTGTTAGGTGCTCTAGGGAAAGCTGCCACTTATTCCTCTGTAGAGCTCGCCAACGCTCTTCAATTGCTTCAGCAACTTCTAGCGACCACCAAGGGACTGTCTTTCGCCAGGGGCACACTGAAGTATGAGGGATCGCGTTTTCCGTCACAGAAACGATCGTTGTAGTGACCTACTCAACGACAACATTGATGGCACTATGTGGGGTAGATTCAGTGGTGACAGCAGAGGTGAAGGCTTCCCCGTCTGCCTTGTTCAAAGCCCAACTGGGTAGGCATCCGTGGGCATGACGACGGGGGGTATCAGGAAGATGGGGAAGTGGTCACTACCACACAGGTCGTCACATGCTCTACAGTGGATAGATGGGAGAAGGCGAAGACTGCAAACCGACATCAATGGCCGAATATATGCCGTGTGCCACAATGAAATGTGTGGGTGCACCTGTATTTAAGAGGCAGAGGTCGAGCTGTGACAGTAAATTTTCGACCTCCCTACCTCGGCCAGTAAGCATGGCGACACCACACACAGAGGTATGGGCCTTAAAATCTCCCAAAAGTATGAAAGATTTAGGGAGTTGATCAATCAGTGCGGACAATACGTTCAGGGGTAGTGCACCATCTGGAGGAAGATATACATTGCAGAAAGTTATTTCCTGCATCATCCTTATCCTGACGTAGTTAGGGCTTAGACGTGAACTCCACGTGACATTCTATTATAGTTGCTAAGGTTCCCGTAATATCCCTTATAGCCGCAGAGGCAAGGGTTCCGCATTGCCGGGAACCAGGTTTCCTAGAGGGCAATTGAGAAAGCATGTGTAAAGCTTAACAGTTGCCATAGCTCAGCCAGGTGGTGGAAAAAAGTGCCGCAATTCCACTGGAGGATTACGTGATCGTGAGACTGGGAAGGCATGAATCATTCAATGAGGCAGTCTACGCATCAGGTTCACCTGCTTCCACCAAAGAAGTACCTGCGCGGTCGACATTCACTGTGTCTGAGGGGCCAGCGAGATCTACGTCCTTAGCAGACACCAGAATCTCCACCTCATCCTCAGACATAGAGCTTGTAGGTAGTGGTGGTGCGGGTGCCACTGCAGTGCCTTGGTTCTTGGGGATCTTTTTCTTTTAAGGCTTCTCTCGCTGCTCCTGAGGTTCGCTGGCAGGGAAAGCTTCATTCATTCAGTCTCAGGGACTTAGAAGAACCATGAAGCCCTATGACAAGCTACCTTTGGTTGCTTAAGCCACTGGTGGGTTTCAGCTTTGCCACTGGTAGAAGGCCGGCCGCAGTGGCCGAACGATTCTAGGCGTTTCAGTCTGGAACCGCGCAACCGCTACGGTCGCAGGTTCCAATCCTGCCTCGGGCATGGATGAGTGTGGTGTCCTTAGGTTAGTTAGATTTAAGTAGTTCTTAGTTCTAGGGGACTGATGACCTCAGATGTTAAGTCCCATAGTGCTCAGAGCCATATGAACCATTTGAACCACTGGTAGGAACCTTGGAATGGAGTGACCAAGGTAACCCTTCCTGGCGAGAGGAGACAAAGACGACTTACGCTTCTGCAGCTTTTTTTTTTTTTTGTGGTTTTAGGGCGCACAACTTCAATGGTCATTAGCGCCTTGACTACTCTAAAAATGCACCGCGAGGCACAAGTTGACAACAACAACTAAAAGGGAAAACACAATAAAAGACAGACGGACAGGCAGAGGATTAAAAAACATCATCAAATGTCCTTAGCGAGGTTTGTCAAATTGATAAAACAAAGAACACGAGCAGCTGCTCGTGGGTCATCCGCTAAAATAGCATCGAAAGTATTAGGCAGGTTAAGATCGAGGCGCAGTGTGGTAAAATCTGGACAGGACATTAAAATGTGCCTAACCGTCAGCAAGTGCCCACATGGGCAGAACGGCGCCGGCGCAGCCGTCAGCAGATGGCGATGGCTGAACCGGCAGTGTCCAATTCTTAACCTTGCTAAAACGACCTCCTCCCGCCGAGAAGGGCGTGAGGAGGACGTCCAAGCCACGGGAAGAGGTTTTAAGGCCCGAAGCTTGTTGTCGGTAAGTGCAGCCCAGTCGGCATGCCACAGCGACACGACGCGCCGACAAATGACCCTGCTAAAATCGGACGAAGGGACACAACAAGAAGCTGTCCGAGGCTGGAGGACCGCAGCCTTGGCCGCGGCATCTGCAGCTTCGTTCCCAGGGATACCGACATGGCCAGGAACCCACATAAAGCTAACCGGCGTACCGACGTCCACCAGCTGCTGGAGAGAGCGTTGGATCCGGTGTACGAAAGGGTGAACCGGGTACGGATCACTGAGGCTCTGGATGGCGCTCAGGGAATCTGAGCATATGACATAAGCAGAATGTCGGTGGCGGCAGATGTAAAGAACAGCCTGGTAGAGGGCAAAGAGCTCAGCTGTGAAGACCGAACAATGGCCATGGAGCCGGTATTGGAAACTTTGTGCCCCGACAATAAAGGAACACCCGACCCCGTCATTGGTCTTAGAGCCATCTGTATAAATGAAAGTCATGTTGATGAACTTCGAACGAAGTTCCAAAAAACGGGAGTGGTAGACCGAACCGGGGGTGACCTCTTTTGGGAGCGAGCTGAGGTCGAGGTGAACGCGGACCTGAGCCTGGAGCCAAGGTGGCGTGCGGCTCTCGCCCACTCGAAAGGTTGCAGGGAGTGAAAAATTAAGGTGTTGAAGGAGGCGACGAAAGCGAACTCCAGGGGGTAGCAAGGCAGAGACATACAACCCGTATTGAAGGTCAAGAGAGTCGTCAAAAAAGGAACGATAAGACGGATGGTCGGGCATTGACAGTAGCCGACAGGCATACCGACAAAGCAGTATATCGCGCCGGTAGGTGAGTGGCAATTCGCCAGCGTCAGCATGAAGACTCTCTACGGGACTGGTATAAAATGCTCCGATCGCAAGTCGTAAACCCCGATGTTGTATGGAGTTGAGGCGGCGTAAGATGGATGGCCGTGCAGAGGAGTATACGAAGCTCCCATAATCCAGCTTGGAGCGGACGATCGACCGATATAGACGAAGTAGAACGGTTCGATCCGCTCCCCACGACATACCACTGAGAACACGGAGGACATTTAAAGAATGGGTACAACGGGCGGCCAAATATGACACATGTGGAGACCAGCTAAGTTTCCTGTCAAAGGTAAGGCCTAAAAATTTGGTTGTCTCCACGATTGGGAGAGCAACGGGACCGAGTCGTAAGGACGGTGGGAGAAACTCTTTGTAGCGCCAGAAGTTAATACAGACCGTCTTCTCGGCAGAAAAACGGAAGCCATTGGCGACACTCCAGGAGTAAAGACGGTCAAGAAAACGCTGAAGACAGCGCTCCAGGACACGTGTACACTGCGCGCTGCAATAGATGGTAAAATCGTCCACGAAAAGGGAGCCTGATACATCAGCTGGGAGGCAATCCATTATTGGATTGATCGCGATGGCGAAGAGAGCGACGCTCAAAACTGAGCCCTGTGGCACCCCATTCTCCTGGTGAAAGGTGTCGGACAGGACAGAACCCACACGTACCCTGAACTGTCGATCCAATAAAAAGGAACAAATAAAAAGAGGGAGGCGACCGCGAAAGCCCCATGTATGCATGGTGCGGAGAATGCCCGCCCTCCAACAGGTGTCGTAAGCCTTCTCCAAATCAAAGAACACAGCCGCGGTCGGGCGCTTCCGCAAGAAGTTATTCATAATGAAGGTCGACAAGGTAACCAGATGGTCAACAGCAGAGCGGCGCCTTCGAAATCCACATTGTACATTGGTAAGTATGCGTCGAGACTCGAGCAGCCAAACCAATCGAGAGTTAACCATTCGCTCCATCACTTTACAGACACAGCTGGTAAGCGAGATAGGTCGATAACTGGAAGGCAAGTGCTTGTCCTTCCCCGGCTTAGGAATCGGGACAACAATAGACTCGCGCCAGCATGCGGGAACATGTCCCTCAATCCAGATGCGATTGTATGTACGAAGAAGAAAACCTTTACCCGCAGGAGAAAGGTTCTTCAGCATCTGAATATGAATAGAATCAGGCCCTGGAGCGGAGGACCGTGATCGGCCAAGTGCGGTTTCGAGTTCCCGCATGGTGAATGGGGCATTATAACTTTCACAATTCGAGGAGCAAAAGTCAGGGGGCCTAGCCTCCTCTGCCTGTTTGCGGGGGAGGAAGGCAGGGTGGTAATGAGCGGAGCTCGAAACCTCGGCGAAAAAGCGGCCGAAGGCATTGGAGACAGCCTCAGGGGCCACAAGGACTTCATTCGCGACCTTCAAGCCAGAAACTGGGGAGTGGACCTTAGTGCCAGATAGCCGGCGCAGGCTACCCCAGACAACAGAAGAAGGAGTAAAACTGTTGAAGGTGCTTGTGAAAGCAGCCCAGCTGGCTTTCTTGCTTTCTTTGATAATACGACGACACTGAGCACGTAATCGTTTATAATTAATACAATTCGCCACTGTAGGGTGGCGTTTAAAGGTGCGTAAAGCACGTCGACGAGCACGTAAAGCGTCTCTACATGCTGCGGTCCACCAGGGGACCGGTACGCGACGTGGAGAAGAAGTAGGGTGAGGGATGGAATATTCAGCAGCAGCGAGAATGACTTCCGTGAGGTGTGCGACCTGACGATCGCAGCTTGTGAAGGTTTGATCCTGAAAGGTCGCCCTGGAAGAGAAGAGCCCCGAGTCTGCCTTGGAGATGGTCCAACTAGAGGAGCACGGAGAGGGAGTATGCTGCAGGAGATGGATAACACACGGGAAGTGGTCGCTCGAATATGTATCAGCAAGTGCATACCACTCAAACCGGCGTGCAAGTTGGGGAGTACAGATAGAGAGGTCTAAATGGGAATAGGTATGAGATGTGTCCGAAAGAAAAGTAGGGGCGCCAGTATTGAGGCAGACAAGATTGAACTGGTTGAAAAGGTCTGCTAACAAGGAGCCCCTCGGGCAGGATGCTGGAGAGCCCCAAAGGGGATGGTGGGCATTGAAGTCTCCAGTTAACAAAAATGGTGCAGGTAGCTGAGCAATAAGTTGCATCATGTCTGCCCTGGTAACGGCAGATGACGATGGAGTGTAAACGGTACAAAAGGAAAACGTAAAGGTGGGGAGAGTAATGCGGATGGCAACTGCCTGCAGGCCGGTGTGCAACGTGATGGGATCGTAGTAAATATCATCCCGGACCAGCAACATAACCCCTCCATGAGCTGGGATACCTACCACAGGGGGTAGGTCAAAACGCACAGAGGTGTAGTGTGCCAAGGCAATTTGATCGCATGGGCGTAGCTTCGTTTCCTGGAGGGCTACGACGCTTCTGCAGCTGAGAAGTGGGGACTGACGAAGGTCGTGCAGGAGCAACAGGGAGGGAAGTGCCCCCCACCATCAAGGGGGCGGGTAGAGTCTGACGGCTCTGGGAGACAACTGCACACAGTGAAACAGAATGTGCTAGAACCGCTGTTGTAGAGGTGGCATATGTTGACACCATATGCACAGGATGTAGCCTCTCATATGTCTTAGCCTCAGTGTAGGTCAGTCGCTCCAGGGCCTATTATTCCATTATTTCTCTTTCTTTCTGGCGAATCCTGCAATCCGACGAGCAAGGTATTTGACAGAGATGGGAGGCGGGGCACATGGAGTATTGGGATGTGAAGGACATCCACAATCCCGACAGGTGAGGCTGGAAGTACTGTCGGAAGACGTATGGCCGAACTTTCAGCATTTAAAGCACCACATCGGGGGAGTGATATGTGACTGAAGTCACAGTGTAGACCATCACCTTGGCCTTCTCTGTTAATGTGTCACCCTCGAAGGCCGAAGTGAAGGCACCAGTGGCAACCTGATTATCCCTCGGACCCCAGTGGACGCGCTGGACGAAATGGACACCTCGCCACTCTAAATTGGCGCGCAGCTCATCGTCAGACTGCAAAAGAAGGTCCCTCAAAATATGATACCCTGGCCCATATTGAAGCTCTTATGAGCTGTGATGGAAACAGAAAAATTCCCCAGCTTGTCGCAGGCGAGTAGTGCCTGTGACTTGGCAGAGGATGCTGTTTTAATCAATACTGACCCTGACTGCATTTTGGAAAAGCCCTCCATCTTCCCAAACGTGTCCTCTAAATGCTTCTCAAGAAACTGAGGTTTCATTGACAAGAAAGATTCCCCATCAACTCTCGTATATACAAGCTACTGTGGTGAATAAGTTTTGCTACCATCCTTAGCCTGGTGTTCCTCCCATGGCGTGGCCATGGAGGGGAACGATTTGGTGTCGTATTTCTTAGCATTGAAGTTAGACCTTGACCACTTAGAGACTGCTGGTGTTTGACCACCAGCAAGAGATGACCTACTACGCTTCATGGCATGTCATCTGTTCTGATGCCACCCACTCCGACCAGGGGCCCTCCCCACGGGCGCCAACCATCCACAGCAAAGGCCACCTGACAGGCTGGCCATTGCTGGGAGTTTCGATGATCTAGTGTGTCGGACATCTACTCCTTGGCATACGTGGGGATGTAACGCCGCAGGCATCAACAGAGCGATCCCTGTGTGGTCAGGAGTCTACAACCAACAGGGTAAATGGCGGGCCCACAACAACAGACTGATTACCGTGCTGGATATCAGGCGCGAACGAGCTAAGAAGTCCATTATCGTCGACAGCACAGAAAGCGATACTGCATGGAGGATGGAGGAAAACGTACCCAGGAGCATGACCACACCTAACAGCTGGAGAATAGGCGGAAGTGCAGATGCATGTAGTCGAGGGGTGCGAGAGGTCTCAGCACATGATGGACACTATGCACCATGTAAGGCGCACTTTCCCAATTGGCTCGCTCTTTGGGAAAATTTTGAAAACTGGAGGTCAAACCCTACAGGGGACCATCACATAAAAGCTGAAGAGTGTGGGACTCCTTTAGTGGCCTCATACGACAGACGACAGGCAGGAATACCTTGGGCCTATTCTAAACGCCAGACACACTTGGGGGGGGGGGGGGAAGGAGATGGACAAAGAGGGGGGTAGGAGGAGATTGGCAAATGTAAGACTGCAATAAATACATACGCGAACAACGCTGGTTACTCAGCTAGTCACAACATAAAACCAATGCATGAAGAGTGAAAGCCAGATTCCGGTTCAACGAAATAAGTGTTTCATTAATCACTTGTTCGTTCGATTCTTGCAGTTGTTTTTGATCCTTGTTGGATTAATGGAAGAAAGAGAAAACCCAAGTTGGAGCAGCGAGTTTCATTATGAAATTGGTTGAGGGAGTTGCCAAGATGCTCTATGACATGCAATTACAGACGCTGCAAGAGAGGCGTTGTGCGTCACAGACAAGTTTACTACTAAACCTCCGAGAGCTTACATCCCATTGGTCAACACACACACATACGTCTCGGGAAATGACCTCTAGGAGAAAGTCTTAAGAATTAGAATTCATACGATGGTTTACCGATAGTCATTATTCTTACACGCCATTCACGAATGGGGTAGGTTTTATATATATATATATATATATATATATATATATATAGGTAATGTAAGTACCCCGGTCCTCTCGACCACCGCACTACGATCTCTTACCACACTTACTTATTTCTCATTATGGATTGATGTAGATGTGCATCATTCTTCTCGAGATCGCGTTAGTTTACCACCTCACTACCTTCTCCGCCACGCAGCACTTCGCACGAGCCCAAAGGTAACCGAGCAGTCGCTTGGTAAGTGGCAGAATCAGGGGCAACGTTTTGGAAATGTGAGACGGCGTGTGGTTTGCTACAGCGACGCTGACTGCAACCAGGGAAGGCAGCGGAGTTGTGAAGGGCAGACGTCAGCAGTCGCTCCCTGCGGGTAACTGCCTTCATCAGGGCGGCGCTGCGTCCCACCTTCAGGGGGCTTCCTGGGGGCAGCTCCGCAGCTGCCTGGTCGGTCGCCCACCGCAGCTACCTTTCTGACGGCGTTTCCTTCTGACTCTTCTCTGTTATGACCGGACACGCTACATTCCAACAAAGTTATTTATCTAGCTCCATGACGCTTATAGAAAACAGCCGGCACGTGTTTCCGTGTGTAGGCCTTCTGTACCGCCACTTGTTATTAATACTATGACAATTACAACGTGACAACCAGGTTGCATTAGCCAGATTTCACTACAAAAATGGCTCTGAGCACCATGGGACTCAACATCTTAGGTCATAAGTCCCCTAGAACTTAGAACTACTTAAACATAACTAACCTAAGGACATCACACACACCCATGCCCGAGGCAGGATTCGTATCTGCGACCGTAGAAGTCCCGCGGTTCCGGACTGCAGCGCCAGAACCGGTAGACTACCGCAGCCGGCATTTCACTACAAAACTCGAAATTTCCGGAGTGACGAATGTTATAGGTAATAGAGTTTCCACTAGTGGTATTACACAAAAATATAGTTAGGAACTAAAGAACATGCAGTGAATACAAGTATGTACTCGTATATATTTGCATGCTACTTTAATCCATTGCTTACCTTAGCCATTTCGCACAACAAAACACAAATAACAGACCAGTGTTACTGGTTTTATGTAGTAGCACCTATTCCAAGATAGGAGTAAGGAGGATCAATCTGGCTATAAATAAAAGATTTCGAATACAATCAACTTAATGAGCGTAAAAGTATCTCAATGAATCAAAGTTCAATTACGTTTGTCCAAACAGTGCAATCCACTCCCCGCATAACACCCTTAGAAGAAGGATTTCTTATCATCCACACATCCCTTCAAATAAGGTGCTAATCCTCCGACGCAGTTAATAAAAGTCTATTTAATTTACTTATTAATATTAACAACAATAATTCCACCACTTGAATTGGTGAATGAAATAATGCCAAAAATCAACTCTTTTTACGAAATTAAGTTCAACACCGGGGGCACAACGTAGCATTTCGCTTACTTCGTGAATAGACGTCACGTAACAAATAATACGGATTAATTATAAGGCACCGAGGAAGGTCTATAAATGGAACGAGAATGAAACAGACAGCTGACTGTGCTTAAACTGACACACAATATTTTTAGCGCAAAGCAATCTGACTTTTAACAATCCCTACAAAAGAATGGCCCTGACTAACAATAACCTATACCTTTCATGAATCACTTACCTCACAGAAATCTTCATTACTCGAAGTACTGCAATACAGCGAGCGCCAATACTGCCAGCTAAATAAAAGAGTCAAACTACGGAAGGCACTAACTACTGATAGGCATAGTCAGCAAATTAAAGATTTTGATAGAGAACAAACGATGTATTTACCTTAATAGTGTTCGAAAGTCATAATATATACATCAGTTCATGACATCCAGTCTTACAAATTTACTGTCTCTAATGGACACACGTCCAAATCATCCGTTCCCAAAACACCGCCATCTGTCACCCCACATCCACCACTGCTGGCGGCTCACCTCCAACTGCGCAACGCGGTCCTGTCAGACTTTCCTGGGGCACTCTGACTCATACTGTAGGCTGCCAGGAGCTGTAGAGGGGCTTTGTAGATATACTTAAGATTTGACAAGGAATACGTGTCCGGAAATGTAAATTTGGATATAAAATGAGTATAAAGGACGGATCATTTTCGAACGTCCTACTTCACGCTAGCAGTCAAACTTAGAAGATGGCTCCGTAGTCAGTCCCTGTTGTAATAATTATGACGTTACATGCCATTTTCGTTTGACTACCATAACGACCGCGAGAAATTAGTACGTTAACAACCAGTAAAGTTGACGGTGGTGCTGCGCAAACGCGCCACACTGTCAAATTTGAAGAGGATATTCTTTGCCACCTAGAATAGTAGATAACGACGAGTACAAGAAACACTCCTGATGCCATAGAAATCTGTTGAGCATACAGCTAAGAGCTCATTGTCTCCAATACTTGCTTACTGTGAAACGCGTACGTTGAAAGTGACCTGACCTCCAAACTTATCTTACCACAAAATGGTACGTCTCGAGACATGGATTCCCCATCAGAACTTTATGTACTAAGACCACTCTACAACCACCAAGAAGCATGTAATTGGGAAATACCACGTATATCTTCTCTGGTTAAGTGGCTGCCATTTGTTTTCTTGCCAATATAGAAAAACGCTCATATTACTTTCAGTGCTTAATTTCCTAACCTATTTCTCAGCATTGCGGTGGGGTGGGATCGGATGACTTCTTTTTTGTTAACGCTATCGTTCAGTGCACCTACCTCGATAGGATGCTTGCCGATGTCCCTTCACTCTGTGGTAGCAGGTACGTGCTAGGCAGTGTAAAGCAGCGTTGATGAAACGACCAACTAACACCTACCACACACAGGCCGCATAACACTGTTTGAAAGTCAGTTCCTGAAAGTTCATGATCAAAAATTCGGGCGTTCGGGATCTTCAGTCTACTTGCAGAAAAGCGCTTTAAATTAGCTCAACTCTGCTTTTTATTCATACTGAAACATTATATGGCTATCAAGTCCGTATTTAATATGGTCAAACGTTATAATTCAAAGTTCACTGTCTGTATAACAAATATTCATTCGAAAAGCAGCCACAATTTTGTAAGTCCGACCCGACTAATATTCACGTTCTACTAGTCACAGACCCATAGCTATTCGCGAGTTAAACATTCAGTCGTTTCAGTGGCCTTCTTCGTAAGAGGTGCTTCCCAAAATATTATGTAAAGAGCACCGAACACGACACACGGAGTCGTTACTACGACCAGAAAATTCACACGGTGAAATCTCTCAAACTATTTAATTTAGAAACACTAAACTTTCATTAAAATGTTCATAACTCCAGTCGCTTCAGTCACGGTATGTTCGAACCGAAATTAGCTCACTATTTCCTCATCTTACAGAGTATTTTTAAGGAGCGATCCGCAGACCGGCTGGCAAGCGACTCCTCTCGAGGAGCTATCCTACATGCCCACTCCACTTTCCGCGTGGGAACAGCTTAATTCTCATTGGCTGTTTATCTAAACGACCAATCAGAACGTTTCTTCCAGATAATTCTCGCAGCAAATCTTGCTTTATCCAATCACTAATTCGATAGCAATTAATGTCAGCCAAAATTCAAACTCTTGTATTTTGTTTAATCAAAATAAACGAAGTGCTAAATATTCTTCAAATTGATAAATAAACTTATTCCGCCTCTAACCTCCATTCTGGCTGCTTTTATACAAAAGCAAGCACACACCAACATACGTCACCTGAATCGTGGTTGCGACATAACTTTCCCACGGTTCGTTTGCACAAGGTTTTACGTAAAATGAAGTATTAACTTTTAATGTGTGTCCCACGTACACTCTCTGAATCATTCTCACGCATTCACACGTCAAAATATAACCAAATAATAATTTTGACCGATTTTTGTATTACGTAATGCACAGTGAATAAAGTTGTAAAAATGAAATTCTAATTAATTGACTTTTATGCACTGATAACTTTGGAATGGCTTCAAACGATAATGAAAGTCAATCTGTTACTGTTCCTAACTTGGTTTTAAAAAAAGCGTACGTTCTAGGAGTTTTAGGTAATTCTCTTTATCTCCAAAACTATCATTAGTAACAAAAGGCTGTGAACCAAATTTCAACAAAATCGCATAATATCTGATACGGAATATTTAGTTTCGTAGAGGGTATGAATTTTCGTATCGACTGAATGTACGCTATGCAGTTCTCGCGGCAGGCAGCGTCAGCTGTGCTGTGAGCAAAGCGGGAAAAAAAGAAAAAGCCACCCTGCAGCCACCCTACTAAACGGCGGCGTGCCTTACTGCAACGAATGTCATCTCGTAATAACTTGCTGTGTTACAGCATCACATTGTTTAATCGACTATACACTATTAGCTTAGTCTTACTTTTGTTAATATACAACTTGCAATCTCTTGTGAATACCTTATCCATTCCATTTAACCGACATTCCATGTCCTTTGGCATCTGCGATGGAATTACGACATATGAAAACTGAAAAGTTATTGTTGGTTCTCTTTAAACATTAATACCCTTTCGTGATTTCTTCTTGTTTGCAATATTGCTTACTAAGTGTACAGATTCGAAAGTACCGAGTATAGGCGATAACCCTACCTCACTCCTTTCTTAAAAACTACCTCTCTTAGAAATTCCCTGAACTCTTAAGTGCAGTCTGGTTCCTCTACAATTTGTGAACAACCTTTCGCTCCCTATATTTTATCCCCGCTACCCTGACAGTGTCAAGGGGTACATTCCAATCAACAAAGCCAACAGGTCTCAAAATCGACAAATGCTGCAAAAGTAAGCTCGCCTTTCTTCAGTGTATCTTCTAAGAAAAGTTGCAAGGTCAGTAGAGTCTTGCGTGTTCATACAGTTTTCCTGAACCTAAAATGAAGTTCACAGAGGGCAGCCTCTACCAGTTTTCAGATACTTTGTAAATAGTTCGCACCGATATTTAGCAGCTACGACTTACTGAAATGATCGCAATGTAATAATTCTGGATACACTGCCAGCACCATTTACACTTCTCTTCTTATTTTACCAACCAGTGGTATTTACACAGTACCAAACAAGGAAACACGTCAGAATTAATAAAATGCAGAATAATGTAGCAGAACATATCAACAACAACAAATGTGTTACAGGACGTCCAAAACAACTCCTACACACACTTCATACAAGCAACAAACTAAAAAATATTAAAACAGATATATGTTACATACACTAAATGATGTTACAAAACAACCTGTCAATAAACATCACAAAAATACTGTAATAACATATACTGTATGAAGTCGCTTACAGGCTAGAAAATCGACGTATGTCACATGAACCTACATGTCAGGCGTCTTGGGGTAACACAGAAAGACTGCTGAGAGGTTCCAGGAGGTGGCACTTAAAAAGGGGAGAGCCTTTAGTGAACTTTTAGGTAAGCAGGCAAAGGCAAGTGATGAGCTACAAGGTGAATGCTTTAAAAGAACTGAATGGCGTTTAAAAAGCTGATATGTATGATTAATGAAAAGACGTTTAAAAAATATTATTCCGAAAAGTGAAAGTGTGAGGTCCTGCAAACTCGTCTAGTATAGGATGCCTAAAGGATGCTGCGTTCTCGGAATGCTATACAATAATTCAAGCAAAATCAAATAAATAGTTTTTATTTCAAATAAGAAGAATGACAATACTTAAATTGCATTTACAAGTGGTCGCAGTCGATGGGCGACTTGCCAATAAATGTCCTTTGCTATATACAACGTTCATGCAAGCAATTGGTATGGATCACACGTCACTGCTATTGTAGCACTCCCTGCTGTACTGTGCTAATACTCCCGAATAATGAGCGGCCGATGCTGGCAGGGGCGGAGCTTATATCCTCCTCTTGTAGAGACCGCTCCAGTAGCGGTGCACCATTGGCCGACTTCGTTTCACCGCCTTCTCTTCTCTTGCGTTCTTAATCTTCGTTCAGGTGCTTGTGATTGCGCCAGAAAAGAAAGGACAACAGACGACCTCGAAACCCTACTATGAACGAGAAGTCGATCTAGGAAGCCAACGATGGCAAACAGATCGAAGCACCAAACGGTTTCTCTGCAGAGGAACATGGTGTTAATGCGGCTAGCAACCATGAGGAACTGAGCAAGGTCTGTTGTTCACAATAAAAGCGTATAGCACACTATGCAATAAAACACTGAAATTTACAACCACGTGCACCAAAATAGGTGTGATATTCTTAATGGAAAAAAGAATATAAAAAAGATGGGTTTCCTGGTTCTTTCAGAAAGTGTTTGATGTGTTGTAATGTGATTAATTTAGCGGTTCGATGATTTATTGCATACCCAAACAAATCTTTCTCTACTTTGTGTGTAACTGTGAGTTTATTGGTAATATCAGTGACAATATGTCATTTAGATACTATGTGGGAACCAAATATGTCTTTGTTTACTCCGTTCTTCTTTCCTACTTCTGTAAGCACCCTGAATCTAGTTTTAAAGTTTCTTCCTGTCTGACAAACATAAAAGGCTTCGCAATCAATGCAGCAGATTTTATGAATGTCAACAGTTGTACATTTCTTGTTTTTAGGTTTAATATTGTATAATAATCACACCTGCTAGCAGCTGCGTTCTCTGGGATTGGAATTATTACATCCATCTTGATGTACTAGGCTATTCAGTATGTCTAATATATGTTGCATACCACTTGCAAATTATGATGGAAAAATATCTGTTGTACATTCCTGTTATTGCGACGGTCATCAACTATAACGTAGGCTTCATGCATTCTTTCATTCATCCTGTTGCAACTATCCTCTTTCTTTCAGCGTATGGCCTCATTCCAAATCATTGACGATCTACTTTGTATGCTCCTATTTAGGTCTGCCCATTTGATTCTTTTCTTCCACCATCCATACCAACTGGAGCTGTAAGTTACGACTAACGTGCACTGGACCATTGCATTTCTTCGATTCATATTCTTTTGTTTTAGGTATTATTTCGTTGAGTCCCTACAACTATGTCTTCATTACTTACTTTATTACTTCATCTGATCTTCAACAATCTTCTGTAATAGCACAATTCGAAGGCTTCATATCGTTTCATTTCACTCTTCACCATTGTCCATGTTTCCTAATAATCTTTATCTAATCCAAAGTCATATATTTTTAAATAGAACCCTATGTGATACAACTGCATAGCCGATTATCGAAGAAAATTCAATTGCGAGACAGCATAAAACTGTTATCCAAAGCTAAATTTATGTCACGTGTATTCCACTTTTTCTGACATACACTACTGGCCATTAAAACTGCTACACTAAAAAGAAATGCAGATGATAAACGAGTATTCATTGGACAAATAAATTTACTAGAACTGCCATGTGATTACATTTTCACGCAATTTGGGTGCATAGATCCTGAAAAATCAGTACCCAGAACGACCACATCTGGCCGTAATAACGGCCTTGATACGGCTGGGCATTAGGTCAAACAGAGCTTGGATGGCGTGTGCAGGTACAGCTGCCCATGCAGCTTCAAAACGATACCACAGTTCATCAAGAATAGTAACTGGTGTGTTGTGACGAGCCAGTTGCTCGGCCACCATTGACCAGACGTTTTCAATTGGTGAGAGATCTGGAGAATATGCTGGCCAGGCCAGCAGTCGAGCATTTTGTGTATCCAGAAACGCCCGTACAGGACCTGCAAGCTGCGGTCGTGCATTATTCTGCTGAAATGTAGGGTTTCGCAGGGATCGAATGAAGGGTAGAGCCACGGGTCGTAACACAACTGAAATGTAACGTCCACTGTTCAAAGTGCCGTCAATGCCAACAAGAGGTGACCGAGACGTGTAACCAGTGGCACCCCATAACATCACGCCGGGTGATACGCCAGTATGGCGATGACGAATACACGCTTCCAATGTGCGTTCACCGCGATGTGCGAACATCATGATGCTGCAAACAGAACCTGGATTCATCCGAAGAAATGACGTTTTGCCATTCGTGCACCCCGGTTCGTCGTTGAGTACACCATCGCAGGCACTCATGTCTGTGATGCAGCGTCAAGGCTAACCGCAGCCATGGTCTCCGAGCTCATAGTCCAAGCTGCTGCAAACGACGTCGAACTGTGCGTGCAGATGGTTGTTGTCTTGCAATCGTCCCCATCTGTTGACGCAGGGATCGAGACGTGGCTGCACTATCCGTTACAGCCATGTCATCTCGACTGCTAGTGATACGTAGCCGTTGGGATCCAGTACGGCGTTCCGTATTACCCTCCTGAATCCACCGATTCCATATTCTGCTAACAGTCATTGGATCTCGACCAACGCGAGCAGCAATGTCGCGATACGATAAACCACAATCGCGATAGACTACATTCCGACCTTTATCAAAGTCGGAAACGTGATGGTACGCATTTCTCCTCCTTACACGAGGCATCACAACAACGTTTCACCAGGCAACTCCGGTCAACTGCTGTTTGTGTATGAGAAATCGGTTGGAAACTTTCCTCATGTCAGCACGTTGTAGTTGTCGCCACCGGCTCTGAAAAGCTGATCATTCGGATATCATAGCATCTTCTTCCTGTCGGTAAAATTTCGCATCTGTGGTACGTCATCTTCATGGCGTAGCAATTTTAATGGCCAGTAGTGTATTTATAACAACAGAAAACCACTGCTGACTGCGTGCTGATTCCATACATAACATACAACTCTTCTGAACCTGTTTTGGGATTCCTGTAAGAAATCCGAGTTTAGAATGTTGAAACCATTTAAATCGATCACTCCATATTTTGTAACCATTTATTGAGGATCTGTAACATGTGAAGAACATAATAGGATAATAGTTTTCACTGGAGATATACTCGTTTGGCTAAGCAGAAAATTGCGTCACACATTTACAATGGAAGATATGGTGCAACAGTAAAATTCAACTGAATGACTGTTTTGAAAATTAGCGTTTATTCAAATGATCCTGGGAGCCAAAGTATCGTAACAACTGTAACCCAAACGGGGGAGCTGAATTAATATTACTAAAAAGCTAACCATAATACTCGTATTACATTCTCCACAACTGTGAAAATATTAGAGACTCGCAAAATTTATGATCAGTTTTAGAATCAGCACAAAAAATTCTTGAAGTGTGACACTTTACAGAACATCTCTCAATCGTTTCAAATTTCGTAAAAATTGTACTTTTTTTTTAAGATGACAGAAATGGTTGTGGAAATAATAGCGGCTTCAAGTATGGTTACTACCCCATTCGTATACATTCAAACCAATTTAGTATACAGAGGGAAATGTATATTTATTTATTTATTACTAATATAAATTAAAGTAGCTCTAATCTTCGGGTAGTGTAATCTTGTTTTTAAATTAAAGTTTACCCTTCGTTTTTGTTACCTCAAATGCCTTAAACAGGTGGGTAAACAGCTGTCTATAAACAAATTTTCGGGAAACGCCAAAAGCTAGTTCACAGCGACTTGATATTGCGGAAGGTCGCGTAGACCTGCACTATTTTTTATGTGTGAAAATGTGTTAGATATTTGTTATTCCTGTCATATTCTTGTTTACTGTAAGCTCCGGAATCAGAAACTTGGAATTTACGGCAGCTAGTTTCAGTCACAACATATCATTGATGAAATCCACAAGGTGGATTTCGAGTATCATTGAAAAGGGCACAGTCCTCAGTCCGAAGACTGGTTTGATGCCGCTCTGCTTGCTAATCTTCCCTGTGCAAGTCTCTTCACCAATGCCTAGCTCCTGCCACCTACATCCATTTCAACTTTCTTGCTGTATTCGTGCCTTGGTCTCTCCTCATTTCTTATCCTATCACACTAACCTCTATTACCAAATGATGCGCTCCATTAACCGATCTCTTCTTTCTTCAGTCAAATTGTGCTACAAATTTCTTTCTTTTCACTAATTACGTTATCTACCATCTAATCTTCACCTATCTTCTGTAGCACCACATCTCAAAACCTTTTTTTCTCTTCATCTTTGAACTGCTTATCGTCCACATTGCACTAACGCACAAGGATACACTCTGGACAAGTACTCTCAAAAACAGTTCCTAACGCTTAAATTAATTGACGTTACATGTTAGCGAATTTCTGTTTTTCAGAAATTCATTTCCTGCTATAGCCGCTGTGCATTTTATCTCCGCTCTACTTCAGACATTTATTTTGCTGCCCAAACAGCAAAACTCATCTACTCATTTCCTAATCTAATTCCTTATCATCGCTTAGTTATTTTTACTACACTCCATTTTCGTTCGATAAGTTTTACTAACGTAAAATTCTTACAAAGTCTTTTTAGGACGCTGTACAACTCGTTCAACTTCTCTTCAAAGTCCTAAACTCTCTCTGGCAGAACTACCGTGTTATCAGTAAACCGCAATTTTTTTTATTTCTTCTTCCTCTAATTTAATTTCCTTTCGAAATTTCTTTTTTTCCGTTCCTCAATGTACAGATTAAATGAACTTGGGGTAGACTACAATCCTCCTTTCTCGACTAGTGCTTCTCTTTTTATGGCCTTTGTCACTTATAACTGCAGACTTTTTTCTGTACAATTTATTTATAAACTTTCGCTCCCTTCGTTTTATCCCCGCTTCCTTCAGAATTTCAAAGTGTGTATTCCAGTAAACATCGTTAAAAACCCTCTCTAAATGTAGGAATGCTATGAAGGTAAGTTTGCCTATCGCGACCTTTCTTCTAGGGTAAGTCGTAGGACCAATATTGCCCTGTATGTTCCTACATTTCTCCGGAACCTAATGTGATCGTCCCCGACGTCGACTTCTACCATTCTACCAATTTTTTTTCTTTCTTCTATACGTAACTCGTATCAGTATTTTGCAACTAAGGCCTGTTAAACTGACGCTTCCCTGGCATTCACACTGTCAACACTAGCTTTCTTTGGAACAGGAATTATTGTGCGAAGAAATGAGCTTTACAGATTGCTGGTCGAGCATTCACATTCCGAACTACTGCTGCTTTCAGGCGGAGCCCTAACTCAGTAGAAGTTTTGTACTGGAGTTCACTGAGAACAGCGCTCGTTCGTCCTGTTTCTGCGACCGCAAAATTGGCAGCGACGGCAACGAGATCTGGAGACCACTCGCGGGTGCCTATACGCCTGCGGAGAGGCGAATCGCGCTCCAGCCGTGCCTGAAATTCCATATTCCTCCGCTTCGCTCGGGGTCACTCTTCAGGGGCTTTCTGCTGACCACTGAGCGCTGAGCGCTGGCGCTTTCCCCTCTCCGGATTGCCAAGCAGCCTTTATAGCCCATGCAGCAGTTTATGGCTGCATAAAGGAGGCGCGCGTTAGACTCCCAGCAGTCCACTGAAGCGTGTCTCACTATGTCCTGGAGTGACGAGTGACGAGCCTCTTAACGAAGGATAATTGTGAAGAAAGAAAAAAAAGAAACGCTCATTATATATGCAGAAATTAAGTGCTGCAAGACAGCAGTTTATTCATAATCTACGTAATAGCAACAAACATCACTTTATGAACGGTAAAAGTAATTAAAGAAATCGGCAGAGGGGGGGGATTTTATTGATACGAGGCTCATTTGTTACAATTATAAATGTCTAAAGTATCTTTTATTTTTTATTTATTGTTTATTTAGCCTGGCCAAATTAGAGCTAAGGCCCTCACTTATTTGACCAAGAACAACACCTAACAAAGATATTAGAATAATATTCACAGGAATAATAATAGTAAGATGTGAATCTAATAACGAAAATAACATTTGACACTAATAATAATAATAATAATAATAATAATAATAATAATAATAATAATAACAGAAAAAACAACACCACATAACAAACCTGACATCATACTCACCAATAAAAAGAAATTAACACAACTAATCGAAATATCCATACCCAACAAAACAAATATACAGAAGAAAACAGGAGAAAAAATTGAAAAATACATCCAACTGGCTGAGGAAGTCAAGGACATGTGGCATCAGGATAAAGTTGACATTATACCAATTATACTATCAACTGCAGAAGTCATACCACACAATATCCACCAGTACATCAATACAATACAGCTACATCCAAACATATATATACAACTACAAAAATCTGTAATTATTGATACATGTTCAATGACCCGTAAGTTCCTAAATGCAATATAACACATACCGTACAGTTAAAAGGAAGTCACGCTTGATCAAGGTCCGCGTCACTGTCCATTTCTGACCAGACATAACGTCTGAGAATAGAAAGAAATAGTAATAATAATAGACACTAATAATAATAAAGGTAACAATACTAAAGAGCTTTAAGAATAGTATACACCATTCAGAACATTTGACTAAATGTTGTTCAGTATTATAGAAACGTAAGGGACAAAGAAAGAGGAGAAAATTAAAATGAGAATGACAGTGGCTCTAATTCAAGAACAGAATTTAAATAAAAAACTCTGTTAACATGGGTGAGGATAAAGTCGTGGGAGAGGAGGGACTGACTAGAGTGAGCCGCAGACTAGTATATGCGAGAAATGATTATTGGTATAGAAAGTGGATCATTTACTGTCTTTTGCAGCTTGGAAGGAATTTGTCTGATTTTCTGGGAAACACTGTTTCGAAGTCGGGGTCCCGATATGAAACTGATTTATAGACCGTCGTAGTACTATGTGAGGGTACAGAGAGGATTTTACTTTGTTGAGAACTTTTAGTTCTGCTGCGCTATTCAGATAGTAGTGTAAGAGTTGAAGATAACCAAGAAAGAGCGCAATGATTGAAAAGGCGATAGAGCACACATACACTCCTGGAAATTGAAATAAGAACACCGTGAATTCATTGTCCCAGGAAGGGGAAACTTTATTGACACATTCCTGGGGTCAGATACATCACATGATCACACTGACAGAACCACAGGCACATAGACACAGGCAACAGAGCATGCACAATGTCGGCACTAGTACAGTGTATATCCACCTTTCGCAGCAATGCAGGCTGCTATTCTCCCATGGAGACGATCGTAGAGATGCTGGATGTAGTCCTGTGGAACGGCTTGCCATGCCATTTCCACCTGGCGCCTCAGTTGGACCAGCGTTCGTGCTGAACGTGCAGACCGCGTGAGACGACGCTTCATCCAGTCCCAAACATGCTCAATGGGGGACAGATCCGGAGATCTTGCTGGCCAGGGTAGTTGACTTACACCTTCTAGAGCACATTGGGTGGCACGGGATACATGCGGACGTGCATTGTCCTGTTGGAACAGCAAGTTCCCTTGCCGGTCTAGGAATGGTAGAACGATGGGTTCGATGACGGTTTGGATGTACCGTGCACTATTCAGTGTCCCCTCGACGATCACCAGTGGTGTACGGCCAGTGTAGGAGATCGCTCCCCACACCATGATGCCGGGTGTTGGCCCTGTGTGCCTCGGTCGTATGCAGTCCTGATTGTGGCGCTCACCTGCACGGCGCCAAACACTCATACGACCATCATTGGCACCAAGGCAGAAGCGACTCTCATCGCTGAAGACGACACGTCTCCATTCGTCCCTCCATTCACGCCTGTCGCGACACCACTGGAGGCGGGCTGCACGATGTTGGGGCGTGAGCGGAAGACGGCCTAACGGTGTGCGGGACCGTAGCCCAGCTTCATGGAGACGGTTGCGAATGGTCCTCGCCGATACCCCAGGAGCAACAGTGTCCCTAATTTGCTGGGAAGTGGCGGTGCGGTCCCCTACGGCACTGCGTAGGATCCTACGGTCTTGGCGTGCATCCGTGCGTCGTTGCGGTCCGGTCCCAGGTCGACGGGCACGTGCACCTTCCGCCGACCACTGGCGACAACATCGATGTACTGTGGAGACCTCACGCCCCACGTGTTGAGCAATTCGGCGGTACGTCCACCCGGCCTCCCGCATGCCCACTATACGCCCTCGCTCGAAGTCCGTCAACTGCACATACGATTCACGTCCACGCTGTCGCGGCATGCTACCAGTGTTAAAGACTGCGATGGAGCTCCGTATGCCACGGCAAACTGGCTGACACTGACGGCGGCGGTGCACAAATGCTGCGCAGCTAGCGCCATTCGACGGCCAACACCGCGGTTCCTGGTGTGTCCGCTGTGCCGTGCGTGTGATCATTGCTTGTACAGCCCTCTCGCAGTGTCCGGAGCAAGTATGGTGGGTCTGACACACCGGTGTCAATGTGTTCTTTTTTCCATTTCCAGGAGTGTAGTTTATGAGTGTATCTACGCTTATCGGCACTTAGCCATGATAACTCTTCAGAAGGCAGAAGTGATATAGTCGAAATAGCTTAAGTCTCAAATACGGCGCACACAAACATACTTCAACAGTTCTAGCCCGCGTGAGCTTTCGAACGGAAGTCCTTGGAGAATAGTGTTACCATATTTAAGTGTGGGGCGTATTAGTGACACAAAAAAATTCTTTCTAAGCTCGAAAGAAAATACGTTTTTTAATTCTTTTGTGGTGAGGGAAGTGATGCTGGTACCTTCTTACAGACCGCAATTGTGTGCTCAATACAATCTAAATGACCTATCCCATAGTTCTCTGCAGAGGAGGAAATGTTTATTTCTGTGCCGTTTAGAATTAAGGGAGAAAAAGATTCTCAACTGAGTGGTAACAGGTCTTTTGTGGGCGACCAAGTCTGCTTGCGTTTTAGATGGGTTAAGTTTAAAACCTCTTTTCTACGCCCACTCATAAGTGTATCAGCATTTACATGTTGGACGGCTCCACACATGTTTGTTGGTCTTCCGCTGACTTAAAACTCAACGCCGTCGGCGTATAGAAGACATTTGCAATGGGAGAGAATAGTTTAAATACCATTAACATACAATGAGAAAATCAATGGGGCCCAATACTGATCCTTGTGGGATTCCTGCTACTACATCCCTCCATTGTGACCTTGTGGTTCTAATCATTACATGCTCTGAGCGGTACGTAAGATAAGAGTGGCACCACTGCACAGAACCTGTTAAACAGTCACTTCTGAATTTAGCAAGTAGAATGTGTAAGTGACCAGTGTCAAAACCTTTGCTAAAATCCAAAAAGCACATACAAAAAAGTTGCCTTTTTTGTCCATAGCTTCTTTCATTTCGTCAGTCACTTTTATATAAGAGATCGTCGTGCTGCAATTTTGCCGAAAGTCCGACTGGTATTCGTCTGAAAGGTTATCTGACTTTTAATAATTGATAAGCTTGTTATGGATTAGGTGTTCCAAATGCTTGAATAATGCCCTAAGAATGCAAATAGGTGGAAGGTTGTTTGGCAGATACCTACTTAGGTAAGGGTTTTACGGGTTCCTGTTTCTGGGATGTTGGGAAGATGCTGGATGTGAGACAATGGTTGAACAGGTACGTTATTTTGGGCAGTAGTGGACCGACGAGGAAACTGATCATTTGCACTGTTATATTATATCGTACTGCATCTGCCGAACGAATGCACGCAATGGACTTCTTGCTCGTATTGGGATTTACCGGTTGCAGAAAAAAAAAAAATTCTGCTTGCGCCCTTGATCGTCCGTCAAATAAAGATGTCGGCGTGACGAAATAGTCATTTAGGTCGTCTATAGAAACTAGGTGCTTCAAACATGTTGTTTCTTCTCCACGTACGCGAACTTTCAGACAATTCCGACAGAATGAACAATAAAAATACCGTCTACGCAAGACACTGATTACATGCAACGTGACGCAACTGAATTCTCAGTTGCGAGAAAAAGGAACAGCGGTGAACAACCACATAGGTTTGTGTGCAGTGTATGATTATGACTGGACTGCAGACCTTCCAGTTAAAATCTATTCTTTTCCTCAGTTTCTAGTGAACTTGTACTTACGCATTCCATGACTGATTATACTCGAAGTCATTAATTTTATAGTATCTAAAATAGCCTATTTCGACGGTGACACATATTCTGTAATATTCGTAGCATTAAAATCTTAAAAGGTCCCGATATCTTTGTAACAAATTCTTGTATTTTCAGAAGATTAGAATTGTATACGAGAATCGAAGGTGGGAGGACCGAAGGCGATATCTGATTAAGAAAAAAGAAAAAAAAAGAAAAAAGGAAAAAACGAAACCTGAAGCACATAGAATCTAGGCCACCTGCCTGTTTACGCAGAGAGAGATACTCGTAGGCCCTGAACTGACCTTTGATGAAAAAGTAAACATCACTTCTTTTCTTTGTTAAATATAGGCTCTCACTGTAGGAAACCGAGGACATTGTCGAATTTTTGTAATCCACCTGCCAAACTTAAGTACGTACGTAGTGTATCGATAGACGTATAAATGTGTAACACATACATTGCTTAATACCTTTACCAGTTTCACTAGGCGAATATCCCAACAGAAAGAACATAAAAAAACGTTAATTCAAAGCCTAGTAGTATGGACTGTAACCGCCAGAGTTTCCACACAATAACATAGGCAGAAAAGTTATATTCCGCTAAGAATGTAACAAAAAAGTTAGTTTGGTATGTTTTCATTTTTCTTAGTTTTCCTGACATTTCTGAATTGCGAATTTTTCTCACATTTTAAAATACAAGAGCATATGTAAAACAGAATATTATGCAAAAAGCGTTTAAAATTATTCTAAGAGACACAAGGACTACATTATTACATTTACTATAATTTTTGAGTCTCTAAGCTCAATTTTGATGTAAAGAAAAAGTAAGCAATGTGGAAGTGTCATACCTACAGGAAAAAATTTAGATTTTTTTTAGTTTCGAGTAGCAATAAAAATATGTTCAGTGATAGGACAGTTGGAAAACTAAAACTGCTAAACTTTATCCTAGGCATTTTATTTTTTTTCTGTTATAATTAAATACTGGTCTCACTGAAAAATACTTTTTGTACGCACTTCAGCATAGCATCTCGTTTTTCTCTGCATTAGCTTTCGAGTCTAAAAAGTCCCACTTAACTTCAGCACACTGATGGAACGCTGCAGAAGGCAAATGTTGAACGAAAATCAAATTCCAAGCAAACACTTTTAGCAAAGACATCTGATGAATCCACCAAAAAGAATCCATTCTACAGTGACTTGTGCCACGCTGTAATAGCAGAAATCTTCCTTTTCCGGATACCAGAAAATCCTATTTTCAAAGGTTTTCTTGTGAAGTACTGACATGTCTGTTCCTGCAGAGCCAACGTTGCGTGAACATTATGTGGAATCAACTTACACTGATGCATTGCGTAGATTCTGAGAACATTTTCAAGAACCTTCCGTATGGATTTCTGCTGATGTAGATAATGACAGTCTTGACTGCTACATTGCAAACCTGATTATTAGCGAGTTGGGTCCAGATCCGCCATAGAGAGCTTATTTAATTTGTTCAAGACAGCTTTCAAGGACTATCCAGCCAACAAATGCACGCTCAACCAAGAATGGCCTGGAGGTGCAATATCTGGAAGTTACTTCCGACGTTCAGTAATGCTGCTGCATATGTGGTTGCAAAGATTCAATTTCTTTTAGTATTCCATCCTTTTTTACCCGCCCGGTTAGCCGTTCGGTCTAACGCACGGCTTTCCGCAGTGAGAAGGAGCGCCTGGTCCCCGGCACGAATCCGCCCGGCGGAGTTGTGTCGAGGTCCGGTGAGCCGGCCAGTCTGTGGATGTTTTTTCGGCGATTTTCCATCTGCCACGGCGAATGTGGCCTGGTTCCCCTTATTCCGCCTTAGCTATACTATGTCGGAGATTGCAGCGCAAACAAGTTCTCCACGTACGCGTACACCACCATTACTCTACCACATACCACACTCGTCTGATGTGAAACGTTCCCTGGCGGGCAGGGGGGGAAGGGAGGGGTGTCCACCGGGGTGGGGGGGGGGGGCAACCGCACAATAAACCTGAAAGAGTGGTCCGGCGTGGGGCGGTGGAGGGGTGAAGTGCACTGCGGTAGACGTCGTGGGATTGTTGACCACTGCAGCTGCGGCGGGGACGGAGCCTCTCCGTCGTTTCTAGGCCCCCGGTTCACCTGCAATACAATTCAATCCTTTGATGGTGAATGTAACTTGAGAAGCACCTGGTATCAACCGTGTAACAGAGCAAGATAGTTTTTGTTAACAGATCATCAGGAATATGGGCCTTGAAAGAACAGTTTACAGATGTCCCATTGCCAGCTGAATCTGTCGTGACCCGCTGGTGGTCTTGGTGGGCAGTAGTGAAGTACTACAGTAGATATTTCCCACAAATCCAAAAGGTAACCGAAATTCTACCGGAGGACGCCTCCGCTGTAACTTCAGGAAAACAATTACTCAAAGATCCTTCAATTCAATGGGACCTGGCTTATATAAGAGCCAACTCACACTTTTAGCAGGAATTATTTTCGAATTAGAAGACTCAGGAAGACATATCTACGAGAACATTCCTTTACCGGAGAAAGTTAAAGAGGAAATTAATGAAGTGGGAGGTGAGGAGGGAGAAAAAGTATAGTCAAAAATGCAGAAGTTTTGCAGAAGATCAGCGACCTCAAGGACTAGGGTGCAACAGCATACACACTTAGCCAGAAAACCCATCTCCCCTGATCGCAGCATTCCTGTCCAAGACGTGCCGAAGATGGAGTATGGCCCTGTCACGTCCGTTGATGTAGAGCGTTCTTTCTCGGCATATAAATTAATACTGACAGAGAAGCACCATAGCTTTTCTCTGAGACACCCACAAAAGGTTTATTTGACGTGAGGTCAACTATGGTCTGAATGCTTGAAACCACTGGTTTATCTGGCATATATTAAATTACATAATACACGTACTTCAGCACCAGGCTATTACATTTTATACTGTATTTTTATCTCTGAAAAACTTTGAACATTAAAGTAGTGCAATGTTTGCTGTGTTGTGTATCTGTGCTTCTTTAAGTTTTCCTTTATTTTAATTTCTTATGTCAGTACTGTGTATTTTAGATTAGATTTTCTGCATAATTCTTTTTAGGGGCTGTTTTATGTTTCATATAGCCTAAATGAGCAACCGAGCGAGCCTATTTTAGGCGCCTAAAATGCACTTTATGCGACCTAGAAATCCACGGTCTTGTAAAGAGGCAATTGGCAGGAGTATTATTGGCGACGGGTAAAGGGAGTTAAAATGTCAGAAAGTGTGAACCGAGCTTCACGATCGAGCACGCTCCAGTCGTCCTGTCGCTGCCACTGCTCCTGACGTGTTGAGTCTCGAGGGTGATGATATTCGTGCAGACCGATGACTCACAAGGCGACTGTTGGCTCTACAGGTGTCGATAAGCATTGGAATGCGTGTGCTGTGATTGACTCTTGTATATTCAAAGGTGTGTTCAAGACGGATTCCAAGAATTTTCATTGGAGAGCACTGGATTCGAAGAAGAGCTATTTCATCTGAAATATCAGAGTAATTTTTAGCCAATGGAGAGGCTTTTCTGCCACGGATCGCTACAGGTGACGGGACGTAGGTGCATCACTTTGAGCAACAAATAAACAGCCCGTCACTGAAATGACACCATCGACACTCATCAAAAAAGGAGAAATTCAAGGGAGCTCCTGCTGCCGAAGTCGCGTTGGCACATTTTTGGTAGTGATTGTGGATGTGTTGCGGAAAGGATCGAACATTATATTAGAAGCATATGTGAAGACGCTGAACAAACTAGAGAGCGGTTTCCGACATATTCCGTCTCACGAGAGTAGAAACGAAATATTGCTTCAACACTAGAATACACGCTTGCACACAAATGTTCGAAACGTGGGATTGGACGGCTTATGGATTCTCTACGCGTGAGATGAAGATGAAAGTGCAATTCATGCAGTAAAAACATAGCTATGAGGACAGGACAAGAGCTTTTACCACCAGGGTAAATGCTCTTAAACAACACTGGCATGAGGCTATCGAACGCGATGGAGTCTGTATAGAAAAACAGTACATGTAAAAGAAACGATCACTGATGTTGACATCAAACTTTTAAGGATCAATATGTTCTGAGAAAAAAACTGCGGTGTATTTTTTATAGAACACCGTCGCATTTGCAGTAATATGTCAGTTGCTCCTTGTAACTGAACATCCTCCTCTAGCATTACTTTACCTCAACATTAATTGTCGATACCAGTATTATTCTTTTCGAATTTTGGACAGGTCAGTGTTATTTCAGTTGCTTTTCTGAAAACTGTCATATGACTTTATACCCAATAATATTTCAACCTGAAATTTATGAAAAGGAATTACTTTATAAAATATTTTAGTTTCGATGCTATAATCGACAAGTACCATTCTGACTGCACAGTTAATTTTTTTATAATAATTTTAAATTGCGAATTATTTGCACACTTAAAATTTCTATTATTAATTACGCAGCCCTGTACTGTTTACTGTGTTTATTTCCGGATTCATTTATGAAATCCGAAATTAATAATGTAACGAAAAGGGTAGGAATTCATCTGTTAAGAAAAATTGTAAACCATTTGGAATATTGTTATTTTCGAAGAGTGTGAGGGTCGTAAGCTTTCCTCTGACGTGATCGGACTTATTTTTGTATAATAGGTGCGCACAATGCAATTTCAGCTTTCTTGATTTGAAAAGTCAAAATACTGTATGATATATCAAAATGTGAGGAAATGAGTGGAAAATACATTTACGTAAAAAATTCTACAAAAAATATTTTCCAATTTATTTATTTCAAACCAACTGTGACGACCTGATGTAAGACTTTCAGCTTCAAGAATCATACCTGTACACAAGAAGAACTGGAGCCATCTCAACACGACAACTAAGTAAACATGAAAGTTTATTGTAATTTTCGCTCGTCTCAAATCTCCATGAACGACTTTGCTTATTAATTACTTGGACTGGGCATTGTTTAATGTAGACATAGATGGAAGGACGGCCGCTGTGTACAGAGGTTCTAGGCGCTTCAGTCCGGAACCGTGCGACTGCTACGGTCGCAGGTTCGAATCCTACCTCGGGCATGGATGTGTGTGATGTCCTTAGGTTTGTCAGGTTTAAGTAGTTCTAAGTCTAGGGGACTGATGACCTTAGATGGTAAGTCCCATAGTGCTGAGAGCCATTTGAACTATTTGAATAGATGGAAGGAGGGGGAGATTACATCCTTCAATTATGTTTATCAATTAGGTAACAACAAACATAACTCAGGTTATGCAGCCAAATGTTTATTTTCAATTTAACCAAACTTTCTCACTTTTTGATGTTAGTCATCATAAATGCTCTATCAGATAAAAGTAAATACTCAACCACACATTGTATACAGTTTCTTTATATGTAGAGTTTCTTTCCATACTATTTAAAATTATACAGTTGTGGATTTTTACTTACTGTTATGTCTATTATTTTTTCATACGTCCAATTGTTTTTCAATTGACCGCAAGCCAAATTATGAATTTCACTGTATGTAACTTTTCTTGCTGTACACTGTATATGACCTCGCTGTAGCGATGACTTAAGGGATCGTGGGAGCTGCTTACTGTGGCCTTAGAGTTGTATCACTGCGGTGGGGGGGGGGGGGGGGCGCTGGATAAGGAGTCCGACTGGAATGAAAAGGAAGACTGACTGTGTGTGTGTGTGTGTGTGTGTGTGTGTGTGCGGGCGCGCGCTCGTGTGTGTGTGTGTGTATGTTGTTGTTGTTGTTGTTGTTGTTGTGGTCTTCAGTCCTGAGACTGGTTTGATGCAGCTCTCCATGCTACTCTATCCTGTGCAAGCTGCTTCATCTCCCAGTACCTACTGCAACCTACATCCTTCTGAATCTGCTTAGTGTATTCATCTCTTGGTCTCCCCCTACGATTTTTACCCTCCACGCTGCCCTCCAATACTAAATTGGTAATCCCTTGATGCCTCAGAACATGTCCTACCAACCGATCCCTTCTTCTGGTCAAGTTGTGCCACAAACTTCTCTTCTCCCCAATCCTATTCAGTACTTCCTCATTAGTTATGTGATCTACCCATCTAATCTTCAGCATTCTTCTGTAGCACCACATTTCGAAGCCTTCTATTCTCTTCTTGTCCAAACTATTTACCGTCCATGTTTCACTTCCATACATGGCTACACTCCATACAAATACTTTCAGAAACGACTTCCTGACACTTAAATCTATACTCGATGTTAACAAATTTCTGTTCTTCAGAAACGCTTTCCTTGCTATTGCCAATCTACATTTTATATCCTCTCTACTTCGACCATCATCAGTTATTTTGCTCCCCAAATAGCAGAACTCCTTTACTACTTGAAGTGTCTCATTTCCTAATCTAATACCCTCAACATCACCCGACTTAATTCGACTACATTCCATTATCCTCGTTTTGCTTTTGTTGATGTTCATCTTATATCCTCCCTTCAAGACACCATCCATTCCGTTCAACTGCTCTTCCAAGCCCTTTGCTGTCTCTGACAGAAATACAATGTCATCAGCGAACCTCGAAAGTTTTATTTCTTCTCCATGGATTTTAAAACCTACTGCAAACTTTTCTTTTGTTTCCTTTACTGCTTGCTCAATATACAGATTGAATAACATCGGGGATAGGCTAAAACCCTGTCTTACTCCCTTCCCAACCACTGCTTCCCTTTCATGTCCCTCGACTCTTATAACTGCCATCTGGTTTCTGTACAAATTGTAAATAGCCTTTCGCTCCCTGTATTTTACCCCTGCCACCTTTAGAATTTGAAAGAGAGTATTCCAGTCAACATTGTCAAAAGCTTTCTCTAAGTCTACAAATGCTCGACACGTAGGTTTGCCTTTCCTTAATATTTCTTCTAAGATAAGTCGTAAGGTCAGTATTGTCTCACGTGTTCCAGTATTTCTACGGAATCCAGACTGACCTTCCCCGAGGTTGGCTTCTACCAGTTTTTCCATTCGTCTGTAAAGAATTCGTGTTAGTATTTTGCAGCTGTGGCTTATTAAACTGATTGTTCGGTGATTTTCACATCTGTCAACACCTGCTTTCTTTGGGATTGGAATTATTATATTCTTCTTGAAGTCTTAGGGTATTTCGCCTTTTTCATACATCTAGCTCACCAGATGGTAGAGTTTTGTCAGGACTGGCTCTCTGAAGGCCGTCAGTAGTTCCAATGGAATGTTGTCTACTCCGGGGGCCTTGTTTCGACTCAGGTCTTTCAGTGCTCTGTCAAACTCTTCACGCAGTATCGTATCTTCCATTTCATCTTCATCTACATCCCCTTCCATTTCCATAATATTGTCCTCAAATACATCGCCCTTGTATAGACCCTCTATATACTCCTTCCACCTTTCTGCTTTCCCTTCTTTGCTTAGAACTGGGTTTCCATCTGAGCTCTTGATGTTCATACAAGTGGTTCTCTTATTTCCAAAGGTCTCTTTAATTTTCCTGTAGGCAGTATCTATCTTGCCCCTAGTGAGATAAGCCTCTTCATCCTTACATTTGTCCTCTAGCCATCCCTGCTTAGCCATTTTGCACTTCCTGTCGATCTCATTTTTGAGACGTTTGTATTCCTTTTTGCCTGCTTCATTTACTGCATTTTTATATTTTCTCCTTTCATCAATTAAATTCAATATTTCTTCTGTTACCCAAGGATTTCTACTAGCCCTCGTCTTTTTACCTACTTGATTCTCTGCTGCCTTCACGACTTCATCCCTCAAAGCTACCCATTCTTCGTCTACTGTATTTCTTTCCCCCATTCCTGTCAATTGTTCCCTTATGCTCTCCCTGAAACTCTCTACAACCTCTGGTTCTTTCAGTTTATCCAGGTCCCATCTCCTTAAATTCCAACCTTTTTGCAGTTTCTTCAGTTTTAATCTACAGGTCATAACCAATAGATTGTGGTCAGAGTCCACATCTGCGCCTGGAAATGTCTTACAATTTAATACCTGGTTCCTAAATCTCTGTCTTACCATTATATAATCTATCTGATACCTTTTAGTATCTCCAGTGTTCTTCCATGTATACAACCTTCTATCATGATTCTTAAACCAAGTGTTAGCTATAATTAAGTTGTACTCTGTGCAAAATTCTACCAGGCGGGTTCCTCTTTCATTTCTTAGCCCCAATCCATATTCACCTACTACGTTTCCTTCTCTCCCTTTTCCTACTGACGAATTCCAGTCACCCATGACTATTAAATTTTCGTCTCCCTTCACTATCTGAATAATTTCTTTTATTTCATCATACATTTCTTCAATTTCTTCGTCATCTGCAGAGCTAGTCGGCATATAAACTTGTACTACTGTAGTAGGTGTGGGCTTCGTATCTATCTTGGCCACAATAATGCGGTCACTATGCTGTTTGTAGTAGCTTACCCGCATTCCTATTTTCCTATTCATTATTAAACCTACTCCTGCATTACCCCTATTTGTCTTTGTGTTTATAACCCTGTAGTCACCTGACCAGAAGTCTTGTTCCTCCTGCCACCGAACTTCACTAATTCCCACTATATCTAACTTTAACCTATCCATTTCCCTTTTTCAATTTTCTAACCTACCTGCCCGATTAAGGGATCTGACATCCCCCGCTCCGATCCGTAGAACGCCAGTTTTCTTTCTCCTGATAATGACATCCTCTTGAGTAGTCCCCGCCCGGAGATCCGAATGGGGGACTATTTTACCTCCGGAATATTTTACCAAAGAGGACGCCATCATCATTTAATCATACAGTAAAGCTGCATGCCCTCGGGAAAAATTACGGCCGTAGTTTCCCCTTGCTTTCAGCCGTTCGCAGTACCAGCACAGCAAGGCCGTTTTGGTTATTGTTACAAGGCCAGATCAGTCAATCATCCAGACTGTTGCCCTTGCAACTACTGAAAAGGCTGCTGCCCCTCTTCAGGAACCACACGTTTGTCTGGCCTCTCAACAGATACCCCTCCGTTGTGGTTGTACCTACGGTACGGCTATCTGTATCGCTCAGGCACGCAAGCCTCCCCACCAACGGCAAGGTCCATGGTTCATGGGGGTGTGTGTGTGTGTATGTATGATGACGGGACGTTATGTTCTGTTCTTCCTTGCTTTCTTTTCCTTGCTTAATATTAAGCAAGGAAAAGAAAGCAAGGAAGAACATAACATAACGTCCCGTCGACAGAAGGAAATCGGCCGTATCCTTCCAAAGAAAACATCCTGCAAATCGTCTTTAGCGATTTAGGGAAAATCGCAGAAAACCTGAATCTGAATGGTCGGACCTGGTCTGAACCGTTGTCTTCCCAAATGCGAGTCCATTGTGCTGACCAGTGCACCACGTCGATCGGTATATCACTCGTCAGTATACCTCTCGAAATTTCTAAAGTAATTAGGGATTCAAAAGTACACAACTGTGTATATTATTATAAATGAATAATTTGGTAGCCGGCCGTCGTAAAATTTATGAGCGTCACATTAAAACTATTTATGTTGACAGTCACCTCCTAGTACTCGCAGAGAGAATGTTCTCAAAATAGGCTATGGTGTGATAATGGACAGTTAGAAGCTATCTCACTAGAAGGTGCTGAATCTTGGTGCGGGTAGCACGAAACCGTGGCTGAGAAACACAGCTGAGAAGTCATAGCCAGTTGAAGTCTTACTATCTGGAAGTTTGCCAAATTTTGTTTCTCCATGGAAAAAATTACTGCAGTGACGCTTAGTTCACTTTTTATTAGACATCTGTGTTAGTAAGTACGTCATTATTAACACCTGTGGTTTTCCTCAGCATGCATTACTGACGTAATATCATATCTTGTTTAAAGTTGGCACACCTTTAGGCATCATTATGTTTTGGCTTAAATTTGTGCTATACATTGGTGTTTGGATATCTGATATCTCAAATTATTTACAGTTTTCATTTATTGTAAAAAAGTGCAGAAATGGATGTCGGGTGTCAAATACTTATCTGTGTGCATTCGCCATGCAGTGTAAGTGTAAGGGAAGTGTTTCTATTCTTCTCCACCACTCTTTCACCAAATTTTAATTATATTTTGAGATTACCTATACAGTGTGTTCCGAAATTATCTTCACAATTTTGATCACTTGTATTTCAGAAATACGCGTAGATAGACAGTTGTGGTTTGTGGCATAATGTTCGCACATACCTAATGTTTTAATAGGCTTTTAATAAGTTCAATGTATGCACTATCTGTAACACTCAGGGTATCTAAGCAATATTCCAGTTCCTCCCATGTCCGACCTAGCATGTCCTCATTAACGTGTGCAATTGCTTCTCTAATGCAAGCTCGCAGTTCCCGCAGGTCCCAACTATAGTCTGGTGGACACCATACTTCACAAAAGGCCAAATAAAAACCAATGTACTGCTGTTGTACCTGAGGACCTCGGGCACCAGTAAATGGGTCCTCCGCTAACATATATAAATTTATTTGGGTCAATTTCTAATCTTCAACAGAATGTGCTGTAGATCGTAGAATGTAAGTGGGAGCGCGCTTTTAGCCCACCTTCGCTACCTGGTGTCGACAATTAAGCTTTCTTGTAATTCGTTATTTTTTTCCAACGGCGTAAGAGAAAAAAGTTGTGCGACATTGTTGGCTGGGCGATCACAAAGTGCAGTTTCGGCAACCTAAATAGAAAAAAAATTTCTGTATCGTGTGGTGTTCGGTGTATGTAACTGTAATGAATATGTTTAATGGAATATCGTGTTGGTGTTGTATGATATTCAGAGAAAGGCGAGGCAACTGAAGGTCGTCGTGTGATCTCGAAAACTTATAATATTTAGATGACTATAATGGCGCCTGTCTCTCAAGAAATTTTTTGCACCAGTTGGGGCCGCTGATGAGTAAAATAACATTCTTGATATTGGGATGCAGGGGAAATCGAAGTTGATGACTTAAAACAATGACGCATATTCAACTGTAACGATGGGAGAAACCGACTGGTTATAAGCGATACAGTTATTTTAGTTCTGAATAATCGGAATTTTTCGGTATTTGTTTGGTATCAGTTATGGCAGGTTTTCTTACTGTTACTAATAACCGAGAAAAAACAAATATCAATTTGCCTTCGCAGCGGTGCTAACATTTTTCTTTATAAATAACACTTTTTCAAAAAAGGTGTAATTTTCGTTCATAATATTTCAAATATTGCGTTATTATATAAAATGGGAAAAGCGATGAATGTTGTTATAGTAACAGTCCCGACAGAAACGAGCAACAAGCACACGGTGTACGAATCGCTACAGCATTGCTGTGACAATGTCCCCCTTACCGTGTGTCGTGGCTTAACATATGGTTGTACGTACAGTGTGCAAGGCTTGCACCCACCTGGTTTAAACGATAGCTTCTTGCTGTAGTAGGCGGACATTCGCTGTATTGCACAATGGTACCAATGCTAGGCTGGAAAATTTTTGCGAAGTGACGTAGAAATGAACTACAATACTTCATTTGCTTTACAAGATTAAAGATTTGTCTGCCGTTTCTACGAAATAATAAAAGACGAAGGAAATTATGGCAACAGTAAAAAATTCAAAACTTAACCATTCATAGTATACAACAAAAAAAAGGAAGTAGTTTATACTCTTTGACACTGACTATTCGTAAGGCCCGAATAGTGGTATGAACCCCCATTACATGATTTTTGAGCAGAGTTTAAAAAAATTAGAATCAGTGGGAGAACGTCGGTGATTTTTTGTACTATTCAACCCCTTATTACTTTTCGATAAGAGCGGCGTACGTTGGATGGACTAAGTTTTCTTTTAATTGGATATTTAATTTATTATATTGTTTCTGTGTGTCTCGAAACTGAGAGAGTCAAAATTTTTCAACCTTTGTTCGAATAGGAATAAGAAAGCGAAAATCGGTTGTTTCAGAAACTTGTTATTGCTACCGATTTTAACAATCACATTAAACTGGCCTGGGAAAAACCGATATAATCAAAAACCTGTTGTTTCAGCGATAACCGCCATCCCCACTCCACTGTGAGAGGCCGTTAGCTAGGAACCGTCAGGTTTTCACTTCTGGCGGCGTGAGTGACTAAATGGATTGCAATTAGGAAGCCTGTGGCCACAGGAACGCAATTACTGGGGCTGCCGCAAAGTCAAACAGCCCGGCTGCAGGCGCCACGGTACGGTGCGTAATGGCCCCGGAAGGTGGTCTGTTGCAGCAATCAAGCCGTGGTCCCTAGCATGTCGCCACCTAGCTACATGCGTGGTGGGCTCCCTCACTGCAAGTTTGCTCATTATAAAATGACTATTTACCCGGGTTCTATGTAGCTTTCCCTGTATATGCTTTTCCCCAGACTTCATTGTTTTCTACAGTGTTTATTTTGGAAACTGAAGTTTCACAGCTGTCAGCCTGCAAACCGAATGAAGATCTTGCCATGTGGTAGCACCGTCGTGCTTACGTTCGAGAAACAAGGAGAGAAGGCAGTAATAGATACACTCCAGTACTCTTACAGGTGGAACGCTGGTCTCAGCACACGAATGTACGTCAGTGAACTCCACAGCACAACAAATACATCTAGATGGTCACTTTTGTTTGACAATATTGTTCCAACGATTTCACTTTACCACCATTTATTCGCCGAGTAGTGCAATGCCTGACTGGAAGCATCCGGACGCCTACTAGGGGACAGTAGCGTGCGGTGTCAAATGGTTCAGAGCACTATGGGACTTAACATCTATGATCATCAGTCCCCTAACCTAACGACAGCACACAACACCCAGAGCGTGCGGTGTGTCCACACCTAGTCTTTATGGCGCCGTGAACTCTGCTCGGAACACTTTCAGTGAGGTGTCTGAATGTTTGTACAGGAATGGCAGCCCGTTACTTCTGAAGAGCCGAAATCAGATTAGAGGCTGGGGTCTGGAGTGGACTGTTGCACTTGTTCAGGTCGGGACTCTGGGGATGCAGTCCAGTTCAGGAGTGTTACTGCTGTGACAGGATGCACCGTTATGCTCATACAAACAGGCATCATCTCTGAACTCTCCCTCTAGCGTAAGCAGTACTCAATGTCCATATCCCTCCGCGCTTAGCGTTTTCTCGGACGAAATACGGGGCCCACACCACGAGAAACTACCTCGTCTATATGTGCTTCACTACTGAACTACACATGATAATATGTAACAATCTCTAGATGTCCGCCAAACCCAAAGCCCTCCAGCAGGTTGACTTACAGTTCTGATTCATCACTCCAAATCACTCCTTTCCAGTAACTTCGCTGTTTACACCATCTTAGGCGTCACTTAGTACCGGCTGCACAGATGTGATGCTGATGAAGAGCTGCTCCATCTTTGTACCACATTCTTGTCGTCTCACTGCGCTCAGCCATTGGGCTACCTGGATGGCTTGTAACAGTTTCAACTCACTAATCATTCCTTCCGTTAATTTCATGCAATTTTTTACGACCACCATCCGCAGTGCTCGACTGCCTATATCCGTCAGTACATGATGTCTGGCTGCTATTCGTTTAGCTGTAGTTACTCGTAAACGTTTTCACTTCGCAGTTACCTCACCAACAGTGGACTTGAGCAGCTTTAGAAGGGGTGAAATGTCCCTGACGGATTTGTTACTCAGGTGACATCCTGTTACTGGTCCGCCTTCGTAGTCACTGAGCTCCCCCAACGGAACCATTCCTCTGTTCCTTTTGTACTAGCGGGTCCGCCTCTTGTGACATCTAGTGGTCAGTTCTGCCTTAGATACGAAAGTCTGGACACTCTTAACCAGATAATGTATGTATAAATCCACGTTTCCTCTAAATTAACCACTCCACGCTTTAATTCTTATGCTTCACAGTGGCGTTAAAAATTAATGTAGGTTGCCATTTTTGATGCTGTAACGTCTGGTTCGTTCATGATAACTCTTTTACTGACACAGAATTTAAAAGCTACTTCACAGAGACAACATCATTCCATCACAGGTGGAGGAGGCGGGTAGGGAGGTGATTGGTAGATTAAGATGCCAGCTAACCCATAGTAAAGTCATGACTTGATGCAGGAGCTTCATCCTCGGTAAGCGGACAAGATCAGTTTACCTACCACGCATTATAACAGTAATCGCAGGCACAAAGGTCAGATAGTCCTCTGTGTATAGCGGACTGACGCGATGCATGTTGTAAGTTCCATACAAAATATTTGTTATCGTAGTGTGATGTGTATATGACCGAACGTAAGGATGATCACCTATGAATTTAAGATAAACACTGGTTCATGGCTGTAAAATTGATATATGGAGACCGACATCGCAAAACGTTAATAGTGTATTTTTATTGAAAATTAAGTGTCGCTGTGACAAATTGTACTGCATTCAATGCGCATAGTGCGAAAACAGTTGATCTTACTGATGTCTGAATCATAGTTATCAGTCTAAAATCATAAACGGGAACAATATAATCCTGTACGCACCTTCTGCGAATTTAATATATAATAAACAGTATTTTATCTCTGCGTCATCCGTTTCGTATCAAACGCAAAGAAAGCTGTTAACTGTCAGCAAACGTGAATTAGAGCAACAATAAAGAAACAGAAAAAGTCTATATGCATAAAGGGTAGTCCAACTAGAAGGAAACAGATGGAAAAAGTAGGTAAATTATTTGTTATTTGAATTGTAATCGCCGTAACTGTCACTTCATTTATCTCACTGTGAGACAAGACGGTTAATGCCTTCATGGAACAATATTTGCGGTTGAATACGGAACCATGACTGTATCGAGGCGTGCGTCTCTATTTATATTTCCTTTTTTCGCGACAAGGTTTTGTGTCTAACTGTGAACAGTGATGATGCAACACTCCGGCTCTACCGCTTGAATTTGCGCTTAAGAATGGGCAGCGATACAGAAATCAATCGACAAGAACTGAAACACAAATGAATAAAGTAGGTGCAGAAATTGTTTTTTTCGAAACAAATACTTTATCAGCTATAACCCAAAATAGAATTCTCTTCCGAAAATAGAGAAGAAGTGTGTTTCCTACAGTCTTCACCATCATTTTAACCACACGATAGTTTGACAGGTTGAGAAAGAAAGTTGTAGCGACAGTTTTCGGATGCATTTTGACTGTGCTTTGCTATGAAAATGGACGAAGCAAACTGTCTGGAGATGTGATTCTAAACCAGTATTATGAAGAACGCCAAATTGTCTATAAAAGATGCACAATAATGAACGACGGGATGCTGAAACTGTAGTATCACGTATCAGTACCACCCTTCAGGCATCAAAGTTGCCAACGGAATCGCAAGTTTCTGTCAGACGCGCACAGAGGTGTGGGATCTGGCGGAGCCAACGGCGCATGTCGTACGAGCCACGCCTCCAGCGCCCTCTGCCACCGCAATACGGCACGACCGGCAGCAGCCACGCAGCCCACCCATACTCCGAGCCTCATCATTATACGACGCTACAGAGACGCTGTCACGGCTCTGACAGCATCGTTTATCTGTTAGTTCAGAGTGCTTCATGTCTGTTGTTATTGTATCAGCTGGACTCTGTTTCTTGCAGCATGGTTTCTAATGAGTCTACGTGCGGTTGGAGAAATACAAGTAAATCTTCTGTTTACTGTGTTAACGTGTTCACTAATCATTTCTGCTCTTGTCCAGCTTTCCTGCGATGGCTATTGCCACACTAGTCTGTAGTCTACCTCTCCTCACCATTGTGTACCAAGTTGTACACAACAGAAACTTCACGACAGCGGGAAAATAGAGCACAAGGAAGCTATGAAGGCATGGTTCACACAAAATATGACTGAAAATAGCCACTGCAGATGCACCGTGTCATGATGACACATAGCAAATTGTTTGCTAGTTTATGAATTTCGACATCTGCTGCAGCTAAATTGTTGGTGGTACATAAGAGGCCTTGATGCGGCGAGACGTGGAAACACGTAATGCACCCAGGAACACTGCTGAACAATATAGTTTTGATGATGCAGATGTCATGGTGCCGGGAGGCATATGTTGCTTGGGCGTAATCACCTCTAAGTCTCTGAACACGGTACAATCACTCGTCAACGCTACTGTGACACTGTTCTTCTTCCCGTGTACGTCTTTCCAGGAGTGAATTGCGCCCTGGCTTAATTTTTATGGTTGGCATGCGCGACCGCTTCTAATAGCGCAGAAGGAAGAATGGGTCGCCCTACCACAAAAACCCGCCACCAGCATTGTGTCCAGCATTTGAACATGTTGCAGAGCATACATTGCCTCCGTGGTGATCTCTCACTTTTAAGAACCATGTTCCGCCTTTAGCTATGTCCAGGGGACCATCGTATATTCCACTTACTGCAATGCAGTTTTTGTCTATGATTAAGTCTTTTGTTGCCGGCCGGGGTGGGCGAGCGGTTCTAGGCGCTACAGTCTGAAACCGCGCGACCGCTACGGTCGCAGGTTCGAATACTGCCTCGGGATGGATGTGTGTGATGTCCTTAGGTTAGATAGGTTTAAGTAGTTCTAACTTCTAGACGACTGATGACCTCAGAAGCTAAATCCCATAGTGCTCACCATAGTGCTCAGAGCCATTTGAACCATTTTTTGTTTTTTTTTCTGCTATTGAGTATTTCTTTCAGCTACCTTCTGTTATCTACAGCAGCAAGTCTTTGTATGCATTGTTCAAGAGTCATCGAGCTGTGTTACTTGGTAATGTCACATCATTCCAGATTTCTTGCTTAAGATTTGCATGACAGTCTGTGTTCATTAGGTTGCGTATCTGTAGTCGTGAACTGAATCGATCAAACAATAGGGAGCGAATGACGTGTCTAAATGTTTAAAGCAAGTAGCGATAACCTTTTATGTCTGGATAACCAACGATTGAGCGCTGCCATACCGAAATATTACATGTAAGTCGGAAAAGCAGTCAGAAGAGTGGTTATCATAGTGCATAACTCCTCCCGAACAGGCCATGAAGGTCCAAAGGTACCGATCGGCCGCCGTGTCATCCTCAACCACAGGCGTCACTGTATGCGGATATGGAGGGGCATGCGGTCAGCACACCGCTCTCCCGGCCGTATGTCAGTTTACGAGACCGAAGCCGTTACTTGTCAATCAAGTAGCTCCTCAGTTGCCTCACATGGGTATTTCATGTGATGAGTGCACCCCGCTTGCCAACAGAGCTCGGCAGACCGGATGTTCACCCATCCAAGTGCTAGCCCAGCCGACAGCGCTTAACTTCGGTGATCTGACAGGAACCGGTGTTACCACTGCAGCAAGGCCGTTGGCATCATAGTGTATAGGGCTATGTGGAACATAAGGACTTATTATACATGTATTAAATTGGAGCCTAAGAAAACGTATCAAATTTTCTGTGCTGAAGAGTATCGCTGTGTTGTGCAGTGAACCCCTATTCGAGAGCAGAACGTGGTAGTAGCCTTTTCAGAATTCCGTAAGTCGAATGGCGCCCATAAAGGTGCAAAATATGGCTGCATTTGCTAGACCATGTGATTTAAATGAACAGTTAGCTCATTCTGGATTGCTTGACAATGATTACAACATTATTTAGTAAACAGAGAACGAGTTCCCTTCTACCATGATTGGTGGAGTGCTGAATATACTCTGCGATACTCACCAAGTCGATACTAAGTGAGAGCAACTTTTCCTTCTTCCTGCTCTCTTCGCTTGATGTTAGTGTCCTGTCAGATTTACATTTAAATTTCTATTGTCATTTCTTAGAATCTTTCTGCGTCTGATGAATTTGAGCTGAATCGCAAGCATGGTGTTAACGAAAAATAGTTAATGACTGAACTAGTTCATATTCTCTGAGAAACCATTTAATTATTTCCGATTACATTATTCTTCCAAAATACATCGCTGGAGACTACACTACTGGCCATTGAAATTGCTACACCGCGAAGATGACGTGCTACAGACGCGAAATTTAACTGACAGGAAGAAGATGCTGTGATATGCAAATGATTAGCTTTTCAGAGCATTCACACAAGGTTGGCGCCGGTGGCGACACCTACAACGTGCTGACATCAGGGAAGTTTCCAAACGGTTTCTCATACACAAACAGCAGTTGACCGGCGTTGCCTGGTGAAACGTTGTTGTGATGCCTCGTGGGAGGAGGAGAAATGCGTACCATCACGTTTCCGACTTTGATAAAGGTCGGATTGTGGCCTATCGCGATTGTGGTTTATCGTATCGCGACATTGCTGCTCGCGTTGGTCGAGATCCAATGACAGCAGAATATGAAATCGGTGGCTTCAGGAGTGTAATACGGAAGGCCGTGCTGGATCCCAACGGCCTCGTATCACTAGCAGTCGAGATGACAGGCATCTTATCCGCATGGCTGTAACGGATCGTGCAGCCACGTCTCGATCCCCGAGTCAACAGATGGGGACGTTTGCAAGACAACAACCATCTGCACGCACAGTTCGACGTCGTTTGCAGCAGCACGGACTATCAGCTGCGGTTACCCTTGACGCTGCATCACAGACATGAGTGCCTGCGATGGTGTAAACGACGAACCTGGGTGCACGAATGGCAAAACGTCGTTTTTTCGGATGAATCCAGGTTCTGTTTACAGCATCATGATGGTCGCATCCGTATTTGGCGACATCGCGGTGAACGCACATTGGAAGCGTGTATTCGTCATCGTCATACTGGCGTATCATCCGGCGTGATGGTATGGGGTGCCATTGGTTACACGTCTCGGTCACCTCTTCTTCGCATTGACGGCACTCTGAACAGTGGACGTTACATTTCAGTTGTGTTACGACCCATGGCTCTACCCTTCATTCGATCCCTGCGAAACCCTACATTTCAGCAGAATAATGCACGACCGCATGTTGCAGGTCCTGTACGGGCCTTTCTGGATACACATAATGCTCGCCTGCTGCCCTGGCCAGCATATTCTCCACATCTCTCATCAATTGAAAACGTCTGGTCAATGGTTGCCGAGCAACTGGCTCGTCGCAATACGCCAGTCACTACTATTGATGAACTGTGGTATCGTGTTGAAGTTGCATGGGCAGCTGTACCTGTACACGCCTTCCAAGCTCTGTTTGACTCAATGCCCATGCGTATCAAGACCGTCATTACGGCCAGATGTGGTTGTTCTGGGTACTGATTTCTCAGGATCTATACACCCAAATTGCGTGAAAATGTAATCACATGTCAGCTCTAGTATAATATATTTGTCCAATGAATACCCGTTTATCATCTGAATTTCTTCTTGGTGTAAAAATTTTAATGGCCAGTAGTGTATGATTTGTCAATTGCATTCCTCATCATTAAGGTAGTTACATAATCGTATGAAGGTAAAAACGTCACCTGGAACCTATGAGAGAAAGTAATAAGAGCAGGGCATTATTATAAAATGTAAGTTAATTCTCCTCACGCTCTTTTAAATCACAATGGTTCAGCAACAATTAAGAATGCAGAAGAACGGATGACACTTCAAGGTTCAGATACTTCGGCTGAGTATTTTATGTACACAATTTTCAAGTAGTGTAAATCAATGAGCAAGAAGAACAGAAATACTGCATTGCAGTAAGACAAAGACGATGGCGCTGTGCAGTTTCTCATGCTCTGGGAAATCTGGTCCGAGCAAATAATCCAGTTCTGTATTAGTCTAGTTTTAAGTCAATTCTGCGGCTCATTGCCGTGTCACAGACAGTTAACAGAAGCAGCGTTTACCACTATTCAAATGGCAGAAGTAGTTTTACGTGTCAACGAGATACAAATTTGGAAATAAAAGTTTTAGCTTTAAGTACTGGGGGAAGATGCATATGAAGCAACCAACGAACTCCGTCTTGTCACACAATCATAGAGAAAACTTTGCATGTATTTTGTCCTAAGACTGCGTTTTTTTTTGTTTTTTGTTTTTTTTTTTTTTTTTTGAGGACATATAGCTACGAGGCAGCGACTGACAGCATTACAAAATGTGGCAGTAAATATATAGACATGAGAAGTGCCTATTTGTCTATTTTCAGAGGGAGCCAGCAGGGAGATAATTTATTTCGTATATTTTTTGCTTAATTGACTTCCTAATTATGAAAGCGTAGAGAAAGAGGTAATCTGGACTACGAACTCCAACATTAAAGGCGTTAACATGTGAACAGAAGTATGCATTTATGTGTCCCCCAGACAGACTGAATGGGCATCATCAGCTCACGGAACAAAAATTATTCTCCACAGTGCGCGTGAACGGATGAATCGTAAAGCCGCTACAGATGGAATAGCGGTAGAGTCAGGTGCTGAACCATGAACGCACTGCCTCTGCGTGAGCATAACCAGTATTTATCAGTGAGACATTTGTCTTTCAAGCGAAGATTTTACCTAAATATTGGAAATGTAAGGACATGGCAGAGTGGCAAAAAGGGGCATTTCGGTTTGGCAGTTACCATGGCCATACCGTGTATGAAGTTGCTCAATTATTTAGTTTTTCGCGGCGGACTGTCCAACGTTTCTACAAACAATGATGCAGCACATGTGGCCAAGAGATCCGTCAGAATATTGGTGGTCGGAAAAACATCCCAACCGAGAGCGACTGGCGAAGCGTTTAACGGCTTGTGAATTAAAATCCCTTCGAATCCCGACAGAAAATGCTGCAGGCAGTGGATGAAGGTTGCTACCAGCCTGTTGCCCAGTGAGCATTGCGACGTGAACAGCATCCAATGAAGATTTGGAGTCTGTCACGTCGCAAGAGACCACTGTTCACACAGACACATAAGCAATGTTCATCGGGGTGGAAGAATATGTGAACTGCTTTCTGAAGACTCGCCCCCCCCCCCCCTATTGCGTTTCGACTGGTCCGCAAAGTCGACTGACTAACCCCATGGAAAACTTGTTGGACATGTAGGAACATTGGGTAAAACGCAGACATCAGCATCCCCGCAATTTTGTGGAACTGCGCGTCCAGTTCCTCGGCCAGTGGCTTTCCCTGGATGCGACGTACGTGCACAACCTTGAGGATTCAGTTCTTAATGGAATCCAGGCGTTTGGTAAGTTCAGAAGCGGAATTATGGTATTAAATTATACTTGTCTAACATTTTGTCGAATAAATTTATATGATCGTATTACATCTAGAGCATATAGGATTTATCACAGATGTAACAGCGAAGAAGTTTTACCCGTATTGTAAAGAAAATAAAATGCCATACGTATAGTGACAGACCTATGAAAGTCATAATTTTATTAGCTTTATATTTAAAATAACAGGATTAAAAAATTTAGTTCACTGTTCACTTAAGACGCTAGGATATCAAATGCATACGTAATCCCGTTCTCTTCTTCATTAATTACAATTTAACAGTTCTGTCCAGAGCGCTCCTAGAGCCATTCTGGCCCAAAATTGCGGTACTTTCATCATTCTGGGCTTTATTTATGTTCTGGAACTCGTATCTCTATTGTTGTGTGCTGCATTGAGGCCATGGCGCGTATTACGAATTAAATGTTACAGAGCTGCTCTGTCCACTGATACGTGTCACATTTGTGCACGGCTTGTACAAATATTGTACTTCATCCTTTCACAATGACTGGAAAAGAATTAAACAAGCTGCAATATTACAATAACGTGGCGACATAGACCAACAGAAAAAATAACGTACAATGTAATGAAATTTGCTTTAAATACTCCCCTTGTCATAAAAGTTCCAGGGCAGATGTTTTTAAATATAAAAAATTACATTTATCAAGTAATGATCGAAGTTCCTAACGACGTAGTCCCTTTTGTAATCTATACACGACTGCCAACGATTCCAGAGGTCTTGGAAGCGAGCAGGGATGCTTTTAACCTCATCTGTCGCTGCCCATTGAATAATTGCTATATCATAATGAAGGTTTCCTTTCAGTCGTCTTTTCTGTCACAGAAACAACAAAATGTCACAAGGTGCGAGGTTCGACGAATATGTCGGATGTGGGATGGTAATCCAGATTGCCTGGCCAGATACTCGGTAGCAGACAGAGCAGCATGGGCTCTTTAACTGTCATGCAGTAAGAACCAGTCCTGAGAATGCCACAAACTAGGGTGGTGACGTCGAATTGCTTGTTGCAAACGTTACAAGACTGCGATGTAAATAGTTTGGTTCACTGTTTGACCTTAACTATCAAACAATGTGATCAATATTGTCTTTGTTCTCGAGGGTTAGCGTTTGACCTTTTTCGAAATTGGTGATCCAGTACACCGCCACTCAGCGCTTTGACTCTCCGCTTAAGGGTCATTCTGCTAACACCAACTTTCATTCCCAGCAGCCGAGATGACTGGGTGTTTGTGTTGTCCTCATCACTTCATCATCATTCATTCATGAGAGTGGCGAGACTGGACTGAGCAAAGGTCGGGAATCTGTACCGGCGCTGATAACCGCGCAGTTGAACGCCCCACAAAGCAAACATCATCACCGCCAGCAGTAATCTTTGACAGAAATTTGGGATCACGTCTGGCTCTGTCGAGTAATTCAGCAGAAATTCTTCGCCTTGCCTCTTTCTGTTCGTCTGTTATTATGTGAGGGATGAGTTTTGCCTTAAGTTTTCGTTTCTCTAAATCTTCGCGAAAAATCTTATGTCATTCTTCACGATTCAAATTAAGTTGTCTTGATATTGCAAGCACATTTACATAGCCGTCCTCTTGTAGTGGCTGCTTGAAACGCTTCACGTCTGCATTGGTGTGTCTTGTGGACGGGCGACCAGCTCTGGGATCGTCTAGCACTGAATCTCTGCCTCCAGGAATCCTCTCGTGCCACTGGAAAACATGCCTTCTTGAAAGTGCCTCGCCTGCATATCCTTGTTCAAGCGTTGTCCACGTTTTTCTAGCAGTTTTCGCGAGCTTAACGCAGAGCTTAATGTTCACTCTTTCCTCACAATCAGCATCCACTGTGTCATCATAGTTAATGAGCCAAGAACCCAAAGATTGTGTTGCTAAGCACAGTCATGCCACCTATTAAGTTAACGGAAACACGGCCAAGGTCATTTCAAGGAGACACACACACACACACACACACACACACACACACACACACACGCACGCACGCACGCAAATCAGGTAACATATCATTGCAAACTCAGAAATAAAAAAAAAATACATGTTGTGGAACTTTTTCTGACAGAGGGAGTACATACTTTGTATCTATTACTGCAGTGATCTTACATTCACGAGGAACAGGTTGCAACATCCCTTCAAATAATCCGTATTTAGCTTTTCTGTATTATTGTTAAACCCCTAAGGCAAACGTCTGGATGGTCAAACGTCTGGGTGGTCCCTTTGAAAAGGACGTGATCTCTTTTGAGCCCCACGCTAGTCCATTCCGATCTTCGGCTGCGTCACCTTACTACTTTACTTTTATACAAGCATAGGGCCAAAATTCTCATATTTGTCTAAATAAGTTCCTTTCTGTAGCAGAATGTTGTAATACGTATAAGAACTTTACAAAGCTGATATAGTAAGCGAGTAGCGTGGTGGTGTTATATTGTTTCGGTGTAAGCAATATGACCTCCCGCCGCAATTAGGGTCTGTCTCAAACTGCTGCACATTGAAATTTGCGGCTTATAATCCGCCGAACTTCACGGAACACAGAGCATCGGCTTACGCGTGTTAAACGCTGGCCGGATATTACTTGCTGGCACTATTAATGAAACGCTGCGAAGATCAGCTTACCACCTGTTGATACCAACATTTAAGTTCAGCAGGTGATGTGCGGTTTTAATAACAGCCTCAATACTCTGAGTCCCAGAAATCACGGTTCTCACACTCTGCTCGTACGTTTAATGAATCTACGCAGCTTTATTCACCGAAACCAGAGTACAGTTTCTTCAGTCTGGAACGCTGATAGCAATGGCCCATGTTTGCTGGGACATACGAACTTGCTTGTTCGTTCATAATAGTAATTTTTTATAATTATTATTTTATAAAACGCGACGTCACCTCGTTCCATCATTCAGGCGTTTAAGACCATGTTTAATATTCACAGATCAGTTTCCTTCAGAATCTGATGTGTCTCTCGTAAGCTTAACTAATCATAGCAACCGCGTATAGGTAACTTCCAAAGAATACTGTTTTCATTCTGTAGGTAGGTGCCATTCTATCAAATCGACAGAACTTTGTATAAATAAAGCTGTGACCGCCACGAGTTTGTGAATCGGGTAAACTTTGTTCTGTGTGTTCACATCAACTGTTTGTATACTACGTTTGTTTGGCGTAGATAAAGTATCACGGCGTGATTTAGCAAGATACGAAACCCTCCAGAAACCCTGACACTTTGATCAATGTGCCAATAACTTCGTTGATAATCCAAATTGTGGGTTCGATACAGATCTGACTATCCTCCTGCCATTCTTACCGCCCGCCACCCAAGCAGCATCGTAGAGTATACGATTAGTTCCAAATTAACTCCATACATTTTGAAATGTGGCTACAGAACTATCAAAATACAGCACTTTATTAACCATGACATAGTATCACATGTTCCATTACATGGTAGAAGAAGTGACGTTCCCCCTCTGTAACCGTGCTAGTTTAATGGTAGCGACACCATCATACAACTGCTCATGGTATTTTTGTGGGAGAAACCTTGGGACAGATGTTGCCTTACATATAAAAATTTGCTCTCCATTATCGACAACATCTCTTCGAAAACGAATCAAGAAGTATATTGTGGCCTCATAAATACATCTATTTTAACAATGTTGGCGGTGAAATTACCAAAAATAAATTTACCATTACAATTTTTGTAGCCCACGCAATTCATGAATCAGAGAGAGAGAGAGAGACTGATACCTTGTGTATTGTTAGTCATTTTTAATTGCTGAAATGAAAAGTACGCATGTACTATCAAGCTCCAAAGTATCTGAACGAGATGAACTGCGTTCCGCCTGGTTTGTAAGTCACCTAATAACTTCTCGAAATTGACATTTGGCTATAGAAAATGGTTACAAGTGACTCCTAGAGGACACCGCTGTGTGTGGCAGTCAATCCAGATTTAATGTAATACGAAGATACTGCATTTACCAGGAAACACGTCATTTGAGATGAGACAGTCCTTAACTAGTGTAAGCTCAAATTTGTTACAAGTGACATTTCAAAAACGTTACGACTCCAATTAGCAGTATCTGAGGCAACTAATACTCGGAGCTCTTGTCACATGGATCATTCAGCAATCCTTAGTCGAAGCTAATTTCATTTGTGAATAGCAGATATTGCAACAATATGTGGATAGCCGAAGTTCTACGACAGAGGTTAGCACACACTGGACTAGCATCCTGGATGACGACGGCTCTATCCCGCGACCGACCGTCCTGATTCAGCCTCTTACAAGGAGACGGCACGACCGTGGGGTCCGGGATTTGTCCGAATTTTTGTGTGGTGAAACGGGACCCCTAACACCTCACGTGGTTAAAACATTAGGACGCACTACTCAGAAAATCCCGAGCAAAATCGATCGAAAGTTTCTTAGGTGCCTTATGAGTATAAAATGTTAGTCCACTGTCGAGACGCCGTCTGGCATACATGGTTAGTCCTCGGACCCTTACGCCAGAGGTCTGGGGTTCGATTACTCTTCCGCCACTTTTTTTCCTTCTGTTGCTTCCAAAATTGCTACGCATTGTTACAGGAGAATCGTGAATTTAATTCCCGAGAAGATTGCATAAAAATTCATTCTATAATTCACCATCAATTATCGTCACCAATATTCCGAGATATGATTCAATATGCCTGGTTTGCCTCAAAATTATCAGAAACTTGTAACATTTTCGTAAATGTTAATGGGGCATGTTTTTGTACAGATTTATTGCAAACGCCCTGTGATTGTAAAAAATCCGCTTTTATATGTTGCGCAAGATGTCGCAAAAATTATTGCTTTGTTTGTTTTTACGATAATTACCAATGCCATTCTTGTTTATAATTATTATATGTATAAAAATTGAATGTTTCCCAATCGACTTTGTTATTCTGACTAAAAACCCAATGTTTCTCCTCATATACAGTGTGTTTCAAAAATGACCGGTATATTTGAAACGGCAATAAAAACTAAACGAGCAGCGATAGAAATACACCGTTTGTTGCAATATGCTTGGGACAACAGTACATTTTCAGGCGGACACACTTTCGAAATTACAGTAGTTACCATTTTCAACAACAGATGGCGCTGCAAGTGATGTGAATGATATAGAAGACAACGCAGTCTGTGGTGCGCCATTCTGTACGTCGTCTTTCTGCTGTAAGCGTGTGCTGTTCACAACGTGCAAGTGTGCTGTAGACAACATGGTTTATTTCTTAGAACAGAGGATTTTTCTGGTGTTGGAATTCCACCGCCTAGAACACAGTGTTGTTGCAACAAGACGAAGTTTTCAACGGAGGTTTAATGTAACCAAAGGACCGAAAAGCGATACAATAAAGGATCTGTTTGAAAAATTTCAACGGACTGGGATCGTGACGGATGAACGTGCTGGAAAGGTAGGGCGACCGCGTACGGCAACCACAGAGGGCAACGCGCAGCTAGTGCAGCAGGTGATCCAACAGCGGCCTCGGTTTTCCGTTCGCCGTGTTGCAGCTGCGGTCCAAATGACGCCAACGCCCACGTATCGTCTCATGCGCCAGAGTTTACACCTCTATCCATACAAAATTCAAACGCGGCAACCCCTCAGCGCCGCTACCATTGCTGCACGAGAGACATTCGCTAACGATATAGTGCACAGGATTGATGACGGCGATATGCATGTGGGCAGCATTTGGTTTACTGACGAAGCTTATTTTTACCTGGACGGCTTCGTCAATAAACAGAACTGGTGCATATGGGGAACCGAAAAGCTCCATGTTGCAGTCCCATCGTCCCTGCATCCTCAAAAAGTACTGGTCTGGGCCGCCATTTCTTCCAAAGGAATCATTGGCCCATTTTTCAGATCCGAAACGATTACTCCATCACGCTATCTGGACATTCTTCGTGAATTTGTGGCGGTACGAACTGCCTTAGACGACACTGCGAACACCTCGTGGTTTATGCAAGATGGTGCCTGGCCACATCGCACGGTCGACGTCTTTAATTTCCTGAATGAATATTTCGATGATCGTGTGATTGCTTTGGGCTATCCGAAACATACAGGAGGCGGTGTGGATTGGCCTCCCTATTCGCCAGACATGAACCCCTGTAACTTCTTTCTGTGGGGACACTTGAAAGACCAGGTGTACCGCCAGAATCCAGAAACAATTGAACAGCTGAAGCAGTACATCTCATCTGCATGTGAAGTCATTCCGCCAGACACGTTGTCAAAGGTTTCGGGTAATTTCATTCAGAGACAACGCCATATTATTGCTACGCATGGTGGATATGTGGAAAATATCGTACTGTAGAGTTTCCCAGACCGCAGCGCCATCTGTTGTTGAAAATGGTAACTACTGTAATTTCGAAAGTTTGTCTGCCTGAAAATGTACTGTTGTCCCAAGCATATTGCAACAAACGGTGTATTTCTATCGCTGCTCGTTTAGTTTGTATTGCCGTTTCAAATATACCGGTCATTTTTGAAACACGCTGTACTTTACAATGAAAAATGGAAAACCCACCGCCATGAATTGTGTTGTTGGACAAAGAGAAAAAAATTTTTATTCAATATTGTAACTAGTTTGTTAAAGATAATGTAGGTTTGGGAAACTTTCTGAATAATTGGTGGAATAACAAAAGAAAATGAAACAGAAGGGAAAAAAATGTGCCGGAGGAGGAATAGAACCCCAGACATCTGGCCTAAGTGTCCGAGCCCTAAACATCTAGGCCAGACGGCGGCTCGGCAGTGGACTAACATTTATACTCATAAGACACCTAAGAAACTTTGAATCGATTTTACCCGGGATTTTCTGGGTAGTGCGTTCTAATACTTTAACCACGTGAGGTGTTAAGGGTCCTCTTTCCCCACACTAAATTTCGGACAAATCCCCGACTCCGCGGTCGTTCCGTCTCCTTGTTAGTGGTTTTCCTTAATCGCTACAGGCAAAAGCCGGGGTGGTTCCTTTGAAAAGGCCTGGCCGACTTCCTTCCCTGCCCTTCCCTAATCCGAGCATGTGCTGTTTCTAACGACCCGGTTGTCGACGGGACGTTTAACACTAATCTACTCCTCCTCCGAAGTTCTACAATAATGCGAAGTAGTATTGCTCTCTGAAAGGATTTCCAATCATCAGTTACCCGTCGTCAGCCCGGTCAGTGATTTTGCATAAACTAGCTAATGAATTAATCAGTCAGCGAAAACGCGATTGACAACGTCAAGGTGCGCTATGGAAATCTCAGCGTCAACAGCGTCTCGCTAGTAAAGTGCGTTGGAACTCTATGTCGTTCAAATAACGTTTACTTTACGTAAATATGTTTAAGTTTACTTTACCCTCACTGTAGCCTGCACACAAGCAGACGTAGATGATCGTCAGAGCCCGTTTGCTTACCTGAAAGAAGTAAAGAACAGCATGATGTATGAGCAAGCAAGAAACAACCACGAAAAAAATCTGAGAATGATGTTATAGAAATCTTTCAGTACCCAGCTGTGAACTATTAAATAAGAATAAAATATAACAAGACAGTGATAGGAACTGAAGATTTTCTGTATAAATGGCGGAATATAGGCCAAAAAACTGATTTTGACGGCGTATAGTGGACGAATGAACAGTAACAGATTTCCAAATACTTTTCTATCGTATAAACCGATACTATGGCGAACTGTAGGAGGATCGCTACCATATGCAGGGATAATTTCGCTTGAAGGAGAAACAGGCTCACAGACCTAGAATAATAACAGCAGGCAAAAGAAGGGGAAGGAGAACAGGCAGAATATTATTATTATTATTATTATTATTATTATTTCTTTCTCTCTTTTCTCAGACGTTATGTCTGGTCAAAAATGGAAAGTGACGCGGACCTTGATCAAGCGTGACTTCCTTTTAACTGTAAGGTATATGTTATATTGCATTTAGGAACTTTCGAGTGATTGAACATGTATCAATAATTACGGATTTCTGTAGTTGTATATATAAGTTAGGATGTAGTTGTATTGCATTGATCTACTGGTGGATATTGTGTGGTATGACTCCTGTTGTTGATAGTATAATTGGTATAATGTCAACGTTATCCTGATGCCACATGTCCTTGACTTCCTCAGCCAGTTGGATGTATTTTTCAATTTTTTCTCCTGTTTTCTTTTGTATATTTGTTGTATTGGGTATGGATATTTCGATTAGTTGTGTTAATTTCTTCTTTTTATTGGTGAGTATGATGTCAGGTTTGTAGTGTGGTGGTGTTTTATCTGTTATAATGGTTCTGTCCCAGTATAATTTGTATTCATCATTCTCCAGTACATTTTGTGGTGCATGCTTGTATGTGGGAACGTGTTGTTTTATAAGTTTATGTTGCAAGGCAAGCTGTTGGTGTTTTATTTTTGCTACATTGTCATGCCTTCTGGGGTATTCTGTATTTGCTAGTATTGTACAACCGCTTGCGATGTGAACTACTGTTTCTATTTGTTGTTTGCAAAGTCTGCATTTATCTGTTAAGGTATTCGGATATTTAATAATATGCTTGCTGTAATATCTGGTGTTTGTTTGATCCTGTATTGCAATCATGAATCCTTCCATCTCACTGTATATATTGCCTTTTCTTAGCCATGTGTTGGATGCGTCTTGATCGATGTGTGGCTGTGTTAGATGATACGGGTGCTTGCCATGTATTGTTGTCTTTTTCCAATTTACTTTCTTCGTATCTGTTGATGTTATGTGATCTAGAGGGTTGTAGAAGTGGTTATGAAATTGCAGAGGTGTAGCCGATGTATTTATATGAGTGATTGCTTTGTGTATTTTGCTAGTTTCTGCTCGTTCTAGAAAGAATTTTCTTAAATTGTCTACCTGTCCATAATGTAGGTTTTTTTATGTCAATAAATCCCCTTCCTCCTTCCTTTCTGCTTAATGTGAATCTTTCTGTTGCTGAATGTATGTGATGTATTCTATATTTGTAGCATTGTGAACGTGTAAGTGTATTGAGTGCTTCTAGGCCTGTGTTACTCCATTTCACTACTCCAAATGAGTAGGACAATATTGGTATAGCATAAGTATTTATAGCTTTTGTCTTGTTCCTTGCTGTCAATTCTGTTTTCAGTATTTTTGTTAGTCTTTGTCTATACTTTTCTTTTAGTTCTTCTTTAATATTTGTATTATCTATTGCTATTTTTTGTCTGTATCCTAGATATTTATAGGCATCTGTTTTTTCCATCGCTTCTATGCAGTCGTTGTGGTTATCCAATACGTAATCTTCTTGTTTAGTGTGTTTTCCCTTGACTATGCTATTTTTCTTACATTTGTCTGTTCCAAAAGCTATATTTATATCATTTCTGAATACGTCTATTATCTTTAGTAATTGGTTGAGTTGTTGATTTGTTGCTGCCAGTAGTTTTAGATCATCCATGTATAGCAAATGTGTGATTTTGTGTGGGTATGTTCCAGTAATATTGTATCCATAATTTGTATTATTTAGCATGTTGGATAGTGGGTTCAGAGCAAGACAGAACCAGAAAGGACTTCATGAGTCTCCTTGGTATATTCCACGCTTAATCTGTATTGGCTGTGATGTGATATTATCAGAATTTGTTTGGATATTAAGTGTGGTATTCCTGCTTTTCCTTACTATGTTTAGGAACTGTATCAATTTAGGATCTACTTTGTATATTTCCAATATTTGTAGTAACCATGAGTGGGGTACACTATCAAAAGCTTTTTGGTAATCAATGTATGTGTAGTGTAGCACCTTTGTTTAGTTTTAGCTTGATATGTCACCTCTGCATCTATTATCAGTTGCTCTTTACATCCTCGTGCTCCTTTGCAACAGCCTTTTTGTTCTTCATTTATAATTTTGTTCTGTGTTGTATGTGTCATTAATTTCTGTGTGATGACTGAAGTTAATATTTTGTATATTGTTGGTAGGCATGTTATGGGGCGATATTTAGCTGGGTTTGCTGTGTCTGCTTGATCTTTAGGTTTCAGATAAGTTATTCCATGTGTAAGTGTATCATGGAATGTGTATGGGTCTGCAATGTAACTGTTAAATAATTTAGTTAGATGTGAATGTGTTGAGGTGAACTCCTTTAGCCGGAAATTTGCTATTTTATCTTTTCCTGGGGCTTTCCAACCGTGAGTAGAATTAATTGCTTGGGTGACTTCATGTCGCAAAATTATCACTTCAGGCATTTGTGGTATCATCTTGTATGTGTCTGTTTCTGCTTGTATCCACTGTGCATGCCTGTTATGTTGTACCAGGTTTGACCATATGTTGCTCCAGAAGTGTTCAATGTCCGTTATGTTTGGTGGATTGTCTATTTTAATGTGTGTGTTCTCTATTGTCTGGTAAAATTTTCTTTTGGTCTGTGTTGAATGTTCGGTTTTGTTTCCTTCTATTTTCACTTTTTTTGTATCTTCTAAGTCGTTTGGCCAATGCTTGTAATTTCTGCTTCTTTTCGTCTAATTGCTCTATCGCTTTTTGTTGTGAGATTTTACCTAACCTTTGTCGTTTTTTTTCTGACATTTCATTTCTTATAAATTGTGTTAGCTGTCCGATGTCTTTTCTCAGTTTTTCTATTCTGATCTGTAGCCTGTGTTGCCATGCTGGTTTTGTGGGTTTCTTCTGTGTGTTGGCTTGTTCTGATCTCTGCCTAGTGTGTATATTTAGTGTAGTGAGTGCTCCTATATAAACCAGTAGTTGTATTTCTTCCATAGTTGTGTTTTCATATATTTTGTTGTGTATGATTGTGTTGATAGTTTTTATTGCTGTGCTTGTTCTGGTGGGTGTCTTAAGATTTCGTTCTCCTCTGATTGTTTAATTGATGCGTGTTGTTCTTTGTTTGTTTGCTCTGGGGTGTTTGAGTCCATTACTGTATTTTCTTCTTCTTCTGATTGCACATTATTTTGTTCCAGTATTTGTTGTACTTGTTGTTTGATGTTTTCTAATTCTGACTAGGGTATCCTGTTATTTTTGATTATTACACGAATCTGATCAGCTAGACGTTGTTCTGTTAAAAATTTTAATTCTGGGTATCTGGTAATAAATGTTGTGTATACTTGTGATCTGTATCCAGTTGTGTTGGTTCCTAGGTTTGTTGATTGGTAATAACAGAACATGAGGTGTCGATTAACTTCATCTGATCATCTCATCCTCTGTCTTTCTTTTCCTTCTAGGGTGGTTGCAGGAAGTATATCCTGCAAAAAACACCTCTATTTGGATTTAAATCATTTTCCAGTTGGCTAGCAGTGTCGTTACCATAGTGGGCGGGCATAGGGTTCAAGCGTCGTCCCCGACCAAGACGGCGCTTGTCCGAGGCTTCTTTAGTTCTGTCCTGAACCAACTAATCACACTAAAAGGGGGGTTAGCCCTATTAGTGGTTTGTTCTTTTCGTCGCCTTTTACGACTGGCATTATTATTATTATTATTATTATTAGTAGTAGTATTATTATTATTATTGTGATGGTGATGGTGATGTCGGATTTATTCGTGGACTGAAACACAGGACAGGATAAAAATTAAGGCAACGTGACGGAATATTTACGAATAAGTGCCAACTTCTCTTCAGCAAAAGAGACCGCAACTCTCATAAAACAAGTAATTCCGAGCTCAAATTAAAGACCACACTTGAAATAAAACATAAAATACAACATGTTTGTATGATTTTAATGTAAAGTTATGATAGCAGGAAACAGGGACAACTGAGGGCACACATCGCCTCTGCTAGACGTTTATCGAATAAAACACACATAGTTGATGCAAATGTGGTTTCCACACAAGAAAGCTTAAGTTAAAATTTCTACACTAAATTTCACTCTGTAATCGACCGATAGGATTGACAAACAGTAGAATTCTAACATAATTATTTAAGTAAACAGCATCAAAAGCAGTTGCGTTCTGCGAAGTCCTCTTCAAACATAAACAGGCTGTGTCACTTTGGACCTAACATCTTAAAAATTCAGCAATACATAGTTTCCTAATTGCCGTAATTGAACACTAACACAGTAAACATTAGCATGTGTAAGGGATAGATATTGATGAAAACTTGAAGTGGATTAACTATGTAGAATACATGCCAAAGAAACTGGATTCAGTAACTTCCGCCATAAAAATATCTGCCAGACTTAGAGACATATAAACCAGTACGCTAATATGTATTACACCTTTCCATACATTTCAGTAGTACGTGATATTTGAAGGTTACTCATCAGTTATGCTAATGTATTCATTTAATAAAACAAAGTAGTCAAAATGCTGATTCGGATTCATATACGTACATCCTTAAAGTAACTGGTTAAACAATTGGGAACATTAATCAACCTCAGGAAACGTTGCCTTTATTTGGTGATAAAATAAGCGTGCCACCTACACCTTGCAGTCTAAACGTAACAGGTATATAAAAGCTGTTAATCTAACATTGCCACAGAAATGAGCAAAATACGTAAATACAAGACTAATAATTTACCACTTGAAATATGTTATGGACGAGAGTCCTCTTTCTTTTTTTCATTAGCTCCTTCTATAGCGTACAGAAATTTTTGAAAAAAGTAAGAAGTCAATTTTTAAATGTTGCCATATTATAATAATTTCTTTTTGGCAATGAGTATGAAATTTTCTTCAATGGACACATTCCAAATGGCAACGTTAATTTTAAATATCGAAGGATCCATGAAACACACAGAACACTGAATAAAACTAAGTTTGTGTTCCCGTTAGTATGTATCATTCTCCAAAACAAAGTTATGATAGTGCATTCTGATTCAAGGGAAAAGTGTGGTAAGATTCATGCCAACTGGAGCGCACTGTTCAAATGGCTCTGAGCACTATGGGACTTAACTTCTGAGGTCATCAGTCCCCTAGAACTTAGGTTAGTTAGGTTTAAGTAATTCTAAGTACATCGCACAACACCCAGACATCACGAGGCAGAGAAAATCCCTGACCCCGCCGGGAATCGAACTCGGGCGTGGGAAGCGAGAACGCACGACCACACTGTTCGATTAGCTGAGGAAACATCATACACTGTTCAGTTAGTTTCGAAGGTTAGTGAGATAAAGATCAATATAATGGATAAAGTAAGATCCTGTGTCTAATTTTTACCATCGGTAAATCTTCACTAGCCTCAGATATTGTACTGACCCTCGCGTAATTGGCCATAGCATGTTTTTAACAAGATGAGGCATGTGCTGTTGTATACATGACTGTTCGTAGTATGTATCTTAAATACTGTTCAAGTATCATACGTTACTTAATTTATGCCACTGAAGACAAACATGTGACTAGGTAACGGTCTGGCATTATAAAGCCTGTTAAAGATATATATTAAGCAGCCAGTGCCGAATGTTAGTCGTCGTCGTCAGCAAAGATCCACACTGAGTACCATGCTTTGCTTCCACTGTCCTATACCAGTTTTAAATTAGCCTTCACAGAACCTAAAAATTTTCGGATGCAATTCACTTTTCTGCAGTATATATTTTGTGAGCAGTGGAGCAAAGCACAGGTGATGCGGAAAAACAGGAGACAGATCATTACTTTGACCCATTGAAAGGTATATACACAGTGTAAGTTAATTCAAGTTTTATAAGAAAATAATATATTGAACTAGAGTAGGTCAAATGTATCGATTGTGTAGCAGCCTCGCTGGTTAACACCGATCGCTGATTCAAGGTGTTGTGGGCAAAGTGTTAGTGTAAGTTTAGGTGGATTGATGTATGGAGGTTTAAAGTTATTGACAATTTACATTCTCGCAGCTAAATTAAATTTACATTCTGGAAGTCAAGAAAGTTCACTATAGGGCAAAGCGCATACGTGACGAGATAAAATACACGTTCAAATGCCATTCTCATTCTAACAGTTTTGTTTCAGATTACAGTCAGTTACGCAATTTCAATCATATTTCAAACGTACATGTTCCACTTGGCGACAACTTTGTGAGGTCGAAATTCTTTTTGGAAGCTTTTGAAATAATAAAGACGGGCATACGCTCTTGTCTTTGTTACTTAGTAAGTGTAGTTAGGAATTCTGCGTTACGCATTTACTAATCTGTGTCAATTATTCCTAACAGGTCAACGGCAAACTTCTCTTTACTTCTTATCTATTTGTTTGTTCTTTGCGCATCATGCCGCGTAAAGCGAGTAACAGTACTACGCGTAGCTCAGTCATGGACAAGGCCGAAAATACTTGTTTGCCAAATAACTCTGTTGCAATGAATACCAATTCTGACAATACTGCATTGATGACAGTGCATCATTCGATAGCAAATGAAAGTGCATCTTCAATGCCAAGCAGTCAAACTAAATTGACTTTTCCTTTACCCACCGATGTCGCAATTAATCACTCGGAGCATGCCACAAATGCGGAAGCCGCTGGTACACATACTTCCCATGTGCGAAATTTGCACTCTGATAATATACCTTTAGAATCCAATCAAAATTAAAATACCCAAACCTCAACCGACATGTCATACGCTGACATCGTTGAACAGTTTATGCAAAGTACTTTAAACACTGATGTTTTCCGTGGTTTAGCTGGGTCCATGATGAGCCATGTTAGGCAGATAGCCGGCCGGGATGCCGAGCGGTTCTAGGCGCTTCAGTCTGGAACGGCGCGACAGCTACGGTCGCAGAGGTTCGAATCCTGCCTCGGGCATGGATGTGTGTGATGCCCTTAGGTTAGTTAGGTTTAAGTAGTTCTAAGTTCTAGGGGACTGATGACCTCAGATGTTCAGTCCCATAGTTCTCAGAGCCATTTGAACCATTTTTTAGGCAGAAAGGCCGAAACCCTCTAGGATTTCCTGTTTCCCTTCCATAGGATAAAAAGGCGAGTCAGACAAAGTCCCTACTCGCAGCAGGTACAATGCCACAGCCAAAGAATTATTTTGCCCGGGCGCCTAGGAATCAAAAACTGTAGTTTTTCGCATAATACACTTTGTGGAATAAAGGGTCCAGGCTTCGAGCCCAAGAAATCTCTCAATGTTCTGCGACGAGCACCTACGCTATAGCAAAATCTTGGTTTATTTAAGCTGTGACATGGGGTCAAAGCAGATTTCGAAAGAACTTTGCTTTTCGCCGACGGATACCCTTCCTGGAACGCTGTTGAGGTGGAAATTCACCACCAATACAGATCTCTACATTCTGCGAGATACGACGCAGCCTCATTATGTCCAGGAATTATTTTACGTCTTATTAAAGCATTGGGCACACTTTCTGGCGATACTTTACTTGTGGAGAATATCCTTTTGTCTAAAAATTAAATTGACAGGGCTCACTTTTTTTAATCTTAAGAAAAAAGAGGAGGAAATTTAGGACACCAGTTTCTTAGAAATTCAGACGTGGAGACTAATGTAGTGACTGGGATTCTTAAGAGTTGGAGTGTAACATGGAACTGTTTAAGAACTTTTTGCTTGGGAATTAAACGACTGGTTTATACTCGAAGATTTTTTCTTCTTGGGGAATTATTTTTTTTTATATAATCATTGGCCAGAATTTTGCAAAGCCTTTCTCACTGGCACACGAGAATTGTAGGGACTTACAGAGAGGAAACAGAAGTCTGCTTAGGTAGAGAGCACTTCGGCTGCAGGTTCTGAAGACAGTACCTGGTCTGTAGAGTAGAGGGGGGGGGCGGAGGGAGAGGGAGGGAGGGAGGGAGAGGGAGGGAGGGAGGGAGCGGGAGGGAGGGAGGGAGCGGGAGGGAGGGAGGGAGCGGGAGGGAGGGAGGGAGAGGGAGGGAGGGAGAGGGAGGGAGGGAGGGAGGGAGGGAGGGAGAGGGAGGGAGGGGGAGGGAGGGAGGGGAAGAGAGAGCGGATGTTCCCAGAGTCGGCAGCTAATGTGCTGCAAACTGCAAAGGATCACAGCGCTCTCAGCTTTCCACACTACTGAATGCGATGGGAAATCACAGCTCAGTCGAGCAGCGTATGAGACTTGCTCAGCGTCTACAGACGCGTTATTAGGATCAGATAGGTTCAACAAATCTTATGTTTTCCCAAGTAATTGAGGCGCATTAATGACTTGACCAGAGATCTCATTGGCATATTGTCGTTTTTCATTCGTCTGGTTCAATCTAACCATCACTCTGCGCTTATCGCGGATTTCGTTTCCCGTCACTCATTTGTAAAATAACTTTTCGTCACATCTACCTAAATATCCCGTCTTTGCCAGGCTATGTAAGTGTTAGGTTAGAAACATTCCTTTGTCAGTTTTCGTGTCTACTGCATTTTTCAACATCGAGTCTAGCCTACGATTATTTGTTCATGTACATGTTAGTAGGGAAACTTCATAATGAATGGGGGTTAATGTGGGCCAGTGTTCCATTTCATAGTTAGATGATCCCCCTGTTTATTATCTTTTCTGACGTGTAACACCCATGCTTGCTAGGGACACCTCTGTCCTATTAGTTATCCATTATGCTACAGTCTTGTTAATGCACATGAGCCTGTGTGTAGTGAACTGATTATCGGCCACTCCAACAGATGTGTATTATTCCGACATCCACAGAGGCCTGTCAGAATCTCAGATGACCCCTACACAATACTCCTCAGACACTATCGATCTGCCATCATTTACTCTTAAGATAATTCATATGAATCTACTTTTCATCAAAATAAGGGAGAAGGGTGGACACAGTGTGGCGGTGCGGGGGGAGGGGTGGGTGACCGTTATCAGCCATTAGAATTTGAGAGCCCATATAGCGCCATAATCGTGTGGCAATTGGAGGAAGATGTCACCCAGAACCTCTCAGGTAGACATAGGAACCTTGATATTGCGTTTTCTCGCAATTACGTTTTGTATGTTTTCGAGACCCTCTGATTTAAGGAAAGTCCTCAACTAGTGTAATTATTACAAATTTGCAAAACATTAGGTTTTTATACCATAATTGTGTTGAAAGAGTGGTTACTTAACGACAGGTTCATATGTTGAAGACTGATTTCTCGGAGCCCGTTGTCAAATAACAACTACTTTTACGAGATTCCTTCCACAGTGGCCAGTCCTTATGTCCACCGCTGTTGCAAGTAACTCTTCTCCGTGTTTTTTATAAACAAATGTTGAATACAACTGCAATAAACAGTGAATCATAATAAATAATAATACATTTATAATCAATACTCAGTACCATTATCATCATAATCATCATCATCATCATCATCATCATCATCATCATCATCATCATCATCTATATTTCTTTCCTTTCTCAGACGTTATGTCTGGTTAAAAATGGAAAGTGATGCGGACCTTGATCAAGTGTGACTTCCTTTTAACTGTACAGTATATGTTACATTGAATTTAGGAACTTTCGGGTAAATGAACATGTATCAATGATTACAGATTTCTGTAGTTGCATATATATGTTTGGATGTAGCTGTATTGCATTGATGTACTGGTGGATATTGTGTGGTATGACTCCTGTAGTTTATAGTATAATTGGTATAATGTCAACTTTATCATGATGCCATATGTCCTTGACTTCCTCAGCCAGTTGGATTTATTTTTCAATTTTTTCTCCTGTTTTCTTTTGTATATTTGTTGTATTGGGTATGGATATTTCGATTAGTTGTGTTAATTTCTTCTTTTTATTGGTGAGTATGATGTCAGGTTTGTAGTGTGGTGGTGTTTTATCTGTTATAATGGTTCTGTCCCAGTATAATTTGTATTCATCATTCTCCAGTACATTTTGTGGTGCATGCTTGTATGTGGGAACGTGTTGTTTTATAAGTTTATGTTGCAAGGCAAGCTGTTGGTGTTTTATTTTTGCTACATTGTCATGCCTTCTGGGGTATTCTGTATTTGCTAGTATTGTACAACCGCTTGCGATGTGATCTACTGTTTCTATTTGTTGTTTGCAAAGTCTGCATTTATCTGTTGAGGTATTCGGATATTTAATAATATGCTTGCTGTAATATCAGGTGTTTATTGTTTGATCCTGTATTGCAATCATGAATCCTTCCATCTCACTGTATATATTGCCTTTTCTTAGCCATGTGTTGGATGCGTCTTGATCGATGTGTGGCTGTGTTAGATGATATGGGAGCTTGCCCTGTAGTGTTTTCTTTTTCCAATTTACTTTCTTCGTATCTGTTGATGTTATGTGATCTAGAGGGTTGTAGAAGTGGTTATGAAATTGCAGTGGTGTAGCCGATGTATTTATATGAGTGATTGCTTTGTGTATTTTGCTAGTTTCTGCTCGTTCTAGAAAGAATTTTCTTAAATTGTCTACCTGTCCATAATGTAGGTTTTTTTATGTCAATAAATCCCCTTCCTCCTTCCTTTCTGCTTAATGTGAATCTTTCTGTAGCTGAATGTATGTGATGTATTCTATATTTGTAGCATTGTGAACGTGTAAGTGTATTGAGTGCTTCTAGGCCTGTGTTACTCCATTTCACTACTCCAAATGAGTAGGACAATATTGGTATAGCATAAGTATTTATAGCTTTTGTCTTGTTCCTTGCTGTCAATTCTGTTTTCAGTATTTTTGTTAGTCTTTGTCTATATTTTTCTCTTAGTTCTTCTTTAATATTTGTATTATCTATTGCTTTTTTTGTCTGTATCCTAGATATTTATAGGCATCTGTTTTTTCCATCGCTTCTATGCAGTCGCTGTGGTTATCCAATATGTAATCTTCTTGTTTAGTGTGTTTTCCCTTGACTATGCTATTTTTCTTACATTTGTCTGTTCCAAAAGCCATCTTTATATCAATGCTGAATACTTCTGTTATCTTAAGTAATTGGTTGAGTTGTTGATTTGTTGCTGCCAGTAGTTTTAGATCATCCATGTATAGCAAATGTGTGATTTTGTGTGGGTATGTTCCAGTAATATTGTATCCATAATTTGTATTATTTTGCATGTTGGATAGTGGGTTCAGAGCAAGGCAGAACCAGAAAGGACTTCATGAGTCTCCTTGGTATATTCCACGCTTAATCTGTATTGGCTGTGATGTGATGTTATCTGAATTTCTTTGGATATTAAGTGTGGTTTTCCAGTTTTTCATTACTATGTTTAGAAACTGTGTCAATTTAGGATCTACTTTGTATATTTCCAATATCTGTAGTAACCATGAGTGGGGTACACTATCAAAGGTTTTTTGGTAATCAGTGTATGCGTAGTGTAGGGACCTTTGTTTAGTTTTAGCTTGATATGTCACCTCTGTATCTATTATCATTTGCTCTTTACATCCTCGTGCTCCTTTGCAGCAGCCTTTTTGTTCTTCATTTATAATTTTGTTCTGTGTTGTATGTGTCATTAATTTCTGTGTGATGACTGAAGTTAATATTTTGTATATTGTTGGTAGGCATGTTATGGGGCGATATTTAGCTGGGTTTGCTGTGTCTGCTTGATCTTTAGGTTTCAGATAGGTTATTCCATGTGCAAGTGTATCAGGGAATGTGTATGGGTCTGCAATGTAACTGTTAAATAATTTAGTTAGATGTGAATGTGTTGAGATGAACTTCTTTAGCCAGTAATTTGCTATTTTATCATTTCCAGGGGCTTTCCAATTGTGTGTAGAATTAATTGCTCGGGTGACTTCATGTTGTAAAATTATCACTTCAGGCATTTGTGGTATCATCTTGTATGTGTCTGTTTCTGCTTGTATCCACCGTGCACGCCTGTTATGTTGTACCGGGTTTGACCATATGTTGCTCCAGAAGTGTTCAATGTCCGTTATGTTTGGTGGATTGTCTATTTTAATATGTGTGTTATCTATTGTCTGGTAAAATTTTCTTTTGGTCTGTGTTGAATGTTCGGTTTTGTTTCCTTCTATTTTCACTTTTTTTGTATCTTCTAAGTCGTTTGGCCAATGCTTGTAATTTCTGCTTCTTTTCGTCTAATTGCTCTATCGCTTTTTGTTGTGAGATTTTACCTAACCTTTGTCGTTTTTTTTCTGACATTTCATTTCTTATAAATTGTGTTAGCTGTCCGATGTCTTTTCTCAGTTTTTCTATTCTGATCTGTAGCCTGTGTTGCCATGCTGGTTTTGTGGGTTTCTTCTGTGTGTTGGTTTGTTCTGATCTCTGCCTAGTGTGTATATTTAGTGTAGTGAGTGCTCCTATATAAACCAGTAGTTGTATTTCTTCCATAGTTGTATTTTCATTTATTTTGTTGTGTATGATTGTGTTGATAGTTTTTATTGTTGTGTCGACTTGTGGGTTATTTGGCGGTCTATGCAAGAATGGTCTAATGTCTGTATTTGTGTCTTTGTATTCTATATATGTCAGCTGAAATTTCTCTTCTATATCTAACACGTGTGTCTCTTCGTGTTCTATTTGTGCTTGTTCTGGTGGCTGTCTTAAGATTTCGTTTTCCTCTGATTGTTTAATTGATGCGTGTTGGTCTTTGTTTGTTTGCTCTGGGATGTTTGAGTCCATTACTGTATTTTCTTCTTCTTCTGATTGCACATTATTTTGTTCCAGTATTTGTTGTACTTGTTTGATGTTTTCTAATTCTGACTGGGGTATCCTGTTATTTTTTATTATTACACGTATCTGATCAGCTAGTCGTTGTCCTGTTAAAAATTTTAATTCCGGGTATCTGGTAATAAATGTTGTGTATACTTGTGATCTGTATCCAGTTGTGTTGGTTCCTAGGTTTGTTGCTTGGTAATAACAGAACATGAGGTGTCGATTAACTTCATCTGACCATCTCATCCTCTGTCTTTGTTTTCCTTCTAGGGTGGTTGCAGGAAGCATATCCTGCAAAACACCTCTATTTGGATTTAAATCATTTTCCAGTTGGCTAGCGGTGTCGTTACCATTGTGGGCGGGCATAGGGTTCAAGCATCGTCCCCGACCATGACGGCGCTTGTCCGAGGCTTCTTTAGTTCTGTCCTGAACCAAGTAATCACACTAAAAGGGGGGGTTAGCCCTATTAGTGGTTTGTTATTTTCGTCGCCTTTTACGACTGGCAGAACATACCGGAGGCCTATTCTTTTATTATTATTGACTTTTTTTTCTCAGACTTAAGTCTGGTTAAAAATGGAACGTGACACGGACCTCGGTCAAGCGTGACTTCCTTGTAACTGTATGGTATATGTTATATTGCATTTAGGAACTTTCGGGTAATTGAACAAGTATCAATAATTACAGATTTTTGTAATTGTATATATATGTTTGGATGTAGCTGTATTGCATTGATGTACTGGTGGATATTGTGTGGTATGACTCCTGTAGTTTATAGTATAATTGGTATAATGTCAACTTTATCATGATGCCA